>NC_053037.3:54688490-57608786 GCF_002575655.3 Aegilops tauschii subsp. strangulata
ATGAGTCAGATCCTGCTCTAGTGCATCTGGTGCGCTACCTGAGGGTGCAAGAGGCACTATTTGATCAGGTCACTAATGACCTGATTGCGATCCGCAGGACGCTTGCACTCCCGACACCCGTGAGGAGTGAAGCTGCAACCAACACCGACACCCCGATAATGCTGCTTGGGAGGCCAGTTGAGCCCCTGAGGTATGCTCCTGTTGTCTATCTAGGCAATGCCTTTGCCTCCCCAGGAGAACTCCGTCATCTCTTGGAGACCTACTCCAACGCGATTGTGACCACAAGACCCCACGAGGGGCATCCACTAGTACGCGTCGGTGCTATACAAACGGTTTTTAACCCCTTTCCGCGACGACATTTGGAACCGTCGCCAAGTGAGTGTGGGCGATAGGGGGGTCCTTCCCACACGACCCAGAAATCGTCGGGGATAGGCCCTCCTGGGACACAGGCTGGGGCTGTGTGCGATCGGGCGAGGCATCGAAACCCAATCATTTCCATAGGTATGTACATCCCACACGGTGAATCCCAGAAAACATTTCCGTAGGTATGTACATCCCACATGGTGAATTCCAGAAAAACATTTCCATAGGTATGTATATCACACACAGTCAATGCAAGGAATACGTTTTCGTTCTTATGTACATCCCACACAGTCAATCCAGGAAAAACGTTTCCGTTCGTATGTATATCACACACAGTCAATCCAAGGAATACGTTTCCTTTCTTATGTACATCCCACACAGTCAATCCAGGGAAAACGTTTCCCTTCATATGTACATCCCACATAGTTTTATGTGTAGGCTCGTGTGTGAAAGTTGTAACTATCACACACGCTCTGCCTTGGTTAACTGTTTGCTTTTATCAACTACATCACACACGATTTGATGAAGAAAACTGTGTGGCTTTGGGCTATCCATCACAAGCGCTTTTACTGCTAAAACCGTTTGCAAAGTTCCATGACACATTTAGCAGGTTTATTAGTTTACAATTAATAATTCCAGTATTACGCAAATTCACATTTCATATCGAACAACTGTTTGCCAATTTCATATCAGGCACATAAATATATTTTAACATCACAATACGATAGATACCCGAAAACAACACATTACATCATATAGCTAGTTCAACTTCATAAGAACAATATTAGAACAATATATACATTTCCCTAATCGAGATCGTCCATGCACGTCTTATCCACCTCTGCTTTTAGTTCATTAAGAACCTGTTTTGCACTGTCCAACTGGGAAAGTGCCTCCTCCTTCGCCAACACCATCTTAGCAAAGTCTGATTTTAAAAATCTGAGCTCATTCTCCACCTTCGTCTTTTTATCCCGCATCTTCAAATATTCTTCAGCGTTGACAACACTTTCTCGGTTCTCTTCCTCATACATGCTCCAGAGCTTCGGTAGGCACATCTTCAAAGACTGTGGCCACTCTTGATCAACCCACTCCAGTAAGAACACTTCCGTTCATCCTATAATATTTAAAACTAGATCAGTAACAATTGTAGGGGAAGTGGGTTTATAGCAACATAGAAAATCACCAATGATTATTTTGAAAAACTAAAGAAACATGTTAATTATGACATATCTTCTCAAAAAGATCAATGTGCAAATGAATTCATTGCTACCGAGACAACAACCAAATTCTAGAACATCAGAAGCTATAATTAACTACAACAACGCTACAAGTTCTTACTCATGTACAATAAATAACAAATTGAACATTTTATGAGGAAGGTAAATATAACTGCAACAGCATAGCGACAATGTTTGGATGACAGCAAATTGATACTAACAGGTGTGTACATGCACAAATTTAGTAACATAGAACTAATAGCACTAATGCCGTCCACTATGTATGCCAAAACTGGGGTAAAGACAACTGTTGCTACATCTCGCACCGGTGCCCTGCACTGGCAATCCGATGCAGCGGGAAAAAATCAGGGACCCAGACTCCGGAGCACGTAGTTGCTCCGATGCCCAGTTCCTTCGTGCCATAAAGATTTAGTATTTTACTGCTTGGCTGCTCGGATGTGTGGACCAAAGTTCGCTGCACAAACTGCTGAAACGGTGCCAAATAATTTTCTAATGGCACCGCTGATGAGATGGCAATAATTTAAGATACTAGGTACAAACTGTGACACTGTCTTAGGATGCGTTTGGTTGAAGGTGTGGTATGAATGGGTTGGGACCGTGACAGTGTCTGAATCACATCTAACAAATGATTTGTAACAACTAAAGAGGGTCTAACCTTCTCTGCACATGCCAGAAATTTCCTCCCATTGTCCACAGATTCAAACGCAACTAGCTTCATGCATGGAGATTGATGGTGACAACGAGCAGACAGATCTTCAGCCACCCGCTCCATTCGTTGCAACTGTTGGTCCTAGGGAGCTACAAGAGGAAGAAATGACTCAAATCGACCACCGGGTTAAAATCCTTCATTCCAAGTCATAGCCCGAGAGAGAGAAGAGAGGCATACCCGGGTGGTGAAGGAGTCGTCGGAGGAGGAGGAACCGCTGGAGAGGTCATTGAAGAAGACCATGGCGACCCCGGCGGTAGGATGCGAGACGGCGAGAGCGAGGAAGCGGCTATAGCTTAGGAAGGAAGGAAGGAAGGAAGGAGGAAATAGGGAAAATGTGACTTGTGGTCGGGGAGAAAAGGGGGTGGGGAAGGGGGAGGGGGCGGGTGTAGATATTTTGGCGGTAGGCCAAAAATTTGGAAATGTGGAGGGAAACTTTGCGCGCGGTGTCGCCAGACCATTCACTTTGAATGATTGTGTGCATCGCAAACGATTCTTCGGCTTTACGCGCATGGGATGAGTTTGATAATTCAAATTTTGGTGGAAATTTCCCCGGGTACGTCATTGCATAATTTAACATCGCTTGCTAATTTGGGCACACAAAAGAGCGTACAGCAGACAGACCACACTTACTGAATCGAGCAATTTTAGTAATTGAACAGACCCAGTTGACCTAAACATTGCTCTAACAAAAGACCAGCATTAAAAACAAAGCCTAAGTACGCATAATTTTAACAAATCAGTCGCCGCGCCGGCCTATGCATCACCGTTGTGAGATGAGACATCGATGACTTGTCCTGGTGACATGCCGCCGTTGGTGGACTCCACATCCCCCCTGCTAAAGTCGACCGCATCCTCGTCCTCGTCCTCAGTGCCTCCCTCAAGGTTGTAGTACTCGTAGTAGTGGCTGCGCCAGAGCTCGCGTTGGTACTCCACTGCCGATTCCTCATCGGACAGACTCTTATCTACCTCAACCTCAGTCACGCACAACTCCTCCTCCCGGCGGTCCTTGATCTCCGCCGCCTCCTGCATCTCCAGCTCCCGCTCGGCGACCTCATGAGGAAGCAGGTGCTCCATGGCCACCGCCGCCTTTTCAGACATGGGTTGCATGCTGGAGTCCGAGGTGGCCTGGAATATCTTGGCGTATGCATCCTCAATCTTGGCGTGGATGGCCTTGACTCAGGCCAGGGTGACATCGGCGACACGGACGGCAGCTCGAGCGCTCTCGGCGTTTGCAGCCGCCATCGCAACAGCAGCTGCAGCCGTCTCGGCTGCTGCAGCTGCCCTGTCGGATGCCGCAGGCGCCCTCTCGGTGGAAGCGGCCACGCTCAATGCGGATGTGGCGGCACTCTCGGCGTAGGTGGCCGCGCTCTCGGCGCAGGCGGCGACGCTCGGGGGGGGGGGGACGCGGCCATCGTACGTGCCTTCACGAAGCGTTTCCATGGCGTCATCTTTGCAAGAAGGTGGTGCAGGAATGGGGATCAGGATTCGTGGATTCGGGGGTTGCCGGCACTGGAGCAGACGAGCCGGCGAAGCTTAAGGAGGGAGACTTAAATACACCCAGATATTTTCATCGCAAACGGTTCCTAGAAAACAACTGTATGTGATGTTGTAGATAACTTTTATTAGCTGTGAAAGACGAATTTGGAGTAAAGTGGCAACGGATGGTGTTTTAAATGTACGAGAAATTTTGTACTACTAATACAACTGTCATGTCAAAATTTGGAAAAATTTCAGGGGTCATTTGACCTTTTAAGACATTTAAGTGATTTTCTAGCCATTTAATGACCGTAATTGAAATTTGAACTACATGTACATGCAACAGCTAACCATAACGGTTTGAAAACTCATATTTTGTGTACTTGTGTGCGATTTAATTCCATGTGTAGTAAATTGCAAGGAATTTTCAAACATATTGGTCTAACGGCTACATATGACACAATTAAGCATGGAGTGACATGGCATTTTAATTCCAAAAAATTAAAAAATATCAGAAACACATGAAACCTTGGTTGATGTAATGTCATGCCACCAAGATGATGTGGTAAAATTTTTGGCATGTTTGACAAAAGTTTGGACACACAACCCTCACAAACCGGAGCAACTCACTAGAAGGCTCGTGGTTCCGAGAGGGAACAATGCATGTTTGATGATGAACGGGAGATAGATTCCTCTTACGGCCTTCAATTTTTTCTACGTTTAACGTGCACTACTACAATTGTAACGTGAAATTTTGGAAAATTCTAGGGGTCATTTGACCTTTTAAAGACATTTAAGTGATTTTCTAGCCATTTAATGACTGTAATTAAAATTTGAACTACATCTACATGCAATGGCTAACCATAACGGTTTGAAAAATCATATTTGTGTACTTGTGTGCGAGTTAATTCCATGTGCAGTAAATTAGAAGGAATTTTCAAATATATTTGTCTCACGACATGGACACATGCATATGTATGCATGGATTGACATGCCATTTTAATTTGAAAAAATAAAAAAATACCAGAAACACATGAAACCTTGGTTGATGTAATGTCATGCCACCAGGATGATGTGGTAAAAAATGGCATGTTTGACGAAAGTTTGGACACACACCCCTCACAAACCGGAGCAACTCACTAGAAGGCTCGTGGTTCCGAGAGGGAACAATGCATGTTTGATGACAAACGGGAGATAGCTTCCTCTTACGGCCTTCAATATTTTTCTATGTCTAACGTGCACTACTACAACTGTAATGTGAAATTTTGGAAAATTCTAGGGGTCATTTGACCTTTTAAAGACGTTTAAGTGATTTTATAGCCATTTAATGACCGTTATTCAAATTTGAACTACATCTACATGCAACGCCTAACAATAACGGTTTGAAAAATCATATTTGTGTACTTGTGTGCGAGTTAATTCCATGTGCAGTAAATTAGAAGGAATTTTCAAACATATTGGTTTCACGGCATGGGCACATGCATGGATGCCATGGAATTTTGATTCCAAAAAATTAAAAAATGATCAGAAAAACATGAAACCTTGTTTAGTCATGCCACCAAGATGATGTGGTAAAAAAATTGGTCTGTTTGACGAAATTTTGGACACACACCCCTCACAAACCGGAGCAACTCACTAGAAGGCTTGTGGTTCCGAGAGGGAACAATGCATGTTTGATGATGAACGGGAGATAGCTTCCTCTTACAGTCTTCAATTTTTTTTCTATGTTTAACGTGCACTACTGCAACTGTAATGTGAAATTTTGCAAAATTCCAAGGGTCATTTGACCTTTTAAAGACATTTAAGTGATTTTCTAGCCATTTAATGTGCGTGATTCAAATTTGAACTACATCTACATGCAACGCCTAACCATAACGGTTTGAAAAATTATATTTGTGTACTTATGTGCGAGTTAATTCCATGTGCAGTAAATTAGAAGGAATTTTCAAACATATTTGTCTCACGGCATGGGCACATGCATGGAGTGCCATGGCATTTTAATTCCAAAAAATTTAAAAATGATCAGAAAAACATGAAACCTTGCTTGTTTTAATGTCATGCCACCAAGATGATGTGGTAAAAAAAATTGGTCTATTTGACGAAAGTTTGGACACGCACACCTCACAAACCGGAGCAACTCACTAGAAGGCTCATGGTTCTGAGAGGGAACAATGCAAGTTTGATGATGAACGGGAGATAGCTTCCTCTTACGGCCATCAATTTTTTTCTACGTTTAACGTGCACTACTACAACTGTAATGTGATTTTTTTTAAATTCTAGGGTCATTTGACCTTTTAAAGACATTTAAGTGATTTTCTAGCCTTTTAATGACCATAATTCAAATTTGAACTACATCTACATGCAACGCCTAACCATAATGGTTCGAAAAATCATATTTGTGTACTTGTGTCCGAGTTAATTCCATGTGCAGTAAATTAGAAGGAATTTTCAAACATATTTGTCTCACGGCATGGGCACATGCATGGAGTGCCATGGCATTTTAATTCAAAAAAATTAAAAAATGATCAAAAAAACATGAAACATTGCTTGATTTAATGTCATGCCACCAAGATGATGTGGTAAAAAAATTGGCCTGTTTGACGAAAGTTTGGACACCCCCCTCACAAACCGGAGCAACTCACTAGAAGGTCCGTGGTTCCGAGAGGGAACAATGCATGTTTGATGACGAACGGGAGATAGCTTCTTCTTACAGCCTTCAAATTTTTCTATGTTTAACGTAAACTACTACAACTGTAATGTGAACTTTTGGAAAATTCTAGGGGTCATTTGACCTTTTAAAGACATTTAAGTGATTTTCTAGCCATTTAATGATCGTATTTCAAATTTGAACTACATCTACATGCAATGCCTAACCATAACGGTCTGAAAAATCATATTTGTGTACTTGTGTGCAAGTTAATTCCATGTGCAGTAAATTAGAAGGAATTTTCAAACATATTGGTCTCACGGCATGGGGACATGCATGGAGTGCCATGGCATTTTAATTCCAAAAAATTAAAAAATGATCAGAAAAACATGAAACCTTGCTTGATTTAATGTCATGCCACCAAGATGATGTGGTAAAAATATTGGCTTGTTTGACGAAAGTTTGGACACACACCCCTCACAAACCGGAGCAACTCACTAGAAGGTTCGTGGTTCCGAGAGGGAATAATGCATGTTTGATGATGAACGGGAGATAGCTTCCTCTTACAGCCTTCAAATTTTTTTTCTACGTTTAACGTGCACTAATACAACTGTCATGTGAAAATTTGGAAAATTTCAAGGGTCATTTGACCTTTTAAAGACATTTAAGTGATTTCAAGCCATTTAATGATCGTAATTCAAATTTGAACTACATCTATATGCAACGCCTAACCATAAAGGTTTGAAAAATCATATTTTTGTGTACTTGTGTGCGAGTTAAAAAATCATCAGACGATGTAAATATCTGGTGTTCAAAAAAGAAAATGTGAAGATCTGGCAAGACAACCGGCCCCCACACGATTGGCACTCTATCTCGCGGCTCGAGGATCGGTAGGTGAGTGGCGGGGATCATTAATCAGACACGGTTCCGTATTGGAAACCGTTAGCTATTATGTTCGCACACGGATTTTGCTGCGGGAATCGTGTGTAATTCAAATACAGTACTCGTAAATTCTGGCGACCGGCGTGTGTACTGTCCCCGTCGATCTAAATTCCAGCCACCAATAAATACTACCTTGCTCACGTCGTCATGCCTGCATTCTCATCCACATCTTCCCCTCGCTCGCCCTCTCTCTCTCTCCCTCTCTCTCTCTCTCAAATCTCTGCCATGGCACCGCCGGTCTGTCCACGTGCCGACGAGGAGTCGCCGCCCCCCGAGGATGCTCACTTGAATAGCAGCGACGAGGACCCCCCAACTTTGGATTGGTTTTGGGGCCAGTACAATCTTTATCTGTGGAGGTCGCTGCCGCCGGCTGAGAAAGCCAGGCAAGTGGCATTCAAGAAGGAGATGTCGGAGGAGGAAGCTAGGTACCAGGCGGCCTGTGAAGCCCGTGATGCCGCCTGGAAAAAGGAGGCGGCGGAGCTTTGGGGGCGGGCACGTCGTCGTGCGAAGGAGGTGTACGAAGACGGGTACTTCGCGAGGAAGGTCAAAGGCACCGGGCGCCTCGTCGCTACGTGGAGGTGGGCTGATAAGCTCCAGCGTGCCACCGATGAGGAGCTCCGGTGGGCGCCCAACAAAATGGCAAGATCGTTCGCGCTCGTCCGCCAGCAAGAGGCAGATCGGTACGTCAAGCACTGCGAGGCGGAGGAGGCAGAGTACGGCCTCCGCACTGGAAAGACGCCGCGCACCAGGGAGCTGCTGGCGAGGGGTTGCTGGAATACTGGCCCCAGGAGGGATTATTAATTTTAGTATTGTTCATTTTCAATTTTATGCATTGTACCTAGTAGTTAAGTATCATCATGTATATGTGATGATATTATATATATATATATATATATATATATTCTGTGATGAACTAATGAACAATTAATATATATATATATATTCTGAATTCCATTTTTATCTGTTTTTGTATACTAATTCGAATCTAGCTGTTATCATCCACATATATAGAATGGAAAGCGTATACACACACATTGAAACAGAACATATAAGAACGGAAAACCGAGTACACACATTGAAACAGAGGAATAAACACAGCAACACTATGATTGCTGTGAATACATAGCTATCCACGTCGAAACGACTCAACAAAATAAAACGCGTCCATGAGACCATGACCAGCAGCCCTTGCCTACGGTAGTTCTTGGCTCTGCCTGAACTCGTGCAGGCGTTCGTCCTGTTGGGGAACGTAGTAATTTCAAAAAAATTTCTACGCACACGCAAGATCATGGTGATGCATAGCAACGAGAGGGAAGAGCGTCGTCCACGTACCCTCGTAGACCGTAAGCGGAAGCGTTATGACAACACGGTTGATGTAGTCGTACGTCTTCACGATCGACCGATCCTAGTACCAAACGTACGGCACCTCCGTGATCTGCACACATTCAGCTCGGTGGCGTCCCACGAACTCATGATCTAGTAGAGCTTCGAGGGAGAGTTCCGTCAGCACGACGACGTGATGACGGTGATGATGAAGTTACCGGCGCAGGGCTTCGCCTAAGCACTACGACGATATGATCGAGGTGGATTATGGTGGAGGGGGGCACCGCACACGGCTAAGAGACCAACGAATCAACTTGTGTGTCTCCAAGGGGTGCCCCCTCCCCGTATATAAAGGAGTGGAGGAGGGGGAGGGCCGACCCTCCTATGGCGCGCCCCATGGGGAGTCCTACTCCCACCGGGAGTAGGATTCCCCCTTCCCTAGTTGGAATAGGAGTGGAAGGAAGGGGGGGGGAGGAGGAAGGAAAGGGGGGCCGGCCCCCTTCCCAATTCGATTGGGCTTGGGGGGGGGGCTCCTTTGTGAAGGAAATATGCCCTAGAGGCAATAATAAAGTTATTATTTATTTCCTTATATCATGATAAATGTTTATTATTCATGCTAGAATTGTATTAACCGGAAACATAATAGTTGTGTGAATACATAGACAAACAGAGGGTCACTAGTATGCCTCTACTTGACTAGCTCGTTGATCAAAGATGGTTATGTTTCCTAGCCATTGACATGAGTTGTCATTTGATTAACGGGATCACATCATTAGGAGAATGATGTGACTGACTTGACCCATTCCGTTAGCTTAGCACACGATCGTTTGGTATTCTGCTATTGCTTTCTTCATGACTTATACATGTTCCTATGACTATGAGATTATGCAACTCCCGTTTACCAGAGGAACACTTTGTGTGCTACCAAACGTCACAACGTAACTGGGTGATTATAAAGGTGCTCTACAGGTGTCTCCAAAGGTACTTGTTGGGTTGGCGTATTTCGAGATTAGGATTTGTCTTTCCGATTGTCGGAGAGGTATCTCTGGGCCCTCTCGGTAATGCACATCACTATAAGACTTGCAAGCATTGCAACTAATGAGTTAGTTGAGGGATGATGTATTACAGAACGAGTAAAGAGACTTGCCGGTAACGAGATTGAACTAGGTATTGAGATACCGATGATCGAATCTCGGGCAAGTAACATACCGATGACAAAGGGAACAACGTATGTTGTTATGCGGTTTGACCGATAAAGATCTTCGTAGAATATGTGGGAGCCAATATGAGCATCCAGGTTCCGCTATTGGTTATTGACCGGAGAGGTGTCTCGGTCATGTCTACATAGTTCTCGAACCCGTACGGTTCGCACGCTTAACGTTTCGATGACGGTTATATTATGAGTTTATGAGTTTGATGTACCGAAGGTAGTTCGGAGTCCCGGATGAGATCGGGGACATGACGAGGGGTCTCGAAATGGTCGAGACGTAAAGATCGATATATTGGATGACTATATTCGGACATTGGAAAGGTTCCGAGTGATTCGGGTATTTTTCAGAGTACTGGAGAGTTACGGGAATTCGTATTGGGCCTTAATGGGCCATACGGGAAAGGAGAGAAAGGCCCCAAAGGGTGGACGCACCCCTCCCCATGGGCTGGTCCGAATTGGACTAGGGAGGGGGGCGCCCCCTTCCTTCTTTCTCCTTCTCTCTTCCCTTCTCCTACTCCAACAAGGAAAGGAGGAGTCCTACTCCAACAAGGAAAGGAGGACTCCCCCCTTGGGCGCGCCTCCTCCCCTTGGCCGGCCCCCTCCTCCTTGCTCCTTTATATACAGGGGCAGGGGGCACCCCATAGACACACAATTGATTTGATCTTTTAGCCGTGTGCGGTGCCCCCCTCCACCATAATCCACCTCGATAATACTGTAGCGGTGCTTAGGCGAAGCCCTGCGTCGGTAGAACGTCAACATCGTCACCACGCCGTTGTGCTGACGAAACTCTCCCTCAACACTCGGCTGGATCGGAGTTCGAGGGACGTCATCGAGCTGAACGTGTGCAGAACTCGGAGGTGCCGTACGTTCGATACTTGATCGGTCGGATCGTGAAGACGTACGACTACATCAACCGCGTTGTGCTAACGCTTCCGCTTACGGTCTACGAGGGTACGTGGACACACTCTCCCCTCTCGTTGCTATGCATCACCATGATCGTGCGTGTGTGTAGGAATTTTTTTGAAATTACTACGTTCCCCAACAGTGGCATCCGAGCCTGGTTTTATGCGTTGATGTTATGCACGAGTAGAACACAAGTGAGTTGTGGGCGATATAAGTCATACTGCTTATCAGCATGTCATACTTTGGTTCAGCGGTATTGTGAGATGAAGCGGCCCGGACCAACATTACGCGTACGCTTACGCGAGACCAGTTTCACCGCTGCGAGCACTCGTTGCTTAAAGGTGACTGGCGGGTGTCTGTCTCTCCCACTTTAGTTGAATCGAGTGTGGCTACGCCCGGTCCTTGCGAAGGTTAAAACAACACCAACTTGACAAACTATCGTTGTGGTTTTGATGCGTAGGTAAGAACGGTTCTTGCTAAGCCCGTAGCAGCCACGTAAAACTTGCAACAACAAAGTAGAGGACGTCTAACTTGTTTTTGCAGGGCATGTTGTGATGTGATATGGTCAAGACATGATGCTATATTTTATTGTATGAGATGATGATGTTTTGTAACTGAGTTATCGGCAACTGGCAGGAGCCATATGGTTGTCGCTTTATTGTATGCAATGAAATCGCGATGTAATGCTTTACTTTATCACTAAGCGGTAGCGATAGTCATGAAAGCATAAGATTGGCGAGACGACAACGATGCTACGATGGAGATCAAGGTGTCGCGCCGGTGACGATGGTGATCATGACGGTGCAACGATGCTACGATGGAGATCAAGGTGTCGCGCCGATGACAATGGTGATCATGACAGTGCTTTGGAGATGGAGATCACAAGCACAAGATGATGATGGCCATATCATATCACTTATATTGATTGCATGTGATGTTTATGTTTTATGCATCTTATTCTGCTTAGAACGACGGTAGCATTATAAGATGATCTCTCACTAAATTATCAAGTAAAAAAGTGTTCTCCCTGAGTATGCACCGTTGTGAAAGTTCTTCGTGCTGAGACACCACGTGATGATCGGGTGTGATAGGCTCTACGTTCAAATACAACGGGTGCAAAATAGTTGCGCACGCGGAATACTCAGGTTAAACTTGACGAGCCTAGCATATAACAGATATGGCCTCGGAACACTGAGACCGAAAGGTCGAGCGTGAATCATATAGTAGATATGATCAACATAGTGATGTTCACCATTGAAACTACTCCGTCTCACGTGATGATCGGACACGGTTTAGTTGATTTGGATCACGTGATCACTTAGAGGACTAGAGGGATGTCTATCTAAGTGGGAGTTCTTAAGTAATATGATTAAATTGAACTTAAATTTATCATGAACTTAGTCCTGGTAGTATTAGCATATCTATGTTGTAGATCAATAGCTCGCGTTGTTGCTCGCCGTTTATGTTTTGATATGTTCCTAGAGAAAACTAAGTTGAAAGATGTTAGTAGCAATGATGCGGATTGGATCCGTGATCTGAGGTTTATCCTCATTGCTGAGCAGAAGAATTATGTCCTTGATGCACCACTAGGTGACAGACCTATTGCAGGAGCAGATGCAGACGTTAGGAATGTTTTGACAAAAGCTCAGTATGATGACTACTTGATAGTTAAGTGCACCATGCTTTACGGCTTAGAATCGGGACTTCAAAAATGTTTTGAACGCCATGGAGCATATAAGATGTTCCAAGAGTTGAAATCGGTATTTCACACTCATGCCCGTGTCGAGAGGTATGAGACCTCTGACAGTACTTTGCCTAGAAGATGGAGGAGAATAGCTCAACCAGTGAGCATGTGCTCAGATTGTCTGGGTACTACAATTGCTTGAATCAAGTGGGAGTTAATCTTCCAGATAAAATAGTGATTGACAGAATTCTCTAGTCACCATCACCAAGTTAGTAGAACTTTGTGATGAACTATAATATGAAAGGGATGACGAAAGTAATTCCCGAGCTCTTCGCGATGCTAAAATCGGGGAAGGTAGAAATAATGAAAAACATCAAGTGTTGATGATTGACAAAGACCACTAGTTTCAAGAAAAGGGCAAAGGGAAGAAAGGGGAACTTCAAGAAGAAACGGCAAGCAAGTTGCTGCTCAAGTGAAGAAGCCCAAGTCTGGACCTAAGCCTGAGACTAAGTGCTTCTACTGCAAAGGGACTGGTCACTGGAAACAGAACTACCCCAAGTATTTGGCGGATAAGAAAGGATGGCAAAGTAAACAAAGGTATATTTGATATACATGATATTGATGTGTACTTTACTAGTGTTTATAGCAACCCCTCAGTATTTGATACTAGTTCAGTTGCTAAGATTAGTAACTCGAATCGGGAGTTGCATAATGAACTGAGACTAGTTAAGGGTGAAGTGACGATGTGTGTTGGAAGTGGTTCCAAGATTGATATGATCATCATCGCACACTCCCTATACCTTCGGGATTAGTGTGGAACCTAAATAAGTGTTATTTGGTGTTTGCGTTGAGCATGAATATGATTTGATCATGTTTATTGCAATACGGTTATTCATTTAAAGTTAGAGAATAATTGTTGTTCTGTTTACATGAATAAAACCTTATATGGTTACACACCCAATGAAAGTGGTTCGTTGGATCTCGATCGTAGTGATACACATATTCATAATGTTAAAGCCAAAGGATGCAAAGTTAATAATGATAGTGCAACTTATTTGTGGCACTGCCGTTTAGGTCATATTGGTGTAAAGCGCATGAAGAAACTCCATGCTGATGGGCTTTTGGAATCACTTGATTATGAATCACTTGATGCTTGCGAACCGTGCCTCTTGGGCAAGATGACTAAAACGCCGTTCTCCGGAACAATGGAGCGAGCAACAGTTTTGTTGGAAATAATACATACTGATGTATGCAATCCAATGAGTGTTGAGGCTCACGGCGGGTATCGTTATTTTCTGACCTTCACAGATGATTTGAGCAGATATGGGTATATCTACTTAATGAAACACAAGTCTGAAACATCTGAAAAATTCATATAATTTCAGAGTGAAGTGGAAAGTCATCGTAAGAAGAAAATAAAGTTTCTACGATCTGATCGTGGAGAAGAATATTTGAGTTACAAGTTTGGCCTTCAATTAAAACAATGTGGAATAGTTTCACAAACTCATGCCACCTGGAACACCACAGCATTATGGTGTGTCCGAACGTCATAACCGTACTTTATTGGATATAGTGCAATCTATGATGTCTCTTACCGATTTACCACTATCGTTTTGGGGTTATGCATTAGAGACAGATGCATTCACGTTAAATAGGGCACCATCTAAATCCGTTGAGACGACGCCTTATGAACTGTGGTTTGGCAAGAAACCAAAGTTGTCGTTTCTTAAAGTTTGGGGCTGCGATGCTTATGTGAAAAAGCTTCAACCTGATAAGCTCGAACCCAAATCGGAGAAATGTGTCTTCATAGGATACCCAAAAGAGACTGTTGGGTACACCTTCTATCACAGATCCGAAGGCAAGACTTTTGTTGCTAAGTTTGGATCCTTTCTAGAGAAGGAGTTTCTCTCGAAAGAAGTGAGTGGGAGGAAAGTAGAACTTGATGAGATAACTGTATCTACTCCCTTATTGGAAAGTAGTTCATCACAGAAATCTGTTCCTGTGACTCCTACACCAATTAGTGAGGAAGTTAATGATGATGATCATGAAACTTCAGATCAAGTAGCTACTGAACCTCGTAGATCAACCAGAGCAAGATCCGCACCAGAGTGGTACGGTTATCCTGTTCTGGAAGTTATGTTACTAGACCATGACGAACCTACGAACTATGAAGAAGCGATGGTGAGCCTAGATTCCGCAAAATGGCTTGAGGCCATGAAATTTGAGATGGGATCCATGTATGAGAACAAAGTATGGACTTTGATTGACTTGCCCGATGATTGGTGAGCCATTAAGATTAAATGGATCTTCAAGAGGAAGACAGACGCTGATAGTAGTGTTACTATCTACAAAGCTAGAATTGTCGCAAAAGGGTTTTTCGACAAGTTCAAGGTGTTGACTACGATGAGAGTTTCTCACTCGTATCTATGCTTAAGTCTGTCTGAATCATGTTAGCAATTGCCGCATTTTATGAAATCTGGCAAAATGGATAAACAAAACTGCATTCCTAAATGGATTTATTAAAGAAGAGTTGTATATGATGCAACCAAAAGGTTTTGTCGATCCTAAAGGTGCTAAAGAAGTGTGCAAAGCTCCAGCGATCCATCTATGGACTGGTGCAAGCATCTCGGAGTTGGAATATGCGCTTTGATAAGATGATCAAAGCATATAGTTTTATACAGACTTGGTGAAGCCTGTATTTACAAGAAAGTGAGTGGGAGCACTACAACGTTTCTGATAAGTATATGTGAATGACATATTGTTGATCGGAAATAATGTAGAATTATTCTGCAAAGCATAAAGGAGTGTTTGAAAGGAGTTTTCAAAGAAAGACCTCGGTAAAGCTGCTTACATATTGAGCATCAAGATCTATAGAGATAGATCAAGACGCTTGATAAGTTTTTTTCAATGAGTACATACCTTGACAAGATTTTGAAGTAGTTCAAAATGGAACAGTCAAAGAAAGAGTTCTTGCCTGTGTTACAAGGTGTGAAATTGAGTAAGACTCAAAGCCCGACCACGGCAGAAGATAGAAAGAGAATGAAAGTCATTCCCTATGCCTCAGCCATAGGTTCTATAAAGTATGCCATGCTGTGTACCAGACCTATTGTATACCCTGCACTGTGTTTAGCAAGGGAGAACAATAGTGATCTAGGAGTAGATCACTGGACAGCGGTCATAATTATCCTTAGTGGAATAAGGATATGTTTCTCGATTATGGAGCTGACAAAAAGGTTCGTCGTAAAGGGTTACGTCGATGCAAGTTTTGACACTGATCTGGATGACTCTAAGTCTAGATCTAGATACATATTGAAAGTGGGAGCTATTAGCTAGAGTAGCTCAGTGCAGAGCATTGTAGACATAGAAATTTGCAAAATACTAACGGATCTGAATTTGGCAGACCCATTGACTAAACTTTTCTCACAAGCAAAACATGATCACACCTTAGTACTCTTTGGGTATTAAATCACATAAACGATGTGAACTAGATTACTGACTCTAGTAAACCCTTTGAGTGTTGGTCACATAGCGATGTGAACTATGGGTGTTAATCACATGGTAATGTGAACTATTGTTGTTAAATCACATGGCGATGCGAGCTAGATTATTGACTCTAGTGCAAGTGGGAGACTGAAGGAAATATGTCCTAGAGGCAATAATAAAGTTATTATTTATTTCCTTATATCATGATAAATGTTTATTATTCATGCTAGAATTGTATTAACCGGAAACATAATACTTGTGTGAATACATAGACAAACAGAGGGTCACTAGTATGCCTCTACTTGACTAGCTCGTTGATCAAAGATGGTTATGTTTCCTAGCCATTGACATGAGTTGTCATTTGATTAACGGGATCACATCATTAGGAGAATGATGTGATTGACTTGACCCATTCCGTTAGCTTAGCACACGATCGTTTGGTATTCTGCTATTGCTTTCTTCATGACTTATACATGTTCCTATGACTATGAGATTATGCAACTCCCGTTTACCGGAGGAACACTTTGTGTGCTACCAAACGTCACAACGTAACTGGGTGATTATAAAGGTGCTCTACAGGTGTCTCCAAAGGTACTTGTTGGGTTGGCGTATTTCGAGATTAGGATTTGTCACTCCGATTGTCGGAGAGGTATCTCTGGGCCCTCTCGGTAATGCACATCACTATAAGCCTTGCAAGCATTGCAAATAATGAGTTAGTTGAGGGATGATGTATTACAGAAGGAGTAAAGAGACTTGCCGGTAACGAGATTGAACTAGGTATTGAGATACCGACGATCGAATCTCGGGCAAGTAACATACCGATGACAAAGGGAACAACGTATGTTGTTATGCGGTTTGACCGATAAAGATCTTCGTAGAATATGTGGGAGCCAATATGAGCATCCAGGTTCCGCTATTGGTTATTGACCGGAGAGGTGTCTCGGTCATGTCTACATAGTTCTCGAACCCGTAGGGTCCGCACGCTTAACGTTTCGATGACGGTTATATTACGAGTTTATGAGTTTATGTACCGAAGGTAGTTCGGAGTCCCGGATGAGATCGGGGACATGACGAGGAGTCTTGAAATGGTCGAGACGTAAATATCGATATATTGGACGACTATATTCGGACATCGGAAAGGTTCCGAGTGATTCGGGTATTTTTCAGAGTACCGGAGAGTTACGGGAATTCGTATTGGGCCTTAATGGGCCATACTGGAAAGGAGAGAAAGGCCCCAAAGGGTGGCCGCACCCCTCCCCATGGGCTGGTCCGAATTGGACTAGGGAGGGGGGGCGCCCCCTTCCTTCTTTCTCCTTCTCTCTTCCCTTCTCCTACTCCAACAAGGAAAGGAGGAGTCCTACTCCAACAAGGAAAGGAGGACTCCCCCCTTGGGCGCGCCTCCTCCCCTTGGCCGGCCCCCTCCTCCTTGCTCCTTTATATACCGGGGCAGGGGGGCACCCCATAGACACACAATTGATTTGATCTTTTAGCCGTGTGCGGTGCCCCCCTCCACCATAATCCACCTCGATAACACTGTAGCGGTGCTTAGGCGAAGCCCTGCGTCGGTAGATCGTCAACATCGTCACCACGCCGTTGTGCTGACGAAACTCTCCCTCAACACTCGGCTGGATCGGAGTTCGAGGGACGTCATCGAGCTGAACGTGTGCAGAACTCGGAGGTGCCGTACGTTCGGTACTTGATCGGTCAGATCGTGAAGACGTACGACTACATCAACCGCGTTGTGCTAACGCTTCCGCTTACGGTCTACGAGGGTACGTGGACACACTCTCCCCTCTCGTTGCTATGCATCACCATGATCTTGCGTGTGCGTAGGAATTTTTTTGAAATTACTACGTTCCCCAACAGTGGCATCCGAGCCTGGTTTTATGCGTTGATGTTATGCACGAGTAGAACACAAGTGAGTTGTGGGCGATATAAGTCATACTGCTTACCAGCATGTCATACTTTGGTTCAGCGGTATTGTGAGATGAAGCGGCCCGGACCAACATTACGCGTACGCTTATGCGAGACCGGTTTCACCGCTGCGAGCACTCGTTGCTTAAAGGTGACTGGCGGGTGTCTGTCTCTCTCACTTTATTGAATCGAGTGTGGCTACGCCCGGTCCTTACGAAGGTTAAAATAACACCAACTTGACAAACTATCGTTGTGGTTTTGATGCGTAGGTAAGAACGGTTCTTGCTAAGCCCGTAGCAGCCACGTAAATGTGACGCCCAGATAATTCAGCTACAGTAACCCTCTACTAATGATGCCACGTCACCTCGGTTATTGTTGTTAATCTCGCGTTAGTTCGAAACCGATTCAAATTCAAATTTGAATTAAAGTCAAACGATAAAAGTTTTCAAACATAAAAACTAAAATGTGCTAAATGTTACAAATAAATCCTTAGTAATAATGGGGGAGAACCCACATTTTTATAAAATAATTAAAGCAGTGGCTTAATCAATTAGATAATGCCTATTTAGAATTAATAAAATGTTAAACTATTTTACTAGGATGCCATAATTAAATGTGGCAGTAGTATATTAAGCTATACTGATTTAGGAGTTGTTTTTGTATTTTTGAAACTAAAATAAATTGAAAACTATAGGGAAAGTAAATGAACAGAAAAGAAAATTTTAAAAGAAAGTAAACAAAAAATAAAAGAGAGAAGCCCCCCCCACTGGGCCAGTCGGCCCAGCTATTAGCCAGGCCGGCCCAACCGGCCTCGCCCACTCCCCTTATCCCCTGGACCCCGTAACCCTAACCCCACCCAGACCGGACACTCCCCCCCACGTAGCCCACTCCCCCCTAGATCTGGATCGAGATCGAGGGCTTGACCCCGTCGCCCCCGACGCCCGTCGCCACCACCGCGTCGCCCCCCGCGACGCCGTCGCTTCGTCGCCCCCCCGTCGCCATCGCGCGCCATCGCCCCGCCACCAACGCTGGACGACGTCGCCGCCGCCCGGAAGCGCCCCCGCCTCGACCACCACCGTCGCCAACCACCGCCACCTCACCGACGCCACCCGGCGCTGCCCCGCCGTCACCCTCCTCCTCAACCCCCTCTTGCGTGGATCCGGTCGGGGGCAATCGACGCCCCCGACGACCTGCGCCGACGCCGGACGACCCTCGCTGGAGCCACCCCGCCATCCGCCGTCGTTGGCGCCGCCTCACCGTCTACGTCGCTCGTCCCCATCCTCCTCCTCGCCGGACACCTTCGAGCCACGCCGCCCTCTTCCCTACAACGAACGTCAGCACGCCTCGTGCTCCCTCTCTGCCCTCCTGTGGTGGCCGTGTCCTGCTCCTACCGCTGGCCGCCCCTGTCCCGCGCGCCGTCACCTTCGTTCACCGCCCGCCTCCCCCTGCGGCTCTGGCCTAGCCTCCCGGCGGCCACTGCCGCAGCTCCCGCCCGGCCGCAGCCGAGCGCCACCTCCGCCCGCACAGCCTCCGGCGGCCGCCCGCGCACCACCACGGCCTCGCCAGCGCCCCCCCGGGCGCCCTGTCGGGCACCAGCGCACGAACCGCCCCGTTTGGCCCTAGGGCCACTGATAGTGGCCCCCCCCCTGGAAACTTGTTTTTTTTAAAAAAAGGAAAAATAAAGTTATAAAAATAATAATAATAAAATTTAGTTAATTAACTTAATTAATCTGTTTAATTAAATAATTAAAAATAATTATTCAATTAATAAAAACTAAGTACTGTTTAGTTAACGTGAGACTATGACGAACGGGACCCACGCGTCTGTTGACCCAGTCAACAGATGGTTGACTGATGACATCATGCTGACCTCACGCTGACGTCATAATTAATTTTCTAATTAAATTAATTCTATTAATTCTAGAAATAATTTAAATCTTTATAAATTAATATAAAATAATCCGTAGCTCGGATGAAAAAAACTTTGTACATGAAAGTTGCTCAGAACGACGAGACGAATCCGGTTACGCAGCCCGTTCGTCCGCCATGCATCCCTAGCATAACGAACATGCAACTTTTCCCCTCCGATTCATCTGCCCAAAAACGCGAAACACCGGGGATATTTTCCCGGATGTTTCCCCCCTTCACCGGTATCACCTCATACCGTGTTAGAACACGTCTAGCTCTGCCTGTTGACCTGTTATGCACTTGCTTGCTATGTATTTACTGTTTCTCCCCCTCTTCTCTTCGGTAGACCCCGTGACGATGCTGATGCCCCTGTGGTCGACTACGTCACCGATGACCCCTCCTTCATGTCTGAGCAACCAAGCAAGCCCCCCCCTTGATCACCAGATATCGCCTATTCTTCTCTATACTGCTTGCATTAGAGTAGTGTAGCATGTTACTGCTTTCCGTTAATCCTATCCTGATGCATAGCCTGTCTTTGTTACTACAATTGTTACCCTTACCTGCTATCCTACTGCTTAGTATAGGATGCTAGTGTTCCATCAGTGGCCCTACACTCTTGTCCGTCTGCCATGCTATACTACTGGGCCGTGATCACTTCGGGAGGTGATCACGGGTATATACTATATACATTATATACATGACACATGTGGTGACTAAAGTCGGGTCGGCTCGTTGAGTACCCGCAAGTGATTCTGATGAGGGGGCTGAAAGGACAGGTGGCTCCATCCCGGTAGAGGTGGGCCTGGGTTCCTGACGGCCCCCGACTGTTACTTTATGGCGGAGCGACAGGGCAGGTTGAGACCACCTAGGAGAGAGGTGGGCCTGGCCCTGGTCGGCGTTCGCGGATACATAACACGCTTAACGAGTTCTTGGTATTTGATCCGAGTCTGGCCATTTGGTCTATACGCACTAACCATCTACGTGGGAGTAGTTATGGGTATCCCGACGTCGTGGTATCAGCCGAAGCTCTTTTGACGTCAGCGACTGAGTGGCGCGCGCCGCATTGGACCGTAAGCTCGTGCTTGTATTAAGGGGGCTAGGTCTGCTTCCGGCCGCGTACGCAACATGCAGGCGTGCATAGGGCGATGGGCCCAGACCCCTGCGCGCATAGGGTTAGACCGGCGTGCTGACCTCTCTGTTGAGCCTAGGTGGGGCTGCGACGTGTTGATCTTACGAGGCCGGGCATGACCCAGAAAAGTGTGTTGGGTTATGTGGTGCACCCCTGCAGGGAAGTTTATCTATTCGAATAGCCATGTGCCTCGGTAAAAGGACGACCCGGAGTTGTACCTTGACCTTATGACAACTAGAACTGGATACTGAATAAAATACACCCTTCCAAGTGCCAAATACAACCCGGTGATCACTCTCTAACAGGGCGACGAGGAGGGGATCGCCGGGTAGGATTATGCTATGCGATGCTACTTGGAGGACTTCAATCTACTCTCTTCTACATGTTGCAAGGTGGAGGTGGCCAGAAGCGTAGTCTTCGACAGGACTAGCTATCCCCCCTTATTCTGGCATTCTGCAGTTCAGTCCACTGATATGGCCCTTTACACATATACCCATGCATATGTAGTGTAGCTCCTTGTTTGCGAGTACTTTGGATGAGTACTCACGGTTGCTTTTCTCCCTCTTTTCCCTTTTTCTATACCGGATTGTCTCAACCAGATGCTGGAGTCCAGGAGCTAGAGATCCTGAGGATGATGCTACATGGAGTTCGGCTTCGAGGAGTAGTTAGGAGGTCCCAGGCAGGAGGCCTTGCCTTTTCGATCGTTGCTACTTTTGTGCTAGCCTTCTTAAGGCAAACTTGTTTAACTTATGTATGTACTCAGATATTGTTGCTTCCGCTGACTCGTCTATGATCGAGCAATTGTATTCGAGCCCTCGAGGCCCCTGGCTTGTATTATGATGCTTGTATGACTTATTTATGTTGTAGAGTTGTGTTGTGATATCTTCCCGTGAGTCCCTGATCTTGATCGTACACATTTGCGTGCATGATTAGTGTACGGTCAAATCGGGGGCGTCACAAGTTGGTATCAGAGCCAACTGCCTGTAGGAATCCCCCTTCCAAACTCCTTGTCCGAAGTCGAGTCTAGCCTTTACAAAACTTTTACTAACATGGCTGTGTGGCTTATGGGCCCACGTCGCCATTGGGTGGTATTAGGATCTTTTACTCCTTGTCTATACTCTGGGACTCTGATCTCTCTCCTATTCGGGTTAAATGAGTTTTGCTAAATCTAACATTAGGATCTCGTTATCACTTTCACCCGGAGAGCTCCTTATTACTGATGATCGTCTGCTGCACGTGAAGACCCTGAAGATACTCTCCGCTGATAACCCGAGAACTTGTGTTCATCACTTTTGCAATTCCCTTTCATCGGTAAACTCCTATGTATAACCGCGTATACTTGCCATTCATACAATGTTTCCTAGTTGATCTTGTTATTACAAGATACCCCGAAATTATCTCTGTTGTTCCGAGAATCCTTGAACTTACTGCCTTGCTGTTCTTTGTCACCTGAATACCCCTACGGATAATTCTTGCACTTACCGAGTATCCGCTCATCCCCAGTTGAATTCAAGTATATCACAAAAGTGTTCAGAATACCAGTCGATCTTCCGAAAATCCTCAGGAGCCTATTGCTCTTTAAATTCTTGCTTACTAGCATTATGATTAATCCCATAAGTCTCAAAATCTTATTGGCACCCTTTGTCATTATCTTTTGAGTCCATTGATTCAATATGTTGCGAATGCTCGCAATCCTCAATCAGATCCTAGAATTCATCCTTCCGGCTCAGACATCATTTTTAACATGAGCTGGATCTCGACCAATCAAATCATCATCGATTGTACCCCTAAGCCTACTCAACTTATCCATCCTTGATTAGAGCGTTGCTTCTGACCCCCTGATTTGAAAATCATAATTCTTTTACATTTGAACCTTGAGTTAGTCAGTTGTTTCTATAATCAGATCTCCTTGCATTCTTCCTCCTCTGGTTGAGTACCGATGCTCACATCAGATCCCTTGTGGACCATCGGTTCCTTTGTTGGATTTTATCCGACAGCGTCCTTCCTATTGAATAACCTTGTGAGCCTTTCCATGGGTATTTAATGCCTTTGGTAAATTGTATCATCTGCTTTGGAACAATGCTCTTCTTTCGAGCTTGTAATATTCACTCCGAAGTTTGTGGTATATGTTCCTAAGATGCCTTGATGGGTTGAACCTATGCCTTTCATAATATGTGTGAACTCGAAAGTTTTCATGAGTCATACACTTCTGGTATTTTGCCAGATAAAATTTTTCAACACTACAACTTCATCAAACGCGAGAAGTGAATGAAAGGTTATGCATTGAAGAAGTGGGAGTCGACCTTGAACTTTGCATTCATGCCCATGGACACGATGTAGATCTTATCATTAAAGCTTTTCAATTAATTATTCCATTGGTATAAGTTCATCTTATATCTGGGATTTGGCCTTTTTCAATCGTGGTTCCGACCATGTTCTCCTTTAAATACCATTTCTCGTACAAGTTTGAGCACTTGTCTTCTGCAGAGCAATACCCCAGTCCAACCTCTACTTTGGTTTGTCGTCGAGTATTACCCCCTGGTATCTCGAGATTATCACGGAACTGCATAACTTATTATGAGTTCTCCATCAAGTGCTACATTCTCTTGATTCCAAAATTTCACGGGCTTCGAGTTTTTAAACACTCAAAACCACCGATAACTGAATCGAGTCCGCACTGCGATTAAACAACTCTTAGTAATCTTCTTTACTTATGAGTTTGTACCCGATCACGTCATTCCTAGCCTGATTGGCTACATCATTATCGTGCCAATTTTAACTGTGCTACCTGGTCTTTATTCCCGGAGCACCACTTTCGACGATGAGCTAAGCTTACGTCGATTTTCCTCGTCATATCATTTCGCCTTGAACACCAAGCTTGATTTCGAGTTTGTGTCGTACCCCTGTTTCCAATAACTTTTTGCTTCATCATTCCCTTGACTTGATGTCATGGCCAATCGATTACATCTTCATGAAATCTCTCGACAAATGTGTCGTGATCATCATCAACCTTATGTGCTCTTCCAGGATATCGATCGAGTTCATGATGAGAAAGACCATCCTTGCCCTCGATGATTAGTATTATCATCGACCACTCTACTACCTTTCCTCCAACACAAACTTGTTCTTGTTTTGTGTTATACCTTGAGTTCCTTGCAATCCAGCAATTGTTCTTCTTTACACTGGAGTATTACCATCTTTTATGTCAAGAATGTCGTGAGAGTTTCACCACCTCTTAGGAAATTCTTGATACAGTGATGCTTCTCACAATCATCATTCTTCTCTTGGTCCCCGTGTTGAGTGAACTCTGTTATGAGAATTTAATATCTCTAGCAACCTTGTTACTTCAGAGTTAATGGATAATAATTCCAATGTAGTGTGCTGGTTGCTAAATTTCCATTCCGACGTTGGTCGTGCAACTCAGCCCATATTTCGGGTGCACCTTTCAATCAATTTTTAATTGTGTATGTTTTCCTCGAGCATACATCATTATACCATTTGATCTGACAAATGTTATCTCCTTGTTCACATGATTGTGGAAATCCATCTTTTGGAAATCTCAATGGAATGTCGCTGAGTCCATCAGCCACCTCCTAACCCTCTCTTTGGTTTAATGATGAACTCTGGTTTCGAAACTTGCTTTCATAGTTCATTTCCCGAGAATCTTCGATGTCGTTTCGACAATTTGTGTTGCACCTTTCTTGTCAGGCACCCTGAGTCTGAGTTATCCTAACACCAATCAAATCTGAATCTCGGCCAGATATGATGGTTGGAACATATTTCCAAGAGTTATAACATTGGCCTATTTATGACCCGGTAAGGTGATGAAATGCCAAACACACCTGGCCGGAGGACCTATTGATATAAGCTTTCCTTTCAGCAAGGTTATCCATTCTTCCATGAGGAAATTGTAAGACTTATTCTATAAGTTGTTCCTGATGGATCCTTTTTGTTTCCAAAGTCAGATCTTCACCTGTTGATCATGTCAATGCTATCTCGAAGCATGTCTATGGTACTCCGATTTTCAATAGGAACATTTGAAGCCCAAAGCTAATTGTTTCCTGCTCAATTATCCAAACACCGTTGTATGGGTAATGTCATGAAATTTCTCTCCCCTACCTAAAGAGTTTTCTACATTATATCCTGTCATGGATATCATGCTCTGCTTGTCCTTGGGAAGGATATACCCTTGAAATATGTGTTTAAACACATTTTCCTTTCCATTCTTCTGTTTAATCTGATAATCATATTTTCCTTTCCATTGTTTGGTTTAACCTTTCTGGTGATCTATATGATCTAAGCAGTAATATTCGTCTGCTTATGCAAACACCTCAGTGTACAATGCTGTCAGCAAGACCCTAATACTATTGTTGATGTCCGGTAGCCACCGATGGACGAGAACCTTGCCTAATGGTCCGCCTCATTCCACGAGCAGGAAAATGGTTCTCTTTGTCCCTCGCCCTTGGTACCGACGTAGTTGCCGACATAACTAACAGGCTATTCGCTGACATGCCTTGCTATCATGACCGTGCAAGATGCCAACGTCCTTTCTACTTTTAACCACATGGTGGGCCCATAACCCACAGTTCCACAGGATCGAAACCTGACTCTTCTATACAACCCTGTTTCTAATGGTTATTCCTCACACTTGGCTCCGTATTTAATTCGCGGGCCACCTTCCTAGTGATCTATTTTGGTATCAGACACAATACTTATTCCCGTTGCTCAGAACCCTTCAGGCATCGAACGATTGCTTGCCTGCTCGAAACTTCCCCATGATACCTCCTTACTTTGCTCTCGATATTTTCTTAAGTTCAATTCGAGAGTTACTTTCCGCCACCTTCCCCGATGATATCGACCAGATAGTCAACCTTGCAGAGGTCCGTTCTTCCAGAATACCCCCCTTACTCTATCGTAAGTACGATGGAGATCCTGAAGAAAGGACGCCGACTTGATCATGGTGGCTTGAAGCAGAGAAATGAAGACATCAACGAAAGGGATCAACCTCTTCGAAAGGGCAGCCAAGACCGAGAAGACTCGTTAGGTTTTTCGCTACCAGCACCTTCCCCCCCCCTTACTCCACCACTTAAATCTTGGGACGAGATTTCTTGTAGTGGAGGAGAATTGTGACGCCCGGATAATTCAGCTATAGTAACCCTCTACTAATGATGCCACGTCACCTCGGTTATTGTTGAATCTCGCGTTAGTTCGAAACCGATTCAAATTCAAATTTGAATTAAAGTCAAACGATAAAAGTTTTCAAACATAAAAACTAAAATGTGCTAAATGTTACAAATAAATCCTTAGTAATAATGGGGGAGAACCCACTTTTTTATAAAATAATTAAAGGCACTAAAATAATTAAAACAGTGGCTTAATCAATTAGATAATGCCTATTTAGAATTAATAAAATGTTAAACTATTTTACTAGGATGCCATAATTAAATGTGGCAGTGGTATATTAAGCTATACTGATTTAGGAGTTGTTTTTGTATTTTTGAAACTAAAATAATTTGAAAACTATAGGGAAAGTAAATGAACAGAAAAGAAAATTTTAAAAGAAAGTAAACAAAAAAATAAAAGAGAGAAGCCACCCCACTGGGCCAGTCGGCCCAGCTATTAGCCAGGCCGGCCCAACCGGCCTCGCCCACTCCCCCTATCCCCTGGACCGCGTAACCCTAACCCCACCCAGACCGGACACTCCCCCCCACGTCGCCCACTCCCCCCCTCGATCTGGATCGAGATCGAGGGCTTGACCCCGTCGCCCCTGACGCCCGTCACCACCACCGCGTCGCCGCCCGCGACGCCGTCGCTTCGTCGCCCCCCCGTCGCCATCGCGCGCCATCGCCCCGCCACCAACGCTGGACGACGTCGCCGCCGCCCGGAAGCGCCCCCGCCTCGACCACCATCGTCGCCAACCACCGCCACCTCACCGACGCCACCCGGCGCTGCCCCGCCGTCGCCCGCCTCCTCAACCCCCTCTTGCGTGGATCCGGTCGGGGGCAATCGACGCCCCCAACGACCTGCGCCGACACCGGACGACCCCCGCTAGAGCCACCCCGCCATCCGCCGTCGTTGGCGCCGCCTCCCCGTCTACGTCGCTCGTCCCCATCCTCCTCCTCGCCGGACACCATCGAGGCACGCCGCCCTCTTCCCTACAACGAACGTGAGCACGCCTCGTGCTCCCTCTCTGCCCTCCTGTGGTGGCCGTGTCCTGCTCCTACCGCTGGCCGCCCCTGTCCCGCGCGCCGTCACCTTCGTTCACCGCCCGCCTCCCCCCGCGGCTCCGGCCTAGCCTCCCGGCGGCCACTGCCGCAGCTCCCGCTGGGCCGCAGCCGAGCGCCACCTCCGCCCGCACAGCCTCCGGCGGCCGCCCGCACACCACCACGGCCTCGCCAGCGCCCCCCCGGGCGCCCTGTCGGGCACCAGCGCCCGAACCGCCCCGTTTGGCCCTAGGGCCACTGACAGTGCCCCCCCCAGGAAACTTGTTTTTTAAAAAAAAGGAAAAATAAAGTTATAAAAATAATAATAATAAAATTTAGTTAATTAACTTAATTAATCTGTTTAATTAAATAATTAAAAATAATTATTCAATTAATAAAAACTAACTACTGTTTAGTTAACCTGAGACTATGACGAACGGGACCCACGCGTTTGTTGACCCAGTCAACAGATGGTTGACTGATGACATCATGCTGACCTCACGCTGACGTCATAATTAATTTTCTAATTAAATTAATTCTATTAATTCTAGAAATAATTTAAATCTTTATAAATTAATATAAAATAATCCGTAGCTCGGATGAAAAAAACTTTGTACATGAAAGTTGCTCAGAATGACGAGACGAATCCGGTTACGCAGCCCGTTCGTCCGCCACGCATCCCTAGCATAACGAACAAGCAACTTTTCCCCTCCGATTCATCTGCCCGAAAACACGAAACACCGGGGATATTTTCCCGGATGTTTCCCCCCTTCACCGGTATCACCTCATACCGTGTTAGAACACGTCTAGCTCTGCCTGTTGACCTGTTATGCACTTGCTTGCTAAGTATTTACTGTTTCTCCCCCCTCTTCTCTTCGGTAGACCCCGTGACGATGCTGATGCCCCTGTGGTCGACTACGTCACCGATGACCCCTCCTTGTCTGAGCAACCAGGCAAGCCCCCCCTTGATCACCAGATATCGCCTATTCTTCTCTATACTGCTTGCATTAGAGTAGTGTAGCATGTTACTGCTTTCCGTTAATCCTATCCTGATGCATAGCCTGTCTTTGTTACTACAATTGTTACCCTTACCTGCTATCCTACTGCTTAGTATAGGATGCTAGTGTTCCATCAGTGGCCCTACACTCTTGTCCGTCTGCCATGCTATACTACTGGGCCGTGATCACTTCGGGAGGTGATCACGGGTATATACTATATACATTATATACATGACACATGTGGTGACTAAAGTCGGGTCGGCTCGTTGAGTACCCGCAAGTGATTCTGATGAGGGGGCTGAAAGGACAGGTGGCTCCATCCCGGTAGAGGTGGGCCTGGGTTCCTGACGGCCCCCGACTGTTACTTTATGGCGGAGCGATAGGGCAGGTTGAGACCACCTAGGAGAGAGGTGAGCCTGGCCCTGGTCGGCGTTCGCGGATACATAACACGCTTAACGAGTTCTTGGTATTTGATCTGAGTCTGGCCATTTGGTCTATACGCACTAACCATCTACGCGGGAGTAGTTATGGGTATCCCGACGTCATGGTATCAGCCGAAGCTCTTTTGACGTCAGCGACTGAGTGGCGCGCGCCGCATTGGACCGTAAGCTCGCGCTTGTATTAAGGGGGCTAGGTCTGCTTCCGGCCGCGTACGCAACGTGCAGGTGTGCATAGGGCGATGGGCCCAGACCCCTGCGCGCATAGGGTTAGACCGGCGTGCTGACCTCTCTGTTGAGCCTAGGTGGGGCTGCGACGTGTTGATCTTACGAGGCCGGGCATGACCTAGAAAAGTGTGTCCGGCCAAATGGGATCGAGCGTGTTGGGTTATGTGGTGCACCCCTGCAGGGAAGTTTATCTATTCGAATAGCCGTGTCCCTTGGTAAAAGGACGACCCGGAGTGGTACCTTGACCTTAAGACAACTAGAACTGGATACTGAATAAAATACACCCTTCCAAGTGCCAGATACAACCCGGTGATCGCTCTCTAACAGGGCGACGAGGAGGGGGTCGCCGGGTAGGATTATGCTATGCGATGCTACTTGGAGGACTTCAATCTACTCTCTTCTACATGCTGCAAGGTGGAGGTGGCCAGAAGCGTAGTCTTCGACAGGACTAGCTATCCCCCCTTATTCTGGCATTCTGCAGTTCAGTCCACTGATATGGCCCTTTACACATATACCCGTGCATATGTAGTGTAGCTCCTTGCTTGCGAGTACTTTGGATGAGTACTCACGGTTGTTTTTCTCCCTCTTTTCCCTTTTTCTATACCGGATTGTCTCAACCAGATGCTGGAGTCCAGGAGCTAGAGATCCTGAGGATGATGCTACATGGAGTTCGGCTTCGAGGAGTAGTTAGGAGGTCCCAGGCAGGAGGCCTTGCCTTTTCGATCGTTGCTACTTTTGTGCTAGCCTTCTTAAGGCAAACTTGTTTAACTTATGTCTGTACTCAGATATTGTTGCTTCCGCTGACTCGTCTATGATCGAGCAATTGTATTCGAGCCCTCGAGGCCCCTGGCTTGTATTATGATGCTTGTATGACTTATTTATGTTGTAGAGTTGTGTTGTGATATCTTCCCGTGAGTCCCTGATCTTGATCGTACACATTTGCGTGCATGATTAGTGTACGGTCAAATCGGGGGCGTCACAGTAAAACTTGCAACAACAAAGTAGTGGACGTCTAACTTGTTTTTGCAGGGCATGTTGTGATGTGATATGGTCAAGACATGATGCTATATTTTATTGTATGAGATGATGATGTTTTGTAACCGAGTTATCGGCAACTGGCAGGAGCCATATGGTTGTCGCTTTATTGTATGCAATGATATCGCGATGTAATGCTTTACTTTATCACTAAGAGGTAGCGATAGTCGTGAAAGCATAAGATTGGCGAGACGACAACGATGCTACGATGGAGATCAAGGTGTCGCGCCGGTGACGATGGTGATCATGAGCAGTATATTCCCGATCTCACCCGGAACCATTCCTGTATCCAAATATAGTCGTCCAATATATAGATCTTTATGTCTCGACCATTTAGAGACTCCTCGTCATGTCCGTGATCATATACGGGACTCCGAACTACCTTCGGTACATCAAAACACATAAATTCATAATACCGATCGTCACCGAACGTTAAGCGTGCGGACCCTACGGGTTCGAGAACTATGTAGACATGACCAAGACACGTCTCCGGTCAATAACCAATAGCGGAACCTGGATGCTCATATTGTGTAACGCCCCGAGACCGATGCTCCAGACGGATTCCATATTTTTCATTATCGTTGTGTATATTTATTTGTTTGCTACATTCATCATGTCATCATACGCATTGCATCCGCATGTTTTCATAAAACTTGCATTCGCTCGTCGTTGCCGTTTCTTCCTCTGCCTTCATCACCTTCCCTCGGACCGCTTTGCCTTCGTTGACCGTTCCAGACCAATCGGGTTTTCGCTTCCCTCTTGACCGTGACGGCCTAACCCCCCTTTGCGTGCGTGTCCGAAACATCCCCGATCTCGATCCGGGCGGTCGTGACCGATGGGTCCGGATTATCCCCAAACATCCCTCAAATATCTTTGGTTTCTCCATTGGCCCCTAGCCTATTTATTCTTGACCGTCCAATTACGATCGGTGAGACCTTAAACCTCCTCCTCTATCTATAAGTATAAATAGACCTCTAACCCTAGATCCTAGGGGCTTGTCCCATCCACCAAACCCCCTCACCCGCCGCCAGCCATCCACCAACTCGCCTCCCACCTTGGGATCCTCCCAGATCCATCCCGGGCCAACCAGCAGCTCCTCCCCATGCCAGCGCCTACCTCCTCGTCCCCGTGCCCGCAGCCGCGGAGCGGAAGCCTCGTGCCCTCGCCTCTCCTTCCTCCTTCCTCGCGTTTCTCTTTCGGTCTCTCATGCATGGCTCTCTGTCTCTTCCAACGCAGGACGCCCGCCATGGACAGCGTCTCCCCAGCAGCTCGCATTGCCGTCCTCCGTCGCTTGCTCCGCCCCAAGTCTTCGTTACCTCCATGCCGAGCAGCAGCTCGCCGGAGCACGAGCGCCACCCGGTCCGCCTCCCTCTGCCCGTCCCTCTCCTTCGCCTATCTTGTCCCCCCTATCTGAATCTCATTTGAATTTCTTCCCCGCCATGGCCTTGCAGCTCCCGCCGCCGCTCTGCTCTGTTCGTGGTCGTCTCAGACAGATCCGACGCGGCCCCGTGTCTTCGGCCTCGTCCCCGCCTCCAGGGCGCCGCGCCGCCCCACAGGAGACCACATGCGCCGCCTGCCAAGTCTCCTGCCGCCATGGACGTCCCGACGCAGGAGCTCGCCGTCGACCGCGCCCGACGTCGCCAGCCTCCGGATCCGTCGAGTACCGGCCTCTCTGGCCTCTGCGTCGCGGGATCCTTCGTGTCCCTCGAGTTCATCCAGTGCCACCTGCATCGAGCGGGACAACCTCGCATTGACCCCGCGCTCGATCTCGCAGTGAAGCCGCTCGCCCCTTTGACTGCATCGCCCCGACCTAGTCTCCCCTCCTCGCCATTGACCGCACCAAGTCCCATGACCGCACGCGCCTGGGGCGGCCTTGCCTCGGCTCAGCTGGCTCTGCCTGCTGCTTCCTCCTCCACCCACCGGGCCTCAGCCCATGGTGAGCGCCCCAGTGCCCACCAGATTCAGCCCGCTTCTGTTGTTTTTCCTATCAGCGAATTTGTCCAATTATCCAGGAGTTTACAGATTTACAGAAAAGTCCCTCTAGATCATGCATTTAATAACTCACAAATGGTGCATCGGATTAAAATGATTTTAATATGTAAAATGCTTACAATTTTGTCTAGTTTCATAATATGTGACTTTCATCCATGTTTAAAATGTGCTGTTTGATTTAACTTCCATAAATAGCATGTTAAAATGATTTATTTCATTACTAAATAACCGTAGCTCCATTTTAAATAAACTTTATATGTAAATGGGGTGGAAAAATGCCTAGTTTAACATGGTGGCATTACCTTGCATGTTTAATAACTCTAAAATTGTGTATAGGCAGAACAGTACCAAATCTAAAATATGCACATGAGGATTTACCGGACTTGTTGTTTGTTATTTCCGGCCTCATTTAAACTTGCCTAAATAGTTAGTTTACTTTCGCCTCACCTCTTGCCATGTTAATCAACATTTAATATTGTTGGGTACATAACCGAGAGAGAACTAAGTAATTGGATGTGGTGTTTCGTCAATATGCAACTCGTTGCATATTGAGCTCCACTTAATTTGTAGTGTTGTTTGTTGCACTTTGCCATGCCAAGCTTTTAAACCGGACATGTATCATACTTGATTGTGCATCATGCCATGTTTATGTGATGGTTGTTTACTTTGTTGTTTGCTTCTTTCCGGTTTGCTTCTCTCCTTAGCTTCGGTTTCGTTCCGGACTTGTGAGGATTCATTCGACTCCGTCCGTTTGTCTTCTTCATGGACTCACTACTATCATTGCTATGCTAGTTGCTTCGTTCTATCGCTATGCCGCGTTACCTACCACTTGCTTCTCAAGCCTCCTAAATTGCCATGAACCTCTAACCTTTGTCACCCTTCCTAGCAAACCGTTGCTTGGTCAGGTTACTGCTTTTTGCTCAGCCCCTCTTATAGCGTTGCTAGTTGCAGGTGAAGTTGAAGATTGCTCCATGTTGGATTATGTTTACATTGGGATATCACAATATCTCTTATCTTATTAATGCTTCTGTATACTTGTTAAAGGGTGGAAGGCTCGACCTTATGCCTGGTGTTTTGTTCCACTCTTGCCGCCATAGTTTCCGTCATATCGGTATTATGTTCCCGGATTTTTGCGTCCCTTACACAGTTGGGTGATTTATGGGACCCCCTTGACGATTCGCCTTGAATAAAACTCTTCCAGCAAGGCCCAACATTGGTTTTACTTTTGCCTACCCACTACCTATTCTTTTCCCTAGGGAGTCGCCCTCCCGAGGGTCATCTTTATTTTAGCCCCCGGGCCAGTGCTTCTCTAAGTGCTGGTCCAAACCGAGCGATGTCCGGCGCCCCCTGGGAAACCAGGGTCTATGCCAACCCGACGTCTGGCTCATCTGGTGTGACCTGAGAACGAGATATGTGCAGCTCCTATCGGGATTTGTCGGCACATCGGGCGGCTTTGTTGGTCTTGTTTTAACTTGTCGAAATGTCTTGTAACCGGGATTCCGAGACTGATCGGGTCTTCCCGGGAGAAGGAATATCCTTCGTTGGCCGTGAGAGCTTATGATGGGCTAAGTTGGGACACCCCTGCAGGGTTATGAACTTTCGAAAGCCGTGCCCGCGGTTATGAGGTAGATGGGAATTTGTTAATATCCGGTTGTAGTAAACTTGAAGTAAACTGTTCTAAAAACACCAACCGTGTGCATAACCGTGATTGTCTCTCTTTCGGGGTTGTTCGAGAGGAGAACACGGTTTTTGGGTTATGCTGGACGTAAGTAGGAGTTCAGGATCACTTGATCATTACTAGTTGACGACCGTTGCGTTGCTTCTCTTCTCGCTCTTATTTGCGTATGTTAGCCACCATACATGCTTAGTCGCTGCTGCAACCTCACCACTTTACCCCCCCTTCCTTGCCCTTTAAGCTTTGCTAGTCTTGATACCCATGGTAATGGGATTGGTGAGTCCTCATGGCTCACAGATTACTACAACAACAGTTGCAGGTGCCGATGATACTAGTGCAGGTGATGCTGCCGAACTCAAGTGGGATTGCGACAAGAGACTTGGTCCTTTCTAAGTTTCTTTTCATGTTGATCAGTAGTGGATCCCAGTTGGGACGATCGGGATCTAGCAGTTGGGTTATCTTCTTTTTATTTGGATTTGTCCGTAGTCGGACTATGTGTGTACTCTGAATGATGTACGTTTTATTAATGTATTATGTGAAGTGGCGATTGTAAGCCAACTCTTTATCCCATTCTTGTTCATTACATGGGATTGTGTGAAGATGACCCTTCTTGTGACAAAACCACCATGCGGTTATGCCTCCAAGTCGGCCTCGACACGTGGGAGATATAGCCGCATCGTGGGTGTTACAAGTTGGTAATCAGAGCCATCCCCGACTTAGGAGCCCCCTGCTTGATTGAATCGCTGGCGTTGTTGAGTCTAGAACAAAAATGTTTTGAGTCTTAGGATTATATATATCGGAGAGTAGGATTCTTTTTTACTCCTCAGTCCCTTCGTTGCTCTGGTGAGGCCCCCTGACGTAGAAGTTTTGACTTTTCTCTCCTCAAATTTCACTAATTTTTTTTAGGATCACGCGGGTATCTTGGAATTGTTCCGATGGTTTTGTGACGAGAACATTGTTCTTGGTGCCTCCTGACATTTAGGGGTTGTGGCAGTGTCCCGGGGAGTTGAGCTCCGAGGTGTTGTCGTCACAATTTTATCGTTGCAGTTCTGGAATACCTGAGTTTTTTTCGTCGACATCGAAAATCTCTTTTATGCAGTTGTTGGTGAGATAACCTCGACGCAACCCAGTACTGGGGCGGGAGTTCGGGAGTATTGCCATAGCTTGTATAACGTATGCTTTTTGAAGGTTGAGGTACACGATTTCCGGAGTTTTCTTGGTTATGTGTTGACGGATGGATACAGCTGGATGTAGGGATTGTTAGTTTGGGTGAGATATTTTGCTTCCCTGTATCCCCAACACCAGATTGCATAACCAGAAAGTTTCGGGAGTTTATAGGTGGGAATTCAAGTAGCTCTTAGGATATCTTTCCTACAGATGCATGATATGAGATTGGGGTTCGATGTCTAGTGGTCCGCCCATTCACGGTTGGTTTTACAGTGGTCTCGTTGTGTCTTAAAGAGTCCTTGGCTATGCTGACTTGGGGACGCTTCGTATGTCATGTGCACTGCCTTGTACATGATGGTGCTGTACGATCGAGCCCGTGTGGGCCCCACCACGAAAACTTCGGACGAAATCTCTATCATATGTTTGTTCCGGCTTATTTTGCAAGCCAAATCCTTTGTTTTGTTTTGTTGTGGCATTCGAGTTGCTTCGATGTCAAGTGTTGATTCCATACCTTATTCTAAGCGGTGTTCTCATATTTCTATGTGAATTCTAATCCTTCTTTATCATCGAGATTGTCATGTCAATTCTTTTCCAACCGGTGTGCTTCTCTTCAAGTAACTCTGATCATTCCAACATCCGCAAGATCAATTCTAAGTTTTCTCAACGGTGTTTATTCCATCTGCCCCAAGTTGCCTTTGTTTTCCCACCCTCCCACCCTTTTATTCAAGGACTCATATATCTTAATCAAGCATCCGTTTTATTGCTGTGAAGCCTTTTCATTATTTTGCTTCAATGTCCTTATCCGGTGATTCTCATGAAGATGCTAAAGGAAGCTTCGAGTTTATCATTCTTTGTTCTCTTATCTTCCCCGGTGGTTTCAATGCAATCTTTCGGTGTTCATCATATTCTTTTCCTTCGTTTCTAATGCTTTCTCATGCCGGTGCAACTCTTAATCATTCTTCTCGCTATTCAATTGTTCCGGAGTGCTGAAGATATCTCAGAAGATTCGCTTTTCCATTCCAAATCCGTTCAAGCTATCTCGAGGTTGTTATCTCTTTTGAGCCATTTAATTCAACCGGTGCAATATCTTTCAAGCAAAATTTTCTAAAGGTGCTTCTTTGAGTGGGCCTTAACCCACAAGTCTTTTCCCAGGATCTTACCAGACTCTTCTAATTTTTTCTGGAGCTACTCTCAAATTCTTTTCAAAGTTTGATGTAAGAATGAATTATCATCAGTCAAATGTCTTTCTCCAAGATCTTTCAAATTCTTTTCATCATTGGTTCAACCTTTCTAATTTTCATCCCAGAGTATCTCAACAATTCATGGTGGTGTTTTTTGTCATCACTTTCAACATTTGAAGACCGAAGAAGAGTTTTTCCTCGAAATCTCATCCGTTCTTCCAAAGATGCGAAGTTCAAGCTTGAGGCCATCCTCTCAAATCATTTCCAATCATGAGGATTCTTTTCATACCCACCAGAAGCATTTCATGAGTTCTTTCCATTTTATTCCTACGAAGGCCATCATTTCGGGTCTATTCATTCTCAGCTTTCAGCTCTCGTTCTCCTAATCTTACCGGTGCATCGTTCAAATATTCTCTAATCAGTTCGGGATCTCTTCGTTCTCTTGTATCTAAATTCTGTCAAGTATATTTATTCATTTTCTAATTCTTCCCGGTGAATTGTGCCTTTGCTACTTTCATTTCCAATTCTTACGGTGGTTCGTTCAAGAGTTCTCTTTCGTGGTGATCATATCAATTCATTCGTTCTTTCCAAATCCTACCGGCGGATCATTGAAGACCTCCCCAAGTTGAGCAATATCCCTCTTCATTCCTTTTCAAGAAGAATAAGTAGTATGCCAAATCCGTTGCTTGTCATCAATTTAAATTGGTGAAGGATACGCATATCTGAATTCTTATTCTTGTTTCATCCAAGTGATCAATTTCTTTTTTCCGGAGTTGTTCATCTTATTACATTCTCGGTTTGATATGCTTCATCTTTTCTTTTCGGAGTTCCAAGCTCTCTCAATTATCTCGTCGTGAAGATCCAGCTAAATCATCACAAGTTTTCTCCTTGTGTTCTCAAATTCTCTTTCTTTTCATCATCTTTTCGTTACTAGAGTTATTCATGGAGGCTCTACATGGTGGTTCGTCAAGGACTCCTTTCATTCTTCAATTGTTCTTCAAGTTTTCTCTCGAAGTTATGATCCGGCAAGCTATACTCCAAAAATTAACATGGTGTTCAACACATGTCTTGTTTTGAGGAGTTCAAGTATTCTTCATCTTGCATTCCGAAGTGCAATTCTCTCTAACTTATCTTTTGAGGTGGTGTTATGTCCTTCTTGACAATATCCATTCATGTTCCATGTTTCACATGTTGTCAAGAATGAGGTATTTTAAATCCATCTATCTCTTCGTTGGAGTTATCTTGGCATAGATTACACCTAAAGCCTTCCCTAAGGATTGTTGCTATTTGTGGTGCTTATCATTGATCCAAGTTATCTCTTTATCATCTTGGTGGAAGAAGTTTTTCATCTCTTTGGTGCTCTCAATCAAATCAATGGTTTTCGCTAGTGGCCGTTTGTCACCTCATAATTTTGAGAAGTTTTCCATAAGCCCACTACAAGCTTATTCGTTTTGTTGTTGATTTTCCAACAACTCCGTTCTAACCTTCTTGGAAGGGTGCTTTCCAAGATCATTGGTGGCAGAAGTTGGCATTTTCTTCTCCATTCCTTTATTCCAAGGATCTATCTTCTATTTTTTCTTCCGGAGGCATTGTGATGTTGCCCGATTCACTCATCTTCTCGAATTGTGAGGACCGTGTTTTTTTTGTGCTTATCCTTTTAACCGGAGTGTTGTGTCATCTATTCAAGTTTTCTCATCTTATCAAGTTTATCCTCTCCTTTCAACCGGAGTGTTGTCTGGAGTCATTCTTACCCCTTGTGTCATTCTTTTAATTGTTTTGGAGGCAGTGTGTTGTTGATTTCATCAAGGATCATCCAATCTTCCCAAGTTCATGATTCTAATTCCTTCCATTTATAGTCGGAGTGCTGTCCAAATTATATCATTCTTATTCCTTCTCTATCTTGTTTTAACCGGAGTGGCTTCAAAATCTATCTTGTCCCCTAAGCTCTTGGTTCACATCATGTTCTTTATTCTTCCTTGCTAACGGAGTGTTTGCAATCCTATTCATCTCCATTATCTTCTTTCTTTCAATTTGTTCAACCTCTCAAGACTCGTGGTTTCACTTGTTTGTCAAAGAAGCAACTTGTTTTACCTCTTCCTCTTTCGTTTTTCTCCGGTGCCATCCTAGATCTCAGGACGAGATCCTCTTGTAGTGGTGGAGTGTTGTAACGCCCCGAGACCGACGCTCCACATGGATTCCATATTTTTCATTATCGTTGTGTGTATTTATTTGTTTGCTGCATTCATCATGTCATCATACGCATTACATCCGCATGTTTTCATAAAACTTGCATTCACTCGTCGCTGCCGTTTCTCCCTTTGCCTTCATCACCTTCCCTCGGACCGCTTTGCCTTCGTTGACCGTTCCAGACCAATCGGGTTTTCGCTTCCCTCTTGACCGTGACGGCCTAAACCCCCTTTGCGTGCGTGTCCGAAACATCCCCGATCTCGATCCGGGCGGTCGTGACCGATGGGTCCGGATTATCCCCAAACATCCCTCAAATATCTTCGGTTTCTCCATTGGCCCCTAGCCTATTTATTCTTGACCGTCCGATTACGATCGGTGAGACCTTAAACCTCCTCCTCTATCTATAAGTATAAATAGACCTCTAACCCTAGATCCTAGGGGCTTGTCCCATCCACCAAATCCCCTCACCCGCCGCCAGCCATCCACCAACTCGCCTACCACCTTGGGATCCTCCAAGATCCATCCCGGGCCAACCAGCAGCTCCTCCCCATGCCAGCGCCTACCTCCTTGTCCCCGTGCCCGCAGCCGCGGAGCAGAAGCCTCGCGCCCTTGCCTCTCCTTCATCCTTCCTCGCGTTTCTCTTACGGTCTCTCACGCATGGCTCTCTGTCTCTTCCAACGCAGGACGCCCGCCATGGACAGCGTCTCCCCAGCAGCTCGCGTTGCCGTCCTCCGTCGCTTGCTCCACCCCAAGTCTTCGTCACCTCCATGCCGAGCAGCAGCTCGCCGGAGCATGAGCGCCACCCGGTCCGCTTCCCTCTGCCCGTCCCTCTCCTTCGCCTATCTTGTTCCCCCCTGTCTGACTCTCGTTTGAATTTCTTCCCCGCCATGGCCTTGCAGCTCTCGCTGTCGCTCTGCTCTGTTCGTGGTCGTCTCAGACATATCCGACGCGGCCCCATGTCTTCGGCCTCGTCCCCTCCTCCAGGGCGCCGCGCCGCCCCACAGGAGACCACATGCGCCGCCCGCCAAGTCTCCTGCCGCCATGGACGTCCGGACGCAGGAGCTTGCCGTCGACCGCGCCCGACGTTGCCAGCCTCCGGATCCGTCGAGTACCGGCCTCTCTGGCCTCTACGTCGCGGGATCCTTCGCGTCCCTCGAGTTCATCCAGTGCCACCTGCATCGAGCGGGACAACCTCGCGCTGACCCCGCGCTTGATCTGGCAGCGAAGCCGCTCGCCCCTTTGACTGCATCGCCCCGAACTGGTCTCCCCTCCTCGCGGTTGACCGCGCCAAGTCCCACGACTGCACGCGCCTGGGGCGGCCTCGCCTCGGCTCAGCTGGCTCTGCCTGCTGCTTCCTCCTCCACCCACCGGGCCTCAGCCCATGGTGAGCGCCCCAGTGCCCACCAGATTCAGCCAACTTCTGTTTTTTTTCCTATCAGCGAATTTGTCCAATTATCCAGGAGTTTACAGATTTACAGAAAAGTCCCTGTAGATCATGCATTTAATAACTCACAAATGGTGCATCGGATTAAAATGATTTTAATATGTAAAATGCTTACAATTTTGTCTAGTTTCATAATATGTGACTTTCATCCATGTTTAAAATGTTTAAAATGTGCTGTTTGATTTAACTTGCATAAATAGCATGTTAAAATGATTTATTTCATTACTAAATAACCATAGCTCCATTTTAAATAAACTTTATATGTAAATGGGGTGAAAAAAATGCCTAGTTTAACCTGGTGGCATTACCTTGCATGTTTAATAACTCTAAAATTGTGTATAGGGCAGAACAGTACCAAATCTAAAATATGCACATGAGGATTTACCGGACTTGTTGTTTGTTATTTCCGGCCTCATTTAAACTTGCCTAAATAGTTAGTTTACTTTTGCCTCACCTCTTGCCATGTTAATCAACATTTAATATTGTTGGGTACATAACCGAGAGAGAACTAAGTAATTGGATGTGGTGTTTCGTCAATATGCAACTCGTTGCATATTGAGCTCCACTTAATTTGTAGTGTTGTTTGTTGCACTTTGCCATGCCAAGCTTTTAAACCGGACATACATCATACTTGATTGTGCATCATGCCATGTTTATGTGATGGTTGTTTACTTTGTTGTTTGCTTCTTTCCGGTTTGCTTCTCTCGTTAGCTTTGGTTTCGTTCCGTAGTTGTGAGGATTCGTTCGACTCCGTCCGTTTGTCTTCTTCATGGACTCGTTCCTCTTCCTAGCGGGATTTCAGGCAAGATGACCGTCACCTTGGATCTCACTACTATCATTGCTATGCTAGTTGCTTCGTTCTATCGCTATGCCGCGTTACCTACCACTTGCTTCTCAAGCCTCCCAAATTGCCATGAACCTCTAACCTTTGTCACCCTTCCTAGCAAACCGTTGCTTGGTCAGGTTACTGCTTTTTGCTCAGCCCCTCTTATAGCGTTGCTAGTTGCAGGTGAAGTTGAAGATTGCTCCATGTTGGATTATGTTTACATTGGGATATCACAATATCTCTTATCTTATTAATGCTTCTGCATACTTGTTAAAGGGTGGAAGGCTCGGCCTTATGCCTGGTGTTTTGTTCCACTCTTGCCGCCATAGTTTCCGTCATATCGGTATTATGTTCCCGGATTTTTGCGTCCCTTACACGGTTGGGTGATTTATGGGACCCCCTTGACGGTTCGCCTTGAATAAAACTCTTCCAGCAAGGCCCAACATTGGTTTTACTTTTTCCTACCCACTACCTATTCTTTTCCCTAGGGAGTCGCCCTCCCGAGGGTCATCTTTATTTTAGCCCCCGGGCCAGTGCTTCTCTAAGTGCTGGTCCAAACCGAGCGATGTCCGGCGCCCCGGGGCAACCAGGGTCTATGCCAACCCGTCGTCTGGCTCATCTGGTGTGCCCCGAGAACGAGATATGTGCAGCTCCTATCGGGATTTGTCGGCACATCGGGCGGCTTTGCTGGTCTTGTTTTAACTTGTCGAAATGTCTTGTAACCGGGATTCCGAGACTGATCGGGTCTTCCCGGGAGAAGGAATATCCTTCGTTGGCCGTGAGAGCTTATGATGGGCTAAGTTGGGACACCCCTGCAGAGTTATGAACTTTCGAAACCGTGCCCGCGGTTATGAGGTAGATGGGAATTTGTTAATATCCGGTTGTAGTAAACTTGAAGTAAACTGTTCTAAAATACACCAACCGCGTGCGTAACCGTGATTGTCTCTCTTTCGGGGTTGTTCGAGAGGAGAACATGGTTTTTGGGTTATGTTGGACGTAAGTAGGAGTTCAGGATCACTTCTTGATCATTACTAGTTGACGACCGTTGCGTTGCTTCTCTTCTCGCTCTTATTTGCGTATGTTAGCCACCATACATGCTTAGTCGCTGCTGCAACCTCACCACTTTACCCCCTTCCTTCCCCTTTAAGCTTTGCTAGTCTTGATACCCATGGTAAAGGGATTGCTGAGTCCTCGTGGCTCACAGATTACTACAACAACAGTTGCAGGTGCCGATGATACTAGTGCAGGTGATGCTGCCGAACTCAAGTGGGATTGCGACAAGAGACTTGGTCCTTTCTAAGTTTCTTTTCATGTTGATCAGTAGTGGAGCCCAGTTGGGACGATCGGGATCTAGCAGTTGGGTTATCTTCTTTTTATTTGGATTTGTCCGTAGTCGGACTATGTGTGTACTCTGAATGATGTATGTTTTATTAATGTATTGTGTGAAGTGGCGATTGTAAGCCAACTCTTTATCCCATTCTTGTTCATTACATGGGATTGTGTGAGGATGACCCTTCTTGCGACAAAACCATCATGCGGTTATGCCTCCAAGTCGTGCCTCGACACGTGGGAGATATAGCCGCATCGTGGGTGTTACATATTGGTTCCTACATATTGTACGAAGATCTTTATCGGTCAAACCGCATAACAACATACATTGTTCCCTTTGTCATCGGTATGTTACTTGCCCGAGATTCAATCGTCGGTATCTCAATACCTAGTTCAATCTCGTTACCGGCAAGTCTCTTTACTCGTTCCGTAATGCATCATCCCGTAACTAACTCATTAGTTACATTGCTTGCAAGGCTTATAGTGATGTGCATTACCGAGAGGGCCCAGAGATACCTCTCCAACAATCGGAGTGACAAATCCTAATATCGATCTATGCCAACTCAACAAGTACCGTCGGAGACACCTGTAGAGCACCTTTATAATCACCCAGTTACGTTGTGACATTTGGTAGCACACAAAGTGATCCTCCGGTATTCGGGAGTTGCATAATCTCATAGTCATAGGAACATGTATAAGTCATGAAGAAAGCAATAGCAATATACTAAACGATCAAGTGCTAAGCTAACGGAATGGGTCAAGTCAATCACATCATTCTCTAATGATGTGATCCCGTTAATCAAATGAAAACTCATGTCTATGGCTAGGAAACTTAACCATCTTTGATTCAACGAGCTAGTCAAGTAGAGGCATACTAGTGACACTTACTTTTGTCTATGTATTCACACATGTATCAAGTTTCTGGTTAATACAATTCTAGCATGAATAATAAACATTTATCATGATATAAGGAAATAAAAATAATCACTTTATTATTGCCTCTAGGGCATATGTCCTTCAGTCTCCCACTTGCACTAGAGTCAATAATCTAGATTACACAGTAATGATTCGATCACCCATGGAGTCTTGGTGCTGATCATGTTTTGCTCGTGAGAGAGGCTTAGTCAACGGGTCTGCAACATTCAGATCCGTATGTATCTTGCGAATCTCCATGTCTCCCTTCTTGACTTGATCGCGGATAGAATTGAAGCGTCTCTTGATGTGCTTGGTTCTCTTGTGAAATCTGGATTCCTTTGCCAAGGCAATTGCACCAGTATTGTCACAAAAGATTTTCATTGGACCCGATGCACTAGGTACGACACCTAGATCAGATATGAACTCCTTCATCCAGACTCCTTCATTTGCTGCTTCCGAAGCAACTATGTACTCCGCTTCACACGTAGATCCCGCCACGACGCTTTGTTTAGAACTGCACCAACTGACAGCTCCACCGTTTAATATAAACACGTATCCGGTTTGCGACTTAGAGTCGTCCGGATCAGTGTCAAAGCTTGCATCGACGTAATCGTTTACGACGAGCTCTTTGTCACCTCCATAAATGAGAAACATATCCTTAGTCCTTTTCAGGTATTTTAGGATGTTCTTGACCGCTGTCCAGTGATCCACTCCTGGATTACTTTGGTACCTCCCTGCTAGACTAATAGCAAGGCACACATCAGGTCTGGTACACAGCATTGCATACATGATAGAGCCTATGGCTGAAGCATAGGGAACACCTTTCATTTTCTCTCTATCTTCTGCAGTGGCCGGGCATTGAGTCTGACTCAACTTCACACCTTGTAACACAGGCAAGAACCCTTTCTTTGCTTGATCCATTTTGAACTTCTTCAAAACCTTATCAAGGTATGTGCTTTGTGAAAGTCCAATTAAGCGTCTTGATCTATCTCTATAGATCTTGATGCCCAATATATAAGCAGCTTCACCGAGGTCTTTCATTGAAAAACTCTTATTCAAGTATCCTTTTATGCTATCCAGAAATTCTATATCATTTCCAATCAACAATATGTCACCCACATATAATATTAGAAATGCTATAGAGCTCCCACTCACTTTCTTGTAAATACAGGCTTCTACAAAAGTCTGTATAAAACCATATGCTTTGATCACACTATCAAAACGTTTATTCCTACTCCGAGATGCTTGCACCAGTCCATAGATGGATCACTGGAGCTTGCACACTTTGTTAGCACTCTTTGGATTGATAAAACCTTCATGTTACATCATATACAATTCTTCTTCAAGAAATCCATTCAGGAACGCAGTCTTTACATCCATTTGCCAAATTTCATAATCATAAAATGCAGCAATTGCTAACATGATTCGGACGGACTTAAGCATCGCTACGGGTGAGAAGGTCTCATCGTAGTCAACTCCTTGAACTTGTCGAAAACCTTTCGCAACAAGTCGAGCTTTGTAAACAGTAACATTACCGTCAGCTTCAGTCTTCGTCTTGAAGATCCATTTATTCTCTATGGCTTGCCGATCATCGGGCAAGTCCACCAAAGTCCACACTTTGTTCTCATACATGGATCCCATCTCAGATTTCATGGCCTCAAGCCATTTTGCGGAATCTGGGCTCATCATCGCTTCCTCATAGTTCGTAGGGTCATCATGGTCTAGTAACATGACCTCCAGAACAGGATTGCCGTACCACTCTGGTGCGGACCTTACTCTGGTTGACCTACGAGGTTCGGTAGTAACTTGATCTGAAGTTTCATGATCATCATCATTAGCTTCCTCACTAATTGGTGTAGGCGTCACAGGAACCGGTTTCTGTGAAGAACTACTTTCCAATAAGGGAGCAGGTACAGTTACCTCATCAAGTTCTACTTTCCTCCCACTCACTTCTTTCGAGAGAAACCCCTTCTCTAGAAAGGATCCATTCTTAGCAACGAATGTCTTGCCTTCGGATCTATGATAGAAGGTGTACCCAACAGTCTCCTTTGGGTATCCTATGAAGACACATTTCTCCGATTTGGGTTCGAGCTTATCAGGTTGAAGCTTTTTCACATAAGCATCACAGCCCCAGACTTTAAGAAATGACAACTTTGGTTTCTTGCCAAACCACAGTTCATAAGGAGTCGTCTCAACGGATTTAGATGGTTCCCTATTTAACGTGAATGCAGCCGTCTCTAAAGCATAACCCCAAAATGATAGCGGTAAATCAGTAAGAGACATCATAGATCGCACCATATCTAGTAAAGTACGATTACGACGTTCGGACACACCATTACGTTGTGGTGTTCCGGGTGGCGTGAGTTGTGAAACTATTCCGCATTGTTTCAAATGAAGACCAAACTCATAACTCAAATATTCTCCTCCGCGATCAGATCGTAGAAACTTTATTTTCTTGTTACGATGATTTTCCACTTCACCCTGAAATTCTTTGAACTTTTCAAATGTTTCACACTTATGTTTCATTAAGTAGATATACCCATATCTGCTCAAATCATCTGTGAAGGTGAGAAAATAACGATACCCGCCGCGAGCCTCAACATTCATTGGACCACATACATCAGTATGTATGATTTTCAATAAATCAGCTGCTCGCTCCATAGTTCCAGAGAACGGCGTTTTAGTCATCTTGCCCATGAGGCATGGTTCGCAAGTACCAAGTGATTCATAATCAAGTGATTCCAAAAGTCCATCAGTATGGAGTTTCTTCATGCGCTTTACACCAATATGACCCAAATGGCAGTGCCACAAATAAGTTGCACTATGATTATCAACACTGCATATTTTAGCTTCAATATTATGAATATGTGTGTCATTACTATCGAGATTCAAAATTTATAGACCACTCTTTAAGGGTGCATGACCATAAAAGATATTACTCATATAAATAGAACAACCATTATTCTCAGATTTAAATGAATAACCGTCTCGCATCAAACAAGATCCAGATATAATGTTCATGCTCAACGCTAGCACCAAATAACAATTATTCAGGTCTAAAACTAATCCCGAAGGAAGATGTAGAGGTAGCGTGCCGACTGCGATCACATCGACTTTGGAACCATTTCCCACGCGCATCGTCACGTCGTCCTTAGGCAATCTTCGCTTATTCTGTAGTCCCTGTTTCGAGTTGCAAATATTAGCAACAGAACGAGTATCAAATACCCAGGCACTACTGCGAGCATTAGTAAGGTACACATCAATAACATGTACATCACATATACCTTTGTTCACCTTGCCATCCTTCTTATCCGCCAAATACTTGGGTCCGTTCCGCTTCCAGTGACCAGTCCCTTTGTAGTAGAAGCACTCAGTCTCAGGCTTAGGTCTAGACTTGGGTTTCATCTGTTGAGCAGCAACTTGTTTGCCGTTCTTCTTGAAGTTCCTTTTCTTCTTCCCTTTACCCTTTTTCTTGAAACTGGTGGTCTTGTTAACCATCAACACTTGATGCTCTTTCTTGATTTCTACCTCCGCAGCCTTTAGCATCGCGAAGAGCTCAGGAATAGTCTTTTCCATCCCTTGCATATTATAGTTCATCACAAAGCTCTTGTAGCTTGGTGGCAGTGATTGGAGAATTCTGTCAATGACACTATCATCAGGAAGATTAACTCCCAGTTGAATCAAGTGATTATTATACCCAGACATTTTGAGTATATGTTCACTGACAGAACTATTCTCCTCCATCTTGCAGCTATAGAACTTATTGGAGACTTCATATCTCTCAATCCGGGCATTTGCTTGAAATATTAACTTCAACTCCTGGAACATCTCATATGCTCCATGACGTTCAAAACGTCATTGAAGTCCCGGTTCTAAGCCGTAAAGCATGGCACACTGAACTATCGAGTAGTCATCAGCTTTGCTTTGCCAGACGTTCATAACATCTGGTGTTGCTCCTGCAGCAGGTTTGGCACCTAGCGGTGTTTCCAGGACGTAATTCTTCTGTGCAGCAATGAGGATAGTCCTCAAGTTACGGACCCACTCCGTGTAGTTGCTACCATCATCTTTCAACTTAGCTTTCTCAAGGAACGCATTAAAATTCAACGGAACAATAGCACGTGCCATCTATCTACAACAACATAGACATGCAAAATACTATCAGGTACTAAGTTCATGATAAATTAAAGTTCAATTAATCAGATTACTAAAGAACTCCCACTTAGATAGACATCCCTCTAATCATCTAAGTGATCACGTGATCCATATCAACTAAACCATGTCCGATCATCACGTGAGATGGAGTAGTTTTCAATGGTGAACATCACTATGTTGATCATATCTACTATATGATTCATGCTCGACCTTTCGGTCTTAGTGTTCCGAGGCCATATCTTCATATGCTAGGCTCGTCAAGTTTAACCTGAGTATTCTGCTTGTGCAAAACTGGCTTGCACCCGTTGTATGTGAATGTAGAGCTTATCGCACCCGATCATCACGTGGTGTCTCGGCACGACGAACTTTCGCAACTGTGCATACTCAGGGAGAACACTTGTACCTTGAAATTTAGTGAGATATCATCTTATAATGCTACCGTCGATCTAAGCAAAATAAGATGCATACAAGATAAACATCACATGCAATCAATATAAGTGATATGATATGGCCATCATCATCTTGTGCCTGTGACTCCATCTCCAAAGCACCGTCATGATCACCATCGTCACCGGCACGACACCTTGATCTCCATCGTAGCATCGTTGTCGTCTCGCCAACTATTGCTTCTACGACTATCGCTACCGCTTAGTGATAAAGTAAAGCAATTACAGGGCGATTGCATTGCATACAATAAAGCGACAACCATATGGCTCCTGCCAGTTGCCGATAACTCTGTTACAAAACATGATCATCTCATACAATAAAATTTAGCATCATGTATTGACCATATCACATCACAACATGCCCTGCAAAAAAAAGTTAGACGTCCTCTACTTTGTTGTTGCAAGTTTTACGTGGCTGCTACGGGCTGAGCAAGAACCGTTCTTACCTATGCATCAAAACCATTTCGTCAAGTATGTGTTGTTTTAACCTTCAACAAGGACCGGGCGTAGCCACACTCGATTCAACTAAAGTTGGAGAAACTGACACCCGCTAGCCACCTATGTGCGAAGCACGGCGGTAGAACCAGTCTCGCGTAAGCGTACACGTAATGTCGGTCCGGGCCACTTCATCCAACAATATCGCCGAATCAAAGTATGACATGCTGGTAAGCAGTATGACTTGTATCGCCCACAACTCACTTGTGTTCTACTCGTGCATATAACACATAGTTGTGGGCGATACACCTGGCTCAGATGCCACTGTTGGGGAACGTAGTAATTTCAAAAAAATTCCTACGCACACGCAAGATCATGGTGATGCATAGCAGCGAGAGGGAAGAGTGTCGTCCACGTACCCTTGTAGACCGTAAGCGGAAGCGTTATGACAACGCGGTTGATGTAGTCGTACGTCTTCATGATCGACCAATCCTAGTACCGAACGTACGGCACCTCCGCGATCTGCACACGTTCAGCTCGGAGACGTCCCACGAACTCACGATCCAGTAGAGCTTCGATGGAGAGTTCCGTCAGCACGACGGCGTGATGATGGTGATGATGAAGTTACCGGCACAGGGCTTCGTCTAAGCACTACGACGATATGACCAAGGTGGATTATGGTGGAGGGGGGCACCACACATGGCTAAGAGACCAATGATTCAACTTGTGTGTCTCCAAGGGGTGCCCCCTCCCCGTATATAAAGGAGTGGAGGAGTGGGAGGGCCGACCCTCCTATGGCGCGCCCCATGGGGAGTCCTACTCCCACCGGGAGTAGGATTCCCCCCTTCCCTAGTTGGAATAGGAGTGGAAGGAAGGGGGAGGAAGGAGGAAGGAAAGGGGGGCCGGCCCCCTTCCCAATTCGGATTGGGCTTGGGGGGGGGGGGTAGCGCCCCGTCCTTTGCTCCCTTCTCCTCTCTCCCACTAAGGCCCAATAAGGCCCATATACCTCCCGGGGGGTTCCGGTAACCTCCCGGTGCTCCGGTATATTCCCGATCTCACCCGGAACCATTCCGGTATCCAAATTGTCGGTGGGAAACGACACCTATGGGATCACAGGAATCCCTACTACGGTTGCGGGGCGAGGGGTTGTGAGAAGAGCAAGGTCAATAGTCAGACACGATTCGTTTACCCAGGTTTGGGCCGCAGAGATGCGTAATACCCTAGTCCTGCTTTGGTGTGCATTTGAGAGAGTTCTTGAGTTCTCGAACTAGCTATGGTGGCTGCGTAGTCCAAAAGAGCCGAATCCCTCTCCAGTATGCCATGGGCCTCCTTTTATAGTTGAAAGGGGCTGCCACAGTGGCACACAGGAGGTGGAAAGGCGTACAGTGCTGCGAGCTTATCGCCCGTATTACAGGACAAGACACATTTAATGCGTTGCTCAGGTGTCCCTTAGCTTTATCGGGGGCGGGAACGAGGCCCGTCCCGTCCGTCGCCGCTCCATCTTGCTTCGACACGCGCCCAGGTCAGCGATGCGTGCGGTTCCATGTAGGAAGGCGGGCAGCTGAGGTGGCGTGGTGGTAGGGTCTTCACGAAGATCTGCATGCCGCCACGCAGGTGCTTGCCGAGTTGGCTCGGAAGCTGCATGTTGCCACGCAGGTGCCTGCCCAGCTGGTTGGGCTGGCAGCTGCATGCGAGTGGCGGTGGAGACTTGGCTGGTGCGGGCCTGGCAGTGGCCCCGCTCACGCCCTCGGCAAGGGTCTTGCTGGGAGGCCCGACAAGGGTCTTGCTGTGGCATGCAGTCGTCCCCGACAAGGCGCTTGCCGGGGGTCTTGTGGATTCCCTTGGCTAGGATCCCGCCGAGGGTCGCCGTCTTCTGGTTCTCATCTGATCTTGAGTGTTCTTTGCCTTCACAAAGATCTGCATACCACCATGGAGGTGCCTCCCGAGCCCTTGCCCAACCTGGTTGATTACGTTGGAAGCCGTGGGCTCAAGGGTGGTGCGCTCCGCTGGTGTTGGACGAGCTGCCCCGGCAAGGGTCTTGCTGGGGCAACCTGCTTCGTCCCTCTGCTCTTTGTGGTCTTGGCCTTGGCGTTGTCTTGGCTATCTTGTACCTCGGCTTCTCTCCGGCTTCCCTCCTCTGCCCTGCTAGGTGTGGCCATGGCATGAGGCTCTGACCGCCCATGCACAACTAAAGGGGTCAAAAGGAGAGCCCCTACTTTTGTACACCGAAAGGAGCCCCCGGGCCTGGGCCACACATAAGCGCGACGTGTTGTTGGGCCAGGCCCAGATCGGTGCGCGGGCAGGCGGGGCGGATTTCACCGCAGTAACTTTTTTGTCTGCCACGCTTCCCCACGACCCGCGTTGAACGCGCGTCGTGGAGGATCGTGCGTGACGTGGGGGGCATGCGTGGGGCGGACTCTGCACGCATGCGTCACGTCGCAGTTAATGGGAAACGAGGCGGCCCGCGCCTTCCCCGTAAAAAGGAATAACCGCGGGCGCACTGCTCATTTTACCCCATGCGCCTTCCCCAATCTCGGAACCGCCATCCCCTTTCTTCCTCCTTCTCGAGCTCTTACCATTGCTCGCCGCCGCCACGCTTTCGCCATCCCTCGTTCCTTGCCCCCCGCAGCCGCCATGGCGCCCAAGAGTAGCAGAGGCAAGGGAATGGCCAAGGACGCCGGGGAGAAGGAGCCGCCGGAGAGCAAGCTGGCGGTGCGGCGGACGCAGCACGCCTTCTTCCCATCGACGGTCGACCTGTTCGAGACCCGGGACTGCTTCAGGCCCCTGTGGGGGTGCAAGACGAGGGGAGAGATGACGGGGCATCCAGCCACGTGCGTCATCCCCGCCAACTGTGCCGAGGCCGCCCCAAATCGGTACCCGTTCTTCGTCGATTACTTTTCTTGCGGCCTCTGCCCCTTTCTCCGATTTCTTCAACAACGTCATGCACACCTATGGCTTTCACCTTCTGGATTTCACTCCGAATGCCGTGGCGTGCATGGCCTTCTTTGTGCACCTCTGCGAAGGTTTCACTGGGGTGCATCCCAACACGGCGCTCTTCCGCCATTACTTCTTCCCTCGGATCCAAACGGGGGGTGCCATCCCAAGGGCCAAGGGGGCGTACCCGGAGGGCGCCATGAAGGAGAGGTGGGAAGAATGGCGGGGCCGGTGGTGCTGGATTGAAGAGAAGGACGTGCTGGACTTTTGCCGGGTCCGTCAGGCGCCGCCGGTTCGCCGGAGCGACTGGAGTGATGTTGACGCCGATGATGCGAAGCTCACGATCGCCACCACCAGGATTCTTCGCCTCACCGAGGCCGGGCTCACCCTTGAGATGATCGGGGTGGATTTCATCCGTCCCCGAATCGCTCCGCTACATAACAAGGGGAGGCCGGCCTAGCTCTTCACGAACGCCGCCGACATCATGAGGCTTCGCCCCGGCCTCGACCACAACTTCACGGTGATGGGGCATGCCCACTTCCGCCAGCGGCTCTTCCAGCTCGACGTGAACCGCGACGGCGAGGTCGAGAGGACCGGCAAGGCCGCGAGGGCCGCCGCGAAGGCCGGCAAGGTCGCCAAGGGGCCTTTGTTTAAGTTGCCGGTGGGGGTGGTTCCGCTGAGCAACAACTAACGTCGGAGCGACATCATCGCCATGATGCTGGAGTTTAACGCGCACGGCCTCGTCCCAAGTTGGGCCGAGCCACCGGAGGAGCAGGTGCAAGAGTTCTTCGACACCCTGGCGGAGAGGTACGTCAGCACCGAGCTGCGGCTCGTCCAGGACACCACCCAGGCAGAGCTGGACTACATCCCCGCCAAGGCGGCGGAGGCAGAGCTCGTCAGGGAGGCCGGGAGCGCCGGCGGTGTGGAGGACAAGGCCGTGATGGAGGTGGAGGAAAAGGAGCTCGCCCGGTGGGCGGAGGCCGCTGGGGAGGCCAGCAGCGCCAGCACCGGGGCTCCCCTTGTCAAAGATGCGGTCGATGAGTCATCGTCGGAGGAGGAGGAGGCCGAGGCTATCGACCCTCCGGCCGCGGGGAGACGGCGAGTCCTGCGGCAGGCTAGCTCCGGCGAGCTAGTCCAGCCCGGCAGGGCCGCACAAACGCGGCAGGCCCAGGAGGGGTCCGCGCGCCAGACAAGGGCTGCGGCGGCGAAGAGGTTGGTGAAGGTCACGGTGGCGAAGAAGAAAGCGGTCGCCTCTTCGTCGTCCAAGCATAGCCCGACTCCACCAGCTTCTCCTTCGCCCGCAGACGTCAACACGGGGATCGTCTTTGACTTCGGGCCCCTCAGCCCGAGGAGGAAGAGGAAGGCAACAGAAGAGGAGGTGGAGGACGAGTAAGTGTCTTGTTTCCTTTTGTCACCTCTGACTCCCCTAACTGTGCTTCTCATCTTGATTTGTTTTTGTCTCTCTAGGGACAGGGAGACGCTGGCCCAGAGGGTGAAGAGGGCCAAGGCCTCGGCGGGCGGCCAGCCCCCGGCTGGTACTTCGAGGGTGCAACTGGTGGTGTTGAGCAGCCCGGACAGTAGCCCCCGGCATAAGTTCATTATTCACCCCTCGTCGATGCGTGTCAGGGGTATGATACTTTGGTGCTGACCTTGCCGTGTATGCAGGAGGAGAGCAGCAGGAGGAGGAGCCACAGAGGGCTACTCCCAACACGCCGCCCCCATTGACCATGCCACCCTGAGGGGCGTCCCCGGCAAGGGCGCCAAGCACCGAGCCCATGCACACGGAGGAGGCGGAGGAGAACTCGGGTGCCGGTGGCTTCGCCTCAGCGCCAAATGTTGGCGGGGAGGGGACTTCTGCCTCCCAGCCCGGTACTGGTAAGTCATTCGCCTTTCGTCCCTGTTCTTTCCTTCTCTTTAAATCTTGGTCTTGGCTTAACCTCACCCTATTTTTGATATCCAGATCCTTTCTCGACGGACCGGGAGGACCTGGACACCGTCATCGAGCATGTTGCCAAGGACGCCGCGGCGGAGGCCGAGAAGATCGCCGCTGAGGAGGCCGCCAAGGACGCGGCTGGGGATGCCGCCAAGGATCCTGCGGGGAGGCCGACAAGGGGCCCACCGGGGAGGCCGGCAAGGGGCCCGCCGGGGAGGCCGGCAAGGCCGCTGCCAAGGAGGAGGTGGTTGACGACCAGCCTTCCTCCTCTGCTGCCTCTGGCTCAGGCAAGTACCTGAGGGTGACTGACGACTAGTTCGTCCACCTTCCGGGCGCGTCGAGCACCAGGGCACCCGTCGAGGGAGAGGTGTTCGATGATGAGGTGCTTGCCGCCGCCGGGCTTGAGGTCGTCGACAAGCCGAGCGTCGGTGGCGACGGTTCCCAGGAGGAGCGGCTTCTCCAGGCCATGGGCGCCAACTTTCAGAAGCTTCAGGCGCTCCACCGCGCCCCCTGGACAAGGCCAAGTCCAGGATGGCAACGGTGGGCAAGGCGGAGGGGGACCTCAAGGAACACGTTGCCGAGGCGCAGGCTTGGTTCTGCCAGGCTTGTGAAGAGCTGAAGGCCGCCCAGGGCGAGTTAGCCAAGCGTGACGCGGAGCTCACCATGAAGCAGGCCAACATCGAGAAGGCCCAAGAGATGGCAGAGAGCTTGGCCGCCATAGCCAAGGCCGCTTGGACCCAGCACCAAGCGGCGCTGGACTCTCAGGAGGAGGACCTCGCTAAACGCGAGGCGGACGTCAAGGCCAAGCTCCGCGCCAGGGACGAGAAGGTGGAGGAGCTCGTCGCGCAGCAGACCCAAGAGCTGGAGCAGAGGCATAAGGAGGCGCTCGATGCCTAGGCTCTGGTTTATGCCAGCAAGGTGAAGGAGTTGGCGGTGGCGCAGGACAAGCTGAAGAAGCAGGCCCTAGAGCTGACGGAGGAGAAGAACGCGACCAAGGGTGCTTTGCCTGATGCGCAGGCCGTAGCCCTCGGCAAGGCCGAGCTGCTCTCCACGGCCAACAACTCCATTAGGGACCTGAAGCTGAAGTTAGAAGGCCTCGAGGGGACGCTCTCGGAGGCCAAGGACCGGGACGGGACCCTGGCCATGGAGCTGGAGACCGAGAAGCAGCTGCGGAAGAACAAGGCCGCCAGCCACAAGGACTTTGTGGAGGGTGAGAACCACTGGATCGGTCGTCTTGTGGATGTCGCCGGCAGGATCACTGCGCAGCTGGCTACCATGGGGATGCCAAATGTGAGGTACGCCCCAGAGCGCAGCGGGACCACTAACACCAAGCTGAGCCTGTTCTTCGAGGGTGTTCTCGGGGCCCTGGAGCATTTCACTCTGACAGGGCGGCTTCACTGGCCAATGAGGCCCGGCAGCTTTGCCGGGGTGCCATGACCAAGGTTCTCACCAAGGTGGTGTACTGGTACCCCGACCTCGACTTCGATGCCGCGCTGGAGAGCTTGCCGGAGGATGCTGACCTCGCGCCGCTCAGGGAGCGTATCAAGCCCGTCATCAGCGGTATCGACGGAATTCAGAGGGTGGATGGCCAGCGCCGGGATTAGGCACCCCGTCTCTTATCGCCGCTGCAGGTTCATGACCAAGACAATGTTTATCTTTAGTTAGAACCGCGGCGGCAATTTATGTTATGCATGTTACTTTCCCGTTCGATCTCCCTTTGTATGTCCACCCTATGTTAAGCGGGTAGGCTTACCGACGCGTAAACCCAGGGTGGCGTCTTGAGGACGGATCCCCAATGGCCTGCCGGGTGTGCGTGCTGCCGGACGAACCACCTTACCACTCTCGACGCAGCCGCTTGATCTGTCGAGCTTGACTCGAGTCAAAGTCGAGAGCGTTGCCGATCGCGGAAGGCTACCCTGCCGCTCTCGACGCGGTCGCTTGAGCTGTTGAGCGGACTCGAAACAGAACAAGGGCGTTGCCAACAGTGGGAGGGCCCCCTTGTGTGCATGTTTTCCATACATAGGCAGGATCTTCGGGGACAATAACCTTATATATAAAAGGAAATTGCTCAAGGCTCTGAATAACTTAGCTTTGCTATAGTCACACTGGCGTCCTTCGTGCTTGCAGGTATCGCCGTTCTTTTGGCCGTCTCCTTCTTCAGGAATCATGGCCACGAGGAACTGCTAAGCTGGCTGTCAAACCAGATTTTCACAACTGCGCCCCTACCTGGTGCCAAAGATGTCGATGGGAAACGACACCTATGGGATCACAGGAATCCCTACTACGGTTGCGGGCGCGGGGTTGTGAGAAGAGCAGGATCAACAGTCAGACACGATTCATTTACCCAGGTTCGGGCCGCAGAGATGCGTAATACCCTAGTCCTGCTTTGGTGTGTATTTGAGAGAGTTCTTGAGCTCTCGAACTAGCTATGGTGGCTGCGTAGTCCAAAAGAGCCAAATCCTTCTCCAGTATGCGACATGCCTCCTTTTATAGTCGAAAGGGGCTGCCACAGTGGCACACAGGAGGTGGAAAGGCGTACAGTGCTGCGAGCTTATCACCCGTATTACAGGACAAGACACATTTAATGCGTTGCTTAGGTGTCCCTTAGCTTTATCGGGGGCGGGAACGAGGCCCGTCCCGTCTGTCACCGCTCCATCTTGCTTCGACACGCGCCTAGGCCAGCGATGCGTGCGGTGCCATGTAGGCAGGCAGGCAGCTGAGGTGGCGCGGTGGTAGGGTCTTCGCGAAGATCTGCATGCCACCATGCAGGTGCTTGCCGAGTTGGCTCGGAAGCAGCATGTTGCCACGCAGGTGCCTGCCCAACTGGTTGGGCTGGCAACTGCATGCGAGTGGTAGTGGAGACTTGGCTGGTGCGGGCCTGGCAGTGGCCTCGCTGACGCCCTCGGCAAGGGTCTTGCCGGGAGGCCCCACAAGGGTCTTGCCGTGGCGTGCAGTCGTCCCCGGCAAGGCGCTTGCTGGGGGTCTTGTGGATTCCCTTGGCTAGGATCCTGCCGAGGTTCGCCGTCTTCTGGTTCTCATCTGATCTTGAGTGTTCTTTGTCTTCACAAAGATCTGCATACCAGCATGGAGGTGCCTCTCGAGCCCTTGCCCAACGCGGTTGATTACGTTGGAAGCCGTGGGCTCAAGGGTGGTGCGCTCCGCTGGTGTTGGACGAGCTGTCCCGACAAGGGTCTTGCCGGGGCCGCTGAGGCTGCCCCGGCAAGGGTCTTGCCGGGGGAACCTGCTTCGTCCCTCTACTATTTGTGGTCTTGTCCTTGGCGTTGTCTTGGCTGTCTTGTACCTCGGCTTCTCTCCGGCTTCCCTCCTCTGCCCTGCTAGGTGTGGCCGTGGCGCGAGGCTCTGACTGCCCGTGCACAAGTAAAGGGGTCAAAAGGAGAGCCGCAACTTTTGTACACCGACACAAATATAGTCGTCCAATATATCGATCTTTATGTCTCGACCATTTCGAGACTCCTTGTCATGTCCGTGATCATATCCGGGACTCCAAACTACCTTCGGTACATCAAAACACATAAACTCCTAATACCGATCGTCACCGAACGTTAAGCGTGCGGACCCTATGGGTTCGAGAACTATGTAGACATGACCGAGACACGTCTCCGGTCAATAACCAATAGCGGAACCTGGATGCTCATATTGGTTCCTACATATTCTACGAAGATCTTTATCGGTCAAACCGCATAACAACATACGTTGTTCCCTTTGTCATCGGTATGTTACTTGCCCGAGATTCGATCGTCGGTATCTCAATACCTATTTCAATCTCATTACCGGCAAGTCTCTTTACTCGTTCCATAATGCATCATCCCGTAACTAACTCATTAGTTACACTGCTTGCAAGGCTTATAGTGATGTGCATTACCGAGAGGGCCCAGAGATACCTCTCCGACAATCGGAGTGACAAATCCTAATCTCGATCTATGCCAACTCAACAAGTACCGTAGGAGACACCTGTAGAGCACCTTTATAATCACCCAGTTAAGTTGTGACGTTTGGTAGCACACAAAGTGATCGTCCGGTATTCGGGAGTTGCATAATCTCATAGTCGTAGGAACATGTATAAGTCATGAAGAAAGCAATAGCAATATACTAAACGATCAAGTGCTAAGCTAACGGAATGGGTCAAGTCAATCACATCATTCTCTAATGATGTGATCCCGCTAATAAAATGACAACTCATGTCTATGGCTAGGAAACTTAACCATCTTTGATTCAACGAGCTAGTCAAGTAGAGGCATACTAGTGACACTTAGTTTTGTCTATGTATTCACACATGTATCAAGTTTCCGGTTAATACAATTCTAGCATGAATAATAAACAATTATCATGATATAAGGAAATATAAATAATCACTTTATTATTGCCTCTAGGGAATATTTCCTTCATGTCCAAGCGGTCGACACGCTCGCGGTACATCTGGAGCGCGATCACAAGCTCGAGGATGCGACTGCCATGTTCCTCTACTGCGCCCAGGTGGACACCTAGGCCAAGGAGGCGGTCGAGCCTACGGACCAGCGCGTTGGCATCCAGCGGGCCGCGGACAAGGCGAACGCGCCACCCACGCAAACGGCACGGCGGGCGTCCCGTGCAAGTACGGCGCAGTCGACCTCTGGTGCAAGTACGGAGCTGAGGGCCTCTGCCCACTCCTAGTGAGGAATGGGGGTACTGACGGGACATGTACCCGGCTGCGACGCCATGTTGACAGCAGGCAAGCGCCAATGGATCCACTCTTGCTGTGCGGCGCACCGCGCCTCTCGCTCTGCGGTGCTCCAACGGTCTTGCTGTGCGGCGAGCCGCAGCCTATCGGCGCAGACGCGCCTAGCTTGCTCTGCGGCGTGCCATTGATCATGTTGTGCGGCGAGCTGCAGCCTGTTGGCGCTGACATGCATATCTTGATCCACGATGCTCAAGCACCATGAGCGAAAGGTCTGCTCAACCCTGGCAATGACACACATCTCGGCGTTGTCCATTGCGTATCCGGGGAGCGTCTCGGCCTCGATCGGCCGTGGCGCCTGTTTTCCTCGTCGACGAGGTTGATGGCAGAGGCGGCGCTTTGGTGGGTTGGAATGCTTGGAACAGGTGGATGTGCTACAGGCTGCGCTTTTCACCTCCATGCGTCGTACGCCGCCTAGGTTTATGCGCAATATCGTTGGGTGGCGAGAAACAGGTGAGGAATTGGCGGGAAACGGTGGCGTGTTCACAAAACGCAACCAATCAATGGAAACTTAGCAAGGAACATCGAGCTAGCACAAGAAGTAAATGATGATCAGATGAACACAGACAACACTAGGTAACCCGTCGGTGATGAATTCATCAACCGCAAACGGTTGAATACCAGCTAGCGTTTGCCCACAACACACACGGCTTATTCCATCACAAACAGGTCGGATGGATCAACTGCAGGCCATGTATCGCACATTGTCAAAAGTAATACGGTAGACCTTCTTTAACATGTGTTAAAAAATAAACAAAATAAAAAACAAGGACCTCGAGGTTAAATTAACTCATGGGATGGGTCAAATCAGTCATTTAATTTGACAGATATGACCCATCCTGTTAGTTAATTTAACATCAAGACAACTTCCCATCTAGTCACCCATCTGATGGCTGCTCCAGCCTAAGCACACTTAACTTGAGAGTTCTCTTAGATGAGCTATTGGTGGAACAGCTAGTCCTTGCTGATATAGGATGCCCTCTTCGCATCCTTATGGCGTACCTGGATGACCGCCCATCGCCCAATGGCCAATAGATGTTGTGTAGACAGAGCATATCACATACGTCTTATTAGAAGCAGGCAGGGCAGCCGGGTGAACATAGGCAGCTGTTCCTATAGAACACAAGTCTTTCTCTAAAGCACGACTTTCTGATTGGACTACGTCTGGTCTCTATCCTTTTTATTCCAAAAATGGGTCCTCGATCAAAATGATCTGGTGTCTATGTCCATGCCTGAGGTTGGTAAACCTTATTTTTCCATAGTACAATCTTATTCTTTAGTAAAATCAAGATCATTTTCGAGCGGTAATGTCTGTGTTATTATCGGTCTTCGCACACTTTTCTGATTACAGACCTGTTTGCCGCGTATCACACGCATCTTGATATACTGAACCGTTTTTGTTCTCTTGTCTCAACGCAAACAGTTCATCTGAGTGAACCGCATGCCGTATATCGCACACACCTTGATCTGGCTGACCGTTTCTTTTGTGTTGCCTAATCACAAACAGTTCATCCGAGTGAACCGTATGCTATATATCGCACACGCCTTCATCTGGCTGCCCGTTTCTTTTGTTCCTCCTCATCGCAAACAGTTAATTGAGCTGAACCGTATGCCCTGCATCCACACGCAACTATAGTCTGAACCGTGTTTGACGCATACTCCATCGCAAATGGTTTGCACCTTTTTTGACGGTTTTTTACACCACCGTTTACGATTAATGCATCGCACACAGTTTCGTCGAAGGGTCTGTGATTGTAGTGTCACGTTAGCAGCAACCTGCAGTAGTGATCACCGCTATCCTAGCCCTATTGCTCCACATCCCACCCCGATCAACTCCGACACTGAAGCTCATGGAGAAGCCTCAACATCTACAAGACACGCCCGACTAGATTTCAACGAGGTGGACTAAGTCCACTAGGAGTGTTGTCAAATCCTGGTAGTCCTATTGTCTTGTATTTTCAAGGTAGCAATCGCATGGCGTAGTGAGCTTGTGAACTACCCTTGTACCATTGCTGTAATGGTACTATGTGTGAACTAGCATAAATTGTTGGCACATGGCGACAGAGTAAATGTTAGACGTGACTGCTGGCACACACAGTAATATGTCACCCTCCTTTTGAGAAGTGGTGTCCGAGAATTTGACTCAGACAACCCTATGTCGGAGCCGATGCACAAGTCGTACATACCAGCGCCACATCGTGTTTCCTGACCCAGGCACCTTATAAGGGGCCGTATCCATGCACCACACCCGTCACCACCACACTTGAGCACCGCTCTTCTCCATTCATCCTTCGATGTCTCACCCCGGAGCCTACCTGAGAACTCCAGATGCAAGCCCTGGTAGTTTTGTTAAGGTTTTGTGGGATCTAACCCGCAATACCCTTGGTTCCATCCACCCACCCCAGTATGAGTTGTTCAAAATGAGGATCACCCCTGATTCCTCAAAATATTGGGCAGTTGTGCACATCCCACGAGAAGATTTAAATCAAGGCCCTCCATATGTTGTCTTCGTCGGGAAATCCATGCCAACCTCAGGCATGGCTATTGAGGTTGCTGCTTATGAAGCAGTTACCCGTCTTCGATTCATTGTACCCGCTTCCAGTGAAAGGAAATACTACTATTTCCCGAGCCGCGCAGCTTCTGGAGTAGAAGCCACGCTCCATTGTGAACATATAGAGAGAGATCCAACTCTAGCCAATCTCATTCAATATATGATGGCCCAGGAGCATCTAACCCAACAACTAATGGATTACCTCCATTATCTTGTTGTACTAAATCCCCATATAGCCCTTGGTGGACCACCATGGCCAACTCCGGAAGGGCGTGTTCTCCGTTTACTTCCTTCACTTCCCCCGGAAGAAGAAGAATGTGCTCCAGCACCGGGAACCCTTCCACAAGACCCTGTAGATCTCACCTTCGGACCGTAGATGGTCATTGTTGCAGTACCTAGTGCTGGTTTACATGATGCAACCATTGTATTGTGATTTAGGGCGTACATCATAAGTGCATTGCCATGATTGTATTCTGCATATGATCATTTGTTGTGTTTTGCATTCGATTCTTCCTTAACAATCTCGAGGATGAGATTTCCTTAAGGAGGGTAGAGTTTGTAACACTCCAAAAATTTAATCATATTTTTATTAAGTAAAATTTGGCCAATAATAAAATTTTGAATTATACTAGGTCATTCATTAATTTCACAGCCTTTTCTCTTTTCTGTTTTACAAAATTCTCCCCTTCATAGAAGATTGTGTTGTAGAATGTTGTGGTCCTTTCTTTGTAAATCATTTCATTTATATCATTAATAACAGTATGAAACATTTTCATAATAAAATTTTCCACAAAGAAATACTTTAAAAAAACATTTTTAGTGCTTGAAATGCTTCTGTTGCACTACAATTATTCTAAATAATTGTTTTAAAATTCCACAAAAAAATGTGAGAGGTCATGTGATGCCTATATATCATTTCTATGCAAAAACCTAACTTTATCTTTTGAAAATTTTGGGTGAAACATCCCCTTTTCTTTTCTGCCCCATTCTTGAGTTATAACTGCAACCCTAACTTTCCTAGCTCCATTAATTCTGAAACTTTTCTATCTTGTAGTCCTTCCAACTAGTACCTTAAGTCCAGAAGGGAAACTCCAATTTCAACTTGCAAGTCCACCAAACACTCCTCTCAAGTTTCTGTCCAGAACTGAATTCTAGTGAAACTTGCACTAACAAGTTTCTATTCTTGCCAAAACAACTCAACCATCATCTCTACCATATAAAGGGACTCCATCTTGGAAAGTTTCAAATCCATCAAAGCCCTCTAGCTTGCCCTAGCATTCTGTCGAACACCTTCAGCTCATGATAAGATTTGGTAAAGCTTTCTGAACTCCGTATGACACTTGAGCCCTAAGCCAAACCAACATGTCCATCATTCCTCCCATGTTTAGAATCACCACCCTGGTAATTTTCAGCTCATTTGGGTCCCTGTAGATGCCGCTGGCAATGTGACGAACACCTAACGTGCGTGCACCGGGCGCGGCCAAAGCGTGTGTTTTGCATGCGTCGGCACCGAGCTCCTGCCGTGTCTCTGCTGCTTTCCCCTCTCATCCTGATCCTCCTCTGGATCAGCCCGACCACCAGGAACCTCGCCGACACCCTCGCTTGGCCCCTAGTGCCGTCCACCCCCGTCCACGACGACCAAGACCGCCGCCCGACGAGTCCTGCACGACCATGTCTCTGCCCAACCCGCGTGGCGCATCCCGAGCAGTCCAGCTCGTCCCAGGAGTAAATGTGGGTGACCACCATCCTCACCGGCCACTGTAATGAACGCCATCGCCGTGCTTATCCTCTATGCACCGCGGAGCCGACCCCATTGTGCTATAAAAGCCAGCCTAGGCCCTCGATCAGCAACACAACACCTTCCTCTCCCTCAATGATCTTCCATGAGCAGCCACACGACCGGAATTGGTCATCTTCTTCTTCTCCGACAACCACGGCCGCCGCCTCTGTCTTGTTCATGCCGACGCCATTAGGGCCTCCCCTCTCCACTCTCTGCACCAACAGCACCATGGAGCACCCACGAATCCATACACATGCTCGGTTTTGATCAGGAGCCGCCGTAGGCGAAAGCCCCATCTCACCCGACACCGCCGTTCGCTGGGAAGCTCGCCGCCGGCGACTCCGTCCACTCCGTCGACCAAGCAGGGTACCCACAGGTTCGCCTCGACATCTTGAGCACACCCATGTGCTCAGATCCCCGAGGGGTGCCGCCATTCACCAGCGAGCCTCACCGGAGCCCCGCCTCTGTTCTGCCGGAGAGGGAGGCGCGTGCGGCGACTTGTCAAACCTGACCAGTGGGCCTGGTGTCGCGACCGGATTTTCGGGATAATAATTTCCCAAAAAGACGGCCCTTGTGCTCATCAGCCCCAGGATTACTGGTAGCTGATGAGGCACAATCTTGATACAAAAATTCCAAGCAAATACAAAATATGTAGTACAAGACCATTCTGGCCTGTGAGTATGACATAAGGTTTCTAGTGGTTGATGGCAGAAGCGGTTGTTGTTCATCTGCGTCTATGGGACTCCATTTCCCACAGGAACAGCTGACCTGGATAACTCCTATCTTTGCGCGGCTGCTATCTCCATTGCCTAGGTTCCCGGATTGTCATCCCAGCGCTCCTCTCCATGCAAGGAATCTGGCCAAGACAATAGCCAGGGACCAGCCAGTGAGTACTTTGAATGTACTCGCAAACATCATGAAAACAGGTATAACATAGCAGGTGATAATCATGCACTAAAATAATCCACGATCACTTAGTCAGTCCAAAAATAAAACTCACGATGCATGTAAGCAGGAAATAAAAAATGCACCGATCGGGTGTCTGAGGCGACACCTTGAAAAGGGTAATAATATAAAGCGTGCCTCAGTCGGGCATCTGAGCGATGTCACATAAAGGGCTTATAAAGAGAATAAATAACAAACATGCCACAGTCGGGCGTCTGTGCGACACCGCATAAAGGGCTTATAAAGTAAGGAAATAACAAGCATGCCACAGTCGGGCGTCTCGGCGACACCACATAAAGGGCTTATAAGGTAAATAACAAGCATGCCATAGTCGGGCGTCTCAGCGACACCACATAAAGGGCTTATAAGAAAAATAATCATGGTGAATATCCAGGAGGTAGAACCGTCACAGGGATATTCAATAATCCAAACAATACAGTTGGTTAGTCCATAAAAACAATAATCAAAATCATCATATGTCACGAATCATGATCAATGTTCTGGTTTAGAAGTTTTCCTCCGAAGACCGACACTAAGACCGACACTCGACCCATCCCAGACTGTAGTCCTTAACCATGGACACGGCTATTCGAATAGATGAAATCTCTGCAGAGGGTGTACTCTTTACCCACGAGTAACAGATTCCTTTAGTCCATCGGGACTAATTCCGCTTACGGTCTTTTAATTGAAAACACACCTGACCCACACACACCAGCTTAACTTACCGGTGCCTGGAATCACCCACGACACCTGTCAAGCAAAACTCTAAGTGGGGAGGCTACAACCTCGATTAGCATGGGATCACAAAATTTTTTAACGCGCGCAAACTAGGGAAGCTACTCCCCTCGGCTACAACCGGAAACACCCATGCCCCCGGACCAAGTGGCCTGCCTACCGGATGCACCCGATATCTTCCACCATGGCCTCACTATACGGTGTGTGCCAGGAAAGGGGTTGACAATTTACTGAACCGTACCCTACCAGCGCCAGGGACGAGTGGTAGTACGAAACAAGCATGGGGGTTACTGGAGCAAGACTCGATCTATGGTCGACTCAGGAGGTTTATGTGCTCCCTGCATGGTTAGTATAGCAATGTTCTTCATAGTTTCCCGACAGGGTCACTACCCCTCATGCCCCCTCATGCCTTACTGCACACTCTCGCCACAACGAGATGTCAGTCACGGGGTTGTGTTCACCGGAACATAACCTCCTTTCAGACTCCCTCCGAACCATCATCAGGCATATGTGGCATGAGAAGTAGCTACTGTCACCAATATCACATACATAACAGAAAGGATTTTCACCATATGCTTATATGTATGAGTATGATTCCACATAAAATAACACCACTCCACATTTTCATAAATGATGGAGTTCAAAATACTCTAGAAAAACAACACACAACTTGTATCATATCTGAGTTCAAGATGCTTGCCTTCAAGGTGTGGAAAGGTGAGGTGCTCTCCAAAGTTTTTGAAAGCTATAATCTCCCCTCCAAATCCCTATTTTCGGAAATATACAAATAATACATACTTCAAAAACAGCGCAAAAACTTGTCCCAGAAATTTTTAAAATAAATCTTAAAATAAACTAGGTGGAATTTGAGAAAGGTAGGAAAAGGAATCAATTCATTTGGAGTTTTATTTAAAAAGATATAGCCAGTCAAAGTTCAGGTCAAAATCTGGTTTTAAAATAAAACAGAAAAGAAAACGTTTCGGATGAAATACGCTTTCGAGAGGGGGACACGTACTTCGTGATTTACGCCTCCACTTACAGCGCGGGCCGGCCTGTGGGTCATTGACAGTGGGGTCGCTGGGTCCACTGGTCAGGTTTGACCAGTCGCCCGCGCCCTCTTCTCCTCTGGCCGAGCGGTGGCGGGGCTCCGGCGATCGTCGCCGACGTGCGGCGGCTCCCCGCGGGGTTCTGAGGGCGGGGTTGGATACGCCAGTCCAGGGCGGTTCTCCTGGTGGTCGTAAGGCTGGCAGGGGTGGAGGGGGTCGCCGGCGGCGAGCTCCGTGGCGGACGGTGGCTCTGGTGGATTTGGGGCTTTGCGCTACGGTGGCTTCCGATCAACGTTGAGATGCTGGTTGGCTCCGCATGGTCGAGGGGAGGAGGATGGAAGCACGGGAGGGGTTTGGGGGCCTTGGTCTTGGACGGATTTCACTGGAGTGTGGCGGCGGCCGAACCTGCTGGAGGTGAGGTAGACGAACTCCTCCCGTCGATCACTGGCTATGGGGGCTCTAGAGAGGTGGTGTGAGGCTGCTTGAGGTCTGGACGAGCTCGGGGGCTCCTTATATAGGCGAGCAATGGTGGTTCTGCGGCGGCCGGAGATAAGCTTGGCGAACCGACGTTCTGTAGCCCGCAGGACGACGTGGCGGCGACGGGCGCTAGTGGACGAGCTTGAGGATAAGCCTGGACTGCTCCAGAGGGCAGTTGGCGAGCGCGTATGGCTTGGGCGGCGCCGTCCGTCGCAGAGGCCTGCTGCGGATGCCGGCGTGCTGCCAAGGGGCACTGACGGCGGTGTTGTAGGGCGCCAGGGGGAAGCTTGGAGCGCTCTGGTGTGTGGACGGGGACGAGCGTGGCTCTGCAGGCGAGCAAGGGCCAGGGGCGGGACGCGGCGGCTCGGGTGCGCGCGTGCAAAACGCGCGCTCTGGGCGCGCCCAGAGCACGCACGCCAGGTGCTCGACGGAATGCCAGTGTGTGCTATAGGGCTTAGGCGAGGCTGGTACTCAACAGAACTAGGCTAGTGGTAGCTGGGATGCTAGTGGACATGTTGGTTTGGCTTCTGTGGCAAGTCTGTAGTGCAAACTCATGAGCATGTTAAATCTGTTCATGAACTCAAAGTGTTCGACAGAATGCCAGGAGCCTCTAGGCATCCCCTCTAGTGGCCAAAGACTCCTGGTTGGGGTCTCTTAGGTGATAAAGAGGGTGGTAAAGTTATTTTGGCCAAACTAGAAACTCGCTAGTGTAAGCTTTGATAAAATCCAATCTGGACATAAAACAAGGGTTACTATTGCATGGACCAAAAGTATCCCAATGGTTCCAATCTCCTGGACTTAAGAGTTTGGTAGGATGCTCTATAAGTAGGAGAAAAAAATCAAGGGCAAAAGATCAAGGAAAAATATGGTTGTAGTAGAAAGCACCAAAATGGACCAGAATGAAGATGAGGATGATTTGCTAAATTTTTCTAAAGAACATAATTGGATTTTTGCATAAAGTTGAATTATATGCTCCTACTAACATTTCCAATTTTTGGTGGAATTATTAAAGAATTATTTAGACAGGTTGTAGTGCAAATTACAAACTGGATCAGATTTAAAAACTAGGGGTAGAGCTCAAAATCTCCAAATGACTAAAGGATATTTTTGCATAAAAGTGATGTAGGGACATCACATGACATCTACAAGTTTTGGTGGAATTTTTAAATGAATTTAACCAATGGTTGCAGTGCAAATGGGACTCTAAAACTTAAGAGAAATCATTTTAAAGGAAAATAAGCTTAGGAAAAATAATAGTAGAAATAATTTCCTCTGATAAAAGAAATGGTCTTGGGAAGATACACAAGTCCAACAATATTTTTGAAAGATTCCATTGAGAGGGAAACACTCCAAAAATTTTAGAGGGAAAGAATGATTCTGAAATCAAAAGGTAAAACAAGAAAAATGAAAATTTTATTTACTGGCAAAATTTTAATTAATAAAACATAGTTAAAATTTTTGGGGTGTTACAACACTACCCCCCTTAAGAAAAATCTCGTCCTCGAGATTTGCTAAGGGTTGTATCGAAGATAAAACGGAATACCACAAAAATAATCATCTTAAAAAGTTGCTACAGTGAGAGGGCAGATAAGTGGGAGAAAACTACAGTATGAAAAATACTGGCGCTGTGTGGAAAAAAAAATCTATGGTTGGGGAAACCGAGGATTTTCTACTTTTGGTTACAGTAAATCTAGAATAAATTCTGAATTTCTAAAAAAATACGCTGGTTGCACCCGAGAGCACAGTGCTCTCTCTGGCTGACAGGTGGACCTGGGGCCCACTGTCAGTCTCTTCTTCTACCTCTGGCTTTCCTTTCTTCCTCTCTCTCGCGTGCTTTCCCGCGCTTTCTCCACCGGCGATGCCTAGCGCGTAGGGCATCTAGGCCGTACTGCGGTAGTGCGCGGCGTGCTAGCTGCCGGCGCAGTGTGCACTCACCTCGCGGGCCAGTGCGCTGTCGGCACTGCTCGCGGATTCGGCTCCCAACACCGGCGATCGAGTGACGAGCGGTGCTGGTGAACTTCGCCCACCGTACACCGATCTCGAGTTATAAAACGACCGCGGTGCTCCCTTCTTCTTCCTCACACCCGGCCTCGCTCCCCTTCTCTTTCCTTCTTCTCCGTTTCTGTTTGTGGGAGCTCGGAATGAGGCTCTAATGGCGGAGGTGATGCCGGACTGGTACATGATCCTGATGTGCGGAGGGTTGGCGGCATTGCTGGGGTTCTCCGTGCTCTTGTGCGTGATGATCCTCGATGATCGTCGCGATGCTGTTGCGCGAGTGTTAGCTCTTCGTGGCGGCGGCGATCGTGAGGATTAGGTGCTGGTGACGGGTGCTAACTGCTGTCGGTGTGCTGGAGGCAACTTGCACCCGAATAATTATCCACAAATCTCTTCTTTAGAGGCTGTGGTTAGCTAGGGCAAAAATGTGTACGTGGATTTGCAATTAATGTATGAGGTCGAGCGATTGTGGTTGCGAGTCTGCTGTCGTGGTGCCGTGTGAAAAAAAATTTACGCCGCTGAGAAATACAGGCTGCAATAGCTCAGGGAAAAATTTCACTATAGAATTTTCCTGAGAGCGCAAACAGATAATCACAATTGACAGCACTCAAAACTGCTCACATTAATTGAATCTTACTATTTAATTTACCGAATAAATCTAGGATACAATGCATAAGTTGCCACACGTGAATAAATGTCGGGACAAAAACATAGCAGTGATGTCTACAACGGCAAACAGACAGGGTCCTGGGAAAACGTCTCTGGTACTAGGATAGACTCCTCTTCTATTGGAGGAAGCGGATTGACTAGTCGAAGCACGCGTCTCTCTTGGTCGGGCCTCAGTGGTCTGCCAATAGCAATCCGAGGATTTAGATCAGCGAGGCACTGGAGATAACCCATTACTCGCTGGGTCAAACGCTCTTGAGCTATGACATACTGGGCAAGGTTGGCCAGTACAGGGTCTCTCTCTATTCGTCCACCGGGAAAAGATGCTACTTCCCCGGGTGCTGCACGACTCGGAAAGTAATAATACCCTCGTTCACTGGCATAGGGCACCGCGAATCGAAGGCGAGCAACTGCTTCGCATGCAGCAGCTTCTATGGCCATCTGCGGAGTCGGCATAGATTTCCCCACGAAGGAGACTTCCGTTGGGTCTTGGTTTGGGTTTGCGGGAGGGATGTGCACTACTGCCCAATATTTCGAGGTGGAAGAGGTGATTCTCGATTTGAGCAACTCGTGCTGAGGTGGATGGATAGAACTCATGGTACTGCAGGTAAAGTCCCACAATATTTTAACAAAACTACCTGGGGTTGCATCTGGGGTTCTTAGATAAATACTGGGGGTCGGCATGGCAAAGAAATGGCTGTGAGAGTTGTGCACAAGGTGAGGGGTGCTTGGTAAGGTCACAAGGTGGCCTTTTATATAGCATCGGGGCTGGCTTATTTCTCGCGGTAGGGGCAACTAGTCTTGTCGGTCTTGCTCTATGGAGTTGGGGTCAAAGCCATAGATACACATATCTCACAAAAGTGACGTATCACTGTGGGCGTCATTGGGGTGGTTTTTGGGTAGCTACGCCCGGAATTAAAAATGCAATCGTATGCCAACATACTCATGCATGGCTATTATTCAAAATAGGGGCGTACAAGCAGACAACATCTAATTATGGTGATATAAGATCCCACAATTACAGGGCGTAGAAAATAATAAGACTCGGTACTACTCGAGTGACTTAGTCTACCTCGTTAACATCTAAATGGGCGGGTCTTGCGGACGCCGTAGCTTCACCGTCGCGGGTAGCTGGAGCGGGTTGAGGAGCTGCAGGGTCGGGGTAGTGATGATAACCATCGCGGGGGTTGTTGGTCACAATCCCGTTGGAGTCTGTTCCCAAAAGGCGACGAAGTACCTCTGGGGACACCAAAGCATTTTGGCCGATGGCTGGGGCAGACCTCAAGGGTTCGATTGGGTGCCCGAATAGCACGACTGGGTTGTCGGCGTTGGGCTCATCCCCTCCTCTTGTCGGGGCTCGACGAACCAGTTCTCCATGAGCTGCGATCAGATCGAGGGTGATTTGATCGAATAGTTCCTCTAGTGCACTTACATAGCGCACCAGATGCAACAATGCAGGATCCGTCTCGTGGTCTCCGTTGGCAACCTGGGGTGGTCTACCATACCCGTCACGGCAGGGGTAGTAGTAGAACGAGCGGTAGTTAACTCTGGGCGACAAATGCCGGAGTTGAACTATAGCCTCTCGAGCAGCTAGTTGGATGGCTTGTGGCTCGAAGGAAGTTGTCCTTCCGGTGAACCTGTAGGGGCGTTCTGGCGATAGACCCCTACCATAGACGTGCACAGTGGCCCAGAATTGACGGCTCTCACCGCTCATGGGCCCTTGCTACACAACATACTATGGAGGCTCTTCTAATGCAAAGGCACGGCGGGTGAGGTTTGCTAGCACGGTTACAAGTCCTCCAAGGTTGGTTGCTGTGGTCTCATTGTGAACAATGGGGCCGGGCATTATAGCTCGGTTCGGGGTAGAGGCTGTGCTGTGCTGGGTTGAGGCTAGCATGCCCTTTTTATAGAAAAAGGGGGCAGAGTCTTCCTTCGCACGCTTGCGAAAAAGACAATTTAGGTGTCGGTCACTGGCGCGTGATCGACGGGCTAGGCTGATAGGTTAGGCACCGACTGCCAAAAGGCGTCGGGGTCACTGTGTGGCTATCTTACACGAGAAGCTTGGCTGGGGTTAGGCTAAGGTCTGGTGGGTTGGTTAACCTAGGTTTATTGACCTGGCTAAGATAGGATTAGCCAATGGTCAGCCTAGCTCTGATACCAAGGTTGTCGCGACCGGATTTTCGGGATAATAATTTCCCAAAAAGACGGCCCTTGTGCTCACCAGCCCCAGGATTACTGTTAGCTGATGAGGCACAATCTTGATACAGAAATTCCAAGCAAATACAAAATATGTAGTACAAGACCATTCTGGCCTATGAGTACGACATAAGGTTTCTAGTGGTTGATGGCGGAAGCGGTTGTGGTTCATCTGCGTCTATGGGACTCCATTTCCCACAGGAACAGCTGACCTGGATAACTCCTATCTTCGCGCGGCTGCTATCTCTATTGCCTAGGTTCCCGGATTGTCATCGCAGTGCTCCTCTCCATGCAAGAAATCTAGCCAAGACAATAGCCAGGGACCAGCCAGTGAGTACTTTGAATGTACTCGCAAACATCATGAAAACAGGTATAACATAGCAGGTGATAATCATGCACTAAAATAATCCACGATCACTTAGTCAGTCCAAAAATAAAACTCACGATGCATGTAAGCAGGAAATTAAAAATGCACCGATCGGGTGTCTGAGGCGACACCTTGAAAAGGGTAATAATATAAAGCGTGCCTCAGTCGGGCGTCTGAGCGACGTCACATAAAGGGCTTATAAAGAGAATAAATAACAAACATGCCACAGTCGGGCGTCTGTGCGACACCACATGAAGGGCTTATAAAGTAAGGAAATAACAAGCATGCCACAGTCGGGCGTCTCGGCAACACCACATAAAGGGCTTATAAGGTAAATAACAAGCATGCCATAGTCGGGCGTCTCAGCGACACCACATAAAGGGCTTATAAGGTAAATAACAAGCATGCCACAGTCGGGCGTCTCAGCGACACCACATAAAGGGCTTATAAGAAAAATAATCATGGTGAATATCCAGGAGGTAGAACCGTCACAGGGATATTCAATAATCTAAACAATACAGTTGGTTAGTCCATAAAAACAATAATCAAAATCATCATATGTCACGAATCATGATCAATGTTCTGGTTTAGAAGTTTTCCTCCGAAGACCGACACTAAGACCGACACTCGACCCATCCCAGACTGTAGTCCTTAACCATGGACACGGCTATTCGAATAGATGAAATCTCTGCAGAGGGTGTACTCTTTACCCACGAGTAACGGATTCCTTTAGTCCATCGGGACTAATTCCGCTTACGGTCTTTTAATTGAAAACACACCTGACCCGCACACACCAGCTTAACTTACCGGTGCCTGGAATCACCCACGACACCTGTCAAGCAAAACTCTAAGTGGGGAGGCTACAACCTTGATTAGCATGGGATCACAAAAAATTTTAACGCGCGCAAACTAGGGAAGCTACTCCCCTCGGCTACAACCGGAAACACCCATGCCCCCGGACCAAGTGGCCTGCCTACCGGATGCACCCGGTATCTTCCACCATGGCCTCTCTGTACGGTGTGTGCCAGGAAAGGGGTTGATAATTTACTGAACCGTACCCTACCAGCGGCAGGGACGAGTGGTAGTACGAAACAAGCATGGGGGTTACTGGAGCAAGACTCGATCTATGGTCGACTCAGGAGGTTTATGTGTTCCCTGCATGGTTAGTATAGCAATGTTCTTCATAGTTTCCCGACAGGGTCACCACCCCTCATGCCCCATCATGCCTAACTGCACACTCTCGCCACAACGAGATGTTAGTCACGGGGTTGTGTTCACCGGAACATAACCTCCTTTCGGACTCCCTCCGAACTATCATCAGGCATATGTGGCAAGAGAAGTAGCTACTGTCACCAATATCACATACATAACAGAAAGGATTTTCACCATATGCTTATATGTATGAGTATGATTCCACATAAAATAACACCACTCCACATTTTCATAAATGATGGAGTTCGAAATACTCTAGCAAAACAACACACAACTTGTATCATATCTGAGTTCAAGATGCTTGCCTTCAAGGTGTGGAAAGGTGAGGTGCTCTCCAAAGTTCTTGAAAGCTATAATCTCCCCTCCAAATCCCTATTTTCGGAAATATACAAATAATACATACTTCAAAAACAGCGCAAAAAGTTGTCCTAGAAATTTTTGAAATAAATCTTAAAATAAACTAGGTGGAATTTGAGAAAGGTAGGAAAAGGAATCAATTCATTTGGAGTTTTATTTAAAAAGATATAGCCAGTCAAAGTTCAGGTCAAAATCTGGTTTTAAAATAAAACAGAAAAGAAAACGTTTCGGTTGAAATACGCTTTCGAGAGGGGGACACATACTTCGTGATTTACGCCTTCACTTAAAACAGCGTGGGCCGACATGTGGGGCACTGACAGTGGGTTGCTGGGCCCACTGGTCAGGTTTGACCAGTCGCCAGCGCCCTCCTCTCCTCTGGCCGAGCGGTGGCGGGGCTCCGGCGATCGTCGCCGACGTGCGGCGGCTCCCCGCGGGGTTCTGAGGGCGGGGTTGGATCCGCCAGTCCAGGGCGGTCCTCCTGGTGGTCGTAAGGCTTGCAGGGGTGGAGGGGGTCGCCGGCGGCAAGCTCCGTGGCGGACGGTGGCTCTGGTGGATTTGGGGCTTTGCGCTACGGTGGCTTCCGATCAACGTTGAGATGCTGGTTGGCACCGCATGGTCGAGGGGAGGAGGATGGAAGCATAGGAGGGGTTTGGGGGCCTTGGTCTTGGCCGGATTTCAACGGAGTGTGGCGGCCGCCGAACCTGCCGGAGGTGAGGAAGACGAACTCCTCCCGTCGATCGCTGGCTGTGGGGGCTCTAGAGAGGTGGTGTGAGGCTGCTTGAGGGTCTGGACGAGCTCGGGGGCTCCTTATATAGGCGAGCAATGGCGATTCTACAGCGGCCGGAGATAAGCGCGGTGAACCGACGTTCTGTAGCCCGCAGGACGACGTAGCGGCGACGGGCGCTAGTGGACGAGCTTGAGGATAAGCCTGGACTACTTCAGAGGGCAGCTGGCGAGAGTGTATGGCTTGGGCGGCGCCGTCGGTGGCAGAGGCCTGCTGCGGACGCCGGCGTGCCGCCAAGGGGCTCTGACAACGGTGCTGTAGGGCGCCAGGGGGAAGCTTGGAGCGCTCTGGTGTGTGGACGGGGACGAGCGTGGCTCTGCAGGCGAGCAAGGGCCAGGGGCGGGACGCGGCGGCTCGGGTGCGCGCGTGCAAAACGTGCGCTCTGGGCGCGCCCAGAGCACTAACGCCAGGTGCTCGACGGAATGCCAGCGTGTGCTATAGGGCTTAGGCGAGGCTGGTACTCAACAGAACTAGGCTAGTGGTAGCTGGGATGCTAGTGGACATGTTGGTTTGGCTTCTGTGGCAAGTCTGTAGTGCAAACTCATGAGCATGTTAAATCTGTTCATGAACTCAAAGTGTTCGACAGAATGCCAGGAGCCTCTAGGCATCCCCTCTAGTGGCCAAAGACTCCAGGTTGGGGTCTCTTTAGGTGATAAAGAGGGTGGTAAAGTTATTTTGGCCAAACTAGAAACTTGCTAGTGTAAGCTTTGATAAAATCCAATCTGGACAGAAAACAAGGGTTACTATTGTATGGACCAAAAGTATCCCAATGGTTCCAATCTCCTGGACTTAAGAGTTTCGTAGGATGCTCTATAAGTAAGAGAAAAATCAAGGGCAAAAGAGCAAGGAAAAATATGGTTGTAGTAGAAAGTACCAAAATGGACCAGAATGAAGATGAGGATGATTTGCTAAATTTTTCTAAAGAACATAATTGGGTTTTTGCATAAAGTTGAATTATATGCTCCTACTAACATTTCCAATTTTTGGTGGAATTATTAAAGAATTATTTAGACAGGTTGTAGTGCAAATTACAAACTGGATCAGATTTAAAAACTTAAGAGAAATCATTTTAAAGGAAAATAAGCTTAGGAAAAATAATAGTAGAAATAATTTCCTCTGATAAAAGAAATGGTCTTGGGAAGATATACAAGTCCAACAATATTTTTGAAAGATTCCATTGAGAGGGAAACACTCCAAAAATTTCAGAGGGAAAGAATGATTCTAAAATCAAAAGGTAAAACCAGAAAAATGAAAATTTTATTTCCTGGCAAAATTTTAATTAATAAAACATAGTTAAAAATTTTGGGGTGTTACACCTGGCGGGCCCACCGTTAGTGACCCAGCGTCTGCCAACTCGTCCAGAAGTGGAGACGAACTCCCCTGGAGCCGCCTTCGCGCTGGGAAAGCGTATTCCCATGAATACGTCTTCGACGTCGTCAGCCTCCCGTGCAGCCAAACGACTGGGCTCGGCTCAGTAACGCTTGGCGGCTATACCGCGCCCAGGGCGCGTTTCTGCTCATCCCATCACAGTAATATATGTTTCCTTTTTCTTTTCCAGCAGATTTCAAATAATTCTACAGCAGCCATTTCACATCCGAATTTGATGATTAAAATCTCTTCCTACTTCTAAATTCGTGCTCTATTTATCCAGATAGGGTGAACATTTTCCATAGGCCTGGTTTTTGCTGGATCTACTAAATAGTCCATTTCCTTGATTATTCCAATCCATAGGAAAATCATGTGAACTCCAAAGGACTTGATTATTTTTTTGTTATTTCTCAAATTTCATCTAGTTTATTGTAGTATTTATTTTAAAAATTTCCAAACAACTTTTTAGCACTATTTTGGATTTATGTGGTGATTGAATTATTTTGAAAATAGGAAAATGGAGGGGAGATGTAATTTTCAAAGTTTTGAAGTGCACCCAATCTTTCTGCATGCTCAAGGCAATCATCTTGAACACATGATATGGTGAATTCATAGTTGTTTGTTTGCGAGCATAATTGAATTATGAATATGTTTGGAGTTCATAAAGAATTTGCATATTGCTAGTCATACATGCATGACCTCTTGATGGTATTTTATCTTCATTTAAACATGAGGTATATGTGAGTATGGTTATTTTCATGTGCCATATGTGCCTGTGTTGGTCCAGGCTAATTTGCATGAAGAATCAGTCACGGGAAAAGTGACTGTGAGACTGAGATCTCATTGTAACGAGAATGATCAGTGAGCGTATGTTGGGACACACCCGGTGGTGACCCTATTGGGTACTACCAAGGAGTTATATTGTGCTAACCACTGCAGGAAAACTTAAACTCCCTGAGTTGACCGTAGATCGAGTCTTGTTCCGGTAACCCCCATACTGGTTTCGTGCTACCACTTGTCCCTGCCACCGGCAGTGTCGTGGAAAGGTCACAGCAGATGTCCTAGTGTGAGGACTTAGACGTGGAGCCATCGCAACTAGGTTAGCTTGAAGGGGTTAAACAGGACAAAGGATACGGGGAGTTTATACTGGTTCGGCCCCTTGAGGTGAAGGTAAAGGCCTAGTCCAGTTGAGGTGGTATTGCTAGGGTTTCAATGACCAGGGAGCGAATCCGCTTTGCCTGGCTTCTCGATTATTGTTTTCTTGCCCTTGAACCACCGCCTGGTCGTCCCTTTATATACAGTGGTTGATGCCCGGCGGTCCACAGAGTCCCGGCCGGCTCATAAACGTGTCTGGCTCGGTATCTGCTTTTCCTACCTTACAACACAAGTTACACGCCTATGGCGGTTTACATGCATATGGGTCGTAACCCGCCTTTGGGCTCTGGGCCTCTCTAGTAGTGTCTTGTATAAATTTCATCTTCTTATGTCTTCATGGGCTTCGCTATAAGTAGATAACTATGAGTATAATCCGGCCTCTACTGGGCGGTTTATACTCAATAGTTATATCCCCAACATTAGGCCCCAGGTTGGTATGAACTTGTTCATGTCAATCTTCAACACTCCAGGAAAATTTCTTCTTCATTACCTTCACAAATATCTGTAACTCGCCATGACATCATCTTTTGAGGTCTTGATAATCCGCCGTGATGTCACTTGTCATTAACTTCACACAGTGCCCAAATCTTTTAATGCATATCCTTTTCTTTAATGAATCTTCGAAAACCGAGGCGTCCGCACGCCTACAGATCCGTTTTTTGACCTCCTTGATTCTCGCGCTTGCCACCTTATCCCTTCGCCTTATAAATAAGACCGGGGGTCCTTTTATTTTCCCCCTGTGCCTCCTCGCTTCTTCTTCCTTGCGTCGACCTAGCCCTCAAGCGCAGCCGCCGCTGTCAAGCTCCGCCCTCGACCTCAACTCCGGCCGCTGCATCAACTGAACGCACCAGAGTAATGCGGCGCTCCTTCGCTGTTCTGTCAGCATCAGTAAGTTTCCCTTTTCCTTGCCCTAGATCCGCCATTAGGGTTTCGGTGTTCATTTGTGTTCTTCGGGGCTCTTCGGGGTTCGTTACTGTAGAACAGCTTCTCAACTCAAATCCTAATATTTACCCCATATATCAATGGCGATAATCCTTCTTTTCCATCGAAGCATCCCCTTTCTAGATAAAAAAGATCCCATCTGGACTTTATAAAATTGCCTCAATATCAGTATTTAAATCTGAATATTTATCATTTTTCCTGTCATGCGGTAGATCCAAAACTGTAATCCCGATTGTAAAATCTGTTTTCCATTACTTAGTTACTTTCCAAATCCAGATCTGTATCTCTCCAACATATGCAGGCGGTTTAGCTTTGTAGAATAATAACCCGGCATATACCATTAGTCCCCTGATAAACCGCCAAATGTTCATCCTTGTAATCTGATTATATCACTCTCCGGTTTAACAATTGATCCTGTGTTTGACATGTTCTGTATAATATCCTTCAATAGTTATCACCTGCTTAATCATGAATCTTAATCCGGCATAATCCTTTTCCAGGCTGTCACAAAATGACCAAAACCTTTTACGCCTGTAACTGGGCCAAGTCCCGGATTACTGAAGAATATCTGAACGGATGTGTCCTAACGGGCGCTTTAGGGAATAAAGAAAACATCCACTGGCAAGCCCCTGGCACAGAAAACCCTCCTCAACCCAAGGATGGGGAAGTTGTCATTTTTGCTGATCATCTTCAACGAGGGTTCAGCCCGCCCGGATCGAAATTTTATCATGATGTACTTGCTGCCTTCCAACTGCATCCCCAAGATAATGGCCCAAACTCTGTGTCCAATATTTGCAACTTCCAAGTGTTATGTGAAGCTTACTTGCAGGAGGAGCCCAGAGTTGACCTGTTTCGGGACTTCTTTTACTTAAACCGCCATACCGAGTTCACAGACAGGCCAAACACTGAGCTTGGCTGGGTTGCCATTCCAAAGAGGAAAGATGTTAGCTTCCCTCACGCCAAACATGCCAGCCACCCCAAAGATTGGAACCAGACTCGGTTGTATTGCAAAGATACCTCTCCGGAAGGCGAAAATCCCTTGTCGGGTTATCGTGCTCACCGGCTCCCGAACACTCATCCGTTCCCTCAAGAAATGACTGCCAAAGAACGAGTTCAGTATGCACCTCAACTATCAAACTCAGAGCTTTTGTGGCCAACGGTTTAACATGCATCGACTTTGTCCGCTGCTGGGTATCATGGAGTATCTTGCCATTAAGCCACCGCTCTGGTTTAATGTGTGAGTATACAGGAGCTGTAACAGACCCGTTGCGCCACACTGACGTTCAGCTGTCTCAGGCTGAAATTACGGAACCCGTGAAGAAAATGCTAGATGAACCGGTCGAAGATTGCAGCAAAACAGGACTTAGTCCTTTTTATGCTTTAAACAAACCGCCAGGGGTAAGAACTTTTATCTTTCAATTGTGTTAATCTGGATTCTGGATACTTATGACCTTCTCATTTTTTAACAGGGTGATCATCCATTTTGGAAGAAGAAACCTTAGGATAAAGCTCCCAAACCGTCTAGGGTGGGTCGTCCTAAGCACAAGGTCATCAAATAGGCTGGCAAGAAGAAGACCGCCGACTCAACTGATGCTGATGATGACCTTGACAACCAAGAGTCAAAGGTAGAACTTGATTCACTTGGTTCCCTTTTCATGCACCTCATTAACGATGACTGTTATCAGGGCGAGGGGGACGCCAGCCGTGCAGGTGACGCAGAGGTAATTATTCTCTCATCCGGTTCAGAATCTCTGCCCACTCAAAAAACTAGACGAGCAATCCGGAAAGTAAGATTTTCTCACCCCCTAGCTCACTTGGACAAAAACTTTCTTTTGAAGAAACAACAAGTTGAAGCTCGCCATCAAACCCGGCACAGTGGCCAAAAGGCCACCTCCTCCGGTTTACCGAACACACCGGTTCGTAAACGCCGCACTGAGGTCTTTAATATTTTCGATGCATCTTATCCCAAGGCGGGCTATCTTCGCCAACCTCTTAATCCGTCTGATTCGAATTATCAGGGAACTTCTCATTCCTCCTCTGGTGAATCCATAGGGACTCAAGTCTCCGTCCTCAGGACAGTTCCCGGGTGAGTATACTTAACTTAATCCGCCATCTCTTTATACTTTTGCTCATTCATACTAACTTATTATTTGTCTATATCAGGGCCCAAGCTAGAGCTAGGAAACGGGCAAAGCCCAACAGTCCGGTGGTTGAACCCAATTCCTCTGAACCGAAGGAAACCCCGGAGGCTCATACTCAGACCGACGAAGCTGTCCTGGATGATCCGCCACGTGAAAGCCATGACGTCGACATGGAACAGATGGAGATTGATCCGCCAAGTCCTGCTGCCAACCCGCCAAGCCCCTCCAAGCCTGCTGATGACCATACTAATGATGTCATGATTACTGGTCTGGGTTTCACAGCCCCGGGTAATCCAATGGCTTTGTCAAGGCATAGTGCCAAGGAGGAATTTGCTGCTATGGACAAAGGCAAGATGAAGGCAGATTTGGAAAACCTTGCCCACCTAAGCACTCCAGACCTTCATTCTGGGCTCTTGAACCGCCTATACACAAACCATGACTATGAAGCCGGTTTATTAAACATGATGAGGGATCGTTATGAGGTAAACACTGAACTCTTTGCTTTAATTTTACTTCCCTGAGTTGGCATCACCTGTAGCCCCCAAGGGCCAGTTTAGTCAAGATGGGTAAACCGGGACTTTATCCTTGTACTTATATTGAAAACCAGCTAGGTAGTCCCCATGAGTCGGCTAGAGTCAGAGTAGTGTAGCCGGATCATCATAGAATCTCTGTGCTTGAACTTTTTCCATTTAAGTTGTAACCTCAATAAGAGCAAACATGCATTAGCCCCCAAGTGCCAAGGATAAAACTTGTATTAACCTTGGGACTTATAAAAACCTTTGAAGAAAGAGCAAATAGACATTAGCCCCCAAGTGCCAAGGATAAACTTGTTATGTACTTGGGACTTATGAATCTTGCATTGTGTAACTCTTGAAATGTATAACTCTGTGCAGGCTGAGCTTGTCAAAAAGGATTCCCAAGTTGTTGATCTGCAGGAGAATATCAAGTCACAACAAGTAGAGACCTCCAAGGCCAAAGAGGAACTGAACGGCGCTTTAGCCAACATAGAAAAGTTGAAGGAGAGCTTCAAGAATGACCGAGCAAATTGGGATGCAAAAAAGGCGACTCTCCTGAAACGGGCTGAAGATGCTGAAGCAGCTCTTAATCCGGTGAAAGAAGAGTTGGCCAGTTTAAGGCAACAAATAAATGCCATAACTACTGCTGTATTTGGTAAGACACTCCTTCATTATCTTTTCATATATACTGTTTGTCTGAGACGCCGGTTTACTGATATTTTCTTTGATGTAGGAACCCGTGTTGCACATCTTGGCTCAGATTCACGTCAAAAGCTGAAGGTTTCCTATACCCTGATAGAGCAGCTATATACCGGCGTCCAACGGGTTATCTGCACAGCGTCTCATGACAACCGCCCCCAACCTTGATCAAGGAAATGCTGAGATGGCTGTCCATGATACCCGGACGATTAATTGAGTTCAAGAAGTCAGCTGCCAGAGCGGGTGCCCTTACAACACTAACCCGGGCCAAAGCCTGGGTACCTGACCTTAATCCAGCCGACTTGGGACTGGCTATCCCAGCCTTAAGGAGGACGGGTCAGATTTGGATAACAATGACCTCAGAGCTTTAACAAGGGAAATGCATCCATGGGCAAGCAAATTGGCTGATGAGACTGATCTTTCGCGTTATCATGCAGTTTATGACACCAATAACAAGAAAGCCAACCCGCCAACCTATGAAGCGCCAAGTCTGATCCCTCCAATTCGTAAGCATACTTATGCCCCTGACATTGACCCCTCCTCCCTTATACACGATGAAGCAGTGTTCAGGGCTTTAACTGGAATCGACTGGACCACCACTGACTTCCAGCTGCTCGTAGAGGAGAAGAAGATGAAGCGGCGCGGGAGGATCCGCAACCCTCAAGCCAGTCGGGTCAAGATTCATAGACCGGCATCCGGTTTAGCTCCATGTTTCAAAACTTTATGTGAAACAATTATTCTTTTGGGCACCAAGCGCCTTGTAATAGGCTAGTCTTAAACACTTGTTCTGCTATGCCATCGTGCATACTTGCTTTTGCATGACACTGATAAACCGGCATAATTAAGATATGCCCCTTATGCTTTATGACAGAAATAATGTAGAATCTGTGCCTGCATTTGACAAGTAAAAAAGGGGTCCTGGCAGTTTACCGTTGGACGGGTCATGATGCCCAATATAAAATCATAGTTTATAACTAAGATTGAATGAAACGTAATCATATTGAAAATATGTCATACCTGTGGTATATAATCACACTGTTGGTTTTCCCAAGGCAGTGTTGTAAGGGTGATATCCCAAATTTTGAACAGTAAGAGTTGTTATATACTGTTGTGCGGAAACAACTTACCCCGGGTTGATAAACCCCGGATTGACCTGTATTTCATACTGGTGACTTATAGTCAAAACCAGGGCGGGTTTTATAAACACCGGTTTAAGATGATATCTCATACTGGTGACTTGTAGTCAGAACCAGGGCGGGTTTTATAAACACTGGTTTAAGATGATATCTCATACTGGTGACTTGTAGTCAGAAAATCAGACTGGGTCAATAAACGCCGGTTTATCGTAAAGTATTATAAACCTCATCAAAGGAGAAAAACTTGACAAATAAAAGCATAGGAAAACACAAGGCTTTTTATGGGCTGCCAGGCCTAATGTCGAGGCTTTTTATGAGCTGCCAGGCTACTGAGTGATAACATTTCACAAAGCCTTTTAAGATGGACCTCACATTAACCAATCGTCGTTTTAACTTTGACAAGTTCAGGGTCTGTATCAGAGTGACTTGTCAAACGTTCGGCGGGTCATACTAGGATTACCTGGGCGGAGTGACTTACTTAAAAAAGGCAAACCCGGGGTTTTAGGTGAATACACCTGGCTTCCAAGCCTGGCTTGATAGCCTATTACAAGGTTAATAAAACTCTTGGTTGCTGTGCAAACAAAAGAGCCCCCAGGTAATATTGTGAGCTGTGCTCAAGGGGTACCTATGTTTGAGCGACACTTTAGCAACACTCTCTTTGGTCCCTGTAACCTAGGTGACAAGTCCCCAAGTTTTTTTATTTGGCTTTATAAGACGGTCCACAGGGTAATCAAAACTTTGGTATAAACCGGAAGCCCCCAAGTAACCACACATGATGTAAGAAAAACAACAGAGACCCGCTTTAGCTGAGGCTCCGGTTTATTATATTGATCATAAGATATACATTGTCATAACTATGTACATAAGAAGAGCCTGTGGCTCAGGTATAGTAAGGCCGAAGATGAGCAATATTCCACGGTCGGTGGGTCTCCTCCTCCGACGTGCGTGAGTCCTTGTGGTCTCGAACATCGATAAGGTAGTATGACCCATTGTTTAAATTCTTGCTGACCACAAAGGGTCCTTCCCAGGGTGGGGATAGCTTGTGCATACCAGTCTGATCTTGGATGAGCCAGAGCACTAGATCGCCTTCTTGAAAGGTTCTGGTTTTAACCCGGCGGCTGTGGTAACGACGCAGATCTTGCTGGTAAACCGCCGAACATGCCGCCGCAATGTCACGCTCCTCATCTAACAGGTCAAGTGCTTCCTGACGTGCTTGCTCACTATTAGCTTCAACATAAGCCGCCACACGAGGTGAGTCATGACGGATGTCACTAGGGAGAACCGCCTCTGCTCTGTAAACCATGGAGAAAGGGGTGTAACCCGTCGACCTATTGGGTGTGGTATTAATGCTCCATAACACAGAAGGTAACTCTTCCACCCAACAACCCGGCGTCCTTTGCAAAGGGACCAGAAGCCGGGGTTTTATGCCTCTCAGGATCTCTTGATTGGCTCATTCTGCTTGTCCATTGGACTGAGGATGAGCCACAGAAGAAACATCAAGCCGTATATGCTCTCGCTGACAAAAGTCCTCCATAGCTCCTTTGGACAGGTTAGTGCCATTGTCTGTTATAATGCTATGTGGAAAGCCAAAGCGGAATATCACCTTCTTCATGAATTGAACCGCCGTTGCTGCATCACACTTATTGACTGGCTCTGTCTCCACCCACTTGGTGAACTTATCAACCGCCACCAACAGGTGGGTCTTTTTATCCTTGGATCTCTTGAAAGGCCCAACCATGTCAAGCCCCCAAGTCGCAAACGGCCAAGCGATTGGAATCATCCTCAATTCTTGAGCCGGCATATGAGTATGTCGTGCAAACTTCTGACATCCATCACATCTACTCACTAGGTCCTCCGCATCAGCGTGAGCCGTCAGCCAATAGAATCCATGACGAAAAGCTTTAGCGACCAAAGATTTAGAGCCAGCGTGATGGCCACAATCTCCTTCATGTATCTCACGTAGGATCTCACATCCTTCTTAAGGTGACACGCAATGTTGAAACGCCCCGGTGACATTGCGATGATGCAGTTCTCCATTGACAATAGTCATTGACTTGGACCGCCGGGTTATCTGCCTGGCCAAAATCTCATCCTCAGGTAACTCGCCCCGGGTCATATATGTCAAGTAGGGAACAGTCCAATCCAGAATAACATGAAGTGCCGCCACCAGCTGAGCCTTTGGATCAGGAACGGCCAAATCTTCCTCTGTAGGTAACTTGATGGACGGGTTATGCAAAACATCAAGAAAGTCATTAGGTGGCACCGGTTTACGTTGAGAACCCAACCGGCTTAAGGCATCCGCCGCTTCATTCTTTCTTCGTTCAATATGCTCCACCAGATAACCCTTGAAATAACCCGCCACAGTATCAACTTCGCGACAATAAGCCGCCATGAGTGGGTCTTTAGAACCCCAAGTACCGGAGACTTGTTGAGCCACCAAATCTGAATCAAAGCACCTTACCTGGCTGAGGTTCATCTCTTTACCCATCCGAAGACCATGGAGTAAGGCCTTGTATTCAGCTGCACTGTTAGTACAAGGGAATTAAACGGAGAACATAACAAAACTTATCACCTCGAGGGGAAGTCAACACAACTCCAGCCCCAGAGCCTTCCAACTGCCTGGACCCATCGAAGTGAATAGTCCAATATGTGTTATCTGGCTTCTCTTCAGGCATCTGTAACTCCGTCCAGTCATTGATGAAATCCACAAGTGCTTGAGACTTGATGGTTGTACGGGGCACATATTTTAAACCGTGCGGTCCAAGCTCAATAGCCCACTTGGCAATCCGGCCTGTGGCCTCCCTGTTCTAAATGATATCTCCCAAAGGAGCAGAACTGACCACCGTGATGGGATGAACCTGAAAAATACTATTTCAGCTTCTAGCTTGCCATGAAGACTCCATACACAAGCTTCTGCCAATGTGGATATCTTTGTTTGGACTCAATGAGCACCTCACTGATATAATAAACCGGCCGTTGAACTGGATACTCCTTGCCTACTTCCTTCCGTTCCACCACAATGGCCACATTGACAGTCCGGGCATTAGCAGCCACATATAACAACAAGGGCTCTTTATCAACAGGAGCAGCAAGGACAGGCGGCTCAGCTAGCTGTCGCTTTAGATCCTCAATTGCTTCATTGGCGGCATCACATCAGACGAAGTCATCTGTCTTCTTCAACATCTGATACAAAGGGATGGCTTTCTCCCCAAGGCGACTGATAAACCGGCTTAAAGCTGCAATCCGGCCTGCCAAACGTTGAACGTCATTGACACACTTCGGTTTAGCCAGAGAAGTAATAGCCTTGATTTTTTCCGGATTAGCTACAATGCCCCTGTTAGATACCGGAAAACCCAATAGCTTGCCTGCTGGCACACCAAAAACACACTTGGCCGGGTTAAGCATCATTTTATACACCCGGAGGTTATCAAACGTCTCCTTCAAATCATCAATCAGGGTTTCCTTCTTTCTGAATTTCACCACAATGTCATCCACGTAAGCATGAACATTACGCCCGATCTGATTGTGAAGGCAATTCTGCACACACCCTTGATAAGTCGCCTGGGCACTCTTGAGCCCAAAAGGCATAGACACATAACAGAAGGCTCCAAAGGGAGTGATGAAAGCTGTCTTCTCCTGGTCCTTAACTGCCATCTTGATCTGATGATAACCCGAATAAGCATCCAAAAAGCTCTAACGCTCACAACCCGCCATAGCATGAATGAGCTGATCAATACGAGGGAGAGCAAAAGGATCAGCTGGACAAGCCTTATTCAAATTCGTGTAATCCGCACACATCTGCCAAGTGTCGTTCTTCTTCAGTACTAGCACCGGATTAGCCAACCACTCAGGATGAAAAACTTCAATGATAAATCCAGCTGCTAATAGCCAGGCTACCTCCTCACCAATAGCCTTTCGTCTTTCCTCATTAAACCGCCAAAGAAATTGCTTGACCGGTTTAAACTTGGGATCGATATTAAGAGAGTGCTCAGCGAGTTCCCTCAGTACACCTGGCATGTCAGAAGGCTTCCATGCAAAGATGTCCCGGTTCTCACGGATGAACTTGGTGAGCGCGCTTTCCTATTTTGGATCCAAATTGGCACTGATGCTGAACTGCTTGGATGAATCGCCAGGAACAAACTCAATCATCTTAGTGTCATCTGCCAATTTAAATTTCAAAGCCGGATCATGCTCTATAGTTGATTTTTCAATGATGGATATCTGCCGGATCAACAATGTCCTTATAGAACTTTAACTCCTCTGTTGCACAAACTGACTCAGCATAGGCAGCATCACCTTCTTCGCACTCCAAGGCTACCTTCCTGCTTGCATGTACTGTAATGGTCCCTTTATAACCCGACATTTTTAGCTGAAGATAAACATAATAAGGCCGTGCCATAAACTTGGCATAAGCCGGCCGTCCAAACAGAGCGTGATACACGCTGTGAATCTTGACTACCTCAAAGGTCAATGTCTCTGATCTAGAGTCATGATCATCTCCAAAAGCCACTTCCAGAGCTATCTTACCAACCGGATACGCTGATTTACCAGGCACCACACCATGGAAGATAGTGTTTGATGGTTTAAGATTTTTATCTGTCAACCCCATGCGACGGAAGGTTTCATAATAAAGGATATTGATGCTACTCCCTCCATCCATGAGTACCTTGGTAAGCTTGTATCCTCCAACCTGGGGTGCAACCACCAAAGCCAAATGACCCGGATTATCAACCCGGGGTGGATGATCCTCTCGGCTCCACACAATAGGTTGTTCAGACCAGTGCAAATAACGGGGCACCGCCGGTTCAACAGCGTTCACCGCCCATTTATGAAGCTTTTGATCTCGTTTGCACAAGCTAGTGGTGAAGACGTGGTACTGCCCACTATTCAACTGCTTTGGGTTACTCTGATATCCAGACTGCTGCTGCTGATTCCCTTGATTTGGCTGTTGGTGGTAGCCACCCTGATTGCCTTGACTGCCCTGTTGACCCTGGAATCCAGAGCTTGAACCGCCACTGCCGTAACCCGGCCCTTGAGAACCGGGGCGTGAACCGCCGCCCGGTCCGTTATTTGAGTTTTTGAACTGCTGCATGATGTAGCAATCTTTCCAGAGGTGGGTAGATGGCCTTTCTCGCGTCCCGTGCCTTGGGCAGGGCTCATTTAACATGCGTTCCAGATTTAAACCCGACCCTCCGGTCCGCTGGGGCGGTTTACCTTTCCGGCGCTGGCCATTATTCTGTGCATTGGTGTTAGCTACAAAATCCAAACTGTTATCGGCCTTACGCTTACCATTACCTCCCTGATTGACCGGATTATGCTGATGTCCTCTGTTGCTGCTGCTCTTCTTTCCCTTTCCCGGCTTATCATCATCAAGACTCGGGGTCCTTGGTACCATCAGAGTCAGTATACTTAACCAGAGCCGCCATTAACTCCCCCATATCACTGCAATGGCGCTTTAGCCGCCCTAACTTCTTTTTTAGGGGCATAAACCGACAATTCTTCTCCAACATGATCACCGCTGAACTAGGACTGATGTGATCCGATGAGTGCAAAACAGTTGAAACTCGGCGTACCCAATGGGTTGTTGACTCGCCCTCTTCCTGGACACAAGCATCTAGATCCACAATTGACATGGGTTGTTTGCACGTATCTTTGAAATTCTGGATAAACCGGGCCTTCAGCTTAGCCCATGATCCGATGGTATTAGCAGGGAGCACCTTCAAGCAAGTGCGGGCGTCCCCTCCAACATCAGGGGAAAGTATTTAGCACAGGCCTCCTCGCTAACATCCAGTAATTCCATGGCCATCTCATAACTCTCAATCCAAGCCTCTGGGGGTTGATCCGCCCTATAATTGGGCACCTTACGGGGACCCTTGAAATCCTTGGGCAGAAGCTCATTACGTATGGCTGGCACTAAACATGGCACACCCAAGTTTTGAAAGGTGACTCTTGGCTCCACCGAAGTTGTGGGACGAACCGGAGTAGGTTGACGGGCCGCGTATTGTGCCGCCAGCTCGGCCTCTCGCCGTGCCCTACCCTGATCCACTACATGCTGAGCACCGACACCGCCCACCGAATTACGGTTCCGTCCGCTGTTTGATATAGCTGGTTCATCCCGCGCCGGTTCATCAATGTGTCTGCTATAACTCCTGCTCAGGCGAGGTGTAGAATGAATCCTGTCACGGCTGTAAGAATAAGCTTGCTGCTGCACCAAGGCCGTCTGAAGAAGCTCTCTGGCCCTCCGTGTCTCGACCGCCGCTGGGGATTCACCTTCCACCGGAATAGCCTCCAATCGGGACGCCGCAGCAATCATGTTATCCAAAGGGTTGGAGTAATGACCAGATGGCGTTGGCACGTACTGCGGCGGATTAGTATTCTGACGAGGTGGGTCCATGATGCGAGGCTGAACCGGCATTCCTGTCTCTGGCACTTCAACCCGATTACGCACCGGCGGGTTGCTGGTCCCTGCTCCTGGTGTATTAAAGAGATTCCTCGTCTCATAAACCGACGGCAGACGAGTTTGGTGCCTTCTCCTCATGACGTCGTTTGAAGCGTTCTGATCTAGCATGAGCCGGTACTACTCTACCTAGATTTGTTGTGCCTGAGCCTCCAAGGTAGCCCGCTTTGGAGCCATCCTAGTGTTCTCAGCTGCCAGGTCCGCCTTAGCTTGGGCTATTTCGTCCCGCAACTTCGTGACTTCTGCATTATGCTGATCCTGGTTCGCCGGGTTAACCTCAGCTGCCAGCAGTGTCACCAAAAAGTCAAATAGGTCGGACAAGACTTGTGCTGGCTGGCGCACAGGGCCTCCTGCCCCAGCTGCCACTGCTGCTGCTGATCCGGAAATTACTGCCCCCGCAACCGAAGAGTTTTGCATCGGCTGTGTACTGGCCATGAAGATCCCAACGCGGTTCGGCGGTTTAAGGGAGTACGGAATACTGTCACCGCTGGAACAGCCCCCAAGCACGCTATCTTGCAATCGATACAATGACTCGGTTTTGCCGATGGATGACTCGCCGTCGGAATAAACAACCGTCTCACCATCAGACACCGGATTACCCTCAGATTCCGCGCGATGGATGAATCCTAAAAAAGCACGACTCCTGGCGGGCTGAACTCGGGCAGGTCTCGCACGCTAAGCCGTCTCGATGATATGGGTGCAGATGTCCAGCTCAGGGCCCGGTTCGCCGATCTTACCAATGAAGACATGGATTCCGCCGAAGGGGACCCAGTACCCGTATTCAATTGAACCGGCCTCGGGGCCCCAGCCTGCGTCGTCGATGTAGAGCTTGCCGAGACGACTCTTAGTCATCCAGCCCACAACGTATCCCTTGATCCCTTTGAAGCTGCCCTTCAAGAACTCGAAACCATCGTGCGCTGGCCCCACGGTGGGCGCCAACTATCATGGAAAGGTCACGGCAGATGTCCTAGTGTGAGGACTTAGACATGGAGCCATCGCAACTAGGTTAGCTTGAAGGGGTTAAACAGGACAAAGGACACGTGGAGTTTATACTGGTTTGGCCCCTTGCGGTGAAGGTAAAGGCCTAGTCCAGTTGAGGTGGTATTGCTAGGGTTTCGATGACCAGGGAGCGAATCCGCTTTGCCTGGCTTCTCGATTGTTGTTTTCTTGCCCTTGAACCGCCATCGGGTCATCCCTTTATATACAGAGGTTGACGCCAGGCCGTCCACAGAGTCCCGACCGGCTCATAAACGTGTCCGGCTCAGTATCTGCTTTTCCTACCTTACAACACAAGTTACACGCCTATGGCGATTTACATACACATGGGCCATAACCCGCCTTTGGGCTTTGGGCCTCTCTACTAGTGTCTTGTATAAACGTCATCTTCTTATGTCTTCATGGGCTTCGCTATAAGTAGATAACTATGAGTATAATCCGGCCCCTGCTGGGCGGTTTATACTCAATAGTTATATCCCCAATAGGCAGGGTACAGTTCAGTAAGTCGTTAACCCCTTTCCCTGCACACACTGTACAAAGAGGCCACGATGAGTGTTTCCAGGTACCGGCTGCAATGCCAGTCATCGGGTCAGGGGGCATGGGTGTATCCGGCTGGGCCGAGAGGGGGGCACCCCTTCTAATCCACGCGTGTTAATAGTGATCCCATGCTACTCGAGACGATGGTCTCCCCGCCTTAGAGTTTCTCTTGAACGATGCTTTGGGTGATTCCTGGCATCCGGAAAGTTAATCTGGTGTGTGCTGGTCAGGTGTGTTTTCAACCCAAAGGTCATAACGGGAATTAGTCAGCGTCTCAGTGCTGGCTAAAGAAATCCTATACATGTGGGTAAAGAGTACACTCTCTGCAGAGTTATATCTATTCAAATAGCCATGTCCATGGTACACTACTCATACACGCAAACGTGTACGATAAAGATCAAGGACTCACAAGAAGATATCACAACACAACTCTAAAAATAAATAAGTCATACAAGCATCATAATACAAGCCAGGGGCCTCGAGGGCTCGAGTACAAGTGCTCGATCATAGACGAGTTAGCGGAAGCAACAATATCTAAGTACAGACATAAGTTAAACAAGTTTGCCTTAAGAAGGCTAGCACAAAAGTAGCAACGATTGAAAAGGCAAGGCCTCCTGCCTAGGATCCTCCTAACTACTCCTAGTCGTCGGCGGCGGCTTGCACGTAATAGTATGCACCTCCGGTGTAGTAGGAGTCATCGTCGGTGGTGTCTGGCTCCTAGGCTCCAACATCTGGTCGCAACATCCAGGAAGAATGGAAATGGGGAAAAGAGGGAGCAAAGCAAGCCTGAGTACTCATCCAAAGTACCCGCAAGCAAGGATCTACACTACATATGCATTGGTATCAATGAAATGGGTAGTATTTGCGGACTAAACTGCAGAATGCTAGAATAAGAGGGGGATAGCTAGTCCTATCGAAGACTACACTTCTGGTAGCCTCCATCTCACCGAGTATCATCATATAGCATAATCCTACCCGACGATCCTCTCCTCGTCGCCCTGTGAGAGAGCGATCACCGGGTTGTATGTGGCACTTGGAAGGGTGTGTTTTATTAAGTATCCGGTTCTAGTTGTCATAAGGTCGAGGTACAACTCGAGGGACACAACTATTCGAATAGATAAACTTCCCTGCAGGGGTGCACCACATTACCCAACACGCTCGACCCCTTTGCCGGACACACTTTCCTGGGTCATGCCCGGCCTCAGAAGATCAACATGCCGCAACCCTACCTAGGCTTAACAGAGAGGTCAGCACGCCGGTCTAAATCCTAAGCGCGCAGGGGTCTGGGCCCATCGCCTCTCGCACACCTGCACGTTGCGACTGCGGCCGGAAGCAGACCTAGCCTCCCTAGTACAAGAGCAGGCGTTCCAGTCCAATTCGGCGCGTGCCGCTCAGTCACTGATGTCAAGAAGGCTTTGGCTGATACCACGACATCGAGTGCCCATAACGGTTCCCGCGTAGTTGGTAAGTGTGTATAGGCTAGTGGCCAAACTCAGATAAAAAACCAAGATCTCCTTAAGCATGTTAATTGATGTAACCACGGACGCCGACCAGGGTCAGGCCCACCTCTCACCCAGGTGGTCTCAACCTGCCCTGTCGCTCCACCACAAAGATCCACCCAGAGGGTCGTCGGGGCAAATGTCCTTTCAGCCCCCAATTCGTGAATCACCTGCGGGTACTCTACGAGCCGACCCGACTTTACTCAACACATGTATCATATATTATGTATATAAGTATATAACCGTGATCACCTCCCGAGTGATCACGGCCCGGTAGTATAGCACGGCAGACGGACAAGAATGTAGGGCCATTGATGGAATACTAGCATCCTATACTAAGCATTTAGGATTGCAGGTAAACGTAACAACAGTAGTAGCAAAGACAGGCTATGCAGCAGAATAGATTAAATGAAAGTAGTAACATGCTACACTACTCTAATACAAGCAGTAGAGAGAAGGAACAGACAATATCGGGTTGATCAAGGGGGGGGGGCTTGCCTACAAGCTCAGTTGAGAAGGAGGGGTCGTCAACATCGTAGTTGTACTAGGTTGTAGCGGCGTCGGTCTCGGTGTCAAACGAGAGAAGAGGGGGAAGAAACAATAAATATAATGCAAACATATGCATGACAATGCATGACATCACAATGAGCGGTGCTAGGTGTGCCCTAACGCGGCAGTAGGTGATACCGGCAAAGGGGGGGGACATCCAGAAGGTATTCCCGGTGTTTCGCATTTTCGGACAAACGGATCGTAGGTGGAAAGTCACATGTTCACTATGCTAGGGCTGTGTGGTGAACGAACGAACTACGTATTCGGATTTGTCTCGTCATTCTGAGCAACTTTCATGTACAAAGTTCCTTCATCCGAGTTACGGATTATTTTATATTAATTTAAAAAGATTTAATCCATTTTTAGAATTAACATAATTAATTTAACTAGAAAATGTAATTATGACGTCAGCGTGATGTCATCAGTCAACCGTTTGTTGACTTGGTCAACAAATGTGTGGGTCCCGTTCGTCATTGTCTAAGACTAATTAATCACGATTAATTACTTAACTAAGTGATTAGGTCAATTAATCTGAATTAATTAAGTTAATTAATTAATATTTTTATTTTTTTAGATATAAAATTTTTAAAACGTTCTAGGGCAGGCCCCCCTTGTCATAGACCCCTGGGGGCCTAGCGGGTCGGGCGTGCTAGCAGGTGAGGCCGTGGGGCACGAGCGCCGGGCGCGGTGGTGGGAGGCCGCGGCAGAGCGGGACGAGGACAGCAGGGGGCGCGACCACGGTCAGGGTGCGGGCGCTCGGCGAGGCCGCGGCGCGGGGAGGGGCCGCAGCCCCGGGGCAGGAACGGGCGGTGATGCATGGGGCAGGGCGAGGCCAGAGCGTGGGCGCATGGCCGGGAGGGCAACAGCGAGCGGGGCTTGGCCCATGCAATGGCGTGGTCGGGCGCGGCAGACGACATCCGACAAGGGGAGAGGGGAGGCGCGACGTCTCACCGACGATCCTGGGGTAATGGCAGCGGGGCTCGGGAGGAGGACGGGGACGATGCTCCGGCGAGGAGAGGGATGAGGAGGCGCGTGGTTGCTCCATCGAGGTCCAGGCGGCAGCGTCGATGTCTAGGGGGCAGCGAGCATTCATTCCCCCGATCCAGATCTGGATCGGGGAGGGGGGAAACGTGGGGAGCGAGTGGGGGGGGGGAGTAGGGCGACCTGGGCTAGTGGGCTGGCTGGCCAGCTGGGCCAGTGGGCCGTGTGGTGGAAGGTTTCGTCCTTTTATCTTTTGTTTGTTGTTCTTTACTGTTTTATTTTAGTTTCTCATTTATATTAGTTTTATAAATTATAAAAGTAGTCCCTAATTTAGTATATGTAATAAGGCCACATTCCGAACATTTTACTTTTGATGTTTGTTAATAATCCAAATTTGAATTTGAACCGTTTTGAACTACGCGAGATTAAACAGTGACGGAGGTGACGTGGCATCATTAGCAGAGGTTTACTGTAGCATAATTATCTAGGCGTTACAATTCTCCTCCACTATTAGAAATCTCGTCCCGAGATTTAAGAGGGGAAATGATGGGGAAGAGATTTAGTTATGAAATTCTAGAGAGTGTCCTCGAGCTTGGTTGCTCTTTTCGAAGTGGTCGATCCATTACGTTGATGTCTTCATTTCTCTGCTTCAGGTCATCATGATGAAGCGGTCAATCCTTTCTTCGGGACCTTCATCGTACTTATGAAAAGGATAAGGTGTAGCTTTGAAAGGACAAACCTCTACAAGGTTGCTTATCTAGTAGATTATATTAGGGAAGGTGGCGAAAAGTAACTCTCGAATTGAAACTTAAGAAATTATCGAGAGCAAAGTAAGAAGGTGCAAAATAAAAGTTTCAAGCGCATAGGCAATCGTTCATTGCCTGATACGAAATGTGAAAGGGGTCCAGAGCAATGGGTATAAGTATTGCGTCTGATACCAGAATAGATCACTAGGCAGATGGCCCGTGAATTACATACGAAGTCAATCTCGAGGAATAACTTTGGCAACAGGGTGTACAGGAGAGTCAGGTTTCGATCCTGTGGAACTGTGGGTTATGGGCCCACCATGTGGGTTAAAAGTAGAAAGGGGGCTGACACCTTGCACGGTCACAATAGCAAGGCATGTCAGAGGGTAGCCTGCCAGTTATGTTGGCAACAACGTTGGTACCAAGGGCGAGGGACAAAGAGAACCCTTTTCCTGCTCATTAAAACGAGGCGTACCAATAGGCAAAGTTCTCGTCCATCGGTGGTTACCGAAATGTTATCAACAATAGTAACAGGGTTATACTTGGCAGGGTGGTACACTGAGGTGTTTACATAAGCAGGGAAATATTACTGCTTATGTCATATCGATCACCAGAAAGGTTAAACAAAACAACGTAAAGAAAAATGTGATTAATATGTTAATCAGACCAATGGAAAGGAAAATGTGTTTATACTTAAGTATTAGAGTATATCCTTCCAAGGGACAAGCAGAGATTGATATATGCAACAAGACAACAAGTAGATAGCATTTGGTTAAAGGGGCGACGAAACTCATGATGTCATCCATGCCATGGTGTTTGGATAATTGGGCAATTGTTTTTAGTATTATGCTTCCAATGTTCTTATTGAAGATCAGAGTACCACATACATGCTTCGAGATAGCATTGACATGGTCTCCAAGCAAGCTCGGACTTTGGATACTCAAAGGATTCATCAGGAACAACTTATATAATAAGTCTTACAATTTCCTCATGGAAGAATGGATAACGTTGCTAAAAAGGAAAGTATAACAATAGGTCCTCCAGCCAGGTGTGCTAGGCAAGACATCACCTTACCGGTTCATATAAAGACCAATGTTATAACTCTTGGAAATATGTTCCAAACATCATATCTGACCGAGATTGAGTCCTGATTGGTGTCAGGATACCTCAGACTCATGATGCCTGAGAAGGAAGGGGTCCAACACAATTTGACGAGATGGAGTTGCAAGATTCTTGGGAAATGAACTATGGAAGCAAGTTTCGAATCATGAGTTCATCATTTAACCAAGGAGAGGACGAGGAGGTGGCTGATGAACTCAGCGACAATTCATTGAGATTTTCAAAAGATGGATTTCCACACTTATGTGAACAAGGAGATAACATTTATCAGATCAAATGATATAATGAGGTATGCTCGAGGAAAACATACACAGTTAAACATTGGTTGAAAGGTGCACTCGAAATATGCGCTTAGGTAGCATGATCAATGTTAGAATGGTGCTTCGATAACCAATGGTCTAAGAATGAAATATCGACCATTAACTTCAAAGCAATAGGGTTGCTAGAAGTTTTGAAGTCGCACATCATAGTTCAATTGTCAGTTTTCCGGTTAGAAACAACACGGGGACGAAGGAATGAATGGATATGGCAAGAAGTATCACCTGTATCAAGAATTCTTAAGAGGTGGTGAAATTCTCACGACATTCTTGACATAAAAGATGGTAATATTCCAAGGTAAAGAAGAACAAATGCTGGATAGCAAGGATCTCAAGGTATAACACAAAACATGAACAAGTTTGTGTTGAACGGAAGGCAATAAAGTGGTCGACGATAACACAAATCATCCAGGGCAAGGATGGTATTTCTCATCATGAATTCAATTGATATCCTGGAAGAGCTCAGAATGATGATGATGATCATGACAAATTTTGTCGAGAGGCTCCACGAAGAAGCAATTGAACTACGGCTACATCAAGCAACATGACTAATCCAGCAAAAGATTATTGGAACCACGGATACGGCACCGACTCGGAATCAAGCTTGCTGTTCGAGGTGAAACGATAAGACAAGGAAGATCGACGTAAGCTTAGCTCATCGCCGAAAGTGGTGCTCCGGAAACAAGTACCAGGTAACACAGTTAAATTCAACACGATACTGATATAGCAGATCAGGCTAGAAATGACGTGATCGAGTACAAACTCGTAAGTAAAGAAGATTACTAATAGTTGTTAAATCACGATGTGGACTCGATTCAGTTATCGGTGTCCTTAAGTGTTTAATGACTCAGAGCCCGTGAAAAAATTGGAATTAGAGAGAATGCAGTACTTGATGGAGAACTCATAAGAAGTTATGCAGTCCCATGATAATCTCGAGATACTAGGGTGTAATACTCGACGAAAGATCAAACTAAAGGTTGGACTGGTGTATTGATCCACAGAAGACAAGTGCTTAAACTTGCCCGAGAAATGGGATCAAAGAAGAACATATGGTCGGAACCACGATTGCAAAGGATCAATTCACCGATACCAAAGGATATTATATCAAGGAAATAGTTATTATTACAAGAAGCTTCCATGATAGGATCTACATCGTGTCCATGGGCATGAACACAAAGGTTCAAGGTCGAATCCCACTTCCTAAATGCATAACCTTCCATTCACCTCTCGTATTTCAAAAATGACATTAGTTGTTGAAAGTTTTACCTAGTGCAATACCAGATAAGTATGACCCATGAAATCTTTCGGGCTCACACAGATTAGGGAAGGCGTTGGTTCAACCCATCGGGGCATCTTAGGAACATATACCACAAAATTCGGAGTAAATAATACAAGCTCGAAAGTAGAGTATGGTTATCAAAGCGGAGGATACAAATTACCAAAGGCATTATATACCCATGGAAAGGCTCACATGGTTATTGAAAATATGAAGGACACAATCAGATAATAATCCAACAAGGGGTCTTGTGGTCTACAACGGAGCTTATGCGAGTATCGATACTCTATCAGAGGAAGAAGGAACGAATGGGCATCATATTATAGAAACAACTCACTAATTCAAAGATCAAACACAAAGGAATTATCATTTCCAAATCAAGGGATCGGAAGCCAACGGTCTGATTAAGAATGGATAAGTTGAATAGACTTAGGGGTACAATCGCGGCCATTTGATTGGTCGATAACCAACTCATGTTCAAAATGACATTTGAGCCGGAAAGATAATTTAAAAGGATCAACCGATGATTGCGTGCATTCGCACTCATGTTGAATCAATAGGATCAAAATGACGGTGTCAAAGGAGACTAATTAATATTGCCAGACATATGGGAAGCATCCATAATGCAAGCAGACAAGTATTTGCAGAGCAATAAGCTTCTAGGATTTTCGGAGGATCGAATAGTATTTCGAAGACTTTTGTGAAACACCTGAACAACTGGGGATGAGCGGATACTCGGTAAGTGTGAGGAATTATCCATAGGGGTATTCATGTGGCAAAGAACTGCAAGGCAGTAGGCACAAAGTATTCTCGGAACAATAATGAGAATTTCGAGGTATCTTATAATAACAAGATCAACAGGGAATGATTGTATGAATAGCAAGTGTACATGGTTATCCATAGAGGTTTACTGATGGATGGGAATTGCAAAAACGATGGCACAAAGTCTCGAGAGAACATCATAGAATATCCTCAGAATCTTCTGGTGCAGGAGACGATCATCGATAATAAGGTGCTCTCCCGGTCAAAGTGATCACGAGATCCTAATGTTTGATTTAGCAAAATTCATTTAACCCGAATAGAAGAGAGATCAGAGTCCCCGAGTATAGATGAGGATTAAAAGATCCTAATACGACCCAATGGCGACGTGGGCCCATGGGCGCACAACCATGTTAGTAAAGCAGTTTTCATCGACTAGACTCAACTTTGGCCAAGGAGTGTGGAAGGGGGATTCCTACAGATAGTCGGCTCTGATACCAACTAGTGACGCCCCCGATTTGACCGTACACTACTCATACACGCAAACGTGTACGATCAAGATTAGGGACTCACAGGAAGATATCACAACACAACTCTAAAAATAAATAAGCCATACAAGCATCATAATACAAGCCAGGGGCCTCGAGGGCTCAAATACAAGTGCTCGATCATAGACGAGTCATCGGAAGCAACAATATCTGAGTAAACACATAAGTTAAACAAGTTTGCCTTAAGAAGGCTAGCACAAAAGTAGCAACGATCGAAAAGGCAAGGCCTCCTGCCTGGGATCCTCCTAACTACTCCTGGTCGTCGTCGGTGGCCTGTACGTAGTAGTAGGCACCTCCAGTGTAGTAGGAGTCATCGTCGGTGGTGTCTGTCTCCTGGGCTCCAACATCTAGTCGCAACAACTAGGAAGATTGGAAAGGGGGAAAAAGGGAGCAAAGCAACCGTGAGTACTCATCCAAAGTACTCGCAAGCAAGGATCTACACTACATATGCATTGATATCAATGAAATGGGTAGTATTTGTGGACTGAACTCCAAAATGCCAGAATAAGAGGGGGATAGCTAGTCCTATCGAAGACTACGCTTCTGGTAGCCTCCATCTTCAAGCATATAGAAGAGAGTAGATGGTAAGTTCACCAAGTAGCATCGTATAGCATAATCCTACCCGACGATCCTCTCCTTGTCGCCCTGTGAGAGAGCGATCACCGGGTTGTATCTGGCACTTGGAAGGGTGTGTTTTATTAAGTATCCGGTTCTAGTTGTCATAAGGTCGAAGTACAACTCCGGGTCGTCCTTTTACCGAGGACACGACTATTCGAATAGATAAACTTCCCTGCAGGGGTGCACCACATTACCGAACACACACGATCCCTCTGGCCGGACACACTTTCCAGGGTCATGCCCGGCCTCGGAAGATCAACACATCGCAGCCCTACCTAGGCTCAATAGAGAGGTCAGCATGCCGGTCTATATCCTAAGCACGCAGGGGTCTGGGCCCATCGCCCGTCACACACCTGCATGTTGCGAACACGGCCGGAAGCAGACCTAGCCTCCCTAATACAAGAGCATGCATTCCAGTTCAATTCGGCGCGAGCCGCTCAGTCACTGACGTCAAGAAGGCTTCGGCTGATACCATGACATCGAGTGCCCATAACTGTTCCCGTGTAGTTGGTTAGTGCCTATAGGCCAGTGGCCAAACTCATATCAAAAACCAAGATCTCCTTAACCGAAAGGTAACAACAGTAGTAGCAAAGACAGGCTATGCAGCAGAATCGGATTAACCAAAAGTAGTAACACGGTACACTACTCTAATGCAAGAAGTAGAGAGAAGGAATAGGCGATATCGTGTTGATCAAGGGGGGGCTTGCCTGGAAGCTCAGTCGAGAAGGAGGGCTCGTCAACACCGTAGTCGTACTGGGTAGCAGCGCGTCGGTCTCGGTGTCTAACGAGAGAAGAGGGGGAAGAAACAATAAATATAATGCAAACATATGCATGACAATGCATGACATGACAATGAGCGGTGCTAGGTGTGCCCTAACGCGACAGTAGGTGATACCGGCAAAGGCGGGAAACATCCGGGAAGGTATTCCCGGTGTTCCGTGTTTTTGGACAAACGGATCGGAGGGGGAAAGTCGCATGTTCGCTATGCTAGGGATGTGTGGTGAACGAACATATTGCGTATTCAGATTCGTCTCGTCGTTCTGAGCAACTTTCATGTACAAAGTTTCTTCATCTGACTTACGGATTATTTTATATTAATTTAAAAAGATTTAATCCATTTTTAGAATTAACATAATTAATTTAACTAGAAAATATAATTATGACGTCAGCATGATGTCATCAGTGAACCGTCTGTTGACTGGGTCAACATATGTGTGGGTCCCGTTCATCATTGACTAAGACTAATTAATCACAATTAATTAGTTAACTAAGTGATTAGGTTAATTACTCTGAATTAATTAAGTTAATTAATTATTATTGTTATTTTTTTAGATATAATTTTTTTAAACGTTCTGGGGTAGGGCCGCCTTGTCATAGGCCCCTGGGGGCCTAGCGGGTTGGGCGTGCTAGCAGGCGAGGCCGTGGGCGCCCGATGGGCGTGAGCGCCCGGCGTGGCGTCGCCCGAACCAGGCGGCGCGACGGCTGGAGGCCGCGGCAGAGCAGGACGACGAGAGCAGGGGGTGTGGCCACGTGCAGGGCGCAGGCGCTTGGCCATGCCATAGAGTGGGGAGGGGCCGCGGCCCCGGGGCAGCAACAGGCGGTGATGCACGGGGCGGGACGAGGCTAGCGAGGCCAGCGCGTGGGTGCATGGACGGGAGGGCAGCAACGAGCGGGGCTTGGTCCGTGCAACAACGCGGTCGGGCGCGACAGATGGCGTCCGACAAGGGGAGAGGGGAGGCGCGGTGTCTCACCGGTGGTCGTGGGGTAATGGCGGCGGGGCTCGGGGAGGAGGACGGGGACGATGATCCGGCGAGGAGAGGGATGAGGAGGTGAGGAGGCAGGCCAGCGTGGTGGCTCCAGCGAGGTCCAGGCGGCGGCGTCGATGTCCAGGGGGCGGCGAGCGTTCGTTCCCCCGATCCAGATCTGGATCAGGGAGGGGGGAAACGTGGGGAGAGAGCAGGGGGAGTGGGGCGACGGGCCCTAGGGTTTGGGGGTGCGGGGGGATAAGGGAGTGAGGGGGTGGGCCGGCCTGGGCCAGTGGTCTGGCCGGCCAGCTGGGCCAGTGGGCCGTGGGGAGGGAGGTTTCCTCCGTTTTTTCTTTTTTTTCTTTACTAATTTATTTTAGTTTCTCATTTATATTAGTTTTATAAATTATAAAAGTAGTCCCTAATTTAGTATATGTAATAATGCCACATTCCGAACATTTTACTTTTGATGTTTGAAAACTTTTGATGTTTGTTAATAATCCAAATTTGGATTTGAATCATTTTAAACTACGCGAGATTAAACAATGACGGGGGTGATGTGGCATCATTAGAAGAGGTTCACCGTAGCATAATTATCCGTGCGTTACATAAGGACTACAGTCTGGGTTGGTCAATTGTCGGTCTTAGTGTCAGTCTCTGGAGGAAATAATTAAAGTGGTCGTGGTTCCTTTTGCAGGATAATGATTGTCACTACTGGTGCTATTATGAATATTATTATTGATATGGATATTGTTGTGGACTAACCTTTTCCTCTTATGTTTAACCTTGAGTATCTCTTGGGATGGCTAGACTACCCCGGATACTCAAGTTTATTTTCGTTTCTGAGTATCACTTGGGATGGCTAGTCCACCTGAATACTCATGTTACTTTATTATAAACCCTTTACGAGGCGTTGCTTCAGACACCCGACTGTGGCATGTATTTTCAAGACCTCTCGTGGCGTCGCTTGAGTTCTCGGGCGGTCCTATCTCGCTTGAATCTCTTTTAGACACCCGTTTGGCATTTCTCTTGGAATTTCTCAGGCGGTCCAACGCTCGGCGTTCCGTTTCATTTGTTTGATTTACTAACAACATGCTTTATTTATCCTTCTGCACCGTATTGGTACTTATCATGCCCTCTTTTAATTCTTAGTTAGCACATGCATATAGTTTCATTCATCATGAGCATATGCATCCGGTATATCTTTTGTTCTTGATGTTTGCGAGTACATTCAAACGTACTCACTGGCTTGTCCCTGGCTATTATCTTAGCCAGATCATGACTCAAAGAGGAGCACTACGAAGACACCCCTGCAACCTAAGATTCGGAGATAGCAGCCACGCGAGATAGGAGTTATCCAGGTCAGTTGTTCCTGAGGGAATGGAGTCCCATCAACATTGGAGATCCACGAGTTGCTTCCGTCATCCACCACAAGAGATCCGTGTTATATTCATTGGACCTTTGTGGTCTCCTACTCAATTTCTTGTAATTGCTTGGAAATTCTTTATCAAGGAAGTGTCCACCAGCGAACAGTAATCCTGGGGCTGGTGATGACCCAAGGGTCATTTACTGGGATTTATGTCCCACAAATCTGCCCCCTTACATGTGTTCATCCCCTACTTCCTTCGGGGGCTAGGATTTCCCCTCCACCCCTTCGTCTAGGGTCTTCTGTTTTTCTACGGGCTAGATTTCCATGACCTAGCCCCTAATTCCTTCCTCCACATATCGGCTTTTATAGTGGTGTGTGAGGCTCTTCTCCGCACCCCCCACACTTCGGCCTGTGGCTCAAGGTCTTAAATCCGAAGCCGAAGGTGGTCGATGGACAAAATGCAGACTGCGGCGGAGCTATGGTAAGAAAGCTCCCCAATGCCGTCTGGCCCAAAGGGGCATTCGTGGAAACAGTCAAGGTATGGCAGTAGGAGTGGTTCTATATCACCGAACCCTGTGACGTCACCTGTGCGGCCACACCTTGCTTCAGATCCGGACCCCCCATGAGACTCACCTCATGGACTACCAAGGGCCTTGATTGGGGGTCCAATTCAGAGGTGAAGATGCTCCAGAAACGCATCTCCGACATGTTGGGTGAGAACACTAGTCTCACTAATGTGATCCAAGTGATGCTCTTCCGCCCCACCCTTCCCTGCCAGCTTCGGGCCTCCCCCATGTGGGAGTTCAATCCGGAGGAGCCAAGGACCCTGAAGCGCTTCTTCGGCACCACGCACGAAGATATATGGAAGCAGCTCTTCAAGGCTCAGAAAAAGTGGCCGAAAAAGACTGAAGACATCGAGCTCGACATCGAGAACCCGGCCATGGCGGTAAGCATAATCCTGCTGAAGACCTACCCGATCAATATAATGTAACAAAAATTACATTGCTTGCTTTCCTTACAGGACTGGATGGCAAAGGCGGAGCGAATCAACTGTCCTTCACCGCTGCCCGAGGGCCCGGTCACACCCCAGCTAACGAAGATGCTGGTCCCGGCGCCACCAAGAGGAAGAAGGGCAAGGAGACCAAGGGCGGCCCCTGCCCTAAGGGTCCTTTAGAAATAGCGTTCGGAGATACCGAAGCCCTCTCCTCCCATGAGGGAGACGAGGATGAAGAGGAGGAGGAGGCGGAAAGTGACTCCCCCCATAAGGGGAGGAAGAAGAAGAAGGCGGCCTCCGATGTCGGGGGTTGGGTGCGACATATGCAAATGGATGGCTTATCATGGTGGGAGCGAGTAGAACGTCGCCGGTGCCCGGAAGCGGGATGAGGTGTAGACACGAACGCCGGTGTATTTTACCCAGGTTCGGGGCTCTCCTAGGAGATAACACCCCTAGTCCTGCTCTGCAGGGTCTCCGCATGATCACTAAGGCACTAGCGAGTACAAGGGTGCTCCTCGAGCTGTATGCTTGAGGTAGGACAAGGCAAGGCCAGCTCTCTCCGATCTCTATGGGTGAGTCTAGGTATAACAGGTTGGGAACCCTTTCCATGGGTGCCCTGGGGGGTTTATATAGGCCAACCCCCTAGGGGTACAATGGTAATCTGGCCGGGTGTAGGACCCGGCTGTCAGTGTCTCTGGTCGCCGGCTTCTCCGCCGGCTGTTGGGGCCCGCAGCCTGGTGGGGCCTGCCGACTGGTCTGGTACGGAGCCGACAGGCTGCCTCCGCCGCTTGCGGGTCTGGTCGGCGGCTGATTACTGTAGCCGCAATGCTAATGACGCATGCTCGGTCGAGGAGGGGCGTGGCTACAGTCCCACCGTCTGCTGGGAGATCACTGTAGCCACTCCGTGTCTTGTCCTGTTAATGGCGCACAAACCTCGAGGGAGGAGCAGGCAGCCTGCTAGAGGCCGGCCTCCCATGGGTCTGACTGGTCAGGCCATGCCGCCCTCCGGGCTCCCGCTGCCTGGTAGGGCCCGCCGCCTGCAGGCCGTACCGACAGGCCGTCGTTGGAACAGGGCTCCGCCTGCTGATACGTCTCCAACGTATCTATAATTTTTGATTGTTCCATGCTATTATATTATCTGTTTTGGATGTTTATGGGCTTTGTTAAACACTTTTATATCACTTTTGGGACTAACCTATTAACCCAAAGCCCACTGCCAGTTCCTGTTTTTCCCTTGTTTCAGTGTTTCAAAGAAAAGGAATATCAAACGGAGTCGAAACGGAATAAAACCTTCTAGAGAAGTTATTTTTTGAAGGAAAGCAACCTGATAGACTTGGAGTGCACGTCAGGAAAGAAACGAGGGAGCCACGAGGTAGGGGGGTGCGCCCTCCCCCCTAGGGCGCGCCCTCCACCCTCGTGGGCCCCTCGTGGCCCCCCTGACGTGTTTCTTCCTCCTATATATACCAATATACCCTAAAACCATCAGGGAACAGAATAGATCAGGAGTTCCGCCGCCGCAAGCCTCTGTAGCCACCAAAAACCAATTGGGACCCTGTTCCGGCACCCTGCCGGAGGGGGGGGATCCCTCACCGGTGGCCATCTTCATCATCCCGGTGCTCTCCATGACGAGGAGGGAGTAGTTCACCCTCGGGGCTGAGGGTATGTACCAGTAGCTATGTGTTTGATCTCTCTCTCTCGTGTTCTTGATTTGGCACGATCTTGATGTATCGCGAGCTTTGCTATTGTAGTTGGATCTTATGATGTTTCTCCCCCTCTACTCTCTTGTAATGGATTGAGTTTTCCCTTTGAAGTTATCTTATCGGATTGAGTCTTTAATGTTTTTAGAACACTTGATGTATGTCTTGCGTGGGATACCCGTGCTGACAATGGGGTATTCTATTGATTCACTTGATGTATGTTTTGGTGATCAACTTGCGGGTTTCGTGACCTTGGGAACCTATGCATAGGGGTTGGCACACATTTTCGTCTTGACTCTCCGGTAGAAACTTGGGGCACTCTTTGAGGTTCTATGTGTTGGTTGAATAGATGAATCTGAGATTGTGTGATGCATATCGTATAATCATGCCCACGGATACTTGAGGTGACAATGGAGTATCTAGGTGACATTAGAGTTTTGGTTGATTTGTGTCTTAAGGTGTTATTCTAGTACGAACTCTAGGGCTGTTTGTGACACTTATGGGAATAGCCCAATGGATTGATTGGAAAGAATAACTTTGAGGTGGTTTCGTACCCTACCATAATCTCTTCGTTTGTTCTCCGCTATCAGTGACTTTGGAGTGACTCTTTGTTGCATGTTGAGGGATAGTTATATGATCGAATTATGTTATTATTGTTGAGAGAACTTGGACTAGTGAAAGTATGAACCTTAGGCCTTGTTTCCTTGCATTGCAATACCGTTTACACTCACTTTTACCATTAGTTACCTTGCTGTTTTTATAATTTCAGATTACAAATACCCATATATATCATCCATATTGCACTTGTATCACCATCTCTTCGCCGAACTAGTGCACCTATACAATTTACCATTGTATTGGGAGTGTTGGGGACACAAGAGACTCTTTGTTATTTGGTTGCAGGGTTGCTTGAGAGAGACCATCTTCATCCTACGCCTCCCACGGATTGATAAACCTTAGGTCATCCACTTGAGGGAAATTTGCTACTGTCCTACAAACCTCTGCACTTGGAGGCCCAACAACGTCTACAAGAAGAAGGTTGCGTAGTAGACATCAAGCTCTTTTCTGGCGCCGTTGCCGGGGAGGTGAGTGCTTGAAGGTATATCTTTAGACCTTGCAATCGAATCTTTTAGTTTCTTATTTTATCACTAGTTTAGTTTATAAAAGAAAACTACAAAAAAAAGGAACTAAGTTTGCCTCATACGCTTCATATTTTTAATATCTTTCGTGAGTATGATGGAAAGGAAAATTGTGCTCAAGTGCTAGAAGAAGAAATCTATAGAATGTTTGGCACTAAATGTTTGTATGATGAGCAAGATTGCAATGTTGTTAGTATGATTTCTATGAATATCCATGATGCTAATGATATGCAAAGCCACAAGCTTGGGGAAGCTATGTTTGATGAAGATGTTATTTTTTGTCCCCCAAGTTTTGATGAGAAAATTTATTATGATGAAAGCTTGCCTCCTATCTATGATGACTATTGTGATGACACATATGCTATTAAGAATAAAGATAACCATGAAACTTGTCATCCTGATTTTAAATTTCAATTGGATTATGCTTCACATGATAGTTATTTTGTTGAGTTTGCTCCCACTATTGTTCATGAGAATAATTTTGCTTATGTGGAGAGTAGTAAAATCTGTATGCTTGTAGATCATGAAAAGAATGCTTTAGGTGCGGGTTATATTGTTGAATTTATTCATGATGCTACTGAAAATTATTATGAGGGAGGAACATATGCTTGTAATAATTGCAATAATATCAAGTTTCCTCTCTATGTGCTTAAAGTTTTAAAGTTATACTTGTTTTGCCTTCCTATGCTAGTTGATTATTGTTCCCATAAGTTGTTTGCTCACAAAATCCCTATGCATAGGAAGTGGGTTAGACTTAAATGTGCTAGTCATATTCTTCATGATGGTTTCTTTATGTTTCAATTCTTATCTTTTAATTGAGCATCATTGAAATCATCATGCCTAGCTAGGGGCGTTAAACGTTAGCGCTTGTTGGGAGGCAACCCAATTTTATTTTAGTTTATTGCTTTTTGTTCCTGTTTAGTAATAAATAACTCATCTAGCCTCTGGTTAGATGTGGTTTTATGTTTTAATTAGTGTTTGTGCCAAGTAGAACCTTTGGGAAGACTTGGGTGAAGTCTTTATGATCATGCTGTAAAAAATAGAAACTTTAGCGCTCACGAGAATAGCTGCCATTTTTTTTACCAGAGAGCGCAATTGAGTTGATTCTTTTTGCACCTGATTACTAGACAAATTCCTCAGGTCCACCAATATTTCAGAATTTTCGGAGTTCCATAAGTATATGTTTGATACAGATTACTACAGACTGTTCTGTTTTTGACAGATTCTGTTTTCATTGTTTTGTTTGCTTATTTTGATGAATCTATGAGTAGTATCGGAGGGTATGAACCATAGAGAAGTTGGAATATAGTAGATATAACACCAATATAAATAAAGAATGAGTTTATTACAGTACCTTAAAGTGGTGGTTTGCTTTCTTATACTAACGGAGCTTACGAGTTTTCTGTTGAGTTTTGTGTTGTGAAGTTTTCATGTTTTCGGTAAAGATTCAATGGACTATGAAATAAGGAGTGGCAAGAGCCTAAGCTTGGGGATGCCCAAGGCACCCCAAGGTAAAATTCAAGGACAACCAAAAGCCTAAGCTTAGGGATGCCACGGATGGCATCCCCTCTTTCGTCTTCGTTCATCGGTAACTTTACTTGGAGCTATATTTTTATTCACCACATGATATGTGTTTTTCTTGGAGCGTCATTTCCTTTTGTTTAGTTTTACTTGCTGTTTGAATAAAATACCAAGATCTGAAATTCTTAAATGTTAGAGAGTCTTCACATAGTTGCATAATTATTCAACTACTCGTTGATCTTCACTTATATCTTTCGGAGTAGTTTGTCGTTGCTCTAGTACTTCACTTATATCTTTTAGAGCACGATGGTGGATTTATTTTGAAGAAATTTATGAACTCTCATGCTTCACTTATATTATTTTGAGAGTCTTAAATAGCATGGTAATTTGCTTAAATAATCCTAATATGCTAAGCATACAAGATTTGTAAGAATTCTTATGAGTGTGTTGAATACTATGAGAAGTTTGATGCTTGATAATTGTTTTGAGATATAAAGATAGTGATATTAGAGTCATGCTAGTTGAGTAGTTGTGAATTTGAGAGATACTTGTGTTAAAGTTTGTGATTCCCGTAGCATGCACGTATGGTGAACCGTTATGTGATGAAGTCGGAGCATGATTTATTTATTGATTGTCTTCCTTATGAGTGGCGGTCGGGGACAAGCGATGGTCTTTTCCTACCAATCTATCCCCCTAGGAGCATGCGCGTAATACTTTTCTTTGATAACTTGTAGATTTTTGCAATAAGTATATGAGTTCTTTATGACTAATGTTGAGTCCATGGATTATACGCACTCTCACCCTTCCACCATTGCTAGCCTCTCTAATACCGTGCACCTTTCGCCGGTATCATACACCCATCATATACCTTCCTCAAAACAGCCACCATACCTACCTATCATGGCATTTTCATAGCCATTCCGAGATATATTGCCATGCAACTTACCATCGTTCCGTTTACTATGACACGCTCCATCATTGTCATATTGCTTTGCATGATCATGTAGTTGACATCGTATTGGTGGCAAAGCCACCGTTCATAATTCTTTCATACATGTCACTCATGAGTCATTGCACATCCCGGTACACCGCCGGAGGCATTCATATAGAGTCATATTTTTTTCTAAGTATTGATTTGTAATTGTTGAGTTCTAAGAAAATAAAAGTGTGATGATCATCATTATTAGAGCATTGTACCAAGTGAGGAAAGAATGATGGAGACTATGATTCCCCCACAAGTCGGGATGAGACTCCGGACGAAAAAAAAAGAAAAAAAAGAAAGAGTCCAAAAAGAAAAAAAAAGAGAAAAGGCCCAAAGAAAAAAAAGAAAAAAATTAAAATGAGAGAAAAAGAGAGAAGGGACAATGTTACTATCCTTTTACCACACTTGTGCTTCAAAGTAGCACCATGATCTCCATGATAGAGAGTCTCTCATTTTGTCACTTTCATATACTAGTGGGAATTTTTCATTATAGAACTTGGCTTGTATATTCCAATGATGGGCTTCCTCAAAATGCCCTAGGTCTTCGTGAGCAAGCAAGTTGGATGCACACCCACTTAGTTTCATTTGTTGAGCTTTCATATACTTATAGATCTAGTGCATCCATTGCATGGCAATCCCTACTCACTCACATTGATATCTATTAATGGGCATCTCCATAGCCCGTTGATACGCCTAGTTGATGTGAGACTATCTTCTCCCTTTTTGTCTTCTCCACAAGCACCATTCTATTCCACATATAGTGCTATCACTACAGGAATCAGCTACTTTGCCATCAGCCATGGCAGACGGCAAAGGCATGTACGGCGGACGACAAAGGTCTTTGCCGTCCGCCGCGGACGGCAAAAGGCTCCGGCAAAGTAAGGGACGGCAAAGGCGCCTTTGCCGTCTGCTTTCGGCGGCGGACGGCAAAGGCGCCTTTGCCGTCCGCCGCAGACGGCAAAGCAAAGCGGTACTAACGCTTATAGGCGGTACTACCGCTTATGGCCATAAGTGGTAGTACCGCCTATAAGCGTTAGTACCGCTTTGCTTTGCCGTCTGCCGTACCTGCCTTTGCCGTCCGGCAAAGAGCAGCCGGAGCGGTAGTACCACGGCCTGAGCGGTAGTACCGCCTATTTTTTTTTGAATTTTTTTTCCGTTTTTCAAATTTCTAAATTATTTTAACCTCTAATCTCTAATCACTGCTCAATCTCTAATCTCTAATCACCTCTCATCATTTCAAATCATCTAACTTCCCGGCTGGTCACCCATCCTCTCACTACTCCAGCCTGAGCACGCTTAACTTCCGGGTTCTATTCTCTCTCGTTTCCACATCTGCACTTGTTGTTTTCCTGACAATAGTAAGATGTCAATCCTATTAACCCTCAGGAGTTTAGCTTGACCATGAAGTCACACGTTTCACTGTTTGAGTTCGAAACTATTATTCTAAAATATAATAATTATTTAGGAACACTAATACTTCTTGAATAAGTAGTTTGACCATAGTTTGACCACAGTTTGACCACAGTTTGACTAGATTTGACCAAAATACAAAAAACTGAAATAATTATTTAGTAACACTAATATTCTTGAATAATTATTTAGGAACACTAATACTTCTTGAATAAGTAGTTTGACCTTAGTTTGACCATGGTTTGACCACAGTTTGAGTAGATTTGACCAAAATTCAAAAAACTGAAATAATTATTTAGTAACACTAATATTCTTGAATAATTATTTAGGAACACTAATACTTCTTGAATAAGTAGTTTGACCATAGTTTGACCACGGTTTGACCACAGTTTGAGTAGATTTGACCAAAATTCAAAAAAACTGAAATAATTATTTAGTAACACTAATATTCTTGAATAATTATTTAGTAGCACTAATACTTCTTAAATAAGTAGTTTGACCATAGTTTGACCACGGTTTGACCACAGTTTGAGTAGATTTGACCAAAATTCAAAAAAACTGAAATAATTATTTAGTAACACTAATAGTCTTGAATAATTATTTAGTAACACTAATACTTCTTAAATAAGTAGTTTGACCACAGTTTGACCAGATTTAACCAAAATAAAAAAAAACTGAAATTTGAGCATATCTTTTTTTCCTTTCAGAATTTGAGGATTCTAAAAATTTGTAAACAGGTCGTAGGCCGTTCCCATCGGATGCGTATTTTCGTGCTGAATTTTTTGATATATTATACGTTTTTTTTCTGACATCGTATGCAAAAGTTATAGCCGTTTTACATTTTCCCGACACTTTTTGCAAAACATGTCCAAATTTAATTTTTTAAATTTTTCTAACTAGTACATGTAGTAACATAACTACATCTCTAAGGATTTTAATTTTTGAAGTTTTTATCATTTTCTTTTGCTTTTTACAAAACTGAAAAGGCGATCCACGGGGGGGGGGGGGGGGTAGAGTTTGAAAATTGGACCTTTAGTACCGGTTCGTGCTACGAACCGATACTAATGCCTCAAACACCATTAGTACCGCTGCCACGGTTTTTATCATTTTCGTGCTTATAGGCGGTAGTACCGCGGCCGGAGCGGTACTACCGCTTATCGCCCCCAAGCGGTAGTACCGCTGCCACAGCGGTAGTACCGCTTATCGCCCAAGCGGTACTACCTCCTATAAGTGTCATCCGCCGTTTTGTCTCTTTGCCGTCTGCTAGCAGACGGCAAAGAGGGGGCGTTTTTTCCGTAAATGGCTCGTTGGGGGGCCACCTCTCTCCCCAAGCGGTACTACCGCATATAAGCGGTAGTACCGCTTTGCTTTGCCGTCCGCCTTTTCTTTGCTGTCCGCCGGCTATGACTGGGTGGGACGTGCGTCTAGGATTTCGCCAAGTCATCGATCCGTGTGGTCTATCCGCGTGGTGTGCTTCTTCTTTGCCGTCCGCCGAGGCTTTGCCGTCCGCCAGTTGACGGCAAAGATTTCTTTGCCGTCCGCCAGCTGACGGCAAAGAAGTGACTGATGGCAAAGGCCTGTTTTGCCGTCTGCCTGTTGTTTGCCGTCCGCTTTTATCTAGCATATGGCAAAGACCTTCTTTGCCATCTGCTAGCCGACGGCAAAGAGCTGGCAGATGGCAAATTAGCTGATTCCAGTAGTGTATATCCATGGCTCATGCTCATGTATTACGTGAAGATTGAAAAAGTTTGAAAATGTTAAAAGTATGAAACAATTGCTTGGCTTGTCATCGGGGTTGTGCATGATTTAAATACTTTGTGTGGTGAAGATAGAGCATAGCCAGACTATATGATTTTGTAGGGATAACTTTCTTCTGCCATGTTATTTTGAGAAGACATAATTGCTTGGTTAGTATCCTTGAATCTTTCGGACCTGAATATTCATACCACAATTAAGAAGAATTACATTGAAATTATGCCAGGTAGCATTCCACATCAAAAATTCTGTTTTTATCATTTACTTACTCGAGGACGAGCAGGAATTAAGCTTGGGGATGCTGATACGTCTCCAACGTATCTATAATTTTTGATTGTTCCATGCTATTATATTATCTGTTTTGGATGTTTATGGGCTTTATTAAACACTTTTATATCACTTTTTGGACTAACCTATTAACCCAGAGCCCAGTGCCAATTCCTATTTTTTCCCTTGTTTCAGTGTTTCGAAGAAAAGGAATATCAAACGGAGTCGAAACGGAATAAAACCTTCTGGAGAAGTTATTTTTGGAAGGAAACCAACCTGATAGACTTGGAGTGCACGTCAGGAAAGAAACGAGGGAGCCACGAGGTAGGGGGGCGCGCCCTCCCGCCTAGGGCGCGCCCTCCACCCTCGTGGGCCCCTCGTGGCCCCCCTGACGTGTTTCTTCCTCCTATATATACCAATATACCCTAAAACCATCAGGGAACAGAATAGATCGGGAGTTCCGCTGCCGCAAGCCTCTGTAGCCACCAAAACCCAATCGGGACCCTGTTCCGGCACCCTGCCGGAGGGGGGGATCCCTCACCGGTGGCCATCTTCATCATCCCGTCGCTCTCCGTGATGAGGAGGGAGTAGTTCACCCTCGAGGCTGAGGGTATGTACCAGTAGCTATGTGTTTGATCTCTCTCTCTCGTGTTCTTGATTTGGCACGATCTTGATGTATCGCGAGCTTTGCTATTGTAGTTGGATCTTATGATGTTTCTCCCCCTCTACTCTCTTGTAATGGATTGAGTTTTCCCTTTGAAGTTATCTTATCGGATTGAGTCTTTAATGATTTGAGAACACTTGATGTATGTCTTGCGTGGGATACCCGTGGTGACAATGGGGTATTCTATTGATTCACCTATGCATAGGGGTTGGCACATGTTTTCGTCTTGACTCTCCGGTAGAAACTTGGGGCACTCTTTGAGGTTCTATGTGTTGGTTGAATAGATTAATCTTAGATTGTGTGATGCATATCGTATAATCATGCCCACGGATACTTGAGGTGACAATGGAGTATCTAGGTGACATTAGGGTTTTGGTTGATTTGTGTCTTAAGGTGTTATTCTAGTACGAACTCTAGGGCTGTTTGTGACACTTATAGGAATAGCCCAATGGATTGATTGGAAAGAATAACTTTGAGGTGGTTTCGTACCCTACCATAATCTCTACGTTAGTACTCCGCTATTAGTGACTTTGGAGTGACTCTTTGTTGCATGTTGAGGGATAGTTATATGATCAAATTATGTTATTATAGTTGAGAGAACTTGCACTAATGAAAGTATGAACCTTAGGCCTTGTTTCCTAGCATTGCAATACCGTTTACGCTCACTTTTAACATTAGTTACCTTGCTGTTTTTATAATTTCAGATTACAAATACCCATATATATCATCCATATTGTACTTGTATCACCATCTCTTCGCCGAACTAGTGCACCTATACAATTTACCATTGTATTGGGTGTGTTGGGGACACAAGAGACTCTTTGTTATTTGGTTGCAGGGTTGCTTGAGAGAGACCATCTTCATCCTACGCCCCCACGGATTAATAAACCTTAGGTCATCCACTTGAGGGAAATTTGCTACTGTCCTACAAACCTCTGCACTTGGAGGCCCAACAACATCTACAAGAAGAAGGTTGCGTAGTAGACATCACCTGACGAGGGTGACGTCAAGGATGGAGTGGCAACAGTGCCACACCATGCGGAGATCTCCGCCTGTACGGGGCTTTGTGGCTACGCCAAGCCCTGGATATGGGGATGATGGTCTACACTGTAGCCACATCCTGTCTTGTCTTCTTAATGGGGGCGCAGACTTTGATGGCGTCATGGGCCGCCTGCTAGGAGCCGGCCTCTCTGGAGGCCGCCTGCTAGGAGTCGGCCCGTCTTGGTGCCGTCTTCAGGTACTTGACCGTCTTCTGGCAGCCGGCCGCTTGAGCCAGCCGGCCACCAGAAGGCGGCGCTTCATTCCGGATGCTCGAGGGACACAGCCGGCCCAAATGTCTTGAAATGCTCAGGGACTCGGGTCAGGATACCCGTGGCCCATTACTCCGACAGTAGTCCCCGAAGCTGGTGAGGCGTCGCGGCTGATAAGGTGAGAAGCCTCAGCAGTTTCCTTCTCCGAGTGTTCTTGCTAAATGCTCGGTTCGCCTCCCGGCGTGCCGCCTGCCAGGAGTCGGCCACGACCAGGCGGGCTCGTCTGATAACTTCGAAATGTCAAGGCGGGAACAAGGTGGCGTGCCTGCTTAGCCTCTAGGCTCGCCACAAGTACGCCATGCGGCGTCAGCCTGCTGGGCCAGCCTGCCGGTCCACGCGCGCTATGGGACGCGACAGTAGGCTGGGCCCGCCACTACCGGGCCTTGACGCGTGAGCGGATCCGCTGCGGCCGAGGCCGACGGTTGTGATTTTTGGGGGGAGTTCATGCGCAGTAACTTGCGAAATAAACGCGGGGACGTGGGGTCGTGGGTGTAGTTAATCCCACGATCCCACGCCCCGCCCCGCCCCCTCGGCTTCGTAGACCGAGGGCTATAAGTAGGGGGAGGAGGGGGAGTGGCGGAGCACGCGTGCCCTCCTCTCCCTTCGCCATCTTCACCTTCTTCCTCTCTTGCTGCGGCCGCACCTCCGCGCTCCGCCGAGGCGCTGCCGCAGCTCGCCGCCGCCAGGCTCCTTCACCCCAAGCTCTTCGCTCGATCCCACTCGGTCTCCATGGTGCGCGAGAGGGGGAGAGACTGGGACGGCTCGGTAGTGATCGATGGCCACATCACCTTCCTCTGCACGACACGGTGGCTGCCCGGCCCAGGCCTCGTCAAGGTGCGCGTGCCACCGGCGAAGGAAAGCTCGCCGGCGCCGCAGGAGGGCGAGCGGGTCATCTTCCGCTCGCACTTCCTTCACGGCTTCGGCCTGCCGGCGAGCGGATTCTTCCGCTCCTTCATGGGGTTCTACCATCTTTAGCCGCATCATTTGACGCCCAACACCGTGACGCTGCTGTCCGCCTTCGTCACGGCGTGCGAGGGATACCTCGGCATCCCCCCACCATCGAGTTGTGGGGGGCCTTCTTCTACACCAAACTGGGCACCTCCGCTAGGGAGAAGGCAGCCCATTGTGGTGCCTTCGTCGCGGTGCGCCGGCCGTCAGCGAACAACACTTTCCCCGCCATCAAGCTGTCATAGTCGGTGAAACTGTGGCAGAAATCATACTTCTACATGGAGAACGTCGACCCGACAATCGACTTCATCAACTTGCCGCCCTACGAAGCCGGCCCTCCAGCTGAGCCTCGGGCCAACTGGGGCTACAAGCCAAAGTCCATATCTGCCGCTGCCGCCATCGAGCGGCTCCGGGTGCTGACGGAGGTGGAGTGCCTCAAGGCATCGACCTGCTGGTCGACTTTGTCGAGCGCCGGGTTCTCCCGCTGCAAGGCCGGCCTCATCTGATCTATCGGATGAGCGGGCATTGCGACCCGAGCCGGATGTGCACGAGGGACATGCCGACTGCCAAGGTGGCCCGGATGGTGAATGAGGTCTCCGACCTCAAGCTGTCGGAGGGGTCCTGGCGGTTCGGCAAGCGGCCATACTCACGCGCCAACCCGCCGCCTGCCATAAGTTCTTCAATTCTTTCCTTTTAGTACTTGTCTTGGTCTCGATCTTGGTCTTGAACCGCCAGTCTTTTGGGGCGTAGATCTACATGTCTCCGCGACGGCCACCATCGTGGGGCCGGGTGGTGACTACCAGCCAGACCGGGAGGTGAGCGACGTAGACGACCCCGACTTGGGGGCGGCCGCCCTGGAGGATGACGCCATAGGCGGTGGTGACGTAGCAGGAGGCTCCGAAGGAGGAGGCGGCATTGAGACTTGGCCCGATGATGATGATGAAGAGGACGAGCCGCGCACTACGCGAGGCGCCGGCAGGGCGGACGTGGTCCCTTCCACCAAGACGGCTGCTCGAGGCGGCACGAGCAAGCGCAAACAAGGCGTTGTCTTGTTTGGCAGCGCGCCGAAGAAGACCAAGAATTCGACTGCCGCGACCAGGCGGAAGAAGGCCGTCGCGAAGGCGGCCAAGTTTCAGAAGCATCCGAAGGCGCCTCCCCTGGTGTCGGCGTGAGTATATTTTTTTGAGCTTTTCTTTCCTTGTTAGCTCTGCCTGAGCTTCCTTGCTTTATTTTTCTTGACTTAGGGCCCCGCTCTCCCTTGAGAAGTCGGCCACCGCCTCCGTCATTGGGTCGGCAGAGGCCTCTACCACCACCCGACCAATCGATCCGGTCACCGACCTCCGGGAGGAGCAGGAGCGGAACGCGCGGGAGGCGCGCGAGGAGCAGGAAGCTGCCCGCAGGGAGAAGGCGGAGGCCGCCGCATTGAGGAAGCTGGCGGAGGCTGAGGCTGACGTCGCGGCGAAGAAGTGGGCCGAAGAAGTCACGCGTCGTCAGGAGCCGCTATTTGTCATTCCCTTGAACTCCGCGCCGCCTCCACCAGAGTTCACGACGCCGATTGGGGGAACCGGCAATGACCATCCGACCATGGAGGGAGAAGGCGGCAATGTCACTATGCCAGAGGCGGACGCGCCTCCACCGCCGCCGTCTGGAGGAGCGCAGGACCACAAGCCGGCGGGCCCGCCGGTGCGGCCAGTCGGAGGCGAGATGGTGACGGGCCCGACTTCTAAGGCCCACACACCGTCACATCGCCGAGGCGCGAAAGCGGCCTCAGTGCCACGACCGCTGGAAGCCGGCGCCACAAGCTCATCAGTTCCAGATGCCTAAGCGACCAGCGCCGCACCTGCTGACTGGGTGCGAGGAGGCGGGACGGGAGCCTTAAACAAGGCGGTCCTAGACGTCCAGGCTAAGCTCCGAGCTGAAACCGACGCTCTCAAGCAATGCAACAAGGCGTTCCTGGAATCGCGGGCGGCCATTCGGGTATGTTTCTTACTTCTCTGTCTTCGATTCTTGTACTTCTCTATGGGGGCGCGCCAGCGCACCCACTGGGTGTAGCCCCCGAGTTTCGGGCCGGCTGCTGAGCAGGCGGCTCGGAACTTTTAATTGACAAGCTCCGAGTGCTAACTTTATCTGGTGTCTTCATCATAGGACTATCATAACCTCCGCGCGACCACCTTCAACTCCAACATCCGGGAGCTGGACCGACGGACCACGGACTTGTCGGAGAGCCGGAGTAAGTCTTCGTTTTCTCTCTCTACGGGGGCGCGCTAGTGCACCCGCGGGCTGTAGTCCCCGAGATTCGGGCCGACTGCTGAGTAGTCGGGCCGGATCTCCCCGGCAACTGTATTTCTTTTTTGCAGATCGCTGATAACTTCTTTCTCTGCGGGGGCGCAACAGCACACCCGCGGGCTATAGTCCCCGAGATTCGGGCCGATTGCTGAGCAGTCGGGCCGGATCTCCCCGGCAACTGTACTTCTTCCTTGTTGGTTTTTGACGTATTTTCTTCCTCTACTTTCGCAGAGGCCAATGCTACCCTTCATCAGCAGCTGGGTGAAGCCAACACCGCGTTGCGCACCAAGGAGACGGAGTGCAACGGGCTGGCCCAGGAACGTGACCGGCTGGCCAAGCAGCTGGCGGAGCAGACGAAGCTTCTCCAAACGGCCCAGAAGGAGGCGGAGGAGAAGGAGGCCAATCTCCTCGCCGAGTTTGAGAGCGAACGCTCTGCCTGGGCCGACAAGGAGGCGCTGCTGACCGCCGGCTTCGGTAGTATTGAAGACATAGTTGATTGTAAGCTTCTTCTTTTTCCATTCTTTGAGCCGCCGGCTGCTGACCAGGCCGGCTTCTAGCTTCTGACTTCTGCCTTACTTGCTTTCTACCTAAGCAGACTTCTTCCCTGGCCATTCTGACGCCGCCAACTAGGCTATTGCAGCTTATCATGAGGAACGGAGGGCGGAAGGTGCGCAGATCGCTGCCGACGCCCCCCGGACCCTTAGCGAGCAGCTTCTCAGCATCCAGGCCCACCTTCGGCCGGCTCATCGGATGTTGCGCCGTCTTCAGCGTGTCGGGGCCCAGGCGATGTGGCCAGACATGCCTGCCCCGCGCACTCCCAGTCAGGCTGCCGACTGGTTGGAGGTGGCGGCCGGCTGTCTAGAGGCTTGGAAGGGTTCCTCGGCCGGGCTGGAGCGCGCCGGGCCTTGGAGTTCATCAAGGCGTGGTACCCTGGGCTAAATCTAGCCCAGTTGACCACGTTTCGGCAGGAGGCCCAGGAAGAGCTGGTGGCGGTGGATCCTGACCTTGTCAAGTGGGCCGCGGCGATCACCGAGTACACCAACACCAGCATCTTCGTCCCTGAGCTGGCTGAGAATGGTGCCGAGGCACCACTGGAGTGGTTTGGGCTGAACCCAGAGGACGACGAGGAATCGGCCGAGGTGATCGACTCCAGCGACGAGGGAGAAGGCGAGGAGGATGAGGAAAGCGGAGAAGATGCGCCAGAGGTCGGAGCGGACGGCCAGCCTCAGCTTGACCGCGCCTCGAACAATGAGCCGCGCTCGAGCACGCTGACTGCTGCTGGAGGCGACCAAGCGGAGACTGACCAGCCGTCCACTCCACCAACCGGCACCACCGACTCCGCCAACTAGCCGGAGCCTTCTGCTGCTCCCTAGGCCGCCGTCTTATCTGTATTTTTCCTACTTTATCAGTCTCGACAAACTTAGTTAAATTTGCACAATTCCACCCGCGGGTGTATTTCAAACTCTATTGAATGCTGGCCAATGGGCCTTTGACATGTAAATATTCTTCCGCACAATCTGTGCTTTTCGCCGAGTTATGACTTTCCTTGCTTTCTGCTCCTTGCCATTTTTCCTTTGCCGCCCTCTCTTAGCTGCCATCTTGCCAGCCAGACAGCCGCTCTGCGGACTGTGGCTGGGTCAAGTACTTAGCTACTTTTGGGAGGGAAGGTACTTAGCCGACTAGAGCGCTAGCAAGTTAAGTAGAAGCCGGCTGGCCGGCTGCTGAGCAGCCAGTCAGTGAGGCGGGAAGCCGGCTTGAGCTATGTACATGCTTTGGGTCCTTAGCCATTTTTCACGTGAACACCCTTTCTCTGCCTTTGACTCCTGCCCACCGGGCAGTCGCTCTGCGATCTGCGGCTTCTGGTAGGAGAAGGTTTAGGTGCCAACACACTACTTATCCGACTGCTGGAAGCACCACATAGCACAAGGCGGCGAGCCCCCGGGCCGACTGGTCGAACCCGGTGCCAGGCGGAATAATGAAATAACACACTCATAGGCATAATACTTATCATATAGATAAAAGAGGGTAGTCCCCGAGCTCTTCTCGAGGGACCCGGAGTCTTCGTACTTAATATAAAAGGTAGCGTGGTACATACTGCATCAACTGTAAAATCTTCGAGGGAGTTTGCATTCCATGGCCGCTCTGTCTCTTTGCCGGAGTCGTCTCTTTTGCATGCTCTGGGCTTCTGAGCATCGATCAGGTAGTAGGAGTCGTTGCCCAGAACTTTGCTGATGATGAAGGGGCCTTCCCAAGGTGCCGAGAGCTTGTGCTGGCCGGCTGTTCACTGGATCAGCCGGAGCACAAGGTCTCCCTCTTAGAATGATCTTGGCTTGACCTTCCGGTTGTAGTATCGGCGTAGACTCTGCTGGTAGATGGCGGACCGGCTGAGTGCCAACAGCTGGCCCTCTAACAACAAATCGACGCCGTCTTCTCGTGCTTCTTTTGCCTCCTCTTCGATGTACATGGTGACTCGAGGGGAGTCGAATTCTATGTCCGTCGGGATGACGGCTTCGGCACCGTAGACGAGGAAGAAAGGCGTGAAGCCGGTTGACTTGTTTGGAGTTGTGCACAGGCTCCAGAGGACGGCCGGCAGCTCATCAAGCCAATAGCCGGCCGAACACTCTAGAGGCTCGACTAGTCGGGGCTTGATGCCGGACAAAATGAGGCCGTTTGCTCGCTCCACTTGGCCGTTGACTGCGGATGGGCAACGGACGCTAAGTCTAGTCGGATGCCATTGTTGCACAGAAACGGGCCAAGGCCCCTTTGGCAAAGTTTGTGCCGTTGTCGGTGATGACGCTGTGTGGTATGCCATACCGAATGGTGATGTCAGCGATGAAAGTCACATCAGTTGGACCATTCAACTTCTTGATTGGCTTTTCTTCTATCCACTTAGTGAATTTGTCCACAGCGACAAGCAGATGAGTCATGCCGCCGCGTGCTGTCTTGAATGGTCCCACCATGTCCAGCCCCCAGACGGCAAAGGGCCAGGCGATGGGGATAGTCTTGAGTGCAGTAGCCGGCAGATGTGGCTTGGAGCGGAACTTCTGGCACCCTTTGCACTTCTGGACCAAGTCTTTGGCATCTTCTAGAGCAATCGGCCAGAAAAAACCATGGCGGAAAGCTTTGGCAACAAGTGATCTTGAAGCCGCGTGGTGACCACATTCGCCTTGGTGGATATCTTTGAGGATTGCTTGGCCTTTCTCCGGTTCCACGCAGCGCTGGTACACACTAGTAACACTGCGCCTAACCAGTTCTCTGTTGACAATGGTGTATGCTGCTGCCCGACGTTGCACTTGTCGGGCCCATCAGTCGGCAACTCTTTGTACACCAGAAAGTTGAGAATGGGCTGAGCCCATGAAGGTGCTGCTATTTCTTCGACTGCTAGGACTGCTACTTGCACAAGGGCGGTTGGGTCGGGAGGCGGAGGGTTGGAATCGGCTGCCGCTTGCTGAGTCGATAAAGTCCCCTGGCCGACTGCTGCAGTCCCCGGGTCGGGTTCTGAAGTCCCTGGGCCGGGTGCGACTGCTGCAGTCCCCGAGCCGCCTGCCGAAGTCCCCGCGCCGGCTGCTGGGGTCCTCAAGTCGGATCGGACTGCTTCAGGAGGAGCCGACGCAAAGATGGAGTCTGATTCTGGTGACGGCTTGACAGACGGCTTGAGGAGGCGTTGCAGGGCGACGCCGGCTGGTATTGCTTGCCGGGTGGAGCCGATCCATGCCAAAGCATCGGCCTGCTCGTTGTCGTTTTTTGGCACATGGAGGAACTCGCACCTTTCAAAGTATCCACTGAGTTGCTGGACGAGGAAGCGGTAGCTTGCCATATTTGCATCCTTGGCGTCCCAGTCGCCTGACGACTGGTGGACCACCAAGTCGGAATCACCATAGCACAGCGGTGAAAGTCGAGTTCCTTGGCAAGCCGGAGCCCGTGTATGAGCGCTTCGTATTCGGCTATGTTGTTGGAGGCGGCAAAGTGAATTTGCAGCACATATCTGAGCTTGTCGCCTTTGGGAGAGGTGAGGACGATGCCGACTCCCAAACCGGTGCGCATCTTGGAACCATCGAAGTGCATCCGCCAATGGGTGGAGTCCGGCGCTGGCGGCAGGTACTGGGTCTCGGCCCAGTCGACGAGGAAGTCGGCCAGTGCTTGGGACTTGATGGCGGTGCGAGGCTGGTAGTAGATGGTGTAGGGGGCCAAATCAATGGCCCATTTGGCCACTCGGCCCGAGGCATCTCGGCTTCCAATGATCTCGGCAAGTGGAGCAGTGCAGACCACAGTGATTGGGTGCTCTTGAAAGTATGGCTTCAGCTTCTTGGCGGCAAAATGCACGCCATAGCACATCTTCTGATAGTGGGGGTAGGTCTGCTTGGAGGCGGACAACACTTCACTCAGGTAATACACCGGCCTCTGGACTGGTACTGCTTTGCCTTCTTCCTTGCGCTCCACAACTATGATTGTGCTGACCATCGGCTGGTGGCGACGATGTAGAGAAGCATGGGCTCCTTGGCAGTCGGAGCCACCAGAACAGGCGGAGTGGTCAACATCTTTTTTAGCTGGAGAAAAGCTTCGTCCGCCTTATCATTCCACTCGAAAAACGTGGTCTTCTTCATGAGCTGGTATAGGGGAAGAGCCTTCTCGCCCAGCCGACTGATGAAACGGCTGATGGATGCCAAGCAGCCGGTGAATTTTTGCACGTCCAACAGTCGGGTGGGCACCTCCATCCTCTCGATGGCCTTGATCTTCACGGGGTTGCACTCTATGCCGCGCTCTGAGACTAGGAAACCCAGAAGCTGGACGGCTGGTACTCCAAAGACGCATTTCTCCGGGTTCAGGTTGATTTGAAATCAGCGCAAGTTTTCAAAGGTTTCCTTGAGGTCTTTCAGCAGCGTGCCACGCTTCTCCGTCTTCACCACAACATCGTCCATGTAGACATGGGCGTTTCTGCCAAGTTGCTTGAGGAGGCACTTCTGCATGCAACGCTGAAACGTGGCGCCGACATTCCTCAACCCGAACGTCATGGTCAGGTAGGAGAAGGCTCCGAATGGTGTGATGAATGCAGTCTTTAGCCTGTTGGCCGGGTTCAACTTGATCTGATGATACCCTGAGTATGCATCCAGAAAACTCAGCAGCTCGCATCCTCCTGTGGAGTCTATCACTTGGTCAATTCTTGGCAAAGCAAAGGGATCCTTGGGGAAAGCTTTGTTGAGACTGGTATAATCAATACACATGCACCATTTCTTATTCTTCTTCAGCACAAGGACTAGATTGGCTAACCATTCTGGGAAGAACACTTCCATAATGATGCCGGCTGCTAGGAGGAGGGCTATCTCTTCTCCAACGACTCTTCTCTTCTCTTCTGACAGGCGGCGCAAGGGCTGCCTGACTGGCTTGGCATCTAGTCAGACATGTAGTTTGTGCTCGGCGAAATCCATCGGAACACCCGACATGTCCTTGGGAGACCATGCAAAGATGTCCCGATTCTCACGGAGGAAATCGATGAGCTCGCTTTCCTATTTGCTGTCAAGGTTTGCACCTATGAAAGCGTGCCTCTCCGGGTGCTCCGGGTCCAAGGGTATCTTCTTTGTTTCCTTTGCCAGCTTGAACGAGCCCTCAGCTTCTGACTCCTTGGGGTTTGGCGACATTTCTGGCTGCTTGCCTGCCATTGCCACAACCCGGTCAAGGAGCCGTTTCTCTGCTGCAATCATGAGGGACTCGGCTAGCCGGCTGCTATCTGCTGCACAGGTAGACGACTTCTTGTAGTCTCCAACTATGGTTAGGATTCCCTTGCTACTCGGCATCTTCATCTTGAGGTAAGCATAGTGGGGGACCGCCATGAACTTGGCCAGAGTAGGCCGGGCAAGTAGCGCGTGATAGGGGCTCTCAAGGTCCACCACCTCAAACCAGATTGGCTCTCAGCGGAAGTGATCTTTGTCTCCGAATAGGACATCTATCTGGATCTTGCCGATTGGTGAGCAGGAAAGGCCAGGGACTATGCCATGGAATACCGTTCGATTTGGCTCAAGCTGCTTCTGCTTGATTCCCAACTTCTCCACAATGTCCCGGTATAGGATGTTAATGCTGCTGCCGCCATCTATCAGAACTTAGGAGAAGCGAGCAACCCGCCTCTCCATTGCAAAGGTGGCATCCAAGACCAGGGCATAAGAGCCAGGAGAGGGCATCTCCTCCGGGTGGTCAGCTCTGCTCCAACTGATAGGCTTCTCAGACTAATGCATGAACTCGGGGGTCTCTGATGCTACTGCATGTACTTCTTGTTGCCGCTGTCGTCTACTGTGCTTATCGTTGGCTACACTGGTGAACACGACATAAGCTCCATGCTCTTCAGGATACTCGTCTTGTATTGCGCCGACTGGCTGGGCCGCCGGCTGCTGGGGAGGAGGAGGCGATCCGGCAGGTGGAGGAGGCAGGAGTCCGTCACCCTTGGCGATTCTGGTGAGCCAATGGCATTTCCGCGTGGTGTGGTTGGATGGCTTTGCGCCGCTGTGAAACTTGCAGGGTGCATCAAGAGTCTGCTCGTACGAGAAGGCGAGCAACCAGTTGGGCTTGCTGCCCTTCTGGCGCTTGGGAAGAGGCTGCCCTTCCGGCTGTTGGTCTTCAACTGTTGCCACTTGCCGGCTTGTGGAAGCCGGCTGTGTGGCCTTGCGCTTGTGGTCATTCTGCTGCTGATGCCGACTGGTGTCACCAGCCGGAGTCCGAGGAGCTTGAGGAGCCACTTTGCCGGACGCGTCAACTTGGATATCTGCCTTCATGGAGGAGTCGGCCGTAGCATACTTGTACGCTATGATCAGCAGCTCGTCGAGGGTCGCCGGCTCGTTGCAGAGGAGCCGGTGCTTGAGGAGGGTGCCCTCTTGGCACCCGACGGTGAAGTACTTGATGGCCTACACCTCGTGCACGATCTCGCAAGAGTTGCGCAGCTCGGCCCAACGCGTGAGGTAGTCGCGAGTTGATTCGTTGGGGCCTTGAACGCACAAGGAGAGATGGCGAGGCTTGGGAGGCCGCTTGTAAGTGCTGGTGAAGTTGCGAATGAAAGCTTTAGTGAAATCAACCCAACTGTTGATGCTGCGGGTCTTCAGGCTGTTCAGCCATGTCCGGGCTGTGCCCTGGAGTGTCAGGACCCCAATTCCAAGTCACATCGATCTAGCTGGTAACACCTCATATCACTTTGCGGCCTCACGTATGGTTTTCCCACGGGTGTCGCCTTACCATGGCCCGGGACTGTCACACCCAAGATGCGACCCTATCCTAAAGGAACTCGAAGGTCCCACCAAGGATAGAAGTGCATCTTGAAGACGCTTTTGCAAGGTGGATATCATTACATCAACATTACATAATACATGGGGGATACATACATAAGGCACAAATGCCACAAGAATACAACATCATCATACATGAGAACAACATCCGACTACGGATGAAACATAAACAGAAACTCAAACGACATCCACCCTGCTAGCCCAGGCTGCCGACCTGGAACCTATCCCCTGATCGAAGAAGAAGCAGAAGAAAAACTCCAACACAAGCAAACATCGCTCTCGCGTCATGATCATCGCATAACCTGTACCTGCAACTGGTGTTGTAGTAATCTGTGAGCCACGAGGACTCAGCAATCCCATTACCATGGGTAGCAAGACTAGCAAAGCTTAACTGGGTAAGGAAGGAGTAAAGTGGTGAGGTTGCAGCAGCGACTAAGCATGTATGGTGGCTAACTTACGCAAATAAGAGCGAGAAGAGAAGCAATGGAACGGTCGTCAACTAGTAATGATCAAGAAGTGATCCTGAACTCCTACTTACGTCAAACATAACTCAAGAACCGTGTTCTCCTTTCGAACAACCCCGAAAGAGAGACAATCACGGATACGCACGCGGTTGGTGTATTTTAGAAGAGTTTACTTCAAGTTTACTACAACCGGATATCAACAAATTCCCATCTGCCACATAACCGCGGGCACGGCTTTCGAAAGTTCAAATCCCTGCAGGGGTGTCCCAACTTAGCCCATGATAAGCTCTCACGGTCAACGAAGGATATTCCTTCTCCCGGGAAGACCCGATCAGTCTCAGAATCCTGGTTACAAGGCATTTCGACATGTTAAAACAAGACCAGCAAAGCCGCCCGATGCGCCGACATCCCGATAGGAGCTGCACATATCCCGTTCTCAGGGCAACACCGGTTGAGACATCCTACGAGTAAAACCAGACCTCAAGTTTCCCCAAGGTGGCCCCGCAGTCTACACGGTTCGGACCAGCACTTAGAGAAGCACTGGCCCGTGGGCTAAATAAAGATGACCCTTGAGTCTGCAGAACCCAAGGGAAAAGGGTAGTAGGTGAGGCAAATGAAAAACCAAGGTTGGGCCTTGCTGGAGGAGTTTTATTCAAGGCGAACTGTCAAGGGGGTCCCATAAATCACCCAACCGTGTAAGGGACGCAAAAAATCCGGGAACATAATACCGATATGACGGAAACTAGGGTGGCAAGAGTGTAACAAAACACCAGGCATAAGGCCGAGCCTTCCACCCTTTATCAAATATATAGATGCATTAATAAAGTAAGAGATATTGTGATATCCCAACATAAAAATAAACCAACATGGGGCAATCTTCATCTTCGCCTGCAATTAGCAACGCTATAAGAGGGGTAAGCAAAAGCGGTAACATAGCCAAACAACGGTTTGCTAGGAAGGGTGACAAAGGTTAGAGGTTCATGGCAATTTGGGAGGCTTGATAAGCAAGTGGTAGGTAACGCGGCATAGCGATAGAACGAAGCAAACTAGCATAGCAATGATAGTAGTGAGATCCAAGGTGACGGTCATCTTGCCTGAAATCCGGCTAGGAAGAAGAACAAGTCCATGAAGAAGATGAAGCCACGAGGACGAACCAAGCGTAGACGAACGAATCCTCACGATCACAACGTAATGGGAACTATCGAGAAGAAGCACACAACACGGTAAACACACCACACATGAACAAGGCATGATGCTCAACCATCTATGATGCATGACAATGCTACAAGAAGCTACTCATGGCAAGAGATGATGCAAAAAAGAGCAACACATCAAAGCAAGTTTAAATGAGGCCGGAAACAACATATAACAATTCCGGTAAGTCCTCATATGCAAATTTCGAAATTGGTCCAGATCTGATTATAACACAATGTTGAAGTTGTTAAACATCAAGTTAAGATGCACCACAATGATCTACACGAGATTCTAGTCAAGTTACATATAAAGTTCATTTAATTCGGAGCTACGGCCTAGAAGATATGAGCAAAACAAGTTAAGCATGGCATTGATGCAAAATGCATACAAACATAAAGCAACACACTCCAAACATGGATGCAACAAGGTAACATGAGGCTACATGCAAAACTACGCAAGTTTCATATAGAGCACACTCAAAACGGAGCAACGATTCAACACATATACCCAATACAAGTTAAAGGACAAGCAGTCCAAAACAACAACTAGGCATATTGCAAGCATCAAAACAACATTCTACAGAAACTCAACATGACAACAAAAGGCATGGGAATGATGTACAGGTAAAGCATGACAAAACATGAACAATGAGCTAACTCCAGAAACTATTAGAACATGCTCAAAATGACATGGCAAGATTGCAAACAATAACAGTTTCAGCAAGAGTAAAACAGCAACATTATGATAGCATGTTTGCAAGCATAGAACAGAGGCATATGATAACCAAAATCAATAAACATGGCATGTGAACAGAGTAATAATGGCATACTACAATTCATGTAATTGGAGAAACTCCAAAAGATGCATAGATTAATCAATATCAAGCTCACAACATGGCATCATGAAGTTAACAGAAAAACTGGAACATCATTTAGGCATGTTAATGATAATGAAAACATATGCTACAGTACATATATGAGGGATCAAAAGGAATGGAATGAATCTACTATATGCATAGAACAAAAGTCTTTTAATGATCATGAGCCAAAAAGGCACAGGAGATATCATGGCACCCATGTGAACATATCAAGTTTCGTTACAGATTCAGAATTAGAGCATGGCATAGACAGCAACATGATGGCAACTTTGCGAGCTCGAATCACTCACCACAAGGCCTTTCATGACAAGACAAGCATACTACTAGCAATATGACATGTTTATGTAGAGAAACATAGCAAGATCAAGTTCATAGCATGCATGGATCAATAGCAACAACCATGGAAAAATTGAATAACATGTAAACAATCTGCCAGGAACATTTTATAGCAAAAGTAGAGCAAGATTAAGACATGCTAGAGTACTCTATAATTGCAACCAGAGGCATGATTAGATAGAGAATAACCACATATACAAAACACTCTTACTGAACTGCCTCTAAATATGCATGGAACTCACTGTAGCAACAAGTTTACATGGCATAAAAATAACAGCAGAACATTCCCTGAAACAGCAATATGATGTAGCCCACTTTGCAAGCTTGATGCACTCACTACAGAGCATATAAAAATACAAGGATTCTACCAATGTAAAGATGGCATGGCATATGACAAAACACATGTAGACATCATGCTCATAGGATGCACACACAAAATGTAACAAAAATGACAAATCACCAAGTTCTGATAACAGACAGCAGTTAACATCATATAGCACTCTTGCAACGATGGAGCGGGGCGGCGGCGGCGGAGGGATGCGGCGCTGGTGGGAGGAGCGGGGCGGCGGCGGCGCGCTGCGGCGGGGCAGGCGGGCGACGGTGGAGCAGGTGCCGGCGCGCGGCGCACCGGCGGTGGCGGCGCGGGAGCGCAGGCGGCGGGGCAGGCGAGCGCGGCGGCCGGAGCGCCGGCGGCGGCGGGCGGCGGAGCAGCGCCGGCGAGGGCGGCGGCTGCGGGGCGCGGTGCGGGCGCGGGCGGCCGACGCGCGGGCCGGGCGGGCCGCGGCTGGGCCCGGCGGGCCGGCGGCACGGACGGTTGCGGGAGGGCGGCGGACATGTCCGTTGGCGGTGGAGAATTGTCCGGCAGCGCGAGGGGAAGAAGACTAGGGTTTGCACCGTGAATTTCGGGGGTGGAGACATATTTATAGATTCTGGGAGTTAGGAGAGTCCAAATGAGGTGCGGTGTTCGCCCACACGATCATGATCGAACGCCCGAGAGCATGGAATGGGTTTGGATGGGTTATTGGGCTGTTTTGGAGGGGTGTTGGGCTGCACACAAAAGAGGCTTTTGCGGTTACCCGGTTAACCGTTGGGGCATCAAACGACCTCCAAATGGAACGAAATTTGACAGGCGGTCTACCGGTGATGTACCAAGGCCACTTGACAAATCTCGACACATTCCGAGAACGTTTTCCTCCCGCTCACGAAAAGAGACAAGAAGGGGACGCCGGATGACATAGGAGTGCCGGATTGCAAAACGGACAACGGGGAAAATGCTTGGATGCATGAGACGAACACGTATGCGAAATGAGATGAACATGATGACATAGCAAAATGCAACACACAAGCAAATGACATGGCAATGCCAACGAATAACTGGCGGGCACCTGGCGCGTCGAATCCGGGGCGTTACAGGGACCGTTTGCGCCTTTTGGCTCACGTATATGATAGTGTCGCTAGCATCCATATGACAGAGAACCCGGGCCGACATGACTAGTCGTGAACCCAAAGTGGCACTAACTTACAGGGACAGGCATACATGAATCAACATCGAGCATGTCGGTCAGCAGCGTGCGAATCCGGGCTGTAGCACTGGGCTAATAGGACTCTGGTGAAGCGGGCTGTAGCAAGCTAGGCAGGACTCCGGATGTCTCCGCGTGACATTTCCCCGAAGGGACAAACCCAAGAACGAAGTGAATCACATGCCGGCCCGTCAAGTGTTTCGGAGCAGTAGTGCTGGGCTAGCAGGACTCCGGTGAACCGGGCTGTAGCGGACTACTATGGCTCATGGAAGCACAAGAATACATTTCCCCATAAGAGAGGCTACCAAGGATAAACAACTTGGTTGTCGGATCCCACACATACCAAGCATTTCAATCTTACACACAATATGCTTGATATGTGTAAATACAACATGGCATCACAAGAAAACTCTACGACTCAAAGTATTTATTCATTAGGCTCCGAGGAGCGAGACATTACAAACATGGGTCTCATGACCCAACATTCAGAGCATACAAGTCAAAGCACATGCGGAAGCTTAACATGTCTGAGTACAGACATCTATCAATGAAAAAGGCTGAGAAGCCTGACTATCTACCAGATCCTGCCGAGGGCACAAGATCGTAACTGAGGTAACAAGCTAAACGTCGAAGTCCACGCGGAACTACTAGTGAGACTAACGTCTCTCTGCAAAAACATAGAATAGGCAAACGTGAGTACAAATGTACCCAGCAAGACTTACATCAGAACTAGCTATATATGCATCGGTATCAACAAAGGGGGTGGTGGAGTTTGACTGCAGCAAGCCAGCTTTGACTCGGTGGCTACCCTAAACTATGACTGCAAGTAACTCTCTTAAGGTGGCGCACACGAGTCCACATATTCACCAGACAATACACCACTATGGATCCGCTCCCGTCAACCTACAAGAACGCCATCCATAGCACTCACACTTATCTTGCGAGTTTTAGAGTTTCCACTTCAAGTTATCTATGAACTGTACAGGCAACCCAGAAGTCCATTACCGTGGACACAGCAATTCGAATAGATCATATTAACCCTGCAGGGGTGTACTCTTCACACATGTTTCCACCACTTAGCATCTGCACACGACATGTGCTCGGCAGACATCAAGCGAAAGCCGACGTGGGTGTAGACCACGACCTGACTAACCACACAAATCCCTCGTCCAGGTTTATCGCCTATTCGGGTTCCATCCGAAGGGAGTCCAGCCGAGGTTTCCACTTACGACCCCGAATGATGTGTGCAGGGTTCCCGAGACACCAAACGGGCGAATCGATACACCGGGCAACGTGCCTACCACATCACAGCCCACCCCTCGGGTCAGCACTGTGCACGGCCCCCAGCATACTACAAACACCAGAAACTACTTGCAACTCCTAGACAGAGGACAAGGGGGGTTAATAAGTCGAGCGGGGTCATATTTCAGGGCCCAACGTGTGGATGTAGCTGGTCATGGATCACAAACACAGAACTCAGTTCCTAAGGACGGCTTCAATGAGACAACCCACCATGTACTCCTACATGGCCTCTCACCAATACCTTTACCAAATTGTGTTCACACACTTAGCTCACACACAGTAGGACATGTTCACACACCTCCGATTCATCCCCGATGAATCAAACCTGACTCAACTCTAAGCAGTAGCAGGCATGACAAACAAGCATGAATGAGTAGGCACATCGGGGCTCAAACAACTCCTACTCATGCTAGTGGGTTTCATCTAATTACTGTGGCAATGACAGGTCATGCAGAGGAAAGGGGTTCAACTACCGCATCATATAACAGTTGAATCGTTGTTGTCCTAATGCAGTAAAAGAGAGCGGGGTGAGAGAGTGGGTTATATCGGAATGACCAAGGGGGTTTTGCTTGCCTGGCACTTCTGAAGATAGCATTGAGTCTTCATCAGTGTCAACGATCACAACGTCGGAACAACGTCTACCGAGGGGGAACAACACCGGCAACAGAGAGGAACCACAATCAATGCAATGCAACAATATGATGCATGAATGTGACATGTCAATATGCTGTGTTTTGAGCTAATGCAACTAGTAACAGAAAGGTTTGGGTTGATTTGAACTCAAGGTTCAAATTCAAATTCAAACTATGAATTCAAATAGTGCATTATCATGTTTTGGACTAATTAGTGAGGTTAAGTTGTTCAAACATGCATGAAAATGCCATATTCAGATTCTTTGGATTTTTTTGATCATTTTTCATATATAACTTGTTTCATTTGGAGCTATAGATTAATTTCTATGATTTTTCAAAGTTTTCGATATTTTCTGAAATAAATAAATCATTTAAGACTTATTTAAATTCCAGAAAATGATTATTGCGTCAACCTGACGTTAGCATGACATGAGCGAGTCAACAGGGCACGGTCCAGGTCAAACCTGACGTGTGGGGTCCACACGTCAGTGACTCAGTTAGCTACTAATTAGTGGTTTGGTTAGTCGCTAATCTAGCGTTGACCAGGGCTGGGCCCAGACGTCAGTGACTTGTTCAATTAACTGCGCTGTTAGAGTTAATTTGCACTAAACCAAAATTAACCAGAGGCGTTCCCGCATGTCAGCGATCCAGGGGAGGTCAAACCCCCTGGTCAGCGGGGTCAAACCCACCGGCGACTCGACGCCGGTGAGGCCCGAGACGGCGGCGCAGCTTGAAAATCGCCCACGGGCGTCCAAATTGGTGGCAGAGAGGCTCTACAGGGAGCTCGCGATTGCGCACATCTAACGAGGCAAGCGCAGGCAGCTGGGGTGGACCGAGCTCGTCGGGAGCGAGCTCGCGGCGGTGGCCAAAGTTCGGCCTCGAGCGGCTAGGGGGCTATGGTGCACGACAAGGGCCGGGGTTGGTCATGTTTGTCTCCTCGGGACGCACTGACCACGGTGGCGTGCTCAGTTGTGGGTTTCCGTAGGTGTGGCCGCGGTGGCGACATGGCCGGCGGCGGGGAGCTCACGGCTCCGGTGACTCGGGCGGCTAGAGGGTGCGTACGGGCACGGGGAGCAGGGGAAAAGAAGGTGGAGCTCACAGCGGGGTCGGAGACGGTCTCAGCGAGCTCGGGGAGGCGGAGACGGCGGCAAATCAACGGCGGTGATCCTTGGTAGCCGAGGAGGGGAACGGCGGAGCTGGCGGCATCCAGGGCTTCCGGCGCCTTCCATCTTGGTGAGGAGGAAGAGGGGAATGAGGCGGGGCTTCTTGGCGCGTCGGCGAGGCGTGGGGTGGCCGGTGGCCGCGGCAGAGCACGGCGGCGCCCTCTGGTGCGCTCGGGAAGAGATGGAGAGGGAGCTAGAGGAGGGAAGGAGCTGCGGGCGTGAGAGAGAGAGAGGTCGGGGGGGTGCGTGGCGTCTCCGTGGCGTCGTCTAAGCGCACCGGGGAGGAGCCAGGCAGGCAGGGAGGGAGGAGGTGGCCGGCGCGGGGCGGGCACGCGCCTCCGTCCTCCTGGCAGGAGGAAGACAACAGGGGAGGGGCCAGGTGGCTGGGCTGGCCAGCTGGGCCGGCCAGGTGGGCTTTGGTGGGTGCCAGGTAGGTATCTTCTCTCTCTCTGCTTTTCCTATTTTAGTTTCTGTTTTCTATTATTTTGTAGTCTTTAGGGCTTTATTAAAAATACTTAAACAGATCCAAAAATCATGAAGCTGCTCAATGCCACTGTTTGGAATATAACCAACAGCAAACATTGATTATTTGAGCATTTAAAATATTATATAGCATTTAAATACCCAAATGCAACTAGAGTATGATTTAATTCAGTGACCCAATGTTGTCCTAGAAAAATGTGCAATATTTTTGACAAAGGTTCAAGACCAATCCAAAAATGATGAACATTTTGTGAAGCCCAATTTGGGTTCATTGAGACAATTTTCAGTTGAAACTATTATTACCAGAGGGGGTGCTAGGGTTTTGTTAATCCCCATTTCAACTTAAATTGAAATTTTAACATGATGCATGGATGCTTTAATTCAACTAATGGCAAGCAATTCTAGGGCTGTGACAACTCACCCCCACTAAACAAGAATCTCGTCCCGAGATTCAGGACGTGAGGTAAGAAGACAGAGGGGACACAAGCTAACACGATCTTCATGATCCAATTGCTCTTCTCGAAGATGTTGGTCCATTCATCATCTAGAATTGACATCTTGCTCTGAGAATTTCATCCACTCATGACAATGAGAAGGAAGGGAAACCCTAAAGAGTCGATCTCCTCGAAGATCGAGCAACTTCGATCAATTCACGGAGTGACACATAGAAACATCTCGCGAACCGAGACACAAAACACATATCAAGAGGGATGTAGAGGGACATATGACGAAGGTCCAAATTGGTAGGCAAAAACCCCACGCTTAGGTGAGATGGTGAGTGAATGTCAAAGTAGCGAGGAGATAAGTTGCCATGATTCCCTAATAGAGGACCTCAGGGAAGGTGACTCATAGAGCTATTCCCTTAAGTGGCAAAAAGAATTACTTTTGATATAATGATCATTGAAACTCTTTATGCGAGCCTAAGGCAATCACAAACGATCGTTCGAGGAGGTTTGAAAGAATGGCATATATCGACTAGAATGGATGATGTGGACTACCTTGTTGAAGACAACGCAATGGATGATGTTTGCTTATCACCGGAAATGGATGGGACTCATGGTAAGTCCACTTTTTGAAGATGATACTGAATAACTATTACTGAAAAGACATACCATAGTAAAATGGCATGAAGGTGGTGCAAGCTGGGAACAAATTGCAAATGTCGGGAATGATTCTGGTAACTGGGTAATAACTCAACAGTTGGGAGTGATTCCACCGTTTGAGTGCTTATAGCTTAACCGAGGAAACCGAGAGCACAAGGACCCCTATGGAACAACGTCTAGAACAAGTTGCACGGAATCCTCATGGAGAGGATGGTCAAATTGCTTGATCAAAATACTACAATAATAGGTCTTCGGACTAGGTGTGTCGGCAGAACATCAACCTTGTCGGGACCTACATCATAGATCTTGGGAAAAGTTCCAGCCATCATATCTGCCTGAGATTCAGATCTGGTTGGTAACAGAATATTCCAGACTCATCCAGTCTAGAGAGAAAAACGAAAGTTTGCAACACAAATCGACGAGATGACGTTGCAAGATTCTCGGGAAATGAACTACGATAGCAAGCTCCAAACATGAGCTGGTTCTGTTGCACACATGTGAACATGCTGTCCCAGACGAGCATGACCACGTAGAAGTCTTATAACAAAACACTATCGAGTTCAGGTGGGGAACCATCATCGAGGATATCGAAGTCCTTGCATAAGCCCCGGGTCTTAAGAAGGAACTTCTTTTCCTTGAACAAATCAATCAGTGGCTTGGTGTGCTACGGAATACATATGGAGTGGAGGTAATTAATCTACCAAACCATAGAATACTTCGCAGGAATGCATGACTGACTTGGAATGATTCCAAAGGAAACAAAACAAACCTTTCTCAAAGTCATGGCGGCAACTTACATTGATTGCACGTGAACTGAGAGGAAGTCACTACTTTCATCCAAACATATATTGCATGAACGAGGCATGAAGAAAATGCTTGCACAAGTTTCCAATACTAGCTCAATGTTCAACATGAATCATGGGGGGGGGGGGACAAGATACTGCTGATGGGCTCAACAGCAACTCATCAGAATTTCCATATCACTGGACTTCCACCATTATGTGAACAATGTGATAGTATTGGTCAGACCAAAGATGTAATGGTGTATGCTCGAGGAATCAACCACGAGTAAGACAACATTACAAATATCGTTGGTTTTGATTTGATTTGAGGATAGCCCACACTCAAATCAAGGTTTGGGCAAGATGATAGGTTCAACAACTAATCACAAGGACCAATCGATGAAGAAATCATCTTTCTACAACAAACACACAAACACAAGATATCCCTTTGGAAATGACTAAGTTAGACAAGCTTTTATCTTCCAACTCTCCAAGTTGTTGTTCAGCTTAACCAACTAGCTAAGGGGTATCCAACGCAGATTCTTGGAGAAGGGGTGGTTTACAAGAAACCAAATCGATCACGAACTTAACATAGCGGTCGGGTGACAACCCGGTAACACTTCCGAGAAGATATTCGGAAAATCACAAACCACCGATATGTTACTAAGCTCGAGATCGATCTTGCTTTTCAAGGCAAGACGATGTGATCAACAGCGCAAGTGTTTTGACAAAATCCTAACTCATTGATCGAAAAGTGCACCGGAAGTATGGACTAGGTAGCACAATCAATCTCAGGATGGTGATTCCGTAACCAGCATGCTAAGAATGGAATTATCGTCCTTTAACTACAAAGCAATAGGGTTGCTAGGAGTATTGATTTCACACATCACGGTTCACTTGTTGGCATTCCAGTTACAATAACACGGAGAGCGAGGAATGAATAATGATGGCGAGAGGAATCACTGTATCAAGAGTCCATAGGATGGTGTGCAATTCCCATGATATTCTTAATATAAAGATGGTAATACTCCAAGGTAGGACAGAATCAAAAGCTGGGTTGGCATTTTGGTCTGCGGAATACAATTACTTTGACCCAACCCTAGATATGGATGAGGTACTGGAGTTTGTTTCTCCTAGTCATTCTGAAATAGAACGGCTCGACGGACCACAAAGATAATATATACTGCCGAACACGATGGCACAACTATTCCTGACTATCACTCGATAGACGGAGGTCAGGATACAACTAGAGAAAGACAACTCAAAGGAACATATATATTTCTCAGTTGCGGATTCATAGATTAGTATGTCGAACAAGTTCAACAAGTTTTTCCGGATAACCCATGCAGAAAGGTAGGATTGGCAGGGTCGCAATATGAATGGAGTTCTCATCACGAGCACTCTGGTTGTGATCTTTTGGTTTAGAAGAACTTCTGCCATAAGCAGTTCATGGTATTTGGAAGAAGGAAGTACCACGGACTTCGAGGACTATCGCAAAGGTTACTAATATCCTAAGGGAACTAGCAAACACTAACAACATGAAGAAGGGTGAATCTCGGGTTCGGAAACCCAGGAGTAGAATACCTACTAACTAGTAACATCACGGTATGCTTTCGAGAATGATGGCCAGAATCATCACACTGGGGTATAAAGCATGGCTAGTGCCAGAATCATCACACTAGGGTATAAAGCATGGCTAGATTACTAGGTGATTCTCTAAGACATCTAGGGCCATAATAATATCTCCAACATATACGTCGAGGCAACGGAGTACCTCAACTCACTAGTTAGTGTGGTTAAACTGGCCCAAGAGGACATCGGGAACTGGAAGGAAGGATTTGCAAATGCATCAGATTGTTTAGAAACCTGGGATGACTCGGACAGCATAACGGTTGTAAATGCCCAGAAAAAGATTCGAGACATCCTGCAGAAATGGTGGCATAACCACTTAACATCACAATATCAAGGTTCTGAGATCAACTGTCAACACACGGAAGTATAGAACTGAAATGAGGCTTGAATCCATCGTTCCTATAAGTCTACGGATTAGTAACACGTGATCCTGATAGAAGATGAGAAAGCCTAGTCCTTAATCCCCGCAGAAGAGAAGAGGATGACTCAGATCAGAAGGGCATAAGGTAAAGGAGTAAAAATAGCCTTACGTTCCCATCCACAATCAATTCCCTTATATAACTAAAGCATTTCTAGACCCAACTTCGACCAGTTTGGCTTGGTAATCCTACAGACAGTCAGGCTCTGATACCAACGCTGTCAGGACCCCGATTCTAAGTCACATCGATCTAGCTGGTAACACCTCATATCACTTTGCGGCCTCACGCACAGTTTTCCCACGGGTGTCGCCTTACCATGGCCCGGGACCGTTTGCGCCTTTTGTCTCACGTATATGATAGTGTTGCTAGCATCCATATGACAGAGAACCCGGGCCGACATGACTAGTCGTGAACCCAAAGTGGCACTAACTTACGGGACAGGCATACATGAATCAACATGGAGCATGTCGGTCAACAGCGTGCGAAAATCCGGGCTGTAGCACTGGGCTAACAGGACTCCGGTGAACCGGGCTGTAGCAGACTAGGCAGGACTCCGGATATCTCTGCATGACACTTCCCCGAAGGGACAGACACAGGAACGAAGTAAATCACATGCCGGCCAGTCAAGTGTTTCGGAGCAGTAGTGCTGGGCTAGCAGGACTCCGGTAAACCGGGCTGTAGCGGACTACTAGGGCTCATGGAAGCACAAGACTACATTTCCCCATAAGAGAGGCTACCAAGGATAAACAACTAGGTTGTCGGATCCCACACATACCAAGCATTTCAATCATACACACAATATGCTCGATATGTGTAAATACAACATGGCATCACAACAAAACTCTACGACTCAAAGTATTTATTCATTAGGCTCCGAGGAGCGAGACATTACAAACATGGGTCTCATGACCCAACATTCAGAGCATACAAGTCAAAGAACATGCGGAAGCTTAACATGTCTGAGTACAGACATCTACAAATGAAAAAGGCTGAGAAGCCTGACTATCTACCAGATCCTGCTGAGGGCACAAGATCGTAGCTGAGGTAACAAGCTAAATGTCGAAGTCTACCGAGGGGGAACTACTAGTGAGACGGACGTCTCTCTGCAAAAACATAGAATAGGCAAACATGAGTACAAATGTACCCAGCAAGACTTACATCAGAACTAGCTACATATGCATCGGTATCAACAAAGGGGGTGGTGGAGTTTGACTGCAGCAAGCCAGCTTTGACTCGGTGGCTACCCTAAACTACGACTGCAAGTAACTCTCTTGAGGTGGCGCACACGAGTCCACATATTCACCAGACAATACACCACTATGGATCTGCTTCCGTCAACCTACGAGAACGCCATCCATAGCACTCACACTTATCATGCGAGTTTTAGAGTATCCACTTCAAGTTATCTATGAACTGTACAGGCAACCCAGAAGTCCATTACCGCGAACACGGCTATTCGAATAGATAATATTAACCCTGCAGGGGTGTACTTCTTCACACATGTTTCCACCACTTAGCGTCTGCACACGACATGTGCTCGGCAGACTTCAAGCGAAAGCCGACGCGGGTGTAGACCACGACCTGACTAACCACACAAATCCCTAGTCCAGGTTTATCTCCTATTCAGGTTCCATCCGAAGGGAGTCCAGCCAAGGTTTCCACTTACGACCCCGAACGATGTGTGCAGGGTTCCCGAGACACCAAACGGGCGAATCGGTACACCGGGCCACGTGCCTACCGCATCACAGCCCACCCCTCGGGTCAGCACTTTGCACGGCCCCCAGCAAACTACAAACACCAGAAACTACTTGCAACTGCTGGACAGAGGACAAGGGGGGTTAATAAGTCGAGCGGGGTCATATTTCAGGGCCCAACGTGTGGATGTAGCTGGTCATGGATCACAAACACAGAACTCAGTTCCTAAGGACGGCTTCAATGAGACAACCCACCATTTACTCCTACATGGCCTCTCACCAATACCTTTACCAAATCGTGTTCACACACTTAGCTCACACACAGTAGGACATGTTCACACACCTCTGATTCATCCCCGATGAATCAGACCTGACTCAACTGTAAGCAGTAGCAGGCATGACAAACAAGCATGAATGAGTAGGCACATCAGGGCTCAAACAACTCCTACTCATGCTAGTGGGTTTCATCTAATTACTGTGGAAATGACAGGTCATGCAGAGGAAAGGGGTTCAACTACCGCATCATATAACAGTTGAATCGTTGTTGTCCTAATGCAGTAAAAGAGAGCGGGGCGAGAGAGTGGGTTGTATCGGAATGAACAAGGGGGTTTTGCTTGCCTGGCACTTTTGAAGATAGCATTGAGTCTTCATCAGTGTCAACGATCACAACGTCGGAACAACGTCTACCGAGGGGGGACAACACCGGCAACACTGAAGAAACACAATCAATGCAATGCAACAATATGATGCATGAATGTGACATGTCAATATGCTGTGTTTTGAGCTAATGCAGCTAGTAACAGAAAGGTTTGCGTTGATTTGAACTCAAGGTTCAAATTCAAATTCAAACTATGAATTCAAATAGTGCATTATCCTGTTTTGGACTAAACAGTGAGGTTAAGTTGTTCAAACATGCATGAAAATGCCATATTCAGATTCTTTGGATTTTTCTGATCATTTTCGTATATAACTTGTTTCATTTGGAGCTATAGATTAATTTCTATGATTTTTCAAAGTTTTCGATATTTTCTGAAATAAATAAATCATTTAAGACTTATTTAAATTCCAGAAAATGATTATTGCGCCAGCCTGACATCAGCATTACATGAGCGAGTCTACAGGGCACGGTCCAGGTCAAACCTGACGTGTGGGGTCCACACGTCAGTGACTCAGTTAGCTAACTAACTAATTGGTGGTTTGGTTAGTCACTAATCTAGCGTTGACCAGGGCTGGGCCCACACGTCAGCGACTTATTCAATTAACTGCGCTGTTAGAGTTAATTTGCACTAAACCAAAATTAACCAGAGGCGGCCCCGCATGTCAGCGAGCCAAGGGAGGTCAAACCCCCTGGTCAGCGGGGTCAAACCCACCGGCGACTCGACGCTGGCGAGGCCCGAGACGGCGGCGCGGCTCGGAAATCGCCCACGGGCGTCCAAATTGGCCGCAGAGAGGCTCTACGGGGAGCTGGCGATTGCGCGCTTCTAACGGGGCAAGCGGAGGCAGCTGGGGAGTACTGAGCTCGTCGGGAGCGAGCTCGCGGCATTGGCCGGAGTTCGGCCTCGAGCGGCTAGGGAGCTACGGTGCACGACAGGGGCCGGGGTTGGTCGTGTTCGTCTCCTGGGGACGCATTGACCACGGTGGCGTGCTCGGTTGCGGGTTTCCATAGGTGTGGCCGCGGTGGCGACATGGCCGGCGGCGGGGAGCTCACGACTCTAGTGACTCGGGCGGCTAGAGGGTGCGTACGGGCATGGGGAGCCGGAGAAAAGAAGGTGGAGCTCACAGCGGGGTCGGAGACGGTCTCAGCGAGCTCGGGGAGGCGGAGACGGTGGCAAATCGACGGCGGCAATCCTCGGTGGCCGAGGAGGGGAACGGCGGAGTTGGCGGCATCCAGGGCTTCCGACGCCTTCCGTCCTGGTGAGGAGGAAGAGGGGAACGAGGCGGGGCTTCTTGGCGCGTCGGCGAGGCGTGGGGTGGCCGGTGGCCGCGGCAGAGCACGGCGGCGCCCTCTGGTGCGCTCGGGAAGAGAGGGAGAGGGAGCCAGAGGAGGGAAGGAGCTGCGGGCGTGAGAGAGATAGGTCGGGGGGGTGTGTGGCATCTCCGTGGCATCGTCTAAGCGCACCGGGGAGGAGCCAGGCAGGCAGGGAGGGAGGAGGTGGCCGGCGTGGGGCGGGCATGCGCCTCCGTCCTCCTGGTAGGAGGAAGACGACAGAGAGGGGCGAGGTGGCTGGGCTGGCCAGCTGGGCCAGCCAGGTGGGCTTTGGTGGGTGCCAAGTAGGTATCTTCTCTCTCTCTCTCTGCTTTTCCTATTTTAGTTTCTGTTTTCTATTATTCTGTAGTCTTTAGGGCTTTATTAAAAATACTTAAACAGATCCAAAAATCATGAAACTGCTCAATGCCACTGTTTGGAATATAACCAACAGCAAACATTTTAGTTTATGATTATTCGAGCATTTAAAATATTACATAGCATTTAAATGCCCAAATGCAACTAGAGTATGATTTAATTCAGTGACCCAATGTTGTCCTAGAAAAATGTGCAATATTTTTGACAGAGGTTCAAGACCAATCCAAAAATGATGAACATTTTTTGAAGGCCATTTTGGGTTCATTGAGACAATTTTCAGTTGAAACTATTATTACTAGAGGGGGTGCTAGGGTTTTGTTAATCCCCATTTCAACTTAAATTGAAATTTTAACATGATGCATGGATGCTTTAATTCAACTAATGGCAAGCAATTCTAGGGCTGTGACATGGAGCATGAGTTGAACGTACTTCACAACAAAACGCTTGTTGCCGTTTGCTATATTGACGGCCGTGGAGTAGTCGACTAGCCAGTCTTCCTACTTCACGGAGCCGGTGTACTTGCGCGTATCTCTTGGGAGCGTGAATCCTTTGGGGAACGGCTCGTCACGTATGCGGGGGCCGAAGCAAGGCGGGCCCAACGCATCTTCTTCTTCTAGCGCCAGGGATCGGTTGAGGCGGTCGATCCGGTGGCGGGCATCGTTCTCTCCGACTCCTTCCCGGCGGCCAAGGCGGTCGCCGAGTGTCGGGTGGTCAACAGGCGGCGGGGAAGCGCGGCTCTCCCTGCGGGGAGGAGGGGGAGGTGGACAGCCGTCCCGTCGTTCCACTGCTCTTGGGCGGCCGTCTTGGTCGCACTCGATGTTGATGCGAGTCCGGCTGCGGCTGGCAGCCGGATCCTTGTCTCTTCTGTCGCGGATGCCACCAGTCGGCGTCCGGGATGTCGCACCTTGATCTCGGCAAGGAGGCGGGTCGTCGTTCCGCCGGTTGGGCGCTTCAGTGCGGCAGCCGACCTCTTGCTGCTCGGCGGCCGCATCAATGAGCCGCTGGACGCGCTCCTTCATGAGGCGACGCTCGTCGCCTTCGAGCTTGTCCAGCTCGTCTGCTGCCGCCTGGGCAGCTCGTATGTTCTCTGCGGGTGTGGCATAGGCAGGGCGATCTGCCCTGAATACGCTGGCAATGGTCGCGCCGCACTGCCAAACCGTTCTGATGCGGCTAGGCCCGTCGGGAGCCGGCGTGCCGCCGACGATGCGGTCCATCTCGCGCTGGTAGGCTTCCGAAAGGCGTCTCATGCTGGCTAGCCTATTGGCGCTCTTGACGAGCTAGACGCGGCGTGCTTCCAGGGTCTCGGTGTCGGCGTCTTCCGGTATGGGCGCGGTCAGGTCTTGCAACGCCGCCTCGAGCGGGTCTCGAGTACCGTCCCCGCCCGAGTGCTCACCATGGCTAATGACAAGAACCTCAGTGACGGTGCTTCCGCCGCTTTGATCGCGAGGGAGTGGCTCATCGTAGACCACCACGTTGGTGGGGAACGCGTCGAGCGATGCCATGTCGGAGTCGACAAGCATCGGGTCGGTGGAACCAACCGACTCCAAGTCCAGAGCAGGCTCGCTGGCGACGTGGAGCTGGTCGAGGAGGCTGACGAGGCGGCTCTCGGGGTCATCTGTGCCCGTGTCGGATGCGAGCTCGTCGGAGAGGCGAATCTCGCCAACAAGATTGGCGAGGCAGCTCGCCGCACATGCGACTTCCGCGCTGTGCAGCGCGTCGGCACAGACGTCGTCTGGCGTGCCGGGCTAGCTGCGCTCACCAGGAAGGAACAGGGGTCCCGTCCAGAGCAGGTCTCCGGACGACGGTGCACCTCACCCCACGGTGGGCACCAAATGTCGGGGGTTGGGTGTGACATATGCCAATGGATGGCTTATCATGGTGGGAGCGAGTAGAATGTCGCCGGTGCCCGAAAGCGGGATGAGGCGTAGACACGAACGCCGGCGTACTTTACCTAGGTTCGGGGCTCTCATAGGAGATAACACCCTTAGTCCTGCTCTGCGGGGTCTCCGCATGATCACTAAGGCACTAGCGAGTACAAGGGTTCTCCTCGAGCTGTATGCTTGAGGTAGGAGAAGGCAAGGCCATCTCTCTCCTATCTCTATGGGTGAGTCTAGGTCTAACCAGTTGGGAACCCTTTGCATGGGTGCCCTGGGGGTTTATATAGGCCTACCCCCAAGGGTACAATGGTAATCTAGCCAGGTGTAGGACCCGGCTGTCAGTGTCTCTGGTCGCTGGCTTCTCCACCGGCTGCTGGGGCCCGCCGCCTGGTGGGCCCTGCCGACTGGTCTGGTACGGAGCCGATAGGCCGCCTCCGCCGCTTGCGGGTCTGGTCGGCGGCTAATTACTGTAGCTAAAATGCTAATGATGCATGCTCGGTCGGGGAGGGGCGTGGCTACAGTCCCGCCGTCTGGTGGGAGATCACTGTAGCCACTCCGTGTCTTGTCCGGTTAATGGCGGACGAACCTCGAGAGAGGAGCAGGCCACCTACTAGAGGCCGGCCTCCCATGGGTCCGACTGGTTAGGCCATGCCGCCCTCCGGGCTCCCGCTGCCTGGTAGGGCCCGTCGCTTGCACGCCGTACCGACAAGCCGTCATGGGAACAGGGCTCCGCCTGACGAGGGTGACGTCAAGGATGGAGTGGCAACAGTGCCACGCTGTGCGGAGATCTCCGCCTGTACGGGGCACAGTGGCCATGCCAAGCCCTGGATATGGGGATGATGGGCTACACTGTAGCCACATCCTGTCTTGTCTTCTTAATGGCGGTGCAAACTTTGAGGGCGTCATGGGCCACCTGCTAGGAGCCGGCCTCTCTGGAGGCCGCCTGCTAGGAGTCGGCCCGTCTTGGTGCCGTCCTCGGGTACTTGACCGTCTTCTGGCAGCCGACCGCTTGAGCTAGCCGGCCACCAGAAGGCGGCGCTTCATTCCGGATGCTCGAGGGACACAGCCGGCCCAAATGTCTTGAAATGCTCAGGGACTCGGATTAGGCTACCCATGGCCCATTACTCCGACATCCGATGACACGGAGGAGGTGCCCAAGAGGAGGAAGCTAACCCTCCCGGACAGTTCGGACTCAGGGTCCGAAGTAGTCCCCCAGAGACAACCCAGGGCGAAGCCCCTGGCCAGATCATAAGTATTCGGAAACTTACTGTTATCTTCGGTCTACTGGATTCCATTACGTAAATCATTTTATCGTTTGCCTTACAGCCCTCCCTGCGTGCTCCCTAGTACTCCGTTATCGGAGGGGAAATCTCTGCCGCCCGAAAAGGCGGAGAGTGATACGCCACCACGAGCCCCCTCGCCCATCGCCATGGAGGACACCGAAGTGTCATCTAGAGGACATTCCCTGGCCGAGAGGGGGCGGGTGGGGCCGACAAGAGAGCGCCCGAGGTTAATACCTCAGTCGCCGAAAGCCGAGGGGAGGCAATCCCCATGACAATTGTCGATGGGGAGCCCAAGCAATCCGGGCTCCAGCTGAACACCATTCCGGAGGCAAGCACGGCTCCGAGATCATATAAGCAACCCCCTATGAAAGAGGGGGGAGGAGCACCAGTTCCACCAGCAGCCTCCACTAATTCGGAGGCGCCCAATGCTCGTGAGGAAGCACTGTAGAGTGCCTCCGTCGTGGAGGAGCACCACACCCTAATGGGTGCGGTTATGGATAAGGTTTAGTCCGCTAAAAACGGCCTGAATGAAGCCTTCAGTAGCCTACTAACTGGCTTTGAGGTATGCGACATAATGTTCTAAAAACTTTACTATATTCACATAGAAGAATTAACCTGTGTACAGACAGTAGCCCAGAGGCTCTGTCCGGTTTGGAAGAAGCCGGACAGAGAGTCCACATAGTATTCAGGAGTATAATATACTATGCTGTTTATTTTAACAGGCCTCCATGTTGGCAGCAACCGCCGAGGCTGCCGAAGTTTCCAACTCAATCGGAAGCTTCGGATGGCCAACGAGGAACTCGACCGCATCAACAAGCGGTTCGACGAAACGCAAGGTATGGGTCTGATGTTTATTTTCATATCAGAGGTGATATGTATATTTAGAGGTTAACTCATACGATGCTTTGATTATGATCGCAGCTGGCGGAGCCGAGGTAGAGATCCTCAAAGGCGCCCTCGCACAAGCCAAGAAAGAGGCGAAGGCGGATAAGGCAGCCACTGACAAAGCGGCTGCTGATTTAGAGGCCCAACAAGCTGCCCGCCACGAACACGAAGCTCGGGTGGCTGAAATCGAGCAGGAGCTGAAGGATGCCATCAGGCATCAGCCAATGCGATACATTGGAGCAGAAGACTTTGGCCCAGTCCTCCGAGCTTGCCAAGGCTCTCCATGATGCCAAAGAGGCACGAAGCGAGTCCCTGAGCGCTCGCGAAGAGATTTGCCAGGCGAGGCAGATAGCAGATGGTAAGGCTTTTCTTTTATGGAGTATCTTTGGAGGTCAGAGGTATGCTTTGATCACACGAGTGTGAAGTTCTCCAGGCACATTTGCGGATGTTCCGAAGAGTGTCGTCGATGCCGCACAGTTCTTCTGAGCCCAAGAGGGTAATTTGTTGGAGAAGCTGTTCTGGTGGCAATTTCTCGCACCGGAACACTCGACACCTCTGAACGACCAACTGAAGCAACTGGCGGAGCTGCATAGGGTGGCAGGTTTGGCCATAAAGGACTTAATAGTCCAACTCTAGCCGACTGAGCCGATCCCTAGCAGCTACTTCGGTTTGGTGAAGCGGCTTGTCGACGCGCGGCTGCGGATTGATGCTGTGAAGCGCTCGGCCTGCATAGAGGGTGCCTGGATGGATTTCTCCCGCATCAAAATGCATTGGGCGAAGATGAAGGCCACCGAAGTGGCAACCGCAGGCCCGCCCAAAGGCAAAGATCATCGGAAGCCGTAAAGGTACTTCGACGACGTCCTAGAAGGAGCCCGAGAGATAGAGGGTCAGTGTTATAAGGACATGATATTTGATTAAATGTGTTTGGATTGTACAAATTATGTGATGAACCCATGCTGTTATATATCTATGTTTGCGCCTTCTATTCGAGCGACTTTTCCTCCTGTGCGGTCGTTTATTGTTATATTTCTGAAAGTTGCCAGTCGTCGGCTTCAGCCCTCATGTAGATGCTACATGGGTGTTTGGCATAACGCGTGACCACACTTTATCCAACGTCTTGGTCCGTAAAGGAGGTGTCCGCGAGGTGAACCAGGCAATCGTACCGTGCGGCTTTATTACTTTCACTTAGCTATAGGAGTTTGACGGTGGGGCTAAGTACTAGCCCCTTGTGCGTGTGCAGCTCTCCGGATTACGGTGCTGCTTCCACATGGCTGGACGAAGACCAACCCTTCATGTAACACGGGGTTAATCGCTATTGATTTGTAGTATAATACTAAGTCACCGAATCGCTGACCAGCTCTCGCCTATCATGACAGTCAGTTTTTGGCTTTCCCTACTAAGGTACTTGACCGCACAAATCTAGAAATACAATCGCAGTAGTTCTCCCTTTACTACCTTAGTCGTACAAGCGGAACGTAAGGTGGTAAGCACAGGAGCCAAGCAACCCAACTATACACCAAAGACATGATTCAGAGCCGATGCATATAATGCAATATCTGGGACGCTGAAGAGTTCCCTATAGGTGTTCGGACTTGAAATGTGCAGGGCCAGATACAGCCCCCGGTGTTGAGGCCGGACTAAAGCACGTGTGGCAGTCTAAAGTAGGGGGGGATACAAATGATAATGTAAAATAACATGCTTACCAAACGAAGTGGTGATCTACTGCTTCCTTTATACCCTGATTAATACGTCGAGCCATGTTGTTACATGTAATGCCAATAACATAGAGGCCATTTGACATGCCAGAAGTTTACACAAGGGAACGGTTTACACAGAGCCTAAAAGTAATGGTTTAAGAATCCCAATGATGCCCTACTGCACGTCCGCGCTGCTTCTGCTTGGCGAGACATCCTTGAAGAGTAGGAGTCCGATGGTCGTTTGCTAGAAAGAGGAACCTAGAAAGGGATCCCTGCACAACCGTAGATCAGGAAGGTTTTTTAACAAACCTACAGAGGAAAAAATGTTTGAGGTCCAAATAGGGTCAAGCTAGAGTATGGACCTTTTCCGCAGTGTGCCTCCGGCGCTACCCAAGGTATTTTAAGTGCGTAGTTATGTACGCGACGTATATACGCCGCAACCTTATGGGGCAATCGGCGGAGGCAAAACTGCTATTCAAGCTCAGGTTCCACCGAGCTACCATATTGTAACGCTGATCGGACGAGTTTGGCGGTGTCACGGGTCATGACGATCGATGGGTTGTTCGGCTTAATGAGGCTGCCCTGTACTTCGGCTGATAGGGCTGCGGTATGCTCCTCAGATAAGCATAATGCACTACAAAAAAATACACTTCCGTGATGATATGTGTTTGTCACAGTAGGTCACGTTTTCTGTCATGCATGTACGTGTTGGAAATATGCCCTAGAGGCAATAATAAATTGGTTATTATTATATTTCCTTGTTCATGATAATCGTTTATTATCCATGCTATAATTGTATTGATAGGAAACTCAGATACATGTGTGGATACATAGACAACACCATGTCCCTAGTGAGACTCTAGTTAACTAGCTCGTTGATCAATAGATGGTTACGGTTTCCTGACCATGGACATTAGATGTCGTTGATAACGGGATCACATCATTAGGAGAATGATGTGATGGACAAGACCCAATCCTAAGCCTAGCACTAGATCGTATAGTTTGTATGCTAATGCTTTTATAATGTCAAGTATCTTTCTCCTTAGACCATGAGATTGTGCAACTCCCGGATACCGTAGGAATGCTTTGGGTGTGCCAAACGTCACAACGTAACTGGGTGGCTATAAAGGTGCACTACGGGTATCTCCGAAAGTGTCTGTTGGGTTGGCACGAATCGAGACTGGGATTTGTCACTCCGTTTGACGGAGAGGTATCTCTGGGCCCACTCGGTAGGACATCATCATAATGTGCACAATGTGACCAAAGAGTTGATCACGGGACATCATCATCCAGATCCCGCTGTTGGTTATTGGCCGGAGAGTTGTCTCGGTCATGTCTGCATGGTTCCCGAACCCGTAAGGTCTACACACTTAAGGTTCGATGACGCTAGGGTTATAGGGAATAGATGTACATGGTTACCGAATGTTGTTCGGAGTCCCGGATGAGATCCCGGACGTCAGAAGGAGTTCCGGAATGGTCCGGAGGTAAAGATTTATATATGGGAATTCATCATACGGTCACCGGAATAATTCGGGGGTCACCGGTATTGTAGCGGGACCACCGAAGGGGTTCCGGGGGTCCACCGGGAGAGTCCACCTGCCCCGGAGGGCCCTATGGGCTGTATGTGGAGAGGGACCAGCCCCTTAGTGGGCTGGGCGCCTTCCCCCTAGGCCCCCCCGCAGAGGGCGGTACTACCGCAGGTGAGCGCGGTACTACCGCTGCTACCAGCGGTACTACCGCCCCACTCACGGTACTGCCGCGTAAGGAACCCAAGCGGTACTACCGCGCAGCAGGGTGGTACTACCGCAGGTGAGGGCGGAAAACCCTAAAGGGGAGGCGCCCCCCTTGCCTTGGGGGCAAGGAAACACCCCTTGGCCGCCGCCCCTCCTCAGATGGGATCTGAGGGGGCCGGCCCCCCTCCTTGCCCCTATATATATGTGGGGGGTGGGAGGGCAGCCGCACCCAAGTTCTGGCGCAGCCCTCCCCCTCTCCCAAGTCCTCCTCCTCTCCCGCGGTGCGTGGAGAAGCCCTGCAGGATTGCCACGCTCCTCCTTCACCACCACGCCGTCGTGCTGCTGCTGGACGGAGTCTTCCCCAACCTCTCCCTCTCTCCTTGCTGGATCAAGGCGTGGGAGACGTCACCGGGCTGCACGTGTGTTGAACGCGGAGGCGCCGTTGTTCGGCGCTTAGATCGGAATCAACCGCGATCTGAATCGCTACGAGTACGACTCCTTCATCCGCGTTCTTGTAACGCTTCCATGTAGCGATCTACAAGGGTATGTGGATGCACTCTCCTTCCCCTCGTTGCTAGATTACTCTATAGATGATCTTGGTGATGCGTAGAAATTTTTTGATTTCTGCTACGTTCCCCAACAGTACGTCCATGACGATTTTATGACAGAATCAAGATAGTCATACCTGTGTTGTCATAGAAGTGTTCCATGACATTACCATAATTATCATCACAAAAGTGTTCACTTTAATGACGATAAATGTCGCGTCATGGAAGTGCTTTCGTCAAGGGTGACCGACACGTGGCATCCACCGTAAAGGGTCGCCGTTAAGCTATCGGGTCCGGTTTGGATCCGATAACCCGCTAACAGCCACAACCATTGCCGATTTTCCACGTGTAAAATTCTCATTGGCTGACGGAACCACGTGTCAGCTCCGCGTTGGCACAGGTGTCACTCATCCAATGGGCGAGATGCGCCTATGATATCTTGACACGTGGACCAGCCCAAAAGTGGCCCATAAAGATTAAATGGGTTGTCCCAACTAAAGGCCCACAAGATTTTGCGGACCATAATGGGATGGCCCAGCTAAAGGCCCACCAGATTTTACAGACCATAATGGGCCGGCCCAGCTAAAGGCTGACAAGATTTTGAGGACACTAGTGGGCCGACCCGTTAATAGGCTGCCATGTTTTGGGCCAAATGTTGGCCCATATTGATCTGGTTCATTAACAGCCTGCCATGTTCCGAACCTAATAAAGGCCCATATGAGATCAGGCCCGTTAAAAGCCTACCACATTCTGGGCCATATTACGGCCCAGATCAGATCCTGCCCTTTAAGAGGCTTTGGGCTAAATTATGGCCTATATCAGATTCGACCCTTCAACTGGACGCCCGGTCAGGATTTTTGTTATATATGATGAGTAATTCGGCCCGTGAGCCAGTTTGGCCTGCTGTCTATTTTGGCCTGCTGTCGGCCCGTGAGCTGTTCGGCACGTTTCAGGCCCAACCTACTTTTCAGCCTACTAAAAGCCCATTGCATTTTCTTGCAAAAATAGGATCGGCGGTGTACTCGGCCTATTAAAGGACCGAATCTACTAGTGGGCCAGTTTACATTTAGGCCTGTTAACGGACCAAGATCACTGGGCCCATGATGCGGATCATACATAGTGATTTGCATAACGGCCCAATTATGTACCGTAATTTTATGGTTTGGCCGGTTTACCGCGAAGATAGGATATATATATATATATATAGTAAAATAACTGCAGCATCGTGAATAAGAAAAACCCTAGACTATACAATAAAGAAATTACACCATATTACATCCATTGGGCATCAAAGTTTGAAACTATGATAATAAAGCACAAGCAGATAGTAGATTACATACACTGGCATCAAAGATCGCCACCAGTGCAAATAAACACGCTGAGAAAATAATATACAAAACCGACAGCACTTCAATAGAGTTCAAGAAAGGTTAGCCCTGCTCGGGAGCTACAGCGCAAGCAGCTGAGCAAGGTGATGAGACTGCGCTTGTTTGACACTTATATCCTCCTCACTCTGAAACAGAAACAAGCGACCGATGACAGGTTTTGCACATATAAGTATCAGTGCTGGCAATTCATCACATTTCTTATTGAGGAATAAAGTGACACAGTTTAAAATAGCATTAACACAATATGGTATTGTTCAGGTTAAGACATGGCAGGAAATGACGTTGTGAAGGAGTTGGCAGCTTCACGACACCACTGTATTACAGATCAAGAACTCATAAATATCAATGGTTAGTGTGCTGTCAATTTATCCCATTTCAGATTGGCAAACAAAGAGACAGTTTAAATAATAGTAGAATGATATGACATTGTTCATAGTTAAGACATTGCAGAATATGACATTGTGCTGTAGTGGGTAGGTTCACCACACCACTAGATTACGGATCAAGAACAGAAGCATACATGCAGTGCAAAAGAAGATCACTTGCTCTGTATAGTTTAATTTACGTGGTATGAAGAAGGAACTTGGTTGTACAACTGAAAACTTAAATTGAGAAGGACAAACTTTTGTTTATGAACTACATAATAAACTTTAAACATGCAATTTGATGCAAACACCAAAAATAAACAGTTGTTGCAGTCATGCCTAACCAAATATACACAACAAAGTTTGAAGGCTTGAGAAGGACAAACTCACATTATTGGTGAAGACAGGCTCTATAAAGCCCTTGTCCATGCTGATGGGGGGGCAATTCAAGAAGTTTACCACACAATCTTCTTCATAAGCATTGCCTTTATTCTACATTTTGTTAAGAGTAAATATAGATGTGATAATATAAGAAAAAATGGAGAATATTTAAGATAAGATGAAGAGTGATGCTACATAACCAAGTAGCTATAAATGTAAGTACATCGATACAGGCAAAAGGTACAACCAAGAGCAATGCAGAGCTAAACTTCTTCAGTACCATCGGTGTTATCAAACCTTATGATAAGAGTAAATATAGATCTGATCTGTAGAAAATGGAGGGCAAAAGAAAATAAGCTGCAGAGTGATGGTACATGAACAACTAGCTGTCAATATAAGTACCCTGATAAAGGACAGCAGGTACTTACAAGAACAATGCAGAGCAAAAAAAATTCATTGGCATTGGATATATTCTACACTAATGTAACCATTCATACAAATTAGATAATTTGGAGCGAACAATTGATAAGCAAGCTATCATGCATACTGCTGTCACATAATGAACCAGGTATGAATGCAAGTACAGTGATACAGGACAATAGGTACTAACAAGAGCAAAGGAGCGAGCATCATATTTGCGATATCCTGTCATCCTTTTCAAACCGGTATTCTTCTTCGAGTAGATTTCCTGCAAAAGAGACCCTTAAGGCACATGCGGAAAAGTAGAAGTTCAAATTGTCATGTGATATCATAGACAGTACCTCATCCTAGGAATGAGACCAGTGCATAACAAGGTTTTTCCATTCAGTGTCTTCTAAATTTAGCACAGGAGACTACACCAGAAATTCGTTTATAGACTTGCCATTAAAGTGTGATTTCCTCAGGTAACACCGATACTGCTGTAATGCTTTCTTGAAAAGCGCAAGCAAGCTTTGCTCGTCATGACTATCCAGATTGACCCTCGCCTACTTACAACAATGTAATGTAAATCATTGATGTGTTTAATCAGCAGAAAACAGGAAAATAATCACCATGAATAATAGCACTTACACGTAAGTGGGACAGGAAGATGTGAAAATGGTGTTTGTCTTCACTATAATCTTCCCATGATGGGAATATATGCACGTAGTCCCTAACAACATTGAAAGCATTGTCTTTAAACTGGGAATAACTGGAATGGGGTTCCAATCTGTAGGAATTAGCTGTCTCTGCAGTTGGGATAGGTCTTCGGCCGGTGAACTTGCTGTACTTTTTGCTGGAGTGGCATTTTTCTATGGTACGGCTGGTGCTATGGCAACTGAAATCGGTATACCTTTTGCTAGAGTGCAGGTCCTGTGTGGTGGGGCTAGTGGTGTGGCCAATGAAGTATGGGTACAGTCTGCTGGAGTCGGTCCTACATTTTGTGTCATTGGTTGTAGAGCCAATATAAGCGGGGTGTTGTCTGATTTCTCCGGCACCACCACGTTTTTCAAGGACTTTGCTGGTGCTCCTTCAGGTTCGGCAATCACCCTCTTCCTTTTTGTTGTCTGATGCACAAGAACAACATTTGGGTGAAAAAACATGGTATGATGACAGATGGAATATGTACTGATAATGGATGGGCATGGCATCTTGACATATATGATGAGTAAACTAAACAGATGGCGGTGCAACAAAGTATAAGAAATTCAAGATACGCGCAATCAATAAAACCTTGCCAAATTAGAACAGGCACCTTGATGGGTGAATAGGACAGACCATCTGCCTTTGAGTCCTCGAGGATAGAATAGTCATTAGGATCATATTCTGAACATGAATCTACAGGTGGGGAGCGTATGAGTTTCATTGCATCCAGAATGGCACTCAATGCCTTGGTGCCAATTTTGTAAGTCGTTGCAGTGTTCCAAAATATTCTTCTGATGCGCGGATTCTGATATTCACTGTGATTACGTATAATATCTGAGAAGCATGAAACATAAGTAGTAGTGAGATTATCTTTGTAATGCAGATGATATTCTAATATAGGGGCGCCCTGTAAACCCTTGTGTGCTATCACTGAATTTTGATGAGAGAGCCCATGTGTGTTGTAATATGGTGCGTGCATTAATATAATCTGGCACAAGTACACAAAAAAATAGGCTCCAGAAGTAAGGATAGTTGGCAGATGATAGGTTCATAATATACTGTATAGAGAGTTTATTGCCAAACCATGATAACAAGAGCACACAGCAACTAGGCAAATCGTAGTGTACATAAAAGGGGTACACCATAACTAGGATATTTCAATCGGGAAAGTGGAACTGGCTGGAAAATACGGGGTTGTATTGCCGCTACTAATTGAAAGCATATCGATCACGTACATGCCAACTCTATCAGCTATTGACTATAGATGTCTGATGACCCACAAGTATAGGGGATCAATTGTAGCTCTTTTCGATAAGTAAGAGTGTCGAACCCAACGAGGAGCAGAAGGAAATGACAAGTAGTTTTCAGTAAGGTAATGTCTGCAAGTGCTGAAATTGTAAGTAGCGGAGTAGTTTGATAGTAAGATAATTTGTAACGAGCAAGAAGCGATAGTAGTAACAAAATGTAGCAAGGTAGCCCAATCCTTTTGAGGCAAAGGACATGCCAAAATGGTCTCTTATGATAAGCGAAGCGTTCTTGAGGGTACACGGGAATTTCATCTAGTCACTTTCATCATGTTGGTTTAATTCGTGTTCGCTACTTTGATAATTTGATATGTGGGTGGACCGGTTCTTAGGTGTTGTTCTTACTTGAACAAACCTCCTACTTATGATTAACCCTCCTGCAAGCATCCGCAACTACGAGAAAAGTATTAAGAACAAATTCTAACCATAGCATTAAACTTTTGGATCCAATTGGTCCCTTACGGAATAGCGCATAAACTGGGGTTTAAGCTTTTGTCACTCTCGCAACCCATCATCTAATTGCTACTCCACAATGCATTCCCTTAGGCCCAAATAAGGTGAAGTGTCATGTAGTCGACGTTCACATGACACCACTAAGGGAATCACAACATACATACTATCAAAATATCGAACACATCCATAGTTCCGGTAACAAGATTGAACACAAGAGATGAACTAGGGCTTGAGATGAGATGGTGCTGTTGAAGATGTTTATGGAGATTGCCCTTCCCAGGATGGGAGAGTTGTTGGTGATGATGATGATTTCCCCCTCCGGGAGGGAAGTTCCCCCGACGGAATTGCTCCGCCGGAGGGCAAAAGTGCTCCTGCCCAAGTTTCGCCTTGAGACGGGGGCGCTCCGTCCCGAAAGTCCTCCCTTATTTTGTCTAGGTCAAAATGACGTACGTACCAGAAGATGGGAACCGGAGGTGGGCCTAGGTGAGCACAACCCACCAGGACGCGCCCAGGTGGGTTGTGCCCACCTAGTGGGCCCCCTCTGGTAGTTATTTGCTCCAATAATTCTTGAATATTCCATAAAAAATCTTTGTGAAGTTTCAGCTTGTTTGGAGTTGTGTAGAATAGGTAGCCTGACGTAGCGTTTCCAGGTCCAGATTTCCAGCTGCCAGAATTCTCCCTCTTGGTGTGTACCTTGCAAATTATGAGAGAAAAGACATTAGAATTACTCCAAAAAGCACTATTATGGATAAAAACATCATAAATAACAGTAAGAAAACATGATGCAAAATGGACGTATCAACTCCCCAAGCGTAGACCTTGTTTGTCCTCAAGCAAAAACCGAATTCGAAAACATTTCCACATGCTTTGAGAGGGAGGTGTCGGTAAAAACAAAATACGGACATAGAAGCATCATGTTGATTATTATAACATCAACAAAACTAAAAATAAGACTTTTATCATAGAACTTTTATCATATACTTCTCATGAATAAGTAATAGTTCATCACACAATCGAAGTATAAAGCAAAAACTCTAGTAAAAACCAACAACTATGTTCTCAGTCAACTTTGCAACTACAATTCATCATCTTTTCAGGAAGGGTCATGTGTTGGAGCCTTTAGGAAAGTCCACATACTCAACCATCATATAGTCTTCTATGATTGCTAACACTCACCGCGTACACATGAGCAAAACGTTTCAACCAGACACATAGAAAGATAGTTGCTTATAGTTTCGCCTCCCAACATATTCACCTCAAGGGTGATGTCAACAATAATAACTCATGCTATCTATATTCAACTGGACATATGTGCCTAGATCTTTCCTCACCACATGATGCTTGCCAAAGGAGAACAATAAAAAGGCATAGAAGGAATACTTTGACACTTTTCATAAAAGTAAATACATAAAATTAAAAGATAGGCCCTTCGCAGAGGGAAGCAGAGGTTGCCATGCGCTTATTTGTTTGTATGCTCAGCCCCTTAGTGCAAAAGAATGTCACGTTGCATTGCCCCTTGTGATAGCGACCTTTATTATGCAGTACGTCGCTTTTATTCTTCACCATCACAAGTTCGTGCAATGCTCAATTTTCTGTTACACTAAATGATCTCACACATTTAGAAGCAATTTTTATTGCCTTTTTGCACCGATGACAACTTACTTGAGGTCTCTTGCTCAATCCCTAGGTAGGTATGGTGGACACTTGAAAATAAGATTTGGTTTTAAGGGTTTTTGAATGCATAATTAGTATCTCTACTTGGTGCGGAATTTTTGGCTAGAAAAGATAGGGGGCAAGCATCACATGTTAAAGGATCTATGACAATATGAATTCTATGTGAATATAAACAAACATAAACCATTAAGTTGTCTTCCTTGTCCAATGTCAACAATTTTGGCATATAATATTTTGATGAGGGCTCACAATCACAAAAGATTTCTAGGTAGTATATTTATACGTGAATCCTCTCTTCCCTTATTAATTCTTTCATGAGTTGCATCATTGACTAATGCTATGTTTGTCAATCTCTACTTATACCTTTCCTTATGTGGTGCCATCACCTACCATAGGATTAGTTTATGATCTTATTGATTTATTTCCTTTCTCTTTTTCCTTTCTCATTTCTTTTCTTTATTTGCAACATGAAAGTAAAGAAAGCAAAAACTCAAACTAAACTTTATTATATAACTTGCACACGATTACAAGGATACATCACTAAGCAAACTCTCAAAGAAGAAAGGATCGAACTAAACTTTTATTCATACTAAAGCGAAATATCAAACTAAAATAAGTAAAAGCAAAATATAGTGGGATGATACGATACCGGGGCACCTCCCCAGGCTTGGTGGAAGCCAAGGGGAGTGCCCATACCCGATACTCAGTTCTCCTTTGGTGGTGAAGAAGATGATGGTGGTGATGAAGTGATCCGGTCCTTAAGGGTCAGGAGATTCTCCAACCGACGGATGATATGCTCTTGATGTAGAATATTTTCATGAGTGAGATACTTATTTTATATGCAAACTATTTAAATGACGTGAAAAGCTTCAATCTCAAAAGGAGTAAGCTGGTTAAGGTAGGGCTTAAGGATATCTTCTTCCTCCTCCTCGGCCAGCAGTGCTTGCGCTGCCACCGGGGATGGATCTACGGTAGCTTCCTTGCCCTTGTCTCCCTTGACAGCGTCAGTAGGCTCCTCCCTCTTCGTCTCGATCTTCATCAGCCAAGCATCTTCTCCCATGTTGTTAGAGGAGTAGGAAGACATGATGCCTGGCTTGATAAATCTGACGGGAAACAGCAAGAAAAGAGAACAGAGGATTTCTCCGCGATACGGTGATCAACAGGTTCGGGAAGTATTTATAGATTTTTTATCTTGGAGGACAAGTATACGGTAGAAAAACGGAGTCCGGAAGGTGTCCCACGTGGGCACAACCCACCTAGGCGTGCCAGGCTGGCAAGGCTGGCGCGCCCTGGTGTCTTGTGGCCACCAGGGGACGCTTCCTCGAAGTTTCTTTATTTCCTAAATTCTTAAATATTCCAAAACTAATAAAAAATATTTTTGTGGATTTTTCGGTGTCCGTTTACCTACCGTACCACGTACCTCCTTACTTTCACGATTCTGGAGTGTTCTGGAAGGACTCTTTTATGTGTTCTTCCGGTGTCAAAGTTTGGATAATATTACTTTCAACATTAATGGGCGTACCTGAGATATAATGCTTTATTCGTTGTCCATTGACAACCTTCGGGTTAGTACCTTCGAAATTATTTATTTTGATGGCTCCAGACCGGTAAACCTCCTCGATAACATAGGGGCCTTCCCATTTTGAGAGGAGTTTTCCCGCAAAGAATCTAAAACGAGAGTTGTAAAAAAGAACATATTCTCCAACTTGTCATGCCATCTTTTAACTTTCTCTTTGAATAATTTTGCATTTTCATAAGCTTGGGTTCTCCATTCATCTAATGAGCTAATATCAAATAACCTCTTTTCACCAGCAAGTTTGAAATCATAGTTGAGGACTGCCCAAAATGCTTTATGTTCTAACTCAAGAGGCAAATGACAAGCTTTTCCATAAACCATTTTGTAAGGAGACATACCCATAGGATTTTTATATGTTGTTTTATAAGCCGAAAGTGCATCATCTAATTTCTTAGACCAATTCTTCCTGGACCCATTTGCAGTCTTTTGCAAAATTAATTTTATTTCTCTATGCTAAGTTCAACTTGACCACTAGACTGAGGATGATGGGGTGATGCAATTCTATGGTTAACATCATACTTAGCCAGCATTTTACGGAAAGCGCCATGAGTAAAGTGTGAACCACCATAAGTCATTAAATATCTAGGGACTCCAAACCTTGGGAAAAAATAACTTCCTTAAGCATTTTAATGGAGGTGTTGTGATCAGCACTACTAGTTGGAATAGCTTTTACCCATTTAATAACATAATCAACAGCAACCAAAATATGTGTATACTCATGAGAGGAAGGAAAAGGTCCCATGTAATCAAATCCCCAAACATCAAATGGTTCAACAGCAAGTGAATAATTCATAGGCATTTCTTGACGCTTACCGATATTACCTATTCTTTGACATTCATCAGAAGATGAGACGAACTTACGTGCATCCTTGAAGAGAGTAGGCCAATAAAATCCAGACTGCAATACCTTATGGGCAGTTCTATCTCTAGCATGATGCCCTCCATAAGCTTCGGAGTGATATTTCCATAGGATTTGTCCCTATTCATGCTCAGGTACACAACGTCTAATAATACCATCTACTACTTCTTTATAAAGATGTGGGTCATCCCAAAAGTAATGTCTCAAATCATAGAAGAATTTTTTTCTTTTGTTGGTAAGTAAAGCTAGGTGGTAAATATTTAGCAACAATGTAATTAGCATAGTCAGCATACCAAGGAGTACTATGAGAAACATTTATTGCAGCTAACTGCTCATCAGGAAAACTATCATCAATAGAAAGTGGGTCATCAAGCACATTTTCAAGCCTAGATAAATTATCAGCTACGGGGTTCTCAGCTCCTTTTCTATCAATTATATGTAAATCAAATTATTGCAACAGGAGAACCCAACGAATAAGTCTAGGTTTAGCATCTTTCTTTTCCATAAGATATTTAATAGAAGCGTGGTCTGTGTGAACAGTTACTTTGGAATCAACAATATAAGGTCTAAATTTATCACAAGCAAACACCACTGCTAAGAATTCTTTTTCAATAGTAGCATAATTTCTTTGAGCACTGTCTAGAGTTTTACTAGCATAATGGATAACATTCAATCTCTTATCAACTCTTTGTCCTAGAACAACACCAACATCATAGTGACTAGCATCACACATAATTTCAAAAGGCAAGTTCCAATCAGGTGGTTGAACAATAGGTGCAGAAATTAAGGCTTTCTTGAGTGTTTCAAAGGCTTCTAAACAATCATCATCAAAAACAAAAGGAATATCCTTTTGCAAAAGACTAGTGAGAGGCCTAGAAATTTTAGAAAAGTCTTTGATAAATCTCCTATAGAAACCAGCATGACCTAGGAAACTACGAATACCTTTTATATCTCTAGGACATGGCATTTTCTCAATTGCATCAACCATAGCTTTGTCCACTTGAATACCTCTTTTGTAAATTCTATGACCCAAGACAATGCCTTCATTAACTATAACGTGGCACTTCTCCCAATTCAAGACAAGATTTGTTTGTTCACATCTCTGCAAAACTCGATCAAGATTGCTTAAACAATCAGCAAAAGACTTCCCATAAATAGAAAAGTCATCCATCAAAACCTCAACAATCTTTTCAGAAAAAATAGAGAATATAGTAGTCATACATATTTTAAAGGTAGCAGGAACATTACATAAACCAAAAGGCATACATCTATAAGCATAAGTTCCAAAAGGACAAGTAAAAGTGGTTTTTTTATCAGGTTGAGAAACAGGTATTTGTGAAAAGCCAGAATATCCATCAAGGAAGCAAAAGTGTGTGTGCTTAGATAATCTTTCAACCATTTGATCAATAAAAGGCAAAGGGTAATGATCTTTTCTAGTTGCTTTGTTTAATTTTCAAAATTCATTTACCATCCTATAGCATGTAACTATTCTTTATGGAATAAGCTCATTCTTATCATTAGGAACAACCATTATACCTCCTTTCTTAGGGACACAATGAACAGGACTTACCCATCTACTATCATCCATGGGATATATTGTACCTGCTTCCAGAAGTTTTAATATTTCCGTTCTTACCACTTCTTTCCTCTTCGGATTTAGCCGACGTTGGTGATCAACAACGGGTTTAGCATAAGGTTCCATATTAATTTTGTGTTGACATAGAGTGGGGCTAATGCCCTTTAGGTCATCAAGGGTGAAGGAAATATGCCCTAGAGGAAATAATAAAGTTATTATCTATATTTCCTTATGTCATGATAAATGTTTATTATTCATGCTAGAATTGTATTAACCGGAAACTTAGTACATGTGTGAATACATAGACAAAACAGAGTGTCCCTAGTATGCCTCTACTTGACTAGCTCATTAATCCAAGATGGTTAAGTTTCCTGACCATGGACTTGAGTTGTCATTTGATGAATGGGATCACATCATTAGAGAATGATGTGATTGACAAGACCCATCCGTTAGCTTAGCATAATGATCGTTAAGTTTTATTGCTATTGCTTTCTTCATGACTTATAAATATTCCTCTAACTATGAGATTATGCAACTCCCGAATACTGGAGGAACACCTTGTGTGCTATCAAACGTCACAACGTAACTGGGTGATTATAAAGATGCTCTACAGGTGTCTCCGAAGGTGTCTGTTGGGTTGGCATATATCAAGATTAAGATTTGTCACTCCGAGTGTCGGAGAGGTATCTCTGGGCCCTCTCGGTAATGCACATCACTATAAGCCTTGCAAGCAATGTTACTAATGAGTTAGTTACGGGATGATGAATTACAGAACGAGTAAAGAGACTTGCCAGTAACCAGATTGAACTAGGTGTGAGAATACCGACGATCGAATCTCGGGCAAGTAACATTCCGATGACAAAGGAAATTACGTATGTTGTCATAAGGTTCGACCGATAAAGATCTTCGTAGAATATGTAGGAGCCAATATGGGCATCCAGGTTCCGCTATTGGTTATTGACCGGAGAGGTGTCTCGGTCATGTCTACATAGTTCTCGAACCCGTAGGGTCCGCACGCTTAACGTTCGTTGACGATATAGTATTATATGAGTTATGTATGTTGGTGACCGAATGTTGTTTGGAGTCCCGGATGAGATCACGGACATGACGAGGAGCTCCGGAATGGTCCGGAGGTAAAGATTCATATATTGGATGATATGGTTAGGCCAAGGGGTCAGGACCACAGGGCTATAGGTCGATGCAAAAGATAGTTTTGCGGAGGTCAGAGGCCAAACGCCGGAGACCCCGGCGGTTGGCCCTGGGCCAGACGCCGAGGCCCATGGCGTCTGGGCCAGACGCCAAGGATTGTGGCGTTTGGTCCTGGAGTCCGAGTGGGACTCTTGCCTTCCGAGCAAAACCGACTTTGAGGAGGCTTTTACTCAAGTTTCGACCCCAGGGCTCAACATATAAATAGAGGGGAAGGGATAGAACCCAAGACACATCAAGAAACACCAAGCCGTGTGCAGGCAACCCCGTCCCCTCTAGTTTATCCTCCGCCATAGTTTCCGTAGTGCTTAGGCGAAGCCTTGTGGAGATTGTTCTTCACCAACACCGTCACCACGTCATCGTGCTGCTGGAACTTATCGACTACTTCGGCCGTCTTGTTGGATCAAGAAGGCGAGGATGTCATCGAGCTGAACGTGTGCCGAACACAGAGGTGCCGTACGTTCGGTACTTGATCAGGACAGATCGTGAAGGTGTGCGACTACATCAGCCGCGTTGATAAACCCTTCCGCTTTGCGATCTTCAAGGGTATGAAGATACACTCCCCCTCTCGTTGCTATGCATATCCTAGATAGATCTTGCGTAATCGTAGGAAAATTTTGAAATACTACATTCCCCAACAGTGGCATCCGAGCCAGGTCTATGCGTAGATGTTATATGCACGAGTAGAACACAATGAGTTGTGGGCGATAATAGTCATACTTCTTACCAGCAACGTCTTACTTTGATTCGGCAATATTGTTGGATGAAGCGGCCCAGACCGACATTACATGACCGCGTTCATGAGACTGGTTCTACCGACGTGCTTCGCACACAGGTGGATAGCGGGTGTCAGTTTCTCTAACTTTAGTTGAATCGAGTTTGACTATGCTCGGTCCTTGTTGAAGGTTAAAATAGCACACTTGACGAAAAATCGTTGTGGTTTTGATGCGTAGGTAAGAATGGTTCTTGCTAGAAGCCCGTAGCAGCCACGTAAAACTAGCAACAACAAAGTAGAGGACGTCTAACTTGTTTTTGTAGGCTTGCTATGATGTGATATGGTCAAGACGTGATGATATATAAATTGTTGTATGAGATGATCATGTTTTGTAAAAGTTATCGGCAACTGACAGGAGCCTTATGGTTGTCACTTTATTGTAGGAAATGCAATCGCCATGTAATTGCTTTACTTTATCACTAAGCGGTAGAGATAGTCATAGAAGCAATAGTTGGCGAGACGACAACGATACTATGATGGAGATCAAGGTGTCAAGCCGGTGACGATGGTGATCATGACGGTGCTTTGGAGATGGAGATCAAAGGCACAAGATGATGATGGCCATATCATATCACTTATTTTGATTGCATGTGATGTTTATCCTTTATGCATTTTATTTTGCTTAGTACGACGGTAACATTATAAGATGATCCCTCACTAAATTTCAAGGTACAAGTGTTCTCCCTGAGTATGCACCGTTGCTATAGTTCGTCGTGCTGAGACACCACGTGATGATTGGGTGTGATAAGCTCTACGTTCACATACAACGGGTGCAAGCCAGTTTTGCACACGCAGAATACTCGGGTTAAACTTGACGAGCCTAGCATATGCAGATATGGCCTCAGAACACTGAGACCGAAAGGTCGAGCGTGAATCATATAGTAGATATGATCAACATAGTGATGTTCACCATTGAAAGCTACTCCATCTCACGTGATGATCGGACATGGTTTAGTTGAGATGGATCACATGATCATTTAGATAACAAGAGGGATGTCTATCTAAGTGGGACTTCTTAAGTAATATGATTAATTGAACTTTAATTTATCATGAACTTAGTCCTGATAGTATTTGCATAACTATGTTGTAGATCAATAGCTCGCGATCTAGCTCCCCGTTTATTTTCAATATGTTCCTAGAGAAAACTAAGTTGAAAGATGATAGTAGCAATGATGCGGACTTCGTTCGTGATCTGAGGATTATCCTCATTGCTGCACACAAGAATTATGTCCTTGATGCACCGCTAGGTGATAGACCTATTGTAGGAGCAGATGCAGACGTTATGAACGTTTGATAAGCTCGGTATGATGACTACTTGATAGTTTAGTGCACCATGCTTCACGGCTTAGAATCGGGACTTCAAAAATGTTTTGAACGACATGGAGCATATGAGATGTTCCAAGAGTTGAAATTTGTATTTCAGACTCATGCCCGTGTTAAGAGGTATGAGACCTCTCACAAGTACTTTGCCTACAAGATGGAGGAGAATAGCTCAGCCAGTGAGCATGTGCTTAGAATGTCTGAGTACTACAATCGCTTGAATCAAGTGGGAGTTAATCTTCCAGATAAGATAGTGATTGACAGAGTTCTCTTGTCACTATCACCAAGTTACTAGAACTTCATGATGAACTATAATATGCAAGGGATGACGAAAACGATTCCCGAGCTCTTCGCGATGTTGTAGTCAGTGAAGTATAAATCAAGAAAGAGCATCAAGTGTTGATGGTTAACAATACCACTAGTTTCAAGAAAAAGGGCAAAGGTAAAGAAAGGGAACTTCAAGTAGAATGGCAAGCAAGTTGCCACTCCCATGAAGAAGCCCAAAGCTGAACCCAAGCCTGAAACTGAGTGCTTCTACTGCAAAGGAAATGGTCACTGGAAGTGGAACTGCCCTAGATACTTGGCGGATAAGAAGGATGGCAAAGGAACAAAGGTATATTTGATATACATGTTATTGATGTGTACTATACTAGTGTTTATAGCAACCCCTCGGTATTTTATACTGGTTCAGTTGCTAAGAGTAGTGACTCAAAACGGGAGTTGCAAAATAAACAGAGACTAGTTAAGGGCGAGGTGATGATGTGAGTTGGAAGTGATTCCAAGGTTGATAAGATCACCAAAGCACACTCCCTTTACCTTCGGTATTAGTGTTGAACCTAAAATAAATGTTATTTGGTGTTTGCGTTAAGCATGAATATGATTGGATCATGTTTATTGCAATACAATTATTCATTTAAGTCAAAGAATAATTGTTGTTCTATTTACATGAATAAAACCTTCTATGGTCATACACTCAATATAAATGGTTTATTGAATCTCAATCGTAGTGATACGCATATTCATAATATTGAAGCCAAAAGATGCAAAGTTAATAATGATAGTGCAACTTATATATGGCACTGCCCTTTAGGTCATATTGGTGTAAAGAGCATGAAGAAACTCCATGCTGATGGACTTTTGGAATCACTTGATTATGAATCACTTGATGCTTGCGAACCATGCCTCATGGGCAAGATGACTAAGACTCCGTTCTCCGAAACAATGGAGCGAGCAACTGACTTATTGGAAATAATACATACTAATGTATGCGGTCCGATGAGTGTTGAGGCTCGCGGCAGGGTATCGTTATTTTCTGACCTTCACAGATGATTTGAGCAGATATGAGTATATCTACTTGATGAAACATAAGTCTGAAACATTTGAAAAGTTCAAACAATTTCAGAGTGAAGTGGAAAGTCATCATAACAAGAAAATAAAGTTTCTACGATCTGATCATGGAGGTGAATATTTGAGTTATGAGTTTGATCTTCGTTTGAAACAATGTGGAATAGTTTCGCAACTCATGCCACCTGGAACACCATAGTGTAATGGTGTGTCCGAACATCGTAACCGTACTTTATTAGATATGGTGCGATCTATGATGTCTCTTACCGATTTACCACTATCGTTTTAGGGTTATGCATTAGAGACAGCTGCATTCACGTTAAATAGGGCACCATCTAAGTCCCTTGAGACGACACCGTACGAACTGTGGTTTAGCAAGAAACCTAAGTTGTCGTTTCTTAAAGTTTGGGGTTGCGATGCTTATGTGAAAAAGCTTCAACCTGATAATTTCGAACCCAAATCAGAGAAATGTGTCTTCATAGGATACCCAAAGGAGACTGTTGGGTACACCTTCTATCATAGATCCGAAGGCAAGATATTCGTTGCTAAGAATGGGTCCTTTCTAGAGAAGGAGTTTCTCTCGAAAGAAGTGAGTGGGAGGAAAGTAGAACTTGATGAGGTAATTGTACCTGCTCCCCTATTGGAAAGTAGTTCATCACAGAAATCAGTTGCAGTGATTCCTACACCAATTAGTGAGGAAGCTAATGATGATGATCATGAAACTTTGGATCAGGTTACTACTAAACCTCGTAGGTCAACCAAAGTAAGATCCACACCAGAGTGGTACGATAATCCTGTTCTGGAGGTCATGTTACTTGACCATGACGAACCTACAAACTATGAGGAAGCGATGATGAGCCCAAATTCCGCGAAATGGCTTGAGGCCATGAAATCTGAGATGGGATCTATGTATGAGAACAAAGTGTGGACTTTGTTGACTTGCCCTATGATCGGCAAGCCATAGAGAATAAATGGATCTTCAAGAGGAAGACAAACGCTGATAGTAGTGTTACTATCTACAAAGCTAGACTTGTTGAAAAAAGGTTTATGATAAGTTCAAGGTGTTGATTACAATGAGATTTTCTCACTCGTAGCAATGCTTAAGTCTGTCCGAATCGTGTTAGCAATTGCCACATTTTATGAAATCTGGCAAAAGGATGTCAAAACTGCATTCCTTAATGGGTTTCTTAAAGAAGAGTTGTATATGATGCAACCAGAAGGTTTTGTCAATCCTAATGGTACTAACAAAGTGTGCAAGCTCCAGCGATCCATCTATGGACTAGTGCAAATATCTCGGAGTTGGCATATATGCTTTGATAAAGTGATCAAAGCATATGGTTTTATACAGACTTTTGGTGATGCCTGTATTTACAAGAAAGTGAGTGGGGGCACTACAGCCTTTCTGATAAGTATATGTGAATGACATATTGTTGATCAGAAATGATGTAGAATTTTATGGAAAGCATAAAGGAGTGTTTGAAAGAAGTTTTTTCAAAGAAAGACCTCGATGAAGCTGCTTAAATATTGAGCATCAAGATCTATAGAGATAGTTCAAGACGCTTGATAAGTTTTTTCAGTGAGTACATACCTTGACAAGATTTTGAAGTAGTTCAAAATGGAACAGTCAAAGAAGGAGTTCTTGCCTGTGTTGCAAGGTGTAAAGTTGAGTAAAGACTCAAAACCCGACCACGGCAGAAAATAGAAAGAGAATGAAAAGTCATTCCCTATGCCTCGGTCATAGGTTCTATAAAGTATGCTATGCTGTGTACCAGACCTATTGTGTACCTCACCATGAGTTTGGCCAAAGGGTACAATAGTGATCCAGGAGTGGATCACTGGACAACGGTCAAAATTATCCTTAGTGGAATAAGGATATGTTTCTTGGTTATGGAGGTGATAAAAAGTTTGTCGTAAAGGGATACGCCGATGCAAGCTTTGACACTGATCCGCATGACTCTAAGTCTTAATCTAGATACATATTGAAAGTGGGAGCAATTATCTAGAGTAGCTCCATGCAGAGCATTGTAGACATAGAAATTTGCAAAATACATACGGGTCGCAATATGTCAGACCCATTGACTAAACCTCTCTCACAAGCAAACCATGATCACACCTTAGTACTCTTTGGGTGTTAATCACATAGCGATTTGAACTAGATTGTTCACTCTAGTAAACCTTTGGGTGTTAGTCACATGGCGATGTGGACTAATCACATAAAAATGTGAACTATTGGTGTTAAATCACATGACCATGTGAACTAGATTATTGACTCTAGTGCAAGTGGGAGACTGAAGGAAATATGCCCTAGAGGCAATAATAAAGTTGTTATCTATATTTCCTTATATCATGATAAATGTTTATTATTCATGCTAGAATTGTATTAACCGGAAACTTAATACATTTGTGAATACATAGACAAAACAGAGTGTCCCTAGTATGCCTCTACTTGACTAGCTCGTTAATCAAACATGGTTAGTTTCCTGACCATGGACATGTGCTGTCATTTGATAAACGGGATCACATCATTAGAGAATGATGTGATTGATAAGACCCAATCATTAGCTTAGCATAATGATCGTTAAGTTTTATTGCTATTGCTTTCTTCATGACTTATACATATTCCTTTGACTATGAGATTATGCAACTCCCGAATACCGAAGGAACACCTTGTGTGCTATCAAACGTCATAACGTAACTGGGTGATTATAAAGATGCTCTATAGGTGTCTCTGAAGGTGTTTGTTGGGTTGGCATATATCAAGATTAAGATTTGTCACTCCGAGTGTTGGAGAGGTATCTCTGGGCCCTCTCAGTAATGCACATAACTATAAGCCTTGCAAGCAATGTGACTAATGAGTAAGTTACGGGATGATGCATTACAGAACGAGTAAAGAGACTTGCCAGTAACCAGATTGAACTAGGTGTGAGAATACCGGTGATCGAATCTCGGGCAAGTAACATTCCGATGACAAAGGAAATTACATATGTTGTCATAAGGTTCGACCGATAAAGATATTCGTAGAATATGTAGGAGCCAATATGGGCATCCAGGTTCCGCTATTGGTTATTGACCGGAGAGGTGTCTCGGTCATGTCTACATAGTTCTCGAACCCGTAAGGTCCGCACGCTTAACGTTCATTGACGATATAGTATTATATGAGTTATGTATGTTGGTGACCGAATGTTGTTCAGAGTCCCGGATGAGATCACGAACATGACGAGGAGCTCCGGAATGGTCCGGAGGTAAAGATTCATATATTGGATGATATGGTTAGGCCAAGGGTTCAGGCCCACGGGGCTATAGGTCGGTGCAAAAGATAGTTTTGCGGAGGTCAGAGGCCAAACGCCGGAGACCCCGGCGGTTGGCCCTGGGCCAGACGCTGAGGCCCATGGCGTCTGGGCCAGATGCCAAGGATTGTGGCGTTTGGTCCTGGAGTCCGAGTGGGACTCTTGCCCAAGCTTTTAAATCAAGGCTGATATGACCGATATAAAGGCCGATATATCACTTTTGGGGCTCTACCGACATATACATAACATATCATCTTTTAAATATCATTTTCAAACATATCACCCGATATGGACCGAAATATCAACCGATATGGCTGATATCTAGCCCGATATGTCCACCGATATAGTAGGATACATAGATAACAATAGTTCTTTATTAAATAACAGTGAAATAAGATTATGCACTTACAACTTCAACATATATTATCAAAGTCATGCACAATGTTTCGTACAAATGCATACATATCGTATTTTTTTAATCATAGAGTAAGAATTTTGTGAATCTTCCTTAATAGTTTCTTAATCAGCAAGTTAATAAACTAGGAATCTAAAGGTGTTATGTTGAAGCATTGACGTCATACATTTTGTTTTACTAAAAATACATGTTTTGAACAAGAATAATGAAAAAAAAGTAGACATGTTTTCTCCGATATATCTACATATCGTCCAATATATCACCCGACATCCGACATCGGATATGTCGAAGCCAAATCAATACGAACCCGATATCCGATATTTTGAAGCTTGCTCTTGCCTTTCGGGCAAAACCGACTTTGAGGAGTCTTTTACTCCAAGTTTCGACCCCAGGGCTCAACATATAAATAGAGGGGCAGAGCTAGCACCCAAGACACATCAAGAAACACCAAGCCGTGTGCCGTCAACCCCGTCCCCTCTAGTTTATCCTCCGTCATAGTTTCCATAGTGCTTAGGCAAAGCCCTGCGGAGATTGTTCTTCACCAACACCGTCACCACGCCGTTGTGCTGCCGGAACTCATCAACTACTTCGCCCGTCTCGCTGGATGAAGAACACGAGGACGTCATCGAGCTGAACGTGTTCTGAACACGGAGGTGCCCTACGTTCGGTACTTGATCGGGACGGATCGTGAAGGTGTATGACTACATCAACCGCATTGATAAACGCTTTCGCTTTGCGATCTTCAAGGGTATGAAGATACACTCCCCTTCTCGTTGCTATGCATCTCCTAGATAGATCTTGCGTGATCGTAGGAAAATTTTGAAATACTGCGTTCCCCAACAAAGAGTATATCCAATAGCAGCTCGGTGCTTCCTTAGAACTTTCAATAATCTTTCTTCTTCATGTTCTGAAAGGTTAGCACTAATAATAACTGGATATATCTTGTTTTCATCAAGATAAGCATATTTCAAAGTGTCTAGCAATTGTTTTAATTCAAACACAGGATCACATTTAGGTGGAGGAGGACCTCCTAGAATTTCAATAGGAAAATTGTGTTAAAGCAGAGGACATTGTTCAAACAAAATCTTATCTATTTCATTTCTTTCATGCATAAGTAAATCATTTTCATGGTCTAGCAAATATTGTTCTAAAGGATCAGTAGGTGGCACAACAATAGAAGCAAGACCAATTAATTCATCCTTACTAGGCAATTCTTTTTCATGAAGATTTATACTAAACTTGGAAAAATTAAACTCATGAGACTCATCTCCAAAACTAACACCGACAGTTTGTTTCTCACAATCTATTCTAGCATTAATGCTGTTAAGAAAGATCTACCAAGAATAATGGGACAGAAGTCATCTTGTGGGGAACCAAGAACAAGAAAATCAGTAGGGTATTTTATTTCCCCACACAAGACTTCAACATCTCTAACAATCCCAACTGGTGATATAGTGTCTCTATTAGCAAGTTTAATAGTAACATCTATTTCTTCTATCTCTGCGGGTGATATGTCATTCATAATTTCTTGATATAAGGAATAAGGAATAACACTCACACTAGCACCTATGTCACATAAACCATGATAACAGTGATCTCCTATTTTAACTGAGATGACAGGCATGCCAACAACAGGTCTATGTTTATCCTTTTTATCAGGTTTGGCAATTGTAGCAGCTTCTTCACAGAAGTAAATAACATGCCCATCCATATCTTCTTTCAAGAGATCTTTAACCATAGCAATGCTAGGTTCTACTTTAATTTGTTCATCAGGTTTAGGTGTTCTAATATAGCTTTTGTTAACCACAGTTGAATCTCTAGCATGTTCCTTTATCCTAACAGGAAAAGGTGGTTTCTCAATATAAGCAGAAGGGACAACTAGATCAACATTACAAAGTATAGTTTCTTCTTTAACTGGTACCGGTTCTTTAATTTCTTCTTTAATAGGTGGGTGATATTAAAACCACTTCTCTTTAGGGAGTTCAACATGAGTAGCAAATGATTCACAAAAGGAGGCTACTATCTCAGAGTTAAGTCCATATTTAGTGCTAAACTTCTGAAAAGCATCGGTATCCATAAAATATTTAACACAATCATACTTAAGTTTAATACATGACTCTTTACCTTCGTCGAGTTCCCAATATTCAGAGTTGCATTTAATTATTTCCAAAAGATCCCACCGGAATTCAATAGTTTTCTTCATAAAAGAACCAGCACAAGAAGTATCAAGCATGGTTTGATCATTACGAGAAAGTCGAGCATAAAAATTCTGGATAATAATTTCTCTTGAGAGCTCATGATAGGGCATGAATATAACATTGACTTAAGCCTCCCCCAAGCTAGAGCGATACTTTCTCCTTCACGAGGCAAAAAATTATATATATAATTCCGATCTCGATGAACTAGATGCATAGGATAATTTTTTTGGTGAAATTCCAATTTCAAACGATTCCAATTCCATGATCCAATATCATTGCATAGCCTATACCATGCCAATGGTTTTCCCTTCAAAGATAAGGGGAAAACCTTTTTCATCACTTCATCTCCGGGTAAACCTGCAAGCTTAAACAATCCACAAATTTGTTCCACATATATCAAGTGCATATCAGGATGTTCGGTTCCATCTCCTGCATAAGGATTAGCTAGCAGTTGTTCTATCATACCCGAAGGAATTTTATATTCAATATTTTCAGTAGGTGAAGTAGGTTGAGGGGTAGCTAATTGTGGTTCCGGACGAGGTGAAGATACCCCGAACAAACCCCTCAAAGGATTGTTTTCCATAGTAACAAGTGACAATAAACTTTAGCACACTATATAAATGTTTCCTTACCAAATTCCACTTACCAAAGGTGCTTCACTCCCCGGCAACAGCACAAGAAAATATCCTTGATGACCCACAAGTATAGGGATCAATTGTAGCTCTTTTCGATAAGAGTGTCGAACCCAACGAGGAGCAGAAGGAAATGACAAGTACTTTTCAGTAAGGTAATGACAAGTATTTATGAAATTGTAAGTAGCGGAGTAGTTTGATAGCAAGATAATTTGGAACGAGCAAGTAACGATAGTAGTAACAAAAGTGCAGCAAGGTAGCCCAATCCTTTTGAGGCAAAGGACAGTCCAAAACGGTCTCTTATGATAAGCAAAGCGTTCTTGAGGGTACACGGGAATTTCATCTAGTGTTGGTTTAATTCGTGTTTGCTACTTTGATAATTTGATATGTGGGTGGACCGGTGCTTAGGTGTTGTTCTTACTTGAACAAACCTCCTACTTATGATTAACCCTCCCGCAAGCATCCACAACTACGAGAAAAGTATTAAGAATAAATTCTAACCATAGCATTAAACTTTTGGATCCAATTGGTCCCTCACGGAATAGCGCATAAACTAGGGTTTAAGCTTCTGTCCCTTTCAATATTTTAGCTTGTTTGGAGTTGTGAAGAATAGGTAGCCTGACGTAGCTTTTCCAGGTCTGTATTTCCAGCTGCCGGAATTATCCCTCTTGGTGTGTACCTTGCAAATTATGAGAGAAAAGGCATTAGAATTGCTCCAAAAAGCATTATTTTGGATAAAAACATCATAAATAATAGTAAGAAAACATGATGCAAAATGGATGTATCAATGTCCCTGCTCCCCTTCCTGGCAAGGAACATACTGTACGTACTAAATACAGAATAACAAAAGAGGAACATGTTAAAGAACAGAAGAGGAAGCATATTCTTGGGGTTCCGCTTCATTGCATACAATGTTGGTTGCCCTCTCATGATGAATCACAACTCCCAAAGAAATGCAATTCCATGCTGTCTCTATATGTGGCCACATGCATTTGTAAAATCAAGTGGGAGCATTACCTGACCAATTAAATGTGTGCTTGTTAACTAATATCAGTATCATATCTTAATTCGTATTTGAAGAAGTAAGCTTTGGACTTATGATTGGTGAGTTGTTTAGCTTCAAGAGTGGACTGCTGCTAGTGCGACACAAAGCATCTACACAGATCATAGTGTAGATATAACGGGAAAACCGTAAGCATCACAAGTAAAATCAGCAAAGTGGAACTTGTCAGATGTGGGGTTCCAGCAAACCCTTAAGGTTCAAACTCTGGGGTGCGCGCGGAGTCTTTCCCTCCTATCGATCTACGCCCTAACCCGCTGAGATCTCGCGGACGAACTCGACGAACTCACAACACAGAAAGACATGAGATTTATACTGGTTCAGGCCACCGTTGTGGTGTAATACCCTACTCCAGTGTGGTGGTGGTGGATTGCCTCTTGGGCTGATGATGAACAGTACAAGGGGATGAACAGCCTCCTGAGGTTGAGGTGTTCTTGTGCTCTGCGAACTTGTGGGTGAGAACTCGATGCCTACTACTACGGTGGCTAGGCCTATTTATAGAGGCCCTGGTCCTCTTCCCAAATAATGAGCGGGAAGGGAGCCAACAACGGCGGGCAAATTTGAAGGGGAACAACTAGTACAAGCTATCCTGACAAAAGGTGGTCTTCGCCTGCGAAAAGCTCTGGTGGTGACGCCGTCTTGGGCTCCACGATGACCTCCGTCTTGCCGTCCTCCTGGTCTTGGTCTCGTTGCACCAATATAGCAACCTTTGCATGATGCTTCGGTACTCTGCTTCTGTGCTTGCCCTCCTCAGCACCAAAGAGGAAACAAGGACTCTGCGCGTGCTGGCGCCCGCCTGGCGCCCGCCTGGTGCCGATCGTCATGGCTCACGTCACGAGGGCCTCGTGAGGTTCGCCCCGCCTTGATGTCTCCGCCCCTCGCGAGCCTGCATGGGGAGGGGCCGCTCCAGAGGAGGTCTTGTGTCGTCCGCCTCGCGAGGCTTGGCCCTCTTGAGGGTGTTGAATGCCTTGCTGATGAAGAAGGGCCATATAGGCCCGCTAACTCAGCCACGCCGCGGGCCGCAGGCACGCAAGTCTGGGGACCCCCGTTCCCAGAACACCGATAGTAGCCCCCGAGCCCAAGGTGCGCTCGGGCTTGGCTTCGCGGCGAAGCCAAGGGTCAAGTTTGGAGCACCGCGGGCCCCAAAATCCTGCGGCCTTGGTCGACACGTGGCGGTTGATTGGACGTGGGTGTCTCCGCTTCCCCACGTTGCCTCGGCAACTGCTCGACTTGACAAGTCCCTTGTGGTCTGCAATTGCTCAAGAACTGCAAAAATTTTGTTAGGGAGTTTGCCAGGAGATTTGTCGTTCACCCAAGCCTTGACCCGGTGCTTTGTATCGCGATACCCGTGGGGCACGGATTAGGAGAGGTGCGCCAGCTTCCAAGCTCGAACGAGGATGGCTCGCGAGAAGGCAGAGAGAAGAAAAACGCTCGCGAGGGCAGAAGAAAAAGCGCTCGCGAGGGCGCCTGCTCAACCCCCCTCACGAGGTATGCGAGAGAGAAAAATACGAGCGAACCAGGGCTGAAAAATGCGGTAAGAGGCAAGGAAATTGAACCAGTGGGGAACACCAAAGGCAAACTTCGATTTAAGGAAAGGCGAGCCAACTGCGGAAAGCAAATGAAAAGCCGCGTCCGGCACCTAGTCTAGTCTTCAAGTCTTCTCACCAGCGCGGAGCTAAGTGCTGTCTACTAGGCGTGGGAGGGAGCCCCAGGGCTGGAGGCCGGCGCTCCTGAGACTCCGGGGCGTGTACAGCCCCACTCATTATTACATGAGAGTGTCACGGGCGGCGATTCTTTACAGGCACCGGGCCTTCTTCACAGGCACTGGGCCTTTCTTCTCACCAGCGCGGAGCTAAGTGCTGTCCACTAGGCGTGGGAGGGAGCCCCAGGGCCTGAGGCCGGCGCTCCTGAGACTCTGGGGCGTGTACAGCCCCGCCCTAACACGTGGCTTGCACGGCAGGGCTGCGAGGTGTATCTGGGCACTCGCGAGCCAGCGCGGGACTCACGAGGCCCTACCTCAAGGTGGGTTGGGCCTGGTCTTGGGTCTTGATGGCTGTATGTTCCTGCGAGGCGGTTAGATGCAAGCGCTCTATGATGTCTACTACACAACCTTCTTCCTGTAGACGTTGTTGGGCCTCCAACTGCAGAGGTTTGTAGGACAGTAGCAAATTTCCCTTAAGTGGATGACCTAAGGTTTATCAATCCGTGGGAAGCGTAGGATGAAGATGGTCTCTCTCAAGCAACCCTGCAACCAAATAACAAAGAGTCTCTTGTGTCCCCAACACACCCAATACAATGGTAAATTGTATAGGTGCACTAGTTCGGCGAAGAGATGGTGATACAAGTGCAATATGGATGATAGATATGGGTATTTGTAATCTGAAAATATAAAAACAGCAAGGTAGCAAGCGATAAAAGTGAGCGTAAACGGTATTGCAATGCGTTGAAACAAGGCCTAGGGTTCATACTTTCACTAGTGCAAGTTCTCTCAACAATAATAAGATAGTTTGATCATATGATAATCCCTCAACATGCAACAAAGAGTCACTCCAAAGTCACTAATAGCGGAGAACGAACGAAGAGATTATGGTAGGGTACGTAACCACCTCAAAGTTATTCTTTCCAATCAATCCGTTGGGCTATTCCTATAAGTGTCACAAACAGCCCTAGAGTTCATACTAGAATAACACCTTAAGACACAAATCAACCAAAACCCTAATGTCACCTAGATACTCCATTGTCACCTCAAGTATCCGTGGGCATGATTATACGATATGCATCACACAATCTCAGAATCATCTATTCAACCAACACACAGAACCTCAAAGAGTGCCCCAAAGTTTCTACCGGAGAATCAAGACGAAAACGTGTGCCAACCCCTATGCATAGGTTCATGGGCGGAACCCGCAAGTTGATCACCAAAACATACATCAAGTGAATCACGTGATATCCCGTTGTCACCACAGATACGCACGGCAAGACATACATCAAGTGTTCTCAAATCATTAAAGACTCAATCCGATAAGATTACTTCAAAGGGGAAACTCAATCCATTACAAGAGAATAGAGGGGGAGAAACATCATAAGATCCAACTACAATAGCAAAGCTCGCGGTACATCAAGATCGTGCCAAATCAAGAACACGAGAGAGAGAGATCAAACACATAGCTACTGGTACATACCCTCAGCCCCGAGGGTGAACTACTCCCTCCTCATCATGGAGAGCGCCGGGATGGTGAAGATGGCCACCGGTGAGGGATCCCCCCTCCGGCAGGGTGCCGGAACAGGGTCCCGATTGGGTTTTGGTGGCTACGGAGACTTGCGGCAGTGGAACTCCCGATCTATTCTGTTCTCCGATCGTTTTAGGGTATATGGAGTTATATAGGCGGAAGAAGTACGTCGGTGGACCTCCGGGCTGTCCACGAGGCTGGGGGCGCGCCCTAGGGGGGTGGGCGCGCCCCCCACCCTCGTGGGAAGCCCGGGACTCCCCTGGTGCAGCTCCGGTACTCCGTGGGCTTCTTCTGGTCCAAAAATAAGTTTCGTGGAGTTTCAGGTCAATTGGACTCCGTTTGATATTCCTTTTCTTCGAAACACTAAAATATGCAAAAAAAAAACAGCAATTCTGGGTTGGGCCTCCAGTTAATAGGTTAGTCCCAAAAATAATATAAAAGTGGATAATAAAGACAAATACTGTCCAAAACAGTAGATAATATAGCATGGAGCAATCAAAAATTATAGATACGTTGGAGACGTATCAAGCATCCCCAAGCTTAATTCCTGCTCGTCCTCGAGTAGGTAAATGATAAAAAGATAATTTTTGATGCGGAGTGCTACTTGGCATAATTTCAATGTAATTCTTCTTAATTGTGGTATGAATATTCATATCCGAAAGATTCAAGACAAAAGTTCATATTGACATAAAAATATAATACTTCAAGCATACTAACTAAGCAATTATGTCATCTCAAAACAACATGGCCAAAGAAAGCTCATCCCTACAAAATCATATAGTTTAGTCATGCTCCATTTTCGTCACACAAGAATGCTCTCATCATGCACAACCCCGATGACAAGCAAAGCAATTGTTTCATACTTCAATAATCTCAAACTCATAAACCTTCACGCAATACATGAGCGCGAGCCATGGTCATAGCACTATGGGTGGAATAGAATATGATGATGGGGGTTATGTGGAGAAGACAAAAAAGGAGAAGATCTCACATCAACGAGGCTAATCAATGGGATATGGAGATGCCCACCAATTGATGTTAATGCAAGGAGTAGGGATTGCCATGCAATGGATGCACTAGAGCTATAAATGTATGAAAGCTCAACAAAAGAAACTAAGTGGGTGTGCATCCAACTTGCTTGCTCATGAAGACCTAGGGCACTTGAGGAGGCCCATTGTTGGAATATACAAGCCAAGTTCTATAATGAAAAATTCCCACTAGTATATGAAAGTGACAAAACAAGAGACTCTCTATCATGAAGATTATGGTGCTACTTTGAAGCACAAGTGTGGCAAAGGATAGTAACATTGTCCCTTCTCTCTTTTTCTCTCATTTTTTTTGGGCCTTCTTTTTTTTATGGCCTTTCTCTTTTTTATATATACCTCACTTGGGACAATGCTCTAGAAAATGATGATCATCACACTTCTATTTATTTACAACTCAATAATACAACTCGATACTAGAACAAAGTATGACTCTATATGAATGCCTCCGGCGGTGTACCGGGATATGCAATGAATCAAGAGTGACATGTATGAAAGAATTATGAATGGTGGCTTTGCCACAAATACTATGTCAACTACATGATCATGCTAGCAATATGACAATGATGAATGTGTCATGATGAACGGAATGGTGGAAAGTTTCATGGCAATATATCTCGGAATGGCTATGGAATGCCATGATAGGTAGGTATGGTGGCTGTTTTGAGGAAGATATAAGGAGGTTTATGTGTGAAAGAGCGTATCATATCACGGGGTTTGGATGCACCGGCGAAGTTCACACCAACTCTCAATGTGAGAAAGGGCAATGCACGGTACCAAAGAGGCTAGCAATGATGGAAGGGTAAGAGTGCGTATAATCCATGGACTCAGCATTAGTCATAAAGAACTCACATACTTATTTCAAAAATCTACAAGCAATCGAAAACCAAAGCACTACACGCATGCTCCTAGGGGGATAGATTGGTAGGAAAAGACCATCGCTCGTCCCCGACCGCCACTCATAAGGAAGACAATCAAATAACACCTCATGTTTCAAATTTGTTACATAACGTTTACCATATGTGCATGCTACGGGACTTGCAAACTTCAACACAAGAATTCTTCAAATTCACAACTACTCAACTAGCACGACTTTGATATTATTACCTCCATATCTCAAAACAATCATCAAGCATCAAACTTCTCTTAGTATTCAACATATTCCTAAGAAAGTTTTACTATTTTTGTATACCTAGCATATTAAGATTATTAAGCAAATTACCATGCTATTCAAGACTCTCAAAATAATCTAAGTGAAGCGTGAGAGATCAATAGTTTCTTTAAAAAAAATCCACCACCGTGCTCTAAAAGATATAAGTGAAGCACTAGAGCAAAATTATATAGCTCAAAAGATATAAGTGAAGCACATAGAGTATTCTAACACATTCCAATTCATGTATGGCTCTCTCAAAAGGTGTGTATGGAAAGGATGATTGTGGTAAACTAAAAAGCAAAGACTCAAATCATACAAGACGCTCCAAGCAAAACACATATCATGTGGTGAATAAAAATATAGCTCCAAGTAAAGTTACCGATGGAAGTAGACGAAAGAGGGGATGCCTTCCGGGGCATCCCCAAGCTTTTACTTTTTGGTGTCCTTGGATTATCTTGGGGGTGCCATGGGCATACCCAAGCTTAGGCTCTTGCCACTCCTTGTTCCATAATCCATCAAAATATTTCACCCAAAACTTGAAAACTTCACAACACAAAACTCAACAGAAATCTCGTGAGCTCCGTTAGCGAAAGAAAACTAAAGACCACTTCAAGGTAATGTAATGAACTCATTATTTATTTATATTGGTGTTAAACCTACTGTATTCCAACATCTCTATGGTTTATAAACTATTTTACTAGCCATAGAGTCATCAAAATAAGCAAACAACACACGAAAAACAGAATCTGTCAAAAACAGAACAGTCTGTAGTAATCTGTAACTAATGCAAACTTCTGGAACTCCAAAAATTCTAAAATAAATTGGTTGACCTGAGGAATTTGTCTAGTAATCATCTGCAAAAATCAACTAAATATCACTCTCCAGTAAAAAGTTGAAGCAAACTCGTGAGCGCTAAAATTTCTGTTTTTTACAGCATGATCATAAAGACTTCACCCAAGTCTTCCCAAAGGTTCTACTTGGCACAAACACTAATTAAAACACAAAACCACATCTAAACAGAATCTATATGGATTATTTATTTCTAAACAAGAGCAAAAAGCAAGAAACAAAAATAAAATTGGGTTGCCTCCCAACAAGCGCTAACGTTTAACGCCCCTAGCTAGGCATGATGATTTCAATGATGCTCACATAAAAGATAGGAATTGAAACATAAAGAGAGCATCATGAAGAATATGACTAGCACTTTTAAGTCTAACCCACTTCCTATGCATAGGGATTTTGTGACCAAACAACTTATGGGAACAAGAATCAACTTGCATAGGAATGCAAAACAAGCATAACTTTAAGATTTTAAGCACATAGAGAGGAAACTTGATATTATTACAATTCCTACAAGCATATATTCCTCCCTCATAATAATTTTCAGTAGCATCATGAATGAATTCAACAATATAACCAGCACCTAAAGCATTCTTTTCATGATCTACTAGCATAGAGATTTTACTACTCTCCACATAAGCAAAATTCTTCTCATTCGGGATAATGGGAGTACCATAAGAGACTTGAATACTATAAATTGTTTCCACATTAAAAGAGTAATGTTCAGAGAAAGGGTACTCATAATCATGACAAGTTTTATAAATATAATCATCACTACTCTTTATAGCATAAGTTTTATCACAATAATAATCATAAGTAGCAACTTTGTTCTCATCATAATCGATTGAAACCTCTTCCAAAATAGTGGATACATCACTAAATAAAGTAATCGATTGAAACCTCTTCCAAAATAGTGGATACATCACTAAATAAAGTCATGACCTCTCCAAATCCACTTTCATAATTATCACAATAAGATTCAACATCCTCCAATATTGTGGGGTCACTACTTCCTAAAGTTGACACTCTTCTGAACCCACTTTCATCAATATAATCATCATAGGTAGAAGGCATGCTATTATCATAACAAATTTGCACATCAAAACTTGGGAGACTAGAAATATCATATTCATTAAACATAGCATCCCCAAGCTTGGGACAAACATTAATTGCAGCAAATATATTCTCAAATATGTCATCCTCATCAAACATAGCTTCCCCAAGCTTGGGTCTTTTCATCTCATAAGAATAATCACTCTCATCATTAATAGTATGGATAGCACCAATAGTATAGCAAACATTATTATCATATTCTTCCAAGCAAGTGCCAAAAAGATTTTCAAGATCATAAGAAGTATCATTATCTTCACAATCATAATCATCACAACCAGCAATAGGCATAACGAGATCATCATCAAGTGTATCATCTTCTGTTGGGAATCGTAGCATAATTTTAAAATTTTCCTACGCTCACCAAGATGCATCTATGGAGTATACTAGCAACGAGGGGAAAGGAGTGCATCTACATACCCTTGTAGATCGCGAGCGGAAGCGTTCAATTGAACGTGGATGACGGAGTCGTACTCGCCGTGATCCAAATCACCGATGAACGAGTGCCGAACGGACGGCACCTCCGCGTTCAACACACGTACGGTGCAGCGACGTCTCCTCCTTCTTGATCCAGCAAGGGGGAAGGAGAGGTTGATGGAGATCCAGCAGCACGACGGCGTGGTGGTGGATGTAGCGGGTCTCGGCAGGGCTTCGCCGAGCTTCTGCGAGAGGGAGAGGTGTTGCAGGGGAGGAGGGAGGCGCCCAAGGCTGAGATGTCGCTGCCCTCCCTCCCCCCCCTTTATATAGGCCCCCTGGGAGGGGGGCCGCCGGCCAAGATCCATCTGGAGGGGGGGCGGCGGCCAAGGGGGGTGGCTTGCCCCCCAAGGCAAGTGGGGCGCCCCCCCCCACCCTAGGGTTTCCAACCCTAGGCGCAAGGGGGAGGCCCATGGGGGGCGCCCAGCCCACTAGGGGCTGGTTCCCTTCCCACTTCAGCCCTCCGGGATAGGTGGACCCACCCGGTGGACCCCCGGGACCCTTCCGGTAGTCCCGGTACAATACCGGTAACCCCCGAAACTTTCCCGGTGGCCGAAACTTGACTTCCTATATATAATTCTTCACCTCCGGACCATTCCGGAACCTCTCGTGACGTCCGGGATCTCATCCAGGACTCCGAACAACTTTCGGGTTTCCGCATACACATATCTCTACAACCCTAGCGTCACCGAACCTTAAGTGTGTAGACCCTACGGGTTCGGGAGACATGCAGACATGACCGAGACGCCTCTCCGGTCAATAACCAACAGCAGGATCTGGATACCCATGTTGGCTCCCACATGTTCCACGATGATCTCATCGGATGAACCACGGTGTCGAGGATTCAATCAATCCCGTATGCAATTCCCTTTGTCAATCGGTATGTTACTTGCCCAAGATTCGATCGTCGGTATCCCTATACCTTGTTCAATCTCGTTACCGGCAAGTCTCTTTACTCGTACCGCAATGCATGATCCCGTGACTAACGCCTTAGTCACATTGAGCTCATTATGATGATGCATTACCGAGTGGGCCCACAGATACCTCTCCGTCATACGGAGTGACAAATCCCAGTCTCGATCCGTGCCAACCCAACAGCCACTTTCGGAGATACCCATAGTGCACCTTTATAGTCACCCAGTTACGTTGTGACGTTTGGCACACCCAAAGCACTCCTACGGTATCCGGGAGTTGCACAATCTCATGGTCTAAGGAAAAGATACTTGACATTGGAAAAGCTCTAGCAAACGAAACTACACGATCTTTTATGCTATGCTTAGGATTGGGTCTTGTCCATCACATCATTCTCCTAATGATGTGATCCCGTTATCAATGACATCCAATGTCCATAGTCAGGAAACCATGACTATCTGTTGATCAACGAGCTAGTCAACTAGAGGCTTACTAGGGACACGTTGTGGTCTATGTATTCACACATGTATTACGATTTCCGGACAATACAATTATAGCATGAACAATAGACAATTACCATGAACAAAGAAATATAATAATAACCATTTATTATTGCCTCTAGGGCATATTTCCAACATCTTCCACAATTATTTTCGATTCATTTTCATGAGGCACAACAATAATAGGAGCAACCTTATTTGGGAGAGATACCTTTTTACCTCTCCTCCTTTTTCTTTTCTTCTTCTTCACCACATCATGTGTGGGTTCAATCCTCTTTTTAGAGCTCCTTATTAATGAGATTGGTTGGATAGAAGGCTCCTCCTCATTACCTGATTCATCATAAGAAATAATAGGAGAATATTGGGAAGTCTCTTCCCTTTCGTTAGGATTCTCTTCGTCTTCTATTTGTTTTCTTTTCTTTATGTAATTAGGAATATAAGGATTTTCAATGCAATTCACCGCACAATACATATAAATTTCTTCTAGATCAATATCGAGGAATTTCTTGAGGTTATATTCTGGAATATGCTTAGTTTGACGTTTCAATTCTTCATAACCCAAAAGAAAACTTAGTTCATTATAATGCGCAAGGGAAATCAAGTCATCACAATTTTTGGACACGATTCGATCATGAAACAATTTGCAATTGATATTTAAATGACCATGTTCATTGCAAAGTTCACAAGTATGGCTAAGATATCTTAAATTTTCAGCACTAACATTTAGCCTTTCTTGCAACCATTTAGTTTCTAAGTACTTATGCCTCTTGCAATATCTATCTTCCCTATTTGGTGCGCACTTGCAAACCCAATGCACTCCACAAAAATTGACATGTTTATAGGAGGCATTTTCATCATAACTAGTGCAATCATCATTAGTACTATGGATATTCAAGGAGTTCATACCTAACAACATTGCAATCATGCTCATTATTCAAAGATTTAGTGCCAAACATTTTAATGCTTCCTTCTTCTAACACTTTGGCACAATTTTCCTTTCCATCATACTAACGAAAGATATTAAAAAGATGAAGCGTATGAGGTAGACTCAATTCCATTTTTTTATAGTTTTCTTTTATAAACTAAACTAGTGATAAAACAAGAAACAAAAATATTTGATTGCAAGATCTAAAGATATACCTTCAAGCACTCACCTCCCCGGCAACGGCGCCAGAAAAGAGCTTGATGTCTACTACACAACCTTCTTCTTGTAGACGTTGTTGGGCCTCCAAGTGCAGAGGTTTGTAGGACAGTAGCAAATTTCCCTCAAGTGGATGACCTAAGGTTTATCAATCCGTGGGAGGCGTAGGATGAAGATGGTCTCTCTCAAGCAACCATGCAACCAAATAACAAAGAGTCTCTTGTGTCCCCAACACACCCAATACAATGGTAAATTGTATAGGTGCACTAGTTCGGCGAAGAGATGGTGATACAAGTGCAATATGGATGATAGATATGGGTATTTGTAATCTGAAAATATAAAAACAGCAAGGTAGCAAGCGATAAAAGTGAGCGTAAATGGTATTGCAATGCGTTGAAACAAGGCCTAGGGTTCATACTTTCACTAGTGCAAGTTCTCTCAACAATAATAACATAGTTTGATCATATAATAATCCCTCAACATGCAACAAAGAATCACTCCAAAGTCACTAATAGCGGAGAACGAACGAAGAGATTATGGTAGGGTACGAAACCACCTCAAAGTTATTCTTTCCAATCAATCCGTTGGGCTATTCCTATAAGTGTCACAAACAGCCCTAGAGTTCGTACTAGAATAACACCTTAAGACACAAATCAACCAAAACCCTAATGTCACCTAGATACTCCATTGTCACCTCAAGTATCCGTGGGCATGATTATACGATATGCATCACACAATCTCAGAATCATCTATTCAACCAACACATAGAACCTCAAAGAGTGCCCCAAAGTTTCTACCGGAGAATCAAGACGAAAACGTGTGCCAACCCCTATGCATAGGTTCATGGGCGGAACCCGCAAGTTGATCACCAAAACATACATCAAGTGAATCACGTGATATCCCATTGTCACCACAGATACGCACGGCAAGACATACATCAAGTGTTCTCAAATCATTAAAGACTCAATCCGATAAGATTACTTCAAAGGGGAAACTCAATCCATTACAAGAGAGTAGAGGGGGAGAAACATCATAAGATCCAACTACAATAGCAAAGCTCGCGATACATCAAGATCATGCCAAATCAAGAACACGAGAGAGAGAGATCAAACACATAGCTACTGGTACATACCCTCAGCCCCGAGGGTGAACTACTGCCTCCTCGTCATGGAGAGTGCCGGGATGATGAAGATGGCCACCAGTGAGGGATCCCCCCTCCGGCAGGGTGCCGGAACAGGGTCCCGATTGGGTTTTGGTGGCTACAGAGGCTTGCGGCGGCGGAACTCCTGATCTATTCTGTTCTCCGATCGTTTTAGGGTATATGGAGTTATATAGGCGGAAGAAGTACGTCGGTGGACCTCCGGGCTGTCCACGAGGCAGGGGGCGCGCCCTAGGGGGGTGGGCGCGCCCCCCACCCTCGTGGGCAGCCCGGGACTCCCCTGGTGCAGCTCCGGTACTCCGTGGCTTTCTTCTGGTCCAAAAATAAGTTTTGTGGAGTTTCAGGTCAATTGGACTCTGTTTGATATTCCTTTTCTTCGAAACACTGAAATTGGCAAAAAAATAGCAATTCTGGGCTGGGCCTCCGGTTAATAGGTTAGTCCCAAAAATAATATAAAAGTGGATAATAAAGCCCAATATTGTCCAAAACAGTAGATAATATAGCATGGAGCAATCAAAAATTATAGATACGTTGGAGACGTATCACTCTACATCCTCAGGTCCCGTCCCTCGAGCGAGCTCAGCCGCCGCTGGTATGCCAGGCCGCGATGCCGTGGACAAGGCCAGGGGGTGAGGGCTGGAGAGCCAGTAAGAGCTCTAGAGTCACGATTCTCAGGAGCCCCCCTTTTAAAGCGCAAGCAGAATGCATGATGAAGGGATGGACCCGTGGCGGGTGGCAATCGAGCAAGTGATAATCATAGGCGAATTAAGCATGGAGAGCAAATCAGCTTGGATAAAAACAAAAAGATACGCGCCACTGGGTCAGGCCCGAGCAGCTTGGGGATGATGCAGCCTGAGAGGCGCCCCCAGCAAGGTAAGCTAACGACATAAGTAAATGGATACGTGCCACGGGGACGGACCCACGCGGCCTGGGAATAATGCAGCCCAAGGGGCGCTCCCAGCTAAATGAACTTGGAAAGTGTCACCTGGTCATGTTAATGAAGGAGGGTTGGTGCAGCTGAAGGTACGCGGTGAAGAGGTCGCTCCTCACGAGCCACCGGGGCCCTGAGCCTCGGGAGGCTCTGGGGGCCTAGGCGGTTCCCTGAGGACCATCTCCATCTCTGCCAGGACAGCGCGGTGCCTGGCCTCCTGAGCCACCAAGACATGCCGCAGGTCGCGTTGATAGGCTAATGCCACGCTCGGCAGGCCGAAAGGCATGCGAAAGTAGCCGTGAGGCGGGCCCTCGCGCGCGAAGGCCAGAAGCGCTCCTGAGATGCGGCCCTGTTGAGCCTGGGGACGTCGATGCAGACACGCAGCCCAGCATCCTTGCCAGGATGCGGAGTTGCGCCTTGTGAGCGGCTGTCGCCGCGCATGGCTCTTGCTTCTTGCAGTTCCTGAGTGGTCTTGTTCATGAACTCCTGAGTGGTGGGCACTCCTTGCCCTGTGCTCTCCTGAGGGTCATGCGCCGCAAAGCATGCCTCCAAGTGGTACCCAAGCGCCTCCCTCATGAGGTTGGAAAGGTCTGAGGCCCTCCAGAAGAGAGCCCCCGAGCCCTGCCCGAGGAGGGCGCCGAGCGCGCTTTCCTATGCGACGGAGGGAGGCGCCCCTGGAGCAGGCGCCGATCCCAACGAGGCTCCTGCTGCGACGCCATCCTCCTGAGGTTCTGCGCGGCATGGCTGCTTCTTCTTGGGGACGGCCTCCGGAGGGCCCTCGCTTCTGTTGTCAGGGTTGTCGATTGCTGCGGCTTGGAAGACGCGCTCGAGGGAGCACACCGCATCCCTCTCCTCGCACGGGACCGTGATGACTCCTCCGCTTCCTGGCATCTTGAGAACGTTGTAGCCGTGATGAGTGACTGCCATGAACTTGGCCAGGGCTGGATACCCGAGGATGGCATTGTAGGGATGGCGGATGTGCGCGACGTCGAAGTCGATGAGCTCGGTGCGGTAGTTCTTGCACTCCCCGAAGGTGACAGGCAGGCGGACCTGCCCTATCGGCGTGGTGGAGCCGTCGGTCACTCCTGAGAAAGGCTTGGTGGGCTGGAGCTGTTCGTATGGCACTTGGAGGTTGTCGAACGTGTCGACGGACACGACGTTGAGCCCTGCGCCGCCGTCGATGAGGGTCTTGGTGACCTGCACATTGCTGATGACTGGAGAACACAGCATAGGGAGGGCGCCAGTGGTGGCCGCGCACTTGAGCTCATCCGCTGAGTTGAAAGTGATGGCGCACTAGGACCACCTGAGCAGGAGCGTGGCCTCGAGCTTAGGGAGCACGGCATTCACCTCGCGAGCGAACTGTTTGAAGATGCGCTGTGAGGATGCGGCCTGTGTGCCGACCAAGATGCAGGCGATTGCGCGCGGCTCCTGGAAGCCCCCAGCCCCCTCGTCCTGGTGGTGGTCATCGTTCCTTCTTGGCGGCGGCGGCGGGGGAAGACCGGTGTTGCCTTGGGGGCGATCCTCACGAGGCGGGTCCCTCCAGGCGCCCTCACGAGGTTGGTCTTGCCAGCGGTCCTCATGAGGCCGGTCGCGCCACTCCTGGCGCGGGCCACGGTCGTCCCAGCGTCCGCCTCCCCGTCCTCCTCCACGGCCGTAGCCCCGGTCGTTGCGCTCGGGGCGTCGGCCGAAGCGTCCTTCCCGTATGGCTCTGAGCTCTTGACAGTCGCTGCTGTTGTGGGTGTTCAGGTTGTGGAAGGCGCAGAATGGTCGGGCGTTCTTGGATGACTCGGGCTGATCTCTGCCTCGCTTGGTGTCGGGCTCTGCTGCGAGCACCACCGCTTCCTTGCGCTTCACGTCCTTGGCCTTGGCCTTCTTCTCCTCAGCTCCTGCAGCTGGCAGCTCGAGGAGGGAGAGGCGCCCCTCCTCAGCTCTCACACACTTGGTCGCCAGGTTGAACAGCTCCTGAGATGTGCAGAGCTCCTCGTGGATAGCGAGCTCTTCTTTCATCTTGACGTCGCGGACACCATCGAAAAACGCGGAGATGATGGCCTCGTCCGTGACCTTGGGGATCCTGAGGCGGGTGTTGTTGAAGCGCTGGATGTACTTTTGGAGGGTCTCTTCTAGTTGCTGCTTGATGCGACGTAGATCACCCGCGGCTGGTGGGCGATCGCGAGTGCCGTGGAAGTTGGCGACGAAGCGGTCGCCCATCTCGTCCCAGGAGGAGATCGAACCGTGCTGCAGGTTCAGGAGCCAGGAGCGAGCTCCATCCTTGAGAGCCATGGGAAACCAGTTCGCCATGACCTTTTCATCGTCGTTGGCCGCTTTGATGCTCAACTCGTAGAGCTGCAGGAACTCTGCGGGGTCGGCAGTGCCGTCGTAGCGTGGAGGCAGATCCGGCTTGAACTTGCCTGGTCATGCAACGCTATGCAGCTCGAGGGTGAAGGCATGGCAGCCGGCCGGGGCCCGCTTCGGAGGTGGAGCTTGGTCTTGACGAGGTCCGTGCTGCGCCGCTGCGGGCGGCACGAGGTCTTGACGTGGTGGCGCAGGGAGCGCAGGCGCAGCTCCACGTGGCCACGGGATTTCTTGGCAGCTTCTCTCTTCGCGCGCGAGCGCCGGGCATGGTGGATCACGCCACGGAGCCGCGCGCCTTGGTGCCAAGGCGCCGTCTTGGGGCAGAGGCAGAGGAGGCACGCCACGAGCCTCGTCGCCCATGGCTGGTTGAGGGGGAGGCAGAGAGAAGGACGGCGCCGGGGAGCCCCCTGCGGCACGGACGAGCTCGGCGACGCGGTCGAGCCACTCCTCGTAGAGGTCGTCGACGGGGCGGTAGCGCCGGAGCTCGTTCGCCGCGAGGAGTGTGGCCCGTGCCTCCATGGGAGCGCGGTGCGCGTGAGACGAAGAACCGGCAGGGGTCAGTGATGGAGTAGCGGTGCGGCCGTCCTGCCGCACCGAAGGATGCAGCGACGACGCCTGCTGCTTGTTCGTCGCCGGGCCGGTGGCAGCGTTTGCGGCGGGAGACGGAGAACGAGGAGGTGGCCCGCCTACAGGAGCCGTCTGAGTGACGCGGGCGGTGAGGGCAGCCCTCTTCTCAGCCCGAGCACGGCGAGCGTCCGCCAAGGAGACGACGGAGCGACGAACCGACGGAAGGGAAGCTACGGCACACCCCTACCTGGCGTGCCAAATGTCGGATGTGGGGTTCCGGCAAACCCTTAAGGTTCAAACTTTGGGGTGCGCGTGAAGTCTTTCCCTCCTATCGATCTACGCCCTAACTCGCTGAGATCTCGCGGACGAACTTGACAAACTCACAACATAGAAAGACACGAGATTTATACTGGTTCGGGCCACCGTTGTGGTGTAATACCCTACTCCAGTGTGGTGGTGGTGGATTGCCTCTTGGGCTGATGATGAACAGTACAAGAGGATGAACAGCCTCCTGAGGTTGAGGTGTTCTTGTGCTCTGCGAACTTGTGGGTGAGAACTTGATGCCTACTACTACGGTGGCTAGGCCTATTTATAGAGGCCCTGGTCCTCTTCCCAAATAATGAGCGGGAAGGGAGCCAACAACGGCGGGCAAATTTGAAGAGGAACAGCTAGTACAAGCTATCCTGACAAAAGGTGGTCTTCGCCTGCGAAAAGCTCTGGTGGTGACGCCGTCTTGGGCTCCACGATGACCTCCATCTTGCCGTCCTCCTGGTCTTGGTCTCGTTGCACCAATATAGCAACCTTTGCATGATGTTTCGGTACTCTGCTTCTGCGCTTGCCCTCCTTAGCACCAAAGAGGAAACAAGGACTCTGCGCGCGCTGGCGCCCGCCTGGTGCCGATTGTCATGGCTCACGTCACGAGGGCCTCGTGAGGTTCGCCCCGCCTTGATGTCTCCGCCCCTCGCAAGCCTGCCTGGGGAGGGGCCGCTCCAGAGGAGGTCTTGTGTCATCCGCCTCGCGAGGGTCTTGAATGCCTTACTGATGAAGATGGGCCGTATAGGCCCGCTAACTCAGGCACGCCGCGGGCCGCAGGCAGGCAAGTCTGGGTACCCCCGTTCCCAGAACGCCGACAGAACTTGTTGGAAAATATAGGCTACTATTGCCGGTACGGCTAGAATGGCTTCAGATACCAGCTCTCTTCAACTGAAGGTGCGGTACTGTGAATATCAGTGTAACTCTCAAAGGCGACACAGCTCCCCGCATTTCCTTGCTAATCTTATAGAATTCAAGTGGGGCAATTCCTATTCCTATGTTTACAAAATCCTACGAATCAAAGAGGCCCGAAGAGTTCAAAGTGTCCATCACAACCAACCGTATAGACCTCTACACTGCAAATGTCCCTGCTCATCTTCACTAAAATGAACATACTGTACTACTATCATACTCCCTCCATTCCAAAATATAAGTCTTTGTAGAGATTTCCACTATGGATCACATATAGATGTATACAGATACATTTTAGAGTGTAGATTCACTCATTTTGCTCCATATGTAGTCCATGGTGGAATCTATTTAAAAGACTTGTATTTAGGAACGGAGAGAGTACTTATTAAAGAAGAACGGAAGAGGAACAATCTAAAGAAGAGCAAGCAGATTTTGGATAATAAAATGTTCGTTGCGCAGTGCCCACACATGATGAACCAAAGCACATTAAGAATGCAACTCCCTGCTATCTCTCTATATGTGGTGCACGTGCTTTTCGAAAGTAAAGTAGGAACATTAGCTGACCAATTAAACATTATCTATTTTAGTAATATCAACATCATATCAGATTCGTATTTGAGCAACAAGTTTGAATTATGAGTGGCACGTTGTTTAGCTTGATGGATTCAGGAGCAGTGCTAAGCAGGTACGATGACGGTACTAAATATAAAGGCATGTCTGCATGCAAGTCGCATGACTTTTGTCATTTGGGTCAGTCAACCATTTCAGGTGGTTGGATGAAGATCCTACGTCTCCTAACCCTTCTTCTTCCCCGTCTCTGATTCTTCCCATACAGAACACCACACGGGTAGCCGGCCGAACCACCGGCCCCGACCCCCCCCCCCCCCCGCCCTCCCCTGAACCACCCCTACCGCCTGTGTTCCTCCACCACCCCCAGCCCCACCCCGCCCCCACCTGCGTCGAGTTTTCTTCGTTCGGCGAGGCCCCACCACCGCCAGGCCACCGCTCCCCACAACCACCATCCCCACCCGAGCCCCTCCCTTCGCACCGGTGAACTCCGGCGAGCACTCAAAAATTGACTTACCCAATTTTGAAATTTAGTCTACTGTCATTTGACTAGTGTAGAATATAAAAGGGGAAAACCATAAGCATTGCGAGTATAGTGTTGAGCGTGCCATGGCGGATCTGAAGGTGCAAACCGGACAAAGGAAACTTCACAACCAATGTTTGCTTTCAACTAACAAGTAAGTGATGGACAAGAAATCAGAGTAAAGTAGTGGCGATCTATTTTCTTGCTGCGATAAATAAGTTGAGCAGATACGAAAGAGTACTGCCTCTAGTGCGGCACCGTGTATGCATCTGCTGAGAATTTGACGGTGCTGCGGTAGCGATGGCTGTCGGCGGCGTGGAAGCAGATCTAGGAGGGTAGACGGTGGCGGCGGGGGAAATATCCTAGCGCGGTGGACGAGACGGTCGTAAGAGCGGCGCCGGCAAGGTGGACGACGTCGGGGATGAAGCGAGAGGACGGGATGCAAGGATCCCGGTCCGAAGCCATGGATGAGAGAGGTCGATCTCTTGTAATGGACGACGGCGTCGGGGTATCAGCTTCGGCATGGTGGAGGAGGACGGCGGTGGATGGGGTGGCAGACGAAGGAGGCTGGGGTGGAGAGGGTGTTTTGGCGCCCACAGAGTATGAATGGGGAAATGGAGGGAGAGAGGAAGGGGGGAACCATGTCTTCAGGGCACGCTTGTCTCAAATGCGAGGAAATTTACAAACTTAGCCCCCGTTTAAAATTTCCTACATCACGGCAATATTAGTCGGTTGGGGATAGGACGGTAATCTCGCTTACACCGAATATTTACCGACGAGAGTTTGTTTTAGCGCCCAGCGTGTATGAATCAGGGAGGGAGTCGATTTCGGCTGAGGAGACACTATGTTTTGGCGCCCACCGTGTATGAATTCGAGTGAGAGGCGGTTATGTCACGTTTGAGTGAAATTACAAACCTACCCCTATCGAGACATATAGAAATCGAGAGGCGGTTATGTCAGGGATAGGCAGTAATTTCCATCTCGCAGATTTTGGTTTACACACCCGCACACTTCTAATGTCTCTCTCGCGCTCCTTGTATCTATGTAGATTTTTTGTCCCTTCTTGAGACACGCCCTCTCGATCATGCACACACACACTATCGCCTCATTTTAAGCTGATAGCTCTCGCACACACACTCTTTGTGTCTTTGTCACACACGCACTCCGTCCTCCTCTCTCCCTCTCTCTCACACGCACAACACACACACACACACATGGGCTTTTTGCAACAACTAGCAAGATGCCCATGCGTTGCACGGAACATCAAGATGCATTTGTATGAGTAGTTTATCTTGTGGGAGAAAAGGATGAACGAGGGAACGCCTTATTTGCAAATATGGAGAGGGGTGTGGGTATCTTTTTTGCAAAATTGCCATAGTTTCCTTCCTATCCGTCAGATAAACAGAATGTTGTTGACGTTTTCCAATTTTTAAGAATTTCACTGTTCATGGGTAGGAGCATCTGACCACCCTTTCCCCTTGGTACTGGCTTGTTTGAGATGCACTAGTTATGATCAAAAGATTCAAGCTTGCATAAAGTTTACAAGGCCTATATCAAATTATCGATGATACTAGTGATGCAAGTGAAATTAATTTAGTCGCCAACAAAGTTCTGCTACACACCATCATCACCAACTCTGTTTTTATCTATACTCTTATAAAAAACATAGTTGGTGATGATGGTGTGCCTGCCATCCTGCAATAAAGGCCGTCCGATCTATATCTAACGGATAGGAAGGAAACTATGACAATTACCCGCACTCCTCTCCACATTTGCGGATAAGGCCTTCCCTCGTTCATCCTTTTCACCCACAAGATCTTGATGTTCCGTGCAACACACGGGCATCTTGCTAGTAAGAGTTGAAATTAGAGATATACCACTTCTTGAATCTTGAGAACAACCACATTCCTCCCTTATCTCATCAAAACCGACAAAGGAATATATTTTGAGTGAAACATACCATATTTTTAGTGATATACGTATTTCAAAACTAGACTCTTTTTTTCTATCAAATCGGTGAATATATATTAATCTACTTTGAACATGTGGCAACGCATTGGCACATTCTAGTAGTTATTACTACTGTATAATTTTTTAGACACCAGACAAACGGTGGAGTACATATACGAAGAGAAGAGGCGCACGCACGCAGTTAGTCTCTCGCTGTCTCGCACACATGAGAGTTATGTAAAAGCACCGTTAACAAATAAACCCTAAAACCTAGGTGCATGATTGCTGCATGCGCGGGTACCGGGTACGTGGTGGAGCGCACCTTTGTAGGAATAGTCAGCTCGCGTGATAATTTGATCCGTATGAGTTGATGGTCGGGACCACAGGTGAATGACCTGGAGGCGGTGGCTCGCCAGTTGCCACTGATCGAGTAGCCACGTTTAAAATATCATTTTTTACCGGGGTAAGAGTTCCGATTTTCAATGGCGTGTTATAAGTACTAAGTAGTTTTTAGAACGATTGGTATGGAGTGAAAATGGAATTCATAACTACTACCTCCTTGGCATATGGTTGTATGGGTTTATGTTGCAAGATGTTGAACCTGGTAGTTCTAGGGCAAATACCATGGTTTCAATGTTGGTTTTCAGTAATGAAAATCGGAAGGGGTAAGCCCTTCTTTGATAAAAAAAACTGCTACCTCCATCCTGGTTTACTAGTCCCCATCGTATTTTGGGTCATAGTTTGTCCATGAATTTTACTTGTAAAATGTGAATGGAAAACGAGATTTTGTTATACCCAAACAAAAAAGGACTGGAGGGAGTGACTGCTCTGACACGGACGCGACCTCTCATAGCGCAGACATTGAACCGGTGCGCCGGCCAAGAGGGCCCCACTCGCTGCAGGCCAGGCTGAACATGCCTCATCGCAGCATGCAACCGGCTTCAGACTGCCCTGCCTGCCTCCATTCAATCCGTGCGTGTGTCAGCAACACGTCCTTTCCACGAGCCGGACGGCATTTTAGAACACAATGTCAGCTGGCTCCTCTCGTCCGCTCGCTATTTAAACGAGGCCAGACGCCTGGCAAGAACCGCACCACACTGCTGCTCCCCATATCATCCTTGCACCATTTTCTCCACACTCTCCATAGCATGCCGTGAGCAGGAAGACGAGTTCTCTAGCATAAAAGCCGGCTGGGTGCCCCGAGAAGCCAGGCAACTCGCTGCCCTACCTCCCTCTCCGCCCCAGGCCATCAGTACATGGGCGAGCCGCCGCTCCAAGCTGGCCCCTGGTGCATCAACTCGACGCTCCAAGCCTGCTCGCAGAGAAGTGGCCAGTTGCTGCACGCTGGCACACTGGGGAGCACGGCATCCAGTGCACCATGGTTGGTCGCGCCATCTGACGCAAACGTTGGCAGAACCGCAGCATGCTGGCGGAGGTGGCCAACACGTTTGCGTCCACTGTCGACACCGAGGAATAGTAGACCACGGGAGCCGCCGCCGCTCTGAACCCACGAATCCTACGGCCACCGCGTCGCCGGCATAGACACCCGGTGTGTTGCCCGGTTTGGCTCAAAACATCATGGACCCCAGCCGCGGCCGGCATTAGAAATTATACCTACTTCCAGAAGTTATTCGCGATTAGTCAAAAAATGACAAAAATATAATTAATTACGCATGGTCTTGACTTGTTGTGCTCGCACTGGTAGTAGGAACTAGAGGTTTTTCTTTATTTATAACTCTCCTCACTTTTTTTGGCTTTGAAGTGAATCATGGTTGTGGACATTATCCATGAATGTGCAGATATCTGTGAACATGAGTTTGATGTGGAAGTTGAACTTGGAATGTTGGGCTTGCGCGTGAACTATACCATGTCCAATGCTTCGTCTGTTATTGTTTGGAAAGTAATTGCTGTTATTACACGACCCAAAAAATATTTTTTGCCACATCAGTAGATGCACGAACATCACAACAGGCATGCTGACTAGATAAACATTTGAACCTAGCTATTATGAAGGAAAATTTGTATTGACAATAGTTTTAGATAGCAGGAGACTCCTAGCCTGCTCTGCCTCTGCTATCTTCTTTCTGGCTTCTTCCATCTCTTCTTTGGCTTGGGTGAGGAGAGAATATGATTGCTCTTTTCGCTTCTTCGGGAACTCAGCTACATTCTCAAGGGCTGCTGCACGCTTTCTTTCATCCTTTACTAGAGCCACGAGGACACGAACAGTTGACGACTCCACCTGGCTTGTGTGTAATCCAGCATCATCTGGGAATTTGCACCTTGTGTCTAATCCAGCATCATTAGGGAACGGGCACCTTGTGTGTAATCCAGCCTCATTTTGGAAACATGATCTCGAGGTTGACCATACTTCCCTCCTCGCAGGAACTGCATCCTGACATGAAATTACTTCTTTTTTAGATCAATACTCAGAGCAACTCAGATCCATTTAGTAGAAGCCGGATAAACAGGACTCGGAGAAGTGAATTCAAAAGGAAAAAATATAAAAACAGACACCAAGGTGAGAACACCCACATCCTACATCAAGCTAAAAACGTAAGCATTAGGACAATTAAGACTCTTATTATTACACATCAAAGAACACGAGGCTAAGAGAAACATAAACTACGACATATACACATCGAAGAACACGGGGCTAAACGAAAGTAATTGAAAGGGTGTTACTTACCAAAGCTCGTTTTACAGGTTCGGTGCAGCTCCTCTTTAACTTGCCACGCTTCTTGAAGATGTCCCCAATATCCCGTGTTTGGTCTTCATTGCTCCTCCGCATGTTCGCACTCATGGTTTTAAAATCTCAACATGGCAAGAAAAATATACTAGTAATACTCACGCATCTTGTGGGCAACATTAAAGCACTCGTCTGCCATATGTTAGATCATCTCCAATAGAAGCGCAACGCACGACGCTTTAAAAAAGCATTTACAACACCAGAATAGCCAGTTTTTGCCGGCCCGGACTGCTGAGATAGAGAAGTAGAGATAGACAATAGAGAGATAGATAGTTCTCAGCATAGATATATCATAGATAGATAAAAAAAGATAGTTCAACTACTCCTCATCGTCCGACTCCTCATCGGTGATGTCCTCCTCCGACGTCTCAATGTAGGCATGAAGATACCGATCATCGTCGGAGTCCCAGGGTGACGCTGGTCCTAGCCTCATGTTGAATTGAGCAGCCGCTTTTCACGTATGTTTGTCCTCGCGATAGGCGGCTCGCTCCGCCCTCCTCTTCACCCTCTCCACCCTCCTTTGCGTGTAGAACTCACGCTCGTTGATGATGTCCTGCAGGAAGCATTGGCGCCATAGCACCATGGCTTCCTTGTCCATCTCGGCGATGCCAAGATGGTGCTCCCGCCTCCGGTTGTCGCGACGATCCTCGTCGGTGATAAGCCATGGCAGAGGCGCGAGCTCCTGCGCTCGCTCCCGCGTCGACATGTTGGGGAAGTTCAATGTTCTATGAGGCCACTAGAGGCGCCATGCCGCTGCGTCGTACGCGCAGGCGGCCTCGTGGGTGGTGTCAAAAGTGACGAGGCCGAGGCGCATCCCGCGGAACCGGATCTCGGCGGAGAAGCCGCCGTAGGGGTGCGCGCGGACGCCGCGGTATCCCCAAGTTTCCCGGCGACGCGGCGGCATGGTGGCGCGGCGGCGGCGAGGCGAGAAAGAGCGGGGAGAGAGCGGTGGCGACGCGCAGAGCGGGAGAGAGCGGTGGCAAGGCACAGAGCGGGGAGAGAGCAGTGGTGAGGCATAGAGCGGGGAGAGAGCGGTGGGAGCGCATTGGATTTTATAAAGCGCGCCGGATGCCGAGCGCCAAAACTAGCGCGCGCCCGACCGCTTTTTCCCACACGCGTGCGCTCCTTTCCCAATGTCCCTGCTATCTCTACTCTCTTCTCTACTATTATATTTATTATATATTTAATATTTATCTCTACTCTTATCTTATAAAAAACAGGGTTGGTGATGATGGTGTGCCTGCCATTTTGCAATATAGGCCGTCCGATTTATATCCGACGGATAGGAAGGAAACTATGGCAATTTTGCAGGAAGATACCCACACCCCTCTCCACATTTGCAAATAAGGCCTTCCCTCGTTCATCCTTTTCTCCCACAAGAGAAACTACCCATACAAATGCATCTTGATGTTCCGTGCAACGCATGGGCATCTTTCTAGTTCTAAAAAACTTTCCACCATTTGCCACACTACTAGTTGCAGATGAAGAACCTATCCAAGCACAGCGCGATACAGGAGCGACGCACAAACAAGCTGATATTCTGTTGGACAATGTAGGCTATAACCAATTACTTTTACAGGAATAATAGAAACCAAGAAATTTGAAGGGTAGGTATGAACAAAATTGGAACTGCACATGTACTGCTAAGAGATTCAATACACACATTACCAATTGAGGAGGAGTACAATGGTCGCGGCGGCCTCTGTGCATCATGGTAGGCAACGGCAGTCAGTTCATTGTCCATGATGGTGGTGCTTCTGCGCTTGGCGTCGGCTTCCAGGAAGCAGATCCGAGACCGCGGAAGATGATGCCGGGGAAGAGGCTCCATGTACGACGACAATGGTGGACCGGATCCAGTGCGGCGTACGACATCGTCGATGAGGCAGATGTGCTACGGTGAACGGGTGCGCCAATGTAGAAGGGAAGGAGCACGAAGGTTGCGGTGCCGTGGAGATGTCTATTTTGCGGTGGGGATAGAAAATGGGGAGTATTCAGGTGTACTACTATGGGTGCCGGGGTGGGGTTTGCTGGGTAGGGTGAACCTGAAGTTACCAAAACAGCCCCCTACCAAGCGTCATCCGTAGAACTGTTCCGAAGGGTATGATGGTAACTCCGCACTGCTCGAATCAGGGTCGCGGGAGATTTTCCCACCGACCTCAAAATTTTGCTGAACTCCCCGTGTGGCCTGGTTGGTGATTGGGCTAAGCAACTAGCGAGTAGTACTAGTAGTTACTAGTACTTGCAAGGCAATATGACAAATAATGGCGCGTGTCATAATAAACGGAACGGTGGAAAGTTGCATCGCAATATATCTCGGAATGGCTATGGAAATGCCATTATATGTAGGTATGGTGGCTGTTTTGAGGAATATATAAGGAGGTTTATGTGTGATAGAGTGTATAATATCACGGGGTTTGGATGGACCGGCGAAGTTTGTGCCAACTCTCAAGGTGAGAAAGGGCAATGCACGGTACCATAGAGGCTAGCAAATTGCGGAAGGGTAAAAGTGCGTATAATCCATGGACTCACATTAGTCATAAAGAACTCATATACTTATTGCAAAAGTTTATTAGCCCTCGAAGCAAAGTACTACTACACTTGCCCCTAGAGGGATAGATTGGTAGGAAAAGACCATCGCTCGTCCCTGACCGCCACTCATAAGGAAAGCAATAAAAGAACAACTTATGCTTCAAATTTGTCACACAACATTACCATACGTGCATGCTACGGGACTCGCAAACCTCAACACAAGTATTTCTCAATCTCACAATTACTCAACTAGCACAACTCTAATATTACCACCTTTATATCTCAAAACAATTATCAAGTATCAAACTTCTCATGATATTCAAGGAACTTAATATGGAAGTTTTTATTATACCCATCTTGGATGCCTATCATATTAGGACTGATTTCATGATTAAAGAAAATTACCATGTTGTTTAAGACTCTCAAAATAATATTAGTGAAGCATGAGAGATCAATAATTTCTATAAAATAAAACCACCATCGTGCTCTAAAAATATATAAGTGAAGCACTAGAACAAATTTTAACTAGCTCAAAAGATATAAGTGAAGCACATAGAGTATTCTAATAAATTACGGTTCATGTGTGTCTCTCAAGAAAGTGTATTCAGCGAGGATGATTATGGTAAACTAAAAAGCAAAGACTCAAATCATACAAGACGCTCCAAGCAAAACACATATCATTGGTGAATAAAAATATAGCCTCAAGTAAAGTTACCGATGGACGAAGACGAAAGAGGGGATGCCTTCCGGGGCATCCCCAAGCTTAGGCTTTTGGTTGTCCTTGAATTTTACCTTGGGGTGCCTTGGGCATTCCCAAGCTTAGGCTCTTGCCACTCCTTATTCCATAATCCATCAAATCTTTACCCAAAAACTTGAAAACTTCACAACACAAAACTCAAACAGAAAATCTCATGAGCTCCGTTAGTATAAGAAAACAAACCACCACTTTAAGGTACTGTATTGAACTCATTATTTATTTATATTGGTGTTAAACTTGCTGTATTCCAACTTTTCTATGATTCATACCCCCCGATACTACTCATAGGTTCATCAAAATAAGCAAACAACACACGAAAAACAGAATCTGTCAAAAACAGAACAGTCTGTAGTAATCTGTAACTTTCTAATACTTCTGTAACTCCAAAAATTCTTAAATAAATTGGTCGACGTGAGAAATTTGTCTATTAATCAGTTTCAAAAAGAATCAACTAAAAAGCACTCCCTGGTAAAAAATGGCAGCTATTCTCGTGAGCGCAAAAGTTTCTGTTTTTTACAGCATGATCATATAGACTTTGCCCATGTCTTCCCAACGGTTCTACTTGGCACCAACACTAATTAAAACATAAAAACACATCTAATCAGAGGCTAACAAATTATTTATTACTAAACAGGGGCAAAAAGCAAGAAACAAAAATAAAATTGGGTTGCCTCACAACAAGCGCTATCGTTTAACGCCCCTAGCTAGGCATAAAAACAAGGATAGATCTAAGTATTATCATCTTTGGCATGCAATTCTTCAATAGAACGTTTATAACCCTTAGGACTTTCCCTCAAACTCCTAGGAAAAAAATCAAGGACTTCATTCGTAGCAAAAGGTTCCTTAATGATAGTGAAAAAGTTGGGGTGAATACTTATAGATTTGAGATCCGCATTTTCCTTACTAGAAGATCCCCCCTTATTTTTAGGAACATACATTAATTTGGCAACTTTGGCATTTGGAGTATTTCTTACGGTAGAAAAGGCAGACCCTAAGTTGGTAATAATATCCTCAAGTTTATCAATTCTTGTGGAATCTTGATTTAGTTTTTCGTTAACTAAGGGTTCCTTTTCTTTAAAAAAATTCAGAGTTATTCCTACCTTAGATCCATATTGAGTAATGTGGTTGTGGATCTTTTTATCCAAATTCTCAATTGACTCTATAGTGGCAACTTTATTTTCATTAATTTCGAGCCTTTGCATCACATGTTCCAAAGTTAAAGTAGTTCCGTTAACCAAAAGAGGGGGTGAGCCAAACAAATCTAACATGGCATTGTAAGAATCAAAAGTATGACTACCCAAGAAATTCCCTCCGGTAATGTTATCAAGAATATATATGTTCCAAGGAGTGATGCCAACATAAAAATTGCGAAGAAGAACGGAAGTGGATTGCTTCCTAGTGGATCTATTCTGAGCATTGCAAATTCCATACCAAGCATCTTTTAAGTTTTCTCCATCCCTTTGTTTAAAATTAAGTACTTCATGATCGGGAGTACTAACAATGATAGAAGGGCTAGCCATAGTGGTAAAGCAAACGATCTAACACACGAGCACACAAGAAGCAAGCGAAAGAGGCGAGCGAAAAAGAGGCGAATAAAACGGCAAGGGTGAAGTGGGGGAGAGGAAAACGAGAGGCAAATGGCAAATAATGTAATGCGAGGGATAAGAGTTTGTGATGGGTACTTGGTATTGACTTGTTGTAGATCTCCCCGGCGACGGCACCAGAAATCCTTCTTGCTACCTCTTGAGCATGCGTTGGTTTTCCCTTGAAGAGGAAAGTGTGATGCAGCAAAGTAGCGTAAGTATTTCCCTCAGTTTTGAGAACCAAGGTATCAATCCAGTAGGAGACTATGCACAAGTCGCCTTGTACCTACACAAACAAATAAGAACCTTGCAACCGACGCGATAAAGGGGTTGTCAATCCCTTCACGGCCACTTGCAAGAGTGAGATCTGATAGAGATAATATAAATATTTTTGGTATTTTTATGATATAGATTGGAAAGTAAAGATTGCAAAATAAAATAGATTGGAAACTTATATGATGGAAGATAGACCCGGGGCCACAGGTTTCACTAGTGGCTTCTCTCAAGATAGCATATTTTACGGTGGGTGAACGAATTGTTGTTGAGCAATTGATAGAAAAAGAATAATTATGAGAATATCTAGGCATGATCATGTATATAGGCATCACGTCCGTGACAAGTAGACCGACTCCTGCCTGCATCTACTACTATTACTCCACACATCAACCGCTATCCAGCATGCATCTAGAGTATTAAGTTCATAAGAACAGAGTAACACATTAAGCAAGGTGACATGATGTGGAGGGATAAACTCAAGCAATATGATATAAACCCCATCTTTTTATCCTCGATGACAACAATACAATACGTGTCGTTTCCCTTTCTATCACTGGGATCGAGCACCGCAAGATTGAACCCAAAGCTAAGAACTTCTCCCATTGCAAGAAAGATCAATCTAGTAGGCCAAACCGAACTGATAATTCGAAGAGACTTGCAAAGATATTAAATCATACATATAAGAATTCAGAGGAGAATCAAATATTGTTCATATATAAACTTGATCATAAACTCACAATTCATCGGATCTCGACAAACACACTGCAAAAGAAGATTACATCGAATAGATCTCCAAGAGAATCGAGGAGAACTTTGTATTGAGAAACAAAGAGAGAGAAGAAGCCATCTAGCTAATAACTATGGACCCGAAGGTCTGAGGTAAACTACTCACACATCATCGGAGAGGCTATGGTGTTGATGTAGAAGCCCTCCGTGATCGATGCCCCCTCCGGCGGAGCGCCGGAAAAGGCCCCAAGATGGGATCTCACGGGTACAAAGAGTTGCGGCGGTGGAAATAGGGTTTCTTGGTGCTCCTGGATGTTTTCAGGGTATATGAGTATATATAGGCGAAAGAAGTCAGTCAGGGGAGCCACGAGGGGCCCACAAGGGTGGGGGGGCGCGCCCTCCTACCTCATCGCGGCCTTGTTGCTTCCTTGACATCCCCTCCAAGTCTCCTGGATTGCGTTTGTTTCAAAAATCACGTTCTCAAAGGTTTATCATTCCGTTTGGACTCCGTTTGATATTCCTTTTCTGCGAAACACTAAAATAGGCAAAAAAAAACAGCAATTTGGGTTGGGCCTCCGGATAATAGGTTAGTCCCAAAAATCTTTCTCTCATAATAAAGCACGGATTGACTCTGTGGGTTCACCGTCACAATACGCTTCTTCCCGCGATTTTACGCTTTCAGTTTGAATTTAAAACATATACGTGAGATGGTACTAATATTTTTATTTGTGTACTTAAGGCGTTTTTTCGTTCACCGTATTGGGCTGTCCGCAGCAATACGCTGCCCACTCTGTCGGAAAAAGATTCGTTTTTTGTCTTAGCTGTAGTGGGCTGCCCAGCAGCAGTGCATGCATGCGTTGACTCACGTGGACAACGCTGCATATTCTTCCTTCAATTAATAATCCCACATTGCCTCTTTACATCTAAGATCATCGGTTTATATATGTATGCCCTCGTGATTCAACAAGCGACCATGAAAATTAACATGCAGAGGTGCTGAGGATGATTTATAGATGCTCTTCTTACCGAAGAAGAGAAGGAAGGAATTATCTTCGAAGGAAAGGAAAAAAGGAAGGAATTATCTCCAAAGGAAAGGAAAAAAAAAGCAGGCGCGAAGGACAAATAGGGAACTACGCCCGGATGATTGCGGCGGCAGAAAATAATAAGCAGAGGTGCACACGGTGATGCAAGAGAAGAGAAAAAGGAGCAAGAATCAGACTCGCTGCCAAAACTAGGCGGCTCGCAAGGGAAGGGAAAGAGAATTAACTAGCAGGGGTACCCTGAATCACGGCCGACCGTACAGACGGCGTTGAAGACCCAAGCCGCATGCACCGGTGTAGGTTGGTGCTCGAGGGCGTCGCCGATGATGCCCAGGCCGATGCGGCGGTTACGAGGGCTCAAAGCTCAGGCGAGCTTTGAGCGCGGAGGCGAGGCGGTCGGCCGTGAGCTTGACCTGCCGGACAACGTCGGAGTCGAAGATGTTGGGGAAGATGGCGCCAGATGGCTCACCGGCTCCACCGCTGACGGGTTCCTCGCAGGACTGGGGCTTCCCTAGCAGGTCGGACTGTTGGAGAAGGGACATGCGTCGCCTCCCTCCGCTTTTGCAGATCAACAGAAATAAGAGAGCGAAGGAAGAGAGAGGGCCATCGTCACAGTCGCTGGCTATTGTCGGGAGTCTCTGGCTTTTTGAGCAGAACATTGCTTTCATGGCCGGACACCTACTAGCTGTTGTGGGAGGCTGGTTGTTGCTTCCCCACAGGGGAATTAACAAGCAGATGTGGATGGGAGACATCAGGATGCTAGAGAAGCGTGGCGTACACGTGATGGTGTGTGTAGGTGGCGCCGCTCGATCATGTTAGGGGTAGTAGGTGGCGCCGCTCAACCTCTGATTTATTAATGAATGATCAGTGTGTGTTTACTGGCTGGCAGAGGCTTTTTACTCAGAAGAAACATAAGGCAGTTTTTTTTGACTAACAACATAAGGAAGTTTTTTATTAACAAATGGGAACGGGAAGATGTGTGCGTATCTGTTTTAGACAATGAGCCCATCTGTTGTGTATGTGAAATGTTTATGTTTGGGCCAAGTCCAAATACTAAGAAAAAAGAATATAATTTTGTAAACCAAACAACCAACATTCTCCAATAAAATCAACAATGTAAAACACCACTTTCGTTCGAATATAATAAAATTTATAGAAACAATTCCACTTCGATCTACAACTACTCTTTCATCCGATGATAGTGCGAAGCTGAATGAGACTTCGTCGAAGGACATGAATGCATGCAAAGGTTTAAGTCAAACTTTTTTCAAAACAAAATATAGATGTCGAGCACACAAACACGTACATATACTCTACCCTATGTACGTACACACATATCATATCCCTATAAGCACCGAGAGACTGCACCGACGGGTTTTGAAATTGATGAAGTCATCATAAGCGTCTCACTATCAACGAGAACGTCGTTTTCAACTGAAAATATTGTTCCTTAATGAGACACCAAAGTGTCAGACGTCGGGTTTAATCCCTGGTTGCATTGGGGTACCACTGCCCTAATAACCATTCAATCAGATGTTGGTTGTCGTGATTAAGGCGAAACTGATCGATTCAAGTAACCTTCCCTATTTATTCAGTAGCCACGCATCCATGCTCTATAGTAATGGATATTAAAGGATGATTTGCGTTTCTTCCATTCCTCGGCATGTGCTTCCCTACCCCATCACGCTGCACTGATGGATGTTTTGGCAGACATCTCAATTTTCACATGCGTTGCAACGCATGGGCATATGTGCTTCCCTAGGGAATTGTCTTTTTTATCTCAGGTAAATAGTTCCTTTCTCACCCGTTTTTCCAGACTAAGATCAAGATAGGGAGGGAGCTTTGGTTAGGTCGAGGTTGGAGGATATACACGCTCATTGTGGCTGCAATTTGTGCATGGCAATACATAGATCGGAATTGAGATTTGGAGCCATTTTATTGGTTTTGCTTTGTACTGATGCTGCCATTATTTGTGTGATGATGTCATTATTGTACAGAGGGAAGGGACAGTGAGAGAGATTGATAGAAATTAATATTTTGGTTGTAATTATTTGTTGTCGAAGCTTATTATTTATTGGTTGTTGTCGGTTGTTGTGATGGAAAGTTAACAATACTTTTGATTATTTCAAGGCAATGTCAGATTTATTAATTTGAACTAGACTGAACTAAAACATGTTGATGTAGATGAGTCTGAATACGATTAACATGATCGTGTAATTTTTAGTGACTAAAACAGGTTGGTGAGGTATTTTTACTCCCGTTGCAACGCACGGGCATTTGTGCTAGTAATATAAAAGTGTAAATAAGCCCATTAAATATCCAAAACAGATAATATAATAGCATGGAACAATCAAAAATTATAGATATGTTGGAGACGTATCAGCGCCCCCCTTGCCCTTTCCTACTCCCTCTCTCTTTTCCTCTTTCCTTCTCTCGTACTCCGAAAAGGGAAAGGGATTCCTACTAGGACTTGGAAGTCCTAGTAGGACTCCATACTGTTGGCGCGCCCATAGGGGCCTGGCCTCTCTCCCTCCCCCCTTTATATACGTGGGAGGGGGCACCCCGAAGGTACACCAAGTCTTGTTTTAGCCGTGTGCGGTGCCCCCCTCCACAGTTACACACCTCGGTCATATTATCATAGTGCTTAGGCGAAGCACTGCACCGGTAACTTCATCATACTGTCACCATGCCGTCGTGCTGACGAAACTCTCCCTCGGCCTCAACTGGATCAAGAGCTCGAGGGACGTCATCGTGCTGAACGTGTGCTAAACACGGAGGTGCCGTATGTTCGGTGCTTGGGTCGGTTGGATTGTGAAGACGTTCCACTACATCAACCGCGTTGCTAAACGCTTCCGCTTTCGGTCTACGAGGGTACGTGGACACACTCTCCCCGCTCGTTGCTATGCTTCTCCTAGATAGATCTTGTGTGATCCTAGGAATTTTTTTGAAATACTATGTTCCGCAACACGTGCCACCGCTGTACGACCTCTATGCCATGGCCCATAGTGCCCCGTACAAGAAGGCCAAGTCATTCTCTGAGGATGACCTTGATCATCCAGAGAGCTTCACCAACATCTCCTCCCACAACAAGCTCATGAGGTACAAAGGCGTTGGGAAGAAGAAGAAAGGGGAGGACTTCAACCCGAGCCACAGTCCTTTTGATCCAGAGATCGTGATGCTATCTGGTGATAGGAGGTACCATGGCTCGGTATCCATTGGGGATGGACTCATACGTTGTCCTAGAACTCTCTGGGAGACCAAGAAGCGTCAGACGAGCTCCGATTCTGAGATACCGCCTCGTCCACGGCCAATGGAGATCGCCATCGAGGCTAGGGCCCAGGAGCTTCTGGCGGAGGCAAACAGACAGGCTAAGGAGAGGGAGATGGAGTTGGAGGAGAGGACAGCTAGTCTGTTGGAGGAGGAGAGGAACCGGAATGACGTGTCTCACCGGGCCCTATACAAGATCCTCGTGGTAAGTTTCTCCTGCATATTAGCCAAATCATGCACGTAATGTTCGTTTCATTACTAACTAATATGACTGACTCGTGAAAACAAAATGTGCAGTTCAAGTGCGAGAAAAACGGTCAAACCCCTCCGCCGATGCTCCAGATTGGTATAGCGGACACAATGAGTTTCATTTGAATGGTCATTAGTTACTAGTATTCACATTTCAGTTGCATCATGATAACGAGACATTGCAAATGATCTTTGGTGCAACATGCCTCCCGACAAGCAGCGACCGATCCTTCTCCGTCTCGCATAGGCGCAACTCCAACCCCGACCGGTCCTTCTCCGCCTGGCACTGCCGCAAACCCGACCGGTCCTTCACCTCCGTGATGAAGGTAAGTTTTCTCTAGTGTTTTGCTTACGAAATGCATAAAGACCTAGACTTAGCTTTATGTCCTCCAAAATGCTTACATTTATGACCTAGACTTCGCCAATCTTCCTCCAAAATGACATAATTAGCTCCAAAATGCTCTATACTTAGCTTTGTTTCCTCCGAAATGACATAACTTAGCTCTAATATGCTAAGTGATCTCTAATATGCTTAGTTACCTAGGTTTGCTCAATAATGACATACACTTAGCTTACATATGTAAAAATGGCATAATTAGCATACTTAGGTTTGAAATGGCATAACAATCTTGGTAACATCATATATGTCATATAGTTAGCTTATTTTCCTCAAAATTGACATAATAAGCCTAATTAGCTCCAAAATGATCAATTTTACCTAAGTTAGCTCTAAGTTATCTGTAAAATGCTAAATTAGCTCTAATATGCTTAGTTACCTGGCTTAGCTCAATAAAGACCTATAATTAGCTTACTTATGTCAAAAATGGCATAATATGCTTAGTTAACTCAAAAATGGCATAATTAGCTAGGTTAGCTCAAAAATGACCAAGTTTACCTAGGTTAGTTCCAATATGATCCATTTTACCTAGGTTAGCTCGACAATGACCTATTTACCAAGCTTAGCTCTAAAATGACCTACACACTTAGCATTTTTACCTAGCTTAGCTAAAAAATTGCATTTTTTCCTACCTTAGTTAGAAGAAGAAGAAGATAAAGAAGAGGATAGCAGAAAAATAGAGAGAAGATAAATTCTTCTTCTTCTTTTGCTTCTTCTTTTCCTTCTAGCTAGTCGTCTTCCTTAGTTAGAAGAAGAAGAAGATAAAGAAGAGGAGAGGAGAAAAAGAAAGAAAAGATAAATTCTTCTTCTTTTTTTCTTGTTTTTCTTCTAGCTAGTCTTCTTCCTTAGTTAGAAGAAGAAGAGGATATTAGAAAAAGAGAGAGAAGATAAATTATTCTTATTCTTCTTTTTCTTCTAGCTAGTCTTCTTCTTCTTCTTCTTCTAACTTTCATCTTTCCTAATTTGCAGATTTGCTTTAGATGAGGAAGCTTGCATTGATGGAGTGTACTATTCTCCTTGTGCTTCCTTTTGGATATGTTGGATATGAGAAACTTGTTTTGGATATGTATGTATGTATATGTTGTTTGAAACCATTGTATATGTTGTTGGAAACTTGTATGTTGGATATGTTCAGTGGAAACTTATTGTTGGTATGCTTGTTGAAATTATTTTCAAATGTGTGTGTATATATATATATCTCTGAAATTCTGCCAAATTGAATGAATTTAAAAACAAACAGAAAAAACAGGGGCTATACAGGTACTTTGCCGTCTGTTGGCAGACGGCAAAGAGCTTTGCCATCAGCCAGCAGACGGCAAAGCTGCCACATGGTAGCTACTTGTGCAACCCGGGGGCACTGGGCTGGCCTGTATGGTTGCTTTGCCGTCTGCTGGAAGACAGCAAAGGCCTTTGCATCTTTGCCATCTGCCAGCAGACGGCATAGCATGCCACGTGGCAGCAACTTAGGCTGGCCTATTGGGAACTTTGCCGTCTACTGGCAGGCGGCAAAGAGTCAAAGGACTTTGCCGTCTGGCAGCAGACGGCAAAGCACGTTGTTAACCCCCTAACGGACCTAACCTGCGACATGTGCCATCCAGGCTCTTTGCTGTTTGCTGGCGGACGGCAAAGACCATATCATCTTTGTCGTCCGCCAACAGACGGCAAAGAACCCTTCGCCGTAGCCTATTCAGTTGGACCTGTTGTTCTCTGCTGGCGGACGGAAAGGCCTTTGCCGTCCGCCAGGCATGCCTTCGCCATCATCCATGGCAGACGGCAAAGTGCCTGATTCCTATAGTCATAACCTATATATATATATATATATATATATATATATATATATATATATATATATATATATATATAGAATATGGGCACCAGAGGTGGGCCGAGGAGGGCACAATCCACTAGGGCGCTCCCAGGTGGGTTGTGCCCACCTGGTGGGCCTCCTCCGGTAGTTATTTGCTCTAGTATTTTTCATATATTGTAAAATAATTCTCCGTAAATTTTCAGCTCATTTGGAGATGTGCAGAATAGGTAACTCTGACGTAGCTTTTTCAGGTCCAGAATTCCAGCTGCCCGCATTCTCCCTCTTTGTGTAAAATTTGTATATTATGAGAGAAAAGGCATTAGAATTACTCCAACAAGCATTATTATACATAAAAACATTGTAAATAACAGTAGGAAATCATGATGCAAAATGGACGTATCAACTCCCCCAAGATTATACCACACTTGTCCTCAAGCGAAGAACCAATATCGAAAAACATGACCACATGCTTAGAAAGAGAGAGAGGTGTCGATAAAAAAATTACAGACATAGAAGCATCATGATTATTAATATAACAGGAAGGAACTTTTAATATAAAGCTTTATCACTTAACTCTTATCATATAACTTCTCATGAACTAGTAACAATTCATCACAACATTGAAGTATAAAGCATAAACTTTATTGAAAACCAAGAAACTATGTTCTCGGTCAACTTTGCAACTACAATTCATCATCTTTCAGGAAGGGTCATGCATTGGAGCCTTTTGGAAAGTCCACATACTCAACCATCATATAATCTTCTATGATTGCTAACACTCACAGCATACCCATGAGCAAAAAATTTCAACCGAACACATAAGAAGATAGGGGATTCTAGTCTCGCCTCCCAACGTATTCATCTCGAGGATGATGTCAACAATAATAATTCATGTTCACTCATATCCAACTAGATATATGTGCTTCGATATTTCCTCACCACATGATGCTTGTCAAAAGAGAAAATAAAAAGGAAAGCGAAGAATACTTTGACTCTTGCATAAAACTAAATACATAAAAGTAAAAAGATAGGCCCTTCGCATAGGGAAGCAGAGGTTGTCATGCGCTTTTTGTTTGTATGCCAAATCCCTTAATGCAAAAGAACGGCATGTTATATTGCTCCTTATGACAGCAACCTTTATTATGCAGTCTGTGGCTTTTATTCTTTGCTATCACAAGTTCGTACAACACTCATTTTTCTCTTACACTAATTGATCCAACACTTTTAGAAGCAATCTTTATTGCCTTATTGCACCAATGACAACTTACTTGAAGGATCTTGCTCAATCCATAGGTAGGTATGGTGGACTCTCAAGGAATGAATTGGGGTTTAAGGTTTTTAGATGCATGAGCAGTATCTCTACTTAGTGCAGAATTTTTGGCCAGCAAAGATATTGAGCAAGCACCACATGTTAAAGGATCTATAACAATATAACTTCTATGTGAATATGAACAAGCATAACTCATTATGTTGTCTTCCTTGTCCAACGTCAACAATTTTGACATATAATATTTAATGGGGGCTCACAATCATAGAAGATGTCCAAGATAGTATATTTACATGTGAATCTTCTCTTCCCTTATTAATTCTTTCATGAATTGCATTATTGACCAATGCTACGTTTTTCAATCTCCAAAAAAATTTACCACTTATACTTTTCCTTATGTGATGTCATTACTTACCATAAGATTAGCATATGATCCCTTTTTTACTTATTTCTTTTTATTTGATTGCAACAAGGAAGTAAAGAAACAAAAACTCAAACTAACTTTATTATATATGTCGCACATGATTACATAGATAGATAGAACACTAAGCAAGCGCTCGAAAACTGATCGAACTAAAATTTTATTGAACTAAACCAAAGGATAACCAAAGATCAAACTAAAATAGATAAAGGCAAAGATAGTGGTGGTGATACGTTACCGGGGCACCTCCCCCAAGCTTGGCAGAAGCCAAGGGGGAGTGCCCATGTAACAACCCCAAAATTGGGTTATAAATTTTTGTGCCGTTATTCCTTCCTGGCAATCATTTTCAAAAAAATCTCCTGAGTTTGCTGGATGACTCTGATAATTCTTGCCATTTCCAACCTTCTAAAACCTTGCTCATGTCTTTGTCAGTGGGCAAGACCTCATCTACATCATCTCAAACCCTCTCAAACCCTAATTCCAAAATTTTGGAATTTGAATATGCCCTTTGTGAATATAAAGGAGTCATCATTTTCCTTGACCTTTTGATCATCCCAATTGTTCCTAGAGACCCTTCTACCTTTCTGAACCCTGGATATGCAAAAATATTGCTAAGTCCCCTGCAATATTTTGGAATTGTGATTTATTCCTTTTCTTGCCTTTCTGAGGAATAAAATCCAAAGGCATAAGTTAGCCAACTCATAAATTCATGAAAATGGGTGGAGTTGATATTTATGCCTAATCCAAGCTCTGGCAAATATATTGGCCATAATTAAATAAGGAAAATTGCCTTTTCTTATTTTAATGTCAATATTTCATTTCTGCCACTTCCTAAAGGAACTACTATTTTTATAGCAGAGGAAATTCCCAAATAATTTGTGGAGCTTGTCCTTGATATATCTTCACTCTTTACATCCTTATCTCATGTTCCTCAGTTCAAAAATTGGGCACATGATCCAATGCAAATTTCTGCCTTTTCTGAAATTTTGCAAAGAAAGTGCTCTATTCCTAATTACAATTGAGTTGCAATTTGGCAGGGTGATTAACATGGATAAATAACCCATAGATACCAAAGATGAGCTCAATCCCTTCATCTTAGCTCCTTGTGCAATTTTTCAATGTTTCTGACCAGAATGTAACTTGGTGAAGGAAGTACCTTCATAGAGTTTCCAAATGGGATGAAACTATTCCATATTCTCAAGTATCTCAAATCATTAGCCTCCACCTAATTTCAGTTCATTTCATTGAACAATGTGAGCACAGGAGCAATTCTTGGTTTCTATTAAGATTTTTAGTTTGTGAAGCAAGTATATTTTATCTTGCTCCATTATGGCTGAAAATATTTCCAGGCCTTCTCCTATCCATATGATACACCTCCACAAGAGTTTGGCTCATTTCATTTAGCCAATATTTTCCTAGAATGTTCCCAAGTTTCTGGACAGAAGAGATGCTTGTGAAACAAGTACCAATTTGGCAAGTCCATTTGGTATGAAATTTTTGCAGCATGGACCTATGATCAAATCATCAAGAATTGGCAAGTTTTAGCCCAATCCAACACTCCTAGTGAGTGCTTCTTCATCATTTGGTTTCTGGACTAGATTTGACAGTTGTACTGCAACTATGCTAAATCCTTGTCCTAATATCCTCATAATTCCTAGGACCTTAGTCCTTGCTACCCTAAACCTCCCTGACAACAATTTTATTCCTTAAGTCCACTACGTTGATCACAAAAGCGTGGCCAAGTTTGCTACAACAAACTTGTGGAGCTTGTTTCTCTTTGATCCCGTGCCTCTGCTTGTTTCATTGCCATGGTTTTAATGCACCTTGGAAGGACTTAACTAATGGCACGGTTTGGCACGAAGTAGGAGACCAGAGTGCGCCTTATCCGTGGTGACCACGACGGCAGCCAGCCAAAATGGTTGTCTGCACACTGTGGTCGTCGGTAGCGTCGCTCCGACCGGCTCTGGCCTCCTCATTAATGCCCAACAGCCCCGCCTCGACGTCCTCTTCCTGCTGGACCCCTTGCCCCTCCGTTTTCTTCCCCGACGAGCCACTCCCGACGCCGCAAAGTCCCTGCCCATGAGCTCCGTCATCTTCCACCTCATGTCCTCTTCTTCCTCGTGTCCGGTGGTGCTGTCCGACTCCGTGAGCCTCTGCTGCTCGGCCGCGTCCTCCTCGTCGCCTTCCCGCATCTCCCCGTGAGCCTTGGCCGCGCTTGCCGATGCTGTGCCCATCGTCGGCGCACGGACACGTCGCCTGCCGCATGCCACCTCCTCTCCCCCTCTCGAGTCTTCTCCCGCATCTATTTAAGCACGCGCCAAGCTCTCCCTCATCATTCGCAGTCCTCCACTCCTCCCTGAAGTCTCGGAGCTCCCCATCTCCTCCAATGGCCGAACCACCGCCGCCCAAATCCCCCTCGGCCAGTCCATGCTTGAAGCCCTCCCGCTCCCATTCTTCCTCGTGCGCGGCATCCCCTGGATCTCGGGAAGCCTCTGCCGTCGTCCGTTCTGTCAGTAAGCCCTACTGGCGCCACCTCTCCCATGTCGTGCTCCGGCCGGGTCGCCCGAGCCGCGGCGCCGGCGCTGCAGGTCGCCCCGAGCCACCCTAGTGCTACCTACGGGCGCGGCGTGGAGTGGCGGAGATCCCGCGCGCGTCGCCCGGCCCTCCCGTGCCGCCAGTCGCCGGCTCTGTCGAGGTCCGCACGCTCCCCTGCCTTTGCGTCGTGATGGAGAAGAAGAACCAAGCGGGGGAGAGAGAAGATGCCATGGGCCCCACCTGTCATTGTCTCAGCGCTGACGTGGCGGGACTGCTGACTGGCTTAAGTGGAAGCGCACTCCGGGTAAATACGTCTTCGTTTAATGAGAGCGTACTATGCTGTTTCTTCTGCTGAGAATACGCTTTCATTGTTATGAAGACGTATAAACAAGAATACCTTTTCCCTTTTTCAGCCCCGCCCGCCGAAGTGCTTATTTTGTGAACGTTCACTGTTTAAGCCTCTTTTCTGCCTAAAACGTGAACGGCCACAACTTTGCGCTCGTAACTCCGATTGAGGTGATTCCAATGCTCACTTTCTCTGTTCGTCGAGATCTTTCTGTTGGTATCATTTTCATAATGTTTTCACACTATGAAAATGACCACTTTGCCCTTGCCCGTAAACAGCCCCCTCCGAGAGAGAACTGTTTCCGGCAAATCTTTCCGCGATCGTTCCACACTTTGTCCCGGAGTATTTGGCAACCCCCAGGCAATCCAACCTCTTATCATGAGCCCCGAACTTGCATGTTGACTTTGCTTGCACCTAATGTGTGTGTTTAGTTGCGGTAGTTTCTTGTTTGTTCCGTCTGCTGTTATTTTAGCCGTGCTGTATTTTTTTTATCTGCCTTGCATTCTTGTGCTTTCATGAAATAAGTTAACATGCTAGTTGGATGTTGTTACTGATAATATCATGGATCTGTCTAGTTTAATGTTAGTAGTATCGATGTTATGATGATTCTATTGCACTAGTGGAATTACTAGTACTTGGTATTGCCATGTTTCACATGCTATCACTGTTCACTTGAAAAGCTTGATGTTGTTACTGCATCTGTATGTTACATGTTAGTTGTTGCATTCATGTTAAAAGTATTCGCATGATGATTGATGATGAAGAAGTTAATAATATGACATAATAACAGACCTCCTCCGTCATCACTGGGATGTCATAGTGCCACCAAATCGAGCTTTTTTCCAGTGCAGCCACATTAGCCTTGTTACGGGAAGTCCCTAATGGGTCTATTGTCATGCCTCTCGCCAGTGCCTCCAACGAGGGAAAGTTATGGGCACGCGCTACCCTGATCAGGTAGGCGGACATGAACCTTGTGGGCCCGAGTTGTTTTGCGCACTTTGTCCCCGTTTGGGACCATTTTTGTTTGCCACGACAATGGTAGTTTGCCTTTGGTAGGCTGGGCCACCCAGGACTGAACCCAAAAAGTGGTGTTGGTCGGAGTGACCGGGATTGTGCCATGGCTGTAGATCGGTTTTGTCGGAACGCCGTTGGTCCACCTGAATGGGAGTGCGAGGCCATGGGTTCTGTGGTGTGGGTACAGTGCGCTACCTCTGCAGAGTGTGTGTGTTAAATCTATTGATAGCCGCGTCCTCGGTCATGGGCACAAGTTCATAGTGGGTCACATTATCAGGTCTCGGTCGAAATGGAGGATAAACCTGAAATAACAATGTTGATGAATAATGTGCAATAAATGAATGTGATGACTTGGACTATGAGATACTCGGGAGTTATCATGGTGATGTGTTGATATGATCATGAGATGAGGTCTTAGTGAGTGTTGAACCAAGTGTGGTTCCGTTTGTGATCCGCGAATGATCATCGTTGGGTTGCGAGGCAACCCATTGGTAAGAGAGTCCGAGGGACTCGGTTCACAAGTTTGGTTGCATTGCATGAGTAATATGTTGTTATTTGCATTTAAAGAACCATGGTAGAACAAGAGATGGTTGCATGTTATGTCTGCATTGGATATGACTGGTAGTTTATTTTCAACATAGTTTCATGATGCCATGCCATGTCTTGATTGAACTTATGCCATGCTTTGATATGCCATACTATGGTTAAGCTGTGATGCTATGTTTTATGTTGCCATGCTAGAAGTAAGTTTGATATGCCATGCTATTGCCATGCTAGTGTATGCCATGATGTTGGTCATGCTTATTTTGATCCATGTCTCCAGTAAATATCATGCCATGCTTAGTTTCTGATATGAGATAGGATGTTGCAGACGCTTGGTTCTTGCTTTGTCATCTGTTTGTTTGGATGCTATGTATTTGGTTGTCTTGCAAGTACATTCAATGTACTGACCTGGCGTGTCATGCTAGTTTTGTAGGTCGTGCCTAAATTGTTCTCTTGTTCCGCCGTGCTAGGCCATAATCTTGCCAGTCTTGTGAGTTGTGGAGCCCAGCCAGAGTCGATATGCTGCCAAACCAAGACTTCCACCGCAATTTAAATAGACTTCCACCGCCGTTTAAATGGCCTTAGGGCTATGCCAGATTATTGTATTCATCAATGATGTAATCATATACACATGTATTTGATGAATATTTTTGTACCTAGAAGGTTGTATCATGGACCTGTCGTGCGTCAGGTGTTATCCTGGGCTGACGTGCGAAGCCCCCCTGCTCCATGCGGATTGGGGTGCCACAACCCATACCATGAGATCAAGTCTCCTTTGGTGGGGAAGATGATGGTGGTGCTGATGATGAGGCAGTAGCGAGCTTCTCCTCCGACTTCCATGGTAGCGGTTCTCCATCATAAGAGGAAGCATGAGTCTCACGAGTCCTGCAACTGGCAGCTAAACTCATACCTTTAAATCTCGCCTCATATTCAAAGACCTCATTTTGGAGATCATAAATTTGGCTTTGCAGAAAATTGATTTGCTCGTTGAAGGTGAACACGATGTCGTTCATGGACAGGCCATCCACCTTCTGATCATGGGTGAATTTCGTAATCATGTGGTGATTGCCATTGATTCTATGCTCCACCATCCCCTTGCACTTGAAGACCTCCCGTTCCATAACTTCGAGCCTGGCCTCCATGGTTCCCGTCCTCTTGAGCCCCTGGACATCTCGGATGTGAAGCACCCCATCACGCATCTCGATGGCTTAAGGGTGCTGCATCACCTCCCGCAAATACAGGTTGGTGACATTGTCGAAGAACTTGTCCTTGGAGGAGCTCGAAGCGGCCATGGCGATATAGATCTGTCAGTAAACAGCAAGAAAGAAGAACAAAAGATTTCTCCGTGATACGGTGGTCAATGGGTTCGGGGGGTATATAAAGATTTTTTTTATCTTGGGAAACAAGCAAACAGGAGGAAAACAGAGTCGGGAAGGTTCTCGAGGTGGACACAACCCACCTGGGCGCGCCAGGGGGCCCAAGCGCGCCCTGGTGTCTTGTGCCCTCCTCGGATGCCTTCCTGGTTGTTTCTTATTTTCCTAATTTTTATAATATTCCAGAACTGACAAAATATATTTTTGCGGATTTTTTGGAGTCTGTTTACTTACTGTATCACGTACCTCCTCTTTTTTTAGTATTCTAGAGAGTTCCGGTTTTCTTTTATATGTTCCTCCGGTGTCATGGTTTGAATAATATTGCTTTCAACATTAATAGGCATACGTGAGATATAGTGCTTAATTCTTTGCCCATTAAGTACCTTCCGGTTAGTACCTTCGGCATTATTGATCTTGATGGGTCCGGAGCGATAAACCTCCGCGATAATATATGGTCCTTCCCATTTAGAGAGAAGTTTTCCTGCAAAGAATCTGAAATGAGAATTTTGAACTGGGTCTCCCACTTTGAATTCCCGCTTTTGGATTCTTTTGTCATGCCATGTTTTAACTTTTGCTTTAAGTAATTTTGCATTTTCATAAGCTTGGGTTCTCCATTCATCTAATGAGCTAATATCAAATAAGCTCTTTTCACCGGCAAGTTTGAAATCATAGTTGAGTTTGAGTTCTTTAATTGTCCAATATGCTTTATGTTTTAACTCAAGAGGCAAATGACAAGCTTTTCCATAAACAATTTTATAGGAAGACATACCCATATGATTTTTATATGTTGTTCTATAGGCCCAAAGAGCATCATCCAGTTTCTTAGACCAATTCTCTCAGGAACTATTAACAATTTTTTGTAATATTAGTATTATTTCTCTATTGCTAAGTTCAACTTGACCACTAGATTGAGGATGATAGGGTGTTGAAACTATATGGTTAATATCATATTTAGCAAACATTTTACAGAAAGCACCATGAATAAAGTGTGAACCACCATTAGTCATTAAATATCTAGGGACTCCATACCTTGGGAAAATAACTTCTTTAAGCATTTTAATGGAAGTGTTATGATCAGCACTACTAGTTGGGATAGCTTCTACCCACTTAGTAACATAATCAACAGCAACCAAAATATGTGTATACCCATTAGAGGAAGGAAATGGTCCCATGCAATCAAAACCTCAAACGTCAAATGGCTCAACAGCAAGTGAATAATTCATAGGCATTTCTTGACGCTTACCAATATTACCAATTCTTTGACATTCATCACAAGATAAAACAAACTTACGGGCATCCTTGAAGAGAGTAGGCCAATAAAAAACAGATTGCAATACCTTGTGAGCAGTTCTATCTCCCGCATGATGCCCTCCATATGCTTCAGAGTGACATTTCCATAGGATTTGTTCATGTTCATGCTCAGGTACACAACGTCTAATAATACCATCTACTCCTTTGTAAAGATGAGGGTCATCCCAAAAGTAATGTCTCAAATCATAGAAGAATTTTTTCTTTTGTTAGTAAGTGAAACTAGGTGGTATGTATTTAGCAACAATATAATTAGCATAGTCGGCATACCAAGGAGTTTTATGAGAGACATTTATTGCAGCTAGTTGTTCATCAAGTAAGCTATCATCAATCAGTAGTGGGTTATCAAGAATATTCTCTAATCTAGACAAGTTATCAGCTATGGGGTTCTCAGCTCCTTTCCTATCAGTGATATGTAAATCAAATTCATGTAGTAAGAGAACCCACCTAATGAGTCTAGGCTTAGCATCTTTCTTTTCCATAAGGTATTTTATAGCAGCATGCTAAGTGTTAACAATAACTTTGAAATCAACGATGCAAGATCTGGATTTATCACAAGCAAACACAACTGCTAAGAATTCTTTTTCAGTAGTTGCATAATTTCTTTGGGCACTGTCTAGTATTTTTACTAGCATAATGAATAACATTTAGTTTCTTATCAACTCTTTGTCCTAGGACAACACCAACATCATAATCACTACACTACAAAAAAAGACACATCCGTGACATTTTGGCCCGAACAAATTTTTTCTGTCATGCTTATGACACTTCTATGACGATAATTGTGACAAAAGCACGTATTAGATGTGGTGGGCTCCTACTTCTATGGCAAAAAATCATGACATAAAATTGGCTTTTCATCGTGGGCGGACCAGGGCCACACCTACATGACATTCTATGGGCCATCCATGACGGTAAAAATCATGGTAGAAGCGAGGGCGAGGAAATTTTTGGGGAGTTCCCGATTACACGTACGCGCGTGTGTGCGAGGCTTTGGGCTCTAACTGAACCTGAACAAGGCCTTGGGCTCTAACTGATCCCGACCGATTGCACTAGCTACGTTACTGAAGCCCGATCGATCCCTTGGCTATTAACTGAACCTGAGTTATTCCATCGCTACTGCTGCTAACTGAAGACGATCGAAGCTGCCTCTTGATGAACAGTCCCTGGTGGGGGATGGATTAACAGTTCCCAGTGGGGGTTGGATGAACAGGATCCCGTGGTAGTAGAGGCCGTTGCCGCTGGATGAACAGGACCCCAATCGAGGAGGTGGGGGTGGATGACCGGTAGCCAATGGAGGGACCCCGTGGAGGGCTGGTTGAATAGGACCCCGTGGAGGGCTGGTTGAATAGGAGCCGATGGAGGCTGGATGAACAGGACCCCGTGGAGGGCTGGTTGAATAGGACCCCGTGGAGGGCTGGTTGAATAGGAGCCGATGGAGGCTGGATGAACAGGACCCCGTGGAGGGCTGGTTGAAAAATAGCCGGTGGAGGCTGGATGAACAGGATCCCGTGGATGAACAGTAGCTGGTGGAGGCAGGAGGAAGTCGACGGTGGATGAACAGTAGCATGTGGAGGCTAGAGGAAGTCGACGTTGGATGAACAGTAGCCCGTGGAGTTCCGTTTTGTGGTACGCCACACCCCTCCTAATGAACAGGACCCCGTTTCGACAGTAGGCGCTCCAACACAAGTCCGTTTCCTCCGTTTTGTGGTACGCCACGCCCCTCCGGATCAACAACACCCTGTTTCGACCATAGGAACTCGAACACAAGTCTGTTTCCTCTATTCTGCGGTACGCCAGACTCTTCCCGATGAAGATGGCCCTGTTTCGACCATACGCGGTCGAACAGAAGGCCGTTTTCCTCCGTTTTGTGGTATGCCAGACCCCGTTCCGGCTGTTCCGTCCAAGCCGGTTGGCTCCCGACACTGGTGCAGCGACGTGCTATACAAACGGTTTTTAACCCCTTTCTGCGGCGGCGTTTGGAACCGTCGCCAAGTGAGTGTGGGCGATAGGGTGGTCCTTCCCACACGACCCAGAAACCGTCGCGAATAGGCCCTCCTGGCACACAGGCTGGGGCAAAATGAGCTCGTGTGCCATCTACCGAGGCATCGAAACCCAATCTTTTCCGTTCGTATGTACATCCCACACGGTGAATCCCAGAAAAACATTTCCGTTCGTATGTATATCACACACAGTTTTTTGTGTGGAAACGTTTGTGCAAGGTGGTCTAACGCAAACAGTTCTCTGCCGGAAGCCACGTGTGATTGTTAGTTGATCGAACACGCCTACTTTCTAGAAACCGTGTGGGTTGTTTGAGTTCATCGCCCATGGTGTTGTCTGAGTAACCGTCTGCAAAAGAAAACCCCAATAAGCAGGGTAATTAGCCTATTATTGATAATCCATGTAGTAATCAAATTGATATTTCTTATAAAACACACTAGATATTTCATATCCGTATAACAACAATCAGGATTTCATAATCGAATTACATCAGATAGCTTCAGCACTCAGTTACGCCATTACACAACAGCATCAAGTTTCACATGCACCATCGAAAATCTTTGGAAAGTAGCATCATACACAGTAAATAGATAGATGAATCTCCTCTGGGAAACTGCAGAACCGGAAGGCAAATATTGAGCCTTCAGTGATGTTCAATGTCCGTGCAACTTTAGGCCAGTGGCTATGGATAATTGCACGCCCAACCTTTTTCCTCCTCAGGAAGACTTCAATATTGTACCGTGGGTGTTGAATGAATACCTTCCTCGCCTCTTGATCATGCAGGTGGTTTGAGAGGTAATCCTGGGTGAACTACTTTGAAAAGTACTGGAAACAAAGATATGCATAAATCGCTGTTATAAATTTTGAAATGGCGCAAGGGGTAAAAACAAGGTAAAAGAGTTAGTACCATCCTATAGTTGACTGATGTCTTTTTCATTGTGCAAACAAAGATCTTGCTGTTATTCGTCGCAAGTTTCATCATCCTAACAATCTTTCTGAGTTTCTTGATTTGACTGATATTCATGGACATCTCATTTCCCCATATGCAAAATGGGTCGAACAGTGGGTCTAAGCCTCTTACAGCAGGACCTACATGTGCAAGACCAAATTGTAAGAAACCTAAATATTTGAATGATTCCTACAACTGCACAATAATGTGCTATTAGCATAAGGACCATGCATGAGCAAACCTCGATGGTAGACCGCAGTGTCTCCCATTGTTTGCCTGCAACACACTAAGGAAGATCTTGATCAGTTTAACTGAGAGTTGCCATACTATCAGTAGAATATGTATTGAGTACAGCCAAATTCGATTTATTTCTCACATGCATAACCATACAAAATTGTACCCACAACAAATGAAAATCAAATTACAGAATTGAACCAAACAGTTAAATGGATAACAGACCAAATGAACCAAAACAGTTAACTGAGCACGACATTGCAGAATAGAAACATGTACTAGAAGATAAGACAGATAACAAAACAAAGAATGCTTGAGAACGGTACTACAAAATGTAGCAATTGTTGGACCAAACTATTAACTGAACATTACATTTCAGAGGACCAAACTGTTAACTGAACATCAAATTGCATATTAACATTATAGAGGATAAATCACTAGAAGGCACTGGCGGTGGCCTCGAGAAAACATCACGAACTATATTTTAAAGTAGACAACCACGTGGCAGTGTTGACGGTGGCCTCGAAGATGAGGTGCTCCTCCAAGATCTGGCGGTCGACACGAATGGCAGGCATAGCGACCTCGTGCGCGCGTGAGGCCGCGATTTGCTTCTCTGCTGCCAGATGCTACTGAGCTCCACATTATACTGCATGCAAAATGGCTGTGGGCGGCGCTTAATTGGAGGACGAGGACAATGATTTTGGCGGAAGGTGTCGCACAGTCGGTCGGGACATGTGGGACGGGGAAGGAGGAGGATGGTGTGGGTGGGGTCTGGATTACCTGACCATATCGACGAGGCCGCACAGCAAGAAGAAGGGTCAGCGACAAGAAGGCCACGTAGCAAGAAGAACCTTCGCCGGCAAGGAGGCGGCGCTGCAAGAAGAAGGGTAGCTGGCGAGGAGGCGGCGCTGCAAGAAGAAGGGTCACCAACGAGGAGGCTGAACTGCCAGTAAGCATCAGTGAAGGTTTGATCTTAGAAAGCAAGGAGGAACAGTGGAAATGTGGCTTTTGGTGGGAGGGAGGGGGCAGGGAGATAGATATTTCCGCGGTGGCAGAGAAATTTCGCTCGGTGCCGCGACAAACGGGCGCGCAAGTATGCTTCAAGCGTGGGCGGTAGACTGTAGATGACGAAGCATCTTGCGTAAGCTAGACAAGACGGTGCGCCAAGATATTTTATGTCGCATCCCACACGATTCTTTCTAGTAAACTATTTGTGGTATACCTGATTTTTTCATTATGTTTTGAAAGACAAAATGGTGTTATGGAGGGAAAGGATGGTGTTTGAATTGCTAGAACATTTATGTACAATGAACATGCAACTACATGAGTGACGTGTTTAAATTTGGAATTATTCAGGTTCGTTTTGCATTTTTATGCATTAATTGAGTTTCGAGGCATTTAATGTGCATAATTCAAATTTGAACTACAAGCACATGCTCCAGTGCACCAAAGTTTTTTGAACAATCACATGTGTGTCTTTGGGTCAATTTATAGGTCCCATGCAAGAAATGAGAATGAAATTCAAACATCTGGGCTTCGTGCCTCGGCCGGGAACATTGAGAAACTTGGTTTTTAAATTCCTGGAAATTCAAAACTCGCCTAAAAATCATGAAACTTGGCATGGTGTCATTTCATGGCACCAAGATGCTGTGGTAAAAAATTGGCTGCATTTGGACAAGTTTTGGTATAAACTTCTTGCTAACCGGAACTTCTCTCGAGAAGACTCGTGGTTCCCGAGGGGGGACGTGTCAGCTTTGTGTGTGGAACGATATACGCTGCCTCCCCCCTTGATTTTTTACAGAGGCAACATAGAACTATATGAGTGTCGTGTTAAAATTTGGAATTATTCCGGGTTTGTTTGAACTTTTTTTATACATTAATTGAATTTCTGGTCATTTAATGTGCACAATTCAAATTTGAACTACAAGCACATGCTCCAGTGCACCAAAGTTGGTTGAAAAATCACATATGTGTCCTTGGGTGAATTTATAGGTCCCATGCAAGAAATGGGAATGAAATTCAAACATCTAGGCGTCGTGGCTCGGCCGGAAACATTGAGAAACTTGGTTTCTAAATTCCTGAAAGTTCAAAACTCGCCTGAAAATCATGAAACTTGGCATGCTGTCATTTCATGGCACCAACATGTTGTGGTAAAGAAATTGGTCGCATTTGAACAAGTTTTGGTATAAGCTTCTTGCAAACCGGAGCTTCTCTCAATAAGACTCGTGGTTCCTGAGGGGGGATGATGTCTACTACGCAACCTTCTTCTTGTAGACGTTGTTGGGCCTCCAAGTGCAGAGGTTTTTGTAGGACAGTAGCAAATTTCCCTGAAGTGGATGACCTAAGGTTTATCAATCCGTGCGAGGCGTAGGATGAAGATGGCCTGTCTCAAGCAACCCTGCAACCAAATAACAAAGAGTCTCTTGTGTCCCCAACACACCCAATACAATGGTAAATTGTATAGGTGCACTAGTTCGGCGAAGAGATGGTGATACAAGTGCAATATGGATAGTAGATAAAGGTTTTTGTAATCTTAATTTATAAAAACAGCAAGGTAAATAATAATAAAAGTGAGCACAAACGGTATTGCAATGCTTGGAAACAAGGCCTAAGGTTCATACTTTCACTAGTGCAAGTTCTCTCAACAATAATAAAATAATTGGATCATATAACTATCCCTCAACATGCAACAAAGAGTCACTCCAAAGTAACTAATAGCGGTGAACAAACGAAGAGATTATTGTAGGGTACGAAACCACCTCAAAGTTATCCTTTCTGAGCGATCTATCCAAGAGTCCATAGTAAAATAACACGAAGCTATTCTTTACGTTCGATCTATCATAGAGTTCGTACTAGAATAACACCTTAAGGTAGAAATCAACCAAAACCCTAATGTCACGTAGATACTCCATTGTCACCACAAGTATCCGTGGGCATGATTATACGATATGCACCACACAATCTCAGATTCATCTATTCAAATCAACACAAAGAACTTCAAAGAGTGCCCCAAAGTTTCTACCGGAGAGTCAAGACGAAAATGTGTGCCAAACCCTATGCATAAGTTCACAAGGTCACTGAAGCCGCAAGTTGATCACCAAAACATACATCAAGTATTCTCAAATCCTTAAAGATTCAATCCGATAAGATAACTTCAAAAGGGAAAACTCAATCCATTACAAGAGAGTAGAGGGGGAGAAACATCATAAGATCCGACTATAATAGCAAAGCTCGCGATACATCAAGATCGTGCCAAATCAAGAACACGAGAGAGAGAGAGAGAGAGAGAGAGAGAGATCAAACACATAGCTACTGGTACATACCCTCAGCCCCGAGCGTGAACTACTCCTTCGTCATCATGGAGAGCGTCGGGATGATGAAGATGGCCACCGGTGAGGGATCCCCCCTTCGGAAGGGTGCCGGAACAGGGTCCCGATTGGTTTTTGGTGGTTACAGAGGCTTGCGGCGGCGGAACTCCCGATCTAGGTTATGTTCTGGAAGTTTGGGTATATATAAGAGGTATTGGCGTCGAGAACAAGTTAGGGGGGTCTCCGAGGCGTCCACGAGATAGGGGGGCGTGCCCAGGGGGTAGGGCGTGCCCCCACCCTCGTGGGTGCCTCGGGACTCTTCTGGCCCATCTTCGATACTCCGTGGGCTTCTTCTGGTCTAAAAATAAGCTCCATGAAATTTCAGGTCAATTGGACTCCGTTTGGTTTTCCTTTTCTGCGATACTCAAAAACAAGAAAAAAACAGAAACTGGCACTGGGCTCTAGTTTAATAGGTTAGTCCCAAATATCATATAAAAACATATAAATGCATATAAAACATCCTAGATGGATAATATAATAGCATGGAACAATAAAAACTTATAGATACGTTGGAGACGTATCAAGCATCCCAAGCTTAATTCCTGCTCGTCCTCGAGTAGGTATATGATAAAAACAAAATTTTTGATGTGGAATGCTACCCAACATAATTTTCAATGTAATTCTCTTTATTGTGGCATGAAAGTTCAGATCCGTAAGATTCAAGATAAAAGTTTAATGTTGACATAAAAATAATAATACTTCAACCATACTAACAAAGCAATCATGTCTTCTCAAAATATCATGGCCAAAGAAAGTTATCCCTACAAAATCATATAGTCTGGCTATGCTCTATCTTCATCACACAAAATATTAAATCATGCACAACCCCGATGACAATCCAAGCAATTGTTTCATACTTATGATGTTCTCAAACTTTTTCAATCTTCACGCAATACATGAGCGTGAGCCATGGACATAACACTATAGGTGGAATAGAATGGTGGTTATGGAGAAGACAAAAAGGAGAAGATAGTCGCACATCGACTAGGCGTATTAATGGGCTATGGAGATGCCCATCAATAGATATCAATGTGAGTGAGTAGGGATTGCCATGCAACGGATGCACTAGAGCTATAAGTGTATGAAAGCTCAAAAATAAACTAAGTGGGTGTGCATCCAACTCGCTTGCTCACGAAGACCTAGGGCATTTTGAGGAAGCCCATCATTGGAATATACAAGCCAAGATCTATAATGAATGATTCCCACTAGTATATGAAAGTGACAACATAGCAGACTCTCTATCATGAAGATCATGGTGCTACTTTGAAGCACAAGTGTGGTAAAAGGATAGTACCATTGCCCCTTCTCTCTTTTTCTCTCATTTTTTTGTTTTTGTTTTTTTGGGCCTTCTCTTTTTTTTGGCCTCTTTTTTTCGTCCGGAGTCTCATTCCAACTTGTGGGGGATTCATAGTCTCCATCATCCTTTCCTCACACGGGACAATGCTCTAATAATGAAGATCATCACACTTTTATTTACTTACAACTCAAGAGTTATAACTCAATACTTAGAACAAAATATGACTCTATGTGAATGCCTCCGGCGGTGTACCGGGAAATGCAATTAATCAAGAGTGACATGTATGAAAGAATTATGAACGGTGGCTTTGCCACAAATACAATGTCAACTACATGATCATGCAAAGCAATATGACAATGATGGAGCGTGTCATAATAAACGGAATGGTGGAAAGTTGCATGACAATATATCTCGGAATGGCTATGGAAATGCCATAATAGGTAGGTATGGTGGCTGTTTTGAGGAATGTAAATGATGCGTGTATGGTACCGACAAAAGTTGCGCGGTACAAGAGAGGCTAGCAATGGTGGAAGGGTGAGACTGCGTCTAATCCATGGACTCAACATTAGTCATAAAGAACTCACATACTTATTGCAAAAATTTATTAGTTATCAAAACGAAGTACTACGCGCATGCTCCTAGGGGGATAGATTGGTAGGAAAAGACCATCGCTCGTCCCCGACCGCCACTCATAAGGAAGACAATCAATAAATAAATCATGCTCCGACTTCATCACATAACGGTTCACCATACGTGCATGCTACGGGAATCACAAACTTTAACACAAGTATCTCTCATATTTATAATTACTCAACTAGCATGACTCTAATATCACCATCTTCATATCTCAAAACAATCATAAAGAATGAAACATCTCATAGTATTCAATGCACTCTATATGAAAGTTTTTATTATATCCCTCTTGGATGCCCATCATATTAGGACTAAATTCATAGCCAAAGCAAATTACCATGCCGTTTAAGACTCTCAAAATAATATAAGTGAAGCATGAGAGTTCATCAATTTCTTCAAAATAAAACCACCGACGTGCTCTAAAAAGATATAAGTGAAGCACTAGAGCAAATGACAAACTACTCCAAAAGATATAAGTGAAGATCAATGAGTAGTCGAATAATTATGCAACTATGTCAAGACTCTCTAACATTTAAGAATTTCAGATCTTAGTATTTTATTCAAACAGCAAGCAAAACTAAAGAAAATAAAATGACGCTGTTGGGGGAAACGACACCTATGGGATCACAATGAATCCCTACTATGGTTGGCGGGGCGCGTGGCTGCGAACAGAGCGGGATTGCAAGATCAACGCAGGTAGTTTATCCAGGTTCGGGCCGCAAGTGATGCGTAATACCCTACTCCTGCTTGTTTGTGTTTATCCAGTGTTCGTGAACTAGCTACAAGGTGTGCTGAGTCCAAAAAGGCCGAATCCCCCCTTAGTATGTTGTGGGCCTCCTTTTATAGCAAAAAGGGGTAGCCACAGTGGCACACAGGAGGTGTAAAGTGTACAGTAGCTGAGTCTATCCTGGGCACCGTAGGACAAAACGCATTCAATGTGCTGCCGACGTTCCCTCCTTGCTTTATCGGGGATGGTAAGAGAACTCGTCCCACCTGTCGCCGCTTCGCCTCGCCTTCACACGCGTCTGAGCTGATGAGGTGTGTGGCGCCACGCTGGCTGGCTGTTGCCGAGCTGGTGTGGTGGCAGAGTCTTCATGAAGATCTGCATGCCACCACGTAGGTGCTTACTGAGTTGGCATGAGGCTGTGCTGGGCCACGCAAGTGCCTGCCTTGTTGGTGGGCTAGCAGCTGCGTTGGAGCGCCGGTGGAGCCTTGGTGGGCGTGGGCCTGGCTGCAGCCTCGCAGATGCTTCGGCAAGAGTCTTGCCGGGGCCCCGCAAGGGTTTTGCCGGGGTGTGTCGTCTGCCCCCAGCAAGGGTCTTGCCACGGGACTTCGTCTTCTTATTCCCACTTAGTATTATATGCTTCTGGTCTTCACAAAGATCTGCATACCACCATGGAGGCGCCTCCCAAGCCTTGGTTCTGATGTTGTCGATGGTGTCAGAACTCTCAGGCTCAAGGGCGGCGACCTCGCTGGTGTTTGGGCAAGTTGCCCCAGGAAGGCTCTTGCTGGGGCCGTGGAGGCCGCCCCGGCAAGGGCCTTGCCGGGGGACCCCACCTTGCTCCCTTGCTCTTCGTGCTACAGGTAATATTGTGTCTTCGCCTTCTCTGCCTCGCCAAGCGTGGCCGCAGGCACGGCTACAACTGCCCGTGCACAAGTAAAGGGGTACCAAAAAGGACCCCTACTTTTGTACACCGACAAGAGCCCCCGGGCCTAGGCCATACATAAGCGCGACGCGTTGTTGGGTGAGACCCAGAACGGTGCGCGGGTATGCGAGTCTGAGTCTTACCGCAGTAACTTCTTTGCTCGTTGCGCTTCCCCACGACCCGCATTGAATGCGTGACGTGGGGGTCATGCGTGGGGCGGCCGCAATGTGCATGCGTCATGTCGCGATAAAGGGTAAAGAGGCGACCCGTGTCTTCCCCAGATAAAAAGGGTAAACCGCAGGGGTGCTGCTCATTTACCCTTTGCGCCCTTTCCAATCTCAGAATGGTCGTTCCCCTTCTTCTTCCTCAAGCTCTCGTTGGAGTTCTTGCCTCTGCTTGCCATCGCCTGAGCCCCCATTGCTCTTGATTCTTCGCCCTCTCCCGGCCGCCATGGCACCCAAAACCAGCAAGGGCAAGGGAGCGGCCAAGGAAGCCGGGGAGAAGGAGGCGCCGGAGAGCAAGTTGGCGGTGCGGTGGACGCGGCTCGCCTACTTTGCTTCGACGGTCGACGCGGTCCAACTCAGGGACTATTTCAAGCCCCTGTGGGGGAGGGAGACGACGGGGCATCCCGCCACGTGCATCATCCCCCCGACTTCGTCGAAGCCGGCCCAAATCGGGATCCCTTTTTCATCGACTACTTCTCTTGCGGGCGCTGCCCCCCTTTCACTGATTTCTTCAACGACATCATGTACACCTACGACTTCCATCTCCTCGACTTCACGCCGAACGCCGTGGCGTGCATGGCCTTCTTCCCCCATCTCTGCGAGGGCTTTGTCGGAGTGCTCCCCAGCACGGCACTCTTCCACCACTACTTCTACCCTCGCATCCAGCCAGGGGAAGCCATCTCGAGGTGCATCACCTAGATCCCGAGGACCTAGAAGAAGGGCACATACCTGGAGGGCGCCATGAAGGAGAGGTGGGATGGGTGGCGGGGCCGGTGGCTCTGGATCATGGAGGAGGATCCGCAGGAGTTCTGCCGGGTTCGCCAGAGCCCGCCGGTCCACCGCAAGAACTGGAGCGACCTCGACGACAACGACGAGAAGCTCGCGATCGCCACCACCAGGATCCATCGCCTCACCATGGTCGGGCTCACCCTTGAGATGATCGGGGCTAATTTCATCTGCCGCTGAATCGCTCCACCACACAACAAGGGAGGCCGGCCTGGGATTTCAGGAATGCGGCCGACGTCATGAGGCTCCGTCCTGGCCTAAAGCACAACTTCACGGTGATGGGGCACGCCTATTTTTGCCAGAGGCTCTTCCAGCTCAACGTGGACGACGACGGCAGGGCCGAGAGGACCGGCAAGGACATGAAGACCGCCAAGGCCGTCAAGGGGGCTTTGTTCGGGTTGCCGGCGGGAGTGGTCCCATTGAGCAACAATTCTCGCTAGTCTGCCATCATTGCCATGACGCCGGACTTCAATGCACACGGCCTCGACCCGGGCTGGGCTGAGCCGTCAGCAAAGAAGGTGCAGGAGTTCTTTGACAACTTGTCGGAGACGTACATTCGCGACGAGCCGGTGCTCATCCGTGACACCACCAAGGAGGATCTGGACTAAATCGCCGCCAGGGCGGCGGAGGCGGCACTTGCCCAGGAGGCCGACAGCATTGGCGCCATGGAGGATGAGGCCGACGCGGCCGTGGAGGAGAAGGAGCTCACCTAGTGGGCAGAGTCTGCCGGGGAGGCCAGCTCCGGAGCCCCCCTTGTCAAGGACGTGGGCAATGAGTCGTCCGAAGAGGAGGCCGAAGCAAACGCCCCCCGGCCACCAGGAGGAAACGCGTCCTACAGCGGGCCAGCTCCGGCGAGCCGGTCCGGCCTGGTAGGACCGCGCAGCGGCAACCAGCTCAGGAGCAGCTCATGCGCCAGACGAGGGCGATGAAGGCCGTGGCCACGGCGAAGATCGTGAAGGCTATGGCGGTGAAGAAGATGGTGAATACTGCGGTGGTGAAGAGGACGGCGGCTGCCTCCTCCTCTTCGTCAAAACAACACAGGACCCCATCCCCTTCTCCTCCCCCTTTCGAACGACGCCCCGGAGGCCGAGTTCGACCTCGGGTCCTTTAGCCCGAAGAGGAAGAAGAGGCCAGCGGAGGAGGAGGTGGTGGACGAGTAAGCTCCCTGTCCTTTATCCTCCTTTGTCCTTCTGTTTGAACTGTCCGTCCTCATCTTGGTTGGGTTCTTGCAGGTACATGGAGACGCTAGCCCAGAGGGTGAAGAGGGCCAAGGCTTCGGCGAGCGCCGAGCCCCCGGCGAGCGTGCGACGCCCGCCGGAGCTGGTGGTGCTTAGCCCAGACAGCAACCCCCAATGCAGCCCCCGGCACAGCCCCCGCCTTAGTCCTCTGCGTAAGTCCACTTCCTATTCCTTGTCATTGGGCACCGGGGTGTGAACCTTTGGTGCTGACCTTGCCGGTTTCGCAGGAGGAGAGTAGCAGCAGGAGGAGCCACTGAGGGCTACCACCAACACGCCGCCCCCATCTACCACACCGCCTGGAGGGGCGCCCGCGGCAAGGACACCTGTCATCGAGCCCATGCGTACTGAGGAAGGGGAGGTGAACTTGGGCACCGGTGGCTCCGTCCCGACAACAAACGTTGATGGGGAGGGAACCACTTCTTCCCAGCTTGGCACAGGTAAGAAGCCTGCCCCTTATTTCTTGTTGCTTGGTGTGCCTTCTTTCTTCTCTTTGTTTTGAATCTTGACCTTGGACTTGTTTTGTTTTCTCTTTTAGCCTCCAGACCCGCCCTCGACGGACCAAGACGACGTTGACACCATCATCGAGTAGGTTGCCAAGGACGCCACAGCTGAGGCCACCAGGATCGCGGCTCATGAAGCTGCCAAGTCCGCTGTCGAGGAGACCACCAAGGAGCAAGCCGGGGAGGTCGCCGAGGACCCTGCCGGGGAGGCCGGCAAGGCCGCTGCCGGGGAGGTCGGCAAGGCTGCTGCCGAGGAGGTGGCCAATGACCAGCCATCCTCCCCTCCAACCCCCGCTCCGGGTAAGTACTTGAAGGTGGGCGACGGCCTGTTCGTCCACCTCCCCGGGACGGCGAGCACCAGGGCGCCAGCCGAAGGGGAGGTGTTTGACGATGAAATCCTCGCCACCGCCGGGTTCGAGGTCGTGGATGGACCGAGCGCAAGCGGCGGTGGCTCTCAAGAGGAGCAGCTCCTCCAGGCCATGCGTGTCAACTTATAGAAGCTCCAGGTGCTCCACTGCGCCCGCCAGGACAAGGTGAGCTCCAGGTCAGCGGCCGTGGACCAGGCTGAGGCAGACTTCTAGAGGCGCGTTGCCCAAACGAAAGTTTGGTTCGACGAGTCCTGGCAGGAGCTGAAGAATGCCCAAACCCAGCTGGCCGAGCAGAAGGTGGAGCTCCTACTGCAGAAGGCTGACGTGGAGAAGGCCCGGGAGGCGGCAATGGAGGAGGCCGCCAAGGCTGAAGCTGCGCGGCTACAGCAGCAAGCCTCGTTGGACTCGCAGGAGGAGGACCTTGCTGGCCGTGAGGAGACGCTTGTCGCCAAGCTCCGCGCCAAGGATGAGGAGGTCGAGAAGCTTGTCGCGCAGCGGACCTAGGACCTAGAGCAGAAGCAGAAGGACGCACTTGATGCGCTGGTCCTGGAGCAAGCCGGCAAGGTGCGGGCGCTGGAGTTGGAGGTGGAGCAGCTGAAGCAGGAGGTCCTGAAGTTTACGGAGGAGAAGGACACGGCCAACAGCGCTTTCACAGATGCGCAGGCTGCAGTCCTCGAGAAGGCCGAGCTACTCTCCAAGGCCAATGACTCCATCAAGGACCTGAAGCTGAAGCTGGTCGGCCTGGAGGGGACCCTGACCAAAGTCCTCGATAATGAGAAGCAGCTGCGGAAGAACGGCGCTGCCACCCACAAAGATTTCGTGAGCGGCGTCGAGCTCTGGACCGGCCGCCTTGTCGAAGTCGCAGAGAGGCTCACCGTGCAGCTGGCTGCCATGGGCATGCCGAACTTCAGGTACTCTCAGGATGCCCATGTAACTCCCAGCGTCAGGCTGACCTTGTTCTTCGAGGGCGTCCTCGAGGCCCTAGAGCGGTGCCGCACCACTCGGGCAGCTTATCTGGCCAATGAGTCTCGGAGGCTCTACTGGGGCGCCCTGACCAAGGTGCTTACCAAGGTGGCGTTCTGGAACCCCACCGTCGATTTCGCCAACGCGCTCGGGAGCTTGCCGGAGGGCACGGACCTTGTGGCACACCAGGAGCGCATCAAGCCCGTCATCAGCTCCGTCGACCAAGTCCAGAGGGTGGAAGGCCAGCGCCGAGACTAGGCGCCCCGTTTCTCGTTGCCGCTGCGTGCTCAAGACCAAGACAATTTTATCTTTAGTTAGAACTACGGCAACTTATTTGATGTAATATATACTCTGCAGTATTTTGAATTAATGCATGTTATCTCCCCGTAAAATCTTTCCTTGTACATACACACCCTACGCTTAGTGGGATATGGCTGCTGGCACGGAAGCCCATGCCAGGGTGCTTTGAGGACGGATCATCGGCAGCCTGCCGGGACGGGCGCTTGCTGCCGGGCAAACCACCTTGCCGCCCCCAGCGCAGTCGCATGAACTGTCGAGCGGACTCGAGGGAGAACAAGGGTGCTGCTAGTAGCGGGTAGGCCACCTTGCCGTTCTCGACGCGGCCGCTCGAACTGTTGAGCGGACTCGAAACAGAGCAAGGGCGTCGCCAATAGCGGAAGGGTCCCATCGTGTGCAGGTTTCTCGTACAAGGAACGAGATCTTTCGAGGAAGAAAACAACTTATGTAAACAAAATTACTTGAAATTTCGCGTGACTTAGCTTTTCGTGACCACGAAGACGGTCGTCGCGGCTGTGGACAGCACCAGAGTGTGGCTGATCGATGTCGCCTTCTTCTCTCGAGCCATCTCCTTGGGAAAATCAATACGTTGGCTTCCAAACCGGATTTTCACAGCTTGCGCCCCCTACCTGGCGCGCCAAAGATGTCGGGGGAAACGACACCTATGGGATCACATTGAATCCCCACTACGGTTGGCGGGGCGCGTGGCTGCGAACAGAGCGGGATTGCAAGATCAACGCGAGGAGTTTATCCAGGTTTGGGCCGCAAGTGATGCGTAGTACCCTACTCTTGCTAGTTTGTGTTTATCTGGTGTTCGTGAACTAGCTACAAGGTGTGCTGAGTCCAAAAAGGCCGAATCCCCCCTCAGTACGCCGCGGGCCTCCTTTTATGGCAAAAAGGGGTTGCCACAGTGGCACACAGGAGGTGTAAAGTGTATAGTAGCTGAGTCTATCCTGGTCACCGTAGGACAAAACACGTTCAATGCACTGCCAACGCGCCCTACTTGTTTTTTCGAGGATGGTAAGAGAACTCGTCCCACCTGTCGCCGCTTCGCCTCGCCTTGACATGCGTCCGAGCTGATGAGGTGCGTGGCGCCACGTTGGCTGGCTGCTACCGAGCTGGTGCGGTGGCAGAGTCTTCATGCAGATCTGCATGCCACCATGTAGGTGCTTACTGAGTTCGCATGAGGCCGTGCGCTGCCACGCAGGTGCCTGCCTTGTTGGTGGGCTGGTGGCTGCGTTGGAGCGGCGGTGGAGCCTTGGCGGGCGTGTGCCTGGCTGTGGCCTCGCAGATGCTTTGGCAAGAGTCTTGCCGGGGCGCCGCAAGGGTCTTGCGGGGGCGTGTCATCCATCCCCGGCAAGGCTCTTGCTGGGGGACTTCATCTTCTTATTCCCAGTTAGTCTTGTACGCTTCTGGTCTTCACAAAGATCTGCATGCCACCACGGAGGTGCCTCCCGAGCCTTGGTTCTGATGTTGTCGATGGTGTCAGAACTCTCAGGCTCAAGGGCGGTGACCTCGCTGGTGTTTGGGCAAGTTGCCCTGGCAAGATCCGTGGAGGTCGCCCCGGGAAGGCTCTTGCCGGGGCCGTGGAGGCCGCCCCGGCAAGGGCCGTGCCGGGGGACCCCACCTTGCTCCCTTGCTCTTCGTGTTTCGGGTAATCTTGTGTCTTCGCCTTCTCTGCCTCGCCAAGCATGTTCGCAGGCGCGGCTACAACTGCCCGTGCACAAGTAAAGGGGTACCAAAAAGGACCCCTACTTTTGTACACCGACAGACGCTCCAAGCAAAACACATATCATGTGGTGAATAAAAATATATCTCCAAGTAAAGTTACCGATGAACGAAGATGAAAGAGGGGATGCCTGTGACGCCCCCGATTCAATCGTACACTAAACATACACGCAAACGTGTACGATCAAGATCAGGGACTCACGCGAAGATATCACAACACAACTGAAAAAATAAAATAAGTCATACAAGCATCATAATACAAGCCAGGGGCCTCGAGGGCTTGAATACAAGTGCTCGATCATAGACGAGTCAGCGGAAGCAACAATATCTGAGTACAGACATAAGTAAACAAGTTTGCATTAAGAAGGCTAGCACAAACTGGGATACAATCGAAAGAGGCGCAGGCCTCCTGCCTGGGATCCTCCTAAACTACTCCTGGTCGTTGTCAGCTGCCTCCACGTAGTAGTAGGCACCTCCAGTGTAGTAGGAGTCGTGATCGACGGTGGCGTCTGGCTCCTGGGCTCCAGCATCTGGTTGCGAGAACCAAAAAGAAAGGAAAGGGGGAAAAGAGGGAGCAAAGCAACCGTGAGTACTCATCCAAAGTACTCGCAAGCAAGGATCTACACTACATATGCATGGGTATATGTGTAAAGAGGCAATAACGGTGGGCTGAACTGCAGAATGCCAGAATAAGAGGGGGATAGCTAGTCCTGTCGAAGACTACGCTTCTGGCAGCCTACATCTTGCAGCATGTAGAAGAGAGTAGATGGTAAGTTCACCAAGTATCATCGCATAGCATAATCCTACCCGGCGATCCTCCCCTCGTCGCCCTGTGTGGGAGCGATCACCAGATTATATCTAGCACTTGGAAGGGTGTGTTTTATTAAGTATCCAGTTCTAGTTGTCATAAGGTCAAGGTACAACTCCGGGTCGTCCTGTTACCGAGGATCACGGCTATTCGAATAGATAAACTTCCCTACAGGGGTGCACCACATAACCCAACACGCTCGATTCACTTTGGCCGGACACACTTGCCTGGGTCATGCCCGGCCTCGGAAGATCAACACGTCGCAGCCCCACCTAGGCACAACAGAGAGGTCAGCACGCCGGTCTAAATCCTATGGCGCAGGGGTCTTGGCCCGTCGCCCATTGCACACCTGCACGTTGCGTACGCGGCCGGAAGCGGACCTAGCCTCCCTAATACAAGAGCAGGCGTTTCAGTCCAATACAGCGCGCGCCGCTCAGTCGCTGACGTCACGAAGGCTTCGGCTGATACCCCGATGTCGAGTGCCCATAACTGTTCCCGCGTAGTTGGTTAGGGCGTATAGACCATATGGCCCGACTCAGATCAAATACCAAGAACTCGTTAAGCGTGTTAATTGATGTAACCGCGGACGCTGACCATGGCCAAGCCCACCTCTCACCTAGGTAGTCTCAACCTTCCCTGTCGCTCCGCCACAAAGATCCACACAGAGGGCCGCCGGGAAAGTATGTCCTTTCAGCCCCCCATCCGTGAATCAACCGCGGGTACTCAACGAGCCGACCCGACTTTAGTCACCACAAGTGTCATGTATAAAGTATATAGTATATACCCGTGATCACCTCCCTAGTGATCACGACCCAATAGTATAGCATGGCAGACGGACAATAATGTAGAGCCACTGATGGAATACTAGCATCCTATACTAGGTATTTAGGATTGCTGGTAAAGGTAACAACAGTAGTAGCAACAATGACAGGCTATGCAGCAGAATAGGATTAACCGAAAGCAGTAACATGGTACACTACTCTAATGCAAGCAGTATAGAAAAGAATAGGCGATATTTGGTGATCAAGGGGGGCTTGCCTGGTTGCTCTGGCAAGTAGGGGTCGTCAATAACCTAGTCGGTCGGGGCACCAGTAGCGGCGTCAATCTCGTAGTCTATCGGAGAGAAGAGGGGGAAGAAACAATGAATATAATGCAAACAGATGCATAACGATGCATGACAAAGCAAACAATGGTGTTAGGTGTGCCCTAACGCGGTAGGAGGAGATACCAGCGAAGGGAGGAAACATTCTAGAAAGTAACCCCGGTGTTTCGCATTTTCAGACAGATGTACCGGAGGGGGAAAGTTGCGTGTTCGGTATGCTAGGGGTGTGCGGCGGACGAACGAGCTGCGTATTCGGATTCGTCTCGTCGTTCTGAGCAACTTTCATGTACAAATCTTTTCCAACCGAGCTACGGTTTATTTTATATTAATTTTAAAAGATTTAAATCATTTTTAGGATTTATCTAATTAATTTAATTCAACATTATCAAGAATAGTGCATGTTGACGTCAGCAGTCAACAGAGGTGTTGACTGGGTCGCTAACATGTGGGTCCCGCATGTCATAGGTACAATAACCTAATTAACCTATTAATCAGTTTAATTAGTTAATTTGGTAACTAATGTTTAATTAGTTTAATTAAACAGGACTAATTAAGTTAACTAATTTAGTTAATTAATTAATTAATTAGTTAACATTTTTATTTACTTATTATTTATTTATTTTTAATTTCTTTTTTTTTAATCGTTCTGGGGCTTGGCCCACCAGTCACTGCCACAAGGGGGCGGGGCCCAGCTGTCATAGGCCCCTGTGGCCTTAGCGGGTCGGGCGGGCGTAGCGGGCAGCGGAGCGCCTAGGCGCTAACGGGCGCTGCCGCCGGCGCGGCATGCAACACTGGCGAGGACTTGCGAGCGACGGTAGCGGATGGCCAGGAAGGCCGCGGATCGAGACGCGCGCGTCGGGCGCACGAGGTAGCGGCAGAGGGCAGCAGCTCACCGAAGCGAGCGTGGGCACGGCCACGGGAGGCCAGGTTTTGGCCGGAGCGTGGCGAGGGCGTCTGGACCCAGGCGCTGACCAGCAGCGATGGACGGCATCGGCAGTCGCGGGCAGTGGCCGCGGGAGGCCAGCGGCCAGGTGGAGCAACGGGTGACGGCGGCTCCAGAGGTGGGCACGGGAGCGGCGACACGGCACGCGACGAGCGGAGACGGCGCGCGCGTGGCAAGAGCATAGGGGCGTCGGGGCGGGGGCGTGCGCGTGTGGCACAGCAGCACGGCGCGGGCGTGGGGGCGTGTGCGTGCGGACGGCGCGTGCACGGGATGAGCGAGCAGCGGGGGGGAGAGGGCGCGGCCACGGCGCGTGCGGAGAGGGGGGGTGAGTGTGCGTGAGCGGCGGTGACCGCGGGGAAAGGAGGAAGGGGGGCCTCACGGGGTGGTGTAGCGACGGGGCAACGGGGGTCCGGGTAGTCGATGGGGACGACGGGATGCAGGGGAGGCAGGCCGGCGGGGAGGACAGCGGCGTCGGGCGCGTGGAGGAGTCGGGCCGCATCAGGCGGTGGCGGAATCGGGCGTGCGGCCCCCAATCCAGATCGGGGGGGAGGACAGAGATGAGGGGGATCGTGGGGGAGAAGTGGGAGTCGTGGGTCAGGGGGTAGGGTTTCGGGGGTTAATGGGGGAGTGGGGGGTTCGGATGGGCCAGTGGGCCGAAGCCTAGTGAGGGGGGCTTTTATTTTAGTTTTGTTTTTGTTTTGGTTTTTCCTTTTTTATTTATTTTCCCTTTTGTTTTATTTATTCCAGTTAGCAAACCGTTTTACAAAAGTATAACCCCAGCTCCTAAATTAGCAAATTAACGTAGGCCACTTCCTCAACAAAATTGGTGACCAAAAGAATTAGTTTAATATTTCTTTAATATTTAAAAGCATTTAAATAATTGTTTGGCCGCGGTTTTATCTACTATCGTGCATTTAAATATTTTCTTTAAATATTGGTTCTTCACCATAACTACCTACGCAATATTTGTCACAACCCGAACATTTTAGTTTTAACATTTGAAAACTTTTGTTGTTTGCCTTGATTTTGAATTTGAATTTGAATCGGTTTTGAATCAACGCGAGTTTAACAACAGTAACTGAGGTGACGTGGCATCATTATGAGGGGGTTACTGTAGCTCAATTACCCGTGCGTCACAATTCTCCTCCGCTACAAGAAATCTCGTCCCGATATTTAAGAGGCGTAAGGGGGGTTTCTGGTTAAGAAATTCTAGCGAGGGTTCTCGTTGCTAGTTGCTCTTCTCAAAGAGGTCGATCCATTACATTGATGTCTTCATTTCTTTGCTTCAGGTCATCATGATGAAGTCGGCATCCTTTCTTCAGGAACTCCATCATACGTACGACAAGGGGTAACTTCGGAAAAACGGACCGCTGCAATGTTGCGTATCTGGTAGATAACAGCAGGAAAGGTGGCAGAAAGTAACTCTCGAGAGCAAAGTAAGAAGGTGCAAAATGGAAGTTTTGAGCGGGCAGGCTATAGTTTGATGCCTGAAATAGGGCATGAAAGGGGTTCAAAGCAATAGGAACAAGTATCGTGTTTGATACCCGAATTGATGATCTCTCAGAAGTGGCTCGTGAATTTACATACGAGGCCACGCGCAAGGAAAAACCTTGGGATCAGGGGGTGTACAGAAGAGTTAGGTTTCGATCCTGTGGAACTATGGGTTATGGGCCCACCAGGTGAGTTAACGGTAGGAAGGGCGGTGACGTCTTGTATGACCATGTAGGCAAGACATGTCAGCGGATAGCATGTCAGTTATGTCGGCAACAACATCGGTACCAAGGGCGAGGGACGAAGAGAACCATTTTCCTGCTCGTTGAACGAGGCGGACCAATAGGCAAGGTTCTCCTCCATCGGTGGTTACCAGAATGCCATCAACAAAAGCAACAGGGTCTTACTGACAGAGTTTTACATCAAGGTGTTTACATAAGCAATACAATATTACTGCTTAGATCATATAGATAACAAGAAAGATTAAACAAAACAAGAAATATTACTGCTTATATTACTGCTTAGACCATTAACTTCAAAGCAATAGGGTTGCTAGAAGTTTTGAATTCACACATCATAGTTAAATGGTTGGTATCCCGGTTAGAATCAACACGGGAACCAAGAAAGAATGGTGATGGTGAGAAGTATCACTATACCATGAATTCTTAAGAGGTGGAGCAATCCTCACAACATCCTTGACATAATAGATAGTAATACTTCAAGGTAGATCATAATATAAGCTAGATAGCAAGGAAATAAGATACAACACAAAACATGAACAGGTTTGTGTTTGGGGGAATGCAAGAATGTTGTCGATGTTAACACAAATCATCGAGGCCAAGGATGATATTTCGCATCATGAATTCAATTGATATCCTAGAAGAGCTCAGAATGTTGATGATGATCATGACACATTTGTCGAGAGATTTCAAGATGTAATCGATCGGCAATGACATCAAGTCAAAAGAATGGTGAAGCGAAAGGTTATTGGAACCCAGGGTACGACACAAACTCGAAACTAAGCTCGCTGTTCAAGGCAAAATGATATGATGAGGAAGATCGACGTAAGCTTAGCTCATCGTCAAAAGTTGTGCTCCGGGAATAAGTACCAGGTAGCACAGTTAAAATTTAGTACAATAATGATATAGCCGGTCAGGCTAGGAATGATGTGATGGAGTATTAAACTCCTCAACAACAAAGTACTAGAAGGCTCAGAGAAACCGGAACGCCCCGTATTCCAGCCCAGAGATCGAGGAGAAGTCTCTGGAATACGGCACTGCTTGACATAGAATAAATCAGCTCTTATTACAAGAATAATAATTACACGGGTCTGATGTTACAACGATCACATCAGCATGGCGACACTACGCCTGCGATACTACACTTACTCTATGCTAGCAGCGGAACAACTCGTAGCAGCGGAAAACTTCTAGCAGCACAACAACGACCAAGGTGGTGAACTCCACTCCGCAGGGACTCTGGCTGGGACACGATCTAGCTCGCACGAACAGAAACCACAAAAAGAAATCAAGCAATCACGGCATCACCTGCAATCTGGCATGACACGCCAGGTTAGTACATTGAATGTACTTGCAAGCTCACAACAACCAAAAGCATCAAGGCAAAACAACAACATAGCATTAAGCAGGTTACTTAAATTAACATCTACCATGATACGACAGCAACTACTAAGCATGATATGAAACTACTACAATACTGCTAAATCACCATCTCAGATCTCCATAACCATATCTCTCTTGGCTAACCGGCCAAGTAATATACCATCTCGATCACCCCGTGATCAAAACCAAACGTCGATCATTCCGGCGATCACAACCACGACCAACACTTGGTCTCAAACGGTGATCTTTCCGACGATCACTACCACGACCAACACTTCGTCCCCAACATCATCAGCAACATCCTGCCAAACTGTACTGGTCAAAATATCCACATATAAATCACCTATAAGTCATTCCGTCATGTGAGTGTTGATCGAACGGTGTGACCTAGTACGAACCCATGCCCATAACCGAGGACGCGGCTATCGATAGTTTAAACAAACACACTCTGCAGAGGTAGCGCACTGTACCCACACCACGGAACCCATGGCCTCGCACTCCCATTCGGGTGGACCAACGGCGTTCCGACAAAACCGATCTATTGCCATGACACTCTCCCGGCCACTCCGACCAACATCCCCTTTGGGTTCAGTCCTGGGTGGCCCCGTGCCTACCAAAGGCACCAACGGCCACCGTCGTGGCCAAAACAATAAACCGTCCCAAACGGGGACAAAAAGCACGCAAAAATCAACTACGAGCACACAAGGTTATGTCTGCTTACCGGGCCAGGGTACCGCACACCCATAACCTTCCCTCGTTGGAGGCACCGGCGAGAGGCACGACAATAGACCCAGTTAGGGCCTTCCCATAAAGGCAAATGTGGTTGCACTGGAGAAAGCCCGGTTCGGTGGCACCTGACCAACTTAATGACGGAATTTATCCCCAAAAATATAACGGTGATAACTGATACTCCGATATCAACTATCCAACTATAATCCAAGTCATAGCAATATCCAACAAATAATCCAAGCATGATATCATCATCTCAAAATACTCCAATGGTAGCACAACACTACTGTCATGATGAATCCGAAAACAATAATCCTACTACTCCAATAACAAGAATAAAGCTATTCGGCTAAGATCCACATGTAAACATCATCTCCAAAAATAATACTCCAAACAGCAGAACATCAACTAGCATCATGAAAGTAATCACACTAACCACTAATAATCCAAAGGCAGCATGATATCCAAAGTAATTCTCCAAATATAATAACAGATACCATCATGGGAATAATCATAATACCAACCACTAATACTCCAATGACAACATGATACTCATCAACTGCAAGCATAACTCCTAGTAATCCAAACAATAGCCTGGCAACAACAAGATCAAAATAATACTCCGAGAAAACGCCATGCACAAAGTCATGTAGCTAAAGCAATATTTTAAACAAGTTCAAATAGATTAAACCATGTCACTGCATTACGGTGATGCAAATGGAGGGTGTGGCTTGCCTGGGGTGGAAGAAATCACCGGGAGAAAGTGCGAGAAACTCGCGGAAAGGATCACCAGAAAAAAGTACTCTCTCGGAGGGAGCTGAATAAGGGCAGGTGCAAAATGGTCATTTTCAGAATGTCAACACATGTTGAAAAGGTGACCAACAGAAAGGGCTCGACGAAACGAAGACGTGGACGTTGGATTCACCTCATTTGGAGTCTCGAGCAAAAAGATATGATAGTTTGAACTCCAGGGACCAATTTGTAAAATAAACTCTACAAACAGGCCTCTGAGCTGAAAAACAGAAAACGTATTTTAGCAAAATACACTTTCAGAACAGAGAAAACGCATTTTGAGCTGAAAAAGAACGAAACTACGCTTTCCAGCTGGGAAGACGTATTCCGAAGAATACGCCTCCACTTATCCAGCGTGGCAAGGCGGGGCCGGGCGGCTTAGAGGCTTACAGGCGGGTCCCACTGGCTCTCTCTCTCCCCTCCTGACTTTCTCCTTCTTCTTCCCCGATGCGCGCGCAGAGAAGAGGAGGCCGAGCGCTCCGGCGACGCCCGCCGGGGCTACAGGGCACCTCCGGCGAGGCTCCGTCCATGCATGAGCTCGTCGAGGAGAGCTGCATCCAGAGGGACAGGTCACGGCCGCTGGGACGGATCGAGGCAATGGCAGTTTGGTCCCCGGCGGGGTGGCTTTCGGGCACGAGTAGGTCCAGGGTGTTGGGTTGCTCTGGCGACGTGGGAAAAGCATGGGAGAGCTGTCCGGAGCTCATGGGAGCTAGTTGTGATGGAGAGAGGAAGGTAAGAGGCACGGCTTGCCCGAATCGAGGAGGGGCAGAGGCGGCGGCCACGGTGGCCTAGAGCAGCGAGGAGGGGCTCTGGGTCTTGGGCGAATGGCTGGGGAGGAGTAGTGGAGTGAGGTGAAGAGCTTGGTGCAATCGGGAGGCCTCGGGGTGGGCTTATATAGCCGCGGGGCGAGGTGTCGCGCTGTCGTCGCCGCGGACGCGTGTCCGGCGCCGTGGACGCGTGTGCACGCGCTCGAGCTCGGGGGTAGGCGACGATGGAGGCATAGGAGGGAGAGCTCACGGGGAAGAGGCGGCCAAGGGAGCGCAGGGAGGATGGCGACGGCGATGAATCAAGCCAAACCGCCACTGTGCGCCCGTGGGCACGCGGCAGCTTGCGTTGGTGAGGAAGCTGCCGGAGCGGGAGCAGGGTCCAGGTGCTCGGCGATGATGCGGGCCAGCTGCTGGACACGCTCACGCGCGCGAAACCGACGAGGGGGAGAGGGGCTGGAGCTAGAAGACGCTCTGGGCGCGGCCAAAGGCATCAGAGCGCGTGCACTATTATACCATTAATGCGGTCACCGCGTGCACTGGCATGTAGCGGGGGAGATGGGCTGGAACATGTTGTCTACGGGTAAGTTCTTCCAGGGTAGGTCTCAACTACAGTGGTAGCTTGGTGAAAACTGCTATGGTTAAATGGTAATCATCTCCTGAAGTTTACTGCAATAAACTTGATCATGTACTGCTGGTCAACAGGGAGGTTATTGGGTCAAATGGAGTTGTCTGAGAGTTTTAGGGTAAGAAGGACTTTCATCCTGGTAACTTTGAGAAGATTTGGATCAAGGATTAATATAGTTGCTTTGCAACTGACCAAAATGGTCCAGAAACTTGATCAGGAAGGTGCACTCACAAGGTGATGCCACTTGAGCTGAAATTTGGCAAGGCTTAGTGATTTGATCATATAAAGATGGTGTAAAAGTTTCATACCAATTGGATACACCAAAATCATACTTGCTTCACAAACATCTTCTCTGACCAGAAACTAGAAATAATTCTAGAGAAATATTGGCTAGGTGAAATGGTGCCAAATTTGGTGGAGAGATGTTATTTGGGCATAAGAACAATCAGGTAATTTATCAGGATTTTTGAAGCAATATAAAATGCACTTGCTTCACAACCTGAAAATATTGCCAGAATCAAAGATTTGGTCCTGTGCTCACATAGATGATTGGATGGGGCTGAAAATGGGTGGAGGGAGTTAATATGAGCACATTAAGGAGTTTTCCAAATTGCAACTCATTTGGATACTCCTAGCTATCACTTGCTTCACAAAGCTTCTATTTGGACAGTAACTTTGAAAATTCACTAAGGAAGATTGGCTATGCAAATAAAGTTGAATTTTGGCATGAGGCAAGGATTTGGACATAAAATAATGCCCAAGGAGTTTGGGAGCAACTAGGAAATATAAATGACACTTCCTTCACAAAGTGCCATTTAGTGCAGAATAGTTTGGGGAATTATTTTTGAACTGGCCAAGGAAATGTTTGGGCATATTTGAGCAGTATATAACCAAAAGGAATTATGAGAATTATTTGGGGATTTTTGGATGGACAGAAATATAGGTTGCTTCACAACCTAGGGCTGATAGGGTTATTCCTTTAATAGAAAAGGAATTTTCCCCAAGAAAAGGAATATTAGAGTTTGGGCTAGGATGGGAATGGCATGACCTTGGGAAAGATTTGAGGATGATGAGTCACTTGGGAGAAGAATTGAGGGTGATTTCCCAGGTGACAAGGCCACAGAACCACTCCAAAAAGGAAAAACAGAGCAAAAACCAATAAATCAAAAAGAAAAAGAAAAGGGCCAAAAGCTAGGCTGTTACAAACCTTCCCCCCTTAAAGAAATCTCGTCCTCGAGATTTGGTTGCTCAGGGAACAAGTATGACTTGAGGACACCGTTTCCAATCCGGGTATCCATTTCCTTTATTTATTGTTCCCTCGAGAAATTTCATACGATTTTCTTACCTTGCTCCGGGGTGGTTTGCTTCACCTTTTCCCAGTTCCTGGCGGTTTTTGCTCATAAACCAAATCCTTTTGCTGACGTTGATTTTCTCATATCTGCGGTGATATCCAATGGATCTGATCATAAATTTCCTTTTCCATGAAAACTTTTTACTCTTGCTGTTGGGTTACTCGAACAAATGCATGTCTTCTTGGTTCCATAAATGCTGAGAATCATGGCCATTCTCCTGACGTGATCTAAATGCTCACAGGTGGTACTGACTTGTCTTGGTTTATTTCTTTGGCTCGAGCATGGGATATGTACCAAAAATTCAACTGCCTTCTGTCGTGGGCGACATAACAGGGTATGGATTTATAGCTGTGTCATACCTCAAATATTAACATATTGGGGCTGTCATGACAAGAGTGCTGGCGGGAAAGTACTTTTCCTGACCTGTTGTCCCTGCACTTGGTTCCGCCAGTGAGTATACCTGGTCTGAACTAATTGTTCGGGTTTTAGTTTACTCATGTTGTCATACGTGGTAGTAGGCCGTGAGATGCTTTAATTCTGCCATTGAAGTCAAATTGTTGATGTTGCAAAGGAATGTTGGATCTGACAGAACAGACTTGGATATTCCGCACAAACCATTTCAAGCGGGTCAATGGGATATGAAATCCTTGTAGAACAGAGCAATCCTCTGAGGGTATGCCTTTGTGGCTCCTTATGGAATTACAGCCTCTAACTGATTTGGGTATCCATACCCTGATGTTCGTGCACAAATCATCATACCTTTGTTGTCAGTCTCACCCTTTAACGGTCATGATTTTCTTTGTCAGGATACCTTACTGAAATAACTTGGCCACACATGTCCTTGATTCTCCGTATGACCATGACTGTGGTTAGTGCAATATTGTTGGCATTATTCCTTTTGCTTATTCCTGACCTGGGTCCGCACACATATGACATATGATCGGGCTTTGTAGCTGTACAGAGCTCTTTGTTGAGGCCAACCATATAAGAGGGTGACAAGAGTTCATGAGATCCCCTTGTAGGTGTGGAATATTGTCCTTGGTGGCCACTGTCAGGACTGTCAATTCTATGATGTCATATTCAGATCTTGTCGATCCTTGCATTACATAAGATGTGTATCTCTGTTTATCTTCATTTGCATGGCTTATGAGATTGTTTGGTCCATACCTTTCTTAGGTATAGCTGCTGGATCATTGCCCCATCCCGTATGAGTGACTGATCTGACCAGGGACACATGCTTACCATATGTATAATAATCATATGCAACTGAATACCCAATTATTGCGACATGCATATGTTTCGACTGAATTGTACCTCTGACAAAATTATTGCAAATCTGATCCTTGAGATGTACTGCCATATACTGCCTACTCATCATATAATCTTTGAGGATGATGCATAGTGTGGTACTGACGCAGACTGGGTGGCTTACGAGGGAAGCCATCCGAGTAGCTTGCTGAGGAAGACTCTTAGATTCTGCTCGAGGCTTTTGTCTGGGTAGCATGCAGAAAAAGGCTCTATAGCTTACACATGAAACTTGGTCTGATTATTGTGCTGGAGAAGCCTAAGTCCCGTACTTGAGAAGCTTCTCCTCGGTTTTGCTTGTTGAGAAAAATTCATTTCCATCTGTCGGAAGCTTTTATCGAGGTATCTTGCTGAGAAAGACCGGGTATCTTGGACCGGAATTTGTTCACATATCATGCTGAGGAAATTTGAGGAGCCTTGCATCATAAATTTCTTCCGATAGTGTGTGAAAGAATACTGAGTTTCTTACATCCAAAGCTGCATACTAATATGTAGACTGAAATCTACACACATGCCCATAATATTTGGTGGCTGATTATTTGCATGAGAAAATTTGTTTGACTGTCTTCCTTGAGCATATCACATTCTGACATTATTTCGGATGATAACATATTTCAAGCATCATTTATTGCTGAGCCAAAACTTTGCATATGATCCATACCTTTGACTGAAAAATATACCGTTGGTCTTGCATTTGACTTGCCTTTCTGCTGGCTGGATCATTACTGCTGTGTGGATTTTGTACTGATGTAGACTTGAGTTATCCGTACTGTTGTCAGGAGTGCACACTAATGCAAAATTGATTATCAGCCTCAGGAGCAGATATTCCCCATTTTACTGCAGACGGCTGAGAATTCCTTTCTGTTTAGCTGAGCTTCTTCCAAATATTTGAAATACTTATTCCTTCTTCGAGTCCGGTGTCGGTTGATGAGCAACTCTTTATAGGGGAAAAATAATGTAACACCGGGGCCGAAAAGAAAGAAGCAAAAGAAAACTCAACTAAACAAAAGCACACAACAACAATCAATTCACCCACAATCAATGTCACATATTACTGCTAGTCACACAATATGCATGCCTACTTAAGCACACAAATCTCGCGAGATCTCCGGTTCGACGATCTAGCATGTTGTGACGATGTGCACGAGGACGAACAAAATGTGTGGAATAATTGGTGTAAACAGCGCTACACCAAGTGCTAGCTTAGCCAGGTAGCAGCCTGGACTAGCTCGGAGGTGGACGCACTCGGTAATCATGTAGTGGGACACGAAGGTCGCAACCACATTATTATCAAGCGGACGGAAAAAGATCATACTCGTCCAAGGAATAGGGTGGCGAGGAAAAACTGAGGCTGCTAACATTGCCCTTTCTTGATAACTACGATCATTAAGGGTTGCCAATATGACAAGAAAAAGGACGGCCCGGGGGTAGAAGCATGTCTACCATCGAAACAAAAGGTGGGGCTGAAGGAAATAATTTGGCGCGATACCTAAGCACCATTTTTGCAAACAGTGCCGGGATCACTTGGCATCACTCTACTGGGACAGAGATGACACCAAACACCGAAGAACGAGCAAGAAAAGAAAACTGGCGAAATGCAATGGCTGAGCTGTAGTGGATCCGAACCGATGCCATCTACACTCACCAGATTAAATCGTTAGTAAAAATACTAAGGCTATGTGCATGCTATGCGACAAACAAATGCAGCAACCAAATGCAATGAAGAAGCCAGACTTAAACTACCAATTTCTACCGGTTTCTACCGCTCGCGCTAACAAGGGCGTCCTACAGCCAGACCTACTCTGATACCAAGCCTGTGGCAACCCGGCTCAGAGAAATCGGAACGCCCCGTATTCCAGCCCAGAGATCGAGGAGAAGTCTCTGGAATACGACACTGCTTGACATAGAACAAATCAGCTCTTATTACAAGAATAATAATTACACGGGTCTGATGTTACAACGATCACATCAGCATGGCGACACTACGCCTGCGATACTACACTTGCCCTATGCTAGCAGCGAAACAACGACGAAGGTGGTGAACTCCACTCCGCAGGGACTCTGGCTGGGACACGATCTAGCTCGCACGAACGGAAACCACGACAAGCAATCAAGCAATCATGGCATCACCTGCAATCTGGCATGACATGCCAGGTCAGTACATTGAATGTACTTGCAAGCTCACAACAACCAAAAGCATCAAGGCAAAACAACAACAGAGCATTAAGCAGGTTAATTAAATTAACATCTACCATGATACGACAGCAACTACTAAGCATGATATGAAACTACTACAATACTGCTAAACCACCATCTTAGATCTCCATAACCATATCTCTCCTGGCTACCCGGCCAAGTAATATACCATCTCGATCACCTCGTGATCAAGACCAAACGGTGATCATTCCAGCGATCACAACCACGACCAACACTTGGTCTCAAACGGTGATCTTTCCGGCGATCACTACCACGACCAACACTTGGTCCCCAACATCATCATCAACATCCTGCCAAACTGTACTGGTCAAAATATCCACATATAAATCACCTATAAGTCATTCCGTCATGTGAGTGTTGATCGAACGGTGTGACCTAGTACGAACCCATGCCCATGAACGAGGACGCGGCTATCGATAGTTTAAACAAACACACTCTGCAGAGGTAGCGCACTGTACCCACACCACGGAACCCATGGCCTCGCACTCCCATTCGGGTGGACGAACGGCGTTCCGACAAAACCGATCTATTGCCATGACACTCTCCCAGCCACTCCGACCAACATCCCCTTTGGGTTCAGTCCTGGGTGGCCCCGTGCCTACCAAAGGCACCAACAGCCACCGTCGTGGCCAAAACAATAAACCGTCCCAAACGGGGACAAAAAGCGCGCAAAAATCAACTACGGGCACACAAGGTTATGTCTTTTTACCGGGCCAGGGTACCGCACACCCATAACCTTCCCTCGTTGGAGGCACCGGCGAGAGGCACGACAATAGACCCAGTTAGGGCCTTCCCATAAAGGCAAATGTGGTTGCACTGGAGAAAGCCCGGTTCGGTGGCACCTGACCAACTTAATGACGGAATTTATCCCCAAAAATATAACAGTGATAACTGATACTCCGATATCAACTATCCAACTATAATCCAAGTCATAGCAATATCCAACAAATAATCCAAGCATGATAGCATCATCTCAAAATACACCAACGGTAACACAACACTATTGTCATGATGAATCCGAAAACAATAATCCTACTACTCCAATAACAAGAATAAAGCTATTCGGCTAAGATCCACATGTAAACATCATCTCCAAAAATAATACTCCAAATAGTAGAACATCAACTAGCATCATGAAAGTAATCACACTAACCACTAATAATCCAAAGACAGCATGATATCCAAAGTAATACTCCAAAATATAATAACAGATACCATCATGGGAATAATCATAATACCAACCACTAATACTCCAATGACAACATGATACTCATCAACTGCAAGCATAACTCCTAGTAATCCAAACAATAGCATGGCAACAACAAGATCAAAATAATACTCCGAGAAAATGCCATGCACAAAGTCATGTAGCTAAAGCAATATTTTAAACAAGTTCAAATAGATTAAACCATGTCACTGCATTACAGTGATGCAAATGGACGGTGTGGCTTGCCTGGGGTGGAAGAAATCACCGGGAAAAATGCGAGAAACTCGCGGAAAGGATCACCGGAAAAAAGTACTCTCTCAGAGGGGGCTGAATAAGGGCAGGGGCAAAATGGTCATTTTCAAAATGTCAGAACATGGTGAAAAGGTGACCAACAGAACAGGCTCGATGAAACGAAGACGTGGACGTTGGATTCACCTCATTTGGAGTCTCGAGCAAAAAGATATGATAGTTTGAACTCCAGGGACCAATCTGTAAAATAAACTCTACAAACAGGCCCCTGAGCTGAAAAACAGAAAACGTATTTTAGCTTAATATGCTTTCAGAACAGAGAAAACGCATTTTGAGCTGAAACAAAACGAAACTATGCTTTCCAGCTGGGAAGACGTATTCTGAAGAATACGCCTCCACTTATCCAGCGTGGCAAGGCGGGGGCGGGCGGCTTAGAGCCTTACAGGCGGGTCCCACTGGCTCTCTCTCTCCCCCTGGCCTTCTCCTTCTTCTTTCCCGACACGCGCGCAGAGCAGAGGAGGCCGAGCGCTCCGGCGACGGCCGCCGGGGTTACAGGGCACCTCCGGTGAGGCTCCGCCCATGCATGTGCTCGTCGAGGAGAGCCGCATCCATAGGGACAGGTCGCGGTCGCCGGGACGGATCGAGGTGACGGCAGTTTGGACCCCGGTGGGGTGGCTTTCGGGCACGAGTGGGTTCAGGGCGTTGGGTTGCTCTGGCGACGAGGGAAAAGCATGGGAGAACTGGTCGGAGCTTAGGCGAGCTAGTGGTGATGGAGAGAGGAAGGAAAGAGGCACGGCTTGCCCGAATCAAGGAGGGGCAGAGGCGGCGGCCACGGTGGCCTAGAGCAGCGAGGAGGGGCTCTGGGTCTTGGGTGAGTGGCTGGGGAGGAGTAGAGGAGCGAGGCGAAGAGCTTGGTGCGATCGGGAGGCCTTGGGGTGGGCTTATATAGCCCGGGGCGAGGTGCCGCGCTGTCGTCGCTGCGGACGCGTGTCCGGCGCCGCGGACGCGTGTGCACGCGCTCGAGCTCGGGCATAGGCGCCGATGGAGGCACAGGAGGGAGAGCTCACGGGGAAGAGGCGGCCAAGGGAGCGCAGGGAGGATGGCGACAGCGACGAATCGAGCCAAACCGCCACTGTGCGCCCGTGGGCACGCGGCGGCTTGCGTCGGTGAGGAAGCTGCCGGAGCGGGAGCAGGGTCCAGGTGCTCGGCGATGACGCGGGCCAGCTGCTGGACACGCTCACGCGCGCAAAACCGACGAGGGGGAGAGGGACTAGAGCTAGAAGACGCTCTAGGCGCGGCCAAAGGCATCAGAGCACGTGCACTGTTGTACCATTAACGCGGTCACGGCGTGCACTGGCATGTAGCGGGGGAGATGGGCTGGAACTTGTTGTCTACGGGTAAGTTCTTCCAGGGTAGGTCTCAACTACAGTGTTAGCTTGGTGAAAACTTCTATGGTTAAATGGTAATCATCTCCTGAAGTTTACTGCAGTAAACTTGATCATGTACTGCTGGTCAACAAGGAGGTTATTGGGTCAAATGGAGTTGTCTGAGAGTTTTATGGTAAGAAAGACTTTCATCCTGGTAACTTTGAGAAGATTTGGATCAAGGATTAATATAGTTGCTTTGCAATTGACCAAAATGGTCCAGAAACTTGATCAGGAAGGTGCACTCACAAGGTGATGCCACTTGAGCTGAAATTTGGCAAGGCTTAGTGATTTGATCATATAAAGATGTTGTAAAAGTTTCATACCAATTGGATACACCAAAATCGTACTTGCTTCACAAACATCTTCTCTGACCAGAAACTAGAAATAATTCTAGAGAAATATTGTCTAGGTGAAATGGTGCGAAATTTGGTGGAGAGATGTTATTTGGGTAGAAGAACAATCTGGTAATTTATCAGGATTTTTGAAGCAATATAAAATGCACTTGCTTCACAACCTGAAAATATTGCCAGAATCAATGATTTGGTCATGTGCTCACATAGATGATTGTATGGGGCTGAAAATGGGTGGAGGGGTTTAATATGAGCACATTAAGGGTCTAGCCACGGCGTCGTAGTCCTTCCCGGCAAGGATCTTGCCGGGAGCCTTGAGGGTTCCGTCGTCTTCTGGTCCTTATCTGATCTTGTATGTTTATGGTCTTGACAAAGATCTGCATGCCTCCACGGAGGTGCTTCCCGAGCCTTATTTCCAATGTGATGTTGGAAGTCTGGGGCTCAAGGGTGGTGCACTCCGCTTGGCGTTGGGCAAGCTGCCCCGGCAAGGTCCTTGCCGGGGCCGCAGAGGACGCCCTGGCAAGGGCCTTGCCGGGGGAGTCTGCCTTGCCTGCTTGTTCTCTGTTTCCTTGGTCTTGGCGTTGCTTTGGTTGCCTCGTGCTTCGGTTTACCTTGGTTCACCTCCTCCGCCTTGCCAAGTGTGGCCGTGGGCGCGGCTCTGACTGCCCGTGCACGAGTAAGGGGTCAAAAGGAGGGCCCCTGCTTTTGCACACCGACAGGAGCCCCCGGGCCTGGGCCACACATAAGCGCGACGCGTTGTTGGGCCAGGCCCAAAACGGTGCGTGGGCAGGTGGGGCGGTTTTTACCGCGGTAAACTTTTCACGCGTTGCGCTACCCACGACCGGCGCGCGACGTGGAGGGTCGTGCGTGACGTGGGGGTCATGCGTGGGGCGGTTCCCGCATGCATGCGTCATATCGTGATACAGAGGCGGCTCATGCCTTCCCCATGAAAAGGGAGAGGCGCAGGGATGCGGTCCATTTATTGAGTGGGGCCGGGTCACGGTCTTTAACGCGCCCACACCCCATGATCACGGGGCAGGGAAGGGTCGCCTCACCCGTCCCCTCGATTCTGCACGTTCCCCACGCGTCCTCCATGTGCTTAGGGTGACAAGCGGTGGAGGCGGGAAACCGGGCCGCCGCCGGTTGGGGCAGCGGGTCGGTCCCGATTCCCTGCGCCTTCGGTGGCTGGATTGGCCGAGTGGGGCGGCCGAGCCCCGACCCTGCCCCTTTATAAGGAGAGGGAAGGGGATGGCATCCTGCACTCTTCCATCTTCTATCTTCTCCCGCTTCTGCTTCTTCTTCTCATCTGCCATGGAGAGGGGAAACCCCGGTCCTTCGACGGTAGGGATGAAAATGGAGTGGAAACTTTCCGTTTTTCCGTAGGAAAAATGGAAACGGAGAGGAAATATGAAAACGGAAACGGAAATTTGCAAAACAGAAGTGGAAATGGAATTTTTATGTGTAAATGGAAACAAAAACGAAACGGTGTTTTCGAGTGGAACATGCATGGAAATGGAACTTTCCGTTTCCGTGAATATGAGATTTCTGTTTTTACTATAGACCTATAACTGCTTTGTAGCCCAACCACCAAAGAGAACACAATGACACAATTAGTAGAATGGATCTAAGGCCCAACTTCTACTACCACACATGTACTCTGCTTGACCCTATACGCAATTGTCCGATACTACTACAATACTACGCTAAGTTGCTAACATAATGATATTATTTTAAAATACCATGTTAACAACTCATCAAATTTGTTTGTTTTTGTGTGTATTTCTCTATGATTCAAGGGGTTTTTAAGTTCCTATCAATGCCTATTTCTGTTTCCGTATCCGCTTTGTATTCGCTCCGTGTCTGTTTCCGATAGTATCTGTTTCCATATTCATTTCCGGGGTTTCTGTATTCGTTTCCGCTTCTGCAAAAAATATGAAAAAAAATATGATAACACTCAGTTCCGTCCGTTTCTGCTCCGTTTTCATCCCTATTCGACGGTGGCGGCGAGGGTCGCCGCTCGACAGCGCGTCCCTCCTTCCCAAGAGCTCGCGGCGGTGGAGCCAGCTGCGAGGGGAAGGGGGAGGGGGCAAGGCCGTGGTCGCCGTGGCGCTCGGGGAAGAGGGGGACGAGGCGGCGCACCGGCCTCGCCTCCGCCAGCGATGCCTCTCCCGACAGAGGGCCACGTTGGAGACCAGCCCCGCGAGTTCTTTATCAGGCTGCACCGGCCCCCACGCCGTCGTCTTCGTCTTCCCACTCCGTTTGCCCGGAAGATGGAGCTCAACCCGCCCCAGACCCTTAGGCTGCACATGAGGGGCTGCGGGAATAGCGGTACGCAGGTCGTCGTCGACTTCCCCGCCCCTCACGTCATGTACCTCCGTCATGGATGGAAGACGTTCGCCAGCATCCATAGCTTGACGGCGGGGCTCGTTCTCTACTTCAAGTTAATGGAGAACGGTCTGCTCTCCGTCAAGGTCTTTGGAGATCTTGGAACTCGCCTGAAGTGCTACGTGGAGAGCTCTTCTGACGACGAAGACTCTTCCTCCAGCGAGAGTGATGAGGAGGACAGCGGGGCAGATGACGGGGACGAGTCCAACTAGGCGTCGGACGCCCCGTCCCTGGGCGGGGGCGGCAGCAGCAGCATCTGCACCTGGCCGTTCCTCTGGCGAAGTGGTTCGCCGGCGGAGGGGCCAGCTCCTTGAACTTCTCGGGGCCGTCTCCTTGGGAGGCTGGCGTTGGGAGGCCGGGGAGGATGAAGAAGGCGGGTGGCAAGGCCGTCAAGTCGGAGTACGCGGGCACCGACGCCTTCGTCGCATATTGACGACCTGCCGCCTCATCTTCCAACTCTTTTCCCGGCACCGTCATCACCAGCCAACCTTTGGACGGCCACCGATATGTTCTCTTGGTGCTTTCTGCTGCTCGTAGATCGCCTAGGTGCCCCTTTTGCCCTTTTGCCTTCTTGACCTGCCTCCTGAGGAGAGGGACAAGAAAGGGATTACGGGCATTTTGTATCTTTTTAGCTTGTAAGCCTGCGGGCATCTGCCGAATTTAAGACTTGTAATCCCCTTGCTCATGTTTTGATTCCGTATGAACTGTACTTGTATGGGATGTTTTCAATGAAAAAGGGATGTTTGCCGGGATTTTTGTTCATGGGCGAGGCCCGCACCAAGGAGTGAATCCCTGTCATCTCTAAGATAAACATTGTCGCCCGGCAACAGGCCTTGCCGTCCCTCCACTTCGTTCAACCCTTCTCATGCTCTTGGCGGAGGCAGGGACGAAGTAGCCTTAGGCTCCTCGTTTTATTTCCTTGCCACCGCGACTACAATCAAATCCTGACCCAGGAAGTAATCCTTGGGTATAGGAAAAAGGGAGCACGGTAGCCTAGAAATAAAAACAAAGTTTCGCACCCCTAGTTCCATACGGAGTTGCATAATAGGGGATGAAAGACTTATCTGAATTTGCAGCCCCCGGCAACCTTCGCTTGCCGGGGTTTGGGCGCCGGTCCGTCCTTTTCCTTCCAAATAGCTCAGCAGAAACGTCCACGTGCCCTGCAAACCAAAGAGGACGTAAAGGAACAGAGAGACGCACACTCGACCTCTATGCTAGGGGTTAGTCGCTGCTAAGCACTATCAACCCTAACTGAGGGAGAGACTCAACCTAGCATGCATGCTAAACTTAGGGCACCAGCGCTTCATTTATTTATTCTCAGGGTCTGCGCCTGGCTCTGTACGAAGGGTTACATGCCTTGCCGGCAAGGCTTATGGGTAAAACTTGCGAACATGCTCGATGTTCCAGGAGTAACTCACTGGGATCCCATCTTCGGTCTCCAGGCGTACTGCACCGGGCCTGGTGACTCGTATTACCCGATAAGGGCCTTCCCACTTTGGCGTCAACTTGTTGGATTTCTTGGCGGACTGAACTCGCCGAAGAACAAGGTCGCCTTCCTCAAGGCTTCGGGCATGAACCTTGCGGCTATGGTAGCGGCGCAAGGCTTGCTGGTAGCGCGCTGCTCGCACAGCCGTCCGAAGACGATCCTCCGCAAGGAGCGTTGCGTCCTCTTGCCGCAATTGCTCTTGCTCAAGCTCATCATAAGCGAGCACTTGAGGTGACCCATATATGAGTTCCGTGGGGAGAACTGCCTCTGCCCCGTACACAAGGGCAAAGGGTGTCTGGCCAGTAGCTCGATTTGGTGTCGTCCTGATTGACCAAAGAACCGTTGGCAACTCATCAATCCAGCGCCTTCCGCACTTGTGCAGCTTGTCGAAAGTTCTAGTTTTGAGACCCCGCAGTACGTTTGCATTTGCCCTCTCAGCTTGGCCATTGCTTCTGGGATGGGCGACAGAAGCAAAACAGACCTTGTTGCCGAGGTCTTGAATGTACTGCATGAAGGTGCGGCTCGTGAACTGCGTGCCGTTGTCGGTGATAACCCTGTTGGGCACACCGAAACGGCAGACCAGTCCCTTGAAGAACTTGACGGCTGACTGTGCTGTCACCTTTCTCACTGGCTCCACCTCCGGCCACTTTGTGAACTTGTCGATGGCGACGTACAAGTACTCAAAGGCCCCGACGGTGTGCGGAAAGGGGCCCAATATATCGAGCCCCCAGACCGAAAAGGGCCAGGAAGGAGGGATTGTTTGAAGGGCTTGGGCTGGTTGATGAAGCTTCTTGGAGTGGAACTGGCATGCTTCACACTTGGTGACTAGCTTAGTTGCATCCTGGAGGGCGGTGGGCCAGAAGAAACCTTGTCGGAATGCCTTGCTGGCAAGGGCCCTCGACCCTATGTGGGAGCCACATATCCCTCCATGTATCTCTGCCAACAACTTTAATCCGTCCTCCCGAGGAATGCATTTTAACCTCACGCCGTTCGGCCTCCTTCTGTATAGGGCATCATCCACGAACTGGTACATGCTGGGCCGACGGGCTACCTTCTCTGCTTCTTCTTGCTCCTCGGGGAGTTCACCTATCTGGAGGAAATGGACCGTGCGCTGTGCCCATGCCGGAGCCTGGGGCTCGACGCAAGGAGCAAAGGCATATCTTCAGCCGTAGGAGCAGCTGCCTCTACGGTCAGGGCCTAAGGCCCTGTCGGGGGCTGCTGCTCCTTGGCTGGCGTGGGGCTCCCGGCAGCTTCCTTGCCGGTGGCTCCTGGGAGCTCCGCGGGAAAGTACTCACCGGGGCCCACCTTCCTTCTCTTGTTCTGCCCCACTGATGGCTCGACGGAGGGCTGAAGTAAACGAAGCACAAAGGTACCTGGTTCCACAGGTAGCTTGAGGGCGGCGCGCTTTGACAGGTAATCGGCAATGTTGTTCTCTGCTTGGGGAACATGCTCTGCCTGTAACCCGTCAAAACGCTCCTCCAACTTCCTCACTTCATCCACGTAAGCCTCCATAAGCGGGCTCTGGTAATCCTTGTTGACTTGCTTGATGACGAGCTACGAATCACCTCTGATGATGAGCTTCTTGATTCTGAGGTCCGCCGCGATCCTGAGACCGGCAAGCAGTCCCTCGTATTCCGCCGTGTTGTTTGTCGACCTTTCCCGGGGGAAATGCATTTGGACCACGTACTTGAGGTGTTCTCCGGTTGGTGCGACAAGCAGCACGCCGGCACCAGCACCTTGCAGTGAGAAATCTCCATCAAAGTACATGATCCACTCGCGGCACTCCTCCTTGCTGGGTAGGGTATTCTCTTGGATTTCTTCATTGGGCGTCGCAGTCCACTCCGCAATGAACTCTGCCAAGGCTCGGCTGTTGATCGTCGAAGTACTTTCATACTTGAGGCCGAAGCTCGATAGCTCTAACGCCCACTCCACAATCCTCCCCGTTGCATCAGGGTTGTGTAAGATTCGTTGCAGCGGGAGGCGGGTGATGACTGTGATCTCGTGTGCTTGGAAATAGTGGCGTAGCTTCCTTGAGGCCATGAGGAGGCCAAAAAGCAACTTCTGCATACCGGAGTACCTTGACCGAGCCCCCTGCAGGAGGGAGCTGACGAAGTACACCGGGTGCTGCACCACCTTCTTCTTCTGTTCCTCTTTGCTTGTCCGCGCAGATTCTGCCTTGCCGGGGATCCCACCTTGCCGATGTCAGGTTCTGTTGGGGAAGGCTCTGGCTCGTCGCCAGCTAGCCCTGCTGCTACCACTGCTCCCTCTTCGAGCTCTCTTTCTGTCACTAGTGCGGCACTGACCACTTGATTCGTCGCCGCTAAGTACAGCAGCAACGGCTCTTGTGGTTTAGGCGCAACTAGTATTGGCGTAGAGGAGAGGTACCTCTTCAAGTCCTGCAGCGCTGCCTCTGCCTCCGAAGTCCATTCCAGTGGACCTGCCTTTTTCAAAACTTTGAAAAAGGGGAGGGCGCATTCAGCAGACTTGGAGATGAACCTGCTCAAGGCAGCAACGCAGCCGGCGAGCCTGTGGACGTCTTTAACCCGTCTTGGCGCCTCAATTTTCTCAATTGCTTTGATCTTGTCAGGATTTGCTTCAATCCCACGTTGGGACACAAAGAATCCGAGAAGCTTGCCGGACGGAACACCGAACACACACTTCTCGGGGTTGAGCTTGAGGTTGATCTTGCGCAGATTCGCAAACGTCTCTTCTAAATCTTGCACGAGCGTGGCCTTGTCCTTGGTTTTGACCACTATATCATCCATATAGGCTTCCATATTTCTATGGAGCTGGGGCTCAAAACCAACTTGGACCATTCTTGTGAACGTCGAGCCAGCACTCTTCAACCCGAAAGGCATCCGTAAAAAGCAGTACGTACCACATGGGGTGATGAACGCTGTCTTCTCTTCGTCTTCTCTTGCCATGAAGATCTGGTGGTACCCAGAGTAGGCGTCAAGGAATGATAACAGGTCACATCCGGCCGTGGAGTCAACAATCTGGTCGATGCGCAGCAATGGGAAAGGATCCTTGGGACAAGCCTTGTTGATAGCCGTGTAGTCAATACACAGTCTCAACTTCCCATTCGCCTTGCACACTACCACCGGATTGGCCAACCACGTTGGATGGAGCACTCCTCTCACTAGGCCTGCCACCTCCAGCTTCCTGATCTCCTCTGTGATGAACTCTTGCCGTTCCAAAGCTTGCTTTCTGACCTTCTGCTTGATGGGTCGCGCATGAGGACAGACAGCAAGGTGGTGCTCGATCACCTCCCTGGGAACGCCGGGGATGTCGGTGCTTGCCACGCAAACACATCGACATTCGCCCGCAGGAAGGTGACGAGCGCGCCTTCCTATTTGCTATTGATGGTGGAGCTTACGGTGAAAGCTCCTCCCATGCCATCCTCCTTGACGGACACCTTCTTAGTCTCTGGCGGCGCAGCTTTGGATTTCTTGTTCTTGCCGGTAGAGCTCTCTGGCACGTCCTCAACGGTAGCACATACCTCCGAGGAGGTGCACTTACTGGAGTGGGTGCAAGAGGTCTTGCCGGTCTTCTTTCCTCCCAGGGCCCCAGTGGCGGGAGCAAGTGCCTTGACGGCAGTTGCTGCAACCGCTTCCCGGTAGAGTTGGTCGGCGTAGATCAGCGCGTCTTTCTTGTCGAAGGGGACGGTGATGACGGTCATTGGCCCAGGCATCTTCAGCATGTTGTAGGCGTAATGCGATGCCGCCATGAACTTAGCTAGTGCCCGGCGGCCAAGAATCCCGTTGTAGGGCAAGGGGATCTCGGCCACATCAAAGACAACCTTCTCCGTCCTGTAATTCAGCTCGCCTCCAAATGTCACAGGCAACATGACCTTGCCCTTTGGCTGACTTCTTCCCGGGTTGACCCCTTGAAACGTGCCCATCTCCTCGAGGTCCCCATTAGGGATCTGCAGCCTTCTGACCACAACGGGCGAGATCAGGTTCAGAATGGCCCCGCCGTCGACTAGCATCTTCATCACCTTGAGGTTGCGTATCGTTGGTGAAACCAACAACGGCAAGCACCCGACCGCAGTTGTGCGATCGGGGTGGTCCTCGGCGTCAGAGATGATAGGCGTGCAGTGGCTTCTGGGCGTCGACTGATGGCTCTGCTGCTGTAATCTCTCGCGCCCACTGCTTGAGCTGGCGGTGAGAGGTATGCAGCAAGGCACCACCATCGACGCACATGGCCTCCGTGGCCTTCTGGGACTCATGCTCGCCGGACTCGCCATCCTCGTCATGATCATCGTCTTCCTGCTTCTTGTCGCGGCCCCGGGCGGGCCTGTCTTGCTGGTTATCCTTGCTGCGGCGGCCTGCTGGGCCGCCACGTTTCTTGCCAGATCCGTCGGCACCATCCTGGCCCTTCTCCTTGTCCCGCCGTTCGTACTCGGCTTTCTGCTTCTCAGCAAGCAGCTCAACTTGTCGGCATTTCTGGAGATCGTGACCCTTGGTGCGGTGGATCTTGCAATACTGCTTGTCGGAGCCCCCTGGCTTGTCGGCAGCTGCCAAGGCCCGGGAAGCGGCACACCCGGCAACCTCCTTGCCGGGGTCGTCTGCCTTGACCTTCTTGGCAGTGCCGATGTCGTCGGATCCCTCGACGGCAAGCACGGTCTTGCCCTTGCATTTCTTTTTGCGACGCTGACCCTTCTTCGTTGGGGCGGCGGCGTCTTCGTCTATGGAGTCGGTTTCCGCGTCGGCGTCCTCGCCGGGGTACTTCCTTCCCTCTTCAGCCCGGGCGCACCTGTCGGCCAGGACATAAAGTTCGGCCACATCCTGACCTTGTTCATCGCCAGCTCCTCGCGCATCTTGCGGTTGCGCACATTCTGATGGAATGCGCTGATCACGACGGCGGGATGAATGTCCGGGATGTTGTATTGCACTCGGCTGAACCTCTGTATGTACTTGCGCAGGGTTTCACCTTCCTTCTGGGGAATGATATGCAAATCGCTTGCCTGGCCATGAGCATGGTGGCCTCCAATGAAGGCACCAACAAACTCATGACACAGATCCGACCAAGAAGAAATGGAATCCACTGGCAAGCGCATCAACCATGACATAACATTGGGCTTCGGTGCCAGCGGGACATAATTGGTAAGCACCTTATCGTCGCGAGCTCCTGCAGCTTGCATCGCGATGGTGTAGATGCTGAGAAACTCCGACGGGTGAGTCTTGCCATTGTACTTCTCACCGACGTCAGGCTTGAATGTGCGGTGGGATGGCCACTGGAACTTCCACAGCTCACGGGTGAAGGCTGGGCAACCCACCTCATAGGGTAGGCCGCCGACGCCTCCCGGTGCCGGGTGGTCCACAGTGGCCCCTGCCCACCTATCTGACTGGTGGCACGCGTCGCGCCGGTGCTCTATGGTGGTTCGAGCATCTTCAAGAGCCCGCTCCCGAAGAACTTGGCGATGATCGCGGTGGGTCCGTCGGTCGGATGGCGCTACGGAAATATTATCGCAAGCGTCATCCCGATGGGCCGGCGTCCGCGGTAACAGGCGCGGGGGAGGCGAATGGACCGTGGCTGCAGCGCCTTTGGTCCGTCCACCGCCGACATGCGGTAGCTCGACGGAGCGCCGGCCTGAGGGTCCCGCTGGTCGCGGCTCATCTTTATTGGCGATGCCGATGAGGCTTCGGATGGTGGCTCTCCACTCGTCGAGCTTCTTCGCAGCTGGAGGGAAGTCGAGGAGTAGCTACGCGCGCACCAGGGCCACCACCGGCGTCGGTGGCGGCGAAAGCTGCGTGGACCGCGACGCGCACCGACTTCCAACCACGTTGGAAGGGGCTCTGTCACGGCCTTGCAGCTGTGCGCCGTTTCCGCCAGCACTTCAGTGTGCATGCCGGCCTTCTTCGTCCCGCGAATGACGCACGGGACTCTTCCCGCGGCGGCGCCCAGGGTCACCAGTATGGTGACGCGGCTTGTTGCACACGTCCTGAGAGGAGCGCGCCGTTGGCGCCGGCGCGGGTGCCTCGGAGGCCTTCGAGCCGCCCGTGGGTGGCACGACCGCCCTTAGAGGGCCCCGCGCCGCCCGCGGGGGGCCCGGCTCCGTCCTGGGATTTGGTGGCGCGCGGCGCGTCATCTCGCGCATGAACGTCGCCGCTCGTCATACTCCGACTGCCAGAGCGATGCGGGTGTTCGCGGGCCGCGCCTCGGCTTCCGTCCGCGTCCACCCCGCCGCTTGCCCGCACGGGGACGGCCCGTCCAGCTCCGGACGAACTGACCATGGCGGTCGTCTTCTTCTTGGGAGCCATGGCGACGAAGAACTACTAGGCTAACTGCCAGACCGGATTCTCAACTACGCGCCCCCTACCTGGCGCGCCAAAGATGTCGGGGAAACAACACCTATGGGATCACTGGAATCCCTTCTACAGTTGGTGGGCGCGAGATTGTGGGAAGAGCGGGACTGACAGAGAGCACACAGATCGTTTACCTAGGTTCGGGCCGCGAGGATGCGTAATACCCTAGTCCTGCTTTGGTGGATGTATTATGAGTGTTCTCGTGTTCCTGAGCTGGCTATGGGACGTGCCAAGGGCTCAAGTGATCCAAAATCTGAACCCCCCTCCTGGTTGCCTCGGGCCTCCTTTTATATGAAAAAGGGGTCGCCACAGTGGCACACAGGAGGTGGAAAGGTATGCGATGGCTAAGCTTATCCCATTGTAGCCGCTTCACCTCGTCTCAGCGCGTGTCCGGGCTGACGGGGCATGGTAGCGCCACGTTGGCTGGCTGCTGTTGAGTTGGCACGGTGGCAGGGGCTTTAGGAAGGCCTGCATGCCACCACGCAGCTGCTTGCCGACCTGGCGTAGGGGCCTCATGTCGCCACGCAGCTGTCTGCCCAGCTGGTCGAGTTGGCAGCTGCATGGAGACGGCGGTGGAGTCTTGTCATCTTGGCAGACGTGGTCCTGGCTACAGCCCTGCTGACGTCCTTGGCAAGGGCCTTCCCGGCAAGGATCTTGCCGGGAGCCTCGAGGGTTCCGTCGTCTTTTGGTCCTTATCTGATCTTGTATGTTTATGGTCTTGACAAAGATCTGCATGCCTCCACGGAGGTGCTTCCTGAGCCTTATTTCCAACGTGATGTTGGAAGTCTGGGGCTCAAGGGTGGCGCACTCCGCTTGGCGTTGGGCAAGCTGCCCCGGCAAGGTCCTTGCCGGGGCCGCAGAGGACGCCCCGGCAAGGGCCTTGCCGGGGGAGTCTGCCTTGCCTACTTGTTCTCTGTTTCCTTGGCCTTGGCGTTGCTTTGGTTGCCTCGCGCTTCGGTTTACCTTGGTTCACCTCCTCTGCCTTGCCCAGTGTGTCCACGGGCGCGGCTCTGACTGCCCATGCACGAGTAAGGGGTCAAAAGGAGGGCCCCTACTTTTGCACACCGACACTAGTAAAATCATTTAACCCGAATAGAAGAGATGTTAGAGTCCCAGAGTATAGGTCGAGGAATAAAAGATCCTAATACCACCCAATGGCAACGTGGGCCCGTAAGCCACACAGCCATGTTAGTAAAAGTTTTTGCGATGTCTAGACTCGACTTCGGCCAAGGAGTGTGGAAGGGGGATTCCTACAGGCAGTCGGCTCTGATACCAACTTGTGATGCCCCTGATTCAATCGTACACTAAACATACACGCAAACGTGTACGATCAAGATCAGGGACTCACGGGAAGATATCGCAACACAACTCTAAAAATAAAATAAGTCATACAAGCATCATAATACAAGCCAGGGGCCTCGAGGGCTCGAATACAAGTGCTCGATCATAGACGAGTCAGCGGAAGCAACAATATCTGAGTACAGACATAAGTAAACTAGTTTTCCTTAAGAAGGCTAGCACAAACTGGGATACAATCGAAAGAGGCGCAGGCCTCCTGCCTGGGATCCTCCTAAACTACTCCTGGTCGTCATCAGTGGCCTGCACGTAGTAGTTGGCACCTCCAGTGTAGTAGGAGACGTCGTCGACGGTGGCGTCTGGCTCCTGGGCTCCAGCATCTGGTGGCGACAACTAGAAAGAAAGGAAAGGGGGAAAGGGGGGAGCAAAGCAACTGTGAGTACTCATCCAAAGTACTCGCAAGCAAGGATCTACACTACATATGCATGGGTATATGTGTAAAGAGGCAATAACGGTGGACTGAACTGCAGAATGCCAGAATAAGAGGGGGATAGCTAGTCCTGTCGAAGACTACGCTTCTGGCAGCCTACATCTTGCAGCATGTAGAAGAGAGTAGATGGTAAGTTCACCAAGTATCATCGCATATCATAATCCTACCCGGCGATCCTCCCCTCATCGCCCTGTGTGAGAGCGATCACCGGGTTATATCTGGCACTTGGAAGGGTGTGTTTTATTAAGTATCCAGTTCTAGTTGTCATAAGGTCAAGGTACAACTCGGGGTCGTCCTGTTACCGAGGATCACGGCTATTCGAATAGATAAACTTCCCTGCAGGGGTGCACCACATAACCCAACACGCTCGATCCACTTTGGCCGGATACACTTGCCTGGGTCATGCCCGGCCTCAGAAGATCAACACGTCGCAGCCCCACCGAGGCACAACAGAGAGGTGAGCACGCCGGTCTAAATCCTATGGCGCAGGGGTCTGGGCCCATCGCCCATTGCACACCCGCACATTGCGTGTGCGGTCGGAAGCAGACCTAGCCTCCCTAATACAAGAGCAGGCGTTCCAGTCCAATACGGCGCGCGCCGCTCAGTCACTGACGTCACGAAGGCTTCGGCTGATACCATGACGTCGAGTGCCCATAACTGTTCCCGCGTAGTTGGTTAGTGCAGATAGACCAAATGGCCAGACTCAGATCAAATACCAAGAACTCGTTAAGCGTGTTAATTGATGTAACCGCGGATGCCGACCAGGGCCAGACCCACCTCTCACCTAGGTAGTCTCAACCTGCCATGTCGCTCCGCCACAAAGATCCACACAGAGGGTCGTCGGGAAAGTATGTCCTTTCAGCCCCCCATCCGTGAATCAACCGCGGGTACTCAACGAGCCGACCCAACTTTAGTCACCACAAGTGTCATGTATAAAGTATATAGTATATACCCATGATCACCTCCCTAGTGATCACGGCCCGATAGTATAGCATGGCAGACGAACAAGAATGTAGGGCCATTGATGGAATACTAGCATCCTATACTAGGTATTTAAGATTGCAGGTAAAGGTAACAACAGTAGTAGCAACAATGACAGGCTATGCAGCAGAATAGGATTAACCGAAAGCAGTAACATGCTACACTACTCTAATGCAAGCAGTATAGAGAAGAATAGGCGATATCCGGTGATTAAGGGGGGGGGGCTTGCCTGGTTGCTTTGGCAAGTAGGGGTCGTCAACAACGTAGTCGGTCGGGGCACCAGCAGCGGCGTCGGTCTCGTAGTCTACCGGAGAGAAGAGGGGGAAGAAACAATGAATATAATGCAAACAGATGCATAACGATGCATGGAAAAGCAAACAACGGTGTTAGGTGTGCCCTAATGCGGTAGGAGGAGATACTGGCGAAGGGGGAAAACATCCGGGAAAGTATCCCCGGTGTTTCGCGTTTTCGGACAGATGTACCGGAGGGGGAAAGTTGCGTGTTCGGTATGCTATGGGTGTGCGGCGGACGAACGGGCTGCGTATTCGGATTCGTCTCGTCGTTCTGAGCAACTTTCGTGTACAAATCTTTTCCAACCGAGCTACGGTTTATTTTATATTAATTTTAAAAGATTTAAATCATTTTTAGGATTTATCTAATTAATTTAATTCAACATTATCCATAATAGTGCATGCTGACGTCGTCATCATGACGTCAGCATGACGTCAGTAGTCAACAAAGGTGTTGACTGGGTCACTGACTTGTGGGTCCCGCATGTCATAGGTACAATAACCTAATTAACCTATTAATCAGTTTAATTAGTTAATTCGGTAACTAATGTTTAATTAGTTTAATTAAACATGATTAATTAAGTTAATTAATTAATTAATTAACATTTTTATTTACTTATTATTTATTTATTTATTTTAAATTTCTTTTTTTTTAATCTTTCTGCGGCTTGGCCCACCAGTCACTGGCACAAGGGGACGGGGCCCAGCTGTCATAGGCCCCTGTGGCCTTAGCGGGTCGGGCGGGCGTAGCGGGCAGGGAGCGCCTGGGCGCTAACGGGCGGCGTCGCCGGCGCGGCGTGCAACGCCGGCGAGGACCTACGAGCGACGGCAGCGGATGGCCAGGAAGGGCGCGGATCAAGGCGCGCGCGTCGGGCGCACGAGGTAGCGGCAGAGGGCAACAGCTCACCAAAGCGAGCGTGGGCACAGCCACGGAAGGCCGGGTTCTGGCCGGAGCGCGGCAAGGGCGTCTAGCGGTGGACGGCATCGGCAGTCGCGGGCGGCGGCGGTGGCCGCGGGAGGCCAGCGGCAGGGTGGAGCAACGGGTGACGGCGGCTCCAGAGGTGGGCACGGGAGCGGCGACGACGCGCGCGTGGCAAGAGCATAGGGGCTTCGGGGCGGGGGCGTGCACGCGCGGCACGACAGCACGGCGCGGGGCGCGGGGGCGTGTGCGTGCGGACGGCGCGTGCACGGGACGAGGGAGCAGCGGGGGGAAGGGGAGAGGGCGCGGCCACGCGCGTGCGGAGGCACGCCGGTCCGGGCGAGGCCGCGGTGAGCAGGGGTGCGAGAGGGGGGGTGAGCGTGCGTGAGCGGCGATGACCGCGGGGAAAGGAGGAAGGGAGGCCTCACGGGGTGGTGTAAGGACGGGGCAACGGGGTCGGGGTGGTCGACGGGGACGACGGGATGCAGGGAAGGCAGGCCGGCGGGGAGGATGGTGGCGTCGGGCGCGTGGAGGAGCCGGGCCGCATCGGGCGGCGGCGGGAATCGGGCGTGCGCCCCCCGATCCAGATCGGGGGGGGGGGGGGGGGGGGAGGAGAGGAAAGAGATGAGGGGGATCGTGGGGGAGAAGTGGGAGTCGTGGGTGAGGGGGGGTTAGGGTTTCGAGGGTTAATGGGGGAGTGGGGGGGGGGGGGGGCGGATGGGCGGATGGGGCAGTGGGCCGAAGCCCAGTGAGGGAGGGGGGCTTTTATTTTATTTGTGTTGTTGTTTTGTTTTTGTTTTGATTTTTCCTTTTTTATTTATTTTCCCTTTTGTTTTATTTATTTTAGTTAGCAAACCGTTTTACAAAAGGATAACCCCAGCTCCTAAATTAGCAAATTAACGTAGGCCACTTCCTCAACAAAATTGGTGACCAAAAGAATTAGTTTAATATTTGTTTAACATTTAAAAGCATTTAAATAATTTTTTGGCCGCGGTTTTATCTACTATCGTGCATTTAAATATCTATTATATAATTAAGACAGAAGACAAATAAAACACCACGTTCATCCACATATATTAAATAATATCAACCATTAATTTTGGAGATTAATGGCTAAGATTTTAAGATATAAATGTTACATACAAATATTGTGTGCAACCCTTTTTGAAACATAGGGAAGTTGTCACGTACATGTTTTATTTTTTAGAACTCATGTACATGTATTATGATGGAAGGGTGCAAAGCGCAATCAAGAATAGGACAAGGATACGTATAAGAAAAGGAGATATACAAGAAAACACGTTTGACACATATAACGTACAAATAGTTCAAGGCGTCTTCAGACCAACTCACATACTTTTGATGTAAAAAAAACTCATACACCTCCCTATTAAAAACCTCTTAAAACAAGAGACAAATAAGCATCCACGTTCATCCACATATATTTAAATTATCTTAGTCGCTAATTTTAGAGATCAATGGCTGAGATTAAAAAGATGTAAATGTTACATACAAATATTGACATGTCACATATATATAGTTTCAACACATCTCTTTTATCTTTCCCGTGAAAAAAAAACACATCTCTTTTCTGTCCGACACAACCCGAGCACAAGGAAATAGCTAATTTTCCATCGGTTGGTTAGACACAAGCACGAACGCGACTCAAGACTCAACACGCATGCAATCACAAACAAACAAGGATACGAGGCCACAACACCACACATCACGTGCTTAGACTTCCAAATTAGACAGATGCAAATAAGGCATAGATGGGACAAAAACTGTACATGGTGTCGTCAAGAGCAACCCGGCCAAAGCAAACCCACATAAACGAATCATGCTGGCCACACAAGCAGACATCCAAGAAGTAGAAGTCAAAAAAAGGGCAACTCAAACAAGCCACAAAGAACATGGAAGTCTGTCGGTAAGACGAAGCGCGACTCGACGCCCCACAAGTATTGCTCAGCAAAGCAGGGATCAAGTTTAATGCAACATGCTACTCGGCGTCCAACAAAGTCACGCCCAACCACTACTGATCTGAATCATCAAGTTTAGTAAGTAAATTCACTTATTCTGTATAACATCTTCATATGTACTTTATCAATTGACAACTAATTCCTATAGATTTTAAGGAAAAATACTATGGCCTGCAAGAACTAGAGCGACTTTTGATGACCAGCCACACAAGTAGACATCCAAGAGGTAGTAGTCAGGAAAAAGGGCAACTCAAACAAGCCACCAAGAACATCGAAGTATGCCGGTAAGACGAAGCGCGAAGGAAGCCCCACAAGTATTAGTCAGTAAAAACCACCACGGGCCGTGTAGCTCGATGTCTGATGAAGCAAGGCCAGACACTTCATGCGGCCTAAAACTCGACATCCAACAAAGTCATGCCCAACTGCTTCTCACCTGAATCATCAGGTTTTGTAAGTAAACTCACTTATTCTGGATAACATCTTCATATGCACTTTATCAATTGATAACTAAGTTTCTATTGATCTGAAGGCAAAATACTATGGCGTGTAATAAGTTGAGCGACTTAATGACAAGGGGACAAAATTGGAACATTTAAGTGTAAGTGATGAGAATGTATTCAATCCAACAACTGATGAGCTTATTAGCCTAGATATGATCTTGATGGATGAACAATTATGCTCTTTTAACTGCAAATTATTCCGCATTTTCAACAACTGTTACCAAGTTTAATTGTTTCTTTTGGTATGGCCAGACAAATCACACTACAATCTAGAAGAATCTAATAGACAATTTTAGATCAAAGATCAAAGAGCAATGATCATATATATTTATGCATTCAACAATTTTAAGGTTCTGGAAATCACGAAATATTGCCCAGTGAGAAAACATGCCCGCGTTGCAACAGGAGTAAGAAATCCTCGGACGCCCTTAGCAACCCATTGTTACTCGACTGTACAAACGTAGATGTGGTAATTGATTGGAAGTGCTAATGAATAAATACTACAAAATAACCACAAAATTAAGTATACCTACACATGTCCATAGCAGGCCATACAGTGACATACAACATACCAAAAGGATCAATTTGCAAAAAATGTATTTTGGCATACAATACAAAGGTAAAGGAGATGAAAAGAGCGCGGGGAGTTTTTCCAAATTGTTACTTTGAGTTTGCTACCATGGTCATACTACAAGAACAGACAGAAACGGATATACAATGCTCAGGTATGTTTATAGTTGTAATTAAGACTTTCAACTAATTAAATTTCTAATGGTTATATTTTTAATATTCAAATTTACAGATGCCATCATATTACTTATTCAAGTAAAGCCAGTGGAAACAAGAATAAAAGTAAAGGACCCACAAGATTTATATATCCATGAGATTGAGATTCAAATACGAGAGGAAGTGCATCATGCATTCGCATGTCCAAATTTTAACTGAACCTCCGCCATGTGGTTAGCACTAATTTCTATAATTACACTCTTTAGTTCTGATGAAATCAGAGTCACATTACAGAGAAAGATAGCTTATCTTTTAACCGAGGATGTAATCGGCAACTAAACTGTCCTTATTGTGACCTCGACCATGGTGTAGAAATTTAATGATATGTCCAATTACAAAAATATATAAACATCTGGATATAACCGAAACATAGGAACTTCTTGATAGGTATGAACCATTATGTTTGATAGTTCTCGACTCAATAGTGACTCGCATTTTGTTCATTGATGTATAATAAAATTATTCTTAATTACTCCATACATGTAGGCACTCAGCACCAAAAACATTACCAAAGATATAGTAAGAGTACTTAACAGGATAAAAGATACTTATTACTCCCTCTGTACCAAAATATATGATGTTTTTCCAGTTCAAATTGAACTACAAAAACGTCGTATATTTTGGTACAGAGGTAGTAGATTATATGGGTGTGAATATTAGAACTATCAAAAGCATGTCATGTTGTAATTTTCTGAAAGGCATGCACTTTTATCAGTTTATGGTTCCTGTGGGCACAAAAGGTTGTCGTAATTCAGGAATAAAGAACACATACAAAAAATACGTGCACTGCCCTACAACATTTGTAAACGTGGCACAGACCTTTACTCATGCCTGAAAACTCTACCCTTAGAAAACAAGATTTCAGAAGCTAGGCAAGAAACCATGTGTCAAGAAGACTAGCCGCAGGTAAAATTACTGAACTTAAAAACTAAGCTGCATGTCTCACGTGAGGCTGATGCTTTTGCTACCCAACTCAGCATATGTGCATTTAAACCTCCTTTTTTACTATCAAACAAAAAATGGATGCGAGAATCGCTTGCTAGGTTGAGATCAACTCTATGGAGTACATTATCCTGTCAGGACCGGGATATAGGCGCCCGAGGAAAAATGGAAAGACCGGTGATTGGTTGGCTGAAGCTTGATGTAGATGCCTCTTACATTGCTGAAACAGGGGTGTCGAGCTCAGAGGCAGTGGCCCGAATAGTTGGGGATCGATTGTGTTCTCTGCAGGTCGCTTGGTGGCTAACTGCTTGGATGCGGAGGAATCAGAAATTCATGCATGTAATAAGTATTAAATCCCAAATGATGACATATATACAGTTGGTGTTTCCCCCAAAATCCATATATTTGCTTTACTCTGATCTCCACTACAGAAGTTGTGCTATGAGTTTTGTTTGGCAATGAAATGACAAAACTTATTCTGAAATCTAGATCATTCCCCTTCACCAAATCGTATATGGTTGCAGAGAACACTTACATTTGGTAGGAGTCCAACATCACCAGCTATCAGGGCAACAATTAAGCAGCCGCCCACAGATGTTGGTCACATCTTGCTCATATTCTCCCATCCGGGAGCTACCCCAGTACCTCCGCCACGCCACCAAGATCCAGAACCTCCGCCACCGCCGCGAGCCTCCGGACATGAGAAGTTTGAGCAGCGCATCCCGCATTCCCCCTCGCCATCTACGAGGTCGTCGAGATCCATGCACAGACTGGGGATTAGTTTCCTGATGCCCACCATTGACGCATGTGGATGAGAAGCTTGGTGGGGATTGCACGCCGTGAGAGGAGAGTTCTATCTAGATGAACTGTACGGGCTGTTTTAACTTGCAGAAAAAATGACACGAAGTGGTTTTTTTTTCTGAGACAAACACGAAGTGGTTTTTTTAGACAAACACGAAGTGGTAGTTGTTGTCTCAATAATTGTCCGGCCTGCATGCAAACCGATGGGCCTGTATGGGCTTGATACATGGGCTATGCAAAACTAACTTCATGTAGAGTAAATAATATTACTCATTTTCTAAATCCCTTCAATCACATGAAGAAAACAAATGTTACGATATGTATTATACCTAAAATAGAATTTAAAATCGATAAAAATATATCTGTCGGTACCAAGTCAAAATTATATAATATACATAGTCTGAGTAAAATATGTATACATATTTGTACTTCATTTATTAAAACATCATGTCTATTTTTGGTACACAGTTCAATATTGCTATATTGGATTAGTGGAACCACATGAAAAATAAGGCCCGAAAACTAAAATGATTATATGGGAATAATCAAAAAACGAATAACCATATCAAGTTGGAAAATGTGCAAATAAAGTAATTCATCATACAACAATATAAACATGTGTAGAATGTAAGTTAAAAATTGTTCATGTGCCTAAACAAAAATATCAAAAGGCAAATCATTTATTGTGAATATAAATATATTAATTCTAGCCGCGCTAATGCGCGGGCGCACCCGCTAGTTTTATTTAAATATGGGTTCTTCACCATAACTACCTACACAATATTTGTCACAACCCGAACATTTTAGTTTTAACATTTGAAAACTTTTGTTGTTTGCCTTGATTTTGAATTTGAATTTGAATCGGTTTTGAATCAACGCGAGTTTAACAACAGTAACTGAGGTGACGTGGCATCATTGCGAGGGGGTTACTGTAGCTCAATTACCCGGGCGTCACCATGCCTTCCGGGGCATCCCCAAGCTTAGGCTTTTGGTTATCCTTGAATTTTACCTTGGGGTTCCTTGGGCATCCCCAAGCTTAGGCTCTTGCCACACCTTATTCCATAGTCCATCAAATCTTTACACAAAACTTGAAAACTTCATAACACAAAACTTAACAGAAAACTCGTAAGCTCCGTTAGTATAAGAAAATAAATCACCACTTAGGTATTGTTGTGAACTCATTCTAAATTCATATTGGTGTTATATCTACTGCATTCCAACTTCTCCGTGGTTCATACCCTCCGATACTACTCATAGATTCATCAAAATAAGCAAACAACACAATGAAAACAAAATCTATCAAAAACAGAACAATCTGTAGTAATCTGTATCATTCGAATACTTCTGTAACTCCAAAAATTCTGAAATAAATTGTTGGACCTGAGGAATTTGTCTATTAATCATCTTCAAAAAGAATGAACCTAAAATCACTCTCCAGAAAAAATTAAAGCTAATCTCGTGAGCGAAAAGTTTTTTACAGCAAGATCGCATTAACTTTCACCCAAGTCTTCCCAAAGGTTCTACTTGGCACAAACACTAATTAAAGCATAAAACCACATCTAACTAGAGGCTAGATATTTTTTTATTAAACAGGAGCAAAAGGCAAAGAAAAAAAATAAAATCGGGTTGCCTCCCAACAAGCGCTATTTTTAACGCCCCCAGCTTGGCATGATGATTTCAATGATGCTCACATAAAAGATAATAATTGAAACCCAAAGAGAGCATCATGAAGAATATGACTAGCACATTTAAGTCTAACCCACTTCCTATGCATAGGGATTTTGTGAGCAAACAACTTATGGGAACAATAATCATCTAGCATAGTAAGGCAAAACAAGCATAACTTTAAAACTTTAAGCACATAGAGAGGAAACTTGATATTATTGCGATTCCTACAAGCATATGTTCCTCCCTCATAATAATTTTCAGTAGCATCATGAATGAATTCAACAATATAACTATCACATAAAGCATTCTTTTCATGATCTACAACCATAGAGATTTTATTACTCTCCACATAATCAAATTTCTTCTCATGAATAGTAGTGGGAGCAAATTCAACAAAATAACTATCATGTGAAGCATAATCCAATTGAAAATTAAAATCAAGATGACAAGTTTCATGGTTATCATTAATCTTTATAGCATACGTGTCATCACAATAATCATCATAAATGGGAGGCATGCTTTCATCATAATAAATTTTCTCATCAAAACTTGGGGGACTAAACATATCATCTTCATCAAACATAGCATCCCCAAGCTTGTGGCTTTGCATATCATTAGCGTCATGGGTATGCAAGGAATTCCTACTAACAACATTGCAATCATGCTCATCATTCACATATTTAGTGCCAAACATTCTAATACATTCTTCTTCTAACACTTTGGCACAATTATCGGAATCCTTATTTTCATGAAAGACATTAAAAAGACGAAGCATATGAGGTACCCTCAATTTCACTTTTTTTGTACTTTTATTTTATAGACTAAACTAGTGATAAAACAAGAAACTAAAAGATTTGATTGCAAGATCTAAAGATATACCTTCAAGCACTCACCTCCCCGGCAACGGCGCCAGAAATTGCTTGATGTCTACTACGCAACCTTCTTCTTGTAGACGTTGTTGGGCCTCCAAGTGCAGAGGTTTGTAGGACAGTAGCAAATTTCCCTCAAGTGGATGACCTAAGGTTTATCAATCCGTGGGAGGCGTAGGATGAAGATGGTCTCTCTCAAGCAACCCTGCAACCAAATAACAAAGAGTCTCTTGTGTCTCCAACACACCCAATACAATGGTAAATTGTATAGGTGTATTAGTTCGGCGAAGAGATGATGATACAAGTGCAATATGGATAGTAGATAAAGGTTTTTGTAATCTAAATTTATAAAAACAACAAGGTAAATAATAATAAAAGTGAGCATGAACGGTATTGCAATGCTTGGAAATAAGGTCTAAGGTTCATACTTTCACTAGTGCAAGTTCTCTCAACAATAATAACATAATTGGATCAAATAACTTCCCTCAACACGCAACAAAGAGTCACTCCAAAGTAACTAATAGCGGTGAACAAACGAAGAGATTATTGTAGGGTACGAAACCACCTCAAAGTTATCCTTTCTGAGCGATCTATTCAAGAGCCGTAGTAAAATAACACGAAGCTATTCTTTCCGTTTGATCTATCATAGAGTTCGTACTAGAATAACACCTTAAGATACAAATCAACCAAAACCCTAATGTCACCTAGATACTCCATTGTCACCACAAGTATCCATGGGCATGATTATACGATATGCATCACACAATCTCAGATTCATCTATTCAAACCAACACAAAGAACTTCAAAGAGTGCCCCAAAGTTTCTATCGGAGAGTCAAGACGAAAACGTGTGCCAACCCATGCATAAGTTCACAAGGTCACTGAACCCGCGAGTTGATCACCAAAACATACATCAAGTATTCTCAAATCCTTAAAGACTCAATCCGATAAGATAACTTCAAATGGGAAAACTCAATCCATTACAAGAGAGTAGAGGGGGAGAAACATCATAAGATCCAACTATAATAGCAAAGCTCGCGATACATCAAGATCGTGCCAAATCAAGAACACAAGAGAGAGAGATCAAACACATAGCTACCGGTATATACTCTCAGCCCCGAGGGTGAACTACTCATTCCTCGTCATGGAGAGCGCCGGGATGATGAAGGTGGCCACCGGTGAGGGATCCCCCCTCCGGCAGGGTGCTGGAACAGGGTCCCGATTGGTTTTTGGTGGCTACAGAGGCTTGCGGCGGCGGAACTCCCGATCTAGGTTATGTTCTGGTAGTTTGGGGTATATATAAGAGGTATTGGCGTCGAGAACAAGTCAGGGGGGTCTCCAAGGCATCCACGAGATAGGGGAGCGCGCCCCCACCCTCGTGGGTGCCTCGGGACTCTTCTGGCCCATCTTCGATACTCTGTGGGCATCTTCTGGTCCAAAAATAAGCTTCGTGAAATTTCAGGTCAATTGGACTCCGTTTGGTTTTCCTTTTCTGCGATACTCAAAAACAAGGAAAAAACAGAAACTAGCACTGGGCTCTAGGTTAATAGGTTAGTCCCAAAAATCATATAAAACAGCATATAAATGCATATAAAACATCCTAGATGGATAATGTAATAGCATGGAACAATCAAAAATTATAGATACGTTGGAGATGTATCACGGGACGTGTCGCCTTTGTGCGCGAAAAGATATACGCTGCCTCCCCCCCTTGATTTTTTACAGAGGCAACATAGAACTATATGTGTGTCGGGTTAAAATTTGGAATTATTACGGGTTTGTTTGGACTTTTTTATACATTAATTGGATTTCTGGTCATTTAATGTGCATAATTCAAATTGGAACTACAAGCACATGCTCCAGTGCACCAAAGTTGGTTGAAAAATCACATATGTGAACTTGGGTGAATTTGTAGGTCCCATGCAAGAAATGGGAATGGAATTCAGACATCTGGGCGTCGTGCCTCGGCTGGAAATATTGAGAAACTTGGTTTTTTAAATCATGTAAATCCAAAACACGCCTGAAAATCATGAAACTTGGCATGGTGTCATGAACCAGGGCTGTGGTAATCTTTTTGGCCGAATTGGGACAAGCTTTGGTATAATCTTCTTGCAAATCGGAGCTTCTATCAAGAAGGCTCATGGTTCTGAGAGGGAACGTGTCTCCTCCATGTGCGAAACGACATACACTACCTTCTCCCGCCTTGATTTTTTTACACAGGAAGCTTAGACCAGATAGGAGTTTCGTGCTAAATTTTGGAATTATTTCACGCTCGTTTGGCCTTTTTATACATCAACTGATTTTCCAGTCATTTAATGCACATAATTCAAATTTGAAGTACAAGCACATGATCCAGTGCGCAAAAGTTAGTTGGAAAATCATTTATGTGTACTTGGGCAAATTTCTAGGTCCCACGCAAGAAGAGGGAATAGAATTCAAACATCTTGGTGTCTTGGCTCAACCGGAAACATCGAGAAACTTGGTTTTAAAATTCCCGTAAATCCAAAACTGGCCTGCAAATCATGAAACTTGGCATGGTGTCATGACATGGCACCACCATGTTGTGGTAATTTTTCTGTCCGATTTGCGAAGGCGCACACATTAACAATCAACAAAGTCATTTTGAAACAAGTGTTGTCACGTTAAAATCTGAAACACAAGTATTATTGAAACCGTGGGCATTCTACTTACCAATTACGTGCCGCTACGCGTCCCCTTTTTTATTGGCTAGGAGGTGCCGTGCGGGGTAGCTATTTGAGTACGGGAGGCGTGCGACAGACCCCTGCGCGTGCTCATTGGGAGGAGAGCCCTTTGACCTCTATCTGCCGCCCACCTCCCTCCCAATGTCTCCATTAATGGCACCCGAGCCCCTGTTTCACGACGGGGCTATGTCTCACTCGGCTGTTATTTAAGAGAGAAAAAATCTTAAAATAAAGTTTTGCACGGATCTTGATGTAAGATCTGACGGACCTATATAGCATCGACTGCAACTTATAGCAAGACTAATGAATATAAGGACGATGATACTGGATAACAATTGTCTTACATATTTAGGAAGATAATTTAAAAAGCCACATGCGGCAATGCCCGAAATACACAAGGGCAAAAGAAGAAGTAAGACAATGATCTGGCTCGCTGATCTCTACTTTCTTGATGCATTGCTGCAGGCCGCGGGAACTAGTCTCCGCGGTGAGCGGCCATGAGCTCTTTTGTGTCCTCAACACGCTGCTTGAGAGCATCCATGTATTCCTCCAGCAGCCTTTTGCGCTTGATGCGGAGCATGGCATTCTCGCCCATAAGTTTCTCGACAATGATGTCGGTTCTTTTCCAGAAGGCAGTGGTCTCCTCCTACTGCTCCGTACTTCCGACGATCTTCGCCCTCAGTAGGTCGCACTCGGCTGGGAGCTTCGCATTGCCCTCACTTAGTTACCGGATGACGCCAGTAGCATGTTCAAACGAGGCTTTCATGTCATTCTGCAACCTCGCCCAGCCGGAGATCTGATCCATCTGGCTATGGACGATCACATTCATGCGCCTGTAAGAGTCCTCACCTGCCCGCGAGACATTTTTGCAGGCCGCCGCGGCGCGGGAGGACATCTCTGTAGCTTCCGCGGCGTGGCCAGACCAGTGTGCTGCATCGATGGCGCGACGGGACCTCCATGCTGCTTTGGCGGCGTGACTGGACCTCTCTGTTGCTACGACCGCGCGGCGGGACATGTCGGCTGCTTTCGCGGCGAGGCGGGACATATCTCGTGCTTTTGCTTCCATGCTCGCCTCTCCCTGGTGGTAATCTCTCGACCCAGAACTCACGCTCGCCATGGAAGATGATGAATGCCTTGTTTATTTTTGTGGATGAGGAGCTGAGGAGGAATGTGTAGTCATCTTGGAGTAGTAGTATTTATAACCGAGTACAAATACGCTCCTAAGTGGGAAACCGTTTACCTTTTGATCGGCGTGAATAGGTTTGCAATTAAATATAGCGTGGAACTAGTAATTTTGATGTGACGGACGCAGGCTCAAAATTTATTGACGGTTCTATAATTTCTAATTGTGGCACTATTCTTGGACGGCGTAATGTGGGCACGCTTTCTCGGCCGCGTACATGGCATTTGCATCATAGGGTGCACCGCAATAGGCAATGTCAGCACACGTCTTGTTCAAACAATCGTGCGCACTCGTTATTACCATCGCGCACGCTTCTTTTAATTAGAATGTGTGCCCGTCTAGCGCACACACGTTGATCTGTCTAATTGTTTCTGTTTATTGTGGCTAATCGCGAACAGTTCATTCGTGTGAAGTGTATGCCGTCAATCGCAGACACTTTGATCTGGCTGACCGTTTATGTTCTGTTGCCTAATCGCAAACAGTTAATCCTTCTGAATCATATGCCCTCAATTGCACACACCTTTATTTAGCTGCCCGTTTCTGTTGTTCCGCCTCATCACAAAAAGTTAATCCGACTGAACTATATGTCGTATATCGCACACGCCTTCATCTGGCTGCCCGTTTCTGTTCTTCTTCCTGATCGCAAACAGTTAATTGTACTGAACCATATGCCCTGCATCGCACACGCAACTAAAATCAGAACCATGTTTGATGGCTCCACCATCGCAAACGTTTGACATCTTTTTTGATGATTTTTTTACATCACCGTTTGCGATTAATGCATCGCACACAATTTCGTCAAAGGGTCTCTGATCATAGTGTCACATTAGCAACATCCTGCAGTAGTGCGATGAACAGGACGACGTCGCTGTACGCGTTAGACACCCCGCCCGTATATACGTACATAGCCGTATTTACTATCTTGCAGCGTGGTTGTACGTACGTGTACACGATATAGACGAGACCGCATGACATGCTATGTCGGCGCCTCTATTTCAACACGTGTCGCTCGTTACTCGGCCACGGTACGTCGCTGCAGAGAGACCGATCAACCGCTATGTAAATACACATTCGCGGCCAGACAGATAACGCTACCTTCGCTTCAACCTGGTGGGTCCCAGCTATCAGGGGGTAAGAAGGCAGTTCCTTCCGTGTGAAGATAAAGTCGGGTGGAGGAATCATTATTTTGCTCGTAATAAGGAGGCACTTCCTTGCGTGCGGCCACAGACTCAGTTGTCAGCCTCTCCACTTACAGTCCTCTTCTGATGGCTGTCGTTCGTTGATCGTGTTGACGACACTGTACCACCCGAGAGCACCAAGGTGGTAGACGACAGTGCGACCTAGGAAGGGAACGAGCCGGAGCCGAGGAATATGCAGCAGTGGATGCCCACGCGGAGGGGAGTATGAGGGTTGACTAGTTTGACTGCGGTTTGGGGCTGCCGTCGCCGGAGAATAACAGGGGGTGTGGGTGAGTAGAGGGAAAGCCTGGCCAGTGGTGGGAGTAGGGTGGGGCGGTGAGGCCTGCGTGGCAGCACAGCCAACCATGGGAGGCGGGAGTAGGCGGCACGGTCGGCGCTGGTTTGGGTGGCTGGAGTAAGAAGACCAGAGGTTGAAGAAGCATGACGACCGTTGGATGGACATCATACGGTCACCGCAGCTAGAATCATTTATATTGACTAAGTTGACAAAGCCCTGCGTCCGCGTCAACTTAGTAGGCCTACAAGTCAGTGTCCAAATATGGTGGGACCAACCTAGCAGCACGGTAATCATTATTTTTGTGCGTAATAGCTGGTGGATCCGAGCTGTCAGCGGGGGGGGGGGATGTTTTTTTCGCAAAATATAGACGCCCTTCCGGTCGGTCCCAACTGTCAGGAAGAGGAATCATTATTTTGCGCGTAATAAGGAGGCACTTCCTACTCGCAGAAAAAGGAGGCACTTCTTTGCGTGCGACCATGGACCCAGCTGTCAGCCTCTCCATGTACAGTCCTCTTCTGACGGATGTCGTTCGTTGACCATGCCGTGCCGAGAGCACTAAGGCGGTGGACGACGGTGAGGCCAAGTAAGGGAATGACCTAGAGCCGAGGATGACTCGGCAGTTGTTTCCCACATGGAGTGGGTATGAGGGTTTAATTGTTCGGCCGCAGTGTGAGGCTACCGTCGCCGGAGAATAACAGGAGGTGTGGGTGAGTAGAAGGATAGCCATGCCAGGGATGCGAGTATGATGGGGCCATGAGGCCTGCCTGGCAGCACAACCGGCCACGAGAGGCGGGAGGAGGCGGTTCCGCCAGTGCTGGTTTGGGCGGCTGGAGCAAGAAGATCAGATACTGATGAAGCACGATTGTCGTTAGATTGACATCTAACGGTCTGACGCTAGTAGAGTCGACTAAGTTTCTCTTTTTGAGAAACCTTGTGTACGCATGAACTTAGTAGGCCCACAAGTGAGCCTCCAAATCTGTGGCAGACAACATAAGCCCATTTGCTATTTATTTTTAATAATATGCAGCCCATTTGCTAATTCTTAAGGAATTTATTACAGCCCATTTTCTGCCCAGGACCATGGTAAAAAGTTCAACGTAATTTTGCATATTTCGATGGAGTCCGAATTGTTTTAGTCCAGAAATGATGAACATTTATTTTTGAAGAACTTATTGGTTTTCCAAATAAAATATTGTTTTATTTTTATAAGCTAATAAGACATGGGACAACTGAGTTGGTTTTAGGGAAAACCAGTGGTAAAAAAAATGAGCGCCGGGAGGGAAAACAACAACAAAAAAAAAATAAGGATGTAAAGATGAAAAGGGAAATTTATGTATTTTCAATATAATAATACATGTATATGAACTACTAAAACTATAGGTAGAGATTAGAAAACGGAGGTAGGACATGGCATTTCGAGAGGAAAATAGAACTGGGTTGTGTGTTCGATTCAGTAAAAAAATTGCCTGCGGATGTTCTAAGAGAAAATATAACTAAGGCTGGCGGGCCAGAGGCCAGTTGATACCTGCTGGATCTTTGTGCTCCATTGTCGTCATGGGCTGGGTCTATTAAATGCAAAACCAAGCCTGGATAGTCTACAGCCCAGTTGAAACTTGGTTGACCTAAAAAAACAATATACCTGCTGGATCCCAGTTATCAGTATGTACTTGCAGAATTCTCATTGACTATGGTGAAAACTTCATTGATTTCACCGTCTCAAACGTCAGCATTTTTTCCATCATGATAATAAGTGCATGCACTTGCCTGTGTACAGCCATGGACCTGCTGGTTCTGTACGGTTAGGCTCTGCATGGACAGCCGTCTTGTGGTTCTAGGGACGAATTTCATGCAAATCGGATGGCTTTCTGTGAAAGCTGACTAAATTCATTGCATTTTACGTATTTCTTTTCATTATGGAATATTTTACATATTTCAACTAATAATAGCCGAATAGGCCCTTTTTAGTCCATGGGAGGTGACACTTAACTGTTCTACAAGGCCCAAATCAATCGCTCCTCTCTTTTAACAATTTACAGCTGGGCTTGGCATGTCACAACCCAGTTCTGACATGTTGCGTCCAACTATCAGCCTGTGAAACCTGATGGATCCCCTGCGTACTTCGAAGATGTAAAAAAATTGGAGAACTACGAGTTCAAACAGTAGGTGCTTATGCTACCCATCAAATAAAAACCAGCTGCCTGAAAATTCATTTCGAAACAAATGATTCAACTTTATATCCACGTTGACCCTCGACATGATGGTTGGAAGCAAATGCCAAGTTCATACAATAGATCCTTAACAACAATACCAACTTGCAGACGACCAGGTAGTACAAGTACCAATACCAAACTAACTTATAATCTTTTTTGTCCTGGCCCTAGTGTTCGTGTGGTAGAAAATCTTGCAGAGGACCAGCACCCGCTCCTTCTCTTGCTCCAGGTCCCCGAGGTGGTACTGGTGCATCACCCAGTTGGTCCTCTGCTGGCCGAAGTTCTTGTTGCTATGCAGCACCAGAACATTTTTGCTACCCGTCTGTCGGCCGTTGACCATCACCGACAAGGTATTGCCGGTCTTGTGCCACATCGCGTGCATGCCGCACTCCGACTGTATCTTGTGAAGCGTCCGCGTGCCACTTTTGAATGCCCTGGAGTTGCGCTGGAAGAAATGCTGCTTAGGCCACTCAGTGTGATACCTACAGTATTGATGAATACAGGTTTTAGTGTACGTAGTTGGCATTTTCGTAACATCTTTGGCATGTTGCAGTCACTTGTTTCACTTTTATTAACTGTCAAATTGTAATTGCTTCACTAGGTCTGCGTCTAAAAATAAAAATAGAGCTATAAACAAAGGAATATGTTTGTGCAAGTAGACGGCCGATCGGTGTCTCACCTGGAAGTTTCTCAGGATGGGTGTAGCATATGCGGTGCTCGCTGTCGATTTGGTATGAATAAATCGATGAGATGGTGAGGTCTCGCGCTGTCAGCACTCACTTTGGCCTCAAGGTGCTCGATTAGCTCCTGATCCGTGGTATCGAACTTGACGCCAGCCTGCAGCACCGGCCAATCCTTCTTGGACTTGCATCGGTTAATTCCAGTTAAATGGTACTCAATGTATGATCAATCAACTATTTTAAGTAAATGATGAAAGATTTCGATAGATAAGTGGTACTCCAAATCTGAAGTCCACAATACCGGAACAAACTGGGGTCTCCACTTCATTACTACATGTAGACTCTAAAGACTTGAAATCCCCATAAAGATTGAAATCATAATATAGGGTGACGGGACGAATACTCCGAGGAGCGGCCTCGCTGGTTCCTTACTTCATCCGGCTAGCTTGAAGAGCATCCTTGTTGAGATCGATTTTTTCAGCGTCTTCCTTTTGACTACTTGCAATGAAGTATAGCAACTCTAGTAGCTCATCGCTCATCATACAAAATGGATCGGAACAAGGTAGCGGCTGGGAGGCGGGGAGATCGGAGCGAATGGGAGATTGATTTTGTAGAGAATGTGAGAGTGTTGTTGTAGTACGAGAGGGGTGAGGCTCGCTTTGGTAGCGGTTGTAGTACGAGAATGCGAGAGTGCTATTGTAGTACGAGATTGCGAGAGTGCTGTTGTAGACAAAAAAATTTACCACGACATGTTGATGCCGCTCCATGACAGCATGCCAAGTTTCATGAATTTCAGACGAGTTTTGGATTTAATAGAATTTAAAAACCAGGTATCTCAATGTTTGCGGCCGTGTGATGGTGGCAGGCTGTTGGTGTCAAAACCGGCCGATCTCGGGTAGGGGGTCCCGAACTATGCGTCTGAGGATCGAAGCTAACAGGAGGCGGGGGACACGATGTTTACCCAGGTTCGGGCCCTCTTAATGGAGGTAATACCCTACTTCCTGCTTGATTGACTTTGATGAGTATAGGGGTTACAAGAGTTGATCTACCTCGAGATCGTAAAGACTAAACCCTAGATGTCTAGTCTATATGATTTGTGTTAGCCTCTAGGAAATAAACCCACCGGTTTATATATACACCGGAGGGGCCTAGGGTTGTATAGAGTCGGTTTACAGAGAAAGGAAGCTACACATCCGAACGCCAAGCTTGCCATCCACGCTAAGGAGAGTCCCATCCGGATACGGGGGAAGGCCTTCTATCTTGTATCTTTACAGCCCATCAGTCCGGACCATGTCACAAAGCCCGGATGCCCGGGGACCCCATAATCCAGGACTCCCTCAGTAGCCCCTGAACCAGGCTTCAATGACGATGTGTACGACGCATAGATTTTCTTCGTCATTGCAAGGCGGGTTCCTCCTCCGAATATTCCAAAGCAGTCCTCCGAACGAATGAATAGTATCCGGCTCTGTATTATAGTTACAACCCTCGACCACAAGGGCACAATACTTAATAAAAATAAGGCATGTCTATTGACAACTCTTTTGATGAAATGTTACATCTGGCCTTTATTATTTCGAACCATTTTCCTGGCCTCCTGCTTCGCTTTTCGAGGCGCAACCTCCTTTGTCATGTCTTGTCAATGCAGAGATCATGTCCCCTTATTGCGGGATTCCCATTAATATGGGCTTGGGTAACCCAACCGTGCCACTTGCATGACCCCTTGGTAAATAGGCAAATTTTAAGGCTTGTGAGGGGGGCGCTTGATATTCACGGCCTATATAAATGGATAAAGATACATCTTTTTACCCCACGCCTCCTCCTTCCCTCTGCCTCCCCATCCTCGAGCTCCAGCGCCCAAGTTCCAATCTTTCCCACCACCACCAACCTCTCCGACCATGGCCGGATCCGGTTCTCAAGGCAAGTGGGTGGCCTCCTCCGTGACGGAGAAGGACATCGAGGAGCTTCGGGGGGCGAGGTACTTCAATAAGGAGATCAAGCACAGGCTCCCTGCTCCGAAGCAGATCATCCCCACTTTGGAGCCTGGCGAAAGGGTGGTATTCATCCCCCACTTCCTCCGCGGACTAGGGTTTTCCCTTCACCCCTTTGTTCGCGGTCTCATGTTCTATTACGGGCAGTTTTTCACGATCTAGCCCCGAACTCCTTCCTCCACATCTCGGCGTTCATCGTTGTGTGTGAGGCATTCCTCCGCATCCTCCCACACTTCGGCCTGTGGCTCAAGGTCTTTAACGTAAAGTCGAAGGTGGTTGACGGGCAGCACGCGGATTGTGGCGGCGCCATGGTGAGCAAGCTCCACAATGTTACCTGGCCCCAAGGAGCCTTTGTGGAGACCGTCAAGTTATGGCAGCACGAGTGGTTCTACATCACCGAACCGTGCGGCACCAAGTGGGTGGCCGATCCTGCATTCAGATCCGGACCCCAGCTGTGGCTCGTGTCGTGGACCAACAAGGGACTGGACTGGGGATCGTCCGATGAGGTGTTGATGCTGCAAAAGCGCATCAAAAGTATCATAGAATAGGACACCAGTCTTACTGATGTGATCTAGGTGATGCTCGTCCGCCGAACTCTTCCCTGCTAGCGAAGGCCTCTCCGCATGCGGGAGTTCAAAACAGAAGGGCCGCGGACCCTGCAGTGATTCTTTGGCATGACAAACAAAGAGATTTGGAAACTGCTCTTCAAGGCTCAGAAGTCATGGCCGAAGACGTCCGAGGACATCGGCCTCGACTGCAATCATCCAGCCACCCCGGTAAGTGTTAATTTTCCGAACACAGCTTAGTTCATTAATCCAAGGGGGTGTACTGAGAATTCAATCCTCTAAAACAGGGCTGGACTAAGAAGGCGTAGCGAATTAGGTGTCCGACTCCACTCCTTGAAAACCCAGCTGATCCTCTGCTAATGAGGATGTTGGTCCCGACACCGTACCATGCGCTGGAGAAGAAGGCCAAGAAGAAGAGCAAGGAGGCCGAAATTGGCCTCCACCATAAAGGTACTTCGGAAGCTATGTCCGGAGGGACCGAGGCTCCCTCCTCCCACGAGGGAGACAAAGACGAAGAGGAGGAGGAAGAAAATAACCCTCCTCGCAAGGGGAAAAAGAGGGCGACCTCCGTAGATCCGGAGGCGTCCAAGAGGGGGAAGATATCCCTCTCGGTTGGCTCGGACTTAGATGCCGAAGCCATCCCCCAGCTGCGCCCCAGGGTGAAGCCCCTGGCCGAATTGTAAGTATTCAAAGATACTATACACATATCCGACCTTTTATGAATTGTAGGATAACATATGTTTATGCATTTTAGTCCGGCCCACACTTTCCATCAACAATCATCGTCTTTGGGGAACTCCTTAGCACCAGAGATGATGGAGAGCGAAACGGCTCCGCGAGCCTCTCCGCCGCCCACCGCGGATGACACCCAGGTGTTATCCCAAAGGACCTCTCCAGGCCACAGAGAGGTGCGGGACGCCGACAAGACGATGCCGGAGGGTAATGCCCTGGCTGCCGAAAACAAGGGGGTTAAAACCCCTGTGGACACTGACGACGGGGGCCAGACCAGTCCGGCCCCCGACTGAATACCACTCTAGAGACTTACACGGCTCCGGAATCGAGCGAGCAGACCCCTTTGAAGGAGGGGAAGGGTGTTGACTCCACCGGAGACCTCCATCAATCCGGAGGCGCCAGATACTATGAGGGAAGCACTTCGCCGTGCTTCCGTCATGGAGGAGCATCGTACCCTGATGGGAACGGTGGTTGAAAAGGTTCAGTCTGCCAAAAATGGGTTGAACGAAGCCTTTACCATCCTATTAACAGGCTTTGAGGTATGCGATGTAATGTCTTTGGCCGCTTTTCATATGAAAAGTATGCCTGTGTACCCTGAGACTATGTTTCGTTCTTGAAAAAGGCCCGCGCAGAGGATCAAATATTCACAGGATATAACATACTTTTCTATTTTGATACAGGCTTCACTGTTAGCGGCAACTGCCGAGGCCACTGAGGTTTCTGAACTTAAGCGGAAACTGGAGCTAGCCGAGAAGGACATTGTCCTTATTAACAAACAGTTCGACGAGGCGCAAGGTATGTACCACATATCGTGTTCATGTCTGCATTGATACGCAAACTCTGAGTGGAAGCTCATGCGCTGCTATGGGGATGAGTGCAGGAGGCGCTGCTGAGGTCGAGACCCTCAGGGGTGCTTTTTCCCAGGCCAAAGAGCAGGCAAGGCTGAGCAAAGCGGCCGCTGATACAACCGCTATGGATTTGAAGTCCGAACAGGCCGCCCGTCGCCAGTACGAGGAGCGGGTGGATGAATTGGAGCAAGAACTCAGGGACGCCGCCAGCAAGTGCGAGTCCTTAGAGGAGAAGAATAAAGCCCACGCGGCTAATCTCGTCAAGGCCCTCCAAGAAGCCAAGGAGGCGCGGAACGAATCCCAAGAAGCTCGTGAGGAGATCCGGCAAGCCGAACAGATAGCGGCTGGTAAGCCCTTTCTTTTACAGAGTAAATTCAACAGTCAGAAGTATGCCTTACTCACTCGGTTGTGGAGTTCTCCACACGCCTTTGCGGATCTTCCGAAGAGTGTCGCTGATGCCGCGCAGTTCTTCCGGGCCAAGGAGGGTCACACGACGGAAAAGCTATTCTGGTCATAGTTCGCGGCGCAGGAGCGCCCAGCGCTGTTGAACGACCAGATGACGCAGTGGGCCGAGCTGCATAGGATGTCTGGATTGGCCATGAGGGATGTTATAGTATGGCTGTGGCCAACCGAACCCATTCCGAGCAGCTACTTCGGCCTGGTGCAGCGACTCGTCGACGTGCTGCCCCGAATTGATAGTCAAGCGGCCGGCATGCATAGAGGGTGCACGGATGGCCTTCACCCATGTCAAGATGCACTGGGCGAAAATGAAGGCCGTCGTTGTGGCAGTTGAGAGCCCGCCCGCAGGCAAGGACCTCCGCATGTCAATATGCTCGAAGGATATCATGTTCGAGTAAATGTATCTGACCTGTCCAGGCATGATGCCATGAACTAAAACGTTGTAATATATTTGTGCCTTTTATCTTAAAGTATTTTTCCTCCTTTGCGGGCGTTTTTATTCCTGAGAGTTTACCAGTCGTCGGCTTCAGCCCCCATGTAGATACTGACGGGGGTGTTTGAAATAGCACATGACCACACTTGACCCAATGTCTTGGTCCGTAAAGGAGGTGTCAGTGCAGCGAACCAGGCAATCAGACTAAGCCGCTTTATCACTCTCACTTAGCCACAGGAGTTTGACAATGGGACTGTGAGAGCCTGATAAGTCTCCAATGTATCTACATTTCCTCACGCTTTTCCTCTTGTTTTGGACTCTAATTTGCATGATTTGAATGAAACTAACCCCGGACTGACGCTGTTTTCAGCAGAACTACCATGGTGTTGTTTTTGTGCAGAAATAAAAGTTCTTGGAATGGAAAGAAACTTTGCGAGGAATTTTTATGGAATAAATGAGAATTTCTGGAGCCAAGACCTGCCAGAGAGGGGCACCTGGGTGGGCACAACTCACCAGGGCGCGCCCCCTCTCCTGGCGTGCCCAGGTGGGTTGTCCCCACCTGGTGGCCCCGCAGACCCTGATTCCGACGCTATAAAATCACATTATTCTAGATAAAAATCAGGGAGAAAGAATTACCGCGATCCACGAGATGGAGCCGCCATCCAGTTCTGCTTTACATTCCCCTTCTGTTATGAGTAAACTTGCAACACCACCACATGCTATCAATTCTAATATGTCGCAAGTTATTGATGATGTTATTTCTGCTATGGATAATGCTTATGATGATGCTAGTACCTTGCTTGATAATGATGATGTGCCACTTGGTGAATTTCTTGATAAACAAATTGCTTGAGTAATACAACATGATGTTGTTGAATCTGATGATGAGCTTGAAACTGAAACTCCTGAAACACCTGCTAGAACTAGCCTTCCTAGATATAAATTTCCTAAGGTACTGGAAGGTTATGTTATGAATGAGGAGACAACTAGAGATATTCTTGCTTGTAAGGATATAGATGATCTAGAGAAATTACTATGCAAGTATAAAGAAAAATCTCTAAATGCTAGAATGAAATGTGATCCTAAGTTTGTAACTTCACCTATCTTTATTGCTGATGAGGATTATGAATTCTCTGTTGACCCAGAGTTATTTACTTTGGTTGAATCTGATCCTTTCCATGGTTATGAAACTGAAACTGTTGTGGCACCTCTTACTAAGTTGAATGATATAGCCACCCTTTTTACCCATGATGAGAAAACTCGCTATTACTTTATTCTCAAATTATTTCCTTTCTCATTAAAGGGTGATTCTAAAGCTTGGTACAATACTCTTGCTCCTGGTTGTGTGCGTAGTCCCCAGGATATGATTTATTACTTCTCTGAAAAATATTTTCCCGCTCATAAGAAACAAGCTGCCTTACAGGAAATATTTAACTTTGTGCAAACTAAAGAAGAGAGTCTCCCACAAGCTTGGGGGAGGCTTTGCCAATTATTTCATGCTTTTCCTGATCATATTCTTAAGAAAAATGAAATACTTTATATCTTCTATAATGGACTAACCGATGCTTCTAGGGACTTCCTAGATAGTTGTGCTGGTTGTGTTTTCAGGGAACGAATGATGTCTACTACATGCTACCTCTTGAGAACTGTGTTGGATTTCCTTGAAGAGGAAAGGGTGATGCAGTAAAGTAGCGTAAGTATTTCCCTCAGTTTTTGAGAACCAAGGTATCAATCCAGTAGGAGACCACGCGCGAGTCCCTCGTACCTACACAAGTAAACAAACTCCTCGCAACCAACGCGATAAAGGGGTTGTCAATCCCTTCACAGCCACTTGCAAAGATTAAATCTGATAGATATGATAAGATAATATTTTTGGTATTTTTATGATAAAGATGCAAAGTAAAATAAAAGGCAATGAAAATAACAAAGTGTTGGAAGATTAATATGATGGAATATAGACCCGGGGGCCATAGGTTTCACTAGTGGCTTCTCTCGAGAGCATAAGTATTTACGGTGGGTGAACAAATTACTGTTGAGCAATTGACAGAATTGAGTATAGTTATGAGAATATCTAGGTATGATCATGTATATAGGCATCACGTCCGAGACAAGTAGACCGACTCCTGCCTGCATCTACTACTATTACTCCACACATCGACCGCTATCCAGCATGCATCTAGAGTATTAAGTTCATAAGAACGGAGTAACGCCTTAAGCAAGATGACATGATGTAGAGGGATAAACTCATGCAATATGAAATAAACCCCATCTTGTTATCCTCGATGGCAACAATACCATACGCACCTTGCTGCCCCTATTGTCACGGGGAAAGGACACCGCAAGATTGAACCCAAAGCTAAGCACTTCTCCATTGCAAGAAAGATCAATCTAGTAGGCCAAACTAAACAGATAATTCGAAGAGACTTGCAAATATAACCAATCATACATAAAAGAATTCACAGAAGATTCAAATATTGTTCATAGATAAACTTGATCATAAACCCACAATTCATCGATCTCAACAAAAACACCACAAAAGAAGATTACATCGAATAGATCTCCACAAGAGAGGGGGGGAACTTTGTATTGAGATCCAAAAAGAGAGAAGAAGCCATCTAGCTAATAACTATGGACCTGAAGATCTGAAGTAAACTACTCACACATCATCGGAGGGGCTATGGTTTTGATGTAGAAGCCCTCCGTGATCAATGCCCCCTCCGGCGGACCGCCAGAAAAGGCCCCAAGATGGGATCTCACGGGTACAGACTGTTGCGGCGGTGGAATTAGGGTTTTGGCTCCGTATCTGGTCGTTTGGGGGTACGTAGGTATATATAGGAGGAAGAAGTACGTCGGTGGAGCAACGTGGGGCCCACAAGGGCGGAGGGCGCACCCAGGGGGGTAGGCGCGCCCCCTACCTCGTGCCCTCCTGATGGCTTCCCTAGTGTGGAATCCAAGCTTCCCAGATTGCATTTGTTCCAAAAATCACATTCCCGAAGGTTTTATTCCGTTTGGATTCCGTTTGATATCCTTTTTCTTCGAAACCCTGAAATAGGCAAAAAAACAGCAATTTGGGCTGGGCCTCCGGTTAATAGGTTAGTCCCAAAAATAATATAAAAGTGTATAATAAAGCCCAATAATCATTCTAAACAGTATATAATATAGCATGAAGCAATCAAAAATTATAGATACGTTGGAGACGTATCAAGCATCCCCAAGCTTAATTCCTGCTCGTCCTCGAGTAGGTAAATGATAAAAACAGAATTTTTGATGTGGAATGGTACTTGGCAATTTTTTAAATTAACCCTCTTAATTGTGGTATGAATATTTAGATATGAAAGATTCAAGATAAAAGTTATTGACATAAAAATAATAATACTTCAAGCATACTAACTAAGCAATCATGTCTTATGAAAATAACATGGCCAAAGAAAGTTCATCCCTACAAAATCATATAGTTTAGTCATGCTCCATCTTCGTCACACAAAATGCTATCCTCATGCACAACCCCGATGACAAGCCAAGCAATTGTTTCACACTTTAATAATCTCAAACTTTTTCAACTTTCACGCAATACATGAGCGTGAGCCATGGATATAGCACTATGGTGGAATAGAATAATGATGGGGGGTTATGTGAAGAAGACAAAAAAGAAGATAGTCTCACACCAACGAGGCTAATCAATGGGCTATGGAGATGCCCATCAATCGATGTTAATGTGAGGAGTAGGGATTGCCATGCAACGGATGCACTAGAGCTATAAATGTATGAAAGCTCAACAAAAGAAACTAGTGGGTGTGCATCCAACTTGCTTTCTCACGAAGACCTAGGGCATTTGAGGAAGCCCATCGTTGGAATATACAAGCCAAGTTCTATAATGAAAAATTCCCACTAGTATATGAAAGTGACAAAACATAAGACTTTCTACTATGAAGACCATGGTGCTACTTTGAAGCACAAGTGTGGAAAAAAAGATAGTAGCATTGCCCCTTTTTATTTATTTATATTATTTTTTTGGGCCTTTTATTATTATTATTTGGCCTTTCTCTTTTTTCTTTCTTCTTTTTTTTTATTTGGGACAATGCTCTATTAAAGATGATCATCACACTTCTATCTATTTACAACTCAATGATTACAACTCGATACTAGAACAAGATATGACTCTATATGAATGCCTCCGGCAGTGTACCGGGATGCAATGAATCAAGAGAGACATGTATGAAAAAAATTATGAATGGTGGCTTTTCCACAAATACGATGTCAACTACATGATCATGCATAGCAATATGACAATGATGAATATGTCATGATAAACGGAACGGTGGAAAGTTGCATGGCAATATATCTCGGAATGGCTATGGAAATGTCATGATAGGTAGGTATGGTGGCTGTTTTGAGGAAGATATAAGGAGGTTTATGTGTGATAGAGCGTATCGTATCACGGGGTTTGGATGCACCAGTGAAGTTTTCACCAACTCTCAAGGTGAGAAAGGGCAATGCACGGTACCGAAGAGGCTAGCAATGATGGAAAGGTGAGTGTGCGTATAATCCATGGACTCAACATTAGTCATAAAGAACTCACATACTTATTGCAAAAATCTACAAGTCATCAAAAACAAAGTATTACGCGCATGCCCCTAGGGGGATAGATTGGTAGGAAAAGACCATCGCTCGTCCCCGACCGCCACTCATAAGGAGGACAATCAAATAACATCTCATGCTTCAAATTTGTTACATAACGTTTACCATACGTGCATGCTACGGGATTTGCAAACTTTAACACAAGTATTTCTCAATTTCATAACTACTCAACTAGCACAACTTTAATATCACTACCTCCATATCTCAAAACAATCATCAAGCATCAAACTTCTCTTAGTATTCAGCACACTCATAAGAAAGTTTTTCCTTTGTTTATTAGCATAATTTTCCAATCTAAGCAAATTACCATGCTGTTTAGGACTCTCAAAATAATATAAGTGAAGCATGAGAGAACAATAGTTTCTATAAAACAAATCCACCACCGTGCTCTAAAAGATATAAGTGAAGCACTAGAGCAAAAACTATATAGCTCAAAAGATATAAGTGAAGCACATAGAGTATTCTAATAAATTCCGAATCATGTGTGTCTCTCTCAAAAGGTGTGTTCAGCGAAGATGATTGTGGTAAACTAAAAAACAAAGACTCAAATCATACAAGACGCTCCAAGCAAAACACATATCATGTGGTAAATAAAAATATAGCTCCAAGTAAAGTTACCGATGGAAGTAGACGAAAAGAGGGGATGCCTTCCGGGGCATCCCCAAGATTTGGCTTTTTGGTGTCCTTAGATTATCTTCGGGTGCCATGGGCATCCCCAAGCTTAGGCTCTTGCCACTCCTTGTTCCATAATTCATCTAATCTTTACCCAAAAACTTGAAAACTTCACAACACAAAACTCAAAACAGAAAATCTCATGAGCTCCGTTAGCGAAAGAAAACAAAACACCACTTCAAGGTACTGTAATGAACTCATTCTTTATTTATCTTGGTGTTAAACCTACCGTATTCCAACTTTTCTTTATAAACTATTTTATTAGCCATAGATTCATCAAAATAAGCAAACAACACACGAAAAACAGAATCTGTCAAAAACAGAATAGTCTGTAGTAATCTGTAACTAACGAAAACTTCTGTAACTCCAAAAATTATGAAATAAATTGATGGACGCGAGGAATTTGTCTAGTGATCAGGATAAAAAATAATCAGCTAAATATCACTCTCTGAATAAAAATGGCAGCTATTCTCGTAAGCGCTAAAGTTTCTGTTTTTTACAGCATGATCATATAAACTTTACCCATGTCTTTGCAACGGTTCTACTTGGCACAAACACTAATTAAAAGCATAAAAACACATATAACTAGATACTAATTTTTTTTATTCAATAACATCAAGGAAAAACATTGGGTTGTCTCCCAACAAGCGCTTTTCTTTTAAAGCCTTTTAGCTAGGCATTGATAATTTTAATGGTGCTCACATGAAAGACAAGAATTGAAGCGCAAAGAGAGCATCATAAAACACGTGAAAAACACATCTAAGTCTAACATACTTCTTATGCATAGGCATATTATAAGCAAACAAATTTGCAAGGCAAGCAAAACTAGCATAAGCAAGGAAGAAGAAAGAAACAATAGCAATCTCAACATAACGAGAGGTAATTAAGTAACATGAAAATTTCTACGACCATATTTTCCTCTCTCATAATAATTACATGTGGGATCATAAGAAAATTCAACAAAATAGCTATCACATAACATATTCTCAACACGATCCACATGCATGCGAAGTTGACACTCTTCCAAAATAGTGGGAGTAACATAAACTAAAGTCATGACCTCTCCAAACCCACTTTTATCAAAAACTTCATAAGATTGATCAAAATCCAAATATGTGGGATCTAAAGTTGACACTCTTCCAAACCCACTTTCAAAATTATCGCAAACATTATTATCAATCTCATATTTATCATGGGGATTAAATAAATTTTCAAGATCATAAGAGAAATCACCCCAATCATGATCATTGCAACACGTAGTAGACATAGCAAAACTAGCATCCCCAAGCTTAGGGTTTTGCATATTATTAGCACAATTGTCATCAAGAGAATTTAGAGTAAAATCATCGCAATCATGCTTTTCATTTAAGGAACTATCAAGTATGGGTGCAATAGCAACGATCTCATGTTTAACATAAGGAACTATAACAAATTCTTCTTTATAAATATTGGCATCATGGCCACAAGAATAGAAAGCATCATGTTCATCAAGGGATATTTCAACCAAATCATCAGAATCATCATTATCTATAGATTCATGCATATCATTATTTTCTTCCAAAGCAACGGTCATTCTTTCAATAAATTCTTGGGCATAGACATTATGAACAAGGTTTTCATTGCAATATTTAAGTATAATGGGATTTTCAGATTTGTTGAGAGTAAAATCATACTTTTCAATCAAAGAAGCAACTTCATGAGCACTCTTAAAAATGACAAATTCTTCAATTTGTTCGATATCATAGTAACTATAAACACCCTTTGCATAAGAAGATAAGATTTCATTATCATTAAACTCACATATGTAGGGAATGTGTTTTTTTAGGGTTCTTAGAGCAACAAGTAAAATCACAAATTTCACAAAGATTCCAAGCATAGCATAGGAAACTATTTATATGATACTGTAAGAGCTTCCCCTTTTCAGACAAATGATGACGCACAAAATGAGCATGCTCATCTAAAGATTTCCCATCAACTAGGCTAGTTGGGGTTTCAGCATGAGAGCATAAGGACCGAAGATGATCCAAGTAGAACACTTTAAGTGGATCCATATCAATAGATTTTTAGCAAGCAAAGATGCAAGCAAATAGAAGGCACATGGTAACACGAGCAAACAGAAGGACGAACGGAAGAGGGGCGAATAAAACGGCAAGGGTGAAGTGGAGGAGAGGAAAACGAGAGGCAAATGGCAAATAATGTAATACGGGAGATGAGTTTGTGATGGGTACTTGGTATGTTGACTTTTTGCGTAGACTCCCCGGCAACGGCGCCAGAAATCTTCCTGCTACCTCTTGAGCACTGCGTTGGATTTCCTTGAAGAGGAAAGGGTGATGCAGTAAAGTAGCGTAAGTATTTCCCTCAGTTTTTGAGAACCAAGGTATCAATCCAGTAGGAGACCACGCGCGAGTCCCTCGTACCTACACAAGTAAACAAACTCCTCGCAACCAACACGATAAAAAGGTTGTCAATCCCTTCACGGCCACTTGCAAAGATTAAATCTGATAGATATGATAAGATAATATTTTTGGTATTTTTATGATAAAGATGCAAAGTAAAATAAAAGGCAATGAAAATAACAAAGTGTTGGAAGATTAATATGATGGAATATAGACCCGGGGGCCATAGGTTTCACTAGTGGCTTCTCTCGAGAGCATAAGTATTTACGGTGGGTGAACAAATTACTGTTGAGCAATTGACAGAATTGAGCATAGTTATGAGAATATCTAGGTATGATCATGTATATAGGCATCACGTCCGAGACAAGTAGACCGACTCCTGCCTGCATCTACTACTATTACTCCACACATCGACCGCTATCCAGCATGCATCTAGAGTATTAAGTTCATAAGAATGGAGTAATGCCTTAAGCAAGATGACATGATGTAGAGGGATAAACTCATGCAATATGAAATAAACCCCATCTTGTTATCCTCGATGGCAACAATACTGCCCCTACTGTCACTGGGAAAGGACACCGCAAGATTGAACCCAAAGCTAAGCACTTCTCCCATTGCAAGAAAGATCAATCTAGTAGGCCAAACTAAACCGATAATTCGAAGAGACTTGCAAAGATAACCAATCATACATAAAAGAATTCAGAGAAGATTCAAATATTGTTCATAGATAAACTTGATCATAAACCCACAATTCATCGATCTCAACAAACACACCGCAAAAGAAGATTACATCGAATAGATCTCCACAAGAGAGGGGGAGAACTTTGTATTGAGATCCAAAAAGAGAGAAGAAGCCATCTAGCTAATAACTATGGACCCGAAGGTCTGAAGTAAACTACTCACACATCATCGGAGGGGCTATGGTGTTGATGTAGAAGCCCTCCGTGATCAATGCCCCCTCCGGCGGAGCGCCGGAAAAGGCCCCAAGATGCGATCTCACGGGTACAGAAGGTTGCGGCGGTGGAATTAGGGTTTTGGCTCCGTATCTGGTCGTTTGGGGGTACGTAGGTATATATAGGAGGAAGAAGTACGTCGGTGGAGCAACATGGGGCCCACGAGGGTGGAGGGCGCGCCCAGGGGGTAGGCGCGCCCCCTACCTCGTGCCCTCCTGGTGGCTTCCCTAGAGTGGACTCCAAGCTTCCCGGATTGCATTTGTTCCAAAAATCACGTTCCCGAAGGTTTTATTCCGTTTGGATTCCGTTTGATATCCTTTTTCTTCGAAACCCTGAAATAGGCAAAAAAACAGCAATTTGGGCTGGGCCTCCGGTTAATAGGTTAGTCCCAAAAATAATATAAAAGTGTATAATAAAGCCCAATAATCATTCTAAACAGTATATAATATAGCATGAAGCAATCAAAAATTATAGATACGTTGAAGACGTATCACTACACAACCTTCTTCTTGTAGACGTTGTTGGGCCTCCAAGTGCAGAGGTTTGTAGGACAGTAGTAAATTTCCCTCAAGTGGATGACCTAAGGTTTATCAATCCGTGGGAGGCGTAGGATGAAGATGGTCTCTCTCAAGCAACCCTGCAACCAAATAACTAAGAGTCTCTTGTGTCCCCAACACACCCAATACAATGGTAAATTGTGTAGGTGCAGTAGTTCGGCGAAGAGATGGTGATACAAGTGCAATGTGGATGATAGATATAGGTTTTTGTAATATGAAAATATAAAAACAGCAAGGTAATTAATGATAAAAGTGAGCACAAACGATATTGCAATGCATTGAAACAAGGACTAGGGTTCATACTTTCACTAGTGCGAGTTCTCTCAACAATAATAACAGAATTGGATCATATACCTATCCCTCAACATGCAACAAAGAGTCACTCCAAAGTCACTAATAGCGGAGAAAAAAACGAAGAGATTATTGTAGGGTATGAAACCACCTCAAAGTTATTCTTCCGGATCAATCTATTCAAGAGTTCGTACTAGAATAACACCTTAAGATACAAATCAACCAAAACCGTAATGTCACCTAGATAGTCCAATGCCACATCAAGTATCCGTGGGTATGATTATACGATATGCATCACACAATCTCAGATTCATCTATTCAAACCAACACAAAGAACTTCAAAGAGTGCCCCAAAGTTTCTACCGGAGAGTCAAGACGAAAATGTGTGCCAACCCCTATGCATAAGTTCACGAGGTCACGGAACCCGCAAGTTGATCACCAAAACATACATCAAGTAGATCACGTGAATATCCCATTGTCACCACAGATAAGCACGGCAAGACATACATCAAGTGTTCTCAAATCCTTAAAGACTCAATCCGATAAGATAACTTCAAAGGGAAAACTCAATCCATTACAAGAGAGTAGAGGGGGAGAAACATCATAAGATCCAACTATAATAGCAAAGCTTGCGATACATCACGATCGTGCCAAATCAAGAACACGAGAGAGAGAGAGAGATCAAACACATAGCTACTGGTACATACCCTCAGCCCCGAGGGTGAACTACTCCCTCCTCGTCATGGAGAGCGTTGGGATGATGAAGATGGCCACCGATGAGGGATTCCCCCTCCGGCAGGGTGCCGGAACAGGGTCCCGATTGGTTCTTGGTGGCTATAGAGGCTTGCAGCGGCGGAACTCCCGATCTATTCTGTCCCCCGATGGTTTTAGGGTATATTGAGATATATAGGCAAAAGAAGTCAGTCAGGGGAGCCACGAGGGGCCCACTAGGGTGGGCGCGCCCCCTGCCTCGTGGCCTCCTTGAAGCTTCCCTGACTTCAGCTCCACGTCTCCTGGATTGCTTCCGTTCCAAAAATCATGCTCCCGAAGGTTTCATTCTGTTTGTACTCCGTTTGATATTCTTTTTCTGTGAAACACTGAAACAAGGAGAAAAACAGAAACTGGCACTGGGCTCTGGGTCAATAGGTTAGTCCCAAAAATAATATAAAAGTGCATAGTAAAGCCCATTAAACATCCAAGATGGATAATATAATAGCATGAATACTTCATAAATTATAGATACGTTGGAGACGTATCAGCATCCCCAAGCTTAATTCCTGCTCGTCCCCGAGTAGGTAAATGATAAAAGAAATAATTTATGAAGTGTGAATGCTAGCAAGTGCATAAGTTTGATCAATGATAGTTCCAATCACCTTTTTCTAGCATCACTATATATCAAAACAATAGCTCATATCATAAAGCTTTTCATGATCAAGTAACAAGCTATTCACATGTTAAAGCATAGACCATAAACTTTCTTGAAAACTAACAAACCGTTTTATTAGTCATCAAACAATTACAATTCATCTTATTTTCAGGAAGAGTCTATGTCAGAGCTTTGATTCAGCAAATCCCACATACTCAACTATCATATAGTCTTCCATGATTGCTACCACTCAAAGCATATTTTTAGAACAAATAGCATCCATCGAACATAGAGAAAGATAGGGTCTTAATGTTTCACCTCCCAACTTATTTATCATCTATCTATACCTATACTAATTAGGGACTCCCTAATAATTCCCACGTTAATCAAAAATTAGGAGCCCTTTATCTGGTGGGACCAAATTATTACGGTGTAGATCTAACCATCAATCAGAATCATCCCTAGCCACACGTTTAACCATCAATTAGCCCTAGACGTTGTAGGAAACAACCCTCTCCCTCAATCCATACATGTTTTTTTATGGGTCAATCCATACTAATTATTAATCTAACCAATGGAGTTCAGAAAAGAATCAATCTAAGCATCAATTAGCTCTATCCGCCGTATGAAACAAACCCTCTCCCTCAATCCGTGTACCCATCGATCAGCCCCAGCCGCCATACGAAGCAATCCTCTCGCTCAATCCTTCTCTCATCATGTCTGCCGTAGAGACTCCCTTCATGCCCCTTGCCATGTATGTCGAGCAATCCCCTCCCCTTCTCCATGTCTCTAGCGACCCTACCAGTGGCACCAAGGCCGTTCTTGATGCTGGGTTGCTTGAAGAAAAGCTACGACCCTCTCCCCCCCCCCCCCCCCCCCCCCCCAAAAGGCTACAATCGATCCAAATTCTCCCAGATTCATTTGTGCCCTTTTAATCTCCAAATTTGAGTATTTGTGCAGGTTGCATACCCGCCATTCATGTTCCATCCAAGCAGCAGCAAGAAGAGCTTGACTTCACCGACCACAACTCCATGAGGACGAAGTCTGACTTCATCTACCTTACTCCTCCCTCATGCCGCCGCTCGGGACTACCTTGCTGTGTCTCTTTCCATCTCGCACAGGCAAGATTCTTCCCAAATCTCCAGTAAGTTTTGGAGAATAAGATCCTCCTCACATCGCATCACCACATTGTAGAGCAATACCTACCGCTGCTCCTCTTTGTTCTCCGCCACTCCCATCTCCCTCATGTTGCAATGCATTGATAAGATGGAAACAATCCAATCAAAGCTCCCACTACTTTTCCATCTCCTATCCATGACATCTTGAAATTCTGATTTCTAACCACCCGACAATCGAAATTCTCACTGACCCCTTTCTTCTGCGGTGTTTAATCATCTAATAAGCTTATGGCAATGTAGCAGAGGAGGATGTGCAGTTCTATATTGTCTGACGACGGTAGTTTGAAGCTAATTGGGCAGCAATCGGTGAGGTTGTCCCCTGAACGAACAACAGCAACGGTGGACTACTGGTGGCATGGTGATCCCTACTCTATTCTGCATCCTTTATATTAAATCCATCATGGAAGAAAGGACCATGCATGCAATTGGCATGATCCCTAACATTTTATCAAGAAAAAAAGATCGAGTACTGGTGGTCTGCAACAATCTATTTCACTGTGAGGGTAAAAGTTAGTGTTGAAGGGAAATCTATGCACGGGTCTCAGGTTCTCTATAAATTTATTTGTGGGAGAGAATGTTGTGCAGCCAGCAGTAATAATACCTGATGATCAGGTCTGAGGGATATTATGAGTATTTGCAATGTACTGGTCTGCTATAAGGAAAACAAAAGCGCTTTGACTATTTAAGTTTAATGTGAAAGTACTTGAGAAATTATTATAATCTGTACCTGGGATTTCAGGGATTTGTTGCTGACGTTAACATTTTAACTATTTTTTTGATAAAGGGGGTTGCACCAAACCACTATATATGCCCATGCCGCGCTCACAATTAACTGCCATCAGGATCTCCATAACACGAGTACACCAATAACAGTGAGCTCAAGAAATCAGGCTAGCAGGACAGAGAAGCTTGAGACAGCAGAGGCATCCGGCTTCTTGGCGGGACGAACTGACGAGCAAAAGAAGTTCAGATGCAAATTCGTGGTCAGTGAACTTCCCCCTAATTATTACTTTCTTAAAGACTAATGTACGTATGCATTCGCCATTCTTATAATTACTCCATCTCTACTTGCAAGGTGAATGTGCTTTCATATTGGATCCCGTATGTTACTTAGGAAAACTGTGAAATACAGTTCGATTGGTTTTAAAGTTTTAGTTTCAGAGATTGACTAATTAATTTGCACTCAGCAGTTTTAGTTCTATCTTCGCCCAGATTAGATTCTTTGTTTTGGTTCTCTTCTGCTGCATTGATATATTACGCTTCAGATTTTAAGGTTTCTGCAGGTTTTCAGTAGAAACTCTTTCAGATTTTGTAGGTTTCTTTAGGTTGTCGTACAATCTTACAGCTATTCATCTCATCATAGATCCACAACAACGCTTACTCCCTAGCAATGTTGGTTTGCTCCGTGTTCAGAGTTAGATGTTGTTGTCATGTGTCATGTAAATGAAAGGATTCGACAAAAAAATAATGAAAAGGAACTAGACTGATTACACGGACTTCAGAAGATAGAGAAAAGCAAGGATTAGGAACCTCATGTTGTCATGTAATTCCGGTTGTCAATATGAGAGAGCATCTACACTGCATCATGTCAAGGCCATCTATTAACCGAGGTTATGTCTGTCGTAGCCAATGGCTATTACACCGCCCATACTGAACTTCAGGGTGCACGTGTAACCATATGCTAGCATTCACGTGGGTTCTCATGTTTGCCTGCATTCTGCCATGATTTGTGCGGCAAGCCTCCGTAGCATCCAGATACTCTCCACCCCTTTTGATGGTGTTATATCGATTAGTAATTGAGTGCGCTCCAAATCCGATCATCCAGTGACTGAATTTTCTTCAAGATTTTCGTCCGACGTAAAGCATCCCAGCGGTTGGGTTATCTCCGCCACTTGGGTGCTGTTGTGTCGATTAGGAATGATGGTATACTTTGTCCAGCTGATCATCCACTGACTGATTTTTCTTGCAGCGGTCTTTACAAGATACCTGACATAAATATGATGACTTGCTGTAGCTTTGTGCATGCTTCATATTCGTAGCATTGGTTGTTTTTTAAAATTTCGGAGCTATTTTGATTAGCGTCTGGCACCAATGGATGCCCTCAATCAAGCAAGTCCTCAGAGAAATTTTGGTTTATTTTACTGCGTCAGACGTTGGATATTTGGAGTATATTACGTTCTGTTTGCATTACATCATCAGAGATAATTAGTATTTTTGTTCATCAGAAAGCAATTAGCTAAAGATGTTATACCTCTAGTAATAAAGCCTATTCCCATGCGAAAGTGCTCTTGAGAGCTCGAGCTCACAGGCACCTTTTGCTACAGTACAAACGAGAAAATATTTAAAAAGCTCAAAAAAATCTGAATTTTTTTGGCAACAAACATTGATATCTTTTTCACATTCATGCAAAATTTCGTGACAAAATGACATTCATGTAGGTCCCGACAAAAAAAAACAAAATCGATGCTACAAAATGCTTCCAAAAACAGTTTTTTTACAGCATGATTTTTTTTGCCGAGACCTCCACAAATGTCATTTCGTCACGAAAATTGGCACGCATGTAGAAAAAACATCTAAGTTTCTTGACAAAAAATTTCAGATTTTTTTGAATTTTTTACTATTTTTTCGGATTTACTGTTCATCCAGGATCACTAGAGCTCGGGATCACATGCTCCATGTCCATTCCCATGTCACTATTTCCATTAGTATCACTCTATTTCCTATAGTAGTGCGTTGCATGCATGGACAATGTTTCTGAGATCTCTAAATATCTCTATTCTCCTGCCACGGTGAAATCTTTTCTCAGAGCAGATGCATTATTCTGGTTCAAATTGTAACCATACAATTCCAAAGAAATAAAAATCACATATTTTCTCACTCTGGTCATATAGTTATTGACTATGCTTTTTAGTGGAATGCTTATTACAGGGGCAGTGAAATCCATCTAAAGAATGCCGTGGAAATGCTACTTGTTGAATATCAAAAATATAGGATATCGAAAGGTGATGCGAGCGCTAGCTCATCTTAGAAGTGAAGTGAAAGATTTTTTTGATTTCGCGATCGATCCTATTTTGCTGGTGAGAAAGCAGAAAGGATTGGAAAAAGTACCAACTTCTTGTAATTCTGTATGCCAGCTCCTATCATATGTGCTAAGAGGGCGTTAAGCGGCCTGGGACTCTTATTTATGATCTTGTTTAGGATTGGAAGAGCGGAAAAGCTAAGGTACATCAGCATGGGTTCTATTCTCGTCTTTCAAGTACCTACCCTGGTATCACTATTTTGGTTTAAATTTCCGCCAGTTCACTGTCTTATTTTCCTTCTATTGTCAAACAGTGCTGCATGTTTGATCGATCATGATATGTTTTTATCAGTATTTGTATTTATAAAGTAGTCATTTTGTAAGTAAACATGTCAAATTATTGATGTTGTTATATATCTTACACACTTTCCGTATTAATGTAGGAACAACTGTCATATTTAATACTTTTTAGTCCGTATTGGTTTCGTTGTTTCTATTTTTTGAAACTTCTAGGCATTCTATATTTTTCTGGAAAGAAAATGTCCATATATAAACTCTACTTACATACCTAGGAGAAGTTAAAAAAGGCTAATTAGTTATCAAGGAATGAAATAAAGATCGTGTTTCACTATTACATTTTACTTTGAGCTTTAATTTTAATATAATATGCTAATAATTCAATATAACCTTACGATGTTGTGAAACTATTTTATAAATATTCAATCATAGTATTATCACTCAACCAAACATAATATAGCTAGATTTAGAGATGTTTGTTCATATGCTTCGCACCGCGCCATCCATTGGCATCCATATGCTGCACAAAATACTACTATGCTATAATTTGAGTCCTAAAAATGCGGCTGTGTATATATTTTAACATAAATTGGCGCGCACACACATAAAAAATCAATTTAGATGAAAAACATTTGCTCAAATACAATTTGTATGTTGTTACAACATATTCTGAGATAGTTACGCGTGTAAATCGTCGCAACCCTATGTTCAAGTAAATACTTAGGGTATTCCGTAGCGGTACATCCTTAAAAAATATGACCAAGAAACAAACTTCTAGGGAGATTGTGCATGCATGACTGCATCCTCCATTTCTAATATTGTTTAAATGATGAACTTTAGAACAATATTTTGAAAGTAAGTTCTCACAAAACTCCCAGTTTGGCAACATTATTTATACTAATTTCATTGTGTTTACCATCATACTTTTTCCTAGATACAAATTGTCACGTATCTAAACCCGTATGATAGGACACACATCCTTGCAAAATCACAAATGAATATGGTCAATTGGACCACAAAATAATACTCCCTCCGTTCCAAAATATAAGATGCATCAGATTTCGTGCAACTCAAACTTATGTATGTTTGATCAATTTTATAGTATAAGATATCTAGTCCGTGCGAATGCACGGGTTGGCGACTAGTATAGATAATTGTCAACAATAATAATTCATGATCAAATATATTTGAATGGACATATATGCTTAGATCTTTCTCCACCACATGATGCTTGCCAACTAAAGAGTAGGCTGGAGTGAGAAGGAATACAACTGACTCTTGAATAAAAGTAAAAGATAGGCCCTTCGCAGAGGGAAGCAGAGATTTGTAGAGGTGCCAGAGCTCGAAGCAAAAATAGAGATGAAAATAATTTTGAGAGGTATGCTTTCATTGTTAACGTAACAACCAAGAGTTCCCAATATCTTCCATACTACATACATTATAGGCGGTTCCCACGTAGAAAGGTAATTTTTTTACTCCCCCTCCACCAACATTCACACTCCACGGCTTGTCCAAAACAGCGGGTGCCGTCCAACTTTCAACATTCCTGGGGGAGTTTTGTTTAAATTATTTGCAATTTTGTTTTTGATCTTTTGATCATAGGACTGGGCATCCTAGTTACCAGCCATTTTCTCGTGAATGATGAGCGGAGTCCACTCATCGTGAGAATAACCCACCTAGCATGGAAGATACTGACAGCCCCTAGTCGCTACATGAGCGATTCGGACATACAAAACAGATTATGATTTGAAGGTTTAGAGTTTGGCACATGCAAATTTACTTGGAACGGCAGGTAAATACCACATATAGGTAGATATGATGGACACTCATGGAAGAAACTTGGTTCAAGGATTTTGGATGCACAAGCGGTATTCCCGCTTAGTACAGAGATTTTGGCTAGCAAAAGATTCTAAAAAGCAAGAACCACATGTTAGAGGATCCATAACAATATAACTTCTATACAAATATACCCAAGCATAACTCATTATGTTGTCTTCCTTGTCCAACTTCACCTAATTTGCTCAGGTTTGAAAATAATTAATGGGGCTCACAATCATAGAAGATGTCCAAGATAGTATAGTTATATGTGAAATCTCTCTTCCTTCAATATTCTTTCATGAATTGTTCAAGTGACCAATACAATGTTTGCTAACCTTCAATAAATTTACCACCTCCACTTCTTATATGTGAAGGCATTACTCCCCATGGGATAAGCATATGAAACATATATAATTTCAGATTTATGACATTCAAATCATTCAACCATTTACTCATAGGATATAAGTGAAGCACACGAGTAAATGACAAACTACTCCAAAAAGATATAAGTGAAGATCAATGAGTAGTTAAATAATTATGTAGCTATGTGAAGACTCTCTCTCATTTAAGAATTTCAGATCTTGGTATTTTATTCATACAACAAGCAAAACAAAAGGACACTTCAAGGATAGCACTCATCATGTGAAGAAGCAAAAACTTAGGCTCAACCGATACTAACCGATAATTGTTGAAGAAGAAAGGTGGGATGCCTACCGGGGCATCCCCAAGCTTAGATGCTTGAGACTTCTTGAAATATTATCTTGGGGTGCCTTGGGCATCCCCAAGCTTGAGCTTTTGTGTCTCCTTAATTCCTCTCATATCATGGTTTCCTAAATCTCGAAAGCTTCATCCACACCAAACTCAACAAGAACTCGTGAGATAAGTTAGTATCAACCAATGCAAAGACCTTATCATTTTCTACTATAACAAATCACTAAAATTATTATTCAACATTGCATACTAAATGCCTCTGCATATTTAATACTCCTATCCTCAAATAGAATCATTAAACAAGCAAACATATGCAAACAATGCAAACATAACAGCAATCTGCCAAAACAGTACAGTCTGTAAAGAATGCAAGATTCATCATACTTCCCTAACTCCAAACATTATGAAATTCTACCACACTGTAGAAAATTTATCAGATCTTATTATGCAAAAAGTTTCAACATTTTATCATATTCTGGCTTTTCTAGGGAATTTTTGCAACAACGATAAACTTTCTGTTTTGAAATAGCAACATGCATACTTGCAAAATAAGCATGGTAAAGGCTATCCTTGACATTTTTATTGAAAATAGAGATGCAAAAAATTATTGTAAATAACAGCAAGAAAATACTAACAAAATAAAATGACGCTCCAAGCAAAACACATATCATGTGGTGAATAAAAATATAGCTCCAAGTAAAGTTACCAATGAACGAAGATGAAAGAGGGGATGCCATCCGGGGCATCCCCAAGCTTAGGCTTTTGGTTGTCCTTGAATATTACCTCGGGGTTCCTTGGGCATCCCCATGCTTAGGCTCTTGCTACTCCTTATTCCATAGTCCATTGAATCTTTACCCAAGACTTGAAAACTTCACAACATAAAACTTAATAGAAAACTCGTAAGCTCCGTTAGTATAAGAAAATAAATCACCACTTAGGTACTGTTGTGAACTCATTCTAAATTGATATTGGTGTAATATGTACTGTATTCCAACTTATCTATGGTTCATACCCTCCGATACTACTCATAGATTCATCAAAATAAGCAAACAATACATAAAAAACAGAATTTGTCAAAAACAGAACAGTTTGTAGTAATCTGTATCTAATGCAAACTTCTGGAGCTCAGAAACATCTGCCAAAATAGGACAACCTAGATAATTTGATTATTGATCTACTGCAATCGGAATCAGTATTTTATCACTTTCTGGTGATTGGTAACAATTGTTTTCGTGAGCAGAAAGTTTCTGTCTTTTTCAGCAAGATCAAATAATTATCATCCAAGAAGATCCTATAGGTCTTACTTGGCACAAACACTAATTAAAACATAAAACCCACATCTAACCAGAGGCTAGATGATTTATTTATTACTAAACATGAACAAAAAGCAAGGAACAAAAATGAAATTGGGTTGCCTCCCAACAAGCGCTAACGTTTAACGCCCCTAGCTAGGCATGATGATTTCAATGATGCTCGCATAAAAGACAAGAATTGAAACATAAAGAGAGCATCATGAAGAATATGACTAGCACATTTAAGTCTAACCCACTTCCTATGCATAGGGATTTTGTGAGCAAGCAACTTATGGGAACAATAATCAACTAGCATAGGAAGGCAAAACAAGCATAACTTCAAAACTTTAAGCACATAGAGAGGAAACTTGATATTATTGCAATATGTAGAAGCATATGATCCTCTCTCATAAAAATTTTCAGTAGCATCATGAACGAATTCAACAATATAACCATCACCTAAAGCATTCTTTTCATGATCTACAAGCATAGAAAATTTACTACTCTCTACATAAGCAAATTTGTTCTCGTGAATAGTAGTGAGAGCAAACTCAACAAAATAACTATCATGTGAAGCATAATCCAATTGAAAATTAAAATCATGATGACAAGTTTGATGGTTACCTTTATTATTTATAGCATACATGTCATCACAATAATCATCATAAATAGGAGGCATGCTTTCATCATAATAAATTTGCTCATCAAAACTCTGGGGACAAAAAATATCATCTTCATCAAACATAGCTTCCCCAAGCTTGTGGCTTTGCATATCATTAGCATCATGGATATTCACGGAATTCATACTAACAACATTGCAATCATGCTCATCATTCAAATATTTAGTGCCAAACATTTTAACGCATTCTTTCTCTAGCAATTGAGCACAATTATCGGAATCCTTATTTTCATGAAAGATATTAAAAAGATGAAGCATATGAGGCATCCTCAATTCCATTTTTTGTAGTTTTCTTTTATATACTGAACTAGTGATAAAATAAGAAACTAAAAGATTCGATTGCAAGATCTAAAGATATACCTTCAAGCACTCACCTCCCCGGCAACGGCGCCAGAAAAGAGCTTGATGTCTACTACACAACCTTCTTCTTGTAGACGTTGTTGGGCCTCCAAGTGCAGAGGTTTGTAGGACAGTAGCAAATTTCCCTCAAGTGGATGACCTAAGGTTTATCAATCCGCGGGAGGCGTAGGATGAAGATGGTCTCTCTCAAGCAACCCTGCAACCAAATAACAAAGAGTCTCTTGTGTCCCCAACACATCCAATACAATGGTAAATTGTATAGGTGCAGTAGTTCGGCGAAGAGATGGTGATACAAGTGCAATATGGATGATAGATATAGGTTTTTGTAATCTGAAAATATAAAAATAACAAGGTAATTAATGATAAAAGTGAGCACAAACAATATTGCAATGCGTTGAAACAAGGCCTAGGGTTCATACTTTCACTAGTGCAAGTTCTCTCAACAATAATAACATAATTGGATCATATAACTATCCCTGAACATGCAACAAAGAGTCACTCCAAAGTCACTAATAGAAGAGAACAAACGAAGAGATTATTGTAGGGTACGAAACCACCTCAAAGTTATTCTTTCGGATCGATCTATTCAAGAGTTTGTACTAGAATAACACGTTAAGATACAAATCAACCAAACCCCTAATGTCACCTAGATACTCCAATGTCACCTCAAGTATCCGTGGGTATGGTTATACGATATGCATCACACAATCTCAGATTCATCTATTCAAACCAACACAAAGAACTTGAAAGAGTGCCCCAAAGTTTCTACCGGAGAGTCAAGACGAAAATGTGTGCCAACCCCTATGCATAAGTTCACGAGGTCACGGAACCCGCAATTTGATCACCAAAACATACATCAAGTAGATCACGTGAATATCCCATTGTCACCACAGATAAGCACGGCAAGACATACATCAAGTGTTCTCAAATCCTTAAAGACTCAATCCGATAAGATAACTTCAAAGGGAAAACTCAATCCATTACAAGAGAGTAGAGGGGGAGAAACATCATAAGATCCAACTATAATAGCAAAGCTCGCGATACATCAAGATCGTGCCAAATCAAGAACACGAGAGAGAGAGATCAAACACATAGCTACTGGTACATACCCTCAGCCCCGAGGGTGAACTACTCCCTCCTCGTCATGGAGAGCGCCGGGATGATGAAGATGGCCATCGGTGAGGGATTCCCCCTCCGACAGGGTGCCGGAACAGGGTCCCGATTGGTTTTTGGTGGCTACAGAGGCTTGCGGCGGCGAAACTCCCGATCTATTCTGTCCCCGGATGGTTTTAGGGTATATTGAGATATATAGGTGAAACAAGTCGGTCAGGGGAGCCACGAGGGGCCCACGAGGGTGGAGGGCGCGCCTAGGGGGGAGGGCGCGCCCCCTGCCTCGTGGCCTCCCCGAAGCTTCCCTGACTTCAGCTCCACGTCTCCTGGATTGCTTCCGTTCCAAAAATCACGCTCCCGAAGGTTTCATTCCGTTTGGACTCCTTTTCTTATTCCTTTTTTGAGAAACACTGAAACAAGGGAAAAAATAGAAACTGGCACTGGGCTCTGGGTCAATGGTTTAGTCCCAAAAATAATATAAAAGTGCATAGTAAAGCCCATTAAACATCCAAGATGGATAATATAATAGCATGAATACTTCATAAATTATAGATACGTTGGAGACGTATCAACGAACTATTGGTCCAGCTGAAGAATTATTGAATAACATATTGGAAAATTATGATGATTGGACTCTTCCTGAACCACCGACGAAACCCACTTCGAAGAAGAGGGGTATATTATATCTCAGTCCTGAAGAAATCTATGAAGGAAAATTGTATTAAAGGTGAGGACGTTAAAAATTTACCTCCTATTGAAGAAATACATGGGCTTAATACAACACCACTGCCTAAGGTGGCAGAGGTAAATTCTCTAATGAACTTCAATGATAATGATAATCCTCACAATATGCATCCAAGTCAATGCCTTTATGAGTTTGAAAACTACATTAGAAAACAAGATCACTTCAATGCAATGTTATGAAACAATTGAATTATAATTCTGATATGATTGCTCGCTTGAGTGACTTGTTGTTTAGAATTTCAACTGATGTCAGAGGTGTTGGAAAACATGCTTCTATGGTGCAAACCCAGTTAGAACAAGTTGCTAAATCACAAAGAGAATTACTTGATGAAATGAATAATAATATGCATGACTTTGCTGTTAGAGTTGCAACTAGAGGAGGTAAAATGACTCAGGAACCACTTTATCCTGAGGGACACCCAAAAAGAATTGAACAAGACTCACAAAGAAACAACACCACTGCACCTAGTCCTTCTAAAAAGAAGAAGAAAAAGAAAAATGATAGGACTTTGCATGCTTCTAGTGAACCTGAAGTAGAAAAACCTCCTGATAATGAAAATGAAACCTCTATCTCAGATGCTGAAACTCAGTATGGTAATGAACATCCACCTAATGATAATGAAAAAGATAATGCTGATGTTCATAAAGATGCTCAACCAAATAATGAAAAAGAACCAGATGATGATGTTGAGATAGAACCACCTGTCGATCTTGATAACCCACAACCTAAGAATAAAAGGTATGATAAAAAAGACTTCATTGCTAGAAAACACGGTAAAGAAATAGAACTGTGGGTTAAAAAACCTATGCCTTTTCCACCCAATTTACGAGTTCAGGCCCTTCTCGGAGGAAGTAACAGCCCTACGTCTCGGTGCCCGGAGGCTTGGTCGATTGGATTATGCGTGAGAGTTACAGGGGGTGCGAACCCTTGTGCCAGTGGAGGGGGGTGGCTTATATAGAGTGCGCCAGGACCCCAGCCATCCCACGTTACACAGGGTTCAATATTCATTAAGACAGGACGTTCCTGGTAACGCTAGCTATAAAGAGCTATAAATGATATTTAAGACTACAGAGTGAACGCCTGACCATTGCCATCTTGAGTGACTTTAGGCCTTCTGTATTCCGAGTGGTTTCTTGTATGGTCGAGTGAATTCATCTTTGTCAAATGGAATTGGAGTATCCGAGTGAGATAACTGGTCGAGTGGATTGCACTCCAAGGTGACTTCAGTCGGTATCCTTTGTTGTACTTTGAATGTCTTTGACTATATGGAAGTATCCTTGGGAAGGGCATCTAGGTCAGGCCTATTACCCTTCCCTAGGTACATGTCATTGTCATTAGCCCCCGAATGGATCGAGGTCCAAGTGAGGAAGGGTTGAAGTTGATCCCGACCTGATTCTTATGCTTCGGAGGCATTTTACCTGAGCCTGGGAATCATGCTGAAACTTCAACTTTATTTTAGTCGCCTTGATCGATTCAAAGGTCATCGAGTGAACTATACTGATAATCTTCGAGTGTTGATATGGTACGAAATCTTTGGCGCGACTAGTTACGCTGTGGTTCCCAGACCTCACGGGATTCAAAATTTCAGAGAAGCGCGCGGGACGGAGTGCTTCGCAGTAAACGGAGTGGATAGACAGGGGTGCCTCGATTCTTGAGCCACCTTTTTTGCCACATATCGGGCACACGACTGTTGCGGGATTTGACAGGATCACTCGGGCCCACATGTCAGCCACTCTGAAGCAGGCCCATAAAAGGCATCGAAGCCGATGTGTTTGCACAGTGCGCCTTATTCCCCTTCTTCCTCCTCTGCTTCCCCTGTTAGGGAACGTAGCAGAAATCAAAAAATTTCTACGCATCACCAAGATCTATCTAGGAGTATTATAGCAACAAGGGGAAGGAGAGTGCATCTACATACCCTTGTAGATCGCTACGCGGAAGCGTTACAAGAACGCGGATGAAGGAGTCGTACTCGTAGCGATTCAAATCGCGGTTGATTCCGATCTAAGCGCCGAACAACGGCGCCTCCGTGTTCAACACACGTGCAGCCCGGTGACGTCTCCCACGCCTTGATCCAGCAAGGAGAGAGGGAGAGGTTGGGGAAGACTCCGTCCAGCAAGAGCACGACGGCGTGGTGATGAAGGAGGAGCGCGGCAATCCTGCAGGGCTTCGCCAAGCACCGCAGGAGAGGAGGAGGACTTGGGAGAGGGGCAGGGCTGCACCAGAACTTGGGTTTTTGCTGCCCTCCCACCCCCCACATATATATAGGGGCAAGGGAGAAGGGGGCCGGCCCCTCAGATCCCATCTGAGGAGGGGGCGGCGGCCAAGGGGGGGGGGTTTCTTGCCCCCAAGGCAAGGGGCCGCCCCCCTTTTAGGGTTTCCGCCCTCACCTGCGGTAGTACCGCTTGTTAGGCGGTAGTACCGCTTGTGGGGCGGTAGTACCGCTGGTAGCAGCGGTAGTACCGCGCTCACCTGCGGTAGTACCGCCCTCTGCGGGGGGCCCTAGGGGAAAGGCGCCCAGCCCACTAAGGGGCTGGTCCCTCTCCACATACAGCCCATAGGGTCCTCCGGGGCAGGTGGACCCTCCCGGTGGACCCCCGGAACCCCTTCGGTGGTCTCGGTACAATACCGGTAACCCCCCGAATTATTCCGGTGACCGTATGACAACTTCCCATATATAAATCTTTACCTCCGGAGCATTCCGGAACTCCTCGTGACGTCCGGGATCTCATCCGGGACTCCGAACAACATTCGGTAACCACGTACATCTATTCCCTATAACCCTAGCGTCATCGAACCTTAAGTGTGTAGACCCTACGGGTTCGGGAACCATGCAGACATGACCGAGACAACTCTCCGGCCAATAACCAACAGCGGGATCTGGATACCCACGTTGGCTCCCACATGTTCCATGATGATCTCATCGCATGAACAGCGATGTCAAGGATTCAGTCAATCCCGTATACAATTCCCTTTGTCTACCGGTATAGTACTTGCCCGAGATTCGATCGTCGGTATCCCGATACCTTGTTCAATCTCGTTACCGACAAGTCTCTTTACTCGTTCCGTAACACATCATCCCGTGATCAACTCCTTGATCACATTGTGCACATTATGATGATGTCCTACCGAGTGGGCCTAGAGATACCTCTCCGTCACACGGAGTGACAAAGCCCAGTCTCGATTCGTGCCAACCCAACAGACACTTTTGGAGATACCCGTAGTGCACCTTTATAGCCACCCAGTTACATTGTGACGTTTGGTACACCCAAAGCATTCCTACGGTATCCGGGAGTTGCACAATCTCATGGTCTAAGGAGAAAGATACTTGACATTATAAAAGCTTTAGCATACGAACTACACGATCTAGTGCTAGGCTTAGGATTGGGTCTTGTCCATCACATCATTCTCCTAATGATGTGATCCCGTTATCAACGACATCTAATGTCCATGGTCAGGAAACCGTAACCATCTATTGATCAACGAGCTAGTTAACCAGAGTCTTACTAGGGACATGGTGTTGTCTATGTATCCACACATGTATCTGAGTTTCCTATCAATACAATTATAGCATGGATAATAAACGATTATCATGAACAAGGAAATATAATAATAACCATTTATTATTGCCTCTAGGGCATATTTCCAACAGTCTCCCACTTGCACTAGAGTCAATAATCTAGTTCACATCGCTATGTGATTAACACTCACAGGTTACATCGCCATGTGATTAACACCCAAGAGTTTACTAGAGTCAATAATCTAGTTCACATCATCATGTGATTAAGACTCAATGAGTTCTGGGTTTGATCATGTTATGCTTGTGAGAGAGGTTGTAGTTGACGGGTCTGCGACATTCAGATCCATATGTACTTCGCAAAAACCTATGTCATATCGTAGATGCTGCTACTACGTTCCACTTGGAGCTATTCCAAATGGTTTCTCCACTATACGTATCCGATTTTTCTACTCAAAGTCATCCGAATCGGTGTTAAAGTTTGCATCGACGCAACTCTTTACGTCGAACTCTTTATCACCTCCATTATCGAGAAATATTTCCTTATTCCCAAGGACAATTTTGACCGCTGTCCAATGATCCACTCCTGGATCATTCTTATACCCCCTTGCCAGACACGTGGCAGGGCACATCATGATACACAGCATGGCATATCGTATAGAGCCTATGACAAAAGCATAGGGGACGACCTTCGTCCTTCCTCTTTCTTCTGCCGTGGTCAAGCTTTGAGTCCTACTCAACTTCACACCTTACAACTCAGGTAAGAACTCCTTCTTTGACTGATCTATTTTGAACTCCTTCAAAATCATGTCAAAGGTGTGTGTTCTTTGAAAGTATCACCAGGCGTATTGATCTATCTCTATAGATCTTGATGCCCAATATGTAAGCAGCTTTATCCAGGTCTTCCTTTGAAAATCTCTTTTCAAACAACCCTTTATGCTTTCCAGAAATTCTACATCATTTCAGATCAGCAATATGTCATTCACATATACATATCAGAAATGTTGTAGCGCTCCCACTCACTTTCTTGTAAATACAAGTTTCTAGCAAACTTTGTATAAACCCAAAATCTTTGATCACCTCATCAAAGTGTAGATTCCGACTCCGAGATGCTTGCTCAAGTCCATAGAAGGATCGCTGGAGCCAGCATACCTTTTAGCATCCTTAGGATCGACAAAACCTTTGATTGTATCACATACAACTTTTCTTACGAAAACTGGTAAGAAAACTTGTTTTGACATCCATCTGTCAGATTTCATAATCAAAAAATACAGCTAATGCTAACATGATTCCGACGGACTTAAGCATCGCTACGGGTGAGAAAATCTCATCGTAGTCTACTCCTTGAACTTGTGAAAAACTCTTTGCCACAAGTCGAGCTTCATAGACGGTGACATTACCGTCCACGTCCGTCTTCTTCTTAAAGATCCATTTATTCTTAATGGCTTGCCAATCATTGGGCAAGTCCACCAAAGTTCATACTTTGTTCTGATACATGGATCCTATCTCGGATTTCATGGCTTCTAACCATTTGTCGGAATATGGGCCCACCATCACTTCTCCATAGCTCGTAGGTTATTGTTGTCCAACAACATGATATCTAAGACAGGATCACCGTACCACTCAGGAGTAGTACATATGCTTGTCGACCTATGAGGTTTGATAGCAACTTGATCTGAAGCTTCATGATCACTATCATTAACTTCCTCTTCAACAGACGTAGGTGCCACAGAATCATCTTTCTGTGTTGCATCATTTTCCGGTTGAAGTAGAGGTTCAACAACCTCATCAAGTTCTATCTTCCTCCCACTCAATTCTTTCGAGAGAAACTCCTTCTCGAGAAAGGACCCGTTCTTAGCGACAAACACTTTGCCCTCGGATCTGAGATAGAAGGTATACCCAACTGTTACCTTTGGGTATTCTATGAAGATGTATTTGTCCGCTTTGGGTTCGAGCTTCTCCGGCTGAAGCCATAAGCATCGCAGCCCCAAACATTAAGAAACGACAACTTTGGTTTCTTGCCAAACCACAGTTTATACGACATCGTCTCAACGGACTTAGATGGTGTCTTATCTAAAGTGAGTGCAGCTATCTCTAATGCATAACCTCAAAATGACAGCGGTAAATCGGTAAGAGACATCATATATCGGACCATATCCCGTAAGGTTTGATTACGACGTCTGGACACACCATTACGCTGTGGTGTTCCAGGTGGCTTCAACTATGAAACAATTCCACATTTTCTTAAGTGATTCCCAAACTTATAACTCAGAAATTCTCCCTCGATCAGATCGTAGGAACTTGATCCTCTTGTGATGATGATTCTCAACTTCACTCTGAAATTGCCTGAACCTTTCAAACGTTTCAGACTTGTGCTTCATTGAGTAAATATACCCATATCTACTCAAATCGTCAGTGAAGATGAGAAAATAACGATACCCACCGCACGCCTTAATTCTCATTGGATCACACACATCAGCATGTAGGATTTCCAACAAGTCACTTGCCCGTTTCATTGTACCTGAAAACGAGGTCTTAGTCATCCTGCCCATGAGGCATGGCTTGCATGTGTCAAGCGATTCAAAATCAAGTGACTCCAAACATCCATCAGCATGGAGTTTCTTTCATGCATTTTATGCCAAAATGACCTAAGCGGTAGTGCCACAAGAAAGTGGTACTATCATTACTAACTCTACATATTTGGGCGTCAATATTATGAACATGTGTATTATTACGTCCGAGATTCAATAAACCATTGGGCACATGACCATGAAGGTATTATTCATGTAAACAGAATAACCATTATTCTCTAACTTAAGTGAACAACCGTATTGCTATGAACATGATCTAATCATATTCATGCTCAACGTAGACACCTGATAACATTTATCTAGGTTTCAACACCAATCTCGAAAGTAGAGGGAGCGTGCGATGGTGATCACATCAACCTTGGATACACTTCCAACACACATCGTCACCCCGCCCTTAGCCAGTCTCCGTTCAGTCCGTAGCTTTTGCTTCAAGTTACCAATAATAGTAACTGAACCGGTATCCAATACCCAGGTGCTACCAGGAGTACTAGTAAGGTACACTTCAATAACACATATATACTTTGTTGAAGTTGCCAGCCTTCTTATCTACCATGTATTTGGGGTAGTTCCGCTACCAGTGATTGTTCCCCTTATAATAGAAGCACATAGTCCCGGGTTTGGGTTCAACCTTGGGTTCCTTCACTGGAGCGGTAACTGGTTTACCATTCATGAAGTTTCCCTTTTAGCCCTTGCCCTTCTTGAAACCAGTGGTCTTGTTAAACCATCAACACTTGATGCTCCTTCTTGATTTCTACTTTTGCGGTCTCAAACACCGCGAACAACTCCGGGATCATCTCCATCCCTTGCTTGTCATAGTTAATCACAAAGTTCTAGTAGCTTAGTGATAGTGACTTAGAGAACTCTATCAATCACTATCTTATCTGGAAGTATAACGCCCACTTGATTCAAGTGATTGTAGCACCCAGACATTCTGAGCACATGCTCACTAGCTGACCTATTCTCCTCCATCTTGTAGGCAAAAGAACTTGTGAGGGGTCTCATACCTCTCAACACGGGCCTGAGCCTGAAATCCCAATTTCAGCTCTTGGAACATCTCATATGTTCTATGGCATTCAAAACGTCATTGGAATCCCGATTCTAAGCCATAAAGTATGATGCACTAAACTATCAAGTAGTCATCAGAACGTGTTTGTCAGATGTTCACAACATCCACAGACGACGCTGCAGGGGTTGGCACACCGAGCGGTGCATCAAAGACATAAGCCTTCTGTGCAGCAATGAGGACACTCCTCTGACAACGGACCTAGTCCGCACCATTGCTTACAATAGCTTTCAACTTAATCTTTCTCTAGGAACGTATTGAAACAGGGAGCTACAACGCGAGCTATTGATCTACAACATATTTGCAAAGACAATTTAGACTATGTTCATGATAATTAAGTTCATTTAATCAAATTACTTAATGAACTCCCACTCAGATAGACATCCCTCTAGTCATCTAAGTGATACATGATCCGAATCGACTAGCCCGTGTCCGATCATCACGTGAGACGGACTAGTCATCACCGGTGAACATCTCCATGTTGATCGCATCCACTATACAACTCATGTTCGACCTTTCGATCTCTTGTGTTCCGAGGCCATGTCTGTACATGCTAGGCTCGTCAAGTCAACCTAAGTGTTTCGCATGTGTTCCGAGGCCATGTCTGTACATGCTAGGCTCGTCAACACCCGTTGTATGCGAACGTTAGAATCTATCACACCCGATCATCACGTGGTGCTTCGAAACAACGAACCTTCGCAACGGTGCACAGTTAGGGGGAACACATTTCTTGAAATTTTAGTGAGGGATCATCTTATTTATGCTACCGTCGTTCTAAGCAAATAAGATGTAAAACATGATAAACATCACATGCAATCAAATAGTGACATGATATGGCCAATATCATTTTGCTCCTTTTGATCTCCATCTTCGGGGCGCCATGATCATCATCGTCACCGGCATGACACCATGATCTCCATCATCGTGTCTTCGTGAAGTCGTCTCGTCAACTATTACTTCTACTACTATGGCTAACGGTTTAGCAATAAAGTAAAGTAATTACATGACGTTTATGTTGACACGCAGGTCATAAATAAATAAAGACAACTCCTATGGCTCCTACCGGTTGTCATACTCATCGACATGCAAGTCGTGATTCCTATTACAAGAACATGATCATCTCATACATCACATATATCATTCATCACATCCTTTGGCCATATCACATCACAAAGCACTTGCTGCAAAAACAAGTTAGACGTCCTCTAATTGTTGTTGCAAGTTTTTACGTGGTTGCTTTAGGTTTCTAGCAAGAACGTTTTCTTACCTACGCCAAAACCACAACATGAATTGCCAATTTCTATTTACCCTTCATAAGGACCCTGTTCATCGAATCCGATCCGACTAAAGTGGGAGAGACAGACACCCGCTAGCCACCTTATGCAACTAGTGCATGTCAGTCGGTGGAACCTGTCTCACGTAAGCGTACGTGTAAGGTCGGTCCGGGCCGCTTCATCCCACAATGCCACCGAATCAAGAAAAGACTAGTAGCGGTAAGAAGATTGACAAATCGATGCCCACAACTACTTTGTGTTCTACTCGTGCAAGATACTACGCATAGACCTAGCTCATGATGCCACTGTTGGGGAACGTAGCAGAAATCAAAAAATTTCTATGCATCACCAAGATCTATCTAGGAGTATTCTAGCAACGAGGGGAAGGAGAGTGCATCTACATACCCTTGTAGATCGCTACGCGGAAGCGTTACAAGAACGCGGATGAAGGAGTCGTACTCGTAGCGATTCAAATCGCGGTTGATTCCGATCTAAGCGCCGAACAACGGCACCTCCGCGTTCAACACACGTGCAGCCCGGTGACGTCTCCCACGCCTTGATCCAGCAAGGAGAGAGGTAGAGGTTGGGGAAGACTCCGTCCAGCAGCAGCACGACGGCGTGGTGAAGAAGGAGGAGCGTGGCAATCCTGCACGGCTTCGCCAAGCACCGCGGGAGGGGAGGAGGACTTGGGAGAGGGGGAGGGCTGCGCCAGAACTTGGGTTTTTGCTGCCCTCCCACCCACCACATATATATAGGGGCAAGGGAGAAGGGGGCCGGCCCCTTAGATCCCATCTGAGGAGGGGGCGGCGGCCAAGGGGGGGTTTTCTTGCCCCCAAGGCAAGGGGCCGCCCCCTTTAGGGTTTCCGCCCTCACCTGCGGTAGTACCGCTTGTTAGGCGGTAGTACCGCTTGTGGGGCGGTAGTACCGCTGGTAGCAGCGGTAGTACCGCGCTCACCTGCGGTAGTACCGCCCTCTGTGGGGGGCCCTAGGGGAAAGGTGCCCAGCCCACTAAGGGTCTGGTACCTCTCCACATACAGCCCATAGGGTCCTCCGGGGCAGGTGGACCCTCCCGGCACCCCTACGGTGGTCCCGGTACAATACCGGTAACCCCCCGAATTATTCCGATGACCGTATGACGACTTCCCATATATAAATCTTTACCTCCGGACCATTCTGGAACTCCTCGTGACGTCCGGGATCTCATCCGGGACTCCGAACAACATTCGGTAACCACGTACATCTATTCCCTATAACCCTAGCGTCATCGAACCTTAAGTGTGTAGACCCTACGGGTTCGGGAACCATGCAGACATGACCGAGACAACTCTCCGGCCAATAACCAACAGCGGGATCTGGATACCCATGTTGGCTCCCACATGTTCCATGATGATCTCATCGGATGAACCACGCTGTCAAGGATTCAGTCAATCCCGTATACAATTCCCTTTGTCTACCGGTATAGTACTTGCCCGAGATTCGATCGTCGGTATCCCGATACCTTGTTCAATCTCGTTACCGACAAGTCTCTTTACTCGTTCCGTAACACATCATCCTGTGATCAACTCCTTGATCACATTGTGCACATTATGATGATGTCCTACCGAGTGGGCCCAGAGATACCTCTCCGTCACACGGAGTGACAAATCCCAGTCTCGATTCGTGCCAACCCAACAGACACTTTCGGAGATACCCGTAGTGCACCTTTATAGCCACCCAGTTACGTTGTGACGTTTGGTACACCCAAAGCATTCCTACGGTATCCGGGAGTTGCACAATCTCATGGTCTAAGGAGAAAGATACTTGACATTATAAAAGCTTTAGCATACGAACTACACGATCTAGTGCTAGGCTTAGGATTGGGTCTTGTCCATCACATCATTCTCCTAATGATGTGATCCCGTTATCAACGACATCTAATGTCCATGGTCAGGAAACCGTAACCATCTATTGATCAACGAGCTAGTTAACTAGAGTCTTACTAGGGACATGGTGTTGTCTACGTATCCACACATGTATCTGAGTTTCCTATCAATACAATTATAGCATGGATAATAAACGATTATCATGAACAAGGAAATATAATAATAACCATTTATTATTGCCTCTAGGGCATATTTCCAACATCCCCACCGCGTCCCTCTCCACTCTTGATGCCGCCGCTTTGCCTGTGCGTAGTCCGCCGCAATGGGAAAGGACAAGACGGCGGCCCTGGAGTGCGCGAAGAAGGCAACGGCGACGATGAAGAGCAAGAAGACGAGTCGGGGGTTATCGTCATGGTCTGGATTGCCGCCTGGTTGGATCCAGGGGACTGGATTCGGTCCACGATCCAGAAAGAAGATTTGGAGGATCTGGCCAATGTGGGCTTGATTGCCCACGGGTCTTGGAGGTTGCCAGGGAACGAAACCGAGCCTCAGCCAGAGGAGGGTGAGTTCGTCCTCCTCGCAACCCACGTCGACCGTGGTTTCACTCTGCCTCCACATCCTTCTTTCCAGGGTTTCCTGAACTTTTTTGGTGCTCAACTCCAGCACTTCTCTCCCAAGTCAATCACATATCTCACTGCATATGTCTCTCTATGTGAAAACTTCTTGGGCTGCCATCCGCATTGGGGTTTATTAAAACACATCTTTACCTGTCGTTCTCAAACTACGAAGAAGGCAAATCTGACTGATGAAAAGAACCACGTGATTCAAATGTGTGGGGGTTTAGGGATTCAGGCGAGAGGTAGAAGTACTTTTCCTCCTATGACCCTTCCCGAGTCAGTTAGGGGGTGGCAGTCGACCTGGTTCTACTGCCGAGATGTTCCGACTCCCGGTCAGTCGACCGGTCTCCCCCCTTCACCATGGACCGAGTCCAGCAACCCTCTTCGTTAACTGTGACTCCGGTAGAGAAGGGACAAGTGTCTTTTTTTAGTTGACCGAGTCATTCAATTAGTCCGCGATGGTGTGGCTGGCATGGATCTGTTAGAGGTGTTTCTCAGTCGACGTATCCAGCCCGCGATCATCCGATGTGGATGTACTCGGGTACTGATGACACCGCTCGGGTCCACCCGGAGGAGGTCACCGAGGAGACAGTGGCACAGTGGCTGCGGAGCATCACTGAGAACAAAGATAACCCCAGGGGGTCAAGGAGAGTTCCACCATTCAACGCTGACAATGAGCCGGACAAGGTAAGGACTGTGTTACCGAATGTTTGCTTATTCTGATATGCACCTATTCTTAAATCTGACTGACACTTGTTCAACTCCTATCTTGCGGATTTATACTAAGTTGTACTCAATGCCAAACAGAGAACAAACCCAAGAAGGAACGGACAGTGCAAGCGAAAGTGGCGACTAGGAATCTCACGGTGAAGGTGATGAAGAAAGCGAAGATTCAAGTAGCAGTGAGGAGGTCGACTCGCCACCCCGATCTGAGAGGTGTACTAAGCAGTCGCAGGATCTTGTAGGTGGGAGTGGCAAAGTGGCTCCACCAAGTACGCAAGCTCCAAAGCGCACTCGGACGGCCACCCCTGAGCCTACTGAGAAGGCTGCGAAGCAAACCAAGGTTGCCCTTCAAAAACCCCGGAAGGCCCTGCCCAAGATCAAGGTGGATGTTCCTGTCGCCTTCGCATAAGTGTTATGTTTTTCTCTTTATCTTCTCTACTATTGTTGACTCATTTGTTTGCTTGACCGTATGAGTTTTGGAACATTTAGTGCCACTATTTCTGGGACCTCCATGGACATTGACAAGCAGCAAGATGATGAGGAGACTGCAAACGCGGTCATCTCTCGACCAGGTATAGTTCCATAGCCATGTTCTTACTTTGCCATATGTTCTGTCGGTCGACTGAATATTCTTTTGGTCGAATGTTTTGTAGCACCACCCAATGTTATTGAACTGCCGGATGATGATGACCACGAAGAGGTGCCCAGAAAGAACATAGGAAGGAGGGGCAAGAAGGTGCCTGCTAGCAAAGCTTCTCACTTGACATTAGCACCAGATCCAGACGCCCAGCAACTTGGTGATCCAGTTCGAGCTTCTGTTTCCTTTGATGTTCCTGTGTCTACTGTCCAGACTCCGGCATCGACTGTTCAGGCTTTTGCTCCGACTGTGCAACCTCAAGCTACCTCATCAGTTCCATCAACACCCCTCTTCGCCACTCATCATGTCCCGGAGGACGAAGTAAGTGCTGCCAAGGAGGCCGTGTCCCAAGCAGACGTAATGATGGAGCGAATGAAGGTGGTGTACGAGACCATCAAGGCTGCCTATGATGCCAGCTCTACCCTTCAAGCCAACGTCCAAGTAAGTGGTTGATTTCTGAGCGACTTTCAGTTTGATCTCTGATCTGTTAGGACATGTTGTTTCAACACTGCTGCTTTATTATTCGTAAGATGTCTGTGGACGAGCGTTTTGAACCTTTAATGTGCATCTATCATGAGTCTGTACCTTGCAACCGCTCACCCACTTGGTGTTTTGACTTTTGCTGTGTAGCTCTTGTCGATTGAATTCATGAACCAGCGGGGGCACGCTGAGTGCACCCACTGGGTGTAGTCCCCGAGACCGCCGTCGAATGTTTGACTCGGTGGGCGTCTTTTATGAAGAGTTTGTTTCCAATATTTCCACTCGGTCTAGACGGATCTTGTCGAGTGAACCCTGAACCAGTGGGGGCACGCTGAGTGCACCCACTGGGTGTAGTCCCCGAGACCATGGTCGACTGCGGGCAGTCGGTTGTGGTCTGAGAACGAATACTATTGTTGTTGTTTCTCTCTCGTTTTACTCCTTCCACTCGTACTGGGCGTATCATGTCGAGTGGGAAATCAATCCAGTGGGGGCATGCCAAGTGCACCCACTGGGTGTAGTCCCCGAGACTACTGTTGAATGTTTGATTCGGCAGTAGTCTTAGAACTCTTTTGGCATAATAATCCGATCTATGCATCTTATCACTTGGAAGTGACTAGCTCTTGTTTCGCTGTTTGCTGCAGAAATCCTGTGATCTTGGAGCTAAGTTTGCTGATCTGGAGAGGAAGCAGATCCAACTCAATCTCGACCTGGAGCCAGCCAAGGAGAACTTGCAGATGGCTAAGGACGAAGCGGCTGCCATGGGAGGTAAAAACTTGTTGACTGTCCACCTTGTCATCTTTTCTTTTCGCTTTTTGAACCGAGTGATTTCACTCGAACAGATGTGCGTAGTGAAAACAGACAACTCCAAGCTCGTCTGAAGAGTGTTATTTCTTTAGACAAAATGAAGCAGGATTCGGAACAAAAGGACCTCGACCTTGCAGCAGCGCAGAAGACGGCTCGGGAGAGAACTGATCTTGCTGACAAGAAGCTGGCTTCAGTCGGCAAGTTGGAAGAAGAGAACGCCAGGTTGAGGACTGTTGCTGATGAAGCAAACAAAGAGGTCATGCAGCTGAAGAAGGACAAGGTAGCCCTGACTGACAAAGTTGAAGTTCTCACTCGGAAGAGGGATGAACTGGAGACTTATCTTGGAGGCCTTGCGAAGAAGATGTTTCTTATGCTTGAAGGTACGTTCCCTTGTCCGACTGGCTTGCAATTTTTTTCCATCATGCACCTGTCGACTCACGATTTTTCTGTTCTTGCAGAGTTCTGTCAAAATTTGGAATCCTGGGCGGATTGAGACGAGTCTGGACCCCATCAACTCTCCTGTTAAGGATGAAGCTGCCATGAACGTGCTGCGATTGGAATCCTGCCTCGCCAGCGTCCTGGACTATCTTGCTCGACTGAAGGTAGCAGTGTCGCGGGTCGACACGGAACTCTGGCTAGGTGCAACGTTCCAGAATGACCTCGAGTCTCTGATGACTCGACTCAATGAAATCCCTGGTCGAGTGCAGGCGTGGAAGAAGTCTTTTGCTTGATGTGGTGCTGACGTGGCTCTGTCTCTGGTCCGCGTCCACTAGAAGGAAGTTAAAGAAGAGAAGCTGGGAGCTCTCAAGGTCGCCAATACCAAGAAGCTTCAATTCCAGTCCTTCATGGAGACCTTCCTCGATGCTGCTACTCGTATTGCTGATGGAATCGACCTGGACAAGTTCGTCGAGCCAGCTAGCCCTCCTCCTGTGGAGTGAACAAACTTTATGCCTTGATTTTATATTCCTCGGAATGCCGAGTGATTTCGTAACCGCTTAAACTCTTTCAGGTCTAACGCCCGGGTACTTCTGCCGATTTCTTTTGAACCTTCATGAATTTATCCGAACTTGGTTGCTTTATTCGCATTTCCTTCTGATTCTTTGAGTTAGGTGAATCTAGGATTCAAAACCGTGTCTCTGAGTGGGAGGATTTCTCCCACTCGGAATAGACATTGTATTTGTGGAGCAGCTTCAGAGGAGAGGGCCGCAGCCATGAGTACCGCGCATGACCTGCACCTTGTCGTCCTTGCGGATTGGGATGGAGCGGACATTATACTTAAGGCACAACTCAGAGTGTGTGGCCAAGCCTTCTAGTGAGAGGAGTGCTCTTCACTCGGAGTGTTTGGTAAATTAGGCGAGTACGGGACCGCAGCTAAGCCCCCGAGTGAGAGGATTGCTCTTCACTTGGAGTGTTTTGTAACTTAGGCGAGTACGGGATCGCAGCTAAGCCTCCGAGTGAGAGGATTGCTCTTCACTCGAAGTGTTTTGAAACTTAGGTGAGTACGGGATCGCAACTAAGCACCCGAGTGAGAGGATTGCAATTCACTCAGAGTTTTGAAACTTAGGCGAGTACGAGATCGCAGCTAAGCCCCTGAGTGAGAGGATTGCACTTCACTCATAATGTTTTTAAACATAGGCGAGTACGAGATCGCAACTAAGCCCCCAAGTGAGAGGATTGCTCTTCACTAAGGGTGTTTTGAAACTTAGGCGAGTACGGGATCGCACCTAAGCCCCCGAGTGAGAGGATTGCTCTTCACTTGGAGTGTTTTGAAACTTAGGCGAGTACGGGATCGCAGCTAAGCCCCCGAGTGAAAGGATTGCTCTTCACTCGGAGTGTTTTGAAACTTAGGCGAGTACGGAATTGCAGCTAAACCCCCGAGTGAGAGGATTGCTCTTCACTCGGAGTGTTTTGAAACTTAGGCGAATACGAGATCGCACCTAAGCCCCCGAGTGAGAGGATTGCTCTTCACTCGGAGTGTTTTGAAACTTACGCGAATATAGGATCGCAGCTAAGCCCCCGAGTGAGAGGATTGCTCTTCACTCGGAGTGTTTTGAAACTTAGGCGAGTACGGGATCACAGCTAAGCCCCCGAGTGAGAGGATTGCTCTTCACTCGGAGTGTTTTGAAACTTAGGCGAGTACGGGATCGCAGCTAAGCCCCCGAGTGAGAGGATTTCTCTTCACTCGGAGTGTTTTGAAACTTAGGCGAGTACGGGATCGCAGCTAAGCCCCCAAGTGAGAGGATTGCTCTTCATTCAGAGTATTTTGAAACTTAGGCGAGTACGGGATTGCAGCTAAGCCCCCGAGTGAAAGGATTGCTCTTCACTCGGAGTGTTTTGAAACTTAGGCGAGTACGGGATCGCAGCTAAGCCCCCGAGTGAGAGGATTGATCTTCACTTGGAGTGTTTTGAAACTTAGGCGAGTACGGGATCGCAGCTAAGCCCCCGCGTGAGAGGATTGCTCTTCACTCGGAGTGTTTTGAAACTTTAGCGAATCAGGTTCGCGGCCAAGCCCCCGAGTGAGAGGGTTGCTCTTCACTCGGAGTGTTTGGTAACTTAGGCGAACCAGGTTCGCGGCTAAGCTCCCGAGTGAGAGGGTTGCTCTTTACTCTTAGATTTTTTTGAAACTTTGGCGAATCAGGTTCGCGGCTAATCGACCAACTGGGGGGGATTTGAACACATGTTTATGCGATAATAAATCATTAAGATACTGCAAAACATCATGTCTTTGATAAGCAAACTGAAGGATTCTTATTACAACTCGACAATCCGAGTGTTTAGGTATAAAAACGACGGAGTTGTTCCGCATTGCACGAGCGTGGCTCGTCTTCTTTCTTGGCTACGTTGTAGAGATGATACGCTCCGTTGTGGAGAACCTTGGTGATGATGAAGGGACCTTCCCAGGACGGAGCAAGATTGTGAGGCCGTTTCTTGTGCACTCGGAGCACAAGGTCCCCTTCCTGAAATGCTCGACCACTTACATTTCGGGCATGGAATCGACGCAAGTCCTGTTGATAGATGGTCGGCCGGATCAGAGCCATCTCTCGTTCTTCCTCTAGGAGATCAACCGCGTCTTGGCGTGCTTGTTTTGCTTCACCTTCCGAAAAGAGCTCCACTCAGGGTGCATTATGCAGCAAATCATTCGGTAGCACAGCTTTAGCGCCATACACCATGAAGAAAGGGGTTCGGTCAGTCGACCGGTTGGGAGTTGTTCTCAATCCCCATAGAATAGATGGTAACTCAGTCACCCAAGCCCCAGCAGCATGCTTGAGATCGCGCATCATCCGGGGTTTTAGCCCTTGAAGTATCAAGACATTTGCCCTTTCTGCCTGCCCATTCAACTGCGGGTGCGCAACGGATGCGTAGTCAACCCGAGTGCCTTGGGATGCGCAAAATGCCTTGAACTCATCAGAATCAAAGTTGGAGCCATTATCTATAATAATGCTGTGAGGGAATCCATATCTAAATATCAGCTCTCTGATGAAACTGATGGCAGTGCTCGAATCAAGATTCTTGATAGGCTTGGCTTCGATCCATTTGGTGAATTTGTTGACTGCTATGAGCAAATGAGTGAAACCACTTCTGCCGGTCTTCAAAGGCCCAACTGACGATGACATGTACCTAGGGTAGTGTAATAGGCCTGACCTAGATATCCTTCCCAAGGACACTGCCCTGGAGTCAAAAGCATTCAAAGAACAACAACACATACCGACTGAAATCACCTTAGAGTGCAACCCACTCGACTAACAATTCCACTCGGATAACCCAATTCCATTCGACCAGGATATAATCATTCGACCATACCAGAAACCACTCAGAGCACAGAAGATCTAAAGTCACTCAGGATGGCAACGGTCAGGCGTTCACTCCGTAGTCTTAATGATCATTTATATGTCTTTATTATTGGCGTTACCAGTAACGTCTTACCTTAATGTACATTGAACCCGTTGTAACATGGGCTGGCTGGGGTCCTGGCGCACTCTATATAAGCCACCCCCTCCACTAGCACAAGGGTTCGCACCCCCTATAACTTTCACGCATAATCCAGTCGACCAAGCCTCCGGGCACCGAGACATAGGGTTGTTAATTACTTCCTCCGAGAAGGGCCTGAACTCGTAAATCTTGCGTGCACAGTCACACCGTAGCTAGGATCTTGCCTCCTCCTACGTACCCCCTATTCTACTGTCAGACTTACTCCCAAGATAGTTGGCACCCACCTTGGGGCCGGTGTCTTAGCGACTTCCAGTGAGGTTGCAATCTTTCCGATCCCCATCATCATGGTTTCTGGCAGCGGTTTGGCTGAGGGCCGCGAGATCCGTCTCGGCGCGCTTGTTTTCATCGCCGATGACTTCGCTTGGCTCCAGGAGGCCCCCCTCGACGTCGAGACGCTCCCCGTCCATGGGGCAACGGACTTTCGCGCGTGTGTCCGCGACGTCCTTTTGCGGCATTTTCGGTGATTCGAACAATTACCGTAAAGAAAAGTTGACATTTGAAGTTGTGGATTTTCATAGTGCCTATCATGCTATTCTGGGCAGAATTGCATATGCCCGTTTCATGGCTCAACCATGTTACGTGTACCTCAAGCTGAAGATGCCTGGTCCCAAGGGCGTGATCACTGGTAATCGGCAGAGAGCAGAAGAATGCCTCTAGAAGGGCTCAAAGATTGCCGATGAACAGATGGCAGCGGTGTGACAGCCTGGATTTTGCCTTCTCTCTTTTTCCAGACTTGATTTTGCCCTTGCCTTGGATTTGAGTTTTTGGAATCAATTCAAATGGACTTATCACTTGGGCATGCCCTTGACTTTTACCCAAGTGACCCATTCTACCTCTCATTCAATCTCATTTCTCTGAAAAATCCCAAAATGGCCCAATGAATATTTTTCATAAAAGAAAAATATTCAATTTCTCTTCTAAAACTCATTTCAGAAACTAGTGCTCCAAAGCAACCCTCATTTTTATTGCTCCAAAAATCTTGAAATAATTGTTGATTATTCTTTGAACCTTGGCCCACCTCCCCAAGAAAAAATATTGCATGACTTTTTGTAATATTTTTGCTACAGAAAATCATTTCTCTTCTGGCCCAAAAATGCACTTTGTTCAGCCAGTGTATTTCTCCTAAGTAAACCTTGACCCCAGGAGATGAGACCTGATGGCCTTCTACAAGCCCTCCAAAATTGGCGACCAAAGCTTGAGTCACATCTGGTCCGCCTGGCAGTGAGTTCTCAACCTCCCTAGACCTAACACTGCACGAACTATAGCCCAGACAAGGTTTGGCCAAGCGTGGGCGTCGTTTTGACCATGCTAGTGCGGTGACCGCGTGTGGAGATGGGCTCTAGCATGCGTTGGACGTGCTCTGCGTCGCGCCAATGCTTCTGTTCGGCGCGTGCTCGAGCCAGAGCTCGCCGACGACTGCCGCGCCGCGCCACAAGCCTCGACTCTTCACCCTTGATCTCTCCCTGGTGCTCGCCGACGTTGGAGACACTACTAGGAAAAGGCTAATTAGTGGCGCACCTGTTTTGTCCATTAATGGCGCACTACAGGTGCGCCACTATCATCATGCCACTAGTAACAAATACTAATGGCGCACCCCTGGTGCGCCATTAGTATACTAGACAATAGGGGCGCACCTGGCAGTGCGCCATTATTATGTCAAACGGTGCGCCATTAGGATGCCTCCCAGGGGGCCATATTTACCTTGTGCTCTGGGTTACTAATGGCGCACTTCTAGATAATGCACCACTAGTGTGTTTATTGCAGTGCGCCACTAAAGTGCAGTATGGTGCGCCAATAGTATGAATATTGTAATACTCCAAAAATTTTGATTTGGTTTTTTTTATCAAATTCTTTATTTATTTTGGAAGGAGGATATTTAATTTTTTTAAAGAGACTCTCCTTCTCAAAAATCTTTCTTTTTGTGAAAATATTTTCGTGGGTTCTTTCCAACCTTGATTTTGGTCTTGAAGGTTTTTTCTTCTTGTGTGGGCTCAACACAAATATTTTGGATGGTTTTTATAATGTCTTTTATTAAAAAGAATTCCTATAAAATTGTTGGATTTATTCTTCCCCTTTAAAATTTCTTTCTTGCCATGGCATATATTGAAATCTTTCCTCCAAAACCCATCTCCCCTCTTTGGATCAATTCAAGCATCAAATCCAGCTAGTTCAACTTCCCCTAGAATTTATTCGTATTTTGTTTTAAACTAAAAATCTTTTTCTGTCATTTAGTCGGACCTTAGTGATTTACAAAGGAACTACTAGTTCTCCTTTGAGTTTTGATCCCAAATAAATTTCCCTAGCTAGTCCTTAGAGCCCTCAACCATGATCCATCAAGATCCACTTGTCCACAGTTCAAAATTTTCAAATTGTGCTTGCTGCAAGTTTGGACCAGATTTGCCATTTTTGGTGAAATTCATTCTTCTTCTTTTCCAAAAATCCTGAGATAAATCAGGCAACCTCTAGATGCATCAAGAGACCACCTCACCAAGTTTCAGCTCAAGGAAAATTTTCCACGTGCCTGAATCATTTCATCGAACAGGTGGCAGGCACTGTTTTTGTGCAAATTCAGAAGTTCAGTGATTCAGTTTCAGGGGCAGTGTCGTTTCGTCAGAGACTTTCGTCAATCTCGCCAGTAGCCACCTTGGATCGTTGCTCACTGGTCCCCCTTCTTATCCAGTGTGCCGCAAGGTCGTTTGGCCGGTCGCGGGCGTCGGTGGCGACCTGTCGCGTCAGCTCTGGCGTCTCCCGCGGTGGCAGAACCGCCCGTGGCGGCCAGCAGGGGACCAGCCCTGCCATTCGGCGCCGTCCAGCACCGCCCACACCACCAGAAACAACCGCATGGCTGTCTGCTTGCCTGTTCGTGCTGCAGCACCGTCGCCATGGCCTGAGAGGCGTAGAGCGCGCCCTCTGCCGCCGACGAGCCCGTGAGCTGTCCGTCGAGGGCTTGGAGTATCGCCCAAGTCTGACCAAGTTTAGCTACGGGATGAAGCCAGTGAACCAATCCGCAGCTGCCCCCCTCCCTAAACCTCCCGTTCGACCACTGCCTCGCCGTAATGACCGCCGGAGAAATCCCGTTCTCGGCGACCGCCTCAGGCCGGCTATAAATGGAGGACCCGAGCTCGATCCCGACCCAGCACCACTCCTCCACCTCACCAGAACCACGCCTAGCTACTAGGGAGACCTCGGGGAGGCCTTCTTCCCCAACTCCGGCCGCCCCGATCCGCTTCGGGCTCCAGCAAGATTTGCTCAAGTGCGTGCACCCCCGCCTCTCAAATCATGCCTGTAGCCTCCTAGTGCACCCACTCCTTTAACCCGAGCCCCAATTTGAAGGTTGCAGCTCCCGTCGGAGAGTATCATCCTCGCCCGAACCGCCGTCCGCCGGAGTGAAGGCCGCCGTCGACGTGGTGCTCGCCGACGACTAAGTGCACCACCCACCGACGCGGAAGAACACCATGAGTCCGTAGGTACCCTCCGATCCCCCTACCTCGCCGTGGATCAACGCCGGCGACCACCGCGAGCCTCGGCGCCGGCGTACTCTGTTTCAAAGTTTAAACCCGACGAGTGGGACCCCCACGTCAGCCTCACACTCCCCTCCCTTCGAACCGTTTTTCATTGGCGCCTTCGGCCCAGATACGTCTTCTCCTCTGGAAAGCGAATTTCTAACCGAAACATTTTCTGCTTTTTCTAATCTAGCCCCTGGGTAGTTTCTGTTTCATCACAGATTAGTCCCTGGACTAAAACCCTTATAACTTTTAAACAGAAGATGATTTTGACTTGATTCTTTTTCTGTCATCTTTATTTTTCTATCTAGTTTTTTATCATATTTATTTGAAAAATATTTCGAGAAATTTTTATGCACGCACGGTATTTACGTTCGTATTCGATTTCTTTTATACCGTAGATACCGAAGGAGGTGACGGAGCCGCGAACTTCACCGGGCTAGAGTCCGATTACCCCGAACCAGGCAAGCATGTTTGAACGTTTGATATGATGAGTGTTTTTCATGTTTGCTCAAGTGATTTTTGTTTTCATGGTATGTTCATATGAGCATTTGAGAAGGTGATATTTCATGCAAAGTAAGCTGCGAGTGAGCTCCGATGTTGATGTGTCCTTATGATGGTGATATAACCTGATCATGTGGTGGCATGATAGGTGGCAAGATGGTATTGTTGTAGCATGCCAGTCTTATATCAACCGTTTAAACTCCAGTATTAACATGGATCAAGTCTTGTTTCCGTTCGTCCCCTTTTTTTGTGCTGCCACATGTTTTCTGCAAAGGATACGGTTTAGTCAGTTGCAAACCTCTTTCCTTGTACACACCAAATAGAGGGACCGTGATGAGGGTACCATGGCCCTGGATTAAAGCCCGTCATCCGGTCAGGGACCGAGAGGGGGGCACCCCTTAGAGCGCGCGATATAAATTTGATCCCATGCTATTCGAGGTTGTGGCCTCCCCGTCCTAGAGTTTTTCTTGAACGTTGCCTGTGGTGATTCCTGGCAACGGAAGGTGGAATGGGTGTGTACTGGTTAGATGTGTTTCTCCTAAAATACCGTAAACGGAACTAGTCCTTTGTGACTACTGAAACCCGTTGGCTGTGGATAAAGAGTACAAACTCTGCAGAGTCAAAACCATTCGAGTAACCAGGTCCATGGTCAAGGACGTGGATAACATCTCAGTGTCAGTCTCCGTGTCGGTGTCATCTCAGTGTCAGTCTCAGAGTCAGTCTCAGTGACAGTCTCCGGAGAACAAACATGAAACTGAGAGTGTTAAACCCGGCTGAACGTTATTCCTGTGGATGGACTAACCCGTTTATTTTATATAGCAATTATTCCTTGAAACGATGTTACATTCACGAGCTACGAATTATAAGCCCTTTATGTGATGTCACTCAGACGTCCGACTATGGCATCTCTGCTATTTACTTTTGGATATAAGCCCTTTATGTGATGTCGCTCAGACGTCCGACTGTGGCATCTCTGCTATTTACTTTTGGATATAAGCCCTTTATGTGATGTTGCTCAGACGTCCGACTGTGGCATCTCTGCTATTTACTTTTGGATATAAGCCCTTTATGTGATGTCGCTCAGACGTCCGACTGTGGCATCCTTGCTATTTACTTTTGGATATAAGCCCTTTATGCGATGTCGCTCAGACGTCCGACTGTGGCATTCTTGTTATTTACTTTTGGATATAAGCCCTTTATGTGATATCGCGCAGACGTCCGACTATGGCACTCTTGTTATTTACTTTTATTATAAGCCCTTTTCGAGATGTCGCATAGACGTCCGACTATGGCACGTACTGTCTTTTACTTTTCAATATAAGCCCTTTATGTGGTGTCGCCCTGACGCCCGACTGTGGCATGTTACTTTACTGTTACCTTTCGAGGCGTCGCTTCAGACACCCGATCGGTCTTCAGCTATTTTTATTGGGATTTTGGGAGGACTACCGCCCGACTTCCTTTTTAATTGTCATGCAGTGCAATTTTATTTCCTGAGTGTGCATTACTAATCTGCTCGTGTGCTTCATGTTTGCATTTGTTATATCTTATGTCCAAACTGTCTTGCGAGTACATTCAAAGTACTCACCTGGCTTGTTGATTTGGCCAGATGTTGACGAAGGCGATCTTATGGATGAAGAATACGATAGCGAGTCCGATGCCTAGAGGAGTCCCAGTCAGTCCCGTGCGATCCTGGAGTTGGTCATTTGTATCGTATACGCTTCCGCTACCCTAAATAAATCATCGAGCCCCACTCCGGCGCTCGATGAGCTGTAAGATATTGGAGTCATGTCACCCACTTCACTGTGACATATCCACCACCACTTTTATTACAGGCTAGTAGTTATGCCACCATACCCATTGTGTCATATCCGCCTTTATGTTTTATATCGGCATGCTTGTAATGAATTGTTGAGCAGCCTCAGCTCAACCCTGTATAATATTTAGTACTTCTGGAATTCTGTATCAACGATTTGTCTACCAGTAAGGAATATTTTTCTATACTGGTCTGATGAAAGGGGCGATTTTTCAATAAATGTTTTATTGGAAAACCGGTCCTGACAACATTGGTATCAGAGCCAGGCTGACTGTAGGAAGCCACTAGGTGCGATCGCTAATCGGTTATTAGCGTAATAATTGCTATTTTAGCATTTTGCAAATTGTAGCAATTTTCTGTTAGTCATCATAAATTTATGATTTGACTATTCGGAATTTGTGTCTACTTTTGTAGATGGCTGGCAATGACTGTGAGTCACAGGTGTTCGCCAATGTACCTGAGGGGTTTATCAAGCTTCTCATCTCCATCGTCAAGGTCGCGATCGGGCCATCAGCTCGTCCGGAGTTCACACTCTACCAGCAGAAGATCAGCGACAGCTTGTCTATGCACCAGGCCGCGGTGCAATTCAGGGGAGGACGTTTTGAGTCACGCCGCTTCCGATTTGTTGGAAGGGCCATGCCAACGGAGAGGCATGCCATGCAGATGGCTGCCCGTGAGGCGATAGCTCGTCTCCGGGATGCTCTTCCTTCGATGAAGGCTCGTCGCTACCGCTACCTCCCATGCCACATGCCGTACACATGTCACTATGCATTCACTTGCACTAGGGGAGAGCGAGATGAGGCTATTGAGATGCTTGTTGAGTATCTCAAGGCCCTTGAGGCAGCTTTTGATAACCTCGTGGACGACTTTGTGGCTGCCCGTATGGAATCAGTGCAGGACTGTTCAGCCAACAGGAGGGAGCTCCTCCATACAACACCACTACTGACATTCGTCTCATCCTCAGCATCCTATACACCTGCCATCTTAGCCACTGCTCGCCGCCTGCCTACCACTGAGGAGTTTGACCAAGTCATTGCTCCTACTCCAGTCCGTGCTGCACCACCTGCCGCGCCTGCGCCAGCCTCTCAACCCAGTACTTCACGCCTGGAGCCTATTAGTGAGGAAGAGGTTGAGTCTCCAGTATCACTGGGTCTTACCTCGGCAGGCAGAGGGAAGTTTTCACCATCTCCGACTGAGTGCGCCTAGCAGCCGTGTGATGTACCAGCTTGTATGATATGTTTATATGTATATAGGTTTGGTGAGAAGTAGTTTGTTTGCGCATCATGTAGGAACTCGGAGAAGTGCACTAGCCTAAATAACATGTCAGGAATGTGTACACACATCCTGAGTGATGTATTGTATAATTACGACTTGCGTGTAAGATATGTACTGAGCGGTCCTTCTTCATGCGCAATCAAGTATTTTCTTGAAAAAAAATCTTGGAGTTTAAAAAAAATTTCTACCTTTGCAAAATTATTTATGTTTGCTACTCAGTTTTTCTCATGAGTTCTGCAATAATACCCCAGAGTGGAAAATGCCTCGTCCTTGGACTCGTTCCATGCCAAGTCCGCCAGAAGAAAATTATGGTACCCAGTCGAGTAACAATTTCACACAGGGGCAGTCAAGTCAGCAAGGCAGTGAAGCAGCATTTTCTCAAATATGTCGCCTTTACGAGCAAAGCCAGCAGCAGCATCAAGAAATGATGAACCATGTTATCAATATGGGAAATCACCGCGAACCATATCAGCAGCATTCCAAATTGTCTGAACTACAAAATACATGTCCCCTAACGTTCTCTCACACTGATAGACCTCTTGAGGCCGATGATTGGCTTCGAGACAATTAGAGGAAATTAATTATTGCACAATGCTCGGACCGTGAGAAGGTACTTTATGCACCCCACTACCTCACTAGAGCAGCTGCATCATGGTGGGAAAATTTCCTACACATGCACCCCACTACCTCACTGGAGCAGCTGCATCATGGTGGGAAATTTCCTACACATGCACCCCAATGAAAACAACATCACCTAGGAGGAATTTAAGGAAGGTTTTCGTGGGGCGCACATTCCCAGAAGCATTATGAAGATCAAGAAAAGAGAGTTTGATGACCTCAAGCAGAGAGGCATGACAGTGACTGAGTACAATAGTCAGTTTACTCAATTATCTCGTTATGCCAACGGACAACATATAACTGAGAATAAAAAGACGGAAAAATTTCTGGACGGTCTGGCACCAACACTTAAATGCCAGCTGGTCGTGCACACCTTTCCGGATTTCAAAACACTTGTGGACAAGGATATTACCTTGGAAAATGAGCGTCGTAGCTTGGAGGATTTTCGCAAGCGCAAAAGGGACAAGACTACTCATGCTCGCAACAACCGGAACAAGACTGATTTTCAGAAAACTGGAGCAAGCAAATCCACAGCTCTGGTTCCACGACCAAACAAAAAATTTCATGCAAGAGACAAGGATTTCACATATCGACCAGGTGTTACTTGCTACGCTTGTGGAGAGGAAGGACACTATGCCAAACAGTGCCCAAAGCCAAGAAACTCGGCCCCCAAGCCGAACAACAATGGAAATAATTCAGCACCCAAGCGCAACAACTTCAACCCCAATAACAATCACAGGAAGGGTCACTTGAACCATGTGACCAAGGAGGAAGCACAGAATGCCCCGGATATCGTACTCGGTACGTTCCCTGGCAACACAATACCTGCTACGGTTTTGTTTGATTCTGGAGCTTCTCACTCGTTCATTTGAAAGAAATTTGCTTTGCAACATGATTTTTCGATTCTTCCCTTGGAAAAATCCATGACCATCAAGTCCCCCGGGATTAAGCAAATCACTCAGAGTTATTGCCAAGGTGTGGTTATTGAGATTGAGGGACTAAAGTTTCAGGCAAACCTCATTGTATTGGAAAATAAGGGACTGGATGTTATCCTAGGAATGGACTGGTTAACCACCAACAAGGGATTTATCGACTGCTTCAATCAGACTGTAATTCTTACTCATCATCACGGGAAGACGACAAAAGTCGCAGCTCAAGAAAGACCAATATCTTGGTAGCCAAGATTGAACAAGGTGGACATTTCTGAGTTAAGAAAAGTTCCAGTGGTGTGTGAATTTCCTGACGTATTTCCCGAAGAACTACCAGGCATGCCACCAGACCGGGAAAATAGAGCTCACCATTGAACTAGCACCTGGAACCACCCCCATTTACAAGAAACCCTATAGAATGGCACCCTCTGAGTTGGTAGAATTAAATAAGCAAATAAAAGAATTACTGGACAAAGGATTTATCCGAGCCAGCTCCTCACCTTGGGGTTCACCAGTATTATTTGCCAAGAAAAAGGATGGAACACTGAGATTATGTATAGACTAAAGAGCACTCAACATGGTCACCATCAAAAACAAATATCCGATGCCACGGATAAGTGATTTATTTGACCAGCTCGCACAAGCCAAGGTTTTCTCAAAAATTGATTTAAGGTCAGGGTATCATCAATTAAAGGTATGGACAGAAGATATCCCCAAGATAACATTCACCTCCAGATACGGGTTATATGAATTCACAGTAATGCCGTTTGGACTGACAAACGCTCCCGCATATTTCGTCCACCTCATGAACAAAGTGTTTATGAAATTTATGGACAAATTTGTTGTGGTGTTCATTGATGATATTCTGGTATACTCTAAGACACCAGAAGAACATGCTGAACATCTCAGAATTGTACTGGGAGAATTAAGGAAACATCAATTATATGGCAAATTCAGCAAATGTGAATTTTGGTTAAAACAGGTTGGTTTTCTTGGCCACGTATCAACCCAAGAAGGTGTTGTCTTGGATCCAGAAAAAGTCAAGGCCGTACTTGGCTGGAAACCACCAGCCAACGTAACAGATGTACGAAGTTTCCTGGGAATGGCTGGATATTACAGAAGATTTATTGAGGGATTCTCCACCATAGCAAAACCAATGACACAACTACTCAAGAAGGACAAGAAATTTGTGTGGACTGAAGCCTGCGAGAAAAGTTTCCAAGAACTCAAAAGGAAATTAACAACAGCACCAGTATTGGTTGTACCAGACATACACAAAAGTTTTGAAGTATATTGTGACGCCTCCCGGAAGGGCCTCGGATGCGTATTAATGCAAGAAGGCAAGGTAGTCGCATACGCTTCCAGGCAACTACGAAAGCATGAAGAAAATTATCCTACTCATGACTTAGAGTTGGCAGCAGTAGTCATTCATGCACTCAAAGAGTGGAGGCACTTTTTGCTTGGGAATCGTTGTGAAATATATACGGACCATAAAAGTCTCAAATATATCTTCACACAACCAGAGCTCAATTTACGACAACGACGCTGGTTGGAATTAGTGAAAGATTATGATGTTGGCATTCACTACCATCCGGGGACGGCAAATGTAGTGGCAGATGCTCTTAGCCGAAACCCAAGCTCAGGCAACGCTAGTTTACCAAGCTTGAGACCTGAATTTCAACTGGAGCTCGCCAAACTCAACATAGTGATTGTCACTGGAGGCGTTGTGTCGAATTTAGAGATACAACCCACCCTAATGGAACAGATTAAGAAAGCTCAGCATGGACACCCTAGCATTGAAGGCATAAAAAGAAAAGTGAGCCTAGGTAAGACCTCAGAATTCATCATAGACGATGAAGGAATATTATGGTACGGAGACAGACTTTGCGTACCAAATATAGAGGACCTCAAACAACAAATTTTGGCCGAAGGCCACACCGCTCCATATTCAATCCACCCTGGAGGAACCAAAATTTACAAGGACATTCAGGAAAATTTTTGGTGGCACGGTATGAAGAAGGATATAGCCACATTCATTGCGTGCTGTGATTCATGTCAGCGCATTAAAGCCGAGCACCAAAACCAGCAGGACTATTACAGCCAAACAGGATACCTGAGTGGAAATGGGACGAAATTGGAATGGATTTTATTGTCGGACTACCTCGGTCGCGACACGGAAATGATGCCATATGGGTCATCACGGATAGATTAACCAAGGTGGCACATTTCATTCCAGTAAAGACAACCCACACCACTCGAAAGCTTGCCAAACTTTACCTCTCCCGTATAGTGGAAAAGAACCTAAAAATATTCCTTGACTTGAATAAAATCTGGAGTTGTTGGTGGAATTTTCCCATTTTTTCTTCTGCTCTTAAGTCTCTAAATTGAGGAAGTCTAGTTTTCGTAATCGAGTCTGCATGGAATTCCAAACACTATAATATCTGACAGGGGCACTCAATTCATCTCTAAATTTTGGGATCAATTACAACAAGTTCTGGGAACTCAACTAGTATTCAGTACAGCATACCACCCCAGACTGGAGGACAAACTGAACGTGTGAACCAAATCCTAGAGGACATGCTGAGGGCATGTGTTCTCACCTATGGAACCAGTTGGGAAGAACGCTTGTCGTATGCCGAGTTCGCATACAACAACGGTTACCAAGCCAGTCTACAAATGGCACCTTTTGAAGCCTTGTACGGGCGAAGATGTCGTACCCCATTAAATTGGTCAGAGACAGGAGACAGTCGTATCTTCGGCCCAGACATGATCAAGGAAGCAGAGGAGAAAGTCAAACTAATCAGGGATCGACTCAAGACGGCTCAGAGCCGACAAAAGAGTTACTACGATCATAAACATCGTGAAGTCAGTTTTGAACCCGGTGAATATGTGTATTTACGAGTATCCCCTATGAGGGGCCTACAGCGATTCAAAGTCAAAGGAAAACTGGCACCGCGATTTATTGGACCCTTCTGTGTAGTTGCACGAAGAGGCACAGTAGCCTACCAGATAGACCTACCCAAAGAACTGTCAGACATCCACGACGTATTCCACGTCTCACAGTTGAGGAGATGTGTAAGCAACCCAGAAAAGCATGTGTCTCACGAGAGCATTGACATGCAACCGGACCTCACCTACATGGAACGTCCAATAAAAATATTGGAGGAGTCCGAAAGGAGGACCCGTCAGAAGACAATTAAGTTTTTCAAGGTTCAGTGGAGCAATCACTCCGAGGATGAAGCAACATGGGAAAGAGAGGATTTTCTTCGGGCAGAGTACCCACACCTATTTGAGGATCAGCTGAAATCTCGGGGACGAGATTTTTCCTAAGGGGGTAGGTGTTGTAACACTCCAAAAATTTTGATTTGGTCTTTTTATCAAATTCTTTATTTATTTTGGAAGGAGGTTATTTAAATTTTTTTAAAGAGACTCTCCTTCTCAAAAATCTTTCTTTTTGTGAAAATATTTTTGTGGGTTCTTTCCAACCTTGATTTTGGTCTTGAAGGTTTTTTCTTCTTGTGTGGGCTCAACACAAATATTTTGGAAGGTTTTTATAATGTCTTTTATTAAAAAGAATTCCTATAAAATTGTTGGATTTATTCTTCCCGTTTCAAATTTCTTTCTTGCCATGGCATATATTGAAATCTTTCCTCCAAAACCCATCTCCCCTCTTTGGATCAATTCAAGCATCAAATCCAGTTAGTTCAACTTCCCCTAGAATTTATTCCTATTTTGTTTTAAACTAAAAATCTTTTTCTGTCATTTAGTTGGACCTTAGTGATTTACAAAGGAACTACTAGTTCTCCTTTGAGTTTTGATCCCAAATAAATTTCCCTCGCTAGTCCTTAGAGCCCTCAACCAAGATCCATCAAGATCCACTGGTGCACAGTTCAAAATTTTCAAATTGTGCTTGCTGCAAGTTTGGACCAGATTTGCCATTTTTGGTGAAATTCATTCTTCTTCTTTTCCAAAAATCCTGAGATAAATCAGGCAACCTCTAGATGCATCAAGAGACCACCTCACCAAGTTTCAGCTCAAGGAAAATTTTCCACGTGCCTGAATCATTTCATCGAACAGGTGGCAGGCACTGTTTCAGTGCAAATTCAGAAGTTCAGTGATTCAGTTTCAGGGGCAGTGTCGTTTCGTCAGAGACTTTCGTCAATCTCACCAGTAGCCACCTTGGATCGTTGCTCACTGGTCCCCCTTCTTATCTAGTGCGCCGCAAGGTCGTTTGGCCGATCGCGGGCGTTGGTGGCGACCTGTCGCGTCAGCTTCGGCGTCTCCCATGGTGGCAGAACCGCCCGTGGCGGCCAGCAGGGGACCAGCCCTGCCATTCGGCGCCATCCAGCACCACCCACACCACCAGAAAGCTCCGCGTGGTTGTCCGCTTGCCTGTTCGTGCTGCAGCACCGTCGCCGTGGCCTGAGAGGCGCAGAGCGCGCCCTCTGCCGCCACCGAGCCCGTGAGCCGTTCGTCGAGGGCTTGGAGTATCACCCAAGTCTGACCAAGTTTAGCTACGGGATGAAGCCAGTGAACCAATCCGCAGCTGCCCCGCCCCCTAAACCTCCCGTTCGACCATTGCCTCGCCGTAATCCCCGCCGGAGAAATCCCGTTCTCGGCGACCGCCTCAGGCCGGCTATAAATGGAGGCCCCGAGCTCGATCCCGACCCAGCACCACTCCTCCACCTCACCAGAACCACGCCTAGCTACTAGGGAGACCTCGGGGAGGCCTTCTTCCTGACTCCGCCCGCCCCGATCCGCTTCGGGCTCCAGCAAGATTTGCTCAAGTGCGTGCACCCCCGCCTCTCAAATCGTGCCAGTAGCTTCCTAGTGCACCCACTCCTCTAACCCGCGCCCTAATTTGAAGGTTGCAGCTCCCATCGGAGAGTATCATCCTCGCCCGAACCGCCGTCCGCCGGAGTGAAGGCCGCCGTCGACGTGGTGCTCGCCGACGACCAAGTCCACCACCCACCGACGTGGAAGAACACCGTGAGTCCGTAGGTACCCTCCAATCCCCCTACCTCGCCGTGGATCAACGCTGGCGACCACCGCGAGCCTCGGCGCCGGTGTACTCTGTTTCAAAGTTTAAACCTGACGAGTGGGACCCCCTCGTCAGCCTCACACTTCCCTCCCTTCGAACCGTTTTTCATTGGCGCCTTCGGCCTAGATACGTCTTCTCCTCTGGAAAGCGTATTTCTAACCTAAATGTTTTCTGCTTTTTCTAATCTAGCCCCTGGGTAGTTTCTGTTTCATCACAGATTAGTCGCTGGACTAAAACCCTTATAACTTTTAAACAGAAGATGATTTTGACTTGATTCTTTTTCTGTCATCTTTATTTTTCTATCTAGTTTTTTATCATATTTATTTGAAAAATATTTTGAGAAATTTTTATGCACGCACGGTATTTACGTTAGTATTCGATTTCTTTTATACCGTAGATACCGAAGGAGGTGACGGAGCCGTGAACTTCACTGGGCTAGACTCCGATTACCCCGAACCAGGCAAGCATGTTTGAACGTTTGATATGATGAGTGTTTTTCATGTTTGCTCGAGTGATTTTTGTTTTCATGGTATGTTCATATGAGCATTTGAGAAGGTGATATTTCATGCAAAGTAAGCTGCGAGTGAGCTCCGATGTTGATGTGTCCTTATGATGGTGATATAACCTGATCATGTGGTGGCATGATAGGTGGCAAGATGGTATTGTTGTAGCATGCCAGTCTTATATCAACCGTTTAAACTCCAGTATTAACATGGATCAAGTCTTGTTTCCGTTCGTCCCCTTTTTTTGTGCTGCCACATGTTTTCTGCAAAGGATACGGTTTAGTCAGTTGCAAACCTCTTTCCTTGTACACACCAAATAGAGGGACCGTGATGAGGGTACCATGGCCCTGGATTAAAGCCCGTCATCCGGTCAGGGGGCATGGGTGTTTCCGGTTGGGACCGAGAGGAGGGCACCCCTTAGAGCGCGCGATATAAATTTGATCCCATGCTATTCGAGGTTGTGGCCTCCCCGTCCTAGAGTTTTTCTTGAACGTTGCCTGGGGTGATTCCTGGCAACGGAAGGTGGAATGGGTGTGTACTGGTTAGATGTGTTTCTCCTAAAATACCGTAAACGGAACTAGTCCTTTGTGACTACTGAAATCCGTTGGCTGTGGATAAAGAGTACAAACTCTACAGAGTTAAAACCATTCGAGTAACCAGGTCCATGGTCAAGGACGTGGATAACATCTCAGTGTCAGTCTCCGTGTCGGTGTCATCTCAGTGTCAGTCTCAGAGTCAGTCTCAGTGACAGTCTCCGGAGAACAAACATGAAACTGAGAGTGTTAAACCCGGCTGAACGTTATTCCTGTGGATGGACTAACCCGTTTATTTTATATAGCAATTATTCCTTGAAATGATGTTACATTCACGAGCTACGAATTATAAGCCCTTTATGTGATGTCACTCAGACGTCCGACTATGGCATCTCTGCTATTTACTTTTGGATATAAGCCCTTTATGTGATGTCGCTCAGACGTCCGACTGTGGCATCTCTGCTATTTACTTTTGGATATAAGCCCTTTATGTGATGTTGCTCAGACGTCCGACTGTGGCATCTCTGCTATTTACTTTTGGATATAAGCCCTTTATGTGATGTCGCTCAGACGTCTGGGTGTGGCATCCTTCCTATTTTACTTTTGGATATAAGCCCTTTATGCGATGTCGCTCAAACGTCCGACTGTGGCATTCTTGTTATTTACTTTTGGATATAAGCCCTTTATGTGATGTCGCGCAGACGTCCGACTGTGGCACTCTTGTTATTTACTTTTATTATAAGCCCTTTTCGAGATGTCGCATAGACGTCCGACTATGGCACGTACTGTCTTTTACTTTTCAATATAAGCCCTTTATGTGGTGTCACCCTGACGCCCGACTGCGGCATGTTACTTTACTGTTACCTTTCGAGGCGTCGCTTCAGACACCCGATCGGTCTTCAGCTATTTTTATTGGGATTTCGGGAGGACTACCGCCCAACTTCCTTTTTAATTGTCATGCAGTGCAATTTTATTTCCTGAGTGTGCATTACTAATCTGCTCGTGTGCTTCATGTTTGCATTTGTTATATCTTATGTCCAAACTCTCTTGTGAGTACATTCAAAGTACTCACCTGGCTTGTTGATTTGGCCAGATGTTGACGAAGGCGATCTTATGGATGAAGAATACGATAGCGAGTCCGACGCCTAGAGGAGTCCCAGTCAGTCCCGTGCGATCCTGGAGTTGGTCATTTGTATTGTATACGCTTCCGCTACCCTAAATAAATCATCGAGCCCCACTCCGGCGCTCGATGAGCTGAAGATATTGGAGTCATGTCACCCACTTCACCGTGACATATCCACCACCACTTTTATTACAGGCTAGTAGTTATGCCACCATACCCATTGTGTCATATCCGCCTTTATGTTTTATATCGGCGTGCTTGTAATGAATTGTTGAGCAGCCTCAGCTCGACCCTGTATAATATTTAGTACTTCTGGAATTCTGTATCAAGGATTTGTCTACCAGTAAGGAATATTTTTCTATACTGGTCTGATGAAAGGGGCGATTTTTCAATAAATGTTTTATTGGAAAACCGGTCCTGACAAATATTAGGAATTATTTTTTTTCTTTTCAGATATTTGCACAGGTTACAAAATATATTGTTGCACAGAATATAGATAGCACAATATATAAATAGCAGATTCATCGAATACGGTAGAAGATTAGTCTTCGAAAACAATTCATCATATTAGTCTCCGAATTCAAAATACCGAAAAAAGTTAGAACGTTACAAGTCTCGAGACCGCGAGTAGCGAGTTTGTCTTCACATTACAAGTCGATATCGATCATCTAAACTACCATCACATAGAAGAGAGCTGCGGTCATCACGATGAGTATCATCGCGATCAAACTGGTCTTCATCCGGTTCCTCCTACGCTCCCTCCTCTCTCCCGCTAGATAGCGCGCGTATCTAGCTTCCGCCTCCGCCCTAGTGGTGTACCCTTTGTAACTGTTACCACTGAAATGGTGAACCTGTCTGCGACACTCCTCCCAGTCGTTGTAGACTCCGGGAACCTTACCCTTGTACAGGACATACGACGGCATCTCTATGCACTAGAAAAACAAAATGTTAGTACCAATTCACAGACAATACATAAGCAATATATAAGTATGCAACAAAATTAAGGATTGAAAGAGAAAAGCAACACATTAATAGCACGATTCATGGTCCTACTAATAAATAGCATCGATTACATATAAGTTGAACGACTATCCAAACCAAAGAGACATACAAGTTCATTAAAGTTTAATTACAACATGAGCTAATCGATATTTTAGAACTACATATCATCACTACTTTCGACTCGACTCAGGGACTGGAGCGTGGATGAAGCCGCCGTCTTTCGTGATGGTCATGAAATCGCGTGCGTTGTCAGCCTGCATTTGTAGCGTTGTTTCTATCTCACTGTTGGACGGTTGATATCTGAGGTAGAACTGCCCCGAGGTACGAAGGACATCTTGATGGATGGTTTCCGCAAACTCCGACTGGATGCGAAAGAATTCTTGTCTGAGGTCCGCGTCCTGGATTGCCGACAAGCGTGCGTCCCAATCTTGAGACTATTTGGCAGTAGAAGGTGATTACGGTCCCGTACGATCGCCCGCATGTGATGGAGGGCGTAGTAGGCATCCTTCTGACCGACAGGAGGCTGCTTGACGCAGGGGAACATTGTTACGTGGGTGAACATGTGCTTGCCGTACCTACGAATTGGCCACTTGAAGGTGCCTCCAGATCTGGCGTAGCCGGGGAGAACATCATCAAGAACTTTCTTGATATTTGTGTAGTCTTTCTTCGACTAACGGTCTGAGTCGAAATACGTGGCCATGGAATAGTTCGGGCTTAAGAGGATGAGTGTGCAATGTGTGTCACTGCACAAAACACAGAATGTTATAAAAAAAAGAACGATCGAAATTTAAGAAATCATAAGTTATGGGGCGGTGAGGGGATGACTTACTCGGGAAAGTAAGGCACGAGGAAGTTATCCTTATCTGGGTTTGCCAGAATGACGCCTTTGAGGTATGAACTCACGACTTGCCGGTCCCCAACGCTCCCCAAGATCTTGGCACACATGTAGAAGGGGTCGACTATCACGGTGTCCGGGGTCTTGTCTCTAATGATCCGCATCTCCATACTCAGCGAAAATAGCCAAACGAAGGTGTAGTGCAGCGGATGAAGGTTAAACATAGCGAAGATGTCATCAAACCGCAGGACGATCATACCCCCGATGGCGCTATCCACAAAGCCCTTGCTCTCTGGCACCTTGGCCACGAAAACCGGGTATGCCACATCATTCTCGGAGAGACGCCGCTTCTCCAAAGAAAGAACACTGTCATGCAGACTCCGCATAGCACCGGTTGCAGCATTGAGCAGATTAGTCGGTAGCATCGGCCTACCCGCCACATGCACCCTCCTCGAGATATCCTTAGGTGAAGGTGGCCCGTCCTGAGCACGGATCGTACTCGGTGCCGGCTGGCTCGCACCCTTGTTGGTTTTTCTTTTCCGTCCCTTCTTCTTCTGCTGTAATGGGATCGAGTTCTGCTCAGAGACCACCTTCTTGAGTGTGTTGGGGCTGATAATATTTCGCACCTCGGCTATCTGAGGCTCGGTGAAGGCGGCAGCTGGAGGCGTCTCCTGAGAACTGAACGTCAGACGGCGCCTGTTGCAATTGGGTTTCTCCGCGGTACGAGCTAGATCGCGATCGTGTTTTGCAGGGTTGGGTTCTTGAGAAGGAGGCCCCAAGAATTCGTCACCGTACCCATGTTCGTTGAAGTACTTATCAATGTTCGTAAATGTACCGTCGTCGTCGTCGTCCGGATCCTGTGCCATATGCATGTACGGCATGTCCGGTAGCGTTGCGGGGGTCTTGCCATGGCTTGGCGCCGACATGACTGGTTGTGTTGTGTGTGGGGTGGTGTCCCCCGCCCCCAAACAAATCTGGCACTTCGGCCAAAGCATGGTCCAGCTTATGCAGGCGCTGAGGGTCATCACATCATCTTCGTCGGCCCCATGTGGTCGATACGGAGGTAACAAGTCATCGCAGCCTGGTAGCACCTGAACCAGTTGAACCCTATACAGGGTGGGTGGCATCGGATTACCGTGGAACACGCGGCTGCTCGGTCGAACGATTCTAGCCTTGGCGACATCGACCAACTCGCCATTCACGAAGTTCACAAGAGTGCATGGAACGTCGGCGGCGCCCTGTGAAAACATGTAGGGCGTCAGGGATGCCCAGTCAAAGGCAAGGAGATGAAGTCATCGGCCGAGAGGCTTAGTTACCGTGATGGCGTCGAGCTCGGCTAATGTCGAGGCACCGCCAACGGCGGGCGTGCAAGTGACGGAGGGGCCGCTTGCTGCCGAGGTGCCGGCCGACGTATTCTTCCCACACCCAGGTGCATTAAGCTCCAATGCCGGCGCCGATGCCGGAGACACCAATGCCGCCTCCGCCGGAGACACCAATGGCGCTGTCGGCGCATTGTGCGAGTTGCTGCCCATGAAGCTGGGAATCGGGGGCGGCCCCTGTTGGCCACCTGCAATCCACGCCTGCAGCCCCTCAATCAAGGTAGGCACAATGGCGGTGATCGTTGCTCCTAGTTGGTCTCGCATTTTCTCTTTGACTATCTTCGGAATCCGTGCCACTTGTGTCTTGAGTTCTTGAACCTCATGCTCCTGGCTTTCTGAGCTGGTCTTTCTCTCCTTTCGCCCAGCGGTATAGTACTCCGACCATTTCGTGGACAAGCCTTTGCCGGCCACACGACCAGCTGACGACGGCTTACTGAGCTTATCCTTGTGTTTCATTACGTTCAGTGCCCTATTTAAAGTGGTGTCCCAAGGGGAGCTCTTAGATGACCCCGCGCTACTGCTTTCAGTGTCCTGCGGAAGGAGCGTGAACCATTTAGAAATTTGGCTTCATTAATTAGAATGTAACCATATGGAGCTAATTACGCACGCGGGGGGGGGGGGGTATTCCTTACCAGAACAAGCTCAAGCGCCTTGGTCTTCGGATCCGTGGTAAGCTCCTTTGTTACCGGGTCCACCTAGTACCGGGCCCTGAGAAAGTTCCTGGTCTGCTTGTCATGGTATTTATTGAAGAGGGGCGGTAGGCCTTGCTCGGCACGCTCCGCGTCCTCCTTGTCCCATATAGGTTCCGCCACTCTATAACCGCCGGGACCGAGGTTGTGGACCCCTAAGTTCAAGTCCCGCATATCTTCCCCCCACTGACTTGATTCCGCGGTTGCGTTGCTCTCGCACTTGATCTTGAACTCCAGGTAGTCAGCTTCGCTGATCGAAGGATTTGTCTCCTTGATCTTCTCATAACTATCACCTTTTTCAATCCTTCTCTTCACCGCGACTCTCCAAGTAGCCAGGGCCGTGCTCATCTTCGTGAGGGCGGCACTGTTCATTTTATTCCCTGAGGGGCATGTGTTTGCGAAGTCAGCGGGGAACTTGTATCGTTCGTGCAACTTCGTGAGAGGAGGTTGTGCAAATTCCCTCAGTCACGATGCCTTAGGTTGTCGGTGTTGGTTGAGACGGTGCTCTGGAGAATGCACCCGAGCTGTCCCGCGTACCCCTTGACTAATTCTTTGGGCGCCGTTGGATGCCCACTGGAGGACACTTCAGTAAATTCCTCCTTGACGGTGCCAAGCACGTTCGGGCGCCGGTCCTTCCATTGCCTCTTCGGTTGGCTGCCATCTGTGCGTGCGCTGCCATCATCAGTGGTGGCATCCTCGGCGGCACCATCAGTGGTGTCATCCCCGACGCCACTAGGGGTTGTGTAGTCAGGATCGGTGTCTTCCGCGGCATCCTCATAGAGGCGAGGTTCTTCTTCCATCTCCTGGGACAGCTCCTAGAATGCCTTGCCCGAACCGCCGGCCTCATCGTTGTGGGCCATGTTTCGCTCTAAATAGGAAAAAAGTTTGGTCAAAAAGTTGGTTATTGTTAAGGAACAAGACCTCTAAGTTGACCAAATAACCTAATTCTGGAGGAATGTCGCCAAAAAGTTGGTTATTGTCAAGGAACAATCGAGAGATGTTTGTGATATTGCCTAGGTGTTTTGGGATGGAACCTGTTAGTGTGTTGTTGCTAAGGTCCAAGTCCCTTCCTAACCCCCTTCTTCTTGTCTCCTCTCACTATCTCTCTCACCATCATATAATTTCTCCTTAATAAATAAATGATCTATCTCCACATACTTGGTTCTATCGTGTTGGATCGGGTTACTGGTTATGCTTATAGCTGATTTATTATTACACCACACCTTCAAAGGCCTTTTCCCAGCACCTTCATTCTGATAGAGGATTTCTACCCATAATATTTCATTAAGTCCTAGTGACATAGCTCTATACTCTGCTTTGGCTGTTGCTTTGGACATAACTAATTGATGTTTGCTTCGCCATGACACCATGTTTCCCTCCAACCAATGCACAATAGCGTAAAGCTGATATTCTGTCATCAGGACAATTCCCCCAATCGGCATTGCAATAAACATCCATATGGCCATTCTTCTTAAACCCCTTCCCAGGACTGCATTTTAGATACCGCAAAATAGGTTGTACTGCATCCATATGTCCACTCCTAGGATCAAGCATGTATCTTCCTACCACACTTGTGGCATAGGCAATGCCAGGTCTTATATGCCTTAAGTATCGGAGTCCCCCACGAAATCTGGCATCTCTTAGTACATTCTAAGAGATTTGCAGAATGCAAGGTAGACTCTATAGTTCCAAACAACAAGTAAGCATGAAACAGGAATGCAAATATGTCCACCTGATTCAAGTAAAAGATTAATGTTGCAGATTCCAATAAAAATATGATAAAGAGGGCACCACTATATATTGAGTATTGATTCATCATCATGCTTTTTTGGAGATTGATATAGCAATTTTTTTTATAGAAAATCGCCCAAAAAAAGTCATGCTAAATACACATACATGTAGTTTATCGAGTGATGGACAAAAAAATAGTTGATCCTACTTAATTAAGTACTAAGATACCCCGACCCATGCATTAGTCGCAAGTACCCCATATGTCCTATTTTTAGCAAAGTCATGCTAAAATTCACGGAAAATTTCAGCATGACCTTTGCTGAAAATAGGACATATGGAGTACCCGAATTTGCTAGAACGGAAGTTAATCGACATTCCGGCAAACTCAAGGGCCTCTCGGGGTACCTACAAAATCATTATCCCACCCAATATCATCACGACACGATGGTCGGAGACAAAACCCAGCAATATATCTTCTAGCCATGAAACCCTACCCTGATTCTCCCTTCTTCCTCTTTTTTCACTTAAACCTGCAAACATGTAGGGAAAGCAATTAATACACTGAACCGACAACTGAATTTACTAGCTCACATGGGTTGCTGGGTTGCTAGGGTTCTTATTTGCACATTCAGCAAAACAGAAACACATGGGCATCCAGGTTTGAAAAGGGAGACTGGCTATCTACTAGCAAACTGAAGAACGTGAGCAACCTAACTCAAGAAAGAGGATATATACTAGTTGGGATAAAAAGATCAAGCACAGATTTCAGTACACATACAGAACTATACTTTCAGTTCGGAACAACAAAGATTTACTTTCTAAATCACATCATTCATGGGTAGCCTAGGATAGTTTTTCAAGAATGTAACTAACATAACCATGTCTCTATCTAAAAAAACATAACCATGTCTAATATGCATGAAGGATGATGTAACTAGTGCAAGCCCTGATTTCTCCTAATATACCAGGGCCACATAGTGTATGACTTAGAGGAAATACCCAACATTATAAACAAGGTTCTAGGCTCACCACAAATAAAGACTCCGGCACACCTAAGATCAGTCAAACAGTAATCACAACAATGGCGGCAGCAAACAGTAAATTCCAGCTGCATGATCACTGGGATGGCATGGCTAATACAAACCACAATAACCGGACAACGGTCACCAAATGTGATTTTGTCCATTGCAAATAGCATTGAACCATTTCAGAAATCAAATTGACAAAACTAAGCAAGTTTCTGAACATGTCCAGTTATTACCACACTTGCAATTATAAATTACTCCATGCCATAGAAATTAGACATATGCAAACTAATGCCACATCCAGAAAAATATCCATGACAAACAACACATCACAACCAGAATTATACTTGCATATATCTAAGGTTGTAACCACATGCATAGATATGGTATGACCGTATGACCACACAATTTTCTGAATCCAACCAGAATTACCAATGAAATGCACCCAAGTCAGGCAATGGTGAATGATGGAACACAAAACAGATGGATAAACGATAGGTAAGGACTTTGAAGCATTTCATGAATTTGGATAATAGGGATGCAAAATTACAAATGCAGATCATAGGCCAGGTGAGGCGGGGCTCGCGGCCAGGGACTTCAGAGGCGCGGCCGGGCGCGGTGCGCGTGCAGCAGGAGGAAGCCCGGCACGCGGCGAGGCCGTATGCCGCGCAGCAGCAGTAAGCAGGGTTCGGGCACGATGGAGTCGGCGTCCTACGGAACCTAAATCGAAGGGGGAAAGGGGGCGAGGGAGGAGCTCACCATGGGGCTTGTGGACACCTCGGTTGCCACGGGGATGGACCTGAGCAGCGGTGGCGACGGCGAGATGGGGTCGGTCGGAGGAAGAAGAAGTGCTCGGGCCTCCTCTCCTGGTGGACGCGGGCCTCCTCCTCCTAGTGCTCCGGCGGCGGAGCGGGCGCGGGGGTCGTCGGGTGCGGGGGGTCGTCGGCAGCGGGGGGGAGGGGGATCTAGCGAGGGGGATAGCGAGATGGAGGGGGATCTGGCGCAGGGGGCGAGGGGGATCTGGCGAGGGAGGGATAGAGGGGGGAAGGTTAGCAATGGCGCACCTCCTAGGGGTGCGCCATAAGTACATCGATAGCCATGGCGCACCTCCTAGGGGTGCGCCATAAGTAACTTTTTTTATTTTTAGTTGCATCTAATAATTTTTTAGAAAATGACAATCAAATTTGAAAACATTTAAGCATGTGAAAAATATCATCAAATTTGTTATTTGAAAATATTTATGACTATGAAAAAATATCATCAAATTTGTTATTTGAAAATATCATCAAATTTGTTATTTGAAAATATTTGAAAAAATATCATCAAATTTGTTTTTTTGAATTTTTAATTGCATTCATTTGTGAATTGGTAAAACATTTATGAATATGAAAATATATCATCAAATTTGTTATTTGAAAATATTTATGAATATGAAAAAATATCATCAAATTTGTTATTTGAAAATATCATCAAATTTGTTATTTGGAAATATTTGAAAAAATATCATCAAATTTGGTTTTTTGGATTTTTAATTGCATTCATTTGTGAATTGGTAAAACATTTATGAATATGAAAAAATATCATCAAATTTGTTATTTGAAAATATTTATGAATATGAAAAAATATCATCAAATTTGTTATTTGAAATTATTTGAAAAAACATCATCAAATTTGTTTTTTTATTTTTAATTGCATTCATTTGTGAATTGGTAAAACATTTATGAATATGAAAAATTGTCATCGAATTTGAAAAAATATTCATGAATTCAAACGTGGCCATGAAATTTAAAAATATTCATGACTTCAAAAAATATTAACAAATTCAATACTTTTTGTGAGTTAGAAATTCAATACCAGAATAAACATAAATAAAAATTGGTATACCAGAATAAACGTAAATACCAGAATAAACATAAATAAATATTCACGAGGACTAGAACAGAAGAAATATCATTTGAATATGTCGAAATACAATCGATCTTAGCTAGCTATCTTTTCACAATCTTATTGCCCTTCTTTTTCGCAAATGGAGTTCTTCTGTTGAACGGACATCCTTTAGGTAGGGTGGTCATGCTTCTTCTTGTGGTGTATGCCACTTCATCGTCGTCGTCATGTTCCATCTTCGGGTGGCCGTACTTGTCGAAGTCTTGCTCATTGGCGACTCCATCCATTCCGATGATCTTCCTTTTGCCTCTCCTCACGACAACACGACTGGGCTTTGACGGGTCGGTAATGAAGAAGCATTGGTCCACTTGGGAAGCCAGTACCCATGGCTTATTTTTCGCGGTGACGTTTGCGCCCGCGGTCTTGGATTTGGCTTCGGGTATAATCATGGTGGTGAAATACTGGTCTTCTTTTAGGACGCTCTTGGCCCATCTGACACGGAACATCGGGACCTTCTCTCCAGTGTAGCTCAGCTCCCAGATCTCCTCGATCCTTCCGTAGTATTTGTCCTTGTCGTTACCGGTGTAGGATTCCATCGTTACCCCAGAGTTCTGATAACCATCACTCTTCATGTGCTTGTCCTCGGTGTAGAATGTGTAGTCGTTGATATCGTACGCCTCATAGGTCATCAGGTTGTGCTCGGCGCCCTGTGACAAGGCAAATATGAGTTTTTCTTCCACGGAAGAATCCTCATGTCCAGGGTACGACAGAAGCTTCTCCTTGAACCAACGCATGAAACATGAGTTGTGCTCTTTGATTATATCTCCGTCCGTCCTCTGTTGGCCTCGGTCATTGTACGTCTTCTCAATAAAGGTTTTGTGCTCTACCACCCAAGGATCGACCACGTCTATGTGTTTTAGCGCGACTAGGTTTGCTCTATCAAAGTCGGCGAGTCGACCCTCGAAGTCAACATGCATTTCGCGGCGACCATCGCGGTGACCCCATCCAGCGAGCCTACCGAGGTGCCTGTTGACAGGCAGACCAACGGGGTTCTCGATGCCTAGAAAATTCGTGTAGTAGGAGATGCATTCTTCGGTCAGAAAGACCCTGGCTATGCTTCCCTCTGGACGTGACATGTTGCGAACATATCCTTTGAGGACACCATTCATCCTTTCGAACGGCATTATGCCGTGCAGGAATGTCGGCCTGAGTTGGATGATATCCTCCACGATATGGACCAGCAGATGCACCATAACATCGAAGAATGCAGGCGGGAAGTACACCTCAAGATCGCATAGTATCACCACGATCTCTTCCTATAGCCTTCTGAGTTGCCTCACGCCAACCGACTTCCGAGAGATGACGTCGAAAAAGTTGCATAGGCCAAATAGCGTTTCACGGACGTGCGAGTCCATGATCCCACGGATTGCAACTGGAAGTATCTGCATCATCAGCACGTGACAGTCGTGAGACTTCATCCCGCTGAACTTCTGCTTCGCTGAGTCTAGGTATCTGCTTATCTTCCCCGCGTGACCGTAAGGAAGTTTTAGTCCTACGAGGCAGGTGAAAAACTGCTTGATCTCCTCCTGATTTAGAGTTAAGCACGCGGGAGGGTAGTCATTTCTGATCTTCTTGGCCTTTTTGCCTTTGCGATGACTTTCCATGTCCTGCTTCGCCTCATCATCATCATCATCATCATCATCATTATTAGCGTGAAGATCCTCCCTGATGCCCATTGATTTCAAGTTCGCCCTTGCTTTCGGCCCATCTTTGGTCCTCTCTGGCATGTTGAGTAGGGTACCAAGCAGACTCTCGCACACATTCTTCGTGATATGCATGACATCAAGGCTGTGAGGCACATGGAGGATCTTCCAGTACGGCAAGTCCTAGAAAACAGACCTCGTTTTCCATACCTTCAGCAGTGGCTCTGGCGCCTTTCGCTTCTTCCCCGGCTCCGGGCACTCTTTCCAATTTTTCAACAGCTCGTCTATTTCCTCGCCGCTCCTCGTACGCGGGCGTCTTCGGGGTTCGGTTTCACCATCGAACAGATCCTGGCATTTTCTCCATGAGTCATTGTCGCGAAGCCACCTTCGATGTCCCATGAACACGGTTTTCGAAGACCCGGGATCTCTATCTAGCTGGCGATACATTGTGTCATCCATGCACCTAACGCATCCAGAAAATCCGTGGACCACCTGCCCCGCGACATATCCGTAACCGAGATAGTCGTGCACCGTCATGAGCAGTGCGGCTCTCATAGGGAAATATTCTTTCTCTGCGGCATCCCACGTATTGGCTGGCATTTTCCACAGCGTGTCTAGCTCCTCTTTCAGCAGCCCCAGATACAGATTGATGTCGTTCCCTGGTTGTTTCGTCCCTTCAATTAGCTTACTCATGTGAATGTACTTCCTCTTCATGCACAACCAGGGGGGAAGGTTGTACATCCACACAAACACAGGCTAGGTGCTATGTGTGCTTCTCTGGCTGCCAAACGTATTGACTCCATCGATGCTCGCGCCCAGCACGATGTTCCTTGGATCATCCCCAAATTCTGGGTGTTCGAAGTTCAACGCTTGCCACTGGCTCGCATCCTTAGGGTGACTCAGCATCTTGTCTTTTTTATTTATATCTGGATCATTTCTGTCATCTTCTCGCTTCTTCTCCTCCCTATCTGATGGGGTTGTATACCTAGGGTAGGGTCATAGGTCTGTCCTATATACCCTTCCTAAGGACATCGCCCTAAAGCCAGCAGTAGTAGAGGGACACCATCATTCACTCGACTCAAGACATTCCACTCGAAAGGATCGAAGCACTCGACCGCACCAAAACACACTCGACGCGGCGAAGATTAAAAGTCACTCTGCACCAACGGCTGTGTATTTATTCTATAGTTTTAATGATCATTTATAGTCCTTTATAGCTAGCGTTACCTGTAACGCCCTGTCTTAACTTACATTGAACCCTTGACGTCGTGGGATGGCTGGGGTTCTGGCGCACTCTATATAAGCCACCCCCTCCTCTGGCACAAGGGTTCGCACCCCCTGTAATACACATACACATAATACAGTCGACCGCCTCCGGGCACCGAGACGTAGGGCTGTTACTTCCTCAGAGAAGGGCCTGAACTCGTAAAATACTTGTCAACAACTTCATCGTAGCTAGAACCTGCCTCTCCATCACCTACCCCCCTTCGTACTATCAGTCTTAGTACCACGACAGTTGGCGCCCACCGTGGGGCAGGTGTTTTAGCGTTTTTCCGGTGAAAGTTGCGTTTTCTCCGACCCCCATCATCATGGTTTGTGGAGGTTTGGCCGAGGGGCGCAAGATCCGTCTCGGAGCGCTCACCTTCGTCGCCGACGACTCCGCTTGGCTCCAGGAGGCACCACTCGACGTCGATGCACTCCCCGTCCGCGGGGCCACGCACTTTCGCGCATGCGTCCGTGGCGTCCTTCTCCGCCAGCCGTCGACCCAATATTGGTCGGCACCTGTGGCTTCCTTGCTCCCCGCTACCCGCCGGCGCAGGCGTTCCAGTCGGTCACGGCTCCAGCGGTGGGCGAGACATGCAGCGGCTCGTCAGTCGGCCGCTCCACAGGTCGCGGCAATCGAGCCCGATGAAAATCTTTACGGCCTGTTCGATCTGTCGACTGGTTCCATTGAGACCGCGTCCGAGTGCGATAGCAGTGACCCTGCGGCAGAAGTCCTGATGGTCGACGGACCACGCAGTCCTCCAGGCTTCGACCGCAATGATGGCGGAAACGGCGGTGGCGATCCACCGCGCGTTCATGAAGAGTACCGCCCCGAAAATCTTTCCTCTCGGCGGAGGGAAGAGCTCCGTCGCCGCAGCATGGATGCACTTCACACTCCAATCGTTGGAGATACGCCCTGGCCTTGGAAGAAGCACGACTGGCCAATCTGGCTGAGCGCACTCGACTGGAGAACCTTCAGCACGCGCTGGACGAGCGGGCTCGGGAGCGACGCCCGGAATCCAGTCAACGTCAACTTTTTCCACCGCCGACTCAGGATACCGAACTCCAATCCAAAATCTAGCAGCAGTGAGCAGAATAGCAGAGTCAATTCAGCCCTCTCAATCAGAGGCTGGCAGGGGCTTGGCACAGATCAGAGACTTGCTTCGGGCTGCTGGGGAGTTAAACACAGTGGTGTCCCAGTCGCGCAATAGGATCCACAGTGAGTCTGTAAGAGCGGACACAGTTCAGTCGGCCCATAGCCCAAAATCGCCCCTACGGCGTGACGGACATGGAGATCGACGAGATCGGTACAGGTACAACGAGCAGCCAGATTACCGTGTCCAAGATGATAGGCGTCGAGTGCCAACCCCTCCTCCGCGAAGCGGGTCTTATGCGCCTCGACAACATGATGACAGACATCCCCCCAGTGGTGGACGGAGGGTTCCAGTCGACCCCAGAGGACCAGGGTTTGATGCGAGATCCATTCTCGTTCAAAGTCTGGTCGACAGGAAGGGCATACAGGGAAGGCCCTGCCAGAGATCAACCGACTGGAAGCAGAGTGCATGTTTCCAGTCCCGAGTGTTTTAGTCGAGCCATCAGAACAGCTGTGATTCCTCCCAACTTCAGGTTGGCGACTGGAGTCAGCAAATTCACTGGGTCATCCAAGCCTGACACTTGGCTTGAAGATTACCGAGTGGCTGTACAGATTGGTGGAGGGAACGATGATGTAGCCAAGAAACATCTCCCTTTGATGCTGGAAGGGTCGGCCAGAGCATGGTTGAACCAACTGGCACAAGGCAGCATTGACAGTTGGGATGAGTTGGCCCGAGTGTTTGTTAGGACCTTCGAAGGCACTTGCAAGCGACCGGCAGGGTTGACGGAATTGCAGTCCTGTGTTCAAAAGCTAGGCGAGACCTTGAGAGACAATATTCAGAGGTGGATCAGTTTGAACCATACGGTGGAAGGAGTGTCAGATCACCAGGCAGTCTGCGCCTTCAAAGAAGGCGTCAAATACAGAGAGCTGAATCTGAAGTTTGGTCGGACTAGGGACATGACCCTCGGTCGAATGATGGAAATTGCCACCAAATATGCCAATAGCGAAGAAGAAGACCAACTCCGGAGTGGCAAGCATAAAACAGTCGCCCAAGATACCGGAGGAGGGAATTCCAGTCGGAAGCAGAAACGGAAAGCTGAACCAGCAGCTCCTGGTGAGGCATTGGCACTGACCCAAGGGAAATTCAAGGGAAAGATCAAAGGACCCTGGAATCCCAAGAAAGTGAATGATCAAGATGGCAACGATGTGTTGGACTTACCATGCCATATTCATACCAAGAAAGATGAAGAGGGTAATTTCATTTACCCAAAACATACCACTCGACAGTGTCGGCTCCTGATCCAGCAGTTTCGCGATAAACAGCCCAAAGAGAAGGAGAAAGAGTCGGATAAGAGTGATGACAAGGATGAAGATGACGATGGTTTTCCCAACATCAATTCCACTCTGATGATTTTTGCTGATGTCGAAACGAAAAGTCGACTGAAAGTGATTAACAGAGAAGTGAACATAGTTGCTCTGGCAACACCGAGCTATCTGAAGTGGTCGCAGACCGCCATTACATTCGACCAGTCTGATCACCCAGCGCACATTGCCACCCCTGGGAGGCAAGCGTTGGTGGTCGACCCAATGGTTGAAGGCACCCGACTGACTAAGGTGCTGATGGATGGTGGCAGTGGCCTGAATATCCTGTACGTGGAGACCTTGAAGGGGATGGGCATTCTGATGTCCAAACTCAGCGCGAGCAGCATGAGCTTTCATGGAGTTATCCCTGGCAAGAAGGGCCATTCACTCGGCCAAATTGCGTTGGATGTGGTTTTCGGTGATTCCAAGAATTACCGGAAAGAGAAGTTGACTTTTGAAGTCGTGGATTTCCAGAGTGCCTATCACGCTATCTTAGGCAGGCCTGCATATGCTCGTTCCATGGCTCGACCATGTTACGTCTACCTCAAGATGAAAATGCCTGGCCCTAAGGGAGTGATCACTGTGACTGGCAATCGGCAGAAGGCAGAGGAGTGCTTCCAGAAGGGCTCCAGGATCGCTGATGCACAAATGGCAGTAGTCGAGTTGCAAGAGTATCAGAAGAATGCAGATCCGAGTGATTTGCTACGATCAAAGAAGCCGGCAACCGACTCTGCTTTTCAGTCGTCTGGTGAAATCAAGCCGGTTCACATCCATCCGACTGACCCAGAGGCTGCCCCGACTTACATTTCAACCACCCTTGACAGCAAATAGGAAGAAGCGCTCATCCAGTTCCTCCGTGAGAACTGGGACATCTTCGCATGGAAGCCTGCTGACATGCCGGGTGTACCCAGGGGACTGGCTGAGCACCGTTTGCTAGTCGACCCAAAAGTGAAGCCAGTCAAAGAACATATTCGTCGGTCCGCCGTACAGAAGAGGAAAGCTATTGGTGAAGAGGTGGCCCGGCTCCTGGCGGCTGAGTTCATCAGAGAGATTTACCACTCCGAGTGGCTTGCCAATGTTGTCATGGTCCCCAAGAAGGACGACTCCCTCCGCATGTGTATTGACTTCAAACATATCAATCGGGCCTGCCCGAAGGATCATTTTCCTCTCCCCCGAATCGACCAAATCGTCGACTCGACTGTACGATGCGAGAGATTGTCCTTTTTGGACGCTTATTCCGGGTACCATCAGATCCGTCTGTATGGACCTGATGAAATAAAAACGGCGTTCGTTATGCCATTCAGACGCTTTTGTTACGTCACTATGTCGTTCGGGCTGAAGAATGCAGGAGCCACATTCATGAGGATGATTCAAAAGTGCCTGCTCACTCAAATCAGTCAGAATGTGGAGGCATACATGGATGACATCGTGGTCAAGTCGCGAAAGGGTTCCGACCTGTTGGCTGACCTCGCTGAAACCTTTGCAAGTCTCAAAAAGTATGATATCAAGCTCAATCCAGCAAAGTGCACATTTGGAGTCCCTGGCGGAAAGTTACTCGGTTTTCTTGTTTCCGAACGAGGGATCGACGCTAACCCAGAAAAGGTTGGTGCCATACTCCGAATGAAATGCCCTGTGCGTGTGCATGATGTCCAAAAGTTGACTGGATGTTTGGCCGCTCTAAGTCGATTCATTTCTCGCCTTGGTGAGAAGGCGCTTCCTCTTTACCGACTGATGAAGAAGGCTGACAAGTTCGAGTGGACTGATGAAGCTGAAGCAGCGTTTGCAGAGCTCAAAGCCCTGCTTTCCACCTAGCCGGTGTTAGCTGCCCCAATCAGCAAAGAACCTTTACTGCTTTACATTGCAGCCACTGGACAAGTTGTTAGTACTGTGCTCATGGTCGAGCGAGATGAAGAAGGAAAGACATACAAGTTCAGCGCCCAGTGTACTACCTCTCTGAAGTTTTGACCCCTTCGAAGCAAAGATATCCACACTATCGGAAACTTGTGCATGGGATATACATGACTGCGAAGAAGGTTGCTCACTATTTCTCTGATCACTCCATTACAGTCGTCAGCGACGCGCCACTATCAGAGATTCTGAACAATAGAGATGCAACTGGTCGAGTGGCCAAATGGGCGATTGAACTCCTTCCCTTAGGCATTGAGTTTGAAGCAAAGAAAGCAATCAAATCCCAAGCAATAGCTGATTTCTTGGCCAAGTGGATCGAACAGCAACTGCCGACTCAAGTTCACTCGGAACACTGGACCATGTTTTTTGATGGCTCTAAGATGTTGAATGGTTCCGGTGCTGGGGTAGTATTGGTATCCCCCTGAGGAGACAAACTCAGCTATGTCCTTCAGATTCACTTCGATTCTTCTAACAATGAAGCCGAATACGAAGCACTTCTGTATGGGTTACGTATGGCCATTTCACTCGGCATCCGCCGCCTCATGGTCTACGGCGACTCAGATTTGGTAGTCAATCAGGTGATGAAGGAATGGGATGTCAGAAGTCCAGCCATGACAGGATATTGCAATGCAGTAAGAAAGCTGAAGAAGAAATTTGAGGGGTTGGAGCTTCATCACATACCCCGACTGAAAAACCAAGCAGCCGACGATCTGGCCAAGATAGGCCAAGAGGGGAGCTATTCCCAGTAATGTGTTCTTGAAACATTTACATACACCTTCACTACAGGAAGATCGTTTCACTGAAGAGCCCCCGCAACCGAAGAGTGCCGCAGATCCGTCTGAAGTAGAAGTCCCTGCCATGGTCGACTTGATAATGGAAGTTTTGGTTATCACTCCCGACTGGACGGTCCCGTATATCGCATATATTCTCAGGAAAGAACTCCCAGAAGATGAAGAAGAGGCTAGGCAGATCGTCCGTCGATCCAAAGCCTTCACAGTATTCAGAGGGCAGTTGTTCAGAGAAAGCACGACTGGAGTCTGTCAGAAATGTATAACACCGGAGGAAGGTCAAGTGATCCTCAATGATATCCACTCAGGGACCTGTGGTCACCATGCGTCCTCTCGGACCATAGTGGCCAACGCATACCGAGCAGGTTTTTTCTAGCCACGAGCTAATGAGATGGCAAAGGATATAGTGGACAAGTGCGAAGGATGCCAGTTTTACTCCAACATGTCTCACAAGCCTACGTCAGCCCTAAAGACCATTCCACTCGTCTGGCCTTTCGCAGTCTGGGGCTTGGACATGGTTGGCCCACTCAGAACTGGAAGAAGCGGATTCACCTATGTGCTTGTGGCAGTCGACAAATTCACTAAATGGATTGAGGCTAAACCAATCAAGAACCTTGAAGCCAACACTACTGTTACCTTCATCAGAGAGTTAACCTTCAGATATGGTGTTCCTCACAGCATCATCACTGAAAATGGATCGAACTTCGATTCTGATGAGTTCAGAGCTTTCTGTGCTTCTCAAGGAACACGAGTCGACTATGCCTCAGTCGCTCACCCTCAGTCGAATGGACAAGCAGAGAGAGCAAATGGATTGATTCTTAAAGGCTTGAAACCCCGACTGATGCGTGACATCAAGCACGCGGCAGGAGCATGGGTTGATGAACTTCCATCAGTCTTATGGGGTCTGAGAACAACTCAAAACCGGTCGACTGGTCGAACTCCGTTCTTCCTAGTCTATGGAGCTGAGGCGGTACTCCCGAGTGATTTGCTTCACAATGCCCCCCGAGTTGAGCTTTTCTCAGAAAACGAAGCAGAGCAAGCACGGCAAGATGCAGTTGACCTCTTGGAAGAGGAAAGAGAGATGGCCCTGATCCGGTCGACCATCTATCAGCAAGACCTACGACGATTCCATGCCAAGAATGTGAGAGGTCGAGCATTTCAAGAGGGAGACTTGGTCCTCCGAGTAGATCAACAGAAGCCACACAAGCTTGCTCCTGCCTGGGAAGGTCCCTTCATCGTCACCCGGGTACTCCACAATGGAGCATACCATCTGTACAATGTTGAGCACGAGAGAGACGAGCCCCGAGCTTGGAATGCGGAGCTGTTCCGTCCCTTTTACACTTGAGCATTCAGTCCGTCTGGATGTAATAAAAGATGCATTTTGTAGTTTTGATTATCAAAGACAAGAGTTTTTTGATTTATCAAAATGTGTGTTGTTGATATTTGTGTCTAAAATCCCCCAGTGGGTGACTTAGCTCCGAATCCGCGTCGCCTAAGTTTTTCAAAAATCTTACCGAGTGGAAGGTCAGCCTCCACTCGGAAGCTTAGTCGCGAATCCGATTCGCCTAAGTAATTAAAATCCTACCGAGAGGTGAGCAACCCTCTCACTCGGGGGCTTAGCTGCAGTCTAGTACTCGCCTAAGTAATTAAAATCCTACCGAGTGTTGAGCAAGCCTCTCACTCAGGGGCTTAGCTACAGTCCAGTACTCGCCTAAGTAATCAAAATCCTACCGAGTGTTGAGCAACCCTCTCACTCGGGGGCTTAGCTGCAGTCCAGTACTCGCCTAAGTAATCAAAATCCTACCGAGTGTTGAGCAAGCCTCTCACTCGGAGGCTTAGCTGTAGTCCAGTACTCGCCTAAGTAATTAAAATCCTACCGAGTGGTGAGAAACCCTCTCACTCGGGGGCTTAGCTACAGTCCAGTACTCGCCTAAGTAATCAAAATCCTACCGAGTGGTGAGCAACCCTCTCACTCGGGGGCTTAGCTGCAGTCCAGTACTCGCCTAAGTAATCAAAATCCTACCGAGTGTTGAGCAAGCCTCTCACTCGGGGGCTTAGCTGCAGTCCAGTACTCACCTAAGTAATTAAAATCCTACCGACTGTTGAGCAAGCCTCTCACTCGGGGGCTTAGCTGCAGTCCAGTACTCGCCTATGTAATCAAAATCCTACCGAGTGGTGAGCAACCCTCTCACTCGGGGGCTTAGCTGCAGTCCAATACTCGCCTAAGTAATCAAAATCCTACCGAGTGTTGAGCAAGCCTCTCACTCGGAGGCTTAGCTGCAGTCCAGTACTCGCCTAAGTAATTAAAATCCTACCGAGTGGTGAGAAACCCTCTCACTCGGGGGCTTAGCTACAGTCCAGTACTCGCCTAAGTAATCAAAATCCTACCGAGTGGTGAGCAACCCTCTCACTCGGGGGCATAGCTGCAGTCCAGTACTCGCCTAAGTAATCAAAATCCTACCGAGTGGTGAGCAACCCTCTCACTCGGGGGCTTAGCTGCAGTCCAGTACTCGCCTAAGTAATCAAAATCCTACCGAGTGTTGAGCAAGCCTCTCACTCGGGGGCTTAGCTGCAGTCCAGTACTCACCTAAGTAATTAAAATCCTACCGAGTGTTGAGCAAGCCTCTCACTCGGGGGCTTAGCTGCAGTCCAGTACTCGCCTATGTAATCAAAATCCTACCGAGTGGTGAGCAACCCTCTCACTCGGGGGCTTAGCTGCAGTCCAGTACTCGCCTAAGTAATCAAAATCCTACCGAGTGTTGAGCAAGCCTCTCACTCGGGGGCTTAGCTGCAGTCCAGTACTCGCCTAAGTAATTAAAATCCTACGGAGTGTTGAGAAAGCCTCTCACTCGGGGGCTTAGCTGCAGTCCAGTACTCGCCTAAGTTACAAAAATCCCACCGAGTGACGGTCAACCCTCTCACTCGGGGGCTTAGCTGCAGTTCCGTACTCGCCTAAGTTATGAAAATCCCACCGAGTGATGGTCAATCCTCTCACTCGGGGGCTTAGCTGCAGTTCCGTACTCGCCGAAGTTATAAAAATCCTACCGAGTGGTGAGCAACCCTCTCACTCGGAGGCTTAGCTGCAGTCCAGTACTCGCCTAAGTATGATTTACGCTCCATCCTTATCCATAAGGACGACGAGGTGTAGTTCGACTGTTGCCTTCTCCTCTGAGCTCCGTCACAAGTATGATTTACGCTCCATCCTTATCCGTAAGGACGACGAGGTGCAGGTCGACTACTGCCTTCTCCTCTGAGCTCCGCCACAAGTACAACGTGCGCTCCATCTTTATTTGCAAGGACAACGAGGTGCAAGTTCAGATACAAATTCCACTCGGAGATCAAAACACAACCAAATCAGGAAATAAACCAAGTTCAGATACGCCTTAAAAGTGTCCCCAACCATGGACAAAAGAGCTCGGGTTTCAAGCCCAAAAGAGTTTATGGTTACAGGATCACTCAGCATTCCGAGGCGAATTTGAAGGATAGTACTCGGGCTCAAGCCCAAAAGAAGTTTCACTGCAAATCACTCGGCGTCCCAAGGCAAATTCAAAGCAAGGCATAAAGTTTTTCACTCCGCAGCGGGAGGACTAGCAGGCTCGACAAATTCATCCAAATCGATTCCGTCAGCGATCCGAGCGGCTGCGTCAATGAAGGTCTCCAGGAAGGACTGGAAGTTGAGCTTCTTGGTGTTGGCGACTTGGAGCGCGGCGAGCTTATCTACCCTCACGTCCTTGTAGTGGACCCGGACAAGAGACAAAGCCACATCAGCTCCGCAGCGGGCAGAAGATTTCTTCCACTCCAGCACTCGGTCAGGGATTTGGTTGAGTCGGATCATCAAAGACTCCATGTCATTCTGAAGGGTAGTATTGGGCCAGAGAGTTGAGTCGACTCGGGAAACTACCACTTTTAGTCGGGCGATGTAGTCAGTCACACTCGACAGACGAGACTCCAGTCGGAGCACGTGCATGGCAGCTTCGTCTTGGATGGGGGAGTTGATGGGGTCCAAGTTTGTCTCCACTCGCCCAGTCTCCTCTTCAAAGTTTGGGCAAAACTCTGCGTGCAGGAATGAAATGTGAGTTGACAGAAGCTTGATGAATCGACAAAGAAAAGACAATTAGAAAGAAGATACCTTCAAGCATGAGAGACAGTTTTTGGGCAAGCCCACTCAGATAGACCTCCAGATCCTTCCTCTTATTCGATAACTCGCTGGCTTTGTCTGTCAAGGCGTCCTTGTCCATCTTCAGTCGAGTGGATTCTTTGTTGGCCTCCTCAAGTGCAGTTTTCAACTTGGCATTTTCCTCTTCAAGCTTTCCGACTGAGGCCAGCTTCTCTTCAGCGAGCTTCGTCTTCTCAAGTGCTGCTTTCTGTGGCTCAGCCAGGTCACGGTCCTTTTTCTCCAGAGCTTCTTTCATTTTCTCTGCAAGAGATGACAGTCGAGTCAGAGCAAGAGAGGGGAGGACAAGACAAAGACAGTAAACTAAAACCTCACCCAACATACCAGCTGCTCCATCCTGAGCCTTCTTCAGATTCTCCTGAGCAAGTTTTAAGTCTAGGTCGAGTTGGATTTGCTTCTTCTCCAGCTCGGCATAACGAGTCCCGAGCTCACAAGATTTCTGCAAAAAATGAGCAGTCAGTCGACGAACTTACTGTTTAATTGCTTCCGAGCAATAAAAGGCAATTCCAACAGCCGAATCAAACATCCAATAGTTTTCAGACCATAGCCGACTGCCTGCAGTCGACCACGGTCTCGGGGACTACACCAAGTGGGTGCACTTAGCATGCCCCCACTGGTTCAGATACCACTCGGCAAGGTCCCCATAGACCGAGTAAAAAAAGGAGACAAAAGAGTCGAATAGTTTTCAGACCATCGCCGACTGCCCGCAGTCGACCAAGGTCTCGGGGACTACACCCAGTGGGTGCACTTAGCGTGCCCCCACTGGTTCAGTGCCACTTGGCAATGTCCGCCTTGGCCTCAAACCATAGCCGACTACCCGCAGTCGACCATGGTCTCGGGGACTACACCCAATGGGTTGCACTTAGCGTGCCCCCACTGGTTCAGTGCCACTCGGCATGGTCCTCCTTGGCCGAGTGAAGACTTTTAAACTACTCAGACCATAGCCGACTGCCCTCAGTCGACCATAGTCTCGGGGACGACACCCAGTGGGTGCACTCAGCGTGCCCCCACTGGAAAGTCAGTCGATTCCACTAAGTCGACCGAAGAAAAAAGGGATTACTCCAAAGACAAATCAGAAACACCCAGTGGGTGTACAGACCCGAAACGCAGACAGATGAAAAAGCCTTGGAAAGATTTTTCACTTACCTGGACGTTGCTTCGAAGAGCTGAACTGGCGTCGTAGGCCGCCTGGCTAGCCTCTTGAACCACCTTCATCTGCTCCAACATCAGACCTGCTTGGCGTATGGCCTCCTTGGCAGCCTCCACTTGGTCCTCAGGGACATGGTGTGCAGCGAAGAGTGAGGGAGTTTCAGTCGGAAGTGGCACAGCCGATGGCGCGGTCGATGACAAAGGCTGGGTACTCGTCAAAGGTTCATCAATGGTGACCGCGGGTCGAGTGACGTCGCCTCCCTCCTGAGGCGCCGACTCCACCACAGGCGTCGACTGAATTGCCTTCCCCGCTACTGCACCCCTGTCCTTCCAAGTGACCAGGGGCGCTTCATCATCATCATCGGGAAGGTTGATAATTTGACGCGGAGCTGCAGAAAGAAGAATTTAACATAAGAAAAGCAATCGACCGGCAGCAAGTCCGACCAACCCTGATAAAGCTGCGAAGGACTGTACCTAGGTTGGAGGTGGCGGTGTCCTGCGTTTCTTCACCCTTGTTCTTCGGGCCAGAGATATCCGAGGTTGCAGGACTGCGGTCGCAAAAATTTCAGTCGGCCATATTGTTGAATCGACCAAGACTCAGTTCACAATAATTGAGGAATTCAAGTTCAAGATCTTACGCAGAGACAGTGGGGATTATCACTTTGATCCTTGGTAAAGCTTTGGCTGGCTTGGACGATGAAGCCTTCTGTTGCTTCGGCGCCTTTTCAGTCGGCGTCGGAGAGACTGGTCGAGGGCATTTGGGTAGCCGGCTGGTCGACGGAGCAACCTTGCCACGATCGTTTAACGGGTCGTGGGCGAATTTGGACCGACTGGCCTTATGAAGCGGGGAGTCGGCGTCGTCTTCCTCACTCTTATCGTCGCTGCTCCCTTCCTCCTCGCCGCCGCTCTCGCCGCTTTCCTCCGCGCTCCCTCCTTCTCCGTCCTCGCTCGGCTACTGCGCGCCATTCGACATCGAGTACCACTCGACCATCTCCTGAAAGACAACAAGCAAGATGATCATCAGTCGACTGATAATCAGCAGTGGCACGATGATTGAACAAAGTACTCGACGGCTTTTGGATCATACCTTGTCGACCTCGTACTGGTCGCTGAGAGGAACGATCCTCCGGGACCCTCTGGGATTGTCCTTACTGCCGGTGATACACCTCAGCTGCACTTACAACATCTCCTCTGAGATCTCCTCCGGGTGAACCCGAGTGGTGTCATTGGGATCTGTATACAACCACATAGGGTGGTCTCGGTACTGGAGTGGCTGGATGCGCCGCCTGATGAAGGTCTCCAGCAGGTCCATGACAGTTACTCCCTCTCGGACAAGCTCCACGACCATGTCGACTAACACCTTCACCTGCGCCTTCTCCTCTGGAGCCACTTTCAGAGTAGAAGGCTTTTCCACTCGGGCCAAGGAAAAAGGGGGAAGGCCAGTCGAGTGTCCTGGGGTTGTTTTGTCTTGGCAATAGAACCAGGTCGATTGCCATCCCCGAACCGACTCAGGAAGCACCATGGGCGGAAAACAACTCTTCCCTCTCATTTGGATCGCCAGACCCCCGCACATCTGGACGACCTTGGTCTTATCGTCACTCGACGCGACATTCTTGACCATTTGAGAGCGACATGTGAAGATGTGCTTGAACAGCCCCCAATGTGGTCGACAGCCCAAGAAACACTCGCACAAGGAAACGAAGGCGGAAAGATAGACTATGGAGTTGGGGGTGAAGTGGTGGAGTTGCGCCCTGAAAAAGTTCATGAACGCTCGAAAGAATGGGTGTGGCGGCAGAGAAAACCCCCGATCCACATGTGTGGCGAGAAGGACGCACTCACCAGGCTGCGGTTGTGGTTCAGACTCAACCCCTGGAAGCCGTGCCTCTCCCGGAGAGAGCAAGCCCTCTTGTGCCATGTCCTGGAGATCATCCTGCGTGATGGTCGACCGGATCCAGTCCCCCTGGATCCAGCCGCGTGGCAAACCAACCCGCGACGAAGAACCGCCCCGGCTTGACGCCCTACCCTTCACCTTCACCGATGATTTCTTCGCGCACTCCAGAGCCAGCGTCTTATCCTTCACCATTGCTGAGATTGGAGCTCAGGCGGCACGGCGAAGCTAGGGCTACAGGGCGCGCGGCGGAGGAAGCAGAAGGAACAGAGGAATGGGAAGAGGATTGACGAAGCACTGTATCAAAAACCCCGGTCCAAAACCTTATATGATGCTGGTGCCGAGTGACTGACCGGTGGCCCCAGGCGATTTCACCGGATCCCGCAACTGGCGCCCTCTCGGTACGTGGCGAAAAAGGCGGCGCGGGGATCGAAGCACCCTTGCCTAATCTGGTCCGGTCGTTACAGACACCTCCGCCCCGCGCGCTTCCCAATTTTCGAATCCCGCTAAGTCCGTGGACGGCAGAGCAATTTATCAGACGAAAGATTTTCTCCCATATTTGCAATCGGAACCCAACGACAAAAGTTCACTCGACGCGAGTCAAGAATGGATCAAGGCGACTGGAAAAGCAGTCGACAGCTTCACTTTGAATCGGTTCGTCTCAACAAGACTCTCACAAGACATCGCAGTCCAATCGGAAGCACTTCCAACTCCTTCTCCATTCAAACCCTGAACCATTCGGGGGCTAATGATGGGGTTGTATACCTAGGGTAGGGTCATAGGTCTGTCCTATATACCCTTCCTAAGGACATCGCCCTAAAGCCAGTAGTAGTAGAGGGACACCATCATTCACTCGACTCAAGACATTCCACTCGGAAGGATCGAAGCACTCGACCGCACCAGAACACACTCGACGCGGTGAAGATTAAAAGTCACTCTGCACCAACGGCTGGGTATTTATTCTGTAGTTTTAATGATCATTTATAGTCCTTTATAGCTAGCCTTACCTGTAACGCCCTATCTTAACTTACATTGAACCCTTGACGTCGTGGGATGGCTGGGGTTCTGGCGCACTCTATATAATCCACCCCCTCCTCTGGCACAAGGGTTCGCACCCCCTGTAATACACATACACATAATACAGTCGACCGCCTCCGGGCACCGAGACGTAGGGCTGTTACTTCCTCAGAGAAGGGCCTGAACTCATAAAATACTTGTCAACAACTTCATCGTAGCTAGAACCTGCCTCTCCATCACCTACCCCCCTTCGTACTGTCAGTCTTAGTACCACGACACTATCCACGTGCCAACGCAGGAGTTTTGCTAGCTTAGGGTCCGCGAAATACCGCTGCAGACGAGGAGTGATCGGAAAGTACCACACCACTTTTCGAGGAGCATTCTTCCTCTTCTTGTGTCGAGTGACGCTGCAAACCGGACATATGGTAGACTCCGCGTGCTCGTCCCGATAAATGATGCAATTGTTCATGCACACATGGTATTTCACGTGCGGTAAATCCAAAGGACACACGATTTTCTTCGCCTCCTCGAAACTGGTCGGGCACTTGTTCCCCTTGGGAAGACGTTCGTGTCAGAATGACATGTTCTCGTCGAAGCATGCGTCGGTCATTTTGTGTTTTACCTTCATCTCCAGAGCCATGAGCGTTACTTTCAGACGGGTATCCTCGGGCATGCATCCTTCATACAATGGAGTAACCTCATCTATCTCCAGTTGATCCGGCTTGGCTTTCTCTCGGGCGGCAGCTCTTGCGTTATCCGTCTGCTTGAGAAGCAGCTCTTGAATATGAGGGTCCTGCACCCAGCCCATCGATGGTCCATCGTCGTCTGCTCCGGCATCTTCATCTTCATGATCATGCCCTTCGTTTTGACCTGCCTCATCATCATGTCCGACATCTTCTACATGATGACTGTGTACTGCACCTACTTCGTGATCATGTCCTGGAGATTCTTCGTCTTCTCGCCCGCCCTCGCCGCAATTGTCTTGCTGCCCTTCCTCATTTCTTGCCCGGCCCCCATGGACGACTTCATAGTCATCTTCATCACCTTGCCACCGATAGCCATCCATGAAACCACGCAAGAGCAGGTGGTACCACACCTGTATGGAATCCGGGTCGATAAGGCTCTTCAGCTTGCATCTTCGACACGGACATCTTATCTCTGTCTCGTTCTTTTGAAGCATCTCGGCCTTCGCGGAGCTCAAAAACCTATTCACGATGCCTTCGGTCATCGTGCGGACCATGGTCGCCTGCGGGGTAGAGCAAAACGATATTTTAGAACCAAAAAAAAATTTGGCATGACTTTGCCTAAAAATAGGACCAAAAAGAATGCATAGTGCCAAATTCTCGCTGAAACGGAAATGAATCAACATTCCGGCAAAATATTGGCAACTATCGCATTTCAAATACCGGTACCTGCAAACACAAACATATGCAACACCACAAACATATGCAACGCCACAAACATATGTAGATCTAGCTAGGCCATAAAAAGTGCATGTGCACGTTGTTGGAGGGAGAAAAAAGTAGATCTACAACATAAAGAAAGCTTTCCCCTTACTTACCTATCAAAAATGGAAATTTAACCACTTAATTTCGGTGAATCTATGGTGCAAATGAGGTGAGGAGGAGGAGGCAACCGAGACAAGCTTGGAGGAGGAGGTGGAGAGAATGAAGTGGGGAAAGTGAGTGTGGTAGGTGGCTGTCCAAAATATCTAACTGCTCTCAGGTTACCAATGGCGCACAACCTAACAACGCGCCATTAGTAACCCTAGTTACTAATGGCGCACCTGTTACGTGGTGCGCCATTACTAGTTTTGAAAAAAAAGTAAAAAATAAATTTGTTAGTAGTGGCGCACAGAGTGTGTGGAGCGCCATTAATAGTTAAAACTAGTAATGGCGCACTATACCCTGGTGCGCCATTACTAGTTTTGGAAAAAAAAAATTGTTAGTAGTGGCGCACCGCGGGTGTGGTGCGCCATTAGTGATATGGACACTAATGGCGCACCTACACATGGTGCGCCACTACTATATAGCAGTGGCGCACCACATGTGTGGTGCGCCATTAATGTCCATATTAGCTATAGCCCTTTTCCTAGTAGTGAGATGCCGCAGCAAGCACGGACACGTCGCGGCCAAAAGCCACAGTGCGCCCGTGCCCCTGTCTTCTTCTCCCCCTGCTTCCTGTGCTTGTCCGCGAGTGTGGACAACTTCCGCGTGATCGCTGAGCTCTTTCCCCCTCTCCCTGGCACCCTTCGTCGTCGCTCGCCGGCTTCCAGAGAGCTCCGGCGGCGCCACATAGCCCCCTCCTACTCCGGCTATATATAGAGCCCCTCCCTCCGCCTCGAAGCCTCACACCGCACCTCTCAACCAGCACGACCACGTAGCATAGCCGCAGCCCGGTCGGGCAGGCCTCTGGCCGCCGACCATGACTAGAGCTCGCCGGTGATCCCCGCAGCCCAGCTACCCTGCTCCAGAGCCCCTCGAACTCAACCAATCCCTCAGGCACATCATTGGAGGTCCACTTGTGTCGCCTGGAAGCAGTAGAGCCCCTGGAGTCGACCCTCGCCATAGCCTTCTTCCTCTCTGGAAAATCTCGACCGCCACCGCCGCTTGCGAGCTCAATTGCGAGTAGCTCTAGTCATCCCCCAACGAGCCACGGGTACAGGCAAGTGCGCCGTGACCCCCTCTCCATTTGTATCCCTCTGGTTTCGCACAAGAACCACTCCTCGCCGTCGTGAGCTCCGGCGGAGCACCACCGTGCTTTGTTTCCTCTCTCCCCCTCTCTCTCCTGACTGGTGGGGCCCGTTGTCAGCCTCTCCACTGGCACCCGAAGCGGTACGAGTGGAGGCGTATTCTGCCTTTACGCCATCGACGTCACCCCCAGGTTTTCCATTTAATTTAATTTAATTCAAAAATTTGACTACAACTTTGACCAGTGATAACTTTTAGCCTATAAGTCCAAATGAGTTGATTCTTTTTTGCATTGTGTTTGTTTCAGAGAGCTCTAGTAGCACACCAAAGTGTGGAATTTTCATTGCTGTCTTGAATTTCTGGTGATTTTCCGATTGGTCTTGATATTTCTTTGTTGTTTTTAAATATTTTCAGAGGGAGAGACTTGTCTTGAAGATAACTAGGAGGAGTGTGACCCTCCTCTGCACTAAGGCAAGCCACACCAACATTTTGATGGTGTCATTTCAATATCTATGATTTTCATACTTAAATATTAGTTCTTTTTCATGCATTTAAAATTTGGTAAATAAATATGGTTTAGTGCTAGTTACTTTATCATGCTTGGAATGCTTGCTTAAGTTACTGGTTGAATGCATGGACTAGTTTGGTCTAGTAGAATAGAATTTGACTTAATGATATTGCTATTATAAATAATGTTAGTTCTTTTTGCTAAATGGGATTTTCATATAAATTATGAGTTAATCAAAGATAATGTAGTGAGGTAGAACCAGTAAAGTTTAATGACGAGTAAGTGCAAGAAAGTCATGTTGATAAGGTTGATCCGTTCTTGTGAGTTGGATGCTTTGCATATCGATTAGTTGCATGATCATGGCATCATATGACTTGGAATAGTTTTTTCTTCAAGTTAAACTTGATAATAATCCAACTTGAATATAACGTTGATCAAGTCATGGTGACACTGAATCGGGTTTTCCTCAATGTGACCACATTTACCTTTATGGGGGGTCTTGATTCGGTCCTTTGTCGTGCCTCTCGCGGGTGCCTCCAACCAGGGAAGGTTATGGGCGTGCGGGACCCTAGCCCGGTAAGCAGACATAACCGTGTGTGCCTGTTTGTTTTTATGGTACCTTGTCCCCATTTGGGACCGTTTTTGTCACGACGGTGGCCGTTGATGCCTTTGGTAGGCACGGGGTCACCCATGACTTAGCCCTGAGAGGGAGTGGGTCGGAGTGTCCGGGAGAGTGTCATGGCAAGGGGAGGGTTTCGTCGAAACGCCGTTGGTCCACCCGAATGGGAGTGCGAGGCCATGGGTTCTGTGGTGTGGGCAAAGAGCGCTCCCTCTTTAGAGTGTATTCAATCTATCGATAGCCGCTTCCTTGGTTATGGACACAACTCGGAAGTAGGTCACACCATGGATCAACATTTATAATTAATCTTGCACACTAAATATTTATTGTTGGCACTGGCTTTGTGATGAGTCGAGAGATCATGTGCTGATCGTGAGTGATTGGCTTCAGTTGTGATCCGGGTATGATCACCGTTCGGTTACGAGGTAACCCGTGTGGTAAGCTTGTCCGAGGGACTCGGTGCACTTGCTATGCATTAACCAGAATAATTGTCATGATATTGTTTGTCATCGTGCTTATGTTTGTTGTGAGCTTGCAAGTACATTCAATGTACTGAACTAGCATGTCATGCCAGATTTCAGGCAAGTCGTATCGCATCGGAGAGCTTCCCTCATCTAGGCCGTGTCCACGTCGGTGCCCCTGTGCCATGGAGTTCCACTTCGTCGCCATTCCGCTGCTGCGTAGTTCATGTGATGGAGGCACCTTCATGTTCATTAAATAATGTACACACTGTTCAGCCGCACCGTGTGTGCCGCTTGGCCTCTTACCTCGATGTAATATCAGACTTATGCATCCGCTAGCATCAATAAAGCGTTTGTTTCTGTACCATGTTGTTGTGTGTTGCCAGAAGACTTGATCTCTGGGCTGGCAATTGAAGAAAAATCGGTTGCTCTGAACCTGGGGTGCCACAACGCTTGGTATCAGAGCGGCGCTGATTGTAGGACACGCTAGACCATAAGTGCGTTAGTGGAATGGTAGATGGTTTCGTTTGCGTGCTGGTAGTCATAGAGATTGATTGCTACATTGCATGCACGATTATCTGTTGTTATTACTAACCGTCTGATGGTTGTGAGTGTAGATGGCTCCACTTCCGATCTTGTACCATCCTGAGCCAGCTCCGTACACATCACCGCACCTGCTTCAGAACGTGTGGCGACGACTCTACCGGAGGGTGTTGATCCAGTGTATCAGATGTATCGGGAGCATCTGTCTGGTTCATTGTATGAGTACTATGTTGAGGTCACTCTACACCACAGTTCCCCTTCCGATGCTTACACTCGTTCTTCTAAGGGTGGACTCGCTTCTATGCCATCCGAGGCGGTCCAGTTTGCTGCGATCGAAGCTCTTGTACACTTGCGCTACAACGAGGTTTGCATGCACACCCACCCAGGTTTCTTTTACTACCCATCTCTGCACGAGAATGGGTGTATCCGCTTTCCTTTTATTGATCCGGCGTACGATCGTCCTTCTAGCCACCTTTGTCGTTATATCACTGCCAGTTATCTCCTGATCTACGAGTTAGCTCGAGAGCTAACCCGAGTCTGGATAGCCCTTGCCGCCGCTCGGAATAGGAACACTCTACCTACTGTCGGTTTCACTCCATACGTTCCTCCAGCCTCTGTTACCCTGGTGACCTCTCAGGGTACCACTAACCCTTTGGCAGTGACCCCTCGAAGTGCTCCTGCTGCGTGAGCTTCCGTTGTCGCTACTCCTGCAGCTCCTATGCTTAGATCCCATCCCGCACCTGCCCCTGAGGGAGAGTCCTAGAGGTAGCACCGTCGCGTCTCTTTTAACCCGGAGGTCTCCACTATCAGTTCAGGATCTGAGTCCGGCTCAGGAGAGGAGCCCGCAGCAGCGCCAGCCGAGCAGTAGATCGGTAGAGTACCACCTTCGTCATGAGTATGATGTATGGATGTAGTCGTACGTGTTATGCTGCTTAGTTTCGTGTATAAGGGTAGTGAACCCGTCATGATGTTTACCTCTTATGTTGAGTCTATGTATAATTATGTTGGAACCTTTTTATTTGCCTTGCTTTCCTTTCGTTGTTTTCTTCTAGGATTGTCATTGGCTTTCCTCCCATTCTTTTATATTTCTCATCGCGGTTGTTGTGTATTGGGAAAATAAATAATAGGATGATGCGGGGAGGCAGCAGCAACCAAGCTTGTGAGGATGTCCCTGTTCGTCGCTCCCCAAGACAGGCAGGACATTCCCCCGAGCCATACCAGCCACTTCCGTCTCCACCGCTACATCCGCCTTCCCCTGAGCAAATCATGCGAATGTTTGAAGAAAGAAGGAGCAACGATCTGATGGAACTATTAAAAAGTGTGCAAGTTATGGTTGGACAGAATAGAATTCAGAATGGTCATTACTCCAAGCTATCAGATTTTCAGAGAACCAAGCCTCCCAGTTTCAGTCAAGTTATTGATCCATTGGAAGCCGATGATTGGTTAAGGACTATTGAGAAGAAACTGGAAATTGCTCGCATTGAAGAAGGAGACAAGGTTCCCTTGGCAACACATTATCTCGAAGGAGCTGCCGCTATATGGTGGGATAATGCTAAGGCCATGTGGCCCACGGACGAGGAAATTACTTGGACTAAATTCAAGGATCATTTCCGCAAGTATCATATTCCCGCCGGAATTATGAAAATCAAGCTCGCTCTCACTCAAGGAAGCTTGTCAGTGAGTGAGTACCTGAATAAGTTCAACCATTTGGCCCGCTATTCTCTCTATGATGTGGACAAACCGGACATTATGCCAGACAGTGCCCTAAGAAAAGCAAGCCAACAGCTCCATTCTGTCCGCAAGTCAACCACCTAGAGCCATATTCCGTCCCGAGGGCCATCCAAGGTCAAATCCATCACATATCCGCCGACGAAGCCCAAGAAGACCCGGAAGTCGTCATTGGTATGTTTCCTGTTAATAGCATACCTGCAATAATTTTATTTGACTCTCGGGCTTCCCACTCTTTTATTTCGTGGAGTTTTGTTGCCCAAAACAAATTTCCTTGCTCAATTTTGGGAAAGAGTATGATGGTCCAATCCCCGGGATCGGTGCTCCAAAGCAATCTTGTCTGCCGTAATTTGGAGATTGATATCAATGGAGTCAAGTTTCCAACATCCCTGATAGTCATCGAATCTGACAAATTGGATATTATTCGGGGAATGAATTGGTTAACCCAATACCAAGTATGCATCAACTGTGCGACCAGAGAAGTTACCATGGCAAGTCAGGAAGGTCGCAGCATAAGTTTTTATGCCCGCAGAAGTATACCCAAGAAGGATATGGTTTTCACAGCTGTGACTGAAGTAGTGGAATTGATCCGGTGGTCAGTGAGTATCCAGATGTATTTCCCGAGGAATTACCAGGAATGCCGCCACACAGAGAACTGGAGTTTGCAATTGACTTGGTGCCTGGAACCGCACCGATACACAAGAAATATTATCGCATTCCTTCATCAGAATTGGTGGAATTGAAGAAACAGCTGGATGAGATGCTGCAGAAAGGATACATCCGTCCAAGCTCTTCACCGTGGGGATCACCCGCTATATTCGTGGATAAAAAGGATGGCAGTCTTCAGATGTGTGTGGACTACCGACAGCTGAATGACGTCACCATCAAAAACAAGTATCCACTACCAAAGATTGATGATTTATTTGATCAACTCAGTGGGGCCAAAGTATTCTCCAAGGTTGATTTGAGGACCGGATATCATTAATTCAAAATCAAGAAGGAAGATATTCCCAAGACCGTGTTCACCACTCGGTATGGTCTTTATGAATATACCATTATGTCCTTCGGTCTCACCAACATCCCTACCTTCTTCATGCATATGATGAATAAGGTGTTTATGGATTTCTTGCACAAAATTGTGGTGGTGTTCATCGATGACATCCTCATTTACTCAAAAAGTGAAGAAGAACACAAGGACCACCTCCGAGCAATTTTGCAAAGGCTCCGCGACCATCAGCTTTACCCAAAGTTCAGCAAATGTGAATTTTGGCTCAAGCAAGTTGGGTTTTTAGGGCATGTTCTCTCAGCAGAAGGAATAGCCGTGGATCCAAGTAAGGTGAAAGATGTTCTTGATTGGGCCGCACCCATGACAGTCTCAGAAATCCGGAGTTTCCTTGGACTAGCCGGGTATTATCGCCGTTTTGTTGAAGGATTCTCTAAGATTGCCAAGCCGATGACAGAGATCCTATAGAAGGATAAGAAGTTTGAATGGACTGAGGACTGCGAAAGGAGTTTCAATTAGTTAAAAACCAGACTGACGTCAGCACCAGTATTGACTCTTCCCGACATCTACCGCAGTTTTGATGTCTACTGCGACGCCTACAGAAAAGGCCTTGGATGTGTACTTATGCAAGATGGCAAGGTTGTGTCCTATGCATCCCGACAACTACGGCCGCAGGAATGAAATTATCCCACTCATGATTTGGAATTGGCCGCGGTGGTGCATGCTTTGAAAATTTGGAGGCACTATCTTATTCGAAAAAGGTGCCAGATATTTACCGACCACAAGAGTCTCAAGTATATCTTCACTCAACCCGATTTAAACCTTCGTCAGCGAAGATGGCTCGAGTTGGTTAGGGATTACGACCTCGGGATAAATTATCACGCGGTTAAAGCTAATGTGGTTGCTGATGCCCTCAGCCGCAAGCCTACCAGCCTGAATGTTCTAATGGATTCTTTGCCTCCTGAACTTTGTGAAGAAATTTCTCAGCTCAATTTGGTAATCGTGGATGCCAGTCTTGCCAGCATATTGGAATTTACTCCTACCCTCGAGGAAGAAATTCGCAGCGCTCAAGGAGATGACAAATCATTGCAATTATATGCCAAGCGTATGGAAGAAGGACAACGACATGATTTCTCTAAAGCTCTGCAAGGTACGCTAAGGTTTCGAGGAAGGATTTGCGTACCCAACCAAGAAAGTCTGAGAAAGAAGATATTGGCGGAAGCACACAAATCGTCGTACTCAATTCACCCAGGTGGCACCAAAATGCACCCAAGACCTTCGTCAGGTATTCTGGTGGGATGGAATGAAGAAAGACATCTCTTACTTTGTGGCTTGTTGTGATATATACAACAAGGTAAAGGCAGAACACCAAAAACCCGCCGGACTCCTTCAACCCTTACTCGTATCGCAATGGAAATTGGACGATGTCTGCATGGATTTCATCACCAGTTTACCAAGGACTCACCAAGGGAATGACGCAATATGGGTCATAGTGGACACATTAAGGAAGGTAGCCCACTTCCTTCCCATCTGGACCACCTACCGTGCTGATCAATTTGCACAATTGTATGTGTCTAGGATCGTCAGTCTGCATGGAGTGCCAGAGACCATCACCTCAGATAGAGGATCTCTCTTCACTTCAGCCTTTTGGTCCTGTCTACGTCAATCCTTGGGGCCTGCCCTGAAATACAGCACAACTTATCATCCCTAGATAGATGGACAGACTGAGTGAGTAAATCAAATACTCAAAGATATGCTCCAAGCATGTGAGTTGGCTCAAGGATCCAAGTGGGAAGACTGTCTGCCGTACGCCGAGTTTTCCTACAACAACAGTTTCCAGACCAGCTTAAAGATGTCACCCTATGAAGCCGTGTATGGCCGTAAGTGCCGCACTCCACTAAACTAGTCTCAAACCAGAGACAACCATATTTTCGGGACTGATTTGATGATCGAAGCTGAGAAGCAAGTCAAGGAGATCCGAGACAGACTGCAGTTGGCCAAGTCATGACAGAAGAGTTATTCTGATGCAAAACACCACCAGATCAACTTCGAACCCGGAGAACACGTGTATCTCTGAGTCACCCCTATGAAAGGAGTTAAGAGATTTCAGACCCGAGGAAATTGGCACCCAGATATATTGGTCCGTTTCTAGTCATGACCAAAGTCGGAATAGTTGCCTATCAGTTGGAATTGCCACCAGAACTGTCAGAGGTACACAATGTGTTTCATGTCTCACAGCTAAGGAGATGTATCTCACCACCGGAGAAAAGGACTGATATAGCAGATATAGAACTGGCTAAGGATTTAACATATGATGAAAAACCGATTAGAATATTGGATGAGACAGAAAGAGTCACTCGCAGCAAAGTGGTAAGGTTTTACAAGGTTCAATGGGAGCATCACACCGAGGAAGAGAGGAATTTTTAAGGACTACCTACCCAGAATTGTTTTCCCAAGCAACCGTATCTCGAGGACGAGATTCATCCTAAGTGGGGGAGGTTTGTGACAACCTAGATTTTGCCTTCTCTCTTTTTCCAGACTTGATTTTGCCCTTGCCTTGGATTTGAGTTTTTGGAATCAATTCAAATGGACTTATCATATGGGCATGCCCTTGACTTTTACCCAAGTGACCCATTCTACCTCTCATTCAATCTCATTTCTCTGAAAAATCACAAAATGCCCCAATGAATATTTTTCATAAAAGAAAAATATTCAATTTCTCTTCTGAAACTCATTCCAGAAACTAGTGCTCCAAAGCAACCCTCATTCTTATTGCTCCAAAAATCTTGAAATAATTCCTGAATATTCATTGAACCTTGGCCCACCTCCCCAAGCAAAAATATTGCATGACTTTTTGTAATATTTTTGCTACAGAAAATCATTTCTCTTCTGGCCCAAAAATGCACTTTGCTCAGCAAGTGTATTTTTCCTTGGTCCTATGGAGCTCATTTTTCTTGAGCCTCATTACCCTGCTAAGTAAACCTTAACCCCAGGAGATCAGCCCTAATGGCCTTCTATAAGCCCTCCAAAATAGGTGACCAAATTTCTGACCAGAAACTTGCCAGCAAGCTTGAGTCACATCTGGTCGGCCTGGCAGTGAGTTCTCAACCTCCCAAGACCTAACACTACACGAACTACAGCCCACAAGGTTTGGCCAAGCGTCGGCGTCGTTTTGACCATGCCAGTGTGGTGACCGCGTGTGGACACGGGCTCTGGCATGCGTTTGACGCGCTCTGCGTCGCGCCAGTGCTTCTGTTCAGCGCGTGCTCGAGCCAGAGCTCGCCGACGACTGCCGCGCTGTGCCACAAGCCTCGACTGTTCACCCTTGACCTCTCCCTGGCGCTCGCTGACACCGGAGACGCCGCAGCAAGCACGGCAATGTCGCGGCCAAAAGCCACAGTGCGCCCGTGCCCCCGTCTTCTTCCCCCCTGCTTCCCGTGCTCGTCCACGAGCGTGGACAGCTTCTGCGTGATTGCTGAGCTCTTTCCCCCTCTCCCTGGCGCCCTTCGTCGTCGCTCGCCACCTTCCAGAGAGCTCCGGCGGTGCCACGTAACCCCCTCCTACTTCGGCTATATATAGAGCCCCTCCCTCCGCCCCGAAGCCTCACACCGCACCTCTCAACCACCACGACCACGTAGCATAGCCGCAGCCCGGCCGGGCAGGCCTCTGGCCGCAGACCACGACCAGAGCTTGCTCGCGATCCCCGCAGCCCATCCACCCTGCTCTAGAGCCCCTCGAACTTAACCAACCCCTCAGGCGCATCACTGGAGGTCCACCGGTGTCGCCTGGAAGCAGTAGAGCCCCTGGAGTCGCCCCTCGCATCCGCCTTCTTCCTCTCTGGCAAATCCCGACCGCCACCGCAGCTTGTGAGCTCGATTGCGACCAGCTCTGGTCATCCCCGGATGAGCCACGGGTACAGGCAGGTGCGCCGTGACCCCCTCTCCATTTCTAGCCCTTTGGTTTCGCCCAAGAACCACTCCTCGCCGGCGTGGGCTCCGGCGGAGCACCACCGTGCTTTGTTTCTTCTCGCCCCCTCTATCTCCTGACTAGTGGGGCCCGTTGTCAGCCTCTCCACTCACACCCGAAGCGGTACAAGTGGAAGCGTATTCTGCCTTTACGCCATCGACATCACCCCCAGGTTTTCCCTTTAATTCAAAATTTTGACCACAACTTTGACCAGTGATAACTTTTAGCCTATAATTCCAAATGAGTTGATTCTTTTTGCATTGTGTTTGTTTCAGAGAGCTCTAGCAGCACACCAAAGTGTGGAATTTTCCTTGCTGTTTAGAATTTTTGGTGATTTTCAGATTGGTTGTTGATATTTTGTTTTGTGGTTTTTAAATATTTTCTGAGGGAGAGACTTTTCTTGAAGATAACCAGGAGGAGTGTGACCCTCCTTTGCACTAAGGCAAGCCACACCAGCATTTGGATGGTGTCATTTCAATATCTATGATTTTCATACTTAAATATTAGTTCTTTTTCATGCATTTAAAATTTGGTAAATAAATATGGTTTAATGCTAGTTACTTTGTCATGCTTGAAATGCTTGCTTAAGTTACTGGTTGAATGCATGGACTAGTTTGGTCTAGTAGAATAGAGTTTGACTTAATGATATTGCTATTATAAATAATGATAGTTCTTTTTGCTAAATGGGATTTTCATATAAATTATGAGTTAATCAAAGATAATGCAGTGAGGTAGAATAAGTAAAGTTTAATGATGAGTAAGTGCAAGAAAGCCATATTGACACTACTAGAGAAAACCTTATACATAGCATCTTAGCAGCAGCGTGGTCTAAAAACAGATGCTACTGCTAATTAGCAGTAGCGAGCTTTAGTAAACAGCGCTACTAATATCTCAGTAGCAGTAGCACTCCAGGTGAAACGAGCGCTACTACTATAATTGCCACGGTGTTGCCCCCAGGCTAGATATAGTAGTAGAGCCCTTCCGTGGGACGCGCTACTGCTAAAGTACTTAGTAGCAGCGTTTTTCTTCAAAACTCACTGCTGCTAAGTATCACCGCAACTAATTAAGTTTAGTCCCATACTGCTAAGCGAACAAGGTGTTTACCACCTTAAATAAGTTACTTCTCAACCTATCTTGAGCACTTGGTCTTCATTGAACTTAATGTGTAGGATTTGTGGCTGCAATATGAATCCTCACCTGTACCTATACAGGTACAGTGAGGATTCATGTTGACTATTTAGATTCTACACAAAAAGATCAATGATGACCAATGTATATTTTTGATGTTTTTACATTGGTTAGACTTATAGCGTTTTTTAGGACAAAGCGTTACTGATATTGGGATAAACAAAAGAAATAACTGCTTCCATTAGCAGTAGCGCTTTTCTCCAAAACGCGCTATAGATATGTTAGCTATAGCGTGTTTCCTTATGAGCGCTACTGCTAGTTCAACTTAACCACCCCCCGGCTCAAAATTTCTCTAAGTCCTCCTTTGCCCCCCTTTCCCCTACTCCCCTGTTGCCGCCGCCCGAGCCCGAGCCTGCCCTCACCGCCGCCGCCCGAGCCCGCCCTCAACCTCACCGCCACCGCCCGAGCCCGAGCCTGCCCTCACCGCCGCCACCCGAGCCCGCCCTCAACCTCACCGCCACCGCCCGCCGCCGCTCTCGACCACACCGTCGCCGCCATAGACCTCACTGCCGCCGCCCTCGACCTCACCGCCGCCGCCCGAGCCCGCTGCCTCCTGATCCCGAGCCCGCCCTGGACCCCCTACCTCCGTCGCTGAGCACCTCCCCGCCACCGTCTCTCCCCTCTCTGTAAGCCCCCACCCCTCCCCCACCCCCTCTCTCTTTGCTTAGTTAGTAGATATTTTTTTAGCAGTAGTAGATGTTAATTTAGGGTTCATAGATAATGATTTTTAGTAGTAGTGGATGTTAATTAGTAGTAGTGATGGTAATTAGTAGTAGATGTAGTAGTAGATGTTAATTAGTAGTAGTAGATGTACTAGTTTTTTTTCTATTTATAGTAAGTTTATATTTAGTAAGAACTAGTTGAATTAATAGAATTAGTTTAGTTTTAGTTGAACTAGTTTAGTTTTAGTTGAACTGGTTTAGTAAGTAAATTAATAAACTAGTTCAACTAGTTGAATTAATAGAACTAATGTATTTTTAGTAAGAAAATTAATATAACTAGTTGAACTACTTTATTTTTAGAAAGAACTAGTTTTTTCTATTTATAGTAAGTTTATATTTAGTAAGAACTAGTTGAATTAATAGAACTAGTTGAACATGTCATATTTGTTGTTAATTTTTTAGTTTAAGCAATTATTCAGGATGTATTAGTGATAACTTATAGGGTTTTTGCTTTTGCAGAAATCAAGGAGCCCCTCCATCATCCCCGTCGTCGTCCCCATCACCGACCCCCTTCGACCTCGAGCTGAGACCAGCCAAATCTCCATGTCAATATGAGTCCTATAAGATATATATGATGTAGATAAAAATATGTATATCCTATGTTGCTCAAATAGGATATGTGGTTGCCCAAGTGGCCGGTCATGTTCAGGTTACACCTCCAAGTGGCCTATGTTTTGCCGGAGTATTGATTAATTTCCGTTCCGGCAAATTTCAGGCGCTCGATATGTCCTTTTTTAGCAAAGGTCATGCCGGATTTTTTCGTGAATTCTGGCATGACTTGTGCTAGAATATGTAGGAAATATCGAGTGGCCTGGATTTTCTCAAAAAATAATGATCTAATTTAGGTTTTTAGTACATATATTTAATTGTACAAGTTTAATCTTTGAATTATGAACGTAGGAAATGTCGTACTCGGATGACGAAAGTCTCCCAGGGGAGTGCAGCTGGTGCCACGACGATCGAGGTCTGTGCGACAGGTGCCCTCACCTGGACGATGATCGGTGCTTCAGCATTAAGCTCGAGGAGACCTTCGACGTTGAAACGGTACGCAACGACGAAAGTGTTTTTTTGGTAATTAAGCACGACTTCAACTATTTCAACGTCTAATTTTCATCTTTTACAATTCGATTAGCTTATCCCATGCCATGCAAGACGCTCTGTCTTGGAGAGGATGGGTTTTGAAGACCATGAAAATTTTGAAACAAAGAAAATACACCTAAGGACCCATCATGATATGGATTTTGAAGTAAATCTGTACAATTCTCAGAGCGTAACCCATTTTGGTTGCCAAAATTGGGAAGCACTTTGCAAAATGTATGATTTTTACGAGGGTATGATTGTCACCATGGATCTTGGTGATCCTGACATCGAGCAAAACAATATGGACATTTGGGTCCTTGTTGATACGCTTCCGATTCTACCGCTATGTGAGTTTCTCAAACATAGTTATTAAATAATTTATATTGTTTATTTCAAAATAGTTGACAACTTATTTCCATTGACAGCTTATTTTCATTCTTCAAAGAATGTGTGAAAGATGGTAGACAAAACCCACTACACCGATGGCTCCGAATTAACTTATAAGGAAAATCATCTGATCGCATTTTTTACTTTCTTTGAGAATTACAATACCTATTATCAAACTCCTCCAAATTATGGTGAATACGTGCCACTAGTGCACGTGTTGAACCATGATAACTTCTATGGAGATACCCTGGTAAGGTTTTTTACTATTACGACATCCGTGCATCTTTTGCATACTTCTAAAACTAGTACATCATTGCAAACTATGAAGTTATTACTATGTTTTTCAACAGAAAATCCCGATGGATTGTGTGCGTCATCTGATGTATCAGAATGGTCGCCTTAAAGTTCTGAACTTACAGCCAGGTCATCCTACAGATCTCACCTGTGCATATCGGATTTCTGAAACCGGTGAACACATGCTAATCAAAGAATGGAAAAAATGTTTGGACATTCATAAGGAGGTTCTTGGAAGCAACATTAAGCGAAAAGCAAGAATTGGAGACGGGATAATCTGCATTCTCCATAATGGAGAGCCAGGGGCTATCTTGTTTTTTGCTATTTTACCTTAGAGAATATAGTAGGTCCTAAGAGAATGTAGTAGGTCCTAAGACAATGTGTTAGAGTTGATGATGAGGAGTAGTTGTGATTATGACTAGTGACCAACTTGCTATGTGATGTCTCATCGATGAAAACGATGATCATGAGGAGGTGTTATATGACAATGATGTATTATGATGATAAGTTGTTAATGATATGATGATGATGATATTTATTATATCATTGCGTGAAAGAACCGCAGATTAGTTTCAAGTGGATGTCCATCCACTTGAAACTAGTCCACGGTTCTTTCACCCAGTGATGTAATAACTCATTATGATGTAAAAACAATATCTAAATTGCTGATGTATGAAAACTTGTATAGAGGTGTATGAATACAAGATGAAATAAAAAAGAAATAAAATACGGAATAATAGTAGTAGCGCGGGCTGGGAGAAGCGCTACTAGTAATTACCAGTAGCGCCGCGTGGAGAAAGCGCTACTACTAAGTCGGTGTAGCAGTAGCGTAGGTTAAACAAAGCTACTGCTAACCTTTAGCTGTAGCGCCGTACCAGTAGCGCTCCTGCCCGCGCTCCTGATAGGCCTAAAACCTGCGCTGCTGCTAGGCTTTTCCCTAGTAGTGTGATAAGGTTGATCCGTTCTTGTGAGTTGCATGCTTTGCATATCGATTAGTTGCATGATCATGGCATCGTATGACTTGGAATAGTTTTTTTTCAAGTTAAACCTGATAATAATCCAACTTGAATATAATGTTGATCAAGTCATGGTGCCACTGAATCGGATTTTCCTCAGTGCAACCACATTTACCTTTATGGGGGTCTTGATTATGTCCTTTGTCGTGCCTCTCGCCGGTGCCTCCAACGAGGGAAGTTTATGGGTGTGCGGTAGCCCGTTAACTAGACATAACCTTGTGTGCCCGTTTGTTTTTATGGTACCTTATCCCTGTTTGGGACCGTTTTTGCCACGACGGTGGCAGTTGATGCCTTTGGTAGGCACGGGGTCACCCATGACTTAGCCCTGAGAGGGAGTTGGTCGGAGTGGCCGGGAGAGTGTCATGGCAAGGGGAGGGTTTCATTGGAACGCCATTGGTCCACCCGAATGGGAGTGCGAGGCCATGGGTTCTGTGGTGTGGGTAAAGTGTGCGACCTCACTACAAGAAATATGTCAACTTGTGACCTTGACTATTGGTCACTGAAAGGTCATTGTTTTTCATTTGCGACCTTTTTGTGACCAAAAACAGAAGGTCAAAAGCTGGCAGTCGTAAACTGAAATTAACGTCGTTCTCTGTGAGAAGGTCGTAGATGTTTACGACCAAAATATGCCTATTGTTTTGTTTTGGTCATTAGCAGGCTCCCCAGGCCACGTAGGCATCCAACATGGCAATCTGATGTGGCACAACAATCAGCCCGGTCCAATTCGATTTTCTACATGGGCCTAGCCCAACAAATTTGATATTTCTATTATTATTTTTCCTATGAATTCTATTGGGCTACATGGGCCAAGCCCAATATTTCAGCCTTTTTATTTCTGGGCTTTGGCCTTTTACAGTCTATTAATTATATATTTTTGGAAAATATATTTTGGAGCTGGTCCCACTAGTCATGTTAATCTCATATATTGATCCCACACATCAGAAAGTTACGAACTAGTCATATTATTTCACAAGTGGGTTGCACTGGTCAGGTTACATCTCACACACTATCAAATCACATTCATAATCAAATATTCCATACAAATAAGAGAACATGTGAAACTCGTCAAATGACACTAGATTAGTGTACTATAATTTCTGTAGATTATTACAACCTAGGTATACCAGCTATTACAATATTACAGTCAAATAGAACAGACAACTCTTTGCTGAGTAGCACTTAACGGCTTCGCGCTTTTCTTCACGTCTTCGCACTTCCAACTTTCTTAGGCCTCGAGATCCTGTAAAAGAGGAACCAAGTAAAGAAGTTACGTGCAGCTATATTTTCTACAGATCAGCTATCAACTCGATATTTATGTACACCATACAGAAATTGTTTCCAGTTAGAACAAGTTCACTTAATACTCAACTCCTTTATTTGTGTCCATTTAGTGCAAGTCCATTATCCATGCATATAAACTTTTGCTCCCAGCCAGCACCTACCCAACTAAGTACAAGTCAGGAGGCCACTACTATTAAACCAACTCAAGTGAGAGAGCCAGCAAACTAGGTGGGATATTTCCTTATCACTAAAATTAAAAATTTGAGCACACCAAAAATTGATTGTGTGTCATAAGATGATCCTGAGAGTGCAGCACCATGTTACCATCTCTAAAGCTCATTAGCCAGCAGGAAAAATTGTGTAACATATGTATAACCATTGCAAACAACCTTAGCAGAATAAGCAGAACAAAATTTCATGTAAAATCTTGGTATAACCAGTAGATTATCCCCTAATAGAAGCTAATTAGGCTCCAATACACAAGGCATAGCAAGCACAGACTAAATAAGCCACAACCATGAAACAGAGCATGGTATTACAGCAGCTCAGAGATGGAGCTAGAGGTAGGATACGGACTCACCGGAGAGGAGGTTGTAGTCGAAGCCGCACACAGGCGCCGCCACCACCGTCACCCAGGAGATGCTGCCGCTTCATCGACGGACTCATCTGGTACAAGGAGATCATCAAAATGCATCACACTCATGATCATCAAAACGCGGCAGCAGGAGCAAATACAAGTTTAGCCCACCATGAACAGGGGCACTAGGCAATCCAGTAGCAATGTCATATATAGGTAATAATAACATGACCTTAGATAATTAGTTTTTGTTCTTACTGACACACAAGTTGACAAAATGTACTCAATATATTCTAATAAAAAGGTTTGGGAGCAGAGGGAGAGGGAGGTGGAGATGGACGTGCTACCTGCTGCTGCGGTGGTGCCTCTTGGTGGTCGTGCTTGAGCTCCTCCTCCTGATGCTGCTCACTAACCTGCAGGACAAACAAGACCATGGGTGAGCTGCAGCACAGGCACATACAAGAAGTGAAGGTAAGGAGAAGAACCTGGAAGAAGAGAGGTGCTCTGTCCTCCTCCGTCCGTGCCCATCCTCCTCCTCCGTGCCTATGTCGAACAACCTCCTTTCATCGCTTGCGAGCACCATGCGCCTTGATTGGCCATGAAGCCCTTGTCCTCTGCTGCACGGATTAAACCCAAAGCATCAGTACAGCTACACTGGCACATAGTACAGACATGGCATCACAGACATTCTCTAATTGACTAGCACCCAAATATATATACATGCACCAGTTGAGAAAAATCATGACTTGAAGAAAAATCAGTGTTCCATGCACACCAAATCATTCAAAAAATAACTACACTACTACAGTTCTGAACAGCTATCGGTGCATGAACAAAATATGGAACAACAAGCACTGCATGACAACGAGAGTATATATATAGCACTCAACAATGAACAGTTATCACAGAGAACAAGATACCAAGAGATGAATGATGGCACTTAAATTCTAATCTCACATAGGAAAAGATTAGCATGGCTGCAACTGCGGCAAGACACCCAGCATGCATGTGCCTTACAAGTGGCAGCAGCTTTACTGACAAGTATGAAATTGATACCTAGCTGCAAGCATTGCTCCTCCCTGCCCAACAGAATTAACTTTTAAATAGATAGCAATGTTTATTTATTTTCACATGATTGTGGAGATATAAATTTAGGATACAGTGCATGACATATTATCATAGTTTTGAATAGCATGCTGTCTCGACACTATAGCAGCACTATACTAATTGGAGCGGGGCCACCAGGAGGATGCCGATCGCCCACGAGAGGGTGCTACAGCCCAGGGCGACATGTGGGAGCTAGAGATGTCGATGGAGTACCTGGTCAGCCTCTATTACCTGGCCACAGTTCACAAACTTAGTGTGAGCATTTTGATGACATTAACATGCAGTACAAGCAAAGATGGCATGACTGAACCTTGCATAGTAAAAACTTGCAAGGAAATAAGAACAACAATGCTGAGAAGATAAAATAGTGCATTATCTTGGAGTGTCACCAGCAGCAAGATAGCACTACTCTTCTAGTACTCTAGCAAGAAAAATAAAGTATATAATACACAGGCAAGGCAGACTTGGTGCTAATAGAATACAGGAGCAGGGAGTAGCACAGTAATTAACAAAGAGAGCATAGCAGAGCGAAAGGATCTGCTCTGCTTTGGTGCCTTTGTAACAGTAATTAACAGAGGATGAACACTACTCTGCTCTGCTTTGGAGTGCCACAACACACACGGCAATGGACTGCTACTATCCTTGATGTTGAGTGACCTCACTGCTACAAATTAACTTGATGTTCTACTACTAGTTCATTCAAGCTCATGGCCGGGAACGACCAGAATAAGAACATAATACATAGAAAACATATGTGGAAATGAGTTTCTATTCAAAACATGAACAGATTCTAGAATGAACATTCTAGAGCACAGATTCTAGAATGAAACACAACATAGTGTGGCAGAGTATTGAGGTGTTGGGTAATTCTTCAGTGGGCTAACAAAATCATCATGTTCTAGTCAGTGGCGATTTCAGAAATAAACAAAGAAAGTACAACCGCGCTGCTCTGACATATTGAAAGAACTACACACAAGTGGGTTAATACCGTGCTCAGTAGCTGAAATCCGAGACGAACTAATCATTTTCCATTTGCGACTAACAGATCGACAACGGCATGAAACCACGCGCCACACCTCGGGCCATCGGGCAATCCCGAATCCATGTCGAGATTCCAGACCAAATCAAATCGAAGCAATCCGCATATGGAATAAACAAAGGACGCGAATCAAGCCGGGGAGCGACTGACCAGTGGGCGAAGAACTCGATGAAGGCGAACTGCTCCCGCGAGGCCGTGAGGAAGGCGTCCAAGCTGGTGGGGTTGAGGTCCACGGCGTCGTCCCCCTGCGTGGCGGCCCCGGCCCCCGCCTCGTCGCCGACGCCCAGCGACCGAAGGGCGTCCGTGCGCCCCGCGAGGAAGGAGGCGACAGCGCGAACAAGGAGGAGGACTCGCGCCGCCGCGGAGGCCATGGGATCGGCAAGGAGCTGGATCTCACCGTTCCGGCGCGGCGGGGATCCGGCGATCCGTCTCGCCACATCTGTACATCTCAGGAGGGAGGGAGGGAGGTCGCCGGTGGGGTTGGTAGTCGGCCAGCGGCGGGATTGGAGAGGAACCGGGGGAGGGAGAGGAATTGAGTGGATCTCCAACCAAGGAGGGAAGGGGAGGTGGAGGCCATGGTTGTGGTCGCCGACGGTGTTGAAGTGGTGAGTGCCGCCACGGGAGAGAGAGAGGGGACGCTAGAGGGAGGTGGCCATGGCGTTCATCTAGGGTTTCGGCGTGGAGAGAAGGAGAGGGTGGAGTGGAAGGCGGAGGTCGCCGGCGGGTATGAAGTAGAGGATGTTGCCAGGGAAGTCGAGGAGTGGGGGAGGAGGTCGCCGGCGGGGCTGGGGCTGAGTTTGGGGGAGTGGAGATCGGCGGCGAGGGCGGTTTGGTGTTGAGGGAGAGGAGAGGATGGAACTGGGGGACCGAGGGGAGAGTGGGTGGGTGGGGGTGGCGGCGGGTGGGGATCTGGGGGATCGAGGGGTGGGTGGTGGGTGGGTTAGGGTTTTTGATTCTCGGGAGAAGCTCCACCATTGGATGGATGCGTGATGGATGGCTCAGATTGCGTCCAATTTGGTGATCCGCGTGAAAGCGGTTGCTCGCGTCTCATTGGTCGGCTATCTCGCAATTGAATCTCAAAATTTTGGACCCAAAACTTTGAATTTTTTTAAAACATAACAATGGCATAGTTTGTCCAAATGATCTCGTTTTTTCATAAGTGTTCATCTTAGAATGGCAAACGATGCCATAGTTCGATGGCTTTCATTTTCTTTGCACAAAATGATGATTTTCCATTTTTCGAGTGCATAAAAAGGTTTTTTTGTTAAGAATATACCAAATATTTATTCCAACATAGCACAACTCCATTTTTCAAAAATATTAGACCAAATTTTATGTAAAATGGACCAAATAGTTACAAGTCAAAAAAGCTTTTGATCCACCTCTTATAAAAAAACAAATTTCACCCATTCAGTTGGAAGCGGGGAAATTTGAATGAATATTTGTTCAAATGATTTCATATTGTGCACAAGGGTGAATCATGGAATGGCAAACAATGTTGCCTAAAGAAGTTTTCATTTTCTTTGGACGAAAAAATCATTTTCCATTTTTCGAGTGCCCAAAATGAGTTTTTTTGTGAAGGACCTACCAAATAATTGTTTCAAATTTGGACCAAATCAATTTTATAAAATACTAGGCCATATTTAATGCACAATTGACCAAATGGTTGGGTGTCAAAAGTTTTGACCCACCTCTGGTGAAAAAGACAAATTCCCGCCGATTCAGTAGGAAGCGGGTCAAATTTGAACTGCGGCTGCCTCATAGTTTGCTCTTTATTTTTTCCAAAAATCATTTCTAGGTACATAAGTATCTATTTAATCAGAGAAACACAAAAAAAATTCCAAGATTCAACCACTAGCTAGGAACGGTCATGCCCGCCGTTTTGACCGCATTTTGAAACGGGCATAAAAAATTCAAAAAAATCAAAAAATTGGGAAACCTTCACATTGTGTCATTATATGTGACCAAGTTTCCAGGAAAAATAATAAACTTGTAATACGGCAATTATTTTTAAAAAGTGTTCTCAGAAATGAGCTATCACGCTTGAAGATTCAGGGTTTTCAAGCCAAATGATCAATCTTATGGCCACATTCATGGCATAGTTTGTTCAAATGATCTCATATTGTGCACAAAGGTGCATATTGGAATGGCAAACAATATTGCCTAAGGAAGTTTTCACTTTCTTTGGATGAAAAAACCATTTTCCATTTTTCGAGTGCCCAAAAGGAGGTTTTTTTGTGAAGGACCTCCCAAATATTTGTTGCAAAATTGGACCAAATAATTTTTCTAAAATACTAGGCCATACTTAATGCACAATTCACCAAATGGTTGGGTGTAAAAAGTTTTGATCCACCTCTCGTGAAAAAGACAAATTTTCGCCGATTCAGCTCGAAGCGGGTCAAATTTGAACTGTAGCTGCCTTGTAGTTTGCTCTTTATTTTTTCCAAAAATCATTTCTAGGTACATAAGTATCTATTTAATCAGAAAGACCAAAAAAATTCCAAGATTCAACCACTAGCTAGGAACGGTCATGCCCGTCGTTTTGACCGCATTTTGAAACGGGCATAAAAAATTCAAAAAAAATCAAAAAATTGGGAAACCTTCGCATTGTGTCATTATATGTGACCAAGTTTCCAGGAAAAATAATAAACTTGTAATATGGCAATTATTTTAAAAAATGTTCTCAGAAATGAGCTATCACGCCTGAAGATTCATGGCTTGCAAGCCAAATGATCAATCTTATGGCCACATTCATGGCATAGTTTGTTCAAATGATCTCATATTGTGCACAAGGGTGCATCTTGGAATTCCAAACAATCTTGCCTAAGGGAGTTTTCATTTTCTTTGCACGGAAAATTCATTTTCCATTTTCCGAGTGCCCGAAATGAGTTTTTTTGAAGGACCTACCATATATTTGTTGCAAAATTGGACCAAATTAATTTTCTGAAATACTAGTCCATCTATAATGCACAATTGACAAAATGGTTGGGTGTCAAAAGTTTTGATCCACCTCTGGTGAAAAAGACAAATTCCTGCCGATTCAGTAGGAAGCGGGTCAAATTTGAACTGCAGCTGCCTTATTGTTTGCTCTTTATTTTTTCCAAAAATCATTTATAGTTAAATAAGTATCTACTTAAACATAAGTACATGGTTTGGTGGCGATACGTCGAGGTTTGGATGGTGGCCCAGTGCCCCAACTCCAAAGCGCGTGAACTCGCCTAACTGGTGCGTGGTCACCGCGTGACCTTGGCGTTGACATGCGTTCTGGGAGACCTAGGCATGTCTAGTGGGTTGGGCACTCCCCAGGTAGGTGCTAGGAAGAAAATGACAACAGAAGAATCTCACAAGGAGACCGACCTATGCTCAAAGATGAATTAGCAGCCAAGTGTTTGATTGGCAGTATGGGAAATGCACATGGCCAATGGGCGTGAGTTTTGGCTGAGGATGATCATCTACTAAGAAGAATGTCTTCGCAAATTTTCAGATCAAAAGGAGGATCCTAGGTGGTACTTGCTTTGCAAAGTACCACACTGGACAGAAATATGAATGTTGAAGCTGGGCTCAAAATAATGGATGGATTGAGCTGAAATTTGGTGGAGGATGGTTATTTGGGCATTGGAAAGCATCGTAGAAAATTGATACCATTTGGACATGCCAAAGTGGTACTTCCTTCACAATGCTCTTCTATGGACAGAAACTTTGGAAAACTAGTGAGAGAAATTGGATGAATGAAATGAGCTCAAATTTGGTGTATGTAAGTTACATAGGTATGGTCATGCCTTGGTAGATTTTTAGATCATTTGGGTAAGCCTAGCTAGTACTTACTTCACAAAGCTTCTCTCGAGGTAGAAACTTTGGAAATTTTCCCGAGAAAGATTTACTAAGAAAATGGATCTGAATATTATCATGTGGCAATGATTTGGGTATGGAAGAGTGCCCAAAGAGTTTGAGGGTAATAGGAGGGGTATAGATAACACTTGCTTTGCAACGTGCCAATCTGGCCATAAAATATAAATTGAACCTGGGCTCACATAGATGAGTTGACTGAGCTGCAATTTGGAGGAGGGTGATAATTTGGGTATATGAAGGAACTGTATAAATTTCATGTCATTTGGATATATAAAAAAGGTACTTCCTTCACAATGCTTCTAGGTGGACAAAAACTTTGGAAATTTGCCGAGGAAGATTTGCTAGGCAAATGGAGCTGAATTTTGTCATGCAGCAATGATTTGGATAGGAAAGAGTGCCCAAGAATTCTGAGGGCAATCAAGAATATATAAATAGCACTTCCTTCATAAAGTGCTGTTGTGAACAGAATAGGAAAATGAATATTGTTGAATTATTTTTGAACTAGGCAAGGAAGGATTTTTACATATTTGACGAAGATATGACCCAAAGAATTTATGAGATTTTTTTGGGAATTTTCGGAATGACAGAAATATAGGTTGCTTCACAACCTAGGGCAAAAGTTGACACATGGACATGACACATAGGCAAAACTGATGAGGTGGCGCCAAGTCATACCAATCCACCACAATTTACAAGGTTATGACCTTTTATATTGGTCATGATCAGTTACAAATAAGGCACCGGACCAGTGCCATCTGGTTTATGACCTTTTGGTGCAATGAAATTATGACCTTACTGGCCCTAATGGTCATTATGGTTTAGGGTTTGGAGCCCCCCGAACAGCTTTTGACCAATTGGTCTCAAATGGTCATAGATCTATGACCAATTCTTCCAGGGTCACTGACAGAAGGTCACTAGTTGACATATTTCTTGTAGTGCCTCTGCAGAGTGTATTCAATCAATCGATAGTCGCGTCCTCGGTTATGGACACAACTCGGAAGTAGGTCACACCATGGATCAACATTTATAATTAATCTTGCACACTAAATATTTTATTGTTGGCACTGGCTTTGTGATGAGTCGAGAGATCATGTGCTGATCGTGAGTGATTGGCGTTTACCAGTAGCGTTTGTTTATAACCCAACGCTACTAGTAGTTAGTAGTAGCGCTAGCTATAAAGAGCGCTATTGGTATCAGTTAGCAGTAGCGCTTGTTACCTAGCCCCACGCTACTGCTAAGTGTAACACACCACACCCCCTGGTAAAAAAAGTAGCAGCAGCGCCTGTCATCCAACCTACGCTATTGCTAGTTTAGGATCTATAGCGCTTGTTTATCTAAGTGCGCCACTGCTAATTTTTCTATGTATAACATTTTACTAGTAGCGTGTGTTTCTTGCCCGCGCTATAAGTAGTTCAACACTAGCCGTAGATATTTTGCAAGCTGCCATAGCAGTAGCGCGTATAGGTGACCCGCGCTACTGCTATGCCCGCCAGCCACCTACCACCTTTCCCCTTCTTCCTCCCTCTCTTCTTCCCCCTTCCTTTCTCCCCCTTTCCTTGCACCTTGCTTGTTCCTTTCAATGCTCCCCCTCCACCACCCCTCCATTAGAGCCCTCCCTCTCCCTCTTCTTTGCCCCTCCACCACCCCTCCATTAGAGGCCCCCTCCCTCCCCCTCTTCTTTGCCCCTCCACCACCCCTCCATTAGAGCCCCTCCCTCCCCCTCTTCTTTGCCCTCCTCCCCCTTCCATTAATGCCTTCCCTCTTCTCTCTCCCTAGCTAGCTAGCTATTTAGAGCTATATATGTAGAGCTACTAGGTAATTAAGAAGAAAGGTGCTCAATATCCCTCTCGACACATAGGTGAGCAAGAAAAGGTGTTTGTGTGGATAGGAACAAAACTATATATATATATACATATATATATATATATATATGGGCGATATGAGAATATATATACCGAAATGTGTGTGGCATAATTTGAGTTGCCTACATTGTGTATTTGATGAAATAATGTGGGTGACATGAGTTGCCTATGTTTTGCCAAAATGTCGATTCAATTCCGTTTCGGCGAATTTCGGGCAAACTCAATATGTCCTATGTTTAGGGAAGGTCATGCCGAATTTTTGTATGAATTTGATCCATGCATGCATATATACGTGGTTATAATATTTTCTACACGCGCAGGTGATCATGAAGGTCAATGGAAGGATGGTGGGAAGATATTGGCAATCCGCTGTGGATGACATGTATGAAAAAAGACTGAAGGATGTTTTATGTCTGTGTCGAAAATGCAAAGGAATAGTCAGGTTCGACCCCTTTGAGGGTGGCACATTCAACGCGCACCTGCTCATGCATGGTTTCATGCATGGCCATACTCGGTGGATAAGTGAAGATGATGATGATGATGATGTCGACGGGGCAGGAAATAACGACATGGGGCCACCAGACGAAGAGATGACCAATTATGTGCCAAAATAGGAAGACGGCCTCGGAAATGTCGATGGCGAAGAGGCAGTTCAAGGCGGTGAAGACGCGGACACGCTGCTGTCTTCGTCGCTACTAAGTTCAGCCATGCGGGACCCGCATGTTCGAGACCTGCTTCGCAAGAAGACGACTAGCGACAGAGCTGCTTCTAGAGAGGAGGCCAAACTGGCACAACTGGAGGTAGACTCGATGACTCCTTTGTATGATGGTTGCAATCCCGTGGTGACCAGCTTTAGTTTCACACTAGAACTTTTCAAGACGAAGGCAAAAAACAAATGGACAGATACAAGCCTAGATGAGCTTCTGAAGTATCTAAAGAAGGTTCTTCCCACGGGAAGCCTGTGTCCTGCTAGTGTCGAGGAGGCAAAGAAAATCGTGTGCCCTCTTGATCTGCCACACATTAGATATCACACATGCATCAATGATTGCATCATATATCAGAACGAGCACGCGGAAAAAACCATCTGTCCTAAGTGCAATGCTTCACGATATAAAAAGGCCGGAAAGAAAGCTCCACGGAAAGTTGTATGGTACTTTCCGATCCTTCCACGTCTATAGCGGTATTTCGTAGATCCTAAGGAAGCAAAGCTTATGCGCTGGCACGCGGAGAGGGTGAAGCCAGATAACAGAGATGAGCCGAAGCTGAGACACCTCGCAGATGCTAGCCAGTGGAGAGCATTAAATGCTGAATTTGATTTTTTCACAAATGATCCAAGGAACATCGTGCTTGGCGCTAGTAGTGATGGCATGAATCCATTTGGCAACCAGAACACCAATCATAGCACATGGCTCATGTTTGTATGGATGTACAACCTCCCCCTGGTTGTGCATGAAGGAAAAATACATACACATGCTATGCTTATTTAAGGGCCGAGACAACCGGGAAATGATATAAATTTGTCTCTCGGGTTACTGAAAGAGGAGCTACATACCTTATGGACAACACCGACCAAGACATGGGATGCAAGCAAAGGAGAGTATTTCTACATGAGAGCCGCACTGATCATGACGGTGCAGGACTATCTCGGTTACGCCTATCTCTCCGGCCAGGTGTGCCACGGATATTGCGGATGCACGAGGTGCATGGATGATTCAACTTCTCTGCAGCTATCGGAAGATGGCTGGTCTTCGAAAATCGTTTACATGGGGCATCAAAGATGGCTCGAGAAGGATGACTTGTGGAGAAAGCATGGAGATCTATTCAATGGTAAGGCTGAGCATCGAGGTCCTCCACGTAAGCGTAGCGGTGCAGAAATATATACGTTATTGAAGAACTGGGAAGAGTGCCCCTCGCCAGGAAAGACGAAGAAAAAGGCACTGGAGCCCCTACTGAATCTATGGAAGACGAGATCTGTTTTCTAGGACTTGGAATACTGGCCCATACCCAACATGCCTCATAGCCTTGATCAAATTCATATCACAAAAAATATCCTTGAGAGTTTGCTTTGAACATTGATGAACATGCCGGAGAGGACCAAGGATGGGCCGAAGGCAAGAAAAGACTTGGAATTTTTGAATATCAGGAAAGATCTCCAAATGCCTGGTAAAAGGTCGTCAGAGGAGACGGAGATGGAGACGGAAGATAGGGGCAAAAAAGTAAACAAGAAGGAAGAACAATATTGCCCCCCTCTTGCTTCACCTTAGATCCGAAGGAGGTCGATCAATTGTTCAAGTGCCTTGCCGGAATCAAAGTTAGTTCCGGATACTGTGGGAAGATAAGCAGATATCTAGACACTAAGAAAAAAAGGTTCAGTTGGATGAAGTCTCACGACTGTCATGTGATGATGATGCAGTTACTCCCGGTTGCACTTAGAGGGATTATGGACACACATCTGCGTGAGATGCTTACTGACCTATGCCACTTTTTTGATGCTATCTCTCGAAATTCAATCAGTGTGAAGCAACTCCATAGGCTACATGAAGAGATCGTTGTCATACTGAATGAGCTAGAGTTGTACTTCCCGCCTGCGTTCTTTGATGCCATGGTGCATCTATGTGTCCACATCGTGGACGACATCATCGACCTAGGGCCGACATTCCTACACAGCATGATGCCGTTCGAGAGGATGAATGGCGTCATCAAAGGATTCGTTCGTAACCAAAGAGTGCATTTCTTTCTGTGAGAGTTATCTAGTAGGCACCGGAGACCCTGTTGTTGGTTTGCCCGTCAACATGCACTGTGGAATGCTCGAAGGCGAAGGTCACACCAACGGTCATAGGGATGTGAATGTGTTACGCTCGGGCCGACAAAACGACCTTGATAGGGCAAACTTAGTAGGGCTACAACACCTAGATGTGCTAGAAGATTTCGTGACACTGCACAAAGAGACCATCGCAAAGAAGTACCGTGACCGTGGGGTGCACAGGACGGACGCTGAAGTTATTAGAGAGCACAACTCCACTTTCTTGCTTTGGTTCAAAGAGTGAGTTCTGGCTAATCCCCCGAAAGAGGGTTGTCCGAATGGAATGCTCATATACGCCTTAGCACATGGCCTCTCGACCAACCTCGCGACTTATCAGGCATACGATATCAACGGATACACATTCTACACGGAGGAGAAAGATATAAACAGTGATGACCAAAACTCAGGGGTGACGATGGAAGCCATGACCGGGAATGTAATTGAAAGATATTACGGAATGAGCTTAACTACTCTGGATTGCATAGCGTGACGATGTTCCGTGACAGATGGGCAAAGAATGTACAGAGAGAAAACCGACATTTCACTACCATGTGTATACCCGACTCCGATAGCGGTACTGTCAACGCCATCGCCAAAATGAGCCATGGGTACACTCTAAACATGTGACACAATGTTTCTTCATAACTGATCCGATCAATCCCAGCCGTGTTGTCGTGAGGAGAAGCAAAAGGAGCATCGCCGGAATGGATGGAGTCGCCAACGAGGAAGACTATTACTAGTACGGTGATCCGATGAGGGAAGATGATGCTGATGACGATGAAACATACGTCAAAAGAAGAATGAAGACTACATTACCTACGAAAGATCGTAATCCCTGGAGAAGGAAAAGTCACGACCATGGGCTCAATTATTCGACAACGAACAAAAGAGGGAAGAAGATCAGTCTGAAGCGTCATCGTTGCCCAAGCTGACAAACTAATCCACAATTTTTGTGTGTGTCTAGCTATTTTGTATACCGCCGATAGCGGTCAAATGATGTAATACATATTATACTAATTATTATCCGGAGGGTAACAGTGGTATTGCTCCAACGACAGACCAAATTAAACCCTAGCTAGCTAGAGCTATATATACCCATGCTATACAAACTTTGTACAAATGCAAATGAAAGATAAGAAAAAGAAAAGTGCAAATGAAAGAAAAATAAAAAGAAAAAGAAAAAGCAACTAATAAGTTGTGGAAAATGAAATGAAAGAAAAATAAAAAGAAATAGGAAGGAAGTTTGTGGAATATGAAAAAGAAAAAGAAAAAGAATAATAAAAATAAAAATAGAAATATAAATAAAATTTAAAGGAAGAAAGTTTGTGGAATATGAAAAAGAACAAGAAAAATAAAAATAAAAAGAAAACAAAAAATGAAAAATAATAAGAATAAGAATAATAAAAGTAAAAAGGGAAATAAAAATAAAATAAAAAGGAAGGAAGTTTGTGGAATATGAAAAAGAAAAAGAAAAAAAGAAAAAGAAAAAAAGAAAAAGAAAAAGTTAGAAGTAGCGCGTTTTCACTAGGGCGGCGCTATAGCTAAGAAAAAGAAAAGGAAAAAAAGAAAAAGAAAAAGTTAGCAATAACGCGTTTTTGCTAGGGCAGCGCTATAGCTAAGAAAAATAAAAAGAAAAAAAGAAAAATAAAAAGTTAGCAGTAGCGCGTTTTTGCTAGGGCAGCGCTATAGCTAAGTTAGCTATAGCGCGTTTTGCTAAGACGCGCTATAGCTAAGTTGCGTATACAGAGCTACTGCACCCATCTCTTTCCTCTGTCTCACTCGCTCGATCCGATCGATCCCCTTTCTTTGTGTCGCCCCTCCCCGGCCGCCGACGCCGCACCAGACCCTGACGCAGCGCCCGCCCACGCCACCGTCGACGCACGCCGCCCCGACACTCCTTCCCCCCTTGCCGCCCCGTCCCCATAGCTCCACCCGCCAGCCCGGCCCCTCCCCCCGTGCCGCCCCTCTCCCCCGAGTTCTCCCCTCCACCGGCTGGCGCCCCTCCCCCGAGCAGTCCCTCCACCGATCGGCACCCCTCCTCCAGCAGTATCTCTCTCTCTCTCTCTCTCTCTCTCTCTCTCTCTCTCTCTCTCTCTCTCTCTTTCTCTCTTACCAGCCGTACGTGTTCTCTGCAGCAGGTTTGGCTCCTCCGGAAGCAAGGTGCTCGGCAAGGAGGAGAAGGACGCCGGACGCAAGGTGCTTGGCTCCTCTGGCAGCAGGGTGCATCCCTCTCCCGCCCCCCTCTACCTCAAGATCTGGATGCCATCATCATCAATATTGCATCTTCTATACATATTGCATCTTCTACACTTGCTTCATTGCTTCATTACACTTGCTCTGTTCCTCTTAAGGAATGCTACTGTTAAATCCTCTTAAGATGGTTTGCTACTATTTAGTTAGTGCTTGTTTAGTCTCATGGGCTGCTTTGCCCTATGTATATGTTTGTTGGATGGAGTGAAAGGGAGACATGGTTGTCTTTTTTATGTTTGAGAAAGGAGAAGATGAGTCTGGTGTAAGCCATGGATGATGATATGATATTAGGGATGAAAGATCTTGTGCAGATACACTCTGATGTGGCACTGTCTCCTAGTTAAATTTAGCAGCATCTGGTTGTTGAGCCCTCTCTCTGTGGAGGCCATATTATTTAATTGTTGTTAATATTGGGTTAGTTCCCCCATAGAGGAGCTTTGGGTAGGGTACTAGTGATGTGGATTAGTAAGTAGATCAGATCTTGCTTGTGATTAGCAGCCATAGTTTAGTAGTAGTAGTGGTTAGGCTGGTGCGGTAGGATAGGAGTAGCCATGTTGAATTGTTGGGCATTGGTCAGCGTGCCAACCAGTGGAAGGAAGGAGCAGAGGGAGTTTGGTCAAAGTCCACTGGCAGGACCGAGGCACTTGCACTATTTTTAACCCTCAAGTTGTTTTTCATACAGGAGGTGTTAAGAATATTGTGAAGACCTATTTTGTTTGGACTTTTCGTACTGGAATGCTACTATAGTTGTTCAAATACTAGTTTGTGACAATTGTTTCTTTTATTACCAGATGGTTTGTATCCAGAATCTGTCTATTTTTTTAACTTGCCTCTAAATGTGTCCATTTTACATTAGAAGACGAAGAATAATCTATGTAGTTTGCGGTTGTTAAAATGAAATGCAATTGTTGTCCATTGGATTCATATTTGTAGTTCCTAAAGTATTTGGAGTTCAAATGAAATGCTGTCCATTGGAGTCCATTTGGTGGCTCCATTGCATTCTGCTAGTGTTGGCACATGGTAGTGAAATGCTACTTCAGCACATAGTGCTTATTGTCATTTGCAGGTAAATCGATTGCGAGTGACCTATGTTTTTCCGGAAATGTTGATTCTTCATTTCCATTCCGGCAAATTTCAGGCACTCTATATGTGCACTTTCTAGCAAAGGTCATGCCGAAATTTTCCGTAAATTTCGGCATGACTTGTGCTAGAAAGTTGGACATATTGAGTGCTCGAGATTTGTCGCGACGGGAATGAAACGACATTTCTGGCAAAACAAAGGTCACTTTTTTTTTCATTATTCACTTTATTATATAAAGCTCGATAATTAAACGACTACGACATTGAACCCTGGGAAACATGACCGACACCGATGAGGCCGGAGGTTCTCAGTCCCAATTAGGTCGAGCACACGCCTACGTCGACTTTCTAGGGGAATTAGGAGAGACAACAAGCTGGGTGTCAGGACCCCCTTGCCATGACGCATAACAACGATGGTGGCCCAGGCACCGACACTGATGCCACCAACGACACTGGCACTGAGACTGGCGCTGATGATGTTGCTAACTACAACACGGAAGGTGGGACCTCCCAAGCCAGTGAGGGAAAGAAGGAAAAGAGGACACAACGCCCAAATGAGGTCGGCACTGGAAGACTGGTGGTCCCGGCTGTGCACCCTGCCGAGTTCGAGCCAATAGAGCCGCGGGAAGTGGCAGCGTGTTACGACAACCAACTAGCATGCATCCTACGGGATACAGCTAACATCAACACCACGAAAATACGGAAGAATGAAAATTTGAAGAAGCTGCTCCTAACTAGGTTGCACGCAAGATTCCTGTTCCCCGGTCGGAATGACGATGTCGACCCATGGGATGATGATGCCATGAAAAAAATCAACAACAAAGCCCTAGGGAAGTTCAGCAACGCACTGAGCGCTTGGAAAACTAGGGTGAAAAAGGCGATTGAAGTGGACCATGAAACCTACGCTGAGATTGTTGCAGACAATTCCAAAATTACGATAGAGGACTTTGAAAAGTTCAAGGAGACTTGCAATGAAGAAGCTGCCAAGGTCAGGTCGGAGAGAGGCAAGCAACTGCAGGCAAAGAACATGGGGAACCACCGCCTTGGAAGTCGTGGTTACACGGGAAAGAGGCTTGTGTGGGCTAAGGAGGACGCAGAACGTGAATGTCAGGGGATCCTAGACCTATTGGCTGAGTTCACCGACCAGCAGGAGCACGACTTCATCAGGGCCCAATTCTCTTGGGACCCCCAAAAAAGATTTTTTCACCGACGGGCCGACTAGGAAATTCATGAGATTACTGGTAATTATCCTTTTATGACCTTACATATTAGCATCTAATCAATGAAGTCTACTACATTCTAGTCGCATTCGTAAATGATTCATGATCCATTTTGCAGAAGAGCAACACAAGCTTGCGACCGAAAGCGACTCGTCGACTCAGTCGACTCAGTCGTCGGCGAAGTACAAGTGGGACACTCCTTTCAACCGGGTCATGAACATAATGATTGGACACCCGCCCGGCCAGCGGCCGCAATATGGACGTGTGCACGGCGCCCGGGATGGCGCCACATGGAAGTAATATTATAACGAGGACCCCGAGGCCAAAAGACAGAGAAAGAAGTTTAGTCAACTGACTATCGACGAGAAGGTGGCGCAGGCGATGGAGAAAGCAAAAGATGAGACCAAAGCTGAGATAATCGCTGCCTGTAGAGATGATATGGTGGCTGCCTTTACAAGCTTGATTCCAACTATGGTCACATGGGCGCAACAAAATCCAAACGCGCCACCAAGTGATTTTCCCATGCCCAGCTTCACCGGGAGCAATGCAATGAACACTGCAACCATACCCATACCTAGTATGGCAACCGCACCCGCACCTCCTCCAGCACCTGCTCCTGCACCCAGCTCTCACAGTAGCCCTAGCTCCGTCTCTGGCTTGAATGTCGGGCCGTCAACATTGGCTGAGCTTGACGCCCTCACGGTAAATACGTGTCGCACCTTCATCAACTCAACTAATTAATTAATCTTCAGTTGTCGTTCTTTTTGGATCTTTGACGCCGCACATATATGTCTTTGTAGGCCGACTCCACTCAATGCACCCTCCTTTACGACATGAAGGGCGGCAGGTTGGTGGATGTGGGGAAGGGTACTATAGTCAAGCCTAAGGATCGATTGTTTCACCGCCGGCAGATGTGCCTTAAGGGTCTCCGTGGCGAGTGTGAAAGCGGGCTACGAGGGTTTCCCTCGTCCAATACAAACCGATGGAGAGGATGACGAGACCCCCACGCAGCTTGGCCAATGCAAAAATTGGCCGATCCTGTGGCCAAAAAATCTTCTTCGTGTCGAGGTGGCCGGGAGCACACCAACGGGACCACAGGAAGGTATGACCACACCACCACCTACACAAGTACAACCATCATCTGTGCTACCTGAGATCGAGAGACATGAGGAAGGAGGGCCAACCGTTCCGGCAGATGATGCCATCTGCCCCATGGAAGAGGATATGGATCATGACATGGAGGTGGCCGATGACCCTCTCCAGTATTTCAATACTGCCTTTGACAACGAAGTAACAATGAGTCAACCATATGAATATGAGATGCATGTTCAAGAGCCAGAACGTCCTCGGGAGTGCAAGAAGTCTTTGTTCATGCAATCCTCGCAGGACACGCCTCCAGATGCCGGCTCCACCCAAGCTCAACTAATTAGCCAGAGTCGTCCAATGTTGAGCCCGACAACACTAGGGGTGGTGCTCAAGGAGGGTCTGACAGACCCACCAGCACCTGAGCCCACCAAGAAGAAGTAGAGGAAGAGACCAACGGTGAGAAAATCCAATAAAGCCGGCAATGTTGGTTCTAGCAGCCAGCCGCCTTCGACCAAGGTTAATAGTGTACTGATGAAACATGCGCCATTAATCCATGTCGCGGGAGAGCTAATGGTACCGGTGAATGCACTAGCTCCATAGCAGGGGATCTCAGGCGACTCCATGACCATGTGCTTTTGACAGAGAGAAGCCTCCTCGCCTCGGATGATCCAGGATACCCACTTTATACGGTTCATGTGCCGAGCAGTTGCAAGATGTATGCCCACACATGCCCCGCGGACCTCTTCTTCCCGACGTTTGGTTACATCTTCTAGATGTTTCAAATGAGGACACTCAATTTTACATTCGTCCGCCTGTATGCGCTGCACATGAACTACATCCTCATGAGAGAGCAAGTCACCGGTCTTGCGGTCGCGGACCCATACTACATGCATGAGGGCTTCTTGTCAATCAACGATGCCAACAGTCAATATGCGAGTCAGTACATCGAAGAATTCTTGGTCAGCGATAAGGACAAAGAAACGATTCTCCTACCTTATCATCCGAGGTAAGTCATCCGCGGATAGCACTATAACACATTCGTGCATTTCAATAGTTACTTTGCACGCATGGAGGCTAACTTGATCGTGTATTTTGCGCAGCGGGGGGTGTTGTGTCGTTCTCATCGTTCTTTACCCACGTTACGCCTGTGCTCTATATTTGGACCCGTCGAAGAACATACAGAACAAAGATTACACACACATAAATTATGTTGTGGACAGAGCTATGCTGGGCTTCAGCATGCGGGGTGGCTACATCCAATGCAAAAAACAAATAAGGCCGGGCTTTGTTTCGGCCACAAGACTAACTTCTGTTGCATCGAGCAACCGACAAGAAGTGACAATGATGGATTCTACGTCATCCAACTAATGATGGAGTACAAAAGGGATGTGCAATCACTTTGCATGAAATCTTCATCCGATACCCATAATCCAGAGATGGCCGGAGCATTTGGAGCCATGCCGGATAATCGACTTCGAAATGATTTCTACCGGATCCAGCAGGAAATTGCGTCCATCATCATGAAAGCTGTCTTCGAAGAGAATGGGATGTTCTACGGCGGCCCAATATCGCGAGCTGACGTCCGAACCCGCATTGCCCTACAGCGTCAAGACATGACGCCTTTCACTAAGCTTGGGTGCACCCTTTCGGATATGGACAGATGGGAAGAGTGCACTGCTTAAAAACAATGTGTCTGTTTAGTTACTTGTTACTTTATGTACGACGAAACTTGGAATCTCTCAGTACGACGAAGCTATTAGATGTATGGTGCCGCGCTCTAGTTAATTACTTTCGGTACGATGAAATTTGTTAACTATGTTTACTATATATGTTGCTTCTATTTCATAACTGTTTCATTGAATTCTCTTCATGATATATATGTGCATCTCTGACAGGTATATAGATCAACGATGGCGAGGAAATGGTATGCCGTGTATGTAGGGCATTTTCCGGGTGTGTATGATGAGTGGCCAGAGTGTCAGGCCCAAGTCTCTGGCTTCTCCGGCGGAAGCCAAAAAGGGTTTGATAGCAGAGCGAAAGCCGAAGCTAGTTACTTGAGTTTCATAGCATAACAGGGGATTCAGAACCAGCGCCGCTGCAAAAACTACTACATAATACCGCTTTTGATCATCGTGATCGCTCTTATCTTGTATGTCATAGTTTAGGTAGATGATGAAACATGTGTCTACAGTGACAATGTAAGAGACATGTGATCATTAACTTGTATCGCTATTTCGAGATGATGATGAGATCGACATCATTTGTGTTGAGACCATGTTGATATGATGAGACTATGTTGTACCACTTCGATGATGATGATGAGACATTCCTTTTTCATATAGTTTCAGTGTATGTGTATGTTGTAATTGTATAAAACCTGTAAAAATACGAATACATCAACATAAAAAAAGAAAATACTAGCAGTAGTGTGGGGTATTGGAGTAGTAGCAGCGCTGCTTACCAGTAGCGTTGGTTGTAGGGGCACGCTACTAGTATTAGCAGTAGCGATGGACAGAGGTGCGCTACTACTAGATATAGATAGCAGTAGCGCTGGTTCAAACTAGCGCTACTGCTAAAAATAGCTGTAGCGCCGTAGCAGTAGCGCGCCTGCCCGAGCTACTAATAGCCAAAAAACCAGCGCTACTGGTAAGGGTTTTCCTAGTAGTGCTCCTCTGCACTAAGGCAAGCCACAACAGCATTTGGAGGGTGTCATTTCAATATCTATGATTTTCATACTTAAATATGATTTCTTTTTCATGCATTTAAATTTTGGTAAATAAATATGGTTTAATGCTAGTTACTTTCATGCTTGAAATGCTTGCTTAAGTTACTGGTTGAATGCATGGACTAGTTTTGTCTAGTAGAATAGAGTTTGACTTAATGATATTTCTCTTATAAATAATGATAGTTATATTTTCTAAATGGCTTTTTCATATAAATTATGAGTTAATCAAAGATAATGCAGTGAGGTAGAACCAGTAAAGTTTAATGATGAGTAAGTGCAAGAAAGCCATATTTATAAGGTTGATCCGTTCTTGTGATTTGCATGCTTTGCACATCGATTAGTTGCATGATCATGGCATCGTATGACTTGGAATAGTTTTTTTCCAAGTTAAACCTGATAATATTCCAACTTGAATATAACGTTGATCAAGTCATGGTGCCACTGAATCGGGTTTCCTCAGTGCGACCACATTTACCTTTATGGGGTGTCTTGATTCGGTCCTTTGTCGTGCCTCTCGCTGGTGCCTCCAACGAGGGAAGGTTATGGGTGTGCGGTAGCCCGTTAAGCAGACATAACCTTGTGTCCCAGTTTGTTTTTATGGTACCTTATCCCCGTTTGGGACCGTTTTAGCCAAGACGGTGGCCGTTGATGCCTTTGGTAGGCACGGGGTCACCCATGACTTAGCCCGGAGAGGTAGTTAGTCGGAGTGGCCGGGAGAGTGTCATGGCAAGGGGAGGGTTTCATCGGAACGCCATTGGTCCACTCGAATGGGAGTGTGAGGCCATGAGTTCTGTGATGTGGGTAAAGTGCGCTACCTCTGCAGAGTGTATTCAATCTATCGATGGTCGCGTCCTCGGTTATTGACACAACTCGGAAGTAGGTCACACCATGGATCAACATTTATAATTAATCTTGCACACTAAATATTTTATTGTTGGCACTGGCTTTGTGATGAGTCAAGAGATCATGTGCTGATCGTGAGTGATTGGCTTCAGTTATGATCCGGGTATGATCACCGTTCGGTTATGAGGTAACCCGTCTGGTAAGCGAGTCCAAGGGACTCAGTGCACATGTTGGTTTCACCGCATTAGTAGCATTACCTGCATTGCATTAACCGAAATAATTGTCATGATATTGCATTGCATTTTTCCTTCTGTAGTCTTTTTTTCTAGTTTCTCTTGATGTCTTCTTCTTTTTTCTCTTTCTTCTTCTGATTTTTCTAGGGCTTACCTCAAGCCCGTAAGACTACCCTACTTAGTTTTTATTAATAAAAGTTGCAGTGGGGTGTTTACCCTACTGTTTATAGTCAAAAAAGTAATAATTGTCATGATACCGTTTGTCATCGTGCTTATGTTTGTTGTGAGCTTGCAAGTACATTCAATGTACTGACCTGGCGTGTCATGCCAGATTTCAGTCAAGTCGTATCGCATCGGAGAGCTTCCCTCGTCTAGGCCGTGTCCACGTCGGTATCCCTGTGCCATGGAGTTCCACTTCGTCGTCATTCCGCTGCCGCGTAGTTCATGTGATCGAGGCCCCTTCATGTTCATTAAATAATGTACATACTGTTCAGCCGCACCGTGTGTGCCGCTTGGCCTCTTACCTCGATGTAATATCAAACTTATTTATCCACTAGCATCAATAAAGCGGTTGTTTCTGTACCATGTTGTTGTGTGTTGCCAGAAGACTTGATCTCTGGGCTGGCAATGCAAGGTAAACCGGTTGCTCTGAGCCGGGGTGCCACAAGCGGTAGAAATGCAAGAATATCAGAAGAATGCAGACCGAGTGATTTGTTACGTGCCAACAAGCCTGCTTCAGAGTCTGCATTTTAGTCATCCGGTGAAACAAAGCCAATACACATTCACCCGACCGATCCGAATGCTGCTCTGACTCATATCTCAACAACACTCGACAACAAATAGGAAGAAGCGCTCATCCAGTTCCTCCGTGAGAACTGGACATCTTTGCACGGAAACCTTCTGACATGCCAGGTGTACCCAGGGGACTGGCTGAGCACCATTTGTGAGTCGACCTGAAAGCAAAACCTATTAAAGAGCACCTCCATCGGTCCGCCATGGGGAAGAGGAAGGCAATTGGTGATGAGGTGGCTTGGCTTCTGGCAGCTGAGTTCATCCGCGAGATATACCACTCTGAGTGGCTTGCCAATGTTGTCATGGTCCCCAAGAAAGATGATTCACTTCGTATGTGTATCGACTTCAAGCATGTCAATCGGGCCTGCCCGAAAGATCATTTCCCTCTACCTCGCATCGATCAAATTGTTGACTCGACTGCGGGATGTGAGCGTTTGTCCTTTCTGGATGCGTATTCCGGGTATCATCAGATCCGACTATATGGACCCGATGAAATAAAAACAGCCACCCCATTCGGGTGCTTTTGGTATGTTACCATGCCCTTTGGTCTCAGGAATGCTGGTGCCACATTCATGCAAATGATCCATAAGTGCCTGCTCACTCAAATCAGTCGGAATGTGGAAGCTTACATGGATGACATCATTGTCAAGTCACAGAAAGGTTCTGACCTGCTGACTGACCTTGCTGAAACCTTTGCCAACTTGAGAAGATATAATATCAAGCTTAATCCGTCAAAGTGCACATTCGGAGTCCCAGGTGGAAAGTTACCCAGTTTCCTCATTTCCAAACAAGGGATCGACGCAAACCCAGAGAAAGTTGGTGCAATCATCTGAATGAAACGCCCCGTGCGTGTGCACGACGTTCAGAAGCTTACTGGTTGTTTGGCCGCATTGAGCCGATTCATCTCTCGTCTCAGTGAAAAGGCATTGCCTCTTTACCGACTGATGAAGAAACCTGACAAGTTCGAGTGGAGTCATGAAGCTAAAGCAGCGTTTGTAGAGCTCAAAGCCCTGCTTTCCACCCAGCCGGTTCTTGTTGCTCCAATCAGCAAAGAACCTCTACTTCTGTATATAGCAGCCACTAGACAAGTTGTCAGCACAGTGCTCATGGTCGAGCGGGAAGAAGAAGGCGAAGCCTACAAAGTTCAACGCCCAGTGTACTGCATTTCTGAAGTCTTGACTCCGTCCAAGCAGAGATATCCGCATTATCAGAAGCTTGTTTATGTAATTTATTTAACCACGAAGAAAGTTGCACACTACTTCTCAGACCACTCGGTTTCAGTCGTCAGTGATGCTCCATTGTCTGAAATTCTAAACAACAGAGATGCAACTGGTCGAGTGGCAAAGTGGGCGATTGAACTCCTTCCGTTAGATATCACGCTTGAGGCAAAGAAAGCAATCAAGTCCCAAGCAATAGCAGATTTCTTGGCCGAGTGGATTGAACAGCAGCTACCGACTCAGATCTAGTCGGAACATTGGAATATGTTCTTTGATGGGTCCAAGATGTTGAATGGGTCAGGTGTTGGCATAGTCCTAGTGTCTCCACGAGGCGACAAACTCAGTTATGTCCTTCAAATCCACTTCGACTCCTCAAATAATGAAGCAGAGTATGAAGCACTATTATATGGGCTGAGTATGGCCATCTCACTCGGCATCCATCGCCTGATGGTCTACGGTGACTCAGATCTAGTGGTTAATCAGGTAATGAAGTTGTGGGATATCAGGAGTCCTGCCATGACTGGTTATTGCAATGCAGTAAGAAAGCTGGAGAAGAAATTTGAAGGGTTAGAGCTCCATCATATACCCCAACTCAAGAATCAAGCAGCTGATGAGCTAGCGAAAATTGGTTCCAAGCGGGAGTCTATTCCCAGTAATGTGTTTTTGGAGCATCTCCACACCCCGTCTATTCAAGAAGATCCCTTTACAGAGGAGCCTCCACAACCAATAAGTTCTACCGATCCGACTGAGGTTGAAGTTCCAGCTGTGGTCGACCTGATCATGGAAGTTTTAGAGATTACTGCCGACTGGACAGTACCCTATGTTGCATATCTGCTCAGAAAGGAGCTCCCGGAAGATGAAGATGAGGCTCGCCAGATCGTCCATCGATCCAAAGCCTTCACACTGATCGGCGGTCGGCTTTTCAGAGAAAGTGTCACTGGAGTTGCTCAGCGGTGCATAACTCCAGAAGAAGGTCGATTGATCTTGAATGAAATACACTCAGGGACCTATGGTCACCATGCTTCCTCTCGGACCATTGTGGCCAAAGCATACCGAGCGGGCTTTTACTGGCCACGGGCGAATGATATGGCAAAAGATATAGTCGACAGGTGTGAAGGTTGTCAGTTTTACTCCAATATGTCTCACAAACCTGCATCTGCCTTGAGAACCATTCCGCTTGTCTGGCCATTTGCTATTTGGGGATTGGATATGGTTGGACCTCTGAGGACTGGCAGAAGCGGCTTCACCCATCTTCTCGTGGCAGTCGACAAGTTCACTAAATGGATTGAAGCCAAACCCATCAAAAACCTCGACACAAGTACTGCTGTCAGCTTCATCAGAGAGTTAACATTCAAATATGGGGTTCCGCATAGCATCATCATGGACAATCGTTCAAACTTTGATTCAGATGAGTTCAAGGCTTTCCGTGCTTCCCAAGGCACTCGGGTCGACTATGCTTCAGTCGCCCACCCGCAGTCGAATGGGCAAGCCGAAAGAGCAAATGGTTTGATCCTCCAAGGGCTGAAACCTTGATTTATGTGTGACCTCAAGCATGCGGTAGGCGCTTGGGTAGACGAGCTACCATCAGTCATTTGGGGATTGAGAACAACACCAAATCGGTCGACTGGTCGGACTCCCTTCTTCATGGTCTATGGGGCTGAAGCCATGCCATCGAGTGATTTACTTCACAACGCACCCCGAATAAAACTTTTCTCAGAGGCTGAAGCATAACAAGCTCGACAAAACACTGTGGATCTTCTGGAAGAAGAAAGGGAGATCGCCTTGATCCGGTCGACCATTTATCAACAAGACCTTCATCGATTCCATGCCAGAAACATGAGGGGTCGAGCATTTCAGGAAGGGGACCTTGTGCTCCGAGTGGATAAGTAACGGCCTCATAAGCTTGCTCCCGCTTGGGAACGCCCCTTCATCATGACCAAAGTGCTCCACAATGGGGCGTATCACCTCTACAAAATGGAACAGAAGAAAGACGAGCCATGCTCTTGGAATGCGGAGCTGCTCTGCCATTTTCATACCTAAACATTCAGACTGATGAGATGTAACAAGAACTACCTTTCAGTTTGTTTATCAAAGAAGCAGTTTTATAGTCTCCTAAATGATTGTTGTTGCATATGCATGTGTTCAAAATCCCCCCAGTGGGTGGCTTAGCCGCGAACCCGATTTGCCTAAGTTTCACAAACAAACTCCGAGTGAAGAGCAACCCTCTCACTCGGGGGCTTAGCCGCGAACCTGATTCGCCTAAGTTTTGAAAATCCTACCGAGTGAAGAGCAATCCTCTCACTCGGAGGCTTAGCTGCAGTTCCGTACTCGCCTAACTTTTGAAAATCCTACCGAGTGAAGAGCAATCCTCTCACTCGGGGGCTTAGTTGCACTTCCGTACTCGCCTAAGTTTTGAAAAATCGTACCGAGTGAAGAGCAATCCTCTCACTCGGGGGTTTAGCTGCAGTTCCGTACTCGCCTAAGTTTTGAAAATACAACCGAGTGAAGAGCAATCCTCTCACTCGGAGGCTTAGCTGCAGTTCCGTACTCGCCTAAGTTTTTGAAAATCCTACCGAGTGAAGATCAATCCTCTCGCTCAGAGGCTTAGCTGCAGTTCCGTACTCACCTAAGTTTTGAAAATCCTACCGAGTGAAGAGCAATCCGCTCACTCGGGGGCTTAGCTGCAGTTCCGTACTCGCCTAAGTTTTGAAAAATCCTACCGTGTGAAGAGCAATCCTGTCACTCAAGGGGTTTAGCTGCAGTTCCGTACTAGCCTAAGTTTTGAAAATCCTACCGAGTGAAGAGCAATCCTCTCACTCGGAGGCTTAGCTGCAGTTCCGTACTTGCCTAAGTTTTTGAAAATCCTACTGAGTGAAGAGAAATCCTCTCACTCGGAGGCTTAGCTGCACTTCTGTACTTGCCTAAGTTTTGAAAATCCTACCGAGTGAAGAGCAATCCTCTCACTCGGGGGCTTAGCTGCAGTTCCGTACAGGCCTATGTTTTGAAAATCCTACCGAGTGAAGAGCAATCCTCTCACTTGGAGGCTTAGCTGCAGTCTCGTACATGCCTAAGTGTAAAAACGCACCGAGTGGGGAGCGATCCTCCCCCTTGGGGACTTAGCTGGGAAGTCGGTCTGCCTAAGTTTCATAACAAATTCCGAGTGAAGACCAACCCTCTCACTCAGAAACTTAGTCACACGCTTCGAGCTATGCCACAAATACAATATCCGCTCCATCCCGATCCGCATGGACGATGAGGTGCAGGTCAACCGCGACCTCCTCCTCGGAGCTGCGTCACAACTACAACGTCTGTTCCATCCCGATCCGCAAGGACGACGAGGTGCAGGTCGTCCGTGCCCTTCTCCTCGGAGCTACGTCATAAGTACAACATCTGCTCCATCCCGATCCGCAAGGATGACAAGGTGCAGGTCGTGTGCAGCATCAAGTGCTCACGTCCACGACCCTCTCGTCAGAAGCTGCACCACAAGAATAACATCTGTTGCGAGTGGAGAGGCAAAGTTTCACACGGAGTCAAGAGATTCGAAAGCGATTAAGCGAAAGCAACCGTATTCAAAGAAGAACTGAGTTCAGATAAATCCCGCAAGGTTCAGAATCGCAGATGAAAGTGCTCGAGCATCAAGCCTGAGGGAATTTAACGGTTACAAAATCACTCGGCAAACCGAGGCAAATTTAATCAAGGCATAAAGTTTTTTCACTCCTCAGGGGGAGCACTGGCAGGCTCGACGAACTCGTCCAGGTCAATCCCGTCTGCAATGCGAGTGGCTGCTTCGATGAAGGTCTCCATGAAGGACTGGAAGTTAAGCTTCTTGGTATTGGCTACATTGAGCGCTGCTAGCTTCTCTTCCTTGGCCTCTTTGCAATGAACACGAACAAGAGACAGAGCCACGTCAGCACCACACCGAGCAGGTGACTTCTTCCATTCCTGCACTCGACTAGGGATCTCATTAAGTCAAGTCATCAGAGACTCGAGATCATTCTGGAATGTTGCCCGTGGCCAGAGCACCGTGTCAATCCGCGACACTGCCACCTTCAGTCATGCGAGATAGTCCATGGCGCTGGCAAGGCGATATTCCAGTCGGAGCACGTTCATGGTAGCTTCATCTTTGACAGGGGAGTCGATGGGGTCCAAGCTCGTTTCAATTCGCCCAGTCTCTTCCTCGAAGTTTTGGCATAGTTTCATGATGCCATGCCATGTCTTGATTGAACTTATGCCATGTTATGGTTGAGATGTGATGCTATGTTTTGTTGTTGCCATACTAGTAGTAAGTTTGATATGCCATGTTATTGCCATGATAGTAGTTGCCATGATGTTGTTCATGTTTATTTTGATCCATGTCTCTAGTTAATATCATGCCAAGCTTAGTTTCTGCTATGAGATATGTTATTGCAGACGCTTGGTTCTTGCTTTGTCATCTGTTTGTTTGGATGGTATGTATTTGGTTGTCTTGCAAGTACATTCAATGTACTGACCTGGCGTGTCATGCCAGTTTTGTAGGTCGTGCCCAAATTGTTCGCCTTTTCCGATGTGCTACGCTGTAATCTTGCCAGTCTTGTAAGTTGTGGAGCCCAGCCGGAGTCGATATGCTACCAAACCAAGACTTCCGCCGCCATTTAAATAGGCTTAGGGCTATGCCAGATAATTGTATTCATCAATGATGTAATCATATACACATGTATTTGATGAATATTATTGTACCTAGAATGTTGTATCATGGACCTGTCGTGCGTCAGGTGTTATCCTGGGCTGATGTGCTCCATGCAGATCGGGGTGCCACAGGAGATGGTAATATATATATGGATGAGCGGGCACAGCGACCCGTGCGGACTGAGCACCGAGGAATGCCGACCGCGGAGGTGGCAAACTTGGTGAACGAGATCTCCGACCTCCGACTGGAGGTGCCCTGGGAGTTCGGCAAGGAGCCGTACTCCCGCGCGAACCCGCCGCCTGCCGTAAGTTACTTGATCTCTTCTTTCTTCAATTCTTCTTTGCTTGATTTGTCTTGTGGTTTGATCAGTCTGCCTCCTTTCCTCAGAACAGATCCTCGAGTCGGACGCAGCCGACGCCGCGGCGGGGGCGGATGGTCCCTATGAGCCGGACCGGGCCGTAAGCGACGTGGATGAGCCCGACTTGGGGGCAGCTGCCCTCAAAGATGACGCCACAGGCGGCTTCCATGGGGCAGATGGCCCTGAAGAGGGCGGAGGCCTCGAGTCCTGGCCTGATGAGGCCGACGATGAAGACGAGCCGCGCCATGCGCTGGCGTTCGAGAAGGCGGTCGTGGGCTCCTCCACCGCGCCGACCGCACAAGCCGGCTCGCGCAAGCGTAAGCAAGGCGCCGCTCTCTTCGGCAGCGCGCCAAAGAAGACCAAGAACCCGGCCGCCGCGACCAGGCGGAAGGAGGCCGCCGCCAAGGTGGCCAAATTCCAGAGGCTCCCGAAGGCGCCTCCCCTGGTGTCGACGTGAGTATCTCCTCTGCATTTTTCTTATCTTGCAGCTTCCATCTGAGCTCTCAGGTTCACTTTCTTGAATTTTTAGGGCCCCGCTCTCTCTCGAGAAGTCGGCCCCCGCCTCCGTCGTTGGGTCGGCGCAGACTTCCTCCACCTCCCTGCGAATCGATCCGGCTGTCGACCTCTGGGAGGCGAAGGAGCGGAACTTGCGGGAGGCACGCACGGAGCAGGAAACCGCCCGCCGGGAGAAGGCGGCGGCGGACATGGCTGAAGCTGCCACGCTGCAGAAGCTGGCAGAGGCCGAGGCCGCCGCCGCAGCGAAGAAGTGGCTTGAAGAAGCCGCACGCGGACAGGAACCACTATTCGTCGTGCCCCTGAGCTCTGCGCCTCCGCCGCCAGACTTTGAGGCACCGACCAGGGGAGCCGGCGACGAGCACCCAATCATGGAGAGGGAGGGCGGCGACATCGCTATGCCGGACGTGGTAGTGCCCCCACCACCGCCATCTTTGGGGGCGCGGGACAAGCAGCCGGCAGATCCGCCGGTGCCGCTAGCCGGAAATGAGATGGTGACGGGCCCGACTCCTGAGGCCCGCACACCATCGCGTCGCCGGCCCGCGAAGGCGACTTTAGCACCTTGCCCACGGGAAGCCATCACCGCGAGCTCCTCGATCCCGGACACCGAGGCGACCAGCGCCGCGCCGGCTGGTTGGACGCCGAATCGAGCTATCTTGGATGTCCAGGCCAAGCTCCGAGCTGAGGCCGATGCCCTCAAGAGCTGCAACAACGCGTTCCTGGAATCGCGAGCAGCCATCTGGGTGAGCTTCTCCCTTCTTTGTTTTTGATTTATACTTCTCTGTGGGGGCGCGCCAGCGCACCCACTGGGTGTAGTCCCCGAGTTTCGGGCCGGCTGCTGAGCTGGCGACCCGGAACTTCTATATGCAAGCTCTGAGTGCGGCTTTATCTGACATCTTTTTTGTAGAACTATCACAATATTCGCACGGCCGCCTTCAACTCCAAGGTCCAAGAGCTGGACCAGCGAACCGCCAACTTGTCGGAAAGCGGGAGTAAGTCTTTTTATTTCTTCGCGGGGGCACGCTGGCGCACCCGCGGGCTGTAATCCCCAAGATTCGGGCCGACTGCTGAGCAGTTGGGTCGGATCTCCTCGGCAACTGTTCTTCTTTTCTGTTGATTCTGACGACTCCTTTCTCCGCGGGGGCGCGCTGGCGCACCCGCGGGCTGTAGTCCCCGAGATGTGGGCCGACTGCTGTGCAGTCGGGCCGGATCTCCCCAGCGACTATACTTCTTCTCTGTTGGCACTGACGCCTTTCCCTTCTTTTACTTTCTGCAGGGGCCAATGCTGCCTTGCAGCAGCAGCTGGGCGAGGCCAACACCGCACTGTGCGCCAAGGAGGTGGAGTGCGGCAAGCTGACTGAAGAGCGTGACCGGCTGGTCACGCAACTGGCGGAGCAGGCGGAGCTACTCAAGAAAGCCTAGAAGGAGGCAGAGGACAGGGAGACCGGTCTCCTTGCTGAGTTCGCGCCTGAACGGTCCGCCTGGACCGAGAAGGAGGCGATGCTGACCTCCGGCTTTCATGAGATCGAAGACATAGTTGATGGTGAGCTTCCCTCTTTTTCCTTCTTCGAGCTGCCGGCTGCTGGCCGAGCCCGTCTCTTGTCTCTTACTTTAGCTTTTTCTTTCTGTTTTGGGCAGACTTCTTCCCTGGTCACTCCGTCGCTGCCAACCAGGCCATCAAGGCTGATCGTGAGCAACGGAGGGCGGAAGGCACGCAGATTGCGGCCAACACCCCCCGGACCCTCAGCGAACAGTTCATCAGCACCCCGGCCCGCCTCCAGCCGGCTCACCGGATGCTTCGCCGTCTTCAGCGTGCTGGGGCGCAGGCCGTCTCTGCTCTGTGGCAAGGCGTGCCGGCTCCGCGCACTCCCACTCGGACTGCCGACTGGCTGGAAGTGGCGGCCGGCCGTGAGGCCTGGAAGGGCTCCTTGGCCCAAGCTGGAGCTCGCCGGGCCTTGGAGTTTGCCAAGGCATGGTACCCTGGGCTAGATCTAGCCCAGCTGACCACGTTTTGGCTGGAGGCCCAAGGAGAGCTGGCGGCGGTGGAGCGTGCTCTCATCACTCGGGCAGCGGCGATCGCCGACTACACCGACACCAGCGTCTTCATCCCTGAGCCGACGGAGCAGGGCGTCGCGGCGCAACCAGAGTGGTTCGGGCTGGATCCGGAAGGCGGCAAGGACTCGGCCGAAGTGATCGACTCCAGCGATGAGGGGGAAGACGAGGAGGACAAGGAAGACGAAGTGGAGACGCCAGAGGTCGGAGCGGACGACCAGCCTCAGCTCGACCGCGCCTCCAGCAACGAGCCACGCCCAAGCAAGCCGACTGCTGCTCGAGGCGACCAAGCGGAGACTGGCCAGCCGACCGCTCCACCAACCGGCGCCACCGACTCCGCCGTCCCGCCAATCTCGTCTGCTGCTCCCTAGGCCGTCAACTTGTCTTTTTACTCTTCCTGCTTATCAGTCTCAACAAACTTTGTTAATTTCGCACAATTCCACCCGCGGGGTGTATTGAACTTCTGTTGAATGCCGGCCAAGGGCCTTTTGACATGTAAAATATTCTTTTGCCGGGTTCTACCTTTTCTTGCTTTCCGTCCCTTGGCATTTTTCCTTTGCCGCCTTCCCTTAATTGCCGTCTTGCCAACCAAACAGCCGCTCTGTAGACTGTGGCTGGATCAAGTACTTAGCCACTTTCGGGAAGACAAGTACTTGGTCGACTGGGGCTTTGTAGCAAGCTTTAAGTAGAAGCCGGCCGGCCGGCTGCTTAGCAGCCGGTCGGCAGAGCGGGGAGCCAGCTTGAGCTATGCGTATGCTTTGAGTCCTTAGCCATTTTTCGTGTGGGCACCCTTTCTTCCCTTGACTCCTGCCCGCCGGTCAGTCGCTCTGCGAGCTGCGGCTTCTGGCAGGAGCCGGTTTAGGTGCCAACGTACTATTTGTTCGGCTGCAGGAAGCATTCGCATAGGACAAGGCGGCAAGCCTCTGGGCCGACTGGTCGGACCCGGTGCCAGGTGAAAAATAATGGAATGCGCATTCATGAGCATAAAACTTATTATATATAAAAGAGGGCAGTCCCCGAGCTCTTCTCGGGGGTCCCGGAGTTTTCATACTTAGTACAAAAGTTGGCGTGGTGCATACTGCATCAACTGTAAAACCTTCGGAGGAGATTTGCGTTCCAAGGCCGCTCCGTCTCCTTGCCGGAGTCGTCTCTCTTGCGTGCTCGAGGCTTCTGAGCGTCGATGAGGTAGTAGGAGTCATTGCCCAACACCTTGTTGATGATGAAGGGGCCTTCCCAAGGTGCCGAAAGCTTGTGCTGGCCGGCTGTTCGCTGGATCAGCCGGAGCACAAGGTCTCCCTCTTGGAAGGATCTTGGTTTGACCTTCCGATTGTAGTATCGGCGTAGGCTCTGCTGGTAGATGGCGGACCGGTTGAGTGCCAACAGCCGGCCCTCTTCCAGCAGATCGATGCCGTCTTCTCGTGCCTCTCTTGCGTCCTCCTTAGTGTACATGGTGACTCGAGGGAAGTCGAATTCTACGTCCGTCGGGATGACGTCTTTGGCACCGTAGACGAGGAAGAAAGGTGTGAAGCCGGTTGATTTGTTTGGAGTTGTGCGTAGGCTCCAGAGGACGGCCGGCAGCTCATCGAGCCAGCAGCCAGCCGAACGCTCCAGAGGCTCGACCAGTCGGGGCTTGATGCCGGACAAGATGAGGCCGTTTGCTCGCTCGACCTGGCCGTTTGACTATGGGTGGGCAACGGACGCTAAGTCCAGCCGGATGCCCTGTGTTGTGCAGAAACGGGCCAAGGCGCCTTTGGCGAAGTTTGTGCCGTTGTCGGTGATGATGTTGTGCGGTATGCCATACCGAATGGTGATGTCGGAGATGAAAGTCACAGCAGTCGGGCCATTCAACTTCTTGATTGGTTTTGCTTCTATCCAGTTGGTGAACTTGTCAACTGCAACAAGTAGATGAGTCATGCCACCTCGCGCCATCTTGAACGGTCCCACCATGTCCAGGCCCCAAACGGCAAAGGGCCAGGCAATGGGGATAGTCTTGAGTGCAGAAGCCAACATGTGTGGCTTGGAGCGAAATTTCTGGCACCCTTTGCACATCTGGACCAAGTCTTTGGCCTCTTCTGTTGCAGTCGGCCAGAAAAAACCATGGCCGAAAGCCTTGGCAACAAGTGCTCTTGAAGCCGCGTGGTGACCGCACTCGCCTTGGTGAATATCTTTGAGGATTGATAGGCCTTTCTCCGGCTGTACGTAGCGCTAGTATACGCCAGTGACGTTGCGCCTTACTAGCTCTCTGTTGATGATGGTGTATGCTGTTGCCCGACGTTGCACTTGCCGGGCCGAGATCTCATCAGTCGGCAGCTCTTTGTTCACCAGGAATTTCAGAATGGGCTGAGCCCATGAAGGTGCTGCTATCTCTTCAACTGCCAGGACTGCTACTAGCACAAGGGTGGCTGGGCCGGGAGGCGGCGGGTTGGAGTCAGCTGCCACTTGCTGCGTCGTTGAAGTCCCCGGGCCGACTGCTGCAGTCCTCGGGCCGGGTGCTGAAGTCCCCGGGCCGGGTGCTGCAGTCCCGGAGCCGGGTTCTGAAGTCCCCGGGCCGGGTGCGACTGCTGCAGTCCCCGAGCCGCCTGCCGAAGTCCCCGCGCCGACTGCTGAGGTCCCCAAGTCGGATCCGACTGCTTCGGGGTCAGCCGGCACGAAAATGGAATCTGATTCTAGGGACGGCTTGACAAACGGTTTGAGGAGGCGCTGTAGGGCGACGCCGGCTGGTATTGCTTGCCGGGTGGAGCTGATCCGTGCCAGGGCATCTGCCGGCTCGTTGTCGTTTCTTGGCACATGGAGGAACTCGCACCCTTCAAAGTATCCGCTGAGCTGCTGGACGAGGAAGAGGTAGTTTGCCATGTTTGCATCCTTGGCTTCCCAGTCACCTGACGACTGCTGGACCACCAAGTCAGAGTCACCATAGCACAGGATCCGGCGAATGTCGAGTTCCTTGGCAAGCCGGAGCCCGTGTATGAGTGCCTCATATTCAGCTACATTGTTGGAGGCGGCGAAGTGGATTTGCAGCACATATCTAAGCTTGTCGCCTTTGGGAGAGGTGAGGATGATGCCGGCTCCCAGACCGGTGCGCATCTTGGAGCCATCAAAGTGCATCCGCCAATGGGTGGAATCCGGCGCTGGCGGCAGGTACTGGGTCTCGGTCCAGTCGACGAGGAAGTCGGCCAGTGCTTGGGACTTGATGGCGGTGCGAGGTTGGTAGTAGATGGTGTAGGGGGCCAGATCTATAGCCCATTTGGCCACTCGGCCAGAGGCATATCTACTTCCAATTACTCGGCAAGTGGGGCAGTGCAAACAACAGTGACTGGATGCTCTTGAAAGTATGGCTTCAGCTTCTTGGCGGCGAAATGCACACCGTAGCACATCTTCTGGTAGTGACGGTAGTTTTGCTTGGAGGTGGACATCACTTAGCTTAAGTAATAGACCGGCCTCTAGACTGGTAGTGCTTTGCCGTCTTCTTTGCACTCGACAACAATGACAGTGCTGACCACCCGGCTGGTGGCGGCGATGTAGAGGAGCATGGGCTCCTTATCGGCCGGAACCGCCAGAACAGGCAGAGTGGTCAACATCTTCTTGAGCTAGAGGAAAGCTTCATCTGCCTTGTCATTCCACTCGAAAAAAGTGGTCTTCTTCATGAGCTGGTACAGGGGAAGAGCCTTCTCGCCTAGCCGACTGGTGAAACGGCTGATGGATGCCAAACAGCCGGTGAACTTCTACACATCCAACAGTCGGGTGGGTACCTCCATCCTCTCGATGGCTTTGATCTTCACAGGGTTGCATTCGATGCCACGTTCTGAGACCAGAAAACCAAGAAGCTGGCCGGCTGGTACTCCAAAGACACATTTTTCTGGGTTGAGCTTGATCTGAAAGCGGCGCAGGTTGTAAAAGGTGTCCTTGAGGTCTTCCAGCAGAGTGTCGCGCTTCTCCGTCTTCGCCACAATATCGTCCACGTAAACGTGGGCATTTCTTCCCAGTTGCTTGAGGAGGCACTTCTGCATGCAACGCTGAAACGTGGCGCCGGCATTCCTCAAGCCGAACGTCATGGTCAGGTAGCAGAAGGCTCCAAATGGTGTGATGAAGGCGGTCTTCAGTCTGTCTGCTGGGTTCCGCTTGATCTAATGGTACCCTGAGTATGCATCCAGAAAGCTCAGCAACTCGCATCCGGCTGTGGAGTCTATCACTAGGTCAATTCTTGGCAAAGCGAAGGGATCCTTGGGGCAGGCTTTGTTGAGGCCGGTATAATCAATACACATGCGCCACTACTTGTTCTTATTCAACACTAGCACTGGGTTGGCTAGCCACTCCAGAAAGAAAACCTCCATAATGAAGCCGGCTGCCAGAAGCCGGGCTATCTCCTCTCCCACAACTCTTCTCTTCTCTTCGGACCGGCTTGGCGTCAGGTCGGACGTGTAGTTTGTGCTCGGCGAAATCCGTCGGAACACCCGGCTTGTCTTTGGGGGACCATGCAAAGATGTCCCGATTCTCACGGAGGAAATCGACGAGCTCGCCTTCCTATTTGCTGTCTAGGTTTGCACCTATGACAGCGTGCCTCTCTGGGTGCTCCGGATCCAAGGGTATCCTCTTTGTCTCTTTGGCCGGCTTGAACGAGCCCTCGGCTTCCGACTCCTTGGGGTCGGGCGACATCTCCGGCTGCTTGCTTGCCATCGCCACAACCCGGTCAAGGAGTTGTTTCTCAGCCGCTATCACGAGGGACTCGGCTAGCCAGCTACTATCCGTCACACAGGCGGACGATTTCTTGTAGTCTCCGGCTACGGTGAGGATACCCTGGGTACACCCGGCATGTCTGATGGTTTCCATGCGAAGATGTTCCAGTTCTCACGGAGGAACTTGATGGGCGCTTCTTCCTATTTGCTGTCGAGTGTTGTTGAAATGTGAGTCGGAGCAGCATTGGGATAAGTCGGGTGAATGTGAATGGGATTTGTTTCACCGGATGACTGAAATGTAGACTCTAAAGCGGGCTTCTTAGCACGCAGCAAATCACTCGGATCTGCATTCTTCTGATGTTCTTCCCACTCAAATGTTGCCATCTGTTCATCGGCAATCTTTGAACCCTTCTGGTGGCACTCTTCTGCTCTTTGCCGATTCCTAGTGATAGTGATCATGCCTCTGCAGGGACCAGGCATTTTCAACTTGAGGTACACGTAACACGGTCGAGCCAAGAAACGAGCATACGCAGGCCTGCCGAGAATAGCATGGTAGGCACTGATACGTCTCCAACGTATCTATAATTTTTGATTGCTTCATGCTATATTATATACTGTTTAGAATGATTATTGGGCTTTATTATACACTTTCATATTATTTTTGGGACTAACCTATTAACCGGAGGACCAGCCCAAATTGCTGTTTTTTTGCCCATTTCAAGGTTTCAAAGAAAAAAGATATCAAATGGAGTCCAAACGGAATGAAACCGTCGGGAACATGATTTTTGTAACGAATGCAATCCAGGAGACTTGGACCCTATGTAAGAGAAGCTTCCAGGAGGCCACGAGGTAGGGGGCGCGCCTACCCCCCTGGGCGCGCCCTCCACCCTCGTGGGCCCCATGTTGCTCCACCGACATACTTCTTCCTCCAATATATACCTGCGTACCCCCAAACGACCAGAGACGGAGCCAAAAATCCTAATTCCACCGCCGCAACTTTCTGTACCCGTGAGATCCCATCTTGGGGTCTTTTCTGACGCTCCGCCAGAGGGGGAATTGATCACGGAGGGCTTCTACATCAACACCATAGGCTCTCCGATGATGTGTCAGTAGTTTACTTTCAAACCTTCGGGTCCATACACTACAGGAAACAGGTAATTTGCCGTCTGCCATGGCGGACGGCAAAGGCTCGAAAGGCGGACGGCAAAGACCTTTGCCGTCAGCCGCGGACGGCAAAAGGCTCCGGCAAAGAAGGCTACGGTAAACAGCTGCTTTGCCGTCTGCTTCCTGGCGGCGGACGGCAAAGGCTCTTTGCCGTCTGCGGCGAACGGCAAAGAGGGCGGACGGCAATATTTGCGCTGTCAGTCCGTTAAGTGGCTAACGGCAGACCTTTGCCGTCCGCCGCAGACGGCAAAGAGCCTTTGGTCTTTGCCGTCCGCCTTATGATGTCATCTACACGTCACTAGATGGCAGGTTCTTTGCCGTCTGCCACTGATGGCAAAGTGCAGGTTCTTTGCCGTCTGCCACGGACGGCAAAGTCTTTGCCGTCTGCCACTGTAGGCAAACTGACCAAATGGGTCAGCTCCCAGGAAGCACAGTTGGCTGCCACGTGGCTTCTTTGCCGTCCGCGGCAGACGGCAAAGAGCTCTTTGCCGTCGGTGGCAGACGGCAAAGAGCCTGCATATTGTCTGTTTTTTCTGTTTTTTATTAAATCCCACAATTTGCAGCACATATCACATATATAAGTTTCATATCCAGCACATATCCAACACATATCTAGCACATAAGTTTCGTGTCACATATCATATCAGTTTCATCCATACACATTGTTCATACATAAGGAAGTTCCATCCATACACATTGTTCCATCCATATATATATAACAATGCAAAGTGTCATGAAGATAGCAAGCTAGATACAATGCAAAGTTTCATCAAAGGAAAAGCAAGCACTCCATCATAGCAAGCTAGCTTCCATCAAGTGAATGAAATCTGCAAAATGGTAAATAAGAAAGTTAGAAATAGGTGACTAGAACAAGAAGAAGACTAGAACAAGAAGTATATGTCATTTATGAGCTAACTTAGGTGAAATGGATCGTATATGAGCTAACTAAGTTGAAATGGGTCGTTTTTGAGGTAACTAAGGTGAAATGGATCGTTTTTGAGGTAACTAAGGTGAAATGGATCGTTTTTTAGCTCACTTAGGTCAAATGGATCGTTTTTGAGCTAACTTAGTTGAAATGGATCGTTTTTGAGCTAACTTTGTTGAAATGGATCATTTTTGAGCTAATTTAGTTGAAATGGATCGTTTTTGAGCCAACTTAGGTGAAATGGATCATTTATGAGCTAATTTAGTTGAAATGGATCTTTTTGAGCTAACTTAGGTGAAATGGGTCATTTATGAGCTAACCTAGGTGAAATGGGTCGTTTATGAGCTAACCTAGGTGAAATGGGTCGTTTATGAGCTAACCTAGGTGAAATGGGTCGTTTATGAGTTAACCTAGGTGAAATGGGTCGTTTATGAGCTAATTATGCAATTTTTGACATAAGTAAGCTAAGTACATATCGTTTTAGAGCTAACTTAGGTAAAATGGATGGTTTATGAGGTCAGTAAGCTTATTAAGTCATTTTGGAGGAAAAGAAGCTAACTCTAGGTCATTATGGTAAGCATATTGGAGGAAATAAAGCTAAGTCTAGGTCTTTATGCATTTGTTAAGCAAAACACTAGAGAAACTTACCGTGATCAGGGAGGTGTAGGAGCGGGCTGGCTAGTGCCGGTAGCTGGAGAAGGATCATGCGATGCGTTTCTGGAGTTAAGCTGCACCAAAGATCATTTCCAATGTCTCGTTAGCATTATGACACTCAAATGTTAAGACTAGCAAGTAATGTCCATTCAAATTAAACTCACCGTGGTCCCAGGAGCAATCACTGGCATCGGCGGAGCGGTCTGACCGGTCTTCTCGCACACAGAGTGCACATTTGGTTTTGACGACTCAGTCATACTAGTTAGTAATGAGACAAACACTACATGAATGTTTTGGCTAATCTGCAGAAGAAACTTACCACAAGGAGCTCGTACATGGCCCTTGCCTGCATGTCATTCCGTGCCCTCTCCTCCTCCATCATCTTTGTCGTCCTCTCCTCCAACTCCCGCTGCCTCTCCGCCGCCTCCGCCAGAAGTTTCTCCGTTCTATCTCTCTCACTCTGTATAGCAGCCTGCAACACCACTCACATGACCATTTGTAATCATTGATGGAAGCGCACACAATGTACTGGAGAAAGATAGCTGAGTACGTATCACTAACCTTGATGGCGAGTTGCACTGGCCGTTCACGAGGCCTTATCTCAGGAGCGGAGCTCGACTGGCGCGCCTTGATCTCCGGGAGAGTGCTAGGACAACGGATAAGCCATCTCTAATGGCTATGGAGCCATGGGACCTCCCGCCACCAGATATCATCACCAGCTCTGGATCAATGGGACCCTGGCTCGGGTTAAAGTCCTCCCCTTTCCTCGCCTTCCCCTCATCTCTATATCTCACGAGCTTGTTGTGGGAGGAGATGTTGGTGAAGTTGTTTGCATCATCGAGGTCAGACTGAGAGAAAGCCTTGACTTTCTTGTAAGAGCCAGTGTGGGCCATGGCATACAGGTCGTACACCTCTGGCACCTTATACGCCTTATTGTGGCGTGCCTGAAAGAGAGAAACAATGAAAATTAGTAACTAAAGGGCTCAAGCTAGCATGATGAATGAATTGCATGAATCATGAAGCAAACCACATACCCAGTTGCGCCCGAACTGATATAAGTTGGAGCTGCCTTGATGGTGTGGCACACCTTCCATTTGGGCACGTTTGTCCTTGGCCTGGTTGTGGAGGGCTAGCCATTCTTGTGAGCACCACTCATCGACCAACACCTCCCAACAATCCATCCGATCCACACACCATCTCGGAGGCGCCTAAGTTAGCAAATAGAAACTTGAGCGCTACGGCTAAGAATTACTAAATGAAGGAACTTAAGTAGAAGGCCTTAAGAATTACCTTCATGTACTGCTCCTTACTCAGGAACTTATCGCGGCACGCCGGCTTGGTCTTCTTGATACCACGCAAGGCGTAGTAGTCTCGAACAGCCTGCACCCGAGCCTCGTGCCGTAAGTTCTGGAGTAGGCGCTTGCAGACGTTCTCGATAACATTTGCGCACTCCTCCTCGTATCCCTCCTCACACCTGTAGAATGTCTGCAATCAAATGAGACAATATTGATTAGTACAATTAATAACTAGCTAGTTGAAGATTTTGAAATGTGTAAAGGAGAAATTACCCAGAACGTCCTGATCACCATGTCTGCCCTCGTGTCGCACACGACACCGTCGATAATGACATCCGGCGGGGCCGGGGCAGCCACGTAGTGCTCCCAGCTCAACCCAAGCTCTGGAAGCCGACCCTCACCAGGCAACGTGACAAACCCCGGGAAGTTTTGCCGGCAAAGAACTCCAAGGACGGAGTTGGGCCGGCGGACACTATGATGGTGGTCCCAACCCCTGCAGCATGACAAGGCCAACGCATTAGTTATTTGAAGAAACGTGAATGCAGAAGGTACAAAAATATTAAATGCACTTACGTACCTCTCCCCATCAGGGAAGATCAACCACCTCTGCTCGCGGGTCGCCGGCACGGACGGGAGCCGTGTAGCACCACGCTGGTAGACGATGCCACCCTCCTCCTCAAGATCAGTCGGCTCCCCGCCATCATCAGCATGGCCACTCGGCTCCTCGGGCTGATCCGGCTAGGTACCCCATCCGGACGTGTGCTCCTCCGGGGTCTCGTGGGCCGAACTCTCGTGGGCCGAAGGCCAGTCGACCCGAGGCTCATGGGCCCAAGACCCGTGGATCGGAGGCTCATGGACCGGAGTCCGTGTAGCCTCCTCCTTGGACGAGTCCACCCTAGCAGTCACGTGCTCGGGTGAAACAGCTGGGGGTGGCGGCGAGGAAGGCTCCCTAGCAGTCACCCTACCTCCTCTCCCGCGACCACGTGCCCCACCTCCTCTCTTCCTACCTCGTCCCCTGCTGGGCACCGCGGTGGACGAAGAAGGGCCCGGCGGTGTGGACATACTGTCCAGCAACGCTCGGCGAAGAGGTACGTCTGGAATCGAAGACCTCAGACCACGCGCCGAGGAAGAAGGGGCTTGGCGCGCTCCCGACCAGCGCCCACCATCTTTCAACACCTGCCATGACAAACAGTAAACGAAATTAGTACAACATAAAAAAAAGACCGACATGAATAATAATATGTGTATCACTTAAGTGTATCATCATCAAGTACAACATTAAAAAAATTAATACCTGACACTACTAATAATCTCGATCAGTATCATCAATAAATGCATAATCATCATCATCACTATAATCAATGACGGGCTCATAGGGTTCAGTGGCATCAACATGTGCAAGGCCACCTTGACGTAATCGGTCAAGCAATGACAGGTCATCCGCAGCAGTAACCTCTTCTTGTTCCGGCTCTTCTTGTTCCTCCTCTGGGGTGATGTCGGATTCACTGTCACTGTCTACTTCAATGTTTTGGGGTGAAGTATAGCGGTTCTTGAAACGCTTTTTGGAAAGACATGTCTCTTGGAAGAATTCTCCTTCATATGTGTCTGGGTTAATGTGAGGTTCATAATCCTCTTCCTTTGGGGGAGATAGTCTAGCACGTGGCGGCACTTCATAAACGACATCCCAACCTTTCAGATTTGGATTAGTTTGGCAGGCCCACGGTAGATAGAATACTTGGGTCGCCTGTTGAGCCGTAATATAGACATCAGGAACATCTAAATGGGTGCTTTGGTTGATTTCAACTAGCCCTATATGTTCATAAGTTCTTCTAGTCTCCTTCGGCTGAAACCAATAACATTTGAAGACTACGACATTCGGTGGGTTTTCACCATAGAATAGAAGTTCATAAATTGCTTCAACTCTCCCATAATACTCGGTACCTCCTTCGCCGATAGCAGATACACAACAATTTGTAGACTTTCGGTCGGCCATAGATAGCTCTTTGCCATAGGTACGAAAGCGATACCCGTTGATGTCGTATTTGTCAAATGAACGGACCTTATAGTCAAAACCATTAGCGACTTGTCTCAATTCGGCGTCCATAGACTCTGAATTAGCCTACAAGTTTAATATGAAAGGATTGTTGCATTACGCACAAATTAGCGAATGAAACCGGGATAGCCGCCTACAAATTAGCCTACAAGTCTAATAGAAATTACCGTTTGTTTGAACCAAGAGATGAAACCGGGATAGCCGCCACCTTGCTTTGCGAGAAGCTCATTCTCTTCGACAGAATCCTTTTGGATCACCGCTCCATACGAGAATAAGGCGACGTATCGACTGTATGAAATATCCAGGAATAAGAGCAGTTCAAAGGAAATAGAAGTTGCGAAACTATGTACCGAGAACTTACTCGATGTACGGCCGCACTTCTATCAGGTTGTTGAAGATATACAACGAAATGGTCCGCCATTGTTCGTTATCCAAAGATACTGGATTTGAAACACTGGCTGGTGCGAGATTCCCTTTGAATAGGCTGAGGTTGGATCCACCCTTTTTAGGGTCGTCAGCATTGTACCGAGGCTTCGGATTATGCAAATGACGATTTTTGGCTTCGTAGTGTGCTGTCACGAAGTTTGCCGCCTCCTCAGTGATGAATGCCTCAGCCATCGATGCTTCAATTCTACGTTTATTTTTACATTTTTGTCGAAGCGTCTTCTGCATCCTCTCAGTTGGGTAGCACCAACGATTTTGCACGGGCCCCCCCAATCTTGCCTCGGTCGGGAGATGCAAAATCAAATGTTGCATTGGATTAAAGAAGCCCGGTGGAAAGATCTTCTCTAACTTGCAGATCAACTCCGGCGCCAACTCTTCCATTTCTTCTAGCACGCTAGGCGATAGTTCTTTCGCACAAAGAACACGGAAGAAATAGCTGAGTTCTGCCAGTACTAGCCATTCATCCTCAGGGATGAAGCCACGCAACATCACCGGCATTACCCGCTCAATCCATATGTGCCAATCATGACTCTTGAGACCAAATATCTTCAATTTATCAAGACTGGCTCCCCTCTGTAGATTCGCTGCATACCCATCGGGGAACATCAACTGCATTTTCACCCACAAGATAATTTCCCTCATAGCCGGCCTTCCAAGATTGAACCATGCCTTTGGCTTCGTCCAGTTCTGCTTTCCTTTCGGTTCTTTCATGTTTTGTAACGGCCTATCACATAGCGCCTCCAGATCGACTCTAGCCTTAGTATTATCCTTTGACTTCCCATCTATGCCGAACAATGTACCAAAAAGTGCCTCGGCGATATTCTTCTCAGTGTGCATTACGTCGATGTTGTGTGGGCAAAGGAGGTCTTTGAAGTAAGGCAGATCCCATAAGCATGTTTTGTGAGTCCAGGCGTGCTTAGAATTATACCCCTTGAAGTACCCTGGACGCTCGGGATCTGGCTCGAGAGCGTTTAACTGATCCAGGGTCTGTTGGCCTGTCAATGCATGTGGTGCAGAGTTTTTGACAACTCTACCTCTGATGAAGTTCTTCTTGTCTTTCTTGAACTTATGGCGAGGATTCAGGAACTCTCTATGCATGTCGAAGCAAGAAAACTTGCGACCGGCCTGAAGCCAACGAAACACAAGAGCTCCCTTGCATGTGGGGCACGGGAACCTTCCATGCACACACCAGCCAACGAATAGCGCATACGCCGGCAAGTCATGCGTCGAGTACATGTACCAGACACGCATTATGAAGTTTCGTTTGCTATAGGCATCGTATGTCTTGAACCCATTATCCCAGGCTTCTTGCAATTCGTCCTTAAGCGGTTGCATGTACACATTCATATTTTTCCCCGGATAGTTGGGCCCTGGAATTATCAACGTCAGGAAAATGTTCTTTCTTTGCATAATCTGTCCGGGGGGGAGATTGAGTGGAAAGACAAATACGGGCCAACAACTGTATTGGGCTGCCGTCATACCAAACACACTGAACCCATCCGTGCTGATGCCGACTCGAGGATGCCTCGGATCTGCCGCTTTGTCACCATGTAATTCATCAAACTTTTTCCACGCAACCCCATCCGATGTGTGTACAATCATCAGATTCCCATCTGCATCTAGTTCGGTTCTTTTGCCCGTTTTGTGCCATGTCATCTGTCTGGCCGTCTCTTCGACCATGAAAAGACGTTGAAGTCTTGGTATGATTGGCATATACCGAAGAACACTAACGGGGATTTTGGTATGTGTCTTCTCACCCATACCGTTGTCTACCACAACATACCTGGAAGACTTGCAAATGGGACAACAGTTCAAGTCCGCATAGTCAAGCCTAAACAAGACACATCCTTTCTCACAGGCATGTATCTTATCATAGGGCATCTTCAGTGCACGGAGGATTTTGTCCGACTGGTACAGGTTAGCAGGCATTACATGGCCTTTGGGTAGAAAGCGTCCAAATACTGTCATCATTGCATCGTAGCATTCTCTGCCCAAGTTGAACTGAGCCTTCAGAGCCATTACTTGTGAGATGGCATCCAACTGACAAAGCTCAGTGTGCTCATGGAGCGGACGTTTTGAAGACTCCAACATTTCATTGAAGGCCTTTGCAGATTCCTCCATCTCCTCGTCCGAATCCCGAGCATCATCAAAGTCTTGCACCATGTTTTCCATACCGGTACCATGCTCGTCGGTGCGACGACGATCCACCTCAGCTCGGTCACGTTGGGCAGACTCACCATGAAATGTCCACACCGTATAATCGGGCGTAAAACCACTCTTCTGCAGGTGTTTGCCCATTTCAGCCTCTGTCCTCTTTTCCCAATTGCCGCACCGTAAACAGGGGCACCAGGTTTTCCTCTGGCCATTTGCAAATGCGGCTCGCACAAACCCCTTGGTTTTTGTGAACCATTCAGTGCTCCATTTGTTCTGACCAGTGTGACCGGTGTACATCCACGCACGATCACTCATCTTGACTTTCAGAGCTACTAGACACACAACAAATATATATATATATAATTCACCATGTATGTATTCATCAGTTGATCTACTTTGTCAATTTTATTACGTCCATGCAACCTACACTCTAATAGGTAACGATAGGTCCTAATCCCACCCGAGTATGTTTAGATTGGGTTCATTTTCCCATGCTATGCCCCGGATCCTACGCAAAATTTCGGCAGCACCTCCCCGCTGTTCTCCTGATACACGTCTCTGCAATAAACAGAGAGGATGTGTACCCGGAGAACAATAGGGGAGGCACTGACGAAATTTATGCGTCGGATCCGGAGCAAAGCATATGGGAAAACGAACCCAATCTAAACATACTCGGGCTGTCCATGGATAGCGTTGGACAATTCGAAAGAATCAAGGTTATAAATATGCAAATGCATGCATATTTATAACTATGACGCTTTCGAACGGGAGACACATATTGGTTACGCATACTGATGATTCAAGACACATATATATCTAGCTATCAAGTTTCATCGCAATAGATCAAATAATTAATGGGGGAGGAGGACATGTCATTTGTGCTCACCCACGAACGAAGGGGCAGAGCTCGTCAAACGCACGGCGAGGTCGTCGAACACCAAACCTCGCAGCGATGAAACAACTGCACATTTAAAACTACGCGATCAACACAATTATATATGATGTTTTTCATAACAAAATCGAAAGATATATGACCTAACTAATAATTCACAAATATATGACCCCGTCGGCTTCTGGAAGGCCAAAGAACACCTTTTCAGGGTCGGGGTCTCGGGGTCGGGGTGTCGGGTCGGGGTCGGGGTGCCGTGTCGGTGTCGGGGTCGGGGTGTCGGGTCAGGCTCGGGGTCGGGGTGTCGGGGTCGGGGTCTCGGGGTCGGGGTGTCGGGGTGTCGGGGGTGTCGTGTCGGGGGTCGGGGTGTCGTGTCGGTCTCGGGGTGCCGTGTCGGGGTCGGGGTGTCGTGTCCGTCTCGGGGTGCCGTGTCGGGGTCGGGGTCTCGGGGTCGGGGTCGGGGTGTCGGGTCGGGGTGCCGGGTCGGGGTCGGGGTGCCGTGTCGGTGTCGGGGTCGGGGTGTCGGGTCAGGCTCGGGGTCGGGGTGTCGGGGTCGGGGTCGGGGTCGGGGTCGGGGTCTCGGGGTCGGGGTGTCGGGGATGTCGTGTCGGGGGTCGGGGTGTCGTGTCGGTGTCGGGGGTCGGGGTGCCGGGTCGGGGTCGGGGTGCCGTGTCGGTGTCGGGGTCGGGGTGTCGGGTCAGGCTCGGGGTCGGGGTGTCGGGGTCGGGGTCGGGGTCGGGGTCGTGTTCTCGGGGTCGGGGTGTCGGGGGTGTCGTGTCGGGGGTCGGGGTGTCGTGTAGGTGTCGGGGTGCCGTGTCGGGGTCGGGGTGCTGTTTCGGGGTCGGGGCTTCGGGGTGTCTCCTCCTCCTCCTCTTCTTCTTCTTCTTCTTCTTCTTCTTCTTCTTCTTCTTCTTCTTCTTCTTCTTCTTCTTCTTTCTCCTCCTCCTCCTCCTCCTCCTCCTCCTCCTCCTCTTCTTCTTCTTCTTCTTCTTCTTCTTCTTCTCCTTCTCCTCCTCCTCCTCCTCCTCTTCTTCTTCTTCTTCTTCTTCTTCTTCTTCTTCTTCTTCTTCTTCTTCTTCTTCTTCTTCTTCTTCTTCTTCTTCTTCTTCTTCTTCTTCTTCTTTCTGCTCCTCCTCCTCCTCCTCCTCCTCCTCCTCTTCTTCTTCTTCTTCTTCTTCTTCTTCTTCTTCTTCTTCTTCTTCTTCTTCTTCTTCTTCTTCTTCTTCTTCTTCTTCTTCTTCTTCTTCTTCTTCTCCTTCTCCTTCTCCTTCTCCTCCTCCTCCTCCTCCTCCTCCTCCTCCTCCTCTTCTTCTTCTTCTTCTTCTTCTTCTTCTTCCCCCTTCAACTTAACCTAAACCTAAACTAACCTAAACTAAAAACCTAAACTAATTAAAACTAAACTATTTAAACTAATTAAACCTAAACTTAAACAGAAAAAAACAAAAAAACAGAAAAAAACAAAAAAACAGAAAAAAAGGGAGGAGGGGCTCACTGTGGGGGAGGGCCGGGGCGGGGCCGGCGACGGAGGGCCGGGGCGGGGCCGGCGACTGAGGGCCGGGGCAGGGCGGCGGGGGCCCGGCCGGCGGGGGGCCGGGGCGGGGCGGTGGAGGAGGCGGGGCGGCGGGGGCCCGGCCGGCGGGGGGCCGGGGCGGCGGGGGGGATGGGGGGCGGGGGCCGGGGCGGGGCAGTGGAGGAGGCGGCGGGGGGCCGGGACGGCGGGGGGCCGTGGCGGCGGTGGGGCGCGGGGCGGCGGCGGGGCGACGGGGCGGCGGGGGCGACGGGGCGGCGGCGCGCGGCGGGCCGGCGGCGCGCGGCGGGCGGCGGCGGCGGCGGCGGGGTGGGAGGAGAAGGGCGAGGCGAGGACGAAGTGAGTAACGGGCGGGGGGTACCTGCCGTTAGGCAAGTGCCCTCTTTGCCGTCCGCCAGCCTTTGCCGTCCGCCTTTCTGCCTCTTTGCTGTCCGCTAGCGGACGGCAAAGAGGTGGGCCGTTAGGATTTTTCAAACGAGCGGGGTGTGGGGGCCACCACACTCTTTGCCGTCCGCTGGCGGACGGCAAAGACCTGGCAGATGGCAAAGAGCTTCTTTGCCGTCAGCCTTTTCTTTGCCGTCTGTTTATGTGTAGCTGATGGCAAAGAGCTTCTTTGCCGTCAGCTAGCAGACGGCAAAGATCTGGCAGATGGCAAATTAGCTGATTCCAGTAGTGATAGTTATTAGCTAGATGGCTTCTTCTCTCTTTTTGGTTCTCAATACAAAGTTCTCCCCTCTCCTGTGGAGATCTATTCGATGTAATCTTCTTTTGCGGTGTGTTTGTTGAGACCGATGAATTGTGGGTTTATGATCAAGTTTATCTATGAACAATATTTGAATCTTCTCTAATTCTTTTATGTATGATTGGTTATCTTTGCAAGTCTCTTCGAATTATTGATTTAGTTTGGCCTACTAGATTGATCTTTCTTGGAATGGGAGAAGTGCTTAGCTTTGGGTTCAATCTTGCAGTGTCCTTTCCCAGTGGCAGTAGGGGCAGCAAGGCACGTATAGTATTGTTGCCATCGAGGATAACAAGATGGGGTTTATTTCATATTGCATGAGTTTATCCCTCTACATCATGTCATCCTGCTTAAAGCGTTACTCCGTTCTTATGAACTTAATACTCTAGATGCATGCTGGATAGCGGTTGATGTGTGGAGTAATAGTAGTAGATGCAGGCAGGGGTCGGTCTGCTTGTCTCGGACGTGATGCCTATATACATGATCATACCTAGATATTTTCATAACTATGCTCAATTCTGTCAATTGCTCAACAGTAATTTGTTCACCCACCGTAAATACTTATGCTCTCGAGAGAAGCCACTAGTGAAACCTATGGCCCCCGGGTCTATTTTCCATCATATTAATTTCCCTACAACAAGTTATTTCTGTCACCGTCTTTATTTTGCTTTCTCTACTTTGCATCTTTATAACAAAAATACCAAAAATATTATCTTATCCTATCTATCAGTTTTAATCTTTGCAACTGGTCGTGAAGGGATTGACAACCCCTTTATCGCGTTAGTTGGGAGGAGTTTGTTTACTTGTGTAGGTACGAGGGACTCGCGTGTGGCCTCCTAATGGATTGATACTTACGCTACTTTGCTGCATCATCCTTTCCTCTTCAAGGAAATCCAACGCAGTGCTCAAGAGGTAGCAAGAAGAATTTCTGGCGCCGTTGCCGGGGAGGCTTACGCAAGTCAAGATTTGGACTCCCGACAGCGAGCCATTTCTGGCGCCGCTGCCGCGGAGTCTACGCAAAAGTCAACATACCAAGTACCCATCACAAACTCATCTCCCGTATTACATTATTTGCTATTTGCCTCTCGTTTTCCTCTCCCCCACTTCACCCTTGCCGTTTTATTCGCCCTTCTTCCGTTCGTCTTTTTTTTGCCTTTATGTTTTACTTGGCTCGTTTGCTCGTTCGGTTGGAATAATTATTTATTACTAAACAGAGAAGCTAAGATCTATGGATCCTCATCCGCTTGCTAATCTCTTTAAGAGATCCAATTATGATGAACCAATTGCTAGTGAGTTTTGTGCACTAGATTATCTTTATGAAGTTTTGCTTGAAATTCGTGAATCTAAAAATTGTGATGAAGAAATTAATGAAGTGATTCACGATACCTCCTTGAATAAAAAGCATGATTGCAATGATTTTATTATAAATTCTATTAATGTCACATGTGCTCATAATATGCAAAACCCTAAGCTTGGGGATGCTAGTTTTGTTATGTCTACTACTTGTTGCAAGGATCATGATTGGGGTGATTCTTCTGATGATTTTCAATATTTATTTAGTCCCCATGATGAATATGAGATTGATAATAATGTTTGCAATAATTTTGAAAGTGGGTTTGGAAGAGTGTCGACTTTAGATCCCAGATATTTGGATTTTCATCAATCTTATGAAGTTTTTGATAAAAGTGGGTTTGGAGAGGTCATGACTTTAGTTAATGATAATCCCACTATTTTGGAAGAGTGTCAACTTTGCATGCATGTGGATCGTGTTGAGAAAATTTTATGTGATAGCTATATTGTTGAATTTGAGTATGATTCCACACGTAATTATTATGAGATAGGAAAATATGGTCATAGAAATTTTCATGTTACTAAATTACCTCTCACTATGTTGAGATTGCTATCCTTCCCTATGCTAGTTTTTGCTTGCCTTGCAAATTTGTTTTCTTCTAATATGCCTATGCATAGGAAGTATGTTAGACTTAGATGTGTTTGTCACATGCTATATGATGCTCCTTTCATGCTTCAATTCTTGTCTTTCATGTGAGCATCATTAAAATTATCAATGCCTAGCTAAAAGGCTTTAAAAGAAAAGTGCTTGTTGGGAGACAACCCAATGTTTTTCCTTGCTGTTATTGAATAAATAAATTTGTTTAGTCTCTGGTTAGATGTGTTTTTATGCTTTTAATTAGTGTTTGTGCCAAGTAGAACCGTTGTGAAGACGTGGGTAAAGTTTATGTGATCGTGCTGTAAAAAACAGAAACTTTAGCGCTTACGAGAATAGCTTCCATTTTTATTAAGGGAGTGATATTTAGTTGATTCTTTTTGATCCTGATCACTAGACAAATTCCTGACGTCCAGCAATTTATTTCATAATTGTTTGAGTTACAGAAGTTTGCGTTAGTTACATATTACTACAGACTGTTCTGTTTTTGACAGATTCTGTTTTTCGTGTGTTGTTTGCTTATTTTGATGAATCTATGGCTAGTAAAATAGTTTATAAACCATAGAAAAGTTGGAATACAGTAGGTTTAACACCAAGATAAATAAATAATGAGTTCATTACAGTACCTTGAAGTGGTGTTTTGGAGATAACGAGATTTTCTGTTTTGAGTTTTGTGTTGTGAAATTTTCAAGTTTTTGGGTAAGGATTTGATGGATTATGGAACAAGGAGTGGCAAGAGCCTAAGCTTGGGGATGCCCATGGCACCCCAAGATAATCTAAGGACACCAAAAAGCCAAAGCTTGGGGATGCCCCGGAAGGCATCCCTCTTTTCGTCTACTTCCATCGGTAACTTTACTTGGAGCTATATTTTTATTCACCACATGATATGTGTTTTGCTTGGAGGGTCTTGTATGATTTGAGTCTTTTATTTTTAGTTTTCCACAATCATCCGTGCTGAACACACCTTTTGAGAGAGACACACATTAATCGGAATTTATTAGAATACTCTATGTGCTTCACTTATATCTTTTGAGCTATATAGTTTTTGCTCTAGTGCTTCACTTATACCTTTTAGAGCACGGTGGTGGATTTGTTTTATAGAAACTATTGTTCTCTCATGCTTCACTTATATTGTTTTGAGAGTCCTAAAAACAGCATGGTAAATTGCTTAGATTGGAAAATTATGCTAATAAACAAAGTAAAAACTTTCTTATGAGTGCGTTGAATACTATGAGAAGTTTGATGTTTGATAATTGTTTTGAGATATGAAGATGGTGATATTAGAGTCATGCTAGTTGAGTAGTTGTGAATTTGAGAAATACTTGTGTTAAAGGTTTGTGATTCCAGTAGCATGCACGTATGGTGAAACGTTATGTGATGAAGTCGGAGCATGATTTATTTATTGATTGTCTTCCTTATGAGTGGCGGTCGGGGACGAGCGATGGTCTTTTCCTACCAATCTATCCCCCTAGGAGCATGCGTGTAATACTTTGCTCTGATAACTTGTAGATTTTTGCAATAAGTATATGAGTTTTTTTATGACTAATATTGAGTCCATGGATTATACGCACTTTCTCCCTTCCACCATGCTAGCCTCTCTATACCGCGCACTTTTCGCCGGTATCATACACTCACCATATACCTTCCTCAAAACAGCCACCATACCTACCTATTATGGCATTTCCATAGCCATTCCGAGATATATTGCCATGCAACTTTCCACAGTTCCGTTTATTATGACACACTTCATCATTGTCATATTGCTTAGCATGATCATGTAGTTGACATCGTATTTGTGGCAAAGCCACCGTTCATAACTCTTTCATACATGTCACTCTTGATTCATTGCATATCCCGGTACACCGCCAGAGGCATTCATATAGAGTCACATTTTGTTCTAAGTATTGAGTTGTAACTGTTGAGTTGTAAGAAAATAAAAGTGTGATGATCATCATTGTTAGAGCATTGTCCCAAGTGAGGAAAGGATGATGGAGACTATGATTCCCCCACAAGTCGGGATGAGACTCCGGGTGAAAAATAAAAAAATAAAATAAAATAAAAAAAAGGAGGCCATAAAAAAAGAGAGAAAAGGCCCAAAGAAAAAAAAGAAAACAATTAGAGAAAAAGAGAGAAGGGACAATGTTACTATCCTTTTACCACACTTGTGGTTCAAAGTAGCACCATGATCTCCATGATAGAGAGTCTCTCATTTTGTCACTTTCATATACTAGTGGGAATTTTTCATTATAGAACTTGGCTTGTATATTCCAACGCTGGGCTTCCTCAAAATGCCCTAGGTCTTCATGAGCAAGAAAGTTGGATGCACACCCACTTAGTTTCATTTGTTGAGCTTTCATATACTTATGGCTCTAGTGCATCCGTTGCATGGCAATCCCTACTCACTCACATTGATATCTATTAATGGGCATCTCCATAGCCCATTGATACACCTAGTTGATGTGAGACTATCTTCTCCCTTTTTGTCTTCTCCACAACCACCATTCTATTCCACATATAGTGCTATATCCATGGCTCACGCTCATGTATTGCGTGAAGATTGAAAATGTTTGAAAATGTTAAAAGTATGAAACAATTGCTTGGCTTGTCATCGGGGTTGTGCATGATTTAAATACTTTGTGTGGTGAAGATAGAGCATAGCCAGACTATATGATTTCGTAGGGATAACTTTCTTTTGCCATGTTATTTTGAGAAGACATAATTGCTTGGTTAGTATGCTTGAAGTATTACTATTTTTATTTCAATATTGAACTTTTATCTTGAATCTTTCGGATCTGAATATTCATACCACAATTAAGAAGAATTACATTGAAAATTATGCCAAGTAGCATTCCGCATCAAAAATTCTGTTTTTATCATTTACCTACTCGAGGACGAGCGGGAATTAAGCTTGGGGATGCTTCATACGTCTCTAACATATCTATAATTTTTGATTGCTTCATGCTATATTATATACTGTTTAGAATGATTATTGGGCTTTATTATACACTTTTATATTATTTTTGGGACTAACCTATTAACCGGAGGCCTAGCCCAAATTGCTGTCTTTTTGCCTATTTCAGGGTTTTGAAGAAAAAAGATATCAAACGGAGTCCAAACGGAATGAAACCTTCGGGAACGTGATTTTTGGAACGAATGCAATCCAGGAGACTTGGACCCTACGTAAGAGAAGCTTCCAGGAGGCTACGAGGTAGAGGGGCGCGCCTACCCCCCTGGGCGCGCCCTCCACCCTCGTGGGCCCCACATTGCTCCACCGACGTACTTCTTCCTCCTATATATACCTACGTACCCCCAAACGACCAGAGACGGAGCCAAAAACCCTAATTCCACCGCCGCAACCTTCTGTACCCGTGAGATCCCATCTTCGGGCCTTTTCCGGCGCTCCGCCGGAGGGGGCATTGATCACGGAGGGCTTCTACATCGACACCATAGCCTCTCCGATGATGTGTGAGTAATTTACTTTTAGACCTTCGGGTCCATAGTTATTAGCTAGATGGCTTCTTCTCTCCTTTTGGTTCTCAATACAAAGTTCTCCCCCTCTTTTGTGGAGATCTATTCGATGTAATCTTCTTTTGCGGTGTGTTTGTTGAGACCGATGAATTGTGGGTTTATGATCAAGTTTATCTATGAACAATATTTGAATCTTCTCTGAATTCTTTTATGTATGATTGGTTATCTTTGCAAGTCTCTTCGAATTATTGATTTAGTTTGGCCTACTAGATTGATCTTTCTTGCAATGGGAGAAGTGCTTTGCTTTGGGTTCAATCTTGTGGTGTCCTTTCCCAGTGATAGTAGGGGCAGCAAGGCACGTATAGTATTGTTGCCATCAAGGATAACAAGATGGGGTTTATTTCATATTGCATGAGTTTATCCATCTACATCATGTCATCTTGCTTAAAGCGTTACTCCGTTCTTATGAACTTAATACACTAGATGCATGTTGGATAGCGGTCGATGTGTGGAGTAATAGTAGTAGATGTAGGCAGGAGTCGGTCTACTTGTCTCGGACGTGATGCCTATATACATGATCATACCTAGATATTCTCATAACTATGCTCAATTCTGTCAATTGCTCAACAGTAATTTGTTCACCCATCGTAAATACTTATGCTCTCGAGAGAAGCAACTAGTGAAACCTATGCCCCCTGGGTCTATTTTCCATCATCTTAATTTCCCTACAAGAAGCTATTTCTGTCACCGTCTTTATTTTGCTTTCTTTACTTTGCATCTTTATAACAAAAATACCAAAAATATTATCTTATCCTATCTATCAGTTTTAATCTTTGCAACTGGCCGTGAAGGGATTGACAACCCCTTTATCGCGTTGGTTGTGAGGAGTTTGTTTACTTGTATAGGTACGAGGGACTCGCGTGTGGCCTCCTACTAGATTGATACCTTGGTTCTCAAAAACTGAGGGAAATACTTACGCTACTTTGCTGCATCATCCTTTCCTCTTCAAGGAAATCCAACGCAGTGCTCAAGAGGTAGCAGGCACTATGAAAATCCACCACCTCAAACGTCAATTTTTCCTTGCAGTAATTCTTTGAATCACCGAAAACCACATCAAGAGTGATCTGACCGAGTGAATCGGCTTTCTTCCCTGGGATGACTCCGTGGAAACGCATGTTGCTCTCGCTAAGCTTGGACATCGGAATGCCCATCCCTCGGAGGGTCTCAGCATACAGAATGTTCAAACCACTGCCACCATCCATCAAAACCTTGGTTAGTCGGGTGCCCCCAACGACTGGGTCGACCACCAATGCTTGCCGCCCGGGGGTAGCAACGTGCGCTGGGTGATCGGACTGGTCGAATCTAATGGGAGTTTTAGACCACTTCAAATACGTTCTTTTTGTTGGAGCAATCATGTTCAGTTCTCTGTTGATAACTTTCAGTCGACTTTTGCTCTCGATGTCAGCAAAAATCACTAAAGTGGCATTGACATTGGGGTAACCATCTTCCTCTTCTTTGTCTTCATCCTTATCAGACTCTTTTTCCTTTTCACTAGGCTGACCCTCACGGAAGCTCTAAATCAGGAGTCGACACTGTCGAGTGGTATGCTTGGGGTAATTCAGATTTCCCTCTTCATCTTTCTTGGTGTGTATGTGACATGGCAAATCAAGGACATTGTTTCCAGATTGATCTTTCACTTTCTTGGGGGTCCAAGGCCCTTTAGGCTTCCCCTTGAACTTCCCCTGATTCAAAACTGTGGCTTCACCAGGACCAGTGGGTTTAGCCTTGCGCTTTTGCTTCCGACTGGAATTTCCTTCTCCTTTGTCTTGGGCGATTGTTTTGTTCTTGCCACTGCGGAGTTGGTCTTCTTCCTTGCCGTTAGCGTACCGAGTGGCTATTTCCATTATTCGGGCCAGGGTCATGTCTCCCGTCCGACCGAATTGTAGGTTAAGCTCTCTGTATCGAATGACCTCTTTGAAGGCGCAAACTGCTTGGTGTTGTGACACATTCCCCATCGTATGATGAAGGCTAGTCCATCTCTATATGTAAACTCAGTCAGGACAGATGGTCACTTGCAAGTGCCCTCAAACTTCCTGACAAACACTCGGGCCAACTCTTCCCAACTGAAAATACTACCAGGCGCCAACTTATTCAACCAAGCTCTGGCTGAACCTTCAAGCATCAGGGGAAGGTGCTTCATGGCTACATCATCATTGCCACCACCAATCTGCACAGCCACTCGGTAGTCTTCTAGCCAAGTGTCGAGATTTGACTCAGCACTGAACTTTCTTACGCCCGTCACCAACCTGAAGTTGGGAGGCATCTCTGCAGCTCTGATGGCTCTGCTAAAACACTCAGGCCCAGAAACATGTACTCTGCCTCCACTCGGGTGATTCCTATCTTGTCCTTCTCTGTGTGCCTGGCCTCTGTCGAGCAAGCCTTGCACGAGGAATGATCTTGCATTGAAACCAGGTTCTCTTGGGTCGACCGGGGCCCTCCGCTCATCACCACGCAAGCGCCTGTCATCATACCGGCGGGGCGCATACGATCCGCCCCTTGGAAGGGGCGTAGGCACTCGACAGTTGTCATCATGGCTGTAACGATGATCATACTGCCTGTGGTCCCGACGTAGGTACTGGTCCTGGCGGTGCCCACGATCTTCGCGCCGTGGAGGTGATCTTGGGCTATGAGTCGAATGAACAGTGTCTGCCACCAAAGACCTGTTGTGGATCCTATTGCACGACTGAGAAACAACTGAGTTTTGTTCACCTGCTGCCCGGAGCAGCGCTCTGATCTGCTGCAAACCTCTTCCAGCCTTCGATTGGGACAACTGAATCGACTCTGCTATATGGGCTGCAGCTATAAGATTCTGGATCGGAGTGCGGTATACCTGAGGTTCAATTGGAAACAACTATCGTCGCTATCGACTGGATTCGGGGATCTGCTGATGGGCACGCTCGTCAAGCGAATGCTGAAGGTTCTCCAGATGCACGCGCTCAGCCAAGGTGGCCAGGCGCGGAGCCTCTAAGGCCCGAGCCTCGGAAGTTTCCCCCAAGATGGGGGTCTGGAGTGCCTCCACGTTGCGACACTTGAGCTCTTCCCTCTGCTCCGAAGTGAGGGCTTGGGGTACATACTCATCGTGAGCATATGTAGGACCATCGCCGCCGCCACTGCCGTTGCGACGGTACCCCGGCGGGCTGCAACGGGAGTCGACCATGAGGACCTCCAGCGCGGGGTCGCTGCTTCCGCACTCGGAAAGAGTGTTCGCGGACCCAGTCGACTGGAACATAGAGAGATTCCTCCGGCTCGATTGCCGCGACTTGTGGGGCGACAGACTAGTGGGCCACTGCATGCCTCGCCCACCACTGAAGCCGCGATCGACCGGACCGCTTGCGACGGTGTACAGATGGGAGAGTGGATGACGCGGGAGACGACCGATATTGGGTCGACGGCTGCCGCAAGAGGACGCCGTAGGCACTTGCGCCAAAGTGCACCGCCCCGCAGACGAGAAGGGCCTCGACGTCGAGGGGGGCCTCCTGGAGCCAGGCGAAGTCGTCGACGATGAAAACGAGCATGGCGAGATGGATCTCGCGGCTCAAAGCCAAACCACCGCCAGAAACCATGTTGATGGAAATCGAAGTAAATGAAACCTCACCAGAAGGCACTAAGACGTGTGCCCCGCGATGGGCGCTAACTGTCGTGTGAGTAAGTCTGGAAGTAAGAATAGGGGGTACATAGGAGGAGCCAAGGCCCTAGCTACGGTGAGATTGTGCACGCAATATTTACGAGTTCAGGCCCTTCCCGGAGGAAGTAACAGCCCTACGTCTCGGTGCATGATACGCCTCCAACGTATCTATAATTTTCGATTGTTCCATGCTATAATATTATCTGTTTTGGATGTTTATGGGCTTTATTAAACACTTTTATATTACTTTTGGGACTAACTTATTAACCGAGAGCCCAATGCCACTTGCTGTTTATTCCCTTGTTTCGGTGTTTCGTAGAAAAGGAATATCAAACAAAGTCCAAACGGAATGAAACCTTCGGGAAAGTTATTTTTGGAACAGAAGCAATCTAGGGAACTTGGAGTGCACGTCAGGGATTCAATGAGGAGGGCACGAGGCAGGGGGCGCGCCCACCCCCCTAGGCGCGCCCTCCACCCTCGTGGGCCCCACGTGGCCCCCCTGATGTATTTCTTGCTCCTATATATATCAATATACCCTAAAAACAATCGGGAACAAAAGAGATCAGGAGTTCCGCCGCCGCAAGCCTCTGTAGCAACCAAAAACCAATCGGGACCCTGTTCCGGCACCCTGCCGGAGGGGGGGATCCCTCACCGGTGGCCATCTTCATCATCCCGACGCTCTCCATGACGAGGAGGGAGTAGTTCACCCTCGGGGCTGAGAGTATGTACCAGTAGCTATGTGTTTGATCTCTCTCTCTCTCTCGTGTTCTTGATTTGGCACGATCTTGATGTATCGTGAGCATTGCTATTATAGTTGGATCTTATGATGTTTCTCCCCCTCTACTCTCTTGTAATGGATTGAGTTTTCCCTTGGAAGTTATCTTATCGGATTGAGTCTTTAAGGATTTGAGAACACTTGATGTATGTATTGCGTGGGATACCCGTGGTGACAATGGGGTATTCTATTGATTCCCTTGATGTATGTTTTGGTGATGAACTTGCGGGTTCCGTGACCTTGGGAATCCATGCATAGAGGTTGTCACACGTTTTCATCTTGACTCGCCGGTAGAAACTTTGGGGCACTCTTTGAAGTACTTTATGTTGGTTGAATAGATGAATTTGAGATTGTGTGATGCATATCATATAATCATGCCCACGGATACTTGAGGTGACATTGGAGTATCTAGGTGACATTAGGGTTTTGATTGATTTGTGTCTTAAGGTGTTATTCTAGTAGGAACTCTTGAATAGGTCGATCCGAAAGAATAACTTTGAGCTGGATTCGTACCCTACCATAATCTCTTTGCTTGTTCTCCGCTATAGTGACTTTGGAGTGACTCTTTGTTGCATGTTGAGGGATTGTTATATGATGAAACTATGTTATTATTGTTGAGAGAACTTTCACTAGTGAAAGTATGAACCTTAGGCCTTGTTTCCTATCATTGCAATACCGTTTACGCTCACTTTTACCATTAGTTACGTTGCTGTTTTTATAATTTCAGATTACAAATTCCCATATCTATCATCCATATTGCACTTGTATCACCATCTCTTCGCCGAACTAGTGCACCTATACAATCTACCATTGTATTGGGTGTGTTGGGGACACAAGAGACTCTTTGTTGTTTGGTTGCAGGGTTGCTTGAGAGAGACCATCTTCATCCTACGCCTCCCACGGATTGATAAACCTTAGGTCATCCACCTGAGGGAAATTTGCTACTGTCCTACAAACCTCTGCACTTGGAGGCCCAACAACGTCTACAAGAAGAAGGTTGCGTAGTAGATCCTTCAATAATTGTGTTGAAAATCACTAGTTTAGTCTATAAAATAAAACTGTTTTATCACTAGTTTAGTCTATAAAATAAAACTACAAAAAAATGGAATTGTGGGTACCTCATATGCTTCATCTATTCAATGTATTTCGTGAAAATAAGGATTCCGATAATTGTGCCAAATTTTTAGAAGAAGAATGCATTAGAATGTTTGGCACTAAATATTTGAATGATGAGCATGATTGCAACTATTTTAGTATGAATTCCTTGAATATCCATGATGCTAATGATATGTAAGCCACAATCTTGGGGAAGCTATGTTTGATGAAGATGATATTTTTAGTCCCCCAAGTTTTGATGAGAAAATATATTGTGATGAAAGCATGCCTCCTATTTATGATGATTATATTGATGAAAGTAGATTTGGAGAGGTCATGACTTATTTAGTGATGAACCCACTATTTCGGAAGAGGTTCCAATTGATTATGAGAACCAAGTTGCTATCTATGATGATTATTGTGAAGGCATGTACGCTATAAAGAATAATGATAACCATGAAACTTGTCATCATGATTTTAATTTTCAATTGGATTATGCCTCACATGATTGTTATTTTTTGAGTTTGCTACCACTACTATTCATGAAAAGAATGCATTATGTGATGGTTATATTGTTGAATTCATTCATGATGCTACTGAAAATTATCATGAGGGAGGAATATATGCTTGTAGGAATTGCAATAATATCAAGTTTCCTCTCTATGTGTTGAAAATCTTGAAGTTATGCGTGTTTTGCTTTCCTATGCTAGTTGATTATTGTTCCCATAAATTGTTTGCTCACAGATTATTGGGTTAGACTTAAATATGCTTGTCATATTCTTCATGATGCTCTCTTTATGTTTCAATTCTTATCTTTTATGTGAGCATCATTGAAATCATCATGCCTAGCTAGGGGCGTTAAACGTTAGCGCTTGTTGGGAGGCAACCCAATTTTATTTTTGGTCGTTACTTTTTGCTCCTGTTTAGTAATAAAAAATTCATCTAGCCTCTGGTTATATGTGGGTTTATGTTTTAATTAGTGTTTGTGCCAAGTAGAACCTTTGGGAAGACTTGGGTGAAGTCTTTATGATCTTGCTGTAAAAAACAGAAACTTTTGTGCTCACGAGAATAGCTGCCAATTTTTACCAGAGAGTGCAATTGAGTTGATTCTTTTTGAACCTGATTACTAGACAAATTCATAAGGTCCACCAATTTATTTCAGAATTTTTGGAGTTCATAAGTGTACGTTTGATACAAATTACTACAGACTGTTCTGTTTTTGACAGATTCTGTTTTCTATGTGTTGTTTGCTTATTTTGATGAATCTATAAGTAGTATCGGATGGTATGAACCATAGAGAAGTTGGAATACAGTAGATATAACTACAATATAAACAAATAATGAGTTCATTACAGTACCTTAAAGTGGTGGTTTGCTTTCGTATACTAACGGAGCTTACGAGTTTTCTGCTGAGTTTTGTGTTGTGAAGTTTTCATGTTTTGGGTAAAGATTCGATGGACTATGGAATAAGGAGTGGCAAGAGCCTAAGCTTGGGGATGCCCAAGGCACCCCAAGGTAAAATTCAAGGACAACCAAAAGCCTAATCTTGGGGATGCCCCGGATGGCATCCCCTCTTTCGTCTACTTCCATCAGTAACTTTACTTGGAGCTATATTTTTATTCACCACATGACATGTGTTTTGCTTGGAGCGTCATGTCATTTTATTTTGTTTTTATTGCTGTTTGAATAAAATATCAAGATATGAAATTATTAAATGGGAAAATCTTCACATAGCTAAATAATTATTCGACTACTCATTGATCTTCACTTATATCTTTTGGAGTAGTTTGTCGTTTGCTCTAGTGCTTCACTTATATCTTTCAAATCATGACGGTAGTTTTATTTTGGAGAAATATATGAACTCTCATGCTTCACTTATATCATTTTGAGAGTCTTAAACAGCATGGTAATTTGCTTTAATTGTGAAATTAGTCTCAACAGGATAGGCATCCAAGATTGTTGTAATAAAAACTTCCACATAAAGTGCATTGAATACTATGAGAAGTTTGATACTTGATGATGGTTTTGAGATATGAATATAGTGATATTAAAGTTGTGCTAGTTGAGTAATTATGGAATTGAGAAATACTTGTGTTAGAGTTTGTAAGTCCCGTAGCATGCACGTATGGTGACCGTTGTGTAACAAATTTGAAGCATGAGATGTTATTTGAGTGTCTTCCTTATGAGTGGCGGTCGGGGACGAGCGATGGTCTTTTCCTACCAATCTATCCCCCTAGGAGCATGCACGTAATACTTTGTTTTTGATGACTTGTAGATTTTGGCAACAAGTACGTGAGTTCTTTATGACTAATGTTGAGTCCATGGATTATACGCACACTCACCTTTCCATCATTGCTAGCCTCTTCGGTACCGTGCATTGCCCTTTCTCACCTTGAGAGTTGGTGCAAACTTCGCCGGTGCATCCAAACCCCGTGATACGATACGCTCTATCACACATAAACCTCCTTATATCTTCCTCAGAACAGCCACCATACCTACCTATCATGGCATTTCCATAGCCATTCCGAGATATATTGCCATGCAACTTACCACCGTTTCGTTTATCATGACACGTTTCGTCATTGTCATATTGCTATGCATGATCATGTAGTTGACATCGTATTTGTGGCAAAGCCACCATTCATAATTCTTTCATACATGTCACTCTTGATTCATTGCACATTCCGGTACACCGCCGGAGGCATTCATATAGAGTCATATCTTCTTCTAGTATCGAGTTGTAATCATTGAGTTGTAAATAAATAGAAGTGTGATGATCATCATTAATAGAGCATTGTCCCCAAAAAAAGAAATAAAAGAGAAAAAAAGAAAGGCCAAATAAAAAAACGAAAGGCCCAAAAAAAAGAGAAAGGCCAAATAAAAAAAGTTCCCAAAAAAATAAAAAATAAATAAAAATAAAAAAGGGACAATGCTACTATCCTTTTTCCACACTTGTGCGTCAAAGTACCACCATGGTCTTCATAGTAGAAAGTCTTTTGTTTTGTCACTTTCGTATACTAGTGGGAATTTTCATTATAGAACTTGGCTTGTATATTCCAACGATGGGCTTCCTCAAATGCCCTAGGTCTTCATGAGCAAGCAAGTTGGATGCACGCCCACTTAGTTTCTTTTGTTGAGCTTTCATACATTTATAGCTCTAGTGCATCCGTTTCATGGCAATCCCTACTCCTCACATTAACATCAATTTATGGGCATCTCCATAGCCCGTTGATTAGCCTCGTTGATGTGAGACTTTCTCGTTTTTTTCTTCTTCACATAACCCCCATCATTATTCTATTCCACCATAGTGCTATATCCATGGCTCACACTCATGTATTGCGTGAAGGTTGAAAAAGTTTGAGATTACTAAAGTGTGAAACAATTGCTTGGCTTGTCATCGGGGTTGTGCATAAGGATAGCATTTTGTGTGACGAAAATGGAGCATAACCAAACTATATGATTTTGTAGGGATGAACTTTCTTTGGCCATGTTATTTTGATAAGACATGATTGCTTAGTTAGTATGCTTGAAGTATTATTATTTTTATGTCAACATTAAACTTTTATCTTGAATCTTATGTATCTGAATATTCATGCCACAATAAAGAATGATTACATTGAGAATTATGCTAAGTAGCATTCCACATCAAAAATTCTGTTTTTATCATTTACCTACTCAAGGACGAGCAGGAATTAAGCTTGGGGATGCTGATACGTCTCCAACATATCTATAATTTTTGATTGTTCCATGCTATTATATTATCTGTTTTGGATGTTTATGGGCTTTATTAAACACATTTATATTACTTTTGGGACTAACTTATTAACCCAGAGCCCAATGTCAGTTTCTGTTTTTTCCCTTGTTTCAGTGTTTCGCAGAAAAGGAGTATCAAACGGAGTCCAAACAGAATGAAACCTTCGGGAAAGTTATTTTTGGAACAGAAGCAATACTGTGAACTTGTCATGTAAGGGAGTCAACGAGGAGGGCACGAGGCAGGGGGGCGCGCCCTCACCCTCGTGGGCCCCTCGTGGCCCCCCTGACGTATTTCTTCCTCCTATATATATCAATATACCCTAAAAACCATCGGGAACAGAAGAGATCAGGAGTTCCGCCGCCGCAAGCCTCTGTAGCCACCAAAAACCAATCGGGGCCCTGTTCCGGCACCCTGCCGGAGGGGGGGATCTCTCACCGGTTGCCATCTTCATCATCCCGGCGCTCACCATGACGAGGAGGGAGTAGTTCACCCTCGGGGCTGAGGGTATGTACCAGTAGCTATGTGTTTGATCTCTCTCTCTCTCTCGTGTTCTTGATTCGGCATGATCTTGATGTATCGCGAGCTTTTCTATTATAGTTGGATCTTATGATGTTTCCCCCCCTCTACTCTCTTGTACTGGATTGAGTTTTCTCTTTGAAGTTATCTTATCGGATTGAGTCTTTAAGGATTTGAGAACACTTGATGTATGTCTTGCGTGGGATACCCGTGGTGACAATGGGTTATTCTATTGATTCCCTTGATGTATGTTTTGGTGATCAACTTGCGGGTTCCGTGATCTTGGGAATCTATGCATAGGGGTTGGCACACGTTTTCATCTTGACTCTCCGGTAGAAACATTGGGGCTCTCTTTGAAGTACTTTATGTTGGTTGAATAGATGAATCTGAGATTGTGTGATGCATATCGTATAATCATGCCCATGGATACTTGAGGTGACATTGGAGTATCCAGGTGACATTAGGGTTTTGATTGATTTGTGTCTTAAGGTGTTATTCTAGTAGGAACTCTTGAATAGATCGATCTGAAAGAATAACTTTGAGGTGGTTTCGTACCCTACCATAATCTCTTTGTTTGTTCTCTGCTATTAGTGACTTTGGAGTGACTCTTTGTTGCATGTTGAGGGATTTTTATTTGATCAAACTATGTTATTATTGTTGAGAGAACTTGCACTAGTGAAAGTATGAACCTTAGGCCTTGTTTCCTATCATTGCAATACCTTTTTACGCTCACTTTTACCATTAGTTACGTTGCTGTTTTTATAATTTCAGATTACAAATACCCATATCTATCATCCATATTGCACTTGTATCACCATCTCTTTTCCGAACTAGTGCACCTATACAATCTACAATTGTATTGGGTGTGTTGGGGACACAAGAGACTCTTTGTTGTTTGGTTGCAGGGTTGCTTGAGAGAGACCATCTTCATCCTACGCCTCCCATGGATTGATAAACCTTAGGTCATCCACTTGAGGGAAATTTGCTACTGTCCTACAAACCTCTGCACTTGGAGGCCCAACAACGTCTACAAGAAGAAGGTTGCGTAGTAGACATCAGTGCCCGGAGGCATGGTCGACTGGATTATGCGTGAGAGTTATAGGGGGTGCGAACCCTTGTGCAAGTGGAGGGGGTGGCTAATATAAAGTGCGCCAGGACCCCAGGCATCCCACGTTACACAGGGTTCAATATTCATTAAGACAGGGCGTTACTGGTAACGCTAGCTATGAAGAGCTATAAATGATCTTTAAGACTACAGAGTGAACGCCTGACCGTTGCCATCCTGAGTGACTTTAGGCCTTCTGTATTCCGAGTGGTTTCTTGTATAGTCGAGTGACTTCGTCTTGGTCGAATGGAATTGGAGTATCCGAGTGAAATAACTGGCCGAGTGGGTTGTACTCCAAGGTGACTTCAGTCGGTATCCTTTGTTGTACTTTGAATGTCTTTGACTCTATGGATGTGTCCTTGGGAAGGGCATCTAGGTCAGGCCTATTACCCTACCCTGGGTACATGTCATCGTCAGTAACCATAGAAGCCGGGCAACCCAACTATTGACCAAAGACATGATTCGGAGCCGATGCATATAATGCCGTATTCGGGATGCCTTAGTCTGCTCTGAGAGTCTTCGGACTTTTCTGTTTTCGAATACATATATATATGGCTGAATAGAGCCCCTGGAAATTTTAAATCGTGCCGAGATGTGTTTGTCAATCTGACGTAAAGGGGGGAATACACATTATCAGGTAAATAAATACCGAATAAGGTTGAACGAAACTGTTTCCATTGTTGTCTGATTGGATACGCCAAAACGTGTTTTTATAGAGAATGCCATACACATCAAGGCTATTTTACATGCCAAGAATTTGTGAACAAGGGAAAGCTGAATACAGGTCCTAAAAAAGGTGGTCTTGAAGATCCTTTGGAAACCCTGCCGCACGTCTGCGCCGATTTTCACCTTTGGTTAAGGATCCTTTGAGAGGATCAACGATCGGGTATATGGAAGGGGCCTGGTAAGGGGCCCTTTGTAACACCGATAAGTGATTTGGGTTTTGGAGAACCTGAAATGTGAGAGAAAATAGAAAAAAGAAGAAGGAAATTAGGGTCCAAATAGGGTCCAGCCGTATTGTGGAGTTTATCTTTAACGTGCCTCCGTCCCTGCCCATGGTATTTTTAGTGCATAGTTATGTACGCGCAGTACGTATGCCGCGATTAGGTGGGGGTTTTGTTCGAGGTTGAATTGCTAGTCAAGTTCTGGATGAACCGAATTGTCATTCTGCCGGGTAGATCGGACTCGTTTGACAGTGTCCAGGGGCTTGATGGTTAATGAAGTATGCAGGTTGATAACGCCACCCTGTACCTCGGCTGCAAGGTCCGTGGTATGCTCCTCATTACGGAGGGAGCACTCCATGTTTCCATTGACTGTTATGATGCCGCGGGGTCCGGGCATTTTGAGCTTTAAATAAGCATAATGCGGGACTGCATTGAAGCGGGCAAAGGTGGTTCTTCCGAGCAGTGCGTGATAACCACCGTGGAAGGGGACGATGTCGAAGATCGGGTCTTTGCTTTGGAAGTTGTCCAGTGAGCCGAAGACTACTTCTAGCGTTATTGACCCTGTGCAGCAGGCCTCTACTCCGGGTATCACTCCTTTAAAGGTGGTTTTAGTGGGTTTGATTCTTGACGGATCAATACCCATTTTGCGGACAGTATCCTGATAAAACAGGTTAAGACTGATGTCGCCGTCCATAAGGACTCGCGTGAGATGGAATCTGTCGATGATTGGTGTCAGAGTAATGGGCCACGGGTAGCCTCACCTGAGTCCCTGAATCTTCCAAAACATCGGGCCGACTGCGCCCTCAAGACACCAAGATGAAGCGCCGCCTTCCTCTGGCCGGCTGGTCAAGTGGCCGGCTGCTGGAAGGTGGCCAAGCTCCAGAAGGCAGCGCCAAGACAAGCCGACTCCCGGCAGGCGGCCTCCAGAGAGGCCGGCTCCTGGCGCCCTCAAAGTCTGCACCCCCCATTAAAGAGGACAAGACAGAGCATGGCTACAGCATAGCCCCTCACCCCCACGACCGGGGCTAAGCGAGGGAGCAGTGCCCCATATAGGCGGGGATCGCCGCCCGGCGTGGCGCTGTTGCCCCTCCTCCCTTGACGTCACGCCTGTCCGGCGGAGCTCCGCCCCACGACGGCCTGTAGGTACGGCCCGCAGGCGGCGGGCCCTACCTAGTAGTGGGCGGCTCGGAAGATGGAGGGAGATAGACCAGTCGGACCCAAGGGAGGCCGGCTTCCAGCAGGCGGCCCGCCCTCTCCTTGGGGCCCACGAGCAATTAACCAGACGAGACGCGGGGTGGCTACAGTAATCTCCCACCAGGCGGCAGGACTGTAGCCACTCCCCCACGACCAAGCCTGCATCATTAGCATAGCAGCTACAGTAATCAGCAGCCGGCAAGGCCCGCGATCGGCAGTACCAGACAAGTCGGCGGGGCCCACCAGGCGGCGGGCCCCAGCAGCCGGCGGAGAAGCCGGTGCCCAGAGTCACTAACAGTTGGGTCCTAAACGCGGCTGGATTACCATTGTACCCCTGGGGTGTAGGCCTATATAAAACCCCCAGGACACCCATGCAAAGGGTTCCGAACCTGTTAGGACCAGCCACACACCTAGGGGGAGAGGAGAGCAAGCCTTCGTACTCACTGTGACCTTAGTGATCATGCGGAGACCCCGCAGAGCAGGACTAGCAGTGTTATCTCCTAGGAGAGCCCCGAACCTGGGTAAAGTACGCCGGCGTTCGTGTCTACGCCTCATCCCACTTCCAGGCACCGGCGACGTTCTACTCGCTCCCACCATGATAAGCCATCCTTTGGCATATGTCGCACCCAACCCCCGACATTTGGCGCCCACCTTGGGGCGAGGTACACCGTCTCCCGGAGACCTGTTCTGGACGGGAACCCTATTCCTCCCTGGCGAGTGCAGCCAGCCCGGCACGCCAGACAGCGTCTGCGCCGACGCGCTGCATGGCGCGGAGATTGCCTGCGAGGCGAGCTGCCTCGCCGACCTTGTTGGCGAGATCCGCCTCTCCGACGAGCCCGCATCTGATGCGGGCACTGATGATCCCGAGGGCCGCCTCGTCAACCTCCTCGACCAGCTCCACGTCGCCGGCGAGCCCGCTGCCGACTTGGAGTCTGTTGGCTCCATTCGGTATGGCATATCGCACAACATCATCACCGACAACGGCACAAACTTCGCCAAAGGCGCCTTGGCCCGTTTCTGCGCAACACAGGGCATCCGGCTGGACTTAGCGTCCGTTGACCACCCATAGTCAAACGGCCAGGTCGAGCGAGCAAACGGCCTCATCTTGTCCGGCATCAAGCCCCGACTGGTCGAGCCTCTGGAGCGTTCGGCCGGCTGCTGGCTCGATGAGCTGCCGGCCGTCCTCTGGAGCCTGCGCACAACTCCAAACAAATCAACCGGCTTCACACCTTTCTTCCTCGTCTACGGTGCCGAAGACGTCATCCCGACGGACGTAGAATTCGACTCCCCTCGAGTCACCATGTACACCGAAGAGGAGGCAAGGGAGGTGCGAGAAGATGGTGTCGATGTGCTGGAAGAAGGCCGACTGTTGGCACTCAGCCGGTCTGCCATCTACCAGCAGAGCCTATGCTGATACTACAACCGGAAGGTCAAGCCAAGATCCTTCCAAGAGGGAGACCTTGTGATCCGGCTGATCCAGCGAACAGCCGGCGAGCACAATCTTTCGGCACCTTGGGAAGGCCCCTTCATCATTAGCTAGGTGTTGGGCAACGACTCCTACTACCTCATTGACGCTCAGAAGCCTCGAGCACACAAGAGAGACGACTCCGGCAAGGAGACGGAGCGGCCGTGGAATGGAAACCTCCTTCGAAGGTTTTACAGCTGATGCAGTATGTACCACGCCAACTTTTGTATTAAGTATGAAAACTCCGGGACCCCCGAGAAGAGCTCGGGGACTGCCCTCTTTTATATATGATAAGTTTTATGCCCATGAATGCGCATTCCGTTATTTTTTGCCTGGCACCGGGTCCGACCAGTCGGCCCGGAGGCTTGTCGCCTTGTACTATGCGAATGCTTCCTGCAGCCGGACAAGTAGTGCGTTTGCACCTAAACCTGCTCCTGCCAGAAGCCGCAGCTCGCGGAGCGACTGACCGGCGGGCAGGAGTCAAGGGAAGAAAAGGGTGCCCACCCAAAAAATGGCTAAGGACTCAAAGCATACGCATAGCTCAAGCCGGCTTCCCGCCTTGCCGACCGGCTGCTGAGCAGCCGGCCGGCCGGCTTCTACTTAAAACTTGCTACAAAGCCCCAGTAGGCCAAGTAATTGTCTTCCCAAAAGTGGCTAAGTACTTGATCCAGCCACAGTCCGTAGAGCGACTGTTGGGTTGGCAAGACGACAATTAAAGGAAGGCGGCAAAGGAAAAATGCCAAGGGACAGAAAGCAAGAAAATGTAGAACCCGGTAAAGGAATATTTTACATGTCAAAACCCTTGGCCAGCATTGAACAGAAGTTCAATACACCCCGCAGGTGGAATTGTGTGAAATTAACAAAGTTTGTCGAGACTGATAAACAGGAAGAGTAAAAAAGACAAGTTGGCGGCCTAGGGAGCATCAGACGAGTTTGGCAGGACGGCGGAGTCGGTGGCACCGGTTGGTGGAGCGGCCAGCTGGCCAGTCTCCGCTTGGTCGCCTCCATCAGCAGTCGGCTCACTTGGGCATGGCTCGTTGCTGGAGGCGAGGTCGAGCTGAGGCTGGCCGTCTGCTCCGACCTCTGGTGCCTCCTCTTCGTCTTCCTCGTCCTCCTCTTCTTCCCCCTCGTCGCTGGAGTCGATCACTTCGGCTGAGTCCTCGCCGCCTTCCGGATCCAGCACAAACCACTCTGGTTGCGCTGAGACGCCCTCCTCCGTCAGCTCGGGGATGAAGACGCTGGTGTCGGTGTAGTCGGCGATCGCTGCTGCCCAAGTGATAAGGGCACGCTCCATCGCCGCCAGCTCTCCTTGGGCCTCTAGCCGAAACGTGGTCCGCTGGGCTAGATCTAGCCCAGGGTACCAAGCCTTGGCAAACTCCAAGGCCCGGTGAGCTCCAGCCCGGGCTGAGGAGCCCTTCCAGGCCTCGAGATGGCCGGCCGCCACCTCCAGCCAGTCGGCAGTCCGACTAGGAGTGCGCGGAGCCGGCACGGCTGGCCACGGAGCGGAGACGGCCTGCGCCCAGGCACGCTGAAGACGACGTAGCATCCGGTGAGCCGGCTGGAGGCGGGCCTGAATGCTGATGAACTGTTCGCTGAGGGTCCGGGGGGCGTTGGCCGCAATCTGCGCGCCCTCCGCCCTCTGTTGCTCGCGATCAGCCTCGATAGCCTGGTTGGCAGCGACGGAGTGACCAGGAAAGAAGTCTGCCCAAAACAGAAAGCAAAAAGCTAAAGTAAGAGACGAGAGACGGGCTCGGCCAGCAGCCGGCGGCTCAAAGAAAGAAAAAGAGAGAAGCTCACCATCAACTATGTCCTTGATCTCATGGAAGCCGGAGGTCAGCATCGCCTCCTTGTCGGTCCAGGCGGACCGTTCAGTCGCGAACTCAGCAAGGAGACCGGCCTCCCTGTCCTCCGCCTCCTTCTGGGCTTGCTTGAGCGGCTCCGCCTGCTCCGCCAGTTGCGTGACCATCCGGTCACACTCTTCAGTCAGCTTGCTGCACTCCACCTCCTTGGCGTGTAGTGCAGTGTTGGCCTCACCAAGCTGCTGCTGCAAGGCAGCGTTGGCCCCTACAGAAAGTAGAAGAAAGGAAAGGCGTCAGTTGCCAACAGAGAAGAAGTATAGTCACCAGGGAGATCCGACCCGACTGCTCAGCAGTCGACCCAAATCTCGGGGACTACAGCCCGCGGGTGCGCCAGCGCGCCCCCGTGGAGAAAGGAGTCGTCAGAATCAACAGAAAAGAAGAACTGTCACCGAGGAGATCCGGCCCGACTGCTCAGCAGTCGGCCCGAATCTCGGGGACTACAGCCCGCGGGTGCGCCACCGCGCCACCGCAGAAAGAAAAAGACTTACTCCGGCTTTCCGACAAGTCGGCGGTCCGCTGGTCCAGCTCTTGGACCTTGGAGTTGAAGGCGGCCGCACGAAGATTGTGATAGTTCTACAAAAAAATGATGTCAGCTAAAAGCCGTACTCCGAGCTTGCAGATAGAAGTTCCGGGCCGCCTGCTCAGCAGCCGGCCCGAAACTCGGGGACTACACCCAGTGGGAGCGCTGTCGCGCCCCCACAGAGAAGTACAAATCAAAAACAAAGGAGCGAGCAGCTCACCCGGATGGCCGTTCGTGATTCCAGGAACGCCTTGTTGCAGCTCTTGAGGGCATCGGCCTCAGCTCGGAGCTTGGCCTGGACATCCAAGATAGCTCGATTCGGTGTCCAACAAGCCGGCGCGGCACTGGTCGCCTCGGCGTCCGGGATCGAGGAGCTCGCGGTGACGGCTTCCTGCGGGCGAGGTGCTGAAGTCGCCATCGCGGGCCGGCGACGCGATGGTGTGCGGGCCTCAGGAGTCAGGCCCGTCACCATCTCGTTCCCGGCTGGCGGCACCGGCAGATCTGCCGGCGGCTTGTCCCGCGCTCCCACAGATGGCGGTGGTGGGGGCACTACCACGTCCGGCATAGCGACGTCGCCGCCCTCCCTCTCCATGATCGAGTGCTCGTCGCCGGCTCCCCCAGTCGACGCCACAAAGTCTGGCGGCGGAGGCGCGGAGCTCAGGGGCACGACGAGTAGCGGCTCCTGTCGGCGCGCGGCTTCTTCAAGCCGTTTCTTCACTGTGGTGGCGGCCTCGGCCTCCGCCAGCTTCTGCAGCGCGGCGGCTTCAGCCTTGTCCGCCTCCGCCTTCTCCCGGCGGGCGGCTTCCTGCTCCGTGCGTGCCTCCCGCAAATTCCGCTCCTTTGCCTCCCAGAGGTCGGCAGCCGGATTGATTCGCCGGGAGGTGGAGGAAGTCTGTGCAGACCCAACGATGGAGGCGGCGGCCGACTTCTCAAGAGAGAGCGGAGCCCTAAAAAATTCAAGAAAGTAAACCTAAGAGCTCAGATTGAAGCAGCAAGACAAGAAAAACGCAGAGGAGATACTCACACCGACACCAGGGGTGGCGCCTTCGGGAGCCTCTGGAATTTGGCCACCTTGGCGGCGGCCTCCTTCCTCCTGGTCGCGGCGGCCGGGTTCTTGGTCTTCTTCGGCGCGCTGCCGAAGAGAGCGGCGCCTTGCTTACGCTTGCGTGAGCCGGCTTGTGCGGTCGGCACGGTGGAGGAGCCCGCAGCCACCTTCAAAGGCGCCCGCGCGTGGCGCGGCTCGTCTTCATCATCGGCCTCATCAGGCCAGGACTCGAGGCCTCCGCCTCCTTCGGAGCCGTCTGCTCCATAGACACCGCCCGTGGCGTTCTCTTCCAGGGTGGCCGCCCCCAAGTCGGGGTCGTCCACGTAGCTTACGGCCCGGTCCGGCTCGTAGGGGCCATCCGCCACGGCAGCGACGTCAGCGGCGTCAGCTGCGTCCGACTCGAGGATCTGCCCAAGCCACAAGACAAAACAATCAAAGAAGAATCGAAGAAAGAAGAGATCAAGTAAACTTACGGCAGGCGGCGGGTTCGCACGGGACTACGGCTCCTTGCCGAACTCCCAGGGCACCGCCAGTCGGAGATCGGAGATCTCGTTCACCAAGTTTGCCACCTCCGCGTCCGGCATCTCCTTGGTGATCAGTCGGCACGGGTCACGGTGCCCGCTCATCTGGCTGATTAGGTGAGGCCAGCGTTGGAGCGGAAGCACCCGGCACACGACAAATGCGACCAACAGGTCGGACACCTTGAGGCCTTCGGCCTCGGTCAGCACCCGGAGCCGTCTGATTGCATCTGTCTAATTTGGAAGTCTAAGCACGTGATGTGTGGTGTTGTAGCCTCGTATCCTTGTTTGTTTGTGATTGCATGCGTGTTGAGTCTTGAGTCCCGTTCATGCTTGTGTCTAACCAACCGATGGAAAATTAGCTATTTCCTTGTGCTCGGGTGGTGTCGGACAGAAAAGAGATGTGTTTTTTTTTCACGGGAAAGATAAAAAGAGATGTGTTGAAACTATATATATGTGACATGTCAATATTTGTATGTAACATTTACATCTTTTAATCTCAGCCATTGATCTCTAAAATTAGCGACTAAGATAATTTAAATATATGTGGATGAACGTCGATGCTTATTTGTCTCTTGTTTTAAGAGGTTTTTAATAGGGAGGCGTATGAGTTTTTTTTACATCAAAAGTATGTGAGTTGGTCTGAAGACGCCTTGAACTATTTGTACATTATATGTGTCAAGCGTGTTTTCTTGTATATCTCCTTTTCTTATATGTATCCTTGTCCTATTCTTGATTGCGCTTTGCACCCTTCCATCATAATACATGTACATGAGTTCTAAAAAATAAAACATTTACGTGACAACTTCCCTATGTTTCAAAAAGGGTTGCACACAATATTTGTATGTAACATTTATATCTTTAAATCTTAGCCATTAATCTCCAAGATTAATGGTTGATATTATTTAATATATGTGGATGAACGTGGTGTCTTATTTGTCTTCTGTCTTAATTATATAATAGATTTTTTTGAAATTGCATGCTATGTTCCCAATAGTGGCATCATGAGCCAGTCTATGCATAATGATATGCATGAGTAGAACACAGAGAGTTGTGGGCGGTGATCGTCATGCTACTTACCACCAATGTATTATTTTGATTCGGCGGTATTGTTGGATGAAGCGGCCCGGACCAACCTTACATGACCATGTTCATGAGACCAGTTCCACCGGCAGACATGCAACTAGTTTTGCATAAAGGTGGCTGGCGGATGTCTGTTTCTCCTACTTTAGTTGAATCAAATTTGACTACGGCCCGTCCTTGTTGAAGGTTAAAACAGCAAACTTGATAAATCACTGTTGTAGTTTTGTGCGTAGGTAAGAACGGTTCTTACTAGAAGCCCGTAGCAGTCACGTAAAACTTGCAACAACAAAGTAGAGGACGTCTAACTTGTTTTTGCAGGGCATGTTGTGATGTGATATACGTTGTTGTATGAGATGATCATGTTTTGTAAGTTATCGGCAACCGGCAGGAGTCTTATGGTTGTCTCTTTATTGTATGAAATGCAAACGCCATGTAATTTCTTTACTTTAATTATCACTCTGCGTTAGAGATAGTTGTAGAAGAAATAGTTGGTGAGACGACCACGACGCAATGATGGATATCAAGGTGTCGAGCCAGTGACAATGGAGATCATGACAATGCTTTGGAGATGGAGATCAAAAGCACAAGATGATGATGGTCATATCATGTCACATATTTTTTATTGCATGTGATGTTTATCTTTTATGCATCTTATTTTTCTTAGATCGACGGTAGCATTATAAGATGATCCCTTCACTAAATTTCAAGGTATAAGTATTCTCCCCGAGTATGCACCGTTGCAAAAGTTCATCATTTCGAGAAACCACGTGATGAACGGGTGTTATAGACTCTACGTTCACATACAATGGGTGTAAGACATTTTTGCACATGCAGAATACTCGGGTTAAACTTGACGACCCTAGCATGTATAGACATGGCCTCGGAACACTGGAGACCCGAAGATCGAACGTGAATCATATAGTAGATATGATCAACATAGACATGTTCACCATTGATGACTACTCCATCTCATGTGATGATCGGACATGGTTTAGTTGATTTGGATCACGTATCATTTAGATGACTCGAGGGATGTCTATCTAAGTGGGAGTTCTTTAGTAATTTGATTAATTAAACTTCATTTATCATGAACTTGGCCCTGATAGTATTTTCAAATTATGTTGTAGATCAATAGCTCGCGTAGTAGCTCCTTTATTTTTGATATGTTCCTAGAGAAAAATAAGTTGAAAGATGATAGTAGCAATGATGCAGACTGGGTCCATGATCTGAGAATTATCCTCATTGCTTCACAGAAGAATTATGTCCTTGATGCACTGCTATGTGACAGACCGATTGCAGGAGCAGATGCAGATGTTATGAATGTTTGGCAAGCTCGATATCATGACTACTTAATAGTTTAGTGCACCATGCTTTACGGCTTAGAACCGGGACTTCAAAAATGTTTTGAACGCCACAGAGCATATGCCATGTTCCAAGAGCTAAAATTTGCATTTCAGACTCATGCCCATGTTGAGAGGTATGAGACCTCTAACAAGTACTTTGCCTACAATATGGAGGAGAATAGCTCAACCAGTGAGCATGTGCTCAGAATGTCTGGGTACTTCAATCACTTGAATCAAGTGGGAGTTAATCTTCCAAATAATATAGTGATCGGTTGACAGAGTTCTCTAGTCCCTGTCACCAAGCTACGAATGTGTCGGTTGACAAATTGACTATAATATGCAAGGGATGGATAAGAAAATGCCCGAGCTCTTCGCAATGCTCAAAGCCGCGGAGGTAGAAATCAAGAAGGAGCATCAACTGTTGATGGTTAACAAGACCACTAGTTTCAAGAAAAAAGGCAAGGGAAAGAAAGGGAACTTCAAGAAGAATGTCAAGCAAGTTGTCACTCCCGTGAAGAAGCCCAAAGCTAGACCTAAGCCTAAAACTGAGTGCTTCTACTGCAAAGGGAATGGTCACTTGAAGCGGAACTACCCCAAATACTTGACGGATAAGAAGGATGGCAAAGTGAACAAAGGTACATTTGATATACAGATTATTGATGTGTACTTATCTAGTGTTCATAGCAACCCCTAGGTATTGGATAACGGTTCAGTTGCTAAGATTAGTAACTCGAAACAGGAGTTGCAGAATGAACATAGACTAGTTACGGACGAGGTGATGATGTATGTTGGAAGTGTTTCCAAGATTAATATGATCACCATCGCACACTCCCTCTACCTTCGGGATTAGTGTTGAGCCTAAATAAATGTTATTTGGTGTTTGAGTTGAGCGTGAATATGATTAGATCATGTTCATTGCAATACGGTTATTCATTTAAGTCAGAGAATAATTGTTGTTCGGTTTACTTGAATAAAACCTTCATGGTCATACACCCAATGTGAATGGTTTATTGAATCTTGATCGTAATGATGCACACATTCATAATATTGATGCCCAAAGATGCGAAATTGATAATGATAGTGCAACATACTTGTGGCACTGCCGTTTAGGTCATATTGGTGTAAAACGCATGAAGAAACTCCATACAGATGTGCTTTTGGGATCACTTGATTATGAATCATTTGATACTTGCGAACCATTCCTCATGGGCAAGATGACTAAAACTCCGTTCTCCGGAACAATGGAGCGAGCCAATGACTTATTGGAAATAATACATACCGATGTATGCGGTCCGATGAGTGTTGAGGCACACGGCAGGTATCGTTATTTTCTGACCTTCACAGATGATTTGAGCAGATATGGGTATATCTACTTAAAGAAACACAAGTCTGAAACATTTGAAAAGTTCAAAGAATTTCAGAGTGAAGTGGAGAATCATCGTAACAAGAAAATAAAGTTTCTATGATCTGATCGCGGAGGCGGATATTTGAGTTACGAGTTTGGCCTTCATTTAAAACAATGTGGAATAATTTCACAACTCACGCCACCTAGAACACCACAGCGTAATGGTGTGTCCAAACATCATAACCGTACTTTATTAGATATGGTGCAATCTATGATGTCTCGTACCGATTTACCACTATCGGTTTGGGGTTATGCATTAGTGACAGTTGCATTCACTTTAAATAGGGCACCATCTAAATTCGTTGAGACGACACCGTATGAACTGTGGTTTGGCAAGAAACCTAAGCTGACGTTTCTTAAAGTTTGGGGTTGCGATACTTATGTCAATAGGCTTCAGCCTGATAAGCTCGAACCCAAATCGGAGAAGTGCGTCTTCATAGGATACCCTAAGGAAACAATTGGGTACACCTTCTACCACAAATCCGAAGGCAAAATCTTTGTTGCCAAGAATGGAACCTTTTTAGAGAAGGAGTTTCTCTCAAAAGAAGTGAGTGGGAGGAAAGTAGAACTTGATGAGGTAATCGTGCCTTCTCTCGAATTGGAAAGTAGCACATCAGAGAAATCCATTCCCATGATGCCTACACCAACTAGAGAGGAAGCAAATGATAATGATCATGAAACTTCAGATAAAGTTACTACTGAACTTCGTAGGTCAACCAGAGCACGATCCGCACCAGAGTGGTACGGTAATCCTATTCTGGAGGTCATGTTATTATACCAAGGCGAACATACGAACTATGAAGAGCCCAGATTCCCACAGATGGCTTGAGGCAATGAAACCTGACATAGGATCCATGTATGAGAACAAAATGTGGACTTTGGTGGACTTGCCCGATGATCGGAAAGCCATTGAGAATAAATGGATCTTCAAGAGGAAGACGAACGCTGATGGTAGTGTAACTATCTACAGGTTCGACTTGCCGCAAAAGATTTTTGACGAGTTCAAGGTGTTGACTACGATGAGCTTTTCTCACTCGTAGCGATGCTTAAGTCTGTTCGAACCATGTTAGCAATTGCCGCACTTTATGAAATCTAGGAAATGGATGTCAAAACTGCATTCCTTAATGGATTTCTTAAAGAAGAGTTGTATATGATGCAACCAAAAGGTTTTGTCAATCCTAAAGGTGCTAACAAAGTGTGCAAGCTCCAGCGATCCATCTATGGACTAGTGCAAGCATCTCGGAGTTGGAGTATAAGCTTTGATGAGGTGATTAAAGCATATGGTTTTATAAGGACTTACGATGAAGCATGTATATACAAGAAAGTGAGTGGGACCTCTGTAGCATTTCTAATATTTTATGTGGATGACATATTGTTGATTGGAAATGATATAGAATTTTTGGATAGCATAAAGGATATTTGAATAAGAATTTTTCAATGAAAAACCTCGGTGAAGCTGCTTACATATTGAGCATCAAGATCAATAGGGATAGATCGAGATGTTTAATAGGACTTTCACAAAGCACATACCTTGATAAAGTTTTGAAGAAGTTCAAAAATGAATCAGTTAAAGAAAGGATTCTTGCCTGTGTTACAAGGTGTGAAGTTGAGTAAGACTCAAAACCCGACCACGGTAGAAGATAGAGAGAGAATGAAAGTCATTCCCTATGCCTCAGCCATAGGTTCTATAAAGTATGCTATGCTGTGTACCAGACTTGTTGTGTGCCTTGCCATGAGTTTGGCAAGGGGGTACAATAGTGATCCAAGAAATAGATCACTGGACAACGGTCAAAATTATCCTTAGTTACCTTAAAGAGGACTAAGGAAATGTTTCTCGGTTATGGAGGTGATAAAGAGTTCGTCATAAAGAGTTACATCGATGCAAGCTTTGACACCGATCTAGATGACTCTAAGTCTCAATCTAGATTTGTATTGAATGTGGGAGAAATTAGCTAGAGTAGCTCCATGCAGAGCATTGTAGACATAGAAACTTACAAAATACATATGGATCTGAATGTGGGAGACCCGTTGACTAAACTTCTCTCACAAGCAAAATATGATCACACCTTAGTACTCTTTGGGTGTTAATCACATAGCGATGTTAACTAGATTATTGACTCTATTAATCCCTTTGGGTGTTGGTCACATGGCGATGTGAACTATGGGTGTTAATCACATAAAGATGTGAACAATTGGTGTTAAATCACATGGCGATGTGAACTAGATTATTGACTCTAGTGCAAGTGGGAGACTGAAGGAAATATTCCCTAGAGGCAATAATAAAGTTGTTATTTTATATTTCCTTATATCATGATAAATGTTTATTATTCATGCTAGAATTGTATTAACCGGAAACTTGATACATGTATGGATACATAGGCAAAACACTGTGTCCCTAATAAGCCTCTACTAGACTAGCTCGTTAGTCAAAGATGGTTAGGTTTCTTAACCATAGACATGTGTTGTTAGTTCATGAACAGGATCACATCATTAGAAGAATGTTGTGATGGACAAGGCCCATCCGTTAGCTTAGCATATTGATCGTTCAGTTTTATTGTTATTGCTTTCTTCATGTCAAATACATATTCCTTCCACTATGAGATTATGCAACTCCCGAATACCGAAGGAATACCTTGTGTGCTATCAAACGTCACAACGTAACTAGGTGATTATAAAGATGCTCTACAGGTATCACCGAAGGTGTTTGTTGGGTTGGCATAGATCGAGATTAGGATTTGTCACTAAGAGTATCGGAGAGGTATCTCTGGGCCCTCTCGGTAATACACATCATAAGAAGCCTTGCAAGAAAAGTGACTAATGAGTTAGTTGTAGGATGATGTATTACGGAACGAGTAAAGAGACTTGCCGGTGACGAGACTGAACTAGGTATGAAGATACCGACGATCGAATCTCGAGCAAGTAACATACCGATGACAAAGGGAATAACGTATGTTGTCATAACGGTTCGACCGATAAAGATCTTCGTAGAATATGTAGGAGCCAATATGAGCATCCAGGTTCCACTATTGGTTATTGACCGGAGAGGTGTCTCAATCATGTCTACATAGATCTCGAACCCGTAGGGTCCGCACGCTTAACGTTCGATGACAATTTGGTATTATACGAGTTATGTGATTTGGTGACCGAATGTTGTTCAGAGTCCCGGATGAGATTACGGACAAGACGAAGAGTCTCGAAATGGTTGAGAGGTAAATATGGATATATAGGATGATAGTATTCGGACACCGGAAGTGTTCCGAATAGTATCGGGTATTTATCGGAGTACCGGGGGGGTTACCGGAACCCCAGTTCGGAAGATATGGTCCATATGGGTCATAAGAGGGAGGCACACCAGCCCAGAAGAGGTAGTGCGCCCCCCCTTAGGCAGGAGGCTGAATTGGAGAATGAACAAGGGGAGTTTGCCCCCTCCTCCTTTCTCTCTTCCCCTTCCGTTTTCTCTCCGATGAAATATGGTAAGGGGGAGGCCGAATTGGGAGGACCCCAAGTAGGATTCCTCCTACTTGGGGCGCCCCCTTGGCTACCTCTCCTCCCCTCCAACCTATATATATGTGGGGGGGCACCAATAGGATAGACAACAACATCTGTTAGCCGTGTGCGGCGGCCCCCTCCATAGATTACATCCTCGGTCATATTCTCGCGGTGCTTAGGCGAAACCCTGCGCGGATCACTTCACCATCACCGTCACCACGCCGTCATGTTGACGAAACTCATCTACTTTGTCGGTGCAACAAACCCTTGGTCTGTTGCCCAGACTGTGCACAGGCACAGGAATAAGATTGAAGCACCAACCCAAGTCAGAGGTTGAAGGACCAAGAGATTTGAAGAACCAACATGTAGCCCAGAGGGACCAAGATCAAGCCAGAGGAGCAGGATATCGGCAAGAGAAGTGCCTCCCTTGTCGGGCAAGCGAGCCCGGCAAGGGGCAAGGCCACCACCAGAAGCAAGCAATCAAGGCTCCTCGGCAGAGCCTGCCGGGGCTCGCGGGGGCAGAACCACCCCACCAACCACTCGAACACGACTCACGTCGTCAATCCGTGCAGTGTCAAGCCGCAAGGTGATTAAGTGGCAGCCATTTGCCACATGGCAGCCATTTCCTAAAGAAGAAACCCACAGATAACACCCGTCCCTCGACGCGTCAAGAGAACAGATGCGGAGCTGGCAAGATAGCCCGGCAGGCCTTGCCGGGCGACCAGTGATGTGACACTAAGCGGCACATTTAATGCACCCTGTCAGCCCGCAAAGCTAGGTATGATAGCACTGTTTGCTATCATATCAGTGGATAATGACCACTTTGTGTCGGATCGTGGGTTCCGGCAAAACCCTTAAGGTTTGAACTCTGGGGTGCGCACGAAGAAGTCTCTCCCTGTCTAGCCCACTCACGCTACGATCTCAAGGCCTAGCTCGACGAACCCAGAGAACAAGAGACACAAGAGTTTATGCTGGTTCGGGCCACCGTTGTGGTATAATACCCTACTCCAGTGTGGTGTGGTGTATTGCCTTGTAGGCTGAGGATGAACAAGTACAAGGAAAGAACAACCTCAGGAGGGGAAGTGTTCTTGAGCTTGGTAAGCTGGTGTAGGCTTCTCTGGTTCGAGATGAGATGCCTCGCTACGGTGGTGGCTATTCCTATTTATAGAGGCCCTAGTCCTCTTCCAAAATGTAGGCGGGAAGGGATCCCACAATGGCCAATTTTGAAGGGGGACCGCTAGTACAAGTTATCCTCACTAAAGGTGGTCTTTGCCTGCCAAAGGCTCTGGTGGTGATGCTGTTGTAGGCTCCGCGGTGACCTCCCTTCCTGCTGTCCTGCTGGTCTTGGTCTTGTTGCACCAATATGGAAACCTTTGCCCGATGCCTCGGGACTCCTCGCCTGCGCCTGCCTCTTTAGCACCAAAGAGGAAACCTGTACACTGCGCCCGCTGGCACCCGCCCGCCGCCCGCCTGGCCTTGGTCGTCATGACTCACGTCACGGGGACCTCATGAGATGCCCCCGCCTTGATATCTCTGCTCCTCACGAGCCCGCCTAGCGAGGCTGCCCCTGAGGAGGTCTTGTGTCGTCCGCCTCGCGAGGCTTGGCCCCTCGCGAGGGTCTTGAGTTGTCACAGCCCTAGATCACTCCTTGTTTGACTTTGCTTGCATCCATGCATCATGTCTAAATTTCCTTGAAATTAGAATTGAGGAATTTTCAAAAGCCTCAAAAGAACCTCTAAAAATAGCCAACATTTAAATCTCATCAAATGAGCCCAAGAAAATGTTCTTGTTATTCTGTGAAAATATTGGCATGAGGTGAAATTCAAACCAATATTTTGAGTCACATAAATAATTTATTTTGGGCCTTTGATTTAAATCAATAATATATTTGGGTTGGAATTATTTCTGTTATATAAGAAATAATGTTCAAAATATCTTGTAAGTTTGCATGTGACCTTGGACTAGCTCTCTGAGCTCACATAAAAATTGACAGAAAGTTTTAAAATGGTTTAGTTTCCAAACTAAATCAAAACAAAATAACAGAAATAGAAAAGACAGATAAAAGAGAGAGAGAGAAGGGCTAACCTGGCGCCCACCAACCGGCCCAGCTCCTGTGCTGGTACAACACTGTGCGGCCCAGCCACTAGCCTCCCCCCTGTCGTCTTCCTCGCGACAGAAGGACGCCGGGCGTGTGCGTACCAGCCACTGGCCTCCCCCCTATTTTAGGGTTTCGGAGAAAAAGGATATCAAACGGAGTCCAAACGGAATGAAACCTCCGGGAACGTGATTTTTGTAACAAATGTGAGCCAGAAAACTTGGTGTCCACGCCAGGGCATCTCCAGGGAGGGCACGAGGTAGGGGGGCGCGCCTACCCCCCTGGGCGCGCCCTCCACCCTCGTGGGCCCCCTGTTGCACCACCGACGTACTTCTTCTTCCTATATATACCTACGTACCCCCAAACTACCACATATAGAGCCAAAACCCTAATTCCACAGCCGCAACCTTCTGTACCCGTGAGATCCCATCTTGGGGCCTTTTCCGGCGCTCCGCCGGAGGGGGCATTGATCCCGGACGGCTTCTACATCAACACCACAGCCTCTCCGAAGACGTTCGGGTCCATAGTTATTAGCTAGATGGCTTCTTCTCTCTTTTTAGATCTCAATACAAAGTTCTCCCCCTCTCTTGTGGAGATCTATTCGATGTAATCTTGTTTTACGGTGTGTTTGTTGAGATCGATGAATTGTGGGTTTATGATCAAGTTTATCTATGAACAATATTTGAATCTTCTCTGAATTCTTTTATGTATGATTGGTTATCTTTGCAAGTCTCTTCGAATTATCGGTTTACTTTGGCCTACTAGATTGATCTTTCTTGCAATGGGAGAAGTGCTTAGCTTTGGGTTCAATCTTGCGGTGTCCTTTCCCAGTGACAGTAGGGGCAGCAAGGCACGTATAGTATTGTTGCCATCGAGGATAACAAGATGAGGTTTATTTCATATTGCATGAGTTTATCCCTCTACATCATGTCATCTTGCTTAAGGCGTTACTCCGTTCTTACGAACTTAATACTCTAGATGCATGTTGGATAGCGGTCGATGTGTGGAGTAATAGTAGAAGATGTAGGCAGGAGTCGGTCTACTTGTCTCGGACGTGATGCCTATATACATGATCATACCTAGATATTCTCATAACTATGCATAATTCTGTCAATTGCTCAACGGTAATTTGTTCACCCACCGTAAATACTTATGCTCTCGAGAGAAGCCACTAGTGAAACCTATGCCCCCCAGGTATATTTTCCATCATATTAATTTTCCAACACTTTGTTATTTTATTTGCCTTTTATTTTACTTTGCATCTTTGTCATAAAAATACCAAAAATATTATCTTATCATATCTATCAGATTTAATCTTTGCAAGTGGCCATGAAGGGATCGACAACCCCTTTATCGCGTTGGCTGCGAGGAGTTTGTTTACTTGTGTAGGTACGAGGGACTCGCACGTGGTCTCCTACTGGATTGATACCTTGGTTCTCAAAAACCGAGGGAAATACTTACGCTACTTTGTTGCATCACCCTTTCCTCTTCAAGGAAATCCAACGCAGTGCTCAAGAGGTAGCAGCATGCTGCGGAGGTCTCCGGACTGAAGCAGAAACTGGAGCGGACTGAGGAGGAGCTCGGTATGGTGAAGAAGCAGCTAGAGGATAGCACAGGTATGCAGTAACCGGTGGGTATATTTTTAAGAGAAAATTATTAGTCCGTCTGGACTAAGTTGTCAGAAGCTTTATTAGGGGCCACGACCGAGGTGGCAGCCCTCAAGAAGGCGTTAGCCGAAGCCGAGGACAAAGCGGCCAAGGAACACGCCACGCACGAGAAGCACGAGGCCCGAGTTAGGGAGGTGCAGAAAGAGTTGCAGGACGCGGTCCAAAGGTTCGAGTCCTTGGAGCGCGATTATAAGGTGCAAGAGTCTGAACTAGAGAAGGCCCATCATAGCGCACAGGACGCATGAGCCGAAGCCCAGAACGCCCTCCAGGAAATTTAGGCGGCAAAAAGGATTGCAGCAGGTAAGCCCTTCACCATGTAAAGCTTGTGTGTAAAACAAGCGTTTCCTTTGTATTTATCCGAATTTGGTTTGTCCAGAGGCGTTTATGGTTCTGCCGCGCAGCATATCAGATGCTGCCGAGCTTATAAAGCCGAAGAGGGGATGTCTACGGAGAAGTTGTTCTGGTCCCAGTTCTTGGACCCGAACATCCTATGCCCTTCAGCGACCAACTGAAGCAGTTGGTCGAGCTGCACAGGTCGGCAGAGCTAGCCATGAAGGACCTGATAGTCCCGCTGTGGCCCGTCAATCCTATACCTAGTAGCTACTTTGGACTTGTGCAGCGGCTTGTGAGTGCCTATCCACGGCTTGAAGCCGTGAAGCGGTCGGTCTGTATTGAAGGTGCGCGTATGGCCTTTGCTCGCGTCAAAACGCATTGGGCGAAGCTGGATGCCAAGAAGCTGATGACCGAGGGACCGCCGGAGGGCAAAGAGCACCGTCGACCCGAGCACTATTTTGATGGTGTCCTGGAGGGGTCCCGCCTTGCGGCGGAGCAATGTTCGAAGGATATCATTTTCCCATGAGAACATGTGTATTATCTTGCCCTGTGATATGGAACGATGATGTTATGTAACATAATGTTTATGATTTAAATTTTGCCTCCTGTGCGGCCGTTTATCGAATCTGAGGGTTGACCAGTCGTCGGCTTCTGCCCCCATGTATATAGTACAGGGGTGTTCGGGATAAATCTAAACACTCTTTATTCCACATTATGGTCCTTAAAGGAGGTGTTTAGCGCAACGAACAAGGCAATCGGACTATGCGGCCTTTACTACCCTCACTTAGCCATAGGAGTTTGACAATTAATAAAGTTGGTGAAGCCCCTGGTATTCGGAAGACCGAACTAGGGGCGCTATACACACCTAATCGGAGGGACCGATTCTTCGCGAAAAGCGGAAAAAATCTCTAACGATTTGGAACCTCTCGAACAGCTGACCGACTCTCGCTGCACCATGACAGTCAGTTTTCGGCTTTCTCTACTGAGGTGCTCATCTGGAAGAACCGGGACACAATTCCAGTAGTTCTCCCTTTACTACCCTAGCCGATATAGCGGAACGTAAGGTAGTAACCACAGGTGCCGGGCAACCCGACTATTGACCAAAGACATGATTCGGAGTCGATGGATATAATGATATAAGTTCGGGGTGCCGAACTATACTATAAAAGTGTTCGGACTTTAATTGCCGTGGTGCGGGTGTAATGAAGCCCCTGGCGTAGTAGTACGTACAATGGTGTACGTGTGCAATGAGTAATAGATACTGAGGTGAGAAAGCGGATAAATCAGGTAATGTGCTGATGCCACCATTTATTCACCATTGTGGTGCAACTAGTACGTCGAGGCGTACTTTGTAAAAGTAATGCGACAAGCGAGTAGGGCTATTTAACATGCCATAACCAAGGGCAAGCTACATGTGGTATATAAAACAAGTATGCTAACCTTTTATTAGAGATCACCTGGGGGCTCCCTTGTACGCCAAAGCTCCTTGCCTCCTTGGTGTACTGTGCAAGCGGGTCGTCCGTGTAGTCCTTGAAAAGAGAAGAAAACTCGAAAAAAGAAGAAGGAAGAACGCGCGGATCCCAGGGTCTATCAAGCCGTACTGTGGATCGCGAGCGAGTTATGCCTTCGTTAGTACCCATGGGGTTTTGAGTGTGTAGTACGCATGGTGCAAATGCCACTACTTCGTCGGGACCGGGACGGAGGCCGAATTGCTAATCGAGCTCATGACGAGCCATGCTGTCCTACTGCAGTGTAGTCCGGAACCTCATGAAGATGTCCAGGGGCTCGGCAGCCGCGCTATTGTGTTGTTTGAGAAGGCTGCTCTGTACCTCTGCTGCTAGGGCGGTGGTGTGCTCCTCTGTTCGGAGGGAGCGTTCCGTATTGCCATTTACTGTTATGACGCCGCGTGGACCGGGCATCTTGAGCTTGAGGTAAGCATAGTGTGGCACTGCGTTGAATCTAGCAAACGCTGTTCGTCTGAGCAATGTGTGGTAGCCGCTGCGGAAGGGGACGATGTTGAAGATTAACTCCTCGCTTCGGAAGTTGTCCAGAGAATCAAAGACCACTTCCCGCGTGATTGAGCCCGTACAGCGGGCCTCGACGCCTGGTATGACTCCTTTGAAGGTAGTCTTTGTTGGTTTGATTCGTGAGGGGTCAATGCCCATTTTCCGCACTGTGTCTTGGTAGAGCAGGTTGAGGCTGCTACCCCCGTCCATCAGGACTCGTGTTAGGTGAAACCCGTCAATAATCGGGTCAAGGACTAGTGCGGCCGAACCGCCGTGGCGGATACTAGTTGGGTGGTCTCGTCGATCGAAGGTGATCGGGAACGTCGAACACGGATTGAATTTTGGGGCGACTGGCTCTACTGCGTAGACGTCCCTGAGTGCTCGCTTACGTTCCCTTTTGGGACATGTGTAGTGTATATCATGTTCACCGTTTTGACTTGAGGGGGAAATTTCTTTTGCCCCCCTGTGTTCGGTTGCCGGGGCTCCTTGTCATTGTCCTTGCTCTATGATTCCCCTTCCTTGCTTCTGTTGTTTACCTTACTGGCTTGTTTAAAGAACCGGCAATCTCTATTAGTGTGGTTAGCCGGTTTGTTTGGGGTGTCGTGTATCTGTCAAGGACGATCGAGTATGCGGTCCAAACTGGATGGTCCTCCGCTGCTCCTTTTATAGGGCTTCTTTTGCTGGCCTGAACTGGATCCACTGAATCCGGCGTGAACCATGGTGTCGTTGGTATTGTCGCCATTAATTTGGCGTTTGTGTCTGTTGCGCCGGAGCTTGCCGGAGCTGTTTTTGGCCTTGGAGGGACCTTTTTCGTTGGTTGTGCTTGTACTGCGTGCCAGCCAACTATCTTCTCCCGCACAAAACCGGGTCATAAGTGCCGTGAGGGCTCCCATCGACCTTGGCTTTTCCTGACCGAGGTGGCGTGCTAGCCATTCATCACGGATGCTGTGTTTGAAGGCTGCTAAGGCCTCGGTATCCGCACAGTTAACGATCTGGTTCTTTTTGGTTAGGAACCTAGTCCAGAATTTTCTAGCTGATTCTCCAGGCTGTTGGACTATGTGACTTAAGTCATCAGCGTCTGGCAGTCGAACATAAGTTCCTTGGAAGTTATCGAGGAAAGCCTCTTCCAAGCCCTCCCAGCTGCCGATGTAGTTTTCAAGCAAACTGTTTAGCCAGTACCCAGCTGGCCCTTTGAGTTTTAGCGGGAGGTATTTAATGGCGTGGAGGTCGTCTCCTCGAGCCATATGGATATGGAGAATGAAATCCTCGATCCATACTGCGGGATTGGTTGTGTCGTCGTATGATTTGATATTGACGGGCTTGAACCCCTCGGGGAATGCATGATCCAGTACTTCGTCCGTGAAGCATAGAGGGTGTGTAGTGCCTCTGTATTGGGCCGCGTCGCGACGTATCTCTGATGGAGTCCATCTGCGGAATTCGGCTCGGGCGTGGTTAGCTTTGTCGCGCCCGAACAAGTCGTCGTTGTGCCGCGAAGCATGTCCTCGCGATCCGTAGATCAATCTTGTGTGTCCTACTCTACTGTCCAGGGTCTTCCGGAGGTCGTACGTGTGATCTCGAGTTGTTCTGTCTTTATTTTTGCGGGGCAGTGGGGCAGGCTGCTGTTCGGCCGGAATTGCCGCCTTATCCCGACCACGGGGTGGCCGGTCAGCCGCCCTGTCTCGACCACGTGGTGGTCGTTCCACATTACGCGAGGGAGACATGCGCTCCGGTGCCTCCTCATCAAATTGAGGTAGTAGTCTGCGTTGTGGGTAGCTCTTGGCCGGGCGCTTGAGGCCGTATTCTTCGGCAGTTAGGACGTCGGTCCACCTGTCGGCGAGCAGATCTTGTTCGGCCTGAAGCTGCTGTTGTTTCTTTTTCAGGCTCCTTGCAGTGGCTATGAGCCGAAGCTTAAAGCTCTCCTGGTCCATAGGATCCTCAGGCACGATGAAATCTTCGTTGCCGAGGCTTGCCTCCTCTTCGGAGGGTGGACGGTAACTGTCCTCCCCTGAATCATCTTTTATGGCCTGTTCGTCAAGGTTGCCTTGCGCGTTGTCATGTTCTTCTTGTTCGGATGTAGCTCTCACAGGGTCTTCATTGTTTTCGGCGTCGGCCGGAGTACTATTTTCTCCGGTGCCAGTGTTGCCGTCCTTTGAGTGACGAGGCTTAGAACGGCGTTTAGGGCGCCGGCGCCTGGGCTGCGTCTCAGAGGGTTTATTCGCATCTAGCTCTTCTTTGTTGTCACCAGATTCTTTGGGTGTATCGATCATGTACGCGTCATACGAGGAGGTGGCCGTCCAACGTCCAGTGAACGGCGGGTCCTGGCCTTGTTCCTTGTCGTCATCGCCGTCCATACCATCGATGTCTTCGAAGCCATAGTCGAGCACGTCGGTTAAGTCATCGACGGTGGCTATGAAGCGGGTGGCGGGTGGGAAGCAAAATTCCTCATCGTCCGCCTCTAGCTCGAACCGAATATAGTTCGGCAATGAGTCCTTTTCTAAGGATAAGTTCTTTAAAGTGTTCAGCACGTCACCCAACGGTGAATGCTGGAAGATGTCCGCGGTGCTGAAATCAAAAATTGATAACCGATCTAGCTGGGTGTCCGCAGGCGTACATAATTCAGAACGCATAGCCGAAAATGAGTCCGGGGTTCCGTCGCCGCCGGCATTGCAGGATGTCACGTCCGTGTGTGGCCCCAACGCCGCAGACTTTGTGGCCTCGGAGGGCAAGACCCGCTCTGGCTCTAGGGCCGTCATGGCAATAGGATCCATCTCCAGGATATAGTCCGACGACGGATGTAAGTCTTGTTTGTCGGGACAGGATGGAGCGGTTGCTGCGGCTTCAGACCCATTGGAGATCGAATCTCCACGGGTGTCCGCAACGTGGTTCACGCTTCCAAATCTGACCTGGTGGCCAGGGGTGTGGCTTTTGATCTGCTCCAAATGGCCAAACGAGTTGGCACGCAGTATGAGGCTGTCGAACACAAAAATCTGTCCGGGGGGAAGGTTCCTCCCCGGGCAGTGTCATTGTTGACGATTGAAGGGGCCATCGAACCTTTTGTCGACAGCACAGCGGAAATCTCAATGAAAGCACCAATGTCGGTGTCAAAACCAACGGATCTCGGGTAGGGGGTCCCGAGCTGTGCGTCTAGGATCGATGGTAACAGGAAACAGGGGACACAATGTTTACCCAGATTCGGGCCCTCTCTATGGAGGTAATACCCTACTTCCTCATTGATTGATCTTGGTGAATATGTGTGTTACAAGAGTTGATTGAAGGAAATATTCCCTAGAGGCACTAATAAAGTTATTATTTATTTCCATATATCATGATAAATGTTTATTATTCATGCTAGAATTGTATTAACCGGAAACATAATACTTGTGTGAATACATAGACAAACAGCGTGTGACTAGTATGCCTCTACTTGACTAGCTCGTTGATCAAAGATGGTTATGTTTCCTAACCATAGACATGAGTTGTCATTTGATTAACGGGATCACATCATTAGGAGAATGATGTGATTGACTTGACCCATTCCGTTAGCTTAGCACTTGATCGTTTTAGTATTCTGCTATTGCTTTCTTCATGACTTATACAAGTTCCTGTAACTATGAGATTATGCAACTCCCTTTTACCGGAGGAACACTTTGTGTGCTACCAAACGTCACAACGTAACCGGGTGATTATAAAGGTGCTCTACAGGTGTCTCCGACGGTACTTGTTGGGTTGGCATATTTCGAGATTAGGTTTTGTCACTCCGATTATCGGAAAGGTATCTCTGGGCCCACTCGGTAATGCACATCACTATAAGCCTTGCAAGCATTGTAACTAATGAGTTAGTTGCGGGATGATGCATTACAGAACGAGTAAAGAGACTTGCCGGTAATGAGATTGAACTAGGTATTGAGATACCGTCGATCGAATCTCGGGCAAGTAACATATCGATGACAAAGGGAACAACGTATGTTGTTAAGCGGTTTGACCGATAAAGATCTTTGTAGAATATGTAGGAGCCAATATGAGCATCCAGGTTCCGCTATTGGTTATTGACCGGAAACGTGTCTCGGTCATGTCTACATAGTTCTCGAACCCGTAGGGTCCGCACGCTTAAAGTTTGATGACGATCCGAATTATGAGTTTTGTGTTTTGATGTACTGAAGGTAGTTCGGAGTCCCGGATGTGATCACGGACATGACGAGGAGTGTCGAAGTGGTAGACATAAAGATCGATATATTGGACGACTATATTTGGACACCGGAAGTGCTCCGGGTGATTTCGGAGAAAACCAGAGTGCCGGAGGGTTACCGGAACCCCCCGGCAGAAATAATGGGCCATATGGGCCTTAGTGGAGAGAGAGAGGGCTGGCTAGGGCAGGCCGCGTGCCCCTCCCCCCTTGGTCCGAATTGGACTAGGAGAGGGGGGGGGGGCGGCGCCCCCCTTTCCTTCTCCCTCTCCCCCTTCCTTTCCCCCTCCTAGTAGGACTAGGAAAGAGGGGAGACCTACTCCTACTAGGAAGAGGACTCCTCCTCCTGGCGCGCCCCCTAGGGCCGGCCGGCCTCCTCCCCCCGTCCTTTATATACGGGGGCAGGGGGGCACCTCTAGATACACAAGTTGATCTATTCCAGCCGTGTGCGGTGCCCCCCTCAACCATATTCCACCTCGGTCATATCGTAGATGTGCTTAGGCAAAGCCCTGCGTCGGTAGCAACATCATCACTGTCACCACGCCATCGTGCTGATGGAACTCTCTCGTGAAGCTCTGTTGGATCGGAGTTCGCGGGACGTCATCGAGCTGAACGTGTGCTGAACTCGGAGGTGCCATATGTTCGGTACTTGGATCGGTCGGATCGTGAAGAAGTACGACTACTTCCTCTACTTCGTGTCAACGCTTCCGTTGTCGGTCTACGAGGGTACATGGACACAGTGTCCCCTCTCGTTTCTATGCATCACCATGATCTTGCATGTGCGTAGGATTTTTTTTGAAATTACTACGTTACCCAAACATGGCATCCGAGCCTGGTTTTATGCGTTGATGTTATATGCACGAGTAGAACACAAGTGAGTTGTGGGTGATACAAGTCACACTGCTTACCAGCATGTCATACTTTGGTTCGGCAGTATTGTTGGATGAAGCGGCCCGGACCGACATTACGCGTACGCTTACGCGAGACTGGTTCTACCGACGTGCTTTCCACACAGGTGGCTGGCGGGTGTCAGTTTCTCCAACTTTAGTTGAACCGAGTGTGACTATGCCCGGTCCTTGCGAAGGTTAAAACAGCACCAACTTGACGAACTATCGTTGTGGTTTTGATGCGTAGGTAAGAACGGTTCTTGATCAGCCCATAGCAACCGTGTAAAACTTGCAACAACAAAGTAGAGGACGTCTAACTTGTTTTTGCAGGGCATGTTGTGATGTGATATGGTCAAGAGATGATACTATACTTTATTGTATGAGATGATCATGTTTTGTAACGGAGTTATCGGCAACTGGCAGGAGCCATATGGTTGTCGCTTTATTGTATGCAATGCAATCGCCCTGTAATGCTTTACTTTATTACTAAAGCGGTAGCGATAGTCGTAGAAGCATAAGTTGGCGAGATGACAACGATGCTATGATGGAGATCAAGGTGTCGCGCCGGTGACAATGGTGATCATGACGGTGCTTCGGAGATGGAGATCACAAGCACAAGATGATGATGGCCATATCATATCACTTATATTGATTGCATGTGATGTTTATCTTTTATGCATCTTATTTTGCTTTGATTGACGTAGCATTATAAGATGATCTCTCACTAAAATTTGAAGATAAAAGTGTTCTCCCTGAGTATGCACCGTTGCCAAAGTTCGTCGTGCCGAGACACCACGTGATGATCGGGTGTTATAAGCTCTACGTCCATCTACAACGGGTGCAAGCCAGTTTTGCACACGCAGAATACTCGGGTTAAACTTGATGAGCCTAGCATATGCAGATATGGCCTCGGAACACTGAGACCGAAAGGTCGAGCGTGAATCATATAGTAGATATGATCAACATAGTGATGTTCACCATTGAAAGCTACTCCATTTCACGTGATGATCGGTTATGGTTTAGTTGATTTGGATCACGTGATCACTTAGATGATTAGAGAGATGTCTGTCTAAGTGGGAGTTCTTAAGTAATATGATTAATTGAACTTAAATTTATCATGAACTTAGTACCTGATAGTATCTTGCTTGTCTATGTTGTTGTAGATAGATGGCCCGTGCTGTTGTTCCGTTGAATTTCAAATCGTTCCCTGAGAAAGCTAAGTTGAAAGATGATGGTGGCAATTACACGGACTGGGTCCGTAACTTGAGGATTATCCTCTTAGCTGCACAGAAGAATTACGTCCTGGAAGCACCGCTGGGTGCGAGGCCTGCTGCAGGAGCAACACCAGATGTTATGAACGTCTGGCAGAGCAAAGCTGATGACTGCTTGATAGTTCAGTGTGCCATGCTTTACGACTTAGAACCGGGACTTCAACGACGTTTTGAACGTCATGGAGCATATGAGATGTTCCAGGAGTTGAAGTTAATATTCCAAGCAAATGCCCGGATTGAGAGATATGAGATCTCCAATAAGTTCTATAGCTGCAAGATGGAGGAGAATAGTTCTGTCAGTGAGCATATACTCACAATGTCTGGGTATAATACTCACTTGATTAAACTGGGAGTTAATCTTCCGGATGATAGCGTCATTGACAGAATTCTCCAATCACTGCCACCAAGCTACAAGAGCTTCGTGATGAACTATAATATGCAAGGGATGGAAAAGACTATTCCCAAGCTCTTCGCAATGCTAAAGGCTGCGGAGGTAGAAATAAAAAAGGAGCATCAAGTGTTGATGGTTAACAAGACCACCAGTTTCAAGAAAAAGGGCAAAGGGAAGAAGAAGGGGAACTTCAAGAAGAACGGCAAACAAGTTGCTGCTCAAGAGAAGAAACCCAAGTCTGGACCAAAGCCTGAGACTGAGTGCTTTTACTACAAGAAGACTGGTCACTGGAAGCGGAACTGCCCCAAGTATTTGGCGGATAAGAGGGATGGCAAGGTGAACAAAGGTATATGTGATATACATGTTATTGATGTGTACCTTACTAGAGCTCGCAGTAGCACCTGGGTATTTGATACTGGTTCTGTTGCTAATATTTGCAACTCGAAACAGGGACTACGGATTAAGCGAAGACTGGCTAAGGACGAGGTGACGATGCGCGTGGGAAATGGTTCCAAAGTCGATGTGATCGTCGTCGGCACGCTACCTCTACATCTACCTTCGGGATTATTTTTAGACCTGAATAGTTGTTATTTGGTGCCAGCGTTAAGCATGAACATTATATCTGGATCTTGTTTGATGCGAGACGGTTATTCATTTAAATCAAAGAATAATGGTTTTTCTATTTATATGAGTAATTTCTTTTATGGTCATGCACCCTTGAAGAGTGGTCTATTTTTATTGAATCTCGATAGTAGTGATACACATATTCATAATGTTGAAGCCAAAAGATGTAGAGTTGATAATGATGGTGCAACTTATTTGTGGCACTGCCATTTGGGTCATATTGGTGTAAAGCGCATGAAGAAACTCCATACTGATGGACTTTTGAAAATCATTTGATTATGAATCACTTGGTACTTGCGAACCATGCCTCATGGGTAAGATGACTAAAACGCCGTTCTCCGGAACTATGGAGCGAGCAACTGATTTGTTGGAAATCACACATACTGATGTATGTGGTCCAATGAATATTGAAGCTCGCGGCGGGTATCGTTATTTTCTCAGCTTCGCAGATGATTTAAGCAGATATGGGTATATCTACTTAATGAAACATAAGTCTGAAACATTTGAAAAGTTCAAAGAATTTCAGAGTGAAGTGGAAAATCATCGTAACAAGAAAATAAAGTTTCTACGATCTAATCGTGGAGGAGAATATTTGAGTTAGGAGTTTGGACTACATTTGAAACAATGCGGAATAGTTTCGCAGCTCACGCCACCCGGAACACCATAGCGTAATGGTTTATCCGAATGTCGTAATTTTACTTTACTAGATATGGTGCGATCTATGATGTCTCTTACTGATTTACCGCTATCATTTTGGGGTTATGCTTTAGAGACGGCTGCATTCACGTTAAATAGGGCACCATCAAAATCCGTTGAGACGACGCCTTATGAACTGTGGTTTGGCAAGAAACGAAAGTTGTCATTTCTTAAAGTTTGGGGCTGCGATGCTTATGTGAAAAAACTTCAACCTGATAAGCTCAAACCCAAATCGGAGAAATGTGTCTTCATAGGATACCCAAAGGAGACTGTTGGGTACACCTTTTATCACAGATCCGAAGGCAAGACATTCGTTGCTAAGAATGGATCCTTTCTAGAGAAGGTGTTTCTCTCAAAAGGAGTGAGTGGGAGGAAAGTAGAACTTGATGAGGTAACTGTACCTGCTCCCTTATTTGAAAGTGGTTCTTCGCAGAAACCGGTTCCTGCGACGACTGCACCAATTAGTGAGGAAGCTAATGATGATGATCATGAAACTTTGGATCAAGTTACTACCGAACCTCGTAGGTCAACTAGAGTAAGATCCGCACCAGAGTGGTATGGCAATCCTATTCTAGACGTCATGTTACTTAACCCTGACGAACCTACGAACTATGAAGAAGCGATGGTGAGCCAGGATTCCGCAAAATGGCTTGAGGCCATGTAATCTGAGATAGGATCCATGTATGAAAACAAAGTGTGGACTTTGGTGGGTTTTCCCGATGATCGGCAAGCCATAAAAAATAAATGGATCTTCAAGAAGAAGACTGACGCTGACGGTAATGTTATTGTTTACAAAACAATACTTGTTGCAAAAGGTTTTCGACAAGTTCAAGGAGTTGACTATGATGAGACTTTCTCACCCGTAGCGATGCTTAAGTCTGTCCGAATCATGTTAGCAATTGCTGCATTTTATGATTATGAAATTTGGCAAATGGATGTAAAGACTGCATTCCTGAATGGAATTCTGGAAGAAGAGTTGTATATGATGCAACCTGAAGGTTTTATCGATCCAAAGAGTGCTGACAAAGTGTGCAAACTCCAGCGATCCATCTATGGACTGGTGCAAGCATCTCGGAGTTGGAATAAACGTTTTGATAGTGTGATCAAAGCATATGGTTTTATACAGACTTTTGGAGAAGCCTGTATTTACAAGAAAGTGAGTGGGAGCTCTGTAGCATTTCTGATATTATATGTGGATGACATATTGTTGATTGGAAATTATATAGAATTTCTGGATAGCATAAAGGGATATTTGAACAAGAGTTTTGCTATGAAAGACCTCGGTGAAGCTGCTTATATATTGGGCATCAAGATCTATAGAGATAGATCAAGACGTTTAATTGGACTTTCACAAAGCACATACCTTGACAAAGTTTTGAAGAAGTTCAAAATGGATCAAGGAAAGAAAGGGTTCTTGCCTGTGTTACAAGGTGTGAAGTTGAGTAAGACTCAATGCCCGACCACTACAGAAGATAGAGAGAAGATGAAAGATGTTCCCTATGCTTGAGCCATAGGCTCTATCATGTATGCAATGCTGTGTACAGACCTGATGTGTGCCTTGCTATAAGTTTAGCAGGGAGGTACCAAAGTAATCCAGGAGTGGATCACTGGACAGCGGTCAAGAACATCCTGAAATACCTGAAAAGGACGAAGGATATGTTTCTCGTTTATGGAGGTGACAAAGAGCTTGTCGTAAATGGTTACGTCGATGCAAGCTTTGACACTGATCCGGACGATTCTAAATCACAAACCGGATACGTGTTTATATTGAATGGTGGAGCTGTCAGTTGGACAAGTTCTAAACAAAGCATCATGGCGGGATCTACGTGTGAAGGGGAGTACATAGATGCTTCGGAAGCAGGAAATGAAGGAGTCTGGATGAAGGAGTTCATATCCGATCTAGGTGTCATACCTAGTGCATCGGGTCCAATGAAAATCTTTTGTGACAATACTGGTGCAATTGCCTTGGCAAAGGAATCCAGATTTCACAAAAGAACCAAGCACATCAAGAGACACTTCAACTCCATCCGGGATCAAGTCCAGGTGGGAGACATAGAGATTTGCAAGATACATACGATTCTGAATGTTGCAGACCCATTGACTAAGCCTCTTCCACGAGCAAAACATGATCAGCACCAAGGCTCCATGGGTGTTAGAATCATTACAGTGTAATCTAGATTATTGACTCTAGTGCAAGTGGGAGACAGAAGGAAATATGGCCTAGAGGCAATAATAAAGTTATTATTATTTCCTTATATCATGATAAATGTTTATTATTCATGCTAGAATTGTATTAACCAGAAAGATAATACTTGTGTGAATACATAGACAAACAGAGTGTCACTAGTATGCCTCTACTTGACTAGCTCGTTGATCAAAGATGGTTATGTTTCCTAACCATAGACATGAGTTGTCATTTGATTAACGGGATCACATCATTAGGAGAATGATGTGATTGACTATACCCATTCCGTTAGCTTAGCACTTGATCGTTTTAGTATTCTGCTATTGCTTTCTTCATGACTTATACATGTTCCTGTAACTATGAGATTATGCAACTCCCTTCTACCGGAGGAACACTTTGTGTGCTACCAAACGTCACAACGTAACTGGGTGATTATAAAGGTGCTCTACAGGTGTCTCCAAAGGTACTTGTCGGGTTGGCGTATTTCGAGATTAGGTTTTGTCACTCCGATTATCGGAGAGGTATCTCTGGGCACGCTGTGAGGACCCTGATTCCATGTCACACCGATCTAGCCTGTAACACCTCATATAACATTGCGGCCTCACGCACGGTACTCCCACGGGTGTCGCCTTACCATGGCCCGGGACCGTTTGCGCCTTTTGGCTCACGTATATGACAATGTCGCTAGCATCCATATGACAGAGAACCCGGGCCGACATGGCTAGTCGTGAACCCAAAGCGGCACTAACGTATGGGGACAGGCATACATGAATCAACATCGAACGTGTCGGTCAGCAGCGTGTGAATCCGGGCTGTAGCACTGGGCTAACAGGACTCCAGGAACCCGGGCTGTAGCAGGCTAGGCAGGACTCCGGATGTCACCGCGTGACATTTCCCCGAAGGGACAGACACAGGAACGATATGACTCACATGCCGGCCAGTCAAGTGTCCAGAGCAGTAGTGCTGGGCTAGCAGGACTCCGGTGAACCGGGCTGTAGCGGACTACTATGGCTCAAGGAGGCACTAGACTACATTTCCCCATAAGAGAGGCTGCCAGGGATAAACAACTAGATTGTCAGATCCCACACATACCAAGCATTTCAAACATACACACAATATGCTCGATATGTGCAAATACAACATGGCATCACAACAAACTCTACAACTCAAAGTACTTTATTTAAAGGGCTCCGGTCATACAAATAGGGGTCACATGACCTGACACTCAAGTCATACAATCATACAAGCACATGCGGAAGCAAAATGTCTGGGTACAAACACTAGAAAGAAAGAAGGCTTGACGAAGCCTGTCTATCTACATAGGCCCTTCACAAGCCTAGATCACCACCTGGGTGGCAAGTCACTCGTCGTCGTCGAGTTCTACGTAGAACCCATCAGAAGGGGCGGTGTTGTCGTCTGGAAACAGTAATTGAAGCAACATGAGTACAAAGGTACTCAGCAAGTCTTACAACAGATCCTACTATACATGTTCATTCTCAAGAAGGTAGTGGGGTTATTGCAGCAAGCTAGCTTTGACTCTTGGCTAAGCTATCCTACGATACACCACTTGTGAAATAGTTTTCGCACACGAGTCCACTAATCACCATCTCAATACTCCACCGTGGATCCTCCCTCGTCATCCAACGAGAGGGCCATCCGCGGTACTCACACTTATCTTGAGGCTTTTAGTAGTATCCCTTTACTTGTCTATGAACTGCATAAGCGACCAAGTAGTCCTTTACCGCGGACGCGGCTATTCAAATAGTTTTATACCCTGCAGGGGTGTACTTCGTCACACACGCTCTCACCACTTATCGTCGCTACACGACGTGTACTCGGCAACCTTCAAGCGGAAGCCCAACGTGGGTGTCGGCCACAGCCTACCTAAACACTCGAGTCTCTAGTCCAGGTTTATCGCCTATTCAGGTTCCATCCGCAGGGAGTCCGGCCGAGGTTTCCACATACGGCCCCGAACGATGTGTGCAGGGTTCCCGGTCACCAAACGGGCGACTCGGTACACCGGCCACAAGCCTACCGCATCACAGCCCACCCCTTGGTCAGCGCTGTCCACGGCCTCCAGCTTACTACAAACACCAGAAACTACATGCAACTCCTGGACACAGGACAAGGGTGAATAAGAAGCCGAGGGGGTCCATTGGTTTCGGGCCCAATGCGTGGTAGTAGCTGAATCTTAAATCACACATATAGATCTCAGTTCTTAGGGACGGTCTCAATGAAACAACCCACCATGTACTCCTACATGGCCTCCCATCGATACCTTTACCAAATCGTATTTAACACTTCACTCTCATTACCAACACACACACTTTCACTCTAGTTCATCACCCTGATGAGCCAGACCTGACACAACTCTAAGTGTAGCAAGCATAGCATTGTAGGAACACAACATGGCTCAATCAACTCCTACACATGCTAGTGGGTTTCATCTAGTTACTGTGGCAATGACAGGTCATGCAAAGGAAAGTGGGTTCAACTACCGCAACACACAGCAGTTTGAATCGCGTTGTCTTAATGCAGTAAACGAGAGCAGAAGCGAGAAGATGGGTTTGTATCAAAATGATCAATGGGTTGCTTGCCTGACGGAGTGGTGGTGGGATACTGCCCTTCAGTTGGATACTCGTGAATATCCTCGGAGGCAGGACCTACCACAATGAACACATCGAAGCACAATCAACACCAAGCAAGTGCAACAATATGATGCATGCATGAGACAAGGCAAAATGGATATATTGGGCTAATGCAACTAAGACCAGATGGGTTTGGACTAATTTGAATCAAAGATTCAAATTCCAAGTTCATAAATGGCCCATATTAGTGCTTTACCTTGTTTTGTATAAAACAGTAGGTTAACTTGCTTAATCATGCATGAAACCAATACAGATGGATAGAATGGATTTTTCTGATCATTTTTCATATATAAATCTTTTCATTCTGAGCTATAGATTATTTTCTATGATTTTTTGAAGTTTGTGATAATTTCTGGAATTTCCAGTATAAGAATAATTCCAGTAATGCTTTACTGCGTCAGCCTGACGTCAGTGTGATGTCAGCAGGTCAACGGGGTCGTCCAGGTCAAACCTGACACGTGGGTCCACTGTGTCAGTGTCACTGTTAGGTAGTTAGTTAATTAGGTTTAGTTTAAATCTCTGACTCAGATTAATTAGCAGGCGGCCCCACTTGTCAGTGACTCTGGGGGGGTCAACCTGTGGTCAAACCATGCTGACTCGCCGGCGTTTAGCCGCCGGCGACGTCCAGACGCGGCGGTGGGGTGCGGGATTGCTTCTCCGGCGACCAAAAGGACGGCGGAGAGTACCTACGTGTAGCTGGTGGCGAACCGCGTCGACTGGTGGTGGTAGTGGAGCTCGGGGTCGCCGGAATCGACACCGGCGACGAGCCGGGCGGCTGCCGGGGTACGGGCGTGGTTGAAACCTTAGCTAGAGAGCACGGCGAGGGACATGCGATGGCGCTACAGGTTCCTGGCGTTGCGGTGGAGCTAATGGCTACGGTGGTGTGGCCGTTGGATGGCCGGAGCCTCGTCGGCGACGAGCTCGTGCGGCGGCGCGTACGGGTCAGCTTCGTGCGGTGGCTACGGAGCTCGAGAGAGAGAGAGGAGAGGATGGGAAGGTGGCCATGCTCACGGCGGTTGCGACGGAGCGGACGGCGAGGTCGGAGGCGAGCTGTTGCAGTGGCGACGGCGGAGGGGATCTCCGACGGTGAGCGGCGAAGGCGAGGTCGGTGGCGGAGCTTCGGGGCAAACGAGCGCTCGGGGCTCGGCTTGCTCGAAGGAGTGGGCGACGGCGGTGCTGTTGGACACGCTGGAACGGCGCGAGGTCGACGGTGGGCGCGGTTACTCCGGCGAGGTGGCTGCGGCGGCGTCGGCCATGGTGGGGAAAAGGCGAGGGAGAGGCGACGGGGGAGAATGGCGGTGTCCAGGGGCTCGGGGGCGCGTCGCGGAGGTCGACCAGCGCATCCGCGGGCGAGGGCGGCAAGCAGCTGGCGCCGTGGCGAGCTCGCGCTCGCCGGCGTTACCTCTCTGCCTGCTCTGGCGAGAGCAGGCAGCTGACTGGCACGGGCCAGCACAGTGCTGGGCCGCCAGGTGGGCTGCCAGGTGAGTTTCTCTGCTTTCTGTTTTTTTCTCTTTTATTTATTTATTTCTGTTTCTGTGTTTTGAAATAGTAAAAATACTATTTCATTTGGGAAAATCCTGAAAATATTCTGAGGCACCTTTGAAATTATTCTCAACAGCCTAAAAATACCTTCAAGATTATTTGGGCATTTGAAAATATTTATAGGATTTAAAATGCCCAAATGCAAATACTTATGGCTTGTGCAAAAATCCAAGATGGCCTCCAAAAATATGAAACCATTTTTGGCAGAGGTTTTAGCCAGAAGCAAAGATGGTGAACATTTATGGAGGGCATTTCAGGATCATTGAAAATAATTTTAGTAAACCCTAGTTGTTCCAGGGGGGTGCTGGGGGTTTCTGACATCCCCATTTCAGGTTTCTGTGAAATGTAGACATGATGCAACACTCTAATGCATGAACTAGCTGGGATGTGACAACTCACCCCCACTCAAAAGAATCTCGTCCCGAGATTTAGGATCCGTTGGGAAGAAGGTGGGGTACTCAAGTCGAAGACGATCCTCCCTTTCCCAAGTAGCTTCTTTCTCGGAATGGTGTGACCATTGAACTTTGAGAAACTTGATGTTTTGGCGTCGAGTGGTACACTCGGCTTGATCAAGGATTCGAACGGGATACTCCCGATATGTGAGATTATCTTGGAGATCAAGCGTTTCGTGGTCCACTCCACGGATAGGATCCGAGAAGCAACGCCTGAGTTGGGAAACGTGGAAGACGTCATGAACCTTGGAAAGATGCGGAGGTAGTTCCAATTGGTAGGCAATTTCTCCTCGCTTGGCAAGAATGCGAAAGGGTCCAATGTAGCGAGGAGCCAATTTGCCTTTGATACCGAATCGATGGGTTCCCTTTAAGGGAGTCACCCGAAGGTAAGCCTTCTCGTCAACCTAAAAAGTCATAGCCTTATGTTTGCGATCATAATGGCTCTTTTGGCGAGATTGGGCTGTTTTCAATTTCTCACGAATAATGCGAACCGGCTCTTCTGCTTCCTGGATCATATCCGGGCCAAAGAGTTGTCTTTCCCCGGTTTCTGACCGAGGCGTTAGACATTTCCGTCCATAGAGAACCTCGAAAGGGGCTTTGCCCAAGCTAGCTTGGTAATTGTTGTTATAAGCGAACTCGGCGAATGGAAGGCATTTCTCCCAATCCATGCCAAACGAGATGACAGAAGCTCGGAGCATATCCTCCAGAGTTTGATTTACTCGTTCTACCTGACCACTTGATTGAGGGTGAAAGGCGGTGCTAAAAGAGAGACGAGTTCCCATAGCATTTTGGAAACTTTCCCAAAATCGAGAGGTGAAGAGACTTCCACGGTCTGAGTTAATTTCCAATGGAACACCATGAAGAGACACTATTCGGGAGATGTACAAGTCTGCTAGCTGGCTAGCGGTTATATTCTCACGAACAGCTAGGAAGTGGGCTACTTTGGAAAGACGATCGACAATAACGAAGATAGCATTATTCCCCCTCTTGGTCCTGGGAAACCCGGTAATGAAATCCATAACGATTTTATCCCATTTCCATTCAGGAATAGCCAGAGGCTGAAGGGTGCCAGCAGGCCGTTGATGCTCTGCTTTAACACGTCGGCAGACGTCGCAATTAGCAATGTATTGAGCAATTTCTCTCTTCATCCTAGTCCACCAAAACCTCTGGCGTAGGTCTTGATACATTTTAGTACTACCGGGATGAATGGTGAGAGGAGATTCATGAGCTTCCTTAAGAATCAATCGCCTCAGGTTGCGTACCTTGGGAACCACTAGGCGGTCTTCAAAGAACACAACACCTTGGTCATCAATGGAGAAACAATCCGCAACTCCTTTCTTGATGTTTCTCTTAATACGGGAGATTCCCGGATCTACCCTCTGAGCTTTGATGATCTGATCCATAAGGGTAGGTTTCGCCACCAGGGTGGATAGAAATCCTTGAGGAACAATGTGAAGGTTAAGCTTACAGAATTCCTCGTGGAGAAGTGGTTGACTTTGTTGTAACATCAAGTTGTTACAATAGGATCTACGGCTTAGCGCATCAGCCATGACGTTGGCTTTGGCCGGGGTGTAAGTTATTCCTAAGTCATAGTCTGAGATCAACTCGACCCAACGTCTTTGCCTGAGATTCAGATCCGGTTGGGTGAAAATGTATTTCAGACTCTGGTGGTCGGTGAAAATCTCGCAACGATTACCGAGAAGGTAATGTCGCCATGTTTTGAGTGCATGGACTACGGCTGCAAGCTCTAGATCATGTGTGGGATAATTATCCTCATGTGGACGCAACTGTCGGGAAGCGTAGGCAATCACATGACGATCTTGCATGAGTATGCAACCTAGTCCTTGTCGCGAGGCGTCGCAATAGATAACAAAGTCCTTCGAAAAATCTGGTGGTACGAGTACGGGGGCAGATGTCAGGCGTCTTTTCAGTTCCTGATAGCTGAACTCGCACTGTGGGGTCCACTCGAACTTTTTATCTTTCTTGGGGAGTTCGGTTAGAGGTTTAGCAACCTTGGAGAAATTCTCGACGAAGCGGCGGCAGTAGCTCGCTAAGCCAAGGAAACTCCGGACTTGCTTAACCGACTCAGGGGGAGTCCAGTCAAGGATGGCTTGAACTCGCTCGGGATTGACAGCAATACCTTTACCAGAGATTACATGGCCTAGATAGGTCACTTCTGGCAACCAGAATTCACACTTAGAGAATTTAGCATAAAGGCGATGCTCTCGAAGTTTCATCAGTACTAGCCTTAAATGCTCGGCATGTTCTGCCTCGTTCTTGGAGTAGATGAGTATATCATCGAGGTATACTACGACGAATTTATACAAATACTCCATGAAGATTGAGTTCATTAACCGAGAGAAGGTGGCTGGAGCATTGGTTAACCCGAAAGACATGACGGTATACTCGTATTGGCCATAACGAGTAACAAAGGCCGTTTTAGGTATGTCCCCGTTCTTGATTTTGATTTGATGGTAGCCCAACCTCAAATCCATTTTAGAGAAGACTGAGGATCCAGCGAGCTGATCATACAGGTCGTTGATCCTGGGAAGCGGATACTTGTTCTTGATTGTGACTAGGTTGACGGGTCGGTAATCTACAACCATCCGATCCGTACCATCCTTCTTCTTGACGAAGAGGACGGGGCAAGCCCACGGAGAAGAACTAGGACGGATGAAACCCTTTTTCAAGGACTCATCGAGTTGTTTCTTAAGCTCGGCTAGCTCTAGGGGTGCCATCTTATAGGGTCTTCTAGAGATTGGGATGGTTCCTGGAACAAGGTCTATCACGAACTCAACATCCCTGTCAGGTGGAATACCTGGCAGTTCTTCAGGGAAGACATCCGGGAAGTCACGGACTACCGGCACATCTTCGAGGTCTGGAAGGGGGTTGGCATTTAAAGAGTAGAGCTGACGCTTAGACACTCGGGTCAAAACATTGACTGTCTTGCCCGACGGATGGGTGAGTTGAACAGTTCTAGTAGAGCAATCAATCTTAGCATAATGGGCTGACATCCAGTCCATACCCAAGATGATGTTTATGTCCGAGGACTTGAGAGCTATTAGTGACGCAAGGAAGACCAATCTGTCGACAAGAATTTCATTTCCATGGCTTATCCTAGAGGTTTGCCATCTAGAACCAGGAGTTTGAATGTCCATGGAAGTAGGCATGTCACTAAATGTGGTGTTGTGCAATCGAGCATAGCTCTCAGAGATAAATGAATGAGATGCTCCAGTATCGAAAAGAACAGTTGCCGGATGGCAATTAACAAGGAGCGTACCAAGGACGACGTTGGGATCCTCAAGAGTTTCTTCAGCTGAAACATAGTTGACATGGCCACGTGTGGTGGTGGCTGGCTTGGCGTAGTAAGTCTTTCCTACTGGCTTACAACGGCCAACGGACTGTCCAGGTTGATTGAGGTTGTTTCGGGGGCACTCGCGCAAATAGTGACCCGTTTCTCCACACTTGAAGCATGTCACAATATTGGGGCGTGGAGCAGCATTAGCAGCGGGGCCACCATAGACTTTGGGCGGTGCATGCTGCTGATTGGGGCGAGGCGCCTCGAAGGATGGCCTCGGAGTGAACCTGGGTGGCAGAGCAGTGTTTGGAATCCAGACCCGGCGCTTCTGGGATCCGGAGCCTGATGAGGAACCAAAATCGCGAGAGTGCTTGCGTGTAGCGTCATAGTCAGTTTGTCCTGTCTCGGCACTGATGGCCTTATTGACCAACTTCTGGAAGGAGGTGCACTCATGCAGACGGAGATCACGGCGAAGCTTGGGGCTAAGTCCCTTGCGGAACCTTGCCTGCTTCTTGGCGTCGGTGGATACCTCTTCAGGAGCATAGCGTGCTAGATTTCCAAACTCACGGCTGTATGCATCCACGGTCAGTCTGCCTTGGGTGAAGTTGCAGAATTCTTCACGCTTACGATCTATGAGACCCTCCGGGATGTGATGCTCACGGAAAGCCTCACTGAATTCAGCCCAAGTAGTGATTTGGCCAGCTGGGCGCATAGCCTCAAAGTTTTCCCACCAAAGGCTAGCAGGGCCTTCGAGGTTATAGGCAGCGTAGGTAACCTTATCAGCTTCGGCTACGTTGGCTGAACGTAGCTTATGGGTGATGCTGCGAAGCCAATCATCCGCATCAAGGGGCTCGACGGAATGGTTGAACTTCGGTGGGTACAACTTGATAAAGTCATTGATGGACACCAGGTCGTTCCTTTGGTGACGTGCAGTATTCTCCTCAATTCGCTCTAGCAAGCGGTTAGTCTCACGCTTGTTTCTTTCTGCCTCCAGCATAACTTCGGCCAGTGAAGGCGGTTGGGGCAGATTCTCCGCCTGGCTGCATTGGCTTCACCCTGCGCCTGGACAACAGGGTTGTTGCGGGTGTTAACCATCCTAGGAGAAACAAAGCAACGGTTTAGACGAGGATGGCTAAATCTTGATAGGGAAAAGTGGAATGTAATGGATAACACGGAATGCAGAGATGACCATCAGTATGACATGGTAACATAGCAACATACATATACCAACGGTCATACACGCCATACATAGTTTAGTACAAGCCCAGGCTAGGGTACAACTACGATGAAACACGATACATCTCATCAGAGGCATTCCAAGCTCCTATACATTATTTTTCTACACCTCCGGAATGTGATACACACCAAGTCGTATCCCACAAGACACGCAGGACTGTGGAGATTACAACTGTTACAATACTAGTGGAACTACTACCAACTCAGACGTCTCCGTAGTAATCTTCATAGAAGTCACCACCATGTCCTGGAAGCTGAACATGATCATCCGGAAACAGTCGGTCCTGTGGAGCTTGTGGTCCATAGGGACTCGGGTGTGGCCTTGGTCCAACAAACGGTGGCAGACGGGGTCCACGAGGAGGGGTGATGCCTCGTACATCACACCATTCCATACATTCTGGCAGACCAGATCGCACGGGGTATAAGTCCCTCATGTCGATAAACCCAGCTTGCACGGCAGGTGCAAACCGTGTCAGAGTGGCCCAGTGATCAGCACGAGCATTAAAGAGCTCCATTCGCAAGGCACGATTCTCATGGTCCTTGTCCTCAAGCATCTCGGTGGTGGTACGGAGTAGTGAGTCCTCATGGGTAGAATCACAGTAAGTAGCCTGATAGTACCCCTGTGCCCCAGGGAGTGCTACTGGCATATAGCGGAAGTCGGTGTTCTGAAGCAAGGCAGTTCTGGCTCCCATGATAGTCATCATTGAGTAAGCTGCGTCCTGCACGGACATCTCGACGGTAACCCCAAGTCCATAAGAGCAATGTTGGGGTTCAGTGGCTCCAGGATAAGATGGGTAAATCCTGACTGTGCAAAGATATTGACTTTGATTAAAGTCTCGGAACTGCTCCTCGCCGGTATACTCGGGATACCAATGATAGCCTGTCTCAACCATCACTCGGACCAACATGGCCGTGTGACCAGGTACGCCGATGCACCGGGTCAGACGAACCACTTGGTTCTGGGAACGGGTGGCCATCTGAAAGCACGAAATAATGCAAGGCATTAGTATTTCTAGGAGAATTCGGACAGCATAACGGCTGTAAATGCTCGAAAAAGGATTTGAGACATTCGCAACAGTTTGCAATACCACTCAACAACATCATGTCAAGGTTCTGGTTCAACCGACAACATACTAGGGTAGTAGAAACTGAACCGAAGCATGGAACCAACAATCCTATAAGTTACTACGGATTAGTAACACGTGAACCTGGTAGAGAGGAGAGAGCCTAGTCCTTAACCCGCGTAGAATGAGAAGAGTATGACTCAGATCAGAGGGCATGAGGTAAAGGAGTAAAAGCACCTTACGTTCCATCCCACAATCAATTCCCCTACATATAACTAAAGCATTTCTAGACTCGACATCGACCAGTTTGGCTTATCGCACCTACAGGCAGTCCGGCTCTGATGCCAACGCTGTCAGGACCCCGATTCCAAGTCACACCGATCTAGCCTGTAACACCTCATATAACATTGCGGCCTCACGCACGGTACTCCCACGGGTGTCGCCTTACCATGGCCTGGGACCGTTTGCGCCTTTTGGCTCACGTATATGACAATGTCGCTAGCATCCATATGACAGAGAACCCGGGCCGACATGGCTAGTCGTGAACCCAAAGCGGCACTAACGTATGGGGACAGGCATACATGAATCAACATCGAACGTGTCGGTCAGCAGCGTGTGAATCCGGGCTGTAGCACTGGGCTAACAGGACTCCGGGAACCCGGGCTGTAGCAGGCTAGGCAGGACTCCGGATGTCACCGCGTGACATTTCCCCGAAGGGACAGACACAGGAACGATATGACTCACATGCCGGCCAGTCAAGTGTCCAGAGCAGTAGTGCTGGGCTAGCAGGACTCCGGTGAACCGGGTTGTAGCGGACTACTATGGCTCAAGGAGGCACTAGACTACATTTCCCCATAAGAGAGGCTGCCAAGGATAAATAACTAGATTGTCGGATCCCACACATACCAAGCATTTCAAACATACACACAATATGCTCGATATGTGCAAATACAACATGGCATCACAACAAAACTATACAACTCAAAGTACTTTATTTAAAGGGCTCCGGAGAGCCTTACATAACTTGTTCATACAGATAGGGGTCACATGACCCAACAGTCAAGTCATACAATCATACAAGCACATGCGGAAGCAAACTGTCTGGGTACAGACACTAGAAAGAAAGAAGGCTTGACGAAGCCTGTCTATCTACATAGGCCCTTCACAAGCCTAGATCACCACCTGGGTGGCAAGTCACTCATCGTCGTCGAGTTCTACGTAGAACCCATCAGAAGGGGCGATGTTGTCGTCTGAAAACAGTAATTGAAGCAACATGAGTACAAAGGTACTCAGCAAGTCTTACAACAGATCCTACTATACATGTTCATTCTCAAGAAGGTAGTGGGGTTATTGCAGCAAGCCAGCTTTGACTCTTGGCTAAGCTATCCTACGATACACCACTTGTGAAATAGTTTTCGCACACGAGTCCACTAATCACCATCTCAATACTCCACCGTGGATCCTCCCTCATCATCCAACGAGAGGGCCATCCGCGGTACTCACACTTATCTTGAGGCTTTTAGTAGTATCCATTTACTTGTCTATGAACTGCATAAGCGACCAAGTAGTCCTTTACCGCGGACGCGGCTATTCGAATAGTTTTATACCCTGCAGGGGTGTACTTCGTCACACACGCTCTCACCACTTATCGTCGCTACACGACGTGTACTCGGCAACCTTCAAGAAGAAGCCCAACGTGGGTGTCGGCCACAGCCTACCTAAACACTCGAGTCTCTAGTCCAGGTTTATCGCCTATTCAGGTTCCATCCGCAGGGAGTCCGGCCGAGGTTTCCACATACGGCCCCGAACGATGTGTGCAGGGTTCCCGGTCACCAAACGGGCGACTCGGTACACCGGCCACAAGCCTACCACATCACAGCCCACCCCTTGGTCAGCGCTGTCCACGGCCTCCAGCTTACTACAAACACCAGAAACTACATGCAACTCCTGGACAGAGGACAAGGGTGAATAAGAAGCCGAGGGGGTCCATTGGTTTCGGGCCCAATGCGTGGTAGTAGCTGAATCTTAAATCACACATACAGATCTCAGTTCTTAGGGACGGTCTCAATGAAACAACCCACCATGTACTCCTACATGGCCTCCCATCGATACCTTTACCAAATCGTATTCAACACTTCACTCTCATTACCAACACACACACTTTCACTCTAGTTCATCACCCTGATGAGCCAGACCTGACACAACTCTAAGCGTAGCAAGCATAGCATTGTAGGAACACAACATGGCTCAATCAACTCCTACACATGCCAGTGGGTTTCATCTAGTTAATATGGCAATGACAGGTCATGCAAAGGAAAGTGGGTTCAACTACCGCAACACACAGCAGTTTGAATCGCGTTGTCTTAATGCAGTAAACAAGAGCAGAAGCGAGAAGATGGGTTTGTATCGAAATGATCAATGGGTTGCTTGCCTGACGGAGTGGTGGTGGGATACTGCCCTTCAGTTGGATACTCGTGAATATCCTCGGAGGCAGGACCTACCACAATGAACACATCGAAGCACAATCAAAACCAAGCAAGTGCAACAATATGATGCATGCATGACACATGGCAAAATGGATGTATTGGGCTAATGCAACTAAGACTAGATGGGTTTGGACTAATTTGAATCAAAGATTCAAATTCCAAGTTCATAAATGGCCCATATTAGTGCTTTACCTTGTTTTGTATAAAACAGTAGGTTAACTTGCTTAATCATGCATGAAACCAATACAGATGGATAGAATGGATTTTTCTGATCAATTTTCATATATAAATCTTTTCATTCTGAGCTATAGATTATTTTCTATGATTTTTTGAAGTTTGTGATAATTTCTAGAATTTCCAATATAAGAATAATTCCAGTAATGCTTTACTGCGTCAGCCTGACGTCAGTGTGACGTCAGCAGGTCAACGGGGTCGTCCAGGTCAAACCTGACACGTGGGTCCACTGTGTCAGTGTCACTGTTAGGTAGTTAGTTAATTAGGATTAGTTTAAATCTCTGATTCAGATTAATTAGCAGGCGGCCCCACTTGTCAGTGACTCTGGGGGGGACAACCTGTGGTCAAACCACGCTGACTCGCCGGCGTTTAGCCGCCGGCGACGTCCAGACTCGGGGTCACCGGAATCGACGCCGGCGACGAGCCGGGCGGCTGCCGGGGTACGGGCGTGGTTGAAACCGTAGCTAGAGAGCACGGCGAGGGACATGCGATGGCGCTACAGGTTCCTGGCGTTGCGGTGGAGCTAATGGCTACGGTGGTGTGGCCGTTGGATGGCCGGAGCCTCGTCGGCGACGAGCTCGTGCGGCGGCGCGTACGGGTGAGCTTCGTGCGGTGGCTACGGAGCTCGAGAGAGAGAGAAGAGAGGATGGGAAGGTGGCCATGCTCACGGCGGTTGCGACGGAGCGGACGGCGAGGTCGGAGGTGAGCTGTTGAGTGGCAACGGCGGAGGGGATCTCCGACGGTGAGCGGCGAAGGCGAGGTCGGTGGCGGAGCTTCGGGGCAAACGAGCACTCGGGGCTCGGCTTGCTCGAAGGAGTGGGCGACGGCGGTGCTGTTGGACACGCTGGAACGGCGCGAGGTCGACGGTGGGCGCAGTTACTCCGGCGAGGTGGCTGCGGCGGCGTCGGCCATGGTGGGGAAAAGGCGAGGGAGAGGCGACGGGGGAGAATGGCGGTGTCCAGGGGCTCGGGGGCGCGTCGGGGAGGTCGACCAGCGCATCCGCGGGCGAGGGCGGCAAGCAGCTGGCGCCGTGGCGAGCTCGCGCTCGCCGGCGTCACCTCTCTGCCTGCTCTGGCGAGAGCAGGCAGCTGACTGGCACGGGCCAGCACAGTGTTGGGCCGCCAGGTGGGCTGCCAGGTGAGTTTCTCTGCTTTCTGTTTTTTTCTCTTTTATTTATTTATTTCTGTTTCTGTGTTTTGAAATAGTAAAAATACTATTTCATTTGGGAAAATCCTGAAAATATTCTGAGGCACCTTTGAAATTATTCTCAACAGCCTAAAAATACCTTCAAGATTATTTGGGCATTTGAAAATATTTATAGGATTTAAAATGCCCAAATGCAAATACTTATGGCTTGTGCAAAAATCCAAGATGGCCTCCAAAAATATGAAACCATTTTTGGCAGAGGTTTTAGCCAGAACCAAAGATGGTGAACATTTATGGAGGGCATTTCAGGTTCATTGAAAAGAATTTTAGTAAACCCTAGTTGTTCCAGGGGGGAGTGCTGGGGGTTTCTGACATCCCCATTTCAGGTTTCTGTGAAATGTAGACATGATGCAACACTCTAATGCATGAACTAGCTGGGATGTGACACCCACTCGGTAATGCACATCACTATAAGCTTTGCAAGCATTGTAACTAATGAGTTAGTTGCGGGATGATGCATTACAGAACGAGTAAAGAGACTTGTCGTTAAAGAGATTGAACTAGGTATTGAGATACCGTCGATCGAATCTTGGGCAAGTAACATATCGATGACAAAGGAAACAACGTATGTTGTTATGCGGTTTGACCGATAAAGATTTTCGTAGAATATGTAGGAGCCAATATGAGCATCCAGGTTCCGCTATTGGTTATTGACCGGAAACGTGTCTCGGTCATGTCTACATAGGTCTCGAACCCGTAGGGTCCGCACGCTTAAAGTTTGATGACGATCAGAATTATGAGTTTTGTGTTTTGATGTACTGAAGGTAGTTCGGAGTCCCGGATGTGATCACGGACATGACGAGGAGTGTCGAAGTGGTAGACATAAAGATCGATATATTGGACAACTATATTTGGACACCGGAAGTGCTCCGGGTGATTTCGGAGAAAACCAGAGTGCCGGAGGGTTACCGGAACCCCCCGGGAGAAGTAATGGGCCTTATGGGCCTTAGTGGAGAGAGAGAGGGCTGGCCAGGGCAGGCCGCGCGCCCCTCCCCCCTTGGTCCGAATTGGACTAGGAGAGGGGGGGCGGCGCCCCCCTTTCCTTCTCCCTCTCCCCCTTCCTTTCCCCCTCCTAGTAGGACTAGGAAAGAGGAGAGACCTACTCCTACTAGGAAGAGGATTCCTCCTCCTGGCGCGCCCCCTAGGGCCGGCCGGCCTCCTCCCCCTGTCCTTTATATACGGGGGCAGGGGGCACCTCTAGATACACAAGTTGATCAGTTGATCTATTCCAGCCGTGTGCGGTGCCCCCCTCAACCATATTCCACCTCGGTCATATCGTAGCTGTGCTTAGGCAAAGCCCTGCGTCGGTAGCAACATCATCACCGTCACCACGCCATCGTGCTGATGGAACTCTCTTGTGAAGCTCTGCTGGATCGGAGTTCGCGGGACGTCATCGAGCTGAACGTGTGCTGAACTCGGAGGTGCCATATGTTCGGTACTTGGATCGGTCGGATCGTGAAGAAGTACGACTACTTCCTCTACTTCGTGTCAACGCTTCCGTTGTCGGTCTACGAGGGTACATGGACACACTGTCGCCTCTCGTTTCTATGCATCACCATGATCTTGCATGTGCGTAGGATTTTTTTTGAAATTACTATGTTACCCAACAGTGGCATCCGATCCTGGTTTTATGCGTTGATGTTATATGCACGAGTAGAACACAAGTGAGTTGTGGGTGATACAAGTCATACTGCTTACCAGCATGTCATACTTTGGTTCGGCAGTATTGTTGGATGAAGCGGCCCGGACCGACATTACGCGTACGCTTACGCGAGACTGGTTCTACCGACGTGCTTTGCACACAGGTGGCTGGCGGGTGTCATTTTCTCCAACTTTAGTTGAACCGAGTGTGACTATGCCCGGTCCTTGCGAAGGTTAAAACAGCACCAACTTGACGAACTATCGTTGTGGTTTTGATGCGTAGGTAAGAACGGTTCTTGATCAGCCCGTAGCAACCGTATAAAACTTGCAACAACAAAGTAGAGGACGTCTAACTTGTTTTTGCAGGGCATGTTGTGATGTGATATGGTCAAGAGATGATACTATACTTTATTGTATGAGATGATCATGTTTTGTAACGGAGTTATCGGCAACTGGCAGGAGCCATATGGTTGTCGCTTTATTGTATGCAATGCAATCGCCCTGTAATGCTTTACTTTATTACTAAAGCGGTAGCGATAGTCGTAGAAGCATAAGTTGGCGAGATGACAACGATGCTATGATGGAGATCAAGGTGTCGCGCCGGTGACGATGGTGATCATGACGGTGCTTCGGAGATGGAGATCACAACCACAAGATGATGATGGCCATATCATATCACTTATATTGATTGCATGTGATGTTTACCTTTTATGCATCTTATTTTGCTTTGATTGACGGTAGCATTATAAGATGATCTCTCACTAAAATTTCAAGATAAAAGTGTTCTCCCTGAGTATGCACCGTTGACAAAGTTCGTCGTGCCGAGACACCACGTGATGATCGGGTGTTATAAGCTCTACGTCCATCTACAACGGGTGCAAGCCAGTTTTGCACACGCAGAATACTCGGGTTAAACTTGACGAGCCTAGCATATGCAGATGTGGCCTCGGAACACTGAGACCGAAAGGTCGAGCATGAATCATATAGTAGATATGATCAACATAGTGATGTTCACCATTGAAAGCTACTCCATTTCACGTGATGATCGGTTATGGTTTAGTTGATTTGGATCACGTGATCACTTAGATGATTAGAGAGATGTCTGTCTAAGTGGGAGTTCTTAAGTAATATGATTAATTGAACTTAAATTTATCATGAACTTAGTACCTGATAGTATCTTGCTTGTCTATGTTGTTGTAGATAGATGGCCCGTGCTGTTGTTCCGTTGAATTTCAAATCGTTCCCTGAGAAAGCTAAGTTGAAAGATGATGGTAGCAATTACACGGACTAGGTCCGTAACTTGAGGATTATCCTCTTAGCTGCACAGAAGAATTACGTCCTGGAAGCACCGCTGGGTGCCAGGCTTGCTGCAGGAGCAACACCAGATGTTATGAACGTCTGGCAGAGCAAAGCTGATGACTGCTTGATAGTTCAGTGTGCCATGCTTTACGACTTAGAACCGGGACTTCAACGACGTTTTGAACGTCATGGAGCATATGAGATGTTCCAGGAGTTGAAGTTAATATTTCAAGCAAATTCCCGGATTGAGAGATATGAGATCTCCAATAAGTTCTATAGCTGCAAGATGGAGGAGAATAGTTCTGTCAGTGAGCATATACTCACAATGTCTGGGTATAATACTCACTTGATTAAACTGGGAGTTAATCTTCCGGATGATAGCGTCATTGACAGAATTCTCCAATCACTGCCACCAAGCTACTAGAGCTTCGTGATGAACTATAATATGCAAGGGATGGAAAAGACTATTCCCGAGCTCTTCGCAATGCTAAAGGCTGCGGAGGTAGAAAAAAAAGAGGAGCATCAAGTGTTGATGGTTAACAAGACCACCAGTTTCAAGAAAAAGGGCAAAGGGAAGAAGAAGGGGAACTTCAAGAAGAACGACAAACAAGTTGCTGCTCAAGAGAAGAAACCCAAAACTGGACCAAAGCCTGAGACTGAGTGCTTTTACTGCAAGAAGACTGGTCACTGGAAGCGGAACTGCCCCAAGTATTTGGCGGATAAGAAGGATGGCAAGGTGAACAAAGTTATATGTGGTATACATGTTATTGATGTGTACCTTACTAGAGCTCGCAGTAGCACCTGGGTATTTGATACTGGTTCTGTTGCTAATATTTGCAACTCGAAACAGGGACTACGGATTAAGCGAAGACTGGCTAAGGACGAGGTGATGATGCGCGTGGGAAATGGTTCCAAAGTCGATGTGATCGCCGTCGGCACGCTACCTCTACATCTACCTTCGGGATTATTTTTAGACCTAAATAGTTGTTATTTGGTGCCAGCGTTAAGCATGAACATTATATCTGGATCTTGTTTGATGCGAGACGGTTATTCATTTAAATCAGAGAAGAATGGTTGTTCTATTTATATGAGTAATTTCTTTTATGGTCATGCACCCATGAAGAGTGGTCTATTTTTATTGAATCTCGATAGTAGTGATACACATATTCATAATGTTGAAGCCAAAAGATGTAGAGTTGATAATGATGGTGCAACTTATTTGTGGCACTGCCGTTTGGGTCATATTGGTGTAAAGCGCATGAAGAAACTCCATACTGATGGACTTTTGAAAATCATTTGATTATGAATCACTTGGTACTTGCGAACCATGCCTCATGGGCAAGATGACTAAAACGCCGTTCTCCAGAACTATGGAGCGAGCAACTGATTTGTTGGAAATCATACATACTGATGTATGTGTTCCAATGAATATTGAAGCTCGCGGCGGGTATCGTTATTTTCTCAGCTTCACAGGTGATTTAAGCAGATATGGGTATATCTACTTAATGAAACATAAGTCTGAAACATTTGAAAAGTTCAAAGAATTTCAGAGTGAAGTGGAAAATCATCGTAACAAGAAAATAAAGTTTCTACGATATAATCGTGGAGGAGAATATTTGAGTTAGGAGTTTGGACTACATTTGAAACAATGCAGAATAGTTTCGCAGCTCACGCCACCCGGAACACCACAGCGTAATGGTGTATCCGAACGTCGTAATTGTAGTTTACTAGATATGGTGCGATCTATGATGTCTCTTACTGATTTACCGCTATCGTTTTGGGGTTATGCTTTAGAGACGGCTGCATTCACGTTAAATAGGGCACCATCAAAATCCGTTGAGACGACGCCTTATGAACTGTGGTTTGGCAAGAAACCAAAGTTGTCATTTCTTAAAGTTTGGGGCTGCGATGCTTATGTGAAAAAACTTCAACCTGATAAGCTCAAACCCAAATCGGAGAAATGTGTCTTCATAGGATACCCAAAGGAGACTGTTGGGTACACCTTTTATCACAGATTCGAAGGCAAGACATTCGTTGCTAAGAATGGATCCTTTCTAGAGAAGGAGTTTCTCTCAGAAGGAGTGAGTAGGAAAGTAGAACTTGATGAGGTAATTGTACCTGCTCCCTTATTGGAAAGTGGTTCTTTGCAGAAATCGGTTCCTGCGACGACTACACCAATTAGTGAGGAAGCTAATGATGATGATCATGAAACTTTGGATCAAGTTACTGCCGAACCTCGTAGGTCAACTAGAGTAAGATCCACACCAGAGTGGTACGGCAATCCTATTCTAGAAGTCATGTTACTTAACCACGACGAACCTATGAACTATGAAGAAGCGATGGTGAGCCCGGATTCCGCAAAATGGCTTGAGGCCATGTAATCTGAGATAGGATCCATGTATGAAAACAAAGTGTGGACTTTGGTGGATTTTCCCGATGATCGGCAAGCCATAAAAAATAAATGGATCTTCAAGAAGAAGACTGACGCTGACGGTAATGTTATTGTTTACAAAGCAATACGTGTTGCAAAAGGTTTTCGACAAGTTCAAGGAGTTGACTACGATGAGACTTTCTCACCCGTAGCGATGCTTAAGTCTGTCCGAATCATGTTAGCAATTGCTGCATTTTATGATTATGAAATTTTGCAAATGGATGTAAAGACTGCATTCCTGAATGGATTTCTGGAAGAAGAGTTGTATATGATGCAACCTGAAGGTTTTATCGATCCAAAGAGTGCTGACAAAGTGTGCAAACTCCAGCGATCCATCTATGGACTGGTGCAAGCATCTCGGAGTTGGAATAAACGTTTTGATAGTGTGATCAAAGCATATGGTTTTATACAGACTTTTGGAGAAGCCTGTATTTACAAGAAAGTGAGTGGGAGCTCTGTAGCATTTCTGATATTATATGTGGATGACATATTGTTGATTGGAAATTATATAGAAGTTCTAGATAGCATAAAGGGATATTTGAACAAGAGTTTTTCTATGAAAGACCTCGGTGAAGCTGCTTATATATTGGGCATCAAGATCTATAGAGATAGATCAAGACGTTTAATTGGACTTTCACAAAGCACATACCTTGACAAAGTTTTGAAGAAGTTCAAAATGGATCAAGCAAAGAAAGGGTTCTTGCTTGTGTTACAAGGTGTGAAGTTGAGTAAGACTCAATGCCCGACCACTGCAGAAGATAGAGAGAAGATGAAAGATGTTCCCTATGCTTCAGCCATAGGCTCTATCATGTATGCAATGCTGTGTACAGACCTGATGTGTGCCTTGCTATAAGTTTAGCAGGGAGGTACCAAAGTAATCCAGGAGTGGATCACTGGACAGCGGTCAAGAACATCCTGAAATACCTGAAAAGGACGAAGGATATGTTTCTCGTTTATGGAGGTGACAAAGAGCTCGTCGTAAATGGTTACGTCGATGCAAGCTTTGACACTGATCCGGACGATTCTAAATCACAAACCAGATACGAGTTTATATTGAACGGTGGAGCTGTCAGTTGGACAAGTTCTAAACAAAGCATCGTGGCGGGATCTACGTGTGAAGCGGAGTACATAGATGCTTCGGAAGCAGCAAATGACGGAGTCTAGATGAAAGAGTTCATATCCGATCTAGGTGTCATACCTAGTGCATCGGGTCCAATGAAAATCTTTTGTGACAATACTGGTGCAATTGCCTTGGCAAAGGAATCCAGATTTCACAAGAGAACCAAGCACATCAAGAGACGCTTCAACTCCATCCGGGATCAAGTCCAGGTGGGAGACATAGAGATTTACAAGATACATACGGATCTGAATGTTGCAGACCCGTTGACTAAGCCTCTTCCACGAGCAAAACATGATCAGCACCAAGGCTCCATGGGTGTTAGAATCATTACAGTGTAATCTAGATTATTGACTCTAGTGCAAGTGGGAGACTGAAGGAAATATGCGCTAGAGGCAATAATGAAGTTATTATTTATTTCCTTATATCATGATAAATGTTTATTATTCATGCTAGAATTGTATTAACCAGAAACATAATACTTGCGTGAATACATAGACAAACCGAGTGTCACTAGTATGCCTCTACTTGACTAGCTCGTTGATCAAAGATGGTTATGTTTCCTAACCATAGACATGAGTTGTCATTTGATTAAAGGGATCACATCATTAGGAGAATGATGTGATTGACTATACCCATTCCGTTAGCTTAGCACTTGATCGTTTTAGTATTCTGCTATTGCTTTCTTCATGACTTATACATGTTCCTGTAACTATGAGATTATGCAACTCCCTCTTACTGGAGGAACACTTTGTGTGCTACCAAACGTCACAACGTAACTGGGTGATTATAAAGGTGCTCTACAGGTGTTTCCAAAGGTACTTGTCTCTGGGCCCACTCGGTAATGCGCATCACTATAAGCCTTGCAAGCATTGTAACTAACGAGTTAGTTGCGGGATGATGTATTACAGAACGAGTAAAGAGAATTGCCGGTAATGAGATTGAACTAGGTATTGAGATACCGACAATCGAATTTCGGGCAAGTAACATATCGATGACAAAGGGAACAACGTATGTTGTTATGCGGTTTGACCGATAAAGATCTTCGTAGAATATGTAGGAGCCAATATGAGCATCCAGGTTCCGCTATTGGTTATTGACCGAAAATGTGTCTCGGTCATGTCTACATAGTTTTCGAACACGTAGGGTCCGCACGCTTAAAGTTTGATGACGATCAGAATTATGAGTTTTGTGTTTTGATGTACCGAAGGTAGTTCGGAGTCCCGGATGTGATCACGGACATGACGAGGAGTCTCGAAGTGGTAGACATAAAGATTGATATATTGGACGACTATATTCAGACACCGGAAGTGTTCCGGGTGATTTCGGAGAAAACCAGAGTGCCGGAGGGTTACCGGAACCCCCCGGGAGAAGTAATGGGCCTTAGTGGAGAGAGAGAGGGCTGGCCAGGGCTGGCCGCACGCCCCTCCCCCCTTGGTCCGAATTGGACTAGGAGAGGGGGGGCGGCGCCCCCCTTTCCTTCTCCCTCTGCCCCTTCCTTTCCCCCTCCTAGTAGGAGTAGGAAAGAGGGGAGTCCAACTCCTACTAGGAGGAGGACTCCTCCTCCTGGCGCGCCCCCTAGGGCCGGCCGGCCTCCTGCCCATGTCCTTTATATACGGGGGCAGCGGGGCACCTCTAGATACACAAGTTGATCAGTTGATCTATTCCAGCCGTGTGCGGTGCCCCCCTCCACCATATTCCTCTTCGGTCATATCGTAGCGGTGCTTAGGCGAAGCCCTGCGTCGGTAGCAACATCATCACCGTCACCACGCCGTCGTGCTGACGGAACTCTCTCATGAAGCTCTGCTGGATCGGAGTTCGCGGGACGTCATCAAGCTGAACGTGTGCTGAAATCGGAGGTGTCGTACGTTTGGTACTTGGATCGGTCGGATATTGAAGAAGTACGACTACTTCCTCTACATCGTGTCAATGCTTCCGTTGTCGGTCTACGAGGGTACGTGGACACACTCTCCCGTCTCGTTGCTATGCATCACCATGATCTTGCATGTGCATAGGATTTTTTTTAAATTACTACGTTACCCAACATTGATCTACCACGAGATCGTAATGGCTAAACCCTATAAGTCTAGCCTATGCAAATAAGGTAATGAATTTGTCCCTATCCGGACTACCCTCTCCGGTTTATATAGACACCGGAGAGATCTGGGGTTACATGGAGTCGGTTACATAAGAAGGAATCTACATAGTCGGTTGCCAAGCTTGCCTTCCATGCCAAGGGGAGTCCAATCCAGACACTGGTATAGTCTTCGGCCTTCATGTCTTCATAGCCCATCAGTCTGGCCCAATAGATAACAGGCCGGATGCCCGAGGACCCCTTAGTCCAGGACTCCCTCAGTACCCGCCTCAGGACGTGATCGCCCACCTCAAGCGTCCTGGAGCGGATGTTGCAGCAGTGATACCATTGCAGCGCCTGCTGGTACCTTGCCGCTCTGAGAGAGGCTTGGAGGCGGCGTTCCTCCCCCAACACGAGGTCCATCCCCCGCATGGCGTCCTGATGTGCCTCATCGAACGCCAGGACCCGCACGGAGCGATGCCTGACCTCGTGAGGGTGAACCGCCTCAGCTCCATAGACGAGGAAGAATGGAGTCTCGCCAATTGGCTTGGTGGCGGTGGTGCGCATGGACCTCAACACAGACTGGAGATCCTTGTGCCAGCCCCTACCGCAGGCCTCAAGCTTTTTCTTGAAGGTCCTGGTCTTGAGGACTCTCAAAACCTCTGTGTTGGCGCGCCCGGCCTGGCCATTGCTCCTGGGGTCTGCCACTGAGGCGTAGCATGTCTACGTTCCAAGGTTAGCACAATATGTCTTGAAGAGGTTACTAGTGAACTATGAGCCGTTGTCGGTGATGATGCGATTAGGAAACCCAAACCGGGTCATGAGGCCCTTGATGAACTTGACTGCGGACCCAACTAGGATGGTGCTGACGGCTTCCACCTCTGCCCATTTGTTGAACTTGTCGATTGCGACGTAGAGGTAGAGGTAGCCCCCAGGCGCTTGAGGGAATGGACCCAGAATATCTAGCCCCTAGACCGCGAATGGCCATGAGAGCGGGATGGTCAGGAGACCCTGAGTCGGCTAGTGGATTTGCTTGGCGTGGAACTAGTAGGCCTCGCAGGATTTCACCAGCTCGGCCGCGTCATTGAGTGTCGTGGGCCAATAGAACCCACTGCGGAACGCCTTGCCAACCAGGGTGCGCGATGACGAGTGATGCCCGCAGTCTCCGCCGTGTATGTCAGCTAGCAGCTTGCCCCCTTGCTTCCTGGAGATGCATCGTAAGGAAACATCATTTGGACGCTTTCTGTACAACTCACCATCTTTGATGTAATAGGCCATAGCTTGCCGGGCCACGCGCTCCGCGTCCACCTCCTTCTCCGGCGGTGATCCTTGCATCAGGTAGGCCTTGAACTCTTCGGTCCAGCATCCCTCTTGAGGCTCGAGTGCCAGGAGTAGGCGAGCTCCCAAGGTCGGGACACAAGCGGTTGCCCGTGAGGTTGGTGGCGAGGGAAGTTCCTCCCGAGGTGGCACAGGCTCGGCGGCCGGGGGGGGTGGGCGCCGAGGGCTTGAAGAGTCGCTCCTCGAAGACACCAGGCTCCTGGGGCTGACGCCTTGACGCCCTCTTAGTGATCTCATCAGCTTCCTTGTTCGTGCCGCGGAGCACATGCTGCAGTTCCAGGCCCAAGAATTGCTTCTCCATCTTGCGCACCTCCGCGAGGTATGCCTTAATGTGTTTGTCCCTTGGCTCATACACCTTGTTGGAGAAGTTGACGAGGAGGTGGGAGTTGCCCTTGATGGTGAGACGCTTTACCCCCAACGCTGCTGCTGCCTTGAGGCTGGCGATCAGCCCCTCATAGTCCACGATGTTGTTGCAGACCTTCTCGCCCCGCTGGAAGTAGAGCTGCACGGCGTAGTATAGCTTGTCTTGGGCGGGCGAGATGAGCACGGCCCCAGCCCACGTGCCTTGGTGCGCGAAAGCGTTGTCGAAGTATATGAACCAACCATCTGGCGCTTCATTTCCTGGAGAGAGGGATTGGTTCTCACCAGCTTCAGGCTCAGGAGCATCGGTCCATTTCGCCACAAAGTCAGCGAGGGCAGCTCCCTTGATGACCCTGGTCATGCTGAATTCCAATTGAAACGCTAGTAGTTCGATGTTCCACTCGGCAACTCTTCTCGCGGCATTGGGGCTCCGGAGCACTCTCTCCAGCGGGTAGGCTGAGACGACCTTAATAGGATGACCTTGGAAGTAGTGACACAGCTTGTGCGAGGCCACCAGGAGCGCGAGCAGAAGCTTCTGCGACATTGGATACCGTGCCCTTGCGTCCCGTATTACCGTGCTGACGAAGTAGACCGGGTGCTCGACGAGGTCGGGAGCGTCGATGGAGCCTGCAGCCCCTGGAGGTTGTGCCGCCTCCTGAAAAGAAGGGATCTCAGGAGCCTGGCCGCCCACTGAGGCCTTCGCGGGCCCTGGAATGCCGTCCCGCAGGGCCTGATCGTGGGTGGGTGGCGTCGTGGCTTCCGTGGCGTCGTCTCGGGCCTGCGCCGTTCCAGCTGAAGGTGTGGTATTGTGTGGCGAGCTCCTGACTTGGCGCTCCTCCCGAACTGCCACCAGCGCCGCACTGGCGGAGTGAGGCATAGTAGCCAGATAGAGTACCAGAGGCTCGAGGGGGCGAGGTGCTAGCATCACCGGCGGGCTGGTCAGGTATCTCTTGAGGTCTTGGAATGCCAGGTCTGCCTCAGGGGTCCATTCGAACGGGCCCTTCTTCTTCATTAGCTTGAAGAACAGCAGGGTGCGCTCCCCCAGCTTGGAGATGAAGCGCCCCTGCGAGGTTACACACCCCGCGAGCTTCTGCATTTCCTTGAGGGTCTGCGGCGGGCTCATGTCTTCTATCGCCTTGACCTTCTCGGGATTAGCCTCGATTCCCCTGTGGGACACGAGGAAGCCCAGGAGCTTGCCGGAGGGAACAGCAAACACGCACTTCTCCGGGTTGAGCCGCAGGTCCACCTGTCGCAGGTTGGCGAAGGTCTCTTCTAGGTCCTAGATCAGGGTTCTTGACTCCCGAGATTTTACCATGATGTCATCAACGTAGGCTTCCGCGTTTCTCCTCAGTTGCTGGCCTAGGGCGATGTGCATCAACAGCTGAAAAGTTGCCCTAGCGTTGCGCAGTCCAAACGGCATGCAGGTGTAGCAGTATACACCGCACGGGGTCAAAAACGCCGTCTTCTCTACATCCTCCACCGCCATCTTGATCTGGTGGGATCCTGAGAAGGCATCTAGGAAGCACAACAGTTCACACTCGGCGGTGGAGTCGACGATCTGGTCGAGACGCGGAAGCGGGAATGGGTCCTGAGGGCAGGCCTTGTTGAAGTTGGTGAAGTCGACGCACATGCGCTGTTTCCCGCCCTTCTTGGGCATGACGACCGGGTTTGCCAACCACTCCAGATATCGCACCTCGCGAATAACGCGTGCTTCTTGCAACTTGCGGGTCTCCTGGACGATGAAGGCTTGCTTCTCCGTGGACTGCCGTCGTGCCTTCTGCTTCACTGGGCGCACATTGGGGCATACCTTCAGCTGGTGCTCGATCACCCCGCTCGGGACCACAACCAGCTGTTTGGATTCCCAGGCGAATACCTCCTTGTTAGCTCGCAAGAAGTCCACCAATTCTTTCTCTTCACCCAGAGCGAGGTCGACACCTATGGTGAAAGTGGCCCCTGAGGCCCCATCCTCGTCGACTGGTACTTGCTTCGTCTTGGCCCGATCTTGAGTGAATAGCTGCTTCTTTTTGGCCAGTGCGGCCCCCTTAGCCCCTGAAGCGGCCTTATCGGCCGGGCGAGCTGCTGCTGCAGCCCTGAGAGCGAGTTTGAGGGCCGCCAGGGCTTCCGTGGTGTCCCACTAGTAGAAAAAGGGGCTTTCGTTCAGGCCTGGCCAGCCCATTAGTCCCGGTTCTGCCACGAACCGGGACCAATGGGGGCATTTGTCCCGGTTCTTGAGCCCAGGGGGCCGGCCGGGGCCTCGTGGGCATTGGTCCTGGTTCGTCTGGGCCCATTTGCCCCAGTTCTTGGCATGAACCGGGTCCAATGGGCCTCGCTCCTGGCCCACAACTATTGGTCCTGGTTTATGGTACGAACTGGGACAGAAGGATGGGCTTTAGTCCCGGTTCCTACCACGAACCGGGACAAATAAATTGCCTATATATACTCCCGCCAGCGAGCAGAGCACTTCACACTGCTCTGTTTTTGCAGGCCGGCGACGGGAGAGCTTTAGTGGTGCTCTAGCTCACCTCCTACGCACATGAGGTGTTCGATGAAATGCCCGATCCACACTAGTTAAGCTTTCTCCTCTCGAAGCTCCATTTTCCTCAATATTTGTCTAGGTTTACCGGGCCATCACGTCCCGTCCCCGTCTTCACCGCCGCCGATCGCCCGCACCGATCTCGTCGCCGGCACCACCGTGGTGAGCCTCTTGTTAATTCTTACTTGTATGATTAGATAGCTACTTGTCTAATTTTTCTTACTTTTATTATTGACTTTTCTTACTTGTATGTTCTTTAATGGTTTTTGACACAGATAATTATATATAATGCACGCAGATGAACCGGCAATGGATGTACGGTGACAGACACACCTCCGAGTACATTAAGGGCGTGCATAATTTTCTCGAGGTGGCTGAGGCAAACAAGCGGAATGGTTTTATGTGTTGTCCATGCCCTGATTGTGGGAATACGAGGTCTTACTCTGACCAGAAAGTCCTTCACACCCACCTGCTTTATAAGGGTTTCATGCCACACTATAATGTTTGGACGATGCACGGAAAATAGGGGTTATGATGGAAGACGGCGAAGAAGAAGAGGATGACGACAACTATCTGCCCCCTGAATACAGTGATGCTGCAACGGGGGAAGCTGAAGATCAAGAGGAACCAGACGGTGTGCCCGGTGATGATCTCCGCCGGGTCATTGTTGATGCAAGGGAAAAGTGCGAAAGTGAAAAGGAGAAGCTGAAGTTCGATCGCATGTTAGAGGACCACAAAAAAGGGCTATACCCCAATTGCGAAGATGGCAACACAAAGCTTGGTACCGTACTGGAATTGCTGAAGTGGAAGACAGAGAATGTTGTGCCTGACAAAGGATTTGAGAAGCTACTGAAAATATTGAAGAAGAAGCTTCCAAAGGATAACGAATTGCCCGACACTACGTACGTAGCAAAGAAGGTCGTATGCCCTCTAGGATTGGAGGTGGAGAAGATATATGCATGCCCTAACGACTGCATCCTCTACCGCGGTGCATACAAGGATTTGAACGCATGCCCGGTATGCGGTGCATTGCGGTATATGATCAGATGAGATGACCCTGGTGATGTTGACAGCAAGCCCCGCAGGAAGAGGGTTCCTGCGAAGGTGATGTGGTATGCTCCTATAATACCACGGTTGAAACGACTGTTCAGAAACAAAGAGCATGCCAAGTTGATGCGATGGCACAGTGAGGACCGTAAGCAAGATGGGAAGTTGAGAGCAACCACTGACGGGTCACAATGGAGAAAAATCGAGAGAAAGTATTGGGCTCAGTTTGCAAGTGACCCAAGAAACGTGTGGTTTGCTTTAAGCGCGGATGGCATTAATCCTTTCGGGGAGCAGAGCAGCAATCACAACACCTGGCCCGTGACTCTATGTATGTATAACCTTCCTCCTTGGATGTGCATGAAGCAGAAGTTCATTATGATGCCAATTCTCATCCAAGGCCCTAAGCAACCCGACAACGACATTGATTTGTACCTAAGGCCATTAGTTGAAGAACTTTTACAGCTGTGGAATGGAAACGGTCTACGTGCGTGCGATGAGCACAAACAGGAGGAATTTAACCTGCATGCGTTGCTGTTTGTAACCATCAACGATTGGCCCGCTCTTAGTAACCTTTCAGGATAGACAAACAAGGGATACCATGAATGCACACACTGTTTAGCTGACACCGAAAGTATATACCTGGAAAGATGCAGGAAGAATGTGTACCTGGGCAATCGTCAATTTCTCCCGACCAACCATCAATGTCGAAAGAAAGGCAAGCATTTCAAAGGTGAGGCAGATCACCGAAAGAAGCCCACCATGCGTACCGGTGATCACATACTTGCTATGGTCAATGATTTACACGTAATGTTTGGAAAGGGTCCCGGCGGACTACCTGTTCCGAATGACGCTGAGGGACGCGCACCCATGTGGAAGAAATCTATATTCTGGGACCTACCCTACCGGAAAGAGCTAGAGGTCCGCTCTTCAATCGACATGATGCACGTGACGAAGAACCTTTGCGTGAACCTGTTAGGCTTCTTGGGCGTGTATGGGAAGACAAAAGATACACCTGAGGCACGGGAGGACCTACAACGTTTCACTACTAGAAAAAGGCTTACTAGTGGCGCACCAGTTTTGCCTACTAATGGCGCACTACTGGTGCGCCACTAGCATCACGCCACTAGTAATTTTTACTAATGGCGCACCGCTGGTGCGCCATTAGTATCTGGTACTCTAATGGCGCACCGAGCAGTGCGCCATTAGTATGCCTCCCAGGGGGCCATATATACCCATGTGCTTTGCCATACTAATGGCGCACTGCAGTGTGATGCGCCATTAGTATCCTTCGGCATACTAATGGCGCACTGCTGGGTGATGCGCCATTAGTACCCTCTGGCATACTAATGGCGCACTGCTCTGGGATGCGCCATTAGTATCCTTTGGCATACTAATGGGGCACGTTGGCGTGATGCGCCATTAGTATGTATATTAGGGATTATTATTTTTTCTTTTCTGATTTTTGCACAGATTACAAAATATATTATTGGACAGAAAATAAGCAGGAGGACACAGCAACAGCAGATTCATCGAATACAATAGAAGATTAGTCTCCGAATACAATTCATCATATTATTCTCCGAATTCAAAAGACCGAACGAAGATAGAACATTACAAGTCTCGAGACCACGAGTAGCGAGTTTGTCTTCACATTACAAGTCGATATCGATCATCTAAACTACCATCACATAGAAGAGTGACGCGGTCATCACGATGAGCATCATCGCGATGAAACTGGTCTTCATCCGGTTCTCCAACGCTCCCTCCTCTCTCCCGCTAGATAGCGCGCGTATCTAGATTCCGCCTCCACCCTAGTGGTGTACCCTTTGTAACTGTTACCGTTGAAATGGTGAACCTGTCTCCGACACTCCTCCCAGTCGTCGTAGACTCCGGGAACCTTACCCTTGTACACGACATACGATGACATCTCTATGCACAAGCCAAACAATAGACAATACATAAGCAATATATAAGTATGCAACAAAAGGATCGGAAGAGAAAAGCAAGACATCCATAGCACGATTCATGGTCCTACTAACAAATAGCATCGATTACATCTAAGTTGAACGACTGTCCAAACCAAAGAGACATACAAGTTCACTAGAGTTTAATTACAACATGAGCTAATGAATGTTTCAGAACTACACATAGCATCACAACTTTCGACTCGACTCATGGGACCGGAGCGTGGATGAAGCCGCCGTCTGTCGTGATGGTCATGAAGTCGCGGGCGTTGTCAGCCTGCATTTGTAGCGTTGTGTCTATCTCGCTGTTGGACGGTTGAAATTTGAGGTAGAACTGCCCCGAGGTACGAAGGACATCTTGATGGATGATTTCTGCAAACTCCGACTGGATGCGAAAGAATTCTTGTCGGATGTCCGCGTCCTGGATTGCCACCAAGCTTGCGGCCCAATCTTTGAGATTATTTGGTAGCAGAAGGTGATTATGGTCCCGCATGTGATGGAGGGCGTAGTAGGCATCCTTCTGACCGCCAGGCGGCTGCTTGACGCAGGGGAACGTCGTATTGTGGGTGAACACGTGCCTGCCGTACCTACGAACTGGCCTCTTAAAGGTGCCTCCAGATGCGGCGTAGCCGGGGAGAGCATCATCAAGAACTTTCTTGATATTTGTGTAGTCTATCTTGGAGTCACGGTCCGGGTCGAGATACGTGGCCATGGAATATTTCGGGCTTAAGAGGATGAGTGTGCAATGTGTGTCACTGCACAGAACACGGAACGTTAGAAAAAAAAGAACGATCGAAATCTAAGAAATCATATGTTACAGGGCGGTTAGGAGATGACTTACTCAGGAAAGTAAGGCACGAGGAAGTTATCCTTATCTGGGTTTGCCAGAATGATGCCTTCGAGGTGTGAACTCGCGACTTGCCGGTCCCAGCGCTGCCCAAGATCTTGGCACGCATGTAGAAGGGGTCGACTATCACAATGTCCGGGGTCTTGTCTCTAATGATCCGCATCTCCATACTCAGCGAAAACAGCCGAACGAAGGTGTAGTGCAGCGGATGAAGGTTAAGCATAGCAAAGATGTCATCAAATCGCAGGACGATCGTACCCCCGACGGTGCTATCCACAAAGCCCTTGCCCTCTGGCACCTTGGCCACGAAAACTGGGTATGCCACATCATTCTCTCTGAGACGCCGCTTCTCCAAAGAAAGAACACTGTCATGCAGACTCCGCATAGCACCGGTTGCAGCATTGAGCATATTTGTCTGTAGCATCGGCCTACCCGCCACATGCACCCTCCTCGAGATATCCTTAGGTGAAGGTGGTCCGTCCTGAGCACGGATCGTACTCGGTGCCGGTTGGCTCGCACTGGCGCCCTTTTTAGTCTTTCGTTTCCGTCCCTTCTTCTTGATCTGCTGCAATGGGATCGAGTTCTGCTCACAGACCGCCTTCTTGAGCGTGTTGGGGCTGATAATATTTGGCACCTCGGCTATCTGAGGCTCGGTGAAGGCGGCAGCTGGAGGCGTCTCCTGAGAACTGAACGCCAGACGACGCCTGTTGCAATTGGGTTTCTCCGCCGTACCAGCTAGATCGCGGTCGTCTTTTTGAGGGTTGGGTTCTTGAGAAGGAGGCCTACAGAACTCGTCACTGTACCCATGCTCGGCAAAGTACTTATCAACGTTGGTAAATGTACCATCGTCGTTGTCGTCGTCGTCCGGATCCTGTGCCATATGCATGTTCGGATCCTGTGCCATAGGGATGTCCGGCAGGTCCGGTAGAGTTGCGGCGTTCTTGCCATGGCTTGGCGCTGGCACGACTAGCGGTCTTGTATGTGGGGTGGTGTCCCCCGCCCCCAAACGAATCTGGCTCTTCGGCCAAAGCAGGGGCCAGCTTACACAGGCGCTGAGGGTCATCATATCATCTTCGTCGGCCCCAGCGGGCCGAATCAGAGGTAACAACTCGTCGCAGCCTGGCAGTACCCGAACCAGTTCAACCCTATAGAAGGTGGGTGGCATCGGATTACCGTGGAACACGCGGTTGCCCGATTGAACGATTCTGCCCTTGGCGACATAAACCAACTCGCCGCCCACGAAGTGCAGGAGAGTGCAAGGAACATCGGTGGCGCCCTGCGAAAACATGTAGGGCATCAGGGATGCCCAGTCAAAGGCAAGGAGATGAAGTCATCGGCCGAGAGGCTTAGTTACCGTGATGCCGTCGAGCTCGGCTAATGTCGAGGCACCGCCAACGGCGGGCGTGCGCGTGCAATTGACGGAGGGGCCGCTTGCTGGCGAGGTGCCGGCCGGCGTACACCCAGGTGCATTAAGCTCCAATGCCCGTGTCGGCGCCGGAGACACGAATACCGCCTCCGCCGGAGACAGCAATGGCGCCGCCTGCGCGTTGTGCGAGTTGCTGGCCGTGAAGCTGGGAACCGGGGGAGGCCCTTGTTGGCCGCCCGCAATCCACGTCGTCAGCCCCTGAATCAAGGTAGGCACAATGGCGGTGAGCGTCGTTCCCAGTTGTTGTTGCACTTGCTCTTGGACAATCTCCGGAATCCGCGCCACTTGTGCCTTGAGTTCTTGAACCTCGCGCGACTGGCTTTCCGAGCTGGTCTTTTTCTCCTTTCGCCCACCAGCGGTATAGTATGACGACCATTTTCTGGACAAGCCTTTGCCGGCCACACGACCAGCTGACAACGGCTTACTGAGCTTATCCTTGTTTTTCATTACGTTCAACGCCCTATTTAAAGGGGTATCAAAAGGGGAGCTCTGAGATGACCCCGCGCTACTGCTTTCAGCCTCCTGCGGAAGGAATGTGAACCATTTATTAATTTGGCTTCATTAACTAGAATGCAACCATATATGTAGCTAATTACGCGGGGGTGTATTCCTTACCAGAACTTTCTGAAGCGCCTTGGTCTTCAGATCCGTGGTAAGCTCGTTTGTTACCGGGTCCTCCTTGTACCGGGCCCTGACAAAGTTCCTGGTCTGCTTGTCAGGGAATTTCTCGAAGCGGGGCGGTAGGCCTTGCTCAGCACGCTCCGCGTCCGCCTTGTCCCATATAGGCTCCGCCACTCTATAACCGCCGGGACCGAGTTGGTGGACCCCTAAGTTCAACTGCCGCATTTCTTTCCCCCACTGACTTGATTCGGAGGTTGCGCTGCTCTCGCACTTGATCTTGAACTCCTTGTAGTCATCTTCGCTCATCAAAGGATATTTCGCCTTGATCTTCTCATAACTATCACCTTTTTCAATCATTGCCTTCACCGTGCTTCTCCATGTAGACAGGGCCGTGCTCATCCTCGTGAGGGCGGCACTGTTCACTTTATTCCCTAAGAGGCGCGTGTTTGCAAACTCATTGGGGAACTTGTATCGTTCGTGCAGCTTCGTGAAGAGGAGGCAGCGCAAATTCACTCGGTCCTTATGCCTTAGGTTCTCGGTGTTGATCAAGACAGTGCTCCGGAGAATGCACCCGAGCTGAACCGAGTACCCCTTGACTACATGTTTGGGCGCCGTTGGATGCCCGTCGGAGTTCACTTCAGTAAATTCCTCCTTGACAGTGCCGAGCATGTTCGGGCGCCGGTCCTTCCGTTGCCTCTTCGGTTGGCTGCCATCTGTGCGTGCGCCGCCATCATCAGTGGTGGCATCCTCGGCGGCACCATCAGTGGTGTCATCCCCGACCCCACTAGGGGTTGTGTAGTCAGGATCGGTGTCTTCCGCGGCATCGTCCCGATAGCGGTGAGGTTCTTCCTCCATCTCCTGGGACAGCTCCCAGAATTGCTTGCCGCCCGAACCGCCGGCCTCATCGTTGTGGGCCATGTTTCGCTCTAAATAGGAAAAAAGTTTGGTCAAAAAGTTGGTTATTGTCAAGGAACAAGATCATGGTCTCATCATTTACGGTTTGTCGACACCGAGGCATCCTAAAAGCTAATCTTTTATCATTTAGGGTTTGTCGACGCCGAGGCACCCTAAAAGCCTAAGCGTACATCATTTAGGTTCTCATCGACACCGAGGCACCCTATAGAAGCCAAGGTTTCATCATTTAGGGTTTGTCGACGCCGAGGCACCCTAAATGCTAAGTTAAGTTTTCATCATTTAGGGTTTGTCGACGCCGAGGCACCCTAAATGCTAAGTTAAGTTTTCATCATTTAGGGTTTATCGATGCCGAGGCACCCTAGGTTGGGGCTAATCACTTGGCACTAATCACTTGGCTCTATTGCCACCTATGTTGGGTTTATCATCTAGGATTTATCGATGCTAAGGAGAATTCTAAGTTGGGCGTAATCACTTGGCTCTATTGCCACCTATGGTTTAATGCAGCAAGAATGGCGGGGCAGTCGATCCTACTTAACTAAGTACAAAGATACCCCGGCCCATGCATTAGTCGCAAGTACCCCATATGTCCTATTTTTAGCAAAGTCATGCTAAATCTCATAGGGAAAATTTCAGCATGACCTTTGCTGAAAATAGGACATATGGAGTACCCGAATTTGCCGGAACAGAAGTTAATCGACATTCCAGCAAACTCAAGGGCCTCTCGGGGTACCTGCAAATTCATCACGACACAATGGTCGGAGACAAAACATGATGGGCAGGCCAAATACTCATGTCACAAGTAATTCAGAGGCATCACAATAAAGCAACACCCTGCACTAGCCTAAAAACAAGTGAAGTTTCTGTCACGACCGGATTTTTGGGATATAAATTCCCAGAAAAACGACCTGTGTGCTCACCAGCCCCAGGATTACTGTTAGCTGATGAGGTACCAACTTGATACAAGAATTCCAAGCAAGGAACAAAAAAATGTAGTACAAGACCATTTAGGCCTGGGAGTACAACACTTGGTTTCTAATGGGTGAGGGCGGAAGCGGTTGGATACATCTGCGTCTATGGGACTCCATTTCCCACAAGAACAGCTGACCAGGATAACTCCTATCTTCGCGAGGCTGCTATCGTCAACAGCGTAGGTTCCGAGGTTGACACCGCGATACTTATCTTCATGCAAGAAATCTGGCCAAGACAATAGCCAGGGACAAGCGAGTGAGTACGTTTGAATGTACTCGCAAACATTAAGAACACGGGTATAATACATCAAACATGCTCCGAATTAATTAGATGATCACACGTCTGTCACGAAATATACGAAAAATCATGATGCACACACATGGTTAAAATATACCAAAAGAAAATACTGGGTGCCAAACGAGTGTCTGAATGACTCCTCGAGCGGAAAATGCAGAATAGTAATACTGGTGCCAAACGAGCGTCTGAATGACTCCTCGAGCGGAAAAAATGCAGAATAGTAATACTGGTGCCAAACGAGTGTCTGAATGACTCCTCGAGCGGAAAAATGCAGAATAGTAATACTGGTGCCAAACGAGTGTCTGAATGACTCCTCGAGCGGAAAATGCAGAAATAATAATACTGTTGCCAAACGAGTGTCTGAATGACTCCTCGAGCGGAAAATGCAGAAATAATAATGCCGCAGTCGGGCGTCTGAGCGACACCACATAAAGGGCTTATAAGAGAATAAACAGAGTGAATATCCAGGAGGTAGAACCATCCCAGGGATACTCAATAATATACGTAATATAAATGGTTAGTCCAAAACAATAAAGATCATAATCCAAGGGTGCCATAATCATAAACAAAATTTAGTACAGTCGTTTCTCCATCCGAAAACCGATAGATTAGTCAAGCCGTATCTCCATCCGAATTCCGTTACTAAGCTCTAGTTAAATCGTTCTCCATCCGAATACCGTTACAGAGATTCAACTCAGACTGTGGCCTTTACTCAAGAACATGACTATCCGACAGGATATATCCTCTGTAGAGGGAGTACCAATTTCCACGAGTAACGGGATTACTCGGTCCCTCGGGACTAATTCCGTCCATGGTCTTTTGATTGAAAACACGCCTGACCTGCACACACCAGCTTAACTCACCAGTGTCTGGAATCACCCACGACACCTGCCAAGCAAAACTCTAAGTGGGGAGGCTACAACCTCGACGTAGCATGGGATCACAAAATTTATACCGCGCGCAAACTGGGGAAGCTATCCCCTTCGGCTACAACCGAAACACCCATGCCCCTGGACCGAATGACAGGCTTTAATCCGTGGCCACGGGACCTTCATCACGGCCTCTCTGTACGGTGTGTGCTTTGGCAAGGGGTTGACAACCTACTGAACCATACCCTGTCCCCTGCAGGGACAAGTGGTGGTAGCAACAAAAGGAAGCTATAGATCAAGACTCGGTCTACAACCGACTCAAGTGGTCCAATCATCTACCATCGATATTACCACTAGGGAAATGGAATCACCACTCCTCGAGCCTCACCAAGCTATGCCGTGCATACTCGTCTCGACGAGGGATTAGGGACAAGCTCATGTCTACGCAAGACCACGACTTTCCCGGCTTCCTACCGGTGTGCAAGAGAAGCTCATGAGGGTGATCCAAATCATTAGTGTATCCAATTGCTGACCACAAAACAACTCCAAAGTGCACTCATGCCCGAGACTATATCGATACATAAACTGTCACATACTCCAAGGCAATAGGTGCTGTGATCGTATCAAAACACCACAACAAATATTATGCCAGAGTTCAGAAATGCTTGCCTTCAAGAGTATGCAAAGGATGCACTTATTTGAAGCTTTCCTTTTCCTCCAAAAATCCTATTTTGCAAAATACACAAATACAAATATTTCAAACACAGTACCAAAACCTATCTCAAATATTTTTGAAATAAATCTTAAAATAAACTAGATGAAATTTGAGAGAGGTAGGAAAAAGAATCAACTCATTTGGAGTTTTATTTTAAAAGTTATAGCCAGTCAAAGTTTGGTCAAATCTCTGTTTTTATAAAATCAGAAAAAGGGAAAACGCTTCGAGGGAAATACGCTTACGCAGCAGAGAAACGCACTCGGGAGTTTGCGCCTTCACTTAATCAGAGAGAGGGCGGCTGCGCGGGTCACTAACAGTGGGTCCAGAGGGCCCACTGGTCAGGTTTGACCGTTCTTCCCTCCATCTCCTTTCTCCTGCCCGACGGTGGCGGGGCTCCGGCGATCACCGGCGACGAACGGCGGCTCCTTGAGGGCATCTGCGGGCAGGGATGGGACGGCAAGACCGAGGTGGTCCTCTGGGTGGTTGAGGGGTCGACGGAGGTGGCAGGAATCGCCGGCGGCGAGCTCCGCGGCGGGGGAAAGCTACGGTGGTGAAGTGACTTTGGTGCTCCGGTGGTCTCCGACCGAAGTTGGGTAGCTGGGCAGCTCCGCAAGACTACGGGGAAGCTCTTGGTGGCGCTAGTTGGGCGAAAGGGCGGCTGGTTACGACGAATCGCACCGGAGCTTGGCGGCGGCCGAGCTGGCCGGAGTTGAGGAAGACGGCCACTACGGGTCGATCTACTGCGAGGGGAGCTCTACGGGGAGTGTCTCATGTCGCGTGAGTGCTCGGAGGGGCTCGGGGTTCCCTTTATATAGCGTGACGAGGTTGGACCGTGGCGGTAGAAGATAGGATCGCCGGCGACAGCCGTTGCTGTAGTTGCAGGGCATCGTGGCGGTGACGAACGAGTGCCGACGAGCGGGAGGATAAGCACGACCTGTGCTCCGGGGCTGCTGGCGTGCGCTGGTGGTTTGGGCGGCGCCGTCCGCGGCGGAATCTGCTGCCGACGCCGGCGTGCTGCCAAGGGCGCGACCAGCGGCGCAGCAGGGCGCCAGAGCTATCGTGGAGCAGGGGGCGGCTAGTGCGCGGCTCAGCGATGCAGAAGGGGCCAGGGTCGGGTCCCGTCGAGAGCGGCAGTGCGGCGTGTCGGCGTAGTGCGCGCGCGTGCAAAACGTGCGCTCTGGGCGCGCCCAGAGCACGCACGGCATCTGTTCGACGAAATGCCAGCGCGCTCTAGAGCGCGAGGGTGGAGCTGGAAAAGCACAGATCAAGGGTAGGGGTGGCTAGGAGCTCAGTGGACAAGGTGGATAGGACAGGGGTTCAAGTCCACAATGCAAACCAGAGAGCTTGCCAAATGTAACTATGCACACCAGGTGTTCGACAGAATGCCAGATGCACTTAGGCAACTCTTGGAGTGGCCCAAATCTCCAGATCAGTGTCTCTTTAGATGCAGGAGATGGTGGTAAGATTAGTTTGGCAAAAACAGAAAGTTGATAGTGCAAGTTTTGCAAAACTCCAGTTTTGGACAGAAAACAGAAGGGTTTAGAGCATGCACTTCAAAACCTCCAATGAGCCCAATCTCCTGGACTTAAGAGTTTGGTAGGGAGGGCTACAAGTAGGAGAAAGCTCAGGGTTACTAGAGCAAAGGAAAATAAGGTTGCAGTACAAATCACCAATTTGGACCAGAATGCAAAAGAGGTTGATCCACTCAAATTTTCCAAGGAACATCACTGGGTTTTTGCTTGAAGATGAATTGTATGCATCCACTGACATCTCCAAACACTTGGAAGAATTTTTAAAGAAATATTTAATAGGGTTGCAGTGCAAAAGTGCCTACTGGACCAGATTGGAAAAGTTGGTGTAGAGCTCAAAATCTCCAATGGCCAGAAGATATTTTTGCATAAAAGTGATGTGGGAACATCACATGACATCCCCAAATTTTGGTGGAATTTTTAAAAGCATTTGTCAAGTGGTTGTAGTGCAAATAGGCCCCAAATGCAAAAGAAATCATTTTAAAGAAAGAAAGCTTTTGAAGAAATAATTCTTGCAACATTTGAATCCACTGATAAATAATTGTTTTATTATAGAGAGAAATCAAGTCCAACAATACCTTTGAAGGTTTCTCCCACTAGAGGCAAAAATCCAAAATCACAAAAGGTAAAACTTGACAATTGGAAAAGTTTTATTTCCTGGCAACATTTTAATAAATAAAACAAGGCCAAAAATTTGGGGTGTCACAGTTTCACCCGTATATATGCAGATTTTGACCAAAAAACACATGGTCTTTTTAACAGTTTTCAGTTTGGACAGAATACTGAAAACTACAGTTTGGACAGAATTCCTAACACTTTGGTCTTCTAGTTACAAAACAAAACTGACATAATTCTAGATGCCATAACTGAATTTTCCTTTGGCATCTAAAAACTGACATAATTTGGATAATTCTAGACCAACTGGCCTCTGTGAATGTCTAGTTCATTTTCCAACATATGAGATGAAGATCTAAGTGCTCAGCTACTTGATAGTGTTATAGGATATAATATAAATGAAAATTAATTTTAAGACAGAAAAATAATAATTTCGGTGACCCCTGCAAATACAACTAAAGAATATGACAAGAAAATAACTAGGGTATAAGTTGGCAGTAATTTTGCTAAAAAAATTGCATACAAACTAAAGAATATGACAAGAAAATAACAATATACACTTTTTGCTAAATTTGGAGTTACTTCCTATAACAGTGATGATGACAGAGTAGTGTAAAGTATATTCTCCTAGCAGTATGTTCCATCTTGTAAAAGAAAAGGAAAGAAAAATTGTTTTCTAGGCATAAAAAAGAGACCTTTTACAGTACAACAAGTTATTTTGGACCGTTTATTTTTTGATCTAGTGACCCAGATTTGCTAATACTACACCAACAATTGTTTTCTAGGCTAATACTACATCAAGCAAGCAGAGTGTTGAATGATGGTGACAGAGGAAGGAGGAAGGAGGAGAGGTACCTGGTCGCCGGAGGGGTCGGGGTCGGGGTCGGGGCCGCGGTCGAAGGAGAGCAGGGGCCGGTGGCGGAGGACGGCAGGGGCAGGCGGGATGGGCGCGTCAAGGCCGCGCTCGCCGGCTGCTGCAGGGGCCGGAGGAGGCCCTCACTCGTCGGAGGGAGGAGGAGAGGAGAGGAGCGGGCGGCGCGCGCTCGGCCGATCCCGTTCGGGGGGCGCGGGGGCGGCGGGGGTGGAGTCCCGCGGGGGTCGGGCGGCGGCGTTGAGGCAGCGCAAGAGCACAGCGGCGGACGGCGTGCAGGCGCGGCGGACGAAGGGGGCGGAGCAAGGGGGCGGCAGCGTACGGTTGGGGTCGAGGAGTGGGGGATCTGGCGAGCGAGGGAGGGAGGGAGGCAATAGTGCGAGGCCAGGGAACAAGTTTGTCTATTCTAATGGCGCACCTCCCCCTGGTGCGCCATAAGTACGTCAACTCTAATGGCGCAACTCCCCCTGGTGCGCCATTAGAATTTGGTTTTACTTACTAGCCCGACTGGTCAGGTTATATCCCACCTAACCCTATCTCCATCAGAACACGCCCACTAGCCCGATTGGTCAGCACGCAGCACACACATTAGGAGGTCCTAGGTTCGATTCCCAGGCTCCCCAATTTTTATTTTTATGCATTTAAAATGCTGTTTGATATTTATTTGTGTTTAAATATGTTCAAACTTGTTTAAATCATAACAGTAATAATTTTTTATGCTTTCTTTTTGCAAATTTAGTTGCATTCATTTGTGACGGTGGAGCAGGCCGGGGAGGGTGCGGGGGAGAGGGTGCGGGGGGTCGTCGGCGACGGCCGGTGGAGCGGGGGAGGGTGTGGTGGGTCGTCGGCGACGGTGGAGTGGGGGAGGGTGCGGGCCGGGGGTCGGCGGCGGCGGCCGATGGAGCGGGGGAGGGTGCGGGGGGTCGGCTACAATCGAGAAATACAATCGAGTGTCCATGAAATTTAAAAACATTCATGAGTTCAAAAAGTGCCCATGAAATACAATCGAGAAATGAAGGCTACAATTTAAATACAATCGATCTTAGCTAGCTATCTGTTCACATCTTCTTGCCCTTATTTTTCGTAAATGGAGTTCTTCTCTTGAACGGACGTCCTTTAGGTAGGGTGGTCCTGCTTCTTCTTGTGGTGTATGCTAATACTTCATCGTCGTCGTCTTGTTCCATCTTCGGGTCGCCGTACTTGTCGAATCTTGCTCATCGGCGACTCCATCCATTCAGATGATCTTCCTTTTGCCTCTCCTCACGACAACACGACTGGGCTTTGATGGGTCGGTAATGAAGAAGTATTGGTCCACTTGGGAAGCCAGTACCCATGGCTCATTTTTCGCGGTGACGTTCGCGCCTGCGGTCTTGTATTTGGCTTCGGGTATAACCATGGTGGTGAAATACCGGTCTTCTTTTATGACGCTCTTGGCCCATCTCACACGGAACATCGGGACCTTCTCTCCAGCGTAGCTCAGCTCCCAGATATCCTCGATCCTTCCGTAGTATCTATCCTTGTCGTTACCGGTGTAGGATTCCATCGTTACCCCGGAGTTCTGATAACCATCGCTCTTCATGTCCTTGTCCTCGGTGTAGAATGTGTAGCCGTTGCTATCGTACGCCTCATACGTCATCAGGTTGTGCTCGGCGCCCTGTGACAAGGCGAATATGAGTTGTTCTTCCGCGGAAGAATCCTCATGTAAAGGGTACGACAGAAGCTTCTGCTTGAACCAACGCGTGAAACATGAGTTGTGCTCTTTGATTATATCTCCGTCTGTCCTCTGTTGGCCTCGGTCATTGTACGTCTTCTCAATAAACGTTTTGTGCTCTACCACCCAAGGATCGACCACGTCTATGTGTTGTAGCGCGACTAGGTTTGCTCTTTCAAAGTCGGCGAGTCGACCATCGAAGTCGACATGCATTTCGCGGCGACCCTCACGGTGACCCCATCCAGCGAGCCTGCCGAGGTGCCTGTTGACGGGCAGACCAATGGGGTTCTCGATGCCTAGATAATTCGTGCAGTAGGAGATGCACTCTTCGGTCAGAAAGCCCCTAGCTATGCTTCCCACTGGACGTGACATGTTGCGAACGTATCCTTTGATGACACCATTCATCCTTTCGAACGGCATCATGCTGTGCAGGAACGTCGGCCCGAGTTGGATGATATCCTCCACGATATGGACCAGCAGATGCACCATAACGTCGAAGAATGCGGGAGGGAAGTACATCTCAAGCTCGCATAGTATCACCACGATCTCTTCCTGTAGCCTTCTGAGTTGCCTCACGCCAACCGACTTCCAAGAGATGACGTCGAAAAAGTTGCATAGGCCAAATAGCGTTTCACGGACGTGCGCGTCCATGATCCCACGGATTGCAACTAGAAGTATCTGCGTCATCAGCACGTGACAGTCATGAGACTTCATCCCGCTGAACTTCTGCTTAACTGAGTCTAGGTATCTTCTTATCTTCCCAGCGTAACTGTAAGGAAGTTTTACTCCTACGAGGCAGGTGAAAAACTGATCGATCTCCTCCTGACTTAGAGTGAAGCACGCGGGAGGGAAGTCATTTCCGGTCTTCTTGGCCTTTTTGCCTCTGCGACGACTTTCCGTGTCCTGCTTCGCCTCATCATCATCATCATTAGCGTGAAGCTCCTCCCTGATGCCCATTGATTTCAAGTCTGCCCTTGCTTTCGCCCCATCTTTGGTCCTCTCTGGCATGTTGAGCAGGGTACCAAGCAGACTCTCGCACACGTTCTTCGTGATATGCATGACATCAAGGCTGTGAGGCACACGGTGGAACTTCCAGTACGGCAAGTCCCGGAAAACAGACCTCGTTTTCCATACCTTCAGCAGTGGCTCTGGCGCCTTTCGCTTCTTTCCCGGCTCTGGCGCCTTTTGCTTCTTTCCCGACAGTGGGCAATCTTTCCAATTTTTCAACAGCTCGTCTATTTCCTCGCCGCTCCTCGTACGCGGGCGTCTTCGGGGTTCGGTTTCACCATCGAACAGATCCTTGCGTTTCCTCCATGGGTCATCGTCGCGAAGCCACCTTCGATGTCCCATGAACACGGTTTTCGAAGACCCGGGATCTCTATCTAGCTGGCGATACGTTGTGTCATCCATGCACCTGACACATCCAGAAAATCCGTAGACCACTTGCCCCGCGAGATATCCGAAACCGAGATAGTCGTGCACCGTCGTGAGCAGTGCGGCTCTCGTAGGGAAATATTCTTTCTCTGCGGCGTCCCACGTAGTGGCTGGCGTTTTCCACAGCGTGTCTAGCTCCTCTTCCAGCAGCCCCAGATACAGATTGATGTCGTTCCCTGGTTGTTTCGGCCCTTCAATTAGCATACTCATGTGAATGTACTTCCTCTTCATGCACAACCAGGGGGGAAGGTTGTACATCCACACAAACACAGGCCAGGTGCTATGTGTGCTTCTCTGGCTGCCAAACGGATTGACTCCATCGGTGCTCGCGCCCAGCATGATGTTCCTTGGATCGTTCCCAAATTCTGGGTGTTCGAAGTTCAATGCTTGCCACTGGCTCCCATCCTTAGGGTGACTCAGCATCTTGTCTTTTTTATTTATCTCCGGATCATTTGTGTCATCTTCTCGCTTCTTCTCCTCCCTATCCGCGTGCCAACGCAGGAGCTTTGCTACCTTAGGGTCCGCGAAATACCGCTGCAGACAAGGAGTGATCGGAAAGTACCACACCACTTTTCGAGGAGCTTTCTTCCTCTTCCTGTATCGAGTGACGCCGCACACCGGACATATGGTAGACTCCGTGTGCTCATCCCGATAAATGATGCAATTGTTCATGCACACATGGTATTTCACGTGCGGTAAATCCAGAGGACACACGATTTTCTATGCCTCCTCGAAACTGGTCGGGCACTTGTTCCCCTTGGGAAGACGTTCGTGCCAGAATGACATGTTCTCGTCGAAGCATGCGTCGGTCATTTTGTGCTTTACCTTCATCTCCAGAGCCATGAGCGTTACTTTCAGGCAGGTATCCTCGGGCCTGCATCCTTCATACAATGGAGTAACCGCGTCTATCTCCAGTTGATCCAGCTTGGCTTTCTCTCGGGTGGCAGCTCTTGCGTTATCCGTCTGCTTGAGAAGCAGCTCTTGAATATGAGGGTCCTGCACCCAGCCCATCGATGGTCCATCGTCGTCTGCTCCGCCAGCATCTTCATCTTCATGATCATGCCCTTCGTCTGCTCCCGCATCTTCCTCATCATCATGTCCGGCATCTTCTACATGATGACTGTGTACAGCATCACCGTCGTGATCATGTCCTGGAGATTCTTCGTCTTCTCGCCCGCCCGAGCCGCGGTGGTTGTCTTGCTGCCCATCCTCATTTCTTGCCCGACCCCCATGGACGACTTCATAGTCATCTTCATCACCTTGCCACCGATAGCCATCCATGAAACCACGCAAGAGCAGGTGGTCCCGCACCTGCTCGGAATCCGGGTCCGCAATAAGGCTCTTCAGCTTGCATCTTCGACACGGACATCTTATCTCCGTCTCGTTCTTTTCAAGCATCTTGGCCTTCGCGGAGCTCAAAAACCTATTCACGATGCCTTCGGTCATCGTGCGGACCATGGTCACCTGCGGGGTAGAGCAAAACGATATTTTAGAACCAAGAAAAAATTTGGCATGACTTTCCCTAAAAATAGGACCAAAAAGAGTGCATAGTGCCAAAATTCTTGCCGAAACGGAAATGAATCAACATTCCGGCAAAATATTGGCAACTATCGCATTTCAAATACAGGTACCTGCAAACACAAACATATATGCAACACCACAAACATATGCAACACCACAAACATACATAGATCTAGCTAGGACATAAAAAGTGCATGTGCACGTTGTTGGAGGGAGAACAACATAAAGATAGCTTCCCCCTTACTTACCTATAAAAAAAGGGGCTTTAACCACGTAATTTGGATGAATTTATGGTGCAAATGAGGTGAGGAGGAGGAGGCAGCCGAGACAAGCTTGGAGGAGGGAGGAGAGAATGAAGTGGGGAAAGTGAGTGGGTAGGTGTGGCTGTCCAAAATATCTAGCTCGTCCCAGGTTACTAATGGCGCACCACCACAAAATGCGCCATTAGTAACCCTGGTTACTAATGGCGCACCTGCTGGTGGTGCGCCATTAGTAGTTTTGCAAAAAAACACTAATGGCGCACGGGGAGCAGTGCGCCATTACTAGCTTAAACTAGTAATGGCGCACTGCACCAGGTACGCCATTAGTAGTTTTGCAAAAAAGTAAAAAATAAAAAAATTATTTTAGTGGCGCACTATGTTACTGGTGCGCCATTAGTATGTCTGGCAAAATAAAAAAAATTGTTACTAATGGCGCACCGTTTGTCTGGTGCGCCATTAGTGTCTTTCACACTAATGGCGCACCAGCACATGGTGCGCCATTGCTATATAGCAATGGCGCACCACATGTCTGGTGCGCCATTAGTGGCCATTCCATCTATAGCCCTTTTCCTAGTAGTGTTTGCACGAAAAAGACGGCATGCCTCCAAAGCAGTATGAAAGTCCTGCCAGCTACGCTCTTACCAAAGAAGAGAAGGAAATCTTTTTTGAATGCCTGCTCAGTATGAAGGTCCCGACTGGCTTCTCGTCGAATATAAAGGGAATAATAAATATGCCAGAGAAAAAGTTCCAGAACCTAAAGTCTCATGACTGCCACGTGATTATGATGCAAGTGCTTCCGGTTGCATTGAGGGGGCTTCTACCGGAAAACGTCCGATTAGCCATTGTGAAGCTATGTGCATTCCTCAATGCAATCTCTCAGAAGGTGATCGATCCAGAAATCATACCAAGGCTAAGGAGTGATGTGGTGCAATGTCTTGTCAGTTTCGAGATGGTGTTCCCACCATCCTTCTTCAATATCATGACGCACGTCCTAGTTCACCTAGTCGACGAGATTGTCATTCTGGGCCCCGTATTCCTACACAATATGTTCCCCTTTGAGAGGTTCATGGGAGTCCTAAAGAAATATGTCCGTAACCACGCTAGGCCAGAAGGAAGCATCTCCATGGGCCATCAAACAGAGTATGTCATTGGTTCTGTGTTGACTTCATTCCTGGCCTTAAGAAGATAGGTCTCCCTAAATCGCGGTATGACAGGAGACTAACTGGAAAAGGCACGCTAGGAGCGGACTCAATAATATGCAGGGACGGGCATTCTTGGTCTCAAGCACACTACACAATTCTACAGAACTCTACCTTGGTGACCCCGTATGTCGATGAACACAAGAACAATCTGCTCTCCAAACACCCGGAGCACTGTGACGACTGGATTACATGTGAACACATCAGGACTTTCGGCAGTTGGTTAGAAACACGTCTCAGAGGTGACAACAATGTTTGTGATGAGCTGTACTCGTTGTCCAGGGGACCATCTTGGACTATATTGACTTACAAAGGATACGGGATAAATGGGAATACATTTTACACGATCGCCCAAGATCAAAAGAGCACCAACCAAAACAGCGGTGTTCGGTTTGATGCAGCAACCGAGAGGGGAAAGGACACATATTATGGTTACATAGTGGACATATGGGAACTTGACTACGGACATGATTTTAAGGTCCCTTTGTTTAAGTGCAAATGGGTCAATCTGTCAGGAGGCGGGGTACAGGTAGACCCACAGTATGGAATGACAACAGTGGATCTGAACAATCTTGGGTACATTGACGAACCGTTCGTCCTAGCCAATGATGTGGCACATGTTATCTATGTGAAGGACATGTCTACCAAACTGAGAAAAAGAAAAGATAAGGAAGCGAATACATCATACAATGAGCCAAAGCGCCACATAGTTCTTTCAGGAAAAAGGGACACCGTGGGACTGGAGGGCAAGTAAGACATTTCTGAAGATTATGAAAGGTTTCATGAAATTCCTCCCTTCAAAGTCAAGGCTGACCCAAGCATCCTGGTAAACGATGAAGATTATCCATGGTTACGACGCAATAAGCAAAGCACACAAGCGAAAAAAAAGTGAAGACTTTCTCTCCGGAACTATTATGATGATACCATGCCAACTTTCAACCTTTTCGTAGTTCATTTGAAATGCCTGTTGTAACAGACGAGTTTCCGTATAAAATCCTGATACTTCGAAAGAGATTGTCCATTTTGTACATGAAGTGCATCCAGTTTTTGCCGTAACCCTCTCTACTTTCTTGCACATACTATGTGGGTGAAATGATGATACCATGCCAACTTTCAACCTTTTCAGAGTTCATTTGCAGTGCTTTTCAATTTCAGGGTCTTATAGCTCAAAATAATCAGTAAATGCATGGAAAATAATAATTGTCATAAAGTAAATAAGTAATTAGAAACAAATTAATACAAACTTTAATCAAATATATAATTAGAAACAAAATAAAATAAACTTCAATAACATAAATAAAATTTATGAAACTAAAATTATCATAAAGAACTTTTTTTGTTAGAAACTTTAATAGCAAAAAGAATTATCATAAAATAAAATAAATAAGTAGTTAGAGACAAAATAATAAAAAATAAATAAGTATTTTGTTGTAAGTAGAAAGAAAACAAAATAAATAAAGAAAAAAAGAAAACAAAATAAACTGGGGAAAAATAAAAAAAGTGCCCCCTACTGGGCCAGCACGGCCTGAATACGACTAGAAACCCATCCATGGGCCAGGATTCTGGCCCGCAGCAGCCCAGAAGGCCCAACAGGCCCGTAGTGACAAATTAGGCCCGAAAGCCTGTAGTTGAGAGGAGCTCAAGGGTGTTGGCGCAGCAGCGCTTATAAACCACTCCCGAGCTCTCTCAACTAGCGAGGTCGGACTAAACTTTGGTCGCGATGTGGGGCAGCACAAGGCCTTTGGTCCCGGTTGGTGGCACAAACAGGGTCTAAAAGGGTGCATTGCTTCCGGTTCGTGGCACCAACCGGGACCAATGCCACCCTTTAGTCCCGGTTGGTGCCACCAACCGGTACCACAGGCCGCCGCTTCCCGCCCTTTGGGCTGCTGAAAAGAGACCCTTGGTCCCGGTTGGTGGCACCAACCGGGACTAAAGGTGGCATTGGTCCCGGTTGGTGCCACGAACCGGGACCAATGGTCTGTCTACATATACAACACTTGTGAAAATTTCACAAATCCATCGCCAGTTGCCCCCCGCCCGACGACGCCAAGCTCATCGACGCTGCCAGGCTGCCCCGTCGTCGTCGCCGTCGCCCGTGCCCCCGAGCCCACGCCGACGCCGTCCGCCGCCCACGCCGTCGCCGTCGCCCTCCGCCCCCCGCCGCCATCGCCGTCGCCCTCCGCCGCCCCCGAGCCGTCGCCAGTCGCCGTCGCCCTCCGACCCCCGCCACTCTCGCCGCCGCCCACGCCGTCGCCCTCCGCCGCCCCCGCCGTCGCCCTCGGCGGCCGCCCCCGATGTGAGCCGCCACCGCCACGGCTCTGTTCAGTGCTTTATTTTCATATAATGTGTATTATTTTTTTGTTCATTGCATTTTTTCTCATATATATAATGTATATACGTATGTGGTAGCTATATGATCAATGGATGTGGCTATGTATGTATGAATAAAATGTTCATATCAATTTATTGTTTATATTTTTTTTCATATATGTATTAATTTTTTATTTAGGTTGTTAGTAGAGATCGATTTTAGGTTAGTGAATTTTAGGTTAGTGTAGAGGAAAAAGTGAAATAAGGAAAAGGAAGAAAAGATGAAGAAGGAAAGAAGGAAGAAGAAGAAGAAAAAGAAGGAGAGGAAGAAGGAGAAGAAGAAGGAGAAGAAGAGGAGAGGAAGAAGAGAAAAAAGAGGAGAAATAAATAAGAAGAGGAAAAAAGAAGAAGAAGAAAGAGGAGAAGAAGAAAGGAATAGAGGAGAAGAAGAAAAATTAGAACTAGTTAAACTAGTTTATTTGTAGTAATTGCTTAATTAGAAGTTGAACTAGTTGATTTAATAAACTACTTTATTTATAGTAAGTGCTTAATTAGTAGTTGAACTAGTTGATTTAATAAAACTAATTTATTTTACTATATATAGAAGTAGTTTATTTTTAGTAAGTACTACTTTATTTTATTTATTCCAAGTGCTTAATAGTTGAACTAGTTGATTTAATAAAACTACTTTATTTTACTATACATAGAAGTACTTTATTTTTAGTAAGTACTACTATATTTTATTTAGAGTAAGTGATTAATTAGTAGTTCAACTAGTTGATTTAAGAAAACTACTTTATTTTACTATATATAGAAGTAGTTTATTTTTAGCAAGAAAATTAATAGAAGTAGTTTATTTTTTTAGTTCAAGCAATTATTCCTGCATCGACGTCGACGATGCCTATCCCGCATCCTCGTCGTCGACTCGGCGTAGGAGGCCGGCTTGATCAGAGGGGCCATGTCCGGGACTGGGCTCCGCCGGGCTGGTTTTGGGAGGTGCTACCTTTTGTGGTGCGTAGGTTGGTGAGGAGCCAGCCCGTCGTTGACTCGATCCTTGTTTGGAGGCGGTCGCGTGGGCCTGTGACAGTGCCGAGGCTTCCGGACACCGCAGAGGTGGTATGTCACCGTGTCAGCGAGCAGGACGAGCACGTCTGTCGCTACATGGTTGCGTTGGAGGGTAGGTTCGACAATACCTGGCAGCTTCTCCAGGGATCTCACTGGAGCTATGATCCTGTGATGGTTCCTTCTCTTTGAGTCTCCACCGCCCGCACCGATACGCGTCGGGCGCTACGGTTCTAGCTGTACTAGCGATGCTATATGTATGATAGTATTCGAGGTGTATTAGTGATAATATTCGATGATGTACGGACGCAAGAGATGATGTAGTTTTGCTTATAATTGAATGCACCCTAATTTGAATACTACTTTATTTTGCGATTTGATTTTGCTTATTGAATGCTCAAATTGGAAAAATACTCCAACTTTGAATGCTAAAAATGAAGAGCACTATGCAAGGCGTATGCATATGTTTAGTTGATAGCTTATAGGGTTTTTTGTTTTCATAGAAATCTAGGAGCCCCCCTCCATCATCCCCGCCGTCGTCCCCGTCACCGACCCCCTCCGACCTCGAGGTGAGACCAGCCAAATCCTTTTTTAGAAAGAAAATTAAATGATATTTCGGGTTGACTTTAAGTCTGTCGAGTCTCCACCATATATGAGAGGACGAAGCCGACTGTTGTCGTGGGGTAGTTTCTCCTTCGTTCCCGTGTGCTAGACAATTTGGTGTAATGCACTCGCGAACGAAAGGAGGAGCTACCATCACTGACGGTTGCAAATGTCAGAGAGGAATCAGTGAGGGAGAGTTCCACCATATATATATGAGAGGACGAAGAATCCCCACTGTTGTCATGGGGGTTGCTTCTCCTTCATTCCCGTGTGCTAGACATTTTGGTGTAATGCACTCAGGGATGAAAGGAGGAGCGACGATCACCAACGGTCGAATGTATACACCACGTGAGCTGAGAGTTTTCAAGAAAAGACTCGACAGACCGATAGTCAACCCGTGATGAATAATAATGATCTAATTTAGTTTTGGTAGAACATATATTTAATTATACAAGTTTAATCTTTGAATTATGAACGTAGGAAATGTCGTCATCGGACGATGAAAGTCTCCCGGGGGAGTGCGGCTGGTGCCACGGCGATCGAGGTCTGTGCGATAGGCCTCACCTGGACGATGATCGGCGCTTCAGCATTAAGCTCGAGGAGACCTTCGAAGTTGAAACGGTACGCAACGACAACAAGTGTTTTTTTCATAATTAAGCATGACTTCAACTATTTCAACGTGTAATTTTCATCTTTTACAATTCGAGTATAGCTTATCCCATGCCATGCAAGACGCTATGTCTTGGAGAGGATGGATTTTGAAGACCATGAAAATTATGAAACAAAGAAAATTCACCTAAGGACTCATCATGATTTGGATTTTGAAGAAAATTTGTATAATGCTGAGAGCATAACCCATTTTGGTTGCAAATATTGGGAAGCATTTTGCAAGATGTATGGTTTTGATGAGGGTATGCTTGTCACCATGGATCTTGGTGATCCTGACATCGACCAAGACAATATGGACATTTGGGTCCTTGTTGATACGCCTCCAGTTCTACCGCTATGTGAGTTTCTCAAACATAGTTAATTATTAACTAATTTCTATTGTTCATTTCGAAATAGTTGATAGCTTATTTCCATTGACAGCTTATTTTGAAGTATCAAAGAATGTGCGGAAGATGGTAGATAGAACCTACTACACCGATGGCTCTGAGTTAACTTATAAGGAGAAAAATCATCTGGTTGGATTTTGTAATGATCTTGAGAATTACAATATCTACAATCAAACTCCTCAACATTATGGTCAATACGTGCCACTAGTGCACGTGTTGAACTATGGTAACTACCATGGAGATACCCTGGTAAGATTTTTTACTATTATGACATCCGTGCATCTTTTGCATACTTCTAAAACTAGTACATCATTGCTAACTATGAAGTTATTACTATGTTTTTCAATAGAGTATCCCGACAGATTGTGTGCCTCATTTGATGTATGAGTATGGTAGCCTTCATGTTTTGAACATACATCCAGGTCATCCTACGAATCTCAACTGTCCATACCGGATTTCTAAAAGAAGTGGAGACATGCTAATCAGACAATGGAAAAATGTATGGACAGTCGTAAGGAGGTTCTTGGAAGCAAAAGGAAGCGCCGCGCAAGAATTGGAGACAGGATGATCTCCATTCTCCATAATGGAGAGTCAGGGTCTATATTGTTTTATGCTATTTTACCTTAAATAGGGTATTTAGGTACTGCCTAATACTGATGATCATGTGCTATTAACAATTAAGTAGGGTTGGTTCGATGACTATCAGGATGATGATCGTATGACTTGTTATTAATAACGAGTAGAAGTTGTATGATGATGATTAGTAGGACTTGTTATTATGATGATGGATGACGCGAGCATGAAGAGTTATTATATATCTGTGGGTGAAATGTACATGGATTGGATTGAAGTGAAGGCAACATGCATGTGGTGCATGTCGAAAGTAGTACAATCCAAACTTGATCAAGTTAGGATTACTATTACTTTCGACGTGCACCACATGTTGCCTCACTTCAAATCTAAGTCATGTTTAGGCATATCAATAGCAGTAGCATGTAGATAAGAGAGGACACATCTCTCTATTAGCTACCTATAACAACCTAAATTTACCCCAAAACCCCAAAACCACCTCCTTTCAAAAAAAAACCAGCCTCTGAACTGCTGACGCGTGGAAGCTTATTGGTCCTGGTTGGTGCTACCAACTGGGACCAAAGGCCCTTCTGCCTGGGCTCGCCGGAGCGGCCACATGGAGGCCCATCTGTCCCAGTTCGTATAAGAACCGGGACTAAAGGCCTAGGGCATTAGTAACGACCCTTTAGTCCCGGTTCCCTAACCGGGACATATGGGCCTTATAAACCGGGACAGATGGGCCTTTTTCTACTAGTGTCCCCTGGTACTGTGAGGACACCGTTGCTCCCCGGCATCTTTATAAGGTTGTAGGCCGGATGGGTTGCCGCCATGAACTGAGCCAGGGTTGGGTACCCGAGGGTGGCGTTGTATGGAAGGTTGATGCGTGCGATGTCGTAGTCGATCAGCTCGGTGCGGTAGTTGTCGCGGGTGCAGAAGGTCACGGGGAGGCGGATCTGCCCCAGGGGGTGTGTGGAGCCGCTGCCGACCCTGGAGAAAGGCTTGGTGGGACGGAGTCATTCATGCGGCAAGTGAAGCAGGCCGAAAGCCTCCACAGAGAGCACATTAAGGCCGACTCCGCCGCTGATGAGGGTCTTGGTCACAGCTACGTTGCAGATGGTAGGTGTGCAGAGCATTGGGAGCGCGCCCAAGCCGGCAGTGGTTGTGAGGTGGTCCCCTGAGTTGAAGGTGAGGTTGGCCTTGGGAGCCGCCCATCCTGGAGGGGCCCCATGCTGCACAGAGGCGGCAGACATATGTCGGAATAACTACTTGACATGGCGGCCAGAGGGCGGCGCCTATGAGCCGTCGAGGATGGCCGCAACAGCGACAAGCTCTGGCGCCGCGAAGCGTGTAACAAAAAGGCCGCACAGTTCTTCCCAAGAAGCCATGGAAGATCCCGGTAGGCTAAGCAGCCACGCGCGCGACACGCCTATGAGGGCCATGGGGAACCAGTTCGCCATGACCCTGTCATCACCTCCGGCCTCCTCGTACGCCAGCAGGAAGGCCGACGGATCCGCCGCGCCATCATAGCGGGGTGGCATCCCCGGTCTGAACTTGTACTGCCACTGCATCTGCCGCAAGGCGGGGGCGAGGATGCTGAGTCCCGAGGTGCCATCACGGGCGCCTACTGGTCCAGTTGGGGCAGCGGTGCCGGCCATGGGGGTCGGTTGAGCTGTCGGTGGAGCAAAGCTTTGGCGCACCCCTACCTGGCAAGCCAAATGTCAGATCGTGGGTTCCGGCAAAACCCTTAAGGTTCGAACTCTGGGGTGCGCACGATGAACTCTCTCCCTCTCTAGCCCACTCGCGCTACGATCTCAAGGCCAAGCTCGACGAACCCAGAGAACAAGAGACACAAGAGTTTATACTGGTTCGGGCCACCGTTGTGGTGTAATACCCTACTGCAGTGTGGTGTGGTGGATTGCCTTGTAGGCTGAGGATGAACAAGTACAAGGGAAGAACAACCTCAGGAGGGGAAGTGTTCTTGAGCTTGATAAGTTGGTGTAGGCTTCTCTGGTTCGAGATGAGATGCCTCGCCACGGTGGTGGCTAGTCCTATTTATAGAGGCCCTGGTCCTCTTCCCAAATGTAGGCGGGAAGGGATCCCACAACGGCCAATTTTGAAGGGGGACAGCTAGTACAAGTTATCCTGACTAAAGGTGGTCTTTGCCTGCCAAAGGCTCTGGTGGTGATGCTGCTGTGGGCTCCGCGGTGACCTCCATCCTGCCGTCCTGCTGGTCTTCGTCTTGTTGCACCAATATGGAAACCTTTGCCTGATGCCTCGGGACTCCTCGCCTGCGCGTGCCTCTTTAGCACCAAAGAGGAAACCAGTACAATGCACCCGTTGGCACCCGCCTGGAATTGGTCGTCATGGCTCACGTCACGGGGACCTCACGAGGTGCCCCCACCTTGATATCTCCGCTCCTCACGAGCCCGCCTAGCAAGGCTGCCCCTGAGGAGGTCTTGTGTCATCCGCCTCGCAAGGCTTGGCCCCTCGCAAGGGACTTGAGTGTTTGCTGATGAAGATGGGTCGTACCAGACCGCTGGCAGAGCCACGTCGTGGGCCGCACGCAGGCAAGTCTGGGGATCCCCGTTCCTAGAATGCCGACACTTCGCCACTGTGGTGACCCCTTAATCTTTAAAAGGAGGCCCATGGCACTCGTAGGGGGGGTTAGAAAGTTGATGAACCCAAGCCACCATACGCGCGTAGTCGCTGCGGCGCCTAGGCAAACCCTGCCGGGAAGTGTACTATGCGTCTTCACACTCATTCCACCATCAATCTACCAAAGCAGGAGTAGGGTCTTACGCCTCGCGGCGGCCCGAACCTAGGTAAATTGCTTGTGTGCTCTCTGCCGTGCCGCCGCACGCTGATCTGCTCTTTGCGCAACACGACGTCCCCATGCGAAAATAGCAAGGGGCCAGCCGGTCCCATAGGTGGTTGTGGTTATCCCGCGACATCTTTGGCGCGCCAGGTAGGGGGCCCACTTGCCCAAACCTGAAAGCATGCGCAGCGCGTCATCTTCATCGCCATCTTCATCTTCAACGACGCCATCGACCATGGCGCCTAAGAAGAAGAAGTCCGGCCCTTCGTCCCATCCATCCACCTAGAAGGCTCCGCCGCCCGCGGCCTCTAGTGCCTCGGAGGATGCGGGGGCGAGCGAGGACGTGAACGCTGCTAGGGGCATGACTGGAGCAGGTGGCGCGATCGCTACTGCCCCTGCGGCCGACACGGGGGCTGAAGATGTCGGAGGAGGACAGCATCAGCAATGCCTTGGTGGTCATGCTCCACAAGCTGTGGGTGAGGGGGTCACTCCGTCAGCACCCTTTCCCCCAACCGACGGGCACAGCCACAGCAACGGCGCTCGGTCCGGGGTGAACCACCGCCCTCCGACCGCCACCACCGTGGGACCGACCGCGGCCAACGTGCCTCCTCCCGGACAAGTCGACCAGACAACTGCGCTCGGCGGAGCCGCTGACCCTCGAGCACCACCGCCGCGCGACCCCGCTGCCCAGGTGATCATCCCACAACTACGTGGATGCGGCACCCCCGCCGTCGCCGCCACTGGCACCATCAGGAGCCGGGCAACGGTGCGGTTGACGTCATCAACATCTATGCCAAGCACAGCAACGGAGGCTATGGCACGAGCTCAATTGCTGCTGAGGTTTCCGCCAGCACCCGAGCAGATGGATGAATGGCATGCCACTATCCAGAGCCTGCTCGGTTTCGCCAAGGCTGGGGGCTCATGGCGAGCTGGCCCACCACGACCTCCCCAAGCGACAGCAACTGCCCCTACTGTTGGCCGAATGGAGGGGCCCGTCCCAATGGTGCAGTCCCTACCACGGCACCCGACGCGGGCGCAACTGAATCACGACCCCGATGACGTCTCGATGACCTCTTTTGACCCTCGAGCACATCGAGGCGAACGTCGAGCCCCTGAGGATAGGCGGCGGGGAGACGCGTGCGTCGTCATGGATCGGCGCCACGACGACCTCTGCTAGACCGACGGGTGCGGTGGCCTCAACGTCGACGAGCCTGCGCTCGGTGTTGACGGGCACCTACCTTTCAAGGTCGGCTTCCCTGCCTTTACAGGAGAGCTGCGACAAGTTCGTTGGCCATCCGTTCGCACTTTCAAGCCGGAGATACCTGAGAAGTATGACGGGAGGTTGAACCCGGCAGAGTTCTTGAGCATCTACACCATCACTGTTCAAGCTGCCGGGGGAAGAGATGAGAAGGTATTCGCCAACTACTTCCCTTTGGCCCTCAAGTCCAACGTGAGGTCTTGGCTGATGCACCTGCCGGAGTACTCCATCTTGTCATGGCAGACCAATTGCCCGAGCTCATCGATGTCTTCACCGGTGGCCACCAAGAGCCCAGTAGGCCCAGGGACCTACAACTTCTCAAGCAGAAGGAAGGAGAAACCCTCCGTAAGTATTTACAGAGATTCAATATAGTTCGTAGAAATATTCCAAATATCCATCCAGTAGCCGTTATAGCAGCCTTCTAGTCCAATGTGCGCAACAGTCGCATTCGTTCTAAGATGAATGTGCGGATGCCCAAGACTGTGAAGGAGCTATACACACTGGTGGATAAGTGTGCTCGGATGGAGGAAGGAAGGAAGTTACCCGGAGAGGAGGATTGCATCAATCTTGATTCAGAGGATGAAGATGAATCAACCAGTCAGAGAAAGGGCAAGAAGCACGGTAAGAAGCCAAGGGATAAGGCGGTAATGATTGTGGAAGGATCGGGCACACCTAGTACCGGCAAGAAGGCCAAGACCGAGGCCTCGGCAAGTAATTTGCCACTTGCACAGCCTGCCGAGAAGCCGCTGCTGCCGAGAAAGTTGGGAAAGGCGATGGCCTATACTGGAAGATCCACCGGACAAAGGGCCATGACCTTTAGGAGTGTCACCAGGTCGAGCAGCTTGTCAAGAAACAGAGGGCAGAGTATGATAAGTGTGATAAGGAAAAAGGTTAGAATGCTGCTGGCGGTAAGGGCCGAGGCGGTGAAGCAAATCGCCCCGGCAAACCCTTTCGGAACCAAGGAAAACCCGCCAGGGGCCAAAAGAAGGAAATCTGTGATGATGTGAGTGATGAAGGGAATGAAGAGGAAACTAGTGAGCAGGAGTTTCAGAAGGCCACTGACGCTCTATGCATTGATGGAGGTGCATCTTTGCACACCTCTCATCTCCAATTCAAGCGATGGGCACGAGAGGTCAATGTTGTGGAACCAGCACCAGAGGCCCGGAAGCCGCACAAGTGGCCCCGCGCGGCCATCATCTTTGATGAGGAGGATCACCCTGGCCGCACCACTGCGGTAGGGTGTTTCCATTGTTGGTCTCCCCAACAATTCGCAACCTCAAGGTCACAAAGATGTTAGTGGATAACGGGGCTGGGTTGAATCTGATTTCCCCGGCAGTCATCAACAAGCTTCAGATAGGAGAATAAGAGCTAGAGGTTATCGGCATGTTTCAAGGAGTCAATTCCGGGAGGAGCCATCCCAAGGGGAAGATTATGTTGCCGGTGACGTTTGGGGGAGAACTGAACTATCAGACTGAGAAGATTGTGTTTCATGTGGTTGATCTCCCCCTGCTGTACAATGGGATTCTGGGACGCTGGGCCCTGGCTATGTTCATGGCAGTATCCAACTATCCTTATAACACTTTGAAGATGCCTGGGCCGCTGGGAGTCATCACTATCCCATCAGATGAGAAGGATGCAATTATGTGACACCCCAAGACCAACTTGTAGCGCCCAAGATGTGTTTCTATCCCAATCACGTGATGAACTCATGATTGGGGCACAACCGCATTTCGAGCGCATAGCAAGGTGGATATCAGTACATGGTATGTTGTAATGATATCCACCTTGCTATGCACCCGAAATGTGGTTGTGCCCCAATCATGAGTTCATCACGTGATTGAGATAATATCGCATCTTGGGCGCTACAAATTATCTGCATGGACAAGATGTACTGGGATGTAGTCGCAGCAGAGGTTGCGGCAGCTGCAGCTCCCGCCAAGGAAAGCAAAGGAAAGAAGAGGGATTGCAGGACCTCCGGCAAGGAGTCCGGGAAGCGTGCTCCCTCCAAGTGCAAGGCACCCATTGACGACGTGCGGGAGTGTTCCAACAGCAAGGGATCCAAGGTTACTGCTCCCCAGGTGAAGAAGGTCCCGGCAGGGCTGGCTAGCATTGATGGTACTTTCACTATTAGCGCCACACTTGATGACAAATAGGAAAGCGCGCTTGTTGCCTTCCTGCAGGCGAATATCGATGTGTTTGCCTGGCAACCATCTGATATCCCCGGTGTTCCCAGGGAGGTAATCGAGCACCACATTGTTGTCTACCCACATGCCTGACCCATCAAGCAGAAAGTCCGGAAGAAGGCCTCGGAGTGGAAGCAGTTCATTGCCGAGGAAATCAAGAAACTAGAGGTAGCTGGTTTGGTCAGGGGAGTACTGCATCCTATGTGGTTAGCAAATCCAGTGGTGGTATGGAAGGCGAATGGAAAATGGAGGCTTTACATTGATTTCACAGACCTCAACAAGGCTTGCTCGAAGGACCCGTTTCCCTTGTCGCGCATCGACCAGATCGTGGATTCCACTTCAGGTTCTGATTGGCTCTCCTTTCTGGATGCATACTCCGGATATCACCCGATCTTCATGTCCAAAGAAGATGAGGAGAAGACATCGTTCATCACTCCATGTGGTACGTACTGCTTTGTCCGCATGCCTTTCGGAATAAAGAGTGTCGCGTCCACTTTTGCAAGAGCAGTCCAGATTGGTTTTGAGCCACAGTTGCACAGAAATATAGAAGCCTATATGGATGATATCATGGTCAAAACCAAGGATATGACCACCCTTATCCAGGATTTGGAGGAGACATCTGCTAATCTGCGCAAGATCTACTTGAAGCTTAATCCGAAGAAGTGTGTTCGGTGTTCCCTCTGGCAAGCTACTTGGATTCTTTGTGTCCCATCGGGGGATCGAAGCCAACCCCGACAAGGTCAAGGCCATTGAGCAGGTCCAAGCCCCAAGTACAGTTAAGGATGTAAGGCGCTTGACGGGATGCGTTGCCGCGCTAAGCAGATTCATTTCCAAGTCTGCCGAGCGTGCTCTGCCGTTCTTTGAAATTTTGAAGAAAGTAGGGCCTATGAAGTGGACCCCGGAAGCAGATGCAGCTCTGCAAGAATTGAAGGCCTACCTATCGTTTGTGCCTACCTTGGTTGCACCCAAACCCCAAGATACGTTATTGCTTTACTTGGCGGCAACCAACCAAGTGATCTGTGCGGCCTTGGTAGCATAGCGAGAAGTGGATGAGGCAGAAAGTGGCCAGATCACGGCAGAGTCAGAAAAGGATCAGAACATCAATGAGCACGGCAACGAGAGCAACCCCAAGGGCGCGGCATGGAAGAAAGTGGTGCAGCGCCCAGTATACTTCGTCAGCTCCTTGTTACAAGGGGCTAGATCGAGGTACTCTGGCGTGCAAATGTTGATCTTTGGCCTCATCATGGCCTCAAGGAAACTGCGCCACTACTTCCAAGCCCATGAGATCACGGTTGTCACACGTTTTCCGTTGCAAAGGATACTCCAAAACCCTGAGGCCACCGGTAGAATAGTGGAGTGGGCTTTGGAGTTACCCAGCTTTGGTTTAAAGTTTGAGAGCACATCAACTATTCCGAGCAGGGCACTAGTTGAGTTTATTACAGAATGGACGCCAGCCCCTAATGAGGAAGTGACAGAAACAGCTCTCCCCGGCAAGGGATCACCCCAAGAATGGATTATGTATTTTGATGGTGCTTTTTCCCTACAAGGTGCAGGGGCTAGCGTGCTTCTCGTTGCTCCCTCCGGGGAGCATTTCAAGTACGTTGCCAAATGCACTTTGCCCGGAAAGAAGCCACCAACAATAGAGCTGAGTATGAAGGGCTCCTTGCCGGGCCTAGGATTGCAGCAGAATTGGGAATTAAGAAGTTGATCATTCAAGGAGATTCACAGCTTGTGGTGAGACAAGTCAACAAGGATTATCAAAGCCCATTGATGGAAGCATACATCGAGGAAGTGAGGATATTGTTTGAGCACTTTGATGGGTTGCAAACAGAGCACGTACCCCGTGCGGAAAACAACATAGGTGATCACCTATCAAAGTGTGTTGCGCAGAAGCTTCCTATGGAGAACTTTTGTTCTCCATCTCTCTCAGCCCTCTGTATCACCAGCCACAATGGCCCGGAAGAGGAGAAAGTTGGACTACGGTAAGCCTCTCCCGGTAGAGTTGTCCGCTCCCGGCAGAGACCTTGCCGGAAACAACTCCTCATAGCCTACCGGACCATCCCCTCCAACCGGGCCTATGGACCCTGTGAACGAGGCTGGTGCACCCGCAGCAGAGGAGGTGCCGCTAGTCCTTGTTGCCGAGCCTCAGGCGCCAACTTGGGCACGGCACATTGTCCACTTCCTCCAAACCGGAGAACTCCCTGGCAACCAAGATTAAGCTGAAAAGTAGCCCGGAGGGCCAGTATGTATCAGTTTGGCGACGACACTCTGTACAGAAAGAGGCCCAATGGTGTGAAATTGAAGTGTGTTTGCTGGGAGGATGGAAAGGAACTGCTGGCTGAGATTCATAGAGGAATGTGCGGCTCCAACATTGGATCAAGGGCATTAGTTGGGAAAGCATTCAGGCAACGATTCTATTGGCCACAGCCCTCCAAGATGAGGTCGAGCTCGTCACAACATGTGAAGCCTGCCAGTTCCATTCCAAGAGAACACACCCGCCTGCCCAAGCTCTTCTGACAATCCCTCTATCATGGCCATTTTCGGTCTAGGGGCTTGATATCCTCGGCCCCTTCCCCCGAGCAATCGGGGGCTTTGAATTCTTGTTCGTTGCCATTGACAAGTTTACAAAGTGGCTGGAAGTGACTGTCGTGAGAAAGGTGACTGCTCAGTCAGCTATCAAGTTCTTAAAAGAAATGATGTGTCGTTTCGGAGTTCCGGCAAGGATCATCACTGACAACGGCACCCAGTACACGAGCCACGCCTTCATGTAATACATTCATGCCCTTGGATGCAAGATCTCATTCTCTTTTGTGGCACACCCCCGAAGCAATGGACAAGCTGAGAGGGGCGAACGTTGAAGTGCTACGTGGACTCAAAACAAGAAGTTTCGATACGCTGCAGAAGCACGACAGGCGGTGGATCGAGGAGCTGCCGGTAGTTCTCTGGTCCCTCAGAACGACACCTAACCGAGCTATCGGGCAGACTCCCTTCTCCCTGGTCTATGGGGCAGAAGCAGTTATCCCCACAGAACTCATTTACGGGTCCCCTCGAGTGCTTGCCTACAATGAAGTAGCACAAGATCAGCACCAGCGTGATGATGTTGTGCCACTCGAGGAGAACCGTCTCTGGGCTGCTACGCGTGCTGCACGGTACCAGCAAGCCCTGTGTTTTGAGGAAGGTGACCTTGTCCTTAGGCACGTTCAGTCCGCCAAGGGTACAAACAAGCTATCACCGAAGTGGGAAGGCCCTTCCTGGGTGGTACGAGTCACCAGACCCGGCGCAGTCCGTCTGGAGACCGGAGATGGCAATCAGTTGCAAAACTCATGGAATATTGAGCATCTCCGTAAGTACTACCCGTAAGGCGCGAGGCTGCTGGGCACCGCCCGACAGCCACCCTTTTGTACAGGCCTTGCCTCAGCTGCGTGTAACCCCTTGTACAAAGCCAGGGCGATGACCCCGTGCAAGAGAAAATAAAGAAGCGCTATAGGGGGGCCCCAACTAAGATTGCATGCATGCACGAGCACACCCAGATCACTGCATAAGTATTTCATGAGCATTTGCATATGCATATAGATAGGATTGCATCCTACATTCATTTTCATCTACATGGAGTTGCAGGTTCCTACCGTGAACTTGGCTTCGACAAGGGACGAGAAGATTGCACGACACAGTGAACCCTGGCAAAGCCAGACAGATAAGTTTTACCTTTTGTCCATTAGTGTTCTATAAGGCTATAACTTTGCATGAGAAAACCTCACCTCTCTTTTGAAACTTAGGTGCTCCCATCCATGACTCGAACGTTGCTTCGATCAGGATGGTTGCAGTAGCCTTTGATAAAAAGGAGCTCGTGGGGGGCTGGCCCCTCTGTCTGTTCCCCGGCAGACAAAGCTCTCCGGCAGACAAAGACGGTGCCGGCAGGATATCCTACCGGGGAAACTCGTTTATTGTTATTAAAGAGGCACTCCGCCTCTGCATGGACATACACATGCACGGGTTCCCGGCAAGGTTCATCTTTTTCATTCATATGCTAATACAGGTACAAGCATTACAGAACACAAAGATGGACTCGAGAGATTACATTATTTGAATTAAAATTTGGCAATTGCCTACAAGTTTAAGATTGAAAAGAGATAAGTGCTCCGTAATGCGCTTTCTTGTCCCTCTCCTCCTAGGTGTGGCCGTCAAAGGCGAGCAGGGCAAAAGGAGCGCCTGGGCGAAGGCCCTGCCCGCTCTCATCGTGCTCTAGGAGAGGCAGCCCGGGGGGAGCGGAAGCATGACGGAACGCCTCGATGGAGAGCACGTAGGAAGGCAGCCCCGTCGACCACCGTCACCAGGGCCAGCAGGACTCGGCAGGGCTAACGGAGCTGCAGCCCGAGAGGAACCCTGCCGGAGTCCACCTGGAAGGCTGCAGGAGGAGCCCGGCAGCACCATCCGCACCTCTGCATCCAACTCCCCGGCAAATCGTACTACCGAGGAGGAAATGCAGATGCAGATGACGGTGCTACTGCCTGACGAAGATGGTGCGGGCGACGATCAACTGAAGTCAGAGTCGTCGCTCCTCCTCCCGCTGCCGTCGTCATCGTCGTCACTGTCCTCCTCGTCGCTTCTGCTCAAGGAGGAGCTTTCGTCGTCGGTCGAGCTCTCCGCGCAGCGCCCTAAGCGACCACCCGAGCGCCCGAAGATCTTGACAGAGAGCTGTCCGTTCTCCATTAATTTGAACTAGAGAACGTGCCCTTCCGAGAAGCCATGGGCGCGGGCAAAGGTCTTCCAGCCGCGGCGAACATACTTCACATGAGGGGCGGGGAAGTCGACATCAACCCTCATACCTCCATTCCCGTAGCCCCTCATGTGCGATCGCACAGCGCATGGTTGCTCAAGCTCCATCTCCCATGCAAAGGGAGTTGGGAGGCAAAGGTGACCACACACGGGCTTGTATAGCCTGATGACGAACTCCCGAGGTTGGTCGCCAATGTGGCCTTCCAACGAGGGAGGAGCCGCCGGCGGAGGCGCCACCAAGGCACCACCCAGCCCTCCTCCTCCTCCTCCAGCACCGTGGCGACCACAACCACATCCCCTTCGTCTTCTCCTTGCGGACGACTCCGCTGCCTCAGGGTCCGGGGGAGGAGGGGTGCGCTATCGAGAAGAAACCCTCGCACTACTAGGAAAAGGGCTATAGCTAATATGGACATTAATGGCGCACCATGTATGTGATGCGCCACTGCTATATAGCAGTGGCGCACTAGATACAGGTGCGCCATTAGTGTCCTCATCACTAAAGGCGCACCACAGACACGGTGCGCCATTACTAACAATTTTTTTATTTATCCAAAATTATTAATGGCGCACCAGGGCAAAGTGCGCCATTACTAGTTTTAACTAGTAATGGCGCACCACACACCAGATGCGCCACTAGTAACAATTTTTTTTACTTTTTTTTCCAAAACTAGTAATGGCACACCATGGTACAGTGCGCCATTACTAGTTCAAACTAGTAATGGCGCACCACAACCACGGTGCGCCAGTACTAACAGTTATATATTTTTTGTATTGCAAAACTAGTAATGGCGCACCACTAACAGGTGCGCCATTAGTAACCAGGGTTACTAATGGCGCATTATTAGGTGGTGCGCCATTAGTAACCTGGGAGCAACTAGATATTTTGGACAGCCACCTACCACACTCACTTTCCCCACTTCATTCTCTCCACCTCATCCTCCAAGCTTGTCTCGGCTGCCTCCTCCTCCTCACCTCATTTGCACCATAGATTCACCCAAATTAAGTGGTTAAATTACCTTTTTTTGATAGGTGAGTAAGCTGGAAGCTTTCTCTATGTTGTAGATCTACTTTTTTCTCCCTCCAACAACGTATGGTTGTGGTGTTGCATATGTTTGTGGTGTTGCATATGTTTGTGGTGTTGCATATGTTTGTGTTTGCAGGTACCGGTATTTGAAATGCGATAGTTGCCAATATTTTGTGGGAATATTGATTCATTTCCGTTTCGGCGAGAATTTGGCACTATGCATTCTTTTTGGTCCTATTTTTAGGCAAAGTCATGCCAAAAAATTTCTTGGTTCTAAAATATCGTTTTGCTCTACCCCGCAGGCGACCATGGTCCGCATGATGACCGAAGGCATCGTGAATAGATTTTTGAGCTCCGTGAAGGCCGAGATGCTTCAAAAGAACGATACGGAGATAAGATGTCCGTGTCGAAGATGCAAGCTGAAGAGCCTTATTACGGACCCGGATTCCGGACAGGTGCGGGACCACCTGCTCTTGCGTAGTTTCATGGATGGCTATCGGTGGCAAGGTGATGAAGATGACTATGAAGTCGTCCATGGGGGACGAGCAAGAAATGAGGAAGGGCAGCAAGATAACCACTGCGGTGAGGGCGGGCGAGAAGACGAAGAATCTCCAGGACATGATCACGATGGTGATGCAGTACACAGTCATGATCAAGACGAAGGGCATGATCATGAAGATGAAGATGCCGGAGCACACGACGATGGACCATTGATGGGCTGGGTGCAGGACCCTCATATTCAAGAGCTGCTTCTCAAGCAGAAGGATAACGCAAGAGCTGCCGCCCGAGAGAAAGCCAAGCTAGATCAACTGGAGATAGACGCGGTTACTCCATTGTATGAAGAATGCAGGCCCGAGGATACCCGCCTGAAAGTAACGCTCATGGCTCTGGAGATGAAGGTAAAACACAAAATGACCGACGCATGCTTCGACGAGCACATGTCATTCTGGCACGAACGTCTTCCCAAGGGGAACAAGTGCCCGACCAGTTTCGAGGAGGCGAAGAAAATCATGTGTCCTCTGGATTTACCGCACGTGAAATACCATGTGTGCATGAACAATTGCATCATTTATCGGGACGAGCACACGGAGTCTACCATATGTCCGGTGTGCGGCATCACTCGATACAAGAAGAGGAAGAAAGCCCCTAGAAAAGTGGTGTCGTACTTTCCAATCACTCCTCGTCTGCAGCGGTATTTCCAGGACCCTAAGCTAGCAAAGCTCCTGCGTTGGCACGCGGATAAGGAGGAGAAGAAGCGAGAAGATGACGGAAATGATCCAGAGATAAATAAAAAAGATAAGATGCTTAGTCACCCTAAGGATGCGAGCCAGTGGCAAGCGTTGAACTTCGAACACCCAGAATTTAGGGACGATCCAAGGAACATCGTGCTGGGCGCGAGCACCGATGGATTCAATCCGTTTGGCAGCCAGAGAAGCACACATAGCACCTGGCCTGTGTTTGTGTGGATGTACAACCTTCCCCCCTGGTTGTGCATGAAGAGGAAGTACATTCACATGAGTATGCTAATTGAAGAGCCGAAACAACCAGGGAACGACATCAATCTGTATCTGGGGATGCTGAAAGAGGAGCTAGACACGCTGTGGAAAATGCCAGCCAATACGTGGGATGCCGTAGAGAAAAAATATTTCCCTATGAGAGCCGCACTGCTCACGACGGTGCACGACTATCTCGGTTACGGATATGTCGCGGGGCAGGTGGTCCACGGATTTTCTGGATGCGTCAGGTGCATGGATGACACAACGTATTGTCAGCTAGATAGAGATCCCGGGTCTTCGAAAACCTTGTTCATGGGACATCGAAGGTGGCTTCGCGACGATGACTCATGGAGAAAACGCAAGGATCTGTTCGATGGTGGAACCGAACCCCGAAGACGCCCGCGTACGAGGAGCGGCGAGGAAATAGACGAGCTGTTGAAAAATTGCAAAGATTTCCCACTGCCGGGAAAGAAGCAAAAGGCGCCAGAGCCGGGAAAGAAGCGAAAGGCGGCAGAGCCGCTGCTGAAGGTATGGAAAACGAGGTCTGTTTTCTGGGACTTGCCGTATTGGAAGATCCACCGTGTGCCTCACAGCCTTGATGCCATGCATATCACGAAGAACGTGTGCGAGAGTCTGCTTGGTACCCTGCTCAACATGCCAGAGAGGACCAAAGATGGGCCGAAAGCAAGGGCAGACTTGAAATCAATGGGCATCAGGGAGGAGCTTCACGCTAATGATGATGATGAGGAGGAGGAGGAGGCGAAGCAGGACATGGAAAGTCGTCGCAAAGGCAAAAAGGCCAAGAAGGCCGAAAATGACTACCCTCCCGCGTGCTTCACTCTAAGACAGGAGGAGATCGAGCAGTTTTTCACCTGCCCGATAGGAGTAAAACTTCCTTACTGTTACGCGGGGAAGATAAGCAGATACCTAGACTCAGCGAAGCAGAAGTTCAGCGGGATGAAGTCTCACGACTGTCACGTGCTGATGACGCAGATACTTCCAGTTGCAATCCATGGGATCATGGAGGCGCACGTCCGTGAAATGCTATTTGGCCTATGCAACTTTTTCGATGTCATCTCTCGAAAGTAGGTTGGTGTGAGGCAACTCAGAAGGCTACAGGAAGAGATCGTGGTGATACTATGCGAGCTTGAGATGTACTTCCCGCACGCAATCTTTGATATTATGGTGCATCTGCTGGTCCATATCGTGGAGGATATCATCCAACTCGGGCCGATGTTCCTGCACAGCATGATGCCGTTCGAAAGGATGAATGGTGTCATCAAAGGATACGTTCGCAACATGTCACGTCCAGAGGGAAGCGTAGCCAGGGGCTTTCTGATCGAAGAGTGCATCTCCTACTGCACGAATTATCTAGGCATCGAGAACCCCGTTGGTCTGCCCATCAACAGGCACCTCGGCAGGCTCGCTGGATGGGGTCACCGCGATGGTCGCCGCAAAATGCATGTCGACTTCGAGGGTCGACTCGCCGACTTTGATAGAGCAAACCTAGTCGCGCTACAACACATAGACTTGGTCGATCCTTGGGTGGTAGAGCACAAAACATTTATTCAGAAGACGTACAATGACCGAGGCCAACAGAGGACGGACGGAGATATAATCAAAGAGCACAACTCATGTTTCACACGTTGGTTCAAGGAGAAGCTTCTGTCGTACCCTTTACATGAGGATTCTTCCACGGAAGAAAAACTCATATTCGCCTTGTCACAGGGCGCCGAGCACAACCTGATGACCTATGAGGCATATGATATCAACGGCTACACATTCTACACCGTGGACAAGGACATGAAGAGCGATGGTTACAGAACTCCGGGGTAACGATGGAATCCTACACCGGTAACGACAAGGACAGATACTATGGAAGGATCGAGGAGATCTGGGAGCTGAGCTACGCTGGAGAGAATGTCCCGATGTTCCGTGTCAGATGGGCCAAGAGCGTCCTAAAAGAAGACCGGTATTTCACCACCATGGTTATACCCGAAGCCAAATCCAAGACCGCGGGCGCAAACGTCACCGCTAAAAATGAGCCATGGGTACTGGCTTCCCAAGTGGACCAATGCTTCTTCATTACCAACCCGTCAAAGCCCAGTCGTGTTGTCGTGAGGAGAGACAAAAGGAAGATCATCGGAATGGATGGAGTCGCCAATGAGCAAGACTTCGACAAGTACGGCGACCCGAAGATGGAACATGACGACGACGATGAAGTGCCATACACCACAAGAAGAAGCAGGACCACCCTACCTAAAGGACGCATGTTCAACAGAAGAACTCCATTTCGGAAAAAGAAGGGCAAGAAGATTGTGCAAAGATATCTAGCTAAGATCGATTGTATTTAAATCGTAGTCTTCATTTCTCGATTGTATTTCGACATTTTTAATTGATATTTCTTCTGTTCTAGTCCTCATGAATATTGAATTTGTTAATTTTTTTAAACTCATGAATATTTTTAAATTTCATGGGCACTTTCTGAATTCATGAGTATTATTTCAAATTTGATGATATTTTCTCATATTCATAAATGTTTTCTAAAAAATTATTAGATGCAACTAAAAATAAAAAATATATTTTCAAATAACAAATTAGATGATATTTTTTCATATTCATAAATATTTTCAAATAACAAATTTCATGATATTTTTTCACACTCATATATGTTTTGAAATTTGATGGTCATTTTCTAATAAATTATTAGATGCAACTAAAAATCCAAAAAAAAGTTACTAATGGCGCACCAGGAGAAGGTGCACCATTGCTATCAAGGTATTTATGGCGCACCCCGAGGAGGTGCGCCATTGATATACCAATTTTTATTTATGTTTATTTGTTAACATTCTTTTAACTCATGAATATTTTTAAACATTTTTCAACTCACAAAAAGTAATAACTACTTATATCGTAACATTTAAAAATTTATGGTCAGTTTCTAAAAAAATTAATACATGCAACTAAAAATCCAAAAAAAAAGTTAGTAATGGCGCACCCCTGGCTGGTGCGCCATTGGTATACGTATGTTTATGGCGCACCCCTAAGTGGTGCGCCATTGCTAACCCTCGCCACACTCCACCGTTCCCCCTCTCCCTCTGGCCTCTCTCCCTCCCTCGCCAAATCCACCCGCGCCCGCGCCCACACCTAACCCGACGCCGTCCGCCCGCGCCCGCTCCACCGCCGTCGTCCGCCCGCGCCCGCTCCACCACCGCCGCCCTGCCTCCTCGAGCCGGGCAGCCACACGCGCCCAGCCTCCGCGGCCCCGCCTCCGGCACCACAGCGCCTCCCTCCCCGGCTACCAAGCCCCAAGGGCACCCGCGCGGAACGGATCGGAGGAGACACAGAGCCAGGCGAGAGGAGAGGAGGAGCCCGCCGCCTCCTCGACGCGTGCCGCCGGATCTTCAACACCTAGCCGCTACCGGAGCTTCTGCGCCGGCATCTTCCTCCGGCAGCCTATCTTTCCAGGTGATTCCTCCCCTCTCCACTCCTCCATCCCCTCCATTACAAACCCTTGGGTCACGGACGGCTGCCTTCTTCCTCCATGGTGTGTTGTTCTTGTGCAGCCCCATCTTAGTATTCAAGAGATTTGATATTGATTGACACGCCGTTGGCCGAATTTTATTAGGAGACAGTACTAGATTCTGCAGTTCGTCAGTCTGGATGTTTGTTCAAAAAAGGGCATTGCATTTACAGGGTACTACACAATCTATTGATGGATGCACAGTCATTCCATTCCCAGCCCATGTATGATAATCTAGAAGTTGATTTTTGGAATACAAGTGATGGCTACTTGCAGTACTTGCTACAGCAACCTACACTGTTCATGTCTTGTTGCCTCACCAAATTATAGTCACCACTCACTTGCCACTCTTGCAGATCTCATCTTACCCAGCTTAGTAGTACTAGTTCCACACCCCAATACACTTCTAATACTATTTTCAAATATAAAAATTTCCTCCAACTTACTTTTGACAGCATGATTAGTCCAGTATAATCACCACTTGCAGTGAGTGAGCACCCAACCTAATAATTCCAGCACTTGGGAGTTGAAAGGTCAGGGCTGGGAAAAAGGGAGCCCAACCAAATCATTTGAGCTTTGAAGTTTTGGAGTAGTAAAATGTGAAAGCAATGAGGCTCTGGGAAGGAGGAAGGGAAGGGAAAGCTTTTTCTTGGTTTCAGTACCGCCCATTTATACTTGATGCTTTAATCATGATAGAACCCACCATGATAGAACTTATGTACTTAAGCAGATTTATTAGAACCCACCATACAACTTATTTCTAGAGATCTATTAGAACCCACCATACTGCCTGCAAGTTTTTAGAGAAAATGAATCTTATTGGTAACTGTAATACGTCAGATGTTTGAATGTTATCATTACCTAACTGGACCACATTGTTGCTTGAATGAGTGGAAGCTGCAGTACCTGGAGAGAGAGCAGATTCCGCAAGCTCAGGCGCCGCAACAAGCTGCTTCGCTTCGTCTCCTTCTCGCCCCGCCTCCTCGCCGTCGCCGTCACCGCGCCACCAGGGCCAGGGTTTCCTGTTCGGCTCCGAGCAAGCCACCGCAGGACAGCACAGGTATCTCCTTGTCTAGTGTTCGTCTAGTAAACCAAATTAATTACATGAACACATAGCTTAATCTGATGCAACACATTATTATAAGTACTTTATACTCTTTGGTGTTGCTGAAACGCTCCTAATTTGGGTTTGTTAAAAAGCTTGAACTTTTCATGTACATATATTTAGCATGGGACAGATACTACTAGAAATGCTCTAAACTTTTAGTAGGATACTTTTCTTACAGTTCTTATCAAGAACAAAAAGGGTTGAATAATGCCATTGTTGTTATGCGGTAGGTACGGTTGGATTACAAGAGAATCCAAATAAAAAGTCAGCCTAATCCGTTTGGCAGCTTGTGTGTGTCCTGGGCCACCAGGAGAAGCAGTGAAGAACACACCAGCCTTAGAATTTTGGTCCAATCTTCAGTTAGCTAGCAGCACAACTGGCCCAATTTGGTCATGGTTTCAGACCTAACTATTGCAGCTGGACCCATTCACCACATGTGTGCTAAAACCAAACTAGATTGATTAAATCAACTGTCACCACCACCGTCTGCTTAAATAATACACACTTTTTGAAATAATCTGATTAGATGGCAGGTGATCTATGCATTCATTTAATGATCTAGCAGCATATATAAGAGTCTTGCAGCTAGATCAACAGCCATGTGCTCTGTACTTTGTGTACCAGCAGGTCAATGGCCAGCAGTATCTCTGTACTTGCTCATCTAGTTTAGTGGCTCCTAGGTAGGCATGAGCTGTGTTGTACTGATACCAACAAAAATGCATTTTCTGAATTTTTGCTATCAAAAACTGTATGTGCAATCTCTAGAACAAAATTATGCTTATGATTTTCTCTGAAATTGTACTGAGTAAAACTGAATTTTTGTTGTCAAAAACTGCATACACAAATTGCAATTTTCTGAATTTGTACCGACTGAAATTTTTCTGTCAAAAACTGTATATAACTTCTCTAGAAGAAGCCGATGCCTATGCTTTTCTCTGAATTTATAGTGAGCAAGTTTTTTGATGGTTTTTGTTTTCTGTGTTACTGACAAAAATGCATTTTTTGAAATTTTGCTGTCAAAAACTGTATGTGCAATCTCCAGAACAATTATGCTTATGCTGAGAACTTCATGTATGTGAAAACTGCCATAGGTGCTGTGTTGTGTGATTCTTCATGCTTATGTGAAAACTGTATGTGCAATCTCCAAATGTGAAAAACTGTATGTGCTGTCATAGGTGTTGTGCTATCAAAAACTGTATGTCCAATCTCCAGAACAATTATGCTTATGTGAAAACTGTATGTGCAATCTCCAAATGTATCATCATGATGTAGGTGTTGTGTTGTGTGATTCTTCATGCTGAGAACTTCAGCTTTTTCAACTTGCTGGACTATATGTTTATTGGTACTACTTGTGATGCTGCTGCTGTACTACTTGGGAATTTTGTCAACTTGTGATGCTGCTGCTGTAACCCGAGAGGCCCTTGAGTTTGCCGGAATGTCGATTAACTTCCGTTCCGGCAAATTTTGGTACTCCATATGTCCTATTTTCAGCAAAGTCATGCTAAAATTCAGCATGACCTTTGCTGAAAATAGGACATATGGGGTACTGCGACTAATGCATGGGTCGGGGTATCTTAGTACTTAATTAAGTAGGATCAACTGCCCCTTTATTCTTGCTGCATTAAACACATATGCTGAATTCATGTGTGGACAGACTAAAAAGCAACTACCATAGGTGGCAATAGAGCCAAGTGATCAGGCCCAACTTAGAATTCTCCTTCCCTTTTCTTGATACGGTATATTATTAGAAGATACCCATATATATCAGTCAACCTAGGGTGCCTCGGCATCAATAAACCCTAAATGATGAAAACTTAACTTAGCATTTAGGGTGCCTCAGCATCGACAAACCCTAAATGATAAAACCTTGGCTTATAGGGTGCCTCGGTGTCGATAAGAACCTAAATGATGAAAGCTTAGGCTTTTAGGGTGCCTCGGCGTCGACAAACCCTAAACTTGTAATGTGAAGACAAACTCGCTACTCGTGGTCTCGAGACTTGTAATATTCTAACTTTGTTCAGTATTTTGAATTCGGAGACTAATATGATGAATTGTATTTGGAGACTAATCTTCTATTGTATTCGATGAATCTGCTGTTTATATGTTTTGTTGTCTATATTCTGTGCAGTAATATATTTTGTAACCTGTGCAAATATCAGAAAAGAAAAAAATCCTAATAATCCTACTAGTGGCGCACCATACTGCTATTAGTGGTGCACTGCAATAAAAATACTAGTGGCGCATTATCTGTAAGTGCGCCATTAGTAACCCAAAGCACAAGGTAAATATGGCCCCCTGGGAGGCATACTAATGGCACACCGTGTGACATATTAATGGCGCACTGCCTGGTGCACCACTATTGTCTAGTATACTAATGGCGCACCAGGGGTGCGCCATTAGTATATGTTACTAGGGGCGTGATGATAGTGGCGCACCTGTAGTGCGCCTTTAATGGCCAAAACAGGTGTGCCACTAATAAGCCTTTTCCTAGTAGTGTCGTCGCCGCCGCCGGAACACCCCCCACGCCCTCGCCCTCGCGCCATGACTAGAAGAGAAGGATCACGAAGGAGAAGGAGAAGTGTGTGTAGAAGAACACTGCCCGGACCCCTTTTTATAGGGAAATGGTGTAGGGGGCTGGCTCCTTCTACGAGAAACGGCCGCCCCTCTCCTCCAATACGGCCACTCTACACCCACTATGACTCTGAGGATCGAGGCTGCCCCTCTACTCTAACCATCGACGCTCGGTTTTCAGCCATAGCACTCCTCCCCGTGTCCTCCGCATCCACCACCTACCACACCCAAAGCATGCGGAACATGTGGCGAGGTGCGTACAGAACAGGGGGCGAGTGAGATGCCAGTTTCCGCCCCGTGATCATGGGACGAGGAGAATCTGCGGACCATGATCCAAGTTCTTCCACGACGCCGCGCACAACACGCGCGGAAATCGGATACCGTCCCGAAATCAAGACCAATGAAGCAGCGACGGAAACCTCAAGGGGCCAACCCCTTCGGAGACTCTGCCCGTGCACTTATTAGGCCCTACCCCGACTATGCTCAGAAGCGCGTTCGGGGAAGGCCCGAGGGCTTCTGTTAGTGCAACAAACCCTGGGTCTGTTGCCCAGACTATGCATAGGCACGGGAACAAGGTTGAAGCACCAACCCAAGTCAGAGGTTGAAGGACCCAGAGATTTAAAGAACCAACATGCAGCCCAGAGGGACCAAGAATATCGGCAAGAGAAGTGTCTCCCTTGCCGGGCAAGTGAGCCCGGCTAGGGGTGAGGCCACCACTAGAAGCAAGCAATCAAGGCTCCCCGGTAGAGCCTGCCGGGGCTTGCGGGGGCAGAACCACCCCACCAACCACTCAAATATGACTCATGTCGTCAATCAGTGCGGTGTCAAGCCACAAGGTGATTAAGTGGCAGCCATTCGCCACGTGGCAGCCATTTCCTAAAGAAGAAACCCACAGATGACACCCGTCCCGCGATGTGTCAAGAGAGCAGATGCGGAGCTGGCAATATAGCCCGACAGGCCTTGCCGGGCGACCAGTGATGTGACGCTAAGTGGCGCATTTAATGCACCCTGTCAGCCCGCAGAGTTAGGTATGATAGCACTGTTTAATATCATATCAGTGGATAATGACCACTTTGCCACTTTGGTGACCCCTTAATCTATAAAAGGAGGCCCATGGCACTCGTAGGGGGGGTTTTGAAAGTTGATGAACCCAAGCCACAATACGCGCGTAGTCGCTGCGGCCCCGAGGCAAACCCTGTCGGGCAAGTGTACTACGCGTCTTCACACTCATTCCACCATGAATCCACCAAAGCAGGAGTAGGGTCTTACGCCTCGCAGCGGCCCGAACCTGGGTAAATTGCTTGTGTGCTCTCTGCCGTGCTGCCGCATGCTGAACTGCTCTTTGTGCAACGCGACGTCCCCTTGCCGAACCAGCAAGGGGCCACTCGGTCCCATAGGTGGCCGCGGATATCCTATGACATACTTCCTCGACACTTTGTTGGATCAAGAGTTCGAGGGACATCATCGAGCTGAACGTGTGCAGAACTCAAAGGTGTCGTACCTTCGGTGCTCGATTGGTTGAAACGAGAAGAAGTTTGACTACATCAACCTCGTTGTCAAATGCTTCCGCTTTTGGTCTATGAGGGTACGTAGACGCACTCTCCCCCTCTCCTTGCTATGCATCTCCTAGATAGATCTTGTGTGATCATAGGAATTTTTTTAAATTGCATGCTACGTTTCCAACAGATCGGGCATCAACAAGCAGGGTGTCTTGAAAAGGTCCGGCCGGTTGCAGACGAGTAGACTGTACAAAGACACCAACCATGCTGCCAGACGCACGGTGCTGAGCAGGTCCATACGATTACAGATCTGCTCCAAGAGAACATCAGGGAGGGAATTCCAATCGCGGCTCTGCATGTCAGTCGGTTCTTCCATAAGGTTTTTTAGTGCGCTGAGTGATTGGGGTTTTCGGTGCCTACGAGCGAGCGGGGAAGTGGATTCGAGCGAGTGAGCGAAGAAGATGGCATGTGTGGCCGAGCAGTGACCAAGGGGGATATGGTACGTGTGAGCTACCATGGAACATGGCGCGGGCGGGCGAGCAATGAGCGAGGGAAATGGTGTGCGACCGACGATGGGGAAGAGAGGAGGAAGAAGAAGAGAGGAGGAAGAAGAGGGAAAGACGGGCATGAAAGTGCATTAAATCTCAATTCTACTAGTACTACTACCAGAATATACCGTCCTTCGGAGTGTAAATAGTTAAGCCGATGACATGTGGGTCTACCTCAAGAGGGCCCATATGTCAGTTAATGGAAGAGAGAGCTGCGTAGGCGTATTTGTGGAAGCGTGCTCCACTGGCAAACATGATGGCAGTACTGGGTAAGGCTGATTTAGTAACACCAACACGCTGGTTCAGCTTATTAATTAAGTGGCCCATCTGCTGCAGCGTGTATTGTCACTTCACTATGAAGACTAGTTGAATAGTTCTCTTCTACTGAGATGGGGAATAATGGATTGCCAAGACTTCCTATCTACAGTATCCCTATGTCTCTACTCTCATCCTGTCAAACAAGATGAAACATTGGCCAAGGCACCTGGCGCCAATAATGTAGGAGTATGACTTGTATTTTCTGTCAAACTTTGACAATCTATTTAACTAATAAAATGTTAATGCATGTCACCAAAAATCATATCACTGGATTCGTATTTGAACATAGTTTTTAATGGTATAGCTTTTTATGACATGCATCGACACTTTGTCACTTAAATTTACGGTCAAAATTTTACACTAAGTACGAAGGGGACCAATAAACCAGGACAGAGGTTTATATACAGGTCAATAAAATCATCAACCAAGGTAGTAGTAAATGATGAGTGCCCGAAGATTTTTTCTGAAAGTACTCAATAATGGGCTCGTTTTCCTCAAGAAAATTGTGTTTACGAACGTATTAATTGGAATGCATGCGTGTTGAACAAATGACCAGAACTTTTATAGAGATTGGTGAGTTTTCTCTTAATTCTTACATGCAACGTTTTAATGAAGGTTGAAATATGAACATGTCAATGGGAGGGAGTAAAAGCCTCATGCATGCATGCATGCAACATGCAACACTCACACGTACACATGCACGCACGCGACACTCACGCATCCATGCGGCACATAGCACACGATGCAACATACACGCTTACGCTCAAATGCCCAACCTACTCCCTCCATCCGTGAAAGACTGTAGATATAGAGATTTACACATTGACCAAGAGATACCGAAACTTCATGGCATAATTAACGGCCAAAAGGAGCAGACTCATGTGTGCATGCGACCATTGAGAGAAGAAGATTAAATGAAGGTTGTTGCATGCTATAATTAAGGATAGACATGTAGCCTATAGCTCGAGCACAAGTTGGTCCATTAGTCAATCAATACCGATTAGATTAAAGGCTAAGTGCAATGGAAGTTTAGATGTACACTCTTTGTTGGAAAAAAAATTCTAATGCTAGATGTACAGTTATTCACGGGCCGAGGGAGTACACGTGCATGCACTCACATACACAACCAGGTTGGTTCACGCGCAAGGTTTGGACTCCTGTCGTGCCTGCGTAATGTTTTGTTCAACTGATTTCTTTGTTCTGCCAACTGACAGGTGGGACCTAGAAACTAGGTGTCAATTTTACCAGTCAACAAAGTGCCACATCGACTATGTGGCCGTTGAGTAGGGTGTAATACGGTGCTCTACGGTGAGCTAGTGACTGTATAATCACCGCAAAACTATATAGTGACCGTAATGAGCGTATTGTTACATACGTTGACCGCCATTGTATTTTTCTCATTTCAAGTTAAGCCATATTAACCGGAAAGGATGCACTATGTACTAGTACTACTTTGATGTGTCCCGTCAACTCGCTGAACAAGGAGAAGCTTGCTTACTACAACCTCTCCCTTGCCCGCACGCGATGGCTCGCAAGACGAGGAGAAGCCTGCTTACTATGTACGCCTACGCCATCTCCCTCTCTCATGCGCGCGGTGGCTCGTAGGACAAGGAGAGGGTTTTAACTACAGTGCCGTCTCCCTCTCCCTCGCCCTCGCCCTCGCGGTGGACGTGCAGCGGTTCATTCGATGTCAGATTGCCAGAAGCATATTGTATTGTGGTATCATCATTGTTGGACCTTCCGAAGAGGCGAAGAGCCAAGTGCAAGGTTCACAGGAGTACGAACTGTTGAACCTCCCAAAGAAGCAAAGAGCCAAGCGCAATGTTTATAGGAGTTGTCGTCCATGTACTACGACTATAGCGAACGATCGCTACTAATGATGCCGCCACGTCACCTATATCCAAAGTTGTGCCACCTTTTTTCTCACAGAGCGTGTTGGAGCCCGTGCAATAGCCACACAAGTTGCACGTGCATGTAACACATTTACTAGTAATAAATTCTAAAGGACAAACGCTAGTATGCCACACAAGTTCATATCCACTTCATGTGATAAGTTTGTGCACAACTAGTCTACACATATTTACAACGCTGCCATTCACAATTTACCATACTCCACTTACACATTATAGATGGGCTCCATGTCCTCCTCCATGTTCCAGTCCTAAGGGTTCTTCATAGATGGAACGATCCATAGCGGTGGGCAACGGGAATCATTGTCGCAGCTTTCTAGTCTGGTTCCACACGATGGAGACTCATCCAAGTTGAAGCGGCATAAATCAGGGATAGCGTGTCCCAGCATGTCGTTCATCCGGCGGTGCGCACTGAAGACACAACCATGCTTCATGAACGGCAGGCCTTCGGTGTCGTGCACGGAAGGTGGCAGCCGCTTCACAATGGGGTAGTTGTCCCCAATGAAAAGCGAGTACTCTCCAAGAGTGTTTCTTGGCACCCACACAACATCACAGGGGTCGAACTCGGTGCCGTTCATTTGGTACACGTGGCATCTCAGATCTGGACACATGGTGACGTACATGGTCAAGGTCCATGCATAATAATGTTGTGCTCACACTACTAGAAAAAGGCTTATCCCCAATATCTCTACTAGTGGCGCACCATGACAGTGGTGCGCCACTGCTACCAGAATCAGGTGCGCCATTGCTATGTTTTTACTAATGGCGCACCACATGAGCGGTGCGCCATTGCTATTTTTTGGTCCATCCCCCCCCCCACCAGACGTAGCAATGGCGTACCACACCTAGGTGCGCCACTGCTATGCTACATAGGAGTGGCGCACCTAGGCGTGGTGCGCCATTGCTATGTCTGGTGGGGGTTTGCCTGTGTGTGTGTGTGATGTTAGTATAGCAATGGCGCACCAGGGAGGGTGCGCCATTACTAACGTCTCACACACCAATTCGGACTCCCATGGTGGGGGGCGCGAGCACCCCTTGCAGGCTCCCCTCTCTCTCCACTAAGGCCCATGTAGGGTCAATATTTCCCACCGGGGGGTTCCGTTAACCCCTCGGTACTCCAGTAAAATACTCGAACCACTCGAAACCATTCCGACGTCCGAATACCACCTTCCAATATATCAATCTTTACCTCTCGACCATTTTGAGATTCCTCGTCATGTCCATGATATCATCTGGGACTCTGAACAAACTTCGGTCACCAAAACACATCACTCATAATACAAATCGTCATCGAAGTTAAGCGTCTGGACCCTACGGGTTTGAGAACTATGTAGACATGACCGAGACACATCTCCGGCCAATAATAAATAGCGGAACCTGGATGCTCATATAGGTTCCTACATATTCTACGAAGATCTTTATGAGTCAAACCGCAATAACAACATACGTTATTCCCTTTGTCATCGGTAGGTTACTTGCCCGAGATTCAATCGTGGTATACTCATACCTTGTTCAATCTCGTTACCAGCAAGTCTCTTTACTCGTTCCGTAATGCATCATCCCATAACTAACTCATTAGTCATATTGCTTGCAAGGCTTATAGTGATGTGCATTACCGAGAGGGCTCAGAGATACCTCTCCGATACTCGGAGTGACAAATCCTAATCTTGATCTATGCCAACCCAACAAACACCTTCGGAGACACATGTAGAGCATCTTTATAATCACCCAGTTACGTCGTGACGTTTGATAGCACACAAGGTGTTCCTCCGATATTCGGGAGTTGCATAATCTCATAGTCAGAGGAATATGTATAAGTCATGAAGAAAGCAATAGCAGTAAATCTTAACGATTATTATGCTAAGCTAGTAGATGGGTCTTGTCCATCACATCATTCTCTAATGATGTAATCCCATTCATCGAATGATAACACATGTCCATGGTCAGGAAACTTAACCATCTTTGATTAACGAGCTAGTCAAGTAGAGGCATACTAGGGACAATCTATTTTGTCTATGTATTCACACATGAACTATGTTTCCGCTTAATAAAATTTGGGCATGAATTATAAACATTTATTATTACCACTAGGGCAAATTTCCTTCAGTCTCCCACTTACACTAGAGTCAATAATCTAGATTACCTAGTAATGATTCTAACACCCATGGAGTCTTGGTGCTGATCATGTTTTGCTCGTGGAAGAGGCTTAGTCAATGGGTCTGCAACATTTAGATCCGTATGTATTTTGCAAATCTCTATGTCTCCCTCCTTGACTTGATCACGGATGGAGTTGAAGCGTCTCTTGATGTATGTGCTTTGTGAAAGTCCAATTAAGCGTCTTAATCTATCTCTGTAAATCTTGATGCCCAATATATAAGCAGCTTCACCAAGGTCTTTCATTGAAAAATTCTTATTCAAGTATCCTTTTAGGCTATCCAGAAATTATGTATTATTTCCAATCAACAATATGTCATCCACATATAATATTAGAAATGTTAAAGAGCTCCCACGCACTTTCTTGTAAATACAGGCTTCTCCAAAAGTTTGTATAAAACCATATGCTTTGATCACACTATCAAAGCGTATATTCCAACTCCGAGATGCTTGCACCAGTCCATAAATGGATCGCTGGAGCTTGCACACTTTGTTAGCACCTTTAGGATGGATAAAACCTTCTGGTTGCATCATATACAATTCTTCTTTAAGAAATCCATTAAGGAATGCAGTTTTGACATCCATTTGCCAAATTTCATAATCATAAAATGCAGCAATTGCTATCATGATTCGGACAGACTTAAGCATCGCTATGGGTGAGGTCTCATCATAGTCAACCCCTTGAACCTGTCGAAAACCTTTCGCAACAAGTCGAGCTTTGTAGACAGTAACATTACCGTCAGCTTTAGTCTTCTTCTTGAAGATCCACTTATCCTCTATGGCTTGCCGATCATCGAGCAAGTGAACCAAATTCCACACTTTGTTCTCATACATGGATCCCATCTCAGATTTCATGGCCTCGAGCCATTTCGAGGAATCTGGGCTCATCATCACTTCCTCATAGTTCGTAGGTTCGTCATGGTCTAGTAAGATGACTTCCAGAACAGGATTACCGTACCACTCTGGTACGGACTGTACTCTGGTTGACCTACGAGGTTCGGTAGTAACTTGGTCTGAAGTTTCATGATCATCATCATTAACTTCCTCACTAATTGGTGTAGGCATCACTGGAACTGATTTCTATGATGAACTACTTTCCAATTCGAAAGAAGGTACTACTGCCTCATCAAGTTCTACTTTCCTCCCACTCACTTCTTTCAAGAGAAACTCCTTCTCTAGAAACGATCCATTCTTAGAAACGAATATCTTGCCTTCGGATCAGTGATAGAAGGTGTACCCAACGGTTTCTTTTGGGTATCCTATGAAGACGCACTTCTCCAATTTGGGTTCGAGCTAATCAGGTTGAAGCTTTTTCACATAAGCATCGCAGCCCCAAACTTTAAGAAACGACAGCTTAGGTTTCCTGGCAAACCACAGTTCATATGGTGTCGTCTCAACGGATTTAGATGGTGCCCTATTTAATGTGAATGCAGCCATCTCTAAAGCGTATCCCCAAAATGATAGTGGTAAATCGGCAAGAGTCATCATCGCACCATATCTAATAAAGCACAGTTACGACGTTCGGACACACCATTAGGCTGTGGTGTTCCAGGTGGCGTGAGTTGCAAAACTATTCCACATTGTTTCAAATGAAGACCAAACTCATAACTCAAATATTCACCTCCACGATCAGATTGTCGAAACTTTATTTACTTTTTACGATAATTTTCCACTTCACTCTGAAATTCTTTGAACTTTCAAATGTTTCAGACTTATGCTTCATTAAGTAGATATACCCATATGTGCTCAAATCATCTGTGAAGGTCCGAAAATAACGATACCCGCCGCAAGCCTCAACACTCATCGGACCGCATACATCAGTGTGTATTATTTGCAATAAGTCAGTTTCTCGCTCTATTGTTCCGAAGAACGGAGTCTTAGTCATCTTGCCCATGAGGCATGGTTCGCAAGCATCAAGTGATTCATAATCAAGTGATTCCAAAATCACATTAGCATGGAGTTTCTTCATGCGCTTCACACCAATAAGACCTAAACGGCAGTGCCACAAATAAGTTGCACTATCATTATCAACTTTGCATCTTTTGGCTTCAATATTATGAATATGTCTATCACTACGATCGAGATTCAACAAAAATAGACCACTCATCAAGGGTGCATGACCATAAAAGATATTACTCATATAAATAGAACAACCATTATTTTATGATTTAAATGAATAACTGTCTCGCATCAAACAAGATCCAGATATAATGTTCATGCTCAATGCTTGCACCAAATAACAATTATTCAGGTATAAAACTAATCCTGAAGGTTGATGTAGAGGTAGCGTGCCGACGGCGATCACATCGACCTTGGAACCATTTCCGACGCTCATCGTCACCTCGTCCTTAGCCAATTTTCGTTTAATACGTAGCCCCTTTTTCGAGTTGCAAATATGAGAAACAGAACCAGTATCAAATACCTAGGCGCTACTACGAGCATTAGTAAGGTACACATCAATAACATGTATATCAAATATACCTTTCACTTTGCCATCCTTCTTATCCGCCAAATACTTGGGGCAGTTCCGCTTCCAATGACCAGTCCCTTTGAAGTAGAAGCACTTAGTTTCAGGCTTAGGAGCAGACTTGGGCTTCTTCCCGGGAGCAGTAACTTGTTTGCTATTCTTCCTGAAGTTCCCCTTCTTCCCTTTGCACTTTTTCTTGAAACAAGTGGTCTTGTTAACCATCAACACTTCATGCTCCTTCTTGATTTCTACCTCCGCGGCCTTAAGCATTGTGAAGAGCTCGGGAATTGTCTTTTCCATCCCTTGCATGTTATAGTTCATCGCGAAGCATTTATAGCTTGGTGGCAGTGATTGAAGAACTCTGTCAATGACACTATCATCAGGAAGATTAACTCCCAGCTGAGTCAAGTGGTTATGGTACCCAGACATTCTGAGTATGTGTTCACTGACAGAACTGTTCTCCTCCATCTTGCAGTTATAGAACTTGTTGGAGATTTCATATCTCACAACTCGGGCATTTGCTTGAAATATTAAATTCAACTCTTGGAACATCTCATATGCTCCATGACGTTCAAAACGTCTTGAAGTCCCGATTCTAAGCCATAAAGCATGGCACACTGAACTATCGAATAGTCATCAGATTTAGCTTGCCAGACGTTCATAACGTCTGGAGTTAATCCTACAGCAGGCCTTGCACCTAGCTGTGCTTACAAGACGTAATTCTTCTGTGCAGCAATGAGGATAATCCTCAAGTTACGGACCCAGTCCGTATAGTTGCTACCATCATCATTCAACTTAGCTTTCTCTAGGAACACATTAAAATTCAAGGGAACAGTAGCACGGGCCATTGATCTCCAACAACTTAGATATGCAAAAACTATCAGGACTAAGTTCATGATAAATTAAATTTCAATTAATCATATTACTTAAATACTCCACTTACATAGACATCCCTCTAGTCATCTAAATGATCACGTGATCCATATCAACTAAACCATGTCCGATCATCATGTGAGATGGAGTAGTTTTCATTGGTGAACATCTCTATATTGATCATATCTACTATATGTTTCACGTTCGACCTTTCGGTCTCAGTGTTCCGAGGCCATATCTGCATATCCTAGGCTCGTCAAGTTTAACCCGAGTATTCTGCATGTGCAAAACTGGCTTGCACCCGTTGTATGTGAACATAAAGCTTATCACACCCAATCATCACGTGGTGTCTCGGCACGATGAACTATAGCAACAGTGCATACTCAGGGAGAACACTTATACCTTGAACTTTAGTGAGGGATCATCTTATAATGCTACCGTCGTACTAAGCAAAATAAGATGCATAAAAGATAAACATCACATGCAATCAAAATATATGACATGATATGGCCATCATCATCTTGTGCCTTTGATCTCCATCTCCAAAGCACCGTCCTGATCTCCATCATCACCTGCCTGACACCTTGATCTCCATCGTAGCGTCATTGTCATCTTGCCAACTATTGCTTCTACAACTATCGCTACCGCATAGTGATAAAGTAAAGCAATTACATGACGATTGCATTTCATACAATAAAGCGACAACCATAAGGCTCCTGCCAGTTGCTGATAACTTCTACAAAACATGATCACCTCATACAATAACTTATATCACATCATGTCTTGACCATATCACATCATAACATGCCCTGCAAAAACAAGTTAGACATCCTCTACTTTGTTGTTGCAAGTTTTACGTGGCTGCTACGAGCTTCTAGCAAGAACCGTTCTTACCTATGCATCAAAACCAGAACAATTTTTCGTCAAGCGTGCTGTTTTAACCTTCAACAAGGACCGGCCATAGTCAAATTCGATTCAACTAAAGTTGGAGAAACAGACACCCGCCAGCCACCTGTGTGCAAAAGCACGTCGGTAGAACCGGTCTCATGAACGTCGTCATGTAATGTTGGTCCGGGCAGCTTCATCCAACAATACCGCTGAATCAAAATAAGACGTTGGTGGTAAGCAGTATGACTATTATCGCCCACAACTCTTTGTGTTCTACTTGTGCATATCATCTACGCATAGACCAGGCTCGGATGCCACTGGCGGGGAACATAGCATGCAATTTCAAAAAAAATCCTGCGATCATGCAAGATCTATCTAGGAGATGCATAGCAACGAGAGGGGGAGAGTGTGTCCACGTACCCTCGTAGACCGAAAGCGGAAGCGTTAGGTTAACGCGGTTGATGTAGTCGAACGTCTTCATGATCCAACCGATCTAGTACTGAACGTACGGCACCTCCAAGTTCAGCACACGTTCAGCTCGATGACGTCCCTCGAACTCTTGATCCAGCAAAGGGTCGAGGGAGAGTTCCGTCGGCACGATGGTGTGGTGACGGTGATGGTGATGTAATCCGCGCATGGCTTTGCCTAAGCACTACGATGCTATGACCGGAGGAGTAAACTGTGGAGGGGGCACCGCACACGGCTAAGAGAACAATTGATCTGCTATGTGGTGCCCCCTGCCCCCGTATATAAAGGAGGGGAGAGGAGGCGTCCGGCCAAGAGGGGCGCGCCATGGGGGGAGTCCTACTAGGACTCCACTCCTAGTACGATTCTCCCCCCCTTTTCCTTTCTCATCGGAGGGGAAAAGGAAGGAGAAGGAGAGGGAGAGGGAAAGGGGGGCACTGCCCCATCCCCTAGTCCAATTCGAAGTCCCATGGGGGGGGGACGGCCACCCCTTGCGGGCTCCCCTCTCTCTCCACTAAGGCCCATGTAGGCCCAATATTTCCCCCGGGGGGTTCCGGTAACTCCTCGGTACTCCGGTAAAATACTCGAACCACTCGAAACCATTCCAATGTCCGAATACCACCTTCCAATATATCAATCTTTACCTCTCCACCATTTCAAGACTCCTTGTCATGTCCTTGATCTCAAGTGGGACTCCGAACAAACTTCGGTCACCAAAACACATAACTCATAATACAAATTGTCATCGAACGTTATGGGTGTGGACCCTACGGGTTCGAGAACTATGTAGACATGACCGAGACACATCTTCGGCCAATAACAAACAGCGGAACCTGGATGCTCATATTGGTTCCTACATATTCTATGAAGATCTTTATCGGTCAAACCGCAATAACAACACATGTTATTCCCTTTGTCATCGGTATGTTACTTGCCCGAGATTTGATTGTCGGTATCATCATACCTAGTTCAATCTCGTTACCGGTAAGTCTCTTTACTCATTCCGTAATGCATCATCCTATAACTAACTCATTAGTCACATTGCTTGCAAGGCTTATAGTGATGTGCATTACTGAGAGGGCCCAGAGATACCTCTCCGATACTCGGAGTGACAAATCCTAATCTTGATCTATGCCAACTCAACAAACACCTTCGGAGACACCTGTAGAGAATCTTTATAATCACCCAGTTACGTTGTCATGTTTGATAGCAGACAAGGTGTTCCTCCGGTATTCGGGAGTTGCATAATCTCATAGTCAGAGGAATATGTATAAATCATGAAGAAAGCAGTAGCAATAAAACTTAACGGTCATTATGCTAAGCTAAGGGATGGGTCTTGTCCATCACATCATTCTATAATGATGTGATCCTGTTCATCGAATGACAACACATGTCCATGGTGAGGAAACTTGAACATCTTTGATTAACAAGCTAGTCAATTAGAGGCATACTAGGGACACTCTGTTTTGTCTATGTATTCACACATGTACTAAGTTTCCGGTTAATACAATTCTAGCGTGAATAATAAACATTTGTCATGATATAAGGAAATATAAATAACAACTTTATTATTGCCTCTAGGGCATATTTCCTTCATATTTAGAATATGGACTACACTCCATGACTGATCTGCTCATCGGACAAAATCCAACTACCTCCCAACGTGAGCAACTCTAGTGGAGTCAACGTGCAACCATGGCCAGGGAGCGGTGGAATGTTCGATGGATTGTCCCATAGAATAACCTTCTCCTCAAGGACGCATGGAAGACCAACAAGCATGGCATTTTCCCAAGCATGTTTGAGCACCGTCTTAAAATAGTTAGTGCAGGAAGCACCGAGTCTTGCGGCGGTGAGGACGTCGGAGAGGCGTGTGATTTCTCCCAGAGGATCGTCGTCCAAGGTCTCCCAGCCCCGATGAGGAGGAGAACCCCTGGCGAATCCATGGGAGCAGCGACGAACTACCTTGGTCTCTTCAGGGGGAGGGGAACTGGCGAGGAGGAGATAAGAGCGTAACCGCAGGGCCTCGTCCCTTTGTTAAGGAAGTTATGCGGGCACGCATAGTGGCAGTGCCTAGTGCCCCACGATGGTGAGGCTATTATTTGCTACGTAGTACTGTAGCAGTAGTAGTACTCCTACTACTTTCTCAACTAGTAGTGTGATGTACTGTACTTCTATAGTGCACCAGTATTGACTCTTGAATCTCAAGGCCAAGGAGCTACAGTTGCAAGTGGAGGGTACTATTGTTCTCTAGAATCATCACTATACTATCAATGCAGGGAAAGTACACCTGCGTAGTGCATACTCTCCGTGCTCTATTCAAACGCATAGCTGGCCTACTCAGCCGCTCCTCTCACGTACACACTAGCAGCCTGTTTATCAACGACGGTTACTGCGGAGCCAGAACATTTGAGTTCTTTGATACAGCGAGACTAGGATTTTTGCTTCCATTTGTGGAGGTGTAATGGATCTCATTGAACTTTGTTTTTCGTCTTTATGAATGAGATGAGGCAAAGCTTTTACCTCCATTTCAAAAACAAAAAAAATTCATGTCAAGAGGAATTTTTTTTATAGAGCCGATAATGGAGCGAAGTCCATGCATGCAACGCCACAAGCTACAGAGTAGTAGATTAGCACTTTAAGTACAGAGTCATATTGCACAGTTCCAAATGTTGTGCCAGGCTTTTCCGGCTCCTTTGGCTTAACTGGGAGGTGCTAGTTTAAATATGATAGCTGATAAAGAAGCTACAAGCGAGGTGCGGCTAGGGCAAGCACGCATGCGAGAAACTTTGCATGGTGTGAATTGATATATAGGAGTATTACTCTAGTATGCGAGCCACGAGATGATGGGAGGGAAAACCCGTTCACATGGCTGGGCTATCCAATGCACCCAGATTATGGTGCAACACGTCCGTTCGACTTCAAAAGTCAAACTAACAGTGTACAATATTGCCTCGCAGCGAGGTTCCTATTTAGAAAAGGCCGCCTTGCATTTGGCCGGGATCAAACCCGCAAAACGAGCTATACACTTCCGCGACCACTAGTAGTACTCGTTGGAGTACAACGCAACCTAGAACCGCCTTTTGTTGCTAGTACATTGTTCCTTACAAGAAACCACTAATACCAAGAAACTACCACTTACTAACCAGCCCTACAAGGAAACGACTACTCTACAAAGTGCCGTTATAGGCACGTTTCAACCCATGTGGCCCCTTAAGGATGTGTTTGGTTTGAGGGATAGGTTAGTGTGGTTGTGGGTATCCCCAACCACCTGGCTAGGGATAGCCCTTTTTTTGGTTGGGTCGGTGAGGTTAGCCCTTCTTTTGTTTGGTTCGAAGGATGAACAGAGGATAGCTATTGTAATGTTTGGTTTGAGTGATGTGCTGCAAGCTGTGAACACAGACGAGAAAAAATATCCATGAACATAGCGCAGCAACACATGAGTGAACACACACAAGCACCCATCCATATCATGCACGCACGCATAGCACACATCAAGCACGCCTCAAGTGAGCAGCGCGCACACACACACACCCGTGCATACAGCAGCACGAAATAGTGCAGCACACACGATCTGTTTCATCAATGGACGGAAATACAGCAGTAGGAAATACATCACGAACGTGGTGTATATAGCAGCGGCAGGAAGATCCAGCTCCATGCACACAACCGCCGCGCCACCCTCAATCGCCGGCCGCGTGAGATCCAGCCGCACCGCCACTAACCCCGACATGCGTCGCCTGTGCGGACCTGACGCAACGGCCGGCCGGCTGCCGCCACACGCGAGTGCATGACTGGAAAAAACTCACATCACGCAGGCCTCACCACTCGCAATAGCCAAAACACAATTTGTGGGCAACTACCGCGACGCGCGCGGGGGGGTGGTTGCCCCCACCCGGCAGATTTTCACAGTTGACCACAACCCCTTTTTTCGGAAATATTCCCAGCATCTGGCTACCTCTATCCCTTCTCGCCTCAGATCCAAACGTGTGGCAACCACAGTAAAAGGGGGCTATCCCTGTCCCTGGGAGGATAGCCCTGCAACCAAACACATCCTAAGTCAACGCCTTCATTTAACCGACAAGTTAGGCGTTATGACTTGTGGGACCTACATGTCAGTCTGGACAAAAATCCCCGAGTGACCTCCTACCTCCGACCCGTCCACCTAGTCATCCTCGGCCATGGGACGTAGTTACCGCCGCCAGCAGAAGACGAGGTCAAAAGCGCCGGCGGCACGGAGCCCATCTTGCGGCAGCCCGGATGCCAGTTCCGTCTGGCGCTCGCGGCCGCTAGCCAGCCAAGATAGCACACACTCTGCTGGATGCATCCAGCTGCTTGTCTGTAAGGTTTGCTAGCTAGGTTGGCACGGCAGTGCGGCAGCTTGCTCGCGTGCACCACGCAAAGGCCAGCCATCTGGCTCGAGCGAAGGTCAGCGCGGCGTCTTGCTTGCGCGTGAGCCATGCTCGGGTCAGCCAGCCAACCCGTGCGGAGGCCAGCGCGGCGTCCGGCCCGTCCGGCGGAGTGGTGGAGAGCTCGCTCATCACCGGCGCCACCGACGAACACGCATAAGAACTGTTTGAAGTAATGTTCAAGAAAAATAATGATTGGAGGAGGAAGAACACGATAGAAGGTCAGATGTGGGTCCCTTGTGTCAACGATCAAAGGAAATGTGTTGGTTTAAGCTGCCTCGTTAGCTAGTATGTGTGGGCCAACCCTATCATAAACGGGTTTAAACGAGTCTAATCGGCACTAGGTAGTAGTTTTTTGGCGCGGATTAAGAAATTTTGGGTATGTTTTTGCTATTTTTTGTACAATAGTTTCTTCCTAGGGCTGGTTTGCAAGTGGTGTTTTTTGTTAAATACTCTACATAATGTAAGTAGGAGTGAATGTTAAGCTTTGGAAGCCAATAAGCATAGCTAGTTACTGTTGAGGAATGTGCAATTTTAAAAAATTTCCTACGTCCACGCAAGATCTATCTATGATATGCATAGCAACGAGAGGGGGGAGTGTATCCACGTACCCTCGTAGACCGAAAGCGGAAGCGTTTAGTAACGCGGATGAAGAAGTCGAACGTCTTCACGATCTTACCGATCCAAGCACCGAACATATGACACCTCCGTGTTCAGCACACGTTCAGCTCGATGACGTCCCTCTTACTCTTGATCCAGTTGAGGCCGTGGGAGAGTTCCATCAGCACGACGGTGTGACGACGATGATGATGAAGTTACCGGCTCAGGGCTTCACCTAAGCACGACGACGATATGACCAAGGTGTAAAACTGTGGAGGGGGCACCGCACACGGCTAAGAGATCAACTTCTGTGTTCTAGGGTGCCCCCCTCCCCACGTATATAAAGGAGGGAGGGGGAGGCCGGCCGGCCCTAGGGGGCGCGCCCAAGGAGGGGAGTCCTACTAGGAGTACTAGTCCTAGTAGGCTTCCACCACAAGGGAGAGAGGGGGAAGGAAGGAGAGGGAGAGGGAGTAGGAAAGGGAGGTGCCGCCCCCCTTCCCTTGTCCAATTCGGACTGCAAGGGGGGGGGGGCGCGGCCTGCCCTGGCCTCCCTCCTCTCTCTCCAATAAGGCCCATGGTGGCCCATTAATTCCCTCGGGGGGTTCTGATAACCCTCCGGCACTCCGATGCTTATCTGATAACCACGGGAACTCATCTGGTGTCCGAATAACATCGTCCAATATATCAATATTTATGTCTCGACCATTTCGAGACTCCTCGTCATGTCCGTGATCTTATCCGGGACTCCGAACAATCTTCGGTCATCAAATCACATAACTCATAATACAAATCGTCATCGAACGTTAAGAGTGCGGTCCCTACGGGTTCGACAACTATGTAGACATGACCGAGACACATCTATGGTCAACCAATAGCGGAACGTGGATGCTCATCTTGGCTCCTACATATTCTACGAAGATCTTTATCGTTCAAACCGCACAACAACACATGTTGTTCCCTTTGTCATCGGCATGTTACTTGCCCGCGATTCGATCGTCGGTATCATCATACCTAGTTCAATCTCGTTACCGGCAAGTCTTTTTACTCGTTCCGTAATGCATCATCCCGCAAATAACTCATTAGTCACAATGCTTGCAAGGCTTATAGTGATGTGCATTACCGAGAGGGCCTAGAGATACCTCTCCGATACATGGAGTGACAAATCCTAATCTTGATCTATGCCAACCCAACAAACACCATCGGAGACACCTGTAGAGCATCTTTATAATCACATAGTTACGTTGTGATGTTTGATAGCACACAAAGTACTCCGGTATTCGGGAATTGCATAATCTCATAGTCATAGGAACATGTATAAGTCATGAAGAAAGCAATAGCAATAAACTTAAACGATCATAGTGCTAAGCTAACGGATGGGTCTTGTCCATCACATCATTCACTAATGATGTGATCCCGTTGATCAAATGACAACACATGTCCATGGCTAGGAAACTTAACCATGTTTGATTAACGAGCTAGTCCAGTAGAGGCATACTAGGGACACTTTGTTTGTTTATGTATTCACACATGTACTAAGTTTCCGGTTAATACAATTCTAGCATGAATAATAAACATTTATCATGATTTAAGGAGATATAAATAACAACTTTATTATTGCCTCTAGGGCATATTTCTTGAGTCTCCCACTTGCACTAGAGTCAATAATCTAGATTACATAGTAATGATTCTAACACCCATGGGGTCTTGGTGCTGATCATGTTTTGCTCGTGAGAGAGGCTTAGTCAACGGGTCTGCAACATTCAGATTCGTATGTATTTTGCAAATCTCTATGTCTCCCTCCTTCACTTGATCATGGATGGAATTGAAGCGTCTCTTGATGTGTTTGGTTCTCTTGTGAAATCTGGATTCCTTCGCCAAGGCAATTGCTCCAGTATTGTCACAAAAGATTTTCATTCGACCCGATGCACTAGGTATGACACCTAGATCGGATATGAACTCCTTCATCCAAACTCCTTCATTTGCTGCTTCCGAAGCAGCAATGTACTCCACTTCACACGTAGATCCCGCCACGACGCTTTGCTTGGAACTGCACCAACTGACAGCTCCACCGTTCAATATAAATACGTATCCGGTTTGTGACTTAGAGTCATCCGGATCAGTGTCAAAGCTTGCATCAACGTAACCATTTATGACGAGCTCTTTGTCACCTCCAAAAATGAGAAACATATCCTTAGTCCTTTTCAGGAATTTTAGGATGTTCTTGACCGCTGTCCAATGATCCACTCCTGGATTACTTTGGTACCTCCCTGCTAAACTAATAGCAAGGCACACATCAGGTCTGGTACACAACATTGCATACATGATAGAACCTATGGCTGAAGCATAGGGAATGACTTTCATTTTCTCTCTATCTTCTGGAGTGGTTGGGCATTGAGTCTGACTCAACTTCACACCTTGTAACATAGGCAAGAACCCTTTCTTAGCTTGATCCATTTTGAACTTCTTCAAAACTTTGTCAAGGTATGTGCTTTGTGAAAGTCCAATTAAGCGTCTTGATCTATCTCTATAGATCTGGATGCCCAATATATAAGAAGCTTGACTGAGGTCTTTCATTGAAAAATTCTTATTCAAGTATCCTTTTATGCTATTCAGAAATTCAATATCATTTCCGAGCAACAATATGTCATCTACATATAATATCAGAAATGCTACAGAGCTCCCACTCACTTTCTTGTAAATACATGCTTCTCCAAAAGTCTGTATAAACCCATATGCTTTGATCACACTATCAAAGCATATATTCCAACTCCGAGAGGCTTGCACCAGTCCATAAATGGATTTTTGGAGCTTGCACACTTTGTTAGCACCTTTAGGATCGACAAAACCTTCTGGTTGCATCATATACAACTCTTCTTTAAGATATCCATTAAGGAATGCAGATTTTACATCCATTTGCCAAATTTCATAATCATAAAATGCGGCAAGTGCTAACATGATCCGGACAGACTTAACCATCTCTACGGGTGAGAAGGTCTCATTGTAGTCAACTCCTTGAACTTGTCAAAAACCATGCGCAACAAGTCGAGCTTTGTAGACAGTAACATTACCGTCAGCGTCAGTCTTCTTCTTGAAAATCCATTTATTATCTACGGCTTGCCGATCATCGGGCAAGTCAACCAAGGTCCATACTTTGCTCTCAAACATGGATCCCATCTCAGATTTCATGGCCTCAAGCCATTATGCGGAATCTGGGCTCATCATCGCTTCCTCATAGTTTGTCGGTTCGTCATGGTCAAGTAACATGATCTCCAGAACAGGATTACCGTACCACTCTGGTGTGGATCTTACTCTGGTTGATGTACGAGGTTCGGTAGTAACTTGATCTGAAGTTTCATGATCATCATCATTAACTTCCTCACTAATTCGTGTAGGGATCACATGAACTGATTTCCCTGAAGAACTACTTTCCAATTCTGGAGCAGGCACAATTACCTCATCAAGTTCTACTTTCCTCCCACTCACTTCTTTCGAGAGAAACTCCTTCTCTAGAAAGGATCCATTCTTAGCAACGAATATCTTGCCTTCGGATCTGTGATAGAAGGTGTACCCAATAGTCTCCTTTCTGTATCCTATGAAGACGCACTTTTCCTATTTGGGTTTGAGCTTATCAGGTGGAAGCTATTTCACATAAGTATTGCAGCCCCAAACTTTAAGAAACGAAAACTTTGGTTTCTTGCCAAACCACAGTTCATAAGGCATCATCTCAAAGGATTTAGATGGTGCCCTATTTAACGTGAATGTAGCCATCTCTAAAGCATAACCCCAAAACGATAGCGGTAAATCAGTAAGAGACATCATAGATCGCACCATATCTAATAAAGTGCGGTTACGACGATCGGACACACCATTACGCTGTGGTGTTCCGGGTGGCGTGAGTTTCGAAACTATTCCGAATTGTTTTAAATGAAGACCAAACTCATAACTCAAATATTCACCTCCATGATCAGATCGTAGAAACTTTATTTTCTTGTTATGATGATTTTCCACTTCTCTCTGAAATTCTTTGAACTTTTCAAATGTTTCAGACTTATGTTTCATCAAGTATATATACCCAGATCTACTCAAATCATCTGTGTAGGTCAGAATTAACGATACCCGCTGCGAGCCTCAACATTCATTGGACCGCATACATCAGTATGTATTATTTCCAACAAATCTGTTGCTCGCTCTATTGTTCTGGAGAACGGAGTTTTACTCATCTTGCCCATGAGGCATGGCTCGCAAGTACCAAGTGATTCATAATTGAGTGATTCCAAAAGTCCATCAGTATGGAGTTTTTTCATGTGCTTTACAGCAATATGACCCAAACGGCAGTGCCACAAATAAGTTGCACTATCATTATCAACTTTGCATCTTTTGGCTTCAATATTATGAATATGTGTATCACTACCATCGTGATTCAACAAAAATAGACCACTCTTCAAGGGTGCATGACCATAAAAGATATTACTCATATAAATAGAACAACCATTATTCTCTGATTTAAATGAATAACCGTCTCGCATCAAACAAGATCCAGATATAATGTTCATGCTTAACGCCGGCACCAAATAACAATTATTCAGGTCTAAAACTAATCTTGAAGGTAGATGTAGAGGTAGCGTGCCGACGGCGATCACATCGACTTTGGAACCATTTCCCACACGCATCGTGACCTCGTCCTTAGCCAATCTTCACTTGATCCGTAGCCCCTGTTTCGAGTTGCGAATATGAGCGCAACAGAACCAGTATCAAATACCCAAACGCTACTACGAGCATTAGTAATGTACACATCAATAACATGTATATCAAATATAACTTCACTTTGCCATCCTTCTTATCCGCCAAATACTTGGGGCAGTTCCGCTTCCAATGACCAGTCCCTTTGCAGTAGCAGCACTCAGTCTCAGGCTTAGGTCCAGACTTGGGCTTCTTCTATTAAGCAGCAACTTGTTTGCCGTTCTTCTTGAAGTTCCCCTTCTTCCCTTTACCATTTTTCTTGAAACTGGTGGTCTTGTTAACCATCAACACTTGATGCTCCTTCTTGATTTCTACCTCCGCAGCCTTTAGCATTGCGAAGAGCTCGGGAATTGTCTTATCCATCCCTTGCATATTATAGCTCGTCACGAACCCTTTGTAGCGTGGTGGCAGTGATTGAAGAACTCTATCAATGACACTATCATCAGGAAGATTAACTCCCAGTTGAGTCAAGTGCTTGTGGTACCTAGACATTCTGAGTATATGTTCACTGACAGAACTATTCTCCTCCATCATGCAGCTGTAGAACTTATCGGAGACTTCATATCTCTCAATCCGGGCATTTGCTTGAAATATTAACTTCAACTCCTGGAACATTTCATATGCTCCATGACGTTCAGAACATCGTTGAACTCCCGGTTCTAGGCCGTAAAGCATGGCACACTGAACTATCAAGTAGTCATCAAAATGCGACAGCCAGGCATTAACAATGTCTGCAGTTGCTGGTGCGGGTGGTGCACCTAGTGGTGCTTCCAGGACGTAATTCTTCTGTGCAGCAATTAGGATAATCCTCAAGTTACGAACCCAGTCCGTGTAGTTGCTACCATCATCTTTCAACTTAGATTTCTCTAGGAACGCATTAAAATTCCAAGGAACAGTAGCACGGGGCATTGATCTACAACAACATAGACATGCAAAATACTATCAGGTACTAAGTTCATGATAAATTAAAGTTCAATTAATCATATTACTTAAGAACTCCCACTTAGATAGACATCCCTCTAATCATCTAAGTGATCACATGATCCAAATCAACTAAACCATGTCCGTTCATCACGTGAGATGGAGTAGTTATCAATGGTGAACATCACTATCTTAATCATATCTACTATATGATTCACGCTCGAACTTTTGGTCTCAGTGTTCCGAGGCCATATCTGCATATGCTAGGCTCGTCAAGTTTAACCCGAGTATTCTGCGTGTGCAAAACTGGCTTGCACCCATTGTATGTGAACATAGAACTTATCACACCCGATCATCACGTGGTGTCTCGGCACGACGAACTGTAGCAATGGTGCATACTTAGGGAGAACACTTATACCTTGAAGTTTACTGAGAGATCATCTTATAATGCTACCGTCGTACTATGCAAAATAAGATGCATAAAGGATAAACATCACAAGCAATCAATATAAGTGATATGATATGGCCATTATCATCTTGTGCCTTTGATCTCCATCTCCAAAGCACCGTCATGATCACCATCGTCATCGGCTTGACACCTTGATCTCCAACGAAGCATCGTTGTCGTCTCGCCAACTATTGCTACTACGACTATCGCTACCGCTTAGTGATACGTCTTCAATGTATCTATAATTTTTTATTGTTCCATGCTATTATATTATCTGTTTTGGATGTTTAATGGGCTTATTTATACACTTTTATATTATTTTTGGGACTAACCTATTAACCGGACGCCCAACCCAAATTGCTGTTTTTTTGCCTATTTCAGTGTTCTGCGGAAAAGGAATATCAAACGGAGTCCAAACGGAATGAAACCTTCGGGAACGTGATTTTTGGAACAAACGCAATCCAGGAGACTAGGAGTGGATGTCAAGGAAGCAACGAGGCGGCCACGAGGCAGGAGGGTGCGCCCAGGGGGGTAGGGCGCACCCCCCACCCTCGTGGGCCCCTCGTGGCTCCCCCGAATGACTTCTTTCGCCTATATATACTCATATACCCTGAAAACATCTAGGAGCACCACGAAACCTTATTTCCACCATCTCAACTCTCTGTATCCGTGAGATCCCATCTTGGGGCCTTTTCTGGCGCTCCGCCGGAGGGGGCATCGATCACGGAGGGCTTCTACATCAACACCCTAGCCTCTCCGATGATGTGTGAGTAGTTTACCTCAAACCTTCGGGTCCATAGTTATTAGCTAGATGGCTTCTTCTCTCTCTCTACTTCTCAATACAAAGTTCTCCTCGATCTTCTTAGAGATATATTTGACGTAATCTTATTTTGCGGTGTGTTTGCCGAGATCCGATGAATTGTGAGTTTATAATCAAGTTTATCTATGAACAATATTTGATTCTCATCTGATTTTTTATATGTATGATTTAATATCTTTGCAAGTCTCTTCGAATTATCAGTTTGGTTTGGCCTACTGGATTGGTCTCCTTGCAATGGGAGAAGTGCTTAGCTTTGGGTTCAATCTTGCGGTGCTCGATCCTAGTGACAGAAAGGGAAACGACACGTATTGTATTGTTGCCATTGAGGATAAAAAGATGGGGTTTATATCATATTGCTTGAGTTTATCCCTCTACATCATGTCATCTTGCTTAATGCGTTACTCTGTTCTTATGAACTTAATACTCTAGATGCATGCTGGATAGCGGTCGATGTGTGGAGTAATAGTAGTAGATGCAGGCAAGAGTCGGTCTACTTGTCACGGGAGTGATGCCTATATACATGATCATGCCTAGATATTCTCATAATTATTTGCTTTTCTATCGATTGCTCGACAGTAATTCGTTCACCCACCGCAAAATATGCTATCTTGAGAGAAGCCACAAGTGAAACCTATGGCCCCGGGTCTATCTTCCATCATATAAGTTTCCAATCTATTTTATTTTGCAATCTTTACTTTCCAATCTATATCATAAAAATACCAAAAATATTTATATTATCTCTATCAGATCTCACTCTTGCAAGTGGCCGTGAAGGGATTGACAACCCCTTTATAGTGTTGGTTGCAAGGTTCTTACTTGTTTGTGTAGGTACAAGGCGACTTGTGCGCAGTCTCCTACTGGATTGATACCTTGGTTCTCAAAACTGAGGGAAATACTTACGCTACTTTGCTGCATCACCCTTTCCTCTTCAAGGGAAAACCAACGCATGCTCAAGAGGTAGCAAGAAGGATTGCTGGCGCCGTCGCCGGCGAGATCTACACCAAGTCAATACCAAGTACCCATCACAAACTCTTATCCCTCGCATTACATTATTTGCCATTTGCCTCTCGTGTTCCTCTCCCCCACTTCACCGTTGCCGTTTTATTCGCTCTCCTTCCGTTCGATCTTGTGTTACCATGTGCCTTCTTTTTGATTGCATCTTTGCTTGCTAAAAGTCTATGGATCCTCATCCACTTGCTATTCTTTTCAAGGGATCCAGTTATGATGAACCAATTGCTAGTGAGTTTTGTGCACAAGATTATCTTTATGAAGTTTTGCTTGAAATTCGTGAATCTGAAAATTTTGATGAAGAAATTTATGAAGAGATTCACGATAGCTCCTTGAATAAAAAGCATGATTGCAATGATTTTACTATAAATTCTCTTGATGTAAATTGTGCTAATAATATGCAAAACCCTAAGCTTGGGGGTGCTAGTTTTGCTATGTCTATTACTTGTTGCAATGATCATGATTGGGGTGATTCTTCTTATGATCTTGAAAATTTATTTAATCCCCATGATGAATATGAGATTCATAATAATGTTTTCAATAGTATTGAAAGTGGGTTTGGAAGAGTGTCGACTTTAGATCCCACATATTTGGAGAATATTCAATCTTATGAAGTTTTTGATAAAAGTGGGTTTGGAGAGGTCATGACTTTAGTTAATGATTATCCCACTATTTTGGAAGAGTGTCAACTTTGCATGCATGTGGATCGTGTTGAGAATATGTTATGTGATAGCTATTTCGTTGAATATGCCTATGATCCTACATGTAATTATTATCAGAGAGGAAAATATGGTTGTAGAAATTTTTATCTTACTAAATTACCTCTCGTTGTGTTGAGATTGCTATCGTCTCTTTCTTCTTCCTTGCATATGCTAGTTTTTGCTTGCTATGATAATTTGTTTGCCTATAAGATACCTATGCATAGGAAGTATGTTAGAATTAGATGTGTTTTTAACATGCTATATGATGCTCTCTTTGTGCTTCAATTCCTATCTTTCATGTGAGCATCATTAAAATTATCGATGCCTAGCTAGGGGCGTTAAACGATAGCGCTTGTTGGGAGGCAACCCAATTTTATTTTTATTTCTTGATTTTTTCCCCTGTTTAGTAATAAATAATTTATTAGTCTCTTATTAGATGTGTTTTTATGTTTAATTTAGTGTTTGTGCCAAGTAGAACCTTTGGGAAGACATGGGTAAAGTCTATATGATCATGCTGTAAAAAAACAGAAACTTTTACGCTCACGAGAATAGCTGCCATTTTTTAACAGAGAGTGCTTTTTAGTTGATTATTTTGTACCTGATTAATAGACAAATTCCTCACGTCAACCAATTTATTTCATAATTTTTGGAGTTACAGAAGTATTCGAAAGTTACATATTACTATAGACTGTTCTGTTTTTGACAGATTCTGTTTTTTGTGTGTTGTTACCTTATTTTGATGAACCTATGAGTAGTATCGGGGGGTATGAATCATAGAAAATTTGGAATACAGAAATTTTAACACCAATATAAATAAAGAATGAGTTCAATACAGTACCTTAAAGTGGTGGTTTGTTTTCTTATACTAACAGAGCTCATGAGATTTTCTGTTTGAGTTTTGTGTTGTGAAGTTTTCAAGTTTTTGGGTAAAGATTTGATGGATTATGGAATAAGGAGTGGCAAGAGCCTAAGCTTGGGGATGCCCAAGGCACCCCAAGGTAAAATTCAAGGACAACCAAAAGCCTAAGCTTGGGGATGCCCCGGAAGGCATCCCCTGTTTCGTCTTCGTCCATCGATAACTTTACTTGAGGCTATATTTTTATTCACCACATGATATGTGTTTTGCTTGGAGCGGCTTGTATGATTTGAGTCTTTGATTTTTAGTTTACCACAATCATCCTCGCTGAATACACTTTCTTGAGAGACACACATGAATCAGAATTTATTAGAATACTCTATGTGCTTCACTTATATCTTCTGAGCTAGTTAAAATTTGCCCTAGTGCTTCACTTATATCTTTTTAGAGCACGGTGGTGGTTTTATTTTATAAAAATTATAGATCTCTCATGCTTCACTTATATTATTTTGAGAGTCTTAAACAACATGGTAATTTGCTTTAATCATGAAATTAGTCCTAATATGATAGGCATCCAAGATGGGTATAATAAAAACTTCCATATTAAGTTCATTGAATATAATGAGAAGTTTTATACTTGATAATTGTTTTGAGATATAAAGGTGGTGATATTAGAGTTGTGCTAGTTGAGTAATTGTGAAATTGAGAAATACTTGTGTTGAGGTTTGCGAGTCCCATAGCATGCATGTATGGTAAACATTGTGTGACAAATTTGAAGCATAAGGTGTTCTTTTATTGCTTTTCTTATGAATGGTGGTCGGGGACGAGTGATGGTCTTTTCCTACCAATCTATCCCTCTAGGGGCATGTGTAGTAGTACTTTGCTTCGACGGCTAATAAACTTTTGCAATAAGTATATGAGTTCTTTATGACTAATGTGAGTCCATGGATTATACACACTTTTACCCTTTCGCAATTTACTAGCCTCTACGGTACCGTGCATTGCTCTTTCTCACCTTGAGAGTTGGCGCAAACTTCACCGGTGCATCCAAACCCCGTGATATGATACGCTCTATCACACATAAACCTCCTTATATCTTTCTCAAAACAGCCACCATACCTACCTAATATGGCATTTCCATAGCCATTCTGAGATATATTGTCATGCAACTTCCCACCGTTCCGTTTACTATGACACGCATCATTATTTGTCATAATGCCTTGCATGATCATGTAGTTGACATTGTATTTGTGGAAAAGCCACCTTTATAATTCTTCCATACATGTCGCTCTTGATTCATTGCATATCCCGGTACACCGCCGGAGGCATTCACATAGAGTCATATTTTGTTCTAAGTATCGAGTTGTAATTCTTGAGTTGTAAGTAAATAAAAGTGTGATGATTTCCAATATTAGAGCATTGTCCCATGTGAGGAAAGGATGATGGAAGATATGATTCCCTCACAAGTTGGGATGAGTCTCCGCACTTTACAAAAAAATAAAAGAGGCCAAAGAAGCCCAAATAAAAAAAGAGGCAAAAGAAGCCCACCAAAAAAATGAGAGAAAAAGAGAGAAGGGACAATGTTACTATCCTTTTTCCACACTTGTGCTTCAAAGTAGCACCATGATCTTCATGATAGAGAGTCTCTTATTTTGTCACTTTCATATACTAGTGGGAATTTTTCATTATAGAACTTGGCTTGCATATTCCAATGATGGGCTTCCTCAAAATGCCCTAGGTCTTCGTGATCAAGCGAGTTGGATGCACACCCACTTAGTTTCTTTTGTTGAGCTTTCATACACTTATAGCTCTAGTGCATCCGTTCCATGGCAATCCCTACTCACTCACATTGATATCTATTGATGGACATCTCCATAGCCTGTTAATTAGCCGCGTCAATGTAAGACTTTCTACCCATTTGTCTTCTCACATAACCCCTATCATCATACTCAATTCCATCCATAGTGCTATATCCATGGCTTGCGCTCATGTATTGCGTGAGGGTTGAAAAGGCTGAAGCGCGCTGAAAGGTATGAACCAATTGCTCAGCTTGTCATTAGGGTTATGCATGATGAGAACATTTTGTGTGACGAAAATGAAGCATGGCCTAACTATATGACTTTGTAGGGATAAGCTTTTTTGGCTCTGTTATTTTGATAAGACATAATTGCTTGGTTAGCATGCTTGAAGTATTATTATTTTTATGTTAATATTAAACTTTTTTCTTGAATCTGTTGGGTCTGAATATTCGTGCCACAATAAAGAAAATTACATTGAAAATTAAACTAGGTAGCATTCCACATCAAAAATTCAATTTTTATCATTTACCTACTCGAGGACGAGCAGGAATTAAGCTTGGGGATGCTTGATACGTATCGAACGTATATATAATTTTTTATTGTTCCATGCTATTATATTATCTGTTTTGGATGTTTGATGGGCTTATTTATACACTTTTATATTATTTTTGGGACTAACCTATGAACCCGAGGCCCAACCCAAACTGTTGTATTTTTGCCTATTTCAGTGTTTCGCAGAAAAGGAATATCAAACGGAGTCCAAACGGGATGAAACCTTCGGGAACGTGATTTTAGGAACAAACGCAATCCAGGAGACTTGGAGTTGACGTCAAGGAAGCAACGAGGCAGCCACGAGGTAGGAGGGCGCGCCCCCCAACCTCGTGGGCCCCTCGTGGCTCCCCCGACCGACTTCTTTCGCCTATATATACTCATACATCCTGAAAACATCCAGGAGCACCACAAAACCCTATTTCCACTGCTGCAACTCTCTGTATCCGTGAGATCCCATCTTGGGGCCTTTTTCGGCGCTCCGACGGAGGTGGCATCGATCACGGAGGGCTTCTACATCACCACCATAGCCTCTCCAATGATGTGTGAGTAGTTTACCTCAGACCTTCGGGTCCATAGTTATTAGCTAGATGGCTTCTTCTCTCTCCTTGTTTCTCAATACAAAGTTCTCCTCGATCTTCTTGGAGATCTATTCGATGTAATCTTCTTTTGGGGTGTGTTTGCTGAGATCCGATGAATTGTGAGTTTGTGATCAAGTTTATCTATGAACAATATTGGATTCTCCTCTGAATTCTTATATGTATGATTTAATATCTTTGCAAGTCTCTTCGAATTATCAGTTTGGTTCGGCCTACTAGATTGATCTTTCTTGCAATGGGAGAAGTGCTTAGCTTTGGGTTCAATCTTGCGGTGCTCGATCCCAGTGACAGAAAGGGAAACGACACGTATTGTATTGTTGCCATCGAGGATAAAAAGATGGGGTTTATATCATATTGCTTGAGTTTATCCCTCTACATCATGTCATCTTGCTTAATGCGTTACTCTGTTCTTATGAACTTAATACTCTAGATGCATGCTGGATAGCGGTCGATGTGTGGAGTAATAGTAGTAGATGCAGGCAGGAGTCGGTCTACTTGTCACGGACGTGATGCCTATATATATGATCATGCCTAGATATTCTTATAACTATTCGCTTTTCTATCAATTGCTCGACAGTAATTCGTTCACCCACCGTAAAATATGCTATCTTGAGAGAAGCCACTAGTGAAACCTATGCCCCTAGGGTCTATCTTCCATCATATAAATTTCCAATCTATTTTATTTTGCAGTCTTTACTTTCCAATCTATATCATAAAAATACCAAAAATATTTATATTATCTCTATCAGATCTCACTCTTGCAAGTGGCCGTGAAGGGATTGACAACCCCTTTATCGCGTTGGTTGCAAGGTTCTTATTTGTTTGTGTAGGTACAAGGTGACTTGTGCGTAGTATCCTACTGGATTGATACCTTGGTTCTCAAAACTGAGGGAAATACTTACGCTACTTTGCTGCATCACTCTTTCCTCTTCAAGGGAAAACCAACGCTTGCCCAAGAGGTAGCACTTAGTGATAAAGTAAAGCAATTACATGGCGATTGCATTTGATACAATAAAGCGACAACCATAAGGCTCCTGCCAGTTGCCGATAACTTTTACAAAACATGATCATCCCATACAACAATTTATATATCATCACGTCTTGACCATATCACATCACATCATACCCTGCAAAAACAAGTTAGACGTCCTCTACTTTGTTGTTGCAAGTTTTACGTGGTTGCTACGGGCTTAGAAAGAACCGTTCTTACCTACGCATCAAAACCACAACGATTTTTCGTCAAGTGTGCTGTTTTAACCTTCAACAAGGACCGGGCGTAGTCAAACTTGAGTCAACTAATGTTGGCCAAACAGACACCCACAAGCCACCTGTGTGCGAAGCACGTCGGTAGAACCAGTCTGATGAACGCGGTCATGTAATGTCTGTCTGGGCCGCTTCATCCAACAATACCACCGAATCAAAGTATGACATGCTGGTAAGCAGTATGACTATTATGCCCACAACTCTTTGTGTTCTACTCGTGCATATAACATCTACGCAATGACATGGCTCGGTTGCCACTGTTGGGGAATGTGCAATTTCAAAAAAATACTACCTCCACGCAAGATCTATCTATGAGATGCATAGCAACGAGAGGGGAGAGTGTGTCCACGTACCCCTCGTAGACCAAAAGTGGAAGCGTTTAGTAACGCGGATGAAGTAGTTTAACGTCTTCACGATCCGACCGATCCAAGCACCGAACGTACGGCACCTCCGTGTTCAGCACACGATCAGCTCGATGACGTCCCTCGTACTCTTGATCCAGTTGAGGCCGAGGGAGAGTTCCATCAGCACGACGATGTGGCGACGGTGATGATGAAGTTACCGGTGCAGGGCTTCGCCTAAGCACTATGACGATATGATCGAGTTGTAAAACTATGGAGGGGGGCACCGCACACGGCTAAGAGATCAACTTCTATGTTCTAGGGTGCCCCCCTCCCCATGTATATAAAGGAGGGAGGGGGAGGCCGGCCGGCCCTAGGGGGCGTGCCCAAAGTGGGGAGTCCTAGTAGGATTCCACCACAAGGGAGAGGTGGGAAGGAAGGAGAGTGAGAAGGAGTAGGAAAGGGGGGCGCCACCCCCCTTCCCTTGTCCAATTCGGACTGCAAGGGGTGGGGCGCGGCCTGCCCCGGCCTCCCTCCTCTCTTTCTCCAATAAGGCCCATGGTGGCCCATTAATTCCCTCGGGGGGTTCTGATAACCCCCTGGCACTCCGATATTTATTCGATAACCCCCGGAACTCATCCGGTGTCCGAATAACATCTTCCAATATATGAATCTTTACCTCTCAACCATTTCGAGACTCCTCGTCATGTCCGTGATCTCATCTGGGAGTCCAAACAACCTTCGATCATCAAATCACATAACTCATAATACAAATCATCATCGAACGTTAAGCGTGCGGACCCTACGGGTTCGAGAACTATGTAGACATGACCGAGACACATCTCCGGTAAATAACCAATAGCGGAACCTGGATGCTCATGTTGGCTCCTACATATTCTACGAAGATCTTTATCGTTCAAACCGCATAAAAACATACGTTGTTCCCTTTGTGTAACATCCCAAATTTTCAATTTGGAATGTTATCCATAGATCATTCATGCATACCATATTTTGTTGCATATTCATTTTTGCGATGCTCGAAATTCTAAGCAACTCAAGGACCCTCGGAGAGAGTTGGGGATTTCACCGTTTTCATATTTGAATTTTATCAAATATCGAAACAAGGATTATTCGTTTTAATTATTTTTCTCTCCGAAAATATTTCATATTAAAATATAAGAGAGGGAATAAAATGACTTTCCCAATAATAATGAAATACTGGAGGAAAAATATTAAAAACAATTTAATATTTTATTTGGGATTTTATCGCTATTTTATTTGCATAGGAAAAATACGCGTTTTTCAAGATTGCATTTTAGGGCCAAATAAATGTTCACCTTGTCGGGCATATTTTTAGAAGACAGGGAAAATTTATTTCGGGATTTTTGGAGTCCAATTAGTATTTCTTTTCTTTCTTTTTCAGCACGTTCGAATTATAAAAAAAAAGTCAAACGAACTCCGGGCCGTACCCGAGAGGGACTCCGCCCGGGGGGGCTTTATAAGCCGCGGCTGGGGGCCCGACACAGCCCAGCCGCCAGCCCACCCGAAACTCTAGTCGCCGCCCCGCCTCGATCCGCGCACCGCCGCCGCCGCCTCGCGCCGCGCCGCCACAACCCGCCGCCGCCGCCGTCCTGAGGTAGCACCTCAGTTTTCGCGAAAAACCGTTCATTTTTTTTATAAACCTAGATCCGTTATTTTAGATCCGGTTCGGGTTTTTTCGGTTTAGTTATTTAGCGGACGTTCGTCCGTACGTTCGATTTAACGAACGGTTTTCGTTAGTTAACCGCAGACAGCGAACGTTCGTTCGTTTGCCTGTTCGTCTGTTTTTCTTTTTCTGGGATTTTCCGCGATTATTTTCGATCGCGATTTCTGATCCGATTTTCGTTTTAGTTTAACTTCTCGCTTGTAAGTCGGAATCAGGCGATTCAAGCGCCTAGATTTTCGTCTTGAAGCCCTCTTTCCATTTAACCAACTTGAACAAGATTTTGGTACTGTAAAATTTGACTTTAGTCCAGATTAGTAAACGAATCTTGTTTCTTTCGCAGTTTGAGTTTCGTTGCTCCGTTTGATTTGATTATTTTTGCAAACCGGAGTTCATAAGTTGAACTTTCTGGTTAGATCTTCTTATTGGAGTTTTAACCGTGCATCTTTTCTTGTTTGCTTATGTATGCTATTGTTTGTTTGCGATAGAGTTCCCGGAGTGCGAAGCGTGCTACTGCGAGTCTCTAGGTTTGGCGGATCATCAGCAAGGCAAGTACACATTGATCATACTCTTTTCATACCCAGTTTTTATGCATTAGTCTGAATCCTCAACCACTGCATGATTAGGATGCTTAACTTGTGGGTTGGGAAGTAGTTGCTGAGGTAGAACCTATTACCTGTTTATCATCAAACCTCTGGGAGTTACTTTTACGTTATGCTTATATTGCCATGCTATGCGTAGACGTGGTTTGGGTGAGTGATATCGATGACAGATGTGAGATTGATAAATAATGGTTCAACTTAAGGTGGCAACTTAAACACACATCTGGGTGGATTGAGGCACCTGGAGAATCCAGTGTTGCCTGTATTTTTGGAAATCCCGGGGTTCCGTGTGATTTTCCTATGGACCGCCACCCAGGCTCAAAGGGATCTAAGATATTTCATGCTAGAAACTTCCGTGTGCAGCCACAAGCCAATATGGGCTCTGGCATAGTTTGAGTAAGTCGCGTGAGCTCTTGAAGTAGGTGTAACTGTCCACCCGGAGTAAAGAGTTAATGCTTCTAAAAGACTGTGTCTCGGTCATCCGTTTCTCAAACACCATGCAGTGCGAGAAATCCAACGGAGGAGATCGAGTCTTGTGGGGAAAAGTGCGCAAACCTCTGCAGAGTGTACAATCTAACCATGGTTAGCCGTGTCCCCGGTTATGGACATCTTGAATTTCTAGTACTTGGTTTATCCTAAGTATCTCATCACCCTAATTTTAATATGTTGGGTTGTTAATCACTTTTAATTGGGGTTGAGTTGGAGGAACCTTCTCAACGATGTTTCAACTACCATGATAGTTAAAATAAATTTATTCCTTTGTTGTAGGGAAAAATTTGCTTTTCGCAAAACTATAACCATAGAGCTTTTTCCACCAGCCAAATATGCGTGTAGTGATAGTATTATTCTGTTCACTGCTCTACTGTGTTATATTGCCAGCATATTCCATGTGCTGACCCGTTTCCGGGCTGCAACGTATTATGTTGCAGACTTTTCAGACGATGAGTAAGGATGCGATTAGGTCGTTGTCGTGCACTCAGTTATGCCGTTGGAGTTGATGGACTCACTTATCTTCCAAGTCTTCCGCTGTTATCTTATTTAGATGGCCATAAGCCATATTTATTGTACTCAGTTCTCTTTTGAGACTCTCGAAGTAATAAGTGTGTGATTGCACTCTGTTATAAATCCTTCAAGTACTGTGTGTGTCAGCATTACCGATCCAGGGATGACACTTATGCACAGAGATTTGATCCATTCGGGTCAGGTCGCTACAAGATGTATCAGAGCACACGCTGACTGTAGAACACGACCACTAAGACAAGCCATAGATCACTCTTCTCTACTTATTTTTGACTCCTCTCCATTTTCCACTCTCTAGGATGGCGGACCTGAGGAATAAGTTTGTACAACTGGATGAAGACACCCCTTTCGGACGACACTTGAAGGAAGTCACTAGGTACCTGAATATTGGAATACCAAGCTTCACCGGGACCTACACCGCCACCTTACTGGAAGAGGAGCGCTGGAAGATTCAAGTTCATATTCCAGGAAGGACGTTCATGCCAGTCACTACACCCAAAGAGTTTTCCTTTGATGCACCTACCTGGAGTCTTGGCAAGAGCATGGCCGCCCACATTACTATGGGACGTATTGGAGAAGTCTACAAGCAGGAGCTGAAGGACACTATCTATCAGATATGTGGGCGCCGAGATGAGCAATGGGAGATAATCAGCACCAGGAAGGACAGGTCCATTGCAGCATTCATCCTGGAGTTAAATCAGCATATTGGACGCCAGGAGAACCAGATGTGTGCAGATATGATGGAATTGAAGAAGGCGAAGACCAAGATCATCGAGCTGGGAGAAGAACTTAAGTCTACACGCGATGGATATGAAGAAGAACTCAAGGACACTCGCAAGGATTATATGGAGGAAATTGTCGCACTAGTGGAGAAGAATGACGACCTGGAAAGGAAGCTAGGAGTTTTCATGGGAGACCCTGCGCCAGAAGGAGAAGACGATGAACCTAAGGAGATTCGTCCTGAAGACTACATCATCATCGATGACACCGACTCCGACCCCGACGATAGTGATGATGATTTTGAAGACGAAGCTGGAGCAGATATCATGGAGACTTCCACCGATCAAAATTTCTAGATGACCACCATATGATTAGTAGTATTTCCCCATGTATATAGTAGTAGTTTGAGCACTTTAATGATAGTTCTAGACCGTTTGTATGCCTTGCTTGATTTATTGAGTGATATGATTTGATATGTTTGTCTCATGTGCATATGGGTAGTGTTTTCCTCTTAGACCTCATTCTATTCTAAATCTCTTCCCTCTAAACCCATCAGATGCCTCCGAGACGTGACCCCGGATATGTCTTCCCACCGGAGCTCACTCAGTTGATCCAGCAGCAAAATGCCTTGATGCAGATGTTAGTTCAGAACCAAGCCAACAACAACAACAACCCACCGCCACGACCTCCAGTTAACAACTTAGCCCAGTTTATGCGGTTCAATCCGCTGGTGTTTTCCAGTAGCACCGAGTCGATAGTTGCCGACGATTGGCTACGCCGTATTGGAAGGGAGTTGACCACCGCAAGTTGCACAGATGTTGAGAAGGTGTGCTTTGCCGCACATCAATTGGATGGACCAGCAGCCGCATGGTGGGAGAATTACACGGCCACTTTCCCCATAGCCAATGTCACTTGGGATCAGTTTTAGCAAGCTTTTCGCACACCCATGTCTCAACTGGCGATATGAGCATGAAGAAGCGTGAGTTTCGCAACTTACGCCAGGGGAACCGTACTGTAGCCCAGTACGTGGATGAGTTTAGCAAGTTATCTCGCTATGCCCCTGATGATGTGGCCACGGATGCCGCGAAGCAGGAGAAGTTTATGGAAGGGCTGAATGATGAGATGAGCATGCAGTTGATGGTTGCAACATTCAACAACTACCAGGAGTTGGTAGATAAGGCTCTTATGATTGAGGGGAAGCAGCAGCAGATTGATAGCCGCAAGAGGAAGTATGGACAAGCGAAGTTCAACACAGGAGCTCATCAAAAGCCTCGCTTTACCCCGAACACGGGAGGACATGTTCATAACCATGGAGGCCATAATCATAATGGAGGAGGTTCTCATAACCATAATGGCTCCAAGAATGGGAATGGGAATGGAGCAAACAACAACCAGAACCGTTCTAACCCAGCCACACCCGCAAAAAGGGATCTAAGTCACGTTACGTGTTTCAAGTGCGGGAAGACTGGACACTATGCCACGGAGTGCCCTGAAGCAAAGAATGGAAATGGCAATGGAAGTGCTGGGAAGAAGCCCAATCCATTTAACCGAGGAAAAGTGAACCACGTAAACGTGGAGGAGGTTGAAGAGCAGCCCGATGCAGTTATCGTAAGTTTTTGATTAAGTTATTTACTGCAATTCTCTTTTCGATACTGGTGCATCACATTCATACATATCAAGGGGATTCATGGATAAGTATAAGTTGCCCACTAAAGTACTTAGGACACCCATGTTAGTAAGACCACCCGGAGCAGAGTATATGGCAAGACAGGGATGTTTTCAGATGCCATTGACTATTGGAAGTCATGTTTTCCCCTCAGACTTGATAGTTTTGGAGTCACAAGGATTGGATGTAATACTAGGCATGGATTGGCTATCGATGTATGAAGGAAGCATCGAATGCGCTAGTAAGTCAATTTTGCTCACTACCCCGGAGGGAAAAAGGATCAAGTATGTATCTAGGCATGTGCCTAGGAGGAGCCAAGTAAAGTCTCTCACGGGAATAGTTCAGGAGGAAGTACCTGTAGTAAAAGACTATCCAGATGTTTTTCCAGAGGAGTTACCAGGCATGCCGCCGGATCGAGACATCGAGTTTTTGATAGAGTTATTGCCGGGCACCGGACCAATATCAAAGAGACCATACCGAATGCCCGCAAATGACCTGGAGGAGATTAAGAAGCAGATCAAGGAGTTACTGGAGAAAGGTTACATTCGACGAAGTTCATCACCGTGGGGAGCCCCAGTGCTCTTGGTTGAGAAGAAGGATGGATCGTTGAGGATGGTTGTTGATTACCGAGCATTGAATGAAGTGACGATCAAGAACAAGTACCCACTGCCGATGATCAATGATTTGTTTGACTAGTTGCAAGGAGCTAAGGTGTTTTCAAAGATCGATCTGCCATCAGGATATCACCAGCTGAAGATTCGAGAGAAAGATATACCGAAGATAGCATTCACCACAAGGTACGGGTTATATGAGTATACGGTCATGTCATTTGGACTGAATAACGCCCCAACCTATTTCATGAGCATGATGAACAAGGTGTTTATGAAATACTTGGATAAATTCGTTGTGGTGTTCATTGATGATATAATGGTATACTCGAAGAATGAAGAGGAACACAAGGAGCATTTGCGTTTAGTTCTCGAGAAGCTCAGGGAACATCAGTTGTATGCCAAGTTCAGCAAATGTGAATTTTGGTTGAAGGAAATTGGATTCCTTTGACATGTTATATCAGGAGAAGGTATAGCAGTAGATCCCACCAAGGTTCAGTCAGTCACTGAGTGGTTGGCACCCACTTCAGTTAGCGAGATCCGCAGTTTTCTTGGACTCGCACGATACTATCGGAGATTTATTGAGAATTTTTCCAAGATTGCGAAGCCCATGACAGAGTTGTTGAAGAAGGATACTAAATTCAGATGGACTGAAGAATGCGAGGCAAGTTTCCAGGAATTGAAGAAACGTTTGACTACAGCCCCAGTGCCGATTCTGCCTGATATTCGCAAGGATTTCCAAGTGTATTGCGACGCCTCTCGCTTAGGACTTGGAAGTGTACTTATGCAGGACGGAAGAGTTGTTTTGTATGCCTCACAGCAACTGAAACTGCATGATTTGAATTATGCTACGCATGATTTGGAGTTAGCAGTAGTAGTGCATGCGCTCAAAACTTGGAGACATTATCTTATTGGAAACCGCTGTGATGTGTACACGGATCACAAGATCTTGAAGTACATTTTCACACAGAAGGAGCTGAACCTCCGATAGAGGATATGGTTGGAGCTTATAAAGGATTATGACATGAAGCTGCACTATCACCCAGGAAAGGCCAACGTTGTAGCCGACGCTTTGAGCCGGAAGAGTTATGTCAACACCCTCATAAGCGGAGGGATGCCAAAGGAGTTAGCAGAGGATCTCATGGAACTTCGTTTGGAGATTGTTCCTAGAGGTTTTGTTGCGGCATTGGAAGTTCAGTCTACATTGTTGGGAAAGATTTGAGAAGCTCAGAAAGATGATAAAGAGATTGCTGAGATAAGAGCGAAGATGACCGAAGGAAAGGCCAAAGGTTTTTGTGAAGATGAACACAACACCTTATGGTTTGAGGACCGTGTTTATGTGCCCAATAATGCAGAGATCAGGAAGTTGATACTTCAGGAGGCTCATGACTCACCATATTCAATACACCCCGGAAACACCAAGATGTACTTGGATTTGAAGGAGCATTTCTGGTGGACTGGTATGAAGAAGGATATTGACGAGTATGTAGCCGTATGTGATGTATGTCACAGAGTGAAGGCAGAGCATCACAAGACAGCAGGATTGTTACAGCCTATGCCAATACCCGAATGGAAGTGGGATAAACTTGGCATGGACTTTATCACCGGATTGCCCAGGACCAAATCGGGATATGACTCAATCTGTGTAGTAGTGGATCGCTTGACCAAAGTGGCTCACTTTATCCCAGTAAAGACCATGTATACAAGTGCGAAGTTGGCCAAGATATATATGACTAGGATCGTATGTCTGCATGGAGTTCCAAGGACCATCGTATCAGATAGAGGAACACAGTTTACTTCAAAGTTTTGGCACCAGTTACACCAGACTTTGGGTACGAGGTTGGAGTTAAGTACAGCCTTTCATCCACAGACAGATGGACAGACCGAGAGAGTCAACCAGGTACTGGAGGACATGTTGAGAGCTTGTGCGCTAGATTATGGATCTAGTTTTGATGACAATTTGCCCTACGCGGAGTTCTCTTATAACAATAGCTACCAAGCCAGTTTGAAGATGGCACCGTTCGAAGCCCTGTATGGACGAAGGTGCAGGACACCGTTGATGTGGGATGAAGTTGGAGACTGACCGTTGTTTTGACCGGATTTGATCAAAGAGTCCGAAGAGAAGGTTAAGTTGATTCGAGACAGACTGAAGGTAGCTCGGTCCAGGCAGAAGAGTTATGCTGATTCAAAACGCAAGGAAGTAACCTATGAACTTGGAGACAGAGCATATCTGCGAGTGTCACCCTTGCGAGGGGTGAAACGTTTTGGAGTTAAGGGAAAGTTAGCCCCGAGATTTGTAGGACCATACCGAGTTTTGGAGCGTATGGGAGAGGTAGCCTACAAGTTGGAGTTACCTGAAGGATTGTCAGGAGTACATGACGTGTTTTCACGTTTCTCAGTTGAAGAAGTGTCATGCTGAGATGGCCGATATACCGCTGAACGATACAGTGCCTCTAGAGGCGATTCAGTTGGGCAATGATCTGACCTATGAGGAGAAACCAGTGAAGATTCTCGAGTTTGCCAGCCGAGTCACACGCAGCAAGGTTATCAAGTTTTGCAAAGTTCAGTGGAGCCACCATACCGAAGACGAAGCCACATGGGAACGAGAGGAAGATCTTCTCAAAGACCACCCACACCTGTTTTCTAGCCAACCCGAATCTCGAGGGCGAGATTCATCTTAAGGGGGGTAGGTTTGTAACATCCAAAATTTTCAATTTGGAATGTTATCCATAGATCATTCATGCATACCATATTTTGTTGCATATTCGTTTTGCGATCCTCGAAATTCTAAGCAACTCAAGGACCCTCGGAGAGAGTTGGGGATTTCAGCGTTCTCATATTTGAATTTTATCAAATATCGAAACAAGGATTATTCGTTTTAAGTATTTTTCTCTCCAAAAATATTTCATATTAAAATATATGAGAGGGAATAAAATGACTTTCTCAATAATAATGAAATACTGGAGGAAAAATATTAAAAACAATTTAATATTTTATTTGGGATTTTATCGCTATTTTATTTGCATAGGAAAAATACGCGTTTTTCAAAATTGCAGTTTAGGCCCAAATAAATGTTCACCTTGTCAGGCATATTTTTAGAAGACGGGGGAAATTTATTTCGGGATTTTTGGAGTCCGTTTAGTATTTCTTTTCTTTCTTTTTCAGCACGTCCAAATTATAAAAAAAAGTCAAACCGACTCCGGACCGTACCCGAGCGGGACTCCGCCCGGGGGGGCTTTATAAGCCGCGACCGGGGGCCCGAGACAGCCCAGCCACCAGCCCACCTGAAACCCTAGCCGCCGCCCAGCCTCGATCCGCGCACCGTCTCCCGCCGCCGCCGCCACCTCGCGTCGCGCCGCCGCAGCCCGCCGTCGCCGCCTCGCGCCGCGCCGCCGCCGCAGCCCGCCGCCGCCGCCGTCCCGAGGTAGCACCTCGGTTTTCACGAAAAACTGTTGGTTTTTTTTATAAACCTAGATCCGGTTTGGTTTTTTTTCGGTTTAGTTATTTAGCGGACGTTCGTCCGTACGTTCGTTTTAACGAACGGTTTTCGTTAGTTAACCGCAGACAGCGAACGTTCGTTTGTTAGCCTGTTCGTCAGTTTTTCTTTTTCTGGGATTTTCCGCGATTATTTTCGATCGCGATTTCTGATCCGATTTTAGTTTTAGTTTAACTTCTCGCTCGTAAGTCGGAATCAGGTGATTCAAGCGCCTAGATTGTCGTCTCGAAGCCCTCTTTCCGTTTAACCAACTTGAACAAGATTTTGGTACTGTAAAATTTGACTTTAGTCCAGATTAGTAAACAAATCTTTTTTCTTTCGCAGTTTGAGTTTCGTTGCTCCGTTTGATTTGATTCTTTTTGCAAACCGGAGTTCTTAAGTTGAACTTTCTGGTTATATATTCTTATTGGAGTTTTAACCGTGCATCTTTGCTTGTTTGCTTATGTATGCTATTGTTTGTTTGCGATAGAGTTCCCGGAGTGTGAAGCGTGCTACTGCGAGTCTCTAGGTTTTGCAGATCGTCAGCAAGGCAAGTAACACATTGATCATACTCTTTTCATACCCAGTGTTTATGCATTAGTCTCAATCCTCAAACACTCCATGATTAGGATGCTTAATTTGTGGGTTGGGAAGTAGTTGATGAGGTAGAACCTATTACCTGTTTATTATCAAACCTCTGGGAGTTACTTTTAAGTTATGCTTATATTGCCATGCTATGCGTAGACGTGGTTTGGCTGAGTGATATCCATGACAGATGTGAGATTGATAATTAATGGTTCAACTTAAGGTGGCAACTTAAACACACATCTGGGTGGATTGAGGCACCTAGAGAATCCAGTGTTCCCTGTATTTTTGGAAATCCCGGGGTTCCGTGTGATTTTCCTATGGACCGCCACCCAGGCTCAAAGGGATCTAAGATATTTCATGCTAGAAACTTCTGTGTGCAGCCACAAGCCAATATGGGCTCTAGCATAGTTTGAGTAAGTCGCGTGAGCTCTTGAAGAGGTGGGCTAGCAGATGTAGAGGGAAAGTAGGTGTAACTGTCCACCCGGAGTAAAGAGTTAATGCTTCTGAAAGACTGTGTCTCGGTCATCCATTTCACAAACACCATGCAGTGCGAGAAATCTAAAGGAGGAGATCGAGTCTTGTGGGGAAAAGTGCGCAAACCTCTGCAGAGTGTACAATCTAATCATGGTTAGCCGTGTCCCCGGTTATGGACATCTTGAGTATCTAGTACTTGGTTTATCCTAAGTATCTCATCACCCTAATTTTAATATGTTGGGTTGTTAATCACTTTTAATTGGGGTTGAGTTGGAGGAACCTTCTCAACGATGTTTCAACTACCATGATAGTTAAAATAAATTTATTCCTTTGTTATAGGGAAAAATTTGCTTTTCGCAAAACTATAACCATAGAGCATTTTCCACCTGCCAAATATGCATGTAGCGATAGCATTATTCTGTTCACTGCTCTACTGTGTTATATTGCCAGCATATTCCATGTGCTGACCCATTTTCGGGCTGCAACGTATTATGTTGCAGACTTTTCAGACGATGAGTAAGGATGCGATTAGGTCGTTGTCGTGCACTCAGCTATGCTGGTGGAGTTGATGGACTCACTTATCTTCCAAGTCTTCCGCTGTTATCTTATTTAGATGGCCTTAAGCCATATTTATTGTATTCAATTCTCTTTTGAGACTCTCGATGTAATAAGTGTGTGATTGCACTCTGTTATGAATCCATCAAGTACTATCAAGGGATGACACTTATGCACAGAGATTTGATCCATTGGGGTCAGTTCGCTACACTTTGTCATCGGCATGTTACTTGCCCAACATTCGTTCGTCGGTATCATCATACCTAGTTCAATCTCGTTACCGGCAAGTCTCTTTACACGTTTCGTAATGCATCATCCCGCAACTAATTAACTCATTAGTCGCAATGCTTGCAAGGCTTATAGTAACGTGCATTACCGAGAGGGCCTAGAGATACCTCTCCGATACACGGAGTGACAAATCCTAATCTTGATATCTGCCAACCCAACAAGCAACTTCGAAGACACCTGTAGAGCATCTTTATAATCACCCAGTTATGTTGTGACGTTTGATAGCGCACAAAGTGTTCCTCCGGTATTCGGGTGTTGCATAATCTCATGGTCATAGGAACATGTATAAGCCATGAAGAAAGCAATAGCAATAAACTTGAACGATCATAGTGCTTAGCTAATGGATGGGTCTTGTCCACTAATGATGTGATCCCGTTGATCAAATGAAAACAAATGTCCATGGCTAGGAAACTTAACCATCTTTGATTAACGAGCTAGGCAAGTAGAGGCATACTAGGGACACTCTGTTTGTCTATGTATTCACACATGTACTAAGTTTCCGGTTAATACAATTCTAGCATGAATAATAAACATTTATCATGATTTCAGGAAATATAAATAACAACTTTATTATTGCCTCTAGGGCATATTTCCTTCATTTACATAGTGCCTATGTGTACGTAATTCAAACTAAATATCAACCATGACTGACTAATATCTTGATGAAAAACCCGAAACTATGGAAATACAAGCAATATTTTTATTTGCATGGTTGGAAATACTAGCAATGTGCACGTGTGTTGCAACGGATCATAATTAGAATAATACCTATTCACAAACTTGATAGAAAACACTCTAATTTTGATATACATATATCACTAAAAATATATTATGTTTCAATCAGAATATATTCCTTGGGCTGTTTTGGTGAGGTGAGGGTGGGATGTGGTTGGTTTTAAGATACTAATTAAGGTTTTTTCTGCAAATTGGTAGAGAAAAGGCAACAACTTACCTCAAAGTCGTTAGATGTATATCTAATGGTCAGAAATGATGGATGGCAGACACACCATCATCACCAAGTAAGTCTTTTGTAGGAGTACTAGCAAGATGCCCGTGCATTGCACGAAACATCAAGATGCATTATCTATAAAACATGTGTTGTGATTGACCCATGCGGGAGTAATCCCATGTGTAAAAACTAATGATATCTCGAGAAAGAGGGGAGATAAGGTGAGGAGGAGTGGGGCTTGGTGGTGATTGGTGGTCGGACTGAGCGGAGGCATGGGGACGGAAGACGTCGGCAACGACCACCATGCTAGTTTGTTCCAAAGGCTTCCCTTTTTAATTCAACAATGAGGTTGTGGGAGATAAGGATGAATGAAGGAACACAACAAAAAAAGACACATCCGTGACATTTTGCGCCGAACGAAAACTTTTTCTGTCATACTTATGACACTTCTATGACGATAATTGTGACAAAACCCGGTATCATCATAGATGTGGTGGGATCCTACTTCTATGACAAATAATCATGATACAAAATGGGCTTTTCTTCCTGGGCGGGTCGGGGACGCAGCTAGACGACATTCATTGGGCCGTCCATGACGGAAAAACCGTGGTAGAAGCGAGGGCAAGGAAAATATCGGGGTGTTCCCGGTTACGGTGGGTGGTCGGGGCCGAGCGATGCACGTTTCTCTCGTACACGCACGCGCGTGGGGTGCGAGGCGTTCGGCTCTAACTTAACCCGAGCGAGGCATTCGCCTACTGAACCCGAGCGATTGCATTGTAGGCTACGCGTTACTGAACCCGAGCGATCGATCGATGGCTGTTAACTGATAACCCACAAGTATAGGGGATCGCAACAGTTTTCGATGGTAGAGTATTCAACCCAAATTTATTGATTCGACACAAGGGGAGCCAAAGAATATTCTCAAGTATTAGCAGTTGATTTGTCAATTCAACCACACCTGGATAACTTAATATCTGCAGCAAAGTATTTAGTAGAAAAGTAGTATTTTTGGGTTTTGTAGAGATTGTAACAGTAGCAGCAGAAAAGTAAATAAGCGAAGAACAATAAGTGAAAAGCTCGTAGGCATTGGATCGGTGATGGATAATTATGCCGGATGCAATTATTCATGTAACAATTATAAGATAGGGTGACACAGAACTAGCTCCAATTCATCAATGTAATGTAGGCATGTATTCCGAATATAGTCATACGTGCTTATGGAAAAGAACTTGCATGACATCTTTTGTCCTACCCTCCCGTGGCAGCGGAGTCCTATTGGAAACTAAGGGATATTAAGGCCTCCTTTTAATAGAGTACCGAACCAAAGCATTAACACATAGTGAATACATGAACTCCTCAAACTATGGTCATCACTGGGAGTGGTCCCAATTATTGTCACTTCGGGGTTGCCGGATCATAACACATAGTAGGTGACTATAGACTTGCAAGATAGGATCAAGAACTCACATATATTCATGAAAACGTAATAGGTTCAGATCTGAAATCATGGCACTCGGGCCCTAGTGACAAGCATTAAGCATAGCAAAGTCATAGCAACATCAATCTCAGAACATAGTGGATACTAGGGATCAAACCCTAACAAAACTAACACTATTACATGATAAATCTCATCCAACCCATCACCATCCAGCAAGCCTACGATGGAATTACTCAAGCACGGCGATCAGCATCATGAAATTGGTGATGGAGGATGGTTGGTGATGACGACGGCGACAGATTCCCCTCTCCGGAGCCCCGAACGGACTCCAGATCAGCCCTCCCGAGAGAGATTAGGGCTTGGCGGCGGCTCCGTATCGTAAAACGTGATGAATCCTTCTCTCTGATTTTTTTCTCCTCGAACGTGAATATATAGAGTTGGTGTTAAGTTCGGTGGAGCACCAGGGGGCCCACAAGGCAGGGGGCGCGCCCAGGGGGGAAGGCACACCTCCCACCCTCGTGGACAGGGTGTGGGCCCCCTGGCCATGATTCTTTCGCCAGTATTTTTTATTATTTCCAAAAATAATCTCCGTGTAGTTTCAGGTCATTCCAAGAACTTTTGTTTCTGCACAAAGAAAACACCATGGCAATTCTGCTGAAAAAGCGTCTGTCCGGGTTAATTCCATTCAAATCATGCAAGTTAGAGTCCAAAACAAGGGCAAAAGTGTTTGGAAAAGTAGATACGTTGGAGACGTATCAACTCCCCCAAGCTTAAACCTTTGCTTGTCCTCAAGCAATTCAGTTGATAAACTGAAAGTGATAAAGAAAAACTTTTACAAACTCTGTTTGCTCTTGTTGTTGTAAATATGTAAAGCCAGCATTCAAGTTTTCAGCAAAGATTATGAACTAACCACATTCAGAATAACACTTAGGTCTCATGTTTACTCATATCAATGGCATAATCAGCTAGCGAGCAATAATAATAAATCTCGGATGACAACACTTTCTCAAAACAATCATAATATGCTATAACAAGATGGTATCTCGCTAGCCCTTTCTGAGACCGCAAAACATAAATGCAGAGCACCTTTAAAGATCAAGGACTGACTAGACATTGTAATTCATGGTAAAAGAGATCCTGTCATAGTCATACTCAATATAAGTTAACAGTAATGGATGCAAATGACAACGGTGCTCTCCAGCTGGTGCTTTTTAATAAGAGGGTGATGACTCAACATAAAAGTAAATAGATAGGCCCTTCGCAAAGGGAAGCATGGATTTGTAGAGGTGCCAGAGCTCGATTTTCAAAATAGAGATAAATAATATTTTGAGCGGTATACTTTCATTGTCAACATAACAACCGAGAGATGGCGATATCTTCCATGCTACACACATTATAAGCGGTTCCCAAACAGAATGTAAAGTTTATACTCCCCCTCCACCAAAAGCACACTCCACGGCCATCCGAAACAAAGGGGTACCGTCCAACTAACAACAATCCTGGGGGAGTTTTGTTTGCAGTTATTTTGATTTGATTTGCATAAAGCATGGGACTGGGCATCCCGGTGACCAGCCATTTTCTCGTGAATGAGGAGCGGAGTCCACTCCTCTTGAGAATAACCCGCCTAGCATGGAAGATACAGACAACTCTAGTTGATACATGAGCTATTCGATCATACAAAACAGAATTTCATTTGAAGGTTTAGAGTTTGGCACATACAAATTTACTTGGAATGGCAGGTAGATACCGCATATAGGAAGGTATAGTGGACTCATATGGAATAACTTTGGGGTTTAAGGAATTGGATGCACAAGCAGTATTCCCGCTTAGTACAAGTGAAGGCTAGCAAAAGACTGGGAAGCGACCAACTAGAGAGCGACAACAATCATGAACATGCATTAAAATTAATGAACATTGAGTGCAAGCATGAGTAGGATATAATCCACCATGAACATAAATATCGTGGAGGCTATGTTGATATGTTTCAACTACATGTGTGAACATGTGCCAAGTCAAGTCACTTAAGTCATTCAAAGGAGGATACCACCCTACTATACCACATCACAATCATTTTAATAGCATGTTGGCACGCAAGGTAAACCATTATAAACTCCTAGCAAATTAAGCATGGCATAAGCAACTATAATATCTAATTGTCATTGCAAACATGTTTATTCATAATAGGCTGAATCAGGAATGATGAACTAATCATATTTACAAAAACAAGAGAGGTCGAGTTCATACCAGCTTCTCTCATCTCAATCAGTCCATCATATATCGTCATAATTGCCTTTCACTTGCAGGACCGAACGGTGCGAATAATAATAATAGTGCACGTGCATTGGACTAAGCTGGAATCTGCGAGCTTTCAATAAACAGGAGAAGACAAGGCAATATGGGCTCTTGGTTAAATCAACAATAATGCATATATGAGCCACTTCAACATTTTAATTACGGTCTTCTCCTATCGACCCCCAAAGAAAAGAAAAGAAATGAAACTATTTACACTGGAAAGCTCCCAACAAGCAAAAGAAGAACAGGAAATCTTTTTGGGTTTTCATTTAATTATTACTGCTACAGCATGGAAGTAAACTAGCTAATAGCTACTACTATTTTTTTGGTTTTTCTTAAGGTTTTTCGAACACACAAGAAGAAAGCAAGAAAAGAAAAATAAACTAGCATGGATAGTACAATGAAAGAGTATGAACACCGACAACTACAATGAGTGTGTGAACATGAATGTAATGTCGTTGAGAAATACGTACTTCCCCAAGCTTAGGCTTTTGGCCTAAGTTGGTCTATTTCCACGGCTGGCCTAGCGGATATCCGAAGTTGTAACTGGGGTCGTACTGAGATGAAGCCTCGGGTTGCCACTAGTTGGCCATCTCCTCCGGATCCCACTGGTAAACAGACTGGCGTGGAGGAACAAATTGTGGTTCTGGATCTGGCTCTGTAGCTGATGTGGTGTTCCGGTAGGCGTGAATGGCCTCCAGCAGAACAAGGTACTTGCCTGCAGATAAGTCAAACAAGGAAGGAGCAGGCAAAGTAATAGTCTCAGGGTGATTTTTATCAAATATCAGTCTATAGTTAAGCTCCTTTTTCCTGTTCTTAACAATGAAATCATGTGCAACCATACTCTTGTAGTCTAGAAAAACAGGAGGCAACATTTTTTCTTCTTTCTCATAATGCCTAATAGGTATGTTAAAATATGCAGCGAGGCGCTAGGCGAAGATGCCTCCCAAGATAGGTCCCTTAGTACGGTTAAGGTTTAACCGCTTTGCAAAAATAGCACCCATACTAAATGTGTCATCACGAAACAGGGCATGGCACAAAAGAACAATATCAGGGGCACTTAGGTTGCCACAGTTTCCGCGACCAATCAAGCATCTACTAGCAAATATTGAAAAGTAACATAGGACAGGAAAATGTATGCTAGTAATCCTTGCATCGGAAACCTTCCTAGTTTCCCCTACAGCAATTGTATCAATAAACCCCTCCACATCGTTACGATGTGGTTCCTCTACGCTGCCCGAAAAAGGCAACTTGCAAACCTCACAAAATTTAGAGAGGGGCATCTCCTTATACTCATCATATAAATAAAAATCCACCGAAGGTGGTGACCTCCTAGCATGGAAATGAAAATTTTACACAAAGATATTAGTGAGTAAGAGGTACTGTTCGCGTTGGTCGCCGAGGAAGTCGGTGAGGCCTGCATTCTCAGCCAACTCATAAAAATCATCATAAATCCCAGCTGCTCTCAAGAAATCATCACAAGGCCATTCACACGGCCGAACCTCTGCGGTGCGAGGGAGATTATATTTGGGCCTCTCTTCTTCTTCAGTTTGCTTATCCTTCTGGCGTCAGCCAGAAGAGCCCCTCAAAAATCCCTTCATCATTTTCTGAAAATTTCTGAAATTTTTAGTAACTTCAAATAAAAGTGAACCAAGCTCAACAAAATTGATAGCAACTAGTCCCACAAGTGCCTAGAGACTATATCATGCGTTAGAACTACTTGGGACCATATAAATTTGACATGCAAGCTCAAGAACAGGGTCACCTAAGCAGAAAAAATTTGCAATGAATAAAGCACTAGAACAAAAACTAATTGGACCATTGGAGGAGTCACATACCAAAGAACAATCCCCGAAAGCAGTTTTGTGAGAGGTGCTTTGAACAAGGAGATCAAAAATGGCGGCAAGATGAGCAAGAACTTGTGCTTGAGCTGGTTGGTGATTTTTTTGGGAGGAAGAAGGAGTGTGTGGGTGCAGGAATAAGTGGAGGGGAGCCACCATGGGCCCACGAGGCATGGGGGCGCGCCCAGGGGGGTGGGCGCGCCCTGGACCCTCGTGGCCAAGTGCTTGCTCCCCCATGATGTGTTCTCAGTGCCAGATATCCTCAAATATTCCAAAAAAATCATATTTCAATTTCGGGGCATTTGGAGAACTTTTACTTTCGGGGTACTTTTTCATTGCAAGGATAATTCAGAAAACAGACAGAAAATACTAATTTTACTTTATTTCAACTAAATAACAGAAAGTAAAAGGAGGGTACAGAAGGTTGTGCTTTCTAACTTCATCCATCTCATGCTCATCAAAAGGAATCCACTAACAAGGTTGATCAAGTCTTGTTAACAAACTCATTCCGAATAACATGGAACCGGAGAAATTTCGAATGGCACTAGGTTACCTCAACGGGGATATGCACGTCCCCAATAATAAGAATATCATATTTCTTCTTAACAGTAGGTAGAGTAAATTCAAAACCTCCAAAAATAATCGATGAAATTTTTCCAATAGAATTTATACTATGAACTTGAGGTTGTTTCCTCAGAAAGTGTACCGTATGCTCATTACCATTAACATGAAAAGTGACATTGCCTTTGTTGCAATCAATAACAGCCCCTGCAGTATTCAAAAAGGGTCTTCCAAGAATAATGGACATACTATCGTCCTCGGGAATATCAAGAATAACAAAGTCTGTTAAAATAGTAACGTTTGCAACCACAACAGGCACATCCTCACAAATACCGACAGGTATAGCAGTTGATTTATCGACATTTGCAAAGATATTTCAGTAGGTGTCAACTTATTCAAATCAAGTCTACGATATTAAGAGAGAGGCATAACACTAACACCGGCTCCAAGATCACATAAAGTAGTTCTAACATAGTTTCTTTTAATGGAGCATGGTATAGTTGGTACCCCTGGATCTCCAAGTTTCTTAGGTATTCCACCTTTAAAAGTATAATTAGCAAGCATGGTGGAAATTTCAGCTTCCGATATATTTCTCTTATTAGTAACAATTTCTTTCATATACTTAGCATAAGGGTTCATTTTGAGCATATCAGTTAAACGCATACGCAAAAAGATATGTCTAATCATTTCAGAAAAGCGCTCAAAATCCTCATCATCATTTTTCTTGGATGGTTTGGGAGGAAAAGCCATGGGTTTCTGAACCCATGGCTCCCTTTCTTTACCATGCTTCCTAGCAACAAAGTCTTTCTTATCATAACGTTGATTCCTTGATTGTGGGTTATCAAGATCAACAGCAGGTTCAATCTCTACATCATAGTTACTGCTAGGTTGAGCATCAACATGAACATCATCATTAACATTATCACTAGGTTCATGTTCATTACCAGATTGTGTTTCAGCATCAAAAATAGAAATATCATTAGGGTTCTCAGGTGTGTCAACACTAGGTTCACTAGAAGCATGCAAAGTCCTATCATTTTTCTTTTTCTTCTTCTTAGAAGGACTAGGTGCATCAATATTATTTCTCTGAGAATCCGGCTCAATTCTCTTAGGGTGGCCCTCGGGATACAGAGGTTCCTGAGTCACTTTACCCCCTCTAGTTGCAACTCTAACAGAAAAGTCATTATTCTTACTATTCAATTCATTGAGCAAATCATTCTGAGCTTTAAGTACTTGTTCAACTTGAGTGGTAACCATAGAAGCATGTTTACTAATGAGTTTTAGTTCACCTTTAACTCTAGACACATAATCACTCAAGTGTTCAATCATATAAGCATTGCGTTTTAATTGTCTACTAAAATAAGCATTGAAATCTTCTTGTTTGACAATAAAATTATCAAACTCAGCTAAGCATTGGCTAGCAGACTTATAACGAGGAATATCACTTCATCAAATCTACAAAGAGAATTTACCTTTACTACCTGTGTCGGGTTATCAAGGCCATGTGTTTCTTTAACAGGCGGTAAATTAAGACCATGTATTTCTTCAATAGGAGGTAAATTCTTAACATCTTTAGCTTTTATACCTTTTTCTTTCATAGATTTCTTTGCCTCTCGCATATCTTCAGGACTGAGAAATAGAACGCCCCTTTTCTTCGGAGTTGGCTTAGGAGTTGGTTCAGGAAGTGTCTAATTATTTTCATTAGTCAGCATATTATTCAATAGAATTTCAGCTAGATCAATAGTTGTTTCCCTGAAAACACAACCAGCACAACTATCCAGGTGGTCTCTGGAAGCATCAGTTAGTCCATTAAAATAGATATCAAGTATTTCATTTTTCTTGAGAGGATGATCAGGAAAATCATTAAGTAATTGGAGAAGCCTCCCCCAAGCTTGTGGGAGACTCTCTTCTTCAACTTGCACAAAATTATATATACCCCTTAACGCAGCTTGTTGCTTAAAATTCATAATGTCGTTTCTAAGAGAGATGATCTTAGCGGGAGGAAAATACTTAGAGATAAAAGCATCTTTGCACTTATTCCAAGAATCAATACTATTTTTAGGCAAAGACGAAAATCAAGCTTTAGCACGATCTCTAAGAGAAAAAGGAAATAGCTTCAATTTAACAATATCATTGTCCACATCTTTCTTCTTTTGCATATCACACAAATCAATGAAGCTATTTAGATGACACTACTAGGAAAAGGTATGCTAGTGGCACACCAGTTTTGCCTTCTAATGGCGCACTACTGGTGCCCCACTGGCATCACGCCATTAGAATAAATTCTAATGGCGCACCGCGGGTGCGCCATTAGTATCTGGTGTTCTAATGGCGCACCACGTAGTGCGCCATTAGTATAGCCTGCAGTGCGCCGTTAGAATGCCTCCCAGGGGGCCATATGTACCCATGTGCTTTGGCATTCTAATGGCGCACCAGTGGGTGATGCGCCATTAGTGTGATTATCACAGTGCGCCATTAGTGTCTTGTGTGGTGCGCCACTAGTATGAATATTAGGGATTTTTTTTCATTTCTGATATTTTCACAGGTTACAAAATATATTATTGTACAGAATTTAGACAACAGCACACAGCAACAGCAGATTCATCAAATACAATAGAAGATTAGTCTCCGAATACAATTCATCATATTAGTCTCCGAATTCAAAAGAACGAACAAAGATAGAACATTACAAGTCTCGAGACCGCGAGTAGCGAGTTTGTCGAAAGTAATACTAATCCTAACAAGTCCTACTAATCATCATCATACAACTTCTACTCGTTATTAATAACAAGTCATACGATCATCATCTTGATAGTCATCGAACCAACCCTACTTAATTGTTCTTAGCACATGATCATCAGTATTAGGCAGGACCTAAATACCCTATTTAAGGTAAAATAGCATAAAACAATATAGACCCTGACTCTCCATTATGAAGAATGGAGATCATCCTGTCTCCAATTCTTGCGCTTCGCTTCCTTTTGCTTCCAGGAACCTTCTTACGACTGTCCATACATTTTTTCCATTCTTTGATTTTCATGTCTCCAGTTCTTTTAGAAATCCAGTATGGACAGTTGAGATTCGTAGGATGACCTGGATATATGTTCAAAACATGAAGGCTGGCATTTTGATACATCAAATGAGGCACACAATCCTCTGGGATTCTCTGTTGAAAAACATAGTAATAACTACATAGTTATCAATGATGTACTAGTTTTAGAAGTATGCAAAAGATGCACGAATGTCGTAATAGTAGAAAATCTTACCAGGGTATCTCCATGGTAGTTACCGTAGTTCAACACGTGCACTAGTGGCATGTATTGACCATAATGTTGAGGAGTTTTACAATAGATATTGTAATTCTCAAGATCAGTACAAAATCCGACCAGATGATTTTTCTCCTGATAAGTTAACTCGGAGCCATCGGTGTAGTGGGTTTTGTCTACCATGTTCCACACATTGTTTGAACAATCAAAATAAGCTGTCAATGGAAATAAGCTGTCAACTATTTTGAAATGAACAATATAAATTAGTTAATAATTAAGTATGTTTAAGAAACTCACATAGCGGTAGAACTGGAGGCGTATCAACAAGGACCCAAATGTCCATATTGTCTTGGTCGATGTCAGGATCACCAAGATCCATGGTGACAAGCATACCCTCATCAAAACCATACATCTTGCAAAATTCTTCCCAATTTTTGCAACCAAAATGGGTTACGCTCCCAGAATTATACAGATTTACTTCAAAATCTACATCATGATGAGTCCTTAGGTGAATTTTCTTTGTTTCATAATTTTCATGGTCTTCAAAATCCATCCTCTCCAAGACATACCGTCTTGCATGGCATGGGATAAGCTATACTCGAATTGTAAAAGATGAAAATTACATGTTGAAATAGTTGAAGTCATGCTTAATTATGAAAAAACAATTGTCGTCGTTGCGTACCGTTTCAACTTCGAAGGTCTCCTCGAGCTTAATGCTGAAGCGCCGATCATCGTCCAGGTGAGGCCTGTCGCACAGACCTCGATTCATCGTGGCACCAGCCGCACTCCCCCGGGAGACTTTTGTCGTCCGATGACGACATTTTCTACGTTCATAACTCAAAACTACATCATCTCTGTTAGGTCCAATAAGATAATCCACAGTGTGGTGAAAACACGCCCTTCGAACTGGTTTGAGCAATTTGTGAATGGAGATGGTCTAAGATTTTCAGTAGTAAGAAGTGAAGTGGTAATTTTGAGAGCAAATGGTTAGGATGAGTGGTTCCTCTTCCAGATTAGGGTTTATCGATGACGAGCAACTGACATTAGTAATAACTATGAGTTGATATCCTACTTAATTAAGTACTAAGATACCCCGGCCCATGCATTTGTCGCAAGTACCCCATATGTCCTATTTTTAGCAAAGTCATGCTAAAATTCACGAAAATTTTTAGCATGACCTTTGCTGAAAATAGGACATATGGAGTACCCGAATTTGCCGGAACGGAAGTTAATCGACATTGCGGCAAACTCAAGTGCCTCTCGGGGTACCTGCAAAATCATCACGACACGATGGTCCGAGACAAAACCCAGCAAACTCCTTCCCTTCACTCGGGGTACAGCAATATATCTTCTAGCCATGAAAATATAATACCAACTAGGATTGGTATGACCTTCGTTTTTCATTTTCTGTATGATCAATTAAATCTTCTGCAAGCTTATATGAAAAGGTTCAGCAACTTGAAACGTAACTCTTGCTTGGTGCTCCAAATCATTTCATTTATATTTTAAATAACAGTAGGAATTATTTCATAATAGAATTTACCCCAAAAACAAATTCCTTTAATGCCATTTTCAAACTCTGAGTTACCTCTGTTGCACTAAAACTAATTCAAATAATTTTTATAAAATTGCCACAAAATTTTTGGGAGACCCTATAATTCCTATAAATCATTTTTTGAACAAAGACCCATCCTACTCTTTTGAAATTTTTTAGAGAAACACCCACTTTTCCATTCTGATCCATTTTCAGTTTACAACTACAACCCTATTTCCCCAAGCTCCTAAAAATCTACAAAAATATCCCAACACAAGAACAGTACCTACACTCCTTTTTCCCAAACATCTCCTGATCACAAGTTCTAAATTTTCAATAGGCCACATGGATTTGCTGAATCGGCATAAACCTTTCAAGTACCAAAATTCACTAGACAAACATGAATCTAAACTGAACAAAATTACAGAATTAATAGGTTGCAAGTGCAGTACACAAATTACACAAATTTCAATAGGCCACATGGATCGCAAGTGCAGTACACAACTTACAAAATTTAACTAATTCTCCCATGAAAGAACAGAGTAACAAATTCAGTTTTACAGATCAACACATAATCACTAGACAAACACGAATCTAAACTGAACAATTAATAGGTTGCAAGAATATATAAAATCTGAACATTACACAATTCTAAACAATACACTTCTCAAATTCATAGAAATTTGACAGAGAGAGAGGGAGACAGCAAGGATTGAGCAAGAGTTACAACAATATTGAGCAAGGATTCTAGTATAATTTTGTTCAGCTGAACAACAAGCTGTGGTGGCAGTAAACATTACTAGTGCACTAGGTCATGGGGAATGGTGGAGAGAGGGAGGAAGGAGGAAGGAGGAAGGAGGAGAGGTACCTGGTCGCCGGAGGGGTCGGGGTCGGGGTCGGCGAAGGGGTCGGGGTCAGGGTCCAAGCTCGTCCGGGTCCTCGCTCGTCGCGGTCGAAGGAGAGCAGAGGCCGGTGGCGGAGGACGGCAGGGGCAGGCGGGGTGGGTGCATCGGGGCCGCGCTCGCCGGCTGCTGCAGGGGCCGGAGGAGGCCCTCGCTCGTCGGAGGGAGGAGGAGAGGAGAGGAGCGGGCAGCGCAAGACCACAGCGGCGCCGACGGCGTGCAGGCGCGGCGGACGGAGGGGGCGGAGCAAGGGGGCGGCAGCGTACGGGGTCGAGTGGGGGATGTGGCGAGAGGGAGGGAGGGAGGCCACAGTGCGAGGGGAACAGGTGGAGTGGGGGGAGGGTTCTAATGGCGCACCTCTCCCTACTGCGCCATAAGAACGAAGATTCTAATGGCGCACCTTCCCTTGGTGCGCCATTAGAATTTTGTTTTAATTACTAGCCACTGGTCAGGTTATATTCCACCTAACCCTATCTCCATTAGAACACGCCCACTAGCCCGACTGGTCAGCACGCAGCACACACACTAGGAGGTCCTGGGTTCGATTCCCACGCTCCCCAATTTTTGTTTTTATGCATTTAAAATGTGGTTTGATATTTATTTGTGTTTAAATATGTTCAAACTTGTTTAAATCATAACAGTAATATTTTCATTTTTTATTTTCATTTTAAATTTATTTTAACCTTGTAATAAATATCCAAATACTCTAAAATAAATAAGAACAAATAATTAATAAAATGTGTACATTAACAATATGCCATATCCATCTCCATAGAAAAATGATACATAATATAATATGCCCACATACACACGCGGCCGACACGTCGTGATTCGATCTTAGCTATCTTTTCACAATCTTCTTGCCCTTCTTTCTCGCAAATGGAGTTCTTCTATTGAACGGACGTCCTTTAGGTAGGGTGGTCCTGCTTCTTCTTGTGGTGTATGGCACTTCATCGTCGTCGTCATGTTCCATCTTCGGGTCGCCGTACTTGTCGAAGTCTTGCTCATTGGCGACTCCATCCATTCCGATGATCTTCCTTTTGCCTCTCCTCACGACAACACGACTGGGCTTTGACGGGTAGGTAATGAAGAAGCATTGGTCCACTTGGGAAGCCAGTACCCCTGGCTCATTTTTCTTGGCCTTTTTGCCATTGCGACGACTTTCCGTGTCCTGCTTCGCCTCATTGTCAGCATCATTAGCGTGAAGCTCCTCCCTGATGCCCATTGATTTCAAGTATGCCCTTGCTTTCGGCCCATCTTTGGTCCTCTCTGGCATGTTGAGCAGGGTGCCAAGCAGACTCTCGCACACGTTCTTCATGATATGCATGACATCAAGGCTGTGAGGCACATGGTGGATCTTCCAGTACGGCAAGTCCCAGAAAACAAACCTCGTTTTCCATACCTTTAGCAGCGGCTCTGGCGCCTTTTGCTTCTTTCCCGGCTCTGGCGCCTTATGCTTCTTTCCCGACAGTGGGCAATCTTTCCAATTTTTCAACAGCTCGTCTATTTCCTCGCCGCTCCTCGTACCCGGGCATCTTCGGGGTTTGGTTTCACCATCGAACAGATCCTTGCGTTTTCTCCATGGGTCATCGTTGCGAAGCCACCTTCGATGTCCCATGAACACGGTTTTCGAAGACCCGGGATCTCTATCTAGCCGGCGATACATTGTGTCATCCATGCACCGGACGCATCCAGAAAATCCGTGGACCACCTGCCCCGCGAGATATCCGTAACCGAGATAGTCGTGCACCGTCGTGAGCAGTGCGGCTCTCATAGGGAAATATTCTTTCTCTGCGGCGTCCCACGTATTGGCTGGCGTTTTCCACAGCGTGTCTAGCTCCTCTTTCAGCAGCCCCAAATACAGATTGATGTCGTTCCCTGGTTGTTTCGGCCCTTCAATTAGCATACTCATGTGGATGTACTTCCTCTTCATGCACAACCAGGGGGGAAGGTTGTACATCCACACAAACACAGGCCACATGCTATGTGTGCTTCTCTGGCTGCCAAACGGATTAACTCCATCGGTGCTCGCGCCCAGCACGATGTTCCTTGGATCCTTTCCAAATTCTGGGTGTTCGAAGTTCAACGCTTGCCACTGGCTCCCATCCTTAGGGTGACTCAGCATCTTGTCCTTTTTATTTATCTCCGGATCATTTGCGTCATCTTCTCGCTTCTTCTCCTCCCTATCCGCGTGCCAATGCAGGAGCTTTGCTAGCTTAGGGTCCGCGAAATACCGTTGCAGACGAGGAGTGATCGGAAAGTACCACACCACTTTTCGAGGAGCTTTCTTCCTCTTCTTGTATCGAGTGACGCCGGACATATGGTAGACTCCGCGTGCTCGTCCCGATAAATGATGCAATTGTTCATGCACACATGGTATTTCACGTGCGGTAAATCCAGAGGACACACGATCTTCTTCGCCTCCTCGAAACTGGTCGGGCACTTGTTCCCCTTGGGAAGACGTTCGTGCTAGAATGACATGTTCTCGTCGAAGCATGTGTCGGTCATTTTGTGTTTTACCTTCATCTCCAGGGCCATGAGCGTTAGTTTCAGGCGGGTATCCTCGGGCCTGCATCCTTCATACAATGGAGTAACCGCGTCTATCTCCAGTTGATTCAGCTTGGCTTTCTCTCGGGCGGCAGCTCTTGCGTTATCCGTCTGCTTGAGAAGCAGCTCTTGAATATGAGGGTCCTGCACCCAGCCCATCGATGGTCCATCGTCGTCTGCTCCGGCATCTTCATCTTCATGATCACACCCCTCATCTTGATCTTCCACATCATCATGTCCGGCATCACCGTCGTGATCATGTCCTGGAGATTCTTCGTCATCTTCTCGCCCGCCCTCGCCGCGGTGGTTGTCTTGTTTCCCTTCCTCATTTGTTGCCCGGCCCCCATGGACGACTTCATAGTCATCTTCATCACCTTGCCACCGATAGCCATCCATGAAACCACGCAAGAGCAGGTGGTCCCGCACCTGCCCGGAATCCGGGTCCGCAATAAGGCTCTTCAGCTTGCATCTTCGACACGGACATCTTATCTCCGTCTGGTTCTTTTGAAGCATCTCGGCCTTCGCGGAGCTCAAAAACCTATTCACGATGCCTTTGGTCATCGTGCGGACCATGGTCGCCTGCAGGGTAGAGCAAAACGATATTTTAGAACCAAGAAAAAATTTGGCATGACTTTGCCTAAAAATAGGACCAAAAAGAATGCATAGTGCCAAAATTCTCGCCGAAACGGAAATGAATCAACATTTCGGCAAAATATTGGCAACTATCGCATTTCAAATACCGGTACCTGCAAACTCAAACATATATGCAACACCACAAACATACATAGATCTACCTAGGCCATAAAAAGTGCATGTGCACGTTGTTGTAGGGAGAAAAAAGTAGATCTACAACATAAACAAAGCTTTCCCCTTACTTAGCTATCAAAAAAGGTAATTTAACCACTGAATTTGGATGAATCTATGGTGCAAATGAGGTGAGGAGGAGGAGGCAGCCGAGACAAGCTTGGAGGAGGAGGTGGAGAGAATGAAGTGGGGTAAGTGAGTGTGTAGGTGGCTGTCCAAAATATCTAGCATGTCCCAGGTTACTAATGGCGCACCAATTGCAAATGCGCCATTAGTAACCTGGTTACTAGTGGCGCACCAGAAGATGGTGCTCCATTAGTATTTTTGAAAAAAAATAGTAGTGGCGCACGGGTGACTGGTGCGCCATTAGTATTTTTTTTAAATTATTACTAGTGGCACACTGAGTTAGTGGTGCGCCACTAGTAGTTGACACTAGTAGTGGCGCATGGGGTGGCTGGTGCGCCATTAGTATTTTTTTTTAAATATTACTAGTGGCGCACCGTTGGTCTGGTGCGCCACTAGTATCTTTCATACTAATGGCGCACCAACACATGGTGCGCCACTGCTATATAGTAGTGGCGCACCACATGTCTAGTGCGCCATTAGTAGCCATATCATCTATAGCCCTTTTCCTAGTAGTGTGAGTAGCGGCATCTTCACTAGGAAGGCCGGCGAATTGATCTTTCATAACAAGATTCAACAAAGCAGCATTAATTTCGCAAGATTCAGCATCGGTAAGAGGAGCAATCGGAGTACTAAGGAAATCATTGTTGTTGGTATTGGTAAAGTCACACAATTTGGTATTATCTTGAGCCATCGTGACAAGCAAACAATCCAACACACAAGCAAAAACGAGCGAGAGAAAGAAGCGAAAGGAAAAGAGGAGGACGGAAAAAGAGGGCGAATAAAATGGCAAGGGTGAAGTGGGGGAGAGGAAAACGAGAGGAAAATGGCAAATAATGTAATGCGGGAGATGAATTTGTGATGGGTACTTGGTATGTTGACTTTTGCGTAGACTCCCCGGCAAAGGCGCCAGAAATCTTCTTCCTACCTCTTGAGCACTGCGTTGGTTTTCCTTGAAGAGGAAAGGATGATGCAGTAAAGTAGCGTAAGTATTTCCCTCAGTTTTTGAGAACCAAGGTATCAATCCAGTAGGAGGCCACGTGCGAGTCCCTCGTACCTACACAAGTAAACAAACTCCTCGCAACCAACGTGATAAAGGGGTTGTCAATCCCTTCACGACCACTTCCAAAAGTGAGATCTGATAGATATGATAAGATAATATTTTGGTATTTTTGTATAATAAAGATGCAAAGTAAAATAAAAGGCAATGAAAATAACAAAGTGTCGGAAGATTAATAAGATGGAAAATAGACCCAGGGGCCATAGGTTTCACTAGTGGCTTCTCTCGAGAGCATAAGTATTTACGGTGGGTGAACAAATTACTGTTGAGCAATTGACAGAATTGAGCATAGTTATGGGAATATCTAGGTATGATCATGTATATAGGCATCACGTCCGAGACAAGTAGACCGACTCCTGCCTGCATCTACTACTATTACTCCACACATCGACCGCTATCCAGCATGCATCTAGAGTTTTAAGTTCATAAGAACAAAGTAACGCTTTAAGCAAGATGACATGATGTAGAGGGATAAACTCATGCAATATGAAATAAACCCTATCTTGTTATCCTCGATGGCAACAATACTGTACGTGCCTTGCTGCCCCTACTATCACTGGGAAAGGACACCGCAAGATTGAACCCAAAGCTGAGCACTTCTCCCACTGCAAGAAAGATCAATCTAGTAGGCCAAACTAAACCGATAATTCGAAGAGACTTGCAAAGATAACCAATCATACATAAATGAATTCAGAGAACATTCAAATGTTGTTCATAGATAAACTTGATCATAAACCCACAATTCATCGATCTCAACAAACACACCGCAAAAGAAGATTACATCAAATAGATCTCCACAAGAGAGGGGGAGAACTTTGTATTGAGATCCAAAAAGAGAGAAGAAGCCATCTAGCTAATAACTATGGACCCGAAGGTCTGAAATAAACTACTCACACATCATCGGAGAGGATATGGTGTTGATGTAGAAGCCCTCCATGATCAATGCCCCCTCCGGCGGAGCGCCGGAAAAGGCCCCAAGATGGGATCTCACGGGTACAGAAGGTTGCGGTGGTGGAATTAGGGTTTTGGCTCCGTATCTGGTAGTTTGGGGGTACGTAGGTATATATAGGAGGAAGAAGTAAGTTGGTGAAGCAACAGGGGCCCCACGAGGGTGGAGGGCGCGCCTGGGAGAGGTAGGCGCGCCCCCCTACCTCGTGCCCCCCTGGGTGATTCCCTGGCATGGACTCCAAGTCTTCTGGCTCACATTCGTTCCAAAAATCACGTTCCCGAAGGTTTCATTCCATTTGGATTCCGTTTGATATCCTTTTTCTGCAAAACCCTAAAATAGGTTAAAAAACAGTAATTTGGGCTGGGCCTCCGGTTAATAGGTTAGTCCCAAAAATAATATACAAGTGTATAACAAAGCCCAATAATCATTCTAAACAGAATATAATATAGCATGAAGCAATCAAAAATTATAGATACGTTGGAGACGTATCACCGTCCCGCAGGAGCGTGACGTCCTCAGGGCCCGGCACCGTTGGGACCCAGTGAAGAAGGTTTTTGAGGCGAACGAGGTCACGACGGAGTTCAAGAGACTCCTGGTAATTTTAGTTTCTGATCAATTCGACTGCACATTAGTCATATTTGTAAACGATCCTTGTGCCTTTTGCAGAGAGAGCGGCACAGGATTGCGGACGAAAGCGACTCGCCGTCTGAGGCGTTGGCAAGGCCCAAGTGGGACATTCCATTCAACCGGGTGTTGAACATACTGAAAGGACTCCCGGTGGATACTCGACCGTCGTATGGACGCGTGCACGGTGTCGGAGACGGCTCCACGTGGAAGAAGTACTACCATGAGACCACGGAGGAGAGAAAGGAACAACGGAGGTTAGAAGAAAACATCAACAAAAGGGTTGAGATTGCGGTTGAGAAGAAATCAAATCAGACAGTCGCAACAGCGGTAGCTGCCGCAAAACAGGTGATGGTAGATATGTCTACTACCTTGGTTCCGGCCGTTATCAATTCGAGCAGGAAAAATCCAAACAAAAATGCAATGGACTTTCCCCTTGCTGAATTCTTAGGGAGCAGCTCGACTAGCATTGCACCGCACCTGCACCTGCACCTGCTCCCGCACCGGCTTCTGCACCTGCTCCCGCACCTGCTCCCACACTGGCTTCTGCACCTGCTCCCGCACCTGCTCCCGCACCAGCTCCCGCACCGGACGTGCTCGGCGGTGCTTCGTCTTTGGCTGAGCTCGACGCCCTCACGGTATCTGTCACACCGGCCCCCTTCAATAAATGTATAATCTCCCGTTTTCATTGCCTTTCAGATGTCTCATGTCGCAGACTTTTCTTTGCAGGCCAACGAAACCCCGTGCACCATATTGTACACCATCGGCGACCAGAAGGTGGACGTGGGGAAGGCGACGATAATGAAGCCAAAGGAACCATTGTCCCACGGCCGGCCGATCCCCCCGGACGTCTTCAAGGTTTCCGTGGCCAGTGTCAAACCGGGCCATGAGAATTTGTCTCCTCCGGTACTAGGGGGGATGACGACGAGACCCCGCGGCAGCTTGGTGGTTGCAATGGGTGGGTCCTGTTGTGGCCAAAGAGTCTGCTTTGTTTGGAGGCGGCCGGGAGCACACCCACGAGCAGGCAACCTCAGCAAGGTATGAACATCAACACCCACCTATCCAATTAGCGTCGGGTGTCGGGCTGGGTGATAGCGGACGGGGTGAGGAAGAGGCTCCATTAGTCGCTGATGACGTCGCCATGGATGAGGATGAATCGGTGCCTGAATTGCCGTCTCCGGAGTCTGAACGTATTATGGACAACCTTTCGGTAAAGAAGCATAGGAAGAGACCGAAGAAAGGCAACAAAGCTGCTTTTATGATCTAGCCGCGTCAGCCGCCTAGGGTTCAAGACCGTGTAGATACCGCCGGTGCTGCAAAATGGCATATCCCCGGTAAACCAATCCTACCTGAAGGAGCGCTACTGTCCAGATTCGGCGATCTAGGGAGACTTCATGAGGATGTGCTGCGGATAGAGAAAGGCCTCATCGCCTCGAAAAATCCAGGATACCCACTCTACGTGGTTAACGTGTCGCGGCAATTGTTGTACGTTGACACATTCCCCGCGGAGAAGTTCTTCCTTCGATTCGATTACATCTTCGACATGTTTCACTTGAAGAAGCTGGATTTTACGTTTGTCCGCCTGTATGCCTTGCACATGAACTACCTCATCGGGGTGGAGCAGATACCTTATATCTGTGTCGCTGACCCGTACTTCATGCACGAGGGCTTCTTGGCAGTCTGCGCCTCGCACCGTGAACACGCGAGGAATTACATCGCCAGTTTCATGCTCGCCAATAAGGACAAGGAGGTGATTCTCCTGCCTTATCATCCCCTGTAAGTCATCTGCACGGATATCCTTCCTTTGATTTCAATCATTCATTTGCACGGTGGAGGCTAATTAATTTGAGGTGTACTTATTTTGCGCAGCGGCGGGCGTGCCGTCCTCATCATCCTCTACCCCTGATACTCCCACGCTCTTTACTTGGACTCATCGAAGAACATTACCAAAAAGGATTACACCCACATCAAGGATGTTCTCGACAGTGCTATATTTTACTACGACGCACAGGGTGGAGAGTTCAAGGTCAAGAAGACAAGGGACGGCAGGCCCGCCTTCGGCCATAAGACCGACATCTGCTGCATCCAGCAACCGAGTGATTCTCATAATGATGGATTCTATGTCCTACACCACATGCTGGAGTACAGACGGGATAACCAGAACCTTCGCATGTCACCTAGATCCGGCGATGCCCATATTCTGGAATGGGCAAAGAAATTAGGAAATATTGAGGATCATCGACTTCGAGCTGAGTTCTATCACATCCAACGCGAACTTGCCCAAATAATCATGAAGGAGGTCATCAAAAAAACAGGGATGTTCTACGAAGAAGGACAAATGTCGCGGGAAGACGTCCGAGCACGTGTAGAAGCTCAGTGTCTCGACCTGAAGCCTTTCACTAAGCTCGGTGACTATCTCCCTGACTTGGATGGATGGTGCCACATGTTGTGATTGTCGATATATGACAATGTGTCCGTTTAGTCCATACTTTATGTATGACGAAACTTTGAGTTATGCACGACGAAACGTTATTTGTGATGTAATTAAACCGTCCTCCTCGACTAGCGACGATCACTCTAGTTAGGGAATTTTGGGTACGATGAAATTTGTTATTTATGCTTATGATATGTTGCTTCTATTTTTGCCAAGTCTGTCTCTTTCTGTTGCTCAACTATATATGTTGCATATCATCGACTCATGTGACGATGCAGGTGCATAGATCATCGATGGCGAAGAAATGCTACGCCAGGAGTATATATACGACGAGCGGCCGGTGTGTCAGGCCCAGGTGTACTGGTTTCCGGCTTCCGAGCGATAGCCAGTAGTTAGTTTAGGTTCACGCTAATGCGAGAGAGGGATACGAACTTATGTACTGCATAGTTCCGCTTCCACTCATAGTGATAGCTCTTCTCGCATATATCATTGTTTAGATGGATGACGATGTAGTTCCAAGTAATCGAGACTTGTATCACTATTTTCGAGATGATGATGAGATACCACTTTGTGTTGGATGATGATTATGATGAGACTATTTGTATGTATATACTATGATTACATGTGTGGCCTCGCAGCCATTTGTATGTGTATCATGATGACATTTGTATCTGCTAAAGATTCTTGTATAAAGCCTGTTCAAATACAAAACAAATATGCAGAAAAAAACAAAAACTACTAAAATTAGCAGTAGCGAGTGGAGAAAGTACCAGCAGCGTGACAGTAGCAGTAGCGCGTCCAGCACAAGCACACTAGTGCTATTAACAGTAGCGAGCTTGTACGAAGCACGCTGCTGCTACACTTGTATACCAGTAGCGCGGGCGCCCACGCGCTGCTGCTAAGTGTTAGTTGCGGCGCCTTATTAGTAGCGTCGGTACCCACGCTACTAATGTACCTAAAACCCGCGCTGCTGCTAGGCTTTTCCCTAGTAGTGTGAGTGTGCGAGAACCACATATATAACTAGGGAGATAGACGTTTGGGGGCGACGTTTTGTGTGTATGGGAAAGATACACTCTATATAGTGTGTTTTCTTGGGAAAGAGAGTTGTCGGTAGACCTAGAGAGTGGGGGAAGAGATGTGTGCATGCCCGAGAGACAAAGTGATAGAGACCTATATTGGGGTCCGGACGTAAAAGAGAGAGGGGTGTTAATTTGTCTCATGGTTTCATGTCCGATGGAGATAACGACTTGTGGGGGGGTGGCTTCAAATAAAGAGTGAGGTGTCTATATTTGAGAGACTTCAGCGTAACTGAGATATATATGGTCGATAGTGTGTGCACTCATGGTTGATCAATTTGTTTCACAGTTTGGACTATAAGATAATGATACTTTTGAACATGCATGATATACTTTAAAGTACCAGAATTACAAACCTAAGATTGGAATTTTGAATTCAACTTCGTTATTAGTTTTTGTAATTCATTTAAGCGGAGGTACATTTTTAATCCAGGATTTTGTGATTTCAAATTCATATATCAAACCTAGAGATATACACATACGGGCATGTTCAAACCTTATAATCATCCACTTTATTCATACACATACACATTTTTTTTGTCATCATATTTAGGATAAACCCATTTGGAATTTCATTTGAATTGGGCCATATGATGGTATTTGCTTCCACTAGCTCAATGATCCATATTTGAATTGAATGGACAATCTAAGTTTCGAGTTGGAGACATTTTTGAAAGTTGCACTTTTTTTGCCCGCAAAACAAATAAATTCTCGGCCATGATATCATAGTCGGTCGTACAAGAGCAGAACACTTAATTCCAATCGCCAAAAGCTTTCAAATTTCCCGCTCACATCGAAATATCTTGCGCTCGAAAGTTTAGCCCTGTGATATTCCTGTTTTACCCCTGCCACATGAACGGAAAAGGGCTACTTTCGTAACTCCATTGTTTTCCCCTCTTTGCCCCCAACATTCTTCCATAGAGCCCCTCCCCTTCCCCTCCCCGCCCCAACCACGCCAAGCTGCCGAATCTAGTCCTCTGCCGCCGCGGTGGACCTCACAGCCCGCCGGATCTACCTTCCGCACCTTGGAACCTCCAACTGGCAACTCACCACTTCACCGGAGCCGCTTCAGCGACTGGCTTGTCCACCGCTCCAGATCTCCTTGACCGCCATCATGGTCCACCGCACCGGATCTGCTTCATTGGCGCCCTCGTCTACAACAGTATAGGCCCTTCATCGACTCCCTCGTCCGCCGCAACAGATCTGCCTCACGAAAGCACTATACACCTTCGGTTTTTTTCTTCTTTGTCATGGAACTGTTCACTTACCACAGATGAGCTTTCTCGTATGTCGACAAGCAACGCAATCGAAGCACCAGAGCCGCTTTAGGAACGGCGACAATCAGCCCAAACTCAACCGCAACACGAGCAACATCGACGATCCTTAGCTATCAAGTATGAAAATGGTACCCAAGCCGCCGAGAATCAGGTACTATTATCCAACGGCCGGCGCCTACGTTCACTTTCTTAGCATAAGCACCGCACCTTTTAATTTCTTCAGGGCATCATTCAATTTTTACGTCTCCAACGTATCTATAATTTATGAAGTACTAGCAAAAATGCCCGTGCGTTGCAACAGGAGAAAATTAACTTCCCTAGCACAGACTAAGATATAAAACATTATTTAATTTATGATCCACGATAATTATTCCCAAGATGAAAAAGAATTATCTTTTCAATCATATCGTCTTTGCAAAATGATCACAGTTCAGTTTGCGACTTCATAGTTTCATTCTCATCTCTCCATGCCACAATCAAATGAGAAGAAAGAAAAAAATGTTTCGGAATAGGCCCATCTTGGCCACTGTAGGGGAGAAATAGAAACGTATTATTTTTCACTGCTCCATAATAGAATTGAAGAAATAAAAAGTGTGGCGTAGCCTAGGTCGGCCCACGTGTCGGAGAAACATAAAAGGTGTGTGGTACATTGGTAGATAGATGACAGCCGAAACTATAATTGGACGGGAGAATCCTTCCTTCCTTTAATATTAGTATAATAATTTGTATATATAAAAAGGGATTAGGGCAACAAAGGAACATGAATTTTACATCGGGGCAAAATTTTAATGACCTCATCGAGGCGATGACGGAGTTTGCAACATCTGGATCATGACCATGGATGGCACGGATCATGTTACGTGCAGCCAACAACAACAATCAAACCATCAACAAAATCTAGGAGGTTGACAGCATCTCGATGAATATTGTTGTGGGTAATTGGAAATTTTCTTACATAACACGATGATTATTTTTTGAATGGATGAACATTTTTTATAATTTGCAATTTTTTCAATAGGCACACATTTTTGGAATGGGTGAACATTTTTTGAAATGAACACTTTTTGTTTGACGAACATTATTTTTTAATGCATGAGGATTTTGAATCAGTGAACTTTTTTGAATCGATGAACTTTTTCGAAATTCACGGTCATTTTTTATTTTTGTGAACATTGTTTTAAAAATTCATGAACATGTTTTGACTTTTCAGAATTTTTGTTAAATTCGTAAAGATTTTACTACTTCAGGAACATTTTTAAAAATTCACATTTTTTAATTTGGAACTTTTCTGGAATCCTAAATTATTTAAAAAAGAAAAAAAAAAGAAATAAGAAAACAGTGGTGTCCCTCCCCGCTCATGGGCTAGCCTAATAGAGCGCACGGTTTCTAAAACATTTTTCAATATTCACATTTTCTTTTGAAATTTGGAACTTTCTAAAATCCCAAATTATTTTAAATAAGGAAAAATAGAAGAAAGAAAAAAAAATGAAATAAGAAAAGGGGTGGCCCCGCCTCGTTAATGGGCTGGCCCATTAGGGCGCGCGGGAGAGGAGCTCCTAAAAGGTTGTATTCCTCTATCTATCCAACAACACTATGGCTAGGTGGATTGGTTGTTCCATTGTGTTTGAACATAATATAAAGGGGTCAAGGTTCAAGTCCTTGCGGAAGCATTTTTTATTTTTTTAATATAGAACGGCGACAGACGAAAAAAACATAAAACGTACAAAAAAACATCTAATGGACCAAAAATAGTGGAGAAACAATCCGTCCTTTAATATTAGGTATAGATTCATGCCATGTTTACAACAATTTTATATGGTTTCGATATGATTTGCATGGAACTAACCCGGACTGACGCTGTTTTCAGCAGAACTACTATGGTGTTGTTTTTTCTGCAGAAATAAAAGTTCTTGGAATGGGTTGAAACTATTTGATGATTTTTTTGGAACAAAAGAGACCCTTGAAGCTTCGTGGAAGGACCAGAAGGTGATGGAGTAGGGCACAAGACACCGGGGTGCGCCTGGGCCCTTGTCCGTGCCCTGGTGGGTTGTGCTCACCTCAAGGCCCATCTTCGCGTGAAACCGACGCCAAAAAATCCTATAAATAGAGAAACCATCAGAAATAACCCTAGATCAGAAGTTCCGCCGCCACAAGCCTTTGTTCACACGAAAAACCAATCTAGACCCCATTTCGGCACCCTGCTAGAGGGGGAGATCATCATCGGTGGCCATCTTCATCATCCCGGCGGCCACCATGATGAGGAGGGAGTAGTCCACCTTCGGGGCAGAGGGTTTGTACCAGTAGCTATGTGTTTAATCTCTCTCTCCCTCTCTCTCTCTCTCTCTCTCTCTCTTTCTCTCGTGTGCTTGAGATGTCACGATCTTGATGTATAGCGGGCTTTGTTAATATAGTTGGATAATATGGTGTTTCTCCCTCTCTATCTCATTGTGATGAATTGAGTTTTCCCTTTGAGATTTTGTTGTTATCGGATTGAATACTTTTATGGATTTGAGAGCACTTGATATATGTCTTGCATATGAATACCCGTGGTGACAATGGGTATTATTTTGATTCACTTGATATATGTTTTGGCACTCAACTCACGGATTCCCGTGGTGACATTGGGGTAATCTATGCATAGGGGTTGATGCAGGTTCTCGTCTTTGTTTCTCCGGTAGAAATATTGTGGTACTCTTTGAGGTTCTTTGCGTTGGATCAAGTATTATGAATCTGAAATTGTTTGATGCGTATCGTATAATTAACTCATGGATACTTGTGGTGACATTGGAGTATCTAGGTGACATTAGAGTTAGTTGATGCGTATCATATGCTGTTATTTTAGTACGAATTCTTGGATAGATCGAACGGAAAGAATAACTTTGTGTTATTTTAGTATGAACTCTTGAATAGATCGAATGGAAAGAATAACTTTAAGGTGGTTTCATATCCTACAAACAATTTCTTCTTATGTTCTCTGCTAGATAAGAACTTTGGAGTGATTCTTCATCACACACTGAGGGATGGTTATATGATCCAATTAGGTTAGCATTGTTGAGAGATTGCACTAGTGAAAGTACGGACCCTAGGCCTCATTTTCAAGCATTGCAATACCGTTTATGCTCCGTTTTATCAATTGCTACCTTGCTGGGTTTTTTTTCTTATTACAAAAACCAATATCTACTATCCATATTACACTTGTATCACCATCTTTCGCCGAACTAGTGCATTTATATAAATTACCATTATACTTGGTGTGTTGGGGACACAACACTAGTAGAAAAACAACTTTTAGTACCAGTTCGTAAGGACCTGTAGTATCAGTTCTGGAATCAGCAGTAAAGGGTGGAGACTAAAGGTCCCCCCTTTAGTCCCAGTTCAACACGAACCGGGACCAAAGGCCCACCACGTGGCACGAGGCACGTTGTGGTCTGGGGGATTTTTTTTGAATTTTTTTAAATAAAGCAAAAACAGCCCGCCTACTGGGCCGCCACGGCCTGCATATGACTAGAAACCCGACTTCTAGTCGGGTCCGGATGCAGGCCCGTACGGCCTAGTAGGCCCCACAGGGCATCACAGGTTCAATAGGCCCACAAAGGCCTGCTCAGAGAGGAGCTCGACATGCTAGCCGCGGCGGGGCTTATAAACCAGTGCGAGCTCCTCTCAACTAGCGAGGTGGGACTAAACATTGTGCACTGCGGGTGGCAGCGCACCACCTTTAGTACCGGTTGGTGGCTCCAACCCGTACTAAAGGGGGGGTCTTTAGTACCGGTTGGAGCCACCAACCAGTACTAAAGGCCATCACCCCTTTAGTACCGGTTGGAGCCACCAACCGGTACTATAGGTCACAAATGAACCGGGACTAATGCATAGTCGTTCGAACCGGGACTAATGGTACCATTAGTGCCGGTTAATTTACAAACCGGGACTAATGTGTCTCACGTAAAGTAGTTTTTCTACTAGTGCAATAGACTTTTTGTTATTTGGTTGCAGGGTTGTTTGAGAGAGACCATCTTCATCCTACACCTCCCATGGATTGATAAACCTTAGGTCATCGCTTGAAGGAAAATTGCTACTGTCGTACAAAACTCTGCGCTTGGAGTCCCAACACGAGTCTACAGGAATAAAGTTGCGTAATAGACATCAAGCTCTTTTCTGGCGCCGTTGCCGGGGAGGTTAGGTAAGCGACACTCGCATCCCATCGACGAAGCTCTTTTCTGGCGCTGTTGCCGGGGAGTTGGGTGCTTCAAGGTATATCTTTAGATCTTGCAATCGAATATTATAGTTTCTTGTTTTATCACTAGTTTGGTTTATAAAAGAAAACTACAAAAAAATGGAATTGAGGTGGCATAATATTATTTGTCTTTATCATGTATTTCTTGAAAATGATGGAAAGGAAAATTGTGCTCAATTGTTATAAGAAGAATGCTATAAAATGTTTGGCATAGAATCTTTGAATGATGTGCATGATTGCAATGTTGTTAGTATGAATTCTTTGAATATCCATGATGCTAACAATATGCAAAGGCATAAGCTTGGGGATGCTATGTTTAAAAGATGATATTTTTTTGTCCCCCAAGTTTTGATGTGGAAATTTGTTATAATGAAAGCATGCCTCCTATGTATGATGATTATATTGATGAAAGTGGATTTGGAGAGGTCATGACTTTATTTAATGATGATTCGACAATTTTGGAAGAGGTTCCAGTTGGCTATGACAACGAAGTTCCTATCTATGATGATTATGGTGATGACGTATATGTTATATAGAATAATTATAAGCATGAAACATGTCATCTTGATTTTAATTTTCAATCCCATGATAGTTATTTTGTTGAGTTTGCTCCCACTACTATTCATGAGAATAAATTTGCATATGTGGAGAGGAATAAAATTTCTATGCTTGTGGATCAAGAAAAGAGTGCTTTATGTGATGGTTATATTGTTGAATTCATTCATGATGCTACTGAAAATTGTTATGAGAGAGGAACATATGCTTTTACATATCGTAATAATATCAAGTTTTCTCTTTATGTGTTGAGAATCCTGAAGTTATGTTTGTTTTGCCTTCCTATGCTAGTTGATTCTTGCTCCCATAATTTGCTTGCTCACAAAATCCCAATGCATAGGAAGTGGGTTAGACTTAAGTGTGCTTGCCATGTGATTCATGATGCTCTTTTTCATTTTTCAATTCTTGTCTTTTATGTGAACGTCATTTAAATCATCATGCCTAGCTAAAAAGGCATTAAAGAAAAGCGCTTGTTGGTAGACAACCCAACACTTTTACCTACTATTTTTGTGTGCTCACATGATTAAGCTTCTGTATTAATCATGTTTTATTGCTTTTCCAATAAAGTGCCAAGTAAAGCCTTTGGGAGAGTGTGGATGATAGTTGACTTGATTCTGTGCAAAAACAAAAACTTTTGCGCCCAGTCCAAGAATTTCTAAACTTCACTGGAACGTGATTTTGATCTAAAATTTTTACAGACGATTTATATACAAATTATCTAGGTTGTCCTAATTTTTCAGAATTTTTAGAGTTGTATAAGTATGGTCAAAGTTCGGATTACTACAGTATTTTTGACAGATTCTGTTTTCAATGCATAGTTTGCTTGTTTACTAGTTTCAATGGCTTATATTGCTTAATATAAATTGTGGAAATGATAAGGTACAGTAGGCATTGTGTCAGAACAATTATGAATCTTGCCTTTGACAGTACCAAAGTGAATGATTTGTTTTATCTATACCTAATAATAAAGGACGGAAGATTTCATAGTTCTCCATAGGTCATCCTTTTATATCCGTTGATTTTGTTTTAAGTATAAAACCCACGGTTGAGATTAAAAGTATGTCTAGAGTTGATTAAAATTACCCACCAATGCCACCCATAAGTGAGAAAAAAACGATTGGTTTTTCTTCTTGTCCGTCAAAGAGAACAATTCATAAAAAAATAACAATCTATCAACATTAGTCACTATACGTCAGGGGAGTCGAATTCGCCTCTTAAGCCCAGCTCGAGCCCAACTAAACCTGTGACACTCGACAATGGGACGCTCGCAGCATCTCTGGCTGGCCTTGGTGGATCAGGTCGTGCATCTGGCGCGGTCCATGCACGTCCGGAACACTATGGCTCATGGTGGTAACACGTGATGCTCTTAGCCAGCCTGGCCAAGGCGCGTGGGCGCTCGGGGTGCGGTTGCTAGCATGGCATGGTAGCAATGATTAGGAGCGGTGCGGCGACTCCTGCTGGTAGGCGTGAAGCTCAAGGCAGTGCACACGGGATGAAGGTCAGTGGACAAGAGTGAGTGACGCGCATCTGCCAGCACAGGGGCTCGGCACACCAGCAGCAGCCGACAACATAGTGGGCGGCCAAGGCACGTCTACAACACTACGACTCCCGGTGGCACGCTGGCATGATGGTGCGAGTCTGCGACCAGGCGATGGCCAGCGGGTGTGGCTCGTGCGACGTGATGGTGGTAGTACACGTGCTCGCGGTGTGCCAAGCCAAGCGCGTGATTGGCAGCGGCAACGGGCCATGGTGGTGACGACTAGGAGTGGTGCGGCGACTCCTGGTGATAGGCGTGAAGTTTGCGCCAGCACACACATTGGGAAGGTCGCTAGGCGAGAGTGGGTGACGCGCATCTGCCGACAGGGGCTCGGCAAACCAGCGGTACCCGGCAACACAGTGGGCGGCAACATCATACCACGAGGCTAAAGCTAGCAGTTGCGCGAGCAAGCACGACAATCTGCGGAGCCTGGTGTGTGCTCCCTTTTATCTCCCATTGCAACGCACGGGCATTTTTGCAAGTCATACTAACCTATCTCACGAAGTTGCGTTAAGTTTTGTGTGATTGAAGTTTTCGGATTTTGGGTGAGATATCGATATGAGGAGAATAAGGAGTACAAGACCCTAAGTTTGGGGGTTCCCAAGGCACCCCCAAGGTAATATTCAAGAAAGATTCAAGCAACTAAGCTTGGGGATGCCCCGGAAGGCATCCCCTCTTTCGTCTCCAACATTATCGGTAATCAAACTTGGGGCTAGATTTTCATTCGTCACATGATATGAGTTTTGCTTGGAGCGTCATTTTATTTTGTTTTGATTTGCTTGCTGCTATCTATAGTATTGTTTTGCCTCTTTAACTTCAATAAAAATGTCAAGTATAGCCTCTTCCTTGCTTATTTTGCAAGTATATGAGTTCTTGTTTCAAACCAGAAAGTTTATCGCTGTTGCAAAAATTCTCTAGAAAAATCAGACTGTGATAAAATGTTGAAACCTTTTGCATAATAAGATCTGATAAATTTTCTACAGTGTGTTAAATTTTTAGAATTTTTTGAGTTAAATAAGGATGAATACCTCTTCATCCATTACAGATTGTCCTGTTTTGGCAGATTGCTGTTATAATTTCATTGTATGCATATGTTTGCGTGTTTAATGATTCTATTTGAGGATAGGAGTATTAAATATGCAGAGGCACTTAGTATGCAATGTTGAATAATAATTTTAGTAATTTCCTACAGTAGAGAATGATAAGGTTTTGCATTGATTTATACTAACGTATCTTACGAGTTCTTGTTTAGTTTTGTGTGGATGAGGTTTTTAAGAATTAGGGAAACCGTGTTATGAGAGAATGAAGAAGACACAAGAGCTCAAGCTTGGGGATGCCCAGGGCATCCCAAGTTAATATTCCAAGAAGTCTCAAACATGTAAGATTGGGGATGCCCTGGTAGGCATCCCACTTTTCTTCATCAACAATTATCTGTTAGCCTCGGCCGAGCCTAAGTTTTTGCTTCTTCACATGATGTGTGCCATTCTTAGAATTTCATTTTATTTTGTTTTGCTTGTTGTTTTAATATCTATACCTAATAATAAAGGACGGAAAATTTCATAGTTCTCTATAGGTCATCCTTTTATATCGGTTGATTTTGTTTTAAGTATAAAACCGACGATTGAGATTAAAAGTATGTCTAGAGTTGATTAAAATTACCCACCAATGCCACCCATAAGTGAGAAAAAAATGATTAGTTTTTCTTCTTGTCCATCAAAGAGAACAATTCATAAAAAAACAATCTATCAACATTAGCCACTATACGTCAGGGGAGTCAAATTCGCCTCTTAAGCCCAGCTCGAGCCCAACTAAAACTATGACACTGGACAAAGGGACGCTCGCAACAACTCTGGCTGGCCTTGGTGGATCAGGTCATGCATCCGACGCGGTCCATGCACGTCCGGAACACTACGGCTCATGGTGGTAGCACGTGATACTCTTAGCCAGCCGGGCCAAGGCACGTGGGCGCTCGGGGTGCGGTTGCTAGCACGACATGGTAGCGACGATTAGGAGTGGTGCGGCGACTCCCGTTGGTAGGCGTGAAGCTCGCGGCAGTGCACACGGGATGAAGGCCGGTGGACAAGAGTGAGTGACGCGCATCTGCGGGCACAGGGGCTCGGCACACCAGCAGCAGCCGACAACATAGTGGGCGGCCAAGGCACGTCTGCAACACTACAGCTCCCGGTGGCACGCTGGCATGATGTTGCGAGTCTCCGACCCGGCGATGGCCAGCGGGTGTGGCTCGTGTGACGCGATGGTGGTAGTACATGTGCTCGCGGCGTGCCAAGCCAAGCATGTGGTTGGCAGGGGCAACGGCCATGGTGCTGACGACTAGGAGTGGTGCGGCGACTCCAGGTGATAGGCGTGAAGCTTGCGTCAGCACACACATAGGGAAGGTTGCCAGGCGAGAGTGGGTGACGCGCATCTGCCGGCAGGGCCTCGGCAAACCTGCGGTAGCCGGCAACGAAGTGGCTACAACATCAGACCACGAGGCTAAAGCTAGAAGTGGAGCGAGCAAGCACGACAGTCTGAGGAGCCAAAGCACGGCGGTGTGCTCGACCAGCACTGGCGTGTGCTCCTTTTTATCTCCCGTTGCAATGTACGGGCATTTTTGCTAGTAAAATACTTAGATCTGAAACTTTTAAATAAGAGAGAGTCCCCCAATAGCGACCCGTTTACATAACTACTTGCTTGATCTCCCCTTATATATTGTTGGAGTAGCTTGTTATTTACTCTTGTGCTTCACTCATATCTTATGAGTAAATTGTTGAATGAATTGAATATAATGAAGTTGAAATTATATGTTCATATGATGCCTAGTAGTAGCTTCACGTTGGGTTTAGAAAGTGAAATCTTTTGAAGCTTGACAATCACAATATTGGTCATACAAGCAATTCATGAATGATTAGTATAAGGAAGAGAACTTTCACATGCAAATATATTATCTTGGAAATCTTCTATGCTTGTGAATACCCATTAATTATTTTCAAACTTGAGCAAATTAGTTGTAGTTGGACAAGGAAGAAAATGTAATGAGTTGTGGTTGTGTATATTTGCATAGAAGTTATATTGTCATAGATCCTCCAACATGTGGTGTTTGCCTAGGATATTTTGCTAGCCAAAAATTTGTACTGGGTAGAGATACTACTTGTGCATCCAAAAACCCTTAAACCCCGTTTCTTGCCATGAGTGTCCACCATACCTACCTTTGGATTGAATATGATCCGTCAAGTAAGTTGTCATCGGTGCATAAAGCAATAAAAATTGCTCCTAAATATGTTTGATCTTTTATTGTAAGGGAAAATTGAGCGTTGTATGAACTTGTGATGGCAAAGTAATAAAAGCGACGGACTACATAATAAAGGTTTCTATCATAAGGGGCAATATAATGTGACGTTCATTTGCATTAAGAGCTTGGGCATCCAAATAAAAACCACATGGAAACCTCTGCTTCTCTCTGCGAAGGGCCTATATTTTACTTTTCAGTATTTACTTTTATGCAAAGAGTCAATAGTATGAATTCTATTTCAACATCAAGTATTCTCTAGTTGGCAAGCATCAAGTGGTGGGGAAAGATCTAGGCACATATGACCAGTCAAATATATTTGATCATGATTTATTATTGTTGACAATTATCTCTATGATAAATGAGTTGGGAGGCGAAACATTAAGCCCCTATCTTTCTCTGTGTTTGATGAATGCCATTTGTTCTAAGAATGTGCTTTGAGTTGTAGCAATCATGGAAGACTATATGATGATTGAGTATGGGGAGCTCTTACTTAGACTCTGTTGAATAAGTTGAATCGCAATTGTTTGGTGACTAAGAATATAGATTGTTGAGTTTCAAGAGAATTCATTGTTTGAACTTTAACATGTGAATTGGTTGCTACTTTACCATGACGAGTTTTATGAGAAAGAATTGTTGTTATGATGCTAGGAAAAGTGACTGAAATTCTCATTGATCAAACTTATGCACTTTGCTAGCATTCACACTTCATAAATTATTTCTTTTATCATTTACCTACTCGAGAACGAGTAGGAATTAAGCATGGGGATGTTGATACGTCTCCAATGTATCAATAATTTATGAATTATTCATGCCATGTTTACAACAATTTTATATGGTTTTGGTATGATTTGCATGGAACTAACCCGGACTGACGCTGTTTTCAGCAGAACTACCGTGGTGTTGTTTTTTTGTGCAGAAATAAAAGTTCTCGGAATGGGCTGAAACTTTTTGAAGATTTTTTTGGAACAAAAGATACCCCCAAAGCTTCGTGGAAGGACGAAAAGGTGAAGGAGTAGGGCACAAGACACCTGGGCAAGCCTGGGCCCTTTGTCCATGCCCCGGTGGTTTGTTCTCACCTCGAGGCCCATCTTCGCGTGAAACCGACGCCAAAAAATCCTATAAATAGAGAAACCATCAGAAATAACCCTAGATCAGATGTTCCACCGCCTAAAGACTATGCAGACACAAAAAACCAATCTACACCTCATTCCGGCACCCTGCCGGAGGTGGAGATCATCACCGGTGGCCATCTTCATCATCCCGGCGGCCACCATGATGAGGATGTAGTAGTCCAATCTTGGGTCTGAGGGTTTGTACCAGTAGCTATGCGTTTAATCTCTGTCTCTCTCTCGTGTTCTTGAGATGTCATGATCTTGATGTATCACATGCTTTGTTAATATAGTTGGATCATATGGTGTTTCTCTGTCTCTATCTTGTTGTGATGAATTGAGGTTTCCCTTTGAGATTTCGTTCTTATCGGATTGAATTTATGGATTTGAGAGCACTTGATATATGTCTTGCATATGAATAATCTGGTGACAATGGGGTATTATTTTGATTCGCTTGCTATATGTTTTGGCACTCAACCCGCGGATTCCCGAGGTGACATTGGGGTAATCTATGCATAGGGGTTGATGTAATTTCTAGTCTTTGTTTCTCCGGTAGAAATCCTGGGGCACTCTTTGAGGTTCTTTGTGTTGGATCGAGTATTATGAATCAGAAATTGTTTGATGTGTATCGTATAATTAACTCATGGATACTTGTGTTGACATTGGAGTATCTAGGTCACATTAGAGTTGGTTGATGCGTATCATATGGTGTTATTTTAGTACGAACTCTTGGATAGATCGAATGGAAAGAATAACTTTGTGTTATTTTAGTATGAACTCTTGAATAGATCGAACGGAAAGAATAACTTTAAGGTGGTTTCGTACCCTACAAACAATTTCTTCTTATGTTCTCTGCTAGATAAGAACTTTGGAGTGCTTCTTCAGCGCATGTTGAGGGATGGTTATATGATCCAATTAGATTAGCATTGTTCAGAGATTGCACTAGTGAAAGTATGGACCCTATGAGGGAGTCCTGGACTAAGGGGTCCTCGGGCGTCCGGCCTGTTAGCCATGGGCCGAACTGATGGGCTGTGAAGATACAAAGATCGGAGACTGCACGCCTGTCCGGACAGGATTCTCCTTGGCATGGGAGGCAAGCTTGGCGATCAATTATGTAGATTCCTTCCTATGTAACCGACTCTATGTAACCCTAGATCTCTCCGGTGTCTATATAAACCGGAGAGCATAGTCCGGATAGGCAGATACTCATTATCATAGTCATACAAGCTAGACTTCTAGGGTTTAGCCATTACGATCTCGTGGTAGATCGACTCTTGTAATACTCATATTCATCAAGATCAATCAAGCACGAAGTAGGGTATTACCTCCATAGAGATGGCCCGAACCTGGGTAAACATCATGTCCCCCGTCTCATGTTACCATCGACCTTAGACGCACAGTTCGGGACCCCCTACCCGAGATCCGCCGGTTTTGACACGGACATTGGTGCTTTCATTGAGAGTTCCACTGTGATGTCGACGACAGGATCGATGACTCACCTCATCCTTAAAGACGATATCACCGCCGGAGGAGCTCTGGCCCCAGGTCAAACTCTCCGGCTGGGCATCTTCACCATGTTCGCCCACTCGGCCATTAAGCCGACGATGACCTCTCGGGCCATCGAAAATCCCCTTCTTATCGACTCCAAACACTCCAAGCAGATGGATCCGGCAGAATTCTCGTCCTTAAATGAGCTCCTAGATCGCATCGCCGCACTGGGAATCGCTACGGATTACGATCGGATCGGGTTTAAACCCGACCAAAGAGAAATCAAATCTCCACTGGTCGCCCACCAGATAGCAATGGTCGAGGAGCAAGATGGCAACTCTCCTTCTATACTGAAGCCGGACTATGTTTGGGTCGCCGATCTTGAAGAACCAGATGATCACCAGCGAAAGGATGTGACCTGCCTTCCGAACATTGAATCGGATGGCGGGCCTAAACAATTAGAAGATACTCCGGTGCCCGGACTGTTGAGTCCGGAAGGCCTCCAGATTCCGGATGATCGATTGGGTCAGGGGCCGGATTTTATGCCATCCACCAACCCGGACATAAGCGATCTCATTAGCATAAAACAACAGTCTCAGGAAACGGTCCATCAGTTCTGGGCCAGATTCCTCCTTGTCAAAGACAAGGTAAAAGATTGCCGCGATGAGGACGCGACATCAGCTTTCTGCAACAATTGCGCGGACGAAGGAATCCTCAACACCATCAATCGCCGCCACATACTACACTTCACTGACTTGGCAACTATCGTACAGAAGTACAGCGCATGGAAAGCGCCTGGAGAGCTCAGGAAGCTTGCTGGGAGCCATCGGCCCCGACGCAACCCCTCGTCCAGGAGAAAAGGGCGCACCCTCGCGGCACGCCCATTCCAACAGCTAAAAAATATAAACCCATTACGCGTCACGGAACCGTTTTGGAAGGATGGCTCGATGGGCCATGCAAACTTCACACAACACCGGATACTATATCAACCCACAGCCTTAGAGCATGTTGGATACTCCGGCAAGTAGCCAAAAGCGATGAGGATATTCTTACCAAAATCGCCACAGAGCAACACCCTCCAGAAGACGACGACCCCAGAGTATTGACGTGCTTCGCGACATTCGCTTCAAACAATAAGCGCAAAAGGGCACTCCGCGACCTCGCCGAAGTCTACCAGATCGCCGCAATTGACCCTTGGAACGACACGGCTATAACCTTTAATGCCAGTGATGAACCTAAATACAGAACAGTCCGAGCACCAGCCGCATTAGTCCTCAGTCCTATCGTGGAAGGTTTTCGACTTACCAAAGTCCTCATGGACGGCGGTAGCGGACTAAACCTCATCTATGAGGATACACTCCACAAAATGGAAATAGACAGGAGCCGCGTCGAGCAAAGCAGCACAACCTTCCGAGGAATCATTCCCAGTCGGGAGGCGCGGTGTGCGGGAAAAATCACACTTGATGTGGTATTCGGCACGCCGCTAAATCCGTTGCCTGAAAAGAACTAAATAGTTCCGCCATGCTTTCTTACATTAAATTGTGTCAGTTTATATACATCATTAACTTGCTAGGTAGGAGTAACCAGCAAGCTAATTTGAGAATCATTAACCAGATGATTAAGGCATGGAGGTAGAAAGCAATCAAATCTATGGGCACCGGTTGTGGCCAAATTTATCTATATTCATAATATGCGTGCATGTTGCACAGGAAGAAATTAAGTCTACATTCGGTCCGGTGGTGGACTAATTAAACTGGATTCACGACATGCATGCATATGATGCACAAGAAGGAATTAACTCTGAATGCCCCGGTACTGGTCTAATTAGGGGCTACGGGATTTATGAGATGCATAATTAAAATATTAAAAGCAAAAATTGCATGTCATGATCAATTGGACATTGTGAGAGGGAGTTAAATCTGAATTCCAAGGAAAGACGAGAGATCAAATCTCCTAGATTTTAATGGAAGGAAAAATAGTGCATAGAGAGACTAAATACGGATTGGGCTAAGGGCACTTTGAACACATTATATGTACTTATTTAGATTTAGATACTCCCTCCTTTTTCCCTTTAAAGCAAGTAGTACTTTCTTTAACGAACACCTTCAAAAGTTGTTTCTCATCAAATTTAATTACACGTTAATTTTTTCTCCCGTTGCAACGCACGGGCATTTGTGCTAGTAACCTAAATACAGAACAGTCCGAGCGCCAGCCGCATTAGTCCTCAGTCCTATCATGGACGGTTTTCGACTTACCAAAGTCCTCATGGACGGCGGTAGCGGACTAAACCTCATCTATGAGGATACACTCCACAAAATGGAAATAGACAGGAGCCGCATCGAGCAAAGCAGCACAACCTTCCGAGGAATCATTCCCAATCGGGAGGCGCGGTGTGCGGGAAAAATCACACTTGATGTGGTATTCGGCACGCTGAAGAATTATCGGTCCGAAGAAATAACTTTCCAGGTGGCCCCTTTCAACAGTGGATATCACGCCCTGTTGGGGCAAGTGGCCTTTACACGCTTTCAAACTGTACCCCATTACGGGTATATGAAGCTAAAAATGCCCGGGCCCAACGGAATAATCACTCTCGTCAGCGACCCGGACATAGCACTCCGTGCCGAGAACAAAACCGCATCCCTGGCCCTCGAGGCATTATCTGAAGCCCTCGCAGCCGAAGAGTTAACCGCACTGCGCTCCACTGTGGATAGGGACGATGTGATCCTAGACAAACGGCCCAAATCCACCTCTTTCAAACCAGCAGAAGAAATAGTCAAATTTCAGGTCCATCCAACAGACCCGAAGAAGACAGCATCTATTGGAGCGCAACTCAACCCCATAGTTGACGCCGCGTTACGAGAATTCCTGCGCGAAAACTGGGATATATTTGCCTGACACCCCTTAGATATGCCAGGAATCCCACGCGACTTGGCCGAACACAGCCTCAATATACTGAGGGGATACAAACCGGTCAAGCAAACAATGTGGCGCTTTTCCGAACCCAAGCGATAAGCTATGGGGGAGGAGCTGGCCAAACTCATCGAGGCCGGATTCATTAGAGAAATAAAACATCCGTACTGGCTGGCAAACCTGGTGATGGTACCAAAGAAGGACAAATCCTTGTGCCTGTGCGTCGACTTTAAAGACCTCAATAAGGCTTGCCCTAAGGATACCTTCCCCCTCCCTTGCATTGATCAAATCAATGACGCTACCGCGGGACATGACTCATTGTGCTTCCTTGATGCATATTCCGGATACCATCAAATCAAAATGAAGGAGTCCGATCAAGCCGCAACAACATTCATTACCCCATATGGGCTGTTTTGCTTCAACACCATGCCTTTCGGGCTAAAGAACGCTGGCGCCACATACCAATGCATGATTCAAACATGCCTCGAGAAACAGACCAGCAAGATAGTTGAAGCTTATGTGGATGATGTGGTTATCAAAACCAGGCACGTCGAAACACTAATAGACGATTTTCATCTCACATTCAACAACCTCCGCACATATGACATCAAGCTCAATCCGGAAAAGTGTGTCTTCGGTGTCCCCACCGGAAAACTACTGGGGTTCATCGTTTCCAATATAGGAATTGAAGCAAATCCAGCCAAAATCCGAGCTCTGTCACAATTGGCTACGCCAACCGACCTTAAACAAGTCCAAAAACTCAATCCTGGCCGCTTTATCTCCAGATTGGGGGAAAAGGCGCTGCCACTTTACCGCCTTCTACGGCGCACCGATAAGTTCGAGTTGACGGACGCGGTGATGGCCGGACTGGAAGAAATAAAAGCCCTTCTAGCAAGCAACCCAATCCTGGCCGCACCAAACGTTGGCGAACCAATGCTCTTATATATATCGGCAACACACCAGGTGGTGAGCGCCGTACTCGTCGTCGAGCGAGAACAGGACGGATACAAATTTCCGCTCTAAAAACCAATATATTACGTATCTACTATCCTCACACCATGCAAATCCCGGTACCCTCACTATCAAAAGATAGCATAAGCAGTCTTCATGGCATCCCGAAAGCTACGACACTACCTCTAGGAGTGTTCGATCACGGTGGCTTCTGAAGTGCCACTCAATGACATAATAAACAACCAGGACACCACGGGCCGGATTGCCAAATGGGCCATTGAGCTCCTTCCATTCGACATCACATACAAGCCACATCGGGCCATTAAATCCCAAGTACTGGCTAACTTTGTCGCCGAATGGACAGAAGCCGAACTCCCTAAAGAGTATGGCACGTATTCCAATTGGGTTATGCATTTTGATGGCTCCAAAATGTTGGCGGGGCTAGGAGCGGGCGTCGTGTTAACATCCCCAACTGGAGATGTCGTCCAGTACGTACTCCAAATATTATACACAGACTCCAACAACGCAGCCAAATACGAGGCCTTATTGCGGATTGCCAAATGGGACATTGAGCTCCTTCCATTCGACATCACATACAAGCCACGTCGGGCCATTAAATACCAAGTACTTGCTGACTTCATCGCCGAATGCACAGAAGCCGAACTCCCTAAAGAGTACGACACGTATTGCAATTGGGTTATGCATTTTGATGGCTCCAAAATGTTGGCGAGGCTAGGAGCGGGTGTCGTGTTAACATCCCCCATTGGAGATGTCGTCCAGTATGTACTCGAAATATTATACACAGACTCCAACAACGCAGCCGAATACGAGGCCTTATTGCATGGTCTTCGGATGGCCGTATCCATGGGCATACAACGCTTGGAGGTGCGCGGGGACTCAAACCTCGCAATATCTCAAATAAACAGAGACTTTGACGCCAAAGATCCAAAGATGGCAGCTTATCGCAACGCCGTCTTACAAATGTCGTCCCGGTTCGAGGGGCTTGAATTTCATCATGTCGCCCGAGAGAGTAATCAGGCGGCAGACGTCCTTGCTCACATTGGCGCTAAACGTGACCCCATCCCACCTAACATTTTCCTGGAAAGGCTTTTTAAGCCATCCATGGTGTGGCAAGGGGGGGCAGCAACGACAGTCCCGACCCTAACACAAGCCCAGATTGCGAACCCACCGATATTATCGGGGGCTTAGCAACCGAAATAACTCCGTCGGCCCATCTCATTATGGCAGTCATTGCCCCGTGGACCAAACCATTCTTGGCCTACCTTAATAGGAAGGAGCTTCCAGAAGACCAGAACGAGGCTCGCCGCATTGTCCGGCGTTCGAAGCCTACAAGGTTCATGACGGAGAGATATACAAGAAAAGTACTACCGGAGTCGTTCAAAGGTGTATCTCCGAAGAAGAGGGGCGGCATCTTTTGGCAGAAATTCACGCCGGTCTCGGTAGACACCATGCCACAGCCCAGGCACTTGTCATCAAGGCATTCCGTACATGATTTTATTGGCTGACGGCCCGAGCAGACGCACAGGACTTCGTCCAACGTTGCGCTGGATGCCAACTCTTCGCCAACGAAAGCCATATGCCCCCAACCGCCCTACAAACAATCCCCATTACATGGCCTTTCGCGGTGTGGGGATTGGACATGGTTGGACCCCTTAAAGGGGGAAGCCATAAGAAAAAATATCTGCTGGTCATGGTGGATAAATTCACCAAGTGGATAGAGGCTAGACGAGTCAACACGGCCGAGTCCGGGCCGGTGATAGCATTCATATCCGATATGGTGCACCGTTATGGTGTCCCACACAGCATCATCACCGACAACGGCTCCAATTTCACAGCTGATGAGGTGAATATCTGGTGTGCTAATCTGGGCATTAAGCTTGATTACGCCTCTGTCTACCACCCGCAAACAAACGGTCAAGTTGAACGAGCCAATGGTCTTATTATGAGCGGCATCAAACCCAGACTAGTGCGGTCTTTGAAGGAATCAGACAAGCACTAGGTTGAGGAGCTCAACTTCGTACTCTGGGGGCTGCGGACCATGCCCAACCGCACTACCGGATACACACCCTTTTTTATGGTGTACGGCGCAGAGGCTGTGTTACCTTGCGATATTATTCATGACTCACCCAGAGTCCATATGTACGAAGAGAGAGAAGCCAAGCTAGATCGGCAGGACAGCTTAGACGCTATGGAGGAGGAGCGCGACGTCGCAAAAGCCCGTTCAGCATTTTATCAACAGCAGGCCCGAAGATATCAAAGCAGATAAGTACGGGCCAAGACTTACAACGTTGGCGAACTTGTTCTACGCCCACCGGAGAAGAAAAAGGACAAGCTCAAGCCCAAATGGGAGGGTCCCTTCATAATTGATGAAGTTCTCACCGGAGGAGCGTACCGTCTTCGTGATGCATCAGACAATCGCCTCAAGCCGAACCCTGGAACGCAGCCAGACTCCGAAGATTCTATGCCTAGCGTCGAACTCTTTGTTTGTCTCCTTCTCCCCTATAGTTTCCATTATTTTTTCTCTCTTTTTTGGTTATTTTTTCCCTTTCTCGCTTTAAAGCTCTCATACGGCTAGACCACACACCCCGGACGCATACATCTTCAAATATGTACGTCCATTATGCCTGGGGGCTTCTTACATAGAAGCTTGTTACTATTCTTTGAGCCTCAAGCTCTTCACATATGCGCCCTTTTCCATATGTACCTTTTCTTCGCCATTATATGCATCGATATGACTTAAGTTTTGGCCAAGCTGGGTTGCCTAGCACCTGTGCTTATGCCCTACGTTTCCGTTAGTTCGGCTAGGGCATAAAGGGAGCACCTCTGCGATTGCTACTGCTGGGTCATCCGGATGTGTACCTCAGACTGGGTGAAGCCGAAAGCTAGCATTCTTAAGGGAATATTCGGTCGGTGAATTAAAGACTTTTTTGCACTCACTTCATTGTGAACCCCCAGAAGTTACATACACTGTGATTCTCTCATCACAATTCAGACATGTACACTAATGCATGCACACCCAGGGAAAGGAACCCTTAACGGAACTATTCTCTCAGGAAGATGTTTCTTACAATCTTAATGTAATATAACTTAACTAGCCGGATACAATTTGTCTGTTCAAGCAACTATGACCCGTACGCCTAGTTTCCACGCATACCCTGGTCTATTCGGCCGCACGGGTATTCGGAAACACTCCACACCTTCGGGTCCGGAGGTTCAAGCGAAAAGGTCGGCCATGACAAATGCTATACAATTCCGCTAGAAGGAAAGTACATAGTCACTTGGACTCAAACACTTCCTCCTCTATACCGTCCAACAGGCGGTCTAACTTACAATCCTGCTGGGAATATTTAGTGGCCACCTCTACTTGGTCATATACTAAACTAACGAGAATTTCTTTCCCATTCAATCCTACAGGTCCAACCCTGGCCATGTGATTAGGATCTAGCTTGGTGTATCGCGTTTTCACCATAGCCCAGGCCTCTCGCGCACCCTCCTGGCAGGTTGATATCTTCCATAGTCGGATACACCGCTGCGCTCCCTTGAACAGCTCTACAAGCTCCTCCATACTTCCTAGAGGGGAGGTGGATGGACATAAAGCCTTGGCAACACTTTACATTGCCAGCCGAGCCTGCTCGTGCACTTGCGACAGCCTCTGCAGTAGATCACTTGATGATCCGGACACCTCCTCTTCGAGACGGCCCATTAATTTACCTGCAATCATAACTATATCAGTTCTATTCATCTCTGAACTACTATAAAGTTTAGTTCTGACACATACTGAATATGCTGCCTAGCAGTTTCTTATTCTCCTTCACAGAGTCGGCTAGCTGGCCACGCACATCTTTCAGCTGTTCACACAAGCTGGTCTTGTCATCCCGAAGCTTGTTTTTTCTCTAATACGGCTTGGGTCAGCACACGCTCGCCCGTGGCATGCAACTTTTTCGCTCTTTTCTCTCCTTCTAGAGCAGCGCTCAGCTTCTCATCCTATTGATCCGACGACCCTATTATGTGATCAGCAACAGTATTAGCACAGCTGGTACATGGTTATTGTTATCGTTCCTCTATGGAGGGGAATATTACCAGCAGATGCCTTCTTTGAATTTTCCAGTTTGGCAGTAGCAACATTTAGCTGTGTCTGACACTGCTCCAGCTCTTGGGCTAGCAGGTTGTTCTTCTCTGTAAGAACCTGGTTATACAACGATCCTTAAATCATTTGTACCAACTGCTTTCAGTCTCGGGGGCTACTGATATATGGTTATCCTATTCGGACAAAGAAAACTTACCTGCGGATCTGTTAAATACTACTTTGTGGCTTTGCTAAGCCCATTTCGAGCAGCTCGGATGTATGCATCAGCCGAGCTGAAGGCATTGAATGCCTCTTCCGAGAACTGGGGGTCTCGTAAAACAGCCCTACAGCCCCGATGATTCATGGCGCTCTCTACTTCCGAGTTGGTAACGGACATATCTTCCGAACGCTCGACCGAAGGACAATCCGGCGTTGTCCCCATATCGGTTCCCGTTTCTTCGGCGGGGTTTAAATCCCGGTCGTGGGGAGCACGATTGGCTGGATCCCTGGGCACAGTCCGGCGAACCTTTTTCCTGGTATAAGACAAATGCACAAGTTACAGTTGGATGTGACTATTAATGTATAATTTCAAATTAGTACCTCTCCGTCGAAGGGCCGGTCGTGTCTTCTCCGACCTTCCTCTTGGATGCCCTGCTTGGTGCAGGAGCTTCTCTCTTTGGAGTCGCCCCCGGAGTGGCATAACGTGTCGAACGCCTCCCCTTTGGAGCCTGAGACAGTGCGATGGGTGAGGAAGAGCGAGGAAACTCCTCCGAGGGGGATTTTTCTTCATGACTTACGTGGGAAGCAGGAAGAAGACCGGGATAATCAGCGATAATGGCCACTTCCGTGCCATCGTAGCTCGTCTGATGAAACACCCCTTCCGCAAGTATCACATATATGTCTGGGTCTTCTTCAAACCTAGGATCTAGCTCCCAGTTGTGGTTCTCTGGCTGCGGGGCAGGGCTGAGTAGCCCCTCGGTGATATGTCGCCAGTACTGTTACAGATAAACGGACGGAGAATTCATTAAGAATGGTTCGGAGAGTAGCAAAAGTAAACACAAAGGGGTTAGGACTCACCCAGCTGGGAGGGTTGTACATCGAATACCCACCTCCGCGATTGATGCGAAAAAATTCCTCTTCCTCTCCCTTGAACAGCTCGGACAGTATTTTGACCAGAGCAGCAGGGGTGTCCGGACCTTTCCGGCCACAGCGGGAGGCGTCATCCTCCCCATTGTAGTGCCACATTGGGAGCCCTCTATATTGAAGTGGCTGAACCCCCCGTGCTATGGATGTTGCCATTACTTCAACTATCGTTAATCCGGACTGGGTAAGCATCTTTATCTTGCGCGTAAGCTAATGAATTTCCGCACTGTCGCCCTCCTCAAGACTCCGGGGATGCCAACTATGGCGTTTCTTCAGCGAAACATGTACGAATTCAGGAAGACCCTTCCGAATTGGGTCAGGAAGTGCGACATCCTCAATATAGAACCATTTGGAAGGCCACTCGTCAGACGCCTTCCTTGGTGTGCCGGACAGGTATCCGACATCGGCGATGCGCCATACTTCGGCTCCGCCCACTTCGAATATTGACCCCTTTGTGGTTACGAGGGACAACGCAGAAAAACTTTCTCCACAGTTTGAAATGGGCCTCAATGCCTAGGAACAGTTCGCACAAAGCAACATAGCCCGCGATATGCAGGACGGAGGCAGGAGTAAAATTATGCAGTTGAAGGCCATAGTACTCCAAAAGCCCCCGGAGGAACGGATGGATTGGAAATCCGACGCCCCTTAACAGATAAGGGATGAAACACACTCACTCCCCCCCCGGATGGATTGGGAACATCCTCCGCCTGGGTCTCACCATTAAAAGATGCTAGCCCTGCTCGTACAAGGACCAGATCTGCGGGAGGAAGAAATCCCTATGTTTGCAACTCCTCCAATTGACTGTGGGGTACAGAGCACCTCTCCCACTCGCCTTTCTCTGGGCCTGGACGGGAGGAGGAGCTGGGAACGCTAGCCATGGTGGAATGGTTTCTCCTGGCTATCTTCGGGGATTTTCTCCGTGTGGTGCTGAATGAATCTAAGATCCAATCTCTTTAAATAGGCGTCTTCCCTTGCATGGACGGGGTGTTATCTGCAAAAATACCCTGGCCTTCCGCATTCTTTCGACACATGGAAGACGAAGTTATTAACGCACAGAAGCCGAGGCGAGCGACATTGAATCAACGGTCGAATACATTACATGGACGTCATCGAAGGAGGAACCCGCCTTGCAATGCCGAAGACAATATGTGCGCCTAACACCTCGTCATTGAAGCCTGGTTCGGGGGCTACTGAGGGAGTCCTGGACTAAGGGGTCCTCGGGCATCCGGCCAGTTAGCCATGGGCCGGACTGATGGGCTATGAAGATACGAAGACCGAAGACAGCACCCGTGTCCGGGCAGGACTCTCCTTGGCGTGGGAGGCAAGCTTGGCGATCAATTATGTAGATTCCTTCCTATGTAACCGACTCTATGTAACCCTAGATCTCTCCGGTGTCTATATAAACCGGAGAGCATAGTCCAGATAGGTGGATACTCATTATCATAGTCATACAAGCTAGACATCTAGGGTTTAGCCATTACGATCTCGTGGTAGATCGACTCTTGTTAATCATATTCATCAAGATAAATCAAGCAAGAAGTAGGGTATTACCTCCATAGAGAGGGCCCGAACCTGGGTAAACATCGTGTCCCCCGTCTCCTATTACCATCGACCTTAGACGAACAGTTCGGGACCCCCTACCCGAGATCTGCCGGTTTTGACAGCAACACCCTAGGCCTCATTTTCAAGCATTGCAATACTGTTTGTGCTCCATTTTATCAATTGCTACCTTGCTGTTTTTTATTTTTCTTATTACAAAACCAATATCTACTATCCATATTACACTTGTATCACCATCTCTTCGCCGAACTAGTGCACCTATACAAATTACCATTGTACTTGGTGTGTTGGGGACACAAGAGACTTTTCGTTATTTGGTTGCAGGGTTGTTTGAGAGAGACCATCTTCATCCTACACCTCCCACGGATTGATAAACCTTAGGTCATCCACTTGAGGGAAAATTGCTACTGTCCTACAAAGCTCTGCGCTTGGAGGCCAAACATGAGTCTACAAGAATAAAGTTGCGTTGTAGACATCATTCTGCTTGCACCTGTAGGGGCATACTTCTAGCAGTGAACATGTTACATGTGCTAAATTACAAACCAGTGCACATATAGTTACAATGCTTTTGTTTTGTCCTAAGTGTTATTGTACTTCCTAGATATCACAGCCTACTATTTTACTTCTTGCATGTTATATTTATGATAATGGTGTTGTTCTGATGCCACCTATTGGTTACATCAGGCTGCTTCATGTTCTCTATGCTTAATTACACATCACCAAACTAGCTTGTGGTTCTGCTGCTTTTTGTTTGTTTTACCCTACATTTTCTGATGCTAGCTATTACATCACTGCTCCGAGCCTTTGTTCATTAATTTTTTGTGCGTTCTTGATCTTCCCAAGTTGCATGACTAATTTGATGCTTTTATTAATTATGGAGCTGCCAACCCCACCAAGCAAAATATTTGTTCTTTTGGGGCTGGCACCTCGAACAAGCATAAAAATAGATTGAAGCACATATATTGTCGTGTAAGCACACACCCTTCTTTCATTAGTTTCGATGAACCATTGATGATCAATTTGAACTAGTGCATGCAATTAAAATTAATTTTACCTAAATAAAGGGTGCAGAATAAACTACAACATATAGATTAGCAACCATGGGATGCTGATGATATCTTCAAAGAACATTGCAACAGCAGCGAGGCTTCACAACAACATATGGTAAGCTTGTGTGTTTTAGTACATGTGAATTGTAATGTGTGTGGGCTGCTTTCTTGGCTTTTGCCCTCAACCTGTAATCCTAAAAAATACAAATAGTTCAATTGTCTGCTTTGCTGTATTGCTTGATTCAAATGCGTGTTTGTTACTTGTTAGTCTATACCTGAGTTGGCCAATATGTCAGCAGTGCCTGCTATACTATCGTAAAGAAATCCATGTCTAGTTCATTTTACTCCTTAACTTTTCCTATGAACTTCATCACAAGATTATCTTCGTAGTTTATATGAGGCCACACTGTTCAGTGTTTTCTCAAATTATTTCAACTGCTTAGATGCTTGGCAACTTAAATATAGCAGTGTTACACTGCCTTTCAACTTTCATCTTACCATTTTAATTTGTTTTCGGCTGATGCTACTTCGAACCATTTAAATATAGCTTGCCATGCTCGGCAATAATTCGTATGTCGTTTACCATTTAAGCTTACTGCTTGGATCATGCGATAACTATCTCTTACTTATGTGCAGCGAAAACCTTTCAGGATGCCGTTCACACTAGGACACAATGTACAACCCCAGAATCTACTTGTGGAAGCAGTGCGCCATCCATGCTACCAGATGGTAGAAGTTCAGAGACAACACGCTGGAGAGTAGTGTGAGCACAGATATTATAGTTCTTGAGGATCTACTAGAGGTAGAAAGAGATGGTATGGCTGCCATGAATGAGGTAATCTTGATCTTGAGGCTGGAAATTATGCAATTAGCAACACACACATTATACAAGCAACCCAAGAATTGGAGGAAGTAAGAATGTTGCATTTGAAGACAGAGGAGGTCTTGCTGCTTATGCTATCTGAGGCCCGAGGTAATCTCAGTTCTTCTTTAGATACCAGTTGAAATTATTATTAGATTAGTATACTTGCATGTTGTGTCATGTCTCTGAATGGATTATGTTGTAAGACCCTGATACGTCTCCAATGTATCTATAATTTTTTATTGTTACATGCTGTTATATTATCATTCTTGGATGTTTTAAAATCATTTTATAGAAACTTTATATCATTTTTTGGGACTAAACTATTGACATAGCACCACGTGCCAGTTGTTGTTTTTTGCTTGTTTTTTACTTCACAGAAAATCAATATCAAACGGAGTCCAAACGGAGACCAAACGCAGTGAAACTTTTTGTGGATTTTTTTGGACCAAAAGATATCCAGTGGGCCAAATAAGTACCAAAGGCGGGCTTCGAGGGGAGCAGAACCCACCTGGGCGAGCCTGGGGGCCCAGGCACGTCCTGGTGGGTTGTGCCCGCCTCGGGGACCTCCCGCACCGCCTCTTTGCTCTATAAATACCCCAATATTCCAGAAACCCTAGGGGATTCGACGAAAATCAATTCCAGCCACCGCAAGTTCCAGAACCACCAGATCCAATCTAGACACCATCACTGAGGGGTTCATCATCCTCATTGGTGCCTCTCCGATGATGCGTGAGTAGTTCATTGTAGACCTACGGGTCTGTAGTTAGTAGCTAGATGGCTTCCTCTCTCTCATTTGATTCTCAATACAATGGTCTCTTGGAGATCCATATGATGTAACTCTTTTTTGTGGTGTGTTTGTTGGGATCCGATGAACTTTGAGTTTATGATCAGATCTATGTTTTTTATCCATGAAAGTTATTTGAGTTTCTTTTGATCTCTTATATGCATGATTACTTATAGCCTTGTATTTCTTCTTCGAATCTTTGGTTTAGTTAGGCCAACTAGATCGATTTTTCTTGCCATGGGAAGAGGTGCTTTGTGATGGGTGATCTTACGGTGCTTGATCCCAGTGACAGAAGGGGAACCGACACGTATGTATCGTTGCTATTAAGGATAACAAGATGGGGTCTATTTCTAAATAAATAGATCTTGTATACATCATGTCATCATTCTTATTGCATTGCTCCGTTTCTCCATGAACTTAATACACTAGATGCATGCTGGATAGCGGTCAATAGCGGTGGAGTAATAGTAGTAGATGCAGGCAGGAGTCAGTCTACTAATCTTAGACGTGATGCCTATATAATGATCATTGCCTGGATATCATCATGATTATTTGAAGTTCTATCAATTGCCCAACAGTAATTTGTTTACCCACCATATGTTATTTTTCTCGAGAGAAGCCACTAGTAAAATCTACGGCCCCTGGGTCTCTTCCTTATCATATTTGCTTTCGAGATCTATTTTCATTTGCTTTTATTTTCATATCTATATTTCAAAAAACCCAAAAATACCTTGCTGAAATTTTTCTTTATTCATTTTATCTCGCGTTCCCGCGAGATCTATTTATCCAATCTACTACAATTTTTACCTATCTTCTACCCGTGAGGGATTGACAACCCCTCTCTTACGTCGGGTTGCCAGTATTTGTTCTTTGTGTGCAGGAGCTGTTTATGTGCTTTTGCGTGGTTCTCCTACTGGTTCGATAACCTTGGTCACATCACTGAGGGAAATACCTATTGTTGTTGTGCTGCATCATCCCTTCCTCTTTGGGGAAATACCGCCTTAGTTCTAGCAGACATCAAAAGGAATTTCTGGCGCTGTTACCGAGGAGACATCATCAACATATACCAGGTTCCTAATCACAAATATCATCTCCTTGCAATTTACATTATTTGTCATTCTCCTCTCGTTTTCCTCTCCCCCACTTTACAAAATTTGTCATTTTATTCGCCCTCTTTCGTTCGCCGTTTTCTAGTTAGATCTTTTTTAGTGCAATCTTGTTGCGTAGTCACAATGACTCAAGAGAACACCAAGTTGTGTGATTTCTCCAATACCAACAACAACGATTTTATTAGCACTCCGATTGCTCCTCCCGCCACTAGTGCGGAGTCTTGTGATATTAATACCGCTTTGCTGAATCTTGTCATGAAAGATCAATTTTCCGGTACTCCTAATGAGGATGCCGCATCCCGTCTTAACACATTCATGGAATTATGCGATATGCAAAAGAAAAAAGATGTGGACAAAGATATTGTGAAGTTGAAATTATTCCCATTTTCTTTGCGAGATCATGCAAAAATTTGGTTTTCTTCTTTGCCTCGCAATAGTATCGATTCTTGGAATAAGTGCAAGGATGCTTTTATTACTAAGTATTTTCTGCCCGCAAAAATTATTTCCCTTAGAAACTGGATCATGAATTTCAAGCAACTTGAACATGAACATGTTGCACAATCTTGGGAAAGGATGAAATTGATGCTATGGAATTGCCCAACTCATGGGTTAAATCTTTGGATGATCATACAAATTTTGTATGCGGGATTGAATTTTGTTTCTAGAAATCTTTTAGATTCCGCCGCAGGTGGTACTTTTACGGAAATTACTTTGGGTGAAGCTACTAAATTGCTTGATGATATTATGGCAAATTTTTCACAATGGCATACCGAAAGTGCTCCTACTAGTAAAAAAGTTAATTGGGTTGAAGAAATTTCTTCTTTGAGTGAAAAAGTTGATGCTCTTATGAAATTGGTTGCTAATAAAAGTGCTCGTATTGATTTCAATGATGTGCCTTTTTCTACGCTGATTGAGCAAAATAGTGACGCCATAGATGTGAATTTTATCTCGTGAAACAATTTCAATAACAACGCTTATAGAGGCAATTTTAATCGTAGGCCTTTTCCTAGTAATTCCTCTAATAATTATGGTAATTCCTATGGTAATCCTTCTTATACTAATAATAGGAACACATCTGATCAGGAGAATATATTAACAAATTTATCAATACTCAAAAGGTTTTCAATGCTACAATAGAACAAAAGTTGAATAAGATTGATGATATGTCTAGAAGTATTAATAGAATTTCTCATGATGTAGAAAATCTCAAGATGAAAATTTGTGTGCCTAAGGTATAAGAATCAATTAAATCTCTTTATGTTTCTATGGATGAAAGTAAGAAAAGAACCGCTATGCTTAGAGCTAGGAGAGAATTTTTAGAAAAGGCGTTTTCTAGTGATTACTTTCATAAAAGTGATGAAGATCTTAAAATGATTGGTGTTTATTCTATTGATTCTTGGTTTAGTAAAATTAAGATTAATGATAAAGGGACTGAAGAAGAGTCAACTTTAGCTAGAAGGCATCCCGATAATTTGGAGAGTGAAAATCTTGTTGAGAAAATTGACACAAGTGGGTTTGAAGAGATCAAAACTTTAACTAGTGATGTGCCCACTCTTTTGGATTACAAAGACTTTAATTATGATAGTTGATCTTTGATTGATTGTATTTCTTTGTTGCAATCCATGATAAATTCACCCCATGCTTATGAACAAAATAAAACTTTTACTAAACATATTGTTCATGCTATGATGAAAGATTTTGAGGAGAAGTTGGAATTAGAGATTTCAATTCCTAGAAAATTACATGATGAATGGGAACCTACTATCAAAGTCAAGATCAAGAATTATGAGGGTTTTGCTTTATGTGATTTGGGTGCTTGTGTTTCTACAATTCCGAAATCTTTATGTGATGTGCTTGGTCTTACCGATATTGAAGAATGCTCTTTAAATTTGCACTTGGCAGATTCTACTATTAAAAAGCCTATGGGAAGGATTAATGATGTTCTTATTCTTTCAAATAGGAATTATGTGCCCATAGATTATATTGTCCTTGATATTGATTGCAGTCCGTCTTGTCCAATTATTCTTGGTAGACCGTTTTTACGTACTATTGGTGTCGTGATTGATATGAAAGAAGGCAATATTGAATATCAATTTCCACTAAGGAAGGGTATGTATCACTTCCCTAGAACTATAATTAAGTCACCATATGAATCAATCATGAGGGCATCGTATGGATCTAGAAATAAAGAAGACAATACTCAGATCCTTTGCTTTATGCCTAGCTAGGGGCATAAAACGTTAGCGCTTGTTGGGAGGCAACCTAATGAATATATTTTTTTTGTATTTTTCTTTCTGTTCTTGAGTGTTTGCACAATTATTCTATTATTATGATTGTGTTTTTTATGTTTTAATTAGTGTTTGTGCCAAGCATAGCCTTTAGAATCATGTTGGGTGATAGTTGCTTTGATCTTGTTGGAAATCAGAAACTTTTGCACTCCGAAAAATAATTTAAAAAATCACAGAAACGTTCTTTTGCTCTGAATTTTTTACACAAGATTTATATACAAATTTCCCATGTTGTCCTCATTTTTCAGAATTTTTAGAGCTACAGAAGTATTCGAAGTTTTCAGATTGCTACAGACTGTTCTGTGTTTGACATATTCTATTTTCTTTGTGTTGTGTGCTTGTTTTGATGATTCTATGGTTTCCTTTGAAGAGTTTTTGCCATAAAAAATTTGGAATATAATAGATATAATGCAAAAATTAAATATGAATGGGTTTGCAATAGTACTTAAAGTAGTTATTTGCTTTCTTATACTAACGGATCTCACGAAAGTTTTGTTGAGTTTTGTGTGATTGAAGTTTTCAAGTTTTGGGTGAGATCGCGATGGATGAAGGAATAAGGATTAGCAAAAGGCTAATCTTGGGGATGCCCTAGGCACCCCAAGATAATATTCAAGAAGTATCAAGCAACTAAGCTTGGGGATGCCCCCCGAGTGGCATCTGATGATGCCAGGCACCTAGGATAGGGTCATAGGCCTGACCTAGACGCCCTACCCAAGGACACTACCTTAGAGTCAAGAAAATTCAAAGTACAACAAAGGATACTGACTGAAGTAACCTTAGAGTGCAATCCACTCGACCAGCTATGACACTCGGATACCCCAATTCCATTCAACCAAGATGAAGTCACTCGACCATGCAAGAAACCACTCGGAGTACAGAAGACCTAAAGCCACCTCAGGATGGCAACGGTCAGGCGTTCACTCTATAGTCTTAAAAGTCTTTATAGCTCTTTATGGCTAGTGTTACTAGTAACGCCCTGTCCTAATGTACATGAACTATGTATAACTGAGGGCTGGAGGGGTCTGGCGCTCTCTATATAAGCCACCCCCCTCCTCGGGTACAAGGGTTCGTACCCCCTGTAACTCTCAAGCATAATCCAGTCGACCAAGCCTCCGGGCACCGAGACGTAGGGATGTTAGTTCCTCCGAGAAGGGCCTGAACTCATAAATCAAGCATGCACAACTTCACCGTAGTTAGGACCTTGCCTCCTCTTACGTACCCCCTATTCTTACTGTCAGACTTACTCCCACGACAGTTGGCGCCCACCATGGGACAGGTGTCTTAGCGACTTCCGGTGAGGTTGCAGTTTTCATCACCGACGACTCCGCCTGGCCCCAGGAGGCCCCCTCAATGTCGAGGCCCTTCCCATCCACGGGACGGTGCACTTTCGTGCAAGTGCCTGCGGCGTCCTCTTGCGGCAGCCGTCGACCCAGTATCGGTCGGCTCCGGCATCATCCACTCTTCCTACTGTACGCCGTCTCAAGCGGTCTCGCCAATCGCGGCTTCGGCGATGGGTGAAGCATGTGGTGGCCCGCCAGTTGGTCACCCCTCAAGTCTCGGCAATCGAGCCTGATGAATTTCTCTATAGTGCAGTCGACTGGTTTCGCGGACACTCTTTCCGAGTGCGGAAGCAGTGACCCCGTGGCGGAAGTCATCATGGTCTATTCCCGTCGCAACCCGCCTAGATACCGTCACAGCGGCGGCGGAGATGGCCCATCATATGTTCACGATGAGTACGAACCCCAAGCCCTCACTTTGGAACAGAGGGAAGAGCTGCATCGTCGCAACGTGGAGGCGCTCCAGACCCCCATCGGGGGGGGAGACTTTCGAGGCTCGGCTTTGGAGGCTGCGTGCCTGGCCACCTTGGCTGAGCGTGTGCGTATGGAGAACCTTCAGCATTCACTCGACGAGCGTGCCCGTCAGCAGATCCCCTGATCCAGTCGACGGCGACGACAATTGTTTCTGACTGAACCTCAGGTATACCACACTCTGATTCAGAATCTTATAGTTGCAGCCTGTATAGCAGAGTCAATTCAGCCGTCCCAATCGGAGGCTGGAAGATGTTTGCAGCAGATCCAAGCACTGCTCTGGGCAGCAGGTGAACAAAACTCAGCTATTTCTCAGTCGCGCAACAGGATCCACAGTAGATGTATGGTTACGGACACTTTTTAGTCGGCTTACAGCCCAAGATCACCTCTGAGGCGCGAAGATCGTGGGCACCACCAGGGCCAGCACCTGGGTCAGGACCACAGGCAGTATGATCATCGGTACAGCCGTGATGACAACCGTCGAGTGCCTATGCCCCCTTCGAGGGGCGGATCGTACACGCCCCGGTAGTATGATGACATGCGCTTGTATGGTGATGAGCGGAGAGCCCCGGTCGACCCAAGAGAGCCTGGGTTCGATGCAAGATCACTTCTCGTGCAAGGCTTGGTCGACAGAGGCTGGGCACACAGAGAAGGACAAGATAGGAACCACCCGAGTGGAGGCAGAGTGCATGTTTCTGGGCCCTAGTGTTTTAGCAGAGCCATCGGAGCTGTAGAGATCCCTCCCAACTTCAGGTTGGCGACACGCGTAAGTAAGTTCACTAGTGAATCAAAGCCCGACACATGGCTAGAAGATTACCGAGTGGTTGTGCAGATTGGTGGCGGCAATGATGATGTAGCCATGAAGCACATTCCCCTGATGCTTGAGGGTTCAGCCAAAGCTTGGTTGAATCAGTTGGCCCCTGGTAGTATTTTTAGTTGGGAAGAGTTGGCCCGAGTGTCTGTCAGGACATTTGAAGGCACTTGCAAATGACCTGCTAGGCTGACCGAGTTGCAGCATTGCGTCCAGAAACCGAATGAAACTTTGAGGGATTACATCCAAAGATGGACCGCCCTTCATCATACGGTGGAGAATGTGTCACAACACCAAGCAATATGCGCGTTCAAAGAGCGCGTTTGATACAGAGAGGTTAACCTGAAATTCGGTCGGACAGGAGACATGACCCTGGATGGAAATAGCCACTCGGTACGTTAACGACGAGGAAGAAGGCCGATTCCGTAGTGGCAATAACAAATCAGTCGCCCAGGACAACGGAGGAGGAAATTCCAGTCGGAAGCAGAAGCGTAAGGTTGAACCCGCAGGTCCCGGTGAAGCCAAAGTAGTGAATCAAGGGAAGTTCAAGCGGAAGCCTAAAGGGCCATGGACCCCCAAGAAAGTGAAAGATCAAGCTGGAAATGATGTCCTTGATTTGCCGTGTCACATACACACCAAAAAAGATGAAGAGGGAAATCTGATTTACCCCAAGCATACCACCTGATAGTGTCGACTCCTGATTCAGAGCTTTCGATTGGGTCAGCCCAGTGAAAAGGAAAAAGAATCTGATAAGGACGAAGACAAAGAAGAGGAAGATGGTTACCCCAATGTCAATGCCACTTTAGTGATTTTTGCTGACATCGAGAGCAAAAGTCGACTGAAAGTTATCAACGGAGAAGTAAACATGCTTGCTCCGGCAACAACAACGTATTTGAAGTGGTCCAAAACTCCCATTACATTCGACTAGTCCGACCACCCAGCGCACGTTGCTACCCCCGGGCGACAGGCGTTGGTGGTCGACCCAGTCGTTGGGGGCACCCGACTGACCAAGGTTTTGATGGATGGTGGCAGTGGTTTGAACATTCTATATGCTGAGACCCTCCGAGGGATGGGCATTCCGATGTCCAAGCTTGGCGAGAGCAACATGAGTTTCCACGGAGTCATCCCAGGAAAGAAAGCCGACTCACACAGTCAGATCACTCTTGATGTGGTTTTCGGTGATTCCAAGAATTACCGCAAGGAAAGGTTGACGTTTGAGGTGGTGGGTTTCCACAGTGCCTACCATGCTATTCTGGGCAGACCTACATATGCTCGTTTCATGGCTCGACCGTGTTACGTGTACCTCAAGCTAAAGCATGGCCCTAGAGGCGTGATCAGAGTCACTGGGAATCGGCAAAGAGCAGAAGAGTGCCTCCAGAAGGGCTCAAAGATAGCCGATGAACAGATGGCAGCTGTAGAGATGCAAGAATACCAGAAGAATGCAGATCCAAGTGATTTGTTGTGTGCTAAGAAACCCACTTTAGAGTCTGCATTTCTATCATCCGGTGAAACAAAACCCGTTCACATTCACCCGACCGATCACAATGTTGCTCCGACTCATATCTCAACAACACTCAATAGCAAATAGGAAGAAGCGCTCATCCAGTTTCTCCGTGAGAACTGGGACATCTTCGCATGGAAACCATCTAACATGCCAGGTGTACCTAGGGGACTGGCTAATCACTGTTTGCGAGTCGACCCAAAAGCAAAACCCGTTAAAGAGCATCTTCATTGGTCCGCCGTGGAGAAGAGGAAGGCAATTGGCGAGGAGGTGGCTCGGGTTCTGGCAGTTGAGTTCATCTGCAAGATATACCACTCCGAGTGGCTCGCCAATGTTGTCATGGTCCCCAAGAAAGACAAATAACTTTGTCTGTGTATCAATTTCAAACATATCAATCGGGCCTGCCCGAAAGATCACTTCCTTCTACCCCGCATTGACGAGATTGTCGACTCAACTGCGGGGTGTGAGCGTCTGTCCTTTTTGGATGCATATTCCCGGTACCATCAGATCCGACTGTATGGACATGACGAGATAAAAACAGCTTTCATCACCCCATTCGGGTGTTTTTGCTATGTTACCATGCCCTTTGGTCTCAAGAATGCTGGAGCCACGTTCATGCGTATGATTCAGAATTGCCTGCTCACTCAAATCAGTTGGAACGTGGAAGCATACATGGATGACATCGTGGTCAAGTCACGCAAAGGTTCCGACCTACTGACTGATCTCACTGAAACCTTTGCCAACTTAAGAAGATATGATATCAAGCTCAATCCGTCAAAGTGCACATTCGGAGTCCCTGGTGGAAAGTTACTCGGTTTTCTCATTTCTGAACGAGGGATCGATGCAAACCCAGAAAAGGTTGGCACAATCCTCCGAATGTAATGCCCCTTGCGTGTGCATGATGTTCAGAAGCTTACTGGTTGTTTGGCTGCATTGAGTCGATTCATCTCATGCCTTGGTGAAAAGGCATTACCTCTTTACCGACTGATGAAGAAGTCTGACAAGTTCGAGTGGACTCCTGAAGCTGAAGCAGCGTTTGAAGAGCTCAAAGCCCTGCTTTCCACCCAGCTGGTGCTTGCCGCTCCAATCAGCAAAGAGCTTCTTCTGCTATATATTGCAGCCACTAGACAGGTTGTCAGCACAGTGCCCACGGTCGAGCAGGAAGAAGAAGGCAAAGCCTACAAAGTTCAACGCACAGTGCACTATATTTCCAAAGTCTTGACCCCATCCAAGAAAAGATACCGGCATTATCAGAAGCTTGTCTATGGTATCTATATGACCACGAAGAAAGTTGCACACTACTTCTCAGACCACTCAGTTTCAGTCTTCAACGACGCCCCGTTATCAGAGATTCTGAACAATCAGGATGCAACTGGTCGAGTGGCCAAGTGGGCAATTGAACTCCTTCCGTTGGATATCAAGTTCGAGGCAAAGAAAGCAATCAAGTATCAAGCAATAGCGGATTTCCTCGCCGAGTGGACTGAGCAGCAGCAACCGACTCAGGTTCACTCGAAACATTGGACTATGTTCTTTGATGGCTCCAAAATGTTGAATGGTTCCGGTGCTGGCATGGTCCTGGTATCTCCAAGAGGCGACAAGCTCAATTATGTCCTTCCAATCCACTTCAACTCCTCAAACAATGAAGTTGATTACGAAGAACTTTCATATGGGTTCCGCACGGCCATCTCACTCGGCGTTCGTCGCATGATGGTCTACGGCGACTCAGATTTGGTGGTTAATCAGGCAATGAAGGAGTGGGATATCAGGAGTTCTGCCATGACTGGTTATTGCAATGCAGTAAGAAAGCTGGAGAAGAAATTTGAAGGGTTAGAGTTCCATCACATACCCCGACTCAGGAATCAAGAAGCTGATGACCTGGCGAAGATAGGTTCCAAACGGGAACCCATTCCCAGCAATGTGTTTTTGGAGCATCTACATACCCCGTCAGTTCAAGAAGATCCCTTTACAGACGAGCCCCCACAACCGTTAAGTGCAACCAATCCGACTAAGATTGAAGTCTCAGCTGTAGTTGACTTGATCATGGAGGTTTTAGTGATCACCCCTGACTCGACGGTGCCATATATTACATATCTGCTCAGAAAGGAGCTCCCAGAAGATGAAGATGAGGCCTGCCAGATCGTCCGTCGATCCAAAGCTTTCATAGTGATAAGCGATCAACTTTACAGGGAAAGTGTTACCGGAGTTGCTCAGCGTTGCATTTCTCCAGAAGAAGGTCGAATGATCCTAAATGAGATCCACTCGGGGACCTGTGGTCACCATGCGTCCTCTCGGACCATCGTTGCCAAAGCATACCGAGCGGGATTCTACTAGCCACGTGCAAATGAGATGGCTAAAGATATAGTCGACAAGTGTGAAGGTTGCCAGTTTTACTCGAACCTGTCTCACAAACCTACATCTGCCTTGAAGACTATTCCACTCGTCTGGACTTTTCCAGTTTGGGGTTTGGACATGGTTGGGCCCTTCAAGACTGGAAGAAGCGGTTTCTCTTATTTGCTCATCGCAGTCGACAAATTCACCAAATGGATCGAAGCCAAGCCTATCAAGAATCTTGATTCAAGCACTGCTATTAGTTTCATCAGAGAGCTGATATTCAGATATGGAGTCCCTCACAGCATTATCACAGATAATGGCTCTAACTTTGATTCTGATGAGTTCAGAGCGTTCTGCGCATCCCAAGGCACTCGGGTCGACTACGCGTCTGTTGCAGTCGAATGGGCAGGCGGAAAGAGCAAACGGCTTGATTCTTCAAGGGTTGAAACCCCAACTGATGCGAGATCTCAAGCATGCCGCTGGGGCTTGGGTGACTGAGTTACCATCTGTCCTGTGGGGATTGAGAACAACTCCCAGCCCGAAATGTAAGGGGTCAACATTTCAGGAAGGAGACCTTGTGCTCCGAGTGCGTCAGACACGGCCGCACAAGCTTGCTCCGGCCTCGGAAGGCCCCTTCATCATGACCAAAGTGCTCCACAACGGGGCGTATCATCTCTACAATGTAGCCAAAAAAGAAGACGATCCATGCTCGTGGAATGCGGAACTGCTCCGCCGTTTTTACACCTAAGCACTCGGATCGACGAGTTGTAATAAGAATACTCCAGTTTGCTTATCAAAGACATGGTGTTTTGCAGTATCTTAATGATTGTTATCGCATAAACATGTGTTCAAATCCCCCCCCCCTGGTGGGTGGCTTAGCCGCGAACCTGATTCGCCTAAGTTTCAAAAAAACACTTCGAGTGAAGAACAATCCTCTCACTCGGGGGCTTAGCCGCGAACCTGATTCGCCTAAGTTTCAAAACAAACACTCCGAGTGAAGAGCAATTCTCTCACTCAGGGGCTTAGCTGCGATCCCGTACTCTCCTAAGTTACAAAACACTCCGAGTGAAGAGAAATCCTTTCACTCGGGGCTAAGCTGCGATCGCGTACTCACCTAAGTTACAAAATACTCCGAGTGAAGAGCAATCCTCTCACTCAGGGGCTTAGCCGCGAACCTGATTCGCCTAAGTTTCAAAACAAACACTCCGAGTGAAGAGCAATCCTCTCACTCATGGGCTTAGATGCGATCCCGTACTCGCCTAAGTTACAAAACACTCCGAGTGAAGAGCAATCCTCTCATTTGGGGGCTTAGCTGCGATCCCGTACTCGCCTAAGTTACAAAACACTCCGAGTGAAGAGCAATCATCTCACTTGGGGGCTTAGCTGCGATCCCGTACTCGCCTAAGTTACAAAACGCTTCGAGTGAAGAGCAATCCTCTCACTCGGGGGCTTAGCTGCGATCCTATACTCGCCTAAGTTACAAAACACTCCGAGTCAAGAGCAATCCTCTCACTCGGGGGCTTAGCTGCGATCCCGTACTCGCCTAAGTTACAAAACACTCCGAGTGAAGAGCAATCCTCTCACTCGGGGGTTGAGCTGCGATCCCGTACTCGCCTAAGTTACAAAACACTCCGAGTGAAGAGCAATCCTCTCACTCGGGGGCTTAGCTGCGACCCTGTACTCGCCTAAGTTACAAAACACTCCAAGTGAAGAGCAATCCTCTCGCTCTGGGGCTTAGCTGCGATTCCGTACTCGCCTAAGTTACAAACCACTCCGAGAGAAGAGCAATCCTCTCACTTGTGGACTTAGCTGCGATCCCGTACTCGCCTGAGTTACAAAACACTCTGAGTGAAGAGCAATCCTCCCACTCGGAGGCTTGGCCACACACTCTGAGTTGCGCCATATGTATAATGTCCGCTCCATCCCGATCCGCAAGGATGACGAGGTGCAGGTCGTGCACGGTGCTTATGTCCGCAACCCTCTCCTCAAAGCGGCGCCACAAATGCAATGCCTATTCCGAGTGGAGAGCAATCCTGTCGCTCGGAAACGCAACTTCGATCCTAGATTCGCCTAAGTCGAGGAATCAGAAGGCAATACGAATATAGCAACCAAGTTCAGATAATTTCTTGAAGGTTCAAAAGCCATTGGCAGAAGTACCCGAGCGTCAGACCCGAAAGAGTTTTAACGATTACAATATCACTCGGCATTCTGAGGCAAATAAAGTCAAGCTATCAAGTTTTTCATTCGGAAGGAGGAGGGCTAGCTGGCTCGACAAACTCGTCCAGGTTGATTCCATCTGCGATGCGAGTAGCAGCGTTGATGAAGGTCTCCATAAAAGACTAGAATTGAAGCTTCTTGGTGTTTGCAACCTTGAGCGCCGCCATCTTCTCTTCTTTGACCTCCTTGCAATGGACATGGACCAGAGATAGAGCCACGTCAGCACCACATCGAGCAGATGACTTCTTCCACGCCTGCACTCGACTAGGGATTTCATTGAGTCGAGTCATCAGAGACTCGAGGTCATTCAGGAACGTCACACCTGGCCAGATTTCCGTGTCGACCCACGACACCACCACCTTCAGTCGGGCAAGATAGTCCAGGACGCTGGCGAGGCGAGATTCTAGTCGCGGCACGTTCATGGTAGCTTCATCCTTAACCGGAGAGTTGATGGGGTCCAGGCTCATCTCAATCCGTCCAGCCTCTTCCTCGGAATTTTGACAGAATTCTACAAGCACAGAAAAATGATGAGTCGACAGTTGCATGGTAGAAAGGTTTTTTGCAAATCAGTTGGACAAGGGAGCGTACCTTCAAGCATGAGGCACATCTTCTTGGCAAGGCCTCCAAGATAAGTGTCCAGTTCGTCTCTCTTCTGAGTGAGAACTTCGACTCTATCAGTCAGGGCCACCTTGTCCTTCTTCAGCTGCACGACTTCTTTATTTGCTTCATCAGCAGCAGTCTTCAGCTTGGCCTTCTCTTCTTCCAACTTGCCGACTGAAACCAGCTTCTGATCAGCAAGTTCAGTTCTCTCCCGCACCGTCTTCTGCACTGCTGCAAGGTCGAGATCCTTTTGTTCCAGAGCCTGCTTCATTTTGTCTAAACAAATAACACTCTTCAGATGAGCGTGGAGTTGTCGATTTTCACTATGCACATCTGTTCGAGTGGAATCACTCGGTTCAAAAGGCAAAAAGAAAAGATGACAAGGTGGACAGTCGACAAGCTCTTACCTCCCATGGCAGCCACTTCATCCTTAGCCTTGTTCGAGTTGTCTTTGGCCAGCTCTAGGTCAAGATTGAGTTGGATCTGCTTCCTCTCCAAATCAGCAAACCTGGCTCCAAGATCACAAGATTTCTGTAGCGAACAACCAGACAAGTCAGTCAACAGAAGCAAGAGTCAGTCATTTCCAAGTGATAAAATACAGAGATCGGATTATTATGCCAAAGGAGTTCTAAGACTACTACCGAATCAAACATTCAACAGTAGTCTCGGGGACTACACAAGTGGGTGCACACTGGCGTGCCCCCACTGGTTTGATTTCCCACTCAACATGATCTGCCCAGTACGAGTGGAAGGACTACAACAACAACAACAACAACAACAACAACAACAACAACAACAAGTGCCCTCACTGGTTTCGGAGTTCACTCGGCAAGATCCGTCTAGACCGAGTGACAGAATAACAAAGAAAACACCTCGCAGAAGACCCCCGCCGAATCAAACATTTGACGGCGGTCTCAGGGACTACACCCAGTGGGTGCACTCGGCAAGCCCCCACTGGTTCAAGAGTTCAATCGACAAGAGCTACTCAACAAAATTCAAAACAACACCCAGTGGGTGAGTGGTTGCAAGGTACAGACTCATGATAGATGCACATTAAAGATTCCAAAACGCTCATCCACGGACTTCTTACGAATAATAAAGCAGCAGTTTTGAGGTAGCATGTCCTAACAGAGCAAAGACCAAGCTGAAAGTCGACTGGGAAATCAACCACTTACTTGGACGTTGGCTTGAAGGGCAGAGCTGGCATCATAAGCAGCCTTGCTAGTCTCGTACACCACCTTCATTCGCTCCATCATTATGCCTGCTTGGGAGACGGCCTCCTTGGCAGCGGTTACTTCGTCCTCTGGGACATGATGAGTCGCAAAGAGAGGTGTTGGTGGAACCGACGAGGTACCTGGAGGAACTGAAGCTTGAGGTTGCGCAGTTGACGCTGGAGTTTGGACAGTCGACACAGGAACATCAATGGAAACGGAAGCCTGAACTGGATTGGTTGTGGGACGACTGGATCCGATGCTGATGTCGAGTGGGACGCTTTGCGGGCTGGCACTTTCTTGCCCTGGGTCTTGCCTCTTCTTCCTGTGTTCCTCTGAAGCACTTCTTCGTTGTCACCATCACCTGGTAGTTCAATAACATTTGGTGGCGATACAAAACATTCGACCGTAAGAACATTCAGTCGACTGACATGACAGTTGGCAAAGTAAGGACATGGCTGTGGAACTATACCTGCTCGAGAGGTGGCCGCGTCTGCAGTTTCCTCATCGTCTTGATGCTTGTCAATGTCCATGGAGGTCCCAGAGGTAGCAGCACTGAATGTTCCAGAACTCATTCGGTCAAGCAAGCAAATGAGTCGACAATAGTACAAAAGACAAAGGGAAAAATGATAACACTTACGCGGAGGCAACAGGAACATCCACCTTGATCTTGGGCAGGGCCTTCCGGGGTTTTTGAAGGACAACCTTGGGCTGCTTCGCAGCCTTCTCAGTGGGCTCAGGGGTGGACGTCCGAGTGCGCTTTGGAGCTTGCGTACTTGGTGGAGCCACTTTGCCACACCCACCTGCAAGCTCCTGTGACTGCTTAGTACGCCTCTCAGATCGAGCTGTCGAGTTGACCTCCTCACTGCTACTCGAATCTTCACTCTCTTCATCACCTTCACCGTCAGCTTCCCAGTCACCACTTTCGCTTGCGCTCTCCATTCCCTCTTGGACTTGTTCTCCGTTTGGCATCGAGTACATCTCAGTATAAATCTGCAAGACGGGAGTTAAACAAGCATCAGTCAGACTTAAGAGCAGGTGCAGAACAGAATAAGAAAACATTCGGTAATAAGGACCTGACCTTTTCCGGCTCATTGTCGGCACCGAATGGTAAAACTCTCCTAGACCCCCTGGGGTTATCTTTGTTCCTAGTGATGCTCCGCAGCCACTGTGCCACTGTCTCCTCGGCAACCTCCTCCGGGTGGACCCGACTGTTGTCATCAGTGCCTGAGTACATCCACATCGGATGATCACAGGCTTTCAGAGGCTGGATGCGTCGACTGAGGAACACCTCCAGCAAATCCATGTCGGTCACACCCTCACGGACTAATTGAACTACTCGGTCGACCAACATAGACACCTCTCCTTTCTCTATTGGGGTCACGGTCAATGAAGAGGGTTGCTGGACTCGGTCCATGGTGAAGGGGGGAAGACCGATTGACTGCCCGGAAGTCGGAACATCTCGGCAGTAGAACCAGGTCGACTGCCACCCCCTAACTGACTTGGGAAGAGTCATAGGAGGAAAATCACTGCTACCCCTCGTCTGAATCCCTAAACCCCCGCACATTTGGATCACGTGGGACTTTTCGTCAGTCGGATTTTCCTTCTTCACAGTTTGAGAACGGCTGGTAAAGATATGTTTGAATAAACCCCAATGCGGATGACAGCCCAAGAAGTTTTCACACAAAGAGACATATGCAGCGAGATATGTGATTGAGTTGAGAGAAAACTGATGGAGTTGGGCACCAAAAACGTTCAGGAATCGTCAGAAAAAACGGATGCGGAGGCAGAGTGAAACCACGGTCTACATGGGTAGCGAGGAGGACGCACTCACCCTCTTACGGCTGAGGTTCAATCTCGTTCCCGGGCAACCTCCAAGATCCAGGAAAATCAAGCCGCGCCGGCCAGATCCTCCAAGTCTTCCTTCAAAATCATAGATCGAATCCAGTCTCCCTGGATCCAACCAGGTGGCAGACCGGACCTCAAGGACGATTCCCGATTCGTCTTCTTGCCCTTCGCTGCCGTCACCGCCTTCTTCGAGCGTTCCAAGGCCGCCATCTTGTCCTTCCCCATGGCGGAGAAGTGAGCATGAGCGAGCGGAGACGACGAGGGTGGTGGTGATGCGGTGGAGAAGAAGAGGAGGAAGAGAACAATTGAGGCGCACTGTGCACTGCATCGACTCGAGTGCTATTTATGAGGCTGCTTCCGAGTGGCTGACGTGTGGACCCAATCAATCTTATCATATCCTGCAGCAGTCGCTCGTCCGATATGTGGCGATAAAGGTGGCACAAAGATCGAGGCGCCCCTGTCTATCCACTCCGATGACTGCGGCACGCTCCGGGCCACGTGCTTCTCCAAAATTTCGAATCCCATGAGATCCGGGAACCGCAGAGTAACCAATTGCGCCGAAGATTTCGCATCATAACTCACTCTAAGATTATCAGTATAACTCACTCGACGACCTCTGAATTGATCAAGGCGACTGAAACGAAGTTGAAGCCCTAGCATGACTCCCAGATTCCGGTAAAATGCCTCTGAAGCATGGAATCGAGTCGGAATCAACTTCAACTCTTTTTTCACTCGGACCTCAATCCATTCGAGGGCTAATGAAGATGCCATGCACCTAGGATAGGGTCATAGGCCTGACCTAGATGCCCTACCCAAGGACACTACCCTAGAGTCAAGAACATTCAAAGTACAACAAATAATACCGACTGAAGTAACCTTAGAGTGCAATCCACTCGACCATCTATCACACTCGGATAACCCAATTCCATTCGACCAAGATGAAGTCACTCGACCATGCAAGAAACCACTCGGAGTACAGAAGACCTAAAGCCACCTCAGGATGGCAACTGCCAGGCGTTCACTCTGTAGTCTTAAAAGTCTTTATAGCTCTTTATAGCTAGCGTTACCAGTAATGCCCTGTCTTAATGTACACTGAACTCTGTATAACTGAGGGATGGAGGGGTCTAGCACACTCTATATAAGCCACCCCCTCCTCAGGTACAAGGATTCGCACCCCCTGTAACTCTCACGCATAATCCAGTCAACCAAGCCTCCGGGCACCGAGACGTAGGGATGTTAGTTCCTTCGAGAAGGGCCTGAACTCGTAAATCTTGCGTGCACAACTTCACCGTAGCTAGGACCTTGCCTCCTCTTACATACCCCCAATTCTTATTGTCAGACTTACTCCCACGACAGCATCCCTTCTTTCTTCTAACAACCATCGGTATTTTACTTGGAGCTATATTTTTATTCGTCACATATCATGAGTTTTGCTTGGAGCGTCTTGTATGATTTGAGTCTTTGCTTGTTTTGCTTTTTATTTTAAGTCATGAATCCTTGCTGGACACACCTATTTGAGATAGACAAAAATATGCTATGACTTGTGTCTGGGGAAATGACACCTACGGGATCACGTGGATCCCTTCTATGGTTTGGCAGGGAAGAGGGGTGCGCAAAGAGCAGGTTTAGCGATCAACATGATGGATATTTACCCAGGTTCAGGCCGCTGAGGAGCGTAAAACCCTAGTCCTACTTGAGTGTGTATTATGTGTTCTTGAGCTATGGCTAGCTGCTATGCATGCAAGCTGGGGCGAGAGGTTCAAAAGTACGAATCCTCCTCCAGTACGCCTTGGGCCTCCTTTTATATGTCCAAGGGGTCGCCACAGCGGCATATAGGAGGTGGAAAGTAGCTATAGTGCATATGCTTATCACTGACATCCTAGGACAAATGCATTAAATGCGCTGGTTACGTGTCCTCTAGCTTTATCGGGGTACGGAAATAGAGCTCGTCCCGTCTGTCGCCGCCTCTCCCCGTCTTGACACGCATCCAGGCTGACGAGGCATGCAATGCCAGGCTAGCTGGCTAGTTGTTGTGCTAGAATGGTGGCAGGATCTTCACGAAGATCTGCATGCCACCACGCAGGTGCTTGCCAGGCTGGCAGGCCAGTCGCTGCGCTGGAGTAGTTGCGGGGTGGCGGAGCCTTGCCGGGCGTGAATCTCGCCGGGCCTTGTACTCTGCCCCGGCAAGGATCTTGCCGGTGGGCTCAGCAATTCATCCCGGCAAGGATCTTGACGGGGGCTTCGCGAGCCATCCTGGCAAGGATCCTATAGGGGCCTCAGCTTCTGGTCTTCTATTCTCTAATCACTTGCTTGACTACTTCTCTAGTGATCTTGTTTATCCTTGATCGTCCTCTTTAGGCCTTGCCGGAGGTGTGGCTACGACTGCCCCTGCATAAGTATGGGGTGCTAAAGGCTTAGACTTTAGCACACCGACAGGAGCCGCCGGGCCTGGGCCACACACGGGTGCGAGCCAGTGTTGGGCTAGGCCCAAACAGTGCACGGGCATGCGTGGCAGCGGTCGACTGCTGCAATCATCTCGTCTATCGTGCTCACAGCGGCCCGTGAATAGCCTTTATTCACGGGATGGTAACCGTTGTTTCACGCCTCCCACTACGCCCGCCTTTTTCGCCACGTACGCCGCATGCATGGCGCGGGGTAGGTGGCGGATGCGCAGGATATGGAAAGGCATGCCATGGCAGATACCCATGTGCCTTTGATTGGCGTGGGGAGGGCGGTCGACGACTCTGCTCGTTGCCAATGGCCTTAATGAGCTGGACTCGAAAGGGCTCTCCAGAGAGGGTATAGAGCCAGCCCCCAGCTCTTCTTGCTTGGCTATAAAAGGGGGATCGGAGGAGAAAGAGGGGCATCCCTTTGCATCTTCTCTTCCTCTCCATTTTTCATCCACCATCATGCCGAGAGGGCGTGGTCGCGGCCATCCCCCTGCAGAAGCGACGAGATCTTCCTCTCGCCAGAGGGCCGTGGCGGTTAAGGAAGAGCCAAGCGCCCAAGGTGGAGGTGCTGGACGGGGTCGCGGTCGGCGAGGTGGTCAAGGCAGAAGTGGACATGGAAGTGGAGCATCTGCGGCGCCGCCGTCTCCTCCCGCTCCATCAAGTGGCCATGTCGGAGACACGGCGCTGGAATTTATTTTGGAGTTGCCCAAACCGCCGCGTAGCCGTCTTCACATTCCCGAGCCGTTCGCGAGGGTGCTGGAGGTAGACCAACCGTCGAGGTTGAGGCTTCATATGAGGGGCTGTTGCAATGGCGACATGTGGGTGAACGTAAAGTTCCCCACCCTCATGTAATGCTTCTCCGTCGTAGTTGGAAAACCTTTGCACGCGCCCACTGCCTGATGAAGGGGCACATCCTCCGCTTCAAATTAGTGGAGGCTAACCTGCTCGGTAATCCGGTTAGGGTGCTACGCGGAGAGCTCGACCAACGACGTAAGCTCCTCCTCAAGCGATAGCGACAAGGAGGAGACCGATGGAGAGGACGACGGGGATGGGTTCGACTAGACATTGGGCGCACCATCACCAGGCAACGCTGGCAGCACCATCATCTGCACATGGTCTTCTCCCTGGCAAAGCGATTTTCCGGGGGGTAGTTCTTGGCGGTGGCTTCTCAAGCCAGCTCCTTGAACTTCTCGGGGCTGTGGCTTCTGGGGGCTGGCGCTGGAAGGCCAGAGAAGACGAAGAAGGCGGGTGGAGGGTCATCAAGTCGGAGTACTATGGCATTGACGCCTTCGTCTCATATTGCCAACCCGCTGCCTCATCTTTCGGCTCCTCCCCCGGCACCATCATCACCAGCCCTCTTCTGGACGGCCGTCGGGATGTTCTCTTGGTGTCTTTTGCCGCGCGCACCTCGCCTAGGTGCTCTTTTTGCCCTCCCGCTATCTTGATCCGCTTTCTGAGGAGAGGGACAAGAAAGGGATTATGGGCATCTTTAGATCTTAAGCTTGCAGGCACTTGCCGAATTTAAACTTTGTAAGCCCTTGCTCATGCTTACATTCCGTATGAATTGTACTTGTTAATCAACATATTAATGAACAAAAGGGTGTTTGTTGGGTTCTTTTGTGTGTGAGCGAGGCCCACACCAAGGAACAAGTCCTTGTTATTTTTTTAAGTAAACAACGTCGCCCAGCAACAGGCCTTGCCGTCCTCCCGCTTCATACCACGACTACGCTCACGCCCTTGACGGATGCAGGGGCAAAGTAGGACTAGGCCCTTCGTCTGTCCCCCTTCCACCGCAACTACAACCAAATTACAGCCCAAAGGGAATTTTGGGCATGGGAAGGAGGGAGCATGGTGGCATGGGATCGAGCGAAGTTTCGTATGTTCAAGTTTCATACGAAAGTACGCAGTGGGGGGCAAAAAGGGACTTATCTGAATCTGCTGCCCCCGGTAGCCTTGGCTTGCAGGGGTCGGGGTGTCAGTTCGTTTCCTTTCCTCCCAAGAGTTCCGCCGAAGCACCCGTGCAGCCTGCGAACCAAAGAGGACTGGAAGGGACAAGAAGACACACACTCGACCTCTATGCTTGGGGTTAGTTGCTGCTAAGCACTATCAACCCTACAAGAGAGAAGCTCAACCTAACATGCATGCTAATTCTTAGGGTGCTAGCGCTTCGTTTATTCATCTGTTGCTCAGCATCTGCGCCTGGCTATGTACAAAGGGTTACATGCCTTGCCGGCAAGGCTTGTACAAAAGGTGGTCTGTCAGGGGCCTCGCAACCGTGCCTTATGAGTAAAACATGCGAAGATGTTCGATGTTCCAGGAGTTACTCACTGGGATACCATCTTTGGTCTCTAGGAGGACTGCGCCGGCCTTGGTAACTCGTATTACCCGATAAGGGCCTTCCCAGTTTGGCGTCAACTTGTTGGAATTCTTGGCCGACTGAACGCGCCGAAGAACAAGGTCGCCTTCCTCAAAGCTTCGGGCATGAACCTTGCGGCTATGGTAGCAGCGCAAGGCTTGCCGGTAGCACGTAGCTCGCACAGCAGCCTGAAGACGATCTTCCTCAAGGAGCGTAGCATCATCTTACCACAACTGCTCTTGCTCAAGCTCATCATAAGCGAGCACTTGAGGTGATCCGTATGTGAGTTCTATGGGGAGAACTGCTTCTGCCCCATACACGAGGGAGAAGGGTGTCTGGCCGGTGGCTCGATTTGGCATTGTCCGGATTGACCAAAGAACCGTCGGCAACTCGTCAATCCAACGTCTTCCGCACTTGTGCAGCCTGTCAAAAGTCCTCATCCTGAGGCCCCGCAACACTCTAGCATTTGCCCTCTCCGCCTGGCCGTTGCTTCGTGGATGTGCAACAGAAGCAAAACTGATTTTGCTGCCGAGGTCTTGGATGTATTGCATGAAGGTGCGACTTGTGAACTGCGTGCCGTTGTTGTTGATGACTCTGTTTGGCACACCAAAACGGTAACCTAGTCCATTGAAGAACTTGACGGCTGATTGTGTTGTCACCTTTCTCACTGCTTCCACTTCTGGCCACTTTGTGAACTTGTCGATCGCAACGTACAAGTGCTCAAAGCCCCCGACAGCATAGGGAAAGGGGCCCAGTATGTCGAGCCCCCAGACCGAAAATGGCCAAGAAAGAGGGATCATTTGAAGAGCTTGGGCTGGTTGATGGAGTTTGTTCGAATGGAACTGACACGCTTCACACTGGGTTACTAGTGTAGTTGCATCCTGGAGAGCAGTGGGCCAAAAGAAACCTTGCCGGAATGCTTTGCCGGCAAGGGCTCTTGATCCTATGTGAGAGCCACATATGCCTCCATGTATCTCTGCCAACAGCTCCAGTCCGTCCTCCCGGGGAATGCACTTCAATTTCACGTCGTTCGGTCTTTTCCTGTATAGGACATCGTCCACAAACTAGTACATGCTAGACCGACAGGCTACTTTCTCGGCTTCTTCCTATTCCTCGGGGAGTTCCCCTGTTTGGAGGAACTGAACGGTGTGCTGTGCTCATACCAGAGCCTGAGGCTTGACGGCAAAGACTAGGGGCATGTCTTCTGCCATGGGAGCAGTTGTCTCTACGGCAAGGGCTTGAAGCCCTGCCGAAGCCTGTCGCTCCCCGGCAACATCCTTGCCAGCGGCTCCTGGGAGCTCGGCGGGGAAGTACTTGACGGGGCCTGATTTCCTTCGCTTATTCTGACATGCCAATGGTTCAATGGATGGCTGAGTCAATTAGAGCACAAAGGTCCCTGGTTCCACAGGTAACTTGAGGGCAGAACGTTTCGACAGGTCTTCAGCAATGTTGTTCTCTGCTCGAGGAACATGCTCTGCTTGTAGACCATCAAAACGCTCTTCCAACTTCCTCACTTCATCTACATAAGCTTCCATCAACGGGCTCTGATAATCCTTGTTCACTTGCTTCACTACGAGTTGTGAATCCCCATGGACGATCAACTTTCTGATCCCAAGGTCTGCCGCGATCCTGAGACCGGCAAGCAGCATTAAAAAAATACACTTCCCTGATGATACGTGTTTGTCACAGTAGGTCATGTTTTCTGTCATGCATGTACATCCATGAAAAATTTATGACAGAATCAAGATAGTCACACCTGTGCTGTCATAGAAGTGTTCCAGGACATTACCAAAATTATCATCACGGAAGTGTCCACTTCCATGACGATAAATCGCGTGTCATGGAAGTGCTTTCATCAAGGGTGACCGACATGTGGCGTCCACCGTAACGGGACGCCGTTAAGCTATCGGGTCTAGTTTTGGATCCGATAACCCGCTAACAGCCCGGACCAATGAGGATTTTCCACGTGTAAAATTCTCATTGGTCAGAGGAAACACGTGTTGGCTCACCGTTGGGACAGATGTCATCCATTCATTGGATAGGAGGCTCCTATGATACGTCGACACATGGCACGGCCTAACAGAGGCCCATTCCGGTGAAAAGGCCAGCCCGTTTGACTTGGTCAAAAGGTAACGGGCGGACCCACGGAAAGCCTGTTAACGGCACGTTCGTATATAGCCCATTTACGACCCGCTAACTCACGGCCCGTTACGGCCTATCTGAATTAAGCCCAGTAGCTTCATCTAGGCCTTCCAATATGATTCCAGCCCGTTGTAACTTCCGGCCAATGTATGGCCCATGATGTCTTTCTGCCCATACGAGACCATTTTTAACTCTTGGCCCATTAACGTCCCGTGGTGAATCTGGCCTGCAATGAACAGTGTACCCCTTTATACCCATTAACGACCCATTATTCCATTGGGCCGTTTCTAACCCGTGTTATCTTTCGGCCTTCTCAAGGCCCATTTATTCTTGGGCTCAATTCCAGCATTGGGTTATTTACGGCCTGTCATTGACCTTTTCTGCATGTGGGCCAAATTCAGCCCGCGGTTACAATCGGACCTTTTGCGGCCCGTTACTCTGTTGGGCCATTTTCATAACATCATCAAATACGGCCGATTAATGACGACCTGTTATTGTGGTCCGAAGAATGGACGATTCCAAGTCTAGCCGGTTTACGACCCATAATGCGGTCCGTTATTGGCCCATGTTTGGCCTATCGATCATACGGCATGTAGAAGGCCTATTGATGCTACGTCCCGTAGAAGGCCCATTGATGCTACGGCCCGTAGAAGGCCCATTCTTTCTACAGCCTGATACATCTCTGTCGTATCTATAATTTTTGATTGTTCCATGCCAATATTCTACAACTTTCATATACTTTTGGCAACTTTTTATACTATTTTTGGGACTATCATATTGATACAGTGCCCAGTGCCAGTTCCTGTTTGTTGCATGTTTTTTGTTTCACAAAAAGTCCATATCAAACGAAGTCCAAATGGGATAAAAAGTGACAGAGATTTTATTGGAATATATGTGATTTTTGGGAAGAAGAATCAACGCGAGACGATGCCCGAGGGGGCCACGAGGCAGGGGGGCCCTGACCCTCGTGGCCACCCTATAAGGCGGTGGGTGCCCTTCTTTCCATAAGAAAGCCAATATCCGGATAGAAATTGTGTTCAAATTTCAACCGAATCGGAGTTACGGATCTCTGGGAATTTAAGAAATGGTGAAGGGCCAGAACCTGGAAAGCAGAAACAGAGAGAGACAGAGACACAGATCCAATCTCGGAGGGGCTCTCGCCCTCCCATGCCATGGAGACCAAGGACCAGAGGGAGAACCCTTCTCCCACCTAGGGAGAAGCCCAAGGAAGAAGGAGAAGGAGGGGGGCTCTCTCACCCTCGCTTCCGGTGGCGCCGGAGTGCCACCGGGGCCATCATCGTGCGACGGCAATCTACACCAACACCTCTGTCATCTTCACCAACATCTTCATGATCTTCCCCCATCTATCTATAGCTGTCCACTCTCCCGCAACCCACTGTACCCTCCACTTGTACATGGTCCTTCATGCTTCATATTATTATCCAATGATGTGTTGCCATCGTATGATGTCTGAGTAGATTTTCGTTGTCCTACCGGTAATTGGTGAATTTTTATGATTGGTTTAATTTGCTTGTGGTTATTTTGCTATCCTTTGGTGCCCATCATATGAGCGCGCGCGTGGATCACACCATAGGGTTAGTTGTATGTTCATAAGAATATGTATTGGAGGGCAAGAGTGACAGAAGCTTCAACCTAGCATAGAAATTGATGCATACGGGATTGAAGGGGGACCAATATATCTTAATGCTATGGTTGGGTTTCGCCTTAATGAAGGTTAGGAGTTGCGGATGCTTGCTAATAGTTCCAATCATAAGTGCATAGAATTCCAAGTCAGGGATGACATGCTAGCAGTGGCCTCTCCCACATAAAACTTGCTATCGGTCTAGTAAAGTAGTCAATTGCTTAGGGATAATTTCGCAACTCCTACCACCACTTTTCCACACTCGCTATACTAACTTTATTGCTTCTTTACTTAAAACAGCCCCTAGTTTTTATTTACGTGCTCTTTATTATCTTGCAAACATATCCAACAACACCTACAAAGTACTTCTAGTTTCATACTTGTTCTTGGTAAAGCGAACGTTAAGCGTGCATAGAGTTGTATCAGTGGCCGATAGAACTTGAGGGAATATTTGTTGTACGTTAAGCGTGCATAGAGTTGTATCAGTGGCCAATAGAACTTGAGGGAATATTTTTTTCTACCTTTATTATCTTGCAAACCTATCCAACAACACCTACAAAGTACTTCTAGTTTCATACTTGTTCTAGGTAAAGCGAACGTTAAGCGTGCATAGAGTTGTATCAGTGGCCGATAGAACTTGAGGGAATATTTGTTCTACCTTTCACTCCTTGTTGGGTTCGACACTCTTACTTATCGAAAGAGGCTACAATTGATCCCCTATACTTGTGGGTTATCAAGACCTTTTTCTGGCGCCGTTGCCGGGGAGTTATACCGTGGGGTGATGTCACAGCCCTAGCCTTGCTTGTAATTAGTTGCACAAGCATCATGTCATCATGTTAATTTCCAAAGAAACTTGAAATAGGGATGATCAAACCCCTAGCACCAAAACAATGCAAATAGGCCCAACTATAAAATCTTTTTCAATGAACTCAAAATGCCCTTTAAAAATGTTCATCATTTCTGGATTAATGTGGAAGCATCTACCAAAAACGGTTTACATTTTTGCAGGACATATGTGGGCTTTGAATTAAATCTCTAAGTATTTGAATTTGGGCATTTAAATACTATAAATATTTGAAATGCTCAAATAATTCTGGAAACAATTTGGGGCTGTTGGAAATAATTCAAATAGTGCCCAAAACATATTTCAGGATTTATTGAAATGTTTAGTATTTTTACTAAACCCAAAACAGAAAAAGAAAATAGAAAACAGAAACTAAAAGACAGAATAGAGAGAGAGAGAAGAAACTTACCTGGCGCCCACCAACCGGCCCAGCACTGTAGCTGGCCGGCCCAACCACTAGGGGCTCCTCCCTGTCGTCTTCCTCCTTGCCAGAAGGATGAGCGCGTGGCCGGCGTGCTTGAGCACGCGTCCCGCCACCTCCTGCTTGCCTGTCGCTGCTCGAGTCGGCCCCGAGCGCCACATGCATCGCCCCGACCTCCCCTTGGACCTCTCTCACTCTCCCTCGGCTTCCTCCCCCTCCTCTGCTCTCTCCCCGCATGCGCCCGAGCGAAGCTCGTCCCCGCCGTTCGCTGCCACCGTGTCCAGCGCCTCCCCCTCGACCCCTTGCCGTGCCTGCGAGCTCCGTCTTGACGTCCCCGACCTCCTCGACGAGCCACGAGGCCCCGGACGCGCTGCAACGCCGCCACCGACGCCTTTCCCCTCCTCGGCCGCCGGAGATCGGCCTCGCCGCCCCGCTCAGCTCCGGCCTTCCCCGAGCCCACTTCGACGCCTGCTGCAACCGCTGTGAGCTGCTGCTCCTTCTCCTCCTCTCCGTCTTCTCGGTTGCACGCCACAGCTGCCGCTTCGTCGACGACCGAAACCCGCCGCCGGCGCGAGCTCGTTTCCGGCGAGCTCCGGCCACCTCAGCTGCTACCACTTGTTGCAACAGATGCGCGCGAACACCAGCTCACCGTAGGGCCGAACTGCGTCGCAAACCGCCGTCTGTAGCATTGTCCCGAGCAACTCCGGCGAGTGCCCGCCGTTGCTGTGGTCGCCGGTGTCAACCGCTGACGTGGCACCATCATTAGCGGCTAATGACGCCACTAACTAACCCCTGGCTCACTGACATGCGGGCCCCACTGCCTAACTAACCAGCTAACAAAAATGGATTAAGTTTAATCTAATCACAGTGGCCCCACGCATCGGCGTTGACCTTGCTGACGTGGCAGTTGACCGGACCCACCTCTCTGTGTCACTAAATGTCACTGGATCACTGACTAGTGGGTCCCACTGGGCAGGTTTGACTTGGACAAGCCCTGTTGACCTGCTGACATCATGATGATGTTAGGCTGACGCAATAATTATTTTCTGGAATTTTAAATAAATCAGAAATGATTTATATATTTCAGAAAATATCCAAAACTTCTAAAAATCATAGAAAATAGTCTATAACTCAGATTGAAAAGATTTATATATGAAAAATGATCAGAAAAATATGAAGAATATGTTTATGGCATTTACATGCATGTTTGAGAAACTTATGTCCTCTATTTAGGAAAATTCAATTAAATGGCGTTTAAGAAAGCACATATGGTGTTTGAATTTGAACCTAGTGTTCAAACCAACTCCATTTAACTTGTTGCTAGTTGCATTAGCTCAATCAATAGCATATTGCCATGTCAAATTCATGCATCATTTGATTGTGCATTGCATTGAATGTGTTCTTTTGTTTGTCGATGTTTGTCCCCTCTCAGTAGACGACGTTCCGATGACGAGTTCAATGACACCGATGAAGAACCATATTATCTTCAAAAGTGCCAGGCAAGCAAAAAACCCTTGTTCATTCCCATACAATCCCACTCTCTCGCCCCTGCTCTCTTTTACTGCATTAGGACAACAACGATTCAACTGTTACATGTGCGGTAGCTGAACCCCTTTCCTCTGCATGACCTGTCATTGCCAAAGTAAATAGATGAAACCCACTAGCATGAGTATGAGTTGTTTGAGCCCTGATGTGCCTACTCATTCATGCTTGTTTGTCATGCCTGCTACTGCTTAGAGTTGAGTCGGGTCTGATTCATCGGGGATGAATCGGAGGTATGTGAACATGTCATGCTGTTGAGAGCTAAGTGTGTGTCAGGACCGGTTTTCCAATAAAACATTTATTGAAAAATCGCCCATTTCATCAGACCAGTATAGAAAAAAAAATATTCCTTACTGGTAGACAAATCCTTGATACAGAATTCCAGATGAACTGAATATAACATAAAGTTGAGCTGAGGCTGCTCAACAATTTATTACAAGCACGCCGATATAATATATAAAGGCGGGTATGACACAATGGGGATGGTGGCTTAACTAATAGCTCGTAATAAAAGTGGTAGTGGATATGTCACGGTGAAGTGGGTGACAAGACTCCAATATCTTACAGCTCATCGAGCGCCGGAGTGGGGCTCGATGATTTATTTAGGGTAGCGGAAGCGTATATAACACAAATGACCAACTCCAGGATCGCAAGGGACTGACTGGGACTCCTCTAGGCGTCGGACTCGCTATCGTATTCTTCATCCATAAGATCGCCTTCGTCAACATCTGGCCAAATCAACAAGCCAGGTGAGTACTTTTAAAGTACTCGCAAGATAGTTCGGACATAAGATATAACAAATGCAAGCATGATGCACATGAGTAGATTAGTAATGCGCACTCAGGTAAATAAGATAAAATACTGAAGACCAATCGGGTGTCTGAAGCGACGCCTCGAAAGGCAAAGGAAAAATAAATTAACATGCCGCAGTCGGGCGTCAGGGCGACACCACATAAAGGGCTTTTATTGAAAAGTAAATGCCAGTGCATGCCATAGTCGAACGTCTATGCGACATCTCGAAAAGGGCTTATAACAAAAGTAAATGACAACGGTGCCATAGTCGGACGTCTGCGCGACATCACATAAAGGGCTTATATCAAAAGTAAATAACAAGACTGCCACAGTCGGACGTCTGCGCGACATCACATAAAGGGCTTATATCAAAAGTAAATAACAAGACTGCCACAGTCGGACGTCTGCGCGACATCACATAAAGGGCTTATATCAAAAGTAAATACAAGAATGCCACAGTCGGACGTCTGCGCGATATCACATAAAGGGCTTATATTTCGTGATTCATGAAAGTACCATCATTCCAATGAATAATCATTTCGTAAAAATAAACGGGTTAGTCCATCCACAAGAATAACGTTCAGCCGGGTTTATCACTCTCAGTTTCATGCTTATACTCCGGGGACTGACACGGGGACTGACACAGAGACACTGACACTGAGATACTGACTCTGAGGTGTTAACCACGTCCTTGACCATGGACCTGGTTACTTGAATGGTTTGGACTCTACAGAGTTTGTACTATTCGACCACAGCCAACGGATTTCGGTAGTCGCAAGGACTAGTTCCGTTTACGGTATTTTAGGAGAAACACATCTAACCAGTACACACCCATTTCCACCTTCAGTTGCCAGGAATCACCCTAGACAACGTTCAAGAAAAACTCTAAGACGGGGAGGCTACAACCTCGAATAGCATGGGATCAAATTTATATCGCGCGCTCTAAGGGGTGCCCCCCTCTCGGTCCCAACCGGAAACACCCATGCCCCCTGACCGGATGACAGGCTTTAATCCAGGGCCATGGTACCTTCATCCCGGCCTCTCTATTTGGTGTGTACTAGGAAAGAGGTTTGCAACTGACTAAACCGTATTCTTTGCAGAAAACATGTGGCAGCACAAAAGAAAAGAATGAACGGGAACGAGACTTGTTCCACGTTAACACCGGAGTTTTAAACGGTTGATATACGACTGGCATGCCACAACAATACTAGCTTGCAACCTATCATGCCACCACATGATTAGGACATATCACCATTAGATAAACACATCATCATCGAAGCTCACTCGCAACTTACTTGCATGAAATACCACTTTCACAAAAAAAGCTCGTGGCAGCACAAAAGAAAAGAATGAACGGGAACGAGACTTGTTCCACGTTAACACCGGAGTTTTAAACGGTTGATATACGACTGGCATGCCACAACAATACCAGCTTGCAACCTATCATGCCACCACATGATTAGGACATATCACCATTAGATAAACACATCATCATCGAAGCTCACTCGCAACTTACTTGCATGAAATACCACTTTCACAAAAAAAGCTCATATGAACATGCCATGAGAAAAATCACTCGAGCAAACATGCAAGACACTCATCATATCAAAGGTTCAAACATGCTTCCTTAGTTCGGAGTAGTCGGAGTCTAGCTCGGTGAAGTTCACGTCTCCGTCACCTCCTTCGGTATCTACGGTATAAAAGAAATCAAGCACTAAAGTAAATACCGTGCGTGCATAAAAGTTGTTCCAAATATTTTTCAAATAAATATGAAAAAAATAGACAGAAAAATGAAGATGACAGAAAAAGAATCAACTCAAAATTATCTTTTGTTTAAAAGTTATTAAGGTTTTAGTACAAGGACCAATTTGTGACGAAACAGAAAGGTTCCAGGGGCTAGACTGAAAAAGCAGAAAACAATTCGTTTAGAAATACTCCAGCTCAATAGAGGAAGCGTACTTTTCCCAAAGGCGTTTTCAGAAAACGTTTCAAACCGAAGAGAGGAGAGGCTGACGAGCGGGTCTCGCATGTCAGGTTTGAAAACAGAACAGAGCTCGCCGGCGCCGAGGCTTGCGGTGGTCGCCGGCGTTGATCCACGGCGAGGTAGGGGGATCGGGGGTTACTTACGGGTTCAGGGTGTCCTTCCGCGTTTGTGGATGGTGAACTTGGTCGTCGGTGAGCACCACATCGACGGCGGCCTTCTCTCCGGCGGACGGTGGTTCGGGCGAGGTTGATGCACTCCGGATGGGGCTGCAAACTCCAAATCGAAGCGTGGGTCAGAGTCGTGGTTGCACTAGGAGGCTACTGGCGTGGTTTGAGAGGTGGAGGTGCACGCACTTGGGCGAATCTGGTCGGAGCCGAAGCGGATCGGGGCGGCCGGAGCTGGGGAAGGAGGCCTCCACGAGGTCTCCCCAGGGGCTTGGCGTGCTTCTGGAGGTGAGGAGGGGTGGTGCTTGCTCGAGATCGAGCTCGGGGCTTCCTTTTATAGCTGATCTGAGGCGGTTGCCGTGGACGGGGTTCTCCGGCGAGCAATTACGGCGAGGTAGTGGTTGGGCAGGGGGTTTAGGTGACGGGGCAACTGCGGAGTGGCTCATTGACTCTGTTTCACCGTAACACCCGACCGGACTTGGGCAATACTCAAGGTATTCGACGGAACGGACCTGCGGCTCGTCGGCGGCCGTGGGCGCGCTCTGCGCCACCCAGTCCACGGCGACTGTGCTACAGCGCGCACAGGTGAGTGGAGGGACACGCGTGGGCTTCTGGTGGTGTGGGCGGTGCTGGACGGCGCTGCTCCTCGCTGAGCTCTTCTGACGGCCGCAACGGGCGGTTCTGTCGCCGCTCATGGGGGTGGTGCTCCTCTGCCAGCTCACCGCCGACGCCCGCGTCCATCCAGGCGACCTTGCGGCGCGGTGGATAAGAAGGGGGAACAGGGAGCAAGGCGCCAACGCGTGCACTGGCGAGATCGACGCTGCGCTTTGAAGAAAACGACGCCGATGACTGAACCTCACACTGAATCCTGAATTTTGACAGTAACAGTGCATGCTAGCTGTTCGACAGAAGGTTTTGAGCACGTGGAAAATTTTTCTTGAGCTGAAACTTGGTGGAGAAGTCTCTTGATGCATCTGGAGGCTGTGTGATTTTTCCCAGAATTTTGGAAAAGGAAAAATATGAATTTCACCAAATTTGGCAAATCTGGTCCAAACTTGCAGTGAGCAAATTTTGAAAATTTTGAACTATGGACCAGTGGATCTTGATGGATCTTGGTTGAGGGTTCTAAGGACTAGCCAGGGAGGTTTGTTTGAGATCAAAATTCCAAAGGAAAATAGTAGTTCCTTTGTAAATCACTAAGGGCCAATATATTTGACAGAAATGATTTTTGATTGAAAATAAATAGAAATAAATTCAAGGGGGAGTTAAACTTGCTGGATTTGAAGCTTGGCTTGATACAAAGTGGGAAGATGGCCTTTGGGAGGAAGATTTCAACTTAGGCCATGGCAAGAGAAGGTTTTTGAAAAGGGGAAGAATAAACCCAAAGTTTATAGGAAATTCCTTTTAATAAAAGTCATTAGGAAAAACCTTCCAAGAATTTTATTTGTGTTGAGCCAACACAAGAAGAAAACTTTTAAGACCAAAAATCAAAGTTGGACAGAACCCAACAGAATACTTTTCATCAAAGAAAATTTTTGAGATGAAGAGTCCTTAAGGAAAGAAATTTTTGAATAACCTCCTTTCAAATGAAGAAATTTGATAAAAACAAAATCAAAAATTTTGGGGTGTTACAACACCTACCCCCTTAGGAAAAATCTTGTCCCCGAGATTTCAGCTGATCCCCAAATAGGTGTGGGTATTCTGCCCGAAGAAAATCCTCCCTCTCCCATGTTGCTTCATCCTCGGAGTGATTGCTCCACTGAACTTTGAAAAACTTAATTGTCTTCTGACGGGTCCTCCTTTCGGACACCTCCAATATTTTTATCGGACGTTCCGCGTAGGTGAGGTCCGGTTGCACGTCAATGCTCTCGTGAGACACATGCTTCTCTGGGTTGCTTACACATTTCCTCAACTGTGAGACGTGAAATACGTCGTGGACGTCTGACAGTTCCTTCGGTAGGTCTAGCTGGTAGGCTACTGAGCCTCTTCGTGCCAACACACGGAAAGGTCCAATAAAGCGGGGTGCCAGTTTTCCCTTAACTTTGAATCGCTGCAGGCCCCTCATGGGGGATACCCGTAAATACACATATTCACCAGGCTCAAAACTGACTTCACGATGTTTATGATCGTAATAACTCTTTTGCCGGCTCTGGGCTGTCTTAAGTCGATCCCTGATTAGTTTAACTTTCTCCTCTGCTTCTTTGAGCATGTCTGGGCCGAAGATATGACTGTCCCCTGTCTCTGACCAATTTAATGGGGTACGACATCTCCGCCCGTATAAGGCTTCAAAAGGTGCCATTTGTAGGTTGGCTTGGTAACTGTTATTGTATGCGAACTCGGCATATGGCAGGCTTTCTTCCCAACTGGTTCCATAGGTGAGAACACAGGCCCTCAGCATGTCTTCTAAAATTTGGTTTACATGCTCGGTTTGTCCTCCAGTTTGGGGGTGGTATGCTGTACTGAACACTAGTTGAGTTCCCAGAGCTTGTTGTAACTGATCCCAAAATTTAGAGACGAACTGAGTTCCCCTGTCGGATATTATAGTCTTTGGGATTCCATGCAGACAAACTATACGGGAGAGATAAAGTTTGGCAAGCTTCTGGGTAGTGTGAGTTGTCTTTACTGGAATGAAATGTGCCACCTTGGTCAATCTATTTGTGATGACCCATATGGCATCGTTCCCGTGTCGTGACCGAGGTAGTCCGACGATAAAGTCCATTCCAATTTCGTCCCATTTCCACTCCGGTATCCTGTTTGGCTGTAATAGTCCTGCTGGTTTTTGGTGCTTGGCTTTAATGCGCTGACATGAATCGCAACATGCGATGAATGTGGCTATGTCCCTCTTCATACCGTGCCACCAAAAAATTTCCTGAATATCCTTGTACATTTTGGTCCCTCCAGGGTGAATTGAGTATTGAGCGGTGTGGCCTTCGGTCAAAATTTGCTGTTTGAGGTCTTCTATATTGGGTACGCAAAGTCTGTCTCCGTACCATAATATCCCTTCATCGTCTATGATGAATTCTGAGGCCTTACCCATGCTCACTTTTCTCTTTATTCCTTCAATGCTGGGGTGTCCATGATGAGCTTGCTTAATCTGATCCACTAGGGTGGGTTGTATTTCCAAATTTGATACAACGCCTTCCTTGACCATCACCAAGTTGAGTTTGGCGAACTCCTGTTGAAATTTAGGTCTCAAGTTGGGTAGGCTGTCATTGCTTGAGTTTGGGTTCCGACTAAGAGCATCTGCTACCACATTCGCCTTCCCTGGGTGGTAGTGAATGCCCACATCATAATCTTTCACCAATTCTAACCAGCGCCGTTGTCGTAAATTGAGCTCTGGTTGTGTGAAGATATATTTGAGACTTTTATGATCCGTATATATTTCACAACGATTCCCAACCAAAAAGTGTCTCCACTCCTTGAGTGCATGAATGACTGCTGCCAATTCCAAGCCATGAGTGGGATAATTTTCTTCGTGTTTTCGCAGTTGCCTGGACGCGTATGCAACTACCTTGCCTTCTTGCATCAATACGCATCCGAGACCCTTCCGGGATGCGTCACAATATACTTCAAAGCTTTTGTGTATGTCTGGTACAACCAATACTGGTGCTGTTGTTAGCTTCCCTTTGAGTTCTTGGAAACTCTTCTCATAGGCTTCAGTCCACACAAACTTCTTGTCTTTCTTGAGTAGTTGTGTCATTGGTTTTGCTATGGTGGAGAATCCTTCAATAAACCTTCTGTAATATCCAGCCATTCCCAGGAAACTTCGTACATCCATTACGTTGGCTGGTGGTTTCCAGCCAAGTGCGGCCTTGACTTTTTCTGGGTTCACGGCGACGCCTTCTTGGGTCAATATGTGGCCAAGAAAACCAACCTGTCTCAACCAAAATTCACATTTGCTGAATTTGGCATATAATTGATGTTTCCTTAATTCTCCCAGTACGAGTCTGAGATGTTCAGCATGTTCTTCTGGTGTTTTAGAGTATACCAGAATATCATCAATGAACACCACAACAAATTTGTCCATAAACTTCATAAACACTTTGTTCATGAGGTGAACAAAATATGCGGGGGCGTTTGTTAGTCCAAACGGCATCACTATAAATTCATATAGCCCGTATCTGGAGGTGAATGCAGTCTTGGGGATATCTTCTGCCCGTACTCTTAACTGATGATACCCTGACCTTAAATCAATTTTTGAGAAAACCTTGGCTTGAGCGAGCTGGTCAAATAAATCATTTATCCGTGGCAGCGGATATTTGTTTTTGATGGTGACCATGTTGAGTGCTCGGTAGTCTATACATAATCTCAGTGTCCCATCCTTTTTCTTGGCAAATAATACTGGTGAACCCCAAGGTGAGGAGTTGGCTTGGATAAATCCTTTGTCCAGTAATTCTTTTATTTGCTTATTCAATTCCACTAATTCGGAGGGTGCCATCCTATAGGGTTTCTTGTAAATGGGGGTGGTTCCGGGTGCTAGTTCAATGGTGAACTCTATTTCCCAGTCTGGTGGCATGTCTGGTAGTTCTTCGGGAAATACGTCGGAAAACTCGCACACCACTGGGACTTTTCTTAACTCTGAAATGTCCACCTTGTTCAATCTTGGTTGCCGTGATATTGTTCTTTCTTGAGATGCAACTTTTATCGTCTTCCCGTGATGATGGGTAAGAATTACAGTCCGGTTGAAGCAGTTGATAAATCCTTTGTTGGTGGTTAACCAGTCCATCCCTAGGATAACATCCAGTCCCTGATTTCCCAATACAATGAGGTTTGCCTGAAACTTTAGTCTCTTAATCTCAATAACCACACCTTGGCAGTAACTCTGAGTGATTTGCTTATTCCCGGGGGACTTGATGGTCATGGATTTTTCCAAGGGAAGAATCGAAAAACCATGTTGCAAAGCAAATTTCATTGAAATGAACGAGTGAGAAGCTCCAGAATCAAACAAAACCGTGGCAGGTATTGTGTTGACAGGGAACGTACCGAGTACGATATCTGGGGCATTCTGTGCTTCCTCCTTGGTCACATGGTTCAAGTGACCCTTCTTGTGATTGTTATTGGGGTTGAAGTTGTTACGCTTGGGGGCTGAATTATTTCCACTATTGTTCGGCTTGGGGGCCGAGTTTCTTGGCTTTGGGCACTGTTTAGCATAGTGTCCCTCTTCTCCACAAGCATAGCAAGTGACGCCTGGACGATATGTGAAATCTTTGTCTCTTGCATGAAAATATTTGTTTGGTCGTGGAACAATGGTTGTGGACTTGTTTGTTCCAGTTTTCTGAAAATCAGTCTTGTTCCGGTTGTTGCGAGCATGTGTAGTCTTGTCCCTTTTACGCTTGCAAAAATCTTCCAAGCTATGGCGCTCATTTTCCAAGGTAATAGCTTTGTCCACAAGTGTTTTGAAATCCGGAAAGGTGTGCACGACCAGCTGGCATTTGAGTGCTGGTGCCAGACCGTCTAGAAATTTTTCCATCTTTTTATTTTCAGTCATATGTTCTTCGCTGGCATAACGAGATAACTAAGTAAACTGACTATTGTACTCAGTCACTGTCATGCCTCTCTGCTTGAGATCATCAAACTCCCTTTTCTTGATCTTCATAATACTTTTGGGAATGTGCGCCCCACGGAAACCTTCCTTAAATTCCTCCCAGGTGATGTTGTTTTCGTTGGGGTGCATGTGTAGGAAATTTCCCCACCATGATGCAGCTGCTCCAGTGAGGTAGTGGGGTGCATAAAGTACCTTCTCACGGTCCGAGCATTGTGCAATAATTAATTTCTTCTCAATGTCTCGAAGCCAATCATCGGCCTCAAGAGGTCTATCAGTGTGAGAGAATGTTGGGGGACGTGTCTTCCGTAGTTCAGACAATTTTGAATGCTGCTGATATGATTCACGATGATTTCCCATATTGATAACATGGTTCATCATTTCTTCATGCTGCTGCTGGCTTTGCTCATAAAGGCGGCATACTTGAGAAAATGTTGCTTCACTGCCTTGCTGACTTGACTGTCCCTGTGTGAAATTGTTGCTTGTCTGGGTACCATAATTTTCTTCTGGCGGGCTTGGCATGGAACGAGTCCAGGGACGAGGCATTTTCCACTCTGGGGTATTTTTGTAAAACCCATGAGAAAAACTGGGTAGCAAAAATAAATAATTTTGCAAAGGCGGAATTTTTAAAACTCCAAGATTTTTCAAGCAAATATTTGATTGCGCACGGAGAAGGACCGCTCAGTACATATCTTACACGCAAGTCATAATTATACAATACATCACTCAGGATGTGCGTACACACTCCTGACATGTTATTTAGGCTAGTGCACTTCTCCAAGTTCCTACATGATGCGCATACAGACTACTTCTTACCAAACCTATATACATATAAACATATCACACAAGCTGGTACATCACACTGCTGCTAGGCGCACTCAGTCGGAGATAGTAAGAAACTCCCTCGGCCTGCCGAGGGTGAGGCCCAGTGCTGCTGGAGACTCAACCTCTTCCTCACTAATAGGCTCCAGGCGCGAAGTACTGGGTCGCGAGGTTGGTGCAGGCGCGGCAGGTGGTGCGGCACGGACTGGAGTAGGAGCAATGACTTGGTCAAACTCCTCAGTGGTAGGCAGGTGGCGTGCGGTGGCTAAGACGGCAGGTGTATAGGATGCTGAGGATGAGACGAACGTCAGTGGGGGTGCCATATGGAGGAGCTCCCTCCGGTTGGCGGAACAGCCCTGCACTGAGTCCATACGGGCAGCCACAAGGTCGTCCACGAGGTTATCAAAGGCTGCCTCGAGGGCCTTGAGATACTCAACTAACATCTCAATATCCCCATCTTGCTCTCCCCTAGGGCAAGCGAATGCATAGTGGCAAGTGTATGGCACGTGGCATGGGAGGTAGCGGTAATGACGAGTCTTCATCGAAGGAAGAACATCCCGGAGACGAGCTATCGCCTCACGGGCAACCATCTGCATGGCAGGCCTCTCCGTAGGCATGGCCCTTCCAACAAATCGGAAGCGGCGTGACTCTGAACGTCCTCCCCTGAATTGCACTGCGGCCTGGTGCATAGACAAGTTGTCGCTGATCTTGTGTTGGTAGAGTGTGAACTCCGGACGAGCTGTTGGCCCGATCGCGACCTTGACGATGGAGATGAGAAGCTTAATAAACCCCTCAGGAACATTAGCGAACACCTGCGACTCACAGTCGTTGCCAGCCATCTACAAAAGTAGACAAAAATTCCGAATAGTCAAATCATAAATTTATGATGACCAACAGAAAATTTCTACAATTTGTAATGTGTTAAAATGGTACTTAGTGTGCTAATAACCGATTAGCGATCGCACCTAGTGGCTTCCTACAGTCAGCCTGGCTCTGATACCAAGGTTGTCAGGACCGGTTTTCCAATAAAACATTTATTGAAAAATCGCCCATTTCATCAGACCAGTATAGAAAAAAAATATTCCTTACTGGTAGACAAATCCTTGATACAGAATTCCAGATGTACTGAATATAACATAAAGTTGAGCTGAGGCTGCTCAACAATTTATTACAAGCACGCCGATATAATACATAAAGGCGGGTATGACACAATGGGCATGGTGGCTTTACTAATAGCTCGTAATAAAAGTGGTGGTGGATATGTCACGGTGAAGTGGGTGACAAGACTCGAATATCTTACAGCTCATCGAGTGCCGGAGTGGGGCTCAATGATTTATTTAGGGTAGCGGAAGCGTATATAACACAAATGACCAACTCCAGGATCGCAAGGGACTGACTGGGACTCCTCTAGGCATCGGACTCGCTATCGTATTCTTCATCCATAAGATCGCCTTCGTCAACATCTGGCCAAATCAACAAGCCAGGTGAGTACTTTGAATCTACTCACAAGATAGTTCGGACATAAGATATAACAAATGCAAGCATGATGCACATGAGTAGATTAGTAATGCGCACTCAGGTAAATAAGATAAAATACTGAAGACCAATCGGGTGTCTGAAGCGACGCCTCGAAAGGCAAAGGAAAAATAAATTAACATGCCGCAGTCGGGCGTCAGGGCGACACCACATAAAGGGCTTTTATTGAAAAGTAAATGTCAGTGCATGCCACAGTCGGATGTCTATGCGACATCTCGAAAAGGGCTTATAACAAAAGTAAATGACAACGGTGCCATAGTCGGACGTCTGCGCGACATCACATAAAGGGCTTATATCAAAAGTAAATAACAAGACTGCCACAGTCGGACGTCTGCGCGACATCACATAAAGGGCTTATATCAAAAGTAAATAACAAGACTGCCACAGTCGGACGTCTGCGCGACATCACATAAAGGGCTTATATCAAAAGTAAATACAAGAATGCCACAGTCGGACGTCTGCGCGACATCACATAAAGGGCTTATATTTCGTGATTCATGAAAGTACCATCATTCCAATGAATAATCATTTTGTAAAAATAAACGGGTTAGTCCATCCACAAGAATAACATTCAGTCGGGTTTATCACTCTCAGTTTCATGCATATACTCCGGGGGCTGACATAGGGACTGACACAGAGACACTGACACTGAGATACTGACTCTGAGGTGTTAACCACGTCCTTGACCATGGACCTGGTTACTTGAATGGTTTGGAGTCTACAGAGTTTGTACTATTCGACCACAGCTAACGGATTTCGGTAGTCGCAAGGACTAGTTCCGTTTACGGTATTTTAGGAGAAACACATCTAACCAGTACACACCCATTTCCACCTTCAGTTGCCAGGAATCACCCTAGACAACGTTCAAGAAAAACTCTAAGACGGGGAGGCTACAACCTCGAATAGCATGGGATCAAATTTATATCGCGCGCTCTAAGGGGTGCCCCCCTCTCGGTCCCAACCGGAAACACCCATGCCCCCTGACCGGATGACAGGCTTTAATCCAGGGCCATGGTACCCTCATCCCGGCCTCTCTATTTGGTGTGTACTAGGAAAGAGGTTTGCAACTGACTAAACCGTATTCTTTGCAGAAAACATGTGGCAGCACAAAAGAAAAGAATGAACGGGAACGAGACTTGTTCCACGTTAACACCGGAGTTTTAAACGGTTGATATACGACTGGCATGCCACAACAATACCAGCTTGCAACCTATCATGCCACCACATGATTAGGACATATCACCATTAGATGAACACATCATCATCGAAGCTCACTCGCAACTTACTTGCATGAAATACCACTTTCGCAAAAAAAGCTCATATGAACATGCCATGAGAAAAATCACTCGAGCAAACATGCAAGACACTCATCATATCAAAGGTTCAAACATGCTTGCTTGGTTCGGAGCAGTCGGAGTCTAGCTCGGTGAAGTTTACGTCTCCGTCACCTCCTTCGGTATCTACGGTATAAAAGAAATCGAGCACTAAAGTAAATACCGTGCGTGCATAAAAGTTGTTCCAAATATTTTTCAAATAAATATGAAAAAAACTAGACAGAAAAATGAAGATGACAGAAAAAGAATCAACTCAAAATCATCTTTTGTTTAAAAGTTATTAAGGTTTTAGTACAAGGACCAATCTGTGATGAAAAAGAAAGGTTCCAGGGGCTAGACTGAAAAAGCAGAAAACGATTCGTTTAGTAATACGCCAGCTCAATAGAGGAAGCGTACTTTGCCCGAGGGCGTTCTTAGAAAACGTTTCAAACCGAAGAGAGGAGAGGCTGACGAGCGGGTCCCGCATGTCAGGTTTGAAAACAGAACAGAGCTCGCCGGCGCCGGTGCTCGCGGTGGTCGCCGGCGTTGATCCACGGCGAGGTAGGGGGTCGGGGGTTACCTACGGGTTCAGGGTGTCCTTCCGCATCTGTGGGTGGTGAACTTGGTCGTCGGTGAGCACCACGTCGACGGCGGGCTTCTCTCCGGCGGACGGTGGTTCGGGTGAGGTTGATGCACTCCGGATGGGGCTGCAAACTCCAAATTGAAGCGTGGGTCAGAGTCGTGGTTGCACTAGGAGGCTACTGACGTGGTTTGAGAGGTGGAGGTGCACGCACTTGGACGAATCTGGCCGGAGCCGAAGCGGATCAGGGCGGCCGGAGCTGGGGAAGGAGGCCTCCCCGAGGTCTCCCCAGGGGCTTGGCGTGCTTCTGGAGGTGAGGAGGGGTGGTGCTTGCTCGAGATCGAGCTCGGGGCTTCCTTTTATAGCTGATCTGAGGCGGTTGCCGCGGACGAGGTTCTCCGGCGAGCGATTACGGCGAGGCAGTGGTTGGGCAGGGGGTTTAGGTGACGGGGCAACTGCGGAGTGGCTCACTGACTCTGTTTCACCGTAACACCCGACCGGACTTGGGCAATACTCAAGGTATTCGACGGAACGGACCTACGGCTCGTCGGCGGCCGTGGGCGCGCTCTGCGCAACCCAGTCCACGGCGACTGTACTGCAGCGCGCGCAGGTGAGTGGAGGGACACGCGTGGGCTTCTGGTGGTGTGGGCGGTGCTGGACGGCGCTGCTCCTCGCTGAGCTCTTCTGACAGCCGCAACGGGCGGTTCTGTCGCTGCTCACGGGGGCGGTGCTCCTCTGCCAGCTCACCGCCGACGCCCGCGTCCATCCAGGCGACCTTGCGGCACGGTGGATAAGAAGGGGGAACAGGAAGCAAGGCGCCAACGCGTGCACTGGCGAGATCAACGCCGCGCTCTGAAGAAAACGACGCCGATGACCAAACCTCACACTGAATCCTGAATTTTGACAGTAACAGTGCATGCTAGCTGTTCGACAGAAGGTTTTGAGCACGTGGAAAATTTTCCTTGAGCTGAAACTTGGTGGAGAAGTCTCTTGATGCATCTAGAGGCTGTGTGATTTTTCCCATAATTTTTGGAAAAGGAAAAATATGAATTTCACCAAATTTGGCAAATCTGGTCCAAACTTGCAGTGACCAAAATTTGAAAATTTTGAACTGTGGACCAGTGGATCTTGATGGATCTTGGTTGAGGGTTCTAAGGACTAGCCAGGGAGGTTTGTTTGAGATCAAAATTCCAAAGGAAAATAGTAGCTCCTTTGTAAATCACTAAGGGCCAATATATTTGACAGAAATGATTTTTGATTGAAAATAAATAGAAATAAATTCAAGGGGAAGTTAAACTTGCTGGATTTGAAGCTTGGCTTGATACAAAGTGGGAATATGGCCTTTGGGAGGAAGATTTCAACTTAGGCCATGGCAAGAGAAGGTTTTTGAAAAGGGGAAGAATAAACCTAAAGTTTATAGGAAATTCCTTTTAATAAAAGTCATTAGGAAAAACCTTCCATGAATTTTATTTGTGTTGAACCAACACAAGAAGAAAACTTTTAAGACCAAAAATCAAAGTTGGACAGAACCCAAAGGAATATTTTTCATAAAAGAAATTTTTTGAGAAGAAGAGTCTTTAAGGAAAGAAATTTTTGAATAACCTCCTTTCAAATGAAGAAATTTGATAAAAACCAAATCAAAAATTTTGGGGTGTTACAGTGTGTGAACACAATTTGGTAAAGGTATTGGTGAGAGGCCATGTAGGAGTACATGGTGGGTTGTCTCATTGAAGCCGTCCTCAGGAACTGAGTTCTGTGTTTGTGATCCATGAACAGCCACTACCAGGCGTTCGGCGCAAAACTAATGGACCCTCCTGACTTATTAACTGCCCTTGTCCTCTGTCCGGGAGTTGCAAGTAGTTTTTGGTGTTTGTAGTATGCTGGAGGCCGTGCGCAGCGTTGACTCGAGGGGTGGGCTGTGATGCGGTAGGCACGTGGCACGGTGTACCGATTCGCCCGTTTGGTGTCTCGGGAACCCTGCACACAACTTTCGGGGCCGTAAGTGGAAACCTCGGCCGGACTCCCTTCGGATGGAACCTGAATAGGCGATAAACCTGGACTAGGGACTTGTGTGGTAGTCAGGTCATGGCCAACACCCTCGCTGGGCTTCCGCTTGACGGTTGCCGAGTACATGTCGTGTAAACGGCGATAAGTGGTGAGAGCGTGTGTGAAGAAGTACACCCCTGCAGGGTTAATATGATATATTCGAATAGCCGCGTCCGCGGTAATGGACTTCTGGGTTGCCTGTACAGTTCATAAATAACTTGAAGTGGATACTCTAAAACTCGCAAGATAAGCGTGAGTGCTATGGATGGCGTTCTCGTAGGTAGACGGGAGCGGATCCATAGTGGTGTATTGATTGGTGAATATGTGGACTCGTGTGCGCCACCTCAAAAGAGTTACTTGCAGTCGTAGTTCAGGTTAGCCACTGAGTCAAAGCTGGCTTGCTACAGTCAAACTCCACCACCCCCTTTGTTGATACCGATGCATATGTAGATAGTTCTGATGTAAGTCTTGCTGGGTACATTTGTACTCACGTTTGCCTATTTTATGTTTTTGCAGAGAGATGTCAGTCTCGCTAGTAGCTCCGCGTGGACTTCGATGTTTAGCTTGATACCTCAGCTACGATCTTGTGCCCCTGGGGGGGTCTTGTAGATAGTCAGGCTTCTCAGCCTTTTTCATTTGTAGTTGTCTGTACTCAGACATGTTAAGCTTCCGCATGTGCTTGATGATTGTATGCTCTGTATGTTGGGTCATGAGACCCATGTTTGTAATACCCGGCTCCTCAGAGCCTAATGAATAAATACTTTGAGTCATAGCGTTTTGTTGTGATGCCATGTTGTATGTACACATATCGAGCATATTGCGTGTATGATTGAAATGCTTGGTATGTGTGCGATCCGACAACCTAGTTGTCTATCCTTGGTAGCCTCTCTTATGGGGTAATGTAGTCTAGTGTCTCCACTGGGCCATGGTAGTCTGCTACAGCCCGGTGATACGTCTCCAACGTATCTATAATTTTTGATTGTTCCATGCTATTATATTATCTGTTTCGGATCTTTAATGGGCTTATTTATACACTTTTATATTATTTTTGGGACTAACCTATTAACCGGAGGCCCAGCCCAAATTGTTGTTTTTTTCCTATTTTAGTATTTCGCAGAAAAGGAATATCAAACGGAGTCCAAACGGAATGAAACCTTCGGGAGCGTGATTTTTGGAACAAACTTGATCCAGGGAACTTGGAGTGGACGTCAAGCAAGCACCAAGGAGGCCACGAGGCAGGGGGCACGCCTAACCCCCCGGGCGCGCCCTCCACCCTCGTGGGCCCCTCGTGGCTCCACCGACCTACTTCTTCCTCCTATATTTACTCTTATACCCCAAAAACATCCAGGAGCACGACGAAACCCTATTTCCACCGCCGCAACCTTCTATACCCGTGAGATCCCATCTTGGGGCCTTTTTCGGCGCTCCGCCGGAGGGGGCATTGATCACGGAGGGCTTCTACATCAACACCATAGCCTCTCCGATGATGTGTGAGTAGTTTACCTCAGACCTTGGGGTCCATAGTTATTAGCTAGATGGCTTATTCTCTCTCTTTGGATCTCAATACAAAGTTCTCCTCGATCTTCTTTGAGATCTATTCGATGTAATCTTCTTTTGCGGTGTGTTTGTCGAGATCCGATGAATTGTGGGTTTATGATCAAGTTTATCTATGAATAATATTTGAATCTTCTCTGAATTCTTTTATGTATGATTGGTTATCTTTGCAAGTCTCTCCGAATTATCAGTTTGGTTTGGCCTACTAGATTGATCTTTCTTGCAATGGGAGAAGTGCTTAGCTTTGGGTTCAATCTTGCGGTGTCCTTTCCCAGTGACAGTAGGGGCAGCAAGGCACGTATTGTATTGTTGCCATCGAGGATAAAAAGATGGGGTTTATATCATATTGCTTGAGTTTAACCCTCTACATCATGTCGTCTTGCTTAAAGCATTACTCCGTTCTTATGAACTTAATACTCTAGATGCATGCTGGATAGCGGTCGATGTGTGGAGTAATAGTAGTAGATGCAGAATTGTTTCGGTCTACTTGTTTCGGGCGTGATGCCTATATACATGATCATGCCTAGATAATCACATAATTATTCGCTTTTCTATCAATTGCTCGACTGTGATTCATTCACCCATCGTAATACTTATGCTATCTTGAGAGAAGCCACTAGTGAAACCTATGGCCCTCGGGTCTATTTTCTATCATATAAGTTTCCGATCTACTTTTATTTTGCAATCTTTACTTTTAATCTATATCATAAAAATACCAAAAATTTATCTTATTATCTCTATCAGATCTCACTCTCGTAAGTGACCGTGAAGGGATTGACAACCCCTTTATCGCGTTGGTTGCGAGGTTCTTATTTGTTTTGTGTAGGTGCGAGGCGACTTGTGCGTTGTCTCCTACTGGATTGATACCTTGGTTCTCAAAAACTGAGGGAAATACTTATGCTACTGTGCTGCATCACCCTTTCCTCTTCAAGGGAATAATCCGACGCAAGCTCAAGATGTAGCAAGAAGAATTTCTGGTGCCGTTGCCAGGGAGATCTTCGCCAAGTCAAGTCAAGATCTACAACAAGCCAAATCTTTGGAGCCATTGCAAGTCAAGACATACCAAGTACCCATCACAAACTCTTATCCCTTGCATTACATTATTTGCCATTTGCCTCTCGTTTTCCTCTCCCCCATTCACCCTTGCTGTTTTATTCGCCCTCTTTTCCTTCCACCTCTTTCTCTCGTTTGCCTCTTGTGCGTTCGTTCTTAGTGCGGTTTGTTGCCATCATGTCTGAAACTGGGGAGGTTATCGTCGATAGAGATAGTAATAATGAAAATTTGGATGCTTTTGAAGAACCTACTATCTTGCATACTAAAAGGTTTCGGATTGGTAGTGGTAATATTACTGGAAAAGGGGTTATTCAAGATTTCTTTACTTTTGCCGGTGCTTTGCCCACTATGGGAGGTTCTATTCTTCATAGAACTAGCAGTCTTGCGGATGCCATATCTTTGGTCGTAGTGGAACTTGAACGACAATTTGTCCACATGCATCCTTGCATTCAAAGAATTTTTCTAGAATTTTTCAATATTGAGCACTCTTCTGTTAAGCGTGCAGTTACCATCTTTTTAGCTCATGAGTTTAGATTTATAATAAAAGAGGCCAATGAAATTTTTGCACACTATAGGGTGGACGCCGGTCGTCCTCCCATAGAAGCAATTCTTTTTAATCAAGAGGACATAATGCATTTGCGATCTTTAGATCATGTTGCCTATAATGAAAACCTTAGGAAAAAGGTGCATACCGATGTTCTAGTTGATAAGATCTCCGAACTTAATGATAATTTTGCTATTCAGAACAATGGGTTAGGATTTTCTCTTGAACAAAGGCTCATGACTTTTTGCCAAAAGAATGCTTATAATGATGAAGATCTAAAAGTGATTGATGTGTCTCCTATCAAATCTTTGTTTGCTAATATCAATCTTGATAACAGTGAAATTGAAGAGGACAATGAACTTACTATTTCGGATTTCAAGGAATTTAATTATGATAATTTCTCTTTGAAAGATTGTATTTCCTTGTTGCAATCTGTGTTAAATTCTCCTCATGCTTATAGTCAAAATAAAGTTTTTACTAAACATATCGTTGATGCTTTGATGCGATCTTATGAAGAAAAACTTGAATTAGAAGTTTCTATCCCTAGAAAACTTTATGATGAGTGGGAACCTACTATTAAAATTAAAATTAAAGATTGTGAATGCAATGCTTTGTGTGATTTGGGTGCTGGCGTTTCCACGATTCCCAAAACTTTATGTGATATTCTAGGATTCTATGAATTTGATGATTGCTCTCTAAATTTGCATCTTGCGGATTCCACTATTAAGAAACCTATGGGAAGAATTAATTATGTTCTTATTGTTGCAAATAGGAACTATGTGCCCGTAGATTTCATCGTTCTTGATATTGATTGCAATCCTTCATGTCCTATTATTCTTGGTAGACCTTTCCTTAGAACGATTGGTGCAATTATTGATATGAAGGAAGGGAATATTAGATTCCAATTTCCGTTAAGGAAGGGCGTGGAACACTTTCCTAGAAAGAAAATTAAATTTCCTTATGAATCTATCATGAGAGCCACTTATGGATTGCATGCTAAAAATGATAATACTTACATCTATCCTTGTTTTTATGCCTAGCTTGGGGCGTTAAACAACAGCGCTTGTTGGGAGGCAACCCAATTTTATTTTAGTTTCTTGCTTTTTGATTCTGTTTAGTAATAAATAATTTGCTTAGTCTCTTGTTAGATGTGTTTTTATGCTTTTAATTAGTGTTAGTGCCAAGTAGAACCGTTGTGAAGACATGGGTAAAGTTTATATGATAATGCTGTAAAAAACAGAAACTTTAGCGCTCACGAGAATAGCTGCCATTTTTTATCAGAGAGTGCTTTTTAGTTGATTCTTTTTGAACCTGATCACTAGACAAATTAGTCACGTCCAGCTATTTATTTCAGAATTTGTGGAGTTACAGAAGTTTGCGTTAGTTACAGATTACTACATACTGTTCTGTTTTTGTCAGATTCTGTTTTTCGTGTGTTGTTTGCTTATTTTGATGAATCTATGGCTAGTAAAATAGTTTATAAACCATAGAGAAGTTGTAATAGAGTAGGTTTAAAACCAATAAAAATAAAGAATGAGTTCAATACAGTACCTTGAAGTGGTGTTTTGTTTTCTTTCGCTAACGGAGCTCATGAGATCTTCTGTTAAGTTTTGTATTGTGAAGTTTTTAAGTTTTGGGTAAAGATTTGATGGATTATGGAACAAGGTGTGGCAAGAGCCTAAGCTTGGGGATGCCCAAGGCACCCCAAGGTAAAATCAAGGACACCAAAAGCCTAATCTTGGGGATGCCCCGGAAGGCATCCCCTCTTTCGTCTTCGTCCATCCGTAACTTTACTTTGAGCTATATTTTTATTCACCACATGATATGTGTTTTGCTTGGAGCGTCTTGTATGATATGAGTCTTTGATTTTTAGTTTTCCACAATCATCCTTGCTGTACACACCTTTTGGGAGAGACACACATGAATCGGAATTTATTAGAATACACTATGTGCTTCACTTATATCTTTTGAGCTAGTTAAAATTTGCTCTAGTGCTTCACTTATATCTTTTAGAGCACGGTGGTGGTTTTATTTTGTAGAAATTATTGATCTCTCATGCTTCACTTATATTATTTTGAGAGTCTTAAACATCATGGAAATTTGCTTTAATTGTGAAATCAGTCCCAATATGATAGGCATCCAAGATGGGTGTAATAAAAACTTCCACATAAAGTGCATTGAATACTATGAGAAGTTTGATACTTGATGATTGTTTTGAGATATGAAGATGGTGATATTAAAATTGTGCTAGTTGAGTAATTATGGAATTGAGAAATACTTGTGTTAGAGTTTGCAAGTCCCGTAGCATGCACGTATGGTGACCGTTGTGTAACAAATTTGAAACATGATGTCTTCTTTGAGTGTCATCCTTTGTGTGGAGGTCGGGGCGCGCGATGGTTAACTCCTTCCAACCTCCCCCCCTAGGAGCATGTGTGTAGTGCTTGGTTTTTGATGACTTGTAGATTTTTGCAATAAGTATGTGAGTTCTTTATGACTAATGTTGAGTCCATGGATTATACGCACACTCACCCTTCCATCAATGCTAGCCTCTTCGGTACCGTGCATTGCCCTTTCTCACCTTGAGAGTTGGTGCAAACTTCGCCGGTGCATCCAAACCCCGTGATACGATACGCTCTATCACACATAAACCTCCTTATATCTTCCTCAAAATAGCCACCATACCTACCTATCATGACATTTCCATAGCCATTCCGAGATATATTGCCATGCAACTTACCACCGTTTGTTTAGTATGACACGTTTCATCATTGTCATATTGCTATGCATGATCATGTAGTTGACATCATATTTGTGGCAAAGCCACCATTCATAATTCTTTCATACATGTCACTCTTGATTCATTGCACATCCCGGTACACCGTCGGAGGCATTCATATAGAGTCATATTTTGTTCTAGTATCGAGTTGTAATCATTGAGTTGTAAGTAGATAGAAGTGTGATGATCATCATTAATAGAGCATTGTCCCAAATAAAAAAAATCAACTCAAAATCATCTTTTGTTTAAAAGTTATTAAGGTTTTAGTACAAGGACCAATCTGTGATGAAAAAGAAAGGTTCCAGGGGCTAGACTGAAAAAGCAGAAAACGATTCGTTTAGTAATACGCCAGCTCAATAGAGGAAGCGTACTTTGCCCGAGGGCGTTCTTAGAAAACGTTTCAAACCGAAGAGAGGAGAGGCTGACGAGCGGGTCCCGCATGTCAGGTTTGAAAACAGAACAGAGCTCGCCGGCGCCGGTGCTCGCGGTGGTCGCCGGCGTTGATCCACGGCGAGGTAGGGGGTCGGGGGTTACCTACGGGTTCAGGGTGTCCTTCCGCATCTGTGGGTGGTGAACTTGGTCGTCGGTGAGCACCACGTCGACGGCGGGCTTCTCTCCGGCGGACGGTGGTTCGGGTGAGGTTGATGCACTCCGGATGGGGCTGCAAACTCCAAATTGAAGCGTGGGTCAGAGTCGTGGTTGCACTAGGAGGCTACTGACGTGGTTTGAGAGGTGGAGGTGCACGCACTTGGACGAATCTGGCCGGAGCCGAAGCGGATCAGGGCGGCCGGAGCTGGGGAAGGAGGCCTCCCCGAGGTCTCCCCAGGGGCTTGGCGTGCTTCTGGAGGTGAGGAGGGGTGGTGCTTGCTCGAGATCGAGCTCGGGGCTTCCTTTTATAGCTGATCTGAGGCGGTTGCCGCGGACGAGGTTCTCCGGCGAGCGATTACGGCGAGGCAGTGGTTGGGCAGGGGGTTTAGGTGACGGGGCAACTGCGGAGTGGCTCACTGACTCTGTTTCACCGTAACACCCGACCGGACTTGGGCAATACTCAAGGTATTCGACGGAACGGACCTACGGCTCGTCGGCGGCCGTGGGCGCGCTCTGCGCAACCCAGTCCACGGCGACTGTACTGCAGCGCGCGCAGGTGAGTGGAGGGACACGCGTGGGCTTCTGGTGGTGTGGGCGGTGCTGGACGGCGCTGCTCCTCGCTGAGCTCTTCTGACAGCCGCAACGGGCGGTTCTGTCGCTGCTCACGGGGGCGGTGCTCCTCTGCCAGCTCACCGCCGACGCCCGCGTCCATCCAGGCGACCTTGCGGCACGGTGGATAAGAAGGGGGAACAGGAAGCAAGGCGCCAACGCGTGCACTGGCGAGATCAACGCCGCGCTCTGAAGAAAACGACGCCGATGACCAAACCTCACACTGAATCCTGAATTTTGACAGTAACAGTGCATGCTAGCTGTTCGACAGAAGGTTTTGAGCACGTGGAAAATTTTCCTTGAGCTGAAACTTGGTGGAGAAGTCTCTTGATGCATCTAGAGGCTGTGTGATTTTTCCCATAATTTTTGGAAAAGGAAAAATATGAATTTCACCAAATTTGGCAAATCTGGTCCAAACTTGCAGTGACCAAAATTTGAAAATTTTGAACTGTGGACCAGTGGATCTTGATGGATCTTGGTTGAGGGTTCTAAGGACTAGCCAGGGAGGTTTGTTTGAGATCAAAATTCCAAAGGAAAATAGTAGCTCCTTTGTAAATCACTAAGGGCCAATATATTTGACAGAAATGATTTTTGATTGAAAATAAATAGAAATAAATTCAAGGGGAAGTTAAACTTGCTGGATTTGAAGCTTGGCTTGATACAAAGTGGGAATATGGCCTTTGGGAGGAAGATTTCAACTTAGGCCATGGCAAGAGAAGGTTTTTGAAAAGGGGAAGAATAAACCTAAAGTTTATAGGAAATTCCTTTTAATAAAAGTCATTAGGAAAAACCTTCCATGAATTTTATTTGTGTTGAACCAACACAAGAAGAAAACTTTTAAGACCAAAAATCAAAGTTGGACAGAACCCAAAGGAATATTTTTCATAAAAGAAATTTTTTGAGAAGAAGAGTCTTTAAGGAAAGAAATTTTTGAATAACCTCCTTTCAAATGAAGAAATTTGATAAAAACCAAATCAAAAATTTTGGGGTGTTACAGTGTGTGAACACAATTTGGTAAAGGTATTGGTGAGAGGCCATGTAGGAGTACATGGTGGGTTGTCTCATTGAAGCCGTCCTCAGGAACTGAGTTCTGTGTTTGTGATCCATGAACAGCCACTACCAGGCGTTCGGCGCAAAACTAATGGACCCTCCTGACTTATTAACTGCCCTTGTCCTCTGTCCGGGAGTTGCAAGTAGTTTTTGGTGTTTGTAGTATGCTGGAGGCCGTGCGCAGCGTTGACTCGAGGGGTGGGCTGTGATGCGGTAGGCACGTGGCACGGTGTACCGATTCGCCCGTTTGGTGTCTCGGGAACCCTGCACACAACTTTCGGGGCCGTAAGTGGAAACCTCGGCCGGACTCCCTTCGGATGGAACCTGAATAGGCGATAAACCTGGACTAGGGACTTGTGTGGTAGTCAGGTCATGGCCAACACCCTCGCTGGGCTTCCGCTTGACGGTTGCCGAGTACATGTCGTGTAAACGGCGATAAGTGGTGAGAGCGTGTGTGAAGAAGTACACCCCTGCAGGGTTAATATGATATATTCGAATAGCCGCGTCCGCGGTAATGGACTTCTGGGTTGCCTGTACAGTTCATAAATAACTTGAAGTGGATACTCTAAAACTCGCAAGATAAGCGTGAGTGCTATGGATGGCGTTCTCGTAGGTAGACGGGAGCGGATCCATAGTGGTGTATTGATTGGTGAATATGTGGACTCGTGTGCGCCACCTCAAAAGAGTTACTTGCAGTCGTAGTTCAGGTTAGCCACTGAGTCAAAGCTGGCTTGCTACAGTCAAACTCCACCACCCCCTTTGTTGATACCGATGCATATGTAGATAGTTCTGATGTAAGTCTTGCTGGGTACATTTGTACTCACGTTTGCCTATTTTATGTTTTTGCAGAGAGATGTCAGTCTCGCTAGTAGCTCCGCGTGGACTTCGATGTTTAGCTTGATACCTCAGCTACGATCTTGTGCCCCTGGGGGGGTCTTGTAGATAGTCAGGCTTCTCAGCCTTTTTCATTTGTAGTTGTCTGTACTCAGACATGTTAAGCTTCCGCATGTGCTTGATGATTGTATGCTCTGTATGTTGGGTCATGAGACCCATGTTTGTAATACCCGGCTCCTCAGAGCCTAATGAATAAATACTTTGAGTCATAGCGTTTTGTTGTGATGCCATGTTGTATGTACACATATCGAGCATATTGCGTGTATGATTGAAATGCTTGGTATGTGTGCGATCCGACAACCTAGTTGTCTATCCTTGGTAGCCTCTCTTATGGGGTAATGTAGTCTAGTGTCTCCACTGGGCCATGGTAGTCTGCTACAGCCCGGTGATACGTCTCCAACGTATCTATAATTTTTGATTGTTCCATGCTATTATATTATCTGTTTCGGATCTTTAATGGGCTTATTTATACACTTTTATATTATTTTTGGGACTAACCTATTAACCGGAGGCCCAGCCCAAATTGTTGTTTTTTTCCTATTTTAGTATTTCGCAGAAAAGGAATATCAAACGGAGTCCAAACGGAATGAAACCTTCGGGAGCGTGATTTTTGGAACAAACTTGATCCAGGGAACTTGGAGTGGACGTCAAGCAAGCACCAAGGAGGCCACGAGGCAGGGGGCACGCCTAACCCCCCGGGCGCGCCCTCCACCCTCGTGGGCCCCTCGTGGCTCCACCGACCTACTTCTTCCTCCTATATTTACTCTTATACCCCAAAAACATCCAGGAGCACGACGAAACCCTATTTCCACCGCCGCAACCTTCTATACCCGTGAGATCCCATCTTGGGGCCTTTTTCGGCGCTCCGCCGGAGGGGGCATTGATCACGGAGGGCTTCTACATCAACACCATAGCCTCTCCGATGATGTGTGAGTAGTTTACCTCAGACCTTGGGGTCCATAGTTATTAGCTAGATGGCTTATTCTCTCTCTTTGGATCTCAATACAAAGTTCTCCTCGATCTTCTTTGAGATCTATTCGATGTAATCTTCTTTTGCGGTGTGTTTGTCGAGATCCGATGAATTGTGGGTTTATGATCAAGTTTATCTATGAATAATATTTGAATCTTCTCTGAATTCTTTTATGTATGATTGGTTATCTTTGCAAGTCTCTCCGAATTATCAGTTTGGTTTGGCCTACTAGATTGATCTTTCTTGCAATGGGAGAAGTGCTTAGCTTTGGGTTCAATCTTGCGGTGTCCTTTCCCAGTGACAGTAGGGGCAGCAAGGCACGTATTGTATTGTTGCCATCGAGGATAAAAAGATGGGGTTTATATCATATTGCTTGAGTTTAACCCTCTACATCATGTCGTCTTGCTTAAAGCATTACTCCGTTCTTATGAACTTAATACTCTAGATGCATGCTGGATAGCGGTCGATGTGTGGAGTAATAGTAGTAGATGCAGAATTGTTTCGGTCTACTTGTTTCGGGCGTGATGCCTATATACATGATCATGCCTAGATAATCACATAATTATTCGCTTTTCTATCAATTGCTCGACTGTGATTCATTCACCCATCGTAATACTTATGCTATCTTGAGAGAAGCCACTAGTGAAACCTATGGCCCTCGGGTCTATTTTCTATCATATAAGTTTCCGATCTACTTTTATTTTGCAATCTTTACTTTTAATCTATATCATAAAAATACCAAAAATTTATCTTATTATCTCTATCAGATCTCACTCTCGTAAGTGACCGTGAAGGGATTGACAACCCCTTTATCGCGTTGGTTGCGAGGTTCTTATTTGTTTTGTGTAGGTGCGAGGCGACTTGTGCGTTGTCTCCTACTGGATTGATACCTTGGTTCTCAAAAACTGAGGGAAATACTTATGCTACTGTGCTGCATCACCCTTTCCTCTTCAAGGGAATAATCCGACGCAAGCTCAAGATGTAGCAAGAAGAATTTCTGGTGCCGTTGCCAGGGAGATCTTCGCCAAGTCAAGTCAAGATCTACAACAAGCCAAATCTTTGGAGCCATTGCAAGTCAAGACATACCAAGTACCCATCACAAACTCTTATCCCTTGCATTACATTATTTGCCATTTGCCTCTCGTTTTCCTCTCCCCCATTCACCCTTGCTGTTTTATTCGCCCTCTTTTCCTTCCACCTCTTTCTCTCGTTTGCCTCTTGTGCGTTCGTTCTTAGTGCGGTTTGTTGCCATCATGTCTGAAACTGGGGAGGTTATCGTCGATAGAGATAGTAATAATGAAAATTTGGATGCTTTTGAAGAACCTACTATCTTGCATACTAAAAGGTTTCGGATTGGTAGTGGTAATATTACTGGAAAAGGGGTTATTCAAGATTTCTTTACTTTTGCCGGTGCTTTGCCCACTATGGGAGGTTCTATTCTTCATAGAACTAGCAGTCTTGCGGATGCCATATCTTTGGTCGTAGTGGAACTTGAACGACAATTTGTCCACATGCATCCTTGCATTCAAAGAATTTTTCTAGAATTTTTCAATATTGAGCACTCTTCTGTTAAGCGTGCAGTTACCATCTTTTTAGCTCATGAGTTTAGATTTATAATAAAAGAGGCCAATGAAATTTTTGCACACTATAGGGTGGACGCCGGTCGTCCTCCCATAGAAGCAATTCTTTTTAATCAAGAGGACATAATGCATTTGCGATCTTTAGATCATGTTGCCTATAATGAAAACCTTAGGAAAAAGGTGCATACCGATGTTCTAGTTGATAAGATCTCCGAACTTAATGATAATTTTGCTATTCAGAACAATGGGTTAGGATTTTCTCTTGAACAAAGGCTCATGACTTTTTGCCAAAAGAATGCTTATAATGATGAAGATCTAAAAGTGATTGATGTGTCTCCTATCAAATCTTTGTTTGCTAATATCAATCTTGATAACAGTGAAATTGAAGAGGACAATGAACTTACTATTTCGGATTTCAAGGAATTTAATTATGATAATTTCTCTTTGAAAGATTGTATTTCCTTGTTGCAATCTGTGTTAAATTCTCCTCATGCTTATAGTCAAAATAAAGTTTTTACTAAACATATCGTTGATGCTTTGATGCGATCTTATGAAGAAAAACTTGAATTAGAAGTTTCTATCCCTAGAAAACTTTATGATGAGTGGGAACCTACTATTAAAATTAAAATTAAAGATTGTGAATGCAATGCTTTGTGTGATTTGGGTGCTGGCGTTTCCACGATTCCCAAAACTTTATGTGATATTCTAGGATTCTATGAATTTGATGATTGCTCTCTAAATTTGCATCTTGCGGATTCCACTATTAAGAAACCTATGGGAAGAATTAATTATGTTCTTATTGTTGCAAATAGGAACTATGTGCCCGTAGATTTCATCGTTCTTGATATTGATTGCAATCCTTCATGTCCTATTATTCTTGGTAGACCTTTCCTTAGAACGATTGGTGCAATTATTGATATGAAGGAAGGGAATATTAGATTCCAATTTCCGTTAAGGAAGGGCGTGGAACACTTTCCTAGAAAGAAAATTAAATTTCCTTATGAATCTATCATGAGAGCCACTTATGGATTGCATGCTAAAAATGATAATACTTACATCTATCCTTGTTTTTATGCCTAGCTTGGGGCGTTAAACAACAGCGCTTGTTGGGAGGCAACCCAATTTTATTTTAGTTTCTTGCTTTTTGATTCTGTTTAGTAATAAATAATTTGCTTAGTCTCTTGTTAGATGTGTTTTTATGCTTTTAATTAGTGTTAGTGCCAAGTAGAACCGTTGTGAAGACATGGGTAAAGTTTATATGATAATGCTGTAAAAAACAGAAACTTTAGCGCTCACGAGAATAGCTGCCATTTTTTATCAGAGAGTGCTTTTTAGTTGATTCTTTTTGAACCTGATCACTAGACAAATTAGTCACGTCCAGCTATTTATTTCAGAATTTGTGGAGTTACAGAAGTTTGCGTTAGTTACAGATTACTACATACTGTTCTGTTTTTGTCAGATTCTGTTTTTCGTGTGTTGTTTGCTTATTTTGATGAATCTATGGCTAGTAAAATAGTTTATAAACCATAGAGAAGTTGTAATAGAGTAGGTTTAAAACCAATAAAAATAAAGAATGAGTTCAATACAGTACCTTGAAGTGGTGTTTTGTTTTCTTTCGCTAACGGAGCTCATGAGATCTTCTGTTAAGTTTTGTATTGTGAAGTTTTTAAGTTTTGGGTAAAGATTTGATGGATTATGGAACAAGGTGTGGCAAGAGCCTAAGCTTGGGGATGCCCAAGGCACCCCAAGGTAAAATCAAGGACACCAAAAGCCTAATCTTGGGGATGCCCCGGAAGGCATCCCCTCTTTCGTCTTCGTCCATCCGTAACTTTACTTTGAGCTATATTTTTATTCACCACATGATATGTGTTTTGCTTGGAGCGTCTTGTATGATATGAGTCTTTGATTTTTAGTTTTCCACAATCATCCTTGCTGTACACACCTTTTGGGAGAGACACACATGAATCGGAATTTATTAGAATACACTATGTGCTTCACTTATATCTTTTGAGCTAGTTAAAATTTGCTCTAGTGCTTCACTTATATCTTTTAGAGCACGGTGGTGGTTTTATTTTGTAGAAATTATTGATCTCTCATGCTTCACTTATATTATTTTGAGAGTCTTAAACATCATGGAAATTTGCTTTAATTGTGAAATCAGTCCCAATATGATAGGCATCCAAGATGGGTGTAATAAAAACTTCCACATAAAGTGCATTGAATACTATGAGAAGTTTGATACTTGATGATTGTTTTGAGATATGAAGATGGTGATATTAAAATTGTGCTAGTTGAGTAATTATGGAATTGAGAAATACTTGTGTTAGAGTTTGCAAGTCCCGTAGCATGCACGTATGGTGACCGTTGTGTAACAAATTTGAAACATGATGTCTTCTTTGAGTGTCATCCTTTGTGTGGAGGTCGGGGCGCGCGATGGTTAACTCCTTCCAACCTCCCCCCCTAGGAGCATGTGTGTAGTGCTTGGTTTTTGATGACTTGTAGATTTTTGCAATAAGTATGTGAGTTCTTTATGACTAATGTTGAGTCCATGGATTATACGCACACTCACCCTTCCATCAATGCTAGCCTCTTCGGTACCGTGCATTGCCCTTTCTCACCTTGAGAGTTGGTGCAAACTTCGCCGGTGCATCCAAACCCCGTGATACGATACGCTCTATCACACATAAACCTCCTTATATCTTCCTCAAAATAGCCACCATACCTACCTATCATGACATTTCCATAGCCATTCCGAGATATATTGCCATGCAACTTACCACCGTTTGTTTAGTATGACACGTTTCATCATTGTCATATTGCTATGCATGATCATGTAGTTGACATCATATTTGTGGCAAAGCCACCATTCATAATTCTTTCATACATGTCACTCTTGATTCATTGCACATCCCGGTACACCGTCGGAGGCATTCATATAGAGTCATATTTTGTTCTAGTATCGAGTTGTAATCATTGAGTTGTAAGTAGATAGAAGTGTGATGATCATCATTAATAGAGCATTGTCCCAAATAAAAAAAGAGAAAGGCCAAATAAAAAAAGAAAGGCCAAAAAAAAGGGACAATGCTACTAACCTTTTTCCAAACTTGTGCTTCAAAGTAGCACCATGATCTTTATTGTAGAAAGTCTTTTGTTTTGTCACCTTTCATATACTAGCGGGAATTTTCATTATAGAACTTGGCTTGTATATTCCAACAATGGGCTTCCTCAAATGCCCTAGGTCTTCATGAGCAAGCAAGTTGGATGCACACCCACTTAGTTTCTTGTGTTGAGCTTTCATACATTTATAGCTCTAGTGCATCCGTTGCATGGCAATCCCTACTCCTTGCATTGACATCAATTGATGGGCATCTCCCTAGCCCATTGATTAGCCGCTTCAATGTGAGACTTTCTCCTTTTTTGTCTTCTTCACATTACCCCCATCATCATATTCTATTCCACCCATAGTGCAATGTCCATGGCTCACGCTCATGTATTGCATGAAAGTTGAAAAAGTATGAAACAATTGCTTGGCTGAAACCGGGGTTGTGCATGATTTGAATATTTTGTGTGACGAAAATGGAGCATAACCAAACAATATGATTTTGTAGGGATGAACTTTCTTTGGCCATGTTATTTTGATAAGACATGATTGCTTAGTTAGTATGCTTGAAGTATTATTATTTTTATGTCAACATTAAACTTTTATCTTGAATCTTATGGATCTGAATATTCATGCCACAATAAATAAAAATTACATTGAGAATTATGCTAAGTAGCATTCCACATCAAAAATTCTGTTTTTATCATTTACCTACTCGAGGACGAGCAGGAATTAAGCTTGGGGATGCTTGATACGTCTCCAACGTATCTATAATTTTTGATTGTTACATGCTATTATATTATCTGTTTTGGATGTTTAATGGGCTTATTTATACACTTTTATATTATTTTTGGGACTAACCTATTAACCGGAGGCCCAGCCCAAATTGCTGTTTTTTTGCCTATTTCAGTATTTCGCAAAAAAGGAATATCAAACGGAGTCCAAACGGAATGAAACCTTCGGGAGCGTGATTTTTGGAACAAACGTGATCCAGGGAACTTGGAGTGGACGTCAAGCAAGCACCGAGGAGGCCACGAGGCTGGGGGGCGCGTACCCCCCCGTGTGCGCCTTCCACCCTCGTGGGCCCCTCGTGGCTCCACTGACCTACTTCTTCCTCCTATATATACTCTTATACCCCAAAAACATCCAGGAGCACGATGAAACCCTATTTCCGCCGCCACAACCTTCTGTACCCGTGAGATCCCATCTTGGGGCCTTTTTCGGCGCTCTGTCGAAGGGGGCATTGATCACGGAGGGCTTCTACATCAACACCATAGCCACTCCGATGATGTGTGAGTAGTTTACCTCAGACCTTGGGGTCCATAGTTATTAGCTAGATGGCTTCTTCTCTCTCTTTGGATCTCAATACAAAGTTCTCCTCGATCTTCTTGGAGATCTATTCGATGTAATCTTGTTTTGCGGTGTGTTTGTCGAGATCCGATGAATTGTGGGTTTATGATCAAGTTTACCTATGAATAATATTTGAATCTTCTCTGAATTATTTTATGTATGATTGGTTCTTTGCAAGTCTCTTCGAATTATCAGTTTGGTTTGGCCTACTAGATTGATCTTTCTTGCAATGGGGGAAGTGCTTAGCTTCGGGTTCAATATTGCGGTGTCCTTTCCCAGTGACAGTAGGGGCAGCAAGGCACGTATTGTATTGTTGCCATCGAGGATAAAAAGATGGGGTTTATATCATATTGCTTGAGTTTATCCCTCTACATCATGTCATCTTGCTTAAAGTGTTACTCCGTTCTTATGAACTAAATACTCTAGATGCATGCTGGATAGCGGTTGATGTGTGGAGTAATAGTAGTAGATGCAGAATCATTTCGGTCTACGATGCCTATATACATGATCATGCCTAGATAATCTCATAATTATTCGCTTTTTTATCAATTGCTCGACAGTAATTCGTTCACCCACCGTAATACTTATACTATCTTGAGAGAAGCCACTTGTGAAACCTATGGCCCCCGGGTCTATTTTCTATCATATAAGTTTCCGATCTACTTTGATTTTTCAATCTTTACTTTTAATCTATATCATAAAAATACCAAAAATATTATCTTATTATCTCTATCAGACCTCACTCTCGTAAGTGACCGTGAAGGGATTGACAACCCCTTTATCGCGTTGGTTGCGAGGTTCTTATTTGTTTTGTGTAGGTGCGAGGCGACTTGTGCGTTGTCTCCTACTGGATTGATACCTTGGTTCTCAAAAACTGAGGGAAATACTTACGCTACTATGCTGCATCACCCTTTCCTCTTCAAGGGAATAATCCGACGCAAGCTCAAGAGGTAGCACCCGGTTTACCGGAGTCCTGCTAGCCCAGCACTACTGCTCCGGAACACTTAGACTGGCCGGCATGTGATTCACTTCATTCCTGTGTCTGTCCCTTTGGGGAAATGTCACGTGATGACATCCGGAGTCCTGCTAGCCTGCTACAGCCCGGGTTCCCGGAGTCCTGTTAGCCTAGTTGCTACAGCCCGGATTCACACGCTGCTGACCGACATGCTCGATGTTGATTCATGTATGCCTGTCCCCATAAGTTAGTGCCACTTTGGGTTCACGACTAGCCATGTCGGCCCGGGTTCTCTGTCATATGGATGCTAGCAACACTATCATATACGTGAGCCAAAAGGCGCAAACGGTCCTGGGCCATGGTAAGGCGACACCCGTGGGAATACCGTGTGTGAGGCCGCAAAGTGATATGAGGTGTTACAGGCTAGATTGGTGTGACTTAGAATCGGGGTCCTAACAGGTGAATATTCTCGTGTGTGCTTGTTTGCTTTATCACTAAGTAGTTTTTATTTTGTGCTCTTGTTTTCTATCTTTAGTTATGGGTAGGAAACGCAAAATACCAAAAAAATTAGTTGTACCTACTGAACCAATGGTTGAAGAACCACTCAAAATCTATCACACTACTGAAGCTTTTTACTTGGATCATCTTCGATCCCTTTGTGCTCGGGCTGAAACCTCAACTAGCTTAGTTGAGGGAAAATATATAGATGGGCATGCTTGCTATGTGCGACACCGCATATCTGAAAAAGGGAAACTTTTACTGGATCAAATTCATCGTTTGTAGTGCTATGCTTGGAATTTATGTGAAATATATGATTGTACTTGTTGTCATAAAGACCCTAAGAAACACCTTCCTTACCAATGTGAGTTTAGTGATAATGGAATCGTATCTTCATATACTAAGGGTGTTTATAATTACTATGATGTTCAACAAATTGAAGAAGTTGTTGCTTTTCGGGGTACTTATGAACTGCGTGTCGTTATTGTTGATGACTGTTTGGCACACCAAAATGGCAAACTAGTCCATTGAAGAACTTGACGGCTGATTGTGCTATCACCTTTCTCACTGCTTCCACTTCTGGCCACTTTGTGAAATTGTCGATCGCAACGTACAAGTGCTCAAAGCCCCCGACAGCACGGGGAAAGGGCCCCAGTATGTCGAGCCCCCAGACCGAAAATGGCCAGGAAAGAGGGATTGTCTGAAGAGCTTGGGTGGTTGATGGAGTTTCTTCGAATGGAACTGACACGTTTCACACTGGGTTACTAGTGTAGTTGCATCCTGGAGAGCAGTGGGCCAAAAGAAACCTTGCCGGAATGCTTTGCCGGCAAGGGCTCTTGATCCTATGTGAGAGCCACATATGCCTCCATGTATCTCTGCCAACAGCTCCAGTCCGTCCTCCCGGGGAATGCACTTCAATTTCGCGCCATTCGGTCTTTTCCTGTATAGGACGTCGTCCACAAACTGGTACATGCCAGACCGACAGGCTACTTTCTCCGATTTTTCCTATTCCTCAGGGAGTTCCCCTGTTTGAAGGAATTGAACAGTGTTGCGCCCATGCCAGAGCCTGAGGCTCGACGGCAAAGACTAGAGGCATGTCTTCTGCCATGGGAGCAGTTGTCTCTATGGCAAGGGCTTGAGGCCCTGCCGGAGCCTGTCGCTCCCCGGCAAGCTTCGCGCCCCCGGCAACATCCTTGTCGGCGGCTCCTGGGAGCTCAGCGGGGAAGTACTTGCCGAGGCCTGATTTCCTTCGCTTATTCTGACCTGCTGATGTTCAATGGATGGCTGAGTCAATTGGAGCAAAAAGGTCCCTGGTTCCACAGGTAACTTGACGGCAGCACGTTTCGACAGGTCGTCAGCAATGTTGTTCTCTGCTCGAGGAACATGCTCTGCTTGTAGACCGTCAAAACGCTCTTCCAACTTCCTCACTTCATCTACATAAGCTTCCATCAACGGGCTCTGATAATCCTTGTTCACTTGCTTCACTACGAGTTGCGAATCCCCATGGACGATCAACTCTCTGATCCCAAGGTCTGCCGCGATCCTGAGACCGGCAAGCAGCACTACAAAAAAATACACTTCCTTGATGATACGTGTTTGTCACAGTAGGTCACGTTTTCTGTCATGCATGTACATCCATGACAAATTTATGACAGAATCAAGATAGTCATACCTGTGCTGTCGTAGAAGTGTTCCTAGACATTACCAAAATTATCATCACGGAAGTGTCCACTTCCATGACGATAAATCGCGCGTCATGGAAGTGCTTTCGTTAAGGGTGACCGACACGTGGCATCCACCGTAACGGGGCGCCGTTAAGCTATCGGGTCCGGTTTTGGATCTGATAACCCGCTAACAGCCAGACCAATGAGGATTTTCCATGTGTAAAATTCTCATTGGCCGGAGGAAACACGTGTTGGCTCACCGTTGGGACAGATGTCATCCATTCATTGGACAGGAGGCGCCTATGATACGTCGACACATGGCACGGCCCAACAGAGGCCCATTCCGATGGAAAGGCTGACCCGTTTGACTTGGTTAAAAGGTAACGGGTCGGCCCACGGAAAGCCTGTTAACGACACGTTAGTATATAGCCCATTTACGGCCCGTTACGGCCTATCCGAATTAAGCCCAGTAGCTTCATCTGGGCATCCCAATATGATTCCATCCCGTTGTAACTTCCGGCCCTTGTATGGCCCATGATGTCTTTCGGCCCATACGAGACCATTTGTAACTCTTGGCCCATTAACGGCCCGTGGTGAATCTGGCCCGCAATGAATAGTGTACCCCTTTATACCCATTAACGGCCCATTATTCCATTGGGCCGTTTCCAACCCGTGTTATCTTTCGGCCTTATCAAGGCCCATTTATTCTTGGGCTCAATTCCAGCATTGGGTTATTTACGGCCTGTCATTGACCTTTTCTGCATGTGGGCCAAATTCAGCCCGCGGTTACAATCGGCCCGTTTGCGGCCCGTTACTCTGTTGGGCCATTTTCATAACATCATCAAATACGGCCGATTAATGACGACCTGTTATTGTGGTCCGAAGAATGGACGATTCCAAGTCTAGCCGGTTTACGACCCATAATGCGGTCCGTTATTGGCCCATGTTTGGCCTATCGATCATACGGCATGTAGAAGGCCTATTGATGCTACGTCCCGTAGAAGGCCCATTGATGCTACGGCCCGTAGAAGGCCCATTCTTTCTACAGCCTGATACATCTCTGTCGTATCTATAATTTTTGATTGTTCCATGCCAATATTCTACAACTTTCATATACTTTTGGCAATTTTTTATACTATTTTTGGGACTAACATATTGATATAGTGCCCAGTGCCAGTTCCTATTTGTTGCATGTTTTTTGTTTCGTAGAAAATCCATATCAAACGGAGTCCAAACGGGATAAAAACTGACTGAGATTTTTTTGGAATATATGTGATTTTTGGGAAGAAGAATCAACGCGAGACGATGCCCGAGGGGGCCATGAGGTAGGGGGCGCGCCCCGGGGGGTGGGTGTCGGTGTCAAAACCGGTGGATCTTGGGTAGGGGGTCCCGAATTGTGCGTCTAAGGTCGATGGTAACAGGAGACGGGGGACACGATGTTTACCCAGGTTCGGGCCCTCTCTATGGTGGTAATACCCTACTTCCTCCTTGATTGATCTTGATGAATATGAGTATTACAAGAGTTGATCTACCACGAGATCGTAATGGCTAAACCCTAGAAGTCTAGCCTGTATGACTATGATAATGAGTATCCGCCTATCCGGACTATGCTCTCCGGTTTATATAGACACCAGAGAGATCTAGGGTTACATGGAGTCGGTTACATAAAAAGGAATCTACATAGTTGATCGCCAAGCTTGCCTTCCATGCCAAGGAGAGTCCTATTCGAACAAGGGTGCAGTCTTCGGTCTTCGTATCTTCACAGCCCGTCAGTCCGGCCCATGGCTAACAGGCCGGACGCCCGAGGACCCGTTAGTCCAGGAGTCCCTCAGTAGCCCCTGAACCTGGCTTCAATGACGAGGAGTCCGGCGCGCAGATTTGTCTTCGGCATTGCAAGGCGGGTTCCCTTTCTGAAATCCAAAATAGACTTTGGGCGTAATGATTATATCCAAACCTGTTCAGATAACCGCAGAGAGTATAATATTCCACGAGTCCAATCCGCTGACAACTTTTTGCGACATAACATCACGTCTGCCCGGTCATTATTTCGAACCATTTTCGTCTGTCGCTCCATGTTCGAGACGCAGTTACCATTGGCACGTCTTGTCGAAGTAGAGATCGTGTCCCCTTATCGCAGGATTTTCATCAATGTGGGCGCGGGTAATCCAACTGTGTCGTTTACACAGCCCTTGGAACAGGCGAATTTTATGGTGAGTGGGGTGGCTCTTGCTATTCACGGCCTTTATAAGGGGATAAGGATTCCCTTTCTTCACCCACGCAATCTTTCTCTTCGTCCTTTCATCCTCGAGATCCAGCGCCCAAGTTCTCATCTTTCTCTATCTCCAGAAAGCATACAACCATGTCTGGATCCGGAGGCCAAGGCAAGTGGATGGCCTCCTCCATCAAGGAGAAGGACATTGCCCAGCTTCGGGCGGTCGGATACTTGGCGAAAGAGATCGCTCACTGTCTGCCGGCAAAGGGGCAAATCATCCCTACCCCGAAGCCCTCCGAGAGGGTGGTTTTCCTCCCTCACTTCGTCCGCGGACTGGGGTTTCCACTTCACCCTTTCGTTCGTGGGCTGATGTACTATTTCGGGCTAGTTCCCATGACCTAGCCCCGAACTCCTTCCTCAATATCTCAGTGTTCATCATCGTGTGTGAGGCCTTCCTCCGCATCCATCCCCACTTTGCCCTATGGCTCAAGACCTTCAACGTGAAGCCGAAGGTGGTGGATGGCCAGCACGCAGAGTGCGGAGGTGCCATGGTGAGCAAGATGCCCAATGCTATATGGCTCAAGGGCACGCTTGTGGATTCTGTCAAGGGGTGGCAGAAGCAGTGGTTCTACATCACGGAGCCACGCGACGCCACTTGGGCGGCGGCCCCAGAGTTCAAATTTGGGGCTCCCATGCGGCTCACCTCCTGGGTGAAGAAGGGTCCCAACTACTCCTCATCAGACGAACTAATAGCGCTGCAAACGCGCATTCAGAGCATGGTGGATAAGAAGGTCAAGATTGTCGACGTGATCCAGGTAATGCTGGTCTATCTAATCCTCCCATGCCATGACCGAACATTCCTCTTTTGGGAGTTCGATCCGGAGAAGCACCGAACTTTGGAGAGGCTCTTCGAAACAACTCACGAAGATGCCTGGAAGTTGCTCGTCAAGGGCAACGAGAAGCCACCGGCCCCGAATTCGGAACGCGGGCACGACCACACCAATTCCGCCAGTGAGGTAAGCTTTCACTTTTCAAGGTGTGCCTTTTACTTGCTCGCCCAGGGAGGACGACTAACCTTTGCCGTATATATATTTTAGGAGTGAACGGAGAGAGCGGGGCGGATCCGGAGTACGGCTCCGCTGCCCAAAGAGCCAATCATCCCGCGCCTGGCGAAGATGCTGGTCCCGGCGCCCTACCAGCCGCCGGAAAAGAAGGCCAAGAAGAAGGCCAAGGGGGCCAAAGGTGGCCCCCGTCGCAAAGGCACTTTGGACGAGTCGTCCAAAGACGAAGAAACCCCCTCCTCCGCCGCTGGGGGCGATGATAACGAGGAGGAAGCGGAGGAGGAAGACAACCCTCCCCCCGAGGAGGGAAAGAGGAAGAGGGCGGCCTCCACCGACCTGGAGGCGGGGGCACCTAAGAAGTGAAGGAAATATGCCCTAGAGGCAATAATAAAGTTATTATTTATTTCCTTATATCATGATAAATGTTTATTATTCATGCTAGAATTGTATTAACCGGAAACATAATACTTGTGTGAATACATAGACAAACAGTATGTCACTAGTATGCCTCTACTTGACTAGCTCGTTGATCAAAGATGGTTATGTTTCCTAGCCATAGACATGAGTTGTCATTTGATTAACGGGATCATATCATTAGGAGAATGATGTGATTGACTTGACCCATTCCGTTAGCTTAGCACACGATCGTTTAGTATTCTGCTATTGCTTTCTTCATGACTTATACATGTTCCTATGACTATGAGATTATGCAACTCCCGTTTACCGGAGGAACACTTTGTGTGCTACCAAACGTCACAACGTAAATGGGTGATTATAAAGGTGCTCTACAGGTGTCTCCAAAGTTACTTGTTGGGTTGGCGTATTTCGAGATTAGGATTTGTCACTCTGATTGTCGGAGAGGTATCTCTGGGCCCTCTCGGTAATGCACATCACTATAAGCCTTGCAAGCATTGCAACTAATGAGTTAGTTGCGGGATGATGTATTACGGAACGAGTAAAGAGACTTGCCGGTAACGAGATTGAACTAGGTATTGAGATACCGATGATCGAATCTCGGGCAAGAAACATACCGATGACAAAGGGAACAACGTATGTTGTTATGCGGTTTGACCGATAAAGATCTTCGTAGAATATGTGGGAGCCAATATGAGCATCCAGGTTCCGCTATTGGTTATTGACCAGAGAAGTGTCTCGGTCATGTCTACATAGTTCTCGAACCCGTAGGGTCCGCACGCTTAAGGTTTCGATGACGGTTATATTATGAGTTTATGAGTTTGATGTACCGAAGGTTGTTCGGAGTCCCGGATGTGATCACGGACATGACGAGGAGTCTCAAAATGGTCGAGACATGAAGATTGATATATTGGAAGCCTATGTTTGGATATCGGAAGTGTTCCGGGTGAAATCGGGATTTTACCGGAGTACCGGGAGGTTACCGGAACCCCCTGGGAGGCTATTGGGCCATAGTGGGCCTTAGTGGGAAAGAGAGGGCAGCAAGGGGCGCGCCCCCTGGCCCAAACCAAATTGGTGGGGGCAAGGGGGCCGGCCCCCCTTCCTTCTCTCTTTTCCCCCTCCCCAATCCTATTCCAACTAGGAAAGGGGGGGAGTCCTACTCCCAGTGGGAGTAGGACTCCTCCTGGCGCCTCCTCCTCCTGGCCGCCGCCCCCTTCCCTTGGCTCCTTTATATACGGGGGCAGGGGGGCACCGTTGAACATACAATTGATTTGATCTTTTAGCCGTGTGTGGGGCCCCCCTCCACCATATTCCACCTTGATAATACTGTAGCGGTGCTTAGGCGAAGCCCTGCGTCAGTAGAACGTCAACATCATCACCACGCCGTTGTGCTGACAAAACTCTCCCTCAACACTCGGCTGGATCGGAGTTCGAGGGACGTCATCGGGCTGAACGTGTGCAGAACTCGGAGGTGATGTACGTTCGGTACTTGATCGGTTGGATCGTGAAGACGTACGACTACATCAACTGCGTTGTGCTAATGCTTCCGCTTATGGTCTACGAGGGTACGTGGACACACTCTCCCCTCTCGTTGCTATGCATCACCATGATCTTGCGTGTGCGTAGGAAATTTTTTGAAATTACTACGTTCCCCAACAAGAAGGGGAAGGGCTCCGTCGCGGTTAACACCGCGTGGGACGTCGACAGCAGTCCGGAGCGACGCCCCCGCACTAAGCCCCGGGCCGCATCATAAGTTATACGACTCATTCATACCCGTGTATTCGGCATCCCCTTTTTATTGTGTTGACATGATTTAATTATATTGTTACAGTCCGGCCCATGACAGCGTCCAGCATTCCTCATCTGGAGGTTCGTTGGATTCAAAGGAAATGGTCAGCGTGTCACCGCCGACCGCTCACTCCCCTGAGGCCAAGGGTGACGCGGAGGTGCGGTCCCGAAGGACCTTCCCAGGCCGGGGAAAGGCTCAGGAGGCGCCAGAAGGCAAAACCTCCGTCCCTGGGCACCAGGGGGATCCAGCCCCCCTCGAGACTGGAAGTGGGGGCCGTATTCAGTTCGGCCCTAAGCCGAACACGGTTCCGGAGACCGAAGCAGCTCTGGAATCCGGAGCACAGTCTCCTTCGAAAGAGGGGGGTGCGCCAGTTCCATCGGTGACCCCTGTCCAACGAGGGTCACCGAATAATCTGATGGAGGCGCTACAAGGCGCCTCCAGCGTGGAGGAGCATTGTGTCCTTATGGGCAAGGTGATTGAGAGGATTCAGTCCGCCGAAAGCGGACTGACCGAAGCCTGCCGCAACCTGTTAACAGGTTTTGAGGTAAGCGACACAAAGAGAGAAAATCCCAATGTAGTCAGTAGCCCCTGAGACACTGTCCGGTGTTCGGAAAGAAAGGCTAGACATAGGATTGATCGTTTATTACAGGGAAACTAACGAAATTTTGTATTGAATGACTATGCAGGCGTCGCTGCTGGCCGCGGCTTCGCATACTGCCGAAGTCTCTGGCCTGAAGCAGAGACTAGGACGGGCCGAGGAGGAGCTCGGCGAGGCGAGGAGGCAGCTCCAAAGGAAGCAAGGTATGCAGTGACTGGCTATGCATTCAGAAAGAAGAAAATGATATGTATTGACCGAAAGGTCATGATGTGTGCAGGAGCCGTGATCGAGGTCGAGGCCCTGAAAAAGGCCCTGGCCGAAGCCGAGGAGAAAGCAGTCAAGGAGCAGGCCACCCGTAAGAAGCTCAAGGACCAGGTTTAAGAGGTCCAGCAAGAGCTCCAGGACACTGTGAGGAAGTGCGAGACCTTGGGGCATGAGGCGTCGGCCCAAGAGACCAAACTCACCAAGGCTCGTCAAAGCGCCGAAATCGCCAAGAGCGAGGCCCAGAACGCCCTCCAGGAGATCCAGGAGGCCAGGAAGATCGTGGCGGGTAGGGCATTCAGTATGCAAAGCAAGTATGTGAAGAGGAAGTGTCTTTTACTAACCCGGATTCAGAGTTCTCTAGGAGCTTTTGCCGATCTGCCCCGCAGTGTATCCGATGCCGCGGAGTTCTTCTGGGCCGAAGAAGGGAAGTGCACGGAAAAAGTGTTCTGGTCGCAATATCTTGTGCCAGAACATCCGGTGGCCTTCAGCGATCAGCTCAAGCAGCTGGTCGAGCTGCACGGGGCGGCCAAACTGGCCATGAAGGATTTAATAATCCGGTTGTGGCCAGCCGAAGCTATACCCAGGAGCTACTTCGGCCTTGTGAAGCGGCTGGTGGATGCCTGTCCTCGGCTAGACGTCATCAAGCGATCAGCCTGCATCGAGGGCGCGCGAATGGCCTTCGCACGAGTCAAGGTGTGGTGGGCGAAGATGGACGCCGTTAAGATCGTGAACGAGGGGCCACCCGAAGGCAAGGAGTACCGCACACCTAAGCGGTACTTTGGGGACGTTCTGGAGGGGTCCCGCCTTGTAGCGGCGCAGTGTTCGAAAGACGAGATGTTTGAATGAGTATGTTATAATTAGCCCTGCCTTGTGTAATGAGACAGAGTGGGTATGTAGTATAATTTATATTTTGAACACTTTTTACCTCCTGTGCGGCCGTTTTGTATGAAATCTGAGGGTTGGCCAGTCGTCGGCTTCTGCCCTCACGTAGGTAGTACGGAGGTGTTCGGGATGGTTTCTAAACAATCTTGACCCAATTGTATGGTCCTTGAAGGAGTTGTTTAGCGCAACGAACCAGGCAATCGGACTATATGGCGTTAACGCCCTCACTTAGCCATAGGAGTTTGACAAAGGAAGTTGTTGGCGCAGCCCCTAGTATAGGACTAGAGTGCTAAAAGCACCCGATCGGGATGTACCGATCCTTCGCATAAGGAGGAAGAAATCTCCAACGATTTGCGACCTCCGAACAGCTGACCGACTCTTGCCTCATCATGACAGTCAGTTTTCGGCTTTCTCTACTAAGGTGCTCATCCAGATGAACTAGGGCACAATCACAGTAGTTCTCCCTTTACTACCTTAGTCGATGTAGCGGAACGTAAGGTAGCAAGCACACGAGCCGGGCAACCCAACTATTGACCAAAGACATGATTCAGATTCGATGCATATAATGCTAAATTCGGGGTGCCGAACTTATCTATAAGAAGTGTTCGGACTTTGTTGCCGTGTTGTGGGGTGCTCGGGAGCCCCTGGCAAATGTGAAATGTACCAAAGTGTACGGTTGCGAAAAAGGAAATTATCAGTGGGAAAATGAAAATAGAAAGGGAGCAGAGATAATACTGGGGCCTTTTACTTCGTCCACGAACCATTTTCCATTATAATTGAATTGATACGTCAAGATACATTTATACAAATGGTGCAATAAGCAACCGGCTATTTAACATGCCGCAACCAAAGGCGAGCTGCGTGTGGGTCCTGACTACGGGTAGAGTGATCATCGAAGTGACCTCTAGAGCTTCCCCTGCACGCCTGTGCTTCTTGCCATCCTGGTGTACTTATCCTTTGACAGGACCAGTAAGCAGGCCATCAAAGAAGGCCTATGCAAAAGCAACCTGAAAAGGAAAAAAAGGAAATAGCGAAAATATGTGTGCCCGGTGTCCGTCGAGCTGAACTATGGACCACAAGCTAGTTGTGCCTCCGTCGATGCCCATGGAATTTCAAGTGCGTAGTTATGTACGCGTGGTACGAGTGCCACTATGTGATCGGGAGTGGGACAGAGGCCGAATTGCTAATCGAGCTCTTGTCGAGCCGAGTTGTCCTGTTGCAGCATAGTTCGGACTCTCTTGATGGTGTCCAGGGGCTCGGCAGCCGGATTATGATTCTGCTTGAGAAGGCCGTTCTGTACTTCTGTTGCTAGGGCGGCGGTGTGTTCCTCTGTACGGAGAGAACGTTCTATATTTCCATTGACTGTTATGACGCCGCGTGGACCGGGCATCTTGAGATTAAGATAAGCATAATGTGGCACCGCGTTGAATCGAGCAAACGCGGTTTGTCCGAGCAGTGCATGATAGCCGCTGCGAAAGGGGACGGTATCGAAGATGAGATCTTCGCTTCAGAAGTTGTCCGGAGAACCGAAAACCACCTCTAGCGTGATTGAGCCCATACAACAGGCCTCTCTACCGGGGATGACTCCTTTAAAGGTAGTCTTTGTGGGCTTGATCCGTGAGGGATTAATGCCCATCTTGTGCACTGTATCCTAATAGAGCAGGTTGATGCTGCTACCGCCATCCATAAGGACACATGTCAGGTGAAATCCATCAATGATCGGGTCAAGGACCAGCGCGGCCGAACCGCCGTGACGAATACTAGTCGGATGATCTCGACGATCAAAGGTGATCGGGCATGACGACATGGATTGAATTTTGGGGCGGCTGGCTCTATCGCATAGATGTCCCTCAGTGTGCGTTTGCACTCCCTTTTGGGGATGTGTGTAGCATATATCATGTTCACCGTTTTGATTTGAGGGGGAAACTTCTTCTGTCCCCCTGTGTTCGGTTGCCGAGGCTCTTCATCCTCGTCCTCACTTTGTGATCCCTTTTCCTTGTTCTCGGCGTTTAACTTGCCGGCCTGTTTGAAAAACCAACAATCCCTGTTGGTATGATTGGCTGCTTTGTCTGGGGTGCCATGTATCTGGCACGGATGATCAAGTATGCGGTCCAAGCTGGATGGTCCCTGACTGTTTCTTTTGTACGGCTTCTTTCGCTGACCGAACTTGGAGCCACTGAATCCGGCGTTAACTATAGTGTCATCGGTGTTATCGCTATTGCTTCGGCGTTTGTGTCTGTTGCGTTGGAGCTTGCCATTGCTACTTTTGACCTCGGAGGGGCCTGCCTCACTGGCTGTGTTTTTGCTACGAGCCAGCCAGCTATCTTCACCCGCACGAAAGCAGGTCATGAGTGCCGTAAGGGCTGCCATAGATTTCGACTTTTCCTGGCCGAGGTGGCGGGCGAGCCATTCGTCACGGATGCTATGTTTAAAGGCCGCTAGGGCTTCGGCATCCCGACAGTCGACGATTTGGTTCTTTTTAGTTAGGAACCTAGTCCAGAACTTCCTGGCTGATTCTCCAGGTTGTTGAACTATGTGACTTAAGTCATCGGCGTCTGGTGGCCGGACATATGTACCTTGGAAGTTGTCCAAAAAGGCTTCGTCCAAGTCCTCCCAGCTGCCGATAGAATTTTCATGCAGGATGTTTAGCCAGTGCCAAGATGGCCCTTTGAGCTTTAGTGGGAGGTATTTGATGGCGTGGAGATCATCTCCGCGAGCCATGTGGATATGGAGGATAAAATCCTCGATCCATACCGCGGGATCGGTTGTTCCGTCGTATGATTCGATATTGGCGGGTTTAAACCCCTCGGGGAATTCATGATCCATTACTTCATCAGTGAAGCAAAGAGGGTGTGCGGCGCCTCTGTATAGGGCCATGTCACGAGGTAGCTCCGAAGGAGTTCGTCCATGGTTATCGGCCCGAGTGTGACTAGGTTTGTCACGTCCGAATAGGTAGGTATCATCGCGCGGCAAGGAACGTCCTCGCGATCCGTAGATCGATCTGGTGTGTCCTGCTCTATTGTCAAGGTCCTGCCGAAGGTCGTATGTATAATCCCGAGCTGTTTTGTATCTGTTTTTACGCGGCGGTAGGGCTGGCTGCTGTTCGGCTTGAGTTGCCGCTTTATCTCGACCGCGTGGTGGTCGGTCCGCCGCACTGTCCCGTCCGCGTGGTGATCGGTTGGCCGCATTATGAAAGGGAGGTATGGGCTCCAGCGCTTCCTCATCGAACTGAGGCAGCAGTTTGCGCTTTGGGTAACTCCTCGCTGGGCGCTTGAGGCCGTATTCTTCAGCTGCGGGGACGTCAGTCCATCTGTCAATGAGCAGGTCTTGGTCAGCTTGAAGCTGCTGCTGCTTCTTCTTCAGGCTCTTTGTCGTGGCTATTAGCTGGCGCTTGAAGAGCTCCTGCTCGAGGGGTTTCTCAGGCATGATGAAATCTTCGTCGCCGAGGCTCTCCTCATCCTCGGAGGGTGGACGATAACTACCGTCTTCCGAGTCGTTGGGCATGGCCTGTTTATTAGGGCTGAGTTGCCCGTCTTCTTATTTCTCGTGTTCGGATACTACCTCGACAGGATCTTCATTGTTTTCGGCATCGTCCGGAGTATTATTCTCTCCGGTGCCGGTATTGTTGTCTTTTGAACGACGTGGCTTAGGACAGCGCCGGGGATGCCGGCGCTTGGATTGTGTCCCAGGAGGTTTATCCTCGACTGGATCTTCTTTGTCATCGTTGTTAGTTTCTTTAGGTGTATCTACCATATACACGTCGTACAATGAGGTGGCCGTCCAACGTCCAGTGAATGGTGGGTTTCGGCCTTGCTCTTCGTTGGCATCGTCGTCCATGCCGTCGATGTCTCCGGAGCCATAAGCAAGCGTGTCGGTTAGGTCTTCGACAGTGGCTATTAAGTGGGTGGCGGGTGGGAAGCAAAATAATCCGTCGTTAGCCGTTAGTTCGAACCGAGGATAGTTCGGCGGTGAGTCACCCGCCAAGGATAGGTTCTTCAATGAGTTTAGCACATCGCCCATGGGAGAGTGCTGGAAGATGTTTGCGGCGCTGAACTGGAAGATCGATAACCGATCAAGTTCGGTATCCGCGGACTCGCGTGGTTCGGAACTTATCGCCGGAGATGAGTCCGAAGTTCCGGAGATGTAGATATCACAAGAAGTTGAGTCTGTGTGCGGCTCCAATGCCGCAGAATCAGCGGCCTCCGTGGCGGGGTTGAGCTTCCCATCTTCTGATGGCGCGATCTGCTCCAGATCTAAGGCCGGAGTTGTCACGGGGGCTATTTCCCGGATGTGGTCCAATGACAGGTTTAAGCCATGCTCATCGGGGCGAAGGGGAGCAGTTGTCGTGGTCTCGAATCCGTCGAAGATCAAGTCTCCACGGATGTCCGTGACGTAGTTCAAGCTTCCGAATCTGACCGGATGGCCAGGGGCATAGCTATCGATCTGCTCCAGGCGGCCAAGCGAGTTGGCCCGCAGTACGAAGCCCGCGAACACGAAGATCTGTCCGGGGAGGAAGGTTTCCTCTTGGGAAGCGTTGCTATGGACGATTGAAGGAGACATTAACCTCTTCAGGACGGCACAGTGGAACTCTCAATGAAAGCACCAATGTCGGTGTCAAAACCGGCGGATCTCTGGTAGGGGGTCCCGAACTGTGCGTCTAAGGTCGATGGTAACAGGAGACAGGGGACACGATGTTTACCCAGGTTCGGGCCCTCTCTATGGAGGTAATACCCTACTTCCTCCTTGATTGATCTTGATGAATATGAGTATTACAAGAGTTGATCTACCACGAGATCGTAATGGCTAAACCCTAGAAGTCTAGCCTGTATGACTATGATAATGAGTATCCGCCTATCCGGACTATGCTCTCCGGTTTATATAGACACCGGAGAGATCTAGGGTTACATGGAGTCGGTTACATAAAAAGGAATCTACATAGTTGATCGCCAAGCTTGCCTTCCACGCCAAGGAGAGTCCTATCCGGACAAGGGTGCAGTATTCGGTCTTCATATCTTCACAGCCCGTCAGTCCGACCCATGGCTAACAGGCCGGACGCCCGAGGACCCCTTAGTCCAGGACTCCCTCAGTGGGCGCGCCCCTGACCCTCGTGGCCACCCCGTATGGCAGTTGGTGCCCTTCTTTCTCCGCAAGAAAGCCAATATCCGGATAGAAATCGTGTTCAAATTTCAGCCCAATCGGAGTTACGGATCTCCGGGAATTTAAGAAACGATGAAGGGCCAGAATCTAGAAGGCAGAAACAGAGAGAGACAGAGAGACAGATCCAATCTCAGAGGGGCTCTTGCCCTCCCATGCCATGCAGACCAAGAACCAGAGGGAGAACCCTTCTCCCACCTAGTGAGAAGGCCAAGGAATAAGAAGAAGGATGGGGGCTCTCTCCCCCTCGCTTCCGGTGGCGCCGGAGTGCCACCGGGGCCATCATCGTGCGACAGCGATCTACACCAACACCTCTGTCATCTTCACCAACATCTTCATCACCTTCCCCCATCTATCTACAGCGGTCCACTCTCCCGCAACCCTCTATACCCTCTACTTGTACATGGTGCTTCATGCTTCATATTATTATCCAATGATGTGTTGCCATCCTATGATGTTTGAGTAGATTTTCATTGTCCTGTCGGTAATTGGTGAATTGCTATGATTGGTTTAATTTGCTTTCGGTTATGTTGCTGTCCTTTGGTGCCCATCATATGAGCGCGCGCATGGATCACACCATAGGGTTAGTTGTATGTTGATAAGACTATGTATTGGAGGGCAAGAGTGACAGAAGCTTCAACCTAGCATAGAAATTGATGCATACGGGATTGAAGGGGGACCAATATATCTTAATGCTATGGTTGGGTTTTACCTTAATGAACATTAGTAGTTGCGGATGCTTGCTGATAGTTCCAATCATAAGTGCATAGAATTCCAAGTCAGGGATGACATGCTAGCAGTGGCCTCTCCCTCATAAAACTTGCTATCGGTCTAGTAAAGTAGTCAATTGCTTAGGGACAATTTCGCAACTCCTACCACCACTTTTCCACACTCGCTATACTAACTTTATTGCTGCTTTACTTAAAACAGACCCTAGTTTTTATTCATGTGCTCTTTATTATCTTGCAAACATATCCAACAACACCTACAAAGTACTTATAGTTTCATACTTGTTCTAGGTAAAGTGAACGTTAAGCGTGCATAGAGTTGTATCAGTGGCCGATAGAACTTGATGGAATATTTGTTCTACCTTTAGCTCCTCGTTGGGTTCGACACTCTTACTTATCGAAAGAGTCTACAATTGATCCCCTATACTTGTGGGTTATCAAGACCTTTTTCTGGCGCCGTTGCCGGGGAGTTATAGCGGGGTGAATATTCTCATGTGTGCTTGTTTGCTTTATCACTAAGTAGTTTTTATTTTGTGCTCTTGTTTTCTATATTTAGTTATGGGTAGGAAACACAAAATACCAAAAACAAATTGTACCTACTGAACCAATGGTTGAAGAACCACTCAAAATCTATCACACTACTGAAGCTTTTTACTTGGATCATCTTCGATCCCTTTGTGCTCGGGCTGAAACCCCAACTAGCTTAGTTGAGGGCGAATATTTAGATGAGCATGCTTGCTATGTGCGACACCGCATATCTGAAAAAGGGAAACTTTTACTGGTTCAAACTCATCGTTTGCAGTGCTATGCTTGGAATTTATGTGAAATATATAATTGAACTTGTTGTTCTAAAGACCCCAAGAAACACCTTCCTTACCAATGTGAGTTTAGTGATAATGGAATCGTATCTTCGTATACTAAGGGTGTTTATAATTACTATGATGTTCAACAAATTGAAGAATTTGTTGCTTTTAGGGGTACTTTGTCACATCCCTAGTTCTGGTATGACCTAGGCTAGCCTTCATGTGTGCATCATGTTTAAATTTCATTTAAATTTGAAATGGGGATTTGTGAAACCCTCAGAAATTATTACTGGAAATAACCCAGATAAAAATTGCTCCAAAAAGGTCCAAGAAAATGTTCATGTTCCTCTCTGTAAATATTGGTCAGAGGTAAAAATTCAAACCAATATTTTTAGGAGCTCATAAATATTTATCTTGGCCATTTGGAATTAATGCAATAATTATTTGCATTGGATATATATAAGTTATATATTTTATATATGTCCAAAAGTTCTGAAATTTTGGTGAGGGGCTTTGTAATAATCCCTTAGGTCCCTGCAAAAATTGCCAGGAGAAAATAAAATGATTTAGTATTATTATTAAATCAAAACAAATGTCAGAAATAGAAAAGAAAACACAAAAAGGGGAACTTACCTGGCAGCCCAGTGGCCCAGGCCGGCCCAGCCAACTGGCAGCACCAGTCGTCGTCCTCCTGGCGCCAGGAGGACGAGAGGCACGCGATCGCCGCCCGCGCGCATGGGCGCCACGCCTCCTACCTGCCTGGCCTCTCCCTCGACGCCCTGGTCGTCCCGAACGTCGCCACGCAACCCCCCAGGCCTCTCTCACTCTCTCCCGTCCTCCTCCCCGCCTCTGTCAATCTCTCCCGCGACAGCCGAAGCGTTGCAGTCGCCGCAGCTCACCGCCGACGCGCTCCCCGCCTTCCCCTTGCCCCTCCGTTGAGTCCACGAGCTCCGCGCCGTCTCCTGCTACCTCTCCGTCGATCCACGTGACGCGGGAAGCCCTGGAGATCCACCATCGTCGCCGTCTTAAAGCTCCGGCCGACGAGATCGCCGTCGTTGTACCGGCTGCACCAAACCTTCCCCGAGCTCGTCGACCCTCCGTTCGAGACTGCTGTGAGCTATCCTCCGTTCCCCTCCTTCCCCGTGCTCGATTTCGTGTCGTAGCCCTGCTACCCGTCGAACCCGCGAGCGCCTCGCCGCCGGCCATGTCGCCGCCGTTGCCAGGGCCACCGTAGCTAGCACCCGAGCTTGCCACCGCGCTCAGCAGCCTCCCAGAAGGCCAACGCCGCCGCTCGCAGCTCCTGCCGTGCCCTGCAGCACCCGCGCGCACCTGGCCAAACTCCGGCCGCCGCCCAAGCTCCGCTCAGGCGAGCTCCGGCACCCCCCGCAGCCTCCCGCTAGCTCCAAACGACGCGGACGAGCTCCAGCTCCTCGTCCGTGGTCTCCGCCGGTGGTGGTGGGTTGATCGGGTCTAACCCCCCCCCAGTTGACCTGGGGTTTGACCACCCAGGGTCAATGACATGTGGGGCCCGGCCCTGCTAATTTTTAGTTTAGGATTTGTTTGACAATTAATTAACTCTGTTAATTAACTATGACACTGACGTGTGGACCCCACACGTCAGGTTTGACCTGGTCAGCCACGGTTGACTCGCTGACGTCATGCCTCTGTAATGCTGACGCAGTTATTCATTTTCTGGGATTAAAATAAATCAGGAAATTCCAGAAAATTAGCAAAACTTCTAAAATTTACAGAAATTCAACCGTAGCTCAGATTGAAATAAGTTATATATGAAAAATTATCAGAAAAATTCAATCTATCCATCTGTACCAGTTTCATGCATGACAAACCAACTTATACCTGTTGTATAGGTGAAAACACATAAATGGCATTTATAAAAGTTAAATTTGGAGTTGCATTTGAACCCTTGGTTCAAATGGACTTCATTCAAATAGAATGCTAGATGCATTAGCACAAGCAACATCACATCTACATGCCATGTTCATGAATCATGTTGTTGCATATGTTTGTGTATTGATTTTTGACACCGTTCCTTCTCGATAGGTCCTGCTCCGGAGAGTGTTCCAGAGTACCTGTCCAAGGAGCAGTGCCCCTCTATTGATCTACCAGGCAAGCAAACCCCCTTGTTCATTCCGATACAATCCCACTCTCTCGCTCTTGCTCTCTTTTATTGCATTAGGACAACAACGATTCAACTACTACTTTATGTTGCGGTAGTTGAACCCATTCCTCTGCATGACCTGTCATTGCCACAGTAAATAGTTGAAACCCACTAGCATGTGTAGAAGTTGTTTGAGCCATGTTGTGTTCCTACCATGCCATGCCTGCTATTGCTTAGAGTTGTGTCAGGTCTGATTCATTGGAATGAATTGGAGTGTTATGATATGTTCTGGTGCCGAGAGTTAAGCGTGTGAACACGATTTGGTATAGGTAGCGGTGAGAGGCCATGTAGGAGTACATGGTGGGTTGTCTCACTGGAACCGTCCTTAAGCACTGAGTTCCATGTATGTTGTCCAATGACTAGCTACTACCACACATTGGAATGCTTAAGTGCCCCTCTCGACTTATTAACCAACTTGATCTCCGTCCAGGAGTTGCAACTAGTTTCTGGTGTTTGTAGGTAGTGTTATTTTTCTACCGAGTGGCACCCGGCAGGGTGGGCTTGGGACAGACTAGGCACAGGTGGCATGGTGTACCAAGTGGCACCCGGATGGTGGGCTTGGGAACCCTGCTCACATCGTTTGGGGCCGTGAGCGAAACCCCGGCCGGATCTCCTTGCGGATGGAACCCGAATAGGCGATAAACCTGGACTAGAGTCTTATGTGGTTAGTTAGGTCGTGGCCGACACCCTCGCCAGGCTTCCGCTTGAAGGTTGCCGAGATACATGACGTGTACATGGCAGTAAGTGGCGAGAGCGTGTGTGAAGAAGTACACCCCTGCAGGGTTAACATGATCTATTCGAATAGCCGGGTCCGCGGTTATGGACTTCTTGGATGCTTACGTGGTACATAGACAACTTGAATGGATACTCTAAAATGCTCAAGATAATCGTGACTGCTATGGATGGCTTTCTCGTAGGAAGACGGGAATGAATCCATAGTGGTGTATTGACGTGGTGATCAGTGGACTCGTGTGCGCCTTCTTACCTCAAAGAAGTTACTTGTAGTCGTAGAATAGGTTAGCCACTGAGTCAAAGCTGGCTTGCTGCAACTAAACCCCACATTGCCTCCTTGATACTAATGCATGTATGATAGGATCTGATGTAAGTCTTGCTGAGTACCTTTGTACTCACGTTGCTTTATTTATGTTTTTGCAGATGAGACTTCTGTCTCAGTAGTAGTTCTGCATGGACTTCGACGAATAGCTTGTTACCTCAGCTACGATCTTGTACCCTTGGGAGGGTCTCGTAGATAGTCAGGCTTCTCAGCCTTTTTTTTTGTAGTTGTCTGTACTCAGACATGTAATGCTTCCGCTTGTTGTTTGTATGCTCTGTATGTTGGGTCATGAGACCCATGTTTGCAATACTTGGCTCCTCGGAGCCTAATGAATAAATACTCTGAGTCGTAGAGTCTTGTTGTGATGCCATGTTGTATTGCACATATCGAGCATATTGTGTGTATGATTGAAATGCTTGGTATGTGTGGGATCCGACCCTCTAGTTGTTTATCCTTGGTAGCCTCTCTTATGGGGAAATGTAGTCTGGTGCTTCCACTGAGCCCTGGTAGTCCGCTACAGCCCGGTTTACCGGAGTCCTGCTAGCCCAACACTACTGCTCCGGAACACTTAGACTGGCCGGCATGTGTCCTTCTTCGATCCTGTGTCTATCCCCTCGGGGAAATGTCACGTGGTGTCTTTCGGAGTCCTGTTAGCCTGCTACAGCCCGGAATCCTGGAGTCCTGCTAGCCCAGTTGCTACAGCCCGAATTCACTCGCTGATGACCGACACGTTCGTTGCTGGGTCATGTATGACTGTCCCTGTAAGTTAGTGCCACTTTGGGTTTACGACTAGTCATGTCGGCCCAGGTTCTGTGTCATATGGATGCTAGCGACACTATCATATACGTGAGCCAAAAGGCGCAAACGGTCCCGGGCCAGGTAAGGTGGCACCCGTGGTAATACCGTGCGTGAGGCCGCAAAGTGATATGATGTGTTACATGCTAGATCGGTGTGTCTTAGGACCGGGGTCCTGACATACTTGTGAAATTGCTTCTTTTATTGAAGAGTGTGATACTACTCTCTACAAATCTGAAAATTTGGTCATACTTAAATATTGCTATGATAATTATGCTTATAATCCTTATATTAAACCATATATTGAGGACTCCTCTGCTATCCAAGAAGATACTAATCTTTTGCAGGAGTCTATGGAAGAAGAGATTAATGAAATTGTGAGCTCATTGGATGAAAAAGATGAGGAGGAGAGCAAAGAACAAAAGAAGGAAGAGCGGATTAGCTACCCGTGCCCACGTTCTAATGAGAGTAACTCTTCAACTCATACATTTTTTAATTTTCCTTCATGCTTACCGAAGGATGAATGCTATGATGATTGCTATAATCCCGTTGATTCTTTTGAAATATCCCTTTTTGATGAACTTGATGCTTGCTATGCTTATGGCCAAGATGCCAACATGAACTATGCTTATCGAGATGAACTTGCTATTGTTCCTTATGTTAAACATGAAATTGTTCCTATTGCACCCACGCATGATAGTCCTATTATTTTTTAAAATTCTCCAAACTACACTATATCGGAGAAGTTTGTGCTTATTAAGGATTATATTGATGGGTTGCCTTTTATTATTGCACATGATGATTTTGATGAATATAATATGCTTGTGCTTTCTGCTCCTACTTGCAATTATTATGAGAGAGGAACTACATCTCCACCTCTCTATGTTTCCAACAGGATAAAATTGCAAGAAACTGTTTATACTATGCATTGGCCTTTACTTTGTGTGCATGAATTGTTCTTCTATGACATGCCGATGCATAGGAAGAGAGTTAGACTTCGTCATTGTTTGATATATGTTGCTTTGTGCTCACTACTAAATGCCAAATATATACCTATACTAATTAGGGACTCCCTAATAATTCCCACGTTAATTAGAAATTATGAGTTGTTTATCAAGTGGGACCAAATTATTACGGTGTTGATCTAACCATCAATCGGAATCAGCCCTAGCCACACGTTTGACCATCAATTAGCCCTAGCCGCTGTAGGAAACAACCCTCTCCCTCAATCCATACATGTTTTTTATGGGTCAATCCATACTAATTAATCTAACCAATGGAATTCATAAAAGAATCAATCATATCATCAATTAGCCCTAGCCGCCATATGAAACCAACCTCTCCCTCAATCCGTATACCCATCGATCAGCCCCAGCCGCCATACGAAGCAATCCTCTCGCTCAATCCTTCTCTCATCATGTCTCCCGCAGACTCCTTCATGCCCCTTGCCATGTATGTGGAGCAATCCCCTCCCCTTCTCCATGTCTCTAGCGACCCTACCAGCGGCACCAAGGCCGTTCTTGATGTTGGGTTGCTTGAAGAAAAGCTACGACCCTCTCTCTCCCCTCAAAAGGCTACAATCGACCCAAATTCTTCCAGATTCCTTCCTCTGTGCCCTTTTAATCTCCGAAATTGAGTATTCGTGCAGGTTGCATACCCGCCATTCATGTTCCATCCAAGCAGCAGCAAGAAGAGCTTGACTTCACCGACCACAACTCCATGAGGACGAAGTCTGACTTCATCTACCTTACTCCTCCCTCATGCCGCCGCTCGGGACTACCTTGCTGTGTCTCTCTCCATCTCGCACAGGCAAGATTCTTCCCAAATCTCCAGTAAGTTTTGGAGAATAAGATCCTCCTCACGTCGCATCACCACATTGTAGAGCAACACCTACCGCTGCTCCTCTTTGTTCTCTGCCACTCCCATCTCCCTCATGTTGCAATCGCTTTGATAAGATGGAAACAATCCAATCAAGGCTGACACTAATTTTCCATCTCCTATCCATGACATCTTGAAATTCTGATTTCTAACCACCCAGCAATCGAAATTCTCACTGATCCCTTTCTTCTGCGATGTTTAATCATCTAATAAGCTTATGACAATGCAGCAGAGGAGGATGTGCAGCTCTATATTGTCTGACGATGGTAGTTTGAAGCTAATTGGGCAGCAATCAATGAGGTTGTCCCCTGAACAAAAACAGCAACGGTGGACTACTGGTGGCATGGTGATCCCTACTCTATTCTGCATCCTTTATATTAAATCCATCATGGAAGAAAGGACCATGCATGCAATTGGCATGATCCCTAACATTTTATCAAGAAAAAAATGATTGCGTACTGGTGGTCTGCAACTCTGCATCCCCTCCGGCAACAGAGGGTAATTTATGTAGTAGAGACAGTTTACTTTGATGTATATATATAGGAGGCTTGAATTGCATATATGTTTCCATGTTACAGTATGTTAGCCAGCCAACATAATGGTTCAGAAGATTTTGAATGTTATTATATGTGTTTCATGAAGTACGTGTTAAATCTCCGATTATATGTGTAGTACTCTGATTATACTTCATGTCAGAATTAAGTGAAGGTATGATCATTAGGGTTTGAATATTTCCCATATCTTTTATCTCTGGATTATATACCTTTTTGCTGTTATTAGATCAGGTAGTTTTCCCCCGCAAAAAAGGTAGTCAGATTTTTAACGTATATATTGGCCATACATGTAGCTCCAAGTAGTATTTGCGCTGCACAGATATTTTTCTGTCATATTGTTGTACTGGGGAACCACGTTTCTGTATTGCAGCGTTGAATTTTCTTTTGATGATATTGTAGCTTCTCTTTCGTTCCCTGTACAACATCACGATTAAGCATCTACTATGCGGTGCAACACTTATCCTTATTTTTTGGCTAGATGCTGGATGAAATTCCTGCTAGAGCAAACAATCTATTTCACTGTGAGGGAAAAAGTTAGTGTTGAAGGGGAATATATGCACGGGTCTCAGGTTCTCTATAATTTTATTTGTGGGAGAGAATGTTGTGCAGCCAACAGTAATAATTAATACCTGATGATCAGGTCTGAGGGATATCATGAGTATTTGCAATGTACTGCTCTGCTACAAGGAAAACAAAAGTGCATTGACTATTTATGTTTAATGTGAAAGTACTTGAGAAATTGTTATAATCTGTACCTCGGATTTCAGGGATTTGTTGCTGACATTAACATTTTAACTGTTGTTTTGATAAAGGGGGTTGCACCAAACCTCTATATATGCCCAGGCCGCGCTCACAGTTAATTGCCATCAGGATCTCCATAACACGAGTACACCAATAACAGTGAGCTGAAGAAATCAGGCTAGCAGGACAGAGAAGCTTGAGACAGCAGAGGCATCCGGCTTCTTGGCGGGACGAATTGACGAGCAAAAGAAGTTCAGATGCAAATTCATGGTCAGTGAACTTCCCCCTAATTATTACTTTCTTAAAGACTAATGTACGTATGCATTCTCCACTCTTATAATTACTCCATCTCTACTTGCAAGGTGAATGTGCTTTCATATTGGATCCCGTATGTTAAATAGGAAAACTGTGAAATACCGTTCGATTGGTTTTAAAGTTTTAGTTTTAGAGATTGACTAATTAATTTGCACTCAGCAATTTTAGTTCTATCTTCGCCCAGATTAGATTCTTTGTTTTGGCTCTCTTCAGCTGCATTGATATATTACACTTCAGATTTTAAGGTTTCTGCAGGTTTTTAGTAGAAACTCTTTCAGATTTTGTAGGTTTCTTCAGGTTGCTGTAGAATCTTACAGACATTCATCTCATCATAGATCCACAACAACGCTTACTCCCTTGCAACTTTGGTTTGCTCCGTGTTCAGAGTTAGATGTTGTTGTCATGTGTCATGTAAATGAAAGGATTCGACAAAAAAAGAATGAAAAGGAACTAGACTGACTACACGGACTTCAGAAGATAGAGAAAAGCAAGGATTAGGAACCTCATGTTGTCATGTAAGTTCCGGTTGTCAATATGAGAGAGCATCTACACTGCATTATGTCAAGGCCATCTATTAACCAAGGTTATGTCTATCATAGCCAATGGCTATTACACCGCCCATACTGAACTTCAGGGTGCACATGTAACCATATGCTAGCATTCATGTGGGCTCTCATGTTTGCCTATTCCCTCCTAGCGATAAGCCCGCTCCCACTGGCATTCTGCCATGATTTGTGCGGCAAGCCTCTGTAGCATCCAGATACTCTCCACCCCTTTTGATGGCGTTATATCGATAAGTAATTGAGTGTGCTCCAAATTCGATCATCCAGTGACTGAATTTTCTTCAAGATTTTCGTCCGACGTAAAGCATCCCAGCGGTTGGGTTATCTCCGCCACTTGGGTGCCGTTGTGTCGATTAGGAATGATGGTATACTTTGTCCAGCTGATCATCCACTGACTGATTTTTCTTGCAGCGGTCTTTACAAGATACCTGACATAAATATGATGACTTGCTGTAGCTTTGTGCATGCTTCATATTCGTAGCATTGGTTGGATTTTAAAATTTTGGAGCTATTTTGATTAGCGTCTGGCACCAATGGATGCCCTCAATCAAGCAAGTTCCCGGTCATCTTGATGTTTATTTTACTGCGTCAGACGTGGGATATTTGGAGTATATTATATTCTGTTTGCATTACATCATCAGAGATAATTAGTATTTTTGTTTATCAGAAAGCAATTAGCTAAAGATGGTATACATGGATACCTCTGGTAATAAAGCCTATTCCATGTCACTATTTCCATTAGTATCACTCTATTTCCTATAGTGGTGCATTGCATGCATGGACAATGTTTCTGAGATCTCTAAATATCTCTATTCTCCTGCCACGGTGAAATCTTTTCTCAGAGCAGATGCATTATTTTGGTTCAAACTGTAACCATACAATTCGAAAGAAATAAAAATTACATATTTTCTCACTCTGGTCATATAGTTACTGACTATGCTTTTTAGTGGAATGCTTATTACACTATTTTGGTTTAAATTGGCGCCAGATCACTGTCTTATTTTCCTTCTACTGTCAAACGGTGCTGCATGTTTGATCGATCGTGATATGTTTTTATCAGTATTGGTATTTATAAAGTAGTCATTTCGTAAGTAAACATGTCGAATTATTGATGTTGTTATATATCTTACACACTTTTTGTATTAATGTAGGAACAACTGTCATATTTCATAGTTTTTAGTCTGTATAGGTTTCGTTGTTTCTATTTTTTGAAACTTTTAGGCATTCTATATTTTTCTAGAAAGAAAATGTCCATATATAAACTCTATTTACATACCTAGGAGAAGTTAAAAAAAGGCTAATTGGTTACCAAGGAATGAAATAAAGATCGTGTTTCACTATAACATTTTACTTTGAGCTTTAATTTTAATATCATATGCTAATAATTCAATATAACCTTACGATGTTGTGAAACTATTTTATAAATATTCAATCATAGTATTACACCTCAACCAAACATAATATAGCTAGATTTAGAGACGTTTGTTCATATCCTTCGCACCGCGCCATCCATTGACATCCATATGCTGCACAAAATACTACTATGCTTTAATTTGAGTCCTAAAAATGCAGCAGTGTATATATTTTAACATAAATTGGCGCACACACACATAGAAAATCAGTTTAGACAAAAAATATTTGCTCAAATACAATTTGTATGTTGTTACAACATATTTTGAGATAGTTACATGTGTAAACTGTCGCAACCCTATCTTCAAGTAAATACTTTGGGTATTCCGTAGCGGTACATCCTTAAGAAATATGACCAAGAAACAAACTTCTAGGGAGATTTTGCATGCATGACTGCATCCTCCATTTCTAATATTGTTTAAATGATGAACTTTAGAACAATATTTTGAAAGTAAGTTCCCACAAATTCCTCAGTTTGGCAACATTATTTTATACTAATTGCATTGTGTTTACCATCATACTTTTTCCTAGATACAAATTGTCACGTATCTAAACCCGTATGATTGGACACACATCCTTGCAAAATCTTAAATGAATATGGTCAATTGGACCACAAAATAATACTTCCTCTGTTCCAAAATATAAGGTGCATCCAATTTCGTGCAACTCAAACTTATGTATGTTTGACCAATTTTATAGTATAAGATATATAGCCCATGTGAATGCATGGGTTGGCGACTAGTCATTGCTAATTCAAATTGCCTTTGATATACCTTGTGACCCGGGTGGATTCATTACTTGAGCACCTTATGCCTAGCTTAATAGCTTTAAAGAAAGCGCTGCCAGGGAGACAACTCGGAAGTTTTAGAGAGTCATTTATTTCTGTTTAGTGCTTTTATAAAGTTTAAAAAACAAAAAAAATAAAGAGGGGAACCCAAAACTTTTCAAAAAGGAAAGTGGAAGTGAGAGAGACAAGCATTGTTGAAGTGGGGGACCTCCTTCAACTTTGTTCATGCTCACGGAAACTTTGTGAATCTTAATTACAGAAACTTTTGAACAAAAATAATTATCCCCTTGTACAATTCCATTGTATTATAAAAATAATGTGCCAAGATTTGCCTTAGGATGTTTAAATTGCTTGTTGGTTTGTGCAGTGCAAAACAGAAACTTTGGCTGTAGTGCGCGATTTTACATTTTTTTACTGGAATGTCAAACGGTTCTGAAACTTTTTGCACTGTCTTTCTATACAAATTGTTTATTTTCATAATTGTTTTCAGAATTTGTGGAGTACCATAAGTATGGTTAATGTTCAGATTACTACAGACTGTCCTGGTTAAGACATATTATGATTTTGATGCATTGTTTGCTTGTTTTGATGAAGCTATCGATTTCCATCAGTGGATTAAGCCATGAAAAAGTTATATTACAGTAGCTACAATGCAAAAACAAAATATGAATTGGTTTTCAATAGTACCTAGAGTAGTGGTTTGCTTTATTATACTAACGGATCTTACCGAACTTTCTGTTGAGTTTTGTGTGGATGAAGTGTTCGAAGATCGAGGAGGTATCGATATGAGGAGAAGGAGGAGAGACAAGAGCTCAAGCTTGGGGATGCCCAAGGAACCCCAAGTAAATATTCAAGGAGACTCAAGCGTCTAAGCTTGGGGATGCCCCGGAAGGCATCCCATCTTTCTTCAACAAGTATCGGTATGTTTTCGGATTCATTTCGTTCACATGATATGTGCAAATCTTGGAGTGTCTTTTGCGTTTATTTTTCATTTTTCTTTTATGCACCATGCTGGTATGAGATAGTCCATGATTGATTTATAGAATGCTCATTGCACTTCACTTATATCTTTTGAGTATGGCTTTATAGAACGCTTCATGCGCTTCACTTATAGCATTTGAAGTTTGGATTTCCTGTTTCCCTACACATAGAAAACCGCCATTTGTAGAATGCTCTTTTGCTTCACTTATATTTGTTAGAGCGTGGGCATATCTTTTGAAGAAAGGATTAAACTCTCTTGCTTCACTTATATCTATTTAGAGAGATGACAGGAATTGCTCATTCACATGGTTAGTTATAAAATCCTACATAAAACTTGTAGATCACTGAATATGATATGTTTCATTCCTTGCAATAGTTTTGCAATATAAAGATGGTGATATTAGAGTCATGCTAGTGGGTAGTTGTGGATTGTAGAAATACTTGTGTTGAAGTTTGTGATTCCCGTAGCATGCACGTATGGTGAACAGTTATGTAACAAAGTTGGAGCATGAGGTATTTATTGATTGTCTTCCTTATGAGTGGCGGTCGGGGACGAGCGATGGTCTTTTCCTACCAATCTATCCCCCTAGGAGCATGCGCGTAGTACTTTGTTTCGATGACTAATAGATTTTTGCAATAAGTACGTGAGTTCTTTATGACTAATGTTGAGTCCATGGATTATACGCACTCTCACCCTTCCATCATTGCTAGCCTCTTCGGTACCGTGCATTGCCCTTTCTCACCTCGAGAGTTGGTGCAAACTTCGCCGATGCATCCAAACCCCGTGATACAATACGCTCTATCATACATAAGCCTCCTTATATCTTCCTCAAAACAGCCACCATACCTACCTATTATAGCATTTCCATAAACATTCCGATATATATTGCCATGCAACTTCCATCATCTTCATACACATGACTTGAGCATTCATTGTCATATTGCTTTGCATGATCGTAAGATAGCTAGCATGATATTTTCATGGCTTGTCCGTTTTTTGATATCTTTGCTATGCTAGATCATTGCACATCCTGGTACACTGCCATAGGCATTCATATAGAGTCATATTGTTCTAGATATCGAGTTGTAATATTGAGTTGTAAGTAAATAAAAGTGTGATGATCATCATTATTAGAGCATTGTCCCAGTGAGGAAAGGATGATGGAAGCTATGATTCCCTCACAAGTTGGGACGAGTCTCCGAACTTTATAAAAAATAAAAGAGGCCAAAGAAGCCTAAATAAAAAAAAGAGGCCAAAGAAGCCCACAAAAAAAACAAAAAAATGAGAGAAAAAGAGAGAAGGGACAATGTTACTATCCTTTTACCACACTTGTGCTTCAGAGTAGCACCATGTTCTTCATATAGAGAGTCTCTTGAGTTATCACTTTCATATACTAGTGGGAATTTTCATTATAGAACTTGGCTTGTATATTCCGATAATGGGCTTCCTCAAATGCCCGAGGTCTTCATGAGCAAGCAAGTTGGATGCACACCCACTTAGTTTTCAGTTTGAGCTTTCATACACTTATAGCTCTTAGTGCATTCGTTGCATGGCAATCCCTACTCTCTGCATTGACATCAATTGATGGGCATCTCCATAGCCCGGTGATTAGCCGCGTCTATGTGAGACTTTCTTATTTTTTGTCTTCTCCACTCAACCTCCACCATCATATTCTATTCCACCTATAGTGCTATATCCATGGCTCACGCTCATGTATTGCATGAAAGTTGAAAGGTTTGAGAACATCAAAAGTAGGAAACAATTGCTTGGCTTGTCATCGGGGTTGTGCATGATTTAAATACTTTGTGTGGTGAATATGGAGCATAGCCAGACTATATGATTTTGTAGGGATAACTTTCTTTGGCCATGTTATTTTGAAAAGACATGATTGCTTTATTGGTATGCTTGAAGTATCATTGTCTTAATGTCAAATGATAGACTATTGCTTTGAATCACTCGTGTCTTAATATTCATGCCATGATTAGATTACATGATCAAGATTATGCTAGGTAGCATTCCACATCAAAAATTATCTTTTTTATCATTTACCTACTCGAGGACGAGCAGGAATTAAGCTTGGGGATGCTGATACGTCTCCGTCATATCTATAATTTTTTATTGTTCCATGCCAATATTCTACAACTTTCATATATACTTTTGGCAACTTTTTATACTATTTTTGGGACTAACATATTGATACAGTGCCCAAAGCCAGTTCCTGTTTGTTGAATGTTTTTTGTTTCGCAGAAAATCCATATCAAACGGAGTCCAAACGGGATAAAAACTGACGAGGATTTTTTTTGGAATATATGTGATTTTTGGGAAGAAAAATCAACGCGAGACGATACCCGAGGGGGCCACGAGGCAGGGGGCGCCCCAGGGGGGTGGGCGCGACCCTGACCCTCAAGCTCACCACGTAAGGCGGTTGGTGCCCTTCTTGTCGCAAGAAATCCAATATCCGGATAGAAATCGTGTTTAAATTTCAGCCCAATCGGAGTTACGGATCTCCGGGAATTTAAGAAACGATGAAGGGCTAGAATCTGGAAGGCGGAAACAGAGAGAGACAGATCCAATCTCAGAGGGGCTCTCGCCTGTTAGAAATATGCCCTAGAGGCAATAATAAAATGGTTATTATTATATTTCCTTGTTCATGATAATTGTCTATTGTTCATGCTATAATTGTATTAACCGGAAACCGTAATACATGTGTGAATACATAGACCACAATATGTCCCTAGTTGATCAATAGATGGTTATGGTTTCCTGACCATGGACATTGGATGTCGTTGATAACGGGATCACATCATTAGGAGAATGATGTGATGGACAAGACCCAATCCTAAGCATAGCACAAGATCGCGTAGTTCGTTTGCTAGAGCTTTTCTAATGTCAAGTAGCATTTACTTAGACCATGAGATTGTGCCACTCCTGGACACCGTAGGAATGCTTTGGGTGTATCAAACGTCACAACGTAACTGGGTGGCTATAAAGGTGCACTACAGGTATCTCCGAAAGTATCTGTTGGAATGTGACTAAGGAGTTAGCCACGGGATCATGCATTACGGAACGAGTAAAGAGACTTGCCGGTAACGAGATTGAACAAGGTATAGGGATACCGCCGATCGAATCTCGGGCAAGTAACATACCAATGGACAAAGGGAATTGTATACGGGATTGATTGAATCCTCAACATCATGGTTCATCCAATGAGATCATCGTGGAACATGTGGGAGCCGGGTATCCAGATCCCGCTATTGGTTATTGGCCGGAGAGGTATCTCGGTCATGTCTGCATGGTTCCCGAACCCGTAGGGTCTACACACTTAAGGTTTGGTGACGCTAGAGTTGTTATGGGAAATAGTATGTGGTTACCAAAGGTAGTTTGGAGTCCCGTATGAGATCCCGGACGTCACGAGGAGTTCCAGAATGGTCTGGCGGTGAAGATAGGTATATTGGATGAAGGGTATTGGGGTCCGGAAGTGTTCTGGGGGTACCAGGCTATGGCCAGCATGACCGAAAGGTGTTTCGGGAGCCCCGGCAAGTGTTGGAGGGCCTCATGGGCCAAAGGGGATGGGGCAAACCAGCCCACTAAGGGGTGGTGCGCCCCCCACACCCTTTCCCACGTTACTTGGGGAGGTGGGGCGCCTCCACCTGGCTTGGGAGGCAAGCCTCCACCTGCTTGGCTTGGGGGGCAAGTCTCCCTAGGATTTTCCCTGGGAGATCCAATCTGCTTGGCCGCCACCCCCTAGGGGAAACCCTAGGGCACCTCCACCTCTCCCCTTGCCCCTATATATATTGGAGGGGTGGGAGGGCAGCCGCACCTCTTCCCTGGCGCAGCCCTCCCCCTCTCCAACTCCTCCTCCTCCTCCATAGTGCTTGGCGAAGCCCTGCTCGAGAACCACAAGCTCCTCCACCACCACGCCGTCGTGTTGTTGGACTTCTCCCTCAACTTCTCCTCTCCTCTTGCTGGATCAAGAAGGAGGAGACGTCCCCGGGCTGTACATGTGTTGAACACGGAGGCGCCGTCCGTTCGGTGCTAGATCGGATCTTCCGCGATTTGAATCGCCGCGAGTACGACTCCATCAACTGCGTTCTTGTAACGCTTCCGTTTGCGATCTTCAAGGGTATGAAGATACACTCTCTCTCTCTCTCTCTCTCTCTCTCTCTCGTTGCTAGCATCTCCTAGATTGATCTTGGTGACACGTAGGAAATTTTTTGAATTCTTACTACGTTCCCCAATAGTGGTATCAGAGCTAGGTCTATGCGTAGATTCTATGCACGAGTAGAACACAAAGTAGTTGTGGGCGATGATTTGTTCAATTTGCTTACCGTTACTAGTCTTATCTTTATTCGGAGGCATTGTGGGATGAAGCGGCCCGGACCGACCTTACACGTACTCTTACGTGAGACAGGTTCCACCGACTGACATGCACTTGATGCATAAGGTGGCTAGCGGGTGTCTGTCTCTCCCACTTTAGTCGGATTGGATTCGATGAAGAGGGTCCTTTTGAAGGGTAAATAGCAATTGGCATATCACCGTTGTGGCTTTTGCGTAGGTAAGAAACGTTCTTGCTAGAAACCCATAGCAGCCACGTAAAACATGCAACAACAATTAGAAGACGTCTAACTTGTTTTTGGAGGGTATGCTATGTGATGTGATATCGCCAAAAGGATGTGATGAATGATATATGTGATGTATGAGATTGATCATGTTCTTGTAATAGGGATCACGACTTGCATGTCGATGAGTATGACAACCGGTAGGAGCCATAGGAGTTGTCTTAATTTATTGTATGACCTGCGTGTCGATGAAAACGTCATGTAATTACTTTACTTTATCGCTAACCGTTAGCCATGGTAGTAGAAGTAATAGTTGGCGAGACAACTTCATGAAGACACGATGATGGAGATCATGATGACGGAGATCATGGTGTCATGCCGGTGACAATGGTGATCACGCCAAGCCTCGAAGATGGAGATCAAAAGCGCAAGATGATATTGGCCATATCATGTCACTTTATGATTTGCATGTGATGTTTGTCATGTTTACATCTTATTTGCTTAAAACAACGGTAGCTTAAATAAGATGATCCCTCACTAAAATTTCAAGAAAAGTGTTCCCCCTAACTTTGCACCGTTGCGAAGGTTCGTTGTTTCGAAGCACAACGTGATGATCGGGTGTGATAGATTCTAACATTCGCATACAACAGGTGTTGACGAGCCTAGCATGTATAGACATGGCCTCGGAACACATGTGAAACACTTAGGTTGACTTGACGAGCCTAGCAAGTACAGACATGGCCTCGGAACACAAGAGATCGAAAGGTCGAACATGAGTCATATAGTAGATGCGATCAACATGGAGATGTTCACCGTTGATGACTAGTCCGTCTCACGTGATGATCAGACACGGCCTAGTCGATTCGGATCATGTATCACTTACATGACTAGAGGGATGTCTATCTAAGTGGGAGTTCATTAAATAATTTGATTAGTTGAACTCATTATCATGAACATAGTCTAAATTGTCTTTGCAAATCATGTTGTAGATTAATAGCTCGCGCTTTAGCTCCCTGTTTAATACGTTCCTACAGAAAGACTAAGTTGAAAGATATTGTATGCAATTGTGCGGACTAGGGCCATAGTCTGAGGATTGTCCTCACTGCTACACAGAAGGCTTCTGTCCTTGATGCACCGCTCGGTGTACCAACCCCTCTAGCGTCGTTTGTGGATGTTGTGAGCATCTGGCAGACACGTTCTGATGACTACTTGATAGTTTAGTGTGTCGTGCTTTACAGCTTAGAATCGAGGCTCCGAAGACGTTTTGAACGCCATGGAACATATGAGATGTTCCAAGAGCTAAAATTGGGATTTCAGGCTCATGCCCATGTTGAGAGGTTTAAGACCTCTGACAAGATCTTTGCCTACAAGTTGGAGGAGAATAGCTCAGCCAGTGAGCATGTGCTCAGAATGTCTGGGTACTTCAATCACTTGAATCAAGTGGGAGTTAATCTTCCAGATAAGAGAGTGATTAACAAAGTTCTCCAGTCACTATCACCAAGCTGCTAGAACTTCGTGATGAACTATAACATGCAAGGGATGGATATGGTCCCGGAGCAGTTCGCAGTAGGCCGCGGTAGTAGAAATCAAGAAGGAGCATCAAGTGTTGATGGTTAATAAGACCACTGGTTTCAAGAAGGGCAAGGGAAAGAAGGGAAACTTCATGAATGGCAAGCCAGTTGCCGCTCCAGTGAAGAATCCCAAGAACCCAAACCCGAGACGAAGTGCTTCTATTAAGGGAACGGTCACTGGTAGCGGAACTGCCTCAAATACTTGGTAGATAAGAAGGCTGGCAACTTCAACAAAAGTTTATTTGATATATGTGTTATTGATGTATACCTTACTAGTACTCCTAGTAGCACCTAGGTATTAGATACCGGTTCAGTTGCTAATATTGGTAACTCGCAACAAAAGGTACGGAATAAACGGAGACTAGCTAAGGGCGAGGTGACGATGTGTGTTGGAAGTATTTCCAAGGTTGATGTGATCACCATCGCACGCTCTCTCTACCTTCGGGATTAGTGTTAAACCTAGATAAATGTTGTTTGCATTGGTGTCTGCATTGAGCATGAACATGATTAGATCATGTGCATTGCAATACGGTTATTCATTTAAGTAATAGAATAATGGTTATTCTGTTTACATGAATAACACCTTCTATGGTCATGCACCCCATGTGAATGGTTTATTGAATCTCGATCGTAGTGATACACATGTTCATAACATTGATGCCAAAAGATGTAGAGTTGATAATGATAGTACCACTTTCTTGTGGCACTGCCGCTTAGGTCATATTGGTGTAAAGCGCATGAAGAACCTCCATGCCGATGGACTTTTGAAGTCACTTGATTTTGAATCACTTGACACATGCGAACCATGCCTCGTTGGCAAGATGACTAAAACCCCGTTCTTTGGAACAATGGAATGGGCAAGTGACTTGTTGGAAATCATACATGCTGATGTGTGCGGTCCGATGAGTGTTGACGCATGCGGTGGATATCATTATTTTCTCACCTTCACCGATGAATTGAGTGGACATGGGCATGTTTACTTAATGAAGCATAAGTCTGAAACGTTTGAAAAGTTAAAGCAATTTTAGAGTGAAGTTGAGAATCATCGTAACAAGAAGATCAAGTTCCTACGATATGATCAAGGGAAGAGTATCAGAGTTATGAGTTTGGCAATCACTTAAGACAAGGTGGAATCGTTTCATAGTTGACGCCACTTGGAACACCGTAGTGTAAGGGTGTGTCCGAATGTCGTAATCGCACTCTATTGGATATGGTGCGATCTATGATGTCTCCTACCGATCTACCGCTATCGTTTTGGGGTTATGCATTAGAGACAGCTACATTCACTTTAAATAGGGCACCATCTAAGTCCGTGGAGACGACACCGTATGAACTATGGTTCGGCAAGAAACCTAAGTTGTTGTTTCGTAAGGATTGGGGTTGCGATGCTTATGTCGATAGGCTTCAGCCAGAAAAGCTCGAACCCAAAGCGGACAATTGTGTCTTCATAGAATACCCAAAGAAGACAATTGGGTATACCTTCTATCTCAGATATTAGGTCAAAGTGTTTGTCGCTAAGAACATGTCCTTTCTCGAGAAAGAGTTTCTCTCGAAAGAATTGAGTGGGAGGAAGATAGAACTTGATGAGGTTGTTGAATCTTTACTTCAATCAGAGAGTAGCGCAACACAGAAAGATGTTTCTATGGCACCTACATCCGTTGAAGAGAAAGCTAATGATGATGATCATGAAGCTTCAGATCAAGTTAGTATCGAACCTCGTAGGATGACAAGGGTGCGTACAACTTCCTAGTGGTAACCCTGTCTTAAAGGTCATGTTGTTGGAAAACAGTGAACCTACGAGCTATGGAGAAGCAATGGTGGGCCCAAATTCCAACAAATGGCTTGAAGCCATGAAATCCGAGATAGGATCCATGTATGAGAACAAAGTATGGACTTTGGTGGACTTGCCCGGAGATCAGCAAGCCATTAAAGAATAAATGGATCTTTAAGAAGAAGACAGACGTTGATGGTAATAACACCATTTATGAAGCTCGACTTGTCTCAAAGAAGTTTTCGACAAGTTCAAGGAGTTGACTGTGATGAGACTTTCACAATCATAGCGATGCTAAAGTCTGTTAGAATTTTGTTAGCAGTTGCCGCATTTTCATTTATGAAATCTGGCAGATGGATGTCAAAAACAAAAGTTTCCTTGACGGTTTCTGTGAGGAAAGGTTGTATGTGATACAACCAGAAGGTTTTGTTTATCCTAAGGATGCTAAAAGGTATGCAAGCTCTAGCTATCCTTCTATGGACTGGAGCAAGCACCTCGGAGTTGGAACACACGCTTTGATGAGGTGATCAAAGTTTTTGGGTTTATACAAAGTTTGCAAGAAACTTGTATTTACAAGAAAGTGAGTGGGAGCACTATAACCTTTTTGATAAGTATGTGTGGATGACATATTGTTGATCTGAAATGATGTAGAATTTCTGGAAAGCGTAAAGGGTTGTTTGAATGGAGTTTTTCAAAGGAAGACTTGGGTAAAACTGCTTACATATTGGGTATCAAGATCTATAGAGATAGATCAAGACGCCTGATAAGACTTTCACAGAGCACATACCCTGACATGATTTTGAAGGAGTTCAAAATGGATCGGTCAAAGAAGGAGTTCTTTCCTGAGTTGTAAGGTGTGAAGTTCAGACTTAAAGCTCGACCACGGTAGAAGAAAGAGAAAGGACGAAGGTCGTCCCCTATGCCTTAGCCATAGGCTCTATACAGTATGCCATGCTGTGTACCGCACCTGACATGTGCCTTGCCACGAGTCTGGCAAGGGGGTACAAGAGTGATCCAGGAGTGGATCACTAGACAGCGGTCAAAATTATCCTTAGAGGAATAAGGAAATGTTTCTTGGTTTTGGAGGTGATACAGAGCTCGGCGTAAAGGGTTATGTCGATGCAAGCTTTAACACCTATCCGGATGACTCTGAGTAGCAAATCGGATACGTATAGTGGAGCAACCATTTGGAATAGCTCCAAGTGGAGCGTGGGAGCAACATCTACAATATGACATAAAGATTTGTGAAGTACATATGGATCTGAATGTTGCAGACCCGTTGACTAAAACCTCTCTCATAGGCAGAACATGATCAAACCCCAGAACTCATTGAGTCTTAATCACATAATGATGTGAACTAGATTATTGACTCTAGTAAACTCTCTGGGTGTAGTCACATGGCGATGTGGACTTTGAGTGTTAATCACATGGCGATGTGAACTAGATTATTGACTCTAGTGCAAGTGGGAGACTGTTGGAAATATGCCCCGAAGGCAATAATAAAATGGTTATTATTATATTTCCTTGTTCATGATAATTGTCTATTGTTCATGCTATAATTGTAGTAACCGGAAACCGTAATACATGTGTGAATACATAGACCACAATATGTCCCTAGTAAGCCTCTAGTTGACTAGCTCATTGATCAATAGATGGTTATGGTTTCCTGACCATGGACATTGGATGTCGTTGATAACAGGATCACACCATTAGGAGAATGATGTGATGGACAAGACCCAATCCTAAGCATAGCACAAGATCGTGTAGTTCGTTTGCTAGAGCTTTTCTAATGTCAAGTATCATTTCCTTAGATCATGAGATTGTGCAACTCCCGGACATCGTAGGAATGCTTTGGGTGTATCAAACGTCACAACGTAACTGGGTGGCTATAAAGGTGTAGTACAGGTATCTCCGAAAGTATCTGTTGGGTTGGCACGAATCGAGACTGGGATTTGTCACTCCGTATGACGGAGAGGTATCTCTGGGCCCACTCGGTAATGCATAATGAGCTCAATGTGACTAAGGAGTTAGCCACGGGATCATGCATTACGGAACAAGTAAAGAGACTTGCCGGTAACGAGATTGAACAAGGTATAGGGATATCACCGATCGAATCTCGGGCAAGTAACATACCAATGGACAAAGGGAATTGTATACGGGGTTGATTGAATCCTCGACATCGTGGTTCATCCGATGAGATCATCGTGGAACATGTGGGAGCCAATATGGGTATCCAGATCCCGCTATTGGTTATTGGCCGGAGAGGTATCTCGGTCATGTCTGCATGGTTCCCGAACCCGTAGGGTCTGCACACTTAAGGTTCGGTGACGCTAGAGTTGTTATGGGAAATAGTATGTGGTTACCGAAGGTAGTTCAGAGTCCCGGATGAGATCCCGGACATCACGAGGAGTTCCGGAATGGTCTGGCGATGAAGATCGGTATATTGGATGAAGGGTATTGGAGTTCGGAAGTGTTCCGGGGTACCAGGCTATGGCCAGCATGATCGAAAGGTGTTTCGGGAGCCCCGACAAGTGTTGGTGGGCCTCATGGGCCAAAGGGGAAGGGGCAAACCAACCCACTAAGGGGTGGTGCGCCCCCCACACCCTTTCCCATGTTACTTGGGGAGGTGGGGCGCCTCCACCTGGCTTGGGAGGCAAGCCTCCACCTGCTTGGCTTGGGGGGCAAGTCTCCCTAGGATTTTCCCTGGGAGGTCCAATCTTCTTGGCCGCCGCCCCCTAGGGGAAACCCTAGGGCGCCTCCCCCTCTCCCCTTGCCCCTATATATATTGGAGGGGTGGGAGGGCAGCCGCACCTCTTCCCAGTCGTAGCCCTCCCCCTCTCCAACTCCTCCTCCTCCTCCATAGTGCTTGGCGAAGCCCTACCGGAGAACCACAAGATCCTCCACCACCACGTCATCGTGTTGTTGGACTTCTCCCTCAAATTCTCCTCTCCCCTTGCTAGATCAAGAAGGAGGAGACGTCCCCGGGCTGTACGTGTGTTGAACGTGGAGGTGCCGTCCGTTCAGCGCTAAATCGGATCTTCCGCGATTTGAATCGCCGCGAGTACGACTCCATCAACCGCGTTCTTGTAATGCTTCCATTTGCGATCTTCAAGGGTATGAAGATACACTCTCTATCTCTCTCTCTCTCTCTCTCTCTCTCTCTCTCTCTCTCTCTCTCTCTCTCTTTCTCATTGCTAGCATCTCCTAGATTGATCTTGGTGACACGTAGAAATTTTTTTGAATTCTTACTACGTTCCCCAACATCGCCCTCCCATGCCATGGAGACCAAGGACCAGAGGGAGAACCCTTCTCCCACCTAGGGAGAAGGCCAAGGAAGAAGGGGAAGGAGGGGGGCTCTCTTCCCCTCGCTTCCGGTGGCGCCGGAGTGCCACCGGGGCCATCATCGTGCGACGACGATCTACACCAACACCTTTGCCATCTTCACCAACATCTTCATCACCTTCCCCCATATATCTACAGCGGTCCACTCTCCCGCAACCCGCGGTACCCTCTACTTGAACATGGTGTTTCATGCTTCATATTATTATCCAATGATGTGTTGCCATCCTATGATGTCTGAGTAGATTTTCATTGTCCTATCGGTAATTGGTGAATTGTTATGATTGGTTTAATTTGCTTGTGGTTATGTTGCTCTCCTTTGGTGCCCATCATATGAGCGCGCGCGTGGATCACACCATGGGGTTAGTTGTATGTTGATAAGACTATGTATTGGAGGGCAAGAGTGACAGAAGCTTCAACCTAGCATAGAAATTGATGCATACGGGATTGAAGGGGGGCCAATATATCTTAATGTTATGGTTGGGTTTTACCTTAATGAACGTTAGTAGTTGCGGATGCTTGCTAATAGTTCCAATCATAAGTGCATAGAATTCCAAGTCAGGTATGACATGCTAGCAGTGTCCTCTCCCACATAAAACTTGCTATCGGTCTAGTAAAGTAGTCAATTGCTTAGGGACAATTTCGCAACTCCTACCACCACTTTTCCACACTCGCTATACTAACTGTATTGCTTCTTTACTTAAAACAGCCCCTAGTTTTTATTTGCGTGCTCTTTATTATCTTGCAAACCTATCCAACAACACCTACAAAGTAATTCTAGTTTCATACTTGTTCTATGTAAAGCGAACGTTAAGCGTGCGTAGAGTTGTATCAGTGGCCGATAGAACTTGAGGGAATATTTGTTCTACCTTTAGCTCCTTGTTGGGTTCGACACTCTTACTTATCGAAAGAGGCTACAATTGATGCCCTATACTTGTGGGTTATCACGGCCCTAAGAAGGCCCATTGTTTCTACGGCCCGTAGGAAGCCCATGGTAACTACAGTAAATATGTAGCCCATGGTTATTGTGGCCTAGTTTTAAAACATAGGTTATTGCGGCCACTAGGAAACCGCGGAAAAAGAATGGCACTGACTACAAGCAAACAAATAAACAAGACAACAAGGAAATAAATAAGCAAGCAACTTACGCTAGGCTATCACGGCTATTACACATATTACGTCCACTGGGCATCAAAGTTCGCCACCAATGCAAATATAGGGAACAAAGCAGCATATCATATACACTGGTTGTCAAAGTTGGCGACCAGTGCAAATAAACGCCGCAGCAAAATAAGTCCAGAACTGAAACCACTTTAGAAGAGCTCAAGAAACAATATCCTGGGTACCCATAATGCTAGCAAGATGCTTAGCAAGCTTATTTACTTTCTCTTGTTTGGCGCTTAAATCCTCCAGCACTTGCCGTTGCACAAGAAACTATGCATCTGAATTCTGCAGGGACTTCCTCAGTCCTTCGGCTTCCTATCACATAACATCTGATCGATGTCTTTCAACTTGAAGTTGAGACTCAAGAAGCCAAACTGATTTAGGCAGCGAGTTCGAAGAGCGGGTGCCAGCAGTAGTATCCAGTAACTCGAACACTACATCAAGACAGGACTTTGGGGTTGTCTCGGTGTCTTCAATATAGTTTTTATCAACTTTCTTGGAGACCAACAGGGATGTCTCACTATCTTGAACCTTATCTGCATTACTTCCTTTACCATTGCATAGCGGGGTACTCTTCTCCAATATTTTATTCCGCGTTCTAAAAGAGAAACAAACAAACACATCACAGGTTTACAATGTAGCATATGAAACTCATTTTGGTAAACCAGTTCAGTATTAAGGTGGACAGGATAACAGCATGAAACAAACATATATCTATGTAGTATGGTCACTGTATGGCCTATATCATTCTAGTTTATGTTGCCAAATCAAGATAGATACAGCAACACTTGAAATGTGCATGGCATGAGAACATAAATGTTTATTCAATTGAAACTGAAATCAACATAGAGCAAGTTACAACAACAAACACGTTAAAGAAACAGGTTTAAAACATACCTGTTGCGCCATTGGAGTTTCAATTGCATCCTTCAATTTGAAATTAGTTGGTATGAGTAAATACAGTGATGCAAGAGAAAAGTAGTATGAACCATAGCTACGGAACCTGACCTGAGAACAATTCTTCTTCTGCTTTAAGCGTTGACTTGGGGATCGGAGTGGTGGTCCTCGTGCTTTGGGCACTGCAGTTGCCTTACTAACTGCTCGTGTTTGGGTGCTCTATGGTGGAGACGGTGTTGTGTCAACTGGAACTGGGTTACTATCTGCTGGGGTTGGGGTTAGAAGGGGTGTAGTTGGTTCTCTGTCCAACTGGGAAGGAGTACAATCTGCGTGAGTCTGAGTTATGTGTGGTGGGGCTGGTTCTTGGGCAAGTACAACCGTGGTTCTATCTGCATCGACAGGTAGCACAATCTTTTCTGAAAACCGTGTTTTTACTCCCATAGATACTGCCATCACCCCCTCCAATTGAAATGGCTGATAAACAAGAAAGGTAATTGAATGTACAGACATTGTAAGATAGACATATGCAATGGATAGTAAGGAAGAAAACAGGGCATGAAATAATTCACATTTATGTTGTCTAACCAAACAGAATAGCAGGACATAATTTCACATATATGATGGCTAATTAAACAGGATAGCAGGACACAATTTCAAATGTATGATGGCTAACTAAACAGGATAGAAGGACATAATTCAGAATATGATGACTATGTAAACAGGATGAGATGATATAACTATATTATGTCTTTAGAAAATGGGTTGGCATTCCATAATTCAGATACATGTTATCTATGTAAACATCTTGGCATGATATAATTCAAATATATGATTTATATACTAAGCAAGTGAGCAGAGGGCAATCGCATATATGATGTGCCAACTAAGGAGATGGCATTCAATATTGTGCATATGATGTAAAAACTAAGCATTGCAATACAACATATCATGATATGAGTAATATAACCATGCCAAGTTTGAGCATACACCTCAGGGGGATAATAGGACTGGTCATCTGCCTCTGAATCCTCCTCTGAAGAGCTATCTGTAACCAGCCAGATATCTGCTTCAGCAGGTAGCATTGTCTGCTCTGAAGACCTTGTTTTCACTCCAGATTTCTCCATAACCAATTCAAATGGATGATGCACAGGAAGAGCAGTTGAATATACAAACATTGTCGACAAATGCAACGAGAAATACAAAAAAAAGGACGGCATGATATAATTCACATATATGACGCTTGGCTAAACAGCATGGCATTGCATAATTCACATATATAATGCCTTGCAACAAGATAGCATTGCATAATTCACATATATAATGTCTTGCAACAAGATGGCATCGCATAATTCACATATATGGTAATTAGACACTAAACAGGTGGCATTCACACAAAAAATGTCTAAACTAAGCAAATGAGATAGCAATGCAAGATACCATACACACGATATGAGCAACATAACCCTGCCAAGTAAGAGCATGCACCTCGGGGGGGGATAGGACTGGTCATCTGTCTCTGAATCCTCCTTTGAGGAGCTATCCATAACCAGTAAGACATGCGCTTCGTCAGATAGCATTGTCTGCTCTGAAGACCTTGTTTTCACTTCAGATTTTTCCATGACCGTGCCGAATGGCTAATGCACAGGAAGAGTAATTGAATGTACTAAAATTGTTGACAAATTTAACACGTAAAAAAAGATGGCATGATATAGTTCACATATAAGATGACTGGCTAACCAGGGTGGCATTGCAAAATTCACATATATGATGCCTGGCTAAACAAGATGGCATTGCATGATTCACATATATGATAAAGAAACTAAACAGATGGCATTGACACAAAGCATGTCTAAACTAAGCAGATGACATATTTGATGTATCCAGTAAGCAATGCAAGGCACCATATGCATGATATTACCAACATCAGCATGCCAAGTTAGAGCGAAGACCTCAGGGGGTAAATAGGAGTGGTCTTCTCCTTCTGAATCCCCCTAAGAATAGTTATCTTCCTCTTGATTACGATCCAAAATGGGTGGAGGGGGGCTGCCTTTGCGCCCACCATGGAGCGACGTCTGCATGAAATTTTATTGCCATGCAAGGCTCGTCTCTTTTGCTCTACATGTTCAGTTCCATTGTGTACAATAACTGACATGCATAGGAATAAAACATAGTGAGATTATGTAAGGAGTGCATGCACAAATCCAGAGTGATGGTAGCAAACTCTGGATAGACCCAAAACCAATGATAGCAGGCAGATAATAGCTTTAGTTAAAAATACAGATAATGGCTCCTTTAATGTTTGTTTTCACCCAACATGAAACTCATAGTAGACACCCGAGATTAACCAGATAGTAGACAGATAGTACTAATTGCTGCCCCAATATGTACCCCACAACCATTTAAAAACTCAAGTTTCAGCATTAGTTTGGACCTGACTCGGAGTCTAATAGGTGAACACGACGATAAAGTAGCATGTCATCATATTAAGCGATGCATAACGTACGCAGACACGGAAGAGTGCGACCTCTCTTGCGGACCCGTGTAGTCCTCAAGGTCATCTGCTTAGTTGATGATGGTAATGAAGTTGTCATGGCTGCTGGCGACGGGGAAGAAGATCTGAGGCGGCGAAAGACAGTCTGGAGAGTGGATCCCTGCTATGGTGAACCCTTCCATCGTTGGAGCAGCTAAGCTGGGGTGGAACACAGCGCAGCAGGAGAAGGACAAACCACACGATGTTTTCTTTGACACATATCTATAACAGAAGTAATTGTGTAAGGGCTTGTTTGAATTTAAGGATTCAAACAATGCAGGGATAGGAAATAGACAGGAATAGGATAGGAATGCACGTGCAAAACAGAGAATTTAAAAACACAGGATTTATGCCAATCCGGGTGTTTGATTCACAAGAATTGGAAGATCACAGGATGCAAAGAAGCAAGGTGAGATTAAGTCAAACCACAAGAAAATGTACGGTTATAATGCTATTCTGCTACTATCTCTTAGTCTTGTGCTTCATGAATAGGAATTTGAAAAGGAGGACAAGTGGAAATTAAAATTCCTACGGTTTTTTTTCAAGGATACACTAAAGGAACAAATCCTACAGTTTTCCTTTGCTCCATTCCTTTGAACCAAATTCATGAATAGTAGTACCATAGGAAACTTTCCAATTCCTATGTTTTTCCTTCACTTTTCCTTTCAAGCACTGGCGATTCTAGTAGGCAGGCTTGAGCAAGGAAAAGGATACACTAAAAAAATGTTTTTGTGCTACTTCTATTACTTTGGAACCAGGCCACTTCCCTACTAGCTCAACTCCTAGGCCCATCGACAAATGCACAGCTCAAACGCGCAGAGATTAATAATGATGGCGTTCAAGAGAGTGCATCACGGATAGCTAAGTTGCCTGGTACCTCACAGCTTGTCATATAGTAGGAGAAACTAATCGTATTTCACGTTACTGCATGTGCTCAGTGGACAATATATATAACATGTAGAGTAAAAAAGAGATGCAACAAGTTTACAACCTCTTTGGCGAAGCTACATTGATCTCAGCGTGATTGGGTCGGTCGGTGAGGATGATCCGGCTAACTTGGCTGTCGGAGGAGGGGAAGAAGATCTTAGGCGTCTGGAGATGGAGCTCGGGGTACTGCTCCACTATGGAGGGTTTCGTCGTTGGAGCAGCTCCGGTGAGTTGTACAACGCCGAGGCTGAAGCAGGACAAGAGAGACAACGTTAACCTGAGTGGAATTCTAATAGCATCTCCAATAGATGATGTAAAATACATAACCACAAAGTGCTAGATGTAAAATACTCATCCGCTCATCTCTGAACTTAACTGTCGAAACTGAATTTAACTATCAAAACTGAACTTAACTGTCGAAACTGAATTTTTCTGTCGAAACTGAACACACTAGTAGCAGAAAAGCAGTAGCAGCGCGTGCGAGAGCCAGGGCAGCTGGTCGTATAGCAGCATCAGGTGAGGCTACCCTGAGCATCCAGCCACCACCAGCCAAACAGTCACCCCCGCTGCCCATAGCCGGCGGTGTGCCGCCCCGCCCGCCCCGAAACCACTCCCCACCGCCGGTCCGCCGGCGCCCCGGCCATCCCTCTAGCCCCCCCCCCTGTGTCGAGCTTTTTCTCCGGCGATCCCCACGCCACCGCCCCACCACCGCCGGCGACCACCGCCCCCACCCTGAACCCTAAGATAGATACTGGGGTACCTCTTTGGCGAGCCCCCCTCCCCGTTGCGGCTGGTTCATCCTTAACTCCAGCAGCATCGCAAGCAAGAGCAAGAGCGAGAGCAGCAGCGCGAGCAAGAGCAAGAGCAAACAAAGCAGGGGACCGAGAGCAAGAGCAGAGCAGCAGCACGAGCGAGAGCTAAAGCAGCAGCAGCTCCTACTGATGTGGACGTCACCGTCGAAGGAGCGATGTCATGGAGGAAGTGGCCGGTGACGCCGCTGTGGATGGAGCCGCGCCGTGTCGGCTCGGGACCAAGCGCCGGCAGCACCGTGAGATTGAATCAAGAAGAAAATGCAGCGATTAGTGTACAACCTCTTTGGTGGCGCCGATTAGGCCTCATCTTCATCCGAGGAAACGGTGATGATGATGCTCTCCCGGTGGTGCAGGTGAAGACGGCGGTGTGGGAATGGAGGTGGCGCGAAAGACGAGGGGAACATCGGGGCAGCTCCTTGGAGGTGGAGGACGGGGTGGCTGAACCGGCGGGACGACGAGATCGACGATGGATCCTCATCCGGTACGGTGGATGAGGGATGTCAAGGTGTTGCTGTGGACGACGTCGCCGGGGAAGAGGCTTCGGCTGGTTGGCGGACGGAGGAGGGTGTGGGGCTTTGCGGGTTTTCGCGGCCTCGGTGTACGAATGGGTGGGCGGATGGGATGGGAGTGGGGAACCATGGCTTAGGGACGCGCTTGTACAAAATGTGGGGTAAGTTACGAAAGTACCCCCACCGATTTGACCTAGGCAGTTCTTTCGGTTCAGGGGTATCACGTGCATTTCGCGTGTCGAGATTTCACAGGAGGTGGGAGTTTTCGCGCGTGTTGTAATTTTGGAATAGCAAGGCGCGGGTTGAGATGGAGGGAGTTGTCGGAGCACAACGAGACAAAGATATATCTTAAATATTTCGGGTAACAAGGTGCGGGTTGAAGAGGCAGAAGTTTCACAGCACGATAGACAGAGACGCCAGCTTGAAATTTCGGCATAACATGGCGCGGCTTGAAATTTCGGGAGAACAAGCTTAACGTGTACCAAAAAAAAGACAATACACACCTCATCACTAGAGAGAGCTATGTCCCGTTTTACTATATTACTAGAAATGCATTCAAATTCAACAACAAAAACTAAAAAAATCAGGACAACAAACATAACGTGTACAGTACCAAAACAATCTGCACTTCCCTCAACAATAAAAAAATAATGTGTGTTGTCTAGCATATAGACTAAATTTGAGTACATTTTCCCTGTTTGAACAGGATTGTACTCAGGTTAGTTATACAACCATCTAAATATTATCTTCACAACACATGACATGAATATAGGAGAAGTAAATTCCTATATAAATACAAACTACATGTACATACGATCTCAAATTCAAATATATGTATAGATTTTATGTTGAATTCAAATCATAGTACATGTATGCTCTAGCTAGATGTTCGGAATCTAAACCATGTATGATATACTATGTACAATGTGTTTAACAAGCACAACACACACACAAACACCATTTAGACTAGTAAGGTACACGTGCATTGCACGCATGAGATTTGGCAACCAAATTATGAATAAATACCACATTATAGCATGTAAGCTTTGAGTCATATATGTATGATGTAGATGTTCGTTTAATTCTTATAGTTCATTTCATTCAAAATCATCTAGTTTTTATAAGAAAGCTAATCTATTTTAAGATTCATAGAATTGTGCGTTGTAAGGCATAAAGTAAAAACAAATAATGGCAAATCATGTAGAAAAACATTTGGGCAATTCTGATACGGAAGATTCTAGAACAAAGAAGAAGTGGTTGTGTTTTGAGGTTTGTGCATTATGCTTAAGTTCAACCATGGAGTCTTCTAGATTGTACATGTGGCAAAATCTGGTGGAATCTAGATGAAATCCAACGGCCAGTTGTGCTTAAATTTGCCATCTCTGCACCATCGGATTGGCCTCATCCAACGACCATGTTTCAAAGTTAAAGTTATCCGCACACTATATAAAAAATATATAATATAATCTATATAAGGGTATATAGATATAGATATGTGATGCGAAAGCCACGCATCATCTCCAATTAGAATAGTGTGTCCATGCACGGATGCAATGTGGCCAAACGATGTCTGCCATCGATATCTCAAATACAAATCAGTCTGACCTTGTTCAATGTGTATACAGTACAACATGCTCGTTTCCAAACCACACCACGCATATCTCAGTTATATTCATGCATGCATGGGTTTCAAACATCATGATCTCTTATTCAAATATTTGAATTCTACTTTACATTGACTAGCAAACATGCCCGTGCGTTGCAACGGGAGACAAAAAAAGTTACACGCCAACCAAATAAGTATGACTCAATACCCCAAATTATGAGCGTCCTCTATTTTCACACGGTGGCTCACCATGTTTACACTTATCTTTCTTCCCACCCTTCTTGATGATGTACGCGATGTCCGTGTGATCGCAATGCATTCGACGGGGTAAATCCCAAGGCAATGAGCTTGCCACTGCATGGCACACTTGTCATTGTGCCACGCAAGAGAATGTTTAAAACTTTAAAAACAAATTTCATGGACCACAAACTACTCCTAGCGCCTAGACATAAATGAGAAAAGAAAAGAAAAGAAAAAATGAAATGAAAAAAAATAGGGGCGTCACGCCCCACGGGCCGGCCCATGAACGCTTATGTGGGAGGGAGGAGGTGCGTGAGAAAAAGGTGGAGGAAAATAGGACGACCCTGGGGATCGGACCTAGGTCTGCAAGGTGGAGCATATAGGCTTCATCCACTGAGCTCCGAGTGCGTCTGTGGCATGAGTGTGGTATTAGTTTTATAAAAGATGGTGCGCGACGATGACTTTGAAAAAAAAACAAATCGTTTTCTTGACTTATGAGTGGCAGAGCGTGTAATTTATAGTAACTTTGAGGGTATTTTTTTACGGACGAACAGAAACCCTATTTGCTTTATTATACTTTACATTGATTATGACGTCACCTAGTCTTTTACACCCACACAGTCATCTTCTCTTTATAATTGTAACATTAAGTTTCTCTCGTGCATGCATGCACACACAGTACCAGTTGGCATTATCCATCGCAGACATGCAATCTTTTTCTTCAGGTCGGTCTCCCATGCATGCACACACACACACCTCTTCCTCCCCATCATATCGGGCATTCTTTATCTCTCACGTGCATGCGCAATGATCGATGTTCCTCTATGTGTGTGTATATATAGCTAGGTCTTTCACAGTTGTCCACACAAACCGATCAATCTATATATCTACTAAGGTCTCACCCTCTTTCCCACGTCCACATCGATCAATCTATACCTCTCTATATAGGATTACATGTTGGGAATCGTAGCATAATTTTAAAATTTTCCTACGTTCACCAAGATGCATCTATGGAGTATACTAGCAACAAGGGGAAGGGAGTGCATCTACATACCCTTGTAGATCGCGAGCGGAAGCGTTCCAATGAACGTGGATGACGGAGTGGTACTCGCCGTGATCCAAATCACCGATGACCGAGTGCCGAACGGACGGCACCTCCGCGTTCAACACACGTACGGTACAGCGACGTCTCCTCCTTCTTGATCCAGCAAGGGGGAAGGAGAGGTTGATGGAGATCCAGCAGCACGACGGCGTGGTGGTGGATGTAGCGGGTCTCCGCAGGGCTACGCTGAGCTTCTGCGAGGGAGAGAGAGGTGTTGCAGGGGAGGAGGGAGGCGCCCAAGGCTGTTGTGTGCTGCCCTCCCTCCCCCCCCCCCTTTATATAGGCCCCCTGGGGGGCGCCGGCCCCAAGAGATGAGATCTCAAGGGGGCGGCGGCCACAAGGGGGGAAGGGGTTGCCTTGCCCCCCAAGGCAAGGGGGAACTCCCCCCCCCCCTAGGGTTCCCAACCCTAGGCGCATGGGGGGAGGCCCAAGGGGGCGCCCCAGCCCACTAAGGGCTGGTTCCCTTCCACTTTCAGCCCACGGGGCCCTCCGGGATAGGTGGCCCCACCCGGTGGACCCCCGGGACCCTTCCGGTGGTCCCGATACAATACCGGTAACCCCCGAAACTTTCCCGGTGGCCGAAACTGGACTTCCTATATATAATTCTTCACCTCCGGACCATTCCGGAACCTCTCCTGACATCCGGGATCTCATTCGGGACTCCGAACAACTTTCGGGTTTCCGCATACATATATCTCTACAACCCTAGCGTCACTGAACCTTAAGTGTGTAGACCCTACGGGTTCGGGAGACATGCAGACATGACCGAGACGCCTCTCTGGTCAATAACTAACAGCGGGATCTGGATACCCATGTTGGCTCCCACATGTTCCATGATGATCTCATCGGATGAACCACGGTGTCGAGGATTCAATCAATCCGTATGCAATTCCCTTTGTCAATCGGTATGTTACTTGCCCGAGATTCGATCGTCGGTATCCCAATACCTTGTTCAATCTCGTTACCGGCAAGTCTCTTTACTCGTACCGCAATGCATGATCCCGTGACTAACGCCTTAGTCACATTGACGTCATTATGATGATGCATTACCGAGTGGGCCCAGAGATACCTCTCCGTCACACGGAGTGACAAATCCCAGTCTCGATCCGTGCCAACCCAACAGACACTTTCGGAGATACCCGTAGTGCACCTTTATAGTCACCCAGTTACGTTGTGACGTTTGGCACACCCAAAGCACTCCTACGGTATCCGGGAGTTGCACGATCTCATGGTCTAAGGAAAAGATACTTGACATTGGAAAAGCTCTAGCAAACGAAACTACACGATCTTTTATGCTATGCTAAGGATTGGGTCTTGTCCATCACATCATTCTCCTAATGATGTGATCCCGTTATCAATGACATCCAATGTCCATAGTCAGGAAACCATGACTATCTGTTGATCAACGAGCTAGTCAACTAGAGGCTTACTAGGGACACGTTGTGGTCTATGTATTCACACATGTATTACGATTTCCGGACAATACAATTATAGCATGAATAATAGACAATTACCATGAACAAAGAAATATAATAATAACCATTTATTATTGCCTCTAGGGCATATTTCCAACAGTCTCCCACTTGCACTAGAGTCAATAATCTAGTTACATTGTGATGAATCGAACACCCATTGCGTCCTGGTGTTGATCATGTTTTGCCCTAGGGAGAGGTTTAGTCAACAGATCTGCTACATTCAGGTCCGTATGTACTTTACAAATATCTATGTCTCCATTTTGAACACTTTCCCGAATGGAGTTGAAGCGACGCTTGATATGCCTGGTCTTCCTGTGAAACCTGGGCTCCTTCGCAAGGGCAATAGCTCCAATGTTGTCACAGAAGAGAGTCATTGGGCCCGACGCATTGGGAATCACCCCTAGGTCGGTAATGAACTCCTTCATCCAGACTGCTTCCTGTGCTGCCTCCGAGGCTGCCATGTACTCCGCTTCACATGTAGATCCCGCCACGACGCTTTGCTTGCAACTGCACCAGCTTACTGCCCCTCCATTCAAAATATACATGTATCCGGTCTGTGACTTCGAGTCATCCAGATCTGTGTCGAAGCTAGTGTCGACGTAACCCTTTACGACGAGCTCTTCGTCACCTCCATAAACGAGAAACATATCCTTAGTCCTCTTCAGGTACTTCAGGATATTCTTGACCGCTGTCCAGTGTTCCTTGCCGGGATTACTTTGGTACCTTCCTACCAAACTTACGGCAAGGTTTACATCAGGTCTGGTACACAGCATGGCATACATAATAGACCCTATGGCCGAGGCATAGGGGATGACACTCATCTCTTCTATATCTTCTGCCGTGGTCGGGCATTGAGCCGTGCTCAACTGCACACCTTGCAATACAGGCAAGAACCCCTTCTTGGACTGATCCATATTGAACTTCTTCAATATCTTGTCAAGGTATGTACTCTGTGAAAGACCAATGAGGCGTCTTGATCTATCCCTATGGATCTTGATGCCTAATATATAAGCAGCTTCTCCAAGGTCCTTCATTGAAAAACACTTATTCAAATAGGCCTTTATACTTTCTAAGAATTCTATATCATTTCCCATCAATAGTATGTCATCCACATATAATATGAGAAATGCTACAGAGCTCCCACTCACTTTCTTGTAAACACAGGCTTCTCCATAAGTCTGTGTAAACCCAAACGCTTTGATCATCTCATCAAAGCGAATGTTCCAACTCCGAGATGCTTGCACCAGCCCATAGATTGAGCGTTGGAGGCTTGCATACTTTGTTAGCATTCTTAGGATCGACAAAACCTTCCGGCTGCATCATATACAACTCTTCCTTAAGGAAGCCGTTAAGGAATGCCGTTTTGACGTCCATCTGCCATATCTCATAATCATAGTATGCGGCAATTGCTAACATGATTCGGACGGACTTCAACTTCGCTACGGGTGAGAAAGTCTCATCGTAATCAACCCCTTGAACTTGTCGATAACCCTTAGCGACAAGTCGAGCTTTGTAGATGGTCACATTACCATCTGCGTCCGTCTTCTTCTTAAAGATCCATTTGTTTTCTATGGCTCGCCGCTCATCGGGCAAGTCAGTCAAAGTCCATACTTTGTTTTCATACATGGATTCTATCTCGGATTTCATGGCTTCTAGCCATTTGTCGGAATCCGGGCCCGCCATCGCTTCTTCATAGTTCGAAGGTTCACCGTTGTCTAACAACATGATTTCCAGGACAGGGTTGCCGTACCACTCTGGTGCGGAACGTGTCCTTGTGGACCTACGAAGTTCAGTAACTTGGTCCGAAGCTTCATGATCATCATCATTAACTTCCTCCCCAGTCGGTGTAGGCACCACAGGAACATTTTCCCGCGCTGCGCTACTTTCCGGTTCGGAAGGGGTGACTATCACCTCATCAAGTTCCACTTTCCTTCCACTCAATTCTTTCGAGAGAAACTCCTTCTCCAGAAAGGGCCCGTTCTTGGCAACGAAGATCTTGCCTTCGGATCTGAGGTAGAAGGTATACCCAATAGTTTCCTTAGGGTATCCTATGAAGACGCATTTTTCCGATTTGGGTTCGAGCTTTTCAAGTTGAAGTTTCTTGACATAAGCATCGCATCCCCAAACTTTTAGAAACGATAGCTTAGGTTTCTTCCCAAACCATAATTCATACGGTGTCGTCTCAACGGATTTCGACGGAGCCCTATTTAAAGTGAATGCGGCAGTCTCTAAAGCATAACCCCAAAATGAGAGCGGTAAATCGGTAAGAGACATCATAGATCGCACCATATCCAATAGAGTGCGATTACGATGTTCAGACACACCATTTCTCTGAGGTGTTCCAGGCGGCATGAGTTGTGAAACTATTCCACATTTCCTTAAGTGTGTACCAAATTCGTGACTTAAATATTCTCCTCCACGATCTGATCGTAAGAATTTTATTTTTCTGTCACGTTGATTCTCAACCTCACTCTGAAATTCCTTGAACTTTTCAAAGGTTTCAGACTTGTGTTTCATTAGGTAGACATACCCATATCTACTTAAATCATCAGCGAGAGTGAGAACATAACGATATCCTCCGCGAGCCTCAACACTCATTGGACCGCACACATCGGTATGTATGATTTCCAATAAGTTGGTTGCTCGCTCCATTGTTCCGGAGAAAGGAGTCTTGGTCATCTTACCCATGAGGCATGGTTCGCACGTGTCAAATGATTCGTAATCAAGAGACTCCAAAAGTCCATCTGCATGGAGCTTCTTCATGCGCTTGACACCAATGTGACCAAGGCGGCAGTGCCACAAGTATGTGGGACTATCGTTATCAACTTTACATCTTTTGGTATTCACACTATGAACATGTGTAACATCATGTTCGAGATTCATCAAAAATAAACCATTGACCAGCGGGGCATGACCATAAAACATATCTCTCAAATAAATAGAACAACCATTATTCTCAGATTTAAATGAGTAGCCATCTCGAATTAAACGAGATCCAGATACAATGTTCATGCTCAAAGCTGGCACTAAATAACAATTATTGAGGTTTAAAACTAATCCCGTGGGTAGATGCAGAGGTAGCGTGCCAACGGCGATCACATCGACCTTGGAACCATTCCCGACGCGCATCGTCACCTCGTCCTTTGCCAGTCTCCGTTTATTCCGTAGTTCCTGCTTTGAGTTACAAATATGAGCAACCGCACCGGTATCAAATACCCAGGAGCTACTACGAGTACTGGTAAGGTACACATCAATTACTTGTATATCACATATACCTTGGGTGTTGCCGGCCTTCTTCTTGTCCGCTAAATATTTGGGGCAGTTCCGCTTCCAGTGACCACTTCCCTTGCAATAAAAGCACTCAGTCTCGGGCTTGGGTCCATTCTTTGACTTCTTCCCGGTAACTAGCTTACCGGGCGCGGCAACTCCCTTGTCGTCCTTCTTGAAGTTCTTCTTACCCTTGCCCTTCTTGAACTTAGTGGTTTTATTCACCATCAACACTTGATGTTCTTTTCTGATCTCTACCTCAGCTGATTTCAGCATTGAATATACCTCGGGAATGGTCTTTTCCATCCCCTGCATATTGTAGTTCATCACAAAGCTCTTGTAGCTTGGTGGAAGCGACTGGAGGATTCTGTCAATGACCGCGTCATCCGGAAGATTAACTCCCAGCTGAGACAAGCGGTTGTGCAACCCAGACATTCTGAGTATGTGCTCACTAACAGAACTGTTCTCCTCCATTTTACAGCTGAAGAACTTGTCGGAGACATCATATCTCTCGACCCGGGCATGAGCTTGATAAACCAGTTTCAGCTCCTCGAACATCTCATATGCTCCATGTTTCTCAAAACGCTTTTGGAGACCCGGTTCTAAGCTGTAAAGCATGCCGCACTGAACGAGGGAGTAATCATCAGCACGCTGCTGCCAAGCGTTCATAACGTCTTGGTTCTCAGGGATTGGTGCTTCACCTAGCGGTGCTTCTAAGACATAATCGTTCTTGGCTGCTATGAGGATGATCCTCAGGTTCCGGACCCAGTCCGTATAGTTGCTGCCATCATCTTTCAGCTTGGTTTTCTCTAGGAACGCGTTGAAATTGAGGACAACGTGGGCCATTTGATCTACAATACATAGTGTAAAGATTTTAGACTAAGTTCATGATAATTGAGTTCATCTAATCAAATTATTTAATGAACTCCCACTCAGATAGACATCCCTCTCGTCATCTAAGTGAAACATGATCCGAGTTTAACTAGGCCGTGTCCGATCATCACGTGAGACGGACTAGTCAAGATCGGTGAACATCTCCATGTTGATCGTATCTTCTATACGACTCATGCTCGACCTTTCAGTCCTCCGTGTTCCGAGGCCATGTCTGTACATGCTAGGCTCATCAAGTCAACCTAAGTGTATTGCGTGTGTTCCGAGGCCATGTCTGTACATGCTAGGCTCGTCAACACCCGTTGTATTCGAACGTTAGAATCTATCACACCCGATCATCACGTGGTGCTTCGAAACAACGAACCTTCGCAACGGTGCACAGTTAGGGTGAACACTTTCTTGAAATTATTATAAGGGATCATCTTACTTACTACCGTCGTTCTAAGCAAATAAGATGCAAAAACATGATAAACATCACATGCAATCAAATAGTGACATGATATGGCCAATATCATTATGCTCCTTTGATCTCCATCTTCGGGGCACCATGATCATCTTCGTCACCGGCATGACACCATGATCTCCATCATCATGATCTCCATCATTGTGTCTTCATGAAGTCGTCACGCCAACGATTACTTCTACTTTGTATGGCTAACGCGTTTAGCAACAAAGTAAAGTAAATTACATGGCGTTACTCAATGACACGCAGGTCATGCAAAATAATAAAGACAACTCCTATGGCTCCTGCCGGTTGTCATACTCATCGACATGCAAGTCGTGATTCCTATTACAAGAATATGATCAATCTCATACATCACATATATCATTCATCACATCTTCTGGCCATATCACATCACATAGCATTTGCTGCAAAAACAACTTAGACGTCCTCTAATTGTTGTTGCAAGTTTTTACGTGGTTTGTAGGTTTCTAGCAAGAACGTTTTCTTACCTACGTATGACCACAATGTGATTTGCCAATTTCTATTTACCCTTCATAAGGACCCTTTTCATCGAATCCGTCCCGACTAAAGTAGGAGAGACAGACACCCGCTAGCCACCTTATGCAACTAGTGCATGTCAGTCGGTGGAACCTGTCTCACGTAAGCGTACGTGTAAGGTCGGTCCGGGCCGCTTCATCCTACAATGCCGCCGAAACAAGAAACGACTAGTAGCGGCAAGAAGAATTGGCAAACTCAACGCCCACAACTGCTTTGTGTTCTACTCGTGCATAGTAACTACGCATAGGCCTGGCTCTGATACCACTGTTGGGAATCGTAGCATAATTTTAAAATTTTCCTACGTTCACCAAGATGCATCTATGGAGTATACTAGCAACGAGGGGAAGGGAGTGCATCTACATACCCTTGTAGATCGCGAGCGGAAGCATTCCAATGAACGTGGATGACGGAGTCGTACTCGCCGTGATCCAAATCACCGATGACCGAGTGCCGAACGGACGGCACCTCCGCGTTCAACACACGTACGGTACAGTGACGTCTCCTCCTTCTTGATCCAGCAAGGGGGAAGGAGAGGTTGATGGAGATCCAGCAGCACGACGGCGTGGTGGTGGATGTAGCGGGTCTCCGCAGGGCTACGCTGAGCTTCTGCGAGGGAGAGAGAGGTGTTGCAGGGGAGGAGGGAGGCGCCCAAGGCTGTTGTGTGCTGCCCTCCCTCCCCCCCCCCCTTTATATAGGCCCCCTGGGGGGGCGCCGGCCCCAAGAGATGAGATCTCAAGGGGGGCGGCGGCCACAAGGGGGGAAGGGGTTGCCTTGCCCCCCAAGGCAAGGGGGAACTCCCCCCCCCTAGGGTTCCCAACCCTAGGCGCATGGGGGGAGGCCCAAGGGGGGTGCCCCAGCCCACTAAGGGCTGGTTCCCTTCCACTTTCAGCCCACGGGGCCCTCCGGGATAGGTGGCCCCACCCGGTGGACCCTCGGGACCCTTCCGGTGGTCCCGGTACAATACCGGTAACCCCCGAAACTTTCCCGATGGCCGAAATTGGACTTCCTATATATAATTCTTCACCTCCGGACCATTCCGGAACCTCTCGTGACGTCCTGGATCTCATCCGGGACTCCGAACAACTTTCGGGTTTCCGCATACATATATCTCTACAACCCTAGCGTCACCGAACCTTAAGTGTGTAGACCCTACGGGTTCGGGAGACATGCAGACATGACCGAGACGCCTCTCTGGTCAATAACTACCAGCGGGATCTGGATACCCATGTTGGCTCCCACATGTTCCACGATGATCTCATCGGATGAACCACAGTGTCGAGGATTCAATCAATCCGTATGCAATTCCCTTTGTCAATCGGTATGTTACTTGCCCGAGATTCGATCGTCGGTATCCCAATACCTTGTTCAATCTCGTTACCGGCAAGTCTCTTTACTCGTACCGCAATGCATGATCCCGTGACTAACGCCTTAGTCACATTGAGCTCATTATGATGATGCATTACCGAGTGGGCCCAGAGATACCTCTCCGTCACACGGAGTGACAAATCCCAGTCTCGATCCGTGCCAACCCAACAGACACTTTCGGAGATACCCGTAGTGCACCTTTATAGTCACCCAGTTACGTTGTGACGTTTGGCACACCCAAAGCACTCCTACGGTATCCGGGAGTTGCACGATCTCATGGTCTAAGGAAAAGATACTTGACATTGGAAAAGCTCTAGCAAACGAAACTACACGATCTTTTATGCTATGCTTAGGATTGGGTCTTGTCCATCACATCATTCTCCTAATGATGTGATCCCGTTATCAATGACATCCAATGTCCATAGTCAGGAAACCATGACTATCTGTTGATCAACGAGCTAGTCAACTAGAGGCTTACTAGGGACACGTTGTGGTCTATGTATTCACACATGTATTACGATTTCCGGACAATACAATTATAGCATGAATAATAGACAATTACCATGAACAAAGAAATATAATAATAACCATTTATTATTGCCTCTAGGGCATATTTCCAACATTACATAGCTAATGCACCCACATTAATTATATATCCAACATCCCCCTCTCATCATCCATGCCTCCGCTTCATCTCTCAGACGCGCACACAATGGCGAAGACAGGGGCAGCAAGGGCCCTGCCCCCCTAACATCACTATATATCGAGGCTAATATGAATGTGATCATTAGACAATTGCTGGTAAAATGGTTTAAGTTGATGAATTGACCCTCCTCGTAAAGGATTAGCAATGCTTGGCCCCCTAGCTCATTTATTTTTCATCGCTCCGCCACTGCGTGCAACAGCGCACGTTCTCGCCCCCTCCCTTCAAATATCGATCTCGCACTTGTGCACTCCTTCATAGTCTCCCTCCACTTGGCCCCTCGCACCATCTTCTAGCCCCCAAACACCGGACTTTGCCACATGCACAATCTAGCAGACTCCATGGTTGAACTTAAGCATAATGCACAAACCTCAAAACACAAGTGCTTCTCCTTTGTTCTAGAATCTTCCATATCATAACTGCCCAAACTTTTTTTCTAGTTGAATTGCCATTATTTGTTTTTCCTTTATGCTTCACAACGCACAATTTCATGAATCATAGATTAAGGGCTTCTTTGATTCAAAGGATTCTCAATGGAATTTTGGAGGATTCTAATCCTTAGGAATTTTTCCTATCTTGGTTGTTTGATTCGTAGGATTGTAAACCATAGATATTTTTCCATAGGATTCATTTGCACTAGATTTCATAGGAAACATCCCATCCACTCAAACCACTTTGAAAGAATCCTGCGTTTTTTCTATGCACAATCAAACACTCGTACAATCCTGTAGGATTCAAGATGACATTCCACTCTAATCCCATGTTTTTCATATTCCCGCGTTTTGGAAATCTTATGAATGAAAGAGGCCCTAGATTTTTTATAAAAACTAATTTATTTTGAATGAGATGAACTATAAGAATTAAACGAAGGTCTACATCAGGCATATATGACTCAGATCTTACATGCTATAGTGTGGTATTTATTCATAATTTGGTTGCCAAATCTGATGCGTGCAATGCATGTGTACCTTACTAGTACTTCGAGTATGTGCAAACACCTAAATAAGAATTCCGATGGCACGCTACATAGTGTCTCTCTTACAGTTCATGAAGCTACGTGACACATGTGGAGGCGTTGTCGTGACATCCTCGTGTGGATTGATCACAGTGATGTGTTGCTGCTTCCAGAAGAATGTATTTGTCCTCTCTGAGCCACACTGGCGGTACATGCACGAAGCGAAGATGTGCACGCACGCCACGCACGCACTCATTCCCTCACACGCATACGCGGGTACACGGGGCGACGCATTTTTGTACGAAGATCCACCCCATGTGATAATTTGATGCATGTAAAGTCCTTCATTTCATTGATGGTCAATTAATACAGCGCATGCAAATTGAGTGGACGTGAGGGCGGAACAAAGACATTACTACTCCATTGCGCGCATGCGAGTAGTTAAATCATGGGGTGCCAGTACTTCCATTGGTCTCCTTCATATTTTGTGCCAATTTTGACCATATTTGTAAGTAACATAATATTTATGCATGTCATAAAAAGTGGCACAAAAAAAGGGGGCCAATAAACCAGGACGCATGCAGCATGATCAATTTTTGCTAGGGCTACTGTTGGTGGCCTTTGTATTTAAATATGGACGGAGTGAAGTAGTACTATCTTTATCTTAGCCTCGTAGGGCTCACCCAGCACCTAGGCTCGCCTCCCCGCCTCGCCCACCGGATCCCGCCATGGATAATCCCTTAGATCCCAGGATCCCGCGGGCTGCCCTCTCGCTGCGGCCCGCAGCACTGCCGCCTTTGAGCAAAACCCACATGTGTTTTGTAGGGGAGTCATTGCTCCGGAATCACAGATCGGTGGTGCTGGAGGACATGCCAGGGCTGCGTTTCAGGTGGTGGGCAGCAAGGGCAAATCGGATCGAGGAAGCGGCGCATCAATTGGAGAGAAGTTCCAAGGAGTTGCGCCTGGCGCAGCACAAGGTGGAGGCGCAAGTCGATCTCAGGGGAGAGATGCTGAGGGATGTTAGCATCTGGCAGCGTAGGTGCACCGGCTAATGGCAGAGATCATATTCACGGAGTCGACTGCGGAGGAAAGAACGCGCATGCCTGTGCAACGGCATGAGCAGCCGGTGCAACTCTTCAAATGGGCGGTAGGAGAAGCCAAATCCCGGGACCTGTTGTGGCGGCGCCACTGGGTATGCGTTGTAGGCGAGGTGAGCTGCCCTCCTTCCCCGCCAGTGATGCAATGACCTAGTCGGTTGCTGCTGCAGTGAACTTGCAATGCTATGTCGGTTTGCAACCTTGACAATCACTCCATCTATATGTATTGTTTTCCTGTAAAAAATACTTGGTCGTTTGGAAAAAGATGGTAATTGATTTATCACTAGTTTTAGAATGCTTGTTCATGACAATCAACCGAAGCCACAACGAGAAGTCTCCATCGCGTAAGTACTTTACGATCGGTCGCACCAACAGACGGTCGGTCAGACCCGCGTCTCACCGAAGGGACACGCATCGGGTTGGTCTGACATGTACGACCAGTTACATCACTAGCTTGTGTGACCGCATTTGAGCAGTGTAGTACTCCCTCTATCTCAGTTTACAAGTCTTGCATGTGTACCTAGGTCGTTAATTTGACCAACTTAATAAGAGGCATACATTACGAAAAATATATCATTACAAACTTCAAATATTCTATTTTTAATGATATATTTTTTATGTTAAACAATTTATGTTCTACTACACTCATCGGGAGTACTTAAAATTTATGTTCCACTAAACTCATCGGGAGCCGTTTCGGGCCTCGAAACCAAAACCATCAATTAATCTTTACCTTGTTTCCATCACATTCCAAAGTACTAGTGCTACAATTAAGTGCAAGCCTCCCCACACCTACCAGTACGTACCAAACCTGAACGTGTTCCCACTATGCAGGTTTTAGTACTAGTGCTAGTACTTAGGTTATAAAAAGGGGAACTACCTAATCGAAAATTACTCTACCTTCCTCCTCATAAGTCCTCCTTCGTCTGTCCTTGACATGGCCGGTGTGCAGAGCTCTAGGTCGAGAACTACTCGTAACAAGGGAGCGGCAACCAAGGCTGTGGAAAAAAAGAGAGGGCTCACCGCCATGTAGAGACCTCAAAAGATCTCTCACGAGCAGGCGATGGTTCCCAGGAGCGCCCTAGCCGCGGAGGCGAACATGCCGAGCTGGCGGTGCTGGAGTCGTTCTCCCTTGACGGCATGCCCGATCATCTCAATAAGCACCTCAATAAGTAGAAGGAGTTCATCCACGGCTTGGTGGAGCTGCTGAAGGAGAGCCTCGACGACATGCCCACTGAGCTCAATGAGCAGGGGGAGTTGACCGTCGGCTTGGTGATGCTGCTGAAGAAGAGCATTGCCTCGGAGAAGAAGGCGACCGGCGAAATCCTGCAACTTCAGGAGGACAAGGCGAAGCTCTGCCATGAGCTATACTTGCTGAAGGAGGAGAACGCCGGTTGGAAGAAGCTGCATGAGAATAGTAGTTCCTCGATGAAGATGCTGCAGTCCCTCGTCATGGAACAGAAGGAGGAGTTGGCGAAGCTCCGCATCGAGCACCCGGCTGCTGTCAAGGTACATAATGCGGCCTTGGAACAGATGATGAAGGCTTGCGTCAAGAAATCCCTCATCATGGACACAATGAAGAAGATGGCGGAGGAGACGCGCAAGGAGATGCAGGTCGTGGAGGCGATGAAGAAGCAGTTACGACTCTACGGCCAGCAACCCTTCATGTAGTGCGAGCAGCGCCCCAGACTTGTGTGTGCGTCTTCCTTCTATTTGGGGGTGATAATCTTCCTTCTTCTTTTGCTCCTGTGTTTCTTCTTTTGCTTCGGGTGTTTCGCCACACGTGTCACCTTCTCTGCGAGGCATGAATAGAAGAATGCTAAAAATGAGATGACTAGCAAATTAGATCATTCTTTATCGCCAATAGAACAATGCCTCTTGCTAGTAATATATAATAAGAGTAGAGAGTAGAGGATATGGCACTGGGCTGCCGTCTTTCGTGCTCCTCCGTCGTACTTCAGTGGAAAACTTGAGTATACCACACGGTTCTTTGCTCCTCCTCAGGTCATTGGCACATTTATACGAGCAGTCAAATCACATGGCCCCGCCTTCCAGCAGTAATGAGCCGTCAAATCACAAAGGCCCTCGCCTCTCTTGAAACCGACCTAGCTAGACTGCCCCGCCCTCTAGCCTTTTAAAAAATATATACTTTGTACAATAGTAGGATCGATGGATTGCGCCATGGAGCAAAACTAACAAGATGAAATTATAGAAAAAAGGTGGTACATATAGAGAGCACTCGATGCCAAATTATGCATATAGTACTATTAAAAAAGCTAGTACGTGCTTAAATGGGGTGCTAAATTCTATTAAAGAAATTAGCATACCTATTTAATTCTTGGGTTCTTATTATTTATGCCACTAGTTTGTGTATCACTACTTAGTTTTGCCATTAGAAGTTACAACTACTCAAAAATGCCATCGATCCGTGAGATGCCTGCTCAAAAATGCAATTAGATATCTCAAAAATGCCATCGTTAAGTTAGATATGTTTGCTCAAAAATGCCATTAGACATTGTGATTTTCACGTCAAAACCGTTGACCATGTTACATGACAAAATAAGCTGATTCTCACAATTATAAGTGTGGCCCCGTTTGTCAGGAGTAACCAAGCGAACAATTTTACAGAAAAATAAGAACGATGTTGGGATCAAGTAGGCCCCACACTTTATTTTACTGTAGTGAGATAGAGGGAGAGCTGGCATGTTGGTCCATCGGTATTTATGTCATTATAACATGGCAAAAGAGATTTGAGTCACAATAATGGTGTCCAGCACAACACACGCCCCTCAAATAAAACTAAGCACCCTGAAATTCTTTGACAAAACTAAGCCCCCTGAAATTCTTTGACAACTAAACTGCTGGCTATATGATGTTGGCCATATATATTGTATGTATATAATGTGAAGAAATGAGTGGTAGTTGTAGTACTATACCAACTAAAAGGTGAACTGTAAGAAATACTAGTATGTACGTACTGAGGAGTTAAAGTAACAAGAAGAAACATAAACATAGTTCTGCTGGGGGCTCAGCACAACACACCCCTCAAATAAAACTAAGCACACCAGAAATTAAACTAAGTAACTAATCCGATAGACACTGCATTAGAACCACCATGAGCAACGACACTGCCACCTTACTTGGAGTCCTCGTCCACATCCTCGACTTTGTCCTTGTCCCTCTTCCTCTTGGCCGATACTTCTTTGCTTGAACCACACACTTGTCTCCTGCTCTTCATCCAATCCTTGTAGATATTGAAACAAAGGTAGCCATTCATTGCAGCGTAGTGGATGTGGTCTATATCTAGTACATTCCACTGCCATGCACAATGAAACATGTGCGGAGGTTTCTTCAGTTTACCGTACGAAGGATGAACCATGGATCCTGCCAGGGTCATCATTGAAGGCTTATCACAGGAGGACACCAACCCATTATTCTGGAGGTCGAAGGGTTTGCCTACAACGAGGCCTATCCGTTCCAGGACTCTTATGTCGTTCGTAAAGTCTACAGTAACGAATTTGACTCAGCCGCCCTTGTGGAACTTCTTAAATTCCTCGCACTCAACGTCGGCATGGCATATGTGGTAGACCAAGCATAAGTCATGCACGCAAACCTGGATTACGGCGGGCTTCTTCCTCTCTTCCTCCTTTAGATTCTTCTCTTTTCCCAGGACTGTCGTGTACTCAACATCTAGCCCAGCGACCCACTCATCATTTGAGTTTTTGAACATGCGTCTAAAGCGATCAAGGCATCCTTTCACCGTCGTGAAAGAACGGGTGTAGATGACGTCGAACTCATCGCCGGTGATGGTTCTAACCTTGTACTCACTGCCGACCATGAAGATTTGGGACGCCATGGATTTGGGAGGAGGGTTAGGATTAGTGGAATTGCCGTAATGTGAAAGGACGGGACGACTAGGAGCGGTTTGTCGATTGTAAAAATGCCGAGTGGGGGGCGCGTGCGAACGGAAGGGTAGTGGCTTGCCTAGTGGATAAATGGATTCATGCATAGTACTATGGGGGCCCAATTAGATGTTCATGTCTACTCGACGCCCAATTAAATGGCTTTCGATGTCATGTCAAGCGTCGGGAAAATTACAGGTGATACGAAGCTTCCGAGAGCCCATGGATCTGAGATCGAATGGTTGCATGGTGTGATTCTTGACCTATGGGTGAATATCCTATCCTATAGGGTTATTTTGCAAATTTCAGCAACTTAGCATGCGACCGTTCGATCTCAGATCCAAGGGCTGCCAGCAGCCCGTATCATGGTCGCGCCTACCACGACTGTCGCCTCGCTCGCACGGTCGCGCCCTTGGAGATTTAACGCGCTGCGTTAGGCTATCTGATGTTGGCATGTCATACATACTCCTAGTCATCACTTAGTCACTCATACTACAACAAGGTTAGCTATAAGGTTGGCTATAAGAGTATTTTTTGTTTACTTCTCTCTATCTCTTTCTTCGTAGTATTTATTGCATTTTCCAAGGAGTGAACTCTTCCAATGAAATGGTGCTTAGATGAGGTGCTATGGGCATTAAACGGCTTAGCAACTCAAGTCCCCAATGCATAGGTGCTTAGTTTTTTGTTGCTAAGTTTGCTTCATCTAGGTACACGCGCTTAGCACCGTTTCTTCCTGCGATCACCAAACTAGTCTCTCTCTTCTTAATTAACTTGCCACATCAGACTTTATGCCTATGTGGCAGGCTTAGCACCTGTAGGATCAAGTACAATAGTGGGCTATAAGCCCGCTGTACATGGCATTTTTGCATATGTGGGGGAAAGAGTCAAGGAAAAAGTGGAGGAGTGGTCTCTCAAGCAAGAGCCAGCCTCTACACGGTGGAGCATCAGGAGAGGCACTCGTATGGAGGTGGTTAGGAATCGGGAGACTCACGCCGGTCGTAGCGCCGCAGTTAAAATGATAATGGCAAGTCAAATCACCGGGACCCACTTGTCCAGCAGTAACTCGTTGTCAAATCACACAGCCCTACGTTTGCAACAACCTACTCCCTCAACTTCTCACGTCTCTCTCGAACCGACTAGGCGGAACTGCCCCGCCTACCGCGCGGGAAAAGCCCCACCCTCGAGTTTTAAATAGTATAGTATACTAATTTTGTATCCATGGATTGCGCCATGGAGCAAAGCCTCAAGAAAACGGCGGTACACATTTACGGAGTACAGTATATAGCACACCCGTCGCGTTCGCGTCGCACCCCAAACGGTCGGTCGGTCTGGCACGCCGCTCTCCGAATGGAATGCGCGTCATATTGCGTTTGCACACACATGTGGGACCACAATTGAGAACCGACCATAGGCACACTCCTCGGCCCCGCAAGTTGGGTGAGTTAATAGAAGAGAGAGATGAGCGATAGCACAGACGTTGGTGCCTGGACGATCCCTGCATGACACGGAAGATCAGTTCGTCCATGCATGTGACGAGACTCCAGCAGACACGCCCGGATTGGCTATCGTCTACATATCGTGCAGGCTGTGTTGTACAGGGTTGTAGTTCTGGTGAGAAATCTAAAAAAAGGTTTCTTGTCATCTCGCAAAATTAGGTGTCATGTGCTTCGAATCACTGTGAGGGTTAAACAGCGACAAATAAGTTCCTCCAAGGCGCTAGTCATGGGGGCCACATGCACGAAGACTACTCGGCTACCATCTATGTCAAGCCGGCTATGTTAATTAGGGCATCTATCGATGGACCCCTTTTCTACAAGTTTATCTTTAATTTGAGCTTTGATCCTCATCTAGTTTGTCCGTTGGGATTCATGTCGTCTCCTTTGGGCAGTGAGGTTATGGTTTCTTGGCATGTGGCATTTTTTCGTGTTATATGTTATAATCCGGTGCTTCAGATCAAAATGAGGACAACTGCGCCTCCGGGGCACGTGCATGAAGACAGTCATTGACGAGGTCAAGCCAGCTCCGGTAGACAAAAGAAAACTAGTAGTACTCCACTATATAGGCAGGAGCCACCGCGCTTGCTTGCTAGTGTTGCTCTCTTCACACTGTCTCATCCTCTCCAGATCTAAACACGACAGCGGTGGCCACACACACTCTCTCTCTCTCTGCTCACCGCTGGTCACAGATCCAGCCGGATCCTCTCCGCCGGGGAAGGTGAGAAGGTGCAACGTTCATGCGGTCGTCCTCGGCGACGGTTCTTACCCACTGCCGGTGCGTCCCGATCAGCGTGCCTTGCCGTTCTCTCCCAAGCACCGCTGGCTAGGGAGGGCATCCGACCCCTTCTTCCTCGCTGACGTAGTGTGGGCAGATCCGGCCTCCCGCCGCCCACCTAGCGACATCCCGGCGACCCTCAGGTATAACTTCCTTCGAAATCGGCCTTGCTCTACTTCCCGATCTCCTGACGTTGCTGCATTTGTATCTTTTACTATTTCCCAGGCCCCCTCGTAGATAGGATCGATCGGTTGTTCAAAAGCCACCTAAATTTTTACTGTTAAGAGGTAAAACTAGTTCATGCACTCGAATCTAGTACTACTTGGTTCAAACAAGGAAGAAAAGGGGTGGGGTGGGGTGGGGGTGGGGGAAGATTTGTTACCTGAATCTAGGACTTGGTCGAAAGAGGAAATAAAGGGGGCAAAAAGTAGCAGAGACTGGCTATCCAACTGGTCTCTAGGTCTAATAGGGAAATAAAGGGAAATCCAGTACAAACTCAATATAAACCCGATCTATTTGTTGAAAAAGGAAAGAAAGTGGGGACTGGGGGACAAGTCAACAGAGTAGGTCCAGCACTAGATTTGCTAGCCTCACACAGCATAAGGTGGCTATACCGAACAAAAATGGGACCAACCCAGATATCCTGTTCTGATGTTTGTTGCCCCGAGCCACTCTTATGTAATGCCACTGGTAAAATGTAGCAGTCGCACTGCTAAAAGTAAGGACACGTTAAACCAATGTTGCTGGTAAAATGAAGCAATGGCACCATTAAAGTAATGTCGTATTTAACGGTTGTCATAGTTAATACTAATGCCCACACTAATATCTAGCAATGCTGCTGCTTTAGAAATTGCTACTGTCCTTGTAGGATTGCCATTCAGATAAGGAACATGCTTCTTTTCATTTGATGTATGTTTCATCACTTGTTTGTCACCCTCCTTTCCCCCTTTTTGTGCAAACAGAGACATACATTTCACGCTTTTCTTAGTTGAACTGGACAAATGATATCCAAATTATAGTTGAACATTCCAGGAGCTTCACAACCAACCTTGATGTTGCTCAATTTTATTGCATCTAAGGAAGAAGAAGCTCTGTGGGTTTCGTTTCCTGATGGAAATGGAACCGGGGCTGGAGCCCTTTTCTTAAAAAAAATGATGAAGAAGCTGCTAGCTCATGGGACATTGCTTCATTTTAGGTGAACTACACCAAAAGGTCCCATGAATTGAATCATCCATGTTGGTGACTGGTGTCATCCCTTCTACGATGGTGTTGACTGCAGACATGGTTCCCATCACGAGGTATGTTCCTTTTTGGTCTGACCGTTTGCCAAAGATCCTGCATGTTGAGTCTACTCTTGTGCTACTGTTTTGGCACTGCCATGATAAAGCAGTAATGTTATTATTTTACACCTTAATCTAGTGGCACTATTAATTTGAGGCAATGTTTTGGCACCGCTAGTGGCACTGTCTTTTTATATATCGATGGAGGGGGTTTCCTCCGATTTCATTAAAGAAATCCAACCATAGAGAACCATTATCCGACAACTTCTTAGTGTAAACATGTAGTTATGCAACTACTACTAGAACGGACTAAGTACTAGCAGGAGACAAGTTCGCCACATAAGCTAGGCAGGTAGGGGGACGCAGCACCAGCTCAACCAAGTTTGGATTACAACCCAAATGCTACCACAGAAACATCAGAGGGGAAGATAGGGACTGAAAGAGCCAGCTTCAGCATCCCAGTCTAAGCACCCCCGGGCTCCATCCTTGCGACGCACGGTACACCTTGTTTGCCACCTGCTCGACCCTAGTGCCACTGATAAAATAAGTAATAATGCAGTTAAAATAGAGCGAGTGTCCTCTCTATCATTTCATTTCCAATGTAGATAAAGAAAGTGCTTCTCTTTGTTAGTATATGTTTCATCAACTAGTCCCATTGTTAATGTTTAAGCGTTTTTGCAAACTGGGGTGCTTAATTTTAGTTGATCTGCACAAAAATAGAGATTGGAATGTCTCAAGGCCCCTCCTTGTACTACCGCTATACACTAATGTTCATCACTAGCAGAAGGTGTATCGGGGAGACTTGGGTCGATTTCCAGTATGAGGCGTACCGTATGAGGCGTCGCAGGGCCCATCTCGCCCTCGCAGCATGGCATACTATGATATTATCGCAATATTTTCTTCTATTTATTAGTGTATGTTTCATCAACTAGTGACACTATAATGTAATCACGCCTTTTCATTATCTGTGCAAATAGGGTTATTCAGCTGCATTTTGGTGGAACTGCACAAATGTATGGATGGAACCGGCATATATGCAGAGTGCGAGGTGCCAAGTAAAAATTACTGACACCAACCCTGCTCCATCTAAGCATTGGCATCCACCACCATCAGTGGGATGTGTGGCGCTCACTGTGGACGGATCTTTCTCGGGAGCAAATCCTCTAACCAAATACTAGTAGCTTAGACTTCAAAAAAAATACTAGTAGCTTATATTGGCAGTTTTCTAGGGTGTACTCTTTTCTGAAAGAAGCACCAATCTATGTTTCTTTATTTCTACACAGTGTCACAACTTTGACCCAAAGGTCCAGAGCTATTTTAGGGTGATTGGCGTAGTACTCGGAGACTGATTGTAAGCATGATTTTTATTAGCTGTCACACTGATTGTCAGCATGAGTAGATGGAAGATTAGGTTAGTGTGAAGCTTTCCGTAAACCCTACCGACACCGTTGAAACGAGGCAAGCGTCAAGGGAACCATGGAGGACGGCGAGGAAGCGAAGTCGCGCCATCCGGCCTCCTCTTGCAGTGGGAGAACGAATACTCCTGTGGCTCTGGCTGGCTCTGCACCCTCACGAACGGCACACTGTACTTGATCGATTTGTTATCCTCTCAGTGCTCGACCTTCGACCTATACGCCCACCACCTTCGCCTGACTTTCGCCTCGGGCGAATCTCTCTGCTCCATCGCCCAGAGGAGATACTCGATGAACTCGAAGGGCTACGGCGTGACTGCCGCCGAGGAGTACATCGCCGCCCTCATCGTCTCCGTCTCGCTCTTTCGCATACATTGCCACATGGCCCTCACCGTCCTCGAAATCTCCCACTCATTGTCAAACCAAGTAAGGATCTCCTTCAACCTGCCTAACTTTGCCTGGTCGCCGCCGGTGATCTGCCTGATTCGCTGCTGCATCCTCTCCATAGATGTCCTTCTGAGTGGTCCGGTGCTAGCTTTGGAAGATGGGAGGAGAGACGGTGGTCTTGCAATAGAGAAGAGGGAGAGGCGAGACAGTGGTTTTGGAATGGAGATGATGGAGAGGACAGGGGGTGGTTTTTAAATGGAGAAGAGGGAGAGGCGAGACGGTGGTTTTGCAATGGAGATGATGGAGAGGAGAGGTTTCCCTGCCTTTCGGTCGCTGACAGGTGGGCCCCGCACTTGGTGGGACCCATGTGTCAGTGTCTCAATAGCAGGATGGGCTACGTCAGGGTATCCTCGTCCAAGGAGAGAGGAGGTGGTTTTGCAATGGAGAAGAGGGAGAGGCGAGACGGTGGTTTTGGAATGGAGATGATGGAGAGGAGAGGAGGTGGTTTTGCAATGGAGAAGAGGGAGAGGAGCGTGCGGCAGCGATTTAGGACTGGACGAGAGGGCCGGCGCGCTGTGACTGCATCAAAATCAAAATCAATTTACCCTTCAATTAAGAAAGCGACCCCACATTAACTAGTCTTTCTTTTATTCTGGGTCATAATTGACCATGATTTTCACAAATAAAATATATGTTATACGTTGCAAAAATAATATAATTTGAAAGTACATTCAGATACGAACCAAACGATACAATTTTTGGTGACATGCATTCACATTTTGCTTGTCAAATACAGTACGTGGTCAAACTTTGACCCAGAATACGCAAAACAAAAAAATACTTCCAAGACTAGCGCCGCTCCTCTCCTCTTAAACCACCACCCTCCTCTCATGTTCCAATCTAAACCCAGCGTCGCTCCTCTCCTCTTCCATTTCAAAACCACCGCCCCTCCTCTCCTATTCCAATCCAAAACCAGCGTCGGTCCTCTCCCGTTCTAATCCAAAACCAGCGCTGCTCCTCTCCTCTTACATTCAAAAGCCACCGCCGGCGAGTGAAGGTGCTGTGGAGAAGTAGATCGATGGAGGAGTACAACTGATATGTGAGGATCGCAGACGGCGACCCTGTGAAGCTAGCTAGGATGTTGGAGATACAGTCTTGGTTTGACAACAAGGACCAACTAGCGGCGACGGCGACATCCATGGCCAAATATCTGCAACAGAGCGAAAAGGCGGCGATACTCCCGAAGGGAGTCGCGCGGGAGTACATAGAGCTGCTCCTCTGGGCCATGGAGCAAACAGATTAACCGAATCCGATCGTGAGGGAGTGGTGGTGGGAGTATCGATCCCAGATGGAGCATCCACCAGAGATTGAAGGATCGAGCATCTAGAGGGTGCCATTTGTGAGGGTATCATGCCAGAGCGAGCCGGTGGAGTCTTCGTCGATCGAACCGAGCTGCAAGAGGAGAAACGCAGTTGGCCCGACGATGCTTCCCCGCCATCCTCTCCCTCGCCGTTCACATCGTCTCACGGGGCGGCTGTCTGCCGCCGAGGAATAGGAGGGGACTGCCCCCCCCCCAGCCCAATAGTCAGGCAGGTTGTGAATTGTCAGGAGGAGCTTAGGGTTGTCAGTATTTGTAGGTTGTGAATTGTGTTTTGTGTTGTGTATTTTGAGAGTACTTTCAGATATAAATGTCTTTTGAATTTCAGATTTGCAGTATTGAGCATATGAAGTATTTTATGAATTCTAGAGATGTATTTTTAGCACTTAAAAAAATGTAGTTTCATAGGAGTATAAAAGTGCAGACAATGTGATTCTCACAGAAGAAACTACAAGTTTCAGTTTCAGATAAGAAACTGCAAGTTCAGATTCAGATAAGAAACTGCAAGTTCAGATTCAGATAAGAAACTGCAACTTTCAGAGGCAGAGCATTTAATATTAACATGGCCTTTTCAAACAGGGTTAACATCATGTTGGAAGTTTTATTCATGGTCGAAAAAGGAACTACCAGCCAGTTAACATCATGTTGATCAACATTCATGCATAGCACATCTTCTTATGATCCACAGTCAAAAAGATATGCTATTTTCAAAATGCCCACACAATGTCGAGTGTGCGAAAAACAGAGAAAACGAGGGACGAAGTTTTGGCAAGTGTTGGACGTGGTGTGCATAGATGACAATGGGGACTCACATGTCAATAATGGCAGAGGCAAAAAATTGGAGATATTTTCCCTGCATCAGGTGGAATCAAACTCGGGCGGAACAATTGTCGGGTAGTGTCACTTGGCCACTGGTCTAGTTCAGTACTTTCGTTACAAATAAGGCACTGCCTTGGGTGGTCTGATCACCTCCTGCGCCTTCGTGCGCTCGCCGCAGCGCCGCTGTCTGCCGTTGTGAACATGCTGAACAAACGAGAGGAATCTGGAGAGGACTGTACGTGGAGAGGCGGACAGTCGGGACCCACCAGGTCTATGGTCGTACGCAAGCAAGTGCCTCATTGAAAAAAACTTCCTCCTAATGCTATACTGACGTTGGGGCCCACGGGTTTGTCAACATAGTTACATTTTTTTAGGTGCTTCAACGTAGGAGATAAATTCACAACAAAGCTATGGAGCTGGCGGGTAGTATCATTTATTATCACTGGGGCAGCAAGTATCCGCTGGGTTTTCGGCTGCCCCGTCTAGGCTTTGTTTTTTAACATGCGCAGCCCACGACATGCCGGTTTGTATTTTTTTGTGGGCCATCATGTATCGACCGGCCTATGCACCTCCCATCTGAGGTTTTATTTTTCCTGAAACATCGGCAGCCCAATTTATGTATTTTTTTTGAAGAAAACGCAGAGGTCTGTTCTATTTTTCTATATAAGAATAGGAACGACTGGTCCAACTTTTGTTTCCCTTCTAACTATATTATATATATTTAAATTATTTTATATGTTATTATATATTATTGTTATTGTCATCATATATTTAAAAGATACTTACATATGTAAGAAAACAATATCCCACATCTTATTAACTTATAAAAATAATTTTTTTAAAATAAAATACTGGATTTTTTTTGGCTACGAAAATCCTGGTGATTGTGTACAAAAGCTTGGTAAGATTTAAGGACCAATGTAATAATAAATCACTTATTATTTAAATATATTTATAACAAAATGCTCAGCCCATGTTTATTTTTTGATAACATTGTTGTGCCCAACCCAACATTATAATTAGAATCAGCCCAGCAAAATCGTGTATTTCGAGAAAGTGCAAATGGCCTGTAATTTTTAAGAGAAAAATAAATGGGCCGCATGGACGCTACATTATTTGTTCACCCAGCCTAGCAAATGGACTGTGATTCTATAAAAAGAGATCGAATTGACTGTAAATTCTGAAAAAATGGGTTGAATACGTGCCACATTTTTGGAGGTTGAAATGTGGGCCAATAGGTCCAAGCCAACGCAAGTCGTTGTCAACTTAGTCAACAAATGATTCTGACATCGTTAGCCGTTGGATTTACATCCAACGACCGGCATCCATCTTCAATCTCTCGTCTTCTTCCTCCAGCGCCGTCGGGACCACCTGCTCCCGCCTCCTGCTGCTAGCAGCTCTGCTTAGCACGCTTCGCTGTGAAGCGCTACCCCACCGTTGGCCAGGCCATCCCTCCATCCCTCCACACCTCCTGTTCTTCTCCACCGACTGCCGAACCACACCGCATCAGAACCAGTTAACCCTCGCACACCTCTCCATCTGCGACTCTACTCCCGCGTCTTCCCATCTCCGGCTCGTTTCCGGGGCCTCGCCGTCGTCCACCACCTTGGATGCGCTCGGCGCGGAGTAGTCAACGTGGTCAACGAATGACATCCATCGGAAGTAGACTGTGCGTGGAGAGGCTGACAGCTGGGTCCACGGCCGCACGCAAGGAAATGCCTCCTTATTACGCGCAAAATAATGATTCCTCCACCTGACAGCTGGGACCCACCGGAAGGGCCTCTGTATTTCGTGAAAAAACGTTCCCCCCGCTGACAGGTCGGATCCACCAGCTATATCTTCGCACGCAAGGAAGTGCCTCCTTATTACGCACAAAAAATGAATACCCCCCTGCTAGCTGGGACCCACCATAGTGGGCGGCTGACTTGTGGGCCTACTAAGTTGATGGGGACGGAGGGCTTTGTCAACTTAGTCAATATGAACGATTCTAGCTCCAGTGACTGTACGATGTCCATCCAATGGTGGTAGTGCTTCTTCAACCTCTGGTCTTGTTGCTTCAGCCGCCCAAACCAGCGTCGGTTGTGTCGCGTGCTCCTGCTTCCCGTCGCCGGTTGTGATGCCACGGAGGCCTCACCGCCCCCTACTACTCCCACCGCTTGCCAGGCCCTACGGCGGCGGCAGCCTCACACCATAGCCGAACCAGTGAACCCTAGTACTCCTCTCCGCTTGGGCGTCCACTGCCTCGTCTTCCCCGGCTCCGTGTCGTCCCCTTCCTAGGCCTTGTCGTCGTCCACCGCCCTAGTGCTCTCGCCGCGGCGTGGTCAACATGGTCAAGGAACGACTTCCATCGGAAGAGTACTGTACGTGGAGAGGCTGACAGCTGGGTCCACGGTCGCAGCAAGGAAGTGCTTCCTTATTTCACGGAAAATAATGATTCCTCCACCTGGCAGCAGGGACCCACCGGACGGGCCACCGTATTTCGTGAAAAAACATTTCCCCCTGACTGCTGGGACCCACCAGCTACATCTTCGCATGCAAGGAAGTGCGTCCATATTACGGGCAAAAAAATGATTCGCCCCTTGACTACTGGGACCCACCAGCTACATCTTCGCACGCAAGGAAGTGCCTGACAGTCGGTACCCACCCGGTCGAAGCGTACGTAGCATTTTCATTCTGGTCGCGAACGTGTACGTACATACTGGTCGATGTAGAGACGCGCACGTGTGGTAGTAGAGGCGCGCACGTTGCATGTACACGTACGTACAGCGGCCAGGGTGCAAGAAAGTAAATACGGCCACGTACGTACATACGGGTGGGGTCTCGAACGCCTACTCGCGCATACGTACGGCCAGGGCTCGTGTACATGGCTGTGGCTGGGTCGGAACGGAGAACTGCGTCGTCGTCGTGTTCATGGGGAGGCAACGGAATGCGTCGTGTTCATCGGGAGGCAACGGAACGCGTGCTGTTCATCGGGAGCGAACCGGCTTGGACGGAACAGGCGATGGAAACGAGGCCTGGCGTACCGCAGAATGGAGGAAACGGCCTTGTGTTCGACCGGCCATGATGGAAACGGGATCATGTTCATCGGGAGGGGTCTGGCGTACCGCAAAATGGAGGAAACGGACCTCCTACGGTCAAAACAGGGTCCTGTTGATCGGGAGGGGTGTGACGTACCGCAAAACGGAGGAAACGGACTTGTGTTGGAGCGCTACGGTCGAAATGGGGGTCTTGTTCATCGGGAGGGGTGTGGCGTACCGCAAAACGGGACTCCACGGGATAATGTTCATCTCCACCGTCGACCTCCTCCAGCCTCCACGGGCTACGGTTCATCCACCGTCGACCTCCTCCAGCCTTGTCGGGGGGATGAACCCCGGGCAGGCAACGGAACTCGGATCCTGGGCCAGCGTCGCCCCTCAAGACGGTGCACGCTTGGCCGGGTCGCTCAACCCGGCCAAGCCCCGCAACCCGGCCAAACCCTTCGACCCGTCCCAACGATGGGCCCGGACGGCCGGACGCGGCACACCAAGACTTCTCCGGCAAGTCGGCTCCCCCTTGGCGTGTTCCTCAACCCGGCCAAGGGTCAGCTCCCATCCCATCCAGTCCGTACGATGGGACGAGCCTCCACCAAGACTTCTCCGGCAAGCCAGCTCCCCCTTGGCGTGTCCCTCAACCCGGCAAAGGGTCAGCTCCCGTCCCATCCAAGTCGTACGATGGGACTAGTCTCCACCAACCGACCGAAGCTACAGTGCCCCGCCCATGCCTCAGCTCAGTCAGAGCGTGGCAAAAGTGCCCCTCACCTACCCGCTGACCAAGGCTGGCGTGGCAACAGTGCACCGGTCGTCATCCCTGACGCCAGCAAGCGGCGACCCGACGGGGAACCACTGTAGCCGATCCAACCCAGCTATCCCCTGACGACCAACAGGACGGCGAAACAGTGCCCCTACAAGCGTAGGCCTGGCGAAGAACCACTGTAGCCCACTCAACCCAGCTACCTCCTTACAACCGATAAGACGACGCATGGCGCCCCAAGGCGCGCGGGGCCCGCGCCTGGAGAACCCGGCTAGCCCTGACACCCGACGGGTCCCAGCACCGGGTTCCCAGACACTGACGACCCGGCCCCATGGCCGTGAATACATTACCATTATACCCCTGGGGTTGGCCTATAAAACCCCCCAGGAGCCCTCATGCACGGGGCAATCAAGCAAGCACCATAGATCACACACGGATAGGGAAGTAAGCAACACACACACACACCAGGAGAGGGAGCGGCCTAAGCCTTGGCCCGCCTTCCTCCTCCCTCCATACAGCTCAAGGAGCAACTCTGTACTGTTACATTGCAGTCGATCTCGGCAGGACTAGGGGTGTTATCTCTCCGGAGAGCCCCGAACCTGGGTATGTCTTGCGTCCCGCGCTCGCTCATGCCAACCTCGCCTCTGGAGCCCACCAGTTCCCTCGAGCCTCCTCCTATCTTTAGCCATCCCTTGGCATCTGCCGTGTGCCCACCACGACAAGCCTCCACCTGCGATTGTTCATCCACGGGCTCCTGTTCATCCAGCCTCCACCGCGCGCTCTTCCACCGGCTACTGTTCAACCAGCCCTCTCCATGGGGGTCCTGTTCAACCACCCCTCCACGGGCTACTGTTCATCCAGCCCTCCATCGGCTACTATTCAACCAGCCCTCCACCAGCTCCTGTTCAACCAGCCCTCCATGGGGTCCTGTTCATCTAGCCCTCCACGGGGTCCTGTTCATCCACCGGATCGATCGATCGGGGGTACTGTTCATCCAGCGACAACGGCCTCTACTACCACGGGTTCCTGTTCATCCAACCCCCACCGGGAACTATTCATCCAAACCCCCCAACAACGCTCACTGTTCATCCAGAGGCAGCATCGATCGGCTTCAGTTAGCAGCAGTAGCGAAGGAATCGCTCGATCGGGTTCAGTTAACAGCCATCGATCGATCGCTCGGGTTCAGTAACGCGTAGCCTGCAGTGCAATCGCTCGGGTTCAGTAACGCGTAGCCTGCAGTGCAATCGCTCGGGTTCAGTTAGAGCCCAACGCCTCGGTCGGGTTCAGTTAGAGCGCAACGCCTCGCACACATGCGTGTACGTATGAGAGAAACGCGCATCGCTCGGCCCCCGAACACCCACCGTAACCGGGAACTCCCCCGATATTTTCCTCGCCCTCGCTTCTACCACGGTTTTCTTCGTCATGAACGGCCCAAAGAATGTCATGCAGCTGCGTCTCCGGCCTACCCCGGACGAAAAGCCCATTTTCTGTCATGATTTTTTGTCATAGAGGTAGGAGCCCACCACATCTATGATGATACCGGGTTTTGTCACAATTATCGTCATAGAAGTGTCATAAGTATGACAGAAAAAAAAATTGTTCGGCCCAAAATGTCACGGATGTGTCTTTTTTTTGTAGTGCAGCCCCTCATACTCCGCAGTGTTGTTCGTCGATCTCTCCCGGGGAAAGTGCATTTGGACTACGTACTTGAGGTGCTCCCCAGTGGGTGCGACAAGCAACACCAGCACCGGCGCCTTGCAGCGAGAAAGCCCCATCAAAGTACATAATCCAGTCGCGGCTTGTTTCCTTGCCGGGGAGAGTGGTCTCTTGAATTTCTTCGTCAGGCGTTGAGGTCCATTCTGCGATGAACTCCACCAAGATTCTGCTCTGGATTGTCGAAGTGCTTTCAAACCTAAGACCAAAGCTTGACCGTTCCAACGCCCATTCCACAATCCTTCCGGTTGCATCTGGGTTGTGCAAGATCCGTTGCAATGGGAAGCGAGTGATGACGGTGATCTCATGTGCTTGAAAATAGTGACATAGCTTCCTCGAGGCCATAAGGAAGCCGAAGAGCAACTTCTGCACACCGGAGTATCTCGATCTAGCCCCCTGCAAGAGGGAGTTGACAAAGTAAACTGGGTGCTGCATCATCTTCTTCCTCTGTATCACTTCGTTTGCTTGTGCAGATCCTGCCTTGCCAGCACCAGACTCTGTCGGGGCTCCCGCCTTGTCGGCGCCAGTCTCTGCCGGGGTCCTACCTTGCCGACACCAGACCCTGCCGGGGGGAGCTCTGGCTCGTCATCCGACAGTCTTGCCACTGCTACCGCCTCTTCATCAACCTCCCTCTGCGCTACCAGCGCAGCACTGACCACTTGATTCGTTGGCGCTAGATATAGCAGCAACGGCTCTTGCGGTTTAGGTGCAACTAGTATTGGCGTAGAGGAGAGGTACCCCTTCAAATCTTGCAGCGCTGCCTCGGCCTTTGGGGTCCATTTCATTGGCCCTGCCTTTTTCAAAATCTTGAAAAAGGGGAGCGCGCGCTCAGCAGATTTGAAGATGAACCTACTCAAAGCAGCAACGCATCCAGCAAGCCGACGCACATCTTTGACTCGCCTTGGTGCCTCAATCTGCTCAATTGCCTTGATCTTGTCGGGGTTCGCCTCGATCCCACGTTGAGACACAAAGAACCCGAGAAGTTTGCCGGATGGGACACCGAACACACACTTCTCAGGGTTGATCTTGAGGTTGATCTTGCGCAAATTTGCAAATGTTTCTTCCAAATCTTGCACGAGTGTTGCCCTGTCCTTGGTTTTGACCACTGTGTCATCAATGTAAGCTTCCGTATTTCTATGGAGCTGGGGCTCAAAACCAATCTGGACCGCTCTTGCAAATGTCGAACCAGCACTTTTCAACCCGAAAGGCATTCGTATAAAACAATACGTACCACATGGGGTGATAAAGGCGGTCTTCTCTTCATCTTCCTTCGTCATAAATATTTGGTGGTATCCTGAATAGGCGTCAAGGAACGACAGGAGGTCACACCCGGTAGTGGAGTCCATGATCTGGTCAATGCGCGACAAAGGGAAAGGATCCTTTAGGCAGGCTTTATTGATATTTGTATAATCAATGCACAGCCTCCACTTCCCATTTGCCTTGCACACCACCACCGGATTGGCCAACCATGTTGGGTGGAGCACTCCTCTGACCAAGCCTGCCGCTTCCAACTTCCTAATCTCCTCGATGATGAACTCTTGCTGCTCCAAAGCTTGCTTCCTGACCTTCTGCTTGACGGGCCGCGCATGAGGACACACAGCAAGGTGGTGCTCAATCACATCCCTAGGAACGCCGGGGATGTCAGATGCTTGTCATGCAAACACATCGACATTCGCCCACAGGAAGGCGACGAGCGCGCTTTCCTATTTGTTGTCGAGGGTGGAGCTTATAGTGAAAGCTCCGCCCGTGCCGTCCTCCGTGACGGGCACCTTCTTGGTCTCTGGTGGTGCAACCCTGAATTTCTTGCTCTTGCCGGTGGAGCTTTCTGGCACGTCCTCAATGGGAACGCAGCACTCTGAGGAGGCGCGTTTGCCGGAGTGGGTGCAAGAGGCTTGGCCAGGGCCAGAAGCCTTGCCGGCGACTAAGGTCTTGCCGGTCTTCATCCCCTCGGGGGCTCCGGCCAGAAACCTCCCGGTAGAGCTGGTTGGCATAGATGAGTGCATCCTTCTTGTCGGAGCCGACATTGATGATGCTCATCGGGCCGGGCATCTTCAGCGTGTTGTAGTCATAGTGTGATGCTGCCATAAACTTGGCCAGTGTTGGACGGCCAAGGATCCCATTATACGGCAACGGGATCTTGGCTACATGAAAAACGATCTTCTCTATCCTATAGTTCAGCTCACCACCAAATGTGTCTGGTAGTGTGATCTTACCCTTGGGCTAGCTTCTCCCTAGATTGATCCCTAGAAACGTGCCCGTCTCCTCGAGATCTCCCTTTTGGATTTGCAACCTCTTGATCACCTGGGGCAAGATCAAGTTCAGACCGGCCCCACCGTCAACTAGCATTTTCGTCACCTTGAGGTTGCGAATTGTTGGCAAAACCAACAACGGCAAGCACCCGACCGCGGTCGTGCGATCAGGGTGATCCTCGGCATCGAAAATGATAGGCGTGTTGGACCATTTCAGTGGCTTCTGGGCATCGATCGATGGCTCTGTCGCATTGATCTCACGCGCCCACTGTTTAAGCTGGCGGTGAGAAGGATGCAACGAGGGCCACCATCGATGCACATGGCTTCTGTGGCCTTTTGAAATTCTTGGTCACTAGACTCGCCGTCCTCTTCATGGTCATCATCTCCCTCGTTCTTGCCGCGGCCTCGAGCAGGCCTCTCTTGTTACTTTTCCTTGCCGCGCTTCTTGCCAGATCCCTCAAAAGCTGGCGGTCGTAAACTGAAATTAACGACCTTGTTCGTGATATGTAAAAGGTCGTTGATTCTTTGACCAAAATTTTGGTCACTAGCAGCCTCCCCACGCCACGTAGGATCCAGCGTGGCAAGCTGACGTGGATAAGATTCAGCCCGGTTGAATTGGGTGTCTATATGGGCCGAGTCCATTAATTCAGCCTTTTTAATATATATTTTTCTGTTAATTTTCGCTAGCTACATGGGCCTAGCCCAACAATTTGGCCTTTTATATTCTAGAATGCAGAATTTGCAGCAGGTCCCACTTGTCATGCTTAGCTCAAAATTGGTCCCACACATTAGAAATTTCGAAATGTGTCAAACAACCATTATAACTCCGACCAAACTTGTCAGGTTCCCATTTCACAGGTATTCAAATCACATACACAATCATTGTTTCGAACAGACGAGAGAGCAAATGAAATTGGTCCAAAACAATACTACATTAATCTATTACAATAGTTAAAGAATATTACAACCCAGATATGCCTACTACTGCCTACAACTACAACACATAATATGCTATTCTTTGCTGATATGCTTCACAGCTTCGGACATGGATTCGCACTTCACCTGTGCAAAAAATAAGAATGAACATATAAGAATAAGAATAGGTACAGAACATTAAACAGTAGCCAATGAGGGATCCAATAACTTATAATCAAGAATTGATAGCAAATGCCATGTACATAAATAGTATGACTAACACTAACCAGTATGCATTCATGGAGTGACTAAAATGTTCTCACTAGCTAGGAATTTTTTTGGTATATAATATACTGACATGTGCAACTCTCTAAATTGATCATAGAAATGAAAACTGTAAGAATGAGTTTTAGAATCCAGGCATGTCAAATTTTAAGCACCAGCAGAATAGATCTAACAAACCAGACCATGATCATCATGCATCGGGATTTATGGTTCTAGCAAAACAGTAAAGAGATGGACATACACGCATCAAGCATACTAGCTACTACATCACCATTCTCGTGACCAGACATCACCATTCACTAATAATTCCCATTGGGAGATCAAACTATGCATCCAACAAGCTACAGCAACAGGGAATGCAGAAAAATTATGACCTGAGATGACGAATCAACTGGGTGCATCTAAATTTGAACAACCACGGCAAGACAACAACCGCATACTAATGCGGCGAATCAAATCTGCACGCAGGAGCAGCCGTTCGTGGCATCCACATGAGGACGCGCAACATCAAGAACATGGCGCATGACAGCAACAGACCTAGAGATCTAGGACGGAGGGAGGGGGGAGCTTACACTTGCGGATGCGGGCGGCCGGGTAACCGCACGAGGAGCAGGTGCTCTTCTGGAGGTGGAAGCTGCAGAGGCCGCAACGGATGCAGAATTGAAGAGGGCCCTCATGTAGCAGTAGCAGCAGCAGCATGAAGAATTAAAGACCGACCAACAGAGCCTACAATGCAAACAGAGAGGCGTGAGGAAACTGAATCCAATCACATCAAATCAAATCAAGCTGCTGCACCTTGACCTTGAGGAAAACAAACCTCATCTCAGGGAAGAATAAGAAGAAAAATATATGGCTGCTGCTCCATGACCATGACCTTGAATTGTTGCTGCTGCACCAGATCGAGGAGGAAGAAGACCTGCAAAAAAAGCAATAACTAGCAATGCACAAGCATGAATTCATGGAAGGACGGATGCAAGGCCAAACATCCAGCATACTGTTTCTTAATGCCCCAGCTACTTAAAAACCCATGGTAGTTCTAACCATATTAAACTAAAGGACAAAGTGAAGTCATGATGAATTGATAGTTCCATCTTATAAAGCTTTCTGTTTAGCATATCCTAAATCACAGTCTATCTACCAATATATGAACTCTTTAGTTTTCAGAACCGAGGCTCACATATTTGGACTGATTTGTACACAGCCAAGAAAAACTTCTTACAAATAAATTCATGAAAGCATATCATCCTTTCAGTCCCTCACCATTATCTCCTAGTAGTATTACAGACAAACTAAATTTTACATAGGGAGGTTCAGATTATCTTCACTGTATTTTTAGTATTTTTTTTTACTTGAGACAAACTAAATGCTAATATCAATGAAAACAAGACTTGAACAGAAATAGCTATTGAAGAAACACGTTTATAAGATAGAATGAAAATGATTTACACCACAACATATAGTTCACATGTACTGGAGCTATCACAGAGACTACAGAACACACATAATGGTTCAGGTTACACTAATAAACAAAATTATACAAGCGACTAGACTAGTATCACAGATCTACAGAGTAGTACTAAACAGCTAAAAATAAGTAGTAGAAGTACCTAGTACAGGGAGCAAGTACTCTTAAAATCTGAATCTTACAGACTTATACAACACCGGGAAATTCAGAGAAGAAAGGGACAAAGAGAGATTACAGGAGGAGGTCGAGGATTATGCAAATTAACTGCCATGTTCCTAATGGACCCCTGCCTGTCCCCAAATTCGGGACTCGCTCACTTTCATATATACAAAACTGGGAGGTAGTTGTCTGTCCTCTTCCCAAATTTGGGACTCGCTGTTCAGGCATCCTATAATACAGCAATATATGCCCAGACAAGAAGTTGAAAAAATACTTAGAAAGAACTTTCACTTAAAAAGACACCCTGCCTATAATACTAGCTATACAAGCCCAGACAATGTGTTAAAAAATTCAGACAATGTGCCCAGTGATACTAGCTATATATGCCAGCCCTTGATTTCTGAACAAGGGTCCAATGATGCCTAACTTGCACAGGTAAACTACTAGCAGCCTGATGCTTGGAGATGCATGCAGTAGGCTGGTGCTGTAACTTCAAAAAGAAACGGCACGGAGCGCATCATGCAGTAACTTTGAAAGTCGAAAAGCTAAGATAACAACTAGATCTGCAGGGTCGTAGTTACTAGTTAGGCAGCTAGCTACAGGTGGATAGATAGATCACATGCGATCGCGGTCTTGGCTGGCTGCTGCCAGCTAGGCGCTGGGCGAAGCAGGCAATATGCATGGTGAGGGGAGGAGCAGCAGAGGCGGCAGCGGCCAGTGGGAGTCGCGCGGGGCACCAGGCACGGCCGCCCCTCTGTCTGGTGGGAGGCGTGGTGTGAGGAGGCTGGTGCTGATGGCGGCGGTGGCTGGAGATGGTGGCGCTGGTGGAGTGGTGGATGGAGGGGTGACGGAGGCGGCTCACCTCTCCTCGCCGCCGCCGGAGGAAGCAGAATGGTGGCCACACGTCGTGCACCTGCGCGTCTACCAAATTGAATCGAAGAGAACGAACATCATCAGCCTTCCAAATCAAATCGAAACGAAAAGAGGAAGAGACCACGTCCTGCACCTGCTTGGTCTGCCGGCGCGTGGCTGCGGGAGCCGTGGCGGATCTGAACCTGCTCGAGATGGTGGGTAGGTCGGAGCCCGGGGTTGGGAGGCGGTTATGGTGAAGGAGAGCTCGCCGACGGCGGTGCCTAGAAGGAGAAGGCGCCACGACCGTGGTGCCGCCCTAGCCGAGGCCGTGACGAAGGGGGACGTCGGCGAGGTGCAGAGCCCGAAGGAGCAGCGAACAGTGAAGGAGTCATGGCACAGCGTTGCATCAAGTGCTCGGAACGGCGGCGGGGATGTCGGCGAGCGCGACGCGGAGCAGGTAGGGAAGGCGCTCGGAGGGGAAGACGAAGAGGACGAGAGCGCGACACGGAGCCGGTAGGGGAGGATCTCGGAGGGGAAGATGAAGACGACGAGAGCGCGGCGGTCGGCGCCGGCGGGTGGTCGGCTGGGTCAGCGGTGGGTGGGTGAATCAGATCTAGGGATCGAGGGGGTAGCGGCGGGGGATCGGAGCTGGGGATCGAAGGGAGGGTGGGTTGGTGTGGCTGGCGGCGGGGGATCGAATCTGGGAGGTCGAGGGGAGGGTGGGTGGGTGGGTTAGGGTATTTGTTTTTCGGGAGAAGCTCGACCGTTGGATGAGTGCGCGATGGATGGCTCAGATTGCATTCAATTTGGTGATCCGCGTGAAGGCGGTTCCTCGCGTCTCATTGGCCGGTTGTTTCCCAATTGAATTCTCAAAAATTTAGACCTAGATCTATGATGTTTTTAAAAAAACATAACAATGGCAAAGTTTGTCAAAATGATCTTGTATTTTGCATAAGTTTGCATCATGGAATGGCAAACAATATTGCCAAATAGAGCTTTCATTTTCTTTGCACAAAAAATCATTTTCCATTTTCCGAGTGCATAATATGGTTTTTTGTGAATAACCTACCAAATATTTGTTCCAAAATAGCACCACTCTATTTTTCAAAAATATTAGAACACTTTATGTAAAATTTCTTGTATTTGGCATATTTCCAAGATTCAACCACTATTTGAGGGAGGGAGAGGACGACGCGACACGGGTGGTGGTAGTCAGGCGCCGTCTGTGGCGGCGGCGAGGAGATGGGGACGACCAGACGAGGGAGGATGAGTGCATCTTGAAATGGCAAACAACGTTGCCTAAGAAAGATTTAACCTTTTTTTTTGACAAAAAAATCATTTTCCATTTTTCGAGTGCCGAAAATGAGTTTTTTTGTGAAGGACCTGCCATATATTTGTTGCAAAATTGGACAAAATTAATTTTCTAAAATACTAGGTCATATTTAATGCACAATTGACCAAATGGTTGGGTGTCCAAAGTTTTGATCCACCTCTCGCGAAAAAGACAAATTTCTGTCGATTTAGTAGGAAACAAATCAAATTTGAACTGCAGCTGCCTCATAGTTTGCTCTTTATTTTTCCCAAAAATCATTTCTAGGTACTTAAGTATCTATTTAATCAGAGAAACACCAAAAAAAACCAAGATTCAACCACTAGCTAGGAACGGTCATTCCCGCCGTTTTCACCGCATTTTGAAACGGGCATAAAAAAATAAAAAATAAAAAAATTGGAAAACATCTGCATTGTGTCATTATATGTGACCAAGTTACCAGAAAAATAATAAACTTGTAATACAACAGTTCTTTAAAACAGTGTTCTCAGAAATGAGCTATCATGTGTGAAGATTCATGGCTTCCAACCCAAATGCTCAATCTTATGGCCACATTCATGGCATAGTTGTTTCAAATGATCTAATATTGTGCACACGGGTGCATGTTGGAATGGAAAACAATGTTGCCTAAGGAAGTTTTCATTTCCTTTGGACGAAAAAATCATTTTCCATTTTTTGACTGCCCAAAATGAGGTTTTTTGTGAAGAACCTACCAAATAATTGTTGCAAAATTGGACCAAATCATTTTTCTAAAATACTAGGCCATATTTAATGCACAAATGACCAAATGGTTGGGTGTAAAAAGCTTTTATCCACCTCTGGTGAAAAAGACAAATTTCCGCCGTTTTAGTTGGAAGCGGGTAAAATTTGAACTGCGGATGCCTCATAGTTTGCTATTTATTTTTTCCAAAAATCATTTCTAGGTACAAAAGTATCTATTTAATCAGGGAAACACCAAAAAAATTCCAAGATTCAACAACTAGCTAGGAACAGTCATTCCTACCGTTTTGACCGCATTTTGAAACGGGCTTAAAAAATTCAAAAAAATCAAAAAATTGGAAAACCTTCGCATTATGTCATTATATGTGACCAAGTCACCGAAAAAAATAAACTTGTAATACGGCAATTATTTTAAAAAAGTGTTCTCAGAAATGAGCTATCATGTGTGAAGATTCATGGCTTTCAAGCCAAATGATCAATCCTATGGCCACATTCATGGCATAGTTTGTTCAAATGATCTCATATTGTGCACAAGGGTGCATCTTGGAATTCCAAACAATGTTGCCTAAGGGATTTTTTATTTTCTTTGCACGGAAAATTCATTTTCCATTTTTCAAGTGCCCAAAATGAGGTTTTTTGTGAAGGAACTACCAAATAATTGTTGTAAAAATAGACCAAATCAATTTTATAAAATACTAGGCCATGTTTAATGCACAATTGACAAAATGGTTGGGTGTAAAAAGTTTTTATCCACCTCTGGTGAAAAAGACAAATTTCCGCCGATTCAGTAGGAAGCGGGTCAAATTTGAACTGCAGCTGCCTTATAGTTTGCTCTTTATTTTTTTCCAAAAATCATTTATAGGTACATAAGTATCTATTTAAGCATAAATACATGTTTTGGTGGTGATACGTCGAGGTTTGGACGGTGGCCCAGGGCCCCAACTCCAAAGCGCGTAGACTCACATGCCCGTCGCGTGGTCACCGCCTGACCGTGGCGTTGCCATGCTTTCTAGGCAGCCTAGGCATGCCTAGTAGGTTGGGCACTCCCCAGGTAGATGCTTGGAAGACAATAACAGCAGAATAATCTCACTAGGAGACCGAACTATGCTCAAACATGAATTAGCAGCCAAGTGCTTGATTAGCGGTACGAGAAATTCACAAGGCCAATGGGCCTGAGTTTTGGCTTAGGATGATCATCTACTAGGGATACTGTTTTGGCAAATTTTTAGCACAAATGAAGGAGTTTGGATGGCACTTGCTTTGCAAAGTACCACATCTGGCAGAAATATGGATATTGAAGCTGGGCTCAAATGGATAAGTGGATTGAGCTGAAAGTTTGTGGAGTATGGTAATTTGGGAATAGTAAAGCACTGTAAAAAGTTTGTACCATTTGGATAATCCTAGCTTGTACTTCCTTCACAAAGCTTCTCTTTGGATAGAAACTTTAGAATTTACCGAGGAAGATTTAATAGGCAAATGGAGCTGAATATTGGAATGTGGCAATGATTTGTATATGTAAGATGGCACAAAAAGTTTGAGGACAATAGGAGGTGTCTAGATAGCACTTGCTTTGCAATGTGCCAATTTGGACAGAAAATAAAAATTGAAGTTGGGCTTATATAGATGATTGGATTATGCTTAAATTTGGTGTAGGGGGTTTCTATAGTCAGGGGTAATGTCTTGGTAAATTTTCAGCAATTATAAAACAATATAAAATATAGTTGCTTCACAAACTGAAAATATTACCAGAAACAAAGATTCGATGGTGAGCTCACATGTATTGTTAGATAGTGCTAAACTTTTGTGTAGAGCTATGACTTTGGCATATAGAATATGTGGAAAAAATTCAACTCATTACGATATTACTATATTGTACTTCCTTCACAAAGCTTCTAGGTGAATAGAAACTTTGGAAATTTGCCGAGGAAGATTTACTAGGAAAATAGAGCTGAATATTGGCATGTGGAAATGATTTGGGTATGGAAGATTGACCAAAAATTTTGAGGGCTATACGAGTGGTATAGATAGCACTTGCTTTGCAATGTGCCAATCTGGACAGAAAATAAAAAAAGAAGTTGGGCTCACATAGATGATTTGATTGAGCTGCAATTTGGAGGAAGGTGATAATTTCGGCATATGAAGGCACTGTATAAATTTCATGCCATTTGGATGTGCATAGCTAGTACTTCCTTCACAAAGCTTCTAGCTGAACAAAAACTTTGGAAATTTGCCGAGGAACATTTACTAGGCAAATGGAGCTGAATTTTTTCATGAAGCAATGATTTGGATAGGAAAGATTGCCCAAAAAGTTTGAGGTCAATCCAATATATATAAATAGCACTTCATTCACAAAGTGTTGTTCTGAACAGAATAGGAAAATGAATATTGTTGAATTATATTTGAACTAGGTGAGGAAGGTTTTTTACATATTTGACGAAGATATGGTCCAAAGAATTTATGAGAATTTTTTGGGAATAACAGAAATATAGGTTGCTTCACAACCTAGGGCAAAATTGACACATGAACATGACACATAGGCAAAACTGATGAGGTGGCGCCTAGTCATAGCAATAAGTACCAATGCATCCACGTTCACAACCTCATGACCATTTATATTGGTCGTAATCAGGTAGAAATAAGGTCATGGACCACTCTTTTCTGCTTTATGACCATTTGGTGTAAGGCAATTTCAGGGTTTGTGCCCTTCCAAGCGAAATGACCGTCGATTTACGACCAATTCAGCTGGGGTCACTAAGAGAAGGTCACTAGTTGACATATTGCTTGTAGTGTTTGATGTATGTCTTGCTATGAATACCCATGGTGACAATGGGGTATCGTATTATTCACTTGATATATGTTTTGGCACTCATCTCGCGGATTCCCGAGGTGACATTGGGGTAATCTATGCATAGGGGTCGATGCACGTTCTTGTCTTTGTTTCTCTGGTTGAAATATTGGGGCACACTTTGAGGTTCTTTGTGTTGGATTGAGTATTATGAATCTGAAATTGTTTGATGCGTATCGTATAATCAACTCACGGATACTCGCGGTGACATTGGAGTATCTAGGTGACATTAGAGTTGTTGATGTGTATCATATGGTGTTATTTTAGTACGAACTCTTGGATAGATCGGACGGAAAGTATAGCTTTGTGTTATTTTAGTACGAACTCTTGAATAGATCAAACAGAAAGAATAGCTTTGAGGTGGTTTCGTACCCTACAAACAATTTCTTCTTATGTTCTCTGCTAGATAAGAACTTTGGAGTGATTCTTCATCGCACGTTGATGGATGGTTATATGATCCAATTAGATTAGCATTGTTGAGAGATTGCACCAGCGAAAGTACGAACCCTAGGCCTTATTTTCAAGCATTTCAACACTGTTTGTGCTTCGTTTTATCAATTGTTACCTCGCTATTTTTTATTTTTCTTATTACAAAAACCAATATCTACTATCCATATTACACTTGTATCACCATCTCTTTGTCGAACTAGTGCACCTATACAAATTACCATTGTATATGTTGTGTTGGGGACACAAGAGACCTTTTGTAATTTGGTTGCAGGGTTGTTTGAGAGAGACCATCTTCATCCTGCACCTCCCACGGATTGATAAACCTTAGGTCATCCACTTGAGGGAAAATTGCTACTGTCCTAGAAAACTCCGCGCTTCGAGGCCCAACACGAGTCTACAAGAATAATGTTGCGTAGTAGACATCAGGGGGCTCCGAGGGGAGCACAACCCACCTGGGCGCGCTTGGGGCCGCAGGCGCGCCCTGGTGGGTTGTGCCCACCTCGGGGCCTCCCGCACCGCCTCTTTGCTCTATAAATACCCCAATATTCTAGAAACCCTAGGGGAGTCGACGAAAATCAATTCCAGCCGCCGCAAGTTCCAGAACCACCAGATCCAATGTAAACACCGTCATAGAGGGGTTCATCATCCTCATTGGTGCCTCTCCGATGATGCGTGAGTAGTTCATTGTAGACCTACGGGTACGTAGTTGATAACCCACAAGTATAGGGGATCGCAATAGTTTTCGAGGGTAGAGTATTCAACCCAAATTTATTGATTCGACACAAGGGGAGACAAAGAATATTCTCAAGTATTAGCAGTTGAGTTGTCAATTCAACCACACCTGGATAACTTAATATCTACAGCAAAGTATTTAGTAGCAAAGTAGTATGGAAGTGACGGTAATGGTGGCAAATGTAACAGTAGCAGTTTTGTAGTAATTGTAACAGTGGCAACAGTAAAGTAACTAAGCAAAGATCAATATGTGAAAAGCTCGTAGGCAATGGATCAGTGATGGATAATTATGTCGGATGCGATTCCTCATGCAACAGTTATAACATAGGGTGACACAGAACTAGCTCCAGTTCATCAATGTAATGTAGGCATGTATTCCAAATATAGTCATACGTGCTTATGGAAAAGAACTTGCATGACATCTCTTGTCCTACCCTCCCTTGGCAGCGGGGTCCTATTGGAAACTAAGGGATATTAAGGCCTCCTTTTAATAGAGTATCGGACCAAAGCATTAACACTTAGTGAATACATGAACTCCTCAAACTACGGTCATCACCGGGAGCGGTCCCTATTATTGTCACTTCGGGGTTTCCGGATCATAACACATAGTAGGTGACTATTGACTTGCAAGATAGAATCAAGAACTCACATATATTCATGAAAACATAATAGCTTCAGATCTGAAATCATGGCACTCGGGCCCTAATGAGAAGCATTAAGCATAGCAAAGTCATAGCAACATCAATCTTAGAACATAATGGATACTAGGGATCAAACCCTAACAAAACTAACTCGATTACATGGTAGATCTCATCCAACCCATCACCGTCCAGCAAGCCTACGATGGGATTACTCACGCATGGCGGTGAGCATCATGAAATTGGTGATGGAGGATGGTTGATGATGACGATGGCGACAGGTTCCCCTCTCCGGAGTCCCGAACGGACTCCAGATCAGCCCTCCCGAGGAAGATTTGGGCTTGGCGGCGGCTCCGTATCGTAAAACATGATGAATCCTTCCCTCTGGTTTTTTTCTCCCCGAACGTGAATAAATAGAGTTGGAGTTGAGGTTGGTGGAGCTTCAAGGGGCCCACGAGGCAGGGGGCGCGCCCCCCACCCTCGTGGACAGGGTGTGGGGCCCCTGGCCTTGATTCTTTCGCCAGTATTTTTAATATATTCCAAAAATATTCTCCGTGAAGTTTCAGGTCATTCCGAGAACTTTTATTTCTGCACAAAAATAACACCATGGCAATTCTGCTGAAAACAGCGTCAGTCCGGGTTAGTTCCATTCAAATCATGCAAGTTAGAGTTGAAAACAAGGGCAAAGGTGTTTGGAAAAGTAGATACGATGGAGACGTATCAACTCCCCCAAGCTTAAACCTTTGCTTGTCCTCAAGCAATTCAGTTGACAAACTGAAAGTGATAAAGAAAAACTTTTACAAACTCTGTTTGCTCTTGTTGTTGTAAATATGTAAAGCCAGCATTCAAGTTTTCAACAAAGATTATGAACTAACCATATTCACAATAACATTTAGGTCTCATGTTTACTCATATCAATGGCATAATCAACTAGCGAGCAATAATAATAAATCTCCGATGACAACACTTTCTCAAAACAATCATAATATGATATAACAAGATGGCATCTCACTAGCCCTTTCTGAGATCGCAAAACATAAATGCAGAGCACCCTTGAAGATCAAGGACTGACTAGATATTGTAATTCATGGTAAAAGAGATCCAGTCATAGTAATACCCAATATAAATCAATTACAATGCATGCAAATGACAGTGGTGCTCTCCAACTGGTGCTTTTTAATAAGAGGATGATGACTCAACATAAAAGTAAATAGATAAGCCCTTCACAGAGGGAAGCAGGGATTTGTAGAGGTGCCAAAGCTCGATTTTGAAACAGAGATAAATAATATTTTGAGCGGCATACTTTCATTGTCAACATAACAACCGAGAGATCTCGATATATTCCATGCTACACACATTATAGGTGGTTCCCAAACAGAATGGTAAAGTTTATACTCCCCCACCACCAACAAGCACACTCCATGGCCATCGGAAACAACGGGGTACCGTCCATACCAACAACAGTCCTGGGGGAGTTTTGTTTAATTATTTTGATTTGGTTTGAGCATGGGACTGGGCATCCCGGTGACCAGCCATTTTCTCGTGAGTGAGGAGCGAAATCCACTCCTCTTGAGAATAACCCGCCTAGCATGGAAGATACAGACAGGCCTAGTTGATACATGAGCTATTCGAGCATACAAAACAGAATTTCATTTGAAGGATTAGAGTTTGGCACATACAAATTTACTTGGAACGACAGGTAGATACCGCATATAGGAAGGTATGGTGGACTCATATGGAATAACATTGGGGTTTATGGAAGTGGATGCACAAGCAGTATTCCCGCTTAGTACAAGTGAAGGCTAGAAAAAGACTGGGAAGCGACCAACTAGAGAGCGACAAGAGTCATGAACATGCATTAAAATTAATCAACACTGAGTGCTAGCATGAGTAGGATATAAATCACCATGAACATAAATATCATGGAGGCTATGTTGATTTTGTTTCAACTACATGCGTGAACATGTCCCAAGTCAAACCACTTGAATCGTTCAAAGGAGGATACCACCCTATCATAGCACATCACAACCATTTTAATAGCATGTTGGCATGCAAGGTAAACCATTATAAACTCCTAGCTAATCAAGCATGGCATAAGCAACTATAATCTCTAATTGTCATTGCAAACATGTTTCATTCATAACAGGCTGAATCAAGAATGATGAACTAATCATATTTACAAAACAAGATAGGTCGAGTTCATACCAGCTTCTCTCATCTCAATCAGTCCATCATATATCGTCATTATTGCCTTTCACTCGCACGACCGAACGGTGTGTATAATAATAATAGTGCACGTGCATTGGACTAAGCTGAAATCTGCAAGCATTTAATTCAAGGGAGAAGACAAGGTAATATGGGCTCTTGGTTAAATCAACAATAATGCATATAAGAGCCACTCAACATTTTCATCATGGTCTTCTCCTCTCGATCCCCAAACAAAAGAAAAGAAATAAAACTATTTACACGGGAAAGCTCCCAACAAGCAAAAGAAGAACGAGAAATCTTTTTGGGTTTTCTTTTAATTACTACTACTACAAGCATGGAAAGTAAACTAGCTAAAAGCTACAACTAATTTTTTGGGTTTTTCTTAAGGTTTTTCAAACACACAAGAAGAAGGCACAAAAAAATAAACTAGCATGGATAGTACAATGAAAAAGTATGAGCACCGACAACTAGAGTGAGTGTGTGAACATGAATGTAATGTCGGTGAGAAATATGCACTCCCCCAAGCTTAGGCTTTTGGCCTAAGTTCGTCTAGGCCCACGGATGTCCTGGAGGATATCCAAAGCTGTAACTGGGGTCGTACTGAGATGCAGCCGCTTCTGCATCATGAGCTGCAGCTTGGAGGCGAGCTGCCTCCGTCCTCCTCTTGTACTCCTCCCTGGTTATAACATATCTCCTTTTTGGCCGAAAGTCAAAGAAAGTAGGAGCAGGGAGAGTAATATGGGCAGCGTGACGTCTGTCAAAGATTAGTCGGTACTGGAGAGGCTGTTCGTTCCTATCAACAAACTGATGACAGACCATAGCATTATAATCTAGATAAGCAGGAGGCAACTCTATATCATATCCACGTATGGGTTCCTCAAGAAAAATTAGCTAGACGGGTTGCATAAATTCCCCCAAACAAATCTCCACTAAGGCTGTTATTATGCAACCTTCGTGCAACAATAGCTCCCAAGTTATATTGTTTATCTCCTAATACAGCACTCTTGAGGACACTAAGATCGGGAACGCACATGTGACATGCCTCACCCTTACCGTTAATACATCTACCTATAAAGAGAGCAAAATAATGTATGGTAGGAAAATGAATGCTCCCTATGGTAGCTTGTGTGATTTCTCTAGATTCCCCCACAGTGATACTAGCAAGAAAGTCTTTATATTCAGATTTGCGAGGTTCACTAACATTGCCCCACTGTGGTAGTTTACAAGCAGTATTAAAATCTTCTAGGTCCATGGTATATGATTTATCATAAAGATCAAATAAGACAGTGTGAGAATTGCGCGAGGATGTAAACTTAAACCTTCTCACAAAGGAATCTGTTAGGTAGTAATATTGTAAGCACTTATCTGACACGAAGTCCTCAAGATCAGCATTATGCACGTAGGCGTCAAATTCTTCCTTGATACCTGCCCGGACCATAAAGTCTTCTGACGGCCATTGACAAGGCCGCACTTGAGCTTCCCTCAGTGGTTCATCGTCCGACTCACGTAACGCAAGCCTTGGTGCTTGCTTCCTTGATGAACCCCCTTGGTATATTCTCCTAAACATATTTCTTTCTCTGATTTTTTTTTGAAATTTTTAGTGACTCAAAATAAAAGTGAACCAAATTCAACAAGACTGATAGCAACTACTCCCACAAATGCCTAGAGACTATATCATGCATTAGAACTACTTGGGACCATATAAATTTGACATGCAAGCTCAAGAACAGGGTCACCTAAGCAGCAAAAATTTGCAGTAAATAAAGCACTAGAACAAAAACTAATTGGACCATTGGAGGAGTCACATACCGAAGAACAATCCCCCAATCAGTTTTGTGAATGGAGCTTTGAGCAAGGAGATCGAAAATCACAGCAAAACGAGCTAGAACACGAGTTTGAGCGGTATAGTCATTTTTTCTGGAGGAAGACGAAGTGTGTGGGTGCAGGAATAAGTGGAGAGAGGCCACGTGGGGCCCACGAGGCAGGGGGCGCGCCCTGGACCCTCGTGGCCAGGTGGTGGGTCCCCTTGGTGTGTTCTCAGTGCCAGAAATTCTTAAATATTCTAGAAAAAATCATATTTCATTTTTAGGGTATTTGGAGAACTTTTATTTTCGGGGTATTTTTTTATTGCAAGGATAATTCAGAAAATAGACAGAAAATACCATTTTTGCTTTATTTAATCTAAATAACAGAAAGTAAAAGGAGGGTACAAAGAGTTGTGTTTTCTAACTTCATCCATCTCATGCTCATCAAAATGGATCCACTAACAAGGTTGATCAAGTCTTGTTAACAAACTCATTCCGAATAACATGAAACCGGAGAAATTTCGAATAACACTAGGTTACCTCAACGGGGATATGCACGTCCCCAATAATAAGAATATCATATTTCTTCTTGACAGTAGGAAGAGGAAATTCAAAACCTCCAATAGTAATAGTTGGACTTTTTCCAATAGAATTGATACTGTGGACTTGAGGTTGTTTCCTCGGAAAGTGCACTGTATGCTCATTACCATTAACATGAAAAGTGACATTACCTTTGTTGCAATCAATAACAGCCCCTGCAGTATTCAAAAAGGGTTTACCAAGAATAATCTACTACTATCGTCCTCGAGAATATCAAGAATAACAAAGTCCGTTAAAATAGTAACATTTGCAAAGATATTTTAGTAGGTGTCAACTTATTCAAATCAAGTCTACGATATAAAGAGAGAGGCATAACACTAACACCGGCTCCAAGATCACATAAAGCAGTTTTAACATAGTTTCTTTTAATGGAGCATGGTATAGTTGGTACTCCTGGATCTCCTAGTTTCTTTGGTATTCCACCCTTAAAAGTATAATTGGCAAGCATGGTGGAAATTTCAGCTTCCGGTATCTTTCTTTTATTTGTAACAATATCTTTCATATACTTAGCATAAGGATTCATTTTAAGCATATCAGTCAAATGCATACGCAAAAAATATAGGTCTAATCATTACAGCAAAGCGCTCAAAATCCTCATCATCCTTTTTCTTGGATGGTTTAGGAGGGAAAGGCATGGGTTTCTGAACCCATGGTTCTCTTTCTTTACCGTGCTTCCTAGCAACAAAGTCCTCTTATCATAACATTGATTATATGATTGTGGGTTATCAAGATCAATAGCAGGTTCAATTTCTACATCATTGTCATTGCTAGGTTGAGCATCAACATGAACATCATCTTTAATATTATCACTAGGTTCATGTTCATCACCAGATTGTGTTTCAGCATCAGAAATAGAGATACCATTGGGATTCTTAGGTGTATCGACAACAGGTTCACTAGAATCACGCAAAGTCCTATCATTTTTCTTTTTCTTCTTTTTAGAAGGACTAGGTGCATCAACATTAATTCTGTGAGAATCTTGCTCAATTCTCTTAGGGTGGCCCTTAGGATACAAAGGTTCCTGAGGCATTTTACCCCTCTAGTCATAACTCTAACAACATTATCATTTTTCTTATTATTTAATTCATTGAGCAAATCATTTTGAGCTTTAAGCATTTGTTCTACTTGAGTGGTAACCATAGCTAGAAGCGCGTTTACTAATAATTTTAAGTTCACCTTTAACTCTATACATATAATCACTCAAGTGTTCAATCATATAAGCATTATGTTTCAATTGTCTACCAACATAAGCATTGAAGTTTTCTTGTTTAACCATAAAATCATCAAACTCATCCAAGCATTGGCTAGCAAATATAGTAGACGGGATTTCAGCTTTGTCATATCTATAGAGAGAATTTACCTTTACTACCTGTGTCGGGTTATCAAGACCATGTATTTCTTTAATAGGTGGTAAATTCTTAACATCTTCAGCTTTAATGCCTTTTTCTTTCATAGATTTCTTTGCCTCTTGCATATCTTTAGGACTGAGAAATAGAATACCCCTTTTCTTCGGAGTCGGCTTAGGAGTTGGTTCAGGAAGTGTCCAATTATTTTCATTACTCAACATATTATTCAATAGCAATTCAGCTTGATCAACGGTTCTTTCCCTGAAAACACAACCAACACAACTATCCAGGTGGTCTCTGGAAGCATCGGTTAGTCCATTATAAAAGATATCAAGTATTTCAGTTTTCTTGAGAGGATGATCGGGCAAAGCATTAAGTAATTGGAGAAGCCTCCCCCAAGCTTGTGGGAGACTCTCTTCTTCAATTTGCACAAAATTGTATATTTCCCTTAAAGCAGCTTGTTTCTTATGAGTGGGGAAATATTTAGCAGAGAAGTAATAAATCATATCCTGGGGACTACGCAACACAACCAGGATCAAGAGAATTAAACCATGTCTTAGCATCACCCTTTAATGAGAACGGAAATAATTTAAGGATATAGTAGTAGCGAGTTTTCTCATTATTAGTGAATAGGGTGGCTATATCATTTAATTTTGTAAGATGTGCCACAACAGTTCCAGATTCATAGCCGTAAAAAGGATCAGATTCAACCAAAGTAATTATATCAGGATCGACAGAGAAATCATAATCCTTATCAGTAATACAAATAGGTGAAGTAGCAAAAGTAGGGTCATATTTCATTCTAGCATTCAAAGACTTTTCTTTCAGCTTAGCTAATAATTTCTTAAGATCATTTCTATCATTGCAAGCAAGAAAGTCTTTAGCAGTTTCTTCATCCATAACATAACCCTTAGGCACAACAGGAAATTCATATCTAGGGGGAGAATCTTCATCATCACTTTCATCAATATTATCAGTTCCAATAATTTCATTCTCTCTAGCCCTAGCAAGTTGTTCATCGAGAAATTCACCTAATGGCACAGTATTATCAAGCTTAGAAGTAGTTTCATCATAAGTATCATGCATAGCAGAAGTGGCATCATCAATAACATGCGTCCTTTCAGAATCAATAGCAGGTGTAGGTGTCGCAAATTTACTCATAACAGAAGGAGAATCAAGTGCAGAGCTAGATGGCAGTTCCTTACCTCCCCTCGTAGTTGAGGGATAGATCTTGGTTTTTCCATCTTTGAAGTTCCTCATAGTGACCAGCAGATATAAATCCCAAGTGACTCAATGAATAGAGCTATGCTCCCCGGCAACGGCGCCAGAAAATAGTCTTGATAACCCACAAGTATAGGGGATCGCAACAGTTTTTGAGGGTAGAGTATTCAACCCAAATTTATTGATTCGACACAAGGGGAGCCAAAGAATATTCTCAGGTATTAGCAGTTGAGCTGTCAATTCAACCACACCTGGATAACTTAATATCTGCAGCAAAGTATTTAGTAGCAAAGTAGTATGGAAGTAACGGTAACGGTGGCAAATGTAATAGTAGCAGTTTTGTAGTAATTGTAACAGTGGCAACAGTAAAGTAACTAAGCAAAGATCAATATGTGAAAAGCTCGCAGGCAATGGATTAGTGATGGATAACTATGTCGGATGCGATTCCTCATGCAACAGTTATAACATAGGGTGACACAGAACTAGCTCCAGTTCATCAATGTAATGTAGGCATGTATTCCGAATATAGTCATACGTGCTTATGGAAAAGAACTTGCATGACATCTTTTGTCCTACCCTCCCGTGGCAGCGGGGTCCTATTGGAAACTAAGGGATATTAAGGCCTCCTTTTAATAGAGTACCGGACCAAAGCATTAACACTTAGTGAATACATGAACTCCTCAAACTACGGTCATCACCGGGAGCGGTCCCGATTATTGTCACTTCGGGGTTGCCGGATCATAACACATAGTAGGTGACTATTGACTTGCAAGATAGGATCAAGAACTCACATATATTCATGAAAACATAATAGGTTTAGATCCGAAGTCATGGCACTCGGGCCCTAGTGAGAAGCATTAAGCATAGCAAAGCCATAGCAACATCAATCTTAGAACATAATGGATACTAGGGATCAAACCCTAACAAAAGTAACTCGATTAGATGGAAAATCTCATCCAACCCATCACCGTCCAGCAAGCCTACGATGGGATTACTCACGCACAACGGTGAGCATCATGAAATTGGTGATGGAGGATGGTTGATGATGACGATGGCGACGGATTCCCCTCTCCGGAGCCCCGAACGGACTCCAGATCAGCCCTCCCGAGGAAGATTAGGCTTTGGCGGTGGCTCTGTATCGTAAACGCGATGAATCCTTCCCTCTGATTTTTTCTCCCCGAACGTGAATATATAGAGTTGGAGTTGTGGTCGGTGGAGCTTCAGGGGGCCCACGAGGCAAGGGGGCGCGCCCAGGGGGTAGGGCGCGCCCCCACCCTCGTGGACAGGGTGTGGCCCCCCTGGCCTTGATTCTTTCGCCAGTATTTTTAATATATTCCAAAAATATTCTTCACGAAGTTTCAGGTCATTCCGAGAACTTTTATTTCTGCACAAAAATAACACCATGGCAATTCTGCTGAAAACAACGTCAGTCCGGGTTAGTTCCATTCAGATCATGCAAGTTAGAGTCGAAAACATGGGCAAAAGTGTTTGGAAAAGTAGATACGATGGAGACGTATCAGTAGTTAGTAGCTAGATGGCTTCCTCTCTTTCATTTGATTCTCAATACAATGGTCTCTTGGAGATCCATATGATGTAACTCTTTTTTGCGGTGTGTTTGTTGGGATCCAATGAACTTTGAGTTTATGATCAGATCTATGTTTTTATCCATGAAAGTTATTTGAGTTTCTTTTGATCTCTTATATGCGTGATTACTTATAGCCTCGTATTTCTTCTTAGAATCTTTGGTTTAGTTAGGCCAACCAGGTCGATTTTTCTTGCCATGGGAAGAGGTGCTTTGTGATGGGTTCGATCTTACGGTGCTTGATCCCAGTGACAGAAGGGGAACGTATGTATCGTTGCTATTAAGGATAACAAGATTGGGTTTATTTCTACATAAATGGATCTTGTCTACATCATGTCATCGTTCTTATTGCATTACTTCGTTTCTCCATGAACTTAATACACTAGATGCATGTTGGATAGCGGTCGATGTGTGGAGCAATAGTAGTAGATGCAGGCAGGATTCGGTCTACTAATGTTGGACGTGATGCCTATATAATGATCATTGCGAGGATATCTTATGATTATTTGAAGTTCTATCAATTGCCCAACAGTAATTTGTTTACCCACCGTGTGTTATTTTTCTCGAGAGAAGCCACTAGTGAAATCTACGCCCCTGGGTCTCTTCCTTATCATATTTGCTTTCGAGATCTATTTTCCTTTGCTTTTATTTTTAGATCTATATTTCCAAAAACCCAAAAATACCTTGCTGCATTTTTTCTTTATTTATTTTCTCTCGCGTTCCCGCGAGATCTGTTTATCCAATCTACTACAATTTTTACCTATCTTTTACCCATGAGGGATTGGCAACCCCTCTCTCACGTCGGGTTGCAAGTATTTGTTCTTTGTGTGCAGGAGCTGTTTATGCGGTGTTGCGTGGTTCTCCTACTGGTTCGATAATCTTGGTCTCATCACTGAGGGAAATACCTACCGTTGTTGTGCTGCATCATCCCTTCCTCTTTGGGGAAATACCGACGTAGTTCTAGCAGACATTAGACCCCCTATGTTGTCCATGTGTTGTAATGATCTGAATTTTTTAGGCGAGGTAATCCTCAGTACTTGTATGATTTACATAAGGTGAACTGTTTTTTGTGTGAGCATATTGTATTGGATGAAATAACTGTTTGACTCAAAGTGTATCCAACCTACTGAATTCGAAGATCATGGCATTTCTAAATCATATTCAAATATAAAGGTGGAATAAATCTTTGTCGTGGTTTTGAAGAAATAAATAACAAAACGTAGAATGGTGTATGGATATTCGTAATTGAATACAAATTGGATTTGAATTTAGTTGTCAGGGCCCAGGGTAAATGTGAATGCTAATTCTCCCAAATTTTGAGCGAAGCGGCAAAACACCCACTATCATTTGTCGGCTGCCCGAAGCAAGTGTTTGCGAGATGGAAATTACTGTGTACCCGTGACACTTCACATCCTAATCGACCCGATTTCCACTACTGTCGATAGGGGTAGACTATTAACTTCAATCAGATGTGACACGACCGCCTCTGAGCCCATTCAGACATGGTGGGCACCAAAGTGGGCGGAAAAACACATTTGATTCAAGTTCGTCCAAAAGACCTGTGTCTCTCCCTCCATTTCCCCATTCATACACGGTGGGCGGCAAAACAAACACTCCTCATCCGAAATCGATGTTGGGAAATATTTTAAATAGGGGCGGTGTGGCACCCCGGCTCAGAGCAACCGTTTTACCTTGCATTGCCAGCCCAGAGACCAAGTCTTCTGGCAACACACGACATCTTGGTACAGAAAGACAACCGCTATATTGATACTAGTGGAACATAGTTCGATATTACACCAAGTTGCGAGGCCAAGCGGCACACACGGTGTGGCTGAACAATATGTACATTATTTAGTGAACATAAAGGGGCCTCGATCACGACAACTACGCAGCAGCAGAACGATGACGAAGCGGGACTCCATAGCATAGGGACACCGATGTGGACACGATCTAGACTCGGACAACACTCCGATCCAACGAAACCTTCCTGAAATCTGGCATGACACGCCAAGTCAGTACATTGAATGTACTTGCAAGCTCACAACAAGCATAAACATAATGACAAACAATACCATGATATTTAACCAAGTTATCATCAATGCAAAAATCATACTAGGGATGCAGTGAACATGATCTCATGCCTCAAGTCCCTCGGACTTGCTTACCAAACGGGTTACCTTGTAACCAAACGGCGATCTTTCTCGGATCACAAATGGGTTGCCTCGTAACCAAACGGTGATCTTTCTCGGATCACAAATGGGTTACCTCGTAACCAAACGGTGATCTTTCTCGGATCACAAATGGACCAACAAATTGGTCTCCAGCATCACAAATGGAACCAACCCTTTGGTTCATAGTTTCTCAACCATCCTTTCCAACAGTGCCATGTGATTAACATTAGTGTGCATGATTATTTAAATGTTGACCCATGGTGTGACCTAATTCCGAGTTGTGTACGTAACCGAGGACGTGGCTATCGATAGATTAAATACACTCTGCAGAGGTAGCGCACTGTACCCACACCACGGAATCCATGGCCTCGCACTCCCATTCGGGTGGACCAACGGCATTCCGACGTAGCCCCTCCATTGCCATGACACTCTCACTGCCACTCCGACTTACTCCCCACTGGGCTAAGTCCAGGGTGGCCCCGTGCCTACCAAAGGCATCAACGGCCATCGTCGTGGCAAAACATAAACGGTCCCAAACGGGCACAAGGTACCATAACAATAACTACGGGCACACAAGGTTATGTCTGCTTACCGGGCCAGGGTAACACACGCCCATAACCTTCCCTCGTTGGAGGCACCGACCAGAGGCATGCAAACGGACCGAATAAAGGCCTTCCCATAAAGGCAAATGTGTTTGCACTGGGAAAAACTCGATTCAGTGGCACCATAACCCGATCAACGATAGATTCAAGTTGATTTATTATCAGGTTTAACTCAAAGTAAAAATAACCGGTGTCATGATATGCCATGAAAATGCGACCTAACAATATGCATCACATATTATCGGAAATAAATGGATCAATCTCTTTGAATATTTCACAAACCATAGTCATCATCAAAACCATACCACTACTCTGGTTATGATTACCCAACAAACTTAACCATGATATTAACTTAAAATAATCCATTTTCTCACTCAAGCAAATATTAACCAAATTAGACTTTTTCTTAGTCATAATCAAATATTACTTCTACTGACTTAAATCAACTTAGCTAGTCTCAAACTACTGTAAAGTAAGCATAACAACCAAAACAAGTACTTAACAGAATAAATATTTATTTAAGTGATTAAATGCATGAACTAAATCATTACTCAAGTTGGAAAATCACAAATATTCAGAAGGCACCATGAAAATGTTGTTGTGGCTTGCCTTAGTGCAGATGAGGTTCACACTCCTCCTAGTGATCCTCAAGACAAGCTTCACCTTCTGAAAATAATTAAAAACATAGAAAGAAAATATCAAGAAAAACTCTGAAAATCACCAGAAAGTCTAGATAGCAGAGAAAAATCTCATTTTTGGTGAGCTGCTAGATCTTAACATTAAGAACACAATGCAAAAAGAATCACTTCATTTGGACTTAAGGTTAAAAAGTTGTGGTTGTTTGAAGTTCTCTTGATAATTTGAATTGAATTAAAATAAAAACAGAAACTAGAGGGGTGACGTCAAAGACGTAAACTAGCAGGGCGCCACCACTCATACCACTTCAGGCGCGGTCTGAGTGGCTGACAGCAGGCCCCAGCAATCAGGTCGGAGGGGGAGGGGGAGAGAAACAGAGTGCAGCGAGGCTTCATCGGAGCTCACGCCGGCGAGGAGGGCTCCTTGGCCAGATCCAGAGGGATTGGAATGGAGAGGAGGTCGAGGCGCACCTGCCCGTACCCATAGAATAGCTAGGGGTGGCCGAACGGAGTCGGAACGAAGCTCTCCAGTGGCGGTAGCGGGCGGAGCTCATCGGAGATGGCGATTCCGGCGAGGCAGGGCCAGTCCAGCAGCTCCAACCGCACCAGCACGCACGAGTGGACCACCACGGAGGCCCTGGAAGAGTGGCTCGAGCTTGGGAGGCGCTGGAACAGTGGGGGCGAACCGCGGGGATCGCCGGTGAGCTCGAGGACAGCGGCCCGAGGCCTGCCCGGCCAGGCTGCGGCTTTCTGTGGTGTTGTGGAGGTGTGTTGAGGATGGGTGTGGAGAGAAATGAGCTCGGGAGGGCTCTATTTATAGGCGAGGCCGAGGCGGGGATCGAGAGCTCGTCGGAGCTCTCTGGAGTGGCGCCCGGCGATGAAATGGCGTTAGTGAGAGGGGGAGAAGGCGTCGAGGATCACGCGGGGACTGTGGGCGGGCGTAGACGAACACATGAGCGGGGTACGCAATGAGCACAATGGCGCGGCGCACTGTTGGGTTGGCTGGGTTGCACCCGTGCTCGCTGCGGCGAGCTCCGGCATCGGCGAGCACCAGGGTGGAGTTAAGAGGGTCGAGACAGTGATGGTGGGGCGGTTAGGCAAGGTGCGGCAGCCGGGGAAGAGAGCACGCGCCGAACAGAGCGGACGACGGCATCCAGAGCACGTCGAGTAGCACGTTGGGACCGTGCACACGCGTGATCACCGCGCGAACTCTGGCATAGAGCCACGACTTGCCATAAATTCGTGTCTGGCGTGTAGTCCTTAGTGGTTTGGTTAGTTCCAGCTTTGAGTTGAGCCCAGGTGCAGTAGATGCGTGGTTTACTTCCTGGTAAGTTTCTGGTCAGTAACTTTGGGAGTTAACTATGGGTGATCTAGTAAGAGTTGAGGGCTGAGCTTTGGGGTTTAGCAACCACTTAGGAAGGTAGTGATGCTCAAGAAAAATCAGCCTCATTGGATCAAGGAAAATGGTACTTGCTGTAGAAACTGCCTTTTCTGACCAGAACAGAAAAGTTTTTCTGTAGCAAAAATATTCCAAAAATTGATGCAATATTTTTGGTCAGGAAGGTGCCCTAGGGTTCAAAGAATATTTGGAAATTTTCTCAGATTTTTGTGGGCAAAGAATATGGGGGTTGCTTTGGAGCATAAGTTGCTGATTAGGGTTTTTGAAGAGAAAATGAATATTTTTCATTTAATAAAAATATTCCGATGATTATTTTGGGATTAACCAGAGAAGAAATGATGGCTTGGGGAGAGGTGAGCCAGTTGGGTAAAAATCAAGGGTATGCCCAAGGTTTTAAGTCCAACTGAAATGATTCAAAAACCCAAATTCAAATAAGAAGGCAATAAAAATCAGAAAAAGAAGAGAGGGCAAAAACCAGGCTGTCACAAATCTCCCCCACTTAGGATGAATCTCGTCCTCGAGATTCGGTTGCTCGGGAAAACAATTCTGGATAGTTTGCCTTTAGAAATTCCACTCGTTCCCAAGTTGCCTCTTCCTCTGTGTGATGCTCCCACTAAACCTTATAATTTTTTCTGGTTTTACTACGAGTGACCCTTTCCACCTCATCTAAGATTCTGAACGGTTTCTCCTCATATGTTAAATACTTAGCCATCTCTAATTCTGACATGTCGGTCTTTTTCTCTGGAGGCGATATACATCGCCTTAGCTGCGAGACATGGAACACATTGTGCACTTCTGACAATTCCGGGGGCAATTCCAACTGATATGCAACAGTACCCACTCTGGACATAACTAGGAATGGACCAATATACCTGGGTGCCAATTTTCTGCGAGTCTGAAATCTTTTGACTCCTTTCATATGGGTGACTCGAAGGTATACCTGCTCTCCGGGTTCAAAAATGATCTGTCGGTGCTTTGCATCATGAGATCAGTTCCGAAAATGCGGCTATCTCCGGTTTGAGACCAATTTAACGGAGTGCGGCACTTACGGACATACAGAGCTTCATAAGGTGACATCTTTAGACTGGTCTGGAAGCTGTTGTTGTAGGAGAACTCGGCATACGGCAGACGATCTTCCCATTTAGGTCCTTGGGCCAAAGCACATGCGTGAAGCATATCTTCTAGTATTCGGTTTACATGTTCAGTTTGCCCATCTATCTGAGGATGATAAGCTATGATGTACTTTAGTGCGGTCCCCAAAGCTTGATGGAGACGTGACCAGAAAGCGGAGGTGAAAAGTGATCCTCTGTCAGAAGTGATGGTTCTTGGTACCCCATGCAGACTGACTATTCTGGACACATACAGCTGTGGGAGCTGATCGGCTCGGTAAGTGGTTCTGATGGGAATAAAGTGAGCTACCTTGGTCAAGGTGTCCACTATGACCCATGCTGCATCGTTGCCTCGGTGAGTCCTTGGTACTCCTGTGATAAAATCCATACAGACATCATCCCATTTCCATTGCGGAACGGGCAAGGGTTGGAGGAGTCCGGTGGGTTTCTGGTGTTCTGCCTTCACTCTGTTGCATATGTCGCAACAAGCCACCAAATAGGCGATGTCTTTCTTCATCCCATCCCACCAGAATATCTGCCGAAGGTCTTCGTACATTTTGGTACCTCTGGGGTGAATGGAATATGAAGATTCGTGTGCTTCTGCCCATTTCTTCTTTCTTAAGTCGGTTGGATTGGGTACACAAATCCTTTCGCGGAACCTTAGTGTACCTTGCTGATCCTTAGAAAAATCTTGTGTCTGGCCTTCCGACATACGCCTGATATGTTTTGTAGCACCGGGTTATCTGTCTGTGCCTTGCGGATCTCATCCTCGAGGGTAGGAGCAACTTCCATCATATTAGCAAGACCAGTATCAATAATGACCAGATTGAGCTGAGTGATCTCCTCCTGAAGTTTGGGAGGCAAGGACTCCATCATGGTATTTAGACTGATAGGCTTCCGGCTGAGTGCATCGGTGACCATGTTGGCCTTACCCGGATGATAATTAATCCCAAGGTCATAATCCTTGACTAACTCAAGCCATCTTCATTGGTGGAGGTTTAAGTCTGGCTGAGTAAATATATACTTCAGACTTTTGTGGTCGGTAAATATCTGACACCTTTTTCCAATGAGGTAGTGTCTCCAAATTTTTAGAGCATGAACAACTGGGGCCAACTCCAAATCATGAGTAGGGTAGTTCCCTTCGTGGGGTCGTAGCTGTCGGGATGCATATGCTACCACCTTGCCATCCTACATGAGTACGTATCCAAGACCTTGCCTGGAAGCGTCACAGTACACATCAAAACTGCGGTAGATGTCCGGAAGAGTCAACACAGGCGCTGTTGTTAGTCTGATTTTTAACTCATTGAAACTTTCTCACGGTATGCAGTCCATTCAAATTTCTTATCTTTCTTGAGAAGCTCTGTCATTGGCTTGGAAATCTTGGAGAAAACCTTCAATGAAACGGCGGTAGTATCCGGCTAATCCCAGGAAACTCCGGATTTGAGATACTGTCGTGGGTGCCAGCCAATCAAGCACGTCTTTCACCTTACTTGGATCCACGGCTATACCTTCTGCTGACAGCACATGCCCGAGGAATCCAACTTGCTTGAGCCAAAACTCGCATTACTGAATTTGGCGTATAGCTGATGGTCACGAAGTCTTTGTAAGACAGCTCTAAGGTGTCCCTTGTGCTCTTCGTCACTTTTCGAGTATATTAGGATATCATCGATGAAGACCACCACAAATTTATCCAGGAAATCCATGAACACTTTGTTCATCATATGCATGAAGAAAGCAGGGGCACTGGTGAGGCCGAAGGACATAATGGTATATTCATAAAGACCGTATCGGGTAGTGAACGCGGTCTTAGGAATATCTTCCTTTTTGATTTTGAGTTGGTGGTATCCAGTCCTTAAATTAATCTTGGAGAATACTGTTGCCCCACTGAGTTGATCAAATAAATCATCAATCCTGGGCAGTGGATATTTGTTTTTAATGGTGACAACGTTCAACTGACGGTAATCCACACACATACGGAGACTACCATCTTTCTTGTCCACGAATATCATGGGTGATCCCCATGGTGAAGAGCTTGGACGGATATAACCTTTCTGGAGCATCTCATCAAGCTATTTCTTTAACTCCATTAATTCTGACGAAGGCATCCGATAATACTTCTTGTATAATGGTGCGGTCCCGGGCACAAGGTTAATTGCAAACTCAAGTTCTCAGTCGGGCGACATTCCTGGCAATTCATCTGGGAATACATTAGGAAATTCACTGACCGCAGGAATTAATCCCAAATTTTCAGCTACTGCGGTGAAAACCATTTCTTTCTTGGGTATGCTTCTGCGGGCATAGAATTTTGTAGTCTGCCCTTCTGGACTTGTCAAGGTGACTTCTCTGGTCGCGCAGCTAATGCATACTTGGTATTGGGTTAACCAATTCATTCCCAAAATAATGTCCAACTTGTCAGACTCGATGACTATCAAGGAAGTTGGAAAGCGGACCCTGTTGATATCAATTTCCAAGTTACGGCAGACCAGATTGCTTCTGAGCAAAGATCCCGGGAGTTGTACCAGCATATGCTTTCTCAAAACCGAACAAGGAAATTTGTTTTGGGCAACAAAACTCCGCGAAATAAAAGAGTGGGAAGCCCCAGAGTCAAATAAAATTATTGCAGGTATGTTATTAACAAAGAACATACCAATGACGACTTCGGGGTCCTCTTGGGCTTCGTTTGCGGAGAGGTGATGAACTTGCCCTTTGAAGGTTTGCTGGACAGGGTACGGCCTCATATGGTTGACTTGTGGCCGGAATGGAGCATTTGTCTTGCCTTTATTGGGACACTGTCTGGCATAATGTCCAGTTTGTCCACAACTGAAACAAGAATTGTTGCACTGACATTCTTCTCGCACCGAGTTGGTTACGACATTCTTGACTTGGGTAGTGGTTTTGTTAACATTCTGCTGCCAATTGGGCTTGTATTCTACCTGAGTGTGCTGCCAAGTACGAGCCTTAAGCACTGGCTGACCGTCCTTCTTAGGCTCAAACTTGCGCTTGTGATCATTATTGGCAGACTTGTTGTCATGTACAAGCTTGTGCTCCCTTTCAGCAATAAGGGCCTTGTTTACCAGAGTTTGGAAGTCCGGGAAATCAAACATACTGAGAGTGCATCTGAGGTGTTGGTTTAGTCCTCCAAGAAATCTGTCAATCTTTCTTTCTTCTGTGGCCACATCATAGAGGGAACAGCGGGCCTAATGATTGAACGTATGTAGATACTCACTAATAGTCAGGCTTCCTTGGGCGAGCGCGAGGAATTCACGCTGCTTGACCTTCATAATACCAGCAGGAATATGATATTTGCGGAGATGATCCTTGAATTTTGTCCAAGTGATTTCTTCATCTGCAGGCCACATGGCTTTAGCATTTTCCCACCATATCGCAGCAGCTCCTTCGAGATAATGGGTAGCAAACGGAACCTTGTCATTTTCTTCTGTACGAGCAATCTCAAGCTTTTTCTCAACAGTTCGTAACCAATCGTCTGCTTCCAAGGGATCAACAACTTCACTGAAGCTGGGAGGCTTGGTTCTCTGAAACTCTGACAATTTGGAGTGGTGCCCGTTCTGATTTCCATTCTGCCCAACCATAGCTTGTACACTTTTTAATAATTCAACCAGATCATTATTCCTCCTTTCCTCAAACATACGCAAAAATTTCTCGGTGGAGGGCGGATGTGGCGGTAGAGGCGATGGTGGGTCGTACGGCTCGGGGGAATGCCGTGCCTGTCATGCTGAGCGGCGAATAGGGACATCATCACAAGCGTGACTGCTGCTGCCTCCCCGTGTCATCCTATTATTTGTTTTTTCCAAGATAACGCAACCGTGATGAGCAACATCCAAAATAGTGGGGAAAGCCAGCGACAAAAACCCGAAAAAAGAAAGAACAGAATATTGAAGACAAACACGGCGAATAATAAAAAGTTCCAACATAATTATTCATAGACTCATACATGAAAGGTAAACATCATGATAAGTTCGACTACTCTCATACATGAAACGGAACATCATGACTCGTACGACTACATCCGTACATCAACATGACGACTGCGGATACTCGAATGCTCTAGTGCTCTGCTGGTCCTGCCGGGTCCTCTCCTGAAGCGGACTCGGATCCTGAACTGACGACATTAACCGAGACCTCCGGGTTAAAGGTAACATGACGATGCTGCCTCGAGGGCTCTCCCTCTGGGCAGGTGCAGGATGAGGCTGGAGCATAGGGGCTGCGGGGGTAGCGAGAAGGGAAACCCACTCAGCAGGAGCACTGAGGGGAGTCACGGTCGAGGTACCCGAGCTACTCGGAGGAGTAACCGGGGAAACAGGCGAGCTAGAATCGGGTGGAATATAAGGAGTAAATCCCACCGACGGTGGAGCGGGATAGGACCTAGAGGCTACTAAAGCAGTGCGAGCACGAGTCAGATCTCGAGCCAGCTTGTGAATCAGAAGGTAACTAGCAGTGATATAGCGAGAAAGGTGGCTAGCAGCGCTATCAGACTCCGGATCAATGGTAGGAAATGGACACGACCATTGTCGTGCAAGGAGGGATAGTAGTGGAAACCTAGGTGGGTCTGCATCCGGACCTCGTTATAGCGCAGCTCGACGAGGACCTCAAATGCAGCAAACTGGACAGCTTGAGAAGCGGTGGATGCGAAACCGCTCCTAGAGGTACGAGTGTAAGAGCTGGAAGATGAACTGGTGTGTAGAGTAACCACGGCATGATACTCGTATACTGAGTCAGCTAGACGCTCCTAGTACACCCGATACATCGGGTCATCACCGTGAGGGTAGAGACGGCGCCATACATTCCGAAGAAGGTGCGGCGACGTGTACGGCATCAGCTCCAACTGGCACGGATAGGACATTGGAGCCATCCACACTCACATCCATTAGTTGGTTAGAAATAAAATAAAACGAGTGCATGCAATGCAACAATCAGCTACGAACACTACCAGAACTCAACTTTTACTCTAGCTATCGTCCTGTTAACACGTCGGTAGTCTAGCGTGTCCTACAGTCAGCGCGGCTCTGATACCAAGCGTTGTGGCACCCCGGCTCAGAGCAACCAATTTACCTTGCATTGCCAGCCCAGAGATCAAGTCTTCTGGAACCACATAACATCTTGGTACAGAAAGACAACCGCTTTATTGATACTAGCGGAACATAGTTCAATATTAGATCAAGTTGCGAGGCAAAGCGGCACACACGGTGCGGCTGAACAATATGTACATTATTTAGTGAACATAAAGGGGCCTCGATCATGACAACTACGTAGCAGCAGAATGACAACAAAGCGGGACTCGATAGCATAGGGACACCGATGTGGACACGATCTAGACTCGGACAGCACTCCGATCCAACGAAACTTTCCTGAAATCTGGCATGACATGCCAGGTCAGTACATTGAATGTACTTGCAAGCTCACAACAAGCATAAACATAATGACAAACAATACCATGATATTTAACCAAGTTATCATCAATGCAAAAATCATACTAGGGATGCAGTGAACATGATCTCGTGCCTCAAGTCCCTCGGACTTGCTTACCAAACGGGTTACCTTGTAACCAAATGGTGATCTTTCTCGGATCACAAATGGGTTACCTCGTAACCAAAAGGTGATCTTTCTCGGATCACAAATGGGTAACCTCGTAATCAAACGGTGATCTTTCTCGGATCACAAACGGACCAACAAATTGGTCTCCAGCATCACAAACGGAACCAACCCTTTGGTTCATAGTTTCTCAACCATCCTTTCCAACAGTGCCATGTGATTGACATTAGTGTGCATGATTATTTAAACATTGACCCATTGTGTGACCTACTTCCGAGTTGTGTCCGTAACCGAGGACGCGGCTATCGATAGATTAAATACGCTCTACAGAGGTAGCACAATGTACCCACACCACGGAATCCATGGCCTCGCACTCCCATTCGGGTGGACCAACGGCATTCCGACGAAACCCCTCCATTGCCATGACACTCTCCCGGCCACTCCGACTTACTCCCCACTGGGCTAAGTCATGGGCGGCCTCGTGCCTACCAAAGGCATCAACGGCCACCGTCGTGGCAAAACATAAACGGTCCCAAACGGGGACAAGCTACCATAACAACAACTACGGGCACACAAGGTTATGTCTGCTTACCGGGCCAGGGTAACGCACACCCATAACCTTCCCTCGTTGGAGGCACCGACCAGAGGCATGACAACGGACTGAATAAAGGCCTTCCCATAAAGGCAAATGTGGTTGCACTGGGAAAAACTCAATTCAGTGGCACCATGACCCGATCAACGATAGATTCAAGTTGAGTTATTATCAGGTTTAACTCAAAATAAAAATAACCGGTGTCATGATATGCCATGAAAATGCGACCTAACAATATGCATCACATATTGTCGGAAATAAACGGACCAATCTCATCGAATATTTCACTAACCATAGTCATCATCAAAACCATACCACTTCTATGGTTATGATTACCCAACAAACTTAACCATGATATTAACTTAAAATAATCCATTTTCTCACTAAAGCAAATATTAACCAAATTAGTCTTTTTTGTAGTCATTTTACTTCTACATAACCAAATATCACTTCTACTGACTTAAATAAACTTTGCTAGTCTCAAACAACTATAAACTAAGTATAACAACCAAAACAAGTACTTAACAGAAATAAATATTTATTTGAGTGATTAAATGCATGAACTAAATCATTACTCAAGTTGGAAAATCACAAATATTCAGATGGCACCATGAAAATGTTGTTGTGACTTGCCTTAGTGCAGATGAGGTTCACACTCCTCCTAGTGATCCTTGAGACAAGCTTCACCTTCTGAAAATAATTAAAAACATAGAAAGAATATCAAGAAACACTCTGAAAATCACCAGAAAATCTAGACAGCAGAGAAAAATCTCATTTTTGGTTAGCTGCTAGATCTTAACATTAAGAACACAATGCAAAAAGAATCACTTCATTTGGACTTAAGGTTAAAAAGTTGTGGTTGTTTGAAGTTCTTTGGATAATTTGAATTGAATTAAAATAAAAACATAAACTAGGGGGGGTGATGTCGAAGATGTAAACTAGCTGGGCGCCACCACTCATACCGCTTCGGCTGCGGCCTGAGTGGCCGACAGCGGGCCCTAGCAGTCAGGTCGGAGGGGGAGGGGAGAGAAAAAGAGCGCGCTGAGGCTTCGCCGGAGCTCACGCCGGTGAGGAGGGCTCCTTGGCCAAATCCAGAGGGATAGGAATGGAGAGGAGGTCGAGGCGCACCTGCCCGTACCCGTAGAATAGCAAGGGGTGGCCGGGCGGGGTCGGAACGAAGCTCTCCAGCGGGCGGAGCTCGTCGGAGATGGCGATTCTAGCGAGGCAGGGCCAGTACAGTAGCTCCAACGGCACCAACACGCACCACTGGACCACCGCGGAGGCCCTGGAAGAGTGTCTCGAGCTTGGGAGGGGCTGGAACGGTGCAAGCGAACCACGGGGATCGCCGGCGAGCTCGAGCTCCGGGACGATGGCCCGAGGCCTGCCCGGCCAGGGTACGACTTTCTGTGGTGTTGTGGAGGTGTGTTGAGGATGGGTCTGGAGAGAAGTGAGCTCGGGAGGGCTCTATTTATAGGCGAGGCCGAGGCGGGGATCGAGAGCTCGCCGAAGCTCTCTGGAGTGGCGCCCAACAACGAAATGGCGTCAGTGAGAGGGGGAGAAGGCGTCGGGGATCACGCGCGGACTGTGGGCGGGCATAGACGAACACAGGAGCGGGGTATGCGATGAGCACAGTAGCGCGGCGCACTGTTGGGTTGGCTGGGTTGCGCCCGTGCTCGCTGCGGCGAGCTCCGGCGTCGGTGAGTGCCAGGGCAGAGTTAAGAGGGTCGAGACGGTGATGGTGGCACAGTTTGGCAAGGTGCAGCAGCCGGGGAAGCGAGCACGCGCCGAACAGAGCGCGCGACGGCATCCAGAGCGCGTCGAGTAGCATGTTGGCACCGTGCACACGCGTGGTCACCGCACGAACTCTGGCATAGAGCCACGGCTTGCCATAAATTCGTGTCTGGCGTGTAGTCCTTAGTGGTTTGGTTCGTCCCAAAGCTTTGAGTTGAGCCCAGGTGAAGTAGATGTGTGGTTTACTTCCTGGTAAGTTTCTGGTCAGTAACTTTGGGAGTTAACTATGGGTGATCTAGTAAGAGTTGAGGGCCGAGGTTTGGGGTTTAGCAATCACTTAGGAAGGTAGTGATGCTCAAGAAAAATCAGCCTCATTGGATCAAGGAAAATGGTACTTGTGGGTGATCTAGTAAGAGTTGAGGGCTGAGGTTTGGGGTTTAGCAATCACTTAGGAAGGTAGTGATGCTCAAGAAAAATCAGCCTCATTGGATCAAGGAAAATGGTACTTGCTGTAGAAACTGCCTTTTCTGACCAGAACAGAAAAGATTTTCTCTAGCAAAAATATTCCAAAAAGTGATGCAATATTTTTGCTCAGGAAGGTGCCCTAGGGTTCAAAGAATATTTGGAAATTTTCTTAGATTTTTGTGGGCAAAGAAAATGGGGGTTGCTTTGGAGCATAAGTTGCTGATTAGGGTTTTTGAAGAAAATGAATATTTTTCATATTCCTATGATTATTTTGGGATTAACGAGAGAAGAAATGATGGCTTGGGAAGAGGTGAGCCACTTGGGTGAAAATCAAGGGTATGCCCAAGGGTTTAAGTCCAACTGAAATGATTCAAAAACCCAAATTCAAATAAGAAGGCAATAAAAATCAGAAAAAGAAGAGAGGGCAAAAACCAGGCTGTCACAGGCAGATGTGTAACTTCCCTCAGATGTGACACAACCGCCCTACTTGTCAGCCCCGTTCATACACCGTGGGCACCAACCGTGGGCGGCAAAACACCCTCTCCTCGCCCGAAATCGCTACCGGAAAATATTGGGGAGATGCGAGATTACCGTCCTATCCCCATCCGACGAGATGTCCGAAATTTTAAATGGGGGCTAAGTTCGTAACTTTGCCACATTTCAGACAAGTGTGTCCCAAAGTTTGAGATCCCCCCTTCCCCTCCATTTCCCCATTCATACACCGTCGGCGCCACAACTGAAGGAAATATGCCCTAGAGGCAATAATAACGTTATTATTTATTTCCTTATATCATGATAAATGTTTATTATTCATGCTGGAATTATATTAACCGAAAACATAATACTTGTGTGAATACATAGACAAACAGAGTGTGACTAGTATGCCTCTACTTGACTAGCTCGTTGATCAAAGATGGTTATGTTTCCTAAACCATAGACATGAGTTGTCATTTGATTAACGGGATCACATCATTAGGAGAATGATGTGATTGACCTGACCCATTCCGTTAGCTTAGCACTTGATCGTTTAGTATTTCTGCTATTGCTTTCTTCATGACTTATACATGTTCCTGTAACTATGAGATTATGCAACTCCCGTTTACCGGAGGAACACTTTGTGTGCTACCAAACGTCACAACGTAACTGGGTGATTATAAAGGTGCTCTACAGGTGTCTCCGAAGGTACTTGTTGGGTTGGCGTATTTCGAGATTAGGTTTTGTCACTCCGATTGTCGGAGAGGTATCTCTGGGCCCACCCGGTAATGCACATCACTATAAGCCTTGCAAGCATTGCAACTAATGTGTTAGTTGCGGGATGATGTATTACGGAACGAGTAAAGAGACTTGCCGGTAACGAGATTGAACTAGGTATTGAGATACCGACGATCGAATCTCGGGCAAGTAACATACCGATGAGAAAGGGAACAACGTATATTGTTATGCGGTTTGACCGATAAAGATTTTCGTAGGATATGTGGGAGCCAATATGAGCATCCAGGTTCCACTATTGGTTATTGACCGGAGACGTGTCTCGGTCATGTCTACATAGTTCTCGAACCCGTAGGGTCCGCACGCTTAAAGTTTCGATGATGGTTATATTATGAGTTTATGAGTTATGATGTACTGAAGGTTGTTTGGAGTCCGGATGTGATCACGGACATGACGAGGAGTCTCGAAATGGTCGAGGCATAAAGATTGATATATGGCAATCCTATGTTTGGATATCGGAAGTGTTCCGGGTGAAATCGGGATTTTACCGGAGTACCGTAGGGGTTACCGGAACCCCCCGGGGGGTTAATGGGCCATATTGGGCCTTAGTGGAGAAGAGGAGGGGCGGCCAGGGCAGGCCGTGCGCCCCCTCCCCCTCTAGTCCGAATTGGACAAGGAGGGGGGGCGGCGCCCCCCTTTCCTTCTTCTCCTCTTCCTCCCCCCCTTCTCCTAATCCAACAAGGTAAGGGGAGGGAGTCCTACTCCCGGTGGGAGTAGGACTCCGCCTGGCACGCCTCCTCCTGGCCGGCCGCACCTCCCCCCTGTCCTTTATATACGGGGGCAGGGGGGCACCTCAAGGCACAACAATTGATTTGATCTTTTAGCCGTGTGCGGTGCCCCCCTCCACCGTAGTCCACCTCAATAATACTGTAGCGGTGCATAGGCAAAGCCCTGCGTCGGTAGAACATCATCATCGTCACCACGCCATCGTGCTGACGAAACTCTCCCTCAACACTCGGCTGGATCAGAGTTCGAGGGACGTCATCGAGCTGAATGTGTGCAGAACTCGGAGGTGACGTACATTCGGTGCTTGATCGGTCGGATCGTGAAGACGTACGACTACATCAACCGCGTTGTGCTAACGCTTCCGCTTTCGGTCTACGAGGGTACGTGGACAACACTCTCCCCTCTCGTTGCTATGCATCACCATGATCTTGCGTGTGCGTAGGATTTTTTTTTGAAATTACTACGTTCCCCAACAGTGGTATCAGAGCCTGGTTTTATGCGTTGATGTTATATGCACGAGTAGAACACAAGTGAGTTGTGGGCGATACAAGTCATACTGCTTACCAGCATGTCATACTTTGGTTCGGCGGTATTGTTGGATGAAGCGGCCCGGACCGACATTACGCGTACACTTACGTGAGACTGGTTCTACCGACGTGCTTTGCACATAGGTGGCTAGCGGGTGTTAGTTTCTCCAACTTTAGTTGAACCGAGTGTGGCTATGCCCGGTCCTTGCGAAGGTTAAAACAACACCAACTTGACGAACTATCATTGTGGTTTTGATGCGTAGGTAAGAACGGTTCTTGCTCAGCCCGTAGCAGCTACGTAAAACTTGCAACAACAAAGTAGAGGGCATCTAACTTGTTTTTGCAGGGCATGTTGTGATGTGATATGGTCAAGACATGATGCTATATTTTATTGTATGAGATGATCATGTTTTGTAAACGGAGTTATCGGCAACTGGCAGGAGCCATATGGTTGTCGCTTTATTGTATGCAATGCAATCGCCCTGTAATGCTTTACTTTATCACTAAGCGGTAGCGATAGTCGTAGAAGCATAAGTTTGGCGAGACGACAACGATGCTACGATGGAGATCAAGGTGTTGCGCCGGTGACGATGGTGATCATGACGGTGCTTCGGAGATGGAGATCACAAGCACAAGATGATGATGGCCATATCATATCACTTATATTGATTGCATGTGATGTTTATCTTTTATGCATCTTATTTTGCTTTGATTGACGGTAGCATTATAAGATGATCTCTCACTAAAATTTCAAGATAAAAGTGTTCTCCCTGAGTATGCACCGTTGCCAAAGTTCGTCGTGCCGAGACACCACGTGATGATCGGGTGTGATAAGCTCTACGTCCATCTACGATGGGTGCAAGCCAGTTTTGCACACGCAGAATACTCGGGTTAAACTTGACGAGCCTAACATATGCAGATATGGCCTCGGAACACTGAGACCGAAAGGTCGAGCGTGAATCATATAGTAGATATGATCAACATAGTGATGTTCACCATTGAAAGCTACTCCATTTCACGTGATGATCGGTTATGGTTTAGTTGATTTGGATCACGTGATCACTTGGATGATTAGAGAGATGTCTGTCTAAGTGTGAGTTCTTAAGTAATATGATTAATTGAACTTAAATTTATCATGAACTTAGTACCTGATAGTATCTTGCTTGTCTATGTTGTCGTAGATAGATAGCCCGTGCTGTTGTTCCGTTGAATTTTAATGCGTTCCTTGAGAAAGCTAAGTTGAAAGATGATGGTAGCAATTACACGGACTGGGTCCGTAACTTGAGGATTATCCTCATTGCTGCATAGAAGAATTACGTCCTGGAAGCACCGCTGGGTGCCAGGCCTGCTGTAGGAGCAACACCAGATGTTATGAACGTCTGGCAGAGCAAAGCTGATGACTACTCGATAGTTTAGTGTGCCATGCTTTATGGCTTAGAACCGGGACTTCAGCGACGTTTTGAACGTCATGGAGCATATGAGATGTTCCAGGAGTTGAAGTTAATATTTCAAGCAAATGCCCGGATTGAGAGATATGAAGTCTCCAATAAGTTCTATAGCTGCAAGATGGAGGAGAACAGTTCTGCCAGTGAGCATATACTCAAAATGTCTGGGTATAATAATCACTTGATTCAACTAGGAGTTAATCTTCCGGATGATAGCGTCATTGACAGAATTCTCCAATCACTGCCACCAAGCTACAAGAGCTTTGTGATGAACTATAATATGCAAGGGATGGAAAAGACTATTCCCGAGCTCTTCGCAATGCTAAAGGCTGCGGAGGTAGAAATCAAAGAGGAGCATCAAGTGTTGATGGTTAACAAGACCACCAGTTTCAAGAAAAAGGGCAAAGGGAAGAAGAAGGGGAACTTCAAGAAGAACGGCAAACAAGTTGCTACTCAAGAGAAGAAACCCAAGTCTAGACCTAAGCCTGAGACTAAGTGCTTTTACTGCAAGCAGACTGGTCACTGGAAGCAAAACTGCCCCAAGTATTTGGCGGATAAGAAGGATGGCAAGGTGAACAAAGGTATATGTGATATACATGTTATTGATGTGTACCTTACTAGAGCTCGTAGTAGCACCTGGGTATTTGATACTGGTTCTGTTGCTAATATTTGCAACTCGAAACAGGGACTACGGATTAAGCGAAGACTGACTAAGGACGAGGTGATGATGCGCGTGTGAAATGGTTCCAAAGTCGATGTGATCGCCGTCGGCACGCTACCTCTACATCTACCTTCGGGATTAGTATTAGACCTAAATAATTGTTATTTGGTGCCAGCGTTGAGCATGAACATTATATCTGGATCTTGTTTGATGCGAGACGGTTATTCATTTAAATATGAGAATAATGGTTGTTCTATTTATATGAGTAATATCTTTTATGGTCATGCACCCCTAGAAAGTGGTCTATTTTTATTGAATCTCGATAGTAGTGATACACATATTCATAATGTTGAAGCCAAAAGATGCAGAGTTGATAATGATAGTGCAACTTATTTGTGGCACTGCCATTTGGGTCATATTGGTGTAAAGCGCATGAAGAAACTCCATACTGATGGACTTTTGGAATCACTTGGTACTTGCGAACCATGCCTCATGGGCAAGATGACTAAAACGCCGTTCTCCGGAACTATGGAGCGAGCAACTGATTTGTTGGAAATCATACATACTGATGTATGTGGTCCAATGAATATTGAGTCTCGCGGCGGGTATCGTTATTTTCTCACCTTCACAGATGATTTAAGCAGATATGGGTATATCTACTTAATGAAACATAAGTCTGAAACATTTGAAAAGTTCAAAGAATTTCAGAGTGAAGTGGAAAATCATCGTAACAAGAAAATAAAGTTTCTACGATCTGATCGTGGAGGAGAATATTTGAGTTATGAGTTTGGTCTACATTTGAAACAATGCGGAATAGTTTCGCAGCTCACGCCACCCGGAACACCACAGCTTAATGGTGTGTCCGAACGTTGTAATCGTACTTTACTAGATATGGTGCGATCTATGATGTCTCTTAACTAATTTACCGCTATCGTTTTGGGGTTATGCTTTAGAGACGGCTGCATTCACGTTAAATAGGGCACCATCAAAATCCATTGAGACGACACCTTATGAACTGTGGTTTGGCAAGAAACCAAAGTTGTCGTTTCTTAAAGTTTGGGGCTGCGATGCTTATGTGAAAAAGTTCAACTTGATAAGCTCGAACCCAAATTGGAAAAATGTGTCTTCATAGGATACCCAAAGGAGACAGTTGGGTAAACCTTCTATCACAGATCCGAAGGCAAGACATTCGTTGCTAAGAATGGATCCTTTCTGGAGAAGGAGTTTCTCTCGAAAGAAGTGAGTGGGAGGAAAGTAGAACTTGATGAGGTAACTGTACCTTCTCCATTATTGGAAAGTAGTTCTTCACAGAAACCGGTTCCTGTGACGACTACACCAATTAATGAGGAAGCTAATGATGATGATCATGAAACTTCGGATCAAGTTACTACTGAACCTCGTAGGTCAACCAGAGTAAGATACGCACCAGAGTGGTACGGCAATCTTGTCTGGAGGTCATGTTACTTGACCATGACGAACCTACGAACTATGAGGAAGCGATGATGAGCCCAGATTCCGCAAAATGGCTTGAAGCCATGAAATCTGAGATAGGATCCATGTATGAAAACAAAGTGTGGACTTTGGTTGACTTGCCCGATGATCGGCAAGCCATCGAGAATAAATGGGTCTTCAAGAAGAAGACAGACGCTGATGGTAATATTACTGTCTACAAAGCTCGACTTGTTGCAAAAGGTTTTCGACAAGTTCAAGGAGTTGACTATGATGAGACCTTCTCACCCGTAGCAATGCTTAAAGTCCGTCCGAATCATGTTAGCAATTGTTGCATTTTATGATTATGAAATATGGCAAATGGATGTAAAGACTGCATTCCTGAATGGATTTCTGGAAGAAGAGTTGTATATGATGTAACTTGAAGGTTTTATCGATCCAAAGAGTGCTAACAAAGTGTGCAAACTCCAGCGATCCATCTATGAACTGGTGCAAGCATCTCGGAGTTGGAATAAACGTTTTGATAGTGTGACCAAAGCATATGGTTTTATACAGACTTTTGGAGAAGCCTGTATTTACAAGAAAGTGAATGGAAGCTCTGTAGCATTTCTGATATTATATGTGGATGACATATTGTTGATTGGAAATGATATAGAATTTCTGGATAGCATAAAGGGATATTTAAACTAGAGTTTTTCTATGAAAGATCTTGGTGAAGCTGCTTATATATTGGGCATCAAGATCTATAAAGATAGATCAAGACGCTTAATTGGACTTTCACAAAGCACATACCTTGACAAAGTTTTGAAGAAGTTCAAAATGGATCAAGCAAAGAAAGGGTTCTTGCCTGTGTTACAAGGTGTGAAGTTGAGTAAGACTCAATGCCCGACCACTGCAGAGATAAAGAGAAATACTGATGGCTCTCCCACCCACCCACCCGCCGCCACCCTAAACCCTAGCCCACCCACCACCGGCGGTCTCCACGTTTGACCGTCGAATCACTCCTTCAATCCGACCATCGTGACCGGCGTCTCCCGCTCTCTCTCCTGGTTGTCATCTCAATGGCAGCACATGCTTCCATCTCGCTAGGTTTGGATTTCTCTGCGGGGATGAGTATGGCGCATGAGATCGGGCGCTTGTTTCATCGTTCGGTCCATCCTACGGATCGATCTGGCCACTTTGTCTTGGTGGCTTCATTTGCAAGGCACTCCTTCCGTTTGGATGAAGATAATGTTGGCTTGGCACTTGAATCAGCCATTGGTGGATATTGTTATGCACTCAAGGTATCGCAATTGCATGATCGTGTTTTCTCCTTCAATGTTTCTTGCAAAGAAGTTGGGTTTTTTATCTTGCATCAAAGGAGTTTTGTCTGCCCGCAATTTAAATATTACTTCCATCTATGGGGTAATGGTGGCCCAGATTGGGGCAAGGAATTTCGGCTATGGCAAAAAGAATCTCAGGAGGAATGGACCTTGGTCAGTCCACCCAAAAGCCGCGCTGCCCTAGGAATCCTAGCCAGGCAAAAACAGCCTTCAAAACCAGCCCTCAAGTCATCTACTTCTCTTAGATCCAAGAAAAGCTTACGCTTTGCTACATTCCTTAATTATGAGGCATGCAAGGGTTATCGCTTTCCGGCTACTTCTGATGATATTCGTACTATCTCCGAAGCGGGTTATCCTGTTGATGTTCATGAACGCTTGCCGGCATCGCCGCCGGTGACTGCATCTCCGGTGACAGATCTCTTTCCTGGTATTCAGTTTGGATCTCTTCCCCCATCACCGGAAAGTTCATTTTCGGCAGGCGGCACGACCAGATCTCCTGGCACTTTCAAATCTTTTATTGGGCCGGCCTTTTCTCAGAGTGCCTTGCCAATCGCCTACTCCACACCAACCGCTTCATTGGGCTCGTCTTCTCAGCCCATTGTTCTTTCTGATGATGAGGAGAGCAGCCCGCTGGCCATCCGACTTGTCAGCCCGGCATCCCCAACTACTCCACCTCCCGAGACAAGCTTTCGAGAGACTACTCCAATTCCTTCGCCCGAAAAAATCATAGAAGATTTGCAGAGTTTTGATGAATTAGTGGAAAGTTGGGCTGCAACCTATTGGGACTGCCAAAAATGTTTGGGCATGGGCCACCAGCCAGAGACTTGCACGAGGGTAAGATGCCGTAATTGTTTTCGTCTGGGTCACATTAAAACGGAATGTACTGGGCAACCTCCCATCTCATCCGTCTGGGTACCTAAAGTCCCGTCGCCCGGCTTTGGGACTCGCGCCAAGACAGAGTCCCACCTTGCCTCTCCAGCTTCTAATCAAGCAGAGCACACCGAAAACCCCCAATCCCCTTGGCCTTGCCCTGCCACACCTCCAAACCAATCTGCTTCGCCGCCGTCGCCGCCCAGGTCTGACCCCTCCGCAAGCCCGCCTGCGACTGCCGCGCCTTCTCCAAGCTCGGTTGCTGCTCCGGCAATGGCAGCGTTTGCCATCGACCCCCATCGCTTCTTGCCTGAGGGATATGACATTGAAGATTGCGGTGCGGACCGTCTGCCCAGGACCTTCTACACGCCGACAGCGCCACCTCCCCGCTTGCACGAGCAGTTCATGGTCGCCATCGTCGAGCCGCTCCCACCTGCTCACCTTGTGGGAGTCCATCACGAGCAGGTTCTGCAATTCTGATCCAAACCCCGCAAGTCCCTGTGATTTCTGCTCAGACATGGTTCCAAGGTGTTGGCCTCTTTGAGATGCAAGACCCTGTAGTCAGAGGCTCGTTTACTCAGCATCCACCCTTCCCGCTTGGTCTAGATGAAGAAGGCAATGAGTTTTTTGTTAGATTTATTCCGCATAATCAAGGCGAAGGTTTTCGTGCTATTCATGGTCATCACACTGGTTGGTAATGTTTATTGGCGTTCCTTTGGATTACCGCAATACACAGTGTCTGGCAGATATAGTTGGCACGTTCGGTCAATTTCACTATTGGAACAGTACTGATCGCCGCAGAGTTCGTTCGCTGGTGCGAGCATCTTTTTCTGATAATGCTTTGGTCCCGCGTAGTGTGGTCTTCAGAGAATTTGCTAATTGGGGAGGAACTGTTGTATCATGGACAGCCGGCTGTTATATTCTCACTGCGGAATTTGCTGAAGCAATGATCCCTGCGGATGAAGATCCCATGCCACTCGATGGGAATCCTCACCCCATGCCTGGCGTCAACCCACCACAACCGTTTTGGGCCATGCCGTCGTATCCTGCTCTGGGTTGGAATGCTGTCCCTCCACATCATCAAGTCAATAATGATGCTGTCAATGGTAATGCATGGGGCAATGACATGCAAGATGCTGCGGGATGGGAGCCATGGAACGAGCCAGAGCAGCCTGACCAACAGCAAGTCCAAGCCCTGCCAGCCCAAGACCAAAACTCAATGGTTCTCAATCCATCTTTGGATTCCAGTCAGGACAAGGAGCTCGATCAGGAGGTTAATCAGCCGGTGCACAACAATCTACAAGCACCTTTGGACCCCATCCAATTGGGCATCGTCAGAGTGGTTGTTGGGCCGATGCTGCCACCGGAGATGATCTGGGAGAGATCGTTTAGGTCTCTGATGCCTGATATCCTGCTCTCCTGCATTCCTGCCTGCATACCTACATTTGTGTTGCCCCCTTGTGTTCTCCCTCGCAGGTTCTGGCCCTTCTGTTATGAATCCAAATTTATCGCACTGCTCTACGGTTCTGGCATAATCTCCAGCCCGGTTCGCAAGTCTGCTGTGGTTATTGAAGAACTGCCCTCTGCTATGGCCCCTGAGCTCCAGCTGTCTTTGGATGATAATCTGGACTTGATTGACAGTGTGGCCGCGTCACAAACCTTCGAGTTTACTGCCACGCCGCCTCCAGTGCTAGGCAAGAGAACACGTGGACGTCGTTGATCGGTCTCTGTTTTGATTGAGCCAACTCCTGATTTCAGCAACCGTAGGATTACGAGGAGCTGCGCCAAAGCAAATGGTTTCAAACCTTCTTCTGCTGTGCCTGTCAAGCCCTCTCGCCTTCGTCGTCCCCGTGCTAAGAGGAGCAAGATCGTCTCTGATGAGAAGAATTCAACGGAGGAAAGCCAGGACCAGGTGCCGCCTCCAACTCCTATTCGAGCCATGCAAGATCTGGGCGCATCCCTGGGCATAGCTCCTGACAAGTTATCGGTGGAGAAGCTTATGGCATCTCCGAAGACTTCTGCTTCTGAAGACTCAACCAAATGATGATGATGCTCTCCATGTTCATGTTACTGCGCCTGCGCTGCGCTTTTGCTCTTTTTTATTACCGTTTTCTCTCATCCGAACCTGGGTCTGTTATATCAAGGCTGGCTGTGAACCTTGAATCTTTTGGGTATCTGAATTGTTACGCAGTTTGGTATGTTTATCTTTTGAAACTGTTGCATCATGAATAGTTCACATTATCGTAATTGGAAAGTTCTATGCTGGAATGTGAGGGGTCTTAATTCTGAAGCGAGACAACGTGATGTCCGAGGCAAAATCGAAGAGAGTCAATGTTCTATACTCTGTCTCCAAGAAACCAAATGCTCTGATTTTGACATCAGGGCCATCCACAAATTCTGTCCACGCAGGTTTGACAGTTTTGCTTTTGCTCCATCTGCTGGCGCCTCGGGAGGGATCTTGGTGGTTTGGAATTCTTCCATTTTCAGTGGGTAGTTGATCCAAGTTGAGAGTTTTGGTATTGTCATTTCTTTCACCTCTGTTCACAATGCAGAGAAGTGGACTTTGGTTTCAGTTTATGGGCCATGTGAAGGGGAGCGCCGCGATGATTTTGTTCATTGGTTGTATCATCTTCAAATACCCATTGATGAGCACTGGCTTTTACTAGGGGATTTCAATTTTATTCGCTCCCTCGACAACAGAAACCTGCCTGGGGGGGATGTCAATGACATTTTCCTGTTTAATGAAATAATTGGCCATTTAGGTCTTCTGGAGTTACCCTTGAAAGGACGGCGTTTCACTTGGTCTAATATGCAGGAAAATCCTTTGTTGGAGCAGCTGGATTGGTTCTTCACAACCTCGGACTGGATCTCTTATTACCCTAATACAGTGGTACTCCCTTTAGCGAAGACATCTTCTGACCATGTGCCCTGTGTTGTCTCAATCGACACCAATATACCAGCCGCAAGAGTGTTTCGCTTTGAAAATTTTTGGGTGGATATGCCTGGTTTTTTGAGTGTGTCGCTCAGTCCTGGGGTACACCTGTTTTTGCTGACCTGTCTGCTACTGGGGTCATTTCGAAGAAATTTAAGCGTCTGCAGCAGGATCTCAAGCGTTGGAGCAAAAATCTTTCCTATATCAAACGGTTGACTTTGGCATGCAGCAAGGTTATTTTATTTTTTGATCATCTTGAAGAAACGAGACCTTTGACGACACCTGAGTTTAATTTTAGGGGGATTGTGAAATTGCATCATGAGGATCTTCTGAGGATTCACTACATCTATTGGAAGCAATGATGCACAATCCGCTATATCAAAGTGGGGGAGGAGAACTCTAAGTTCTTTCATGCGATGGCTACAGAACGGATGAGAAAAAATTCTATTGCCAGCCTCACGGTTGAAGGAAGTGCTCCACTGTCTAATCATCAGCAAATGGCGGGAATTCTGTGGACATCTTTCAAAAGTAGAATGGGCCAAGCCCATGGCATTTCCATGGGCTTTGATCTGCCCAGCTTAATCCAGCCCGTTTCTGACCTGGATGAGCTCTCCCGCCCCTTTTCTGATGATGAAATTGCCAAGGTTTTAAAAGAGCTACCTGTGGATAGGGCACCTGGCCCCGATGGTTTCAATGGCCTCTTTGTCAAGCGGTGTTGTTCTATCATTGAGCCTGATTTCTTGCGCCTGATTAAAGATTTCCATGATGGAAAATTAGCCTTGGAAAACATAAATGGTTCTCTGATTACCCTCATACAAAAAATGCTGTCCCCTGAGAGCCCTAATGATTTTAGGCCCATTTCCCTCACTAACACCTGCCTCAATTTTTTGACAAAGCTCCTGGCCAATCGTTTGCAAGGTGTAATCCTCAAGTGTATCCACAAAAAACAATATGGTTTTCTTAAGAGCCGATCAATCCAGGATTGTCTGGCATGGACTTTTGAGTACATACACCAGTGCAAGCAATCTAAGAGGCCCATTGTGATCCTCAAGCTGGACTTTGCTAAAGCCTTTGACACGATCGAGCATGAGGTGATCTTGCAGATGCTTAGATTCAAAGGCTTTGATAACAAGTGGATCTCCTGGATAAATGAAATCTTATCATCTGGCGGTTCTTCTGTTTTGTTAAATGGGGTCCCAGGTAAGCAATTCAAATGTAAGTGTGGCGTCAGGAAAGGTGATCCCCTCTCACCCTTGCTTTTTGTTCTGGTTGTGGATCTGTTACAAACAGTGGTCAATGATATGCTAGCCCGAGGTGTCCTCAGTCTGCCTATTCCTTCTCATGATCAGGATTTTCCAATTATTCAATATGCTGATGACACAATTGTCATTTTGCCCGCTATTGAGGAGCAATTGGTGGCAATGAAAAACATGCTTCTCACATTCCAGGAGTCCACTGGTTTGAAGGTCAACTTTAGCAAGTCTTCTCTCATCCCTTTGAATATGGATAATGCTTTGGCTACAAGATTGGCTGCAGTTCTGGGTTGCAAGATTGGCTCTACTCCTTTTACTTATCTGGGCCTTCCAATGGGCACCACAAGGCCTAGGATTATTGATTTCATGCCCATGGTTGACAGAGTAGAGAGAAGACTATCTTGCAGTTCCTCAATGCTTAACCAAGGTTCCAGACTATAGCTTCTTGCTTCGGTCCTGTCCTCTATGCCAATTTATTTTCTGTACTCTTTGAATACCCCCCTGGGATTATTAAACAGCTGGACAGGATCTTCAGGCAGTGTCTTTGGAGAGGCAACAGTGACACCCCAAAACAATCCCTTGCTGCTTGGAACTTGGTCTGCAGGCCTAAAGATAAAGGTGGTCTTGGAATAATCAATCTTAACATCAAAAATCAGGGGCTTCTCATCAAACACCTGCACAACTTTTATAATAAGGAGGACATTCCTTGGGTCTCCTTGATATGTAACTCATATTATGATGGTGTGGTGCCCCAAGCTACTGTCATGATTGGATCTTTCTGGTGGAAAGACGTTTTTAAACTCTCTGACACCTACAGGGTTGTTGCCACAGTGAGGGTTAACATGGGAGACTCTTTCATGTTTTGGTTTGATGCTTGGCAAGTGGGGGGCTCCACTTTGCCTCTGTTCCGCAGACTCCCAAGATTGTTCTCTTTTGTCAAGGATGATAAAGCTTCTGCTGCTGATATTCTCAGCTCCTCGGATCTTTTCTCTCTGTTCTACCTGCCTATATCACAAGAGGCTGCCGAGGAACTTGGACTCCTTCAAGACTGGAATTTGAATCTTCATAGGGATCCCCTAGCTGCAGATGTCTGGGTTTGGTCTGGTAAATCTGGTGCTTATTCTGCAAAAAGCTTCTACACCATCATGCACTCACACATGCCTACAATTCTGAGTTGGAAATGGCTTTGGAAGAGCAAGTGCACCATGAAAATCAAAGTCTTTGGATGGCTATTATTTTTTGATCGGTTGAACACCAAGGACATGCTAGTCAGAAGGCACTAGAGGCTGCCTGATGATGATAACCATTGTGTTATTTGTGCTGCTCAGTCGTATGAAGATAGGCTGCATCTTTTCCTCAACTGCAACTTCAGCAACAGAGTTTGGAACTATCTGGGTTTGCACTGGACGGGTGGGAATGACTTGCAGGATTGTATCTCTCATGCTAAGAGATCCTTCAGACACGCCTTCTTCTTTGAAGTTATGCTTACTGCTGCTTGGAACATTTGGATCTTGCGCAATTGAGAACTTTCAGAGGGGAAAATGCCACCTTTGCTAGGTGGAAATGTAATTTTGTACATGATGTAACCTTATTATCTCATAGGTTAGCTCCTCCTACCAGGGCTTCTCTTCTAGCCTGGGTCAACTCCCTCCCTTAGTTTATAGGTAAGTTTGGGGTAAGTCTTATTTATTCCCTTTGTATATATAAGACTGTCTGTATCTGTACTCTCTCTTTGAGCTTGGAATAAAGGGTTGTGGGGCTTTGCTCCACAGTAGATAGTTTCAAAAAAGATAGAGAGAAGATGAAAGATGTTCCCTATGCTTCAGCCATAGGCTCTATCATGTATGCAATGCTGTGTACCAGACCTGATGTGTGCGTTGCTATAAGTTTAGCAGGGAGGTACCAAAGTAATCCAGGAGTGGATCACTGGAGAGCGGTCAAGAACATCCTGAAATACCTAAAAAGGACGAAGGATATGTTTCTCGTTTATGGAGGTGACAAAGAGCTCGTCGTAAATGGTTACGTTGATGCAAGCTTTGACACAGATCCGAACGATTCTAAATCGCAAACCGGATACATGTTTATATTGAACGGTGGAGCTGTCAGTTGGACAAGTTCTAAACAAAGCGTCGTGGCGGGATCTACGTGTGAAGCGGAGTACATAGCTGCTTCGGAAGCAACAAATGAAGGAGTCTGGATGAAGGAGTTCATATCCGATCTAGGTGGCATACCTAGTGCATCGGGTCCAATGAAAATCTTTTGTGACAATACTGGTGCAATTGCCTTGGCAAAGGAATCCAGATTTCACAAGAGAACCAAACACATCAAGAGACGCTTCAACTCCATCAGGGATCAAGTCCAGGTGGGAGACATAGAGATTTGCAAGATACATACGGATCTGAATGTTGCAGACCCGTTGACTAAGCCTCTTCCACGAGCAAAACATGATCAGCACCAAGGCTCCATGGGTGTTAGAATCATTACTGTGTAATCTAGATTATTGACTCTAGTGCAAGTGGGGGACTGAAGGAAATATGCCCTAGAGGCAATAATAAAGTTATTATTTATTTCCTTATATCAAGATAAATGTTTATTATTCATGCTAGAATTGTATTAACCGGAAACATAATACTTGTGTGAATACATAGACCAACAGAGTGTCACTAGTATGCCTCTACTTGACTAGCTCGTTGATCAAAGATGGTTATGTTTCCTAAACCATAGACATGAGTTGTCATTTGATTAACGGGATCACATCATTAGGAGAATGATGTGATTGACCTGACCCATTCCGTTAGCTTAGCACTTCATCGTTTAGTATTTCTGTTATTGCTTTCTTCATGACTTATACATGTTCCTATAACTATGAGATTATGCAACTCCCGTTTACCGGAGGAACACTTTGTGTGCTACCAAATGTCACAACGTAACTGGGTGATTATAAAGGTGCTCTACAGGTGTCTCCGAAGGTACTTGTTGGGTTGGCGTATTTCGAGATTAGGTTTTGTCACTCCGATTGTCGGAGAGGTATCTCTGGGCCCACTCGGTAATGCACATCACTATAAGCCTTGCAAGCATTGCAACTAATGAGTTAGTTGCGGGATGATGTATTACGGAATGAGTAAAGAGACTTGCCAGTAACGAGATTTAACTAGGTATCGAGATATCGACGATCGAATCTCGGGCAAGTAACATACCGATGAGAAAGGGAACAACGTATATTGTTATGCGGTTTGACCGATAAAGATCTTCGTAGAATATGTGGGAGCCAATATGAGCATCCAGGTTCCGCTATTGGTTATTGACCGGAGACGTGTCTCGGTCATGTCTACATAGTTCTCGAACCCGTAGGGTTCGCACGCTTAAAGTTTCGACGACGGTTATATTATGAGTTTATGAGTTATGATGTACCGAAGGTTGTTCGGAGTCCCGGATGTGATCATGGACATGATGAGGAGTCTCGAAATGGTCGAGACATAAAGATTGATATATTGGAATCCTATGTTTGGATATCGGAAGTGTTCCGGGTGAAATCGGGATTTTACCGGAGTACTGGAGGGGTTACCGGAACCCCTGGGGGGTTAATGGGCCATAGTGGGCCTTAGTGGAGAAGAGGAGGGGCGGCCATGGCAGGCCGCGCGCCCCCTCCCCCTCTTGTCTGAATTGGACAAGGAGGGGGGGCGGCGCCCCCTTTCCTTCTTCTCCTCTTCCTCCTTCCCCCCTTCTCCTAATCCAACAAGGTAAGGGGAGGGAGTACTACTCCCGGTGGGAGTAGGACTCCTCCTGGCCGGCCACACCTCCCCCCTGTCCTTTATATACGGGGGCAGGGGGGCACCTCAAGGCACAACAATTGACATGATCTTTTAGCCGTGTGCGGTGCCCCCCTCCACCATAGTCCACCTCGATAATACTGTAGCGGTGCTTAGGCGAAGCCCTGCGTCGGTAGAACATCATCATCGTCACCACGCCGTCATGCTGACGAAACTCTGCCTCAACACTCGGCTGGATCGGAGTTTGAGGGATGTCATCGAGCTGAACGTGTGCAGAACTCGAAGGTGCCATACGTTCGGTGCTTGATCGGTCGGATCGTGAAGACGTACGACTACATCAACCGCGTTGTGCTAACGCTTCCGCTTTCGGTCTACGAGGGTACGTGGACAACACTCTCCCCTCTCGTTGCTATGCATCACCATGATCTTGCGTGTGCGTAGGATTTTTTTTGAAATTACTACGTTCCCCAACAACAACAACCCCCCCACTCCGGCCAGCCTCCTCCGTCCGCCACCCCATCCTCCACCTTACCGGAGCCGCTACCCCTACCCCGTCGTCCACTGCAAGTGATGGACGTCTATCATCCACGGCGCCGGACCAGGATCCTTTCATCGCGTCCTCTCGTTTCATCGGCACCGTCCTCCTCCTTGTCATTGCTGCTCCTACAACCACCTCGTCCACGACAACATGGCATATCCCCCGACCCGACCATCCGCCATCTAAAGTCTTCTTCCGCGCCGCTGACAGCCATCGTACCCGCAACACCCTCAATGTATCAGCAGGGTCCTACACGGCGTTGCAAGAGAGGTGGTACTGTTTCATATCTGCTTAAGTTATTGATCTTGATACGTATCCAATGCATCTATAATTTTTTATTGTTCCATGCTGTTATATTATCAATCTTCGATGTTTTATAATCATTTTATAGTCATTTTATATCATTTTTTTACTAACCTATTGACATAGTGCCAAGTGTCAGTTGCTGTTTTTTGCATGTTTTTTACATTACAGGAAATCAATATCAGACAGAGTCCAAATGCAACGAAACTTCACGGAGATTTTTTTATGGAGCAGAAGACACATAATGGGCCCTAGCTGCGCCTGGGGGTGCTCCGAGGAGAGCACAACCCAACAGGGCGCACCAGGAGGCCCAGGCGCGCCCTGGTGGGTTGTTCCCACCTTGGGTGCCCCCTGGACCACCTCTTTGCTCTATAAATACCCCAATATTCCCAAAACCCTAGGGGAGTCGACGAAATATTGGTCCAGCCGCCATAGAGTCCAGAACCACCAAATCCAATCTAGACACCATCACGGATGGGGTTCACCACCTCCATTGGTGCCTCTCCGATGATGCGTGAGCAGTTCTTTGTAGACCTTCTGGTCTATAGTTAGTAGCTAGATGGCTTCCTCTCTCTCCCTGAATTCTCAATACAATGGTCTCTTGGAGATCCATATGAAGTAACTCTTTTTGCGGTGTGTTTGTTGGGATCTGATGAACTTTGAGTTTATGATCAGTTATATCTTTTTATATCCATGAAAGTATTTGAGTTTCTTTGATCCCTTTTATGCACAAACAAGAGGACAATGAGAGAAGGCAAAGGTTTTTGGGAAAACATTTTAGAAGAGGGGGAGAGGAAAATGAGAGGCGAATGGAAAATAATGTAATGCGAGGGAGAAGAGTTTATGATGGGTACTTGGTATGTCTTGACTTGGTGTATATCTCCCCGGCAACGACGCCAGAAATCCTTCTTGCTACCTCTTGAACATGCGTTGGTTTTCCCTTGAAGAGGAAAGGGTGATGCAGTAAAGTAGCGTATGTATTTCCCTCAGTTTTTGAGAACCAAGGTATCAATCCAGTAGGAGACTACGCACAAGGCACCTAGTACCTGCACAAACAATCAAGAACCTTGCAACCAACGCGATAAAGGGGTTGTCAATCCCTTCACAACCAATCACAAAAGTGAGATCTGATAAAGATAGTAAGATAAATATTTTTGGTATTTTTGTTGTGTAGATTGGCAAGTGAAGATATCAAAATAATAAACGAGATGCGATGTAAATAAAAGTTATACAATATAATAAGAAAGAGACCTGAGGGCCATAGGTTTCACTAGTGGCTTCTCTCAAGATAGCATGTATTACGGTGGGTGAACAAATTACTGTTGAGCAATTGATAGAAAAGCGCATAATTATGAAGTTATGTAAGGCAATGATCATGAACATAGGCATCACGCCCGTGTCAAGTAAACCAAAACGATTTTGCATCTACTACTATTACTCCACACATCGACCGCTATCCAGCATGCATCTAGAGTATTAAGTTCATAAGAACGGAGTAACGCATTAAGCAAGATGACATGATGTAGAGGGATAAACTCAAGCAATATGATATAAACCCCCTATTTTTATGCTCGATGGCAACAATACAATACGTGCCTTGCTGCCCCTGTTGTCACTCGGAAAGGACACGCAAGATTGAACCCAAAGCCATGCACTTCTCCCATTGCAAGAAAGATCAATCTAGTAGGCCAAACTAAACCGATAATTCGAAGAGACTTGCAAAGATATCAAATCATGCATATAAGAATTCAGAAAAGAACCAAATAATATTCATAGATAAACTTGCTCATAAATCCACAATTCATCGAATCTCGACAAACACACCGCAAAAGAATATTTCATCAAATAGATCTCCAAGAACATCGAGGAGAACTTTGTAATGAGAATCAAAGAGAGAGAAGAAGCCATCTAGCTAATAACTATGGACTCGAAGGTCTGTGGTAAACTACTCACGCATCACTGGAGAGGCTATGGTGTTGATGTAGAAGCCCTCCATGATCGATTCCCCCTCCGGCGGAGTGCCGGAAAAGGCCCCAAGATGGGATCTCATGGGTACAGAGAGTTGCGGCGGTGGAAAATTGGTTTCGTGGCTCCCCCTGATGTTTCTAGGGTATAAGGGTATATATAGGCGAAAGAAGTATGTCGGTGGAGCTCCGTGGGGCCCACGAGGGTGGGGGCGCGCCCTCCTGCATCGTGGCCGCCTCGCAGCATTCCAGACTTCGTCTCCAAGTCTCCTGGATTGCTTTCGGTTCAAGAAAGATCCTCGTCTCCAAGTCTCCTGGATTTCCTTATCTACAAAACACTAAAATAAGCAAAAAAACAGAAACTGGCACTAGGCCTCCGATTAATAGGTTAGTCCCCAAAATAATATAAAAGAGCATATTAAAGCCTACTAAACATCCAAAACAGGTAATATAATAGCATGGAACAATAAAAAATTATAGATATGTTGGAGACGTATCAAGCATCCCCAAGCTTAATTCCTGCTCGTCCTCGAGTAGGTAAATGATAAAAACAGAATTTTTGATGTGGAATGCTACCTAACATAATTTTCAATGTAATTCTCTTTATTATGGCATGAATGTTCAGATCCGTAAGATTCAAGATAAAAGTTTAATGTTGACATAAAAATAATAATACTTCAAGCATACTAACAAAGTGATTATGTCTTCTCAAAATAACATGGCCAAAGAAAGTTCATCCCTACAAAATCATATAGTTTGGTTATGCTCCATCTCCGTCAAACAATATGATCAAATCATGCACAACCCCGATGACAAGCCAAGCAATTGTTTCATACTTTACTATTCTCTAAAAATTTCAACTTTCACGCAATACATGAGCGCGAGCCATGGACATAGCACTATATGTGGAATAGAATGGTGGTTGTGAAGAAGACAAAAAAGAGGGAGATGGTCTCACATCAACTAGGCGTATCAACGTGCTATGGAGATGCCCATCAATAGATATTGATGTGAGTGAGTAGGGATTGCCATGCAACGGATGCACTAGAGCTATAAGTGTATGAAAGCTCAACAAAAGAAACTAAGTGGGTGTGCATCCAACTTGCTTGCTCACGAAGACCTAGGGCATTTGAGGAATCCCATTGTTGGAATATACAAGCCAAGTTCTATACTGAAAAATTCCCACTAGTGTATGAAAATGACAAAATAAGAGACTCTCTATCATGAAGATCATGGTGCTACTTTGAAGCACAAGTGTGGTAAAAGGATAGTAGCATTGTCCCTTCTCTCTTTTTCTCTCTTTTTTTTCTTTTTTTCATTTGGCTTCTTTGGCCTCTATTTTTTTCTCTTTTTTATTTCCTCTCATGGGACAATGCTCTAATAATGAAGATCATCACACTTTTATTTACTTACAACTCAAGAATTACAACTCGATACTAGAACAAAATATGACTCTATGTGAATGCCTTCGGCGGTGTACCGGGATGTGCAATGAATCACGTGACATGTATGAAAGAATTATGAATGGTGGCTTTGCCACAAATACGATGTCAACTACATGATCATGCATAGCAATATGACAATGATGAAGCGTGTCATAATAAACAAAACGATGGAAAGTTGCATGGCAATATATCACGGAATGGCTAAGGAAATGCCATGATAGGTAGGTATGGTGGCTGTCTTGAGGAAGGTAAATGATGGGTTTCTGGTACCGGCGAAAGTTGTGCGGTACAAGAGAGGCTAGCAATGGTGAAAGGGAGAGAGTGCGTATAATGCATGGACTCAACATTAGTCATAAAGAACTCACATACCTATTGCAAAAATCTACAAGTCATCAAAGCCAAGCACTACGCGCATGCTCCTAGGGGGATAGATTGGTAGGAAAAGACCATCGCTCGTTGTCGGTGTCAAAACCGGCAGATCTCGGGTAGGGGGTCCCGAACTATGCGTCTAAGGTCGATGGTAACAGGAGACAGGGGACACGATGTTTACCCAGGTTCGGGCCCTCTCTATGGAGGTAATACCCTACGTCCTACTTGATTGATCTTGATGAATATGAGTATTACAAGAGTTGATCTACCACGAGATCGTAATGGCTAAAACCCTAGGAGTCTAGCCTGTATGATTATGTTCGTCCCTATTGTAGCGATCCGACCTCAGACGGTCAAATCTCTGTGCTCACGTGTCATCCCTGGATCGGTAATGCTGACACACATAGTACTCGAAGGATTTATAACAGAGTGCAATCACACACTTATTACATCGAATGTCTCAAAAGAGAACTTATTACATTAAATATGGCTTAAGGTCATCTAAAAGATAACAGCAGAAGGCTTGGAAGATAAAGTGAGTCCATCAAGTCCAACGGCATAGCTGAGTGCATGACAACGACCTAAAACGCATCCTTACTCATCGTCTGAAAAGTCTGCAACATAATACGTTGCAGCCCGATAACGGGTCAGCACATGGAATATGCTGGCAAAGTAACACAGTAAAGCAATTAACAGGATAAAAGCTATCACTACAAGCATATATGGCTGGTGGAGGCTGTAAGGTTAATATGTTTTGCGAAAAGCCAATTTTCCCTACAACAAAGGAATATATTTTATTTTAACTATCATGGTAGTTGAAACATCATTGAGAAGGTACCTCCAACTCAATCCCAATTAAAAAGTAATTATCAACCCAACAAATTAAATTAGAGTGATGAGATACAATAGGATAATCCAAGTACTAGATACTCAAAATGTCCATAACCAGGGACACAGCTAACCATGATTAGATTGTACACTCTGCAGAGGTTTGCGCACTTTTCCCCACAAGACTCGATCTCCTCCGTTGGATTTCTCGCACTATATGGTGTTTGAGAAACGGATGACCGAGACACAGTCTTTCAGAAACATTAACTCTAACCCCGGGTAGACAGTACCAACCTACAATCCCACTACATCTGCTAGCCTACCACTGGAAGAGGACATGCAACTTAGTCAACTATGCCAAAGCCCATAATGGCTTGTGGCTGCACACGGAAGTTTCTAGCATGAAATATCTCACGATCCCTTTGAGCCTGGGTGGCGGACCTTAGGATGATCACACGGGTACTCCGGGATATCCTAGGACAACACTGGATTCTCCAGGTGCCCAAAACCAACAATCCACCCAGATGTGTATTAAAGTTTCCACCTTAAGTTGAACCATTAAATCACAGTCTCACATCTGTCATGGATTTCACTCACCCAAACCACGTCTACGAGCATAGCATGGCAATATAAGCATAACACAGAAGTAACTCCCAAAGGTTTGATAATAAACAGGGCAATAGGTTCTACCTCATCATCTACTTCCCAAACCCACAAGTTAATCACATCCTAATCATGCAGTGTTTGAGGATTGGAACTAATGCAATAAAAAAACTGGGTATGAAAAGAGTATGATCAATGTGTTACTTGCCTTGCCGACGATCGGCAAAACCTAGGGACTCGTAGTAGCACGCTTCGCACTCCGGGAATTGTATCGCAAACAAACAATAGCATACATAAGCAACCAATCATAGATGCACGGGTAAAACTCAAATAAGAAGATCGAATCTGAAAACTCAACTGAAGAGATTCGATTTGCAAAAAGAATCAAATCAAACGGAGCAACGAAACTCAAACTACGAAAGAAACAAGGTCCGTTTACTAATCTGGACTATAGTCAAATTTTACAATGCCAAAATCTTGTTCAAGTTGGTTAAACGGAAAGAGGGCTTCGAGATGAAGATCTAGGCACTTGAATCGCCTGATTTCGACAAACGAGCGAAAAGATAAACTAAAACGAAAATCGGGTCAGAAATCGCGATAAAAAATAATCACGAAAAAAAACCCGATAAAAAGAAAAAACTGACGAACAGGCTAACGAACGAACGTTCGCTGTCTGTGACTAACGGGTGAATGGTGTTCGTTAAAACAAACGTACGAACGAACATTCGCAACTTGACCGAACCAAAAAAAAACCGATCTAATAAAAAAAATGAAAACTAGGGTTTATAAAAAAATCGATCGGTTTTTCGAGAAAACCGACGAACGGCGAGGAGGCTGCGGCTACCTCCGGCGGGATCGGCGAGGCGGTAGGGTGGCGGCTCCGGCGGCAAAACGCGGCGGCGGCGGGCGGATCCGGCGGCGGGCGGCGCAGCGCTAGCGTTCGGGAGGCGCGGGTGGGCTGCGGCGGCGGGGTGGGTTGCGGGGTCGCGGGGCGGCGGCTTATAAGGGCCGGCCCGAGGAGTCCTGGCCGGGCACGGCTCGGAGTCGGTTGCATGTTTTTTTATTTAAATAATTCTGACGTGCAGAAAAAGAAAGAAAAGAAATACTAAACGGACTCCAAAAATCCTGAAATAATTTTTCCCCGTCCTCTAAAAATATACCGGACAAGGTGAACATTTATTTATGACTCTAATGCAATTTCAAAAAATGCATATTTTTCCTATGCAAATAAAATAACAATAAAATCCCAAATAAAAATGTTTATTTGTTTTTAATATTTTTCCTCCAATATTTCACTATTTTGGGGAAGTCACATTATCCCCTCTCATATTTTTTTATATGAAATATTTTCGGAGAGACAAATAATTAAAACAAATGATCCTTGTTTCAATATTTGATAAATTTCAAATACGAAAACAGTGAAATCCCCAACTCTCTCCGTGGGTCCTTGAGTTGCTTAGAATTTCGAGGATCGCAAAGCAAATATGCAATGAAATATGATATGCATGAATGATCTATGTATAACATTCCAAATTGAAAATTTGGGATGTTACAAACCTACCCCCCTTAAGATGAATCTCGCCCTCGAGATTCGGGTTGGCTAGAAAACAGGTGTGGGTGGTCTTTGAGAAGATCATCCTCTCGTCCCCAGGTGGCTTCATTCTCGGTATGGTGGCTCCACTAAACTTTGCAAAACTTGATAACCTTGCTGCGGGTGACTCGGCTGGCAAACTCGAGAATCTTGACAGGTTTCTCCTCATAGGTCATATCGTTGTTCAACTGAATCGCTTCCAGGGGCACTGTATCTCTCAGGGATATGTCGGCCATCTCAGCATGACACTTCTTCAACTGAGAAACGTGAAACACATCATGAACTCCTGACAATCCTTCGGGCAACTCCAACTTGTAGGCTACCTCTCCCATACGTTCCAAAACTCGGTATGGTCCTACAAATCTCAAGGCTAGCTTTCCCTTAACTCCAAAACGTTTAACTTCTCGGAGAGGCGATACACAAAGATACGCTCTGTCTCCGATTTCATAGGTTACCTCCTTGCGTTTTGAGTCAGCATAACTCTTCTGCCTGGACTGAGCTACCTTCAGTCTGTCTCGAATCAACTTAACCTTCTCTTCGGACTCCTTGATCAAATCTGGTCCAAACAACTGACAGTCTCCAACTTCATCCCACATCAATGGTGTTCTGCACCTTCGTCCATACAGGGCCTCAAACGATGCCATCTTCAAACTGGCCTGGTAGCTATTGTTGTACGAGAACTCTGCGTAGGGAAAATTGTCATCCCAACTAGATCCATTATCCAGCGCACAAGCTCTCAACATGTCCTCCAGAATCTGATTGACTCTCTCGGTCTCTCCATCTGTCTGCGGATGAAAGGCTGTACTGAACTCTAGCCTCGTACCCAAAGTCTGGTGCAACTGATGCCAAAACTTTTAAGTAAACCGCGTTCCTCTATCTGATACGATGGTCCTCGGAACTCAATGCAGACATACGATCCCGGTCATGTATATCTTGGCCAACTTCGCACTTGAATAGGTGGTCTTCACTGGGATAAAGTGAGCCACTTTGGTCAAGCGATCAACTACTACCCATATAGAATCATATCCTGATTTGGTCCTGGGCAGTCCGGTGATAAAATCCATGCCAGGCTTATCCCACTTCCATTCGGGTATCGGCATAGGCTGTAACAATCCTGCTGGCTTCTGATGCCCTGCCTTCACTCTCTGACATACATCACATACGGCTACATACTCAACAATATCCTTCTTCATACCCGTCCACCAAAAATGCTCCTTCAAATCCAAATACATCTTGGTGTTTCCGAGGTTAATTGAGTAGGGTGAGTCATGAGCCTTCTGAAGTATCAGCTTCCTGATCTCTGCATTATTGGGCACATATACACGGTCCTCAAACCATAAGGTGTCGTGCTCATCCTCACGAAAACCTTTGGCCTTTCCTTCGCTCATTCTCTCCTTTATCTCGGCCAATCTCCTTGTCATCCTTCTGAGCTTCCCGAATCTTTCCCAACAATGTAGACTGCACTTCCATTGCTGCAACAAAACCTCTAGGAACAATCTCCTAATGAAGTTCCCTGAGATCCTCTGCTAACTCCTTTGGCATCCCTCCGCTTACGAGGGTGTTAACATAACTCTTACGGCTCAAAGCGTCTGCTACGACATTGGCCTTTCCTGGGTGATAATGCAACTTCATATCATAATCCTTGATAAGCTCCAACCATCTCCTCTGCCTGAGGTTCAGCTCCTTCTGTGTGAAAATGTACTTCAGACTCTTGTGATCGGTGTACACATCACAATGGTTTCCAATCAGAAAGTGTCTCCAAGTCTTGAGTGCATGCACTACGGCTGCTAACTCCAAATCATGCGTAGCATAATTCAACTCATGCGGTTGAAGCTGTCGTGAGGCATATGAAACAACTCTCCCATCTTGCATAAGTACACCTCCAAGTCCTAAGCGTGAAGCATCGCAATACACTTGGAAGTCCTTGCGTATATCTGGCAGAATCAGCACTGGGGCTGTAGTCAAATGTTTCTTCAACTCCTAAAAACTGGCCTGACATTCTTCCGACCATTTGAACTTGGTGTCCTTTTTCAACAACTCCGTCATGGGCTTCGCAATCTTGGAAAAATTCTCAATGAATCTCCGATAATATCCCGCGAGTCCAAGGAAGCCGCGGATCTCGCTAACTAAAGTGGGTGCCAACCACTCAGTGACTGATTGAACCTTGGTGGGGTCTACTGTTATACCTTCTCCTGATATAACATGTCCAAGGAATCCAACTTCCTTCAACCAAAACTCACACTTGCTGAATTTGGCATACAACTGATGTTCCCTGAGCTTCTCGAGAACTAATCGCAAATGCTCCTTGAGCTCCTCTTCATTCTTCGAGTATACCAAGATATCATCAATGAACACCACAACAAACTTATCCAAGAACTCCATGAACACTTTGTTCATCATACTCATGAAATAGGCAGGGGTGTTAGTCAATCCAAATGACATAACCGTATACTCATACAGCGAGTACATTATGGTGAAAGCTGTCTTAGGTATATCCTTCTCCCGAATCTTCAGCTGGTGGTATCCTGATCGCAAATCGATCTTCGAAAACACTTTAGCTCCTTGCAGTTGGTCAAACAAATCATTGATCATCAGCAGTGGGTACTTGTTCTTGATCGTCACTTCATTCAATGCCCGATAATCAACAACCATTCTCAACGATCCATCTTTCTTCTCAACCAAGAGCACTGGGGCTCCCCACGGTGATGAACTTCGTCGGATGTAACCTTTCTCCAATAACTCCTTAATGTGCTTCTTAATCTCCTCCAGATCATTTGCGGGCATTCGGTATGGTCTCTTCGATATAGGCCCGGTGCCTGACAATAGTTCTATTAAAAAAATCAATGTCTCGATCTGGCGGCATGCCTGGTAATTCCTCTGGAAAAACATCCGGGTAATCCTTCACAACAGGCACTTCCTCCTGAACAACTCCTGAGAGGGAATTTGCTTGGGTTCTCCTTGACGAATGTCGGGATACATACTTGATCCTTTTTCCCTCTGGGGTGGTGAGCAGAATTGACTTGTTAGCGCAGTCAATGTTTCCCCCATACTTCGATAACCAATCCATGCCTAATATGATGTCCAATCCTTGCGACTCCAAAATTATTAGGTCTGAGGGGAAAACATGGCTTTCGATGGTTAAGGGTATCCGATCGCACCATCGGCTGGCCATGTACTCTGGTCCAGGTGAACTTACTAACATGGGTGTCCTAAGGGCTAGGGTTTGCAATTTAAACTTGTCCACAAATCCCCTTGATATGTATGAATGTGATGCACCAGTATCAAAAAGAACGAGTGCAGTAAATGACTTAACCAAAAACTTACCGATAACGGCGTCTGGCTGCTCCTCAACCTCCTCCACGCTCACATGGTTTGCTTGTCCTTTGTTGAATGGATTGGGCTTCTTTCCAGAGCTCCCATTGCCGTTTCCATTCTTTGCTTTAGGGCACTCCGTGGCATAGTGTCCAGTCTTCCCGCACTTGAAACAAGTAATGTGACTTAGATCCCTCTTGGCGGGTGTAGCTGGATTAGAGCGGTTCTCATTGTTGCTTGCTCCATTCCCATTCCCATTCTTGTGGCCATTGTGGTTATGAGAACTTCCTCCATTGTGAGTGTGGCCTCCATGGTTATGGGTAAATCCTCCCGAGTTCGGGGTAAAGCGAGGCTTCTGCTGAGCTCCTGAATAGAACTTCCCTTGTCCATACTTCCTCTTGTGGCTATCAATCTGCTGCTGCTTCCCTTCAATCATGAGAGCCTTGTCTACCAACTCCTGGTAGTTGTTGAATGTTGCCACCATCAACTGCATGCTCATCTCATCATTCAGACCTTCCATAAACTTCTCCTGCTTCGCGGCATCTATGGCGACATCATCAGGGGCATAGCGAGATAACTTGCTAAACTCATCCACGTACTGGGCTACAGTACGGTTCCCCTGGCGTAAGTTGCGAAACTCACGCTTCTTCATGCTCATAGCTCTAGTTGAGACACGGGCTGTGCGGAAAGCTTGTTGAAACTGATCCCAAGTGACATTGGCTATGGGGAAAGTGGCTGTGTAATTCTCCCACCAAGAGGCTGCGGGTCCATCCAATTGATGTGCGGCAAAGCGCACCTTCTCAGCATTTGTGCAAACTGCGGTGGTCAACTCCCTTCCAATACGGCGTAGCCAATCCTCAACAACTATCGGCTCGGTGCTACTGGAAAACGCCGGCGGCTGTAACCTCAGAAAGCGGGCTAAGTTGTCAACTGGAGGTGGTGGCGGTGGGTTGTTGTTGTTGTTGTTGTTGTGGTTGCCTTGGTTCTGGACTAACAACTGCATCAAGGCATTCTGCTGCTGGATCAACTGAGTGAGCTCCGGCGGGAAGGCAAATCCGGTGTCATGTCTCGGAGGCATCTGATGGGTTTAGAGGGAAGAGAATTAGAATAGAATGAGGTCTGAGGGGAAAACCACTACCCATATGCACATGAGACAAACACATCAAACATATCATATCACTCAATCAATCAAGCAAGGGCATACAATCGATCTAACTATCGTTACAGTGCTCGGACTATACTATATACATGGGGGTAATACTACTGATCATATGGTGGTCATCTAGAAATTTTGATCGGTGGAAGACTCCATGATGTCTGCTCCAGCCTCGTCTTCATAATCATCACTCCTATCAGGATCTGAGTCGGTGTCGTTGATGATGATGTAGTCATCAGAACGAATCTCCTTGGGTTCTTCGTCTTCCCATCCTGGCGCAGGGTCTCCCATGAATACTTTGATCTTCTTTACCAGGTCGTCATTCTTCTCCAATAGTGTCGCAATTTCCTCCTCGTATCCATCGCGTGTAGACTTGAGTTCCTCTTCAAGCTCGGTGATCCTAGTCATCGCCTTCTTCAGCTCTATCATGCTTGTGCATATCTGTTTCTCCTGGCGCCAAATGTGCTGGTTTAGCTCCTGGATGAAAGCTGCAATGGACCTGTCCTTCCTGGTACTGATCATCTCCCATTGCTCATCTCAGTGCCCACATATCTGGTAGATAGTGTCCTTTAGCTCCTGTTTGTGGACTTCTCCGATACGTCCCATTGCAATGTGGGCTGCCATGCTCTTGCCTAGACTCCAGGTTGGTGCATCGAAGGAAAACTCTATGGGTTCAGTGACTGGCGTGAAGGTCCTTCCTGGAATATGAACTCGAACAGTCCAACGCTCCTCTTCTGGTAAAGTGGCGGTGTAGGTCCCTGTAAAGCTTGGTATTCCAATGTTCAGGTACTTAGTGACTTCCTTCAAGTGTCGTCCGAAAGGGATGTCTTCATCTGGTTGTGCAAACTTGTTCCTCAGGTCCGCCATCCTAGAGAGTGGAAAATGGAGAGAAGTCAGAAATGAGTAGAGAAGAGTGATTTATGGCTTTTCTTAGTGGTCGTGTCCTACAATCAGCGTGTGCTCTGATACCATCTTGTAGCGATCCGACCTCAGACAGTTAAATCTCTGTGCTCACGTGTCATCCCTAGATCGGTAATGCTGACACACACAATACTCGAAGGATTTATAACAGAGTGCAATCACACACTTATTACATCGAATGTCTCAAAAGAGAACTTATTACAATAAATATGGCTTAAGGCCATCTAAAAGATAAAAACGGAAGGATTGGAAGATAAAGTGAGTCCATCAACTCCAACGGCATAGCTGAGTGCACGACAACGACCTAAAACGCATCCTTACTCATCGTCTGGAAAGTCTGCAACATAATAGGTTGCAGCCCGAAAACGGGCCAGCACATGGAATATGCTGGCAAAGTAACACAGTAAAGCAATTAACAGGACAAATGCTATCAGTACATGCATATATGGCTGGTGGAGGCTGTAAGGTTAATATGTTTTGCGAAAAGCCAATTTTTCCCTACAACAAAGGAATATATTTTATTTTAACTATCATGGTAGTTGAAACATCATTGAGAAGGTACCTCCAACTCAATCCCAATTAAAAAGTAATTATCAACCCAACAAATTAAATTAGAGTGATGAGATACAATAGGATAATCCAAGTACTAGATACTCAAAATGTCCATAACCGGGGACACTGCTAACCATGATTAGATTGTACACTCTGCAGAGGTTTGCGCACTTTTCCCCACAAGACTCGATCTCCTCCGTTGGATTTCTTGCACTACATGGTGTTTGAGAAACGGATGACCGAGACACAGTCTTTCAGAAACATTAACTCTAACCCTGGGTAGATAGTACCAACCTACAATCCCACTACATCTGCTAGCCTACCACTGGAAGATGTCATGCAACTTAATCAACTATGCCAAAGCCCATAATGGCTTGTGGCTGCACACAAAAGTTTCTAGCATGAAATATCTCACGATCCCTTTGAGCCTGGGTGGCGGACCTTAGGATGATCACACGGGTACTCCGGGATATCCTAGGACAACACTGGATTCTCCAGGTGCCCAAAACCAACAATCCACCCAGATGTGTATTAAAGTTGCCACCTTAAGTTGAACCATTAAATCACAATCTCACATCTGTCATGGATTTCCCTCACCCAAACCACGTCTACGAGCATAGCATGGCAATATAAGCATAACGTAGAAGTAACACCCAAAGGTTTGATAATAAACAGGGCAATAGGTTTTACCTCATCATCTACTTCCCAAACCCACAAGTTAATCACATCCTAATCATGCAGTGTTTGAGGATTGGAACTAATGCATAAAAAACTGGGTATGAAAAGTGTATGATCAATGTGTTCTTGCCTTGCTGACGATCTGCAAAACGTAGGGACTCGTAGTAGCACGCTTCGCACTCCGGGCATTCTATCACAAACAAACAATAGCATACATAAGCAACCAATCATAGATGCACGGGTAAAACTCAAATAAGAAGATCGAATCTGAAAACTCAACTGAAGAGATTCGATTTGCAAAAAGAATGAAATCAAACGGAGCAACGAAACTCAAACTACGAAAGAAACAAGGTCCATTTACTAATCTGGACTAAAGTCAAATTTTACAGTACCAAAATCTTGTTCAAGTTGGTTAAACAGAAAGAGGGCTTCGAGACGAAGATCTAGGCGCTTGAATCGACTAATTCCGACAAACGAGCAAAAAGATAAACTAAAACGAAAATCAGGTCAGAAATCACGATCGAAAATAATCACGAAAAAAACCGAGAAAAAGAAAAACTGACGAATAGGCTAACGAATGAACGTTCGCTGTCTGTGACTAACGGGTGAACAGTGTTCGTTAAAACGAACGTATGAACGAACATTCACAACTTAACCGAACCGAAAAAAACCGATCTAATAAAAAAACGAAAACTAGGGTTTATAAAAAAACCGATCGGTTTTCTGAGAGAACCGACGAACGGCGAGGCGGCGGCGGCTACCTCCGGCGGGATCGGCGGGGCGGTGGCTCTGGCAGCAAAACATGGGGGCGGCGGGCGGATCCGGCGGCGGGCGGCGCGGCGCTAGGGTTCGGGAGGCGCGGGTGGGCTGCGGCGGCGGGGTGGGTTGCGGGGTCGCGGGGCGGCGGCTTATAAGGGCCGGCCCGAGGAGTCCTGGCCGAGTACGGCCCGGAGTCGGTTGCGCATTTTTTTAATTTAAATAATTCCGACGTGCAGAAAAAGAAAGAAAAGAAATACTAAACAGACTCCAAAAATCCTGAAATAAATTTTCCCCGTCCTCTAAAAATCTACTGGACAAGGTGAACATTTATTTAGGACTCTAATGCAATTTTTAAAAACACATATTTTTCCTATGCAAATAAAATAACAATAAAATCCCAAATAAAATTTTTTATTTGTTTTTAATATTTTTCCTCCAATATTTCACTATTTTGGGGAAGTCATATTATCCCCTCTCATATTTTTTTATATGAAATATTTTCGGAGAGAAAAATAATTAAAACAAATGATCCTTGTTTCGATATTTGATAAATTTCAAATACGAAAACGGTGAAATCCCCAACTCTCTCCGTGGGTCCTTGAGTTGCTTAGAATTTCAAGGATCGCAAAGCAAATATGCAATGAAATATGATACGCATGAATGATCTATGTATAACATTCCAAATTGAAAATTTTGGATGTTACACCTATGGACTAAGCCCTCTGGTTTATACACACACACCAGAGGGAACTAGGGTTATACAGAGTCGGTTACATAGAAAGGAATCTTCATGTCTTGGACGCCAAGCTTGCCTTCCGCGCTGTAGAGTCCCACCCGGACACGGGAAGAATCTTCGGTCTTGTATCTTCATAGCCCGAGAGTCAGGAATATGTATATAGTCCGGTCATCCCAGGACCCCTTAGTCCAGGACTCCCTCAGTAGCCCCTGAACCAGGCTTCAATGACGTGAAGTCCGGCGCGCAGATAGTCTTCGGCATTGCAAGGCGGGTTCGTTCCCGAATAATCTTCGAATACAACGACTGTGTCCGGCTTTGCAAAACAAATACCACCATAGAGAGTATAATATTCCACGAGTCCAATCTGCTGACAACTTTTTGTGGTACGACACCACATCACCACTCGGTTATTATTTTGAACCGTTTCCTGTCCTATTCTCCCACGTTTCGAGACGCGTTTTATTCGCACGCCTTGTCGAAGCAGAGAACGTGTCCCCTTATCACGGGATCCTCATCAATATGGGTGTGGGTAACTCAACCGTCCGGTTGGCATTATCCTTAAGAATAGGCAAGTTTTGAGGTCTAGGAGGAGGAGAAGTTTGGTATTCACTGCCTTTATAAAGGGACCAAGACCTGTCTGTCTTTGCATCAACCTTTCCTCCGACCTCTCTCACCTCGAGCTCCAACACCCAAGGCTCAAATCATTTGCTTCAAGCTTCTCAGTCATGTCTAGATCCAGCTCCCAGGGCCGGTGGGTGGCTTCCTCTGTCACAGAGGAGGATATCGCGAAACTTCGGGCGGCAAGGTACCTGACCACGGAAATCCCCCTCCCCCCCGGCTTCCTGTTCAAGGGCAAGTTATCCCCACTCCCAAATCCGGCGAGAGGGTCGTGTTCATCTCGCACTTCCTCCGAGGGCTGGGGTTTGCCCTTGATCCCTTTGTTCGAGGGCTCATGTTCTATTACGGGCTAGATTTTCATGATCTAGCTCCGGATTCCCTTCTTCAGGCGTTTGTCGTCACATGCGAGGCCTTTCTCCGAATCCCGCCACACTTCGGGTTATGGCTCAAAACTTTTAATGTGAATCCAAAGGTGGTCGATGGGAAACAAGCAGAGTGTGGTGGTGCTGTGGTGAGCAAATTGTCTGATGCACCTTGGCCAAAATGCTCTTTTGCGGAAGCTTCCGACCTATGGCAGCGAGAGTGGTTTTACATCATTGAGCCCCATGGCACGAAGTGGGTGGCCACGCCAGCGTTCCGGTCCGGCCCTCCGCTACGTCTGGCATCATGGATTAACAAGGGGCAGGACTGGGGGTCAACAGACGAAGTGTAGACGCTACAAAGCCGTATCTGGAGCCTTCTTGAGAAGGACACCAACCTCATCAATGTGATCCAGGTGATGCTAATCCGCCGGGTCCTGCCGTGCCAGCGACGGCCCCTCCGCATGTGGGAGTTCGACCCACAAGGACCACGGACTCTTCAGCATTTCATTGGAAATACACACAAAGGAATGTGGAAGTTACTCTTCAGGACACGAAAACAACGGCCGGATACTACCGAAGACATTGGCCTCGACTGCAATCATCCGGTTACCCCGGTAAGCCCTCAATTCCTGGACTTATTATTAGCCAAATATTTTATAATCATATACTGAAGAAACCGTCTTCGACCAGGGCTGGCTCAAGAAGGCGGAGAGAATCAGGTGTTCGGCCCCCCTTCCCGAAGACTCGGCGAATCCTGTATTGACGAGGATGCTGACTCCGGTGCCACATCAAGGGCCAGCAGAAGAGGGCGGAGAGGAGAGCGAGAAGGCCGAGGGTACATCGGGCGCGATGTCCGGAGGGACTGAAACCCCCTCTTCCGATGGGAAGAAATGGGCTGCCTCTGAAGAATTGGAGGCGAAGACTCCCAAACGCGGGAAGACGTCCCCGGCGGGTGATTTGGACTTAGAAGACGACGCTGTCGTGCAGCTCCTTCGTGAAGACAAGCCTTTAGCCGAATCGTAAGCAAACTTAGGTGTTCCAAACATGCCCCGTAGCTTCCCAATCCCTATAGTAATACTCTGAATATATACATTTGCAGTCCGGCACGCAGTCTTCCCCAACTATCTTCTTCATCGGGGGATCTTCTTCCGGAGATGATGGAAAGCGAAACGCCTCCTCCGGCCTCCTCTCCCGACAGGGCGGACGACACCGAGGTGTCGTCCCGGAGGATCCTTCCCAACCAACAAGTGGTGCCGGAGGTGATAAATACTGGGCCCGAAGGTAACTCTTCGGTTGTCTAGAATCTAGAGCATGCAGACCCTGCGGGGACCAGCAATAAAAGGCCCGATCTATCCAGTTCGGAGCCAAGGACAGTTCTGGAATCAAGTGGACATGTCCCTTTGGAGGGAGTCCCGACTCCCACGACCGCTCACAGTAATCCGGGAGCGCCGGACATAGTGACGGGCATGCTGCAACATGCGTCTGTCTCAGAGGGGCACCGCACCTTGATGGGTACGGTGGTGGAAAAGATTCTGTCCGCGAGGAGCGGATTGAATGAAGCCTGCATGAGCCTGCTAAGAGGCTTCGAGGTATGTATTGCTTTTAATGGCACTTTGACATGCAAAAATGAACCTATATATAGGTAGTAGCCCATGAGACTCTGATTGGTGTGTTGAGAGGGTAGGCGATCAGAGGATCCAAAAAGATATTTTCCCTGAAAATAATTTTGATTAATTTTTCATACAGGCTATGACATCCATGACGACTGCTCAAGATGCAGAGGTGGCTAGGTTGAAGGAGAAACTTGATGTGGCGGATGACGACATCACGCTTATCAACAGGTGGCTCGACGAGGCGCAAGGTATGTTTTGGTTGGTACACATACTTGTTATAACATGGGCATGACGCTTTAAAAATCTGTGTACTTATATATGTATGACTGCAGATGGTGCTACCGCCATAGAGGCCCTTCGAGCTGATCTTGGTCAAGCCAAGGAGCAAGCCAGGATGAGTACTGCGGCTGCCGAAAAGGCAGCGACTGAGTTAGAGGCCGAACAGGCCGCTCGGCGTCAGTGCGAAGAGAGGATATCTACTAAGACGCGTGAGCTGCAGAATGCCAGTGTTCGGTTTGACGCCCTTGAGAAGGGTCACAAACCCAGAACGGTCGATCTCGACAAGGCCTTACAAGAGGCTAGAGAGGCACGATCTGAGTCCAGGGCAGCTCGGGAGGAAATCCAGCAAGCTGGAGAAATAGTGGCTGGTAAGACGTTCCTATTGCAGACGAAATTTGGCGATCCGAAGTATGCCCCACTGAGACAAATGTGGAGCTCGCCGGATGCTTTCTTGGACTTGCCGAAGAGTGTATCCGATGCAACGTAGTTTTTCCAAGAGCAAGAAGGTCGTGCGACAGAAAAACTGTTCTGGTCGCAATTCAGCATGCCAGAGCGTCTGTTGCTGCTGAATGAACAGATGGTTTAGTGGGCCGAGCTCCATAGGGTATCCGGATCTGCCATGAAGGACGTCGTGGTTCGACTTTGGCCAACTGAGCCAGTTCCGAATAGTTACTTCGGATTGGTGCAGCGACTTACTGAAGCAGCGCCACAGATTGACGTCATGAAGCGGTCAACGTGCATAGAAGGTGCACGGATGGCTTTGGCTCGAGTCAAGACGTTCTGGGCCAAGATGAAGGCCACCGATATTGGAGCGAGAGGTCCACCTAAGGGTAAGGAACATCCAATGCCAGAATCTTATTTTGAAGATGTCCTAGAAGGTGCCCGCTTAATAGAGGGCCAGTGCTCGAAAAATGTAATGTTCGAGTGAAATGTATCAAGATTGTAAGAAACAATGTTATGATAGATTATGGCAATGCTTGTTTTAGATAGTTTTTGCCTGAGAATTTTCAGTGCCTCCTGTGCGTCCGTTTCTATATAATCTGAAAGTTAACCGGTCGTCAGCTTCTGCCCCCTCACATATAATGCGGGGGTGTTCGGAAAAAACGCTTGATCACTCTTTACCCAACGTCTTGGTCCATTAAGGAGGTGTCAATGCGGCGAACCAGGCAATCGGACTATAGGGCTTTAGCACTTTCACTTAGCCATAGGAGTTTGACGGCGGGTCTACGATATAGCCCCTAGTATGTACGTGGATGTCTAGATGCGTTTACATATGTGACCAGAAGAATGGTCCTTCGTGTAGTACGGAGGGAATCGCGAAGATTCTGGTGAATCATCAAGTGGTTGACCAGCTCTCGCTGCATCATGACAGTCAGTTTTCGGCTTTCTCTACTGAGGTGCTCATCCGAACGAACCAGGGCACAATCACAGTAGTTCTCCCTTTACCACCTTAGCCGATAGAGCGGAACGTAAGGTAGTAAGCATAGGAGCCGGGCAACCCAACTGTTGACCAAAGACATGATTCAGAGCTGATGCATATAAGGCCAAACTCGTGATGCTGAAGTGTGCTGAAAAAAGCTGTTTGGACTTTTTGGTGGCTCAGAGGTTGCCGTATCGAGCCCCTGGCAATACGCGCCTAGGGGCACTCGTGAAGTGACCAGAAAGGAAATTCAGTTCGTATAAGAGGGCAAATACTGAACACAGGTTACGTTCACTGGAATTTTATTGATACGTCAAACGCCATCATACAGTATATAACAACTCTACCCGGGCTATATGACATGCCGGGGCCGGAGGCTAAGAAGAAAAAGGGGCATTGTACAGGTTTGAAGTAAAAAAGGTGTGGTCTTACTACAATTATTCGGACCTCCTGTCACACGTCTGCGTTGCCCTGCCTTGGTGAAAGGACTTCTAAGCTGAAATAGCTTAAGGCTATTACAAGAAAGAAGCATGTTTTGGAAAGAGTCTGAAAAGTTACCGGGCTTTGAATCACCTGTGGTGAATAATGAAAGTAAGTTTAGAAAAAAAGATAAAGTTTGTAAGAGTGCAGGCCATACTGTAAGCCTGTCCGTATAGTGCCTCCGCCGATGACCAAGGTATTTTAAGTGCATAATTATGTGTGCGTGGTACAAACTTCACGGCTGTATAGGGCGGACGACGGAGGCTGAACTGCTAAGCCAGCTCTGAGTTCATGTGGTCCTGCCCAATAGCGACTGCAGGCTTAATGGCCGATGAGGTATGCGGCTTAAGAAGGCCGTTTTGTACTCCGACTGTAATAGCCGTGTTATGTATTTTGGTGAGATGGGACCCATCAATAATTGGGTCGTAGGTCAGAGTTGCCGATCCGTGGAGGTGGATTGAGGGGTCGGTGTGGTCAAAAGTGGTCAAGCAGTTCGCCCAATGGCTCAATCTTGGGGCGACGGGCTCGATGGCATCAGCGTCCCCTAGTGTGCGCATGCCTTCCTCCACCACATATATCATGTTCACTGTTTTTATCTCGGGGGGAAATTGCTTCTGACCCCCGGTGTGTGATCGGTCGGTCTCTTCATCATCGCTATTACTGGGCGGCCCCTTCCCCTTGTGCTCAGCGTTTAGCTTGCCTGCTTGCTTAAAGACCCAGCAGTTTCTGTTGGTATGATTGGCTGGCTTGTTCGGGGTGCCGTGGATCTGGCAGGGCCGATCTAGTATTTTGTCTAGGTTGGATGGTCCATCTCTTTTTGCCTTAAATGGCTTTTTTCGTTGACCGGGTTTAGAGCCGTTGAATCCGGCGTTGACCGCCGTATCGTGCGTTTATTTGTTATCAGTGTGACGCTTATGCTTAACGCGCTGTGGCTTGCCATTCCCATCTCGGACTTCTGAAGTGTCCGGGTCGTTGGCGCTGTTGCTTCTACGAGCAAGCCAGCTGTCCTCTCCCGCGCAAAAGCAGGTCATTGATATGTCTCCGTCGTATCTATAATTTTTGATTGTTCCATGACAATATTATACAACTTTCATATAGTTTTGGCAACTTTTTATACTATTTTTAGGACTAACATATTGATCCAGTGCCAGTTCCTATTTGTTGCATGTTTTTTGTTTCACAGAAAATCCATATCAAACGGAGTCCAAACGGGATAAAAACTGACGGAGATTTTTTTTGGAATATTTATGATTTTTGGGAAGAAGAATCAACGCGATACGATGCCCGAGGGGGCCACGAGGCAGGGGGGCGCGCCCGAGTGGGTCAGGCGCGCCCTGGACCCTCGTGGCCACCCCGTAAGGCGGTTGGTGCCCTTCTTTCGCCGCAAGAAAGCTAATATCCGGATAGAGATCGTGTCCAAAATTCAGCCCGATCAGAGTTATGGATCTCCGGGAATTTAAGAAACGGTGAAGGGCCAGAATTTGGAACGCAGAAACAGAGAGAGACAGAGAGACAAATCCAATCTCGGAGGGGCTCTCGCCCCTCCCAAGCCTTGGAGACCATGGACAAGAGGAGAAACCCTTCTCCCACCTAGGGAGAAGGTCAAGGAAGAAGAAGAAGAAGAAGAACAAGAAGGGGTCTCTCTCCCCCTCGCTTCCCGTGGTGCCGGAACGCCGCCGGGGCCATCATCATCACCGCGATCTACACCAACACCTCCGTCATCTTCACCAACATCTCCATCACCTTCCCCCATCTATCTACAGCGGTCCACTATCCCGCAACCCGCTGCCTCTACTTGAACATGGTGCTTTATGCTTCATATTATTATCCAATGATGTGTTGCCATCCTATGATGTCTGAGTAGATTTTCGTTGTCCTATCGGTGATTGATGAATTGCTATGATTGGTTTAATTTGCTTGTGGTTATGTTGCTGTCCTTTGGTGCCTATCATATGAGCGCGCGCGTGGATCACACCATAGGGTTATTTGTATGTTGATAGGACTATGTATTGGAGGGCAAGAGTGACAGAAGCTTCAACCTAGCATAGAAATTGATGCATACGGGATTGAAGGGGGACTAATATATCTTAATGCTATGGTTGGGTTTTACCTTAATGAACGTTAGTAGTTGCGGATGCTTGCTACTAGTTCCAATCATAAGTGCATAGAATTCCAAGTCAGGGATGACATGCTAGCAGTGGCCTCTCCCACATAAAACTTGCTATCGGTCTAGTAAACTAGTCAATTGCTTAGGGACAATTTCGCAACTCCTACCACCACTTTTCCACACTCGCTATACTAACTTTATTGCTTCTTTAAATAAACAGCCCCTACTTTTTATTTACGTACTCTTTATTATCTTGCAAACCCGTCCCACAACACCTACAAAGTACTTCTAGTTTCATACTTGTTTTAGGTAAAGCGAACATTAAGCGTGCGTAGAGTTGTATCGGTGGTCGATAGAACTTGAGGGAATATTTGTTCTACCTTTAGCTCCTCGTTGGGTTCGACACTCTTACTTATCGAAAGAGGCTACAATTGATCCCCTATACTTGTGGGTTATCAAGACCTTTTTTTGGCGCCGTTGCTGGGGAGCAATAGCGTGGGGTGAATATTCTCGTGTGTGCTTGTTTGCTTTATCACTAAGTAATTTTTATTTGTTGTTCTTAGTTCTTCTCTATCTTTAGTTATTGATATGGAACATGAAATACCAAAAAAATTAGGTGTACTTGCTGCTCATGGAGATGGGGAACCTCCTAAAACCCTGGATGCTCATTATGTGAAAGATATTATGTACTACTTTGATAATCCTGAGAAAACCCCATTCCACTTTATAATGGGAGTAACGTTGGATCAACGTGAATACTTTAGGGATTATCGCTTGACTCAAAAAGGGAAACTATTATGGGATCAAATTCATATGTTGCATTGGTATGCTAGGCAACTATGCTTGAGATATGATTATACTTGTTGCTCTAGGATGAAGTCTCCACACCTTCCCTTTTCATGCAAATTTAATGATAATGAAACCTTGGATTCCTATGCTAAAGGTATATATTATTACTATGGTGTGGAACGAATAGAAGAATTTGTTGCTTTTAAGGGTGCATGTGAAATTGAATCTTTGTTTAAAGAGTTTGAAGATTTTGATGATTCAGTTTATTGACCTGAAAATTTAGCTATCCTTAAATATTGCTATGAGAATTATGAATACAATGCCGATATTGATGCATTTATTGACAAAGTCTCCGCTGTCCAAGAAGAGAATAATATTTTGCAGGAGTCTATGGAAGAAGAAATTGATGAAACTGTGAGCTCATTGGATGAAAAAGATGATGAGGAGAGCGAAGAACAAAAGGAGGAAGAGCGGATTAGCTACTCGTGCCCACCTTTTAATGAGAGTAACTCTTCAACTCATACATTGTTTAATTTCCCTTCGTTCTTACCGAAGGATGAATGCTATGATGATTGTTATGATCCCGTTGATTCTTTTGAAATATCCCTTTTTGATGATGCTTGCTATGCTTGTGGCCAAGATGGCAATATGAATTATGCTTATGGAGATGAACTTGCTATAGTTCCTTATGTTAAACATGAAATTGTTGCTATTGCACCCACGCATGATAGTCCTATTATCTTTTTGAATTCTCCCGACTACACTATATCAGAGAAATTTGCTCTTATTAAGGATTATATTGACGGGTTGGCTTTTACCGTTGCACATGATGATTTTGATGAGTATAATATGCATGTGCTTGCTGCTCCTACTTGCAATTATTATGAGAGAGGAACTATATCTCCACGCCTCTATGTTTCCAATATGATAAAATTGCAAGAAACTGTTTATACGATGCATTGGCCTTTACTCTGTGTGCATGAATTGTTTTTTTATGACATGCCGATGCATAGGAAGAGAGTTAGACTTCGTCATTACATGATATATGTTACTTTGTGCTCACTACTAAATTACAAATCATTGTTAATTAAAATTGGCTTTGATATACCTTGGGATCTGGGTGGATCCATTACTTGAGCACTATATGCCTAGCTTAATGGCTTTAAAGAAAGCGCTGCTAGGGAGACAACCCGGAAGTTTTAGAGAGTCATTTATTTCTGTTGTGTGCTTTTATAAAGTTTGAAAATAAAAATAATGTGCCAAGGTTTGCCTTTAGGATGTTTACAATGCTTGTTGGTTTGCATGGTGCAGGACAGAAACTTTGGCTGTAGTGCGCGATTTTACATTTTTTTACTGGAACATCAAACGGTTCTGAAACTTTTTGCACTGTCTTGCTGTACAAATTGTTTATTTTTCCTAATTTTGGTATAATTTTTTGGGTACCATAAGTATGGTGAATGTTCAGATTGCTACAGACTATTCTGTTTTAGACAGATTTTGTTTTTGATGCATAGTTTTCTTGTTTTGATTAAACTATCAATTTATACCAGTGGATTAAGCCAGGGAAAAGTTATATTACAGTAGCTATAATGCAAAAACAAAATATGAATTAGTTTGCAACAGTACTTAGAGTAGTGATTTGCTTTATTATACTAACGGATCTTACCGAGTTTTCTGTTGAAGTTTTGTGTGGATGAAGTGTTCGATGATCGAGAAGGTCTCGATATGAGGAAAAGGAGGAGAGGCAAGAGCTCAAGCTTGGGGATGCCCAAGGCACCCCAAGTAAATATTCAAGGATACTCAAGCATCTAAGCTTGGGGATGCCCTGGAAGGCATCCCATATTTCTTCAACAAGTATCGGTATGTTTTCGGATTCGTTTCGTTCATGCGATATGTGCAAATCTTGGAGCGTCTTTTGCATTTAGTTTTCATTTTTCTTTTATGCACCATGCTGGTATGAGATAGTCCTTGGTTGATTTATAGAATGCTCATTGCACTTCACTTATATCTTTTGAGTATGGCTTTATAGAATGCTTCATGTGCTTTACTTATATCATTTGAAGTTTGGATTGCCTGTTTCTCTTCACATAGAAAACCGCCATTTGTAGAATGCTCTCTTGCTTCACTTATATTTGTTAGAGCGTGGGCATATCTTTTGTAGAAAGGATTAAATTCTCTTGCTTCACTTATATCTATTTAGAGAGATGACAGGAATTGGTCATTCACATGGTTAGTCATAAAATCCTACATAAACTTGTAGATCACTGTATATGATATGTTTGATTCCTTGTAATAGTTTTGCGATATAAAGATGGTGATATTAGAGTCATGCTAGTGGGTAGTTGTGGATTGTAGAAATACTTGTGTTGAGGTTTGTGATTCCGGTAGCATGCACGTATGGTGAACCGTTATGTAACGAAGTCGGAGCATGTAGTATTTATTGATTGTCTTCCTTTGTGTGGAGGTCGGGGGCGCGCGATGGTTAACTCCTACCAACCTCCCCCCTAGGAGCATGCGTAGTAGTACTTTGCTTCGAGGTCTAATAAACTTTTGCAATAAGTATATGAGTTCTTTATGACTAATGTGAGTCCATGGATTATACACACTCTCACCCTTCCATCATTGCTAGCCTCTTCGGTACCGTGCATTGCCCTTTCTCACCTCGAGAGTTGGTGCAAACTTCGCCGGTGCATCCAAACCCCGTGATACGATACGCTCTATCACACATAAGCCTCCTTATATCTTCCTCAAAACAGCCACCATACCTACCTATTATGGCATTTCCATAGCCATTCCGAGATATATTGCCATGCAACTTCCATCATCATCATATACATGACTTGAGCATTCATTGTCATATTGCTTTGCATGATCGTAAGATAGCTAGCATGATGTTTTCACGGCTTGTCCTTTTTTGATGTCATTGCTACGCTAGATCATTGCACATCCCGGTACACTGCCAGAGGCATTCATATAGAGTCATATTTTGTTCTAGTATCGAGTTGTAATATTGAGTTGTAAGTAAATAAAAATGTGATGATCATCATTAATAGAGCATTGTCCCAAAAAAAGGAGAAAGGCTAAAAAAAGGCCCAAAAAAATAATAAAAAAAATAAAAAGAAGAAAAGAAGGGACAATGCTACTATCCTTTTTCCACACTTGTGCTTCAAAGTAGCACCATGATCTTTATGATAGAGAGTCTCTTATTTTGTCACCTTCATATACTAGTGGGAATTTTTCATTATAGAACTTGGCTTGTATATTCCAACGATGGGCTTCCTCAAATGCCCTAGGTCTTCGTGAGCAAGCCAGTTGGATGCACACCCACTTAGTTTCTTTTGTTGAGCTTTCATACACTTATAGCTCTAGTGCATCTGTTGCATGGCAATCCCTACTCCTCGCATTGACATCAATTGATGGGCATCTCCATAAACCGTTGATTAGCCGCGTCGATGTGAGACTTTCTTTTTTTTGTGTTCTCCACATAACCCCCATCATATTATTCTATTCCACCCATAGTGCTATGTCCATGGCTTGCGCTCATGTATTGCGTGAGGGTTGAAAAAGCTGAAGCGCGTTAAAAGGTATGAAACAATTGCTTGACTAAAACCGGGGTTGTGCATGATGTGAATATTTTGTGGTGAAGATGGAGCATAGCCAGACTATATGATTTTGTAGGGATAACTTTCTTTGGCCATGTTATTTTGAAGAGAGATGATTGCTTTATTAGTAGGCTTGAAGTATTATTGTTCTTATGTCAAATGATAGACTGTTGCCTTGAATCACTCGTGTCTTAATATTCATGCCATGATTAGATTACATGATCAAGATTATGCTAGGTAGCATTCCACATCAAAAATTATCTTTTTATCATTTACCTACTGGAGGACGAGCAGGAATTAAGCTTGGGGATGCTGATACGTCTCCGTCGTATCTATAATTTTTGATTGTTCCATGCCAATATTATACAACTTTCATATACTTTTGGCAACTTTTTATACTATTTTTAGGAGTAACATATTGATCCAGTGCCCAATGCCAGTTCCTGTTTGTTGCATGTTTTTTGTTTAGCAGAAAATCCATATCAAACGGAGTCCAAACGGGATAAAAACTGATGGAGATTTTTTTGGAATATTTATGATTTTTGGGAAGAAGAATCAATGCGATACGATGCCCGAGGGGGCCACGAGCCAGGGGGCGCGCCCTGGACCCTCGTGGCCACCCCGTAAGGCGGTTGGTGCCCTTCTTTCGCCGCAAGAAAGCTAATATCCGGATAGAGATTGTATCCAAAATTCAGCCCAATCGGAGTTATGGATCTCCGGGAATTTAAGAAACGGTGAAAAAAAGGGACAGAATCTGGAACGCAGAAACAGAGAGAGATAGAGAGACAGATCCAATCTCGGAGGGGCTCTCGCCCCTCCCACGCCATGGAGACCATGGACCAGAGGGGAAACCCTTCTCCCACCTAGGGAGAAGGTCAAGGAACAACAAGAAGAAGGGGGGCTCTCCCCCCTCGCTTCTGGTGGCGCCGGAATGCCGCCGGGGGCCATCATCATCACCGCGATCTACACCAGCACCTCCGTCATCTTCACCAACATCTCCATCACCTTCCCCCATATATCTACAACGGTCCACTCTCCCGCAACCCGCTGTACCCTCTACTTGAACATGGTGCTTTATGCTTCATATTATTATCCAATGATGTGTTGCCATCCTATGATGTTTGAGTAGATTTTCGTTGTCCTATCGGTGATTGATGAATTGTTATGATTGGTTTAATTTGCTTGTGGTTATGTCGCTGTCCTTTGGTGCCCATCATATGAGCGCGCACGTGGATCACACCATAGGGTTAGTTGTATGTTGATAGGACCATGTATGGGAGGGCAAGAGTGACAGAAGCTTCAACCTAGCATAGAAATTGATGCATACAGGATTGAAGGGGGACTAATATATCTTAATGCTATGGTTGGGTTTTACCTTAACGAACATTAGTAGTTGCGGATGCTTGCTAATAGTTCCAATCATAAGTGCATAGAATTCCAAGTCAGGAATGACATGCTAGCAGTGGCCTCTCCCACATAAAACTTGCTATCGGTCTAGTAAACTAGTCAATTGCTTAGGGACAATTTCGCAACTCCTACCACCACTTTTCCACACTCGCTATACTAACTTTATTGCTTCTTTACATAAACAGCCCCTACTTTTTATTTACGTACTCTTTATTATCTTGCAAACCCGTCCCACAACACCTACAAAGTACTTCTAGTTTCATACTTGTTTTAGGTAAAGCGAACGTTAAGCGTGCGTTGTATCGGTGGTCGATAGAACTTGAGGGAATATTTGTTCTACCTTTAGCTCCTCGTTGGGTTCGACACTCTTACTTATCGAAAGAGGCTACAATTGATCCCCTATACTTGTGGGTTATCAGTCATCAGGGCGGTAAGGGCTGACATGGATTTTGGTTTTTCTTGACCAAGGTGGCGGGCAAGACACTCGTCCCGGACGCTATGTTTGAAGGCCGCGAGGGCTTCCGCGTCCGGACAGTCGACAACCTGGTTCTTTTTAATTAAGAACCTAGTCCAGAGTTGCCTGGCTGACTCTTCGAGCTGCTGGTTGATGTGGCTCAGGCCATCGGCATCTGGTCCCTTGGAAGTTACTGCGGAGCGCATCCTCCAGGTCTTCCCAGCTGCCAATGGAGTTTTCGGGCAGGTTGTTTAACCAGTGCCGAGCTGGTCCCTTAAGTTTTAGTGGAAAGTATTTAATGGCGTGGAGATTATCACCGTGGGCCATGTGAATGTGGAGAAGAAAATCCTCGATCCATACTGCGGGGTATGTTATTCCATCATATCATTCGATGTTCATGGGTTTGAACCCCTCGGGGAACTCATGCTCCATTACTTCATCAGTGAAGCAGAGGGGGTGTGCGGCGCCTCTGTATCGGGCCAGATCGTGGCGCATTTCGGATGGAGTCCGTGCGCGGTTTTCAGCCCGGGCATGGTTGTGCCTGGCGTGTCCGGCCAAGTAGCCGTCATCGCGCATTGGGGCGCGCCCCCGTGATCCGTTGATCGATCTTGTTTGACCCGCTCTGTTGTCCAGGTCTTGACGTAGGTCATACGTGTGTTCCCAAACTGTAGCGCCTCTTCTTGTGCGGCGAGGTAGTGCGGGCTGGTGTTCGGTGTGAACAGTCGCTTTGTCCCGGCCACGTGGTGGTCGATCAGCCGTATTGTGGGTTGTTCGGATGGGTTCCAGCACCTCATCATCGAATTGGGGTAGCAGTTTACGCTTCCGGTAACTTTTGGTTGGGCGCCCGAGGCCATATTCCTCGGCTGCCAGGACGTGAGTCCATCTGTCATTGAGCATATCTTGATCAGCTTGAAGCTGCTGCTGCTTCTTTTTCAGGCTCTGTGCCATGGCTATTAGCCAGCACTTGAGGCGCTCCTGCTCGAGAGGGTCCTCTGGCACGATGAAATCTTCAGTGCCGGGGCTCATCTCGTCCTCGGAAGGTGGTAGATAATTACTGTCCTCTGAGTCTTCGTTAACGACCTGTTCCTGGGGGCTGACTTGCCCATCTTCCCGTTCATCTTGTTCGGAAGTTGGCTCAACGGGGTCTTCGTTGTCTTCGGCGTCATCCAGAGTAATGTTTTCTCCTATGCCGACATTACTGCTTTTGCCACAGCGTGGTTTAGAGCGGCGCCGCTGCTTTTGGCGTTTTTGCTGTGTCTCAGGAGGTATATCCTCCTCCTGATCCCTCTCCTTGTCACCGTTGTTCTCCTTGGGTGTATCCACCATGTATACATCATATGAGGAGGTGGCTGTCCAGCGCCCTGTACGCGGTGGCTGTTCTGCCTGCTCCTCTCCGGCATCATCGTCCGTATCGTCGATGTCTTCGGAGCCGTAGTCAAGCATGTCGGTTAAGTCTTCGACAGTGGCTACAAAGTGGGTGGTGGGTGGGGAGAGAAATCCTCCATTATCAGCCTCCAGTTCAAACCGGATATAGTTGGGCTGCAAGTCACTCGTTAAGGAGAGAGCTTTTAGTGAATTTAACACATCGCCTAAGGGCGAGTGTCGGAAGATATCCACGGAGATGAACTCAAAGATCGGCGCCTGATCGAGCTTGACAGGCGTGGATCCACGCGGTTCGGATCCGGTGGCCGAAGATGTCTCCGTGGTTCCGATGATACAGATCCCGTTCTGGATTGGGTCTGTGTGCGGCTCCAATGCCGCAAAGTCTGCGACTTCCGTGACGGGGTTGAGCTTCCCGTCTTTGGATGGCGCAGTCTGCTCCGGATCGAAGGCCGAAGCAGTCACAGGTGCTATCTCTTGAGCATGGACCGATGACAGAGTTAGGTCACGATCATCGTGGTGGCAGGGAGCGACTGCCGTAGGCTCGAATCCGTTGAATATCAAGTCTCCACGGACATCAGCAACGTACTTCAAGCTCCCAAATCTGACCTGATGGCCAGGGGCGTAGCTGTCGATCTGCTCTAGATGGCCAAGCGAGTTGGCCCGCAGTGCGAAGCTGCCGAATACAGAGATTTGTCCGGGGAGGAAAACCTCTTCCTGGACTGTAACATTGAGGATGTTTGATGGAGCCATCGTACCTCTTAGAGACGACACAGTGGAACTCTCAATGAAAGCACCAATGTCGGTGTCAAAACTGGCGGATCTCAGGTAGGGGGTCCCGAACTATGCGTCTAAGGTCGATGGTAATAGGAGACAGGGGACACGATGTTTACCCAGGTTCGGGACCTCTCTATGGAGGTAATACCCTACTTCATGCTTGATTGATCTTGATGAATATGAGTATTACAAGAGTTGATCTACCACGAGATCGTAATGGCTAAAACCCTAGGAGTCTAGCCTGTATGATTATGTTCGTCCCTATGGACTAAGCCCTCTGGTTTATAGAGACACCGGAGGGAACTAGAGTTATATAGAGTCGGTTACATAGAAAGGAATCTTCATGTCTGGGACGCCAAGCTTGCCTTCCGCGCAGTAGAGAGTCCCACCCGGACACGGGAAGAATCTTCGGTCTTGTATCTTCATAGTCCGAGAGTTCGGAATATGTATATAGTCCGGTCGTCCGAGGACCCCTTAGTCCAGGACTCCCTCACTCGTCCCCGATCGCCACTCATAAGGAAGAGAATCAAATAAACACCTCATGCTTCAAATTTGTTACACAACGGTTACCATATGTGCATGCTACGAGACATGCAAACCTCAACACAAGTATTTCTCAATTTCATAATTACTCAACTAGCATGACTCTAATATCACCATCTTCATATCTCAAAACAATCATCAAGTATCAAACTTCTCATAATATTCAATGCACTTTATATGAAAGTTTTATACCCATCTTGGATGCCTATCATATTAGGACTAATTTTATAACCAAAAGTAAATTACCATGATGTTCTAAAATACTCTCAAAATAATATAAGTGAAGCATGGTAGATCAATAATTTCTATAAAATAAAACCACCACCGTGCTCTAAAAAGATATAAGTGAAGCACTAGAGCAAAAATTATCTAGCTCAAAAGATAGAAGTGAAGCACATAGAGTATTCTAATAAATTTCGATTCATGCGTGCCTCTCCAAAAGGTGTGTACAGCAAGGATGATTGTGGTAAATTAAAAAGCAAAGACTCAAATCATACAAGACGCTCCAAGCAAAACACATATCATGTGGTGAATAAAAATATAGCCTCAAGTAAAGTTACCGATAGACGAGGACGAAAGAGGGCCTTCCAGGGCATCCCCAAGCTTAGGCTTTTGGTTGTACTTCAATTTTACCATGGGGTGCCTTGGTAATCCCCAATATTAGGATCTTGCCACTCCTTATTCCAAAATCCATCAAATCTTTACCCAAAACTTGAAAACTTCACAACACAAAACTCAAACACAAAATCTCATGAGCTCCGTTAGTATAAGAAAGCAAACCACCACTTTAAGGTAATGTAATGAACTCATTCTTTATTTATATTGGTGTTAAACCTACTGTATTCCAACTTTTCTATGATTCATACCCCTCGATACTACTCATACATTCATCGAAATAAGCAAACAACACGCGAAAAACAGAATCTGTCAAAAACAGAACAGTCTGTAGTAATCTGTAACTTTCGAATACTTATGGAACTCCAAAAATTCTGAAATAAATTGGTGGACGTGAGGAATTTGTCTATTAATCATCTGCAAAAAGAATCAACCTAAAATCACTCTCCAGTAAAACATGGCAGCTAATCTCGTGAGCGCAAAAGTTTCTGTTTTTTACAGCAAGATCGCAAAGACTTCACCCAAGTCTTCCCAAAGGTTCTACTTGGCACAAACACTAATTAAAACATAAAAACACATCTAACCAGAGGCTAGATGAATTATTTATTACTAAACAGGAACAAAAAGCACAAAACAAAAATAAAATCGGGTTGCCTCCCAACAAGCGCTATTGTTTAACGCCCCTAGCTAGGCATAAAAACAAGAATAGATCTAGGTATTATCATCTCCTCCCTTTTGGTGATAAAGAGAGAATTTTTTATCTAAATTACTTATCTTTCTATTTTGTGAAAGCACATGGCCATTAATGGCAGAATAAAGATTAAGCACACTACAAAAATTTGCATCTAAGCTAGCCTTCATCTCTTTGATAATTTCATTCTGATAAAAACACAAAAGAGAGGTGGACTCAACCTTTTCACTCATGGGGTGCCCAAATATAGCTTTCATCTTTTTATAGGTATCAATGGCATCCCCCTCAAGAAAACCTTCTTCAAAAATAGAATCCAAAACTTTCTTGAAAGAAGAGGGTAAGCCAACATAAAACTATCTCGATTTGATATTGGGGCACATAGCTGGCTCGAATCCTTAATAGCCTATCCCAAGCATCTTTCAAAGATTCATCAATCAAATAGCGAAAGATTCCGGTGTCATCTTCATCAAAATTATTCAAACTTTCATTGATAACCCCGGTAGGCCTTTCCATAGCATCACTACTTATGAGCTTACAAAGGACGGAGGGACTGTCCAAAGTATTAAAACCCAGGAGAAAACCCCTAGCCCCTTTTGGTCTAGCCTTAGCGAAAGAAAGGCAAACTTAAACAAACAAGAGTACAACAAGAGAAGGCAAAGGTTTTTGGGAAAACGTTTTAGAAGTGGGGGAGAGGAAAACGAGAGGCAAATGGCAAATAATGTAATGCGAGGGAGAAGAGTTTATGATGGGTACTTGGTATGTCTTGACTTGGTGTAGATCTCCCCGGCAACAGCGCCAGAAATCCTTCTTGCTACCTCTTGAGCATGCGTTGGTTTTCCCTTGAAGAGGAAAGGGTGATGCAGCAAAGTAGCGTAAGTATTTCCCTTAGTTTTTGAGAACCAAGGTATCAATCCAGTAGGAGACTACGCACAAGTCACCTAGTACCTGCACAAACAATCAAGAACCTTGCAACCAACGAGATAAAGGGGTTGTCAATCCCTTCACGACCAATCACAAAAGTGAGATCTGATAAAGATAGTAAGATAAATATTTTTGGTATTTTGTTGTATAGATTGGAAAGTGAAGATACCAAAATAATAAATGAGATGCGATGTAAATAAAAGAGATACAATATAATAAGAAAGAGACCCGGGGGCCGTAGGTTTGACTAGTGGCTTCTCTCAAGATAGCATGTATTACGGTGGGTGAACAAATTACTGTCGAGCAATTGATAGAAAAGCGCATAATTATGAAGTTATCTAAGGCAATGATCATGAACATAGGCATCACGTCCGTGCCAAGTAGACCGAAACGATTCTGCATCTACTACTATTACTCCACACATCGACCGCTATCCAGCATGCATCTAGAGTTTTAAGTTCATAAGAACGGAGTAACGCATTAAGCAAGATGACATGATGTAGAGGGATAAACTCAAGCAATATGATATAAACCCCATCTTTTTATCCTCGATGGCAACAATACAATATGTGCCTTGCTGCCCCTGCTGTCACTGGGAAAGGACAGCGCAAGATTGAACCCAAATCCATGCACTTCTCCCATTGCAAGAAAGATCAATCTAGTAGGCCAAACTAAACCGATAATTCGAAGAGACTTGCAAAGATATCAAATCATGCATATAAGAATTTAGAGAAGAACCAAATAATATTCATAGATAAACTTGCTCATAAATCCACAATTCATCGGATCTCGACAAACACACCGCAAAAGAATATTACATCGAATAGATCTCCAAGAACATCGAGGAGAACTTTGTATTGAGAATCAAAGAGAGAGAAGAAGCCATCTAGCTAATAACTATGGACCCGAAGGTCTGTGGTAAACTACTCACACTTCATCGGAGTGGCTATGGTGTTGATGTAGAAGCCCTCCATGATCGATTCACCCTCCGGTGAAGTGCCGGAAAAGGCCCCAAGATGGGATCTCACGGGTATAGAGAGTTGCGGCGGTGGAAAATTGGTTTCATGGCTCCCCCTGATGTTTCTAGGGTATGAGGGTATATATAGGGGAAAGAAGTACGTTGGTGGAGCTCCATGGGGCCCACGAGGGTGGGGGCGCGCCCTCCTGCCTCGTGGCCGCCTCGTGGCGTTCCAGACTTTGTCTCCAAGTTTCCTGGATTGCTTTCGGTTCAAGAAAGATCCTCGCGAAAGTTTCATTCTGTTTGGAGTCAGTTTGATTTCCTTATCTGCAAAACACTAAAATAGGCAAAAAAACAGAAACTGGCACTGGGCCTCCGATTAATAGGTTAGTCCCAAAAATAATATAAAATATCATATTAAAGCCCATTAAACATCCAAAACAGATAATATAATAGCATGGAACAATCAAAAATTATAGATACGTTGGAGACGTATCAACGTCGGGTTGCGAGGATTTGTTATCTGTGTGCAGGGGCTATTTACGTTGTGTTGCTTGGTCCTCCTACTGGTTCGATAACCTTGGTTTCTTAACTGAGGGAGATACCTACCATCGTTGTGTTGCATCATCCCTTCCTCTACGGGGAAATACCGACGTAGTCCTAGCAGACATCAAAAGGAATTTCTGGCACCGTTGCTGGGGAGGATCTTCAACATATACCAGGTTCCTAATCACAAATCTCATCTCCTCACAATTTACATTATTTGCCATTTGCCTCTCGTTTTCCTCTCCCCCACTTCACAAAAAATTGCCATTTATTCACCCCTCTTTTTCCTTTCGCCGTTTTCTCGTCAGATTTATTCTTTGCTTGCAATCATGAGTGATTTCGGTATGGCACCAATAGATGATGGCCTAACTCCTAAGATAGGACGTAGGGCAATCTGGATGCTAAAACTTTTATCTTGGGGCAAGGGAACGTTATGGGAAAAGAATGTATCTAGGTCTTGATGATGCTCCTATACATAAAACTACTAGATCTTATGTGGATGCTATTTCAGCACTAGTTCTGAAACTTGAAAGTTAATTTATTCGTACTCACCCTACTTTGCAAAGATTGTTTTTTGAGCTTCCCGAATAAAGAATCCTAGGGCTAAAAAGTTGGCCACTCTCGTTCTTATAAATGAGTTTGACTACATAATACGGGAAGCTAGGGAAATCTTTGATTTTTATTGTATGTATCATGGAAAACCTGTTAGATGAAATTCTTTAAAATAGTGATTATGCACTAAGGCATTTGCTTGGGGATAATAAAATCTTTGATGAGAATCTTAAAAAGGAAGTCCCCGTTTTAGATATAATCCAACAAGTTTTCAATACTGTTAATCAACATTACTCTTGGATTGTTGCGGGAAATGAAAGGGGTTATGATGAAAACCAACTTAGGAAATCTAAAGTTTCTATGGATAATATGTTTTATGTTGTGTTTACCAAACCCCATGATGAAAACACCTCTAAGAAAATTAAGAAGAAGGATGACAAAACTTAGATCCTTGCTTTATGCCTAGCTAAGGGCGTAATACTATAGCGCTTGTTGGGAGGCAACCCAATGAATAAAATTTATTTTTGGTTTTTGTTTTCTGTTTTTTGTGTTTGCACAATTATGCTACTATTATGATTGTGTTTTTTGTGTTTAATTAGTGTGCGTGCCAAGTAAAGCCTTTAGGATCTTCTTGGGTGATAGTTGTTTGATCTTGCTGAAAAACAGAAACTTATGCGCTCACTAAAACAATTGTTAAAAATCAGCAGACCGTGATAAAATTGCAATTCTTTTTGCCAAAGATAAATATACAAAGTACCCTGGTCGTCCTAATTTTTCATAATTTTTGGAGATACAGAAGTATTCGAAACAGTCCGATTGCTACAAACTGTTCTGTTTTGACAGATTCTGTTTTCTTTGCGTTGTGTGCTTATTTTGTTGGCTCTATGGTTTTCTTTGATAAGTTTTTGCCATAGAAAAGTTGGAATACGGTAGATATAATGCAAAAACAAAATAAATTGGTTTGATACAGTACTTATAGTAGTGGTTTGCTTTCTTATATTAACAGATCTCATGAAGGTTTTGTTGAGTTTTGTGTGATTGAAGTTTTCAAGTTTTGGGTTATCTTATGATGGATGAAGGAAGGATAGAAGAGCCTAAGCTTGGGGATGCCCCGGCATCCCAAGCTATTATCCAAAAATGAGCAACCAACTATGCTTGGGGATGCCCCCGAGTGGCATCCCCTCTTTCTTCTAACGACCATTAGTATTTTACTCGAAACTATAATTTTATTCGTCACATACTATGTGTTTTGCTTGGAGCGTCTTGTATGATATGAGTCTTTGCTTGTTTTATTTTGTGTTTTAAGTCTTGATCCCTTGCTGGACACACATATTTGAGAGAGCCAAATTTATGTCATGACTTGTTAGAATTGCTATCTATGCTTCACTTAAATCTTTTATGAGCTATGGACTTGCTCTAGTGCTTCACTTATATGTTTTTGAGCATGGTGTGCTTTAGTATTTTTGAAGAAATGCTCTCTTGCTTCACTTAGATTTATCTGAGAGTTAGTAAAAAATTTAAGAAATTCTCTCTTGCTTCACTTAAATTATTTTGAGGAAAAACAATTATGCTCATGATCTCCACTTATATTTGTTTGAGATTATGAAAAGCAACACATGAAAATTAGTCCCAAAGTGATAGATATCCAAGAAGGATATTATAAAAACTTTCATGAAGATCATTGGACAAAATAAACTTGATTCTTAGTAATAGTTTTGAGATATGATGATGTGATATGTGAGTTATGTTGATGAGTAATTATGCTTTAGTAGGAATATCGGTGTTAAGGTTTGTGATTCCCTATGCAAGCACGAGTCAATAGTCATGCAATGAAATTATATCCTACTTGTGGTGCATTATTCGGTGTTAATTATTCTTAATGCTTGTCTATGAGATTATTCATTTCTTGGTTGGTCGCTTCTCAATCTTTTGCTAGCCTTCATTTTGCACTAAGTATGATCTCTACTTGTGCATCCAATATCCTTTAAACCAGTTTTGCCACATGAGTCCACTATATCTACCTATATGCGGTATTCTTTTGCCGTTCTAAGCAAATTTGCATGTGCCATCTCTAATTTTCAAAATAAGCTTTGTGTGTTCATTTCGCTCGCGGAGCGGTGAGGGTGGCTAATATTTTCCATGCTGGATGTGTTATTCTCAAGATGAGTCTTTATTCACTTGTCATTGCACGAGAGTAAGGCAAAGGTTTTAGGGATGCCCAGTCCCGAAATGAAAAAATGAATTTACTTTATGTTGTCAAATAATAAATTCCTTTGAAAGTGTTGGTATGGAAGGCAACCGTGGATACGTCTAGCCATGGAAAGTGAAAGTATGGTGGAAAAAGGAATAAACTTTATTTTCTGTTTGGGAACCGCCTATGATATATCTAGCATGGAAAGTGTTGGGAACTCTAAGTCGTTTTCGTTGGTCGGATGGATACACCTCCCAAAATGTTTTTATCTCTAAGTTTTTCGTTTTGAGCTCTGGCACCTCTACAAATCCCTACTTCCCTCTACGAAGGGCCTTTCTTTTACTTTATGCAATTTTTAATTTGAATTTGAGTCTCCATCTTCTCTTATAAAAGCACCAACTAGGAGGCAATATGGTCGTACTTGAGTATTGGGTGTAGCTAATATACGAGTGTGTTTCATGAATGGATCAATGGTTGAGCATGATGGGCTAGGGATAACTTATTTTAACGTTGATATTTTGAAAGACATGGTTGCTTGTTGATATATGCATGAGTATTTAAATTATCATGTCAAAACTAGACTATTGCTTTGAATCAGATAAAAGTCCAAATGTCCATGCTATAAAGAAAAGAATATGATATGACATGTTAGGCAGCATTCCACATCAAAAAATCTTCTTTTATCACTTACCTACTCGAGGACGAGTAGGAGTTAAGCTTGGGGATGCTGATACGTCTCCAACGTATCTATAATTTTTTATTGTTCCATGTTGTTATATTATCAATATTGGATGTTTTATAATCATTTTATATCATTTTTTGGTACTAACCTATTGACCTAGTGCCAAGTGCCAGTTTCTGTTTCCTGCATGTTTTTTACATCGGGAAATCAATATCAGACGGAGTCCAAATGCAACGAAACTTCACAGAGATTTTTTATGGACCATAAGACACATAATGGGCCCTAGCTGCGCCTGGGGGGGGTGCTCCGAGGAGAGCACAACCCACCAGGGCGCGCCAGGAGGCCCAGGCGCGCCTTGGTGGGTTGTGCCCACCTTGGGTGCCCCCCGAACCGCCTTTTTGCTCTATAAATACTCCAATATTCCCAAAACCCTAGGGGAGTGGACGAAATATTGATCGAGTCACCGCAGAGTCCAGAACCACCAGATCCAATCTAGACATCATCACGGATGGGGTTCACCACCTCCATTGGTGCCTCTCCGATGATGCGTGAGTAGTTCTTTGTAGACCTTTGGGTCCGTAGTTAGTAGCTAGATGGTTCCTCTCTCGCGCTGAATTCTCAATACAATGGTCTCTTAGAGATCCATATGATGTAACTCTTTTTGCGGTGTGTTTGTTGGGATTTGATGAACTTTGAGTTTATGATCAGGTATATCTTTTTATATCCATGAAAGTATTTGAGTTTCTTTGATCTCTTTTATGCATGATCTCTTATAGCCTCGTATTTCTTATCCGATATTTGGGTTTCGGTTGGCCAACTTGATCTATTTACCTTGCAATGGGAAGAGGTGCTTTGTAGTGGGTTCGATCTTACGGTGCTTGATCCCAGTGACAGAAGGGGAACCAACATGTATGTATCGTTGCTACTAAGGATAAAACGATGGGGTCTATCTCTACATAGATAGATCTTGTCTACATCATGTCGTCGTTCTTATTGCATTACTCTGTTTCTCCATGAACTTAATACACTGGATGCATGCTGGATAGCGGTCGATGTGTGGAGTAATAGTAGTAGATGCAGGCAGGAGTCGGTCTACAAATCTTGGACGTGATGCCTATATAATGATCATTGCCTAGATATCGTCATGATTATTTGAAGTTCTATCAATTGCCCAACAGTAATTTGTTCACCCACCGTTTGCTATTTTTTCTCGAGAGAAGCCACTAGTGAAACCTATGGCCCCCGGGTCTCTTTCTCATATATTTGCCTTTGCGATCTACCTTTCCTTTGCATTATTTTCATATCTACTAAACCAAAAACACAAAAATACCTTGTTGCGTTTTATTATTAGTTATTTTATTTGGCGTTCGATCAATCAATCTACTAAAATTTCCTCATGTCCGTTTGCCCATCTTGGGGCGCCGCTACCCAAAAGGGATTGACAACCCCTTTTACACGTCGGGTTGCGAGGATTTGTTATCTGTGTGCAGGGGTTGTTTACATTGTGTTGCTTGGTTCTCCTACTGGTTCGATAACCTTGGTTTCTTCACCGAGGGAAATACCTACCGTCGCTGTGCTGCATCATCCCTTCCTCTTTGGGGAAATACTGACGTAGTCCTAGCAGACATCATATCTCATCCGGAAAATAGATCGTAACTTGTTTACTATACTTTTCTTGTCCATACCAAATCGTAGTGGCTAGTTGAAAGCAAACATTGGTTGCGAAGTAGCCTTTGTCCGGTTTGCACCTTCAGATCAGCCATGGCACGGTCACTATACTCGTAAAGCTTATGGTTTCCCCCCTTTATATTCACTACCATCATCGTAGGTGCTTCATGTCGTGCTAGCACTGCTCCTCAAGACCTCAACCATCAAGCGAAACAACATGCATGCCACTCATAATTCCAAAGCTTAGTTGTTGAAATACGAATCTGTTATGATGCTCATATTACTAAAATAGAGAACGTTTAATTTGTAAGCTAATGTTCCTATATTCGTTTCAAAAAGCATGTCTGCCACATATAGAGAGACAGCAGGGATTTGCATTTCTCTGTGCACTCTGGTTCATCATGGGTGGGAAACACACATTGTATTATCCAACTAGCAAGATGCCTGTGCGTTGCACAGAACATCAAGATGCATTTATGTGTAGTTTATATTGTGGGAGAAAAGGATGAACGATGGAAGGCCTTATTTGCAAATGTGGAGAGGGGTGTGGGTATCTTTTTGCAAAATTGCAATAGTTTCCTTCCTATCCGTCAGATATAAATAAGGCGGCCTATATTGCAGGATGGTAGGCACACCATCATCACCAACTCTATTTTTTATAAGAGTACTAGCAAGATGCTTGTGCGTTGCACGTAACACCAAAGATGCATTTGTATGAGTAGTTTATCTTGTGAGAGAAAAGGATGAACGAGGGAAGGCCTTATTTGCAAATGTGGAGAGGGGTGTGGATATCTTTTTGCAAAATTGCCATAGTTTCCTTCCTATCTATCAGATATAAGTCGGACGACATATATTGTAGGATGGCAGACACACCATCATCACCAACTCTGTTTTTTATAAGAGTACATATATATATATATATATATATAAGAGTAGAGAAAAAAGTAGAGAAATCTGCTTGCTCTTTGTTATCATGTTCCTCTTCTGTTCTTCTTAATAAGTATATTACTTCCTCCATTCCTAAACTGCCTTGGGTGTGTGTGTGTGTGTGTGTTGTGGTGACGTGCGTTTGTACCGAGTGTTGTTCATCGTTGCTTTATTTATAAAGCGGGCCGAAAGCCTTTTTCGGTAAAACATAAGTCTTTTTAGATATTCCAATAAGAACTACATACTGATGTATATAGACATATTTTAGAGTGTACATTCACTCATTTTGCTCTGTATGTAGTCCGCATTCGAATCTCTAAGAGATTTATATTTAAGAATGAAGGGAGTAGTATAGTATGTTCCTTGTCGGGAAGTGGAGCAGGGACATTTGCAGTTGACAGGTCTATTGGGTCGCTTCAGATGGATGCTTTCAACGATTCTAGATGGTCTGCCATCATATCCGGGAAATGCTGGGAGCTAAGTCGTCTTTGATAGTCTAGACTGATAGTAACAGTATTGTGCCTTCAGTTCAATATAGCTGCCCCTTTTGTGGCCGAAGCCTTTCTCGCCGTACCGGCAATACAAGCCCATATGGTCTAGCTAGTTCCACTTTCCTGCTTTTACTCTTGATGCTTAGGGTTTTCCCCTTTTATCTACCCTACTATGATCTGCGTAGGTGCTTTTTGTCGTACTAGCAGTACTCCACCCTTCAAGCTAAACAACACAGCACTCATCATTCCAAAGCTTAGTTGTTCAAATATGATTTTGATATGATAATGATATTAGTTAACAGACACATTTAATTGGTTAGCTAAAGGTCCCACTTGAGTTTCCAAATGCATGTCACGACATATATAGAGACAGCAGAATTGCATTTCTTTGTCACTTGTTGAATGTAATTTCTTGTCCATAACAAATATTAGTTGTTATTTCAAAGCAAACATCGGTTGCTAACTACCCTTTGCGTGGTTTGTAGCTTCAGATCTGCCATCCCACTGCCACGGTCAACACTATACTCATCATGCTTACGGTTTCCCCATTTTATGATGACCACGATCAGCCTACGTGTTTCGTGTTGTAATAGCACTACTCCACCCATCTCTACCTAATAATAAAGAACATTGGGTTTCTGGTGGTCCATTGCACCATTCTGCAAAAAAGCCCCTATATTTTCTTGAAATCAACCCGCAGTCTGGACTTAAGTCACCCAAAACGTTATTTTACCATTTTACAAAAATGCCCCTGTATTTTCTTGAAATCAACCCGCAATCCGGACTTAAGTCACCCGAACCGTTATTTTACATTTTTTTGAAAACTCCCCTGACCTTTTAGGTAATTCATCCGTGGGTCATATTTAACTCAAACAAATGATTATCTAAATCATCCATATCTTTTAGACCGTAACTCCGATTTAAACATGTTATATATGAAATTTTATTAGAAAAATATGTAGAATATGAATATGGTATTAATTTAACCTGTTAAGTATTTTTAAATATTATTTTAGAAGGTATTAAAGTCAAACAAATGGTTTTCTAAATTATCCGCATCTTTTAAACCGTAACTCCGATTTTAACATGTTATATATGCAATTTGATTAGAAAAACGTGTGAAATCTGAATATGATGTTAATTTTACCTGTTAATTATATTTTAAATATTATTTTGGAAGCAAACTTATAATCTATAGCGCACGATCCATTTTTCTTTTGTACCCGCGGCAATTTGGATTGCAAATAAACACCCACTATAACCATATAGGGAAAAGAAATCATCGATAACTACACATGCATACCTCTGAAAATGTCACAGGGGAAAACAACAGATTTATCATGGAGAGTGTGAGAGAAAGCGAGAGAGTGAGGGAGAGGGAGGATAGAGGGAGAGAGCGACGCCTTAGGATTAACCACATTCAACACGTTTTCGTTTGTGTGAACACTGAGTCCACCGCCGGCGTGGGTGAGAAGGAGGATAAGCGGCAACACAAATATGATGCCTCGCTAAAATAAAGGAGATGGACCTATTTGTGGTCTTGAGTGATGGTTGTTGGGTTAAGAGTGTGTGTTGTGCTTTTTCTCCCGTTGCAATGCACGGGCTCTTTTTCTAGTCAAGCTAAACAAGCTTAGTTGTACAAATTCGAATATGATATTATGTTAATATTAGTAAAACTGAGACATGTTTAATTGGTCAGCTAAATGTTCCTACTTTAGTTTCGAAATGCATGTGAGCCACATATGGAGAGACCGGAAGGAATATTATTTCTCCGTGCGCTCTGGTTCATCATGGGTGGGCAACAGACATTGTATAGAAAGACTTGTAATATCTTCAATCTGCTTGCTCTTCTTTAACATGATCATCTTCTCTTCTTTAATAAGTATGTTCCTTGTTGGGAAGAGTAGTAGAGACATTTGCGGATGACTGTCAGGTCGAGTTGTTCTCCCTTAGTATATTTTGAATATGTCATGTCAGGTCGACTTGTTCTTCTTTGCCATATGTTGAAGCTATCGTCTGTGAAGTATCATCACTTATGGAGCTCTCATATTTTGAGTAGTAGGCCACATTATATTAATGCACACACCAAATTACAGCATGCATGGCATCTCTCAGAAGAATTGCAGAGATAGCACAAAGGGGTTTATAGGGAGGCAGTATTGGATTAGAATCACTTCTGCATTACAAAGATAATTTCACTTGTTTTTATGTTTTCATGCATGTCAGGTATTGAACATGATCAAAATGAATATGAGAATGGGTGCATGAGAGGAATATTGCGGAACAATCTATTGGCTAACAAACTTGGCATGGTGGAGGATGGCCTATCTTATTCACCCATCAAGGTGCTTGCTCTAACTTGGCAAGGTTGTATTGGTCGCACATATTTTGCATATGGCCTCTTGCATTACTTCTACTTTGTTAGACCGCCATCTGCTCTGTTTAAGCATCATATATGAGTATATGCCATACCTATCCATTTTCTATACCTATTCCATGTGTCATCATACTATGTTTTCCCAGTCAAATGTTGTTCTTTCATAATAGATGTCCAAAAGGAAGAGGGTGAGTGCAGATCCTCAAGGAGTACAAACTAGGTATTTGGAAAAGGTAGTGATACCTGTTAAATCAGATAGATCAGCAGCCACAGAAAACACAAGCCCAACTGTACCACACTTTACCCCTACTCCACTGGCCAAAACCCTGTTAGAACTACAGAGAGCCCAGCGTCAGGTACTGTCTATGATATCAGTTCAAAATTTGAACTCCTAAATTTCTGCATGTGCCTTACCTTCTCTTTGGTATGAAAACTAATTTCAGATGAACCACCTTTCTCAAAGGATCATAGGATCTCACAACAAAACTGGGCACTGCATTGCTCTTGTCAGTACCTCTTGCCCTTTGTCAGCATACTTACACTCATTGCTATTTGATTATGTAGCATCACTGTAAATGTTCGCTTCTTTATCCTCCTTTTGCTCAAAATTATAAGATCTATATTTACTCTTAGATAAATGTAGAATTAACACAATGGTTATGAAGTTTTGGATTGCTCATGTAAGTACCTGTTGTCATGTACTCCATCTGTATCGAAATAATTATTGCTCAATTGGATGTATTTAGAACTTAATAGTGCTAGATACATCCATTTGAGCGACAAGTAATAACGGACGGTGGTAGTATTACTATACTTGCATTGCGAGATAGTTGATTGTCTAGCATTACTCTGCATCTTATCTGCCCTGCCCTCCACTTTCTCCAAATTATCAGATCTACATTTACTCTTACCAAAATGTTGAATAAAGCCAATGCCACTGCACACATTGATGTTTGCATTCCTCTTCTCAGTACCTTTTGCCTTGTAACGCTGTACTTAATTAATTGCTATTTGATTATGTATCATCACTCTGAACCCGAGCTTGATTATCCTCTTTTTCTTCCAATATTATTTGATCTATATTTACTCTTTACAAAATGTAGAATAAAGGCAACACTTATAAAGAAGTTTCTTTGGGGAATTTATTGAATTTTCCTTCCATCGACATGGACAAGGGCTTTGTCCAGCCCGTGTTAACATGTAATGTAAGTTCATCCTTCTCAAGCCTTCAAACTTTGTTCTAGTATAGATTTGGATAGGCATCATTTCCTCCACTGCTGTTTACTTTGGTGTTTACATCTGATTGGATGTTTACAACAACTACTAGTTTTAAATTGTAGTTGTAAAAACATGTTCCTTATGCAGAACAGATCCATTTATTTTCTTATATAATTGTGAAACCTGTTACGTGTCTCCTTGTTTATCTTTCATAGTCGTATCTCTTATGCCAGGCAGTACTTTAGGGAAGATAGTGAGCCAAACAATCTTGAAGAGAGCGAGATGACCCGAAGGTCATGTCTTGATGAAGACAGTGAGTTGAAGCTACTCACCAGCAGCTGTGAGACAACCTCTGTGCATTTCCTGCCTCAATCAGTTCGACTTTTTCAGTCCCAACTTAAAGTGGAAAGGCTTGCTTCAGCTCAGCTCCAACTTGATGTCAATGATGTAAAGAAGGCCACAGAGGACACCCATGCGTGCTTTCTTGCTACGCAGCTATGGTTAGAGCATCTATCGTTGACACAACTGAGGTCTCATCAGCTTGTTCTGCTGCTTTTGGTGCACCGCCAGGGCAGGCCTAATGCCTTCTGAAGTGCTCTTAGTTTTCTATATTCTTTTTTCGGCGCGTTTATATGCACTGGTGGCGACCTTTGATGCCCCGTGTATGTAATCCACGGGCACGTTATGCTTTTATTATCACCGGTGGCGAACTTTGATGCTCAGTCACTGATACGTCCATTTTGCATCATGTTTTCTTACTGTTATTTATGATGTTTTTATCCATAATAATGCTTTTTGGAGTAATTCTAATGCCTTTTCTCTCATAATTTGCAAGGTACACACCAAGAGGGAGAATTTCGGCAGCTGGAAATCTGGACCTGGAAAAGCTACGTCAGGCTACCTATTCCGCACAACTCCAAAGAAGATGAAACTTCATGGAGATTTTTGGAATATTTAAGAATTATTGGAGCAAATAACTACCAAAGGAGGCCCACCAGGTGGGCACAACCCACCTGGGCGTGCCAGGGAGCCCAGCCGCGCCCTAGTGGGTTGTGCTCACTCAGGCCCATCTCCGGTGCCCATCTTCTGGTATATAGGTCATTTTGACCTAGAAAAAATAAGGAGAGGACTTTCGGGACGGAGCACCGCCGTCTTGAGGCATAACTTTAGCAGGAGCACTTTTGCCCTTCGGCGGAGCGATTTCGCCGGGGGAACTTCCCTCCCGGAGGGGGAAATCATCATCATCATCACCAACAAGTCTCCCATCTTCGGGAGGGCAATCTCCATCAACATCTTCAACAGCACCATCTCATCTCAAACCCTAGTTCATCTCTTGTGTTCAATCTTGTTACCGGAACTATAGATTATTGGTGCTTGTGGGGGACTAGTAGTGTTGATTACATCTTGTAGTTGATTACTATATGGTTTATTTGGTGGAAGATTATATGTTCAGATCCATTATGCTATTTAATACTCCTCTGATCATGAGCATGATTATTATTTGTGAGTAGTTACTTTTGTTCTCGAGGTCACGGGGAAAATCATGTTGCAAGTAATCATGTGAATTTCATATGTGTTCGATATTTTGATAGTATGTATGTTGTTATTCCGTTAGTGGTGTCATGTGAATGTCGGCTACATGACACTTCACTATATTTGGGCCTAAGTGAATGCATTGTGGAGTAGCAATTAGGTGATGGGTTGCGAGAGTGATAGAAGCTTAAACCCCAGTTTATGCGCTATTCCGTAAGGGACCGATTGGATCCAAAAGTTTAATGCTATGGTTAGAATTTATTCTTAATACTTTTCTCGTAGTTGCGGATGCTTGAGGGAGGGCTAATCATAAGTAAGAGGTTTGTTCAAGTAAGAACAACACCTAAGCACCGGTCCACCCACATATCAAATTATCAAAGTAGCGAACACGAATTAAACCAACATGATGAAAGTGACTAGATGAAATTCCCGTGTACCCTCAAGAACGCTTTGCTTATCATAAGAGACCGTTTTGGCCTGTCCTTTGCCTCAAAAGGATTGGCCTACCTTTCTGCACTTTTGTTACTACTATCGTTACTTGCTTGTTACAAATTATCTTGCTATTAAACTACTCCGCTACTTACAATTTCAGCACTTGCAGACATTACCTTACTGAAAACTACTTGTCATTTCCTTCTGCTCCTCGTTGGGTTCGACACTCTTACTTATCGAAAAGATCTACAATTGATCCCCTATACTTGTGGGTCATCAGTCACTACTAGGGAAATGCTTATACACAGGAGCTCACTAGTAGAGCTTTTAAAAAGGAAACGCTACTGCTAAATAGCAGCAGCGCTTCGTCACTAAGAGCGCTGCTACTATTCACATAGCAGTAGCGATGTGGATACAAAACACGCTACTATTATAATTGCCAGACCATTGTAGGCAGGCTAGGTATACTAGTAGCGCTCATACTTAAAAAGCGATATTGCTATTGAACTTAGCAATAGCGCTTTCCTCTAACCAGCGCTACTTCTAAAAATGCTACTGCTAATGATCATAGCAGTAGCGCTTTTTCCACTAAAGCACTACTCCTATGTATCTTAGCAGTAGCGGTGGTTATGGACCATCGCTACTACTATGGGTACCTTATCCACCCGCGCGCGTCCTCACTCTCCACTCACACTCTCACTCTACCAACTCCGCCGCGCGTCGTCGCCGCCGTCGCCCACCAGCGCCCCCAGGTAACTCCCTCCCTCCTCCTCCCTCCGGCGGCCCCCTCCTCCTCCCTCCTACTGCTCTCTCCTCCCCCTCCCTCCTACTAATCTCTCCTCCTCCCTCCTCCTCGCTCCTCCTCCTCCTGCTTTCTGTAATAGAAAGTTTTTTAGTAATAGAATTTAGTAATAAATAATTTAGTACTAGGGTTTATGAGGATATATAGATAGATGGATGGAACTAGTTGATCTATCTTTATGTAGTAAGTGCTTAGTTGAACTAGTTGAATTAATAGAACTAGTTTATTTTTAGTAAGAAAATTTAGGAATATGAGATTTGATGATCTAATTAAAATTTTACTATAGAACTAGTTTATTTTTAGTAAGAAAATTAATAGAACTAGTTTATTTTTACGAAGTGCTTAGTTGAACTAGTTGAATCAATAAAACTAGTTGAATTTATGTCATTATCACTTTGTCATCAAAGAATGCTACATGAGATTTGATGATCTAATTAAAATTTTACTCGGTGGAATATGCAGGCTTTGTAGAGTCGTGTCTCCTTTGAGTGATCGTCATCCGAGCTACCTCTACTTCCTCTACACCCGAGTCGGTGAGCTAAAAGTCCACCTCCTCCTTCTCCACTCCTCGGTGTTGAATAGAGTAGAACTAGGGTATTTAGTTATGCTTCTTAACCAAATGAAATGTTCGGGTTATATCATATATTGAAATGTTTTTGTCAATATTGAACCATTGAAATGCAATGAGCACCAGTTTATGCTCATGTGCGAAGTGTTGATTCATTTCCGAGTGGCCTATGTTTTGCCGGAGTGTTGATTCATGTCCGTTCCAGCAAATTTCAGGCGCTCGATATGTCCTATTTTAGCAAAGGTCATGCCGGATTTTCCCATGAATTTGAGCATGACTTGTGCTAGAATATGTAGGAAATATCGAGTGCCCCGGATTTGCTAGAAAGAGAATTAAACGACATTTCGAGTTGACTTTAAGTCTGTTGGGGATCCGTACATGACAGTTAAAAAGGCAGTGAGGGAGAGTCTCCACCATATATGAGATATGAAGAATGCCGACTGTTGTCGTGGGGTTCGCTTCTCCTTCTTCTCTTTGTGCTAGACCTCACTTATGCACCAGGGGAAGAAGGAGTAGTGACCATCATAGAGGGTCGAAAAATCGGTGAGGGAGTGTCTCCACCATATATGAGAGAAGAAAAATGCTGACTATTTTCGTGGGGGTCGTTTCTCCTTCTTCTCCTTGTGCTAGACCTCACTAATGCACTAGGGGAAGGAGGAGTAGCGACCATCATCGACGGTCGAAAAATCAGTGAGGGAGTGTCTCCACCATATATGAGAGAAGAAGAATGCCGACTGTTGTCGTGGGGGTCGGTTCTCCTTCTTCTCCTTGTGCTAGACCTTTGTTATGCACTAGGGGAAGGAGGAGTAGTGACCATCATCGACGGTCGAAAAAATCAGTGAGGGAGTGTCCACCATATATGAGAGAGGAAGGAGAATCCCGACAGACCAATAGTCAACTCGTGATGAATAATAATTATCTAATTTAGTTTCTGTAGTACATATATTTAATTTAAGAAGTTTATTCTTTGAATTATGAACATAGGAAATCTCATCGGACGTCGAAAGTCTCCCGGAGTGCGACTGGTGCAATGACGACCGGGGTATGTGCGACATGCCTCACCGGGAAGAAGATCGGCGCTTCAACATTAAATTCCAGGAGACCTTCGATGTTGAAACGGTACGCAACGACGACCAGTGTTTTTTCGTAATTAAGCACAACTTCTGCTTCTTCAATGTGTAATATTTTCGTCTTTTACAATTCGACTAGCTTATCCCATGCCATGTGAGGGAGTCCTAGACTAAGTGGTCCTCGGGCGTCCGGCCTGTTGGCCATGGGCCGGACTGATGGGCCGTGAAGATGTGAAGACCGAAGACCGCACCCATGTCCGGACATGACTCTCCTTGGGATGGAAGGCAAGCTTGGCGATCAATTATGTAGATTCCTTTTTATGTAACCGACTCCATGTAACCCTAGATCTCTCCGGTGTCTATATAAACCGGAGAGCATAGTCCGGATAGGCGGATAGTCATTATCACAGTCATTCAAGCTAGGCCTCTAGGGTTTAGCCATTACGATCTCGTGGTAGATCAACTCTTGTAATACTTATATTCATCAAGATCAATCAAGCAGGAAGTAGGGTATTACCTCCATAGAGAGGGCCCGAACCTGGGTAAACATCGTGTCCCCTGCCTCCTGTTACCATAAACCTTAGACGCACAGTTCAGGACCCCCTACCCGAAATCCGCCGGTTTTCACACTGACGTTGGTGCTTTCATTGAGAGTCCCACCGTGCCGTCCTCAAAAGGTTAATGGATCCTTCAATCGTCCATAGCGACGCTGTCCAAGGGGAAACCTTACTCCCCGGACAGATCTTCGTATTTGGCGATTTCGCACTGCGGGCCAACTCGCTTGGCCATCTGGAGCAGATTGAAATCTACGCCCCTGGCCATCAGGTCAGATTCGGGAGTTTGAACTACGTCGCGGACGTCCGTGGAGACTTGATCTTCGACGGATTCGAGACCGCGGCAACCGCTCCCCTTCGCCCTGACGAACATGGCTTAAGCTTGTCGTCGGACCACATCTAGGAGATAGCTCTTGTGACATCTCTGGCCTTAGATCTAGAGCAGATCGCGCCATCCGAAGATGGGAAGCTCGACCCCATCATGGAGGCCGCTAATTCCGCGGCGTTGGAGCCGCACACAGATCCTACTTCATGTGATATCTGCTTCACCGGAACTCCGGACTCGTCCCCGGCGATAAGCTCCGAACCCTGCGAGCCCGCGGATACCGAACTTGATCGGTCATCGATCTTCGAGTTCAGCGCTGCAGACATCTTCCAGCACTCGCCCATCGGCAACATGCTAAACTCATTAAAAAAACTATCCTTGGTAGGTGACTCGTTGCCGAACTATATCCGGTTCGAACTAGCGGCTGATGATGGAGAATTTTGCTTCCCACCCGCCACCACTTCATAGCCACTATCGAAGATCCAACCGACACGCTTGATTTCGGCTCCGAGGACATCGACGGTATGGACGCCAACACCGACGAAGAACAAGGCCAAAACCCACCATCCACTAGATGTTGGACGACCACCTGGTACGACATGTGTATGGTAGATACACACAAAGACGCTCACGACGATGACAAAGAGGATCCAGCTGAGGATAAACCTCCTGGGACACTGTCCAAACAACAGCGCCAACGACCCCGCTCTAAGTGATGTCACTCAATAGAAAACAATACTGGCACCAGAGAAGATAACGCTCCGGACGATGCCGAAAACAATGAAGACCCTGTTGAGGAAGAATCCGAACAGGAGGAACAGGAAAGCGGGCAAGTTAGCCCTAATAAACAGGCCATATACGGAGAATCAGAGGATAGTAATTATCTTCCGCTCTCCGAGGAAGAGGAGAGCCTTGGCAACGAGGATTTCATCGTGCCTGAGGAACCTCTCGAGCAGGAGCACTTCAAACGCCAGCTAATAGCCACTGCAAGGAGCCTAAAAAAGAAGCAGCTGCAGCTTCAAGCGAGCCAAGATTTGCTCAATGATAGATGGACCGAGGTCCTGGCCGCCGAAGAATATGGCCTTAGTGGCCCAGCCAAAAGCTACCCGAAGTGTAGGCGGCTCCCTCGATACGATGGTAAGGCGTTGGAGCCCATACCATCCTCGCACAACACGGAAGGTCGGCCACAATTCGGTCCGGGCAAAGCAGCAACTCAAGTTGAACACCATACCACCCCACCTCGCAGTCAAAGCAAGAACAAGACTACTCGGGGGAGTACTTATGACATCCAACAAGCCTTGGATGGTAGAGCAGGACATGCAAGATCAATCTATGGATTGCGGGGACATGCCTCGACCGGCGATGACGGTTACCTATTCGGACACAACAGATCCAACCTCGCCCAGGCTGAAAACTGCAAGCGGAATCCATCGGAGGTACATCACAGTGTGGCCCAACATAGAGGAGCCGCACACCCTGTCTGCTTCACTGGTGAAGTAATGAAGCACGAATTTCCAGACGGGTTCAAACCCATAAACATCGAATCATACGATGGAACAATAGTTCCCGCAGTTTGGATTGAGGACTTCCTCCTTCACATCCACATGGCTCGCAGAGATGACCTTCATGCCATTAAATACCTACCTCTAAAACTCAAAGGGCCAGCTCGGTACTGGCTAAACAGTCTGCCAGAAAATTCTATTGGCAGCTGGGAAGATTTGGAAGACGCCTTTCGAGACAACTTCCAAGGAACATATGTCCGTCCACCGGATGCCGATGACTTAAGTCACATTGTCCAGCAGCCCGGGGAGTCAGCCAGGGAACTCTGGACCAGGTTCTCAGTCAAAAACAACCAAATTGTCGACTGTCCGGACGCGGAAGCCCTTGTGGCCTTCAAACATAGCGTCTGGGATGAATGGCTAGCACGCCACCTCGGTCAGGAAGGACCCAAATCCATGACAGCTCTTACCACCCTAATGACTCACTTTTGCGCGGGAGAAGACAACTGGCTCGCTCGTAGAAGCAACAACGCCAGCGACCCGGGCACTTCCGAAATCCGAGACGGCAACGGCAAGCCACGACGAAGCGAACACAACAGTCGCAATAACAATGAAAGATCACGCGACACAGCAGTCAACGCCGGATTCAGTAATCCCAAACCCGGTCAACGGAACAAGCCAATTAAGGCAAACCAAGACGGACCATCCACCCTAGACAAGATATTGGACCGACCTTGCCAGATTCACGGCCACCCGACAAACCAGCTAACCATACCAACAGAAGTTGTTGGGTCTTCAAGTAGGCCGGCAAGCTCAACGCTGAAAACAAGGGGAGGAGGCCGCCAGGCGACAGGAATGACGGGGAGGGTCACCAACCAAATACCGGAGGTAAGAGGCAATTTCCCCGCAAGGATCGACCACTCCCGAAGCGGAAATAACAGCCCGGCTTCCGCCGCCCACCTCATATACCGGCAATATTTGTACCGCGCATAACCACTATGCACTCAAGATACCATGGACATCGGCGGAAGCCCAATACGGACAAGCCTGCAAACATTCCTGTAACGTTTTTATCTATTTTCTTTTTATTCATTTCTTTATTACCTCTAAAAGAAAAACAGGTGACAGAAAGGACAACATCTAAAACTGACTCTATCAGAGTTCGGATCCGTACACTCACCTAGGGGCCACTTCCCGTAAAGGGTTCCCCTCCCTGAGGACAGGCGGCGCAGACGTGCGACAGGAGGTCCAAGATAACTTTTTGTAGATCGCACTCTTTATTTTGAGCCTGTAATATGCCTTTTCTCCTCTGTCCCCGACCCTGAGCATGTCAAATAGCCGGGGTTGTGGTCTTTATACATATAAATTAATCATTGACTTATCGCTCCGATCCCAATAAACATTATATGAACTAATCTTTCGTATCCTTTCAACAATGAATACGGCCCTAGCGGCTGTTTCATAGATGCACCTCGGCATAACCTGCCAGGGGCTCTGTATGGGAACAAAGGAGTCGCCAGCAAAGTCCGAACAGATTTATAGCGTACTTCGGCGTCGCGAGTTTGGCCTTATATGCATCAGCTCTGAATCATGTCATGGGTCAATGGTTGGGTTGCCCGGCTCCTATGCTTGCTACCTTACGTTCCGCTCTATCGGCTAGGGTAGTAAAGGGAGAACTACTGCGATTGTGCTTCCGGTTCATCTGGTCAAGCACCTCAGTAGAGAAAGCCGAAAACCGACTGTCATGATGCTGCGTGAGCTGGTCAACAACTCGATGACTTATAGGAATCTGTCATGATTCCTTCGTATAACATGAAGGACCTCCTTTTCAGGTCATATATGTAACGCACCATACCAAAGTAAGCCGTACACATACCAGGGGCTATATCGTAGCCCCAACTATAAAACTCCTATGGCTAAGTGAAAGTGTTAACGCCCTATAGTCTGATTGCCTGGTTCGCTGCATTATCACCTTGTTTACGGACCAAGACGTTGGATCAAGAGTGATTAAATGCTTTTCTGAACACCCCCGTACTTCCTACGAGGGGGCTGAAGCCGACGACTAGAAAACTTCCAGTTATATTCAAAACGGCTGCACAGGAGGAGCACACGCTTTTGAGCAAAACATCAAAATAGATTAATTATCAAATTGTCTTTTACAATTCTAATACACCTCACTTGAACATTATGTTTTTCGAGCATTGACCCTCTATCAAGCGGGCGGCTTCTAGGACGTCTTCAAAATAATGCTCCGGCTCATTACGATCCTTGCCCTTGGGTGGACTCTTCGCCGCAACATCGATGGCCTTCATCTTCCCTCAGAATGTCTTGACTCGGGCAAAGGCCATCCGTGCACCTTCAATACACGCCGACCGCTTCACAACGTCGATACGTGGCACTGCATCAACAAGATGTTGCACCAAGCCAAAGTAGCTCTTCGGAATAGGCTCATCGGGCCACAACCGAATCATGACGTTCTTCATGGCGTCGCCGGACATCCTATGAAGCTCGACCCATTGGGACATCTGTTCATTCAACAACAGAGGGCGCTTTGATGCGCCAAATTGTGACCAGGAAAGCTTCTCCGTTGCATACCCCTCTCGCGCTTGGAAAAACTGCGCCGCATCGGAAGAACTCTTCGGCAAGTTCAAAAATTCATCCGGAGAACTCCAGACTTGATTCAGCTGAGCATAGTCTGTATCGCCGAACTTAGTCTGAAGCAAAAAGGGCTTACCGGCCGCTATTTCCTTAGCCTGCCGAATCTCCTCACGAGCCGCCCTGGATTCAGACCGCGCTTCACTCGCCTCTCGTAAGGCCTTATCAAGTTCAGCCGTCTTGGCTTCATTTTCATTCTCAAGATATTCACAACGGCTGGCAGCATTTTTCAATTTGAGCGCCAGTGCAGATATCTTCTCCTCATCTTGGTGCCGAGCTGCTTGTTCGGCTCTTAGCTCAGCCGATGCCTTTTCGGCAGCCGCATTACTACACCGGCCCCGCTCCTTGGCCCGGGCTAGCCCTGCCCGAAGAACTTCAACGACGGCAGCACTGTCTGCATTCATGCATATTCCATATACAATTTTTTCAATGTCAGGCTTACATTATAAGCACGTCGGTGTAAGGAATGCTCGAAATATACCTTGCGAGTCGTCAAGACGCCTGTTGATCAATGCAATGTCATCCCCTGCAATATCCAGCTTTCGCTGCAGTTCGGCCACTTCCATAGTTCGGGTAACCACCAGGGGAGGCAGCCTGTATTCAAATTAAATCAAGGTTAGTGCCTGAGCATATCTTTTTGATCCTCCGATCGCTTCCTTCGAAATGCAATCCGAGTCTCAAGGGCTACTATCTATACAACAGGTGCATTCTGTCAATAAATTACAATTGGCAAAATTACATCACAAACCTCGAAACCTCTTAGTAGGCTCATGAAAGCCTCGTTCAATCCGCTCTTCGCAGATAGAACCTTCTCGACCACCGTAACAATCAAGGCACGGTGTTCCTCCGAGATGGACGCTTGTTGTAGCATGTCCGTCAGCATTTCTGGCGCTCCCGGGTCTTCGGAAGCCGCCACAGGAGTACGGCCTTTCTTTGAAGGAATCCGCTTACTTGCCTCCAGAATTGTCTCCGGCTAAACCAGACAGTTCAGGGCCGCCATTCTTGACCTCCGAACCCTGGGCAACAGAGGCACCACCTTCGGGTAACGCCTTCTTCGTTCCCCGCACTACTTGTCGGTCGGGAGAAGCCCTCCGGGACGATATCTCAAAATCGTCCGCCCTGTTGGGCGAGGAGGCCGGAGAAAGCGTACCACTCTCCATCATTTCTGGAAGAAGATCTCCCGAGGAACAGGATGGTTGAGGAACACTGGGCGTTAACCTGCGAGGATGTACATATATCGGATGATTACTTCGGTAATAGGAAAGGTATGAGGTATGTTTAAAGCACCCTGCTTCACTTACGGTTTGACCGGAGGCTTGTCCTCATCATAAAGCCGCACGGCAACACTGCTTGCCCGGCCCAAGCCGCCCGACAATGGCATTTTGCCTCTCTTGGAAGGCTTCCCCTCCTGATCTTCGGAGGCGGACCTCTTCTTACCATGGGAAGACGGGACATCCACTTCTTCTGCACCTTTGCCCTTGGGCAAAGGAGTTTCGGTTTCCCCGAACACGGTGTCTAATCTATTTCCGGGGTGGGGGTCACCTCTGGCCTCCCTGTTCTCGCCCTCCTCTGCAGACACCTGGTACGGTGTCGGAGCCAGCATCCTCATGAGCAGGGCGTTTGCTGAGTCTTCAGGAAGGGGCGCCGGACACCAGATTAGTACCGCTTTCTTTATCCAGTCCTGTATAGGGACGGTTTGTTCAGTATCTAGTCAAGGGATGCTTGAATAAAAGGTGTTCAGAAATTGAATACTTACCAAAGTGTCCGGATGATTGCAGTCAAGGCCGATATCTTCGGTGGTGTCCAGCCATTGCTCTCGTTCCCCGAAATGTAATTTCCACATTCCTTCGTGCGTAGTGCCGAAGAAGTGTTGAAGAGTCCAGCGCCCTTCTGGATTAAATGCCCACATGCGGAGTGGCCGCTGCTGGCATGGCAGGGTCCGGCGGACTAGCATTACTTGAACAACATTGACAAGATCGATGCCCTTCTCGGCAAGGCTTCGGAGGCGACTCTGGAGAGTATGCACTTCATTGACTGATCCCCAGTCCAATCCCTTATTGATCCATGAAGCAAGCCGAATTGGAGGGTCGGGTCGGAACGCAGGCGCAGCCGCCCACCTGGAGCCACGCGGCTCGTTGATATAGAACCACCCCTGCTGCCATAGGTCGGAAGACTCTGCAAAAGATCCTTTGAACCAAACCGCGCTAGCAAGCTTGCCTATTGTGGCGCTGCCGCACTCTGTCTGGTCCCCCTCTATCACTTGCGGCCTCACGTCAAATGTCTTGAGCCACAAACCAAAGTGCGGAGGAGTCCGGAGAAAGGCCTCACACGTGATGATAAATGTCGAGATGAGAAGAATGGAGTCCGGGGCCAGATCGTGAAAATCTAGCCCATAATAGAACATGAGCCCCCGGACGAAGGGGTTAAGCGCGAACCCTAACCTGTGGAGGAGGTGGGACACGAATACTACCCTCTCGCCAAATCTGGGAGTAGGAATAACCTACCCCTTAGCAGGAAGCCGATGGAGGATTTCTGAGGTCAGATACCTCGCTGCGCGAAGCTTCGCAATATCCTCCTCTGTGACAGAAGAAGCCACCCACCGGCCTTGACGGCTGGATCCGGACATGATCGGAGATAGTGGTGATTCGAACCCAAGGGTTGGAACTCGAGGTTGCAAGGGTTGAGGAAGAAGCAAGCGTGAGAGAAAAAGACGGGCCCGTATCCCTATATAAAGACCACGAATATCGAGCGTCTCCTCCTGGGCCTCAAAACTTGCCTATCCCCGAGGGGTTGTACCCAAGGGACGGTTGGGTTACCCACGACCGTATTGATGGGGATCCTGCGATAAGGGGACATGATCTCTGCTCTGACAAGACGTGCCAATAAAACCGCGTCTCAAGACGTGGGATGGCGGGCTAGCCAACGGTTCGAAAATAATGACCGGGCAGACGTGACGTCATATTACCAAAAGATTGTCAGCGGATCGGATTCGTGAAATATTATATTATCTGCGGTCATGTACACATGTTTGGATATAATCATCACATCTGAAGACTATTTTGGAGTTCGGAAAGGGGAACCCGCCTTGCAATGCCGGAGACAAATCTGCGCGACAGACTGATGGGCCATGAAGATGTGAAGACCGAAGACCGCACCCGTGTCCGGACAGGACTCTCCTTGGCGAGGAAGGCAAGCTTGGCGATCAATTATGTATATTCCTTTTTATGTAACCGACTCCATGTAACCTATATCTCTCCGGTGTCTATATAAACCGGAGAGCATAGTCCAGATAGGCGGATACTCATTATCATAGTCATACAAGCTAGGCCTCTAGGGTTTACCCATTACGATCTCGTGGTAGATCAACTCTTGTAATACTCATATTCATCAAGATCAATCAAGCAGGAAGTAGGGTATTACCTCCATAGAGAGGGCCCGAACCTGGGTAAACATCGTGTCCCCTGCCTCCTGTTACCATCAACCTTAGACGCACAGTTCAGGACCCCCTACCCGAGATCCGCCGGTTTTGACACCGACACCATGCAAGACGCTATGTCTTGGAGAGGATGGATTTCGAAGATCATGAAAGTATGGAAACAAACATAGTTCACCTAAGGACCCATCATGGTGTTGATTTAGCTATAAATCTATACAATTCTGAGAGTGTATCCCATTTTGGTTGCACGAATTGGGAAGCACCTTGCAAGATGTATGATTTTCACGAGGTTATCCTTGTCACCTTCGATCTTGGTGATCCTAACATCGACCGAGATAATATGGACATTTGGGTCCTTGTTGATACGCTTCCTATTCTACCGCTATGTTAGTTTCTCAAACATAGTTATTAAGTAATTTATATTGTTTATTTCAAAATCGTTGACAACTTATTTCCATTGATAGCTTATTTTCATTCTTCAAAGAATGTACGGAATATGGTAGACAGAACCTACTACACCGATGGCGCACAATTAACTTATCAGGAGAAAGATCATCTGATCTCATTTATTAATGATGTTGAGAATTACAATATCATTTATCAAACTCCTGCACATTATGGTCAATACGTGCCACTAGTGCACGTGTTGAACTACGGTAACATCTATGGAGATGGCATGGTAAGATTTTTTTACTATTACAACATCTGTGCCTCTTTTGCATAAATTCTTCTAAAGCTAAACTACATTGCTAACTACGACGTTATTACTATGTTTTTCGACGGAAAATCCTGAAGGATTGTGTGCCTGATCTCATGCTTACGAAAGGTCACCTTGATGTGTTCATACCGGATTTCTAAAACCGATGAAGACATGACAATCAAAGGATGGAAAAATGTATGGACTATCGTACGGAGCTACTTGGAACCAACATTGTGCGAAGCGCAAGAATTGGAGACAGGATAGTCTCCATTCTCCATAATGGAGAGTCAGGTCCCATCTTGTTTTATTCTATTTTACCTTAGACAGAGGGTAGTTAGGTCATAGCTAATACTCATAATCATGTGCTAAGAACAATTAAGTAGGGTTGGTTAGATGACTATGATGATGATGAGTATGACTTGTTATTATGATAACGAGTAGAAGTTGTATGATGATGATGAGTACAAGTTGTTATTATGATACCAATGATGAGTTATTTATTATTATGATGATGCATGATGCTAAGTTGTTATATGAGCATGATGAGTTAATATATATATATCAGTGGGTGAAATGAACATGGATTAGATTCAAGTGAAGGCAACATGTGGTGCATGTCGAAAGTACTACTAATCAAAACTTGATCAAGTTTGGATTAGTAGTACTTTCGAGATGCACCACATGTTGCCTCCACTTCAATATAATCCACGTTTTTTCACCCACTGTTATATAATAACAAATCATGGTCATAAAATCATATGATGAAAGTGTTGGGGAACGTAGTATTTCAGGAAAATTCCTACGATCACGCAAGATCTATCTAGGAGAAGCATAGCAACGAGCGGGGAGAGTGTGTCCACGTACCCCCATAGACCGAAAGTGGAAGCGTTTAGTAACGCGGTTGATGTAGTCGAACGTCTTCACGATCCAACCGATCCAAGCACCGAACGTACGACACCTCTGTGTTCAGCACACGTTCAGCTCAATGACGTCCCTCGAACTCTTGATCCAGTTGAGGACAAGGGAGAATTTCGTCAGCACGACGGTGTGGTGACGGTGATGATGAAGTTACCGGCGCAGGGCTTCGCCTAAGCACTACGATGATATGACCGGGGTGTTAAACTGTGGAGGGGGCCACCGCACATGGCTAAGAGATTGTCTGTTGTGCCTTTGGGTGCCCCCTCCCCACGTATATAAAGGAGGGGGAGGAGGAGGCCGACCCTAGAGGGGGGTGCGCCATCGGGGGAGTCCTACTTGGACTCCTAGTCCAAGTAGGATTCGCCCCCTTCCTTCCACCGGAGAGGGAAAAAGGGGAAGGGAGAGAGAGGGAGAAGGAAAGAGGGGGGCCGGCCCCCTCCCCTAGTCCAATTTGGTTTGGGCAAGGGGGGCGCCCCTCTCACGTGGCCTCTCTCCTCTCCTCCAATAAGGCCCAATAGGCCCAATACTTCTCCTGGGGGGTTCCGGTAACCTCCCGGTACTCCAAAAAAAAATGCCTGAATCACTCGAAACCATTCCGATGTCCGAATGCAACCTTCCAATATATGAATCTTTACCTCTCGACCATTTCGAGGCTCCTCGTCATGTCCGTTATCTCATCCGGGACTCTGAACAAACTTCGGTCATCAAATCACATAACTCATAATACAAATCGTCATCGAACATTAAGCGTGCGGACCCTACGGGTTCGAGAACTATGTAGACATGACCGAGACACATCTTCGGTCAATAACCAATAGCGGAACCTGGATGCGCATATTGGCTCCGACATATTCTACGAAGATCTTTATCGGTCAAACCACATAACAACATACGTTGTTCCCTTTGTCATCGGTATGTTACTTGCTCGAGATTCGATCATCGGTATCATCATACCTAGTTCAATCTCGTTACCGACAAGTCTCTTTACTCGTTCCGTAATGCATCATCTGGCGACTAACTCATTAGTCACATTGCTTGCAAGGCTTATGGTGATGTGCATTACCGAGAGGACCCAGAGATACCTCTCCGGTACTCGGAGTGACAAATCCTATTCTCGATCTATGCCAAACCAACAAACACCTTCGGAGACACCTGTAGAGCATCTTTATAATCACCTAGTTACATTTTAACGTTTGATAGCGCACAAGGTGTTCCTCCGGTATTCGGGAGTTGCATAATCTCATAGTCAGAGGAATATGTATAAGTCATGAAGAAAGCAATAGCAATAAAACTTAACGATCATAATGCTAAGCTAATGGATGGGTCTTTTCCATCACATCATTCTCCTAATGATGTGATCCCATTCATCAAATGACAACACATGTCTATGGTCAGGAAACTTAACCATTTTTTATTAACGAGCTAGTCAAGTAGAGGCATACTAGGGACACTTTGTTTTGTCTATGTATTCACACATGTATCAGGTTTTCGATTAATACAATTTTAGCATGAATAATAAACATTTATCATGATATAAGGAAATATAAATAACATCTTTATTATTGCCTCTAGGGCATATTTCCTTCAGTCTCCCACTTGCACTAGAGTCAATAATCTAGTTCACATCACCATGTGATTTAACACCAATAGTTCACATCGTCATGTGATTTAACACTCTATAGTTCACATCGCCATGTGACCAATACCCAAAGGGTTTACTAGAGTCAATAATCTAGTTCACATCGCCATGTGGTTAACACCCAAAGAGTACTAAGGTGTGATCATGTTTTGCTTGTGAGAGAAGTTTAGTCAACGGGTCTGCCACATTCAGATCCGTATGTATTTTGCAAATTTCTATGTCTACAATGCTCTGCACAGAGCTACTCTAGCTAATTGCTCCCACTTTCAATATGTATCTAGATTGATACTTAGAGTCATCTGGATCAGTGTCAAAGCTTGCATCGACGTAACCCTTTACGACGAACTTTTTGTCACCTCCATAACCGAGAAACATATCCTTATTCCACTAAGGATAATTTTGACCGATGTCCAGTGATCCACTCCTGGATCACTATTGTACCCTCTTGCCAAACTCATGGTGAGTTACACAATAGGTCTGGTACACAGCATAGCATACTTTATAGAACCTATGACTGAGGCATAGGGAACGACTTTTCATTCTCTTTCGATTTTCTGTCGTGGTCGGGCATTGAGTCTAACTCAAATTCACACCTTGTAACACAGGCAAGAACCCTTTCTTTGACTGATCCATTTTGAACTTCTTCAAAACTTTATCAAGGTATGTGCTTTGTGAAAGTCCAATTAAGTGTCTTGATCTATCTCTGTAGATCTTGATGCCCAATATATAAGCAGCTTCACCGAGGTCTTTCATTGAAAATTTCTTATTCAAGTATCCTTTTATGCTATCCAGAAATTCTATATCATTTCCGATCAACAATATATCATCCACATATAATATCAGAAATGCTACAGAGCTTCCACTCACTTTCTTGTAAATACAGGCTTCTCCAAAAGTCTGTATAAAACCATATGCTTTGATCACACTATCAAAGCGTATATTCCAACTCTGAGAGGCTTTCATTAGTCCATAAATGTACCACTGGAGCTTGCACACTTTGTTAGCACCTTTAGGATCGACAAAACCTTCTGGTTGCATCATATACAATTCTTCTATAAGATATCCATTAAGGAATGCAGTTTTGACATCCATTTGCCAAATTTCATAATCATAAAATGCGGCAATTGCTAACATGATTTGGACAGACTTAAGCATCGCTACGGGTGTGAAGGTCTCATCGTAGTCAACTCCTTGAACTTGTCGAAAACCTTTTGCAACAAGTCGAGCTTTGTAGACAGTAACATTACCGTCAGCGTCAGTCTTCTTCTTGAAGATCCATTTATTCTTTATGGCTTGCCGATCATCGGGAAAGTCAACCAAAGTCCACACTTTGTTCTCACACATGGATCCCATCTCAGATTTCATGGCCTCAAGCCATTTCGCGGAATCTGGGCTCATCATCGCTTCCTCATAGTTCGTAGGTTCGTCATGGTCAAGTAACATGACCTCCAGAACAGGATTACCGTACCACTCTGGTACGGACCTTACTCTAGTTGACCTACGAGGTTCAGTAGTAACTTGATCTGAAGTCTCATGATCATCATCATTAGCTTCCTCACTAATTGGTGTAGGAATCACTAGAACTGGTTTATGTGAAGAACTACTTTCCAATTCGGGAGCAGGTGCAATTACCTCATCAAGTTCTACTTTCCTCCCACTCACTTCTTTCGAGAGAAACTCCTTCTCTAGAAAGGAACCATTTCTTAGCAACAAAGATCTTGCCTTCGGATCTGTGATAGAAGGTGTACCTGTTGGTGTCAAAACCGGCAGATCTCGGGGTAGGGGGTCCCAAGCTATGGATTCTTGGATCAATGGTAACAGGAACGAAGGAGACGATGTTTTACCCAGGTTCGGGCCCTCTTGATGGAGGTAATACCCTACGTCCTGCTTTTGTTTATATTGATGTAGTATCAAGGTACAAAGTTGATCTACCTCGAGATCATATGTTGTGGTCTAAACCCTAGAGGTATGATGAGTAATGTCATAATGATCTATCAACTAGCTTGGCCTTGGCTTATATAACATACCAGAGGCCTAGGATAACAAGAGTCCTAGTCGAATACGCTCGTGGAGAGGAGTCCTTGTCTTGATCACCAAGTCTTGTGGAATCTTCCTTGTGTGCGGCATGGGCTGTCCGAACTGGCCCATGAGTAAGTGTCGGTGGGAAACGACACCTATGGGATCACGAGAATCCCTACTGCGGTTGCGGGGCGCGGGGTTGAGAGAAGAGCAAGTCTAACAGAGAGCACGCGGTTCGTTTACCCAGGTTCGGGCCGCGAGGATGCGTAAAACCCTAGTCTTGCTTTGGTGGATATATTCTGAGTTCTGGAACTAGCTACGGGGTGTAACGAGCTCCCAAAAAGCCGAATCGTTCTCCTGGTCGCCTTGGGCCTCCTTTTATAGGAAAAGGGGTTGCCACAGTGGCACACAAGAGGTGGAAAGGTGAATAGCGTGGCGAGGTTATCCCTCGTATTACAGGACAAGATGCATTTAATGCATCGCTTAGGTGTCCCCTTGCTTTATCGGGGATGGGGGCGAGGCCCGTCCCGTCCGTCGCCGCTCCTCCTTGCTTCGACACGCGCCCTGGCCAGCGGTGCATGCGGTGCCATGTAGGCAGGCAGGCAGCTGTGGTGGCGCGGCGGTGGAGCTTCCGCGAAGATCTGCATGCCGCCACGTAGGCGCTTGATGAGTTGGCCCGGGAGCTGTGCGTCGCCACGCAGGTGCCTGCCCAGCTGGTTGGGCTGGCAGCTGCATGCGAAAGGCGGTGGAAGCTTGCCGACGCGGGCTTGGCGTCGGCCTCGTCGGTGTCTTTGGCGAGGGCCTTGCCGGGTGGCCCGACAAGGGTCTCACCGTGGCGTGCTGTCGTCCCCGGCAAGGGTCTTGCCGGGGGCCTTGGTAGCCTCCCTCGGCAAGGATCTTGCCGAGGATTGTTTGTCTTCTAATCCTCACCTGACTTTGAGTATGTCTTCACAAAGATCTGCATGCCGCTGCAGAGGTGCCTTCCCGAGCCCTGGCCCCACGTTGACGGCGGCGTGGGCGGCCGTGGGCTCAAGGGTAGCTCTCTTTGTTGGCGTGGGGCGGGCTGCCTCGGCAAGGATCTTGCCGGGGCCGCTGAGGTTGCCCCGGCAAGGGTCTTGCCGGGGGAACCTGCTCTGTCCCTCTGCTCTTTGTGGTCTTGGTCTTGGCGCTGTTCTGGCCGTCTTGGGCTTCAGCCTTACCTTGGCTCACCTCCCTTGCTCTGCTTGGTGTGGTCGTGGGCGCGGCTCTGACTGCCCGTGCACAGGTAAAGGGGTACAAAAATGTGCCCCTAGTTTTGTACACCGACAGGAGCCCCCGGGCCTGGGCCACACATAAGCGCGACACGTTGTTGGGTTAGGCCCAAAACGGTGCGCGGGCAGGCGGGGCAGTTTTTACCGTGGTAAGGTTTTTCGCGCGCTGCGCTTCCCACGACCCGCGTGCGACGTGGAAGGTCGGGCGTGACGTGGGTGGCATGCGTGGGGCGGTTTTCACACGCATGCGTCACATCAAAGTAAAGAGGCGGCTCGCGCCTTCCCCGTAAAAAGAGGAAGGCGTGGAGGCGCGGCTCATTTACTGGACGGGGCGGGGGCGCGGTCTTCAAGGCGTCCACTCCCCACGATCATGGGGTGGGGAGAGGTCGCTTCGCCTGTCCCCTTGGTTCTGCACGCTCGCCACGCCCCCATGCATTTGGGGTAGCAAGCGGCGGGGGCGGGAATCCGTGCCGTCGCTGGTTGGGGCAGCGGGTCGGTCCTGATTCCGCGCGCCTCTGGTGGCTGGATTGGCCGAACAGGGCGGCCGAACCCCGAGCCCGCTCCTTTATAAGGAGGGGGAAGGGGGATGGCGTCCGGCACTCCCCTGTCATCTATCTCCTCCTGCTTCTGTTTCTTCCTTCCCCCCGTCATGGAGAAAGGGAATCCTGGTCCTTCGACGGTGGCGGCGAGGGTTGCCGCTCGTCAACGCGTCCCTCCTCCTCCCGAGCCCATGGTGGTGGAGCCGGCCGCGAGGGGAAGGGGGAGGGGGCGAGGCCATGGGCGAGGCCGGGGCCGAGGTCGCAGTGCTCGAGGAATAGGAGGACGGGGCAGAGCGACGGCTTTGCCCCTACCGATGATGCCTTTCCCGATGGAAGGCCATGTCGGAGACCAGCCCTGCGAGTTCTTCATCAGGCTGCGCCGGCCTCCACGTCGCCGTCTTCGTCTTCCCGCTCCGTTCGCTCGGGAGATGGAGCGTGACCGGCCCCAATCCCTCAGATTGCACATGAGGGGTTGCAGGAACGGGGGCACGCGGGTCGACGTCGACTTCCCGGCTCCTCGAGTCATGTACCTCTGTCGTGGGTGGAAGATGTTCGCTCGTATCCACAGCCTGACAGCGGGGCTCGTCCTCTACTTCAAATTAATGGAGGACGGCCTACTCTCCGTCAAGCTCTTCGGAGAGTTTGGGACTCGCCTGAAGTGCTGCATGGAGAGCTCCTCCGATGGAGATTCCGACAATGGAAGCTCTTCCTCGAGCGAAAGTGATGAGGAGGATAGTGGGGCGAATAGCGGGGACGAGTCCGACTAGGCGTCGGACGCCCCGCGCCTGGGCAGGTGCGGCAGCAGCAGCATCTGCACCTGGCCGCTCCCCCGGCAGAGGTTTGCCGGGGGCGGGGCCAGCTCCTTGAACTTCTCGGGGCTGTCTCCTTGGGCTGCTGGCGTTGGGAGGCTGCGGAAGAGGAAGAGGGCGGGCGGCAAGGCTGTCAACTCGGAGTACGCGGGCACCAACGCCTTCGTCGCGTATTGCCGGTCCTGCCGCCTCGTCTTCCAGCTCCTTTCCCGGCACCGTCATCACCAGCCCGCCCGTGGGTGGCCACCGAGGTGTTCTCTTGGCGCTTTCTGCTGCTCGTAGCTCGCCTAGGTGCCCCTTTTGCCCTTTCGCCTCCTTGACCTGCCTCCTGAGGAGAGGGACAAGAAAGGGATTACAGGCATCTTATCTCTTTTTTATCTTGTAAGTCCGCGGGCCTTTGTTGACTTTAAAACTTGTAATCCCCTTGTTCATGTTTTTCATCTCGTATGAACTGTACGGGATGTTTTTTAATGGAAAAGGGATGTTTGCCGGGTTTTCCGTTCGCAGGTAAAACCCACGACAAGGAGTAAATCCCTGTTACCTTTAAGGTAAACATTTTCTTGCCCGGCAACAGGCCATGCCGTCCCCCCACTTCGCTCGACCTTTCTCACGCCCTTGGCGGAGGCAGGGATGAGGTGGGCTTAGGCTCCTTGTTTCATTTCCTTGCTGCCGCGACTACGACCAAATTCGGCCCCAGGAAACGAGCCCTAGGGTCCGGAATGAGGGGAGCATGGTAGCCTAAGGATAAAACGAGGTTCCACATACCTCAGTTCATAACAAAACGCATGATAAGGGATAGAAAACTTATCTGAATCTGCAGCCCCCGGCAACCTTGGCTTGCCGCGGGCGTATCATTGCTCTTGTAGCCCCCGACAGTACTGGCTTGCCGGGGCCTGGGCGCCGGTCCGTCCCCCTTCTTTCAAAGCAGCTCGGCAAGGATATTTATGCGCCCTGCGAACCAAAGAAGACAGAGAAGAACAGAGAGATGCGAACTCGACCTCTAAGCTAGGGGTTAGCCACCGCTAAGCACTATCAACCCTAACCAAGGACGAGACTCGACCTAGCATGCATGCTATAAATTAGGGCGCCAACGCTTCATTTATTTATGCTCAGGGTCTGCGCCTGGCTCTATACAAAGGGTCACATGCCTTGACGGCAAAGCTTGTACAGAAGGGTGGCTTGCCGGGGGGCCCGGCAAGCCGCACCTTCTTAGTAAAACTTGCGAAGATGCTCGATGTTCCAGGAGTTGCTCACTGGGACGGCATCTTCGGTCTCCAGGCGGACTGAGCCGGGCCTGGTGACTCGAATTACCCGATAAGGGCCTTCCCACTTCGGCGTCAACTTGTTTGTATTCTTGGCCGACTGAACGCGCCGAAGAACAAGGTCGCCTTCCTCAAAGCTTCGGGCATGAACCTTGCGGCTATGGTAGCGGCGCAAGGCTTGCTGGTAGCGTGCCGCTCTCACAGCCGCTCGAAGATGATCTTCCTCAAGGAGCGTCGCGTCATCTTGGCGCAACGACTCTTGCTCAAGCTCATCATAAGCGAGCACTCGAGGTGACCCGTATATGAGTTCCGTGGGGAGAACTGCTTCTGCCTCGTATACCAGGGCAAAAGGTGTCTGGCCGGTGGCTCGATTTGGTGTCGTTTTGATCGACCAAAGAACCGCCGGCAGTTCATCAATCCAGCGCCTTCCGCTCTTGTGCAGCTTGTCAAACGTCTTTGTCCTCAGGCCTCGCAATACTTCAGCATTCGCCCTCTCCGCTTGGCCGTTGCTCCGTGGGTGTGCCACGGAAGCAAAACAAACCTTGCTGCCGAGGTCTTGAATGTATTGCATGAAGGCGTGGCTAGTGAACTGCGTGCCGTTGTCGGTGATGACTCTGTTTGGCAAACCAAAACGGCAGACCAGTCCCTTGAAGAATTTGACAGCTGACTGAGCAGTCACCTTTCTCACTGCTTCCACCTCTGGCCACTTTGTGAACTTGTCGATTGCAACGTACAACTACTCAAAGCCCCCGACGGCGCGGGGGAAAGGGCCCAGTATGTCGAGTCCCCAGACCGAGAATGGCCAGGAGAGAGGGATTGTTTGAAGGGCTTGGACTGGTTGATGAAGCTTCTTTGAATGGAACTGGCACGCTTCACACTTGGTTACTAGTGCCGTCGCATCCTGGAGAGCGGTGGGCCAGAAGAAACCTTGCCGGAACGCCTTCCCAGCAAGGGCCCTTGACCCTATGTGGGAGCCACATATGCCTCTATGTATCTCTGCCAACAGCTCTAGTCCTTCCTCTCGGGGGATGCACTTCAATTTCACACCGTTCGGTATTCTCCTGTACAGGACGTCATCGACGAACTGGTACAGGGCGGACCGACGGGCTACTTTTTCCGCTTCTTCCTGCTCCTCAGGAAGCTCCCCCGTTTGGAGGAATCGGACGGTGTGCTGCGCGCATGCCGAAGCCTGAGGCTCGACGGCAAGGACCAAAGGCATCTCTTCCGCCATGGGAGCGGTTGTCTCAACGGCCAGGGCCTAACGCCCCGCCGGAATCAGTTGCTCTTGGGCAGGCTCAGCGTCCGCGGCAGCACCCTTGCCGGCAGCCCCGGGGGGCTCGGTAGGAAAGTACTTGCCCGGACCTGATTTTCTTTGCTTGTTCTGCCCTTTTGATGGATCGACGGATGGTTGGGTTAACCGGAGCAAAAAGGTACCTGGTTCCACAGGTAGCTTGAATGCGGCACGCTTTGATAGGTAATCGGCGATGTCGTTCTCCACTCGGGGGACGTGCTCCGCCTGGATACCGTCAAAGCGCTCCTCCAGCCTCCTAACCTTATCTACGTATGCTTCCATCAATGGGCTCTGATAATCCTTGTTGACCTGCCTGACAATGAGCTGCGAGTCACCCCTGACGATGAGCTTCTTATCCCCGAGGTCTGCCGTGATCCTGAGACCGGCAAGCAATCCCTCGTACTCGGCGGTGTTATTGGTGGACATCTCCCTGGGGAAGTGCATCTGGATCACGTACTTGAAGCGCTCTCCGGTGGGTGTGACGAGCAGCACGCCAGCACCGGCGCCTTGCAGCGAGAAGGCTCCATCAAAGTACATGATCCAGTTGCGGTCTGCTTCCTTGCCGGGGAGAGTAGTCTCCTAGATTTCTTCGTTAGGCGTCGAGGTCCATTCTGCGACGAACTCTGCCAGGACTCTGCTCTGAATTGTCGAGGTACTCTCAAACTTCAAACCGAAACTTGATAGCTCCAAGGCCCATTCCACAATCCTTCCAGTTGCATCAGGGTTGTGCAGTATCCGTTGCAACGGGAGGTGGGTGACGACAGTGATCTTGTGGGCTTGGAAGTAGTGACACAGCTTCCTCGAGGCCATAAGGAGGCCGAAGAGCAATTTTTACACACCGGAATACCTCGACCTAGCCCCCTGCAAGAGGGAGCTGACAAAGTAAACCGGGTGCTGCATCATCTTCTTCTTCGGCACCACTTCACTCGACCGCGCGGGTATTGCCTTGGCGGCACCAGACTCTGCCGGGGGCCGCGCCATGTCAGCACCAGGCCCTGCCGGGGGAATCTTCGACTCGCCATCCGCTGGTTCTGCCGTCGTTGCTGCCTCCTCGTCGACCTCCCTCTGTGCCACCAGTGCGGCGCTGACCACTTGATTCGTTGCCGCCAGATACAGCAGTAATGGCTCTTGTGTTTTAGGCGCAACTAGTGTTGGCGTGGAGGAAAGGTATTTCTTCAGGTCCTGCAGCGCGGCCTCAGCTTCTGGGGTCCACTCCATTGGGCCCGCCTTTTTCAAGATCTTGAAAAAGGGAAGGGCGCGCTCAGCGGACTTGGAGATGAACCGGCTCATGGCGGCAACGCAGCCAGTGAGCCGACGCACATCCTTGATCCGCCTGGGCGCCTCGATCTGCTCAATAGCCTTGATCTTGTCTGGGTTTGCCTCGATCCCGTGCTGTGACACGAAGAACCCGAGAAGCATGCCGGACGGGACACCGAAGACGCACTTCTCAGGGTTCAACTTGAGGTTGATCTTGCGCAGGTTGGCAAACGTCTCTTCTAGATGTTGCACAAGAGTCGGCCCGTCCTTGGTTTTGACCACCATATCATCCATGTAGGCCTCCATATTTCTATGGAGCTGAGGCTCAAAACCAATTTGGACCGCTCTTGCAAATGTTGAGCCAACACTCTTTAACCCGAAAGGCATTCGTAAAAAGCAATACGTACTGATGGGGTTGTATACCTAGGGTAGGGTCACAGGCCTGTCCTATATACCTCTCCTAAGGGCATCGCCCTAAAGCCAGCAGCAGAAGAGAGACACCATCATTCACTCGACTCAAGACACTCCACTCGGAATTATCAAAGCATTCGACCGCGAAGAAGATTAAAAGTCACTCGGCAGCAACGGCTAGGCATTTACTCTGTAGTTTTAATGATCATTTATAGTCCTTTATAACTAGCGTTACCTGGAACGCTCTGTCTTAACTTACATTGAACCCTTGGCGTCGTGGGATGGCTGGGGTCCTGTGGCACTCTATATAAGCCACCCCCCTCCTCTGGCACAAGGGTTCGCATCCCCTGTAACACGCATACACATAATCCAGTCGACCGCCTCCAGGCACCGAGACGTAGGGATGTTACTTCCTCAGAGAAGGGCCTGAACTCGTAAAACACTTGTCAACAACTTCACCGTAGCTAGAACCTGCCTCTCCATCACCTACCTCCTTCATACTGTCAGTCTTAGTACCACGACAGTTGGCGCCCACCGTGGGGCAGGTGTTTTAGCGTTTTTCCGGTGAAAGTTGCGTTTTCTCCGACTCCCATCATCATGGTTTCTGGTGGAGGTTTGGCCGAGGGGCGCGAGATCCGTCTCGGAGCGCTCACCTTCGTCGCCGACGACTCCGCTTGGCTCCAGGAGGCACCACTCGACGTCGATGCGCTCCCCGTCCGCGGGGCTACGCACTTTCATGCATGCGTCCGTGGCGTGCTTCTCCTCCAGCCGTCGACCCAGTATTGGTCGGCACCTGTGGCTTCCTCGCTCCCCGCTACCCGCCGGCGCAAGCGTTCCGGTCGGTCGCGGCTCCAGCGGTGGGCGAGACACGCAGTGGCTCGTCAGTGGGCCGCCCCATAGGTCACGGCAATTGAGCCTGATGAAAATCTTTACGGCCTGTTCGATCTGTCGACTCGCTCCGTTGGGACCGCATCCGAATGCGGTAGCAGTGACCCTGCGGCAGAAGTCCTGATGGTCGACGGACCACGCAGTCCTCCAGGCTTCGACCGCAATGATGGCGGAAACGGTGGCGGCGATCCACCACGCGTTCATGAAGAGTACCGCCCTGAATCTCTTTCCTCTCGACGGAGGGAAGAGCTCCGTCGCCGCAACATGGATGCACTTCACACTCCAATCGTGGGAGATACCCCCGAGGCCCTGGCCTTGGAAGAAGCGTGCCTGGCCAATCTGGCCGAGCACACTCGACTGGAGAACCTTCAGCACGCGCTGGACGAGCGGGCTCGGGAGCGACGCCCGGAATCCAGTCGACGTCAACTTTTTCCACCGCTGACTCAGGTATACCGAACTCCAATCCAGAATCTAGCAGCAGCAACCCAAATAGCAGAGTCGATTCAACCCTCTCAATCAGAGGCTGGCAGAGGCTTGGCACAGATCAGAGACTTGCTTCGGGCTGCTGGGGAGTTGAACACAGTGGTGTCCCAGTCACGCAATAGGATCCATAGTGAGTCTGTAAGAGCAGATACAGTTCAGTCGGCCCATAGCCCAAAATCGCCCCTGCGGCGTGAGGGACGTGGAGATCGACAAGATCGGTACAGGTACAACGAGCAGCCAGATTACCGTGTCCAAGCTGATAGGCGTTGAGTGCCCACCCCTCCTTTGAGGAGCGGGTCTTATGCACCTCGGCAGCATGATGACAGACGTCCCCCCAGTGGTGGACGAGGGGTTCCAGTCCACCCCAGAGGGCCAGGGTTTAATGTGAGATCCATTCTTGTTCAAAGTCCAGTCGACAGGAACAGGGCATACAGGGAAGGCCCTGCCAGAGATCAACCGACTGGAAGCAGAGTGCATGTTTCCGGTCCCGAGTGTTTCAGTCGAGCCATCAGAACAGCTGTGATTCCTCCCAACTTCAGGTTGGCGACTGGAGTCAGCAAATTTACTGGATCATCCAAGCCTGACACTTGGCTTGAGGATTACCGAGTGGCTGTATAGATTGGTGGAGGGAACGATGATGTAGCTATGAAACATCTCCCTTTGATGCTGGAAGGGTCAGCCAGAGCATGGTTGAACGAACTGGCACCAGGCAGCATTGACAGTTGGGATGAGTTGGCCCGAGTGTTTGTTAGGACCTTCGAAGGCACTTGCAAGCGACCGGCAGGGTTGACGGAATTGCAGTCCTGTGTTCAGAAGCCAGGCGAGACCTTGAGAGACTATATTCAGAGGTGGATCACTTTGAACCATACGGTGGAAGGAGTGTCAGATCACCAGGCAGTCTGCGCCTTCAAAGAAGGCGTCAAGTACAGAGAGTTGAATCTGAAGTTTGGTCGGACTGGGGACATGACCCTCGGTCGAATGATGGAAATTGCCACCAAATATGCCAATGGCGAAGAAGAAGACCGACTCCGGAGTGGCAAGCATAAAACAGTCGCCCAGGATACTGGAGGAGGGAATTCCAGTCAGAAGCAGAAACGGAAAGCTGAACCAGCGGCTCCTGGTGAGGCATTGGCAGTGACCCAAGGAAAATTCAAGGGAAAGCCCAAAGGGCCATGGAATCCCTATAAAGTGAAGGATCAAGATGGCAACGATGTGTTGGACTTACCCTGCCATATTCATACCAAGAAAGATGAAGAGGGTAATTTCATTTACCCAAAGCATACCACTCGACAGTGTCGACTCCTGATCCAGCAGTTTCGTGATAAACTGCCCAAAGAGAAGGAGAAAGAGTCGGATAAGAGTGATGAAAAGGATGAAGATGATGATGGTTTTCCCAACGTCAATTCCACTCTGATGATTTTTGCTGATGTCAAAACTAAAAGTCGACTGAAAGTGATTAACAGAGAAGTGAACATGGTTGCCCCGGCAACACCGAGCTATCTGAAGTGGTCACAGACCGCCATTACATTCGACCAGTCTGATCACCCAGTGCACATTGCCACCCCTGGGAGGCAAGCGTTAGTGGTCGACCCAGTGGTTGAAGGCACCCGACTGACTAAGGTGCTGATGGATGGTGGCAGCGGCCTGAATATCCTGTACGTGGAGACCTTGAAGGGGGTGGGCATTCCGATGTCCAAACTCAGCATGAGAAGCATGAGCTTTCATGGAGTTATCCCCGGCAAGAAGGCCCATTCACTCGGCCAAATTGCGCTAGATGTGGTTTTCGGTGATTCCAAGAATTACCGAAAGGAAAAGTTGACTTTTGAGGTCGTGGATTTCCCGAGTGCCTATCACGCTATCTTGGGCAGGCCCGCATATGCTCGTTTCATGGCTCGGCCATGTTATGTCTACCTCAAGATGAAAATGCCTGGCCCTAAGGGAGTGATCACTGTGACTGGCAATCGGCAAAAGGCGGAGGAGTGCTTCCAGAAGGGCTCCAGGATTGCTGATGCACAAATGGCAGTAGTCGAGTTGCAAGAATATCAGAAGAATGCAGATCCGAGTGATTTGCTATGGTCCAAGAAACCGGCAACCGACTCTGCGTTTCAGTCGTCTGGTGAAACCAAGCCGGTTCACATCCATCCGACTGACTCAGAGGCTGCCCCGACTCACATTTCCACCACCCTCGACAGCAAATAGGAAGAAGCGCTCATCCAGTTCCTCCGTCAGAACCGGGACATCTTCGCATGGAAGCCTGCTGACATGCCGGGTGTGCCCAGGGGACTGGCTGAGCATCGTTTGCGAGTCAACCCAAAAGTGAAGCCAGTGAAGGAACATCTTCGTCGGTCCGCCGTACAGAAGAGGAAAGCTATTGGTGAAGAGGTGGCTCGGCTCCTGGCGGCTGAGTTCATTAGAGAGATTTACCACTCCGAGCGGCTTGCCAATGTTGTCATGGTCCCCAAGAAGGACGACTCACTCCGCATGTGTATTGACTTCAAGCATATCAATCGGGCCTGCCCGAAAGATCATTTTCCTCTCCCCCGAATCGACCAAATCGTCGACTCGACTGCGGGATGTGAGAGATTGTCCTTTCTGGACGCTTATTCCGGGTACCATCAGATCCATCTGTATGGGCCCGATGAAATAAAAACGGCGTTCATTACGCCATTCGGATGTTTCTGTTACGTCACTATGCCGTTCGGCCTGAAGAATGCATGAGCCAAATTCATGAGGATGATTCAAAAGTGCCTGCTCACTCAAATCAGTCGGAATGTGGAGGCATACATGGATGACATCGTGGTCAAGTCACAAAAGGGTTCCGACCTGTTGGCTGACCTTGCTGAAACCTTTGCAAATCTCAGAAAGTATGATATCAAGCTCAATCCAGCAAAGTGCACATTTGGAGTCCCTGGCGGAAAGTTACTCGGTTTTCTCGTTTCCGAACGAGGGATCGATGCTAACCCAGAAAAGGTTGGTGCTATACTCCGAATGAAACGCCCTGTGCGTGTGCATGATGTCCAAAAGTTGACTGGATGTTTGGCTGCTCTAAGTCGATTCATTTCTCGCCTTAGTGAGAAGGCGCTTCCTCATTACCGACTGATGAAGAAGGCTGACAAGTTCGAGTGGACTGATGAAGCTGAAGCAGCGTTTGCAGAGCTCAAAGCCCTGCTTTCCACCCAGCCGGTGTTAGCTGCCCCAATCAGCAAAGAACCTTTACTGCTGTACATTGCAGCCACTGGACAAGTTGTTAGTACTGTGCTCACGGTCGAGCGAGATGAAGAAGGAAAGGCATACAAAGTTCAGCGCCCAGTGTACTACCTCTCTGAAGTTTTGACCCCTTCGAAGCAAAGATATCCACACTATCAGAAGCTTGTCTATGGGATATACATGACTGCGAAGAAGGTTGCTCACTATTTCTCTGATCACTCCATTACAGTCGTCAGGGACGCACCACTATCAGAGATTCTGAACAATAGAGATGCAACTGGTCGAGTGGCCAAATGGGCGATTGAACTCCTTCCCTTAGGCATTGAGTTTGAAGCAAAGAAAGCAATCAAATCCCAAGCAATAGCTGATTTCTTGGCCGAGTGGATCGAACAGCAACTGCCGACTCAAGTTCACTCAGAACACTGGACCATGTTTTTTGATGGCTCTAAGATGTTGAATGGTTCCGGTGCTGGGGTAGTATTGGTATCCCCCCGAGGAGACAAACTCAGCTATGTCCTTCAGATTCACTTTGATTCTTCTAACAATGAAGCCGAATACGAAGCACTTCTGTATGGGTTACGTATGGCCATTTCACTCGGCGTCCGCCGCCTCATGGTCTACGGCAACTCAGATTTGGTAGTCAATCAAGTGATGAAGGAATGGGACGTCAGAAGTCCAGCCATGACAGGTTATTGCAATGCAGTAAGAAAGCTGGAGAAGAAGTTTGAGGGGTTGGAGCTTCATCACATACCCCGACTGAAAAACCAAGCAGCCGATGATCTGGACAGTTATGGTTATCACTCCCGACTGGACAGTTCCGTATATTGCATATATTCTCAGGAAAGAACTCCCAGAAGATGAAGAAGAGGCTAGGCAGGTCGTCCGTCGATCTAAGGCCTTCACAGTAATCAGAGGGCAGTTGTTCAGAGAGAGTACGACTGGAGTCTGTCAGAAGTGTATAACACCAGAAGAAGCTCGAGTGATCCTCAATGATATCCACTCGGGGACCTGTGGTCACCATGCGTCCTCTCGGACCATAGTGGCTAAAGCATACCGAGCAGGCTTTTTCTGGCCACGAGCAAACGAGATGGCAAAGGAGATAGTGGACAAGTGTGAAGGATGCCAGTTTTACTCCAACATGTCTCACAAGCCTGCGTCAGCCCTAAAGACCATTCCACTCGTCTGGCCTTTCGCAGTCTGGGGCTTGGATATGGTTGGCCCACTCAGAACTGGAAGAAGCGGATTCACCCATGTGCTTGTGGCAGTCGACAAATTCACTAAATGGATTAGGCTAAGCCTATCAAGAACCTTGAAGCCAGCACTGCTGTTACCTTTATCAGAGAGTTAACCTTCAGATATGGTGTTCCTCACAGCATCATCACTGACAATGGGTCGAACTTCAATTCTGATGAGTTCAGAGCTTTCTGTGCTTCCCAAGGAACACGAGTCGACTATGCCTCAGTCGCTCACCCTCAGTCGAATGGACAAGCAGAGAGAGCAAATGGATTGATTCTTAAAGGCTTGAAACCCCGACTGATGCGTGACCTCAAACACGCGGCAGGAGCATGGGTTGATGAACTTCCATCAGTCTTATGGGGTCTGAGAACAACTCCAAACCGGTCGACTGGTCGAACTCCGTTCTTCCTAGTCTATGGAGCTGAAGCAGTACTCCCGGTGATTTGCTTCACAATGCCCCCCGAGTCGAGCTTTTCTCAGAAAACGAAGCAGAGCAAGCACGGCAAGATGCAGTTGACCTCTTGGAAGAGGAAAGAGAGATGGCCCTGATCCGGTCGACCATCTATCAGCAAGACCTGCGACGATTCCACGCCAAGAATGTGAGAGGTCGAGCATTTCAAGAGGGAGACTTGGTTCTCCGAGTAGATCAATAGAAGCCACACAAGCTTGCTCCTGCCTGGGAAGGCCCCTTCATCGTCACCAGGGTACTCCACAATGGAGCATACCATCTGTACAATGTTGAGCACAAGAGAGACGAGCCCCGAGCTTGGAATGCGGAGCTGCTCCGTCCCTTTTACACTTGAGCATTCAGTCGGTCAGGATGTAATAAAAGATGCATTTTGTAGTTTTGATTATCAAAGACAAGAGTTTTTCGATTTATCAAGATGTGTGTTGTTGATATTTGTGTCTAAAATCCCCCAGTGGGTGACTTAGCCGCGAATCCGTTTCGCCTAAGTTTCCAAAATCTTACCGAGTGGAGAGCCAGCCTCCCACTCGGGGGCTTAGTCGCGAATCCGATTCGCCTAAGTTTCAAAAACAAAAATCCTACCGAGTGGTGAGCAAGCCTCTCACTCGGGGGCTTAGCTGCAGTCCAGTACTCACCTAAGTTTGAAAAATTCTACCGAGTGGTGAGCAAGCCTCTCACTCGGGGGCTTAGCTGCAGTCCAGTACTCGCCTAAGTTATTAAAATCCTACCGAGTGGTGAGCAACCCTCTCACTCGGGGGCTTCGCTGCAGTCCAGTACTCGCCTAAGTTATTAAAATCCTATCGAGTGATGAGCAACCCTCACACTCGGGGGCTTAGCTGCAGTCCAGTACTCGCCTAAGTTATTAAAATCCTACCGAGTGGTGAGCAAGCCTCTCACTCGGGGGCTTAGCTGTAGTCCAGTACTCGCCTAAGTTATTAAAATCCTACCGAGTGATGAGCAACCCTCACACTCAGGGGCTTAGCTGCAGTCCAGTACTCGCCTAAGTTATTAAAATCCTACCGAGTGATGAGCAACCCTCACACTCGGGGGCTTAGCTGCAGTCCAGTACTCGCCTAAGTTATTAAAATCCTACCGAGTGGTGAGCAAGCCTCACACTCTGGGGCTTAGTTGCAGTCCAGTACTCGCCTAAGTTATTAAAATCCTACCGAGTGGTCAGCAAGCCTCTCACTCGGAGGCTTAGCTGCAGTCCAGTACTCGCCTAAGTTATTAAAATCCTACTGAGTGGTGAGCAAGCCTCTCACTCGGAGGCTTAGCTGCAGTCCAGTACTCGCCTAAGTTATTAAAATCCTACCGAGTGGTGAGCAACCCTCTCACTCGGGGGCTTAGCTGCAGTCCAGTACTCGCCTAAGTTATTAAAATCCTACCGAGTGGTGAGCAACCCTCACACTCGGGGGCTTAGCTGCAGTCCAGTACTCGCCTAAGTTATTAAAATCCTACCGAGTGGTGAGCAACCCTCTCACTCGGGGACTTAGCTGCAGTCCAGTAATCGCCTAAGTTATTAAAATCCTATCGAGTGATGAGCAACCCTCACACTCGGGAGGGACGACGAGGTGCAGGTCGACTGCTGCCTTCTCCTCTGAGCCCCGCCACAAGTACAACATGCGCTCTGTCCTTATCCGCAAGGACGACGAGGTACAAGTCGACTGAAGTCTTCCGACTCAGAACTGCATCTCAAGATTGGTAATAGACCGGGTGAAAAACAAGTTACACTCGGAGAATCAAAACATGAGCAAATGTGGAAATAAACCAAGTTCGGATACGTCTTAAGTGTGTCCCCAACCATGGGCAAAAGAGCTCAGGCTTCAAGCCCGAAGGAGTTTATGGTTACAGGATCACTCGGCATCCCGAGGCGAATTTAAAGGATAGTACTCGGGCCCAAGCCCGAAAGAAGTTTCACTGTTACAAAATCACTCAGCATCCCGAGGCAAATTTAAAGCAAGGCATAAAGTTTTTCACTCCGCAGCGGGAGGACTAGCAGGTTCCACAAACTCATCCAAGTCGATTCCGTCCGCAATCCGAGTGGCTGCGTCAATGAAAGTCTCCAGGAAGGACTGGAAGTTGAGTTTTTTGGTGTTGGCGACTTGAAGCGCGGCGAGCTTATCTTCCCTCACGTCCTTACAGTGGACCCGGACTAGAGACAAAGCCACATCAGCTCCGCAGCGGGCAGAAGATTTCTTCCACTCCAGCACTCGGTCTGGGATTTGGTTGAGTCGGATCATCAAAGACTCCAAGTCATTCTGAAGGGTAGTGTTGGGCCAGAGAGTTGAGTCGACCCGCGAAACTGCCACTTTCAGTCGGGCGATGTAGTCAGTCACGCTCGACAGACGAGACTCCAGTCGGAGCACATGCATGGCAGCTTCGTCTTTGATGGGGGAGTTGATGGGGTCCAAGTTTGTCTCCACCCGCCCAGTCTCCTCTTCAAAGTTCGGGCAAAACTCTGCGTGCAAGAATGGAATGTGAGTCGACAGAAGCTTGATGAATCGACAATGAAAAAACAATCGGAAAAAAGATACCTTCAAGCATGAGAGACAGTTTTTGGGCAAGCCCACTCAGATAGGCCTCCAGATCCTTCCTCTTCTGCGACAACTCACTGGCTTTATCTGTCAAGGCGTCCTTGTCCTTCTTCAGTCGAGTGGATTCTTTGTTGGCCTCCTCAAGTGCAGTTTTCAGCTTGGCGTTTTCCTCTTCAAGCTTCCCTACTGAGGCGAGCTTCTCTTCAGCAAGCTTTGTCTTTTCAAGTGCTGCCTTCTGCGCCTCAACCAGGTCACGGTCCTTCTTCTCCAGAGCTTCCTTCATTTTCTCTGCAAGAGATGACAGTCGAGTCAGAGCAAGAGATGGAAGGACAGGACAAAGACAGTAAACTAAATCCTCACCCAACATACCAACTGCTCTGTCTTGGGCTTTCTTCAGATTCTCCTGGGCAAGCTTCAGGTCCAAGTTGAGCTGGATCTGTTTTTTCTCCAGCTCGGCATAACGAGCCCCAAGCTCACAAGATTTCTGCAAAAACAAGCAGTCAGTCGACGAGCTTACAGTTCAATTGCTTCCGAGCAACAAAAGGCAATTCCAACAGTTCTAAGACTACTGCCAAATCAGACATCCAACAGTAGTCTCGGGGACTACACCCAGTGGGTGCACTTAGCGTGCCCCCACTGGTTCAAATATCACTCGGCAAGGTCCGCCTTGGCCGAGTAAAAAAAAGGAAGACAAAAGAGTCGAACAGTTTTCAGACTGTCGTCGACTGCCCGCAGTCGACCACGGTCTCGGGGACTACACCCAGTGGGTGCACTTAGCGTGCCCCCACTGGTTCTGTGCCACTCGGCAAGGTCCTCTTTGGTCGAGTGAAGAATTTTAAACTACTCAGACCATAGCCGACTGCCCGCAGTCGACCATGGTCTCGGGGACTACACCCAGTGGGTGCACTCAGCGTGCCCCCACTGGAAAGTCAGTCGATGCAACTAAGTCGACCGAAGAAAAAAGGGATTACTCCAAAGACAAATCAGAAACACCCAGTGGGTGTACAGACCCGAAACGCAGACAGATGAAAAAGCCTTGGAAAGAGTTTTCAGATACCTGGACGTTGCTTTGAAGAGCTGAACTAGCGTCGTAGACCGCATGGCTAGCCTCCCGAACCACCTTCATCTGCTCCATCATCAGACCTGCTTGGCGTATGGCCTCCTTGGCAGCCTCCACTTGGTCCTCAGGGACATGGTGTGTAGGGAAGAGTGAAGGAGTTTCAGTCGGAAGTGGCACAACCGACGGCGCAGTCGATGACGAAGGCTGGGTACTCGTCAAAGGTTCAACAATGGTGACCACGGGTCGAGTGACGTCGCCTCCCTCCTGAGGCGCCGACTCCACCACAGGCGTCGACTGAATTGCCTTCCTCGCTGCTGCTCTCCTGTCCTTCCGAGTGACTAGGGGCGCTTCATCATCATCGTCGGGGAGGTTGATAATGACGCGGAGCTGCAGAAAGAAGAATTTAACATGAGAGAAGCAATCGACCGGCAGCAAGTCCGACCAACCCTGATAAAGCTGCAAAGGACTGTACCTAGGTTGGAGGTGGCAGCGTCCTCCGTTTCTTCACCCTTGTTCTTCGGGCCAGAGATATCTGAGGTTGCAGGACTGCGGTCGCAAAAATTTCAGTCGGCCATATCGGCGAATCAACCAAGACTCAGTTCACAATAATTGAGGAGTTCAAGTTCAAGATCTTACGTAGAGACAGTGGGGATGATCACTTTGATCCTTGGTAAAGCTTTGGCTGGCTTGGACGATGAAGCCTTCTGTTGCTTCGGCGCCTTTTCAGTCGGCGTCGGAGAGACTGGTCGAGGGCGTTTGGGTAGCCGGCTGGTCGACGGAGCAACCTTGCCACGATCGTTTAACGGGTCATGGGCGAATTTGGACCGACTGGCCTTACGAGGCGGGGAGTTGGCATCATCTTCCTCACTCTGATCGTCGCTGCTCCCTTCCTCCTCGCTGGCGCTCTCGCCGCTTTCCTCCGCGCTCCGTCCTTCTTCGTCCTTGCTCGGCTGCTGCGCGCCATTCAGCATCGAGTACCACTCGACTATCTCCTGAAAGACAACAAGCAAGATAATCGTCAGTCGACTGATAATCAGCAGTGGCACGATGATTGAACAAAGTACTCGACGGCTTTTGGATCGTACCTTGTCGACCTCGTACTGGTCGCTGAGAGGAACGATCCTCCGGGACCCTCTAGGATTGTCCTTACTGCCGGTGATACACCTCAGCTGCACTTCCAACTTCTCCTCTGAGATCTCCTCCGGGTGAACCCGAGTGGTGTCATTGGGATCTGTATACAACCACATAGGGTGGTCTTGGTACTGAAGTGACTGGATGCGCCGCCTGAGGAAGGTCTCCAGCAGGTCCATGCCAGTTACTCCCTCTCGGACAAGCTCCACGACCATGTCGACTAACACCTTCACCTGCGCCTTCTCCTCTGGAGCCACTTTCAGAGCAGCAGGCTTTTCCACTCGGGCCAAGGAAAAAGGGGGAAGGCCGGTCGAGTGTCCTGGGGTCATTTTGTCTTGGCAATAGAACTAGGTTGATTGCCATCCCCGAACCGACTCAGGAAGCACCATGGGCGGAAAACAACTCTTCCCTCTCATTTGGATCGCCAGACCCACGCACATCTGGATGACCTTGGTCTTATCGTCACTCGACGCGACTTTCTTGACCATTTGAGAGCGGCATGTGAAGATGTGCTTGAACAGCCCCCAATGCGGTCGGCAGCCCATGAAACACTTGCACAAGGAAACAAAGGCGAAAAGATAGACTATGGAGTTGGGGGTGAAATGGTGGAGTTGCGCCCCGAAACAGTTCAAGAATGCTCGAAAGAATGGGTGTGGCGGCAGAGAAAACCCCCGATCCACATGTGTGGCGAGGAGGACGCACTCACCAGGCTGCGGTTGTGGTTCAGACTCAACCCCTGGAAGCCGTGCCTCTCCCGGAGGGAACAAGCCCTCTTGCGCCATGTCCTGGAGATCATCCTGCGTGATGGTCGACCGGATCCAGTCCCCCTGGATCCAGCTGCGCGGCAAACCAACCCGTGACGAAGAACCGCCCCGGCTTGGCGCCCTACCCTTCACCTTCACCGATGATTTCTTCGCACACTCCAGAGCCAGCGTCTTATCCTTCACCATTGCTGAGATTGAAGCTCAGGCGGCGCGGCGAAACTAGGGCTACAGGGCGCGCGGCGGAGAAAGCAGAAGAAACAGAGGAAGGGGAAGAGGATTGACGAAGCACTGTATCAAAAACCCCGGTCCAAAACCTTATATGAAGCTGGTGCCGAATGACTGACCGGTGGTCCCAGGCGATTTCACCGGATCCCGCAACTGGCGCCTGCTCGGTACGTGGCGAAAAAGGTGGCGCGGGGATCGAGGCGCCCTTGCCTAATCCAGTCCAGTCGTTACGGACACCTCCGCCCGACGCGCTTCCCAATTTTCGAATCCCACTAAATCCGCGAACGCCAGAGCAACTTATCGGATGAAAGATTTTTTCCATATCTGCACTCGGAACCCAACAGCAAAAGTCCACTCGACGCAAGTCAAGAATGGATCAAGGCGACTGGAAAAGCAGTCGACAATTTCACTCTGAATCAGTCCGTCTCAACAGGACTCTCACAAGACATCAAAGTCCAATCGGAGGCACTTCCAACTCCTTCTCCACTCAAACCCTGAACCATTCGGGGGCTAATGATGGGGTTGTATACCTAGGGTAGGGTCACAGGCCTATCCTATATACCTCTCCTAAGGGCATCACCCTAAAGCCAGCAGCAGAAGAGAGACACCATCATTCACTCGACTCAAGACACTCCACTCAGAATTATCGAAGCATTCGACCGCGGAGAAGATTAAAAGTCACTCGGCAGCAATGGCTAGGCATTTACTCTGTAGTTTTAATGATCATTTATAGTCCTTTATAACTAGCGTTACCTGTAACGCTCTGTCTTAACTTACATTGAACCCTTGGCGTTGTGGGATGGCTGGGGTCCTGGCGCACTCTATATAAGCCACCCCCCTCCTCTGGCACAAGGGTTCGCATCCCCTGTAACACCCATACACATAATCCAGTCGACCGCCTCCGGGCACCGAGACGTAGGGCTGTTACTTCCTCAGAGAAGGGCCTGAACTCGTAAAACACTTGTCAACAACTTCACCGTAGCTAGAACCTGCCTCTCCATCACCTACCCTCCTTCGTACTGTCAGCCTTAGTACCACGACACGTACCACATGGGGTGATGAATGCTGTCTTTTCTTCATCCTCCCTTGTCATGAAGATTTGGTGGTAGCCTGAGTAGGCGTCGAGGAATGATAACAGATCACACCCGGCCGTGGAGTCAACAATCTGGTCGATGCGCGGCAATGGGAAGGGGTCCTTGGGACAAGTCTTATTGATATCTGTGTAATCAATACACGGCCTCCACTTCCCATTCGCCTTGCGCACCACTACCGGATTGGCCAACCACGTCGGGTGGAGTACCCCTCTCACCAACCCTGCCGCTTCTAACTTCCTGATCTCCTCTGTCATGAACTCCTGCCTCTCCAGGGCCTGCTTTCAGACCTTTTGCTTGACGGGCCGTGCGTGGGGGCAGACAGCTAGGTGGTGCTCAATCACCTTCCTGGGAACACCGGGGATGTCGGACGCTTGCCATGCAAACACGTTGACATTCGCCCGCAGGAAGGTGACGAGCGCGCCTTCCTATTTGCTGTCGAGGGTGGAGCCTATGGTGAAGGCCCCTCCTATGCCATCCTCCCTGACGGGCACCTTCTTGGTCCATGGGGCTCGGCTCTGGATCTCTTGTTCTCATCGGCAGAGCTCTCTGGCACGTCCTCGACGGTAGCACAACACCTCGAGGAGGTGCGCTTGCCGGAGTGGGTGCGAGAGGTCTTGCCGGGCTCCTTCTTTCCTCCCGGGCCTTCGGTGGCAGGAGCAGGTGCCTTGCCAGCAGCTGCTGCAACTGCTTCCCGGTAGAGTTGGTCGGCGCAGATCAGCGCGTCCTTCTTGTCGGAGGGGACGGAGATGATGGTCAACGACTCGGGCATCTTCAGCATGTTGTAGGCGTAGTGTGACGCCGCCATGAACTTGGCTAGTGCCGGGCGGCCGAGGATCCCGTTGTAGGGCAAGGGGATCTCAGCTACGTCGAAGACGATCCTCTCCGTTCTGTAGTTCAATTCTTCTCCAAATGTCATGGGCAGCATGACCTTTCCCTTCAACTGGATCCTTCGCGGATTGACCCCTTGGAACATGCCCGTTTCCTCGAGGTCTCCACCGGGGATTTGCAACCTTTTGATCACGACAGGCGAGATCAGGTTCAGGCCGGCCCCGTCGTCGACCAACATCTTGTTCACCTTGAGGTTGTGTATTGTTGGCGAGACCAACAATGGCAAACACCCGACAGCAGTAGTGCGGTCAGGGTGGTCCTCGGCATCAAAGATGAGGGGCGTGCTGGACCACTTCAGCGGCTTCTGAGCGTCGAACAACAGCTCGGCTGCTGTAATCTCACGCGCCCACTGCTTGAGCTGGCGGTGAGAGGTGTGCAGCGAGGCGCCGCCATCGACGCACATGGCCTCCGTAGCTTTCTGGAACCCGTGCTCATCAGACTCGTCGTCCTCGTCGCGATCGTCGTCTTCTTGTTTCTTGTCACGGCCCCGGGCGGGCCTCTCTTGCTGGTTGTCCTTGCCGGGGCGGCCTCCTTGGCCGCCACGCTTCATGCCGGATCCCTCAGCACCGTCCTGGTCTTTCTCCTTGTCTCGCCTTTCGTACTCGGCCTTTTGCTTCTCAGCAAGCAGCTCGACTTGTCGGCAGTTCTGGAGGTCATGGCCCTTGGTGCGGTGGATCTTGCAGTATTGCTTCCGGAGCTTCCTGGCTTGTCGGTGGCCGCCAAGGCCCGGCAGGCGGCACACCCGGCAATCTCCTTGCCGGGGGCGTCTGCCTTAACCTTCTTGCTGGCACCGGTATCCTTAGATCCCTCAACGGCAAGCACGGCCTTGCCCTTGCATTTCCTGTTGCGACGCCGGCTCTTCTTCGTCAGAGTGGCGGCGCCTTCGTTCGTAGAGTCGGTTTCCACGCTGGCATCTTCGCCGGGGTACTTCCTTCCCTCTTCAGCCCGGGCGCACCTATCGGCCAGAACGTAGAGCTCGGCCACATCCTTCACCTTGGTCATCGCCAGCTCCTCACGCATCTTGCGATTGCGCATGTTCTGGTGGAACGCGCTAATCACAGCAGCGGGATGAACGTCCGGGATGTGCACCCGGCTGAATCTCTGGATGTACTTGCGCAGGGTCTCCCCTTCCTTCTGGGGAATGATATGCAGGTCGCTGGCCTGGCCATGAGCTTGGTGGCCCCCTGTGAAGGCGCCAACGAACTCATGGCATATGTCTGACCAGGAGGAAATGGAATCCACCGGCAAGTGCATCAACCAAGACATCACATTGGGCTTGAGCGCCAGCGGAAAATAATTGGCAAGCACCTTGTCGTCTCGAGCACCAGCGACCTGCATCGCGATGGTGTAGATGCTGAGGAACTCGGACGGATGGGTCTTGCCGGTGTACTTTTCGCCGACGTCGGGCTTGAACGTGCGGTGGGACGGCCACTGGAACTGCCTCAGCTCACGGGTAAAAGCCAGGCAGCCCACCTCGTAAGGTAGGCCGCCGGGGTCCCCCGGTGCCGGGTGGTTAATAGCGGGTCCTGCCCGCCTGTCCGACTAGCGGCGCGTCTCGCGTCGCCGCTCGACGGTGGTTCGGGCGTCTTCGTGAGCTCGCTCCTGGAGGACCTAGCGCTGGTCGCGGAGGGTCCATGGATCGGACGACGCTATGGAGATGTTATCACCAGCGTCATCGCGACGGGTCGACGCCCGCGGCGGCTGGCGAGGAGGAGGAGAGTGCACCGTGGTCGCAGCTCCCCCGGTCCTCCCGGCGCCGGCATGTGGTGGTTCGGTGGAGCGCCGACCCGAGGGCCCCGCCGGTCGCGGATCGTCTTTGTTTGCGACGGCGACAAGGCTCCGGATGGTGGCCCTCCACTCATCAAGCTTCTCCGCAGCGGGTGGGAAGTCAAGGAGCAGCTATGCGCGCACCAAAGCTTCCACCGGCGTGGGCGGCGGCGACAGCTGCGTGGATCGCGGCGCGCTTCGACTTCTAACTATGTTAGAAGGAGCTCTGTCACGACCCAGCGGCTGCGCACCATTTTCGCCAGCACCTCAGCGAGCATGCTGAACCCCTTCATCTTGCTGGCGACGCATAGGGCTCTTCCCATGGCGGTGCCCAGGGTCGTCAACATGGTGACGCTGCTCGGCGGGCACGCCATGGGAAGAACGCGCGGTGGTCGCCGGTGTTTGCGTCCTGGAGGTTGCCGCGCCGCCTGGAGTCGGCGCAACGACAACCCCGGAGGGCCCCGCGCCGCCTGCGGGGGACCTAGCTCCGTCCTTGGATCTGGCGGCGTGTAGCCGGTCGTCTGACGCATGAACGGCGCCGCTCGCCAGGCTCCGACTGCTTGGGCGATGCTGGTGCTCGCGGGCCGCGGCCCGGGTCCTGTCCGTGACCGGCCCGCTGCCCGTTCGGTCTGGCACGGGCCGTTCGGCTCCCAACGAGCCGATCACCGCGGCCGTCTTCTTCTTAGGGGCCATGGCGACGAAGAGCCGCTAAGCTAACTATCAGACCAGATTCTCACAATTGCGCACGCCCCCTACCTGGCGCGCCAAAGATGTCGGTGGGAAACGACACCTATGGGATCACGAGAATCCCTACTGCGGTTGCGGGGCGCAGGGTTGAGAGAAGAGCAAGTCTAACAGAGAGCACGCGGTTCGTTTACCCAGGTTCGGGCCGCGAGGATGCGTAAAACCCTAGTCCTGCTTTGGTGGATGTATTCTGAGTTCTGGAACTAGCTACGGGGTGTAACGAGCTCCCAAAAAGCCGAATCCTTCTCCTGGCCGCCTTGGGCCTCCTTTTATAGGAAAAGGGGTTGCCACAGTGGCACACAGGAGGTGGAAAGGTGAATAGCGTGGCGAGGTTATCCCTCGTATTACAGGACAAGATGCATTTAATGCATCGCTTAGGTGTTCCCTTGCTTTATCGGGGATGGGGGCGAGGCCCGTCCCGTCCGTCGCCGCTCCTCCTTGCTTCGACACGCGCCCTGGCCAGCGGTGCATGCGGTGCCACGTAGGCAAGCAGACAGCTTTGGTGGCGCGGCGGTGGAGCTTCCGCGAAGATCTGCATGCCGCCACGTAGGCGCTTGATGAGTTGGCCCGGGAGCTGTGCGTCGCCACGCAGGTGCCTGCCCAGCTGGTTGGGCTGGCAGCTACATGCGAAAGGCGGTGGAAGCTTGGCCGACGCAGGCCAGGCGGCGGCCTCGTCGGTGTCTTTGGCGAGGGCCTTTCCGGGTGGCCCGGCAAGGGTCTCGCCATGGCGTGTTGTCATCCCCGGCAAGGGTCTTGCCGGGGGCCTTGGTAGCCTCCCTCGGCAAGGATCTTGCCGAGGATTGTTTGTCTTCTAATCCTCATCTGACTTTGAGTATGTCTTCACAAAGATCTGCATGCCGCCGCAGAGGTGCCTTCCCGAGCCCTGGCCCCACGTTGACGGCGGCGTGGGCGGCCGTGGGCTCAAGGGTAGCTCTCTCTGTTGGCGTGGGGCGGGCTGCCCCGACAAAGATCTTGCCGGGGCCGCTGAGGTTGCCCCGGCAAGGGTCTTGCCGGGGGAACCTGCTTTTTCCCTCTACTCTTTGTGGTCTTGGTCTTGGTCTTGGGCTTCGGCCTTACCTTGGCTCACCTCCCTTGCTCTGCTTGGTGTGGTCGTGGGCGCGACTCTGACTGCTCGTGCATAGGTAAAGGAGTACAAAAATGTGCCCCTAGTTTTGTACACCGACAGTAAGCGGCCATGGGGGTCCTCGGCCCAATCCAACTGATCGGGAGACGACGTGGTGAGTACCCCCTAGTCCAGGACACCGTTAGTAGCCCCCTGAACCGGTCTTCAAGTTGGGGACGCTCCTCGATTCTTCCGAACTGTTCTTCATCTTCGGTCGTCGGTCTTGAAAACTGGTTCAACAAATCTTCTCATCTTTAATCTTGAGGATTTCCAAAGTGAATCTGAAGAGTTTACACGTTGGGTATCGGAGGAGCCCCTTTAAGTGTTCGGCCCTTATCAATGCCTTATTATTTTTACGCCACACCTCGGGCTTGAAGTTGTTCCCATGCGACGGTGTCCTCTTGCATCCGAGCCCCAACGCCAGACTGCATTCGAGGTATCCTTTGTAGTCGAGCACCAACGCCGGACTATATCCGAGCTCCAACACCGGACTGTATCCGAGCTCCAACGTCGGACTGTATTCGAGGTGTCTTTTTGCAGACGAACTCCAATGCCGGACTATATCCAAGCTCTAACGCCGGAGAGTATCTGAGCTTCAACGCCGGACTATATCCGAGGTGTCATAGATCACCTTGGCTCAAAAAAGTCGAAGGAGAGCATAATGCCATAAATGCCCTCTATGGAGCCAGCCACTGGCGCCCGAGCTTTATGCCAGACTGATTCCGAGGTGGCGCACCACCCCGACTGTGGGCAGTTTTTTTGTCAATATTTGCGATTGGTGCAATTTATTCTCTGCCGAGATATATAGCCAGTAGCCCTCAAGGTGTGTATCGGTCTAAAACCCGAGATGCACATGACGGATGACATAAGATCGCTGATCCCTGTAGCCCCTGAGACTCAGGTTGATTCGCAAAATCGGCCTGAGGATCAACTCCTAGCTCGACAGAATACTTCGGGACACAAAAGGCGGTGTGAAAAGTCCTCGAGACTCAGGTTGGGTGCGGCCGACCAACCTGAGGATCATAATCTCCTCGAAAATTGTATTGCACTTAAAATTTTCTACATTGAATAGGCAATGCAGTAGCCCCGAGACACTGGTCGGGTGGCAACACTAGATCAGGGGATCGATGTGCCCCTTTAATATTAGTAAATTATCCTCCGAGCCTTAATGTGGGTACGAGTGGCTGAATTAAGGATCGATATCCAGAGTGAAATCACAAATTATGTGTAATGATTCTATGTATCCAGGTACTTTACATCATTAATGCTCGGATCCGCATTGTACAAAACTTTGTTGACCGACGATCGGCTTCAACCTCCTCGGCCAGGAGCCAATGAGTGTTTGTCCCACTTTATAAAGCCTTTAAGAGGGCAAAGATTTACGACAAAAAAGGCAATCCGGCCATACGATTTTATAAACGAAGGTACACGGAGAGATATGTTATATTACATTTTAACGTAAGAAACATCTTCTGAAGAAAATAGTCCCGCTATCGGCTCCTTTCTTCGGGTTCTCATGCTGACCATGATCATCAAACCTCATCTCTAATCAATGTGGGAGGAAAATATTGAGGATTTAGTTAGGGGGAAAGTTCCCGAACTCTGTGGTCTACAAAAGGAACCGAAATTTTCACTTCCGTCGTTGCCGACCAATTATATCCTTTAAGATTGCTAGCTTTTGGTTTCACCTAGTCTGAGGTACTAACTCGGATGACCCGATAGTAACAATCACAGAGGTGCTCCCTTTACCGCCTAACCGAACAATCAGGAACGTAGGGGTAAGCACAGGAGCCAGGCAACCCAGCTTGGCCAAAATCTTAAGTCAAATTGATGCATATTTATGGCTTTATAACGATAATTACAGAAGTCAGCGCTTGTATACTGAATACAAATAATGATGATATATGTTTATTTTGACTCCATTGTGACCGTTTATCAGTTGAAAGTGGCCCATCGTCGGCTTCTACCCCTTTGTAGATACTATGCAGGGTGTTTCCGCAATAACAAGACAACCCTTAGCCGACATCTCGGTACCCGGAGGCGGTTGTGTTAGCAGAAATGAGGCAATCAGATATGCGGGCTTTATAACTTTCACTTAGTCATAGGAGCTTAAAGTTGGGAGGCCGGTTACTAGCCCCCGGGTAGTATTCGGCGACAGCCGAGGTCAAGCCGTAAACACTTTGGCCAATGCTATGAACAGCCCATCGTTTATCACGGGGTAATCAGTATCGATCTATAGTTTGACACCGTCATCGGATCGCTGACCAGTTTACGCCCATTGTGATAGTTAGTTTTCGGCTTTCTCCACTGAGGTGCTTAACCATTCGAGCTGGAAGCACAATCGTAGTGGTTCGCCCTTTGCACACCTAGCCAAAAAATCGGGAACGTAGGAGGCAAGCACAGGAGCCGGGCAACCCAACTATTGACCGAAGACACAATTCGAAACTGATGCATATATAGCAATATCCGAGAATGTTTTTGCCGAATCTCTAAAGGTGTCCGGCGTTGCACTGCGAGACTTATGCTAGAAACACACAAATAGTTTAAAAGTGCCACAAGCTTAAAAAAACCAAAAAACTTTATGCGAAAACTTTACGTCTGAACCTAAATCAAATATTTTTGGTGCCAATCCAAAAATTGGTCTTAAAATTAGTTTGTGCTTCCGTCGTGTTTTAACATGACACATCCGATCTCAAGACTTTGAGCGGGTCAGCCTTCGGCTTCAACCTCCTATCCCAAAGGCGGAGTGCTTCTCAGGCCAGTTTAGCAAACTAAACTCGAGCGGCTTCGGAGAGAAAGACAGGATATCTGGCTATTGACCACACACTCGAGTCGGGGAAGGAGTGATAGAAAAAGACTTTGCAACGACCAAGAAGAAAACACATGTTTATAAAACAGCTCATATAAATTTAAGAGCCCCCAAGAATTTTATGTATAATGACTGTATGTACCAAAGTACTTATATCATATCTATGTTTACCCGAACTTTAAACGCGTCTTAACCGACCGTCGACTTCTCCCTCTTCGGTCAAGGGCCGAAAAGTGTTATGTACTCCACCTGTCGAGAATATCGACGGTGTTTCCGATAACTAGGCAATCAGGCCATAAGGCTGTAACAGACAAAGCGCGCTCAGGGAACTTATGTTATATTACTGATGAAGTGTAAGAAGCATCTACGAAGAAAATAGTACCCCCACCGATACCTTTCTTCGGTTGCTCATTGTTACTATGAGACTTGTGCAATAGATTTTTTGTACTCATGAGTTCCGTTGTGCGCCGACCATGATTGAAAACAATAAGAGCGCTAGCTTTCGGCTTCACCCAGTCTGAGGTCCGAACTCGGATGACCCGATCGTGACAATCGCAGAGGTGCTCCCTTTACTCCCTAGCCGAAAAATCGGGAACGTAGGGGTAAACACATGAGCAAGGCAACCCAGCTTGCTGAACACTTAAGTCAACATGGTGCATATTGTGGCATAATACACGAACAAGGAACGAAGCCATACAAGTATAGTCATATGCAAGAGGAAAGGCTTCATAAAGGAAGCCCCCAGGTAAACGGGGTATTTGGATTTGTGTGTCACAAACAAAGTTTTGACAAGGAAGTTTTTCACAAACAACTTTTTGCCAAAAAAGTATAATCTTGGTCGAACCGAACAAAATTTAAAACCGAAAGTTTTTGAGCATGAAAGCGACTTAGCTGATTAATGTGCTCGGTGGTGATAACGCGGTCCAAGCTTACGGCGGGACGAGGTCCCAGCCCCTAAGCCGGTGCCGAGGTGGCGGAGCGAAGTGTTCGACACTCCAAAGTGGCGACATATCAAGGCCGATGTAGCCAGGTAAAACCCCTGGTCCGACCGAGGCGATGGAGCAGGCCGGCAGTGTGATGCCAAAGTCCTCGGCGTTGGTTAATGGAGTGTTGGCGAAGCCCCCGGACCAGCCAAGGTGACGTGATGCGTCAGTACGCCGAGGTGACAACGCTGCCCAACCCGGATCATTTTACCTGTGCACAAAAAATAGTGCAAGCCGGGGATAATAGTAATAATAATAAATTAAAAAAATTCATTGCATAATTAATAATTTATGCAATGTGAGTAATAAAAGAAATATGGCCCGTCTGCCGAACACTCGATGAGGTAGAGCTCTCTCAGTGATGCCGAAGTCCCCGAGGCAACCGAACATGTCGGTATGGCAATTCAACAAACAAGGTAATCATGCAAGCCGATTTATGCCAATTAAGACGCTGGCGTTGGCTTGCCGAAGTGAACGCGTGACGCAGTCGAAGTCGATCACCTACACACATAAAATAATGCGGTCCAAAAATAATATAAATCTGTATAAAATCCTTGCATAATTGCTTTTCGCAAAAATAATTTATTTAAAGAGATGTGGCCTGGCACCGAAGTCAATGTTCATGCAGAGCATCGGCGTGACGCGATGAAGGCGTGGTAAAGCCCGAATTCACAGGCCGGTCCGAGTTCCGGATTCAGCGTTCATCGAACTGTATACGGAAACTGACCGTACCACCATGTGACCGTTGATAATGCAGCCATTTGACAGACACCTGGTTTATTTGTTGTAGCAATCCGAAGAAAAGTGACTCCCAAAATTGGGACTCGATCGCACACCCATTGCCTGATGGGCGACGAAGCGATGGCATGGCGATGCTGGCAAAGATTGGCTTGCTGATGCAAAGCCCCTGGTTCAGCTAACGTGACGAAGCTGGTCAGCTGGTGACGTCGTTGATGAAGAGATGGCGAAGCCCCCGGTCTAGCCGAGGTGACGGAGCAGGTCGGTAAGGAGACATTGCAGCTGTCATGTCAGTCGAGGTATTGAAGCAGTTCGGCGTGATGGACATCGGCTTGAAGAAGCAACAGTGCGGCCATGCCAACACAGGTCGTAACTTGTGACGCGGTCAATGCCGGCTTGATGAAGTGACCATGCGGCAATGTCGGTGTGCCTGCTCCGTGTAATCCTTGGGGCGGCGATGTTGATGATGATTTATCCTTGGCGATTCCTGATGACCCACAAGTATAGGGGATCTATCGTAGTCCTTTCAATAAGTAAGAGTGTCGAACCCAACGAGGAGCAGAAGGAAATGACAAGCGGTTTTCAGCAAGGTATTTTCTGCAAGCACTGAAATTATAGGTAACAAATAGTTTTGTGATAAGGTAATTTGTAACGGGTAGCAAGTAACAAGTGTAAATAGAGTGCAGCAAGGTGGCCCAATCCTTTTTGTAGCAAAGGACAAGCCTGGACAAACTCAAATATAGAGAAAAGCGCTCCCGAGGACACGTGGGAATTATCGTCACGCTAGTTTTCATCACGTTCATATGATTCGCGTTCGTTACTTTGATAATTTGATATGTGGGTGGACCGGTGCTTGGGTGATGTCCTTACTTGGACAAACATCCCACTTATGATAACTCCTATTGCAAGCATCCGCAACTACAAAAGAAGTATTAAGGTAAACCTAACCATAGCATGAAACATATGGATCCAAATCAACCCCTTACGAAGCAACACATAAACTAGGGTTTAAGCTTCTGTCACTCTAGCAACCCATCATCTACTTATTACTTCCCAATGCCTTCCTCTAGGCCCAAACAATGGTGAAGTGTCATGTAGTCGACGTTCACATGACACCACTAGAGGAGAGACAACATACATCTCATCAAAATATCGAACGAATACCAAATTCACATGACTACTAATAGCAAGACTTCTCCCATGTCCTCTGGAACAAACATAACTACTCACAAATCATATTCATGTTCATAATCAGAGGGGTATTAATAAGCATAATGGATCTGAACATATGATCTTCCACCAAATAAACCAACTAGCATCAACTACAAGGAGTAATCAACACTACTAGCAACCCATAGGTACCAATCTGAGGCTTTGGGACAAAGATTGGATACAAGAGATGAACTAGGGTTTGAGAGGAGATGGTGCTGGTGAAGATGCTGATGGAGATTGACCCCCTCCCGATGAGGGGATTGTTGATGATGACGATGGCGATGATTTCCCCCTCCCGGAGGAAAGTTTCCCCGGCAGAACAGCTCTGCCGGAGCCATAGATTGGTTCCGCCAAGGTTCCGCCTCGTGGCGGCGGAGTTTCTTCCCGAAAGCTTGCTTATGATTTTTTTCTCGGATGAAAGACTTCATATAGCAGAAGATGGGCACCGGAGGCCTGCCGGGGGGCCCACGAGGCAGGGGGCACGCCTCCCACCCTCGTGGCCAAGGTGTGGGCCCCCTCTGGTATTTTCTTCGCTCAGTATTTTTCATAAATTCCAAAAATGACTTCCGTGATGTTTGTAGACTTTTAGAGTTGTGCAGAATAGGTCTCTAATATTTGCTCCTTTTCTAGCCGAGAATTCCAGCTGCCGGCATTCTCCCTCTTCATGTAAACCTTGTAAAATAAGAGAGAATAGGTATAAGTATTGTGACATAACGTGTAATAACAGCCCATAATGCAATAATATCGATATAAAAGCATGGTGCAAAATGGACGTATCAACTCCCCCAAGCTTAGACCTCGCTTGTCCTCAAGAAGAAGCCGATAACGATAAATATGTCCACATGTTTAGAGATAGAGATGTCGACAAAATAAAATACGGACATGAGGGCATCATGATCATTCTTATAATAGCAACGTATATGGATATTGTCATATGATTCCTTATGCTCAAGTAATAATCTATCCACAATGTCAAATATGAATCAGAAAATTCATTGAGAACTAGCAAACTATAATCTCAGTCATTGAGGCAATTGCAATTCATCATAACATCATAAAGAGTCAATATAAGAGCTTTTCAGCAAGTCCACATACTCAACTATCATTTAGTCTTTCACAATTGCTAACACTCACGTAATACTTATGGGTATGGAGTTTTAACCGGACACAGAGAAAGATAGGGGCTTATGGTGTTGCCTCCCAACCTTTTACCTCATGGGTAGTGTCAACAATAATAACTCATGCTAACTTACATCTAGTTGGATATATATATATCAGGATCTTTCCAACACAATGTGCTTGCCAAAGGATAAAATGTAAAAAGGAAAGGTGAGGATCACCATGACTCTTGCATAAGGGTAGAAGATAAAAGTAAAAGATAGGCCCTTCGCAGAGGGAAGCAGAGGTTGCCATGCACTTTCATGGTTGGATGCACGAAATCTTAATGCAAAAGAACGTCACTTTATATTGCCACTTGTGATATGGACCTCTATTATGCAGTCCGTCGCTTTTATTTCTTCCACATCACAAGATCGTATAAATCTTATTTTCTCCACACTAATAAATCATACATATTTAGAGAGCAATTTTTATTGCTTGCACCGATGACAACTTACTTGAAGGATCTTACTCAATCCATAGGTAGATATGGTGGACACTCATGGCAAAACTGGTTTTGAGGGTATTCAGAAGCACAAGTAGTATCTCTACTTGGTGCAAAGAATTTGACTAGCATGAGAGGAAAAGGTAAGCTCAACATGTTGGATGATCCATGACAATATACTTTATTTAAGATGTAAGAAAACATAACCCATTACGTTGTCTTCCTTGTCCAACATCAACTCTTTAGCATGTCATATTTTAATGAGTGCTCACAATCATAAAAGATGTCCAAGATAGTATATTTATATGTGAAACCTCTCTTTCTTTATTACTGCATATTAATTGCAACGATGACCAAAACTATGTTTGTCAACTATCAATCATACTCTTTGTATGTGAAGTCATTACTCTCCATAAGATCAATATGAGATCTCTTTGTTTCTTTTTATTCTTTCTTTTTCTTTTATTCACTCAGGATCATAGCAAGATAATCAAGCCCTTGACTCAACACTAATCTTTATTATATATAGCTCACGGACTCGATTACAAAGAAGGATCATAAAGCAAAACTCAAAACTAAATCATACTAAAATTCTATTCTAATAGATCAAGATATTACCAAAAGGATCGAACTAAGAAAAAGGGTAAAGATAGGAGTGTGATGGTGATACGATACCGGGGCACCTCCCCCAAGCTTGGCAGTTGCCAAGGGAAGTGCCCATACCCATATGATTATGTATCCTTTTGTCATGCCATCTTTTAACTTTTTATTTAAACAACTTGGCATTCTCATAGGCTTGGGTTCTCCATTCATCAAGTGAGCTAATGTCAAATAACCTCTTCTCACCGGCAAGTTTGAAATCATAATTGAGCTCTTTAATAGCCCAATATGCCTTATGTTCTAGCTCGAGAGGTAAGTGACATGCTTTCCCATAAACCATCTTATACGGAGACATACCCATAGGATTTTTATATGCAGTTCTATAAGCCCGTAATGCATCATCAAATTTCTTGGACCAATTCTTTCTAGATCTATTACAGGTCTTTTGCAAAATTAATTTGAGCTCTCTATTACTCAATTCTACTTGACCGCTAGACTGTGGGTGATAAGGGGATGCAATTCTATGATTAACATCATACTTAGCAAGCATTTTACGAAAGGCACCATGAATAAAATGTGAACCACCATCAGTCATTAAATATCTAGGGACTCCGAACCTCAGAAAAATAACTTCTTTAAGCATCTTAATAGAGGTGTTATGATCAGCACTACTAGTTGGAATAGCCTCTGCCCACTTAGTAACGTAATCAACAGCAACTAAAATATGTGTATACCCATTAGAGGAAGGAAACGGTCCCATATAATCGAAGCCCCAAACATCAAATGGTTCAATAACAAGTGAGTAACTCATAGGCATTACCTGACGTCTACTAATATTACCAATTTTTTGACACTCATCACAAGATAAGACGAACTTACGAGCATCCTTGAAGAGAGTAGGCCAATAAAAACTGGATTGCAATACCTTATGTGCAGTTCTGTCTCCAGCGTGGTGTCCTCCATAAGCCTCAGAGTGACACTTGCGTAGGATCTGTTCCTGTTCATGCTTAGATATACAACGCCTAATAACACCATCTACTCCTTCTTTATAAAGATGTGGGTCATCCCAGAAGTAAAGCCTTAAATCATAGAAAAACTTTTTCTTTTGCTGGTATGTGAAACTAGGTGGTATAAATTTAGCAACAATGTAATTAGCATAATCACATACCATGGAGCAGTACGAGAAGCATTTATGACATTTAATTGTTCATCACGGAAGCTATCATCAATAGGTAGTGGGTCATCAAGAACATGCTCTAACCTAGACAAGTTGTCTGCAACGGGGTTCTCAGCTCCCTTTCTATCAATAATATGTAAATCAAATTCTTGTAGCAAGAGAACCCATCTAATAAGTCTAGGTTTGACATCTTTCTTTTCCATAAGGTATTTAATAGCAGCATGATCAGTGTGAATAGTTACTTTATAATCTACAATATGAGGTCTAAACTTATCACAAGCAAAAACAACTGCTAAAAATTCTTTTTCAGTAGTAGCATAATTTCTCTGGGCACTGTCTAGAGTTTTACTAGCATATTGAATAACATTTAATTTCTTATCAACTCTTTGCCCTAAAACAGCACCCACAGCATAATCACTAGCATCACACATAATTTCAAAGGGTAGATTCCAATCAGGTGGCTGAACAATAGGTGCAGAAATTAAAGCTTTCTTAAGTATTTCAAATGCCTCTACACAGTCATCATCAAAGACAAATAATAAATTAGTCAGAGGCCGAGAAATTTTTGAGAAGTCCTTAATGAACCTCCTATAAAAACCGGCATGACCCAGAAAGCTTCTTATACCTTTGATGTCCTTAGGAAACGACATCTTCTCAATAGCATCAACTTTAGCTTTATCAACATCAATACCTCTTTCAGAAATTTTATGCCCCAAGACAATGCCTTCATTAACCATAAAGTGGCATTTCTCCCAATTCAAGACAAGATTAGTTTCTTTACATCTCTGCAAAACTCGATCAAGGTTGCTTAAGCAATCATCGAAAGAGGATCCATAAACGGAGAAATCGTCCATCAAAACCTCACAAATCTTTTCACAAAAGTCAGAGAATATAGCCATCATGCATCTTTGAAAAGTAGCAGGTGCATTACATAAACCAAAAGGCATACGTCTATAAGCAAAAGTACTGAAAGGGCAAGTAAAAGTGGTATTTTCTTGATCCTCAGCTGACACAGGAATTTGAGAGAAACCAGAGTAGCCATCTAGAAAGAAAAAATGTGTATGTTTGGATAATCTTTCTAGCATTTGATCAATAAAAGGCAAAGGGTAATGATCTTTTTTAGTAGCTTTATTTAATTTGCGGAAATAAATTACCATCCTATAACCTGTAACAATCCTTTGTGGGATCAATTCATCTTTATCATTAGGAAAGACGGTAATACCTCCCTTCTTAGGGACACAATGGACAGGACTTACCCACTGACTATCAGCAACGGGATAAATTATACCTGCCTCAAGGAACTTTAATATTTCCTTTCTTACCACTTCTTTCATCTTAGGATTTAGCCGTCATTGGTGATCAATAACTGGTTTGGCATCTTTCTCCAAATTTATTTTGTGTTGACATAGAGTGGGACTAATGCCCTTAAGATCATCAAGAGTATATCCAATAGCAGCACGGTGCTTCTTCAGAGTTCTCAATAATTTTTCTTCTTCATGCTCTGAAAGGTTAGCACTAATAATAACAGGATATATCTTCTTTTCATCAAGATAAGCATATTTAAGAGTATCAGGTAATGGTTTAAGCTCAAACACGGGATCACCCTTGGGTGGAGGAGGATCCCCTAGGATTTCAACAGGCAAGTTGTGTTTCAGAATAGGTCCCTGTTTAAAGAATTCTTCGTCTATTTCCCTTCTTTCATTCATAAACATATCATTTTCATGGTCTAGCAAATATTATTCTAAAGGATCATTAGGAGGCACGGCAATAGAGGCAAGACCAATAATTTCATCCTTACTAGGCAATTCCTCATCACGAGGTTGTCTACAAAATTTAGAGAAATTAAAGTCATGAGACATATCATCCAAACCAATAGTAACAATATCCTTTTCGCAGTCTATCTTAGCATTGACAATATTCAAGAAGGGTCTACCAAATATAATGGGACAAAAGCTATCTTGTGGGGAACCAAGAACAAGAAAATCAGCAGGATATTTAACCTTCCCACACAAGACTTCAACATCTCTAACAATCCCAATCGGTGAAATAGTATCTCTATTGGCAAGCTTAATGGTAACATCGATATCTTCTATCTCAGCAGGCGCAGTATCATGCATAATTTCTTTGTATAAGGAAATAGGTATTGCACTAGCACTAGCACCCATATCACACAAGCCATGATAACAATGATCTCCTATTTTAACAGAAATAACATGCATGCCTACAATAGGTCTATGTTTATCTTTAGCACCAGGTTTAGCAATTCTAGCAGTCTCATCACAGAAGTAAATAACATGCCCATCGATATTATCAGCCAAGAGATCTTTAACCATAGAAATATTAGGTTCAACTTTAATTTGCTCAGGAGGTGTATAAGTTCTAGTATTACTCTTACGAACCATAGTTGAAGCTTTAGCATGATTCTTTATCCTAATAGGGAAAGGTGGTTTCTCAATATAAGTAGTAGGAACAATAGGATCATTATAAGTGATAGTCTTTTCTTCAACTTTAATAGGTGCAACTACTTTTACTTCAGTGGGAGGATTATATTTAAACCACTTCTCCTTAGGGAGATCAACATAAGTAGCAAATGATTCACAAAAAGAAGCTACTATATCAGAGTCAAGTCCATATTTAGTGCTAAATTTACGGAAAACATCGGTATCCATAAAAGATTTAACACAATCAAACTTAGGTGTTATACCTGACTCTTTACCTTCGTCGAGATCCCAATCTTCAGAGTTGCGTTTAATTCTCTCCAATAAATCCCATCTGAATTCAATAGTCTTCATCATAAAAGAACCAGTACAAGAAGTATCGAGCATGGGGCGATGGTTGTCAGAAAGCCGAGCATAAAATTTTTGTATAATCATTTCTCTTTAGAGCTCATGATTGGGGCATGAATATAACATTGACTTAAGCCTCCCCCAAGCTTGAGCGATGCTTTCTCCTTCGCGAGGCCAAAAATTATATGTATAATTACGATCATGATGAACAAGATGCATAGGATAAAACTTCTGATGAAATTCCAATTTCAATCGCTTGTAGTCCCATGATCCCATATCATCACATAGCCTATACCATGTCAATGCATCTCCCTTCAAAGATAAAGGGAAGACCTTGTTCTTGATAACATCATCGGGCATACCCGCAAGCTTAAATAATCCACAAACTTCATCCACATAGATTATGTGTAAATCGGGATGTAATGTTCCATCTCCTGCAAAAGGATTAGCTAGCAGTTTCTCTATCATACCCGAAGGAATTTCAAAGTAAACATTTTCAGTAGGTTCAGAAGGTTGAGGAGCAACTATTTGCTCTACTGGTCAGGGTGAAGATACCCCGAACAAGCCCCTCAAAGGGTTACTTTCCATAGTAACAAGTGACAGTAAATTTCAGCACACTATATAAATTTTTCCTTACCAAATTCCACCTACCAAAGGCGCTTCACTCCCCGGCAACGGCGCCAGAAAAGAGTCTTGATGACCCACAAGTATAGGGGATCTATCCTAGTCCTTTCGATAAGTAAGAGTGTCGAACCCAACGAGGAGCAGAAGGAAATGACAAGCGGTTTTCAGCAAGGTATTCTCTGCAAGCACTGAAATTATAGGTAACGGATAGTTTTTTGATAAGGTAATTTGTAACGGGTAGCAAGTAACAAGTGTAAATAAAGTGCAGAAAGGTAGCCCAATCCTTTTTGTAGCAAAGGACAAGCCTGGACAAACTCTTATATAGAGAAAAGCGCTCCCGAGGACACGTGGGAATTACAGTCAAGCTAGTTTTCATCACGTTCATATGATTCGCGTTCATTACTTTGATAATTTGATATGTGGGTGGACCGGTGCTTGGGTGCTGTCCTTAATTGGACAAACATCCCACTTATGATTAACTCCTATTGCAAGCATCTGCAACTACAAAAGAAGTATTAAGGTAAACCTAACCATAGCATGAAACATATGGATCCAAATCAGCCCCTTACGAAGCAACGCATAAACTAGGGTTTAAGCTTCTATCACTCTAGCAACCCATCATCTACTTATTACTTCCCAATGCCTTCCTCTAGGCCCAAACAATAGTGAAGTGTCATGTAGTCGACGTTCACATGACACCACTAGAGGAGAGACAACATATATCTCATCAAAATATCGAACGAATACCAAATTCACATGACTACTAATAGCAAGACTTCTCCCATGTCCTCAGGAACAAACGTAACTACTCAAAAATCATATTCATGTTCATAATCAGAGGGGTATTAATATGCATAATGGATCTGAACATATGATCTTCCACCAAATAAACCAACTAGCATCAACTACAAGGAGTAATCAACACTACTAGCAACCCACAAGTATCAATTCAAGGCTTTGGGACAAAGATTAGATACAAGAGACGAACTAGGGTTTGAGAAGAGATGGTGCTGGTGAAGATGCTGATGGATATTGACCCCCTCCCGATGAGAGGATTGTTGGTGATGACGATGACGATGATTTCCCCCTCCCGGAAGGAAGTTTCCCCGACAGAACAGCTCTGCCAGAGCCCTAGATTGGTTCCGCCAAGGTTCTGCCTCGTGGCGGCGGGGTTTCTTCCCGAAAGCTTGCTTCTGATTTTTTCTCGGACGAAAGACTTCATATAGCCGAAGATGGGCACCGGAGGCCTGCCAGGGGGCCCACGAGGCAGGGGGCGCGCCCAGGGGGTAGGGCGCGCCTCCCACCCTCGTGGCCAGGGTGTGGGCCCCCTCTGGTATTTTCTTCGCTCAATATTTTTCATAAATTCCAAAAATGACTTCCGTGAAGTTTCAAGACTTTTGGAGTTGTGCATAATAGGTCTCTAATATTTGCTCCTTTTCCAGCCCAGAATTCCAGCTGCCGGCATTCTCCCTCTTCATGTAAACCTTGTAAAATAAGAGAGAATAGGCATAAGTATTGTGACATAACATGTAATAACAGCCCATAATGCAATAAATATTGATATAAAAGCATGATGCAAAATGGACGTATCAATTTAGAACTCTTGTTCGGCCCACCGAGATGATGATCCGAAGAAGTTGAGCTCGGCTCAAAAAGCGACGACGTGTCTAGCGCAGGTCGGCAGCCGTGGAGCAATATTGCCGGACTGGTTTGGCACCAGCGTGATGGTGAAGAATACCTCGGAGGAGGCTTAAAATTTTATGGGCACGTGTTTAAGAACAGTGCATAATACCCTAGAAAAAATTTCCTTTAGGAAGGATGTCCAATACCCCGTTCATGAAGAAAGATGAACTCGGGTCGGATTCATATTCGCGCAGAGAACAAATCCGAAAATCATTGCGCTCATTGGAGGTTTCCTGGAATTTGAACGGTCGGATCAAGCTGAAAGTTTGGGGGCTAGTAGATATAGGAATTTCGCAGTCGATCAACGGTTGGATCTTCCAAAGGATGTTCGAGCTAGATGCTGGACTCCTCGCCCTAAACTCGTCCAGATTCCTGTCCAGATTCGAAACGGCTCCAGTATATCATAGATCATCGGAGATTCCTCCATCAGAACGCGACGAAATTTTGCAGGTTTGTTATAAACACAATTCCGCACTATTCCACCAAAGCAATTGTCAAACCGACGCTCGAGGAGGCGGTGACGGCGAATACAAGTTTGCTGTCTAGAAAAACAACACAGTTGCATGAGGGCAATGTTGACGTTGAGCCCCCGGGCTCCGTGGATGATTCCTCCATGATCTTGATAGAGATCAGAGTTGATGATGATAAAGGTCCTTGTCCGAACATGACGATCTGACATGGAGCAAAGTCCTGGGCCGAGTCAAGGTGACCAGTCGAGCTGGTGACAAAGATGCCAACGTCGTAGTCGATCTGCAGACGAGCCATTGATCCTTTGTCGATCACACAGCGGAACTCTCAATGAAAGCACCATTGTCGGTGTCAAAACCGGTAGATCTCGGGGTAGGGGGTCCCAAGCTGTGGATTCTTGGATTAATGATAACAGGAACGAAGGAGATGATGTTTTACCCAAGTTCGGGCCCTCTTGATGGAGGTAATACCCTACGTCCTGCTTTTCTTTATATTGATGGAGTATCGAGGTATAGAGTGGATCTACCTCGAGATCATATGTTGTGGTCTAAACCCTAGAGGTATGATGAGTAATGTCATAATGATCTATCAACTAGCCAGGCCTCAGCTTATATAACATACCAGAGGCCTAGGATAACAAGAGTCCTAGTCGAATACGCCCGTGGAGAGGAGTCCTTGTCTTGATCACCAAGTCTTGTGGAATCTTCCTTGTGTGCGGCATGGGCTGTCCGAACTGTCCCATGAGTAAGCGGCCATGGGGGTCCTCGGCCCAATCCAACTGATCGGGAGACGACGTGGTGAGTACCCCCTAGTCCAGGACACCGTCAGTACCCAACAGTTACTTTTTGGGTATCCTATGAAGACGCACTTCTCCGATTTGGGTTCGAGCTTACCAGGCTGAAACTTTTTCACATAAGCATCGCAGCCCCAAACTTTAAGAAACGACAATTTAGGTTTCTTGCCAAACCACAGTTCATATGGTGTCATCTCAACGGATTTAGATGGTGCCCTATTTAATGTGAATGCAGTTATCTCTAATGCATAACCCCAAAATGATAGCAGTAAATCGGTAAGAGACATCATAGATCACACCATATCTATTAACGTATGATTACGATGTTCGGACACGCCATTACGATGTGGTATTCCAGGTGGCGTGAGTTGCGAAACTATTCCACATTGTTTCAAATGAAGATCAAACTCATAACTCAAATATTCACCTCCACGATCAGATCGTAGAAACTTTATTTTCTTGTTATGATGATTTTCCACTTCACTCTGAAATTCTTTGAACTTTTCAAATGTTTCAGACTTATGTTTCATCAAGTAGATATACCCATATCTGCTCAAATCATCTGTGAAGGTCAGAAAATAATGATACCTGCCGCGAGCCTCAACACTCATCGGACCGCATACATCAGTATATTATTTCCAACAAGTCAGTTGCTCGCTCCATTGTTCCGGAGAACAGAGTCTTAGTCATCTTGCCCATGAGGCATGGTTTGCAAGCATCAAGTGATTCATAATCAAGTGATTCCAAAAGCCCATCGGCATGGAGTTTCTTCATGCATTTTACATCAATATGACCTAAACGGTAGTGCTACAAATAAGTTGTACTATCATTATTAACTTTGCATCTTTTTGCTTCAATATTATGATTTTGTGTATCAACACGATCGAGATTCAATAAACCATTTATTTGGAGTGTATGACCATAGAAGGTTTTATTCATGTAAATGGAACAATAATTATTCTTTTTGACTTAAATGAATAACTGTATTGCAATAAACATGATCCAATCATATTCATGCTCAACGCAAACACCAAATAACATTTATTTTAGGTTCAACACTAATCCCGAAGGTAAAGGGAGTGTGCGATGGGGTGATCTTATCAACCTTGGAATCACTTCCAACACACATCGTCACCTCGTTCTTAACTAGTCTCTGTTTATTTTGCAACTCCTGTCTTGAGTTACTACTCTTAGCAACTGAACCAGTATCAAATACCGAGGGGTTGCTATACATACTAGTAAAGTAAACATCAATAACATGTATATAAAATATACCTTTGTTCAATTTTCCATCCTTCTTATCCGCCAAGTATCTAGGGCAGTTCCACTTCCAGTGATCATTTTGCAGTAGAAGCACTCAGTTTCAGGCTTGGGTCTAGCATTGGGCTTCTTCATGGGAGTGGCAACTTTCTTGCCATTCTTTTTGAAGTTTCCCTTGCCCTTTTTCTTGAAACTAGTGGTCTTATTAACCATCAAAACTTGATGCTATTTCTTGATTTCTACCTTCGCTGATTTCAGCATCACGAAGAGCTTGGGAATCGTTTTCATCATCCCTTGCAAATTATAGTTCATCGTGAAGTTCTAGTTACTTGGTGATAGTGACTAGAGAACTCTGTTAATCACTATCTTATCTGGAAGATTAACTGCCACTTGATTCAAGCGATTGTACTACCCAGACATTCTGAGCATATGCTCACTAGCTGAGCTATTCTCCTCCATCTTGTAGGCAAAGTACTTTGTCAGAGGTCTCATACCTCTTAACACGGGCATGAGTCTGAAATACCAATTTCAACTCTTGGAACATCTCATATGCTCCATGCCGTTCAAAACATTTTTGAAGTCCCGGTTCTAAGCCGTAAAGCATGGTGCACTAAACTATATATCAAGTAGTCATCATACCGAGCTTGTCAAACGTTCATAACGTTTACATATGCTCCTACAATAGTTCTGTCACCTAGCGGTGCATCAAGGACATAATTCTTCTGTGCAGCAATGAGGATAATCCTTAGATCACGGACCTAGTCCGCATCATTGCTACTATCATATTTCAACTTAGTTTTCTCTAGGAACATATCATAAATAAAACAGGGAAGCTATACGCGAGCTATTGATCTACAACATAGATATGCAAATACTATCAAGACTAAGTTCATGGTAAATTAAAGTTCAATTAATCATATTACTTAAGAACTCCCACTTAGATAGACATCCCTCTAGTCATCTAAATGATCACGTGATCCATATCAACTAAACCATGTCCGATCATCACGTGAGATGGAGTAGTTTTCAATGGTGAACATCACTATGTTGATCATATCTACTATATGATTCATGTTCGATCTTTCGATCTCAGTGTTCCAAGGCCATATATGCATATGCTAGGCTCATCAAGTTTAACCCGAGTATTTTGCATGCGCAAAACTGGCTTGCACCCGTTGTATGTGAACGTAGAGCTTATCACACCCGATCATCACGTGGTGTCTCGGCACGACGAACTATAGCAACGATGCATACTCAGGGAGAACACTTATACTTTGAAATTTAGTGAGGGGTCATCTTATAATGCTACCATTGTACTAAGCAAAATAAGATGCATAAAAGATAAACATCACATACAATCAAAATATGTGACATGATATGGCCATCATCATCTTGTGCTTTTGATCTCCATCTCCAAAGCACCGTCATGATCTCCATCGTCACCGGCTTGACACCTTGATGACCATCGTAGCATCGTTGTCATCTCGCCAACTATTGCTTCTACGACTATCGCTACCGCTTAGTGATAAAGTAAAGCAATTACATGGCGATTGCATTTCATACAATAAAGCGACAACCATAAGGCTCCTGCCAGTTGCCGATAACGTTTACAAAACATGATCATCTCATACAACAATTTATATCTCATCACGTCTTGACCATATCACATCACAACATGCCCTGCAAAAACAAGTTAGACGTCCTCTACTTTGTTGTTGCAAGTTTTACGTGGCTGCTATGGGCTTCTAGCAGGAACCGTTCTTACCTACGCATCAAAACCACAACGATTTTTTGTCAAGTGTGCTATTTTAACCTTCAACAAGGACCGGCCGTAGTCAAACTTGATTCAACTAAAGTTGGAGAAACTAACACCCACTAGCCATGTGTGTGCAGAGCACGTCGGTATAACCAGTCTCATGAACGTGGTCATGTAATGTTGGTCCGGGCCGCTTCATCCAACAATACCGCTGAATCAAAGTAAGATGTTGGTGGTAAGCAGTATGACTATTATCGTCCACAACTCTTTTTGCTCTACTCGTGCATATAACATCTACGCATAGACCTGGCTCGGATGCCACTGTTGGGGAATGTAATATTTCAAAAAAAATTCCTACGACCACGCAAGATCTATCTAGGAGAAGCATAGCAACGAGCGGGAAGAGTGTGTCCACGTACCCTTGTAGACCAAAAGCGGAAGCGTTTAGTAAGGCGGTTGATGTAGTCGAACGTCTTCACGATCCAAGCACCGAACGTACGGCACCTCCGTGTTCAGCACACGTTCAGCTTGATGACGTCCCTCGAACTCTTGATCCAGTTGAGGACGACGGAGAGTTCCATCAGCACAATAGTGTGGCGACGGTGATGATGAAGTTACCGGCGCAGGGCTTCGCCTAAGCACTACAACGATATGACCGAGGTGTTAAACTGTGCAGGGGGCCACCGCACGCGGCTAAGAGATTGTCTGTTGTGCCTTTAGGTGCCCCCACCCCCACGTATATAAAGGAGGGCGAGGAGGAGGCCGGCCCTAGAGGGGGCCGATACGTCTCCAACGTATCTATAATTTTTGATTGCTTCATGCTATATTATATACTATTTAGAATGATTATTGGACTTTATTATACACTTTTATATTATTTTTAGGACTAACCTATTAACCGGAGGCCCAACCCAAATTGCTGTTTTTTTGCCTATTTCAGGGTTTCGAAGAAAAAAGATATCAAACGGAGTCCAAACGGAATGAAACCTTCGGGAACGTGATTTTTGGAACGAATGCAATCCAGGAGACTTGCACCCTATGTAAGAGAAGCTTCCAGGAGGCCACGAGGTAGGGAGCGCGCCCTCCACCCTCGTGGGGCCCACGTTGCTCCACCGACGTACTTCTTCCTCCTATGTATACCTACGTACCCCCAAACGACCAGAGACGGAGCCAAAACCCTAATTCCACCGCCGCAACCTTCTGTACCCGTGAGATCCCATCTTGGGGCCTTTTTCGGCGCTCCGCCGGAGGGGGCATTGATCACGGAGGGCTTCTACATCAACACCATAGCCTCTCCGATGATGTGTGAGTAGTTTACTTCAGACCTTCGGGTCCATAGTTATTAGCTAGATGGCTTCTTCTCTCTTTTTGGTTCTCAATACAAAGTTCTCCCCCTCTCTTGTGGAGATCTATTCGATGTAATCTTCTTTTGCGGTGTGTTTGTTGAGACCGATGAATTGTGGGTTTATGATCAAGTTTATCTATGAACAATATTTGAATCTTCTCTGAATTCTTTCATGTATGATTGGTTATCTTTGCAAGTCTCTTCGAATTATTGATTTAGTTTGGCCTACTAGATTGATCTTTCTTGCAATGTGAGAAGTGCTTAGCTTTGGGTTCAATCTTGTGGTGTCCTTTCCCAGTGACAGTAGGGGCAGCAAGGCACGTATAGTATTGTTGCCATCAAGGATAACAAGATGGGGTTTATTTCATATTGCATGACTTTATCCCTCTACATCATTTCATCTTGCTTAAAGTGTTACTCCGTTCTTATGAACTTAATACTCTAGATGCATGCTGGATAGTGGTCGATGTGTGGAGTAATAGTAGTAGATGCAGGCAGGAGTCGGTCTACTTGTCTCGGACGTGATGCCTATATAGATGACCATACCTAGATATTCTCATAACTATGCTCAATTCTGTCAATTGCTCAATAGTAATTTGTTCACCCACCGTAAATACTTATGCTCTCGAGAGAAGCCACTAGTAAAACCTATGGCCCCGGGGTCTATTTTCCATCATAATAATTTCCCTACAACAAGCTATTTCTGTCGCTGTCTTTATTTTGCTTTCTTTACTTTGCATCTTTATAACAAAAATACCAAAAATATTATCTTATCCTATCTATCAGTTTTAATCTTTGCAAGTGGCCGTGAAGGGATTGACAACCCCTTTATCGCGTTGGTTGCGAGGAGTTTGTTTACTTGTGTAGGTACGAGGGACTCGCGTGTGGCCTCCTACTGGATTGATACCTTGGTTCTCAAAAACTGAGGGAAATACTTATGCTACTTTGCTGCATCATCCTTTCCTCTTCAAGGAAATCCAACGCAGTGCTCAAGAGGTAGCAAGAAGAATTTTTTGCGCCGTTGCCGGGGAGGCTTACGCAAGTCAAGATTTGGACTCCCGACAGCGAGCCATTTCTAGTGCCGCTGCCGGGGAGTCTACGCAAAAAGTCAACATACCAAGTACCCATCACAAACTCATCTCCCGCATTACATTATTTGCCATTTGCCTCTCGTTTTCCTCTCCCCCACTTCACCCTTGCCATTTTATTCGCCCTCTTTTTCGTCCTCCTCTTTCTCGTTTGCCTTGTCGTTATGGCTAGTCCTCCTATCCTCGTTATTACTCCTAAGCATGATATCAATGAGTCTCTCAAAGCCATGATAATTTCCATTGATGAGTGCAAAGAAAGAACCACTAGGATGCGTGCTAAGAAAGATAGCTTTATAAAAGCGTGTTCTTCTAGTTTCTATGATAATAATGATGAAGATCTAAAAGTTATTGATGTGTGTAACACCCCAAAATTTATTTAACTATGTTTTATTTATTAAAATTTTGCCAGGAGATAAAACTTTCATTTTTCTGGTTTTACCCTTTTGATTTCAGAGTCTTTCTTTCCCTCTGAAATTTTTGGAGTGTTTCCCTCTCAATGAAATATTTCAAAAAAATATTGTCGGACTTATATATCTTCCCAAGACCTTTTCTTTTATCAGAGGAATTCAGTTCTACAATTATTTTTCCTAAGCTTATTTTCCTTGAAATAATTTCTCTTAGGTTTTAGAGCCCCATTTGCACTGCAACCATTGGTTTAATTCTTTTAAAAATTTCACCAAATTTTGTAGATGTCATGTGATGTCCCTACATCACTTTTAGGCAAAAATATCTTTTAATCATTTGGAGATTTTGAGCTCTACTCCAAGTTTTTAAATCTGATCTAGTTTGTAGTTTGCACTACAACCTGTTTAAATAATTCTTTAATAATTCCACCAAAAATTGGGGATGTTAGTAGGAGCATATCTTTCCATTTTGTGCAAAACCCCATTGAGGTTCTTTGGAAAAATTGAGCAAATCATCCTCATCTTCATTCTGGTCCATTTTGGCACTTTATACTACAACCATATTTTATCTTGAACTTTTGCCCTTGATTATTCTCCTGCTTATAGAGCATCCTAGCAAACACTTAAGTCCAGGAGATTGGACCCATTGGAACACTTTTGATCCATGCAATAGTAACCTTTTCTTTCTGTCCAGATTTGATTTTCTCAAAAGCTTACACTAACAAGTTTCCAGTTTGGCCAAACCAACCTCACCATCCTCTTATTCACCTAAGGAGACCCCAACCTGGAGTCTTTGGCCACTAGAGGAGATGCCTAGAGGCTCCTGGCATTCTGTCAAACACCTTGAGATCATGAACAGATTAGACATGATCATAAGTTTGCATTACAAACTTGCCCCAGCATCCAAACCAACATGTCCACTAGCTTCCCAACTAACCCTAGCTTAGAGTTGTTAATCATCTACCTCACCTGAGCCTTCTATCACGCGCTGACATTCGGTCGAACACCTAGCGTGCGTGCTCTGGGCGCGCCCAGAGCGCATGTTTTGCACGCGCACGTCCGAGCTGCCGTGTCTCGCCCCTGGCCCTTGCTCGCCTGCAGAGCTACCCCCGCCCTCGTCCACACATCCGTGCGCTCCAAGACTCCCCTGGCGCCCTACAGCACCGCCGTCAGAGCCACTTTGGCGGCACGCCGGCGTCGGCAGCAAGCCCCTGCCATGGACGGCGCCGCCCAAGCCACACGCGCTCGCCAGCTGCCCTCTGGAGCAGTCCAATCTCATCCACAAGCTCGTCCCCTAGTGCCCGTCGCCGCCACGTCGTCCTGCAAGCTACAGAGAGTCGGTCCGGCGATCTTATCTCCGGCCGCCGTCGAACCGACCTCGCTCACCTATATAAAGAGTCCTCGAGCTCGTCCCAGTACTCAAGCAGCTCCATACCGATCCTCTAGAGCTCCCCTAGCCAGCTAGCAACGGGAGGAGGTCATCTTCCTCACCTCCGGTAGCTTCGGCCGCCGCCGTGCTCCGGTGGAATTCGACCAACTCCAAGGCCCCCAGACCCTCCCCGTGCTTCCATCCTCCTCCCCTCAACCACGCGAAGCCGTCCAGCACCTCAACGTTGATCGGGAACCACCGTAGCGCAAAGCCCCAAATCTTCCCGAAGCCAACGTCTGCTGCGAAGCTCGCCGCCGGCGACCCCCTCCACCCCGGCCAGCCTAACGACCACCGGAAGGACCGCCCCGGACTGGCGGATCCAACCCCGCCCTTAGAACCCCGCGGGGAGCCGCTGCACGCCGGCGACGATCGCCGGAGCCCCGCCTCTGTTCGGCCAAAGAGAAGAAGGCGGGGGGGACGACTGGTCAAAACTGACCAGTGGGCCCAAGGGACCCACTGTCAGTGACCCACAGGCCGTCCCACGCTGTACTAAGTGAATACGTAAAGCCCCAAAGTGCGTATCCCCCTCTCGAAAGCGTATTTTCATCCGAAACGTTTTCTTTTCTGTTTTTATTTAAAAATCAGATTTGACTGCAACTTTGACTGGCTATATCTTTTTAATTAGAACTCCAAATGAATTGATTCTTTTTCCTACCTCTCTCAAATTCCACCTAGTTTATTTTAAGATTTATTTCAAAAATTATTAGGACAACTTTTTGTACTGTTTTTGAAGTATGTGCTATTTGAATATTTTTTAAAATAGGATTTTGGAAGGGAGACTATAGCTTTCAAAAACTTGGAGAGCACCTCACCCTTCCACACCTTGAAGGCAAGCATCTTGAACTCAGATATGATACAAGTTTTATGATGTTTTGCTAGAATATTTCGAACTCCATCACTTATGAAAATATGGAGTGGTGTTATTTTATGTGAAACCATATTCATACACCTAAGCATATGGTGGAAATCCTTTCTGCCATTTGTGTGATATTTGGTGACAGTAGCCACTTCTCATGCCACATGTGCCTGAGGATAGTTCGGAGGGAAGTCCGAAAGGGGGTTATGTTCCGGTGAACGCAACCCCGTGACTGACATCTCGCTGTGGCGAGAAAGTGCGGTAAGGCATGATGAGGCATGAGGGGTGGTGACCCTGTCAGAATACTATGAAAAACATTGCTATACTAACCATGCAGGGAATACCTTAACCTCCTGAGTCGACCATAGATCGAGTCTTGTTCCAGTAACCCCCATACTTGTTTCGTACTGCCACTTGTCCCCGCCACAGGTAGGGTACAGTTCAGTAAGTTGTCAACCCCTTTCTTGGCACACACCGTACAGAGAGGCCATGGTGGAAGATACCGGCTGCATCCGGTAGGCATGCCACCTGGTCCGGGGGCATGGGTGTTTCCGGTTGTAGCCGAGGGGAGTAGCTTCCCTAGTTTGCGCGCGTTATAAATTTTGTGATCCCATGCTAATCGAGGTTGTAGCCTCCCCACTTAGAGTTTTGCTTGACAGGTGTCATGGGTGATTCCAGGCACCGGTGAGTTAAGCTGGTGTGTGCAGGTCAGGTGTGTTTTCAATCGAAAGACTGTAAATGGAACTAGTCCCGATGGACTAGAGGAAATCCGTTACTCATGGGGAAAGAGTACACCCTCTGCAGAGATATCATCTATTCGAATAGCCGTGTCCATGGTTAAGGACTACAGTCTGGGATGGGTCGAGTGTCGGTCTTAGTGTCGGTCTTCGGAGGAAAACTTATAAACCAGAACAGTGATCATGAAACCGTTATCTATGATGAATTTGATTTTTATGAACAATTCAGTTGCATTGTGGAATTATTGGATATCCCCGAGACGGTTCTGCCTCCTGGATATTCACCATGATTATTTTTCTTATAAGCCCTTTATGTGGTGTCGCCGAGACGCCCGACTGTGGCATGCTTGTTATTTACCTTATAAGCCCTTTATGTGGTGTCGCCGAGACGCCCGACTGTGGCATGCTTGTTATTTACCTTATAAGCCCTTTTTGTGTCGTCGCTCAGACGCCCGACTGAGGCACGCTTTATATTATTACCCTGTTATGGTGTCACTTCAGACACCCGATCAGTGCATTTTAATTTCCTGCTTACATGCATCGTGAATTTTCTCTTGGGTTGATTGAGTGATCACAGATTATTTAGTGCATGATTATCACCAACTATGTTATACCTGTTTTCATGATGTTTGCGAGTACATTCAAAGTACTCACTGGCTTGTCCCTGGCTATTGTCTTGGCCAGATTTCTTGCATGGAGAGGAGCGCTGCGATGACCATCCGGGAACCTAGGCAACGGAGATAGCAGCCGCGCAAAGATAGGAGTTATCCAGGTCAGCTGTTCCTGTGGGAAATGGAGTCCCATAGACGTAGATGAACCTCAACCGCTTCCGCCCTCAACCACTAGAAACCTTGTGCTGTACTCATAGGCCAAAATGGTCTTTTACTACATATTTTGCATTTGCTTGGAATTTCTGTATCAAGATTGTGCCTCATCAGCTAACAGTAATCCTGGGGCTGGTGAGCACAAGGGCCGTCTTTTGGGAAATTATTATCCCAAAAATCCGGTCGCGACAATGTGTCCCCTATTAAATCTTTGTTTTGCAATATGAATCTTGATAATGATGGGACTGAATATGATCCACCTTTGCCTAGAAGACGTTCCAAAAATTCTGAATTTCTAGATCTTGATGCAAAAGTTGGTAAAAATAAGATTGAGGAGATTGAAACTCTAGATGATAAATTTACTATTGCAGATTTCAAGGAATTTAATTATGATAATTGCTCTTTGGTAGATTGTATTTCCTTGTTGCAATCCGTGCTAAATTCTCCTCATGCTTATAGTGAAAATAAAGCTTTTACTAAACATATCGTTGATGCTTTGATGCAATCTTATGAAGAAAAACTTGAATTAGAAGTTTCTATCCCTAGAAAACTTTATGATGAGTGGGAACCTACTATTAAAATTAAAATTAAAGATCATGAATTCTATGCTTTGTGTGACTTGGGTGCTAGTGTTTCCACGATTCCCAAAACTTTATGTGATATTATAGGTTTCTATGAACTTGAAGATTGCTCTCTAAATTTGCACCTTGCGGATTCCACTATTAAAAAACCTATTGGAAGGATTAATGATGTTCTTATTGTTGCAAATAGGAATTATGTGCCCATGGATTTTATCGTTCTTGATATTGATTGCAATTCTTCATGTCCCCTTATTCTTGGTAGACCTTTTCTTAGAACGATTGGTGCAATTATTGATATGAAATAAGGGAATATTAGATTCCAATTTCCGTTAAGGAAAGGCATGGAACACTTCCCTAGAAAGAAAATAAAATTAGTTTATGAATCTATGATGAGATCCACTTATGGATTTCCTACCAAAGATGGCAATACCTAGATCTATCCGTATCTTTATGCCTAGCTAGGGGCGTTAAACGATAGCGCTTGTTGGGAGGCAACCCAGTTTTATTTTTGTTTCTTGTTTTTTCTTCTGTTTATTAATAAATAAATTTGTTTAGTCTCTGGTTAGATGTGTTTTTATGCTTTTAGTTAGTGTTTGTGCCAAGTAGAACCGTTGTGAAGACATGGGTAAAGTTTATGTGATCGTGCTGTAAAAAACAGAAACTTTAGCGCTTACGAGAATAGCTGCCATTTTTATTCAGGGAGTGCCATTTAGTTGATTCTTTTTGCTACTGATCACTAGACAAATTCCTCACGTCCAGCAATTTATTTCAGAAATTTTGGAGTTACAGAAGTTTGCGTTAGTTACAGATTACTACAGACTGTTCTATTTTTGACAGATTCTGTTTTTCGTGTGTTGTTTGCTTATTTTGATGAATCTATGGCTAGTAAAATAGTTTATAAACCATAGAAAAGTTGGAATACAGTAGGTTTAACACCAAGATAAATAAAGAATGATTTCATTACAGTACCTTGAAGTGGTGTTTTGTTTTCTTTCGCTAACAGAGCTCACTAGATTTTCTGTTTTGAGTTTTGTGTTGTGAAGTTTTCAAGTTTTTGGGTAAGGATTTGATGGATTATGAACAAGGAGTGGCAAGAGCCTAAGCTTGGGGATGCCCATGGCACCCCAAGATATTCTAAGGACACCAAAAAGCCAAAGCTTGGGGATGCCCCGGAAGGCATCCCTCTTTTTGTCTACTTCCATCGGTAACTTTACTTGGAGCTATATTTCTATTCACCACATGATATGTGTTTTGCTTGGAGCGTCTTGTATGATTTGAGTCTTTTCTTTTTAGTTTACCACAATCATCCTTGCTGAACACACCTTTTGAGAGAGACACACATTAATCGGAATTTATTAGAATACTCTATGTGCTTCACTTATATCTTTTGAGCTATACAGTTTTTGCTCTAGTGCTTCACTTATATTTTTTAGAGCACCGTGGTGGATTTGTTTTATAGAAACTATTGTTCTCTCATGCTTCACTTATATTGTTTTGAGAGTCCTAAAAACAGCATGGTAAATTGCTTAGATTGGAAAATTATGCTAATAAACAAAGTAAAAACTTTCTTATGAGTGCGTTGAATACTATGAGAAGTTTGATGCTTGATAATTGTTTTGAGATATGAAGATGGTGATATTAGAGTCATGCTAGTTGAGTAGTTGTGAATTTGAGAAATACTTGTGTTAATGGTTTGTGATTCCCGTAGCATGCACGTATGGTGAACTGTTATGTATGAAGTCGGAGCATGATTTATTTATTGATTGTCTTCCTTATGAGTGGCGGTCGAGGACGAGCGATGGTCTTTTCCTACCAATCTATCCCCCTAGGAGCATGCGCGTAATACTTTGCTTTGATAACTTGTAGATTTTTGCAATAAGTATATGAGTTCTTTTATGACTAATGTTGAGTCCATGGATTATACGCACTTTTCTTCCTTCCACCATTGCTAGCCTCTCTAATACCGCGCACTTTTCGCCAGTATCATACACCCACCATATACCTTCCGCAAAACAGCCACCATACCTACCTATTATGGCATTTCCATAGCCATTCCGAGATATATTGCCATGCAACTTTCCACCGTTCCATTTATTATGACACACTTCATCATTGTCATATTGCTTAGCATGATCATGTAGTTGACATCGTATTTGTGGCAAAGCCACTGTTCATAACTCTTTCATACATGTCACTCTTGATTCATTGCATATCCCGGTACACCGCCGGAGGTAATCATATAGAGTCATATTTTGTTCTAAGTATTGAGTTGTAATTGTTGAGTTGTAAGAAAATAAAAGTGTGACGATCATCATTATTAGAGCATTGTCCCAAGTGAGGAAAGGATGATGGAGACTATGATTCCCCCACAAGTCGGGATGAGACTCCGGAAGAAAAATAAAAAAAATAAAAAAAGAGGCCATAAAAAAAGAGAAAAGGCCCAAAGAAAAAAAAGAAAAGAAAAATAAAAAATGAGAGAAAAAGAGAGAAGGGACAATGTTACTATCCTTTTCCCACACTTGTGCTTCAAAGTAGCACCAAGATCTCCATGATATAGAGTCTCTCATTTTGTCACTTTCATATACTAGTGGGAATTTTTCATTATAGAACTTGGCTTGTATATTCCAATGATGGGCTTCCTCAAAATGCCCTAGGTCTTCGTGAGCAAGCAAGTTGGATGCACACCCACTTAGTTTCATTTGTTGAGCTTTCATATACTTATAGCTCTAGTGCATCCATTGCATGGCAATCCCTACTCACTCACATTGATATCTATTAATGGGCATCTCCATAGCCCGTTGATACGCCTAGTTGATGTGAGACTATCTTCTCCCTTTTTGTCTTCTCCACAACCACCATTCTATTCCACATATAGTGTTATATCCATGGCTCACGCTCATGTATTGCGTGAAGATTGAAAATGTTTGAAAATGTTACAAGTATGAAACAATTGCTTGGCTTTTCATCGGGGTTGTGCATGATTTAAATACTTTGTGTGGTGAAGATAGAGCATAGCCAGACTATATGATTTTGTAGGGATAACTTTCTTTGCCATGTTATTTTGAGAAGACATAATTGCTTGGTTAGTATGCTTGAAGTATTACTATTTTTATGTCAATATTGAACTTTTGTCTTGAATCTTTCGGATCTGAATATTCATACCACAATTAAGAAGAATTACATTGAAAATTGTGCCAAGTAGCATTCCACATCAAATATTCTGTTTTTATCATTTACCTACTCGAGGACGAGCAGGAATTAAGCTTGGGGATGCTTGATACGTCTCCAACGTATCTATAATTTTTGATTGCTTCATGCTATATTATATACTGTTTAGAATGATTATTGGGCTTTATTATACACTTTTATATTATTTTTAGGAATAACCTATTAACCGGAGGCCCAGCCCAAATTGTTTTTTTTTTGCCTATTTCAGGGTTTTGAAGAAAAAAGATATCAAACGGAGTCCAAACGGAATGAAACCTTCGGGAACGTGATTTTTGGAACGAATGCAATCCATGAGACTTGGACCCTACGTAAGAGAAGCTTCCAGGAGGCCACGAGGTAGGGGGCGTGCCTACCCCCTAGGTGCGCCATCCACCCTCATGGGCCCCATGTTGCTCCACCGACGTACTTCTTCCTCCTATATATACCTACGTACCCCCAAACGACCAGAGACGGAGCCAAAACCCTAATTCCACCGCCGCAACCTTCTGTACCCGTGAGATCCCATCTTGGGGCCTTTTCCGGCGCTCCGCCGGAGGGGGCATTGATCACGGAGGGCTTCTACATCAACACCATAGCCTCTCCGATGATGTGTGAGTAGTTTACTTCAGACCTTCGGGTCCATAGTTATTAGCTAGATGGCTTCTTCTCTCTTTTTGGTTCTCAATACAAAGTTCTCCCCCTCTCTTGTGGAGATCTATTCGATGTAATCTTCTTTTGCTGTGTGTTTGTTGAGACCGATGAATTGTGGGTTTATGATCAAGTTTATCTATGAACAATATTTGAATCTTCTCTGAATTCTTTTATGTATGATTGGTTATCTTTGCAAGTCTCTTCGAATTATTGATTTAGTTTGGCCTACTAGATTGATCTTTCTTGCAATGGGAGAAGTGCTTAGCTTTGGGTTCAATCTTGCGGTGTCCTTTCCCAGTGACAGTAGGGGCAGCGAGGCACGTATAGTATTGTTGCCATCGAGGATAACAAGATGGGGTTTATTTCATATTGCATGAGTTTATCCCTCTACATCATGTCATCTTGCTTAAAGCGTTACTCCGTTCTTATGAACTTATTACTCTAGATGCATGCTGGATAGCGGTCGATGTGTGGAGTAATAGTAGTAGATGCAGGCATGAGTCGGTCTACTTGTGTCGGACGTGATGCCTATATACATGACCATACCTAGATATTCTCATAACTATGCTCAATTCTGTCAATTGCTCAACAGTAATTTGTTCACCCACCGTAAATACTTATGCTCTCGAGAGAAGCCACTAGTGAAACCTATGGCCCCGGGGTCTATTTTCCATCATATTAATTTCCCTACAACAAGCTATTTCTGTCGTTGTCTTCATTTTGCTTTCTTTACTTTGCATCTTTATAACAAAAATACCAAAAATATTATCTTATCCTATCTATCAGTTTTAATCTTTGCAAGTGGCCGTGAAGGGATTGACAACCCCTTTATCACGTTGGTTGCGAGGAGTTTGTTTACTTGTGTAGGTACGAGGGACTCGCGTGTGGCCTCCTACTGGATTGATACCTTGGTTCTCAAAAACTGAGGGAAATACTTACGCTACTTTGCTGCATCATCCTTTCCTCTTCAAGGAAATCCAACGCAGTGCTCAAGAGGTAGCAGGGCGCGCCAAGGGGGGAGTCCTACTTGGACTCCTAGTCCAAGTAGGATTCGCCCCCCCCCCCCCCTCCTTCCTTTCACCGGAGAGGGGAAAAGGGGAAGGGAGAGAGAGAGGGAGAAGGAAAGAGGGGGGCCGGCCCCCTCCCCTAGTCCAATTCAGTTTGGGCAAGGGGGGCGCGCCCCTCTCATGTGGCCCCTCTCCTTTCCTTGAATAAGGCCCAATAGACCCAATACTTCTCCAAGGGGGTTCCGGTAACCTCCCAGTACTACGGAAAAATGCATGAATCACTCGGAACCATTCCGATTTCCGAATGCAACCTTCCAATATATGAATCTTTACCTCTCGACCATTTCGAGACTCCTTGTCATGTCCGTGATTTCATCCGGGACTCCGAAACTTCGGTCATCAAATCACATAACTCATAATACTAATCGTCATCGAACGTTAAGCGTGCGGACCCTACGGGTTCGAGAACTATGTAGACATGACCGATACACATCTCCGGTCAATAACCAATAGCGTAACCTGGATGCTCATATTGGCTCCTACATATTCTACGAAGATCTTTATCGGTCAAACCGCATAACAACATACGGTCTTCCCTATGTCATCGGTATGTTACTTGTTCGAGATCCGTGGGAGGTTTATCAATCCGTGGGAGGCGTAGGATGAAGATGGTCTCTCTCAAGCAACCCTGCAACCAAATAACAAAGAGTCTCTTGTGTCCCCAACACACCCAATACAATGGTAAATTGTATAGGTGCACTAGTTCGGCGAAAAGATGGTGATACAAGTGCGATATGGATAGTAGATAAAGATATTTGTAATCTGAAATTATAAAAACAGCAAGGTAATTAATGGTAAAAGTGAGCCTAAACGGTATTGCAATGTGTTGAAACAAGGCCTAGGGTTTATACTTTCACTAGTGCAAGTTCTCTCAACAATAATAACATAGTTTGATCATATAACAATCCCTCAACATGCAACAAAGAGTCACTCCAAAGTCACTAATAGCGGAGAACAAACGAAGAGATTATGGTAGGGTACGAAACCACCTCAAGGTTATTCTTTCCAATCAATCCATTGGGCTATTCCTATAAGTGTCACAAACAGCCCTAGAGTTCACACTAGAATAACACCTTAAGACACAAATCAACCAAAACCCTAATGTCACCTAGATACTCCATTGTCACCTCAAGTATCCGTGGGCATGATTATACGATATGCATCACACAATCTCAGATTCATCTATTCAACCAACACATAGAACCTCAAAGAGTGCCCCAAAGTTTCTACCGGAGAGTCAAGATGAAAACGTGTGCCAACCCCTATGCATAGGTTCCCAAGGTCACGAAACCCGCAAGTTGATCACCAAAACATACATCAAGTGAATCAATAGAATACCCCATTGTCACCACGGGTATCCCACGCAAGACATACATCAAGTGTTCTTAAATCATTAAAGACTCAGTCCGATAAGATAACTTCAAAGGGAAAACTCAATCCATTACAAGAGAGTAGAGGGGGAGAAACATCATAAGATCCAACTATAATAGAAAAGCTCGCGATACATCAAGATCGTGCCAAATCAAGAACACGAGAGAGAGAGAGAGAGAGATCAAACACATAGCTACTGGTACATACCCTCAGCCCCGAGGGTGAACTACTCCCTCCTCGTCATGGAGAGCGCCGGGATGATGAAGATGGCCACCGGTGAGGGATCCCCCCTCCGGCAGGGTGCCGAAACAGGGTCCCGATTGGTTTTTGGTGGGTACAGAGGCTTGCGGCGGCGGAACTCCCGATCTCTTCTGTTCCCTGATGGTTTTAGGGTATATTGGTATATATAGGAGGAAGAAACACGTCAGGGGGGCCACAAGAGGCCCACAAGGGTGGAGGGCGCGCCCTAGGGGGAGGGCGTGCCCCCCTACCTCATGGCTCCCTCGTTTCTTTCCTAACGTGCACTCCCAGTCTATCAGGTTGCTTTCCTTCCAAAAATAACTTCTCTAGAAGGTTTTATTCCATTTCGACCCCGTTTGATATTCCTTTTCTTCGAAACACTGAAACAAGGGAAAAAACCGGAGCTGGCACTGGGCTCTAGGTTAATAGGTTAGTCCCAAAAGTGATGTAAAAGTGTTTAATAAAGCCCATAAACATCCAAAACAGATAATATAATAGCATGGAACAATCAAAAATTATAGATACGTTGGAGACGTATCAGCATCCCCAAGCTTAATTCCTGCTCGTCCTCGAGTAGGTAAATGATAAAAACAGAATTTTTGATGTGGAGTGCTACTTGGCATAATTTCAATGTAATTCTTCTTAATTGTGGTATGAATATTCAGATCCGAAAGATTCAAGATAAAAGTTCATATTGACATAAAAGTAATAATACTTCAAGCATACTAACTAAACAATTATGTCTTCTCAAAATAACATGGCCAAAGAAAGTTATCCCTACAAAATCATATAGTCTGGCTATGCTCTATCTTCATCACACAAAATATTTAAATCATGCACAACCCCGATGACAAGCCAAGCAATTGTTTCATACTTTTGATGTTCTCAAACTTTTTCAATCTTCACGCAATACATGAGCGTGAGCCATGGACATAGCACTATAGGTGGAATAGAAGGGTGGTTGTGGAGAAGACAAAAAATGAGAAGATAGTCTCACATCAACTAGGCGTATCAATGGGCTATGGAGATGCCCATCAATATATATCAATGTGAGTGAGTAGGGATTGCCATGCAACGGATGCACTAGAGCTATAAGTGTATGAAAGCTCAACAAAAGAAACTAAGTGGGTGTGCATTCAACTTGCTCGCTCACGAAGACCTAGGGCATTTGAGGAAGCCCATCATTGGAATATACAAGCCAAGTTCTATAATGAAAAATTCCCACTAGTACAGAAAAGTGACAACATAGAAGACTCTCTATCATGAAGATCATAGTGCTACTTTGAAGCACAAGTGTGGTAAAAGGATAGTAGCATTGCCCCTTCTCTCTTTTTTCTCTCATTTTTTTATTTTTTTATGTATTTTTTTATTTGGGCATTTTCTCTTTTTTTATGGCCTCTTTTTTTTCTCTTTTTTTTATTTTTTTTTATTTTTCGTCCGGAGTCTCATCCCGACTTGTGGGGGAATCATAGTCTCCATCATCCTTTCCTCACTGGGACAATGCTCTAATAATGAAGATCATCACACTTTTATTTACTTACAACTCAAGAAATACAACTCGATACTTAGAACAAAATATGACTCTATATGAATGCCTCCGGCGGTGTACCGGGATGTGCAATGACTCATGAGTGACATGTATGAAAGAATTATGAACGGTGGCTTTGCCACAAATACGATGTCAACTACATGATCATGCAAAGCAATATGACAATGATGGAGCGTGTCATAGTAAACGGAACGATGGTAAGTTGCATGGCAATATATCTCGGAATGGCTATGGAAATGCCATGATAGGTAGGTATGGTGGATTTTTTGAGGAAGGTATATGGTGGGTGTATGATACCGGCGAAAGGTGCACGGTATTAGAGCGGCTAGCAACGGTGGGAGGGTGAGAGTGCGTATAATCCATGGACTCAACATTAGTCATAAAGAACTCATATACTTATTGCAAAAATCTACAAGTTATCAAAGCAAAGTATTACGCGCATGCTCCTAGGGGGATAGATTGGTAGGAAAAGACCATCGCTCGTCCCCGACCGCCACTCATAAGGAAGACAATCAATAAATAAATCATGCTACGACTTCATCACATAACGGTTCACCATACGTGCATGCTACAGGAATCACAAACTTTAACTCAAGTATTTCTCAAATTCAAAACTACTCAACTAGCATGACTCTAATATCACCATCTTTATATCTCAAAACAATTATCAAGCATCAAACTTCTCATAGTATTCAACACACTCATAAGAATTCTTACAAATCTTGTATGCCTAGCATATTAGGATTATTTATGCAAATACCATGCTATTTAAGACTCTCAAAATAATATAAGTGAAGCATGAGAGTTCATAAATTTCTTCAAAATAAACCCACCATCGTGCTCTAAAAGATGTAAGTGAAGTACTAGAGCAACGACAAACTACTCCGAAAGATATAAGTGTAGAATAATTATGCAACTATGTGAAGACTCTCTAACATTTAAGAAATTCGTATCTTGGTATTTTATTCAAACAGCAAGTAAAACTAAACAAAAGGAAATTACGCTCCAAGCAAAACACATATCATGTGGTGAATAAAAATATAGCTCCAGGTAAAGTTACCGATGAACGAAGACGAAAGAGGGGATGCCATCCGGGGCATCCCCGAGCTTAGGCTTTTGGTTGTCCTTGAATTTTACCTTGGGCTGCCTTGGTCATCCCAAATCTTAGGCTCTTTCCACTCCTTATTCCATAGTCCATCGAATCTTTACCCAAAACTTGAAAACTTCACAACACAAAACTCAACAGAAAACTCGTAAGTTCTGTTAGTATAAGAAAGCAAACCACCACTTTAAGGTACTGTGATGAACTCATTCTTTATTTATATGGGTGTTAAACTACTGTATTCCAACTTCTCTATGGTTCATAACCTCTTTTACTAGCCATAGATTCATCAAAATAAGCAAACAACACACGAAAAACAGAATCTGTCAAAAACAGAACAGTCTGTAGTAATCTGTATCAAACGTATACTTATGGAACTCCAAAAATTCTGAAATAAATTTCTGGACCTAAGGAAATTGTCTAGTAATCAGGTGCAAAAAGAATCAACTAAATTTCACTCTCTGGTAAAAAATGACAGCTATTCTCGTGAGCGCTAAAATTTCTGTTTTTTACAGCATGATCATAAAGACTTCACCCAAGTCTTCCCAAAGGTTCTACTTGGCACAAACACTAATTAAAACATAAAACTATGTCTAAAAAGAGGCTAGATGAATTATTTATTACTAAACCGAACCAAAAAGCAATAAACTAAAATAAAATTGGGTTGCCTCCCAACAAGCGCTAACGTTTAACGCCCCTAGCTAGGCATGATGATTTCAATGATGCTCACATAAAAGATAAGAATTGAAACATAAAGAGAGCATCATGAAGAATATGACTAGCACATTTAAGTCTAACCCACTTCCTATGCATAGGGATTTTGTGAGCAAACAACTTATGGTAACAATAATCAACTAGCATAGGAAGGCAAAACAAGTATAACTTTAAAACTTTAAGCACATAGAGAGGAAACTTGATATTATTGCAATTCCTACAAGCATATGTTCCTCCCTCATAATAATTTTCAGTAGCATCATGAATGAATTCAACAATATAACCAGCACCTAAAGCATTCTTTTCATGATCTACAAGCATAGAAATTTTATTACTCTTCACATAGGCAAAACTCTTTTCATTCGGAATAGTGAGAGTGTCATATGAGACTCGAATATTATAAATTGTCTCCACATTAAAAGAGTAATGTTCAGAAAAAGCGTAACCATAATCATGACAAGTTTTATAAATATAATTATCACTACTTTTTATAGCATAAGTTTCATCACAATAATCATCATAAGTAGCAACTTTGTTCTCATCATAATCGATTGAAACCTCTTCCAAGATAGTGGAATCATTACTAAATAAAGTCATGACCTCTCCAAATCCACTTTCATATTCATCACAATAAGATTCAACATCCTCCAAAATAGTGGGATCATTACTTCCTAAAGTTGACACTCTTCCAAACTCACTTTCATCAATATAATCATCATAAGTAAGAGGCATGCTATCATCATAACAAATTTGCATATCAAAACTTGAGAGACTACAAATATCATCTTCATTAAACATAGCATCCCCAAGCTTGGGACAAACATTAATTTCAGCAAATATATTCTCAAATATGTCATCCTCATCAAACATAGCTTCCCCAAGCTTGGCTCTTTTCATATCATAAGCATAATCATTCCAATTATTAATAGTATGGATAGCGCCAAAAGTATAGCAAATGTTATTATCATATTCTTCTAAGCAAGTGCCAAAAAGATTTTCAAGATCATAAGGAGTATCATTATCTTCCCAATCATAATCATCACAACAAGAAATAGGCATAACGAGATCATCATCAAGTGCATCATCTTCCACAATTATTTTTGTTTTATTTTCATGAGGCACAACAATAATAGGAGCAACATTATTTGGGAGAGATACCTTTTTACCTCTCTTCTTTTTTCTTTTCTTCTTTTTCACCACATCATGTGTGGGTTCAATCTTCCTTTTCGAGCTCCTTATTAATGAAATTGGTTGAATAGAAGGCTCCTCCTCGTTACCTGATTCATCATAAGAAATAATAGAAGGATATTGGGAAGTCTCTTCCCTTTCATTAGTATTCTCTTCATCTTCTATTTGTTTTCTTTTCTTTATGTAATTGGCAATATAAGGATTTTCAATGCAATTCACCGCACAATACATATAAATTTCTTCTAGATCAATATCGAGGAATTTCTCGAGGTTATATTCTGGAATGAACTCAGTTTGACGTTTCAATTCTTCATAACCCAAAAGCAAACTAAGTTCATTATGATGTGCAAGGGAAATCAAGTCATCACAATTTTTGGACACGATTCGATCATGAAACAATTTGCATTTGATATTTAAATGACCATGTTCATTGCAAAGTTCGCAAGTATGCCTAAGATATCTTAAATTTTCAGCACTAACATTTAGCCTTCCTTGCAACCCTTTAGTTTCTAAATGCTTATGCCTCTTGCAATATCTATCTTCCCTATTTGGTGTGTACTTGCAAAACCAAGTTACTCCACAAAAATCGACATGCTTATAAGAGACATTTTCATCATGACTAGTGCAATCATCATTAGTACCATGGATATTCAAAGGATTCATACTAACAACATTGCAATCATGCTCATCATTCAGAGATTTAGTGCCAAACATTTTATAAAATTCTTCTTCTAGCACTTTAGCACAATTTTCCTTTCCATCATACTCACGAAAGATATTAAAAAGGTGAAGCGTATGAGACAAACTTAATTCCATTTTTTTATTCTCCTTTGTAAACTAAACTAGTCATAAAACAAGAAACAAAAAGGTTCGATTGCAAGATCTAAAGATATACCTTCAAGCACTCACCTCCCCGGCAACGGCGCCAAAAAAGAGCTTGATGTCTACTACACAACCTTCTTCTTGTAGACATTGTTGGGCCTCCAAGTGCAGAGGTTTGTAGGACAGTAGAAAATTTCTCTCAAGTGGATGACCTAAGGTTTATCAATCCGTGGGAGGCATAGGATGAAGATGGTCTCTCTCAAGCAACCCTGCAACCAAATAACAAAGAGTCTCTTGTGTCCCCAACACACCCAATACAATGGTAAATTGTATAGGTGCACTAGTTCGGCGAAAAGATGGTGATACAAGTGCGATATGGATAGTAGATAAAGATATTTGTAATCTGAAATTATAAAAACAGCAAGGTAATTAATGGTAAAAGTGAGCCTAAACGGTATTGCAATGTGTTGAAACAAGGCCTAGGGTTTATACTTTCACTAGTGCAAGTTCTCTCAACAATAATAACATAGTTTGATCATATAACAATCCCTCAACATGCAACAAAGAGTCACTCCAAAGTCACTAATAGCGGAGAACAAACGAAGAGATTATGGTAGGGTACGAAACCACCTCAAGGTTATTCTTTCCAATCAATCCATTGGGCTATTCCTATAAGTGTCACAAACAGCCCTAGAGTTCACACTAGAATAACACCTTAAGACACAAATCAACCAAAACCCTAATGTCACCTAGATACTCCATTGTCACCTCAAGTATCCGTGGGCATGATTATACGATATGCATCACACAATCTCAGATTCATCTATTCAACCAACACATAGAACCTCAAAGAGTGCCCCAAAGTTTCTACCGGAGAGTCAAGATGAAAACGTGTGCCAACCCCTATGCATAGGTTCCCAAGGTCACGAAACCCGCAAGTTGATCACCAAAACATACATCAAGTGAATCAATAGAATACCCCATTGTCACCACGGGTATCCCACGCAAGACATACATCAAGTGTTCTTAAATCATTAAAGACTCAGTCCGATAAGATAACTTCAAAGGGAAAACTCAATCCATTACAAGAGAGTAGAGGGGGAGAAACATCATAAGATCCAACTATAATAGAAAAGCTCGCGATACATCAAGATCGTGCCAAATCAAGAACACGAGAGAGAGAGAGAGAGAGATCAAACACATAGCTACTGGTACATACCCTCAGCCCCGAGGGTGAACTACTCCCTCCTCGTCATGGAGAGCGCCGGGATGATGAAGATGGCCACCGGTGAGGGATCCCCCCTCCGGCAGGGTGCCGAAACAGGGTCCCGATTGCTTTTTGGTGGGTACAGAGGCTTGCGGCGGCGGAACTCCCGATCTCTTCTGTTCCCTGATGGTTTTAGGGTATATTGGTATATATAGGAGGAAGAAACACGTCAGGTGGGCCACGAGGGGCCCACGAGGGTGGAGGGCGCGCCCTAGGGGGGAGGGCGCGCCCCCCTACCTCGTGGCTCCCTTGTTTCTTTCCTGACATGCACTCCAAGTCTATCAGGTTGCTTTCCTTCCAAAAATAACTTCTCCAGAAGGTTTTATTCCGTTTCGACTCCGTTTGATATTCCTTTTCTTCGAAACACTGAAACAAGGGAAAAAACAGGAGCTGGCACTGGGCTCTGGGTTAATAGGTTAGTCCCAAAAGTGATATAAAAGTGTTTAATAAAGCCCATAAACATCCAAAACAGATAATATAATAGCATGGAACAATCAAAAATTGTAGATACGTTGGAGACGTATCAGTGGCCTCCTACTGGATTGATACCTTGGTTCTCAAAAACTGAGGGAAATACTTACGCTACTTTGCTGCATCATCCTTTCCTCTTCAAGGAAATCCAACGCAGTGCTCAAGAGGTAGCAGGGGCGCGCCAAGGGGGGAGTCCTACTTGGACTCCTAGTCCAAGTAGGATTCGCCCCCCCCCCCTCCTTCCTTTCACTAGAGAGGGGAAAAGGGGGAGGGAGAGAGAGAGAGGGAGAAGGAAAGAGGGGGGGCGGCCCCCTCCCCTAGTCCAATTCAGTTTGGGCAAGGGGGGCGCGCCCCTCTCATGTGGCCCCTCTCCTTTCCTCGAATAAGGCCCAATAGACCCAATACTTCTCCCGGGGGGTTCCGGTAACCTCCCAGTACTACGGAAAAATGCCTGAATCACTCGGAACCATTCCGATTTCCGAATGCAACCTTCCAATATATGAATCTTTACCTCTCGACCATTTTGAGACTCCTTGTCATGTCCGTGATCTCATCCGGGACTCCGAAACTTCGGTCATCAAATCACATAACTCATAATACTAATCGTCATCGAACGTTAAGAGTGCGGACCCTACGGTTCGAGAACTATGTAGACATGACCGATACACATCTCCGGTCAATAACCAATAGCGTAACCTGGATGCTCATATTGGCTCCTACATATTCTACGAAGATCTTTGTCGGTCAAACCGCATAACAACATACGTTCTTCCCTTTGTCATCGGTATGTTACTTGTTCGAGATTTGATCGTCGGTATCATCTTACCTAGTTCAATCTCGATACTGGCAAGTCTCTTTACTCGTTTCGTAATGCATCATCCCGCAAATAACTCATTAGTCACATTGCTTGCAAGGCTTATGGTGATGTGCATTACCGAGAGGGCCCAGAGATACCTCTCCGATACTCGGAGTGACAAATCCTATTCTCGATCTATGCCAACCTAACAAACACCTTCGGAGACACCTGTAGAGCATCTTTATAATCACCCAGTTACATTGTGATGTTTGATAGCACATAAGGTGTTCCTCCGATATTCGGGAGTTGCATAATCTCATAGTCAGAGGAATATGTATAAGTCATGAAGAAGGCAATAGCAATAAAACTTAACGATCATAATGCTAAGCTAACGGATGGGTCTTGTCCATCACATCATTCTCCTAATGATGTGATCCCATTCATCAAATGACAACACATGTCTATGGTCAGGAAACTTAACCATCTTTGATTAACGAGCTAGTCAAGTAGAGGCATACTAGGGACACTTTGTTTTGTCTATGTATTCACACATGTATCAAGTTTCCGGTTAATACAATTCTAGCATGAATAATAAAAATTTATCATGATATAAGGAAATATAAATAACATCTATATTATTGCCTCTAGGGCATATTTCCTTCAGAAAGTACTGTATATAAAACCTATACAAATACAGCGACAATAAGCTGCATTTTTTAGCAGTAGCGCTTTTCAGAAGAAACGCTACTGCTACTTACTTTATTAGCAGCGCTTTTCATAAACAAGTGCTACTACTAACTAGGTATAGCAGTAGCGCTGGAGAACCAGCGCTACTACTACGAGCTAGCTGTAGCGCCTTACTAGTAGTGCTTGTACAAGCGCTACTAGTAGCTCTAAAACAAGCGCTACTACTAGGGCCCTAGTAGTGAGTGGATGTAATATGCCGTAATTTCTTTAAGCTTTATTCTTGGTCGGGATGTTGTAATTTAGGCCGGAAGCTTCAATGGATCTCAATGTTGTCGATCTTCAGGGCGGCTCGTAACTCGCTATATATGGGCCAAAAACGTGGGCCTATAATCATCTTGGGCCATTAGCAGGTCTAAGCGTATAGTAGTGTTCCGCCTTTAACAGGTCGAGTAAAGTTCTGGCCATCTAGGCCAGAGAATGCCATGGGATTTTAACAGGCTAAAAACTAGACTGGGCTAGCGTTGAGACGAAAAATTCACGGTCCAATACAGGCCGAAACTGCCTTAGGCCCATGTTTGGCCCAAATAGAACGAGCCGTTAACAGACCAAAATATATCTCGGGCCATGTTTGGCCCAATAAAATTATGGGCTTTAAGCAGGCCGGTATCAGCGCGGGTCGTAGGCCCAATAGTGTCACAGGCCATTAACAGATGGGTTGTAAGCAGGCCGGATTCAACGCGGCTGTAATTAGGCCCAACTGTTACACGGGCCATTAACAGGCTGATAGGCCAGTTGGGCTAAAATTTATCCACGAAGACTACGGGTCGTTAAGAGGCCTAAAGTTACTTCGGACAAGAAATAACCTAGTTTCTACATGGGCCGTTAAATGGCCTAAAGTGAAACCAGGCCGATAACAGCCCAGATGCACCACGGGCCGCTAACAGGCTGAAACTATTATCAGGCCGAACTGGTAAACGGGCATTTAACAGGCTGAAATACAAACCCGGCTTAGAATGGGCCCAAAAGAACAGTGGCCTGTTAATGGGCCTGATCTGATATGGGCCGTAACTTAGCCCAAAACACGACAGGTTGCGAGCAAGACTAATCTGATATGGGCCTTAATTTGACCCAAAACATGGCAAGCTGTTAATGGGCTAGCCCACTAGTGTCTGAAAAATATTGTGGGCCTTTAGCTGGGCCAACCTTTTTACCTTAAATGGGCCGTTGTTGGGCTGTGCCATGTGTCGACATATCATAGGCGTCTTCCGTTCATTGTAGGGATGACATCTGTCCCAACGATGAGCTGACACGTGGATCATCCGGCGAATGAGAATTTTACATGTGGAAAATCCCCATTGGTTGGGGCTATTAACGGGTTATCGGATCCAAACCGGAACCCGATAGCTTAACGGTGACCCGTTACGGTGGATGCCACATGTCGGTTACCCTTGACGAAAACACTTCCATGATGCACCATTTATCGTCATGGAAGTGGACACTTCCGTGATTATAATTTTGGTATTGTCATGGAACACTTCTACGACAGCACATGTATGACTATCTTGATTCTGTCATACAATCATCATGGATGTACATGCATGACAGAAAACGTGACCTACTATGACAAACATGTATCATCACGGAAGTGTATTTTTTTTGTAGTGCTAGCATCGCACATAATTTCAAAAGGCAGGTTCCAATCAGGTGGTTGAACAATAGGTGCAGAAGTCAAGGCTTTCTTAAGTGTTTCAAAGGCTTCTACACAATCATCATCAAAAACAAATGGAACATCCTTTTGTAAAAGATTAGCAAGAGGCCTGGAAATTTTAGAGAAGTCTTTAATAAACCTCCTATGGAAACCAGCATGACCAAGGAAACTACAAATACCTTTGATATCTCTAGGACATGGCATTTTCTCAATTGCATCAACTTTGGCTTTATCCACTTCAATACCTCGTTCAGAAATTTTATGACCCAAGACAATACCCTCATTAACCATAAAGTGGCACTTCTCCCAATTCAAGACAAGATTAGTTTGCTCACATCTCTGAAAAACTCGGTCAAGGTTGCTCAAGCAATCATCAAAAGAAGTTCCGTAAACGCAAAAATCATCCATGAAAACCTCAACAATCTTTTCACAAAAATCAGAGAATATAGCAGTCATACATCTTTGAAAGGTAGCAGGTGCATTGCATAAACCAAAAGGCATGCGTCTATAAGCATAAGTTCCAAAGGGCAAGTAAAGATGGTTTTCTCTTGATCAGGTTGTGAAACATGTATTTGAGAAAAAAAACAAAATATCCATCAAGGAAGCAAAAATGTGTGTGCTTAGACAATGTTTCCAACATTTGATCAATAAAAGGTAGAGGGTAATGATCTTTTCTAGTTTCTTTATTTAGTTTTCTAAAAATCAATTACCATTATAAGCCAGTAACAATTCTTTGTGGGATAAGTTCATTTTTATCCTTAGGAACAACAGTGATACCTCCTTTCTTAGGGACACAATGAACGGGACTTACCCATCTACTATCAGCTATGGGATATATTATAACTACTTCCAAAAGCTTTAGTATTTCAATTCTTACCACTTCTTTCATCTTGGGATTCAAACGTCGTTGATGATCAACGACGGGTTTGGCATCAGGTTCCATATTAATCTTATGCTCACATAGAGTGGGACTAATGCCCTTAAGATCATCAAGAGTATATCCAATAGTAGCACGGTGCTTCTTCAGAATTTTCAATAATCTTTCTTATTCATGTTCTGAAAGGTTAGCACTTAACATGATATATCTCTTTCTCATCAAGATAAGCATATTTCAAAGTGTCAGGCAATTGTTTTAATTCAAACACAGGATCACCTTTAGGTGGAGGGGGACCTCCAAGAGTTTCAATAGGCAAATTATTTTTGAGCAAAGGTTGTTGTTCAAAGAAAATTTTATCTATTTCATTCCTTTCATGCAAATGCATATCATTTTCATGGTCTAGTAAATCTTGTTCTAGTGGATCAGTAGGAGGCACGACAATAGAAGCAAGACCAATTATTTCATCTTTACTTGGTAATTCTCTCTTATGAGATTGTCTATTAAACTTGGAAAATTAAATTCATGAGACTCATCACCAAAGCGAACACTGACAATTTGTTTATGACAATTTGTAGTAGCATTGGTAGTGTTCAAGATAGGTCTAGCAAAGATAATGGGACAAAAGTCATCTTGTGGGGAACCAAGAACTAGAAAATCAGTAGGGTATTTTATTTTCCCACACAAGGCTTCAACATCTCTAACACTCCCAAGTGGTGTGATGGTGTCTCTATTAGCAAGTTTAATAGTAACATCTATGTCTTCTATTTCAGTGGATGCTATGTCATCCATAATTTTTTGGTATAAGGTAAAAGGAATAGCACTCACACGAGCACTAAATCACATAAGCCATGATAGCATGATCTCCTATTTTAACTGAGACAATAGGCATGCCAACAACAGGTCTATGTTTATCTTTTCGTTTGGGTTTGGCAATTCTAGCAGCTTCATCACATAAGTAAATAACATGCCCATCAATATTTTCCACCAGGAGATCTTTAACCATAGCAACACTAGGTTCTACTTTAATTTGTTCAGCGGGTTTAGGTGCTCTAATATTACGTTTGCGAACCATAGTTGAAACCTTAGCATGTTCCTTTATCCTAATAGGGGAAGGTGGTTTTTCAATATAAGCAGTAGGCACAACTGGGTCAACATTGTAAATAATAGTTTCATCTTTAACTATGTCTGGTTCTTTAATTTCTTCTTTAATTGGTGGGTGATTTTTAAACCACTTCTCTTTAGGGAGATCAACATGAGTAGCAAATGATTCAAAAAAAGAGGCTACTATCTCAGAGTCAAGACCATATTTAGTACTAAACTTCTGAAAACCATCGGTGCTCATAAAAGATTTAACACGATCAAACTTAAGCTTAATACCTGACTCTTTACCTTCATCGAGTTCCCAATCTTCAGAGTTGCATTTAAATCTTTCTAAAATATCCCACCTGAATTAAATAGACTTCTTCATAAAAGAACCAGTATAAGAAGTATCGAGCATGGATTGATCATCACGAGAAAGCCGAGCATAAAAATTCTAAATAGTCATTTCTCTTGAGAGCTCATGATTGGGGCATGAATATAACATTGACTTAAGCCTCCCCCAAGCTAGAACGATACTTTATCCTTCATGAGGCCAAAAATTATATATATAATTCCGATCATGATGAATTAGATGCATAGGAGTTTTTTTGGTGAAATTCCATTTTCAATCGGTTCCAGTTCCAAGATCCAGTATCATCGCATAGCCTATACCATGTGTAGGATCGAAAGTATGTCTAGAGGGGGGTGATTAGACTACTTGACCAAATAAAAATCTAGCCTTTTCCCAATTTTAGTCCTTGGCAGATTTTTAGCAACTTGGAACAAGTCAAGCAATCTTAACACAATTCAAGCAAGCATGCAAAGAGTATATGAGCAGCGGAAAGTAAAGCATGCAACTTGCAAGAATGTAAAGGGAAGGGTTTGGAGGATTCAAACGCAATTGGAGACACGGATGTTTTGTCGTGGTTCTGATAGGTGGTGCTATCGTACATCCACGTTGATGGAGACTTCAACCCACGAAGGGTAACGGTTGCGCGAGTCCACGGAGGGCTCCACCCACGAAGGGTCCACGAAGAAGCAACCTTGTATATCCCACCATGGCCGTCGCCCATGAAGAACTTGCCTCACTAGCGGTAGATCTTCACGAAGTAGGCGATCTCCTTGCCCTTACAAACTCCTTGGTTCAACTCCACAATCTTGTCGGAGGCTCCCAAGTGACACCTAGCCAATCTAGGAGACACCACTCTCCAAGAAGTAACAAATGGTGTGTTGATGATGAACTCCTTGCTCTTGTGCTTCAAATGATAGTCTCCCCAACACTCAACTCTCTCTCTCACAGGATTTGGATTGGGTGGAAAGAAGATTTGAGTGGAAAGCAACTTGGGGAAGGCTAGAGATCAAGATTCATATGGTAGGAATGAAATATCTTGGCCTCAACACAAGTGTAGGTGGTTCTCTCTCAGAAAGTGTAAGTTGGAAGTGTAAGTTCTTTCTGATGGCTCTCTCCACGGATGAAGAGGAGGTGGAGGGGTATATATAGCCTCCACACAAAATCTAACTGTTACAAACAACTTGCCAAACTCGGTGGGACCGAATTGATAAACTCGGTCGGACCGATTCAACAAATCTAGTGACCGTTAGGATTTTCGGTGGGACCGACATGCAACTCGGTAGGACCGATATGGTTAGAGTTAGGGCATAACATAATCTCGGTGTGATCGATTACACAAACTCGGTGAGACCGATTTTGGTAATAAGCTAACCAGAGAGTTGGTCAGGTAAACTCGGTGGGACCGATTCGCTCACTTCGGTGAGACCGAAATGTTACAAAAGGGAAACATAGAGTTTACATTGCAATCTCGGTGGGACCGATCGCTCATCTCGGTAGGACCAAAACCAAAACGTTATGAAGGGAAATAGAGAGATTACAACCCCATCTCAGTGAGACCGAGATCCCTACCGGTGAGACCGATTTGCCTAGGGTTTGTGGCAGTGGCTATGACATCTGAACTCGGTGGCGCCGGATAGAAAGAATCGGTGGGGCCGAGTTTGACTTTGGGTTTAGGTCAAATGTGGATGTGAGAAAGTAGTTGAGGGTTTTGGAGCATATCACTAAGCATTTTGAGCAAGAGCCTCATTAAGCAACACCTCATCCCTCCTTGATAGTAGTGGCTTTTCCCATAGAATCAATGTGATCTTGGATCACTAAAATAGAAAATGTAGAGTCTTGAACTTGGAGCTTGAGCCAATCCTTTTATCCTTAGTATTTTGAGGGGTCCACTTTTCTCATCCATTCCATGCCAATCATTGAGCTTTCCTGAAATATTAATCTTGGAATAGTATTAGCCCAATGAGCTATATGTTGTTAGGAATTACCAAAACCACCTAGGGATAGTTGCACTTTCAATCTCCCCCTTTTTGGTAATTGATGACAACATATAGATCAAAGCTTCGACAAATGATAATAAGAGTGAAAAACATTCTCGCTTTGAGAAGTATGTGAAAAGCAAGAGCTCCCCCTAAATTTGTGCATAGTTTAAGATTTTCTTTGGACTGCAAATGCACAAAGAGTTAGGATCATGGGTTACTCTTCCATGTCACATACATCTTGGTGGAGCGCTCAAAATGATAATAATTAAATACATGCACTCATCACCAAGCAAAGTGAGTGATCATATGGAATATAAAAGGATAATGTCATCCAACAAGCATTAAGGTAGTATATGATCAAACACATGATCATCCAAGTATCACACACAAGTATAAAGTATCTCAAGCAAGCGAATGACAAAGTTCAACCACCAAAGAGAAACGCAAGAGAGAACAAAAGCAACACTCTCTCTTGAAGCCTATGATCTATACATTTTTTCACCCCCTTTGGCAACAAGTTACCAAAAAGTTCATAAAAATGCATAGTGCTAGATCGACACTCAGGCTTGGTCTTCAGGTGGTGGTGTAGACAGAACTCCAAGAACGAAGGCATCAGTCGATGTAGATGGTGCTAGAGGAGTAGATGCTGGAGCTGGTGGCACTGAAGCTGTAGCTGGTGTAGATGAAGTTGCTCTGGTGTCTGTGACAGGCATAGCAGCAGACCTCTGACCTCTGGGCACTCTAGCAAAAGCATCAGTGGTTGTCTTGCCCTTCTTCTCCTGCACTTCCTCCTGAAGTTGCTCAACAACCGACTGTATCTCAGTGACCTTCACATCTAAGTCATAGAACTTCTGCTCCATGATCCTCTCCAGACTCTCCTGGTTTTGAGTCAGGGTGGCCAGTCCCTTCTCAATCCTCAGAGTGGAGGCAATCAAGTAGCCAAGCTGATCTTGCTTGCTCTTCAGAAGATATTGAGATGCCTCATCCATGGTTGGCATCTTTGTAGCCTTTTCAGTCTTTGCTTTCTCCCTCTTTGCTTGTGCTTGCACAAAAGATGGTTCATTTTCATTCATCACCATTGTGTTATCCTCGAAGTCTGGGTAGATGGGCAGGTGCTCCTTGTCTAGAAGATATGTGCCAGTGCCCATCTTGGAGTTGATCAGCTCCTGAATATGAGGGGCATACCCACAACTCCTCTTCTGATCTGCTATTGTCCTCTTTATGGTTTCCACAATGAGGCTCATGACCTTGAATTTCTGTGGAACATCAAAAATGTGCAGCAAGTTGATGGAGTGACCTCTGATCATCCTATGATCACCTGACTTGGGCAGAAGAGTGTTCCTGAGGATTCAGTTGATAGTGGGCAGGCCTGACAGCAAGTGTTTCACAGATCCAAAACGGTGAGTCTCAAGATCTTCATCAGGAATCTCCTTGTACATGCTGGCCATGGAGTTGTGATCCTTCTTCTTCTCTGCATATATGTCCAAGTCATCCTCATGTTCTTCAGGAGCATTTATAAGCTTGGCCCATTCTTCAACTGTAGATTGGTACCTAGTACCCTCAGACATCCATACTATCCTTCCATCTGGATAGAAGTGGGAAGTGGAGTAAAATTGCATGATTAACTCATCGTTCCACTTGGTGAGCTTTTGAGCAACAAACTCATCAACTCCACAAGCCTTGAAACTGTCAAGCACTCCAGGGAAGTAATCCGCATTATCCTTTATAAATTCCCAGTCAACCCATCTCATATCACACACAATGGGCTTTTTGTCGACCAAAACTGTCTCATAGAAGTCCTGTTGTTCCTTAGTGTGAAATTTGTAGTCCACAGCAGTCTTCCTCCTGATAGCATATGGATCATACTGTCTCCATAGTCTCAATCATGCATCCTTCCTGTCTTTCATGTTCTCTGCAACTGGGTGAGCATCATTGTGATCTGGAATTTCTGGCTTCAGCTTCCTCAAGACATGTGTCTCGTCATCTTCTTCTTCCATTGCAGCTTCAGGCACTGGGGCCTTGTTCTTCTCTGCTGCTGGGATGTTCCTGGTGCTCCTCTTGGGTTTCTGAGCTGGAGTAGCAGCTTTGGGAGCAGCTTTGGGCTTAGATGGAGCAACCCCTGATTTTATAGCATCTCCCATCAGCTTCTGAGTCTTAGGTGCTGGTGCAGCATCCTCTTCCTCTTCTTCTTCAGAGTCTCTCATCATAGAAGACTTGCCCAAAATTCTGGCAGTGGTCTTCTTGACCCTCTCTTTCCTTTTCTTCCCTTTTTCAGCTTCTTCAGCAGCTGATTTTGAAGCTTCAGCAGTTGATTTTCTGACTTTTGACATTGGTTGTCTTCTTGTTGGCATTTTGGTCTTCAGACCTGGCTTGGCTGCAACAGCTGTGCTATATTCTTTCTTCAGCACTTTCTTCTTTGATGTGGCTTCTTCCTCATCAGCCACATAGTCCTCATCCTCTGATTCTGAGGTTCTTTTCTTGCTGGCCCTAGTGGCAGCCTTTGGCAAGTTGCTTGGAGTGCTCCTGCTGCCTTCATCATAGCTGCTAGAGGGACTAGTTCCCTCACTCCAGTGAGCCTGCCCCTCAGACTTGTTCTAACTGTCACTCTGATCTGACATGATGCAAGCGCTGACAGCTGACCCTGTGAATAGATTATAGATGAGGTAGAGTGGATGAGCATCACAAAGTGTAGAGGTTTTTGCAAAAGAATGAGTCAAAAACTTAGTTTTAGTTTTCCACAGAAAGCATTTCGGATCTACCGATTTGAAATCTCGGTGATACCGAAGCAGCTGTTGGAACCTAAACTGGTGAACTCGGTCAGACCGAGTCACAGTTCGGTGGCACCGAGACTGCTAGGGTTTCACAGAAACTTGAACTCGGTCACACCGATTTGCAATTCTCGGTCAGACCGAGAATCACATGTGCAATGGCCTGAGCCAAATCGGTGGAACCAATTTCATCAACTCGGTCGGTCCGAGATGGTTTCGGCGGAAACCTAACCCTAAATTTTCAATCCACAACTAAACTATGGAGTGTTTTCATTGGATAGAGTGATCTCAATCATGGCAAGATTCATGGCAAAACGATGTGCTAGGAATCAGAGGGGGAATAGCACAAAGATCAAGTCCATACCCTAGTGCAGCGATGGACTCGCTACAGCAGCAACGGCGGAGATGATCCCGTTGACGGCGGTGGACCAGCGACTGGAGGCGGCTGGCGACAAGGAAGCGATCCGGAGACCACGGAGTCAGAGCAGGCTGAGCGCGGGCGAAGAGGTTCAGAAAGTTTTCCAAATTTTTGCCCGTGGGTATATATAGCCTGACCCTGTCGGTGTGACCGAGTGGAACAACTCGGTGGCACCGAGATGCATAACTACAAGCAGTTACTGCAACTCGATGTGACCAAAAAGTTCAAAACGGTTGCACCGAGATTGAAAACCTAGATCGACTTAGTGATCTCGGTATGACCGAAATGGATGAATCGGTCAGACCGAAACACACAAAGAAGTTTTGGAAGTTTAAGTCTATGACGAATCGGGGACTCCGAGTGCTCCTCACACAGAGGGGTTCGAATCTGACTTGATCAAACTTTGTGATGCAGCATGAATAGAGTTTGAGACGAGAAGAGCATAGATAGCTAGAGAAGGTTCTTAGGCATTCTTGTCCATCCACTTGGCAAGAGAAAAAGAAACCAATCAATCAAAACAACAAGTGGATGTCCTCGAATGAGTAAATTATGCAACCAACATGCTCACACAATAAAATGGCAAATGAAATATGTGGCAAAGCATGCACAACCAAATCTAGCATCTATCAAGCAATTGGCGATGACTAGGTCATCTATATATGAGTATATTGACTTAGGAGTCAAATGAGAACATTTGATCATAGGTCATACTCATCGTTTAAGCACAAGTGGGGTTACCACTTTTACATAAAGCATTGTTGTGTTCACATCATTAGAGTTGCTTTAGCTCAATTCTTAGAGTAAAGCTCCCCCTAGATGTGAGATCCCCCCTAAGAGGGATGAACTAACCTTGGGTTTTGTCGATGATGACTTCATGTAGGTGTTGAAGATGTGGATGCTCAATGTTTATGTAGATCATTTGAAGCAATCCTTTGGAGTGAGTTGCACTTTCAATACCTACACGGGTTAGTCCCACAAGGAACAAACAAGGATATCCATAGACATAGAGTGATGCACACACAAAATGATGTCTATGAAAGCATTAGGTTACCTTGTCCCTTGCCTTACCAACAAGAGGGTTTGTGACTCCTTGAACTAGTGCAAGATGTGGAGGTTGATTTCACTTGTTCTTGCCGAAATGATAAGAGTGAAGTATATTGGCGGAGTCACCCTCAAGAACTCTCTAGTTCTTCTTCTTTTGGATCCACACCATCTTGATGGGAATCCTTGGAGTCGTAGTTGTACTTGATGAAGTAGAACTTGATGTAGTCTTGGGAACCCACTTGACCAAGGCCTTAGGTGCTTCTTCGAATGCATCAATTTCCTCTTGAAGCTTATCCTTGCCTTTTTGCTTGTGGTCTTGTGGTGGAAGATCATCTTGAGCTTGTGTTCCTTTGAAGGAAGTAGGATCATACTTCTCTTGTTGAGGAACAAACTTCGTCTTAGGGTATTGATCTTCTTCCCACTCAAATCCATTGGCATTGAACTTTCGTTCAAAACCAATACCTTGGTTCTTCCAGTGCCTTCCTTGCTTGCGTACAATTTCCTCGAATTGCTTACTCCCGGCAAGGCTCTTTTAAACACCTTTCTCTATAATTCCCTTCAATAAGCTATTTTCTTGCTCAAGTGTAACTTGGCTAAGAGAATCATTAGTGGAATCAAGAGAACTACTAGAAGCAACAATATTGGATTTAGCATGATTATTGTTACTACTAGAGAAAGAATCCTTCTTATTCTTGTTACTAGACTTGACTTGAGGCATGTAAGTGGATAAGAGTAAATGCTTGGCAATGTAAGAAGAACTTTTCTTGCGAAGATCATCATTGATTGCCTTTAAGAACTCATGCTCTTGCTCAAGGTTGAGCTTTTCAAAACGTAATTTCTCATGAGTCCTTAAAAGTTCTCGATGATCTCCTAAGATAGTTTCATGAGCTAACTTAAGAGTGTTTAGTTCTTTAGTTAGAGACTCAATCTTCTCCTTATCATTGTCATTCGTTTTATGTTGATTAGCATGATTAATTGACGTTTCATCATAGTATTCATCACTAGAGTTGTCAACAAGTAAATCATCATCACCTAACAAGTCATCTTCATCGCTATTGAAATCAACATACTCGGGGTGTGATACCTTTGGACCTTTGGCCATGAAGCATCTTCCAATTCCTTCATTTGGTGAATCAAATATGTCGTAGGAGTCGGTTGACACAAGTGCTAGACCGGCAACACCTTCATCTTGAGTGTATTCGGAGTCGGAGTGATAGCTTATCTCGGAATGATTGTCGGAGTCGGAGCAGGATACCCATTCACCAACATGAGCTTGATGTCTTCGTTTTGTGTAGCTCGTTGATGACTTGTCCTTCCTTTCCGAATCCTTGCTTCTCCGTGAGGGTCTTCGTTCATAACGATCATCCCTACTCCTTCTCTCCCTTGATGGTAATTCTTCTCTTCTACTTCTTCTTTTTGGAGAATCTTCTCTTCTCTTGTAGGGTGTCGTACACTCATTGGAGTAGTGTCCAGGTCTTCCATAATTGTAGCAATTGCGCTCACGACTAGAAGATCTTTTGTCATTGTAGGACCTTGACTTGGAACTTCTTTCTTTGCTTCTACTCTTGTAGAACTTGTTGAAGTTCTTCACCATTAAGCTCAATTCTTCATTGAAGTTTTGTTTCTCACTTGAAGATGTGGGAGTATCACATGAGGCTTTGTAAGCACCACTTGACTTGTTGTGAAGCTCTTCCTTATCCTTGAGTGACATCTCATGAGCAACAATTCTTCCAATGACTTCCGTAGGCTTGAGATCTTTGTAATTGGGCATCATTTGGATCAATGTGCATACGGTATCATATTTTCCATCCAAGGCTCTTAGGATCTTCTTGATGATGAATTTGTCGGTCATCTCTTCACTTCCTAAGCCGGCAATCTCATTTGTGATGAGAGCAAGCCTAGAGTACATTTCCGCGACACCTTCCACATCCTTCATTTTGAACTTGTCAAGTTGACTTTGAAGCACATCCAATTTTAATTCCTTGACGGAGTCGGTACCTTCATGCATATCAATCAAAGTATCCCAAATTTCCTTTGCATTCTCAAGACGGCTGATTTTGTTGAATTCTTCGGGGCACAATCCGTTGAATAGGATATCACAAGCTTGAGCATTGTACTGCAGCATCTTCAACTCTTCCGCGGTAGCTTCACGGTTTGGTTCTCTCCCATCAAAAGAGTCACCTTGCAAGCCAAAAAACACAATAGCCCAAACGGCGGGGTTATGTCCAAGAATATGCATTTTCATCTTATGCTTCCAACTAGCAAAATTAGTACCATCAAAGTAAGGACCTCTACGGTGGTAATTTCCCTCGCTAGACGCCATACTCTCCTAGATTGTGAAACCAAGGCTATGACCACCAAAGGCTATGGAAATCAAAGCAAATGGAGACCAAAGCTCTGATACCACTTGTAGGATCGAAAGTATGTCTAGAGGGGGGTGATTAGACTACTTAACCAAATAAAAATCTAGCCTTTTCCCAATTTTAGTCCTTGGCATATTTTTAGCAACTTGGAACAAGTCAAGCAATCTTAACACAATTCAAGCAAGCATGCAAAGAGTATATGAGCAGCGGAAAGTAAAGCATGCAACTTGCAAGAATGTAAAGGCAAGGGTTTGGAGGATTCAAACACAATTGGAGACACGGATGTTTTGTCGTGGTTCCGATAGATGGTGCTATCGTACATCCACGTTGATGGAGACTTCAACCCACGAAGGGTAACAGTTGCGCGAGTCCATGGAGGGCTCCACCCACGAAGGGTCCACGAAGAAGCAACCTTGTCTATCCCACCATGGCCGTCGCCCACGAAGGACTTGCCTCACTAGCGGTAGATCTTCACGAAGTAGGCGATCTCCTTGCCCTTACAAACTCCTTGGTTCAACTCCACAATCTTGTCGGAGGCTCCCAAGTGACACCTAGCCAATCTAGGAGACACCACTCTCCAAAAAGTAACAAATGGTGTGTTGATGATGAACTCCTTGCTCTTGTGCTTCAAATGATAGTCTCCCCAACACTCAACTCTCTCTCACAGGATTTGGATTGGGTGGAAAGAAGATTTGAGTGGAAAGAAACTTGGGGAAGGCTAGAGATCAAGATTCATATGGTAGGAATGAAATATCTTGGCCTCAACACAAGTGTAGGTGGTTCTCTCTCAGAAAGTGTAAGTTCTTTCTGATGGCTCTCTCCACGGATGAAGAGGAGGTGGAGGGGTATATATAGCCTCCACACAAAATCTAACCGTTACACACAACTTGCCAAACTCGGTGGGACCGAATTGATAAACTCGGTCGGACCGATTCAGCAAATCTAGTGACCGTTAGGATTTTCAGTGGGACCGACATGCAACTCGGTAGGACCGATATGGTTAGGGTTAGGGCATAACGTAATCTCGGTGTGAGTGATTACACAAACTCGGTGAGACCGATTTTGGTAATAAGCTAACCAGAGAGTTGGTCAGGTAAACTCGGTGGGACCGATTCGCTCACTTCGGTGAGACCGAAATGTTACAAAAGGGAAACAGAGAGTTTACATTGCAATCTCGGTGGGACCGATCACTCATCTCGGTAGGACCAAAACGTTACAAAGGGAAACAGAGAGATTACAACCCCATCTCGGTGAGACCGAGATCCCTATCGGTGAGACTGATTTGCCTAGGGTTTGTGGCAGTGGCTATGACATCTGAACTCGGTGGCGCCGGATAGAAAGAATCGGTGGGGCTGAGTTTGACTTTGGGTTTAGGTCAAATGTGGATGTGGGAAAGTAGTTGAGGGTTTTGGAGCATATCACTAAGCATTTTGAGCAAGAGCCTCATTAAGCAACACCTCATCCCTCCTTGATAGTAGTGGCTTTTCCTATAGAATCAATGTGATCTTGGATCACTAAAATAGAAAATGTAGAGTCTTGAACTTGGAGCTTGAGCCAATCCTTTTATCCTTAGTATTTTGAGGGGTCCACTTTTCTCATCCATGCCATGCCAGTCATTGAGCTTTCCTGAAATATTAATCTTGGAATAGTATTAGCCCAATGAGCTATATGTTGTTAGGAATTACCAAAACCACCTAGGGATAGTTATACTTTCACCATGTCAATGATTTTCCCTTCAAAGATAAAGGGAAAACCTTCTTCTTAGCTTCATCCCCGGGCAAACCTGCAAGCTTAAATGATCCATAAATTTTATCCACATAGATCAAGTGCATATTAGGATGTTCAGTCCCATCTCCTGCATAAGGATTAGCTAGTAGTTGTTCTATCATACTCGAAGGAATTTCATAACCAATATTTTCAGTAGGTGCAGTAGGTTGAGGAGCAACTAATTGTGGTTCCGGTCGAGGTGAAGATACCCTGAACAAACCCCTCAAAGGATTGTTTTCCATAGTAGCAAGTGACAATAAATTTTTAGCACGTAGTATACATTTTTCCTTACCGATTTCCACTTACCAAGAGCACTTCACTCCCCGGCAACGGCGCCAGAAAAGAGCCTTGATCACCTACAAGTATAGGGGATCAATCGTAGTCCTTTCGATAAGTAAGAGTGTCGAACCCAACGAGGAGCAGAAGGAAATGACAAGTGGTTTTCAGCAAGGTAATGTTTGCAAGCACTAAAATTGTTGGTAACATGTTGTTTGATAGCAACATAATTTGTAACGGGCAAGTAATGATAACGGTAAATAAAGTGCAGCAATGTAGCCCAATCATTGTGTGGCAAAGGACATGCGAAAACAGTCTCTTATGATAAGCAAAGCGTTCTTGAGGGTACACAGGAATTTCACCATGTCACTTTCATCATGTTGATTTAATTCGTGTTCGCTACTTTGATAATCTGATATGTGGGTGGACCGGTGCTTAGGTGTTGTTCTTACTTGAACAAACCTCCTACTTATGATTAACCCCCTTGCAAGCATCCACAACTACGAGAAAAGTATTAAGATAAAATCTAACCATAGCATTAAACTTTTGGATCCAAATCGTTCCCTTACGAAGTAGCGAATAAACTAGGGTTTAAACTTCTATCACTCTAGCAACTCATCCTCTAATAACTACTCCACAATGCATTCCCTTAGGCCCAAATATGGTGAAGTGCCATGTAGTTGGCGTTCACATGACACCACTAAGGGAATCACAATATACATACCATCAAAATATCGAACACATATCAAGTTCACATGATTACTTGCAACATGACTTCTCCCGTGACCTCAAGAACAAAAGTAACTACTCACAATGATAATCCTACGCAAGATCAGAGGGGTATTAAATAGCATAATGGATCTGAACATATAATTTTCCATCGAATAAACCATATAGTAATCAACTACTTGCTTGATGTAATCAACACTACTAGTCACCCACAAGCACCAGTCTAAGGTTCTAGTACAAAGATTGAACAGAAGAGATGAACTAGGGTTTGAGAGGAGATGGTGTTGTTGAAGATGTTGATGGAGATTGCCCTCCCAAAGATGGGAGAGTTGGTGGTGATGACGATGACGATGATTTCCCCCTCTGGGAGGGAAGTTCCCCCGGCGGAATCGCTCCGCCGGAGGGCAAAACTGCTCCTGCCCAAGTTCCACCTCAAGACGGTGGCACTTCGTCCCGAAAGTTCCCTCCTAATTTTTTCTATGTCAAAATGACCTATATACCAGAAGATGGGCACCGGAGGTGGGCCGAGGAGGGCACAACCCACCAGGGCGCGCTTGGGGTCCTGGCGCGCCCAGGTGGATTCACTACTGCAGGATGCTGCTAACGCGACACTATGATCAGAGACCCTTCGACGAAACTGTGTGCGATACCATAATCGCAAACGGTGGTGTAAAAAACCATCAAAAATGTGCAAAATGTTTGCGATGGAGGATGCACCAAACACGGTTCAGGGTTTAGTTGTGTGTGTGCGATGCAGGGCATACGGTTCAGCTCAATCAACTGTTTGCGATAAGGAGGAACAAAAGAAACGGGCAGACAGATGAAGGTGTGTGCGATGTACGGCATACGGTTCACTCGGACGAACTATTTGTGATTAGGCAACACAAAAGAAATGGTCAGCCAGATCAAGGTGTGTGCGATGTACAACATATGGTTCGCTCGGATGAACTGTTTGCGTTGAGACATGGGAACAGAAATAGTTCAACTTAACAAGATGTGTGTGATATGTGGCAAACAGGTCTGTAATAAAAAAATGTGTGCGAAGACCGATAATAAGACAGACGATTGCTTCTAATGAGACGTATGTGATATGCTCTGTCTACACAACATCTATTGGCCATTGGGGGACGGGCGGTCATGCGGATACGCCATAATGACACGAAGAGGCATCGTATATCAGCAAGGACTAGTTGTTCCACCAGTAGCTCATGTAAGAGAACTCTCAAGTTAAGTGTGCTCAGGCTGGAGCAGCCATCAGATGGGTGACTGGATGGGAAGTTGTCTTGATGTTAAATTAACTGATAGGATGGGTCATTTTGGTCAAATGACTGAAATGACCCATTCCCTCAGCTAATTTAACCTCGAGGTCCTTGTTTTTTATTTTTATTTTATTTTTTAACATATGTTAAAGAAGGTCTACCGCATTACTTGGCATACAGTTGATCCATCTGGCCTGTTTGTGATGGAATAAGCCGTGTGTGTTGTGGGCAAATGCTTGCTAGCGTACAACCATTTGCGATTGATGAATTCATCACCGACGGGTTCCCTAGTGTGGTCTGTGTTCATATGATCATCATCTACTTCTTGTGCTAGCTTGATGTTCCTTCCATGCTAAGTTTCCATTAATTGATGGCGTTTTATGAACACGCCACCGTTTCCCGCCATTTCCCCACCTGTTTCCCGCCACCCACCGATATTTCGCATAAACCTAGGCGGCGCGTGACGCACGAAGGCGACAAGCACAGCCTGTAGCACATCCACCTTTTCCAAGCATGCCAACCCACCAAAGCGCCGCCTCTGCCATCAACCTCGTCAACGAGGAAAACAAGCAGGCGCCACGGCCCGTCGAGGCCGAGGCGCTCCCCGGCAACGTGATGGACGACGACGTGATGCGCGTCATCGCCAGGGTTGAGCAGACCTTTGGCTCATGGCACTTGAGCGCCGCGGATCAAGATAGCCATGTCAGCACCGATAGGCTGCAGCTCGCGCACAACATGATCGATGGCGCGCCATAGATCAAGCTAGACGCGTCCGCGCCGATAGGATGCGGCTCGCCACACGGCGAGACCGTTGGAGCGCCGCAGAGCGAGAGGCGCAGCGTGCCGCACAGTAAGAGCGGATCCATCTGCGCTTTCCTGTTGTCGACACGGTGTCGCAGCTGGGTACACGTCACGTCAGTACCCCCATTCCTCGCCAGGAGTGGGCAGAGGCCATCAGCGCCGTACTTCCACCAGAGGCCGACCGCGCCGTACTTGCACCAGACGCCTACCGCGCCGTTCGCATGGGTGCCGCCGTTTTCCTTGTCCGCGGCCCGCTGGATGACAACGCGCTGGTTCGTAGGCTCGACCGCCTCCTTGGCCCAGGAGTCCACCTGGGCGCAGTAGAGGAACATGGTCGTTGCATCCTCGAGCTGGTGATCTCCGATGAAATAGCCAACTTGGAGCTCGAGATCGCCCTCCAGATGTACCGCGAGCGTGTCGACCGCTTGGACGAACGCCTGCACGAGTTCAGGCAGAGCCAAGAGCTACCCTAGGCAAGGGTTGTTGGTCATGGTCTCATGCACGCATTTTATTTTGTTGAGTCGTTTTGACGTGGATAGCTATGTATTCACAGCCATCATAGTATTGCTCTATTTATCCCTCTGTTTCAATGTGTGTACTCTGTTTTCCGTTCTTATATGTTCTATTTCAATGTGTGTATATACGCTTTCCATTCTGTATATGTGGATGATAATAGCTAGATTCAAATTAGTATACAAAAACAGATAGAAAATGGAATTCATAATATATATATATTAATTGTTCATTAGTTCATCACAGAATATATATATATATATATAATATCATCACATATACGTGATGATACTTAACTACTAGGTACAATGCATAAAATTGAAAACGAACAATACTAAAACTAATAATCCCTCCTGGGGCCAGTATTCCAGCAGCCCCTCGCCAGCAGCTCCCTGGTGCGCGGCGTCTTCCCAGTGCGGAGGCAGTACTCCGCCTCCTCCGCCTCGCAACGCTTGACGTACCGATCTGCCTCTTGCTGGCGAACGCGCATGAACGATCTTGCCATTTTGTTGGGCGCCCACCGGAGCTCCTCATCGATGGCACGCTGGAGCTTATCGGCCCACCTCCACGCAGCGACGAGGCGCCCATCGCCTATGACCTTTCTCGCGAAGTACCCGTCTTCGTACACCTCCTTGCCACGACGACGCGCCCGCCCTCAAAGCTCTGCCGCCTCCTTTTCCAGGCGGCATCACGGGCTTCACAGGCCGCCTGGTACCTGGCTTCCTCATCCGCCATCTCCTTCTTGAACGCCACTTGCCTGGCTTTCTCAGCCGGCGGCAGCGACTTCCACAGACAAAGATTGTATTGGCCCCAAAACCAATCCAAAGTTGGGGGGTGCGGCGCAACCTCGTCAGGCGACGCGTAGGGGTCCTCGTCGCTGCTATTCGAGTGAGCGTCCTCGGGGGGCGGCAACTCCTCGTCGGCGCGTGGGCAGACCGGCGGCGCCATGGCAGAGATTTGTAAGAGAGAGAGAGAGAGAGAGAGAGAGAGAGAGAGAGAGAGAGAGAGACGGCGAGCGAGCGGAGGATGTAGATGAGAATGCAGGCAGGACGACGTGAGCAAGGGAGTATTTATTGGCGGCCGGAATCTAGATCGACAGGGACAATACACACCCCGGTCACCAAAAATTATGAATACTGTAGTTTGAATTACACACGATTCCCGTAGCAAAATCCGTGTGTGAACATAATAGCTGACAGTTTCTGATGTCTACTACGCAACCTTCTTCTTGTAGATGTTGTTGGGCCTCAAAGTGCAGAGGTTTGTAGGACAGTAGCAAATTTCCCTCAAGTTGATGACCTAAGGTTTATCAATCCGTGGGAGGCGTAGGATGAAGATGGTCTCTCTCAAGCAACCCTGCAACCAAATAAAAAAGAGTCTCTTGTATCCCCAACACTCCCAATACAATGGTAAATTGTATAGGTGCACTAGTTCGGCGAAGAGATGGTGATACAAGTGCAATATGGATAGTAGATAAAGGTTTTTGTAATCTGAATTTATAAAAACAGCAAGGTAAATAATAATAAAAGTGAGCACGAACGGTATTGCAATGCTTGTAAACAAGGCCTAAGGTTCGTACTTTCACTAGTGCAAGTTCTCTCAACAATAATAACATAATTGGATCATATAACTATCCCTCAACATGCAACAAAAAGTCACTCCAAAGTCACTAATAGCGGAGAACAAACAAAGAAATTATTGTGGGGTACGAAACCACCTCAAAGTTATTCTTTCTGATCGATCTATTCAAGAGTCCGTAGTAAAATAACACGAAGCTATCCTTTCTGTTCGATCTATCATAGAGTTCGTACTAGAATAACACCTTAAGACACATATCAACCAAAACCCTAACGTCACCAAGATACTCCAGTGTCACCTCGAGTATCCGTGGGTATGATTGTATGATATGCATCACACAATCTCAGATTCATATTCAACCAACACAAAGAACTTCAAAGAATGCCCCAAAGTTTCTACCGGAGAGTCAAGACGAAAACGTGTGCCAACCCCTATGCATAAGTTCACAAGGTCACTGAACCCGCAAGTTGATCACCAAAACATACATCAAGTAGATCATGTGAATATCCCATTGTCACCACAGATAAGCACATGCAAGACATACATCAAGTGTTCTCAAATCCTTCAAGACTCACTCTGATAAGATAACTTCAAAGGGAAAACTCAATCCATTACAAGAGAGTAGAGGGGGAGAAACATCATAAGATCCCTATAATAGCAAAGCTCGCGATACATCAAGATCGTGCCGAATCAAGAACACGAGAGAGAGAGAGAGAGAGAGAGAGAGAGAGAGAGAGAGAGATAGATCAAACACATAGCTATTGGTACATACCCTTAGCCCCGAGGGTGAACTACTCCCTCCTCGTCATGGAGAGCGCTAGGATGATGAAGATGGCCACCGGTGAGGGATCACCCCTCCAGCAGGGTGCCGGAACAGGGTCCCGATTGGTTTTTGGTGGCTACAAAGGCTTGCAGCGGCAGAACTCCTGATCTAGGTTATGTTCTGAAGGTTTCTGTATATATAAGAGGTTTTGGCGTCGGGAACAAGTCAGGGGGGTCTCCGGGCTGTCCACGAGGTAGGGGGCGCACCCCAGGGGGGTGGGCGAGCCCTCCACCCTCGTGGGCAGCCCGGGACTCTTCTGGCCCATCTCCGATGCTCCGTAGGCTTCTTCTGGTCCAAAAATAAGCTCCGTCAAATTTCAGCTCAATTGGACTCCGTTTGGTTTTCCTTTTCTGCGATACTCAAAAACAAGGAAAAAACAAAAACTCGCACTGGGCTCTAGGTTAATAGGTTAGTCCCAAAAATCATATAAAATAGCATATAAATGCATATAAAACATCCATGATTAATAATATAATAGCATGGAACAATCAAAAATTATAGATACGTCGGAGACGTATCAAGCATCCCCAAGCTTAATTCCTGCTCATCCTCGAGTAGGTAAATGATAAAAACAGAATTTTTGATGTGGAATGCTACCTACCATAATTTTCAATGTAATCTTCTTTATTGTGGAAAGAATATTCAGATCCGAAAGATTCAAGATAAAAGTTTAATATTGACATAAAAATTAATAATACTTCAAGCACACTAACTAAGCAATCATGTCTTCTCAAAATAACATGGCCAAAGAAAGTTCATCCCTACAAATCATATAGTTTTGTTATGCTCCATTTTCGTCACACAAGAATGCTCCCCTCGTGCACAACCCCGATGACAAGCCAAGCAATTGTTTCACACTTTAGTAATCTCAAACTTTTTCAACCTTCATGCAATACATGAGCGTGAGCCATGGATATAGCACTATGGTGGAATAGAATATAATGATGGGGGTTGTGTGGAGAAGACAAAAAGGGAGAAAGTCTCACATCAACGCGGCTAATCAACGGGCTATGGAGATGCCCATCAATTGATGTTAATGTGAGGAGTAGGGATTGCCATGCAACGGATGCACTAGAGCTATAAATGTATGAAAGCTCAACACAAGAAACTAAGTGGGTGTGCATCCAACTTGCTTGCTCATGAAGACCTGGGGCATTTGAGGAAGCCCATTGTTGGAATATACAAGCCAAGTTCTATAATGAAAAATTCCCACTAGTATATGAAAGTGACAAAATAAGAGACTCTCTATCATAAAGATCATGGTGCTACTTTGAAGCACAAGTGTGTAAAAAGGATAGTGGCATTGTCCCTTTTATTTCTCTTTTTTATTTTTTATTTTTTGTTTGGCCTTTCTGACAATGCTCTATTAATGATGATCATCACACTTCTATTTATTTACAATTCAATGATTACAACTCGATACTAGAACAAAATATGCTCTATATGAGTGCCTTCGGCGGTGTACTGGGATGTGCAATGAATCAAGAGTGACATGTATGATAATTATGCATGGTGGCTTTGCCACAAATACGATGTCAACTACATGGTCATGCATAGCAATATTACAATGATGAAACGTGTCATAATAAACAAAACGGTGGTAAGTTGCATGGCAATATATCTCGGAATGGCTATGGAAATGCCATGATAGGTAGGTACGGTGGTTATTTTGAGGAAGATATAAGGAGGCTTATGTGTGATAGAGCGTATCGTATCACGGGGTTTGGATGCACCGGCGAAGTTTGCACCAACTCTCAAGGTGAGAAAGGGCAATGCACGGTACCGAAGAGGCTAGCAATGATGGAAGGTTGAGAGTACGTATAATCCATGGACTCAACATTAGTCATAAAGAACTCACATACTTATTGCAAAAAATCTACAAGTCATCAAAAACCAAGTATTACGCGCATGCTCCTAGGGGGATAGATTGGTAGGAAAAGACCATCGCTCGTCCCCGACCGCCACTCATAAGGATGACAATCAAAGAACACCTCATGTTTCAAATTTGTTACACAACGGTTACCATATGTGCATGCTACAGGACTTGAAAACTTCAACACAAGTATTTATGAAATTAACAATTACTCAACTAGAACAACTCTAATATTACCATCTTCACATCTCAAAACAATCATCAAGTATCAAACTTCTCATAATATTCAATGCACTCTATATGAAAGTTTTTATTATACCCATCTTGGATGCCTATCATATTAGGACTATTTTTATAACCAAAGCAAATTACCATGCTGTTTAAGACTCTCAAAATAATATAAGTGAAGCATGAGAGTTCATCAATTTTTTCAAAATAAAACTACCGCCATGCTCTAGGAAGATATAAGTGAAGCACTAGAGCAAATGACAAACTACTCCAAAAGATATAAGTGAAGATCAAAGAGTAGTTGAATAATTATGTAACTATGTGAAGACTCTCTACCATTTAAGAATTTCAGATCTTGGTATTTTATTCAAACAGCAAGCTAAACAAAATAAAATAAAATGACGCTCCAAGCAAAACACATATCATGTGGTGAATAAAAATATAGCTCCAAGTAAAGTTACTGATGAACGAAGATGAAAGAGGGGATGCCATCCAGGGCATCCCCAAGCTTAGGCTCTTGGTTGTCCTTGAATATTACCTTGGGGTGCCTTGGGAATCCCCAATCTTAGGCTCTTGCCACTCCTTGTTCCATATTTCATCGAATCTTTACCAAAACTTGAAAACTTCACAACACAAAACTTAACAGAAAATCTCATGAGCTCCGTTAGTATAAGAAAGCAAACCACCACTTTAAGGTACTGTAATGAACTCATTATTTATTTATATTGGTGTTATATCTACTTTATTCCAACTTCTCTATGGTTCATACCCTCCGATACTACTCATAGATTCATCAAAATAAGCAAACAACACATAGAAACCAGAATCTGTCAAAAACAGAACAGTCTGTAGTAATCTGTATCATTTGAATACTTCTGTAACTCCAAAAATTCTGAAATTAATTGGTGGACGTGAGGAATTTGTCTATTAATCAGGTTCAAAAAGAATAAACTTAAAATCACTCTCTGGTAAAAAATGGCAGCTAATCTCGTGAGCACAAAGTTTCTGTTTTTTACAGGAAGATCACAAAGACTTCACCCAAGTCTTCCCAAAGGTTCTACTTGGCACAAACACTAATTAAAACATGAAACCACATATAAAAAGAGGCTAGATGAATTAATTATTACTAAACAGTAGCAAAATGCAAAGAACAAAAATAAAATTGGGTTGCCTCCCAACAAGCGCTAACGTTTAACGCCCCTGGCTAGGCATGATGATTTCAATGATGCTCACATAAAAGATAAGAATTGAAACATAAAGAGAGCATCATGAAGAATACGACTAGCACATTTAAGTATAACTCACTTCCTATGCATAGGGATTTTGTGAGCAAACAACTTATGGGAACAATAATCAACTAGCATAGGAAGGCAAAACAAGCATAACTCCAAGATTTTCAACACATAGAGAGGAAACTTGATATTATTGCAATATGTAGAAGCATATGATCCTCTCTCATAATAATTTTCAGTAGCATAATGAATGAATTCAACAATATAACCATCACATAAATCATTCTTTTCATGATCTACAAGCATAGAATTTTTATTACTCTCCACATAAGCAAATTTCTTCTCATGAATAGTAGTGGGAGTATCGTAAAAGACTTGAATACTACAAATAGTTTCCACATTAAAAGAGCAATGTTTAGCAAAAGGTTACTCATAATTGTGACAAGTTTTATCATCATTCTTCTTTATGTCATAAGTATCATCACAATAATCATCATAGATAGGAGGTATGCAATCATCATAGTAAATTTGATAACTCAAAGTGGGGGAACTAAAAGGATCATCTTCATTTAACGTAACATCCCCAAGCTTGGGACAAGCATCAATTGTAGAAAATATATTCTCAAACATGTCATTCTCGTCAAACACAGCATCCCCAAGCTTGTGGTTTTGCATATCATAGACATAATCACTCTCATCATTAATAGTATGAATAGCACCAATAGTATAGCAATTATTATCATCCTCCACATTTATTTTTAATTCATTCTCATGAGGCATATCAATAATAGGAGAAACGGTATTTGGGAGAGATACCTCTTTACCTTTACTTTTTCTTCTTTTCTTCTTCTTCAACCTATCATGTGAAGGTTTACTTAATTCTTCCAAGCTTCTTTTTGAAGAGGTTGGTTGAATAGAAAGCTCCTCCTCTTTACCTGATTCATCATAAGAAGAAATAGGAGGGTATTGGGAAACCTCTTCCCTTTCATTACTATTCTCTTCATCCTCTATTTGTTTTCTTGTCTTTAAGTAATTGGCAATGTAGGGATTCTCAATGCAATTCACCGCACAATATAAATAAATTTCTTCTATAAAAATCAATCATTTGCATGAGAACCCAATCTGGAATATCCTTAGTTTTATGTTTCATCTCTTCATACCCCAAAAGTAGACTAAGTTCACAATGATGCTCAAGGGTAATGAAGTTATCACAATTTTTGGACACAACTTGATCATGAAAGAATTTGCATTGGAAATTAAAATGACCCCTTTCATTGCAAAGTTCACAAGTAATGCGATGGATCATGCATAATTCTTCCGCACAAACACCTAACCTCTCATGCAACCATTTAGTTTCTAAGTACTTATGCCTCTTACAAAATCTATCTTCCCTTTTTGGTATATATTTGCAAACTCTATTCACTCCACAGAAATTTACATGCTTATAGGAAACATTTTCATCATGAATAGCGCAATCATCATTAGCATCATTGATATTCCAAGTATTCATACTAACAACATTGCAATCATGCTCATCATTCAAAGATTTAGTGCCAAACATTCTAATGCATTCTTCTTCTAGCACTTGGGCACAATTTTCAGAATCCTTATTTTCATGAAAGACTCAAAAAGATGAAGCATATGAGGTACCCTCAATTCCATTTTATTTTTTTTGTAATTTTCTTTTATGAACTAAACTAGTGATAAAACAAGAAACTAAAAGATTCGATTGCAAGATCTAAAGATATACCTTCAAACACTCACCTCCCCGGCAACGGCGCCAGAAATTGCTTGATGTCTACTACGCAACCTTCTTCTTGTAGACGTTGTTGGGCCTCCAAGTGCGGAGGTTTGTAGGACAGTAGCAGATTTCCCTCAAGTGGATGACCTAAGGTTTATCAATCCGTGGGAGGCGTAGGATGAAGATGGTCTCTCTCAAGCAACCCTGCAACCAAATAACAAAGAGTCTCTTGTGTCCCCAACACTCCCAATACAATGGTAAATTGTATAGGTGCACTAGTTCGGCGAAGAGATGGTGATACAAGTGCAATATGGATAGTAGATAAAGTTTTTTGTAATCTGAATTTATAAAAACAGCAAGGTAAATAATAATAAAAGTGAGCACGAATGGTATTGCAATACTTGGAAACAAGGCCTAAGGTTCATACTTTCACTAGTGCAAGTTCTCTCAACAATAATAACATAATTGGATCATATAAATATCCCTCAACATGCAACAAAGAGTCACTCCAAAGTCACTAATAGCGGAGAACAAACGAAGAGATTATTGTAGGGTACGAAACCACCTCAAAGTTATTCTTTCTGATCGATCTATTCAAGAGTCTGTAGTAAAATAACACGAAGCTATTCTTTCTGTTCGAACTATCATAGAGTTCGTACTAGAATAACACCTTAAGACACATATCAACCAAAACCCTAATGTCACCTAGATACTCCAATGTCACTTAAGTATCCGTGGGTATGATTATACGATATGCATCACACAATCTCAGATTCATCTATTCAACCAACACAAAGAACTTCAAAGAGTGCCTCAAAGTTTCTACCGGAGAGTCAAGACGAAAACGTGTGCCAACCCCTATGCATAAGTTCACAAGGTCACTGAACCCGCAAGTTGATCACCAAAACATACATCGAGTAGATCACGTGAATATCCCATTGTCACCACAGATAAGCACATGCAAGACATACATCAAGTGTTCTCAAATCCTTAAAGACTCACTCCGATAAGATAACTTCAAAGGGAAAACTAAATCCATTACAAGAGAGTAGAGGGGGAGAAACATCATAAGATCAACTATAATAGCAAAGCTCGCGATACATCAAGATCGTGCCAAATCAGGAACACGAGAGAGGGAGATCAAACACATAGCTACTGGTACATACCCTCAACCCCGAGGGTGAACTACTCCCTCCTCGCAATGGAGAGCGCCGGGATGATGAAGATGGCCACCGGTGAGGGATCCCCCCTCCGGCAGGGTGCCGGAACAGGGTCCCGATTGGTTTTTGGGGCTTTCGGCGACGGAACTCCCGATCTAGGTTATGTTTTGGGGGTTTCTGTATATATAAAAGGTTTTGGCGTCGAGAACAAGTCAGGGGGGTCTCCAGGCTGTCCACAAGGTAGGGGGCGTGCCCAGGGGGGTGGGCGCGCCCTCCACCCTCGTGGCCAGCCCGGGACTCTTCTGGCCCATCTCCGATGCTCCGTAGGCTTCTTCTTGTCCAAAAATAAGCTCCGTCAAATTTCAGGTCAATTGGACTCCGTTTGGTTTTCCTTTTCTGCGATACTCAAAAACAAGGAAGAAACAGAAAGTGGCACTGGGCTCTAGGTTAATAGGTTAGTCCCAAAAATCATATAAAATAGCATATAAATGCATATAAAACATCCACGATGGATAATATAATTGCATGGAACAATCAAAAATTATAGATATGTTGGAGACGTATTAGTTTCCAATACAGAATCGTGTCTGATTAATGATCCCCGCCACTCACCTACCAAACCTCGAGCCGCGAGATAGAGTGCCAATCGTGTGGGGGACAGTTGTCTTGCCAGATCTTTACATTTTCTTTTTTTGAACACCAGATATTTACATCGTCTGATGATTTTTTAACTCGCACACAAGTACACAAAAATATGATTTTTCAAACCATTATGGTTAGGCGTTGCATGTAGATGTAGTTCAAATTTGAATTACGGTCATTAAATGGTTAGAAAATCACTTAAATGTCTTTAAAAGGTCAAATGATCCCTGAAAATTTCAAAATTTTCACATGACAGTTGTATTAGTGCAAGTTAATTGTAGAAAAAAAATTGAACGCCATAAGAGGAAGCTATCTCCCATTCGTCATCAAACATGTATTGTTCCCTCTCGGAACCACGAACCTTCTAGTGAGTTGCTCCGGTTTGCGAGGGGTGTGTGTCCAAACTTTCGTCAAACAGGCCAATTTTTTTACCACATCATCTTGGTGGCATGACATTAAATCAAGCAAGGTCTCATGTTTTTCTGATCATTTTTGAATTTTTCGGAATTAAAATGCCATCGCACTCCATGCATGTGCCCATGCCTTGAGACCAATATGTTTGAAAATTCCTTCTAATTTACTGCACATGGAATTAACTCGCACACAAGTACACAAATATGATTTTTTTTTTCAAACCGTTTTGGTTAGGCGTTGCATGTAGATGTAGTTCAAATTTCCATTACGGTCATTAAATGGTTAGAAAATGACTTTAATGTCTTTAAAAGGTCAAATGACCCCTAGAATTTTCTAAAATTACACATTATAGTTGTACTAGTGCACGTTAGACGTAGAAAAAAATTGAAGGCCGTAAGAGGAAGCTATCTCCCGTTCGTCATCAAACATGCATTGTTCCCTCTCGGAACCACGAGCCTTCTAGTGAGTTGCTCCGGTTTGTGAGGGGTGTGTGTCTAAACTTTCCTCAAACATGTCAATTTCTTTACCACATCATCTTGGTGGCATGACATTACATCAACCAAGGTTTCATGTGTTTCTGATTTTTTTTTATTTTTTGGAATTAAAATGTCATGTCACTCCATGCATATGTATCCATGTGTCCATGTCGTGAGACAAATATGTTTGAAAATTCCTTCTAATTTACTGCACATGGAATTAACTCGCACACAAGTACACAGATATGATTTTTTTCAAACCATTTTGGTTAGGCGTTGCATGTAGATGTAGTTCAAATTTGCATTACGGTCATTAAATGGTTAGAAAATCACTTAAATATCTTTAAAAGGTCAAATGACCCCTAGAAATTTCTAAAATTTCACATTACAGTTGTACTAGTGCATGTTAGACGTAGAAAAAAATTGAAGGCCATAAGAGGAAGCTATCTCCCGTTCGTCATCAAACATGCATTGTTCCCTCTCGGAACCACGAGCCTTCTAGTGAGTTGCTCCGGTTTGTGAGGGGTGTGTGTCCAAACTTTCGTCAAACATGCCAATTTCTTTACCACATCATCTTAGTGGCATGACATTACATCAACCAAGGTTTCATGTGTTTCTGATTTTTTTTATTTTTTGGAATTAAAATGCCATGTCACTCCATGCATACGTATCCATGTGTCCATATCGTGAGACAAATATGTTTGAAAATTCCTTCTAATTTACTGCACATGGAATTAACTCGCACACAAGTACACAGATATGATTTTGTCGGGATGAACTTTCTTTGGCCATGTTATTTTGAGAAGACATGATTGCTTTGTTAGTATGCTTGAAGTATTATTATTTTTATGTCAATATTAAAGTTTTGTCTTGAATCCTTCGGATCTGAACATTCATGTCACAATAAAGAAAATTACATTGAAAATTATGTTAGGTAGCATTCCACATCAAAAATTCTGTTTTTATCATTTACCTACTCGAGGACGAGCAGGAATTAAGCTTGGGGATGTTTGATACATCTCCAACGTATCTATAATTTTTTATTGTTCCATGCTATTATATTATCTATTTTGGATGTTTAATGGGCTTTAATATGCTATTTTATATGATTTTTGGGACTAACCTATTAACCTAGAGCCGAGTGCTAGTTTCTGTTTTTTCCTTGTTTTTGAGTTTTACAAAAAAGGAATACCAAACAGAGTCCAATTGATGTGCCAATTTTTGATGTTTTTTATGGACCAAAAGAAGCCCCCGGAGTAAAAGAGTTGGGGCAGAAGAGTCACGAACCGTCCACGAGGGTGGAGGGCGCGCCCTATCCCCCTAGGCGCGTCCCCCTGTCTCGTGGACGACTCGGAGACCCCCCCCCTGACGTGAGACCGACGCCAAAAATTCCTATAAATACAGAAACCCCCAGAAAGAAACCTAGATTGGGAGTTCCGCCGCCGCAAGCCTCTGTAGCCACCAAAAAACAATCGGGACCCTGTTCTGGCACCCTGCCGTAGGGGGGAATCATCACCGGTGGCCATCTTCATCATCCCGACGCTCTCCATGATGAGGAGGGAGTAGTTCACGCTCGGGGCTGAGGGTATGTGCCAGTAGCTATGTGTTTGATCTCTCTCTCTCTCTCTTGTGTTCTTGATTCGACACGATCTTAATGTATCGCGAGCTTTGCTATTATAGTTGGATCTTATGATGTTTCTCCCCCTCTACTCTCTTGTAATGGATTGAGATTTCCCTTTGAAGTTATCTTATCAGATTGAGTCTTTAAGGATTTGGGAACGCTTGATATATGTCTTGCATGTGCTTATCTGTGGTGACAATGGGATATTCACGTGATCTACTTGATATACGTTTTGGTGATGAACTTGCGGGTTCAGTGACCTTGTGAACTTATGCATAGGGGTTGGCACACGTTTTCGTCTTGACTCTCCGGTAGAAACTTTGGGGCACTCTTTGAAGTACTTTGTGTTGGTTTGACTAGATGAATCTGAGATTGTGTGATGCATATCGTATAATCATGCCCACGGATACTTATGGTGACATTGGAGTATCTAGGTGACATTAGGGTTTTGGTTGATTTGTATCTTAAGGTGTTATTCTAGTACGAACTCTAGGATAGATCGAACGGAAAGAATAGCTTTGTGTTATTTTACTACGGACTCTTGAATAGATCGATCAGAAAGGATAACTTTGAGGTGGTTTCGTGCCCTACAATAATCTCTTCGTTTGTTCTCCGCTCTTAGTGACTTTGGAGGGACTCTTTGTTGCATGTTAAGGGATAGTTATATGATCCAGTTATGTTATTATTGTTGAGAGAACTTGCACTAGTGAAAGTATGAACCTTGGGCCTTGTTTCCTAGCATTGCAATGCCGTTTACGCTCACTTTTACCACTTGCTACCTTGCTGTTTTTATATTTTCATATTACAAAAACCTATATCTACCATTCATATTGCACTTGTATCACCATCTCTTCGCTGAACTAGTGCATCTATACAATTTACCATTGTATTGGGTGTGTTGGGGACACAAGAGACTCTTTGCTATTTGGTTGCAGGGTTGTTTGAGAGAGACCATCTTCATCGTACGCCTCCAACGGATTGATAAACCTTAGGTCATCCACTTAAGGGAAATTTGCTACTGTCCTACAAACATCTGCACTTGGAGGCCCAACAACGTCTACAAGAAGAAGGTTGTGTAGTAGACATCAAGCTCTTTTCTGGCACCGTTGCCAGGGAGGTGAGTGCTTGAAGGTATATCTTTAGATCTTGCAATCTTTATCTTTTAGTTTCTTGTTTTATCACTAGTTAGTCTATAATAGAAAACAAAAAAATGGAATTGAGGGTGCCTCATATGCTTCATTTTTTTAATGTCTTTCGTGAAAATAAGGATTCCGATAATTGTGCCAAAGTGTTAGTAGAAGAATGCATTACAATGTTTGGCACTAAATATTTGAATGATGAGCATGATTGCAATGTTGTTAGTATGAATTCCTTGAACATCCATGATGCTAATGATATGCAAAGCCACAAGCATGGGGAAGCTATGTTTGATGAAGATGATATTTTTAGTCCCCCAAGTTTTGAAGAGAAAATATATTATGATGATAGCATGTCTCCTATCTATGATGATTATTGTGATGACATTTATGCTATAAAGAGTAATGATATCCGTGAAACTTGTCATCATGATTTGAATGCTCAAATTGATTATGTGAATAAAATATCACATGATAGTTATTTTGTTGAGGTTGCTCCCACTACTATGAATGAGAAAATTTTTGCTTATGTGGAGAGTAGTAAAAATTATATGCTTATGTATCATGAAAAGAATGGTTTATGTGATAGTTATATTGTTGAATTCATTCATGATGCTACTGAAAATTATTATGATGGAGGAATATATGCTTGTAGGAATTGCAATAATATCAAGTTTCCTCTCTATGTGCTTAAAATCTTGAAGTTATGCTTGTTTTGCTTTCCTATGCTAGTTGATTCTTGTTCCCATAAATTGTTTGCTCACAAAATCCCTATGCATAGGAAGTGGGTTAGACTTAAATGTGCTAGTCATATTCTTCATGATGCTCTCTTTATGTTTCAATTCTTATCTTTTATGTGAGCATCATTGAAATCATTATGCCTAGCTAAAAAGGCATTAAAGAAAAGCGTTTGTTGGGAGACAACCCAATATTTACTCCTACTGTTTTTGTGAGTTCACATGATCAAGCTACTATAGTAATCATATTTTATAGCTTTTGCTTCAATAAAGTGCCAAGTAGAACCTTTGGGAAGACTTGGGTGAAAGTTAATGTGATCTTGCTGTAAAAAACAGAAACTTTGCGCTCACGAGATTAGCTGTCATTTTTTTACAGAAGAGTGCTTTTAAGTTGATTCTTTTTGCATAAGATTAATAGACAAATTCCTCACGTCTAACAATTTATTTCAAAAAGTTTGGAATTACAGAAGTATTCGAAAGTTACAGATTGCTACAGACTGTTCTGTTTTTGACAGATTCTGTTTTCTATGTGTTGTTTGCTTATTTTGATGAATCTATGAGTAGTATCGGAGGGTATGAACCGTAGATAAGTTGGAATAAATTAGATATTACACCAATATGAATTTATAATGAGTTCATAACAGTACCAAAAGTGGTGATTTATTTTCTTATAGTAACGGAGCTTACGAGTTTTCTGTTGAGTTTTGTGTTGTGAAGTTTTCAAGTTTTGGGTAAAGATTCGATGGACTATGAAATAAGGAGTGGCAAGAGCCTAAGCTTGGGGATGCCCAAGGCACCCCAAGGTAATATTTAAGGACAACCAAGAGCCTAAGCTTGGGGATGCCCCGGATGGCATCCCCTCTTTCGTCTTCGTCTATCGGTAACTTTACTTGGAGCTATATTTTTATTCACCACATGATATGTGTTTTGCTTGGAGCGTCATTTTATTTTATTTTATTTTATTTTGCTTGTTGTTTGAATAAATACCAAGATCTGAAATTCTTAAATGTTAGAGAGTCTTCACATAGTTGCATAATTATTCAACTACTCATTGATCTTCACTTATATCTTTTAGAGTAGTTTGTCATTGGCTCTAGTGCTTCACTTATTTCTTTTTAGAGCACGACGATGGTTTTATTTTGAAGAAATTGATGTACTCTCATGCTTCACTTATATTATTTTGAGAGTCTTAAACAGCATGGTAATTTGCTTGTGTTATAAAACTAGTCCTAATATGATAGGCATCCATATGATCGGCGGTGCCATTAGAAAATTATTTGGCACCGCTTTAGCAGTTTGTGCAGCCAACTTTGGTCCACACATCCGAGCAGCCAAACAGTAAAATACTAAATTTTTATGGCACGAAGGAACTGGGCATCGGAGCAACTACGTGCTCCAGAGTCCGGGTCCCTGATTTTTTTTCCACTGCATCGGCTCGCAGTGTAGGGTACCGGTGCGAGATGTAGCAATAATTGTCTTTACCCCAGTTTTGTCATACATAATGGACGGCCTTAGTGCTATTAGTTCTATGTTACTAAATTTGTGCATGTACGCACCTGTTAATATCAATTTGCTGTCATCCAAACACTGTCGCTATCCTGTTGCAGTTATATTTACCTTCCTTATAAAATGTTCAATTTGTTATTTATTGTACATGAGTAAGAACTTGTAGCGTTGTTGCAGTTAATTATAGCTTCTGATGTTCCAGAATTTGGTTGTTGTCTCAGTAGCAATTAATTCATTTGCACATTGATCTTTTTGAGAAGATATGTCATAGTAATTAACATGTTTCTTCAGTTTTTCAAAATAAGCATTGGTGATTTTCTATGTTGCTATAAACCCATTTCCCCTACAATTGTTACTGATCTAGTTTTAAATATTATAGGATGAACGGAAGTGTTCTTACTTGGAGTGGGTTGATCAAGAGTGGCCACAGTCTTTGAAGATGTGCCTAGCGAAGCTCTGGAGCATGTATGAGGAAGAGAACGGACTTAGGCTTAGAGAAAGTGTTGTTAACGCTGAAGAATATTTAAAGATGCGTGATAAAAAGTTGAAGGTGGAGAATGAGCTTAGATTTTTTAAATCATACTTTGCTAAGATGGTGTTGGCGAAGGAGGAGGCACTTTCCCAGTTGGCCTGTGCAAAACAGGTTCTTACCGAACTAAAGAAAAGGTGGATAAGACGAGCCTGGATGATCTCGATTAGGGAAATGAATATATTGTTTTTATGAAGTTGAACTAGCTATATGTTGTACTGTGTTGTTTTCATGTAGCTACCGTACTGTGATGTTATAATATATTTATGTGCCTGATATGAAATTGGCAAACAGCTGTTCGATATGAAATATGAATTTGCGTAATACTGGAATTATTAATTGTAAACTAATAAATCTGCTAAATGTGTCATGGACCTTTGCAAACGGTTCTAGCAGTAAAAACGCTTGCGATGGATAGCCCAATGTCACACAGTTTTCTTTATCAAATCGTGTGTGATATAGTTGATAAAAGCAAATAGTTAACCAAGGCAGACCGTGTGTGATAGTTACACCTTTCACACACGAGCCTACACATAAAACTGTGTGGGATGTACGTACGAACGGAAACATTTTCCCTGGATTGACTGTGTGGGATATACATAAGAACGGAAACGTATTCCTTGGATTGACTGTGTGTGATATACATACGAACGGAAATGTTTTTCTGGGATTCACTGTGTGGGATGTACATACCTACGGAAATGTTTTTCTCGGATTACCGTGTGGGGTGTACATACCTACGAAAATGATTTTCTGTGATTCACCGTGTGGGATGTACATACCTACGAAAATGATTTTCTGGGATTCACCGTGTGTGATGTACATACCTACGGAAATGATTAGGTTTCGATGCCTCGCCCGATCGCACACAGCCCCAGCCTGGGTCCCAGGAGGGCCTATTCCCGACGAATTCTGGGTCGTGTGGGAAGGACCCCCCCTATCGCCCACACTCACTTGGCGACGGTTCCAAATGCCGTCGCGGAAAGGGGTTAAAAACCGTTTATTTAGGACCGACGCGCACCAGTGGTTGTGCCCACCTTGTGGGCCTCCTCCGGTAGTTATTTGGTCCAGTATTTTTCATATATTGTAAAATAATTATATGTAAATTTTCAGCTCATTTGGAGATATGCAGAATAGGTAACTCCGACGTAGCTTTTTCAGGTCCAGAATTCCAGCTGCCGGCATTCTCCCTTTTTACGTAAACCTTGCATATTATGAGAGAAAATGCATTAGAATTACTCCAAAAAGCATTATTATACAAAAAACATTATAAATAACAGTAGGAAATTATGATGCAAAATAGACATATCAAACGCCGACCAGGGAATCGCGAAGAAGCAACCGAGAGAAAAAGAGGAGTCGTCGGGGAAGCGAGACAAGGAAAAGATATAAAGAAGGAAGCGAATAAGCGAGAAAAGGACTCGAAACAGTAGTTGGGATGGAAAAGGGCCGACCCGTCTAAACGCTGGCTTCAGGGAAGCCACGACGTTCCGACGTTAACCAGCGTCAAATAGGATCCACCATTAGAACTCGCGACTCCTCGCTAGCAGACCACTAGAGCCGATCAACGCTAGTGTTAAACTTACAACGCGGAATCTATTAGAGCTAACTATATCAGCAGATCCAAAATATTTTTCCTTTTTTTCAAACATTTAAAGAATATTAAAAATACTTCAAAAAAATCTGAACAATCTAAAAAAAACATGAACAAGTATTAAAAATTGCCCAATTTTTGGATTTGTAACCAAATTTCAAGAGGAAAAGAACGTATGAAATTATGAACAAATTTGAAAAACGGGAACATTTTTTCAACTCCATTTTTTTGAAAAAAACACAAACTCTTTTTGAATTCGCAAACAAATTTAAAACGGGATTTTTTTGAAGTTCTGAACAAAAGTTGGAAAAAAGGAACATTTTGGACAAAAGGGAACATTCTTTGCATCAATGAACAAAATTTGAAACTCCAAACAAATTTTTGAAAACGCAAATATTATCAACAATGATTGAACTTGTGTTTTTTTTTGGAAATGGGAACATTTTTCAAACTTATGAACATATTTTGAAAGGCAGACGATTTTCCAAATATGCGAACATTTTTCCAAAATCAAGAACTGTTATGAAATTTTGAACAAAATATGAAATAGGAACATTTTTTGGAAGGCGGACATTTTTTGGAACTTCTAAACAAATATTTAAAAAATAGCAAAAAATTGAACTTCCGAACATTTTTTGAAATTTTAGAGTTCGGAGAAAAGAAAAAAGAAAAAACATGTAGAAAAGGAATTACAAAATAAATACCAAAAAAGGAAAAGGAAAAAATGAAACAGAAAAAACGCAAAAGGAAGAAAAGAAAAAGAAAAAAAAGAAAAAGAGAAAACAACAAATAAAAAACCGAAAACAACAAATTGCGAGCTCTCCAGCGCTTCGGGTGGCGGAGGCGCGGGCGGACGCACTGCAGGATTCTTCTTCGGACACCTAGAAGTGACGCCCCCTTTCCTCTTCTTTCGGGCCGCCGCCGCCACTGGAGCCGGAGCCCCGTGGCTTCATGGCGGGCGGCAGCTCGACGTCACCCTGTGAGGTCGTCCGGGGCGCCATGAAAAGGCCTCGCACGAGACCGGTGCTTGGAAGAGCAGGGGTGCCGGCGGCGAAGCCGAATGTCAACCCCGCGCTAGGGTTTGCGACGGCAGCGACAGAGAGGTCGCGGGTGTAGGGAGAGGTCGGGGGGTGTCACCGCGGTCCGCGGCCTTCCATCGGTGCAAATTCGCCGGCGGCGGCGCGGGGCGGGGTGAAGGTGGGGCAACCAAAGAGGTCGGGGCAGCAGTTGCTCGCTCGCGCGCAAATCTTCGCTATCCAGCGCGCAGAAGCGGGCCCATCAAATAAACAGCGCGCGATGCCGTTTCTCCCAGCGCGCTGAAGCTACTTTGCCGCGTGCGGTATTTTAGAGCGTCAGTTTTAGTCGCGCGCAATATATATATATATATATATATATATATATATATATATATATATATATATATATATATATATATATATATATATATATATGTGTGTGTGTGTGTGTGTGTGTGTGTGTGTAAAATGTTTGGGGCACCTAGGTGCCTGGGCACCTTGTTCGGGTCCAACCCGCTAATGCATTTCCTGCTTAGAAATAATCACTACTACCCTTCCAAATAATTTGCTTTCCTTTTCTATGTGCATGCACTTGTATCCTCCACGATCATTAATTGTAGATGATTCCTGCATGATTTATTCTACATATTGGAACATATACCTACAAATGTACATACCCTACGATTCATTGAAGGTATTTTTATATACCCTACAATTTATTCCAAATAATTTGCATGCACGTATATATCCTATGATTTATTCTAGGTATTAGATACATGCAGATATATATACCCTATAATTTATTCCAAATAATTTGCATGCACGTATATACCCTATAATTTATTCTATGTATTAGAAACCTACATACGTAGTTCGATATATTTGTAAGTGGATACTTAAGTTTTTTTAAAATAACAGTGCATCTCAACATTTTTGTGTGAATACCTCGACGTGAAATTTATTGGTACATACTCGTAAATGTCATTACCATTTTATAAGTGGATACAAATACGTAAACTAAATACCTCGACAAATGATATGCTATGTTCATATAAATGAATACCTATACAACATACCACGATAGACATGTATCAAATGTGATGATACTGATGAATGATACCAAAAAATACATATTATCCTCACATAATTTCTGGGTATATACCCTAAAAACAACTAGGTAGAGTACAAGGAGAAACAAGTTTTTTCTTATACCATAGCGGAGGCAGAAAATCACAATATCCACTATACGCACACCTAAATCTGTTTAAAAGGCATGTTAGTAATACTACTATTATGCAAAAAAAACATTAGGCAATTTTTAATAATTTCCTTCTATGCATTAATTACTACAGAAATTTTTTCTTGTTTCACACGTACATTCATGAATAATTAGGCAGTTTCTTGTTTTCTAAGCAAGTATTTGGTGTGTGCATGCTAATTAATACCTCCGTCCAAATTAGAGTAAGTGGCCGCTAATTAACATGCATTTAATTGAAATTAATTAGTAAATTGCAATAACTCTCCGCCTTTAATACTGCAAACGGGTATACCCGTTAGTGTCTATACCCAACACAATGGCACACATCTTAAAGTAATCCGAAGATAGAGAAGTAAGGAGCCTGGGCACCTAGGTGTCCCAAACAGCCGTCCTATATATATATATATATATATATATTATATATATATAATAATAATAATAATAATTTATTATTATATATATATAATTATATATTATATATATATAATATATATATAAAGAGAATTGGGTTTCTGGTCGTCCGTCATAAGAATTACCCCCGTAGTTGCTAATAATTACCCCCTTGCCACCGGTAAGTGAAAAAGGACGATTCGTTTTTCCCTTCTCAAGTCGCCGGTGGCTTTAGTTTATTAGAGATGAAAGTCCCTTCTATACCAAAAGTGTTTGTGTAGCACAATGGTTTGTTCCTCATGGCTGCAAGCCGGAGGTAAGGGTTCGATCCCTGGTTCTTACATATTTTTTTTCTAATCCTTTGCTTTGTTTGGGAGTCAACCTGCAGCTCAGAAAAAGAGAGCCGAGAAAATTAGTTGCAACATGCTAGATGTTTGCAAATGCATAAATTGGCATCATTTTTGTTAGCCATTTTGATCGATCTCACATTTAACTGATAGCTCCATTTAGTTTATACACAACTGGTAAAAATCACAGTGCATGATGAACACAAAAGGTGGTATCATGCATCAGAAGAAGATTCACTTACTTTCTCAAGTGAAATCGAAATAATGGCCCTGTAGTTAATCAAACAAGCAAGCAGTAGCAGTATCATGCTACAAGAATAATACAAGTCAGCTAGCACCGTTATGGATTTGTGTTTTTAGTACTTATCTTCAATGTATATATATTGTAATTTACGTTCTTTTGCATATTTTGGTTCCAACATTAGCATATTTCTGATCTAGACTATCAAATTAGCACATGTACTCTTAAAAAGGGTGTTAAGGCAATCATGTAGTGCTGCATATAACATGGAATTCAAGTTCTGAGCAAATCACTAGAAACATATAGCAGTCTTTCTTCCAGATGATTGACAGAAAAGTAAAATTACGAGGAAATACTCAAATCACATAGCAATCGCATTTCAACCCTAATAACAGTTCGTCAATTATCATTCATTTGCAGAATTTTTGTTTTGCCACGTTGAGTAAAAATCGAGCAAAATTCCATATATGTGTGTGTGTGTTAATTGATGGTGGTCTGATCTATTTTTATTGATGTTCGTATCAGATCCCGGTAAAATATCCTTCATTTTTATTTCAGTTGGTTTACTGAGATTATTTTCGTAGGAAACTACCATTGCATGTGTAGAAAACATAACATCATAAAATACAACATCTCGTCTTTATCTTGACGAGTCCGATTATACATATATTATTTTGAGATTATATGATGAGCAATGGTCAGTGCGAACAACTTTATTTGAACCATGATCTTACTTCTTACAGAAGATATATAGATGAAAAATATAATGTACAATACTCCTAAGGCGGATATGATATTAGGCAATGGTATGTACACTTTCATGTCATTGTACACAATAGTAAAAAAAGGCATCAATCCAGATACGACGAGGAGGTAAAAACACATACTCCATCCGTCCCAGAATAAGTGTCTCAACCTTAGTACAACTTTGTACTAAATTTAGTATAAAGTTGAGACACTTATTTTGAAACGAAGGAAGTATAATCCTTTTATTTTTTCATGCATGTTTTCACACCATGACAATGTTTTAATAGCGTGTTCCTCGTTGCAACGCACGGGCAATTTTCTTAGTATATATATATATGGGGTAACTACCACCGGATGGTAGAATGAATTTTTCATGCATGTTTTCACACCATGATAGTCGTTTTTTCCGGCGCGGGGCTAATCTAGCGCGCCTGTCAAAGCATCATCAGCCGAAGAAAAACCGAACAAAGTCGAGCGAGCGAGAGAGAAGCGGACGGGCGAGCGACATGTTAATGGGCCGCGGCCCGCCGAGCGTTCAGCGCGAGGGCTACTAGCCTACTACAGTACACGCTTGCCACAAAAACCCTATTGTCTCTCTCGCTCGGCAGCGCCGCCACCCCTGTCGAGTCCCGAGTTCACTTTCTCCCTCTCGAATCCCACTCGACTGCACAGGAGCGCTGCCTCTCCCCTCGGCCGCCCCCTCCCCCCACCCCCCGGCCGCCCCCCCCCCCCCCCCCCCCCCCCCCGCGCCGCCCCCCGTCACCGCCACTATGTCTAGCTACGGCGACCGTGACAGGCGATCCCTTACCCCACCTTCTGCTGAGGAACGGCCGGGTGAGCGAGGCATTCCCGGATCTGATCACGAGTATGCAGCAAGCCCGTTCATCGGGAAGAAAGAAGCCATCTCCTCAGCAAGGTGTTCGTAACGCAGCTCTGTCCAGTAGTCCCCAACAAGCTCTGGCTAACCCTCTTACGCCTGATGAAAAAGTGCAGCACCAGCTCATGGATCTACTTCTCAAGTAAGTCTTGCAAAGCCATCTGCAAATATCACAACTTTCTGTCATACATTGTCCTATAGCCACTGATTAATAGCCAGTTAGCCCAATAGCCACGGTGGGCCCATGTTGAAGAAACCCAGAATGAATACTCGGCTACCAAAATGGAAGGATCTGATATGAATTTCAATTTTTTTTCGTGCAGCTGCAGGAAGAGAGGAGAGAAGAGCTGCTATCAAGTCAGGGCCATGGCAATCATTCCTTGTAAAGATTTCATTTTCCTCGTTGAGTTTGACGATGTCCTCCATATGGGATATGTCGAGCTGGCACTGTGGATTGTGAACAGACTCAAATATAACCAAGAGTGAGTAACTCTTTTAAAACCTTTTTTTTGTGTGTGCGTATGAGAGATTTTTTCCAGTTTAAGTTCCTGTTCCAACAAATCAATGTTAACGTCACATGCCTTGTGTTTTTTGACCAGCGTGAATTTGCTGAGGCGGACGTTAGTGAAGTTCCTAGAGGCGGAACTTCCTCATGCGAGATCCGAAGTGAGAGACACCAGCTTGGATTTCGTGGGCACTCCAAAGTCAATGAAGCCTCTATCTGAGTACACATATAGAGATGTGGTAGAATTGGATACCTCAGTGTTGGGCAATATGCATCAGCTGCTGAAAGTTATCTTCCATGGGAGGTTGATATACTTTGCTGGCTGCGATCACCTCTATGATGAGTGGCGTGCCGGAAGAAGCTGGGCTGGGGAGTTCGAAGCCAAGGATGTTTATTTCTTGGAATACAGCCAGAGCAGGATATCATGCTGGATCAGTGCCACTCCTACTGCGACAGGAAAGGGCTGCACTTCGACAGTGGCAGTGGCAGGAGAAAACAGAAACACATCAGTGGCAGTGGCAACAGGAAGAGTCAAAGCTAGCTTCAAAAGCCGATATACCAAAGGATAGGAGAGGTGCTTCCTTGTATCCACCATCAGTTTAGCTAGATCACCTATTTTGTCCAAGCTAGAAAACCTTGTATCATGGAGTATATTATCTATGTAGAGACCAAGTTCATGCTCAAGAGTCACCATATCTTGGTGATTAAAGTCATCGGGATAATGCTTAGCTAATTTCAGCAACTTCGCCTTGTCAAAACGAGAAAATAAATCACTTGGGCTCAAAGCAGACATGCATAGAAGCAACTCAGAATTTACCTCATTAAATCTGTCATTAAACTCTTCTCCTAACAGATCCAGAACAGCAAAGAAACAGTCAACACAGTAATAATGTTCATTGTTAATACCGGTCTTTTGTCTTGGCTTCTTTGGGTTAACATAGGCGTCTTCCATGTCCAGTACTGGAATGTCATGTTTCTCACAGAAACAGTATACCTTCCTCATAAGAGAATCCCACCCTTCATTGGTTCTGAGCTTTTCTAACTCCCGTTTAGTTGATTCCACATCTGAAATAGCATTTACAATGTCTTTATCCTTTCTCTGTAAGGTTTTTGATAGTCCATTTGTTAAAGCTAATATCATCATCATCATATGTAAGAAAAATGCAGAATCAAAAGTCTGGAAATATTTGAGAAGACCTCTAGCTTGACGCCTCTTTCCAGTATCTGTGCCATCTTTCTCAACATATTCTAGAACTTTAACCACCGACGAGAACATCTTTGACAAACCCAACAATGTTTTATAATGGGAGTTCCATCGAGTGTCACCTGGTCTTTGAAGAGATAATTCTTGATTCAGTCCAGTCCCCGTAGCAATCTCTCCACATCCTATTGCTTTTCTCACTTCTTCTTGGTGATGCTCACGAAGTTGGTCTTTTCTCTTGCAAGACGCGCCCACGACATTCAGCAAAACTGAAACCATATCAAAGAAATCTCCGACCTCGAATATCTTCTTTGCAATAGCCACAACAACCAAGTTGAGTTTATGAGCAAAACAATGTACATAATATGCTGATTTGTTCTCATTCATAATTTTAGCTTGCAAACCATTAAACTCACCAGACATATTACTTGCTCCATCGTAACCTTGGCCTCTAACTTGTTCAAGATTCAGCCCAAGTTGTGAAAATAATAAATCTATGCAAGACTTGAGATAAGAAGATGTTGTCTCCTCCACATGAACAACACCAACAAACTTCTCTTGGACCAGTCCACACTTATCAAGATATCGGAGAACAACCGCCATTTGTTCTTTGTCGGAAACATCCCTACACTCATCAACTAATAAGCTGAACACACCATTACCAATTTCTTTCATCACATGGCCTAGTACTTCTTTTGCAAAGCACTCGGTAATATCTCTCTGAATTTTGGGAGACAACATTTGATTATTATTTGGAGCATTCTTGAATGCCTTAGCAACAACATCATTTTGCTTAATACTGTAGTCCATCAACTCAAGGTAATTTCCTTTATTTTCAGAATCTTTAGATTCATCATGGCCACGGAAAGGTTGTCCCTGATGCAACAAGTATCGACAAACATCAATTGCGGCATTTAACCTGATGAGATGCTCATTCTTTTCAGTTTGGCTTTGTCTATTCCAGGCTGCAGGGATTGATTGATCTTGCTTTAATAGATCCTCGCAATCCTAGAGTGCTCTATTGTGACAGCTGTTACGATCACCGACGTGAGTTACAAATCTCTCTGTCTTGTTCCAACAGTTGAAACCTTCTACTACAAATGCATCGTGCCCATGGTGGTTGTCTTTAATGTTGTCCCTAAACAAATAGCAGCATAAGCAATAGGCTTTGTGCTCCTTCTCGCTGTACTCTAGCCAATAAGCATAATCATCATACCAATCCGGATTGAATCTCCTCTTTTTTTTCTTCTTCCCAATCTCCCTGTATGGAAATTCCAATTTGCGGGGCTGATTAGGTCCCCAAATCAAATACTTCCTTCTTATCTCGTCACGTTGGTTGGGGTGATAATCTGCCATTCGCTTCCTTTTAGCTGGATCCCGAGGGAGCTTATTCAAATCAACTAGTTCAGGCACAACAGAATTATGTTTTCCTGCAGGTCTTGATGCATTACTACTGCCACTTGAATTGTTGCTGGTGATAGCCCCCTGGGGCTGGGTGGTGGTGTTGGCATTTGCTGATTTCTTTATCAAATACTTCTCCACTATCTTCCCTTTTCTTCCCTATCAAATAATGGAAGCACAAATTGTAAAAGTTCAGATACAAAACATTCTAGTGGAGCAGACTAGCAGGCCAGCAAAAGTACTAGTAGTAGAATGGCATGCCAGATTGAATTCCATAGAAATTTTCCAAGTACAAGTAGTGTGTCACACTAATCCTATAATTTTTTGGTAGAACCAACAGTACATGGCTACATGTCTGATAGAGTAGTACTACTGTACTAGTACGAACCGCAAGTTTTCATTTGATTTGATATGAGATAAACCAAGGAATCAACTAAAGAATAAGGACCAGAGTGTAGTCAGGCAACAGCAAGCAAAATAAAGAACTAAGAAGTATCTCTGTAGTCGTTTGGGATAAGGAGATGAGGAGGTGCTACAGACCTGATTAGAGATGAGTTGCTGAGGATGCTCCGTTCATCCGTTGCTGCTGTACACCCGTCGACGGTGGCGCCGCCGGTGGCCGGCGACCGGATGGCACAGGACTGGCACCCGCCAAGCCGCGATCCACCAATGGTCCAACCAAGCGGCGGCCGAGGGCTCGCCTCTTCGTTTTTCTCGCTATTAATTGTGAGCTCCCAGAGTCGAAGCGGCAGGCGGCAGCAGGGTAGACGCACGCCTTCAGCCTTGAATTTTTTTCTTGATTAGCTTTTTGTATTGGGCTTTACAGAAAGGCCGAACTGGAAGGGAGTGGGGGCACCTGCTATAGCCCGACCGGGGGCCTGCTCGCTAGCATCGGGGCGTAGTACGAAGAGGACGATGAATCGAGCGGGGTCCTGGGCCCCCACTCGCCACAACATGCGTCCGCCCCTGGATGACACACCATGAACCACATCTTACCACCGGTCCCCTGCATTACCACCACAATCATCAACCAATCTATAACAACACCAGATAATCTCAAAGGATGGTACATCCACGACTAAGCATCTACTAGCATGAACATAGTCAAATCGTGCTTTCATCACCAGTCAAAAACAACGCACTGACCAGCAATAGCAATGTGTGGGGCTTGCTCATGCATGAATTGGCAAACAGCTAAAAGCAGCATTCTCACCAAGAAACTGGTAAAATGGATAAACAGATCCTAATCATCATACTACCTATTCCATCAGCTCATAACAAAGTATAATTTTACTCAGAAAGAAACAACGCTACGTCCTTGAGAAAGATCTGCTTCCGGGAGTGCGGGAGTGCATACCTGCAATGGAGTCCTGGTGCGCGGTGAGGGCACAGTGCATCTCGACGAGCTGCTCGCAGATTGTGGCATAGATGGAGATCTGCTTCCGGAGCACCTCCATCTGCTCGTCCGTCATCACCTTGACGCAGAGGTGGAGCCAGGATTGGCTGACTTCCCGGGCGAGAAACTAAGGGGAAAAAAACAGTTTCAAGGCAACAGAAGTCAAGCTATGTTGCATAACTCATGAGAAATCGTAACAAAAATCGTAGTTGAATCAGAATATACTGGTAATGGAAAAAGAGTGGGAAAACTCAACTTTGTTTGTTTTGCAATGTAACGGTTTACAAGTACAGTGCAATGTTCGGTTTAGAACACAGTTAGGAAAAATCTTTTCTGAACAGCAACTCTGCATTACCTTGAAATTGGGTCCAAATCCAAAACAAATGGATGAAAAAGATCAAAATTGCACATGTAAATTGCCAGGCATCCAGGATCTGCGTGGGAGAACCTAAATTCAAGCGACTCGCTCGACCCGGTAACGGTTTTCGATTCAGCTAGGGAGTGGGCGGTACCGACCATGAGCTGTGATGTAAACGGATTACATGGGACCTGATTACAGGCCATGTGAAACAAACGCATGTGAAGCTTCCAAGTTCCGGTGTAATCAGTTAACGGGCTGAAAATTTCGAACCAAACATATCCATAGAACTGAAGATCATGTTTCAATCCAGGCAAATGGCTATATGTTTGAGGTCAGCAGCAACAGAAAAGAGATAAATGTGTTTCTTTGTATTTCAGCATTTGATAAACACATCATTTTTTTGTTGTTGTAATGCAAATATAAAACCAATCACCCACACTGAACAGACCACACTACACATACAAAATATAGCAGCAACCAGGGAGCAACCATCAGTACTACTGTAGATACTTTGCAAAATCAGGACAAAGCACATCCAGATCAAAAATTATACTACTGCTCATGCTCGAAGGTACCTCTACTACATCCAGGCCAAAGCAGAACCACACTACCAGCAGCACCACGTAGCAAATCTGAAAATTTTGCAAAGAAGCGGAGAAGATCGTCACCTTACCGGACGAGCTCATGGCCACGGCCTGGGAGGTGGGGAGGGGGAACGGGGGGCCTTCCGCCGGAGTGGGGCGTCGGCTGCTGCTGGAGACAGGGAGCGAGCGGCGCGATAGGGAGGAGCAGGGCGGGAGATGGGGGCTACCCACCGGCCATGCAGATTCGCCGGAGAGAGCCGCGCCGAGGAGCAGCGCAGAAGGGGATCGGCGGCTCGCTGCGGAGGGGAAGTTCGCGTGTTTTTTCTTCGGCGTAGGGGTCGGGTGTGACCGCGGGCCTGCCAGTGGCATTCCTGATGTAATATGGTCAAACAATAGTGACATTTCGTTATACCCCAACGGGTTTAAATTTTTTTTAGGGCAACCCCTTCGGGTTTAAGTGGACAAAGTGTTTTTTACCTGAGCCGGGAGCTACCGGTGATCTTCCCACCAATGAGGTACTACCACATTCAAAGTTATGGGGCCATGTGCATGTGTATATGAAAGTATTTATTGCAAAAATTCTCTTGTATTTCTTATTTTAGTCTAATCAATGTCAGAATGATGTAGTACCTTTTAACAAGAACGGTACGCATGCATGCATGCAGAATCTCTCCTCTCTCTCTCCCACACAAATCCATCCATTTTATCTTTGTTTTAGATGGACGATATTTCAAACACTAACTTTCTATTATTGAATTTTTTATATATATATTCAAATTCATGAACATGTGATCTGTAGAACAAGACCAATTTTGAATATATTTAAACTAGTTTAAAATTTTCTATTTCAGTCATATGAAAATTTAAATTTCACTTTTTTCAAAATGAAATGATTGAAACTGTTTTCTGAAGAAAAACAATCATGCATATAAAACATATTTCAACGTGAACTTGTGTATTTCAGAGATGCGACACTAGTGAAATATATTTTTTAAAATAAGTGAAATTAGGTTTTTGAAATAAGTGAAATACGTTTTTTAAATTCAGTGAAACCAATATTTTGAAATCAGTGAAATTGTATTTTTATAAATGAGCGAAATCTTTTCTATGAAGCGAGTGAAATTGTTTTTTCAATTGATAACTTTTTGAATTATGTGAAATAGGTTTTTTGAAATACTTGAAATCAATTCTTTGCATCGCGTGAAATCAATTTCGAAATATGTTTTCTCAACTGAGTAAAATATGTTTTCACAACTGAGTAAAATTATTTTCTTCATATGAGTGAAATATGTTTCTTCAAATGAGTGAAATTGGTTTTTTGAACATAAAGAAATGAGCTCTTTTAATGATTGAAATCAGCTTTCTGAAAATAAGTAAAATACATTTTTTTATTCAGTGAATCCAATGTTTTTAAATAAGTGAAATTGTATTTTTATAAGTGAGCAAAATATGTTTTATGAAGCGAGTGAAATTGTTTTTTGAATTGATAACTTTTTGAATGTGTGAAATAGGTTTTTTGAAATAATTAAAATCAGGTCTTTGCATCGAGTATCAAATGAGCGAAATTAGCTTTTGAAATTTTTTAAAAGATGTTTTTTCTTTCAATTGAAACGACTGAAATCAGTTGTATCAAATGAGTGAAATTGGTTGTTTGATAAAATGAGTGAAATCAGTTTTGAAAATGTGTGAAATAAATTTTGAATGACCCAAAATCCATATTTTGAAAATGAGTGAAATAAATTTTGAATGAACCTAAATCCATCTTTTGAAAATGAGTGAAATAAATTTTGATGAGCCTAAATCCATCTTTTAAAATGTGTGAAATAAATATCATTTCACAACGAAACAATTTTGTGTTTTATGAAAGTCATTTCAAAGATAACTGAAATATATAAAATAAAAAAGTAGTTTAAATATATCCAAGATTGATCTTGTTCTGAAGATCTTGTCATCATGATTCCAAATATATAAAAGGTTTCGAAAATGGACATTTCGTTTAACATATATCAACCATGCAAAATATAAGAATGAAATTAAGTACAAGTCATTTATATGGAGACAGAGAATGCATGCAGCGCCCATCTCTCGATTCTCTCTTACTCTCTCTCCTGCAAAAAGTTGTCAGGCACCGTTGTGTCTTAGGTATGCAGTTGTATTGACTGGTATAGCAGAGGGATTCGATTTACAACTTATACAGTGTCTGGCAGCACGAATCTTGATGAAGCAGGACGGGCGGCGGATGGTGCGTCGGTACCTCCCAGCTTCAGTAAATTTACTAATTCGCCTTGCCCAGCTTTTTCTCATTGCGAGAGGGTGGTGAAAATAAGTTACATGCGCCCAAAACGAGTTTTTTTCCTACTTCTGACTTATTTTCACAATAAACTCCGAGAAGCCTCAAATTGGGATTTGGGAATTGAGAGAGTCTGAGATGTGAGCTGCCTTTGTTGCTGCTACTGAGCAGAATGCCAAAGGGCGTTCCACGCAAAAAAAAAAAAAAAAAAAAAAAAAAGAATGCCAAAGGGCGCAGGGCGCCGGGGTTACTCCTCCTCAAGACATGACTAGAGGAACATCGAACGAGGTCTAACGCCTCGCCAGGGCAATTGCTTCAGGAAGCAACGAAGAAAGAGCTGGAAGGGGGAGATTGCTGGCCTGCTGGGTACAGCGAACGCCGAACGCCCAAACGGGACAGCCAGGCGAGACACAGCGTGGGCGGTGGCCGCCCGGCAGCAGCGACAGGGTAGGATTTCCTTTCTTTCTTGTCAGCGGCGGCAGCTGTCCTGCTTCTGTTCTTTTCTCGATCGATAGCAGTCCTTTATTCGGGACTAGTATTGGGTTGTGATCTAAGGCCCAGCCAGAATTCTATGCCACCTCATCTAAATTGTGTAATAGTTGACATGGATGATAGTAGTTATGATACTCCCATTACGATTAGCCTAAATAGTATAAGTCCTTTTAGATATTTTATTAATACGTACTACATATAAATATATATAGACATATTTGAAAGTGTAAATTCACTCGTTTTCCTTCGTAGGTACTCCCTCCGTTCAAAAAAATTTGTCCCAAACTTGTTCCTCAAATGAATGTATCTAGCACTAACTTGATGTTAGATACATTTATTTGGCGGACAAGCTTTTTTTCCGGACGGAGGGAATAGTTCATACTGGAATCTGTAAAAGGGGAACTGGAACTGTACGGAAAATGGCTCTCTCCTCTTCCCCCTCCCCCCCCCGGCGGCGACGACGTCGGGCTCGCCTTTCCCCCTTCTTCTCTGGCGTCCTCCCTCCGCTCACGTGTGGCTTCGTCCCCCGCCCTCTCCTCCGCCTCGCCGGCCTCGCCTCGCTCTGTCCTCCCCGCCCCTCCCCCGTCCAACAGGTTTTGGGCGCTCGACTCCGAAGATTCGGGTTCGGACTCCGATTCCCCCTCCCCCCCCCCCCCCCCGCCCGGCGCCTTTGTGCGGTCTCCCCGTCCTATCGGCTCCGGGCGTTGCCGGAAGTTTGCTCCTGGTGGGCGCAGGCGGCCCGCCTTCGCCGGGGTGGAGATGGATGGCTGGTGGCGTGTGTTCCGTAGGCGTCGCCGTTCTCCTGCTCCGTCTCCGGCTCGGGGGATCCTGGGCCCTGGTGGGGGCGGCGTGGTGGTGCCGGCCCCGCTCTCTCCCTCCTCCCCTCCGGCGCCCTCCTCTGCATGCGCTCTGCCTGGGGGTTCGTCGCTGTCTTCGTCGGCGGCGGCGGCGGCGTCGACAACCCTAGATCTGGCGCTGGCGTCTGTGGAGGGTTCTGTTCCTGGGCCGCGGGCCCCCGGGCCGCCTGATGGGCTTGGTGGGCCTGGGGCTATTCCTCCCCTCGACCGCGTGTTAGTTTTTTCCCCCTCTCCCTCTTTTGGTGCCTGGGCCGCGGGTGGCCCAGGCCCACTCCCTCGCTCCCCCTTCAGCCCAACCTATTGGCCCCGGCCTGGCGCGGCCCGGATATTTATGGGTGCGGAAGGGTTCGCCCCCCCCCCAATTCTTAGGGTTTCCTGCGTCCTCCTCTGACCTGCGCCGTCACCGCTCCCCCATTCGTGTCTTCTCTAGATCTACTCCTCCTCCTCCTCCCCTTTCTCTCTCGTTCGCGGCGGTGGTTGCGATGGACCGCTCGCGCGGGTCCTCCAGCGAGGTCGTCTCCGGCCAGAAGCGGAGGAGGGAGGGCTCGGTTGGAGAGGAGGTTGATCTGGAGTATGAGGCCGCTCTGCGCTCCAAGCTCCAGGCGGCGCGTGCTCCGGCCGCGGGGGTGGCGTCGGCGAAGGGTGACGCCCCCTCGCTCAGCTCTGGTTCGGTGGCGACCGGGCCCTCGGCACCTCGGGCTAGTTCTGCGGTGGCCTCTGCAGATCCATGGAAGGTGGCGGCCGCGGCTAGTAGGGCTGGTTCTACTAGCCCGAATTCGGCGCCCCCTCTGCATGGTGCTGCACCCCAGAGGGTTGGCCCGCTGCGGGCTCCGACGGCTCCTGGGGGGGGTGGCGCGGTTCGTGCCTCGTGGTGCTCCGGGGGCGCCGGCCCGCCGCCCCGCTGGCGCTGGCGCTGGCCGGGGCGGCGGATATGCTTTTGGTCCTGCTGCTGGTGATGGCATCCTTCCCCCACCCCCTCTTGGCTCTGCGCGCATTCCTCCCCAGTCTCATGTAGCCAACCCAACCCTCACCTGCTTCGCTTGTCACCGCCCTGTGCATTTCCAATCTCGCTGCCAAAACCCTCATTTCTGTCTTATCTGTAGAGAAGACGGTCACCTCACGGTAGATTGCCAGAATCGCTCCAAACCCCCAGGCTTTGTTCACTACGGCATTGGTCTTCCTGGCTGCTCCTTTTTCGCCATAGTCGTGAGGTCCCTGTTGTTGTTCCTATCCCAGCGCTCTCCAACTCCGGCATCATTACTGTCTAGGCCAAGCGCATTACCCCCCAGATCCTTCTCGACGAGCTCCGGCTGTGGGACGATGGAGGTTGGGATTGGCAAATTCGCCAGTTGTCGGATTTTGAGTTCGCTGCGACATTCCCCTCCAAAGATAGCCTTCGGATGATCTCCTCCTGCACCAGCTTCACGCTTCCCCTCAACCAATTGGTCGTGTCTGTCAAGGCTGCATCTAATGGATCTAAGTCGATCTCTTCTCTGTCTGAAGCTTGGGTCCTAGTTGATGACGTCCCTCCTGCTCTCCGTTCCACTGCTTTCTTCATGGCCTTTGGTGTTCTCATTGGTAAGCCCATCGAGGTTGATCAGGAGTCTTTGGTTGTCCTGGGTCCAGTGCGCCTGCGGGTGTGGTGTGTGGATCCTTTCTGTATCCGCGGCTCCATTGACGTCTTCCCCTCGGCCGGAGGCTTCCGGCTTAGGGTCCAGGTCGAGGGAGACGCTGCTCCGGTTTCGCCCCTCCTCCTCCCCCGCAACCAGCCTCGGGCAATGATGACAAGGGCAAGGACGATGATGGACTGCAGGATGATTCTCTACATGGCAATGATCATCGCTTTACCCAGTCGGAGTGGGATGGACTTTCGCTTGAAGATCGAGATCTGCTTAAGGAGAACGCCCTGGCAGGGGGTGCCAAGGACTCGCTGCCTGCTTCTGGTGGGGGGTTGCGACTTCTGGTGGGGTGAAGGGCACCCCATTCTCTGCGGTGTGCTCTAATCTTCCATCTCGCCCCGCCTCCCCCTTCCCTCTCGGGTATTGAAGATCTGCCCCCGACTGGTCCCTTGGCCTTGAAGAAGAAAAAGAAGTCGTCCGTAAAAAAAATTCTCCGCTCGCAGCAGGGCTTCCGGTGATTCTAAGCAGTCTGCGGCAGGGATGTGCCGTAGGCTGGATGCTGACTTGGGTGCGGCCTCGGGTCCGTCCTCTGCGGCGGCCTCTCCCTTCCGTGCTCGTCCGGTGCCGTTGCGCTCACCTGCCTCCACTGCCCGCAAGAGCGGTCGCGTCTCCAACAGTGGCGAGCGTGTCGCTGATTGGGCGGCAGGGCGCGCTGCGGCCAGGGATCTGCCCCCTTCAGGTACGCCTTCATGTTCCCCTCCCCCTGTCTTCCTGCACTTTCCCCTGTTCATCTATTGCTTCCTTCACAGTCCAGTGATCACCTTTCACATATCTTAGAGGACGTAGGCATTACTAGTGATCCTAGTTTCGGTTCCCCCTCTTCATTGCTAGAGATTATCAGGGAAAATGAAATTGCTCAGGCGGACATCGCTAAAGTCAAGGAGGATGTGTCTGGGTCTGTCGCCCCACTGGTTGTGGCCGGTGGGGGCATGGAGGGATCTGATAGGGTTCAGGTGCCCTCGGCTGTTCCTAGGCGGGGGGCTGGTAAATGATCTAAATCCTGCTTGGCCCCAAGCAGGTCGAGTCTTCGCATTAAAAACCTATCTCATAGATGAAGGCTTTATTTTGGAACATTAGAGGTTTCGGCGCTAGGGGGCGCCAGGACCAGCTCAAAGACATGGTTCGTTCTGAGAATATTGATATTATTGGTCTGGTTGAAACTCTAAAACCTTCCTTCTCCCCGAATGAACTCTCCGCTGTCACTGGGATCGACAGATTTGATTGGAATCATTTGGCTTTGTCCGGTCATTCGGGTGGCATCCTTATTGGCACTAAAAGAGATCTGTTTGATTTCGTTGCTTTTGACCATGGGATTTTCTGGGCTAGTACGGTAGTGTCTCGTCGCTCCCTCAATTCTTTACTGGAAATCATGGTGGTATATGGTCCAACTGATCATTCTCTTTCCTATATTTTTTTGGATGAACTACGAAATAAAATAGAGTCATGTGATCTACCTTTGCTTATTGGTGGGGATTTCAACCTGTTGCGCTCTCCTACGGACAAAAGTTCGTCTAATTTCTCGTGGACGCTTGCCGACGCGTTTAATGCTTGTTGGGGAACGTAGTAATTTCAAAAAAATTCCTACGCACACGCAAGATCATGGTGATGCATAGCAACGAGAGGGAGAGTGTGTCCACGTACCCTCGTAGACCGAAAGCGGGAGTGTTAGCACAACGCGGTTGATGTAGTCGTACGTCTTCACGATCCGACCGATCAAGTACCGAACGTACGGCACCTCCGAGTTCTGCACACGTTCAGCTCGATGACGTCCCTCGAACTCCGATCCAGCCAAGCGTTGAGGGAGAGTTTCGTCAGCACAACGGCGTGGTGACGATGTTGACGTTCTACCGACGCAGGGCTTCGCCTAAGCACCGCTACAGTATTATCGAGGTGGAATATGGTGGAGGGGGGCACCGCACACGGCTAAGAGATCAAATCAATTGTGTGTTCAACGGTGCCCCCTGCCCCCGTATATAAAGGAGCCAAGGGGAGGGGGCGGCGACCAGGAGGAGGAGGCGCCAGGAGGAGTCCTACTCCCACTGGGAGTAGGACTCCCCCCCTTTCCTAGTTGGAATAGGATTGGGGAGGGGGAAAAGAGAGAAGAAAGGGGGGCCGGCCCCCTTGCCCCCACCAATTCGGTTTGGACCAGGGGGCGCGCCTCTTGCTGCCCTCTCTTTCCCACTAAGGCCCACTATGGCCCAATAGCCTCCCGGGGGGTTCCGGTAACCTCCCGGTACTCCGGTAAAATCCCGATTTCACCCGGAACACTTTCGATATCCAAACATAGGCTTCCAATATATCAATCTTCATGTCTCGACCATTTTGAGATTCCTCGTCATGTCCGTGATCACATCCGGGACTCCGAACAACCTTCGGTACATCAAACTCATAAACTCATAATATAACCGTCTTCGAAACCTTAAGCGTGCGGACCCTACGGGTTCGAGAACTATGTAGACATGACTGAGACACTTCTCTGGTCAATAACCAATAGCGGAACCTGGATGCTCATATTGGCTCCCACATATTCTACGAAGATTTTATCGGTCAAACCGCATAACAACATACATTGTTCCCTTTGTCATCGGTATGTTACTTGCCCGAGATTCGATCGTCGGTATCTCAATACCTAGTTCAATCTCGTTACCGGCAAGTCTCTTTACTCGTTCTGTAATACATCATCCCGCAACTAACTCATTAGTTGCAATGCTTGCAAGGCTTATAGTGATGTGCATTACCGAGAGGGCCCAGAGATACCTCTCCGACAATCAGAGTGACAAATCCTAATCTCGAAATACGCCAACCCAACAAGTACCTTTGGAGACACCTATAGAGCACCTTTATAATCACCCATTTACGTTGTGACGTTTGGTAGCACACAAAGTGTTCCTCCGGTAAACGGGAGTTGCATAATCTCATAGTCATAGGAACATGTATAAGTCATGAAGAAAGCAATAGCAGAATACTAAACGATCGTGTGCTAAGCTAACGGAATGGGTCAGGTCAATCACATCATTCTCCTAATGATATGATCCCGTTAATAAAATGACAACTCATGTCTATGGCTAGGAAACATAACCATCTTTGATCAACGAGCTAGTCAAGTAGAGGCATACTAGTGACATACTGTTTGTCTATGTATTCACACAAGTATTATGTTTCCGATTAATACAATTCTAGCATGAATAATAAACATTTATCATGATATAAGGAAATAAATAATAACTTTATTATTGCCTCTAGAGCATATTTCCTTCGATGCTTTCATTCAGGACACTGCTATTCATGAGATTCCTAGGGTCGGTGCCCGGTACACTTGGACGAATCGCCAATCTAACCCCATTCGGTCTGTCCTGCATCGTGTCTTCTTCTGTTCTAGGTGGGATACTTTGTTTCCCCGAGCCGTCCTCAGGGCTCTGTCCATTGTGGGTTCGGATCACTCCCCATTGATTCTTGATGACGGGACTCATTCTGTCTCCTTCCCTCGGATCCAGTTCGACGCGTCTTGGATCTTGGTAGAGGGTTTTGGTGACATGTTAGCGCAAAAGATTTCTACCTTCTTATCTTCTAAATGTCGTTCCTTTGGGCCGATGGACGACTGGCATCAGTGCTCCTATTTTCTTCATAGATTCCTTCATGGGTGGGCCAAGAATCATGCTGTTGAGTCAAGGCGTGACAAAGTTCGGCTGGCTGCCCAAATTGGCTCCCTTGATGCTCGTGCTGACGGTCCGGGCCTTTCCCCCGCTGAATGGCAAGTGCGTTATGATTTAGAAGAGGCCCTTTTGGCTTTGCATCGTCAGGAGGAACTGTACTGGAGGCAAAGAGGCACCATCAATTGGACTTTAAAAGGCGATTCGCCCACTTCGTACTTCTTCACCATTGCTAATGGCAGGCGTCATCGCTGTTTGATCGACAGCCTTCTTACCAATGGTGTCAGGGTCTCTGACTAGTCTGAGATTATGCGGCATGTGGTTAATTTTTTCTCCTCTCCCATCTCCGCTAAACCTGAGGTGGGGTTTAGACTAGCTAGTGCTTTTTGGTCCTCCCATGACCAGATATCGAGTGTTGAGAATGAGGACTCGTTGATTCCTCTCTCTGAAGATGAGATTTTTTGATACGATCCGATCTGCCAACCCTAATGCGGCTTCCGGGCCCGATGGCTTCTCCATCCCCTTCTTTAGGCAGTTTTGGCCTCAGCTAAGGGGCCTTGTCCAGGCGATAATCCAAGGTTTCTGGCTGGGGACCGTCGACATTTCTAGGCTGAATTACGCGGTGCTCACTCTCATCCCTAAGGTCAAAGGGGCAGACTTGATTTCTCAATTTAGGCCTATTGCCTTGATCAACAACTTTGCGAAGCTTCCAGCTAAAGGATTTGCCACTAGGCTCTCTCCGATCGCTCACCGTGCCATTAGCCCTTTTCAATCTGCGTTCATAAAGGGCAGGTTTATTCTGGATGGTGTTCTCTGTCTGCATGAGATTGTCCATGATCTGCGGACCCAGGGGACTAAAGCGGTGGTTCTCAAGCTCGATTTTGAGAAAGCTTACGACTCGGTTAGCTGGAATTTCCTTCGTCAAGTCCTTCTTGCTAAAGGTTTTGAGGGTGCGGTGGTTCACCGGCTTATGCAGCTGGTCACGGGTGGGCACACGACAGTGTCGGTCAATGGGCAGATCAGTATTTTTTTCGCTAACGGCAGGGGCCTAAGACAAGGTGACCCAGCTTCCCCCCTTCTCTTCAATTTTGTTGCGGATGCCCTCTCCCATATTCTGTCTCGGGCAGCTCTTGCCGGCCACATCACTCCTGTCTGCTCTCACCTTGTCCCCAATGGCATCACTCACCTTCAATATGCGGACGATACCATCATAATGGTTGAGCTTAACGAGGCCAGTATTACTCATTTGAAATTCCTGCTTCTCTGCTTTGAAGCTCGTTCGGGTCTTAAAATCAATTTTTCTAAAAGCGAAGTCATTGTTACTGGGGTTGATGATACCGAGGCTCAGAGAGTTGCGCATCTCCTTAACTGTTCTCTAGGATCCTTCCCTTTCAAATATTTGGGCCTTCCGATCTCTCCCCATAAACTATTGGCTAAGGATTTCACTCCGGCTGTCACCAAGGTGGGCAATAGGGTCTTACCATGGAGAGGTCGCTATAATACCCAAGCGGGCAAGGTTGCTCTCACCAATGCCTGTTTGTCTTCTCTCCCAATGTTCTTAATGGGCTTCTACCTTCTTTCTGGAGGGATCCACGCGGGCTTTGACAAACACAGGGGTGCTTTTTACTGGAATTCTTCCGACAACAAGCGCAAATATAGGCTCGTGAAATGGAAATTCATTTGTAGGCCAAAGAACATGGGGGGTTTAGGGATCATTAATACGTCGGTTATGAACAAGTGCCTCATTCTAAAATGGTGGTGGAAAATCATGTTCCTCAAGGATCACCCCCTCTAGTTATCCTTTCTTAAGGCTAAATACTTCCTGTACTCGAGCCCCATGTTTGTTTCTTCTACTGGTGGTTCTCAGTTTTGGCTTCAGCTTGTTAAAGTTCGTCCGATTTTTCAGTCTTTGGTCAAGTTTGTAGTTAGGAATGGTAAGTCCACTCGTTTCTGGTTAGACTGGTGGGTTGGGGTGTCGGTGTCAAAACCGGCGGATCTCGGGTAGGGGGTCCCGAACTATGCGTCTAAGGTCGATGGTAACAGGAGGCGGGGGACACGATGTTTACCCAGGTTCGGGCCCTCTCTATGGAGGTAATACCCTACTTCCTGCTTGATTGATCTTGATGAATATGAGTATTACAAGAGTTGATCTACCACGAGATCGTAATGGCTAAACCCTAGAAGTCTAGCCTGTATGACTATGATAATGAGTATCGGCCTATCCGGACTATGCTCTCCGGTTTATATAGTCACTGGAGAGATCTAGGGTTACATGGAGTCGGTTACATAACAGGGAATCTACATAATTGGTCGCCAAGCTTGCCTTCCACACCAAGGAGAGTCCCGTCCGGACACGGGTGCAGTCTTCGGTCTTCGTATCTTCACAGCCCATTAGTTCGGCCCACAGCTAACAGGCCGGACGCCCGAGGACCCCTTAGTCTAGGACTCCCTCAGTAGCCCCTGAACCAGGCTTCAATGACAAGGTGTTCGGCGTCCAGATTGTCTCCGGCATTGCAAGGCGGGTTCCTCCTTCGATGACGTCGATGTAATGTGTTCGGCCGTGGCTTCAATGCTTCTCGCCTCGGCTTCTGTGCGTTAATAACTTTGTCTTCCACGTATCGAGAGAATGCGGAAGTTCAGGGTATTTTTTGCAGATAACACCCTGCTCCCATAAGGGAAAACATCTATTTAAAGAGATTGAATCTTAGATCCATTCAACACCTCACGGAGAAAAATCCCCGGAGATAGCTAGGAGAAACCATTCCATCATGGCTAACATTCCCAGCTCCTCCTCCCGTCCAGGCCCGGAGAAAGGCGAGTGGGAGAGGTGCTCTGTGTCCCACAGTCAACTGGAGGAGTTGCAAATGCAGGGGTTCCTCCCTCCCGCAGATCTGGTCCCTCTGCGGGCAGGGTTAGCATCTTTTAATAGCGAGATCCAAGCGGAGGACGTTCCCAATCCATCCGGGGGGAGCGAGTATGTTTCGTCCCTTATTTGTTGAGGGACGTCAGATTTCCAATCCATCCATTCCTCCGGGGGCTTTTGGAGTATTACGGCCTTCAGCTGCACAATTTCTCTCCAGCCTCCATCCTGCATATCGCGGGTTATGTTGCTTTGTGCGAACTGTTCTTGGGTATTGAGGCCCATTTTGAACTGTGGAGAAAGTTTTTCTGCCTTGTCCCGCGTAACCATGAAGGGTCAATTTTCGAAGTGGGCGGAGCCGAAATATGGCGCATTGCCGATGCCGGATACCTGTCCGGCACACCAAGGAAGGCGTCTGACGAGTGGCCATCTGAATGGTTTTACATTGAGGATGTCGCGCTTCCCGACCCAGTTCGGAAGGGTCTTCCAGAATTTTTGAGTGTTCCGCTAAAGAAACGCTATAGTTGGCGTCCCCGGAGTCTCGAGGAGGACAATAGTGCGAAAATCCACCAGCTCATGGGCAAGATAAAGACGCTTGCCCAATCCGGACTGACGATAATCGAGGTTATGGCGACTTCCATAGTGCGAGGGGTGCAACCGCTTCAATACCGAGGGCTCCCCATGTGGGACTACAATGGGGAGGATGACGCCTCCCGCTGTGGTCGAAAAGGTCCGGACTCCCCCGCTGCCCTGGCCAGGATACTGGCCGAGCTTTTCAAGGGAGAGGAAGAGGAATTCCTTCGCATCAATCGCAGAGAGGGGTATTCAATATACAACCCTCCCAGCTGGGTGAGTCCTAACCCCCTTTTGCCTTTACTCTAGCCAATCTCCAAGCCATTCTCAATGAAGTTTCCGCTTTGTTTATTTGTAACAGCACTGGCGAAGGACCACCGAGGGGTTACTTAGCCCCGCGCCGCAGCTGGAGAGCCACAACCGGGAGCTAGATCCCAGGTTTGAAGAAGATCCGGACATATCCGTGATACTTACGGAAGGAGTGTTTCATCAGGCGAGCTATGATGGCACAATAGTGGCCATTATTGCTGATTACCCTGGTCTTCTCCCTGCTTCCCATGTAAGTCATGAAGAAATACTTCCCTCTAAAGGATTTTCCTCACTTTGCTTCACCCGCCGCCCTGTCTTTATGCTTCCAGAAGCGCTCGGCGCGTCCGGCCACCCCGGGGACGAATCCAAGAAGAGCGGTTCCAGCGCCGAGCAGGGCGCCCAAGAGGAAGGTTGGGGAAGACACGACCGGCCCTTCGACAGAGAGGTACATATTTGAGAGTATACATTAATAGTCACATCCAACTGTAACATGCACATTTTATACCAGGAAAAAGGTTCGCTGGACTGTACCCAGGAATCCAGCCGATCGTGCTCCCTTCGACCAGGATCAAAACCCTGTCGGAGAAGCGGGAGCCGCTATGGGGACACTGCCGGATTGTCGTTCGACCGAGGGTTCGGAAAATATGTCCGTCACCAACTCGAAAGTAGAGAGCGCCATGAATCATCTGCGCTATGGGGCTGTTTTACGAGACCCTCAGTTTTCGGAGGAGGCGTTCAAAGCCTTCAGTTCGGCTAACGCCTATATCCGAGCTGCTGGGCTTAGCATAGCCACAAAGCAGTATTTAAAAGATGTTCAGGTACATTTTCTTTGTCCGAATAAGATGACCACATGTCAGTAGCCCCTGAGACTAAAAGCAGTTGGTACAACTGATTTGAGGATTGTTGTATAACCAGGTTGTTACAAAGAAGAACAATCTGCTAGCTCAAGAGCTTGAGCAATGTCGGACACAGCTGAAAGCTGCCACCGCCGAGCTGGAAAGCTCCAAGAAGGCATCTGCCGGTAATATTCCCCTCCATAGAGGAATGATAACAATGATCGTGTACCAGCCTGGTTAATACTGTTGTTGATCTCATAATAGGGTCTTCAGATCAATATGATGAGAAGCTGAGCGCTGCTCTGGAAGGAGAGCGAGAGGCAAAAAAGATGCATTCTGCAGGCAAGCGGATCCTGACTCAAGCCATATTAGATAAAAACAAGCTTCAGGATGACAAGACCAGCTTGGGTATTGAGCTAAAAGATGTGCGGGGCCAGCTAGCCGACTCCGTGAAGGAGAATAAGAAACTGCGAGGCGGTATATTCAGTATGTGTCCGAACTAACCTTTATAGTAGTGCAAAGATGCAAGGAATTGATATAGTTATGATTGTAGGTGTATTAACGGGCCGTCCCGAAGAGGAGGTGTCCGGATCATCAAGTGATCTACTGCAGAGGCTATCGCAAGTGCACGAGCGAGCTCGACTGGCAATGCGGAGCGTGGCCAAGGCTTTATGGCCAGCCGCCTTCCCTCCAGGAAGTATGGATGAGCCTGTTGAGCTGTTCAAGGGAGCGCGGCAGCGTATCCGACTATGGAAGATTTCAGCCTGCCGGGAAGGTGCACGAGAGGCCTAGGCCATGGTGAAAACACGATATATCAAATCGGATCCTAATCACATGGCCCGTGTTGGACCGGTAGGGTCAAATGGGGAGGAAATTCCCGTTAGTTTTGTCTATGACCAAGTAGAGATGGCCGCTAAATATTCCCAACAGGATTGTAAGTTAGACCGCCTGCTGGACGGTATAGAGGAGGAAGAGTTTGAGTCAAAGTGACTGTACACTTTTCCTTCTAGCTGAATTGTATAGCGTTTGTCATGGCAGACCTTTTCGCTTCCACCTCCGGACCCGAGGGTGCGAAGTGTTTTCGAATACCAGCTGGGCCGAATAGACCGGGGTATGCGTGGAAACTAGGCGTAGGGGTCATAGTTGCTTGAACAGACAAGTTGTATCTGGCTAGTTATTTTATATTACATTGGGATTGTAAGAAACATCTTCCAGAGAGAATAGTTCCGTTAAGGGTTCCTTTCTCTGGGTGTGCATGCATTAGTGTACATGTATGAAGTGTGATGAAAGAATCACAGTGTATGTAACTTCTGGGGGTTCACAATGAAGTGAATGCAAAACGTCTTTAGTTCACCGACTGAATATTCCCTTAAGAACGCTAGCTTTCGGCTTCACCCAGTCTGAGGTACACATCCGGATGACCCGGCAGTAGCAATCGCAGAGGTGCTCCCTTTATGCCCTAGCCGAACTAACGGGAATGTAGGGCATAAGCACAGGAGCCAGGCAACCCAGCTTGGCCAAAACTTAAGTCATATCGATGCATATTATGGCGAATAAAAGGTACATATGGAAAAAGGGCGCATATGTGAAGAGCTTGATGCTCAAAGAATAATAACAAGCTTCTGTCGAAGAAGCCCCCAGGCAGAATGGACGTACATATTTGAAGTTGTATGCGTTTGGGGTGTGCGGTCTAGCCGCGTGAGAGCTTTAAAGCGGGAAAGAGAGAAAAAGTAACCGAAAAAGAGAGAAAAAATGATGGAAACTATAAGGGAGAAGGAGACACACAAGGAGGTCGGCACTAGGCATAGAATCTTCGGAGTCTGGCTGCGTTCCAGGGGTGCGGCTCGAGGCGATTGTCTGATGCATCGCGAAGACGGTACGCTCCTCCTGTGAGAACTTCATCGATTATGAAGGGACCCTCCCATTTGGGCTTGAGCTTGTCCTTTTTCTTCTCCGGTAGACGTAGAACGAGTTCACCAATATTGTAAGTCTTGGCCCGTACTTCTCTGCTTTGATATCTTTGGGCCTGTTGTTGATAGAATGTTGAACGAGCTTTTGCGACGTCGCGCTCCTCCTCCAAGGCATCTAGGCCGTCCTGCCGATCTAGCTCGGCTTCTCTCTCTTCGTACATACGGACTCCGGGTGAGTCGTGGATAATATCGCAAGGTAACACTGCCTCTGCGCCGTACACCATGAAAAAGGGTGTGTATCCGGTAGTGCGGTTAGGCGTGGTCCGCAGCCCCTAGAGTACGGAGTCGAACTCCTCAACCCAATGCTTGTCCGATTCCTTCAAAGACCGCACTAGTCTGGGTTTGATGCCGCTCATAATAAGACCATTGGCACGTTCAACTTGACCGTTTGTTTGCGGGTGGTAGACAGAGGCGTAATCGAGCTTAATGCCCAGGTTAATGCACCAGATTTTGAGCTTGTCGGCTGTGAAGTTTGAGCCGTTGTCGGTGATGATGCTGTGCGGGACACCATAACGGTGCACCACATCAGATATGAATGCTATCACCGGCTCGGACTCGGCCGTTTTTACTGGTCAAGCCTCTATCCATTTGGTGAATTTATCCACCATGACCAGCAGATATTTTTTCTTATGGGTTTCCCCTTTAAGGGGTACGACCATATCCAGCCCCCAGACTACAAAAGGCCATGTAATGGGGATTGTTTGTAGGGCGGTTGGGGGCATGTGGCTTTGGTTGGCGAAGAGTTGGCATCCGACGCAACGTTGGACGAGGTCCTGTGCGTCTGCCCGGGCCGTCGGCCAATAAAACCCTATACGGAAGGCCTTGCTGACAAGTGCCCGAGCTGCCGCATGGTGCCCGCCGAGACAGGCGTGTATTTCTACCAAAAGTTGCCGCCCCTCTTATTTAGAGATACACCTTTGAAGGACTCCGGTAGTGCTTTTCTTGTAGAGCTCTCCTTCATGGACTTTGTAGGCCTTCAAACGCCGGACAATGCGGCGAGCCTCGTTCTGGTCTTCTGGGAGCTCCTTCCTATTAAGGTAAGCCAAGAAAGGTTCGGTCCACGGGGCAATAACTGCCATAATGAGGTGGGCCGACGGTGTTATTTCGGTGGCTGAGCCTCCGATGATATCGGTGTGTTCGTAGTCTAGGCTTGTGTTCGGAGCAGAACTATCATTGCTGCCTTCCCCTTGCCACACCACAGATGGCTTAAAAAGCCTTTCCAGGAAGACATTGGGTGGGACAGGGTCGCGCTTAGCGCCAATGCGAGCAAGGACGTCCGCCGCCTGATTACTTTCTCGGGCGACATGGTGAAATTCAAGCCCCTCGAACCGGGCCGACATCTTTAGGACGGCGTTGCGATAAGCTGCCATCTTCGGATCTTTGGCATCAAAGTCTCCATTTATTTGGGATATTGCGAGGTTTGAGTCCCCGTGCACCTCGAGGCATTGTATGCCCATTGATACGGCCATCCGAAGGCCATGTAATAAGGCCTAGTATTCGGTTGCGTTGTTGGAGTCTGTATATAATATTTGGAGTACGTATTGGACGATATCTCCAGTGGGGGACGTTAACACCACGCCCGCTCCTAGCCCCGCCAACATTTTGGAGCCATCAAAATGCATGACCCAGTTGGAAAATGTGCCATACACTTTAGGGAGTTCGGCCTCTGTCCATTCGGCGACGAAGTCAGCCAATACTTGGGATTTGATGGCTCGACGCGGTTTGTATGTTATGTCAAATGGAAGGAGCTCAATGGCCCATTTTGCAATCCGGCCCATGGCGTCGCGGTTGTTTATTATGTCATTAAGTGGCACTTCAGAGGCCACCGTAATCGAACACTCCTGGAAGTAGTGTCGTAGCTTTCGGGATGCCATGAAGACTGCATATGCTATCTTTTGATAGTGCGGGTACTGGGATTTGCAAGGTGTGAGGACAGTAGATACGTAGTATACTGGTTTTTGGAGCGGGAATTTGTGTCCGGCCTGTTCTCGCTCGACAACGAGTACGGCGCTCACCACCTGGTGTGTTGTCGATATATATAATAGCATTGGTTCGCCGATGCTTGGCGCGGCCAGAATTGGGTTGCTTGCGAGAAGGGCTTTTATTTCCTCCAGTCCGGCCGTCGCTGCGTCCGTCCATTCGAAATTATCGGTGCGCCGTAGAAGGCGATAAAGTGGCAGCGCCTTTTCTCCTAATCTGGAGATAAAGCGGCTTAAGGCTGCCACACATCCCACGAGTTTTTGGACTTGTTTAAGGTCAGTTGGCGTAGCCAATTGTGACAGAGCTTGGATTTTGGCCAGGTTTGCTTTGATTCCTCTGTTGGAGACTATGAAGCCTAGCAGTTTTCCGGCGGGGACGCCGAAGACACATTTTTCCGGGTTGAGCTTGATGTCGTATGTGCGGAGGTTGTCGAATGTGAGACGCAGATCGTCTATTAGTGTTTCGACGTGTCTAGTTTTAATGACAACGTCGTCCACGTAAGCTTCGACTGTCTTACCGATCTGCTTCTCTAGGCATGTTTGAATCATACGCTGGTAGGTGGTGCCGGCGTTCTTTAGCCCGAAGGGCATGGTGTTGAAGCAAAACGGCCCATATGGGGTGATGAATGCAGTTGCGGCTTGATCGGACTCCTTCATTTTGATTTTATGGTATCCGGAATATGCATCGAGGAAGCACAGCGAGTCATGTCCTGCAGTAGCGTCATTGATTTGATCAATGCGGGGGAGGGGGAAGGGATCCTTAGGGCAAGCCTTATTGAGGTCTTTAAAATCGACGCACAGGCGCCAGGATTTGTCCTTCTTTAGTACCATCACCAGGTTTGCCAGCCAGTCCGGATGTTTGATTTCTCTGATGAATCCCGCCTCGATGAGTTTGGCCAGCTCCTCCCCCATAGCTTGTCGCTTGGGTTCGGAAAAGCGCTGCAGTGTTTGCTTGACCGGTTTGTATCCCTTCAATACGTTGAGGCTGTGTTCGCCAAATCGCGTGGGATCTCCGGCATATCTGAGGGATGCCAGGCAAATATATCCCAGTTTTCGCGTAGGAATTCTCGTAGCGCGGCGCTGGCCGTGGGGCTGAGTTGTGCTCCTATAGATGTTGTCTTCTTCGGGTCTGTTGGATGGACCTGAAATTTGACTATTTCGTCTGCTGGTTTGAAGGAGGTGGATTTATGTCGTTTGTCTAAGATCACATCGTCCCTATCCATAGTGGAGCGCAGTGCGGTTAGCTCTTCGGCCGCGAGGGCTTCGGATAATGCGTCAAGGGCCAGGTATGCGGTCTTATTCTCGGCACGGAGTGCTATATCCGGATCACTGGCGAGAGTGATTACTCCGTTGGGCCCGGGCATCTTTAGCTTCATATACCCGTAATGAGGTATGGCTTGAAAGCGTGTAAAGGCCTCTCGCCCCAACAGGGCGTGATAGCCACTGTTGAAAGGGTCCACCTGGAAGGTTATTTCTTCGGACCGATAGTTCTCCGGCGTGCCGAATACCACGTCAAGTGTGATTTTTCCCGCACACCGCACCTCCCGACTGTGAATGATTCCTCGAAAGGTTGTGCTGCTTTGCACAATGCGACTCCTATCTATTTCCATTTTGTGGAGTGTATCCTCATAGATGAGGTTTAGTCTGCCTCCGCCGTCCATGAGGACTTTGGTAAGTCGAAAACCGTCCACGATGGGACTGAGGACTAATGCGGCTGGCGCTCGGGCTGTTCTGTATTTAGGTTCGTCACTGGCATTGAAGGTTATAGCCGTGTCGTTCCAAGGGTCAATTGCGGCGATCTGGCAGACTTCGGCGAGGTCGCGCAGTGCCCTTTTGCGCTTATTGTTTGAAGCGAATGTCTCGAAGACCGTCAATACTCTAGGATCGTCGTCTTCCGGAGGATGTTGCTCTGCAGCGATTTTGGTGAGAATGTCCTCACCACTTTTGGCCACTTGCCGGAGTATCCAACATGCTCTAAGGTTGTGGGTTGGTATGTTATCCGGTGTTGTATGAAGTTTACATGGCCCATCAAGCCATCCTTCCAAAACAGTACCGTGACGCGTAATGGGTTTGTATTTTTTGGCTATTGGATTGGGCATGCCACGAGGGTGTGCCCTTTTCGCCTGGACGGGGGGTTGCGTCGGGATCGACGTCTCCCATCGAGCTGCCCGAGCCCTCCAGGCGCTTTCCATTGCACTGTACTTTTGTACAATAGTTGCTAGGTCATCGAAGTGTAGAATGCGGCGGCGATTGATGGCGTTAAGAATTCCTTCGTCCGCACAATTTTTGCAAAAAGCTGATATTGTGTCTTCATCGTGACAATCTTTTATCTTGTTTTTGACAAGGAGGAATCTGGCCCAGAAGTGATGGACCGTTTCCTGAGGCTACTGTTTTATGCCGATGAGATCGCTTATGTCCGGGTGGGTGGGTGGTGCAAAATCCGGCCCTTGACCCAATCGATCATCCGGAATTTGGAGGCTTACCAGACTCAACGGTCCGGATACCGGAGTATTTTCTAATTGTTTAGGCCAGCCATCCGATTCTATGTTCGGAAGACAGGTCACACCCTTCCGCTGGTGGTTGTCTGGCTCTTCAAGATCGGCGACCCGGACATAGCCCGACTTCGGAATAGAAGGTGAGTCGCCGTCTTGCCCCTCGACCACCGCTATCTGGTGGGCGACGGGAGGAGATTTGATCTCTCTTTGATCGGGTTTAAGCCCAATCCTATCGTAATCTGAAGCGATTCCCAGGGCGGCGATGCGATCTAGGAGCTTGTTTAAGGACGAGAATTCCGCCGGATCTATCTGCTTGGAGTTTTCGGAGTTGATGCGGAGAGGATTTTTGATGGCCCGAGAGGTCATCGTCGGCTTAACGGACGAGTGAGCGGTCATGGTGAAGCTGCCCAGCCGGAGAGTTTGGCCTGGGGCCAGAGCTCCTCCGGCGGTGATATCGTCTTTAAGGACGAGGCGAGTCATCGATCCTGTCGTCGACGTCACAGTGGAACTCTCAATGAAAGCACCAATGTCGGTGTCAAAACCGGCGAATCTCGGGTAGGGGGTCCCGAACTGTGCGTCTAAGGTCGATGGTAACAGGAGGCGGGGGACACGATGTTTACCCAGGCTCGGGCCCTCTCTATAGAGGTAATACTCAACTTCCTGCTTGATTGATCTTGATGAATATGAGTATTACAAGAGTTGATCTACCACGAGATCGTAATGGCTAAATCCTAGAAGTCTAGCCTGTATGACTATGATAATGAGTATCCGCCTATCCGGACTATGCTCTCCGGTTTATATAGACACCGGAGAGATCTAGGGTTACATGGAGTCGGTTACATAACAGGGAATCTACATAATTGATCGCCAAGCTTGCCTTCCACTCCAAGGAGAGTCCCGTCCGGACACGGGTGCAGTCTTCGGTCTTCGTATCTTCACAGCCCATCAGTCCGGCCCACAGCTAACAGGCCGGACGCCCGAGGACCCCTTAGTCCAGGACTCCCTCATGGGGAGGCCACCCTTGCGGTGGCGTTCCCGGCTTTATTTTCTTACTGCTCTGATCCGGAGAGCTCTATCTTTGAGCTATTGGTTAATAATTGGGACCTAGTCCTCCGTCGATCCCTTTCTCCTTCAGAGTTGGAAGACTGGCATCGTCTTACTGCCTGCTTCCCTGTGCTCTCGGATGAAGAAGACACGGTTGTCTAGCCTCACTCCTCTTCTGGTCGCATTTCGGTTAAATCTGCCTACGCTAAGCTTATATCCGGCTCTCTTACGTCAAAATTCAAGTGCATTTGGAAGGCCCGTATCCCTCCTAAGATCAAAATCTTCATGTGGCAAGCCTTCCGTGGGAAACTCCCCGCGGCTGATCAAGTCCGGAAAAGGAACGGCCCGGGCTGTGATAGATGCGTTTTATGTGGGGCCATTGAAATACCGAGCATATTTTCTTTCATTGCTCTTTGGCCAAGTTTCTTTGGAGCTGTATTCGGCTTTGGCTTCACGTTAATTGGAATCCCTCTTCCTTCGAGGACATGCAGCGCTGCGCCAGTGGTTTATCTGGGCTGGCTAAAAGGGTGTTCTGGGTTGGTTTTGCGGCAATCTGTTGGTCGCTGTGGACTACTAGTTAGGAACAAGTTTACTATTAAACATATCTTTCCGGCTAACCCTGTGAGCTGCTTATTTAAATCTAGTGTCTTCTTACAGCAGTGGAGATTATTGAGTAAGGAGGTGGACCTCGAGGCTTTTGATGTTATGCTATCCAAGATGTGGTCTACGGCTTCCTCCCTGTATCGACGATCCGGAACGATGGCTTAGCCCCCCCTCCTTACGGTTCTATTGCTGGCCTGCGTGCCATGATTGGCTAGGTAGCCATGTATCCGTACTTTGTTAGTTGTTGTTGTAATACTTTGTTGGCTTGGTGCTTTGCTATGTGACGCTGCCTGGTGACTTTATTTATAAAGTCGGACGTATGCCTTTTATTAAAAAAATCTGTAAAAAGGGCAGTACAGATGCAATGAATCATCAATCTTTTGCCTTTTGAGTTTGCATCGACCACGCATCTTCTAGTGCGACCTCCCACGACATCTCGGCCACCGGCTGCACGCACTGCAGTTGCATCATCTCCCATGGAGCGGGTCGGCCAGAACCTTGGCCTGACCTTGGGTGCACCGGAGGCGGCGACGCCGCGACGGCTCCCGTCTTGCCGCCGGCCAAGGCCACAACACGCACGGTTATCACTACCCACCCGAATGCCCAGCCTGACTTCTCTCTTTTTTTGTCAAAGAAAAAAAAGCCTGACTCCTCTCAATTTCCAACTCGCACACCTCCTTCCCCTTCTTCCGCCATGCCAATCTGCCCGGAGGACTCTTCCTCTCCGACTCGTATTTGTCCATGAATCCGGCTCCGACTACGACCTGATTCTCCTCCTTATTCTCCCCCCTCTACAAGTCAAAATAAATACCCTGTGTCTGCGTGAGATCCAGACCTACAATGTCGCTCAAAGGCTACCACGAAGCCTCACTGCATCCGCCGGCTGCGTATGATGCGGCGGCGGCGACTGTGTGGGACTGGGGGGAAGCCCTCCTCGACAAGTCTGCCTACATGGTCCACAAGAAAGACCACCAAAAAAACCATACTTCCGCCCGCTGTACATTCAAGAGGAATTTGGACGACGACGGGGTGGTGGAGGTGGAGATGCAGGTCAGCCTGTTCTTGGCGCCGCCGCCTCGCGTCTCCTACTCCTGCTGCTCCGCCAACCTCACCGAAGACCACCACGGGGAACAACAAGGCACCCCCCGCCTATTCGTCCGCGAGCCTTGGGTGATCGCCACGGAGGGTAAGCTTGCCCTCCTCGCCCTCTGCCACGGCTACAACCCTGCCTACTACGGCGAAAGCAATAACTACGACTACTTCCTCTACGAGGCAGCAGCCTCACCGGCGGGGACGCCGAAACTCACCTGCCTCCCTCAAATCCAACCCGAGATGTTGCCAGCTATGGGAACTCACTGCTTCTCTACCAGCAGTATTGGTGTCGTGCGTTACCGCAGCCCCAAGGATGATGATGCCTACAGGATCGCAGCGTTCGCCGACGACTATTTCCACCCCAGTCATTCCGGATACTACCTCTGCACCTACGATTCCAAGGACCATGCTTGGATCCGCAAGCCCGCTTCCTTTCCACAGCCGCCACCGCATGACGACTTTGTGCCCGACAAGGTCATCACCATCGGCGGGATCATGGGCTGGGTCGACCTCTGGAGTGGAATGGTCCTCTGCGACGTGCTCGCTACCACCGCCGACGACACCCTCTGCACCCCGCTCCACTATCTCGCCCTTCCAGATCCGAGGCAGCCGGAAAATCGCCTCCCTCTTGCCACAGACATTGCATACTTCTTTCGGGATATAGCCCTAGCCAATGACTCCGGCATCATCAGGTTCGTCGACCTTCAGGTCCGCGCCGAACCCTACCCACGCTCACAGACGCCTAGTGGTTGGACGGTGGTCACGTGGACCTTGGAGGGGCTCAATGACGGTCTGGACACCCTGTTTTTCCGGCAGGAGCACGAGTTCTCGAGATATCCTCGGGAGTAAATGGCACTGGCGGTCAGAGAACTTGCTATGCAGGTGCACATTAGTCACGCTACTTGCAAACTGGAAAAACCGGTCATAGAACTTGTGATGCGGGTGCAGATTGGTCACACAGGCCATCTGAACCGGTTAGCCGCCCGGTTTTCTCTGTTTTCTGGTCATGCGCGGTGCACGTGATGCCGGCGGCGCAAAAATTGTCACGCCCCGCACACGTGAGGCCCCGGGCCGCCCTTAGTTTTTTGCACAAAGGCCCCTGGTTTCATAGGTAATGTTGTATTGACCTCCCTTCTCTCCTCTGACTTTTCATGTTCGTCGCCGATGGGAGAGGAGACCGGTGGTGCTGCCACGTCGAGCTCCTCAGCAGCAATTGAACCATCGGTGGTGATGGTGCAGCCTACCCTGGAGTTGCCTACGCAGTGATAAACAGAAGATATATTTTACTGTTTAATTGAATTTAAGTTTCTGTTTAACTGATTTTTTTTACTGTTTAACTGAATTTAAGTTTTTGTATATGAGAGACTAGAGAAGCATCTCGATAGTAGCTGGAAACTAAATTATCATCTAGATGGTGAATTGGCCTCACTTACTTTGTGCGTAGCAACAATATTGTTTGAAAGACGATTTCATATATTGAAATTCCAAGAAGGTTCCTACGGATGATTGATCATTTTTTACTGTGGCGACTATATGGACGTGACTTAGGTGGCTTGTGCCCGGTTCGAAGATCCGGGAATGGTCAGACGCTCAATGAGGAGGCAGACTATTGGGTTGTTTAAATACATCACTGAACTGTCAGAAGTTGAGTCAGTTCTGGAATGGTAATTGGTCAGGTTGTTTCTGTAGTAAAATTGACAATGGCCATTGCCCCGATGTCATTGCCCATTAGTGCCTGATGGTAGCACTGGGATTGAAGTTTTGAATGTGCATCCTTGTGTCAACCAAGTGATTTCTTGCGAGTATTTGACAAAAAACTACCACATTAGGGGTATCCGTCCCACAGAACTACCACTTTCAAAAAAGTGACTAATAACTACCGAAAATTTCAAATTTTGTGGCAAAAAACTACCAAGTCGTGTTGATCGTCTATTTAGCCGTTTTAACCGCTTAACTGACAGGGATGGCCCACATGGCAGGCCGACGGCGGCCCTAACGGCTAACGGACGCCCGCTCGCGGCCGTTAGTGGCCCGGCTCGGTCGGAACCAGCCAGGGGCTAGGTCAAAACCGACCGACCGGCCGGCCGACCGAACCATCTCTCACTCACTCCTCTCCCCGAGCTCTCTTCTTCCTCTGTTTCCTCCGGCGACTGCGACGCGGCGGCGCGAGGATGCCTTCCTGGCCCAACAGCAACGAGACATCCGACGCCGACGATGACGAGTACATGGATGAGTACAGCAGCATGCAAATGGAGTATTTTGTAAGTGAGCTCACTCTGTTCTCTCCTATGCTAGGGTTAGGGTTTGAGCTCACTCTGCTCTTCCATGTAGTTCTTATGTGTGAGGTGTTGTGGCTGATATATATGGGGTTGGTACTGCAGCAAACTCCTGACACGGTGATAGATCCAAGTTTCAGTGGGCTTGTGGTTGAATCTGACCGTAAGTGCATCCTGCACAGGCAGACACCAGGCAGGTTTGTGGCATTTGAAGGGACTGACACTGGAAGGAGATTCATTGGATGTGCTACTACGGTAAGAGCAACTATTGTTAGTGGTTTTCATGTGTAGATTAATTTGGTGGTACATAGTGCAAACAACATCGATATTCTTGTTGTTTCAGTATCTGTTTACTGAAAACTGAAGTACAAAGCTGGTGTGGTGTTCATGTGTTAGCTAAATCTATGATAGGAACTGAATCTAGGCAACATCTAAAATTGGTCTAACTGAATTTCTTTGTTACTGCATTCAGACAAACATTGATATGTATGTATGAATTCTGTAACTGAATTTTACTGGATTTAGTTATCATTACTATTTTACTGCATTTTTAGGATGGTGTGAACTGTGGTGTTCTAGAGTGGGTAGATGCCCCTTGGCCAGTAATTCTGCAGAGGTGTTTAACCAAGCTGTGGGATATGTATCATGAGGAGAACCTTGGTAGAGTCCAAGACAAAGAAGCTCATGAGATAGAGGTTGAGAAACTGAAGAAGGAGCTGGATTCTCTTGCCAATCAGTACAGTCAGCTTGTGGATGATGTATCCAAGCTGTTTGATTACCAGGATGGGCAGAAATCCCATGACATGGATTACACAAGCCATGAACTTAAGGAGAAGAAGCATCAGCTTGAGGAGCAGGCAAAGATTGAGGTTCAAATGGAGACGCTTAAGCTGAAGAAAGAACAGAGGTGCATCCTGCAGAGTCAAGCTGATATCATTCAAAACACCAGGAAGGCCATGAAGGAGATACAAGTGGAGAGAGGCCTCCTTAAAGAAGAGAAGAAGAAGCTGGAGCATGTCATTTCTGAGCTACTGAAGGTTGGTCATGGGTCCAAGGAAAAGCTGGACAAGATCAAACAAGTTGTCATGGAGGAGTGATTTTTTAGGCATGGTTGGTAAGTAAATATGAGGCCTCTATATATAACTGGCCTAGCAATGAAGGAGTTTGATGCAAATATGCATCTCATCTGATGCAAATATGCATCTCAGTACTAATATTAGCTAATGAACTGCCTAAGCCTAAGAACTGCCTATGGTTTCAGATCATTTTGGTTGTGGTGTGGGGTGCTGTTATGGCCCTGATCTGTAATGCTCTAAGATGATGTTATCTTTAATGCCCTGATGCTAAGTTAAGAACCTTATTATCTAAGCCTGCTGCAGTTTCTATCTGTCTTTTTTATCCTACCTGCAATATGGTCCTGAGAAGTTTGTTGTAACATTTCACAGATTGCACAAACTTGGTAACACTGAACAAAGGTAGGTAGTTCACATAGGAGGCACCATAGGTAGCATTACATAGATAGCACAATACTTGCTAAAACTGAAGATTACTGACACTGACGAAACTGACATAGGTAGTTCAATTGACGAAACTGACATAGGTAGTTCAACTACTGACGAAACTGAATCTGAAACTTATAGTTTCAGATTCACTTAGTTGTCTGTCCTGCTAAGCGTCCGGATCGTCATACCTCTTGCTTCAGTTGGGTGGGATTTGGCTGCACCTCCACCTCCTCTTCCTCTTCGTCTTCATTGATGATGATGATGGGAGGAGGACGGCGGCGAGCCTGCACAGCTGGCTGTGCGACGATCTGTAGGTCGTCGTCGTCTTCGTGCACCTCTACTGCGTTTGCATTTGATGTAGCTTGTGCTGGAGCGACATAGCGGTGGTCTGCCCACCGCTGCCTCTGCCCAGCATCGCCGGAGTCGGCCTCCTTCATTGCCCATAGAAGAATGTCGATGGGCATGACCACCTTACCTGGGTTTCCATAGCGCTGCTCCATGCGCTGCTTCTCCTCGCTAGTCGCCTTCTTCCTCACTTCCTCTGCTGCATCTACCAGCCCAATAGCGCTGGTGTACCTCATGGCGACCTTCATGTAGTCGAGGAAGAGTTCTTGGTCGCCGCGTGCTGAACCAAGAAGCATGGCAACCCATCCCTTGCCAGTTGGGAATGGGTTTAGCCATGGGTCTGGGGTAGGGGAAGAGGAAGAACCAGCCATGGTTGGAGCTAGGGAGAGGAGGAGTAGTTGTGGGTGCGGCAGAAGTGAGGTGGGGGAGTTAAGTGGGGGGAGGTGTTGTGTGGCAGTGGAGTTGTAATAGTGAGGAGATTTTACTAGTCTTTACAGGTGGTAGATGTGCTGTATTTAATGTTCACAGTTTCAGTGTGTTGAAACTTGTGATAATTTGCTGCCATTTCTCATCGGGAAAGTGAAAGTTAGGTTGGAATGTAACCAAATTTAAACCAAATTTAGAAACATTCAGCAGTGCTTAGATAGCATGATCCTTAACCACATTCAGACATAGACAGAGACGAAACATTCAGTACCACGCATGAAACGCATAAAACATAGATAGTTCGAGCTGATTTAAGCAAACATAGTACTAATACAGACGACGAAGATGACGAGAATTTGCTGCTGCATCTCCATTGTTGCATGCTCTCTCACTTTGCAGACGACGAAGATGACGCCGCTCTGAACATTCAGAAGTAACAACAATAAGTGCACGCAAATGCAGTATAAAGGAAGAAATAAGTTCAGAGACATACATAAACAGAAAACACAGAGCATGCAGAGAACATGCAGAGAACTAATCCTCTCTTCCTTCGAACGCAGCCAACATCCTAGTCCACCGAGTCCTTGTTACTTGGAATCGATGGAAGCTTGCCCTGTCTCTTGCCCACCAGATGACAAGGTCATCCGTGATGTGCGTTCCTTCTGGGAATGCCTCATTGAACTGCTTGACATCGTTGGCGTTGCGTTCTGCCATAATCCTGGCAGCCAGCCTCCGCCGTCGCTCCAGCGCGTGCGCTCTGCGATTGGCCCTCGCAGCAGCCCTATCAACCTCCTCATGGTCATCCACTAGCTCTCCTAATGCTGGATCCATCTCTGGCTGAACTAGGGTCCGCGTGCTTCCGCGGCGGCTAGGTTTAGGGTTAGGGGCAAGAGGTTGTAGGATCGCTGCGTCTTTTGTAGACAGAATGGCAGGCTTGGGAGGGGGGCAAAGAGATCCAATAATCGAGCCCAGTGCCAAGCCCAAAATAATAAAGCATAACAGGGCAGCAGGCCCATCTTAGACAAGTTCAGTTTCAGACAAGTTCAGACAAGTGCAGAAACTAAGCTCAGAAACTAAGTTCAGACTTACCATTAGTTACCACTTACATAGAAGTAGCCCTTCAATTTGGAGCTTGGATACCTCTTCCTTTTGGTCCCTGCCAAACCTTGTGTAGAAGTTGTGGCAGATCTTGGTGCACTGAAACCAGAATTTCTCCCTCTACCTGCAGGCCTGCCCCTTCTGGATGTACCAACAGGGGCTGGTGCTGATGCAGAAGGTCCTGGAGCAGAATGTGATGCTCTATTTGCTGTTGCAGCAGGTCCTGGAGTAGGATTGGCTCTTCTTCCAGTTGTAGCATGGCCTTGAGCTGGTGCAGCTGGTGTATCTGCATAAACTGCCCTATTTTCCTGCATTCAAGAACCAGGACACATTTAGTGAGGTAAATACCATGGAAAAAGGAAACTTGTAAGTCATGTAATTACCTGATGTTTGTTTTTCCTCATCTGAAGCTTAGGCCTCAGAGCCTTCTGGCAACTTGTATACTTGTGTCCTTCTAGCCCACAGTTACTACATGTTATAGTCCCCATCCTACTACTATCTCTTGGACCTGGAACTTCAAACTGCCCTTTCCTCCTTGCAGTTTGTTTTTTCCCTGCCTTTTCTTTAAAAACAGGAGGCTCAATGTCTGGTGTGTTTGATTGAGGCCAGCAATCTGGACCAGGGACAGGGTATATAATTTCTTTATATGTCTCAAAATATAATGTCTTCTTGAAAAATTCACTAACATAGTCCTCAGGATGCAGTTTTTGCTTTGTCATTGCAGATATGGCATGACTGCAAGGTACTCCTGACATGTTCCATCTTTTGCAATCACAGGTATATTTTTCCATGTCAACACAATATTGTTTTTCTTTGCTGGCAACTTGCCATATTGTTTCACCTGCTCTATCAGCCTGGCAATACTTGGCATATTTCTTGTTCTCTTCTAAAATCTCTGCATAGTTGGGTGTGATTGTCCACCTGCTAATCTGTAACTTCTCTCTGGTCTGCTACCTCTTGATCATCTGCTTGGTCCTAATCCCTTCAAACATTGTCCTTATAGGCTTAGCCCTAACATCCAGTATAATCTTGTTGAACACTTCACTCAGGTTGTTCACCACTAGATCTGTTTTGCATGTATGATCCATAGCAAACCTAGCCCAAGCAGAAGCATCAATCTTTTTTAGCCATTTCCAAGCATCCTCACACTGTGCTTTCAAATCTGCCATCCCTAATTCATGACCATGTTTTGTGTAAGAGTAGCTAGCCTGGTCCACACATTTCTTTAGTTCCTGCCCCCTAAATCCAGCTGCTTGGAAATTTGCATATATGTGCCTAAGACAGTACCTTTGAGGTGAATCAGGGAATACCTCATTTATTGCCTTAAGCAAGCCCTGTGCATTAACCAATTAGTAATGCACATGATCAAACTTAAATAATTCCAGTAGGTACTAAAACCACATTGATCAAACATATTTGTGCATAAGACACTAACCTTTTGCCTGTCAGATATGATGGTGTATGTTCCAAACTTGTTGCCACTACCAATGCAACATCTCAACTGAGTTAAAAACCAAGTCCAACTCTCTCCATCTTCCTTGTCAACCACACCAAAAGCTATGGGGTAGATGTTGTTGTTGCCATCCCTTCCTGTGGCTGCAAGTATTTGTTGTCCAGTGGTTAACTTGATGAAGCATCCATCAAGACCTGGATTAAGTGACAAATTAGCTACAGCATAGAACTACCTAATTAATAACAGTTAAATCTGCAAAAATTACCTATAAATGGTCTGCAACCATTAAGGAAACCTTCCTTTGAAGCTGCTAAACAGTAGAAAAGATACTTGAATCTAGGAGTAGGTGCTGGGTTTTCTGGATCTTCAAATGTTGTCACTATACACCTGCTCCCAGGGTTTGTATCAAGAACAGCTTGAAGATAATCTCTTAACCTCAAATACTGCTGCTTGTGATCACCTTGCACCACATCAACAGCCTTCCTCCTTGCCCTATATGCCACACTCCTTGACACATCCACTGAAAACTTGGTCTTTGTCTTTTTAATTAATGCATCCACAGGAGATCTAATGTCTTCTCTCAATGCTTCCTGTACTGATATGGACAACCACTTTGTAGTAACCTTTGTGGACTCTGCACATGCTCCACAAGTGTGCACAATATCACACTTCTTGATGCAGAAAGTTTTCTCATGAGCTATTTTAGAGGCAGTGATATAAAAATCACATCCTTGTGCTCTCTCTGAGCACCAAACAATAATCCTATCTGTGGCATTTCTATGGTATTGAAAGTTCCTCAATGTCCTAACGTGAAAATCCCTAAGTGCATCTCTATACTCATAAACACTGGTGAAGCACAATCCCTTACAAAACTGTTCTTCTGGGTTTGGTAGTTTGGGATTGAACCATACCCTTTCCTTCAACTTCATATTCCTTCTCTTCCTACCACTTGGTAGTTTATAGGATCCTTCAGGCTCATCTTCTTCATCACTAATGCCATAATCACCAGGAAAACATTTTTCATCAGCTTCAGGCAACCAATCTGGTTTTTCCATTTTCTCAGCCTCATTGTGTGATCTAATTGTTGGACCAGGATTTCTCACTGGCTTTAGTTTCTGTGCCATTGGTCTATCTTCATCATCAGATGAAGAAACTGCTTGCAGTTGCAGTTCCACACTGTTGCCATCTGAATCAGACAGAAATTCTGATATATCAGTGTCACCTTCAAAATGATTGAGGTCAGCTTCTCTCTGAAGAACACTTTTCTTAAGCTCTTCCTTTCTGTCCATGCTTGTATCCATCAACTTAGTGCAACTTTGTTGGGTGTTAATGCAATGATCAACAAAATAATAATCTCTGTTTTCATCTGCATTACACAGCTCATTTGCTCTCACAACTCTTATGTTCACACTCTTTTCATTTAGAGAGTGGAGCAACATCTGCTGCACATCATCTTCAGAAGATATTTTCTCTAAGCCTTCTATCCCTTTATGAGCATCACTAACATAGTACATATAATCATCAGAGCAGCAACCCTCACTCCTAATAAGAGATATCAGAGTCCCAAATGATATGTCTGACCGGTACATGTTTCTAACAACAGAATCTCTGCCTTCTAAATGGAACCAAATTCCCCATTTTGGGTCATCAATACTGGACAAAAATGGAATGAATTATTATAAAGAATGCACATTGCTAAAGTTTCTAACAATTTGCAATTACTCTGTTATCATACATTAGGGAAATTGACCTAAAATACATCCTGTCAATAAAACTGAAAAAGAAGAAGATATGTTGTACCTGCCGCCTCCCGCACGAGGAAGCTTGCGCCGGCCACGAGGTGCACTTCTTGTCGTCGTCGGTGCTGGAGCCGCCGCCAACTCCTGGGATGGCTCGTCGGTGGTCGAGCCGCCGCCGCCGCCAACTCCAGATTCAGGCTGTTGCGCCGCAAAGCTACAGCTGCTAGAGCTGCCTAGCCACGTATCGACCTCCGAAAGGTCGACGCGGCCCCCAACTACGTCAGGAGGTTGGCCGCCGAACAAATCGCCGTCGGGGTTTGGATCCACCGCCGCCATTACCACCGCCGCCAGAGGAGAGAGCTCGGGGAGAGAGATGGTTCGGTCGGTCGGCCGGCCGGTCGGTCGGTTTTGACCTAGCCCCTGGCTGGTTCCGACCGAGCCGGGCCACTAACGGCCGCGAGCGGGCGTCCGTTAGCCGTTAGGGCCGCCGTCGGCCTGCCATGTGGGCCATCCCTGTCAGTTAAGCGGTTAAAACGGCTAAATAGACGATCAACACGACTTGGTAGTTTTTTGCCACAAAATTTGAAATTTTCGGTAGTTATTAGTCACTTTTTTGAAAGTGGTAGTTCTGTGGGACGGATACCCCTAATGTGGTAGTTTTTTGTCAAATACTCGAGTTCTTGCACACACCGCTGAGACTGCATATGATGTCCATTTGCAACAGTGATTTTAACTGATGGAATAGACAGCAATGACAAGGTTGCACGATAGGCGAAATCCTCAACGACAAAACTGTGACTACTAGCGGAGTCGACCAGTGTGATCATGATCTGATCCCCCACTAGTGTTTGCAGTTTGATTGTTTCACGACATTCAGCACCAGACACTGGATGTAAGGATAAGTGGATAACTGAAAATACTCTGCAGCCGGTTCAGTTAATATTTCAAGAGCCTGCACTGCATCTTCAGCTAACACTTCACCATATTTGCACACCTGAATTGTGAGTAATTGCATCAGCTTCCTACACTGATGCTCTTTGCTATACTTATCTTCCACCTGAATTGTGATGGTGGGTTTGCTCCTGAACTTGTTCCCGCTCGGGTCCTGGTCACGGTCCCCTGGCTCCACCGGTGAGTTGGGTTCCGTGACGCATGCATGCGCCGCCGGGGACTCCTCCGGTGTCTTCAGCAAGGGAGGAAACTTCTCGGCGACTCGCAGATCTTGACAAGTAGATGTGTTGTTCTTGTCTCTGTGCCACCACCGGTGACTGTGGAAACACCCGGTGCCTGTGGCGCCGTGGCGGATGTCATCCTCCTGCGTCGACTCAATCTGCTTGCTCAAATTGGAGATGCGAAGATCCGTAACTTAAAGAGAAGCGTCGCCATCGAGGCATGTAGCAGCTTAGAGCTCTCCCCATGGCGGTGATGTCCAACTTGGTCTGAGCGGACGGAAAGGGTGCAATTTTACAGCCGGACCAGGAGGATTTGAGCGCAAATGGAGACCAATTTGCAATACAACCCTTGTACTAAAACAGTAAGGTCTTTTCTACAAATTATCAGCCCCCACCGACGTCAGATGCGCCGCGCGTGACCGCAAAACATAAAAAGCCGGGCGAGTGGCCGGTTCAAATGGCATGTGTGACCTAACTGCACCCGCAACACAAGTTCTATGACGGATTTTTCCGGTTTTCAAGTACCGTGACTAAAGTGCACCCGCACCACAAGTTCTCTGACCGCCAGTGCCATTTCCTCGGCTACAACCTGCCCCAGTCTCTCTTTGTTTCCAACCCCATCCTCAGCTCCCACAGTGATGGCGTGCTGTACCTCTTGACGAATGCCAGCAGCGAAGACACCAGGACGTCGCAGGTGATTGCTCTTGACCTCAACCAGAGGCAGTTGCTGGACGTGCAGGATTTCGACAAGCAAAGACCCAACCCCTACATGGGCACTACCATCTCGAGACATCTCGTGCCCGCTGCAGGTACTGTACCATCGCCTCCCCGTTAATGATACTTCAGCCCTTCAACATTGCTTTGAGACCCATACTCTCCAACTAACTTGCAACAAGAAGATTTCTTTTTTTTTATTTCTCTCAAATGAAAAAACATGGACTTCAAACTTTGCAGATCAAACAAACTTTACAACTTCAATGTGTGGACCAACATAAATATACAAAATGAGGATTTTTTTGATTAAAAAAAATAATTTTTAGCATTTTAAATGCAAGAAAAAATCTGAAAGTTTTATCCCACATAGTAATTAGTATGTTTTGTTGTCCTGCAAAGTTTGAAGTTTATACGTTGTTTCGTTCGAGAGAAGCAAAAATGACAAATGTGCCTGCATGGATCGCGATGCAAAAATGGATGGTTAAGATAAGAGGTACGATGTAGCTCAAGCTACACAAAACCATAACATGTACGTCGATGTATCGATCGATTTGTGTTCTCAAATTCATTTGAGATCGATGTAGTTTTATCATTTGAGGTCAATCGATCTGTTGGTTAATTAAGTAGTACAATTTCATTTGTGACTTAAAAACCGACCGACCGACACCTTTAACTTGGTGTCAACAAGATTTTGACAAATTTCTTTTTCTTAACATTCATGGCTGAATTTGTTGTTGTAGACTCTTATGAGTTTGTTAGTTGTGATTTTATTTTAAAAGAGAAGGGCAAGGACTCATTTTTCACACCAAAATCTTTTCTTTTTCTGTGCAGTTTCAAAGGAAAAGGATAATATGAAACGGCGAGCGCCGGTGTCTCTGGGATCTTCTCGCAAGAAGCCACCTTCCATCGCTAAATCAGCGGGGGAAGAGGGTGATGGCGAGGATGCAATGGACTTCTCATAGTAGGTGGTTTGTTTTGGTATGAGTGCATCTTCGAGCTTTGAGATGACCCTATATAAGGCTACCATTATGGATTCTTTGCTCTCACAAGTTTCAAACCATGCCATCCCACCATTGTAGTATGAATCAGAATTTTATTATTAAGGTTATATGATGGAGGTTAATTCAGGAGACGGTTATTAATATTTTGATCTCCCTTCAGATGGTGCTTGTTATTTTGCTTACTATTATTATTGTCTTCTAGCTAGCTAGTACAAATATGATGTTCATGCATGGTTTGTAATCACCTCCCTAGTTGTGTTGTTGACTTTGTATTTTTTTGGGGAACACACATGAGCTTTGCGTGTTGATTCATTAAGATTTTTGAGAAAGAAACACAATACAAGGAAGAGTATGGATTCCCCTTTAAAGAGGAATAGAAAAACGCTCCTCGGTCGCTCCCGCGGGCGGCCAGGAGCGAAACCTAGCCGCCGCAGCCAGCGCCACAACCCGCCGGCCACTCTCCCCTCGCCGCCGCCCGCTGGAGTCGCCGGGCAAAGCCCGTGCGGCTCGGCGGCGGCGAGGCCCTCTCCTCCTACTGCTCGGAGTAGCGCGGCGCGGGCCGGTCGCTTCGAAGGAGCTCAGACGCCTAGGCGTCCGTGGCGGCGCAGCGAGGTGGCGCTGATGACGGGGGCGCGCGGCGAGGCAACACAGGTGGCCGGGCGATGCAGCGAGGTGCCGGGGTGGCTGGTGCTAGGGGTTGCTCTGCGCGCGTTCTGAGGGCTGATAAGGCGCAGATCTGGCGCGAGGGGGCTCGCACGGCGGCGTCCGTGGGGCGAGGCTGCGTGGACAGTGGGTCCCTGTGGCTGCAGGGGGCGGCGAGGCGCGGGCACGCGCAGGCTTGGCGCGGGCGGCGGATCGGCCATGAGGGGCGCGGCGGCTGCGTGTGCCGTGCTACAGGCGGATCTGGTGTGGTGCTCGTCGCAGGCGCGTGGAGGCCTTGGGCGGCTCACAGGCCCGTGGCGGTGAGGAGGGGTTGCGTCAAGGCACGGGTGTGGCAGATCTGCTCTCCGACGGCCGTGGTGGCGCGCGTGGACGCGACTGTTGCTTGGCTGCGGCCGGCGGCCATGGTGATCGGCGGGGCGCGGCGTGGGCAGGCGAGATCTGGCCTGCGGTGGACCAGATTTGATCACGTGCGGCGGCGGGCTGCAGTGACCCTTCCTCTGTGGTTGTGCAGGGAGCAGCGGTTCGCAGTCTACCGGTGCTCCTCGGAGGTGGTCTGCTCACTTGGGCGAAATCCACTGCTCCTGCCGGAGCCGACGATGGTGACGCCCGCGGGTGCCGCTTACCTCCTTGGAGGCATCGTTGTCATGGTGACTTCCCCTTCGAGGCTCCTGGGGAAACCCATGTTCCTGGTCTGTCTGGAACGGCCGATGGCGGCGCTTTTCGTGTTGCATTCCTTCCTGAAGGCATCAGCTTGGTGGATTGTGTGGTGGCTGCTCATTGCGGGTTGGACGGTGGTGGTGGCGCGGCCGGCTTGTGCTGGTGTGATCGGAGAAGCGATCCGGGTGTAGACTCGGCTCCTTGATGCCCTTCGGCTTCGCCGGCGGTGCCGCTGTTGTGATGTAGACTCGGCTGCGTGTGGCTCTTCGTCTGGGTGTGGACTCGGTCGCTCGTTGCCTTTCGGCTGCGCCAATAGCCTTGAGGCATCATGGATGGTCTCGGTTGATTGGAGCTCTTCGTCTACGGTGGTGTGTTCTCGTGCGGCGCAGGTTGGTAATGGTTGCTCAAGACCCTCTCATGGTTACCGTTGTGTTGCGGCGAGCTTGGTGCTCTTGGTGTTGTCTCGACTCATCTTTGCTCAAGGATGGCGCAAGATGCCTCTCAAACTGCTATTCGTTCCGTTTTTCTGTGGCGGAGCCCCAGTTAAGGTTCGTGTCTGGGATGACACTCGTTGATTGTGGATGCTCCTGAGTTGTGCCATGGGGCCGGTATGCCCGCCGATGCGTTCGACTGTTTGCAAAGTCCTGGTATTGTGATCTCTCGACGACACCCCACATCTACTTGTGTCTCTCATGGTAATGGTCTTATGTCTGCCAGCTCGGCCGTGCCCTGTACGGTTTTTGGCCCGGTTTCCCTTATAAACGGGGTCAATTTGTTATGGTTTTTGATCCGGTTTTCCTTATAAACTGGATCACCACTCTGGCATTTTGGACACTTTGAGTAATATATTCTGGTGGGGAAACTCCCCCCGGCGATTCTCAAAAAAATAAAATACAAGGAAGAGTATGGCAGCAAGCAAAGCTTCGCTACCATCCACCACACCAATGTTAACAAACCTTCACTCTCGCCCACCCTATTTCTACCTCTACTCCTCTGCTCCCAAGATAGCTTCCACGTTCACCATTGCTCATGCCTGGGTCGAGAGATATGAAGTCTCCAACAAGTTCTACAGTTGTAAGATGGAGGAAAACAGTTCTATCAGCGAGCATATACTCAAAATGTCTGGGTTGCACAACCGCTTGTCTCAGCTGGGAGTTAATCTTCCAGATGACTTAGTCATTGACAGGATCCTCCAGTCACTTCCACCTAGCTACAAGAGCTTTGTGATGAACTACAATATGCAAGGGATGGAGAAGTCCATTCCTGAGTTATATTCAATGTTGAAATCAGCGGAGGTGGAGATCAAAAAGGAACATCAAGTGTTGATGGTAACAAGACCACTAGTTTCAAGAAAGGCAAGGGTAAGAAGAACTTCAAGAAGGACGGCAAGGGAGTTGCCGCTCGGTAAGTCAGTTACCGGGAAGAAGCCAAAGAATGGACCCAAGCCTGAGACTCGGTGCTTTTATTACAAGGGAAATGGTCACTGGAAACGGAACTGCCCCAAGTATTTGATGTGTACCTTACCAGCACTCGTAGTAGCTCCTGGGTATTTGATACCGGTGCGGTTGCTCATATTTGTAACTCAAAACAGGAGCTGCGGAATAAGCGGAGACTGGCGAAGGACGAGGTGACGATGCGCGTCGGGAGTGGTTCCAAGGTCGATGTGATCGCCGTCGGCACACTACCTCTACATCTACCTTCGGGATTAGTTTTAAACCTCAATAATTGTTATTTCGTGCCAGCTTTGAGCATGAACATTGTATCTAGATCTCGTTTAATGCGAGATGGCTACTCATTTAAATCCGAGAATAATGGTTGTTCTATTTATATGAGAGAAATATTTTATGGTCATGCCCCGCTGGTCATTGGTTTATTTCTATTGAATCTCGAACGTGATGATACACATATTCATAGTGTGAATGCCAAAAGATGTAAAGTTGATAATGATAGTCTCACATACTTGTGGCACTGCCGCCTTGGTCACATTGGTGTCAAACGCATGAAGAAACTCCATGCAGATTGACTTTTGGAGTCTCTTGATTATGAATCATTTGACACGTGTGAACCATGCCTCATGGGCAAAATGACTAAGATTCCGTTCTCCGGAACAATGGATCGAGCAACCAACTTATTGGAAATCATACATACTGATGTGTGCGGTCCAATGAGCGTTGAGGCTCGCGGTGGCTATCGTTATATTCTCACCCTCACTGATGACTTATGTAGATATGGGTATGTCTACTTAATGAAACACAAGTCTGAGACCTTTGAAAAGTTCAAGGAATTTCAGAGTGAGGTAGAGAATCAACATGACAGGAAAATAAAGTTCTTACGATCAGATCATGGAGGAGAATACTTGAGTCACGAGTTTGGCATGCATTTAAGGAAACGTGGAATTGTTTCACAACTCACGCCACCTGGAACACCTCAGCGTAATGGTGTGTTCGAAAGTCGTAATCTCACTCTATTGGATATGGTGCGATCTATGATGTCTCTTGCCGATCTACCGCTATCATTTTGGGGCTATGCTTTAGAGACTGCCGCATTCACTTTAAAAAGGCTCCGTCGAAATCCGTTGAGATGACACCGTATGAATTATGGTTTGGAAAGAAACCTAAGATGTCGTTTCTGAAAGTTTGGGGATGCGATGCTTATGTCAAGAAACTTCAACCTGGAAAGCTCGAACCCAAATCGGAAAAATGCGTCTTCATAGGATACCCTAAGGAAACTATTGGGTATACCTTCTACCTCAGATCCGAAGGCAAGATCTTTGTTGCCAAGAATGGATCCTTTCCGGAGAAAGAATTTCTCTCGAAAGAAGTAAGTGGGAGGAAAGTAGAACTTGACGAGGTAACCCCTCTAGAACCGGAGAGTAGCGCAGCTCAGGAAGATGTTTCTGTGGTGCCTGCACCGACTAGAGAGGAAGTTAATGATGATGATCATGAAACTTTAGATCAAGCTGCTACTGAACTTCGTAGGTCCACGAGGACACATTCCGCACCAGAGTGGTACCGCAACCCTGTCTTGGAAATCATGTTGTTAGACAACGGTGAACCTTTGAACTATGAAGAAGCGATGGCGGGCCCGGATTCCAACAAATGGCTTGAAGCCATGAAATCTGAGATAGGATCCATGTATGAAAACAAAGTATGGACTTTGACGGACTTGCCCGATGATCGGCAAGCCATAGAGAATAAGTGGATCTTTAAGAAGAAGACTGACGCGGATGGTAATGTGACCGTCTATAAGGCTCGGCTTGTCGCTAGGGGTTATCGACAAGTTCAAGGCGTTGACTATGATGAGACCTTCTCACCCATAGCGAAGCTGAAGTCTGTCCGAATCATGTTAGCAATTGCCGCATTCTATGATTATGAAATCTGGCAAATGGACGTCAAAACGACATTCCTTAAGGAAGAGTTGTATATGATGCAGCCGGAAGGTTCTGTCGATCCTAAGAATGCTGACAAGTTATGCAAGCTCCAGCGCTCCATCTATGGGCTGGTGCAAGCATCTCGGAGTTGGAACATTCGCTTTGATGAAATGATCAAAGCATTTGGGTTTATGCAGACTTATGGAGAAGCCTGTGTTTACAAGAAAGTGAGTGTGAGCTCTGTAGCATTTCTCATATTATATGTAGATGACATATTGTTGATGGGAAATGATATAGAATTTTTGGAAAGCATAAAGGCCTACTTGAATAAGTGTTTTTCAATGAAGGACCTTGGAGAAGTTGCTTACATATTAGGCATCAAGATATATAGAGATAGATCGAGACACCTCATTGGTCTTTCACAAAGTACATACCTTGACAAGATATTGAAGAAGTTCAATATGGATCAGTCCAAGAAGGGTTTCTTGCCTGTATTGCAAGGTGTGAGATTGAGCACAACTCAATGCCCGACCTCGGTCGAAGATAGAGAAAATATGAGTGTCATCCCCTATGCCTCAGCCATAGGCTCTATTATGTATGCCATGCTGTGTACCAGGCCTGATGTGAACCTTGCCATAAGTTTGGTAGGGAGGTACCAAAGTAATCCCAGTATGGAACACTGGACAACGGTCAAGAATGTCCTAAAGTACCTGAAGAGGACTAAGGATATGTTCTCGTTTATGGAGGTGCCGAAGAGCTCGTCGTAAAGGGTTACGTCGATGCTAGCTTCGACACAGATCCAGATGACTCCAAGTCACAAACCGAATACATGTATATTTTGAATGGTGGGGCAGTCAGCTGGAGCAGTTGCAAGCAAAGCATCGTGGCGGGATCTACATGTGACGCAGAGTACATAGCAGCCTCGGAGGCGGCATAGGAAGCAGTCTGGATGAAGGAGTTCATCACCGACCTAGGAGTTATTCCCAATGCGTCGGGCCCAATGACTCTCTTCTGTGACAACACTGGAGCTATTGCCCTTGCCAAGGAGCCCAGGTTTCACACGAAGATTAGGCACATCAAGCGTCGCTTCAACTCCATTCATGAATATATTCAGGATGGAGACATAGATATTTATAAAGTGCATACGGATCTGAATGTCGCAGATCCGTTGACTAAACCTATTCCACAAGCAAAACATGATCAACACGAGAACTCTATGGGTGTTCGATTCATCACAATGTAACTAGATTATTGACTCTAGTGCAAGTGGGAGACTGTTAGAAATATGCCCTAGAGGCAATAATAAAGTGGTTATTATTATATTTCCTTGTTCATGATAATTGTCTATTGTTCATGCTATAATTGTATTAACCAGAAACCATAATACATGTGTGAATAAATAGACCACAGCATGTCCCTAGTAAGCCTATAGTTGACTAGCTCGTTGATCAATAGATGGTTATGGTTTCCTGACCATGGACATTGGATGTCGTTGATAACGGGGTCACATCATGAGGAGAATGATGTGATGGACAAGACCCAATCCTAAGCATAGCACAAGATCGTGTAGTTCGTTTGCTAGAGCTTTATTTATGTCAAGTATCTTTCCTTAGACCATGAGATTGTGCAACTCCCGGATACCGTAGGAATGCTTTGGGTGTATCAAACGTCACAACGTAACTGGGTGGCTATAAAGGTGCACTACAGGTATCTCCGAAAGTGTCTATTGGGTTGGCACGAATCGATACTGGGATTTGTCACTCCGTATGACGGAGAGGTATCGCTGGGCCCACTCGGTAATGCATCATCATAATGAGCTCAATGTGACTAAGGAGTTAGTCACGGGATCATGTGTTATGGAACGAGTAAAGAGACTTGCCACTAACGAGATTTAACAAGGTATAGGGACATCGACGATCGGATCTCGTGCAAGTAACATACCGATGGACAAAGGGAATTGTATACGGGATTGATTGAATCCCCGACATCGTGGTTCATCCGATGAGATCATCGTGGAACATGTGGGAGCCAATATGGGTATCCAGATCCCGCTATTTGTTATTGGCCGGAGAGGTATCTCGGTCATGTCTGCATGGTTCCCGAACCCGTAGGGTCACACACTTAAGGTTTGGTGACGCTAGAGTTGTTATGGGAATAGTATCTGGTTACCGAAGGTTGTTCGGAGTCCCGTATGAGATCCCGGACGTGACGAGGAACTCCAGAATGGTCCGGAGGCGAAGATCGATATATTGGATGAAGGGTATTGGAGTCCGGAATTGTTCTGGGCGTATCGGGTGACAACCAGCGTGTCTGAAAGAGGTTTTCGGAGGCCCCGGCAAGCGTTGGGGGCGCTTATGGGCCAAGGGGAGGGGGCACGCAAGCCCACTAAGGGGATGTGCGCCCTCCCACCCCATCTCACGTAACGCGGAGAGGTGGGGGAGCCTCCCCTAGGGCAGCCACCCCTCCCGGCTTGGGAGGAAAGTTTCCTAGGGGTGGGGACGCCCAAACCCATCTAGGGTTTCCCCTGTGGCCGCCGCCCCTCCCCTAGGGAAATACCAGGGCGCCTCCTCCTCCCCCTTCCCCCTATATATAGTGAGGGAGAGAGAGGGCAGCCGCACCCTTCCCCTGGCGCAGCCCTGCCCCCTCTCCAACACCTCCTCTTCCTCCGTAGAGCTTGGCGAAGCCCATCCGGAGAACCACGAGCTCCACCACCACGTCGTCGTGCTGCCGGAGTTCTCCCTCAACTTCTCCTCTCCCCTTGCTGGATCAAGAAGGAGGAGACGTCCCCGGGTTGTACGTGTGTTGAACACGGAGGCGCCGTCCGTTCGGCGCTTGGATCGGATCTTCTGCAATTTGAATCACCGCGAGTATGACTCCATCAACCGCGTTCTTGTAACGCTTCCGTTTAGCGATCTTCAAGGGTATGAAGATGCACTCCCTCTCTCTCGTTGCTAGCATCTCCTAGATTTATCTTGGTGACACGTAGGATTTTTTTTGAATTATTACTACGTCCCCCTACAGGAAGAGAGAATGTATGTCGTTTCACACACATAGGTGACAAGGTCCCTCTCGGAACCATGAGCCTTTTTGAGAGAAGCTCCGGTTTGTAAGAAGTTTGTACCAAAACTTGTCCCAAATTGGACTAATTTTTTACCATAACATGTTGGTGCTATGACATAACACCATGCCAAATTACATGATTTTGAGGCGAGTTTTGGATTTATAGTATTATTAAAACCAGATTTCTCAATGTTTACTGTCGAGTCGGCACCGCACTGGATAGGCTTTTTCCTCGTGGGTCCCAAACGATAAATCCAAATCTGTCACTACCATGCAGCTTTTCTTATTAAAAATTACAACCCATTTGGTGTGCAAGCTGAAAATAAGTTTGTGGCTGCTGGTGGGCGCTAAGAACTTGCGGTTCTGTAATGAAGAAAGATCTCAAGGATCCCGCGAGAGTGATGTTCTTTCTCTATATTGTGAATGCTTATAATATTTATGTCTTAATTAAAGAAATGGCAAGCCATTGGCCCAGTATGAAAGAAAATATGGGTCAAAGCCGAGTTGAAAAGGGCAACAATATATAACTCCAGCTAACAAACAGTACAAAACCACAAGGATTAATTGCTCATCAGGTTTAGACAAAATCCAAATTGAACAGGACAATGACATCTAACTCAACCAAAGTTTTCGGCAGTCACAGTCAAATGGATCGGTCTTATCCATAAAATCAAGATCCCAGCCCAGAAATTCTACTGGTCCATGATGACAAGCTGTTGTAAATAGAAGCCGAGCACGATCAGAAGCCCTTAGGTCCACCTGAAACTTCTTTTTATGCTGCTCAACACTTGCAACCGTAAGAAATTTGTTGTCAAAAAACTTAATCCTCACGGACAATAGTGCCCTCGCATTCAACATGAAGAATGTGACAAAGCTAGTGTTTGCATTGTTGGATGCATATCCTTCCAGCGTTACTATCTTCAAATGAATGTCATGAGATCTGAGAAAATCCTGGTGCTTTTTGAACCATCGATTGGTTATACCTTCTCGTCCATGTGTTAGTGCCTAAATAGAGATGAAGATTGAAAACAATTAATGTCTAAAAAAGATTATGTTGAAAGAGTGATAGCTGAACGATTAATTATAGTGCATTATATATGGGCTTTTAGTGTGCGTGAAATCATCACCTTTATATACAAATTCTCTAGACATGGAAAGCATTGCAGCAAGCCAATAATCATGTTCAGATCAAAACACCACATACTGATATGTAAGGTCTTGACAGAATCCACCACCGCTGATATGATGGACAAGCTCTTCATTGAGCATAGAACATAATATTTGTACCAAAAGTGTACTCCAAGATGATATTTAACTTATGTGCACAAATGGAAAAAGCAGAGTACAAAAGTTTACGTGAATAATATATAATACCTCAATAGGTGTGGAGCGAAACATCATCTTGAACCATCTAAAAGGATCACGAATTGCACCCAAGGTCTCCAGTTTAGGCGCAGAGACTATAGTTATTTGTGAAGATACTACAACAGAATCAAGGAGCAACCTTTGAAGTGAAGGGGCATCTTCGATGATGAGATCATGTCCAAAAAAAGAAATTCCCGTTCTTACAAGGTGGGGTGACTTTATTTGAGACAACAAATACGAATTTCAATTCCAAAAACAAGCAACAAGCGCTCCAGGGCAGGGCAGCTCGAGTGGATGATTCTGTGCAGTGCGGCCTCCGACAGATCAACCACCACAAGCGCAAGTTTTTTTAGCAGTGGGAGTCGAAGCATTTTTACCAGATTGTCTGCTAGATGGCACCTGGCGAAGGTGGCGGTGTGGAGAGAGGAGGAAAACCACGAGATGGACATCGATGGTGAGGGCACAGATACATCGGTTCGTGGTATGTTACATACATAGTCATGGTAGAACTCAAGCTGCTGGAGTTTTCCGAATTGACGGGATGTCAGCCAGGCGACCACCGTGCAGGGTATGTCTATGTAACACCCACGATGTGGCTATATCTCCCACGTGTCGAGGCACGACTTAGAGGCATAACCGCATTGTAGGTTTTGTCGCAAGAAGGGTCATCTTCACACAGTCCCATGTAATGAACAAGAATGGGATAAAGAGTTGGCTTACAATCGCCACTTCACACAATACATAAATTAAACATACATCATCCAGAGTGCACACATAGTCCGACTACGGACAAATACAAATAAAAAGAAGATAAACCCCAAATGCTAGATCTCCGATCGTCCCAACTGGGCACCGCTACTGATCATCAGGAAACGAAACATAGTAACGACCAAGTTCCTCACCGAACTCCCACTTGAGCTCGGTTGCGTCACCTGCACTGGCATCGTCGGCACGTGCAACTGTTTTGGTAGAATCTATGAGTCACAGGAACTCAGCAATCTCACACCCGCGAGATCAAGACTATTTAAGCTTATGGGTAGGATAGGGTAATGAGGTGGAGCTGCAGCAAGCACTAAGTATATATGGTGGCTAACATACGCAAAAGAGAGCGAGAAGAGAAGCAGCACGCGGTCGCGAAGCTAGAAATGACCAAGAAGTGATCCTGAAACTACTTACGTTCAAGCATAACACAAAACCGTGTTCTCTTCCTGGACTCCGCCGAAAAGAGACCATCACGGCTACACACGCTGTTGATTCATTTTAATTAAGTCATGTGTCAGGTTCTCTACAACCGGACATTAACAAATTCCCATCTGCCACATAACCGCGGGCATGGCTTTCGAAAGTTTATACCCTGCAGGGGTGTCCCAACTTAGCCCATCATAAGCTCTCACGGTCAACGAAGGATATTCCTTCTCCCGGAAAGTCCCGATCAGTCTCGGAATCCCGGTTACAAGACATTTCAACAAGTTAAAACAAGACCAGCAAGACCACCCGACTGTGCTGACAAATCCCGATAGGAGCTGCACATATCTCGTTCTCAGGGCACACCGGATAAGCAATCCATACACAGCCCTCAAGTTTCCCCGAGGTGACGCATCAAGGGGCTCTAGGTTGGACCAACACTCAGAGGAGCACTGGCCCGGGGCTAAATAAAGATGACCCTCGGGCTCGCGAAAACCCAAGGGAAAGGTATAGGTGGTAGGCAAATGTAAAACCAAGGTTGGGCCTTGCTGGAGGAGTTTTATTCAAGACGAACTGTCAAGGGGGTCCCATAAATCACCCAACCGTGTAAGGGACGCAAAATTAAGGAACATAACACCGGTATGACGGAAACTAGGGCGGCAAGAGTGGAACAAAACACCAGGCATAAGGCCGAGCCTTCCACCCTTTACCAAGTATATAGATGCATTAAATAAATAAGAGGTAATATGTGATATCCCAAAATATCCATGTTCCAACATGGAACCAGCTTCAACTTCACCTGCAACTAGCAACGCTATAAGAGGGGCTGAGCAAAGCGGTAACATAGCCATACAATGGTTTGCTAGGAAGGGTGACAAAGGTTAGAGGTTCATGGCAATTTGGGAGGCATGATATAGCAAGTGGTAGGTAGCGCGGCATGGCAATAGAGCGAACAACTAGCAAGCAAAGATAGAAGTGATTTCGAAGGTATGGTCATCTTGCCTGCAAAGTTCTCAGCGTTGTCGAAAACTTGATCCTCGAAAGCGTTCTCAACAGGTTCCTCGTTCACGTTCTCGTCTCCCGGCTCTACCCAAAGCAAGAACACAAGCAATGGAACAACGATCAAATCGGTGCAATGATCAAGCAACATGATGCAAAACATGGCATGATATGCGAGATGTGATATGCAATGCATATGCGTGCTCCGGAAGGAAAAATGATGAACAAGGCATCAACTTGTCAAACCAAGTATGCCGCTGGAAAGATGAGATTATTTCGGTTGAAATCGATATAAAGATCACCGAAAACGGATGCACGGTTTGCAAATGACAAGCAAAACAAGAAAGGCACAATTTTGCGATTAACAGCATGATACCATCTAGAAAGCAACAAGAAACTAAGCTACTGCACTCCAACATAACAACAAAGCATATGGAAGTGATGTACTCAAGATTCTTGACAAAACATGGACACTGAGTTACGGCTAAATCACACCAGAACAGGTTCAAACAAGCATGGCAAAAGTGCAAAAGATATCAGATTCACAGACTTGGTGAAAATACTAACATGCCAGGAATTAACATCAGGAAGCCATGTTTAGAGCAAGCAAACAACATGCTACAGAAACATATCATAGCAAAACAAGGCATGGCATGAATCTACTAAATGCATAGAACAAAATTCCTTTACTGATCATGAGCCAAAAAAGCACAGAAGATATAATGGCACCCATGTAAACATAGCAAGTTTCGTTACAGATTCAGAATTAGATAGCATGGCATAAACAGCAACATGAAGGCAATTTTGCGAGTTCAAATCACTCATCACAAAGCCTTGCATGACAAGACAAGTATACTACCAGCAATATGACATGTTTATGTAGATAATAATAGCAAGAGAAAGTTCATAGCATGCATGGATCACTAGCAACAACCGTGGCAAAATTGAATAACATGTAAACAATCTGCCAGAAACATTTTATAGCAAAGTAGAGCAAGCTTAAGACATGCTAGAGCACTCTATAATTGCAACCAAAGGCATAAATGGATAGAGTATAATCATAGCTACAAAACACCCTTACTGAACTACCTCTAAAAATGCATGGATCTCATGGTAGCAACAAGTTTGCATGGCATAAAAATAACAGCAGAACAGTCCCTGAAATCAGCAACATCATGTAGCCCCTTTTGCAAGCTTGATGCACTCACTACAGAGCATATTAAAATACAAGGCTTGCACCACTGTAAAGATAACATGGAGATTAACAAAACACATGTAGACATCATGCTCATAGGATGCACACACAAAATGTAACAAAAATGACAAATCATCAAGTTCTGTTAACAGACAGCAGTTAACATCATATAACACTTTCGCAACGATGATTTGGGCATCAATATGGCCTCAAACGAGCATGACACAATGGAACAAAATAAAGAGCATCTCATGATGAACATTTTGATATATTACACGCACGAAACGGAGCTACGGATGAGAAGTTATGATGCGATGAAAAGTCAACCTCCGGGATCCAGATCGGGATCGGGCCGAGCTCGAGCTCGGGCTCGCCGGCGGGGAGGCGGCAGCGACGGCCGGCGGGCGCGGGCGAGGACGGTGGAGGGCGACGCCGGAGGAGGGGCGCGCCGGCGCGGGCGGACGGCGGCGGGCGACGGCGGGAGCGGCGGCGGCGACCGGCGGCGAGCAGCGGGGCGGTGGCCGGCGGCGGAGCGGCGCGGGCGCGCGGGGCGAGGGCGAGCGGGCCGCGGGGGGCGGCCGCGGGCTTCGGCGGGCCCGCAGGCTGCGAAGTGGGAGCGGGCGGACGACGGCGGACGTGTCCGGCTGCGGCCGGACGTGTCCGGTGGCGGCGGGGAGGATTTTTAGGGTTCCGGGATCCGGATTTGGACGGGGTGCACTTATTTATAGATAGAGGGAGTTAGGAGAGTCCAAAATGAGGTGCGGTTTTCGCCCACACGATCGTGATCGAACGACCAAGAGCATGGAAAGGGTTTGGATGGGTTATTGGGCTGTTTTGGAGGGGTGTTGGGCTGCACACCAAAGAGGCATTTGCGGTTACGCGGTTAACCGTTGGAGTATCAAACGACCTCCAAATGGAACGAAACTTGACAGGCGGTCTACCGGTGGTGTACCAAGGCCGCTTGGCAAATCTCGGTCCATTCCGAGAACGTTTAACACACGCACACGGAAATGAGACAAAAGGGGACATCGGAGGACATAGGAGTGCCGGATTGCAAAACGGACAACGGGAAAAATGCTCGGATGCATGAGACGAACACATATGCAAATGTGATGCACATGATGACATGAAAAGAAATGCATGACAAGAACAAAATGCAAAATGAAGAAAAAAACCCAACCACGAAGGGAATCTCATAGCACATAGCCGAAAATGACAAGAGTTAGAGTTACAAATGAGGGAAGTTACATCCGGGGTGTTACAGTCTAGCAGGTAGCATGCCGGGATGCAGATGCATTGAACGGAGCCCTCATGGGAGGAGATGATGGCTCCGGGGAGTTCAGAATCATCATCGACAGATAGCTGACGACAGTCGAGATTAAGAGGCGCGGTGCGCCACAGAGTGTGCTACCGAGATGCGAGGACTTGTGTGCGACAGCCATCCTTGGTGGGAAGAAGGGAGATGATCTCCCCAAGGATGTCGTCTGGGAGATCGCTGATGCGGTCCGCCGGAGATTCTACTGGTTCCTCAAGTCCAGGGGGGCCGCTTCTGGCCGCACAGCCGGGTCCAAGATCTACATCCGGCGGCGGCGCTGGCCGGAGCCTCATCTGTGTACATACCAATCTGAAAGAAAAAAAATGGCATAACATGTAGGACATTCGAAATAAATTCTCAAGATCAGGATGAAAAAAGGCACAAACATATATGTAGGACATTAAAAATCAATTCTCAAGATCTGGCCACAAGTTATTAGCACGCAAGCTAACCCTAGTCGGATTATTAGCAAAAATCATTTGTACAAAACAAACAATTGATCACTAACTCTATACGGTTAACATTCAAACAATCAATATACGACGTGCATCTAACAGATCTTAATTACTCTAATTTCATGGACTGAGAGAACATAACCATAGGATTTGTATTCCAGAAAAATTATAGAGGCGCGAGGGGGGGGGGATTAACCAGAGAAAACACATGATATGTTTGCCGCACAAATATAGATGACTAACCGGTTTTCCTCTGAGTCGCAGTTGTTGCCAGAGTTGCTGTTGACCTCCGGCTCCAGCTGGGGGGGGGGGCACGACGGCGCCGACAAAGTCAAGGTCGTGCTGCTGCCCACGCGAGACCTCGTCGGCGGCGACGACAACCTCTGTGCCCAGCTTCACGCGTTGCGCGGGTGCTTCACTAGCCCCGGCGTCGCAACTCCCTCCGATGGCGCGCTTCAACAGCATCCTCATACACTCCAGAGTCCAGACGTTGGTGACCACTGTGGACCGGGGGTGCGGCCGCCTATTATGGCCGGCGGATCGGGTGCACAATTAATACGGACTAGTGGGAGCGAGGCAGACTGCGGTCAAAAGTTGTCTCGCCTCCCGATGAGCCTGCGCGACGGACTTCTGCCATTCCTACCATCATTTCACACAGCTACTCGCACGCCTCCCCGTCAATACGCACACCTGCACGCACGCCTCCTGGTATGCCTGCGTGGTAGACTGCTCGCATGTGTCCTGCCAACTCACGCCTACTCGCACGGTACACGGGGCGTGTGGCAGTATGTATATTTTTTGGTTTATTTTCTATTGCTTTGCTGCTTAACTGAAGCATGGCACGGTCTAACGCACACGGTCTTAATAAATAAGGCGACAACTAGGCATCAGACTACAGCAGGGATGCATCCATTAGACCACTGTAGGACCGTACGATGAAGATAATCAGGTCCATCCGATTTGGTAGCAGGCCCCTCGCATAGGTGGTTTAATGAGCGTTAATTAAGTGCTTCCATGCAGGTAATTACTGCATCCTAAACGCACGCCCTGGACGTACGCCTTCCTCCCTCTGGCTTTGTTCTCGCTGGATCCTGTCTTGCATAATCTATTTCCTGGCGCGAATGCTTCCCGCCCGTAGTTGCAAAAATGGTGCATCTCAGCCGCGAAATTGAGTATCGTGGGATCTCTGATGCAAACTGGCGTCGTGCTTCGTCTCCGGGCATGAATTCAGAAGCAGTAGGGGGTTCTGCAGCCGGGATTGATCTGCCTTACCAGAATCCACCGGTTGTGAACAATGGAGATGAAGAGGTAAGATGAACAATTTCCATAAAGGTTTTAGCGATTTTTTGTTGATTTTTGTCGAGTTCTGTGGTCGTTGTGATGGGAGGTCGTTGTGGATGCAAGTTTCTCTCGTTCTGAACACATATTTTGGGATTGTTGATATAGATTTATGAATAATATGATGATACGTAGGTAGAAGCATGATGTGTTCCTCCATGATGCAAAATGAATGCCTGCTGGAAGCTTATATGTGACTGTCAAGTTTCAGATATGTGCTAGTGTGTAGCGTGAGGGTTGGCACAATGTTATTCTTCGTGCATCATCCGCTGAAATTACCTGCGTAATTCATTGGAGTATGTAGTTTATATTTCCTATATTCCCCCAATATTTATAGGATGCAATGGTTGGGATTGAATCATTGACCCAAATTGTAGAAATCTGTTGGAGATAAAAGAATTTAGGAGCATGTTTGTGGATGCAAATGTCGATGCTAAATTGTATTTATCTATGCAGAATGAAATCATGGATGACATCGAAGGGGACGTGTATATGCCATTTGTTGATGAAGCAACTACTCCTCGACCAGCTACGCCATATGTAGGACAAGTGTTCGACACCATCGAGGAAGCACAATAGGTTTATAATAAGTATGCAAAGAAGCTTGGATTTGGCACTAGGATTTGTTACACAAAGAGGACACAGAAGAAGGGGTGTGACCACGTAATCAGGAGAGAGTTTGAGTGTGTTCATGCAAGAGGGGGGAAAGGGCAGGTTGGAGGAAAACAAGGAGGTTGTGATCCTGAATGGTATGATGCAATAGATGAAGATGGCAGTGCATCAAACAAAGAACCAGATTTTGGTAATAAGAAGGTTGCTCAGCAACGGTGCAGGAACAAGGTTAATAGGCATGAATGCAGAGCACGGATGGCCGTGTTGTTGAGGAATGGAAAATGGGAAGTCTCAGTTTTTGAGGAGCAACATACACACCCAATGATGATTAGGGAAGAGTGGATGAGGTTCTACAGATCTCATAGGAAGGTGCCGTATGAGGACTACATGTTTCTCAAGACACTGCATAATCGGAACATACCAACCGCATTGATCATGTCTACACTTGGAGACTTGCATGGGAAACTAGGCAACCTATGATACACTGACAGAGATGTTGCAAACATTCGAACTAAGATGAGAAATGAGGTGTCTTTAAATGATATGGCAAAAACGATGGAGTATTTTGAGAAGCTTCATGTAGAGAGTCCCCGGTTCTATTATGCGAAGCTGGAAGATGAGAACAAAGCAGCGAGGGCACCTTTCTGGGTAGATGGACGGACCCAGGAGGCATACAAGAAATTCAAAGACTACGTCTTCTTTGACACTACGTTATGTACGAACAGGTACGATATGCCATTTGCACCCATCATGGGGATCAACAACCACATGCAGACGGTGATGTTAGGATGTGCGTTGCTTCCGGATGAAAAAATAGAGACATTCAAGTGGGTGTTTGAGAGGTGGATGGATGCAATGGGTCATGATCCTCCTAGGTGCATAATGACTGATCAAGATCAAGCGATGGCGACAGCTATTGGTATGGTGTTTCCAGGTATAATACACAGATGTTGCAAGTGGCATGTGCTGAAGATCGCGAAGGAAAAACTTAGTATGTTGTTTCGGACATGAGAGGATTTTGAGGAAGAATTCTATTATTGTGTGAATGGGACGGACACCATAGAAGAATTTGAGGAAGCATGGAAGCAGATGGTGTTGAACCATGAGCTTGTTGAGCACACACATCTGATTAACATGTGGGAATGCAGAAAAACTTGGGCACCGGCGTACTTTAAAAAGAATTTCTTTCCCTTCACTAGAACGACCGGCAGATCAGAAGGGTTGAACTCATTCTTCAAGAAGCTTGTGCACCCTCACGACTCGGTGTGGCAATTCATGAAGCAGTACGAGTACATTGAGGAAACTAGGCTAGACCGGGAGGACAATGCTGGCTTCCTCGGCGAGGCGACGGTTCCAACGTTGTGGTTGAGGTAAGGAAGGATATTTTATTCAATTTCCATAACTGATTCCAGAAGCATCGTCAGTACTGTGAGATTGCTTCTGTATTGTTGTGTTCATGCTTCTGTAATCAGATCTAAGTTGGTAATGTTTATTTTGCTAGGTACAAGATATAGGAGCAAGCGTCAAAGTTTTACACCAGGTCTGCCTTTGGAAAGTTCAGAGAAATGATGGAGGAAACAACAACTTTGATGATTAATCCGATTGAAGGTAATCAATTTAAGTTTGAGGTTCGACAATGCGATCCAAGTTCTACTAAAATCCGTGTGGTTGTTGTTGACCCAGATGACAACTCGTATGACTGCTCATGCAACCGATTCCACACGAATTGGATCTTATATCATCACATTCTGAAGCTCATGGTGCATACTAATGTGCAAGTAATACCAGAGAAGTATTTGTTGTATAGATGGTCTGAGGAAGCAATCGTTAGACCTGCAAGAAGCAATGTCTTCTCTTCAGATGTACCAGAAACAAATACTTTGAGGTACAATGAATTGTGCATTCGGATGTGTACCCTTGCTTCGGATGCATGTTTTGGTCCGGAAACATTCAAGATTGTTGCCGGTGGAGTGGATGATTTAAGCAACCTAGTATGGAAGTGGAGGTTGTCTGGTGGTATGCCAGTGTCAGAAGCACCAAATGAAGAACTAGTAGCTTGTAGCAGTGTGAAAAATCCTCCTAAATCTGTGAAAAAAGGTAGACCAAAAGATAAAGAGAAGAGGAAGAAACCCCTAGTGGAGATTCGGCAGGAAAAGGCGCAGCAAAAAGGAAAGAAGAAGGGTCTGTGTTCGTACTGTAAAGAGGATTGGCATGACAAGAGAACTTGCCCATATCTAGCGCTTGAGAGGCAGAGGCAGAAGCAGGAGTTGGAGAAAGTTAGGCGACAGACGGAGCTGACACTATAAATCCTCTTATGCAAAGTTTGTTTCAGTTTGAGAATAAGCGATATCTGGTATGTTACCAAGTAGTGTGTTTTTGGTGTAAAAAGTTGATCAGAACATGTTTAAGATTTGATATTTGTTGTGGTTTGTAATGGGTATGGTTTTGATGCAGAAACTTTGAACCTATCGAGTGTATTAGCTGAAGTTTGAATAAAGATATGAACAAAAACTGTCATTGCTTCCTGAATTGCATGTCTGACAAAATGGGATTGCCGAGTCCTAATCATTTTAATTGTATTTTGTGATAGATAGTTAGGTAATATAATGAAACATTTTTGTAAAGGAAAAAGTATAGAGGTATGTAACAAGTTTGTGGAACGGCTGGTGTTGTGAAGGTCAGTTTGGTTAGTTTGATTAGTAGTAGACTAGCTGGAAGCATCTTGTTTCCGTGACTGAAACATCTATTTGGATGGGTGTGAAATCATATGTTTCACAAGGCGAGGATATCTTCATATGAAAGAGTGATGTGAGGAAGAAGCAGCAGCACAAATGTAGTGGAAAAAATTGTATGAAGTAGGAGCATGGGGATGTTGGTTGGAGATGCCATAGATTAAAAAAAGTACAACTTGGGTAAATTTCTTTGTAAGTAGTTCTGAATAAGAGTTTGATCCACAAAACAGGTAAAATGTGCTCTGAAATGTAGATGTGGTAGGGTAACAGATGACCATAATCCAAATCAGTTAAGGACACAAACATGACAGTACTAGTTGGGTACAGAAAAGTAGTGTCTTGGAAAAAAAGCTAAAAATTACACAAAAAAATCGAAGCACATAGTTGCTGGAAGCGCCATCTTTTATTCTCTTGTACGCTTCTAGGATGGCTTCTCAAGCACGGATTTTTATTTTCTTGAACACGACTAGGCAGGCTTCTCATTTCTTCTTCAGTATACCCAGCTTGGATCTTGGGTGTTGAGTTGTGAAGTGAGGATTTCTTCTGTGATAAGCGCGCGATGGTCATAAGTGTCCTGCAATAGACATAAGCTTGTAGTTAGAGCATTGAAGCATATAATTGTGTAGATTGAAGCATGAGAGGATGTGTTGGTAGCATGTGAAATTGAAAAAATTTGTTTGTGAGGTGTATGTAGGATGAAGCACAAACATGCTTGTTTGCGGGGCATCTATAATGGTAGTTTTGGTGGTCGGAAGCATGGAAAACAAATGGTAGATGCCTATAATTGACACGTGAGGTGTAGGTAGGATAGAGGCAAAGTACCTTGCAAAATTCTGCCATTTTCTTCCCATCCCATTGCTTCATGAAGAGCATTGCGAATATTCCACAATCAAAGCTGGTAAGACAGGGGACAAAGCGTCAAACTTAGTATGTAGGTTCTTAATAATTGAGTTGCAAATAGTTTTTAGGAAACTTACTGTGTTTTCTGTTGGGGGCATTCCGAAGGGTTGAAACACGTGAACTTCATGAAATCCAACTTTGTGAAAGCTTTAGCATGTGCCGCAAGTGTCACAAAATTGGTAACCTAAAAGACATGAATGCAAAATGTAATGGATGCATCATCATAAAACATGGAACTAGAATTTCGTTATTGTAAGTTGCAGAGAGTACTAACCAGATTGTTGGATATCTCATATGCCTCATCATTTTTGAGCTTCCTGCCTGAGTCACAAATGTTGACTGTTTGTATAGAAGGTTGATGCAGCACACGATCCAATGTTGTTTTGGGGGGATGGCGAAGTATAGCTGCAAATTATCATGGTGAGAACCATATGACTGGTCAGATTTGAACATTTATTTTTAATCAACAGCATTCAATAAAATGTAAGGAGGCATACGAGATCCTTTGTTTTGAGCGAGCCATCCTGGTATGCAGTGTCGAATTCACGAAGGCACTTGGATGCAATGAATTGGTCCTCAGGAACAAGTAGTTTAGCCTGTTGAAAGGTAGAAACAACATGTTAGGATTATTATATTATGTAAATAATGAAACATTATAGACAGGGGTGAAATGTAGTTACGGTCAAAGATTGTGAGAATGCATATTTGGTTGGAAGAGCGAAGCCACAAGTCTGAATTGATTGTTCAAGGTTGAATTGTCGAATGTAGAGCTCCATTGTATGGGTGTTAACGAACCCACGTGGTTTCATTGCCTCGCGGAAGTCTTCATATCTTATGTGATACCCGTGGTAATCAACAAAAGGAGCCCTGGGAGAACACATGGAAAGAGTGTGTCCTATAAGTAAATGGTGGAAGCAAATGTTTCATAGATTGTAAGCATGAGTATGCTATTGTGGAAGCATGGTTCGATTATGAATGAAACACGTACAAAGTAAACAGTATGAAGAATATTAAGGCAATGGATGAGATGAATTATAAATGATGGAAGCTGTAACCTTTTTTCATTTTTTGTCGGATGTCTCACACATCTGGCGGTAATGTACTTAGTGTATATTTCAATTGAGGAACTGTTAACCTTGAGCTTCTTCAACCTTGTGTCCTCGGTTTTTCGAAGACAAGCTCGCTTCTTCCTATTCTTCTTTTCCTGAGTTTGGGTGCCAATGGTTTTAGGGACATCCCTCATGGTGGGTTGTTGTACCTGAATGGATCATAGTATGTACATTATTTGTTGTTAATGGTGGTGTGGTGGAGATAGATTGGGGTTTTGGAGTGAAAGTGAGTTGGAAAGGATGCATCAGTACCTCGATCACGATATGGATGCTGCTAGGTGCTTCGGTTCCATTTTCCTAAGTTAAAGCATGTAAACAAATTGTTGGAAACTTGAGAAATAAGTAATGGAAGCTAGGAATGGGGTGAAATGATGCATTTGTTGAGTAATGAATGGAAATATGTAATAGACATATATGTAATGGAAGCTACATATGGTGGTTGTTGGAAACATGGGAAATATGTAACAGAAGCTACAACTAGGGTGAACGGAAGCAGTGCTGAGAAATGAAATAATGCACCTGGTTGAGATGGGTTGGTGGTGGCGATTGTACAGGGGATGTTCCATGACTGATGTGCGCCAAGTTTGCGTCCACTGTTGACATGGTTGTTGGTCCTGCATTTTCTGAGATGTATGCCAGTGGAGTTAGTGATGAACAATTGATAATGAAGTCTGCTTGGTATTGGTATATGATGCACTGACCTGGAGCTGAGGATTGTCCAACTGCAGTAGCGACATCGACAGTTTGTGGCTGATGTGGCGATGAAGCAGGTTCGGACCATACTTGGGTCCAAGTTTGACCGGGAGGTAGAAAACTGAAACCTAGATCTTCGTATGTAGGAAGAATCCTCCGCCTTGTATCTTCCTCTCCGGTGGATTGGTTCGTCGCAGGAGCTGATGTAGAAGCAACATCCTGGTTATTATGAGGTGTTTTTCGAACACTTTTCTCCACCTCATCGGCATATGCAGTTGCTTCCTGCCAAAACTTGGTGTTGGGTGTGGCTTTGGTCCCATTTTCTTGAGCATTTTCAGTAGATGAGTCTTGGACTACCCTATCAGGTGAGGAATAAGTAGGTGTTGTTGGAGTATGAATTTTTGAGGTAGCAATGACATCTTGTGCAAACTCATTCATGCGCTTTGCGTGCAGTTTGTTCAGTCGTGATGTGGCTTTCGAAATATCATGTGCCTATTTTGCATTATGCGTTTGCAAAATTGGAAGTATGAACTCTGGTAGTTCCTGCAAGAAGAAAGGTTTTTACAAATTATTATGGTGGAAGCATCAAATTGAGCATATGAAACAATCAAGTACGAAGGTAGCAGCATGGGTTGTTGTATAAAATATGTGGTTGTTCTTGACGGTAAGGCTAGCTGGAAGCATGAGAAGTAAACAATGACAACATTTAGAAGAGGTAGCAGCATGGTTTGCTGTATATATGTTGTCGCTAATCTTGATAGCATGTTATGTCTGTAATATGTGAGGGAAAATTCATACTGTTATACCTCAGATTGCTTGGTAGGTAATGTAGGGACCTGGTGATGCATGTCCTGTTGTGAAGCACGGAAGGAAAGATGAGAAAACCCAGAACAAACATGGAGTACAAGATATGTACAAAATTCTGTTAAGAAATGATCAAAAAATTGGGTGGGTACTGACGGTGTCCTGGACCAGGGGGTACTCACCACGTCGTCTCCCGGTCAATTGGATTGGGCCAAGGTCCCCCATGGCCGTATACTCATGGGCCAGTTCGGACAGCCGATGCATACACAAGGAAGACTCCACAAGACTTGGTGATCAAGACAAGGACTCCTCCCCACCGGCGTATTCGACTAGGACTTTTGTTATCCTAGGCCTCCGGTATGTTATATAAGCCGAGGCCAGGCTAGTCGATAGATCATTATGACATTATTCATCATACCCTCAGGTTTAGACCATAACATATGATCTCGAGGTAGATCAACTCTGTAATCATATACATCAAATACAATCAAAAGCAGCATGTAGGGTATTATCTCTTCGAGAGAGCCCGAAGCTGGGTAAATCCCGTGTCCATGTTACCATTGATCCTAAGATACACAGCTTAGGACCCCTTACCCGAGATCTGCCGGTTTTGACACCGACAGTGGTGCTTTCATTGAGAGTTCCGCTGTGTGTTCGACAAAGGATCAATGGCTCGCCTGTAGATCAACTGCGACATCAACATCTTCGTCACCAGCTCGACTGGTCACCTTGGTTCGACCAAGAACTGCGCCCCGTCTTCGGATCACCATCTTCGGACGAGGGCCTTCATCAACATCAACTCCGATCTCTATCAAGATCATGGAGGAATCATCCATGGAGCTCGGGGGCTCAACGTCAACATTACCCTCGAGCAACCATGCTGTTTTTTCTGGACAGCGAACTCGTATCTGCCGCCACCGCCTCCTCGAGCATCACTTTGACGATTGCTTCAGTGGGATTGTGCGGAATTGAGTCTACAACAACCATGGAAAATTTTATCGAGTTCCGATGGAGGAATCTCTGGCAATCTACGATATACTGGAGCCTTGTCAAATCTAGACGGGAATCTGGACGAGTTTAGGGCGTGGTCTCCAGAGCCCAGCTCGGAGGTCCTTTGGAAGATCCAACCGTTCATCTGCTGCTGAATTCCCATGTCTAGCACCCCTCCAAATTTCAGCTTGATCCGACGGTTCAAACTCCGGGAACCTTCCGATGAGTGGACTAATTTTCGGATCTGTTTTCTACGTGAATACAAATCCGGCCCGAGTTCATGTTTCTTCATGAACGGGATATCAAACAACCCTTTTAGAGGAATTTTTTCCTAGGGTATTGTGCGTTGTTTTTAAACACGTACCTATAAAAAAATTTAGCCTCCTCCGAGGTAATCTACACCATCACGCTGGTGTCAAAGCAGTCCGGCAATATTGCTCCATGGCTGCCGACCTGCGCTAGACACGTCGCCGCTTTGTTGAGCCAAGCTCAACTCATTCGATCATCATCCCGGCAAGCCGAATACGAGTTCGACATCACAAAGGATAAATCATCAGCAACATCGCTACCCCACGAATTACACGGAGCGGGCACACCGGCATCGCCACGCGGTAGCTTCATCAAGCTAGCGTCGACCGCGTCACAAGTTTTGACCTGCGTCGGCATCACCATGCCGCCTCTTATTCAAATCATCATCAAACACGCCGACCTGCTTCGACACTTAGGCTGACATGTAGACTCCGGCATCTCTTTGCCGAGCTGCTCCGACACGTCGGCTAGACCGGGGGCTTCATCATCTCTTCATCAACCTACTCCGGTGACTTCGGCGTCACTAGCCAACCAGCTTCGTCACGATTGGCTGGACCGAGGCTTTGTCTCGGCAAGCCAACCTTTGCCAGCATCGCCATGCCGGCGCTTTATCACCCATCAGGCAATGGGTGCTCTGACCGAGTCCCAATTTTGGGAGTCACCTTTCTTCGGATTGTTACAACAAATAAACCAGGTGCTATTTATCCCAGTAATTTTTGCTTGTTTGGGTTTATTTTCCCCAAAGAATTATTACTCTGGTTTGTTCCATCATCTGTACATAGGTCTACCAAATGGTGGCCGCATTAACGACAGTCACATGGTGGTTCGGTCGGTTTCCGTACATAGTCCGGCGAATGCCGCATCCGGAACTCAGACCGCCCTGTGAATACAGGCTTTGTCACGCCAGTGCCCAGCATGGACATTGACTTCGGCGCCAGGCCACATATCTTTAAATGAATTATCTTGCGTAAATTAATTATGCAAGGATTTTTTATATATTTATGTTATTGTTGTTCGCCTGCACTATTTTACATGTGCAGGTAATGGACTTCGACTACGTCACGTGGTCTCTTCGGCAAGCCGACGCCGTCGTCCCAATCGGCGTAAATCGGCTCGCGTGATCACCTTGTTGGTCGTGTTGCCGTACCGACGTGTTCGGTTGCCTCGGGGACTTCGACACCGTTGAGAGAGCTCTACCTCATCGAGTGTTCGGCACACGGGCCTTATTTCTTTTATTACTCACTTTGCATAAATTATTTATTATGCAACATTTTTGTAATTTATTATTATTACTATTATCTCCGGTTTGCACTATTTTTCGTGCACTGGTAAATGATTCGGGTTGGGCAGCGTTGTCTCCTGGGCTGGACGGGGGGCTTCGTCAACATTTTATTAACCCACACCATGGGCTTCGGCGTCACTCTGCCAGCCTGCATTGGCTGTGCTATGCCGCCACTTTGGATTGCCGAGCTCTTCGCTCCGCCACCTTGGGACCGGCTTGGGGGATGGACCTTTGTCCCGCATCAAGCTTGGACCGCATCATCAATACCGAACACATTAATCAGCTAAGTCGCTTTCATGCTCAAAAACTTTCGGTTTTAAATTTTGTTCGGTTCGACCAAGCGTTATACTTCCGTGTCAAAACTTTGTTTGTGACGCACAAATTTGAATATTCCGTTCACTTGGGGGCCTCCTTTATGAAGCCTTTCCTTTTGCATATGATTATACTTGTACGGCTTCGTTCCTTGTTCGTGTATTACGCCCCAATATGCACCATATTGACTTAAGTGTTCCGCAAGCTGGGTTGCCTTGCTCTCGTGCTTACCCCTACGTTCCCGATTGTTCGGCTAGGGAGTAAAGGGAGCACTTCTGCGATTGTCACGACCGGGTCATCCGAGCTCTGACCTCAGACTGGGTGAAGCCGAAAGCTAGCGCTCTTATTGTTTTCAATCATGGTCGGCACACAACGGAACTCATGAGTACAAAAAATCTATTGCACAAGTCTCATAGTAACAATGAGCACCGAAGAAAGGTATCGGTGGAGGTACTATTTTCTTCAAAGATGCTTCTTACACTTCATCAGTAATATAGCATAAGTTCCCTGAGCGCGCTTTGTCTGTTATAGCCTTATGGCCTAATTGCCTGGTTATCGGAAACGCTGTCGATATTCTCGATAGGTGGAGTACATAACATTCTTCGGCCCTTGACCGAAGAGGCAGAAGCCGATGGTCGGTTAAGACGCGTTTAAAGTTTGGGTGAACACATATATGATATAAGTAATTCGGTACATACAATCATTATACATAAAATAAATATATATCACCAGTATTTGTATTAAGTATACAAGCGCTGCCTTCTGTAATTATCGTTATAAAGCCATAAATTTGCATCAATTTGACTTAAGATTTTGGCCAAGCTGGGTTGCCTGGCTCCTGTGCTTGCCCCTACGTTCCCGATTGTTCGGCTAGGTGGTAAAGGGAGCACCTCTGTGATTGTTACTACCGGGTCATCCAAGTAAGTACCTCAGACTGGGTGAAGCCGAGAGCTAGCAATCTTAAAGGATCACATTGGTCGGCAACAACAGAACTGAAAATTTTGGTTTATTAATACCACAGAGTTCAGGAACTTTCCCTGAACTAAATCCTCAATATTTTTCTCTCGCATTGATCGGAGGTGAGGTTTCATGATCATGATCGGCATGACAACCCAAAGAAAGGAACCAATAGCGGGACTATTTTCTTTGGAAGATATTTCTTACGTTCAAAAGTAATATAACATATCTCTCTGCGTACCTTTGTTTATAAAACCGTATGGCCGGATTGCCTTGTTTTCCATAAATCTTTGCCCTTATCACGACTATATAAAGTAGGAAAACAAGAGGTTGAAGCCGATGGTCGGTCAACAAAGTTTTGTACAATGCGGATCCGAGCATCAATGATGTAAAGTACTTGGGTACATAAAATCATTACACATAAATTGTGAGCAGAAATCAATTTTTTCTCGGCCAATCTTTTAAAGAGTCAATGGCACAGTCTCTTTGAGACACCTGAGTGATACATCTCCGTCGTATCTACTTTTCCAAACACTTTTGCCCTTGTTTTGGACTCTAACTTGCATGATTTGAATGGAACTAACCCGGACTGACGCTGTTTTTAGCAGAATTGCCATGGTGTTATTTATGTGCAGAAACAAACGTTCTCGAAATGACCTGAAACTTCACGGAACTTATTTTTGGAAAATATCAAAAATACTGGAAGAAGAATCCACGTCAGGGGACCCACACCCTGGGCACGAGGGTGGGGGCGCGCCCTACCCCCAGGCGCGCCTCCCTGCCTCGTGGGCCCCTTGACGCTCCACCGACCTCAACTCCAACTCCATATATTCGTGTTCGGGGAGAAAAAAATCAGAGAGAAGGATTCATCACGTTTTACGATACGGAGCCGCCGCCAAGCCCTAAACTCTCTCAGGAGGGCTGATCTGGAGTTCGTTCGGGGCTCCGGAGAGGGGAATCCGTCGCCATCGTCATCATCAACCATCCTCCATCACCAATTTCATGATGCTCACCGCCGTGCATGAGTAATTTCATCGTAGGCTTGCTGGACGGTGATGAGTTGGATGAGATCTATCATGTAATCGAGTTAGTTTTTTTAGGGTTTGATCCCTAGTATCCACTATGTTCTGAGATTGATGTTACTATGACTTTGCTATGCTTAATGCTTGTCACTAGGGCCCGAGTGCCATGATTTCAGATCTGAACCTATTATGTTTTCATGAATATATGTGAGTTCTTGATCCTATCTTGCAAGTCTATAGTCACCTACTATGTGTTATGATCCGGCAACCCCGAAGTGACAATAATCGGGATCACTCCCGGTGATGACCGTAGTTTGAGGAGTTCATGTATTCACTATGTGTTAATGCTTTGTTCCGGTACTCTATTAAAAGGAGGCCTTAATATCCCTTAGTTTCCATTAGGACCCCGCTGCCACGGGAGGGTAGGACAAAAGATGTCATGCAAGTTCTTTTCCATAAGCACGTATGACTATATTCAGAATACATGCCTACATTACATTGATGAATTGGAGCTAGTTCTTTGTCACCCTATGTTATGATTGTTACATGATGAACCACATCCGACATAATTATCCATCACTGATCCATTGCCTACGAGCTTTTCACATATTGTTCTTCGCTTATTTACTTTTCCGTTGCTACTGTTACAATTACTACAAAACCCAAAAATATTACTTTTGCTACCGTTACCATTACTATCATACTAATTTGCTACTAAATACTTTGCTGCAGATATTAAGTTATCCAGGTGTGGCTGAATTGATAACTCAGTTGCTAATACTTGAGAATATTCTTTGGCTCCCTTTGTGCCGAATCAATAAATTTGGGTTGAATACTCTACCCTCGAAAACTGTTGCGGTCCCCTATACTTGTGGGTTATCACCGAGCGGCTGAATTAACGCTCTCATAGTTCCTTGTTGGCATTAATTTCCTATCTATTGAGCCCCTTGAGGCCTACCTTGGCGAGCTCAGCTTTCGTCAGCTCTAACTCCTTTATGAGATCTTTATTCTCTTTCTAAGAAGTTTGTGTTAAACACAAACAAATTTTTTCTATCAAATGGATATCGATCCTTAATCTGGCCACCCGTGCCTACATTAAGGCTCGAGGGCTACCGGGCTTCTTTCTTATTATTTATAAATATTAAAAGGGGCACATCGATCCCCTGATTTGGTGTTGCCACTCGACCAGTGTCTCGAGGGCTACTGCATCGCCTATTCAATGCAGAAATTTCAAAGTGCCAAGTGTTCGGCTTGACCGAACTATGGGCAAACATGTCTTCGGATAACAATAGGTACCATCTGGACCTATCCGGCGTCGAACTAATATATTACAACAACTACTCGAGACCCTCTCTCAAGGGCCCGTTCGCCAATCACTATTATCTTTAATATATTACGCTGCGTTTCTATTCCTACGTATGCTGCCGAGCTAGGAGTTGATCCTCAGGCCGATTTCACGCATCGACCTGAGTCTCAGGGGCTACTAGGATCAGCGTTTTCATGTTTTCCTTCAGGTACATCTCGGGTTTTAGACCGACACACACCTTGAGGGCTACTGGCTATATATCTCGTCAGTAAATAAATTGCATGAATCAGAAATAAAATCCGCAAACAATCAGCCCGATCCCGAGGTGGTGCATCACCTCGGAGGTAGTCCGGCATAAAGTTTGGTTGCAAGTGGCTGGCTCCTTAGAGGGCATTTCCGGCATTAAGCTCGGCTAAACTCTTTCAACTTCTTTGAACCAAGGTGATCTATGACACCTCAGATACAGTCCGACATTGGAGCTTGGACATAGTCCGGCGTTAGAGCTCGGATATAGTCCGGCGTTGGAGCTCGGATACATTCCGGCGTTGGAGCTCGGAAGCAGCCCGACGTTGGTGCTCGGCTGTAAAAGATACCTCAAATGTAGTCCGACGTTGGAGCTCGGATACGAGAGGACATCGCCGCACGGAAACACTTCAAACCCAAGGTGTGGCATAAAAATAACAAGGCATTGATAAAGGCCGAAAACTTAAAGGGGCTCCTCGGATACCTGACGTGTAAACTCTTCGGATTTACTTCGGCAATCCTCAAGATCGAAGATGGGAAAGATTTGTTGAACCAGTTTTCAAGACCGACGACCAAAGATGAAGAACAGTTCGGAAGAATCGAGGAGCGCCCTAACTTGAAGACTGGTTCAGGGGGCTACTGACGGTGTCCTGGACTAGGGGGTACTCACCACGTCGTCTCCCGATCAGTTGGATTGGGCCATGGTCCCCCATGGCCGTACACTCATGGGCCAGTTCGGACAGCCGATGCATACACAAGGAAGATTCCACAAGACTTGGTGATCAAGGCAAGGACTCCTCCCCACCGGCGTATTCGACTAGGACTTTTGTTATCCTAGGCCTCTGGTATGTTATATAAGCCGAGGTCAGGCTAGTCGATAGATCATTATGACATTATTCATCATACCCTCAGGTTTAGACCACAACATATGATCTCGGGGTAGATCAACTCTGTAATCATATACATCAAGTACAATCAAAAGCAGCATGTAGGGTATTATCTCTTCGAGAGAGCCCGAAGCTGGGTAAATCCCGTGTCCATGTTACCATTGATCCTAAGACGCACAACTTGGGACCCCTTACCCGAGATCTGCCGGTTTTGACACCGACAGGTACCTCTGCTGGATGGTTGGTAGAATCATTTTCTGTTTGTTGAACATATGGCTGTTGAGTAGATTGCTGCTGGTAGATTGGCACTACAACGACATATGGGGTTGCCTGAGGTGCACGAAACTGCAAAAAAAATTGCACTATTAAAGCAATGGTCGAAAGAGTAAAGTGAATAGTGGTGGATCGTTAGTCGAATAAAAATGCTTCCATCCAGATGTATATGGAGAAAGAGAAATGTTTTGCATATATTGGAAGCAATGACTAAAAAAAGGTATGGAAGTCATAATTTGTTGTGTCTTACCGGTCGTGCGCCATAAATATGTGGGTTTGGCTCAGTCTACTTTTATCAGCGAGCATGACAAATTCGAAGTCGGCATCGATTACATGGGATGATCTGGGAAGTGAGTAATTTATGCGATGCGTCGACAAAGATGATTCATGTATATAATCTGGAATAAAAAGTATGACCAAAACATGTGTATTTAAATGAAAGAATAAGGCTATGAAATTTGCTATAGAAACAGATGTGTAGTATAGTGTGTATACCGCGAGCACGGGTAGGCAGCTGCCGACCCAGATTTTTTTGAAGACACCATCTAGTAGTGCTTTTTTCTTCTTTTGGAATGTATCGGCCTCAGACATGACATCTTTGAGAATTTGCTCTCCCCATGCATACTCGCAAACCTCAGAAGCAACTTCAAGGCTGCCTAAATATTCCAAAGGAACCATATTTCCAGTTCCGGGTGTAAAATGAGTAGCCAATGCTACGAGAAAGAATGTCCTAAAGAAGGTCTCATCATCTAGATCAGTGCCTTTTTCTAGCATAGTTGCAGCATGGTGAATGGGCGCCCGTCTCCCATGTTCATAGTCCGTTTTGTAGAATTCTCGATGAGGTGATTCTTCATGCTTGCTTATGATAACCACCGGCCTAGTACCAGTCGGAAGCCCGAGAGCCTTTTCAACCATTTGTCGAGTGAATAGAATGTTGGTATTGTTTCGTGGATTCCGAAATTCACCTAGCTTCGGGTTAATCCGGTCAACAATCCATTCTAGGAGACCCTTTGGAGCTGAGAATTTGCCAATATTAAGTAGATTACCCCATTTTTGTGTGCAAATGAGGTCTTTCCTTCTCTGTGAGAGACCCTTGACAATATCATGTAACCTATCAGCTGAATATCGACTCTGCAGTATGATCGACTCCTTTTTAGTCATTGTTGAGTGTCACCTGAGAACACACGGAATACGGATTGTTAGCATTTCTGTAAGAAAATGTTTCATAAGGAATGAAGTGATAGATTTGCTCTCTTCTGGAATTAGTTGTATGGAAGCAATTCACTACAAAATAAGAGTATATATATGTTGACTGATGACAGAAAGGATTACAGAAGCACGAAAATATGGACACTATAAATACGGCGCATGGTATTGTAATAAGTAAGCTTGGTGCCAGGATGGGGATGCATCTGCTAGTATTTTTGGCAATGAAGCATTATTCTGGAAAAATAGTATCCAAAAAGGGACAATTACGAAGGAATTTTGTGTTATTGAATCATGGAATTTAGGCTGCATTTCGTGCAATTTAGGGTGCATTTTTTTTCTTTGATGGAAGCATGGAAATTCCAAAGGGGTAATCCTAACAAATTTAGCGCCAATATGGGGGTACGTTTACTTGGATGCTCTGTTTAGAGGAAGCATTTGCAGGATGCATTGAAAAGGAAGTGTGGCAGCAATTGTAAAATAGATTTGAAGCACCGACAAGATTTGAAACAACTTAATAATCGAAACAATGCTAGGCCGGCAATGAACAAACATAACAATTTTCATCCATCTGAAGGATGCATTACACATCAAAATCTGTTGCAAAAATTACAAAATCCCCAAAAACGTGGGGCACTCCACGAGGTGCACATACCTTTGTCTCAAGGTTGGGGATCTTCAAAAATAGAGCCGCAATTTAGAAATCCAATGGCCAATACTCCGGCCGGCCGATCCAAATCGATGGGGATGCAGCCGATTCAGTAGATGGGACAGCCTAGCGAGTGAGAAAATTCCGAGGAATCGAACAAGGTAGCGTCGGTGGAGTGGACTAGGTGGTAGCCATGCTGCTCGACGGGGAGGCTCGAGTGAGGAACTATGGGGCAGGAGTCTTGGCGCTGCGGTCCACTGATGTGAGGCGAAGCTGGAGGTGCGCGAGGCGGATGGAGCGGGCTGGTGAGGTAGAGCGGAGAGGCGTCGGTGGCCGGGGTGGTCACGGAGCGGAGAGGCGTCGTTGGCTAGAGGAGTCGCGGTGAGACGGCGGCGGAGCAGGGGATCTGGTGAGCAAGCTGGCGGCGAGGCGACTCAGGTGGGAAGCAGAGCTCGGGCAGGGCCGGCGATTAATGCTATCGACGGATTAGGGGAGATGATTGTGAGCGGGGGGATGCACAGATCGGGGCTTTCCTTTTTTTGAAACGCGACGAAATCTGGAGCGTCTCCTTTACAACGAATCGACGGACGTCGATTGGTCTGGCGCTGGCGTCGCTTCAGACTATAGATCAGAAGTGTTTACCAATAAATAATCCGTATGAGATATTGGTTGACGGTTTTTAATAATCTCCCGTTTGTAAGAAGATTATATCAAAACGGGTCTCGTTGATGAAAAAATACAATATCATAGTCTACTGGTGTACATATATGACACCACGATAAGTTCCATGAATTTCAACTAAGTTTTGGATTTACTGAATTTTAAAAATATATATTCTCATATTTTGAAATCTCTTGCATAGGGAAACATGCACCCAGGGACACATATGATTTTGCAACTCATTTTGATGCACATGTAGCTCAAATTTGATTTTTGCACATTAAATCCCTAGGAAATGAATCAATGTATAAAAACGGTCGAATGATGTCTGTTTTTTTTAAATTAACACGACACTCCACCTTTCGTCACATGTTCACTGCAGAAAAAGTTTGACATGCCTCAGAGTGGCCGTGGTGGTGCGGGATGTGTGTGCCTGTCTGTGTGGGGGTTGGGGGGAGGGGTCCTGCAGTACACTACGAGTCGGGAACCTTCGTGTGGGATTATTGATCATTTTGTGAGTCATATATGCCACATAAAAGTCGTGAATTGGTTATTTAAAGCATTACACAGACCTTTCATACATAATGTTCGGGCCACATGTGCATTGGTGGTCCTCTCAGACACTCTTCCTCGTGCGGTTATCAGCGACATGTCCATTCGTTAGCTGGCAAAGGTTTTTAGTTTCCACCAACAATGAGAGGCATAAACTTGACCAAAAGGTGGATTCATCTTGGCATGTGGGTGGTGTGGATCATGGTGGGATTCCATATCAAAGTTCGAGCACGTGCGTACACACTCCCGCTGGCTTGAAGTGAGGGGGCTACATGCATCGTGGTGTAGTGTGTTTCCGGTTTGCGAAGCAAGTGCCACGTCAAAGTTGTGCATTGGGTATTCAAACATCACATAACACACAGGCGCACGCATGCAGTGGTATTGTCCTATGACATCACTCGCGTGTGCTTCTCTCTGTGCGCCCACGAGGTCGTCGTCGACCAGTTGAACGTACAACGAGAGAGAGGCTAATTTGACCAACAAGGATGGTTCTTTTTTGGTTTGTGTTACGTATATGCACGGTATAGGAGTATGTACATGTCAAAGAGGGGGCAACATGAATACTCTATCTATATGCGTGTCATAACCTCGCTCCATGTGGGGACTTTTTGGTTCCCGGGGCAGGTTCCACCTCAAAGTTGCGCATTATATTGGTATTCAAACATCACGCAATACCATGCAGGCGGTGGTTGCCCTATATATTGGAACTCACTCGTGTGTGGCGCTTCCATCCGTGGGCATGCGAGATTGTCCTCCATCACTTTGACCCAATGAGAGAGAGGTTAATTTGATCATCAAGGAATGATTCTTTTTTGGTTTGTGCTATACAGTTGAAGTACATATATACCACGCGTCGGGCGTACATATAGCACATGCCACGCGTCATGAACCTCGCGCTCTCTACAGGGACTTTTTCGTTTCCTATATACGTGGTGCCACATCAAAATTGTGCATTGCGTATTCAAACATCACACAAACAGCTCTTTGGACCACATGCATGCAGATGGTGGTACGTAGTCCTATATAGGATGATCACTCACGTGCGATGTATGCTTCGCTTCTGTGTTGGGCCCGAGAGTTCGTCGTCCATCACTTTGACCCAGCGAGAGAGAGGTACGCGTTTGACGAACAAGGAGGATTAATTCTTTTAGGGTTGTGTTACTAGGTGTATATATAGTACGTGTCGAGGGGGGGTGACCAGCTTGGTCCATCACTTTCACGGACACCGCGAGAGAGGTTAACTAATTTGACTTAGGAGGGGATTAATTTTTTGTTTTGTCTTGATATAGATCATGATGTGAGATTACATATATATAATAGCGCATCTGTACACATGAATCCATCCCACTGGATCGAAGGGGGGGAGCACACGACACGTCATTAACGACCACTTGCTCTGTGTGGGGACCTTTGCGATTTTCAACGCATGCACCACATCAATGTTGTGCATTGGGTCAGGTATTCAACACACATATGCATGCACTACATCAATATGTTCGGGACACACGCATGCAATAATGGTTGTCTTTGGACACACTCTCCACTACAAAAAAAGACACATTCGTGACATTTTGGGCCGAACGAATTTTTTTTTCTGTCATACTTATGACACTTCTATGACGATAATTGTGACAAAACCCGGTATCATCATAGATGTGGTGGGCTCCTACTTCTATGACAGAAAATCATGACAGAAAATGGGCTTTTCGTCCTGGGCGGGCCGGAGACGTAGCTGCATGACATTCTTTGGGCCGTCCATGACGGAAAAAACCGTGGTAGAAGCGAGGGCGAGGAAAATATCGGGGTGTTCCCGGTTACGGTGGGTGGTCGGGGCCGAGCGATGCGTGTTTCTCTCGTACACGTACGCGCGTGTGTGTGAGGAGTTGGGCTCTAACTGAACCCGAGCGAGGCGTTGGGCTCTAACTAAACCCGAGCGATTGCACTACAGGCTACGCGTTACTGAACCCGAGCGATCGATCGATGGCTGTTAACTGAACCCGATCGAGCGATTCCTTTGCTACTGCTGCTAACTGAAGCCGATCGATGTTGCCTCTGGATGAACAGTGAGCGTTGCTGGGGGGGGGGTGGATGAACAGTTCCAGGTGGGGGTGGATGAACAGGACCCCGTGGTGTTGCCTCTGGATGAACAGGACCCCGGTCGATCGAGCCGGTTGGGGCTGGATGAACAGGACCCCGTGGAGGGCTGGATGAACAGGACCACCCCGTGGAGGGCTGGATGAACAGTAGACGGTGGAGGGCTGGATGAACAGTAGCCCGTGGAGGGGTGGTTGAACAGGAGCCTGTGGAGAGGGCTGGTTGAACAGTAGCCGGTGGAGTAGCGCGCGGTGGAGGCTGGATGAATAGGAGCCCGTGGATGAACAGTCGCAGGTGGAGGCTGGAGGAGGTCGACGGTGGATGAACAGTAGCCCGTGGAGGCTGGAGGGGGTCGACGGTGGAGATGAACAGTATCCCGTGGAGTCTCGTTTTGTGGTACGCCACACCCCTCCCAATGAACAGGACCCCCGTTTCAACAGTAGCGCTCCAACACAAGTCTGCTTCCTCCATTTTGCGGTACGCCACACCCCTCCCGATCAATAGGACCCCGTTTCGACCATAGGAGGTCCATTTCCTCCGTTTTGCGGTACACCAGACCCCTCCCGATGAACAGGATCCCGTTTCAAACGTGGCCGGTCAAACACAAGGCCGTTTCCTCCGTTGTGCGGTATGCCATGCCTCGTTTCCATCGGTTGTTCCGTCCTAGCCGGTTGGCTCCCACGCGTTCCGTTGCCTCTCGATGAACACGACGACGACGCAGATTCTCCATTTCGACCCAGCCATGTACACAAGCCCTGGCCGTACGTATGCGCGAGTAGGCGTTCGAGACCCCGCCCGTATGTACGTACCTGGCCGTATTTGCACACTGGCCGATGTACGTACGTGTACATGCTACGTGCGTGCCTCTACTACGACACGTGCACGCCTTTACATCGACCACTATGTACGTACACGTTCGCGACCAGAATGACAACGCTACGTACGCTTCGACCAGGTGGGTCCCGACTGTCAGGCACTTCCTTCCGTGCGAAGATGTAGCTAGTGGGTCCCAGCAGTCAGGGGGCAAGTCGTTTTTTCTTGCCTGGACGCACTTCCTTGCGTGCGAAGATGTAGCTGGTGGGTCCCAGCAGTCAGGGGGCGAGTCATTTTTTCTTGCCTGGACGCACTTCCTTGCGTGCGAAGATGTAGCTGGTGGGTCCCAGCAGTCAGGGGAGAAACGTTTTTTTCACGAAATACGGTGGCCCGTCCGGTGGGTCCCCGCTGTCAGGTGAAGGAACAGTTATTTTGCACGTAATAAAGAGGCACTTCCTTGCGGCTGCCGTGGACCCAGATGTCAGCCTCTCCACGTAGAGTACTCTTCCGATGGAAGTCGATCGTTGACCACATTGACCATGCCGCACCAAGAGCACCACTGCGGTGGACGATGGCGAGGCCTAGGAAGGGGACGATGCGGAGCCGGGGAAGACGCGGCAGTGGAAGCCCGCCCGGAGAGGACTACGAAGGTTCACTGGTTCGGCTGCGGTGTGAGGCTGCCGTCGCCATAGAATAACAGGGGGTGTGGGTGAGTAGAGGGATGGCCTGGCCAGCGGTGGGAGTAGTAGGGGGCGGTGAGGCCTCCGCGGCATCACAGCCGGCCACGGGAGGCAGGAGCACGCAACACGACCGGCGCTGCTTTGGGCGGCTGGAGCAAGAAGACCAGAGGTTGAAGAAGCACTACGGCCGTTGGATGGACATCGTACGGTCATTGTAGCTAGAATTGTTTATATTGACTAAGTTGACAAAGCCCTTGGTACGCGTCAACTTAGTAGGCCCACAGGTCAGCCTCCGAAACGGTGCGCCCCAGATGTCAGGGGGAGGAATCATTTTTTGGGCGTCTGAAGCAAGAACATCCGAGATTGAAGAAGCACGACATCCGTTGGATGGACATCCAACGGACACAGCTGCCAGAACCGTGTGTTGTTGACAAAGCCTTGCATACGCGTCAACTTAGTTTTTAGGGGACGCGTCAACTTAGAAGGCCCACAAGTGTGTGGCAGAGAACATATAGCCCATTTGCGATTTGTAAGAATGTACAACCCATTTTTTTAATTCTAATGGAATTTACTACAGCCCATTTACAGTTTGTTAAAAGTACATCCCATTTTCTAGCTAGGACAACGATTAATAATTTCAACCGACCGCTCAAAATAGAATTCAAAAAAAATTCCCACATTTTTATGGGATCCGAAATTTCTAGTCAGATTAAATATAATTTCAAAATAAAGTTGTATTATGTTAAAATCCAACGAAATATTGCGCGCACAACAAGTAATGAAATTAAAAATTCCAAATTCCAAAAATAATATATTTTTAAGCTAATTACGCGTTTGGTGCATTTTTTTATAATTACTGCCCAGTTATTGTAATTACATCCCATTTATTATTTCTTAAAGTCCATTTTCTTGTTAAGCCTAATGCATACCTCCTAGGAAAGTTTGCAGCCCAGCGGGGCGGAGAATAACAAGTTGACTCAAAAAGGCCTGTGTAGTACAGTACAACCTAACATGGCTACTCAGCCCACATTCAGCGACGCCGAAAAGGCCCAAACAAGGCTTCTGTACAACTTTTTGAAGTTGCTGAGCTCAATTAACAACTTAAGAAAAAATTTAGATTACAGTGGAACCTAATTAAAAGCTGTCACGAGCAAAGAAATAATTCAACGGGTCCTACTTGTGCGTGTGTGCATTTGTGCGTGCGTGTGTGTGTGTGTGTGTGTGACCCATCGGTCGATGCTCTTAAATACATCTTTCAGCCATATGCATTGCTGATGCTCAGTAAAAACTTATATAGTTGACACAATCATATAGAACATCATAGCACACTGAACTTGCATACAAAAATTTCACGCAGGCGGCACAATCGGGATGGAAGCAGTGGATCGCTACGGGTAGGGCTATGTTGAAACCAACGAACTCATACGTAACGGTTCATTGTCTTTATCAATGACAGGGAAATATCTTGAATGATGTGCAAAGAAAACAGACAGACAACACAATAAGTTCTGCTAGCACATTAAGTTGACGTACAGCCCTTTCTAAAAAAAGTTCAGGTACAAGATTAGAACAGGTCGCAATCAAATGTACTGGCACATCAGTGCTTCACACCCGTAGCTCGGATTTAACTAGTATCTGACAAGATTCAGTTGTTACCTCAAATTAGAGCACATCCAGGCAGCCAACCCTGCCTCTTCTCCCAAAGAAGCAGTGGCCTCCGCCGCGCGATGGAGTAGGCCCTGTGCCATCCATCGTTCTGAGCAACACGGGGAAAGTCTGACGTTGATTCCTATAATGGACGTCGTCGACGGACCCTGGCACCAGCGGCGGCGGCAGGACTTCGATTGATGGATTGACCACTTCTTCGACATGCACGAACACTCGATACAGGTACATCCCTAACGTGGTCAGCGGCGGCCTTGGTGGCGACGAATAGTACAACCCCAGTTCCTACACCGGTATCTCAACACCAATCACCTTCGGTATGGTGGACGGCTTCTTCATCCATGCCATAACCGTCAGAGCCCAGCTGTCTGGAGGAACAAACATACTTACGAGCTCACCTCCAAGGTCGTTGATAAGCTCATTAATGGACTCGTTGTTCCAAGCATGTCGAGGCATGCCGTGGAAGGTAAGCTTTGTTAAAAAATCAAGCTCAGAGGGCACTGAGACCCATCCAGGGTGCCACCGATCAAAGCTCACCAGCGCGCCATCGCAGAACAAACGCTGGGAATATTCGAACACACGACTGTAGTTGAAAGTTGTCCAGAACCTGACGAAGAAATCAGCTGGTGGCGGACAGACTTCGATGAGCAAGTCACTTATTTGGATGTCATGCGCAATGCCAAGAGCTTTGACAAGGTCGTCCGGCGAGACGGAAGGCCGATCGCCGTTGATGGTTACCATCAGCACTTTGCCGGCAAAATGGTCGTCAAGCGCCGCCATGCCACTGTTGAGCAACAACACACAGCGACCGAAGGCAGGACGGACCTCAGGATCTCCGGCTTGGAGATCCGCGTTGACAGGCGACATGATAGTGCGCTTGAGTACAGGGAGTACAGGAGGGGGATATGGTGGAACTGGAGTAGGAATCGAGATTCCAGAGGTGGGGGAGGGGCGGGAGATTGGGGATGAAAAGGTAGCATGAATTTTGAACACGCGCCAATATGCTCTCGGCGCGCAAGCGCACAAAAACACCGGTGGCACCCACATGTCGGCCTAAGAGTCCTTATTCTTTCTTTTTTGGAGAGCCCGGGCTTTTTGTTTTTAGGATCTTTTGAGAGCCCGGCCTGAGAGTCATAATTGACCTGTTTGGCATTGCATTACTACTTGGCCCATATTCAACGACACCACACTAGTCCAAACAAGTGTACATAATCGAAAAGACACTGAGCTCAAATTATATAACTTGAAAAAGGAGATACACTTTGAACACTGGAGAATGGTGATGCCCTCATTTAGCCCACCAGTTTTAGATGCAGAGGCTGGGGCATACCCCCTTTTCGAAAAAAATTAGCCCACCAGTAGTTCGAGACAATAAACAGTTCGAAACAAGAATAGACAATATACAACATTCAAACACTGGCTAGTGACTACTACTAACATAAACAGCAAGACATGATAGTTCATAAGAAGTCTTGCCACACCACCAAAACGCACCCATCTGCAGCGCTCAGACTCTCGTGATCCAGACGAGAATGACATTCTAAACAGAGGCAACTATTACATAGTAAGAGTGACATAGACGAGGATGACCAAATGACAAGGAATATGCATAACAAAAGAAAGAACTGCCCATCCAGAACAAGCAACAAAGACAACAAAGTTATTCGAAGAGATGATCCAACACCATCATAATTTGCAGCCCCCCTTCAGCAACCAATGATCCGGAGACACCAGTACTCCACCCTTTCGACGCAACAGCCCAATTACCTATCAACCTGAAGGCTTGAACCACATCACTGCCTGTCGTAATTGAGTCATCCAAGGATCAAAGTTAATCCGGATGCCTTTGTCGTTCTCACCTTCTTTTGGCTGCAGGCTGTATCGTTGACAATCAGGGGAGTTTGCTCCCGAACTCCTAGGGCTCGCCGTGTAGACACAATTTTTCATAGCAAACAGAGCCTCTCTGCCATCATGGTCCTTGCCAACGGTGATCTCCTGGTTAATCGGACAATTGAGTCCGAGAAACAGAGAGTGTGAACCAAGGCTGTTTACCCGCCTCCAACTAAAAAATCATGAAGGCCCGAACAAGCTGGTATCCTGCTCATAGACGTAACAGCCACCGTCCGGATACTCACGTATTTCACAGTGCTTGTATACAGTGGGGGTTTTGCAATATAACTTTTCCAGCTCATGTGTCCGAATGATCATCAGTCTTTTGCCGTCGTCTGATCGAGCGAGGAACCAGTTATGCTTCCCTGTTTTTGGCAAAGGTGGTGTGATTACAAAGGGCGGTAACTGTAGGGACACTGCGTCATATCAAAAAGGACAGGCATTGTTAATGTAAGATCAACATTGTTCAGAGTATGAGTAGGATAATGCAAGAAACAACATTGATATGTCCCTGTTGGAACTGGGAGGAAAATACAGGGAAATGTATACTGGGTTCGAAAATATAGAAGTGCCATGCATGGTTATACTCATGTTATCTCGCAATCGATTCTTCACAGGAAACTACCATGTCATGCATGTTATGTAATCATGTTCTGTCCTCACAAATAAATTCTTCAAGGTAACTAATAGACCATGCATTGTTATATACTCGTGTTCTGTGGGCAAATTTTTTGTGAGGATATTATTCTAGCCATTGATTGCTGAAGGGCGAATATAGGTATGTACACATGGTAAGCATTACAGGATTTCACTACTTCCAAATATAGAGTTCTCCATATGCACATTTACTTCCCTAATGTATGGTTAGATGAAACCAACAGTGTGGTGCATTTTTGTACATCATGAAAATGAGGAAACTAACATGGCCATTGATACACACTCATATTTAGTAGTAGTATATAGATTACTGTAAAATAAGGAGAATATCCATATATTCCTAACCGTTTGATTATTCAGGGGTACAAATTGGCTGTAATGACATGGTCACAATCGCATGAATTAACTCATTCCAAATATAGCTGATTTACGGCGTCTCTAATACATTGCCATGATTCTACTCAAATTCTGCTCAAACAGGGATATGCCAATCATCACAAAAAGTTCAAACAGTGTCATGGCGTCATCATTAACATGAGACGGAATCAACTTACACGCGCCGTCCCAGCAATACGTGGTGCCATCTTCTTTGTCGATCGCGTAGATGATGCCATTGTGTTCAATAGCATCACAGAAGTGTGTATAAGCTTTGACGATGATCCACTGCAAGCTGAGTTGTCTCCAGCTAAACAAGGCACCGGCGTAAAGATAGGCGAGTCCCTTGTCGAACAAGGCAATTAGCTTGAAGTCTGCGTAATCCGCATGTTGTGTGGGCACTTGGCAGATTACAATCTTCTGCAAAACAAGGTGCGCCCAACTGACAACGTAATCTAGATGACTTGGACTGCGATGGTAAAACTCTATATCATCCAACGGAGGAAGGATAATCTCATGGGAGGTCTGTAAGTTCAGGAGCATCAACTTTTTCCCATCTTCTTTGACAGCAGCCATCCAGTGGGAGTTCATGCCGACCCAGTACATACCTGCCAAGAAGTTTCGGGCGATGGTGATCGGATCGAAGTCGAGGGAAATGATGTACGTCGACCCACTACATACCTGCAAAGAAGTTTCGGCTAATGGAGATCAGATTGAAGTCGAGGGGCATCATGTACGCCTCCGTATCAAGGTAAGACAATCTCGCAAGACCGGATATCAACAAGTAGGGTGTCTTGAAAAGCTTAGGCCTTGCTTCGACGATGGCCATGTGCATGGACCTCGAGCATGCAGCTAGCCGCAGGGCACTCAACATATCCTTTCTCGAACAACAGAGGTCGAGGACGTCACTGGGGAGATCGCTCCAATCGCGGCTCATATGGATGCTGCGCGGTTCACGTTCGGCCATGGTGGAGTTTGGAAGGTGGGGTTTTTTTGGAGGCTTGATTTACGGGGGAGAAGGCTATCGATGCTGGAGCGGCTAGCGAGGGAATAGTGGTACTGGGGGAGGCAAGCGAGGCGACGGTACACGGGGGCACAGTGAGATGGAGACGGAGATGGAGATGGAGTGGTGATATGGGAGGGGAGAGGGAGACGAGGCGAGGCATGCTAATGTGTTGTACAACGGCGGTGACAGACTGCACAGTGCACAGGGTGAGGCTGACTTTGGTAACCCGAACACGCCGCCTGGACTAGTGTCAGGCGCAGGGTGTTGTCACTTCACTGTGAGGACCGGATGAATAGTATTTTGACCATCAAGTGTACCACAGTTGTACTACTACTACTACTAGTAGGAACATGAGTACTTCCTCCGTCTAGGTGAGTAAGTCATATTGCGAGCAGAACCAAATTCTCGTGCATGCGGAAGCGCGAAGATGGGCCTTTTCTTTTTTGATGGACACAACATTCTCTGGTTCCGCATGCACGGAGCATGCCACTGGGAAGATGCAACGCGCCGCCGTCCTTCAGCTATGCCTCGGAGATGATGTTTTGGTGTACCAGGTGAGCTTCACGATTTCTTGTCTCGAGAGGACATATACTTCTGTGGGGCAGCCATCGAAGGGGACAAACAGAAGCTGGAGCCGTACAACCTTGATTTGAAAAGCATCGCTGACCTACAAACCAGAATCAAAATTCATGTAGAAGATTGTGATAAACAGACACCATCCCTATTCGACGTAGCAAATTTTGTGCTCGGTACAAATCTTCAGAAGGGTGACAAGACAGTGGCATTAAGATCGCCTGGATGGGAGAATTATCCCTTCACGTACGGGCGGATAAAACATGTTGCCCTCGATGCCCGTGTGAGTTTTGAGATAGCTGCAAGGTCCAAAGAGCTTGCTGCGAAGCCGTCTCCCACAGAAAATGAGAACAACAACAACAACAAGAAGAAGATAAGGCTGCACCAGCAGCAGGGCATTATGGATGGATGAACTATTTCCTCTCTTGTAAAAATAATTATTCCCTCTCTGTGTATATTGATATAGATGGACTATTTCGATGGTGTGCATGTCTTTGGAACAAGTAGTTGCGTGGGTCCGCTTGACTATAAGGAACTATTTATCCGCCTAGCTTTCTCTACTATACTCCTTCCAGTGATCGGTATGCAATGCATGTGTCCGTAGACATGACAGTTTGTCCATGGAAGTTCAACTACTAAGACCATCACGTTTCATCCACTACCACTCGCGATTCCCACGACGCCGCTCCAACCCACGGCACCACGTCCCCCTACGTGCGCCTCACCCCTCTCGGCCGCACCGCCCCTCTGCCTTTGTGTGCATGACATGTGGGCCACCTTAAATGCGGCGAGCATCAAGTTTCTACCATAGCCACACGCGATTCCCACGACGCCGCACGAACCCATGACACCACACGTCCCCCGACCTGCGGCTCACCCCTCTCGGCCCCACTGCCCCTCTGCCTTCGGGAGCATTACATGTGGACCAGCCACCTATCAGGTCCACATGTTATTGACTCAAAGGCAGGTGTAGTAAGGAGCTGAAGCTCAGTCCCGAGGGCCCTGAGAGGGAAATGTAACTCCTGCGCCAGGCTGGTGCTACCGCTGCACGAACTCGTGCCAAACTCGAGATTTGTTTCTTTACTATACATGCACGCAATGATTTAATGGACATTGTAATCTCAACATGTGATGGGGAGCTCTAAATCTGAATTTGAAACTTATAAAATCAAAAGATTCAAAACAAATAAGCTGGGAGAGAGGGAGTATATCGTAGGATGTGTCCCATACGAAACAAGTCCCCTGGTTTGTCACCGCGAAGATGCGGTTAGAAAGGAGCACAGCGTCTTCGTACTCGTACGACAACAAATCGGCTGCAGACAGGATGGTCCACCTTTGACCGCCATGTGAAAGGTTTGTGCTATCTTATTCAATCTCACCGTGGTTCCATCGTACCAATTCATGCGGTGGCCCGTTGCATGGCTGGTCCCAATGTTGGAAAAAGGTTCTACGGGAACGGTGTCACCGTTGTAAATGTTGTGCAAATTGATGTTGGTACCCTCCCGTACATATGCAAGCCAATCTCCACTCGCACCGAGCCTAACCTGTGAAACAGTGGGCAGGGGGATAATTAGGAAATGGACACGTAAGTAGTCTTCAGAATGCATTTACTACGTAATCAAACTCATCTTACCTGCTCATCGTAGGAAATCCGAGTGCCCCTCAACGTCGGCATCTCAAGGGGCGTCAACTTGCAACTACGGCCATGCCGCGCTGGAGAGACCCCCAAGGAAACATCCTCGTGCGTTCCACGGAACATCAAGATGCATTTGGTTGAGTAGTTTATCTTGTGAGAGAAAAGGATGAACGAGGGAAGGCCTCTAGAGATAGAGATAGACACTACTACTACCAATGTGCTGGCCCATACGTTGCAATGGATCCAAAGTAGTAGAATAATACTTGTTCACGTGCTTGAAATATAAACACTCTAGTTTTGATATACATGTGTCAGCAGACATGACAGCTTGTCCATGGAAGTTGAACCACGGCGACCATCACGTTTCTTGTTTCTACCACTGCCACACCCAAACGCGATTCCCACGACGCCGCTCCAACCCTACCTATAAGCACGACGTCCCCCGGACGTGCGCCTCATCCCTCTCGGCCCCACCGCTCCTCTGCCTTTGTGTGCATGACATGCGGGCCAGCTGAACTGCGGCGACCATCAACTTTCTACCACAGCCACACCCGATTGGACGCGGTTTGCCTGCTCCGCTGCTGTGCTCCGATCCGTACTCCCACACCATTGAATTTTCATCCAGCGGCTGTGACACATTTCGTCCCGGGCATCAATCCTCAGCTGGAGTACTTCTATACTACAGGTAGTACCCGCCGATGTGGCCATCTACGCCTCGTAACGCCCCGACGCCCAGCTGTGGCACCCTCGCCACGGCCACGCCACCACCGGTCGGTTCATCTCGAACGAGTGAGTCGCAAACCACACCACCACCATGAGAATGACATGTGGGCCAGCCGCATTTAAGGTCCGCATGTCATTGACTCATAGGCCGGGCACTAAGCCACTGAAGTTCGGTCCCGTGGGCCCCGAGAGGGAAATGTAACTCCTGCGGCAGGCCTTGTGGTGCTCCCGCAGTACGAGCTCGTGCCAAACCCGGAATTTGTTTCTTACTACTACCAACTACTACTAGTAAGGTACATGTGCATTGCACGCACGAGATTCTGGTGGTTTGTGCATTATGCTTCTACATGTGGAGTCTTCTAGATTCTACATGTGGCAAAATCTGGTGGAATGTATCCAACGGCCAGTAGTGCTCGGATTTGCCATCTTTGTACCGTCGGATTGGCTTCATCCAACGACCAACTTTCAAAGTTATTCACACACTATATAGGGGTATAGATATAGATGTTTGGTTTGCAGACTAAGGTTGCCACGCCTAAGCTTAGGCGTGCCAAGTGTGTTTGGTTGCGTTCTCGTCTCAGCATAGTTGTTCCCTTGTAACATCCCAAATTGGCATCATTGCATATCATGTTTTATTGCATTTTGACAAATCCTCGATAAATCCTAAGCAACTCAAGGACCCTCGGAGAGAGTTGGGGATTTTTCTTAAATTTTCATATTTGATTTTTATCAAATAATAAGACGAGGATTTTGGTTTTAATTATTTTTCTCTCCGGAAAAATATTTCATTCTTAAAATAAACGAGAGGAGAAAATATGACTTCTCCAAAACAATTGAAATACTGGAGGAAAAATGTTAAAATCATTATTTGGAAATTATTTGGATTTTATTTGCAATTTTTATTGCATTAAAAATATTGCATGTTTTCAAAATATTTATTTTTGAGTTTAAAAAATGTTCACCCTATTCTAGATTTTCTAACTAGACGGGGAAAATTTATTTCATAGTTTTCTGATTTTTATTTATTTTTCTACGCAATATTTTCCGGGGAACTTTAAAAAAAAAACGCCCGCGCCGACTGGGCCAAAGGCCCAGCCGACGGCCCGCCCGCGCTCTCCTCTCTCCCCACGACGCCGAGCCGCCGCCGGACTCCCGCCGCCGCACGCCGCCTCGCCGCCCCCTCCTCCAAGCCGAGCTAGCCCCCCCTCTTTATAAACCCCGCACCCCCCTCACCTCTCATCTCGCCGCCGCCGCCCGCCCCCGCACTCGCCGCCGCCCGCACGCGCCGTCGCCGCCGCCGCCGTTTGCCCGCGCCGCCGCCGCCGGAGTCGCCGCCGCCGCCCCTCGCACCCCGAGCCCCAAGCCCCGCCGCCCTCGCCGCCCCTCGCCGGAGCACGGGAGCCCCGCCGGAGCTCTACCCCGACGAGGTAGACCTCGCCTCGTTTGCCGGTTTTTTTTAAAAAAAACCTTCGTTTTAGAAAAAAAAACCCTAGATCGGTTTTTTTTCGGTTTTCTTATTTTACGAGCGTTCACCGAACCGTTCGTTCTAACGAACGCGTTCGTCGGTTTTTCTCTGTTAACGAACGTCCATTCTTTAACCGTTCGTCCGTTTTTCTTTTTCGACGGATTTTCTCGTTATTTTCTCAGATTCGATCTCTGATCGAATTTTCGAATCTGTTTAACTTCTCGCTCGTTTATCGGAATCAGGCGATTCAAGCGCCTAGAGTTTCGTCTCGAAATTCTCTTTCCGATTAATCTACTCAAACAAGTTTTTGCTACAGTAAAATTTGACCTAGATCCAGATTAGCAAACGAAGTTTCTTTCTTTCGCCGTTTGACTTTCGTTGCTTCTTTCGAGTTGATTCTTTTTGCAAACCGGAGTTCTTAAGTTGAACTTTCTGGTTGGATCTTTCATTCGAGTTTTACCTGTGCATTAGATGAGTACTGATTGTATGCTTGTTTGTTTGCGATAGAGTACCCGGAGTGTGCCGCTTGTTACTTCGAATCGCTAGGTTTTGTGGATCATCAGCAAGGCAAGTAACACTTTGATCATACCCCGTTCATACCCAGTTTTTATTGCATTAGATCTATTCCTCAAACACATTGCATGATTAGGATCTAATAAATTGTGGGTATCTGGGAAGTAGTTGAGGTAGTACCTATTACCTGTTTTATTATCAAACTCTTGGGAGTTACTTCTACGTTGATTTTATTATTGCCATGCTATGCTCGTAGACGTGGATTGGGTTTGAGTGATATCCATGACAGATGTGAGATTGTTAATAATGGTTCAACTTAAGGTGGCAACTAAAACTCACATCTGGGTGGATTGAGGCACCTGGAGAACCCAGTGTTGTCTGTATGTATAAGGTCCGCCACCCAGGCTCAAAGGGATCATAAGATTATTCATGCTAGAAACTTCCGTGTGCAGCCACAAGCTATTATGGGCTCTAGCATAGCTGAGTAGGTTACAGGATCTCTTGAAGAGGTGGACTAGCAGATCTAGGGGAAAGTAGGTGTACCGGTCCATCCAGAGTAAAGAGTGATTGTTTCTGAAAGACTGTGTCCCGGTTATCCGTTTCTCAAACATCATGCAGTGCGAGAATCAAGCGGAGGCGATCGAGTCTTGTGGGGAAAAGTGCACAAACCTCTGCAGAGTGTACAAACTGATCATGATTAGCCGTGTCCCCGGTTATGGACAACTTGAGTATCTAGTACCTGGATTATCATTTGAATCTCATCACCGTGATACTATTAATTAATTTTGTTGGGTTAATGATGACACTTAATTGGGATTGAGTTGGAGGTACCTTCTCAATGTTTCAACCACCATGATAGTTAAATAAAATTTATTCCTTTTGAAGTAGGATAAAATTGGCTTTTCGCAAAACTGTAACCGTAGAGCTTTCCACCAGCCATATATGCATATAGTATAGCATTATCATTGTTCATTGCTCTCTATGTGTTACATTGCCAGCATATTCTATGTGCTGACCCGTTTTCGGGCTGCAACGTTTCATGTTGCAGACTTTTCAGACGACGAGTAAGGTGCCTGAGGTCGTGGTCTTATACTCAGTGATGCCGCTGGAGTTGATGGACTCACTTATCTTCCAAGTCTTCCGCTGTTATCGTTATTAGATGGCCTTAAGCCATGTTTATCATACTTAGTCTCTATGGAGATATTCGATGTAATAAGTGTGTGATTGCTACTCTGTTATAAATCCTCCATTTGTACTGTGCGTGTCAGCATTACTGATCCAGGGATGACACTGGTGCACAGCAGCACAGGCCATTTGAGGTCTGGTCGCTACAAAGTTGGTATCAGAGCACACGCTGACTATAGGACACGACCACTAAGCTTAAGCCCTAGAAAGCTTCTCTCTTCTCATTTCTGACCCCTCTCCACTTTCTACTCTTTTAGGAATGGCGAATGCAAGGAGTAAGTTCATGCAACCAGATGAAGACACGCCATTTGGACGACATTTGAAGGAAGTCACCAAGTACTTGAACATAGGAATACCAAGCGTCACCGGAACCTACAACGCCACATTACCTGAAGAGGAGAGCTGGAAGATTCAAGTTATCATTCCAGGAAGGACGTTCGCACCAATTACGGAACCCATGAGATTGGTTTTCGAAGCACCAACTTGGAGTTTAGGGAAGAGCATGGCCGCACATATCGCCATGGGACGCATTGGAGAAGTCTACCACCAGGAGCTTAAGGATACGATTTATCAAATTTGTGGACGTCGAGACGCGGAATGGGAGATGATCAAGACCAAGAAGGATGGATCAATTGCAGCTTTCATCCAGGATCAGAACCAACATATTCGTCGCCAGGAAAACCAGATGTGCACGGACAAGGAAGAACTAAAGAAGACATTTACGAAGATCAAGGAACTCCAAGAAGAACTCAAGACTACACGCGAAGATTATTTGGAGGAAATGAACGCACTAGTAGGGAAGATTGACGACCTGGAGAATAAGATTGGAGCATCCGTGGGAAATCCAGTACCAAAAGCAGAAGTCGACGAATGCAGTTGTCCGGATAACTACATCATCATCGACGACACCGATTCGGAACCAAGTGAAGACGAATGGATTGATGAAGCTGGAGCAGACATCATGGAGTCTTCAACGGATCAGAATTTCTAGTAGACCACCATATCAGTAGTAGTTTCCCCCATTTAATAGTATAGTTCAAGCACTTTGTAACGTTAGCTAGATCGATTGTTTTGCCTTGTTTGGATTGATTGAGTGTTATTGATTGAATTTTGTCTCATGAGCATATGGGTAGTGTTTCCTCTCTAGACCTCATTCTATTCTTAATTCTCATCTTTTCTAAACCCATCAGATGCCTCCGAGACGCGACACCGGGTTTGTTTTCCCGCCAGAGATCACCCAGTTGATTCAGCAACAGAATGCCCTGATGCAAGTGTTAGTTCAGAACCAAGGCAACAACAACAACAACAACAACAACCCACCGCCACCACCACCTGTGGATCACTTAGCCCGTTTCCTAAGGTTAAACCCGCCGGTGTTTTCCAGTAGCACCGAGCCGATTGTTGCAGATGATTGGCTCCGCAAAGTTGGAAGGGAGTTGACCACTGCAGGATGCACAGATGCGGAAAGAGTGCATTTTGCCGCACATCAGCTTGATGGACCCGCAACATCATGGTGGGAGAATTATACAGCCACGCACCCTATTGACACTGTCACATGGGACCAGTTTCAGCAAGCTTTCCGTACAGCTCATGTTTCAGCAGGAGCTATGGCTATGAAGAAGCGTGAGTTTCGTAACCTACGCCAAGGAGGACGTACCGTAGGCCAGTATGTGGAGGAATTCAGTAAGTTAGCACGTTATGCACCAGATGACGTTGCTACAGATGCTGCCAAGCAGGAGAAGTTTTTGGAAGGACTGAATGATGAACTGAGTATGCAGTTGATGGTAGCAACTTTCAACAACTACCAGGAGCTGGTAGATAGAGCTCTCATGATTAAAGGGAAGCAACAGCAGATTGAAAACCGCAAGAGGAAGTATGGACAAGGGAAGTACAATTCTGGAGCCCAGCAGAAGCCACGATTTAACCCGAAGCCGGGAGGACAGTTTCAGCATACCCATGGAGGAGGTAGTTCGCACAACCATAATGGCTCCAAGAATGGTAATGGGAATGGAGGAGGAAACGGACAGAACCGCACCAACCCATCTACACCAACCAAGAGAGATCTAAGTCACATCACTTGTTTCAAGTGCCAGAAGACGGGACATTACGCTACCAATTGTCCCGAAGCCCAAAATGGAAATGGCAATGGAAGCCCTGGGAAGAAGCCGAACCCGTTCAACAAAGGACATGTGAACCACGTGAGCGTGGAGGAGGTTGAAGCTCAGCCTGATGCAGTAATAGGTAAGTTTTTGGTTAAGTCATTTACTGCAACTGTTCTTTTCGATACTGGTGCATCGCATTCATACATATCAAGGGGATTCGTGAACAAGTTTAAGATGTCCACCCAAGTTCTCAAAAGCCCTATGTTAGTAACCTCGCCAGGAGCAGAGTATATGGCCACCCAAGGATGTTTTCAGATACCATTGGCCATTGGTAGGCATGTTTTCCCCTCAGACCTCATTGTTTTGGAATCGCAAGGTTTGGATGTGATTCTGGGAATGGATTGGCTATCGTTGTATGGAGGAAACATCGATTGTGCCAGCAAGACAATTTTGCTTACCACCCCAGAAGGAAAAAGGATCAAGTATGTATCCAGGCATATGCCAAAGAGGACTCAAGTGAATTCCTTATCAGGAGTTGTACAGGAGAAAGTACCAGTGGTGAAGGATTATCCGGATGTATTTCCAGAAGAGTTGCCAGGCATGCCACCAGATAGAGACATTGAGTTTTTGATTGAACTTTTGCCAGGCACAGGGCCAATATCTAAGAGACCGTACAGGATGCCCGCAAAGGATTTGGAGGAAATTAAGAAGCAGATCAAGGAGTTACTGGATAAAGGTTATATTCGCCCAAGTTCGTCACCTTGGGGATCACCAGTACTTCTAGTGGAGAAGAAAGATGGATCACTAAGGATGGTTGTTGATTACCGAGGATTGAATAAAGTGACCATAAAAAATAAGTACCCACTGCCAATGATAAATGATTTATTTGATCGCCTACAGGGAGCTAAAGTATTTTCCAAGATCGATTTACGATCAGGATACCATCAGTTAAAGATTCGAGAGCAGGATATCCCAAAGACAGCTTTTACCACCAGATATGGATTGTATGAGTATACCGTTATGTCATTTGGACTGACTAACGCGCCTGCCTATTTCATGAACCTGATGAACAAAGTGTTTATGGAGTTTTTGGATAAGTTCGTCGTGGTGTTCATTGATGATATTTTAATCTTTTCCAAGGATGAAGAAGAGCATGAGGAGCATTTGCGATTGGTACTTGAGAAGCTCAGAGAACATCAGTTATATGCCAAGTTCAGCAAATGTGAGTTTTGGTTGAAGGAAGTTGGATTCCTTGGACATGTTATTTCTGGAGAAGGAATAGCAGTAGACCCTGCCAAGGTTGACACAGTGACAAGTTGGGAATCACCCGCGACAGTTAGAGAAATCCGGAGTTTTCTTGGACTTGCAGGATACTACCGGAGATTCATCGAGAATTTCTCAAAGATTGCTAAGCCCATGACTGAGCTATTGAAGAAGGACACCAAACTCAATTGGACTGAGGAATGTGAAGCTAGTTTCCAAGAGTTGAAGAAACGATTGGTTACCTCACCAGTGTTGATTCTGCCAGATCAACGCAAGGATTATGAAGTTTATTGCGACGCTTCTCGTCGAGGACTTGGAGCAGTGCTTATGCAGGAAGGAAGAGTTGTGTCATATGCTTCACGACAACTTAAACCCCATGAGAAGAATTATGCTACGCATGATTTGGAATTAGCAGCCGTGGTGCATGCATTGAAGACATGGAGACATTTTCTCATCGGAAACCATTATGAGGTGTACACGGATCACAAGAGTTTGAAGTACATTTTCACGCAGAAGGAGTTAAATCTCAGACAGAGGAGATGGTTGGAGCTTATCAAGGATTATGGTATGAGATTGCATTATCACCCTGGAAAGGCTAACGTAGTAGCAGACGCGTTGAGCCGCAAGAGCCATATCAACACCCTCATGACAGGAGAGTTACCTCAGGAGTTAGCCGAGGATCTACGCGAGCTATGTTTGGAGATAGTCCCAAGAGGCTATTTAGCGACATTGGAGATTCAGTCTACCTTGATGGAAAGGATCAGAGAAGCTCAGAAGTCAGACAAGGAGATTAAAGAGATAAAGGAGAAGATGAGCAAAGGAAAAGCCAAGGGATTTCGGGAGGATGAGCATGATACCTTATGGTTTGAGGACCGCGTATATGTGCCAAATGATCCAGAGATCAGAAAGTTGATTTTGCAAGAAGCCCATGATTCACCGTACTCGATTCACCCAGGGAATACCAAGATGTATTTGGATTTGAAGAATACTTTCTGGTGGACCAGAATGAAGAAGGATATTGCGGAGTATGTAGCAGGTTGTGATGTATGTCAGAGAGTGAAGGCAGAGCATCAGAAGCCAGCAGGATTACTGCAACCATTGCCGATACCCGAATGGAAGTGGGATAAAATAGGCATGGATTTTATCATAGGATTACCCCGGACTCGTTCCGGCTATGACTCAATATGGGTTGTAGTTGACGATTGACGAAAGTAGCTCATTTTATTCCAGTGTAGACCACTTACACCAGTGCTAAGTTGGCCAAGATATACATGACCAGGATAGTATGTTTGCATGGAGTTCCGAGGACCATTGTATCAGACAGAGGAACCCAATTTACCTCGAAATTTTGGAAGCAGCTACATGAAACATTGGGAACCAGGCTGGAATTTAGTACAACATTTCATCCACAGACAGATGGACAGACCGAGAGAGTCAACCAGATTTTGGAGGACATGTTGAGAGCTTGCGCACTAGATTATGGATCTAGTTGGGACGACAATTTGCCATATGCGGAGTTTTCATATAACAACAGTTATCAAACCAGTTTGAAGATGGCCCCTTTCGAAGCTTTGTACAGAAGGAGGTGTAGAACACCGTTGTTATGGGACGAAGTTGGAGACCGTCAGTTGTTTGGACCAGATTTGATTAAGGAGTCTGAACAGAAAGTAAGGTTGATTCGCGATAGGCTCAAGGTAGCCCAGTCCAGGCAGAAGAGTTATGCTGATTCTAAACGAAAGGAGACAGTTCACGAAGTCGGAGACAGAGTGTATCTTCGAGTATCACCACTTCGAGGAGTGAAGCGCTTTGGAGTTAAGGGAAAGTTAGCGCCCCGTTTTATCGGACCATACAGAGTATTGGAACGTATGGGAGAAGTTGCCTACAAGTTGGAATTGCCCGAAGGATTGTCTGAAGTACATGATGTATTTCATGTTTCACAGTTGAAGAAGTGCCACGCAGAGATGGCGGAGATACCGCTGAGAGATACTGTGCCACTGGAAGCGATTCAGTTGGAAAGTGATTTGACTTATGAGGAGAAACCAGTTAAGATTCTCGAGTATGCCAGCCGAGTTACCCGCAGCAAGGTTATCAAGTTCTGCAAAGTTCAGTGGAGTCACCACACGGAGGATGAAGCCACCTGGGAGCGAGAGGAAGATCTACGGAAAAACCACTCCCACCTGTTTTCTAGCCAACCCGAATCTCGAGGGCGAGATTCATCTTAAGGGGGGTAGGTTTGTAACATCCCAAATTTCCAATTTGGTATGTTATACATAGATCATCATTGCATATCATGTTTTATTGCATTTTGACAAATCCTCGATAAATCCTAAGCAACTCAAGGACCCTCGGAGAGAGTTGGGGATTTTTCTTAAATTTTCATATTTGATTTTTATCAAATAATAAGACGAGGATTTTGGTTTTAATTATTTTTCTCTCCGGAAAAATATTTCATTCTTAAAATAAACGAGAGGAGAAAATATGACTTCTCCAAAACAATTGAAATACTGGAGGAAAAATGTTAAAATCATTATTTGGAAATTATTTGGATTTTATTTGCAATTTTTATTGCATTAAAAATATTGCATGTTTTCAAAATATTTATTTTTGAGTTTAAAAAATGTTCACCCTATTCTAGATTTTCTAACTAGACGGGGAAAATTTATTTAATATTTTTCTGATTTTTATTTATGTTTCTACGCAATATTTTCCGCGGAACTTAAAAAAAAAAGCCCGCGCCGACTGGGCCAAAGGCCCAGCCGACGGCCCGCCCGCGCTTTCCTCTCTCCCCACGACGCCGAGCCGCCGCCGGACTCCCGCCGCCGCACGCCGCCTCGCTGCCCCCTCCTCCAAGCCGAGCTAGGCCCCCCCTCTTTATAAACCCCGCACCCCCCCTCACCTCTCATCTCGCCGACGCCGCCCGCCCGCACGCGCCGTCGCCGCCGCCGCCCCTCGCACCCCGAGCCCGAGCCCCAAGCCCCGCCGCCCTCGCCGCCCCTCGCCGGAGCACGGGAGCCCCGCCGGAGCTCTACCCCGACGAGGTAGACCTCGCCTCGTTTGCCGGATTTTTTTTAAAAAAAAAACCTTCGTTAAAAAAAAACCCTAGATCGGTTTTTTTCGGTTTTCTTATTTTACGAGCGTTCACCGAACCGTTCGTTCTAACGAACGCGTTCGTCGGTTTTTCTCTGTTAACGAACGTCCGTTCTTTAACCGTTCGTCCGTTTTTCCTTTTCGACGGATTTTCTCGTTATTTTCTCAGATTCGATCTCTGATCGAATTTTCGAATCTGTTTAACTTCTCGCTCGTTTATCGGAATCAGGCGATTCAAGCGCCTAGAGTTTCGTCTCGAAATTCTCTTTCCGATTAATCTACTCAAACAAGTTTTTGCTACAGTAAAATTTGACCTAGATCCAGATTAGCAAACGAAGTTTCTTTCTTTCGCCGTTTGACTTTCGTTGCTTCTTTCGAGTTGATTCTTTTTGCAAACCGGAGTTCTTAAGTTGAACTTTCTGGTTGGATCTTTCATTCGAGTTTTACCTGTGCATTAGATGAGTACTGATTGTATGCTTGTTTGTTTGCGATAGAGTACCCGGAGTGTGCCGCTTGTTACTTCGAATCGCTAGGTTTTGTGGATCATCAGCAAGGCAAGTAACACTTTGATCATACCCCGTTCATACCCAGTTTTTATTGCATTAGATCTATTCCTCAAACACATTGCATGATTAGGATCTAATAAATTGTGGGTATCTGGGAAGTAGTTGAGGTAGTACCTATTACCTGTTTTATTATCAAACTCTTGGGAGTTACTTCTACGTTGATTTTATTATTGCCATGCTATGCTCGTAGACGTGGATTGGGTTTGAGTGATATCCATGACAGATGTGAGATTGTTAATAATGGTTCAACTTAAGGTGGCAACTAAAACTCACATCTGGGTGGATTGAGGCACCTGGAGAACCCAGTGTTGTCTGTATGTATAAGGTCCGCCACCCAGGCTCAAAGGGATCATAAGATTATTCATGCTAGAAACTTCCGTGTGCAGCCACAAGCTATTATGGGCTCTAGCATAGCTGAGTAGGTTACAGGATCTCTTGAAGAGGTGGACTAGCAGATGTAGGGGAAAGTAGGTGTACCGGTCCATCCAGAGTAAAGAGTGATTGTTTCTGAAAGACTGTGTCCCGGTCATCCGTTTCTCAAACATCATGCAGTGCGAGAATCAAGCGGAGGCGATCGAGTCTTGTGGGGAAAAGTGCACAAACCTCTGCAGAGTGTACAAACTGATCATGATTAGCCGTGTCCCCGGTTATGGACAACTTGAGTATCTAGTACCTGGATTATCATTTGAATCTCATCACCGTGATACTATTAATTAATTTTGTTGGGTTAATGATGACACTTAATTGGGATTGAGTTGGAGGTACCTTCTCAATGTTTCAACCACCATGATAGTTAAATAAAATTTATTCCTTTTGAAGTAGGATAAAATTGGCTTTTCGCAAAACTGTAACCGTAGAACTTTCCACCAGCCATATATGCATATAGTATAGCATTATCATTGTTCATTGCTCTCTACGTGTTACATTGCCAGCATATTCTATGTGTTGACCCGTTTTTGGGCTGCAACGTTTCATGTTGCAGACTTTTCAGACGACGAGTAAGGTGCCTTAGGTCGTGGTCTTATACTCAGTGATGCCGCTGGAGTTGATGGACTCACTTATCTTCCAAGTCTTCCGCTGTTATCGTTATTAGATGGCCTTAAGCCATGTTTATCATACTTAGTCTCTATGGAGATATTCGATGTAATAAGTGTGTGATTGCTACTCTGTTATAAATCCTCCATTTGTACTGTGCGTGTCAGCATTACTGATCCAGGGATGACACTGGTGCACAGCAGCACAAGCCATTTGAGGTCAGGTCGCTACATCCCTCTTCATGCATGCTCAACTCAACACCCCTCTTCATGTATGCTCTCTTCATGCATGCTTATAGTGTATTTGTGCTAAGCTAGTGTGGACTCATGCACCCTCCACACACTCTACCAAACACCCAAAAGTGGGTCGAGAAGGGAACTCTTGGGATCATGCACCCTTCATACACCCTACCAAACACACCAGGCATGTGTTTGGTTCATTGCTACTCTTGTGGCTTGCCACAGTTTTCTAGCTACATGTCATAGACTCAACTTCTTGCCAAATCTTGCCACACTGGCGGTGACCATTTTGTTAGCCACATTTTTTGTGGCAGACACACTTTGCCTAAGCTTAGTTGTGGCAAAGTTAGTCATGAATGAAGTTCAACCATGGAGTCTTCTAGATTCTACATGTGGCAGAATCTGGTGGAATGTAGATGATATCCAACGGCCAGTAGTGCTCGGATTTGCCATCTTTGTACCGTCGTATAGGCTTCATCCAACGACCAACTTTCAAAATTATTCACACACTATATAGGGGGTATAGATATAGATGTGCCGGCCCGTTGCAATGGATCCAAAGTATATCTATTTAATGGAGTGCACTCTAAACACATTGTCCAATTATTTTTCTCTAACCTTTCGTAGCCATGCAACCAAGCCACATAAGCTTCATGGGTGCCCCCCACATCATATTATTCATACTACGTTGACTGAAAAAAAGATAAATCACCCAAAACAAGATCTTCCTGTTTTTTGTTCCTACGATGCTGTGCCGTGCACGTACCTACTAGTTGTATAGTGGTAGTACTAGTTGTATAGTACAAACTTGATACTAGTAGGAGTAGAGTAGTACGGAATGCTCCTACTCTATCAACGAGCCCCATCTGACACCAAATTTCTTGGCTTCCATGCTACAGCTGGAGCTTCCCCTCGTTTCTGTTTTCCGATCCGGCGGCGGGCGGGGTGCGGTTTGCCAATAGTCGGTTTGCTCAACGGCGGTCCCACGTGAAAGTGAAAATGCTAGGCAACACGCCTTCCCTAAGCTATGTGTCGTGCCGGATGTAACACCCCAAAATTTTTAACTATGTTTTATTAATTAAAATTTTGCCAGGAAATAAGATTTTCATTTTTTTGGTTTTTCCTTTTGATTTCAGAATCATTCTTTCCCTCTGAAAATTTTGGAGTGTTTCCCTCTCAATGGAATATTTCAAAAATATTGTTGGACTTGTATATCTTCCCAAGACCATTTCTTATATAGTAGGTTTCAATTAATGTGAGCAGTTTTGACTGCTGTCAATTGTGATTATCTGTTTGCGCTCTCAGGGAAAATTTTATGGTAAAAAAATTTCCCTGAGCTATTGCAACCTGTATTTCTCCGCGACATAATTGTTATTCACACAGCACCACGACAGCAGACTCACAACCACAATCGCTCGACCTCATACATTAATTGCAAATCCACGTACACATTTTTGCCCTAGCTAACCACAACCTCTAAAGAAGAGATTTGTGGGTAATTATTCGGGTGCAAGTTGGCTCCAGCACACCAACATCAATTAGCACCCGTCACCGGCACCTAATCCTCACGATCGCCACCGCCGCGCAGAGCTAACACTCGCGCAACAGCATCACGACGATCATCGAGGATCATCACGCACAAGAGCACAGAGAACCCCAGCAATGCCGCCAACCCTCCGCACATCAGGATCATGTACCAGTCCGGCATCACCTCTGCCATTAGAGCCTCGTTCCGAGCTCCTGCAAACAGAAATGGAGAAGAAGGAAGGAGAAGGGGAAGTGAGGCCAGGTGTGAGGAAGAAGAAAGGAGCACCGCGGTCGTTTTATAGCTCGAGATCGGTGTACGGTGGGCAAAGTTCACCAGCACCGCTCGTCGCCCGATCGCCGGTGTTCGGAGGCGAATCCGCGAGCAGTGCCGACAGCGCACTGGCCTGCGAGGTGAGTGCACGCTGCGCCGGCAGCTAGCACGCCGCGCACTACCGCAGTACGGCCTAGATGCCCTACGCGCCGGGCATCGCCGGTGGGGAAATTGCGGGAAATCGCACGAGAGAGAGGAAGAAAGGAGAGCCAGAGGTAGAAGAAGAGACTGACAGTGGCCCTCGGGTCCACCTGTCAGCCAGAGAGAGCACTGTGCTCTCGGGTGCGACCAGCGTATTTTTTTGAAATTTAGAATTTATTCTAGATTTACTGTAACCAAGCATAGAAAATCCTCGGTCTCCCAAACCATAGATTTTTCCACGCAGCGCCAGTATTTCATACTGTAGTTTTCCCCCACTTATCTGCCCTCTCACTGTAGCAACTTTTCAAGATGATTATTTTTGTGGTATTCCGTTTTATCTTCGATACAACCCTTAGCAAATCTCGAGGACGGGATTTTTCTTAAGGGGGGTAGTGTTGTAACACCCCAAAATTTTAAACTATGTTTTATTAATTAAAATTTTGCCAGGAAATAAGATTTTCATTTTTCTGGTTTTCCCTTTTGATTTCAGAATCATTCTATCCCTCTGAAAATTTTGGAGTGTTTCCCTCTCAATGGAATATTTCAAAAATATTGTTGGACTTGTATATCTTCCCAAGACCATTTCTTTTATCAGAGGAAATTATTTCTACTATTATTTTTCCTAAGCTTATTTTCCTTTAAAATGATTTCTCTTAAGTTTTAGAGTCCCATTTGCACTGCAACCATTGGTTTAATTCATTTAAAAATTTCACCAAAACTTGTAGATGTCATGTGATGTCCCTACATCACTTTTATGCAAAAATATCTTTTAGTCATTTGGAGATTTTGAGCTCCACCCCAAGTTTTTAAATCTGGTTCAGTTTGCAGTTTGCACTACAACCTATTCAAATAATTCTTTAATAATTCCACCAAAAATTGGAGATGTTAGTGGGAACATATAATTCCATTTTATGCAAAAACCCATTGATGTTCTTTGGAAAAATTGAGCAAATCATCCTCATCTTCATTCTGGTCCATTTTTGTACTTTCTACTACAACCCTGTTTTTATCTTACTCTTTTACCCTTGATTTTTCTCCTACTTATGGAACACTTAACAAAACTCTTAAGTCCAGGAGATTGGACCCATTGGAATACTTTTGGCCCATACAATGGTAACCTTTGTTTTCTGTCCAGATTTGATTTTCTCAGAAACTTACACTAGCAAGTTTCTAGTTTGGCCAAAATAACTTTACCACCCTCTTTACCACCTAAGGAGACACCAACCTGGAGTCTTTGGCTACTAGAGGGGATGCCTAGAGGCTCCTGGCATTCTGTCGAACACTTTGAGTTCATGAACAGTTTTGACATGATCATGAGTTTGCACTACAGACTTGCCACAACAACCAAACCAACATGTCCACTAGCATCCCAGCTACCCCTAGCCTAGATCTGTTAATCACCAGCCTCACCTAAGCCCTATAGCATATGCTAGCATTTCATCGAGCACCTAGCGTGCGTGCTCTGGGCGCGCCCAGAGCGCACGTTTTGCACGTGCGCACCCGAGCCACCGCGTCCCGCCCCTGGCCCTTACTCGCCCGCAGAGCCACGCTCGCCCTCGTCCACACACCAGAGCGCTCCAAGCTTCCCCTGGCGCCCTACAGCACCGCTGTCAGAAGCCCTTGGCGGCACGCCGGCGTCTGCAGCAGGCCTCTGCCATGGACGGCGCCGCCCGAGCCACAGCCGCTCGCCAGCTGCCCTATGGAGCAGTCCAGGCTTATCCTCAAGCTCGTCCACTAGCGCCCGTCGCCGCCACGTCGTCATGTAGGCTACAAAACGTCGGTCCGGCGATCTTATCCCCGGCCGCCGCAGAACCGCCATTGCCCGCCTATATAAGGAGCCCCCGAGCTCGTCCAGGTCCTCAAGCAGCCTCATACCACCCCTCTAGAGCCCCCACAGCTAGCGATCGACGGGAGGAGTTCGTCTTCCTCACCTCCGGTAGCTTCGGCCGCCGCCATGCTCTGGTGAAATCCGATCAATACCAAGGCCCCAAACCCCTCCCGTGCTCCCATCCTCCTTCCCTCGATCGTGCGGAGCCAACCAGCATCTCAGCCGTGATCGGGAGCCACCATAGCCCAATCCCCACATCCTCCCGAAACTGCCGTCCGCCGCGAAGCTCGCCGCCGGCGACCCCCTCCACCCTCGCCAGCCTAGCAACCACCAGGAGGACCGCCCTGGACTGGCGGATCCATCCCCGCCATCAGAACCCCGCGAGGAGCCGCCGTTTGCCGACGGCGATCGCCGGAGCTCCGCCTTTGTTCGGCCAGGAGAGAGGAGGGCGGGGACGACTGGTCAAACCTGACCAGTGGGCCCAAGGGATGCACTGTCAGTGACCCACAGGCCGGCCCGCGCTGTTTTAAGTGGAGACGTAAAGCCCAATGTACGTATCCCCCTCTCGGAAGCGTATTTCGTCCGAAACGTTTTCTTTTCTGTTTTAATTTAAAATCAGATTTTGACTGAAACTTTGACTGGCTATATCTTTTTAAATAGAACTCCAAATGAATTGATTATTTTTCCTACCTCTCTCAAATTCCACCTAGTTTATTTTAAGATTTATTTCAAAAATTTCTAGGGCAACTTTTTGGCGCTGTTTTTAAAGTATGTGTTATTTGTATATTTTTGAAAATAGGAATTTGGAGGGGAGATTATAGCTTTCAAAAACTTTGGAGAGCACTTCACCTTTCCACACCTTGAAGGCAAGCATCTTGAACTCAGATATGATACAAGTTGGGTGTTATCTCGTTGGAATATTTTAGAACTCCATCACTTATGATGATGGGGAGTGGTGTTATTTTATGTGGAATCATGCCCAAGCATATAAGCATATGGTGAAAATCTTTTCTGTTATGTTGGTGATATTGGTGACAGTAGCTACTTCTCATGCCACGTATGCCTGATGATAGTTCGGAGGGAATCCGAAAGGAGGTTATGTTCCGGTGAACACAACCCCGTGACTGACGTCTCGTTGTGACGAGAATGTGCAGTGAGGCATGATGGGGCATGAGGGGTGGTGACCCTGTCGGGAAACTATGAAGAACATTGCTATGCTAACCATGCAGGGAATACATAAACCTCCTGAGTCGACCTTAGATCGAGTCTTGCTCCAGTAACCCCCATACTTGTTTCGTACTACCACTCGTCCCTGCCGCTGGTAGGGTACGGTTTAGTAGATTGTCAACCCCTTTCTTGGCACACACCGTACAGAGAGGCCATGGTGGAAGATATCGGGTGCATCCGGTAGGTATGCCACTTGGTCCGGGGGCATGGGTGTTTCCGGTTGTAGCCGAGGGGAGTAGCTTCCCTAGTTTGCGCGCGTTATAAATTTTGTGATCCCATGCTAATCGAGGTTGTAGCCTCCCCACTTAGAGTTTTGCTTGACAGGTGTCGTGGGTGATTCCAGGCACCGGTGAGTTAGGCTGGTGTGTGCGGGTCAGGTGTGTTTTCAATCAAAAGACCGTAAGCGGAATTAGTCTCGATGGACTAGAGGAATCCATTACTCGTGGGTAAAGAGTACACCCTCTGCAGAGATATCATCTATTCGAATAGCCGTGTCCATGGTTAAGGATTACAGTCTGGGATGGGTCGAGTGTCAGTCTTAGTGTCGGTCTTCGGAGGAAAAACTTCTAAACCAGAACATTGATCATGATTCGTGACATATGATGATTTTGATTATTGTTTTTATGGACTAACCAACTGTATTGTTTGGATTTTTGAATATCCCTGGGACGGTTCCACCTCCTGGATATTCACCATGATTATTTACCTTATAAGCCCTTTATGTGGTGTCGCCGAGACGCCCGACTGTGGCATGTTTGTTATTTATTTTCTTTATAAGCTCTTTATGTGACGTCGCTCAGACGTCCGACTGAGGCACGCTTTATATTATTACCCTTTTAAGGTGTCACTTCAGATACCCGATCGCTGCATTTTAAATTTCCTGCTTATGTGCATCGTGAGTTTTATTTTGGGACTGACTAAGTGATCGTGGATTATTTTAGGGCATGATTATCACCTGCTGTGTTATACCTGTTTTCATGATGTTTGCGAGTACATTCAAAGTACTCACTGGCTTGTCCCTGGCTATTGTCTTGGTCAGATTTCTTGCATGGAGAGGAGCGCTGTGATGACAGTCCCGGAACCTAGGCAATGGAGATAGCAGCCGCGCGAAGATACGAGTTATTTAGGTCAGTTGTTCCTGTGGGAAATGGAGTCCCATAGACGCAGATGAACCGCAACCGCTTCCGCCATCAACCAATAGAAACCTTGTGTTGTACTCATAGGCCAGAATGGTCTTGTACTACATATTTTGTATTTGCTTGGAATTTCTGTATCAAGATTGTGCCTCATCAGCTAACAGTAATCCTGGGGCTGGTGAGCACAAGGGCCGTTTTCTGGGAAATTATCCCGAGAATCCGGTCGCGACACCGGACGGGCCGTGGAGTACTCCCGATTCCCGGGCGTGTGGGGGGGGGGGGAGTGCGACATGAACGCGGCAGGCCTTTTCCTTTTACTAGCAATGTGCCCGTGCGTTGCGACGGATCCAAAGTAGTAGAATCGTAATACTTGTTCACAAACTTGAAAGAAATCACTCTTGTTTTGATATACTCCTAATATATTACTCCCTCCGTTCCTAAATATTTGTCTTTTTAGAAATTTCAAATGGACTATCACATACGGATTATATAGACATATTTTGAAGTGTAGATTCACTCATTTTGCTCCATATGTAGTCACTTATTGAAATCTCTAGAAAGACAAATATTTAGGAACGGAGGGAGTACTTTTCACTCAAAATATATTTCTCAGGCTGTTTTGATGAGGTGAGGGAGGGATGTGGTTGCTTTCAAGATAATAAGGGGTTTTCTGCAAATTGGAGCAGAGAAATGGGCTATTGTTGCAAAAATGCCACAACTTACCTTACAGCCGTTAGATGCAGATCTAATGGTCAGAAATGATGGATAGCAGACACACCACCATCACCAACTGAGTCTTTTACTAGCAAGATGCCCATGCGTTGCACGGAACATCAAGATGCATTTGTATGATTAGTTTATCTTGTGGGAGAAAAGGATGAACGAGGAAAGACCTTATTTGCAAATGTGGAGAGGGGTGTGGGTATCTTTCTGCAAAATTGCCATAGTTTCCTTCCTATCCGTCGGATAGGAGTAGCAGTAGAGAAACATGTATAAATTGTAACACTTTGGTTCTGCTCCTTGGCACGATCGATAGATAGAAATAACGATTGGAAACGCTAGGGCGGGGCTATTTCCGCCAGATAAGCAGGGTACGTAGTAGCTAGGTTGGTGCATCGTCGGTTTGGTCACACGTGGTCCAACATGTTCTAGTGTTTCTAAAAAAGATGCCCGCGCGTTGCACGAAGTTAATGGAGAAGGTAAGCACAACTTATAAATTGACAGATGGAGTACTAGTTACAGTGATGCATATAATTAAGCAAAGGGATCGCACATGTTGGTATTGACTGGAACGAGAATGCAACAACACTATAAGAATTAAGGCCACGATGATGATGCGATCGCAGTGGTGGTTACAGAAGGCAAGAAGAAAGATGCATCCATCAACATACGACCTCCTCCTCAACTTAGTGCGCCGGGCCACCGACCGGCGGCTAAGGAGCGGCGGCTTTTTGTGGCGAGGTCGAGGTGCTTCTCAGCAAAGGCATCCAAGGCTTCCAGCCGGTTGAGGAAGGCCAACGTCGTAGCGTCCTCACTGGCCTTTTAGATACCTATGTACACGATTTGCTCGTACACGTGGATGTGTAGGTCGATGAATTTTTGCAGGGCGAGGCGCCTTGCGGCGAGCGCGACCTCCAGGTGGACATTCACTACAAGAAACAGGTAATTTACCGTCTGTGGATCACAGACGGCAAAGGCCTAAATCTAGACGGCAAAGATTTTGCCGTCAGGAAGCAGACGGCAAACTCAGACGACAAAGATAAGTCGGCAAAGACTTTGCCGTCAGCCGATTCTTCTTCGCCGTCAGCCTTATAAGTCATAGACGGCAAAGAAATGTAGTTTTGCCGTCAGCCAAAATACACGTTTGCCGTCTGCTATTCACGTCTTTGCCATCAGCCTCATATATCACAGACGGCAAAGAAAGGGTCAAATTAAAAAAACAGTGTTGCTACGAGCGATGTGGTCAACTCATGCGGAGTGCACTGCCTATCTTTCTTGTTCTTTTTAAACAGGGAAAAGCCCATCCGCGTGTAGTGCCTTTCATTCAACATTAGTGAAGTACAAAATTCATACATGACCCCGAAAAAAACTGAAGTTACAGAGTAGTCCTGGAAATTAATACAAAGGACCCTAACAAGTAAGGTGGTGTTTGTTTCCAGGGACTTTTTTGTGTAGGGACTAGAAAAAGTCCCTTTTAAAGACTTTTTTACCAAACGGGAGGGACTTTTTAGGGACTAAACTAGGCATTTAGGACTAAATGAAGAAGACTCTCAAGGAAAGTCTTTTTTGGGACTTTTTGGGACTTTTTCAACAATGCCCCTCCATGCATTCATTGGCCCGCCACCCCATGGTGTTATTTGATTATTATTTTTCTATATACTAAGGGCAACATGGTCATTTAATAACCTCTAGAAAAGGACCGTGGACTTTTTAGTCTCTGAAAACAAACAAGAAGTGACTTTTTTAATGACTAGAGACTTTTTAGTTGGGACTAGAAAAAGTCATTTCTAGGACTTGTGAACCAAGCAAGGCCTAAGACCGAAAAGCAATCGGGTCCTTCTTCTCCACTCCATTGCTCTGCCCGCCCCGCCGTGCAGTCCGACGCTCGCCTCGCCGCCCTGCCGTTATGCTCGCCGCACCGCCGCCCGACCCTGCTCAGCCGCGCAACTCCGACCCAGCCGCGCTCGGGGGCTTACTCGCACCGGCGCCGCGGGGAGGCACGTGAGGGAGGTCGGGATGGCCCTGCTCAGCCGCGCTCGGTAGCTGACTCGCTCCGGCGCCGCGGGGAGGCACGCGAGGGAGGGTGGGGATGGCCGGTGCTCGATCGGTGGAGCGCCCGGCTGCTCTAGCGGCGGAGCTCCCGAGGCGGAGCGCAGGACCGGCGGGTGTGGACGGGCTCGGGTGCGCGGCCGGAGGAGCTGGGCTGTGCATGGCCGGCCGCTGAGGACGAGCTCGCGAGGGGTGGAGCTTCATGCGGCGCCGGCGAGGTGGTGGACGGATGCGCGGAAGGGAGCTGGGTGTGGCGGCGGACGTACGGGCTCGCGGGCGCTGGCCACGGCATACGGTTGCCCGGGGATGGGCGGGCGCTGGACGGGGGTGCCGGACGGGCGGGCGGCGTTGGCCAGCGGCATGTGGCTGCTCTCAGGGGAGAAGGAGGGAGGAGGGCACTGGCTAGCGGCTGCTAATGCTCTTGCAGATGGAGAGATGAGGCGGCACGGGGGAGAAGGAGATGGGAATCGTGGGTGGGGCAGGTACGGGCGTGGGGTGATGGGTGGGGTCCTGGGTTGGGGCGGTCCTGAGTGGGTGGGATGTGCGTCTCGGATGCTGCCAAGTCATCAATCCGTGTGATGGATCTGCGTGGTGTGCTTCTTCTTTGCCGTCTGCGAAAGCAAATACAGACGGCAAAGAGCTTAATTTGTCGTCTACGAAAAAAACACAGACGGCAAAGATTCTTTGATGTCTACCAAAGCAAACACAGACGGCATAGATGCTTTGCCGTCAGTGATTTTTGTTGCAGACGGCAAAGTGAGCTCTTTGCCGTCTTTGTTTTTTTTTCGCAGACGGCAAAGTTTATTTTGCCGTTAGTTTTCTTTGCCGTCTGCCAGTGACGGTAAACCCTTTCTTTGCCGTCTGCCCGACGAAAAGCTGACGGCAAAGACGTCTCCTGACGGCAAATTGACTATTTCCCGTAGTGATTCTTCGTGGCATCGGCGGGCGGTCGCAGGGCCACCAGTGCTTGAAAGAGGTTCCGGCCATGGAGGCCGATTAGGATGGCAGGAAATGAGGAGCCCGGGCGCGCGGGCTGGAGGAGTACGGCGATGTGGTCCGCGAGCTTCTTGAGGACGGTGAACTTGTTGGTGGTGGCAACGATCATCTGGTCCAACTGAGAGTCGTAGTTGGCGTCGACGGCGGCCATCCACCAGCCGGTCTCCAACACCATCTGGAGACGATCCTCGGCGCCATGCCGCAGGCCGACGTCGTGGACCATCTGGCACAGCCGCTGGCCGCTCGCGCGCATCACCGCCATGGGTCTGGAGTGAGCTCTTTTGCGCTTAGTGTGGGTGCTTAGGCAAATGCTTAGGTGCGTACGATGTGGTAGATGCATTGGAATGGAGGGGTGCCTTTATATGAGGGCAAACAACGTTGCATTCACATAGTGCAGCCTCTTTTCCCGGTCCTCCTCCCATTAATTCCCTCATGCATTAATTGAAGGATGATGCATTGTCCGTTCAAACATTTCGGGAACCGCTACTCCCTCCCTTGTCTGCATTAAAGCCGTACCGGGAACTGCGCCGCCCGCTGTCAAATCGAATAGTACTGCGCCGCCCGCTGCACGCCCGGCTGAACACGCCTCCTCGCCTCCATTAAACCTGCATGCAAACCAAGAAACCTACTCCGGCCACACGTCCGTTCATGAGCGGGCCGGAATTAAACGCAACACCGGCCGAGCTCCTCCCGTCCTCCCTCAGTTTAAACGAGGCCAGACGCTGGCCAAGCTCCTACCGTTCGCCCTCTATTTACACGAGGCCAGACAGACAGCGGGCAAGAATCGCACCCCTCCGCCGCTCCCCCATCTCCTCCTTCACCATTTTCTCCACTCTTCCGATGGCTTCCGCGGAGCCGTTCTCCGGCATATTACCCGGCTGGGTGGCCCGCCGAGCCCTCCGAATACGGGCGAGGCTGCTCGGTGCTTCACCAACCTCGCTTGGCCCGACGGAGCCAGTTGCCGCCCCAAGCAAGCGCGTGGTTCAGCAACTTGCCGCTCCAGTTCATCTCGATGAGGAGTGGCGAGTTGCTCCACGCCGGCACGGCGGCGAGCACACCGATACGGGCGTCGTCGCTGCCGCATCGTACCGCGCCACCAGTGTCTACGGTGCGGCGCCTTCCGTGTCTGTGGGCGCGCCTCCCGTGCCGGCGGCAACGTCATGCAGGCAGAGACAGAAGCCGGGTCCGTGAAGAGCGACGAGTCGATGGCCAGCTTCTCCGTGTCCGCCGCCATCATCGAGGAGAAGTAGAACATGGGAGGCCGCCGCCACTTGGGTCCCATGAAGGCCATCGCCGAGGCGACGACTGCGCATTCAGGTGGTTTCTTTGCTGCTTCGTCTCTTCCGAGGACCTTCGTCTCCCCCGCAAGTGTCTGCCGGACATGAGGAAGACAAAAGGGATCCGCGGGCGGCCATTTAGATTATGTACTCCCTCTCCAGCCGGCGGTAAAATTTTGTTCTAAGAATGGATAAGTTGTATGTATCTATAACTAAAATAAGTCTAGATACATCCATTTCTAGGACAAGTATTTCCGGACGGAGGGAGTATTAATTATACCAAGAGAGCCGGATTGGCACCGCTTAGTTCATGTAAATGTAATGAAATCCATCATGTTTATATGAAGATCCGGCTTTTTTATACGAAATCCTTCATGCTTATATGAAACCAGTCCGTGTTTGCACGGATTTCATCTGGTTGGTTAGAGTTGTGAAAGTGTATGCCGCTGCCATTTGATGTCGTCCTCCGCGGAAGGAAGCGGGATGAAATTTTCCGGCTGCCGTTGGATATGCTCTTATGCTGGAAATAATAGAGTGACATCCAATCCATTTGAGTTAATTGCGTGTATGATTGTCCCTCTATAAAAAGTTAATTGCATGTACAGTGTACACGTGATTTGCAGGGTGGCTACAGCTTCGTACAGAAAGTTAAAAAGAAACAAGACCATCCTTAATCTTGTATTCTAAGTATTCTGTGGGTTCCACTATCAGTACAGTAGCGAAAGAAGTATATATTAAATAAGTAATACTCCCTCCGTCCGGAAATACTTGTCGTCAAGATGAATAAAAGGGGACGTATCTAGATGTATTTTAGTTCTAGATACACCCATTTTTATCCATTTTGATGACTAGTATTTCCGGACGGAAGGAATTTATAATATAAAAATCTAAAGTTAAAGACAGAATTCGAACTAATGTCATCGCGTTGCGAGTATCCGGCGCTAACCAGTCCAGCACATTTTTGTTGTAGACCATGCTGAAGATATATCTCCATACTCTTATACTCCATCCGTTCCTAAATATTTGTCTTTTTCAGATTTCAAATGGACTACCACATACGGATGTGTATGTAGACATATTTTAGAGTGTAGATTCACTCATTTTGCTCCATTTGTAGTCACTTGTTGAAATCTCTAAAAAGACAAACATTTAGGAACGGAGGGAGTAGAAAACAGAGTTGGTGATGATGGTGTGCGTGCCATCCTGCAATATAGGCCGTCGGATTTATATCTAACAGATAGGAAGGAAACTATGGCAATTTTGCAAAAATATACCCACACCCCTCTCCACGTTCGCAAATACGGCCTTCCCTCGTTCATCCTTTTCTCTCACAAGATAAACTACTCATACAAATGCATCTCGATGTTCCGTGCAACGCACGGGCATCTAGCTAGTTTCTTTTAAAATAGTTACTGCGATAATTGGGTTGAAGTGATATATTTTATGTCTGCCCCGAATGATTTTAGATTCACTAGTAGTAACAAAGAAAAGGTTGCCTTGCTAATTAACAGAAAACAGGGTGAAAACTATCACATGGGACCGGTAAAAACGAGGCACACTGGGTTCAGCGTCATCGTCACTACAGCTGTGCGCGCGCGAGAAGTCTACATATCGAGGGGGCTACTGAGCGAGGCACAGAGACACAATGTTCGAGAGAGAAACCAATTGACCGATTACGATCAGATCGAGTTGTCACCCTTCTGCTGTCATTGTTGGGGTGGGGGGGAGGGGGGAGAGAAAGACTTATCGAGAGTGTGCGCGGTAGGCACAGAGGCACAACTAGCGAGTGTGTGTGTATGTGTGTGTGTGTTTGAAAGAGGAGTAGATAGATTAGTATCAAGATCGAGGTGCCACCCTACTCCTTCGGTGTCGGGTAGTGTGTGTGCGTGTGTGTGTGTTTGAGAGAGAAGCCAGTCGATAGATTAGTATCAAGATCGAGGTGTCACCCTACTCCTTCGATGTTGGGAAGTGTGTGTGTGGTTGTGTGGGTGTGGGTGTGTGTGTCAGGGGGGGGGCAGTGACACTTACCTATCTCTACTCTTACAAAAACAGAGTTGGTGATGATGGTGTTCCTGCCATCCTGTAATATAGGCCATCCGATTTATATCCGACGGATAGGAAGGAAACTGTGGCAATTTTGTAAAAAGATACCCACACCCCTCTCCGCATTTGCAAATAAGGCATTCCCTCGTTCATCCTTTTCTCCCACAAGATAAACTACTCATACAAATGCATCTTGATGTTCCGTGCAACGCATGGGCATCTTGCTAGTAGGGAGAAGGAGTTTGTGTGACACATATCTAGCTATATTAAGGGATAGGTAGATAGCATTTGTGCGAGGCATACTTAAAGCATCACGAAGATAAACAAAACGGTGTGCATGCATGTGCCGGAAAAATGAAGCGAGAAACAATGTGTGCACACGCGCACACGCGTGTGTGTGTGTGTGTGAGAGAGAGAAATCTCAAAACAAAAGGTGCTCTGCTGGAATACCAATGTATGTATTCATATGGTTCCGGAACTCGGGTTAACCTTAGGCATATGTGTGAGAGACATTATTATACTTTGAGACATTAGTGGTTGTGGGTGGGCGGAATTAAAGGGGTGGGCGTGTTCGACAGAGAGAGCGTGCGTGTTTCTGTGTGAGAGACTTATAGGACGGGGTAGAAAGACAAATTCTAACCTTGATGGAGGGAGAGAAATACACGAAGTGCGCGTGTGTGATTCCGATGCCCACAGGGAAATGAGATATGTATGCGTGTGAGAGAGATTGCACAATTCATTCATGTATCATTATCTAGCGATCGTGGATGTGCATCGCTTGAACATAAATCAATATCTACTTCGTATCGTGGCCAAAGGTACAATATCGATTCAACGCTATAAGGATTGGACACTCGCATATCACATTTTTTTCTATTTAAATAAACCTTTTCAGTTGTGCATGCCAAAGTTACAGTGATGTTTCTCCAAACAACCAATGTAGCTATCATGTACATGCACCATTGTTACTCTTGCATTCAAAATCATTAGTCTTGGATGATTTAAGGTTCTATTATGAAGTAATATATGTAATAGTCATATATGAATTCAACGGGTACGCAATTTATGAAATGGAGGCTATGTAATCATATGAGGTAACGATAACCCACAAGTATAGGGGATCGCAACAGTTTTCGAGGGTAGAGTATTCAGCCCAAATTTATTGATTCGACACAAGGGGAGCCAAAGAATATTCTCAAGTATTAGCAACTGAGTTGTCAATTCAGCCACACCTGGATAACTTAATATCTGCAGTAAAGTATTTAGTAGCAAAGTAATATGATAGTAATGGTAACAGAAGCAAAAGTAATATTTTTGGGTTTTGTAGTGATTGTAACAGTAGCAACGGAAAAGTAAATAAGCGAAGAACAATATGTGAAAAGCTCGTAGGCATTGGATCGGTGATGGATAATTATGTCGGATGCGGTTCATCATGTAACAGTCATAACATAGGGTGACAAAGAACTAGCTCCAATTCATCAATGTAATGTAGGCATGTATTCTGAATATAGTCATACGTGCTTATGGAAAAGAACTTGCATGACATCTTTTGTCCTACCCTCCCGTGGCAGCGGGGTCCTAATGGAAACTAAGGGATATTAAGGCCTCCTTTTAATAGAGTACCGGACCAAAGCATTAACACTTGGTGAATACATGAACTCCTCAAACTACGGTCATCACCGGTAAGTATCCCGATTATTGTCACTTCGGGGTTAACGGATCATAACACATAATAGGTGACTATAGACTTGCAAGATAGGATCAAGAACTCACATATATTCATGAAAACATAATAGGTTCAGATCTGAAATCATGGCACTCGGGCCCTAGTGACAAGCATTAAGCATAGCAAAGTCATAGTAACATCAATCTCAGAACATAGTGGATACTAGGGATCAAACCCTAACAAAACTAACTCGATTACATGATAGATCTCATCCAACCCATCACCGTCCAGCAAGCCTACGATGGAATTACTCATGCACGGCGGTGAGCATCATGAAATTGGTGATGGAGGATGGCTGATGATGACGATGGCGACGGATTCCCCTCTCCGGAGCCCCGAACGGACTCCAGACCAGCCCTCCCGAGAAGTTTTAGGGCTTGGCGGCGGCTCCGTATCGTAAAACGCGATGAATCCTTCTCTCTGATTTTTTTCTCCCCGAACATGAATATATGGAGTTGGAGTTGAGGTCGGTGGAGCGTCAGGGGGCCCACGAGGCAGGGGGGCGCGCCCAGGGGGGTAGGGGGCGCCCCCACCCTCGTGGAAAGGGTGTGGGCCCCCTGACCTTGATTCTTTCTCCAGTATTTTTAATATATTCCAAAATAAATCTCCGTGGAGTTTCAGGTCATTCCGTGAACTTTTATTTCTGCACATAAATAACACCATGGCAATTCTGCTAAAAACAACGTCAGTCCGGGTTAGTTCCATTCAAATCATGCAAGTTAGAGTCCAAAACAAGGGCAAAAGTGTTTGGAAAAGTAGATACGACGGAGACGTATCAACTTCCCCAAGCTTAAACCTTTGCTTGTCCTCAAGCAATTCAGTTGACAAACTGAAAGTGATAAAGAAAAACTTTTACAAACTCGGTTTGCTCTTGTTGTTGCAAATATGTAAAGCCAACAATCAAGTTTTCAGCAAAGATTATGAACTAATCATATTCACAATAACATGTAGGTCTCATGTTTACTCACATCAATGGCATAATCAGCTAGCGAGTAATAATAATAAATCTCGGATGACAACACTTTCTCAAAACAATCATAATATGATATAACAGGATGGTATCTCGCTATCCCTTTCTGAGACCGCAAAACATAAATGCAGAGCACCTTTAAAGATCAAGGACTGACTAGACATTGTAATTCATGGTAAAAGAGATCCAGTCATAGTCATACCCAATATAAACTAACAATAATACATGCAAATGACAGCGGTGCTCTCCAGCTAGTGCTTATAATAAGAGGGTGATGACTCAACAAAAAAGTAAATGGATAGGCCCTTCGCAGAGGGAAGCAGGGATTTGTAGAGGTGCTAGAGATCGGTTTTGAAATAGATATAAAAAATATTTTGAGCGATATACTTTCATTGTCAACATAACAACCAAGAGAAGGTGATATCTTCCATGCTGCACACATTATAGGCGGTTCCCAAACAGAATGGTAAAGTTAATACTCCCCCTCCACCAACAAGCGTCAATCCATGGCTTGCTCAAAACAACGAGTGCCTCCAACTAACAATCCCAGGGGGAGTTTTGTTTGCAATTAATTTTCATTTGATTTGCTTAAAGCATCGGACTGGGCATCCCGGTGACCAGCCATTTTTCTTGTGAGTGAGGAGCGGAGTCCACTCCTCTTGAGAATAACCCGCCTAACATGGAAGATACAGACAGCCCCAGTTGATACATGAGCTATTCGAGTATACAAAACATAATTTCATTTGAAGGTTTAGAGTTTGGCACATACAAATTTACTTGAAACGGCAGGTAGATGCCGCATATAGGAAGGTATGGTGGACTCATATGGAATAACTTTGGGGTTTAAGGGATTGGATGCACAAGCAGTATTCCCGCTTAGTACAAGTGAAGGCTAGCAAAAGACTGGGAAGCGACCAACTAGAGAGCGACAACAGTCATCAACATGCATTAAAATTAATTTACACTAGATTCAAGCATGAGTAGGATATAATCCACCATGAACATAAATATCGTGAAGGCTATGTTGATTTCTTTCAACTACATGTATGAACATGTGCCAAGTCAAGTCACTTAAATTATTCAAAGGAGGATACCACCCCACTATACCACATCACAACCATTTTAATAGCATGTTGGCACGCAAGGTAAACCATTATAAACTCAAAGCTAATCAAACATTGCATAAGTAACTATGATCTCTAATTGTCATTGCAAACATGTTTATTCATAATAAGCTGAATCAGGAACGATGAACTCATCATATTTACAAAAACAAGAGAGGTCGAGTTCATACCAGCTTTTCTCATCTCAATCAATTCACCATATATCGTCATTATTGCCTTTCACTCGCACGACCGAACGGTGTGTATAATAATAATAGTGCACGTGCATTGGACTAAGCTGGAATCTGCAAGCATTCAATTCGAGGGAGAAGACAAGGTAATATAGGATCAAGGTTAATTCAACAATAATGCATATAAGAGCCACTAAACATTTTCATCATGGTCTTCTCCTCTTGACCCCCAAAGAAAAGAAAAGAAATAAAACTATTTACACGGGAAAGCTCCCAACAAGCAAAAGAAGAACGAGAAATCTTTTTGGGTTTTCTTTTAATTATTACTACAAGCATGGAAAGTAAACTAGCTAGAAGCTACAACTAATTTTTTTGTTTTTCTTAAGGTTTAACAAACACACAAGAAGAAAGCATGAAAAAGAAAATAAACTAGCATGGATAGTACAATGAAAAAGTATGAGCACCGACGACTAGCAATGAGTGTGTGAACATGAATGTAATGTCGGTGAGAAATACGTACTCCCCCAAGCTTAGGCTTTTGCCTAAGTTGGTCTATGCCCATGGATCAAAGTTGTAGCTAGGATCGTACTGACGCGTAGCGGCTATTGCATCATGAGCTGCAGCTTGGAGGCGAGCTGTTTCTGCCTCCCTCTCATACTCGGCTGCTTCCTCCTTGGTTATAACATATCTCCCTTTTGTCTGAAAATCAAAGAAAGCAGGAGCAGGGAGAGCGACGTGATAGACGCGTCGTTTGTTAAAGATTAGTCGGTACTGGAGGAACTGATCGTTCCTCTCAACAAACTGATGACGGACCATAGCCTCATAATCTAGATAAACAGGAGGCAACTCAATATCATAAGTATGTATGGGTACATCAAGAAAATTAGCTAAACGGGTTGCATAAATTCCACCAAAGAAATCTCCAGTCATTCTATTATTATGCAACCTACGTGCAACAATGGCTCCCAAATTATAATGTTTATCTCCTAATATAGCACTCCTGAGAACACTGAGATCAGGGACACATATGTGACATGCTTCATCTTTACCATTTATGCACCTACCAATGAAGAGAGCAAAATAATGTATAGCAGGAAAATGAATGCTCCCTATGGTAGCTTGTGTTATATCCCTGGATTCCCCTACAGTTATACTAGCAAGAAAATCTCTAAATTCAGATTTGCGAGGTTCATTAATACTACCCCATTGTGGGAGTTTGCAAGCAGTGGTAAAATCCTCTGAGTCCATGGTATAAGAATTTTCATAGAGATCAAACAGGACGGTTGGAGAATTACGTGATGATGAAAATTCAAACCTCCTCACAAAGGAATTAGTGAGATAGTGGTATTGACGACACTTATCTGCCTCGAAGTCCTCAAGATCGGCGTTACGCACATATGCGTAAAATTCTTCCTTAATTCTCGCTCGATCCATGAAGTCTTCTGAGGGCCATTCACAAGCCCGCACTTGGGCTTCCCTTGGTGGTTCTTCGTCAGCATCGCGTATTGCGAGCCTGGGTTTTTGTTTCTTTGAAGAACCTCCTTGGTACATTTTCCTAAACATATTTCTTCCTCTGAAAAATTTCTGAAAATTTTAGTAACTTCAAACTAAAAGTGAACCAAACTCAATAAGATTGATAGCAACTACTCCCACAAGTGCCTAGAGACTATATCATGCATCAAAACTACTTAGGACCAAATAAATTTGACATGCAAGCTCAAGAACAGGGTCACCTAAGCAGCAAGGATTTGCAACAAATAAAGCACTAGAACAAAAACTAATTAGATCATTGGAGGAGTCACATACCAAAGAACAATCTTCCCAAAGCAGTTTTGTGAATCGGGCTTTGAGCAAGGAGATCGAAAATCGCAGCAAGATGAGCTAGAACTCGTGCTTGAGCTGGTTGGTGATTTCTTTGGGAGGAAGGAGTGTGTGGTGGCTGGAATAAGTGGAGGGGGGCCACCGTGGGCCCACGAGGCAGGGGGGCGCGCCCCAGGGGGGTGGGCGTGCCCTGGACCCTTGTGGCCAGGTGCCAGCTCCCCCTGCTGTGTTCTCAGTGCCAAATATTCTCAAATATTCTAGAAAAAAAATCATATTTCTATTTCAAGGCATTTGGAGAACTTTTATTTTCGGGGTATTTTTTATTGCATGGATAATTCAGAAAACAGACAGGAAAATACTATTTTTACTTTATTTCAACTAAATAACAGAAAGTAGAGAGAGAGTACAGAAGGTTGTGCTTCTAGTTTCATCCATCTCATGCTCATCAAAAGGAATCCACTAACAAGGTTGATCAAGTCTTGTTAACAAACTCATTCCGAATAACATGGAACCGGAGAAATTTCGAATAACACTATGTTACCTCAACGGGGATATGCACATCCGCAATAATAAGAATATCATATTTATTTTTGACAGTAGGAAGAGGAAATTCAAAACCTCCAAAAATAATTGATGGAATTTTTCCAATAGAATTAATGCTATAAACTTGAGGTTGTTTCCTCGGAAAGTGCACCGTATGCTCATTGCCATTAACATGAAAAGTGACATTGCCTTTATTGCAATCAATAACAGCCCCTGCGGTATTCAAAAAGGGTCTCCCAAGAATAATAGACATACTATCATCCTCCAGAATATCAAGAATAACAAAGTCCATTAAAATAGTAACGTTTGCAACCACAACAGGCACATCCTCACAAATACCGACAGGTATAGCAGTTGATTTATCGGCCATTTGCAAAGATATTTCAGTAGGTGTCAACTTATTAAAATGAAGTCTACGATATAAAGAGAGAGGCATAACACTAACACTAGCTCCAAGATCACATAAAGAAGTTTTAATATAATTTCTTTTAATGGAACATGGTATAGTGGGTACTCCTGGGTCTCCTAGTTTCTTAGGTATTCCACCTTTAAAAGTATAATTAGCAAGCATGGTGGAAATTTTAGCTTCCGGTATCTTTCTTTTATTAGTAATAATATCTTTCATGTACTTAGCATAAGGATTTGTTTTAAGCACATCAGTTAAGTGCATACGTAAGAAGATAGGTCTAATCATTTCAGCAAAGTGCTCAAAATCCTCGTCATCCTTTTTCTTGGATGGCTTAGGAGGAAAAGGCATGGGTTTCAGAACCCATGGTTCTCTTTCCTTACCGTGCTTCCTAGCAACAAAATCTCTCTTATCATAATGTTGATTCTTTGATTGTGGGTTATCAAGATCAACAGCAGGTTCAGTTTCTACATCATTATCATTACTAGGTTGAGCATCATCATGAACATCATTATTAGAATTATTAATAGGTTCGTGTTCATCACCAGATTGTGTTTCAGCATCAGAAATAGATATATCATTAGGATTTTCAGGTTTATCAGGTTCACTAGAAGCATGCAAAGTCCTATCATTTTTCTTTTTCTTCTTTTTAGAAGGACTAGGTGCATCTAAATTATTTCTCTGAGAATCTTGCTCAATTCTCTTAGGGTGGCCTTCAGGATACAAAGGTTCCTGAGTCATTCTACCAGTTCTAGTAGCCACTCTAACAACAAAGTCATTATTCTTACTATTCAATTAGAGCAAATCATTTTGAGCTTTAAGTACTTGTTCTACTTGAGTGGTAACCATAGAAGCATGTTTAGTAATGAGTTTAAGTTCACCTCCAACATTAGCCATGCAATTACCCAACTGTTCAAGCGTATCGGAATTGTATTTCAATTGTCTACCAAAATAAGCATTGAAGTTTTCTTGTTTGACAATAAAATTATCAAACTCTTCTGAGCATTGTCTAGCAGACTTATAGTGAGGAATGTCACCTTCATCAAATCTATAGAGAGAATTTACCTTTACTACCTGTGTCGGGTTATCTAGACCATGAGTTTCTTCAATTGGTGGTGGTTAAGAGTATATGTTTCTTCAACAGGCGGTAAATTAAGACCATGTATTTCTTCAATAGGATGTAAATTCTTAACATCTTCAACTTTAATACCTTTTCTTTCATAGATTTCTTTGCCTCTTGCATATCTTCAGGACTGAGAAATAGAACACCCCTCTTCTTTGGAGTTGGTTTAGAAATAGGCTCAGGAATTGGCTCAGGAGGTGCCCAATTATTTTCATTAGTCAACATATTATTCAATAAGATTTCAGCTTCATCCAGTGTTCTTTCCCTGAAAACAGAACCAACACAACTATCCAAGTGGTCCTTGGAAGCATCGGTTAGTCCATTATAAAAGATATCAAGTGTTTCATTTTTCTTAAGAGGATGATCAGGCAAAGCATTAAGTAACTTGAGAAGCCTCCCTTAAGCTAGTGGGAGACTCTCTTCTTCAATTTGCACAAAGTTTTATATTCCCCTCAAAGAAGCTTGTTTCCTATGAGCAGGGAAATATTTAGCAGAGAAGTAATAAATCATGTCCTGGGGACTACGCACACAACCAGCATCAAGAGAATTAAACCATATCTTAGCATCACCCTTTAATGAGAACGGAAATATTTTAAGGATATAAAACTAGCGAGATCTCTCATCCTTAGTGAACATGGTTGCTATATCATTTAATTTAGTAAGATGTGCCACAACAGTTTCAGATTCATAGCCATAAAAAGGATCAGATTCAACCAAAGTAATTATATCAGGATCAACAGAGAATTCATAATCCTTATCGGTAACACAGATAGGTGAAGTTGCAAAAGCAGGGTCAGGTCTCATTCTATCATTAAGAGATTGCTTATTCCATTTAGCTAATTACCTCTTGAGTTCATATCTATCTTCGCAAGCTAAAATAGCTAAAGAAGATTCTTTATCAAAAATATAACCCTCAGGAATAACAGGCATGTTTTCATCATCACTTTCATCAATATAATCAGTTTCAATAATTTCTTTCTCTCTAGCCCTAGCAATTTGTTCATCAAGAAATTCACTAAGTGGCACAGTAGTATCAAGCATAGAAGTAGTTTCATCATGAGTATCATGCATAGCAGAAGTGGCATCATCAATAACATGCGACATATCAGAACGAATAGCAGAAGCAGGTTTAGGTGTCGCAAGCTAACTCAAAACAGAAGGTGAATCAAGTGCAGAGCTAGATGGCAGTTCCTTACCTCCCCTTGTAGTTGAGGGATAGATATTGGTATTTCCATCTTTCAAGTTCTTCATAGTGATCAACAGATATAAATCCCAAGTGACTCAAAGAATAGAGCTATGCTCCCCAGCAACGGCGCCAGAAAATAGTCTTGATAACCGACAAGTATAGGGGATCGCAACAGTTTTCGAGGGTAGAGTATTTAGCCAAAATTTATTGATTCGACACAAGGGGAGCCAAAGAATATTCTCAAGTATTAGCAACTGAGTTGTCAATTCAGCCACACCTGGATAACTTAATATCTGCAGTAAAGTATTTAGTAGCAAAGTAATATGATAGTAATGGTAACAGAAGCAAAAGTAATATTTTTGGGTTTTGTAGTGATTGTAACAGTAGCAACGGAAAAGTAAATAAGGGAAGAACAATATGTGAAAAGCTCGTAGGCATTGGATTGGTGATGGATAATTATGTCGGATGCAGTTCATCATGTAACAGTCATAACATAGGGTGACACAGAACTAGCTCCAATTCATCAATGTAATGTAGGCATGTATTCCGAATATAGTCATACGTGCTTATGGAAAAGAACTTGCATGACATCTTTTGTCCTACCCTCCCGTGGCAGCGGGGTCCTAATGGAAACTAAGGGATATTAAGGCCTCCTTTTAATAGAGTACCCGAACAAAGCATTAAAACATAGTGAATACATGAACTCCTCAAACTACGTTCATCACCGGGAGTGGTCCCGATTATTGTCACTTCGGGGTTGCCGGATCATAACACATAGTAGGTGACTATAGACTTGCAAGATAGGATCAAGAACTCACATATATTCATGAAAACATAATAGGTTCAGATCTGAAATCATGGCACTCGGGCCCTAGTGACAAGCATTAAGCATAGCAAAGTCATAGCAACATCAATCTCAGAACATAGTGGATACTAGGGATCAAACCCTAACAAAACTAACTCGATTACATGATAGATCTCATCCAACCCATCACCGTCCAGCAAGCCTACGATGGAATTACTCACGCACGGCGGTGAGCATCATGAAACTGGTGATGGAGGATGGTTGATGATGACGATGGCGACGGACTCCCCTCTTCGGAGCCCCGAACGGACTCCAGATCAGCCCTCCCGAGAGGTTTTAGGGCTTGGCGGCGGCTCCGTATCGTAAAACGTGATGAATCCTTCTCTCTGATTTTTTTCTCCCCAAACACGAATATATGGAGTTGGAGTTGAGGTCGGTGGAGCGTCAGGGGGCCCACGAGGCAGGGGGCGCGCCCTGGGTGTGGGCCCCCTGACCTTGATTCTTTCTCCAGTATTTTTAATATATTCCAAAATAAATCTCCGTGGAGTTTCAGGTCATTCCGTGAACTTTTATTTTTGCACATAAATAACACCATGGCAATTTTGCCGAAAACAGCGTCAGTCCGGGTTAGTTCCATTCAAATGATGCAAGTTAGAGTCCAAAACAAGGGCAAAAGTGTTTGGAAAAGTAGATACGACGGAGACGTATCAGGTAACACTTTTAAGTAGCGGACTACAATATCCATTTCTTTTTGTGCGCCTCTACACTAACACGTCAATGCATTATGTTTAAAGTAAATACCAATTGCACTAAATTATCTATTTACACGAGAAATACATAAGCTGAGCGTTTGATCCCTTTTTTGTGAACGCGCCACTACACCCGTACGATTGGCCGCGCCCGTGTGAACGTCCAAGTTATCGACGCATCATCCCGAGTTATTGTCTTTTTTTCTGGGGTGGACTTCACACCAGTTTATTAACTGCTGACGCGTGCCCCGTTTACACAGGCTCGCATGACCTTCCCGCTAGCACGGTCCAAAATTAGTTGAAACTGGATACGAACGATCCCGCGGGCGGCAAAATCTCCCGCCTCCTTCTAAAATTTCCGCCACCTTAGTCTTTAGCATGCGAAATTCCCCTTTTGTCCTTGGTGCACAGAGACCAACAGTTACAATACCGCCCTCATCTACATAATAGGTCGGGTCTGCTTTGGTAACTTCCGGTTCCCCCCACTACACGGCACCCCCATTTCCTCTCCCCCTCCGCAAAAACGACTAACTCCACAGTACCAGAGCATCTCACATCACGTCGTCCGTACTTCATCGACCTTTCTCCCCTCCCCTCTCGAAACCCTAGACTGCTCATCCACCGACGTACCAGAGCCCATTCACTGCCAGTGGCGTCCAACTCGCTGGATCTGCTTCTGCGGCCGCATCTACCCCTGCCACCTCCCCTAGAAACAAGTAGACTGCTCATCCACCACTGTACCACAGCCCATTCAGTGCCGGCCTTGTCCACGACACCCGATCTGCTTCGCCGGTACTCTCGTCAACTGCAGCGCATCTGCAGCGGCTCATTCGTACTCCCCATCGGAGATGCTTTGTCCACACACCCCCGGAGCCGCCCCACCGACGCCCCCGTCGATGGCCTCTGATCCTCTTCGCCGACACCTTCCTCAACCCTACAGAGCCGCTTCGCTGACACCATCGTCAACCCCACCGGAGTAGCTTCGCCTATACCATTCTCAACCCTACTGGGGCCGCTTTGCCAACTCACAAATCCACGGCCTCAGATCCGCTTCCTCGCAACCTCATCCAACCTACTGGAGCATCTTTTGACGCCCTGTCCACGGCCGCAGATCCGCATCGTCGACACCATCCTTAACCCAACCACCGGAGCAGCTTCACCTACGCCCTCGTCCACGACCATAGATCCGCTTCGCCCACACCTACCGGAGCTGCTCCACAAACACCCTACTCGACGGTTCTAGATCTCCTTACCGGACCCCGACAGCCAGCGCAGCGTCATCACCCTTGACGTTTCTAACCTGATTCCCACCGCCTGGCAAGATGCCAAGCACCCGCCACGGCCTAGGTACTTGTCACCTTTAAACCCGTCCAGCATCACCTGCCCGATGTACTTCAAATATACTAACAGGTCGCTGTTACCTGTTATGCAGCTGGCAAAAACTACAAGCACGATGTTTCTTCTGGATCTAACAGCTTGGCCAACCAAGATCCTAGACCGAGGCATTGCTATGATCTTGTAAGCGTGCCTCTCTCTCTCTTGTATAGTTCTATTCCTGCCAGCGTGCTTTGCTAGGATTTTCGACCAGTAATCCCTTTGTGCAGACAATGATTTCTACTACTGGCTGCTAAATTAGATATGTAGATGTCATACATATTTTTCTCGAAAAGGGGGGACTCCCCGGCCTCTGCATCAGAACGATGCATACGGCCAAATTTTATTAAAAAGCAAATAGTTCAACAGAGATACTACCTCGTACCTCCGTTCCTAAATATATGTCTTTCTAGAGATTCCACTATAGGCTACATACGGAGCAAAATGAGTGAATCTACACTCGAAGATGCATCTATATACATCTGTATGTGGTCCATACTGGAATCTCTACAAAAACATATATTTAGGAACAGAGGCAGTACACTACACAAAATCGTAGATGGCATGTAGGAATTCCAATGCACTACATTAGGCTCCCTTAGAGTGCCTGCTAGTCCAACACACAGAGTCATGGCTAGTTTATGCTACGCACACAATCATTAATTGGTGGTTTAAATATGCGCAAGGGATATGCAATGTATTATGATGTAGAGATGTCTGAAATTAGCCGTGTCAACTTGTAGATAGGGTTACCCAATGAAAAAGTACAAGATGTATGTGGCAATTTCATGGAACATCACAAAAAAAAGGAGAGGCAGCGGTGAGCCTATACAGTGTGCTATGGTACGTTACTCCTCCATTGCAATCATCGTGACATGTTATTTGTATGCCAGTTCTATTGGCCAAGTTTCTTAGGGACAGTTATTACGAGTTATCCTAAGAAAATAAGCACCTGTGAATATAAGCTCCATGTAATAAGCCAACCAGTTCTTTTCATTGCGTTTTCAGCTTATCTTTGGTTTGATCAGCGAAAATCCTAGATTGCATTATATTTTTTCATTTTGCTGCCCATATGAAAATTAATTTGACTTGCAAACAACACAAATTGAACCCAGTGCAGTAATTAATATGATAGGAAAACAGACCATCACTATTTGCTCAAAATGCAAATACAAAGATACCATCTACTTGGCACAATCTACTTTGGTCAATTTTTTCCATAGAGATCCCATTGCCTAATTTAAACAAAGAACGCATGACCCACATTTAAATGAAGAACAATTATTTATTGAAATTCGATGGTCCAAGTGGCTGGTTATTATCATATAGCAGCAACAGCTCATAGCAACTCATCATACAACAGCAGCAGCAGTGTGCAATTCATCATATACCTGCAGCAGCTCATAGCAATTCATCATATGGCAGCAGCAGGAGCAGCTCATGGCAATTAATCATATAGCAGCAGAAGGAGTAGCTCATAGTAATTCATCATATAGCAGCAGTAGGAGCAGGTTATAGCAACTCATCATATAGCAGCAACAGCCCATAGCAATTCATCATATAGCAGCAGCAGCTCATAGCAATTCATCATATAGCAGCAGGAGCAGCTCATAGCAATGCATCATATAGCAGCAACAGAAGCAGCTCATAGAAATTCATCATATAGTGGATAAGAATGAAAATTTGGCAAAAAATCAGAGGAGATCCTCACCTTGTTGGATGAGCTCATCCTTCAACAACACCTCAAGGCCACGGCCTGGGAGGTGGCGAGGGGGAATAAGGTGCCTTCTGCCACAGTGTGGCATCAGCCGTAGTTGTGCAGCGCCTGCGGAGTAGTGCGTTGGACGAATGATAACCCACAAGTATAGGGGATCACAACAGTTTTCGAGGGTAGATAATTCAACCCAAATTTATTGATTCGACACAAGGGGAGCCAAAGAATATTTTCAAGTATTAGCAGTTGAGTTGTCAATTCAACCACACCTGGATAACTTAATATCTGCAACAAAGTATTTAGTAGCAAAGTAGTATGATAGTAATGGTAACAGTAGCAAAAGTAATATTTTTGGGGTTTGCAGTAATTGTAACAGTAGCAACGGTAAAGTAACTAAGCAAGTACCAATATAGGAAAAGCTCATAGGCAATGGATCAGTGATGGATAATTATGCCGGATGTGGTTCATCATGTAACAATTACAACATAGGGTGACACAGAACTAGCTCCAATTCATCAATGTAATGTAGGCATGTATTCCGAATATAGTCATACGTGCTTATGGAAAGAACATGCATGACATCTTTTGTCCTACCCTCTCGTGGCAGAGGGGTCCTATTGGAAACTAAGGGATATTAAGGCCTCCTTTTAATAGAGTACCGGACCAAAGCATTAACACTTGGTGAATACATGAACTCCTCAAACTACGGTCATCACCGGTAAGTATCCCGATTATTGTCACTTCGGGGTTAACGGATCATAACACATAATAGGTGACTATAGACTTGCAAGATAGGATCAAGAACTCACATATATTCATGAAAACATAATAGGTTCAGATCTGAAATCATGGCACTCGGGCCCTAGTGACAAGCATTAAGCATAGCAAAGTCATAGCAACATCAATCTCAGAACATAGTGGATACTAGGGATCAAACCCTAACAAAACTAACTCGATTACATGATAGATCTCATCCAACCCATCACCGTCCAGCAAGCCTACGATGGAATTACTTACGCACGTCGGTGAGCATCATGAAATTGCTGATGGAGGAAGGTTGATGATGATGGCGGCGACGGATTCCCCTCTCCAGAGCCTTGAACGGACTCCAGATCAGCCCTCCCGAGAGAGTTTAGGGCTTGGCGGCGGCTCTGTATCGTAAAACGCGATGAATCGTTCTCTCTTATTTTTTCTCCCCGAACACGAATATATGGAGTTGGAGTTGAGATCGGTGGAGCACCAGGGGGCCCACGAGGTAGGGAGGCGCGCCTAGGGGGGTAGGGCGCGCCCCCACCCTCATGGACAGGGTGTGGGCCCCCTGGCATTGATTCTTTCGCCAGTATTTTTTATATATTCCAAAATAAATCTCCGTGAAGTTTCAGGTCATTCCGAGAACTTTTGTTTCTGCACATAAATAACACCATGGCAATTCTGCTGAAAACAGCGCCAGTCCGGGTTAGTTCCATTCAAATCATGCACGTTAGAGTCCAAAACAAGGGCAAAAGTGTTTGGAAAAGTAGATACGATGGAGACGTATCAACTCCCCCAAGCTTAAACCTTTGCTTGTCCTCAAGCAATTCAGTTGACAAACTGAAAGTGATAAAGAAAAACTTTTACATACTATGTTTGCTCTTGTTGTTGTAAATATGTAAAGCTAGCATTCAAGTTTTCAGCAAAGATTATGAACTAACCACATTCACAATAACATTTAGGTCTCATGTTTACTCACGTCAATGGCATAATCAGCTAGCAAGCAATAATAATAAATCTCGGATGACAACACTTTCTCAAAACAATCATAAGATGATATAACAAGATGGTATCTCGCTAGCCCTTTCTGAGACCGCAAAACATAAATGCAAAGCACCTTTAAAGATCAAGGACTGACTAGACATTGTAATTCATGGTAAAAGAGATCCAGTCATAGTCATACCCAATATAAACTAGCAATAATACATGCAAATGATAGCAGTGCTCTCCAACTGGTGCTTATAATGAGAGGCTGATGACTCAACATAAAAGTAAATGGATAGGCCCTTCGCAGAGGGAAGCAGGGATTTGTAGAGGTGCCAGAGCGGTATACTTTCATTGTCAACATAACAACCAAGAGATGGCGATATCTTCCATGCTACACACATTATAGGCGGTTCCCAAGCAGAATGGTAAAGTTTATACTCCCCCTCCACCAACAAACATTAATCCATTGCTTGCTCGAAACAACGAGTGCCTCCAACTAACAACAGTCCCGGGGGAGTTTTGTTTAATTATTTTGATTTGATTTGCTTTGAGCATGGGACTGGGCATCCCGGTGACCAGCCATTTTCTCGTGAATGAGGAGCGGAGTCCACTCCTCTTGAGAATAACCCGCCTAACATGGAAGATACAGGCAGCCCTAGTTGATACATGAGCTATTCGAGCATACAAAATAGAATTTCATTTGAAGGTTTAGAGTTTGGCACATACAAATTTACTTGGAACGGCAGGTAGATACCGCATATAGGAAGGTATAGTGGACTCATATGGAATAACTTTGGGGTTTAAGGGAGTTGGATGCACAAGCAGTATTCCCGCTTAGTACAGGTGAAGGCTAGAAAAGACTGGGAAGCGACCAACTAGAGAGCGACAACAGTCATCAACATGCATTAAAAATAATTTACACTAGATGCAAGCATGAGTAGGATATAATTCACCATGAACATAAATATCGTGAAGGCTATGTTGATTTTGTTTCAACTACATGCGTGAACATGTGCCAAGTGCAGCCACTTAAATCGTTCAAAGGAGGATACCACCCCACTATACCACATCACAACCATCTTAATAGCATGTTGGAACGCAAGGTAAACCATTATAAACTCAAAGCTAATCATGCATGGCATAAGCAACTATAATCTCTAATTATAATTGCAAATATTTTTATTCATAATAAGCTGAATCAGGAACGATGAACTCATCATATTTACAAAAACAAGAGAGGTCGAGTTCATACCAGCTTTTCTTATCTCAGTCAGTCCATCATATATCGTCATTATTGCCTTTAATTCACACGACCGAACGGTGTGTATAATAATAAGAGTGCACGTGCATTAGACTAAGCTGGAATTTGCAAGCATTCAATTCGAGGGAGAAGACATGGTAATATAGGCTCAAGGTTAATTCAACAATAATGCATAAAAGAGCCACTAAACATTTTCGTCATGGTATTCTCCTCTCGACCCCCAAAGGAAAAAAAAACTATTTACACGGGAAAGCTCCCAACAAGTAAAAGAAGAACGAGAAATCTTTTTGGGTTTTCTTTTAATTAATACTACAAGCATGGAAAGTAAACTAGCTAGAAGCTACAACTAATATTTTGGTCTTTCTTAAGGTTTATCAAACATACAAGAAGAAAGCATAAAAAGGAAAATGAACTAACATGGATAATACAATGAAAAAGTATGAACACCGACAACTAGAAATGAGTGTGTGAACATGAATGTAATGTCGGTGAGAAGTACGTACTCCCCCAAGCTTAGGCTTTTGGCCTAAGTTGGTTTATGGCCACGGCTGGCCTGGCGGATATCTAAACTTGTAACTGGAGTGGTATTGAGATGAAGCCTCGGGTTGCCACTGGTTGGCAATCTCCTCCGGATCCCACTGGTAAACAGACTGTCATGAAGGATCAAATTGTGGTTCCGGCTCTGGCTCTGGAGCTTGTGCTTGGTCCCGGTAGGCATGAATGGCCTTCGGCTGAACAAGGTACTTGCCTGTAGATAAATCAAACAAGGAAGGAGCAGGCAAGGTAATAGTCTCAACATAATTCTTATTAAATACCAGTCTATAGTTAAGCTCCTTTTTCCTGTTCTTAACAATGAAATCATGTGCAACCATACTCTTGTAGTCTAGAAAAATAGTAGGCAACGATTTTTCTTCTTTCTCATAATGCCTAATAGGTATGTTAAAATATGCAGCAAGGCGCGAGGCGAAGATGCCTCCCAAGATGGGTCCCTTAGTACGGTTAAGATTTAACCGTCTTGCAACAATAGCGCCCATACTAAATGTGTCGTCACGAAACAGGGCATGGCACAAAATAACAATGTCAGGGGCACTTAGGTTGCCACGGTTTCCGCGACCGATTAAACATCTACTCGCTAATATTGCAAAGTAACGTAGGACAGGAAAATGTATGCTAGTAATTCTTGCATCGGAAACCTTCCTAGTTTCCCCTACAGCAATTTCATCAACAAAACCCTCCACATCACTACAATGTGGTTCCTCTATGCTGCCCGGAAAGGGCAACTTGCAAACAGCACAAAAATCATAAAGTGACATTTCCATATACTCATCATATAAATAAAAATCCACCGAAGGTGGTGATCTCCTAGCATGGAAATGAAATTTTTGCACAAAGGTATTAGTGAGTAAGAGATACTGTTCGCGTTTGTCGTGGAGGAAGTCGGTGAGGCCTGCATTTTCAGCCAAGTCGTAAAAATCATCATGAATTCCGGCTGCTCTCATGAACTCATCCCAAGGCCATTCACACGGCCGAACCTCCGCGGTGCGAGTCAGATTATATTTGGGCCTCTCTTCTTCTTCACTTTGTTTTTCCTTCGAGCTTCGGCTCAATGAGCCCCTCAAAAATCTCTTCATCATTTCTAAAAATTTCTGAAATTTTTAGTAACTTCAAAATAAAAGTGAACCAAAATCAATAAGATTGATAACAACTACTCGCATAAGTGCCTAGAGACTATATCATGCATTAAAACTACTTGGAACCATATAAATTTGACACGCAAGCTCAAGAACATGGTCACCTAAGCAGCAAGGATTTGCAATAAATAAAGCACTAGAACAAAAACTAATTGGATCATTGGAGGAGTCACATACCAAGGAACAATCTCCCAAAGCAGTTTTGTGAATGGGGCTTTGAGCAAGGAGATCGAAAATGGCAGCAAGATGAGCTAGAACTCGTGCTTGAGCTGGTTAGTGATTTTTTTGGGAGGAAGAAGGAGTGTGTGGGTGCAGAAATAAGTGGAGGGGGGCCACCATGGGCCCACGAGGCAGGTTGGCGTGCCCTGGACCCTCGTGGCCAGGTGCTTGCCCCCTCTGCTGTGTTCTCAGTGCCAAATATTCTTAAATATTCTAGAAAAAATCATATTTCAGTTCCAGGGCATTTGGAGAACTTTTATTTTTGGGGTATTTTTTATTGCATAGATAATTCAGAAAACAGACAGAAAATACTTTTATTGCTTTATTTATTCTAAATAAAAAAAGTAAAAAGTGGATATAGAAAGTTGTGCTTTCTAAATTCATCCATCTCATGCTCATAAAAAGGAATCCACTAACAAGGTTGATCAAGTCTTGTTAACAAACTCATTCCGAATCGCATAAAACCGGAGAATTTTCGAATAGCACTAAGTTACCTCAACGGGGATATGCACATCCCCAATAATAAGAATATCATATTTCTTTTTGATAGTAGGAAGAGGAAATTCAAAACCTCCAATAATAATCGATGGAATTTTTCCATAGAATTGATGCTGCGGACTTGAGGTTGTTTCCTCAGAAAGTGCACCGTATGCTCATTACCATTAACATGAAAAGTCACATTGCCCTTGTTGCAATCAATAACAGCCCCTGCAGTATTCAAAAAGGGTCTACCAAGAATAATAGACTTACTATCGTCCTCGGGAATATCAAGAATAACAAAGTCCGTTAAAATAGTAATGTTTGCAACCACAACAGGCACATCCTCACAAATACCGACAGGTATAGCAGTTGATTTATCGGCCATTTGCAAAGATATTTCAGTAGGTGTCAACTTATTCAATTCATGTCTACGATATAAAGAGAGAGGCATAACACTAACACCGGCTCCAAGATCACATAAAGCAGTTTTAACATAGTTTCTTTTAATGGAGCATGGTATAGTTGGTATTCCTGGGTCTCCTAGTTTCTTAGGTATTCCACCTTTAAAAGTATAATTAGCAAGCATGGTGGAAATTTTAGCTTCTGGTATCTTTCTCTTATTAGTGATAATATCTTTCATGTACTTAGCATAAGGGTTTGTTTTAAGCATATCAGTCAAACGCATACGCAAAAAGATAGGTCTAATCATTTCAGCAAAGCGTTCAAAATCCTCATCATCCTTTTTCTTGGATGGTTTAGCAAGAAAAGGCATGGGTTTCTGAACCCATGGTTCTCTTTCTTTACCGTGCTTCCTAGCAACAAAGTCTCTCTTATCATAATGTTGATTGTTTGACTGTGGGTTATCAAGATCAACAACAGGTTCAATTTCTACATCATTATCATTGCTAGGTTGAGTATCAACATGAACATCATTATTAACATTTTCACTAGGTTCATGTTCATCACCAGAATGTGTTTCAGCATCAGAAATAGAAATATCATTGGGATTCTCAGGTGTGTCAGGTTCACTAGAAGCATGCAAAGTCCTATCATTTTTATTTTTCTTCTTTTAGAAGGACTAGGTGCATCTACATTAGTTCTCTGAGAATCTTGCTCAATTCTCTTAGGGTGGCCTTCAGGATACAAATGTTCCTGAGTCATTTTACCAGTTCTAGTAGCCACTCTAACAACAAAGTCATTATCCTTATTGTTCAATTCATTGAGCAAATCATTTTGAGCTTTAAGTACTTGTTCTACTTGAGTGGTAACCATAGAAGCATGCTTACTAATATGTTTAAGTTCAGTTTTAACCATAGACATATACTCACTCAAGTGTCCAATCATATAAGTATTGTGTTGCAATTGTCTACCAAAATATGCATTGAACAAACTCATCTAGGCATTGGCTAGCAAATTTAGTAGGAGGGATTTCAGGTTTATCATATCTATAAAGAGAATTTACCTTTACTACCTGTGTCGGGTTATCAAGACCATGTATTTCTTCAACAGGCGGTAAATTCTTAACATCTTCAACTTTAATACCTTTTTCTTTCATGGATTTCTTTGCCTCTTGCATATCTTCAGGACTGAGAAATAGAACACCTCTTTTCTTCAGAGTTGGTTTAGGAATAGGCTCAGGAGCTGGCTCAGGAAGTGCCCAATTATTTTCATTTGTCAACATATTATTCAATAGAATTTCAACTTCATCTCGTGTTCTTTCCCTGAAAATAGAACCAGTGCAACTATCCAGGTGGTCCTTGGAAGCATCGGTTAGTCCATTATAAAAGTTATCAAGTATTTCATTTTTCTTAACAGGATGATCAGGCAAAGCATTAAGTAATTGGAGAAGCCTCCCCCAAGCTTGTGGGAGACTCTCTTCTTCAATTTGCACAAAATTTTATATTTCCCTTAAAGCAGCTTGTTTCTTATGAGCGGGGAAATATTTAGCAGAGAAGTAATAAATCATATCCTGGGGACTACGCATATAACCAAGATCAAGAGAATTAAACCATATCTTAGCATCACCCTTTAATGAGAACGGAAATATTTTAAGGATATAATAGTAGCGAGCTTTCTCATCATTAGTGAACAGGGTGGCTGTATCATTCAGTTTAGTAAGATGTGCCACAACAGTTTCAGATTCATAGCCATAGAAAGGATCAGATTCATAGCCGTAGTAATTATATCAGGGTCGACAGAGAATTCATAATCCTTATCAGTAACAAAGATAGGTGAAGTAGCATAAGCAGGATCATATTTCATTCTAGCATTTAAAGTTTTTTGTTTCAGTTTAGCTAGTAGTCTCTTAAGATCACTTCTATCATTGCAAGCAAGAAAGTCTCTAGCAGTTTCTTCATCCATAACATAACCCTCAGGAATAACAGGCATTTCACTTTTATAGGGAGAACCTTCATTATCACTATCCTCGTAGTCATCAGTTTCAATAATTTCATTCTCTCTAACCTTAGCAAGTTGTTCATCAAGAAATTCACCTAGTGGCACAGTATCATCAAGCACAGAAGTAGTTTCATCACAAGTATCATGCATAGCAGAAGTGACATCATCAATAACATGCGACCTTTCAGAATCAATAGCACGTGTAGGTGTCACAAATTTACTCATAACAGAAGGTGAATCAAGTGCAGAGCTAGATGGCAGTTCCTTACCTCCCCTCATAGTTGAGGGATAGATCTTGGTTTTCCATCTTTCAAGTTCTTCATAGTGATGAACAGATATAAATCCCAAGTGACTCAAATAATAGAGCTATGCTCCCCGGCAACGGCGCCAGAAAATAGTCTTGATAACCCACAAGTATAGGGGATCGCAACAATTTTCGAGGGTAGAGTAAACCCAAATTTATTGTTTCGACACAAGGGGAGCCAAAGAATATTCTCAAATATTAGCAGTTGAGTTGTCAATTCAGCCACACCTGGATAACTTAATATCTGCAGCAAAGTATTTAGTAGCAAAGTAGTATGATAGTAATGGTAACGGTAGCAATAGTAAATTTTTTGGGTTTTGTAGTAATTGTAACAGTAGCAACGGTAAAGTAACTAAGCAAGTACCAATATAGGAAAAACTCGTAGGCAATGGATCAGTGATGGATAATTATGCCGGATGTGGTTCATCATGTAACAGTTACAACATAGGGTGACACAGAACTAGCTCCAATTCATCAATGTAATGTAGGCATGTATTCCGAATATAGTCATACGTGCTTATGGAAAAGAACTTGCATGACATCTTTTGTCCTACCCTCCCGTGGCAGCGGGGTCCTATTGCAAACTAAGGGATATTAAGGCCTCCTTTTAATAGAGTACCGGACCAAAGCATTAACACTTGGTGAATACATGAACTCCTCAAACTACGGTCATCACCGGTAAGTATCCCTATTATTGTCACTTCGGGGTTAACGGATCATAACACATAATAGGTGACTATAGACTTGCAAGATAGGATCAAGAACTCACATATATTCATGAAAACATAATAGGTTCAGATCTGAAATCATGGCACTCGGGCCCTAGTGACAAGCATTAAGCATAGCAAAGTCATAGCAACATCAATCTCAGAACATAGTGGATACTAGGGATCAAACCCTAACAAAACTAACTCGATTACATGATAGATCTCATCCAACCCATCACCGTCCATAAAGCCTACGATGGAATTACTCACGCACGACGGTGAGCATCATAAAATTGGTGATGGAGGAAGGTTGATGATGATGATGGTGATGGATTCCCCTCTCCGGAGCCCCGAATGGACTCCAGATCAGCCCTCCCAAGAGAGTTTAGGGCTTGGCGGCGGCTCCGTATCGTAAAACGCGATGAATCCTTCTCTCTTATTTTTTTCTCCCCGAACACGAATATATGGAGTTGGAGTTGAGGTCGGTGGAGCACCAGGGGGCCCACGAGGCAAGGAGGCGCGCCTAGGGGGGTAAGGCGCGCCCCCACCCTCGTGGACAGGGTGTGGGCCCCCTGGCCTTGATTCTTTCACCAGTATTTTTTATATATTCCAAGATAAATCTCCGTGAAGTTTCAGGTAATTCTGAGAACTTTTGTTTTTGCACATAAATAACACCATGGAAATTCTGCTGAAAACAGCATCAGTCCCGGTTAGTTCCATTCAAATCATGCAAGTTAGAGTCGAAAACAAGGGCAAAAGTGTTTGGAAAAGTAGATATGATGGAGACGTATCCACAAACCACTGTGGAGCAGCTGCTGGCGACGCTAGAGGGAGGCGCAGCCAGGGAGATTTGCCCCTACCCGCCATCCATGTAGCCTAGCTGGACAGAGCATCCTCGAGGACCAGGCCAGATGGGACCAGTGGCGACGACTCGCTGGAGGAACCCTAGTGCTGCAGGCAGGGGATCGATGTAGAGGGTAAGGAGAGAGGAGACGCAAGCGGGCAGGGCAGTGAACACTTGCGTGTTTGTTTTTTACTTGAGGGTGAGGTGTGACGCGGGCGTCAGCAGTTGCATTTTGAGTGTAATATAGGCAGACAACAGAGTCATTTCACTATTCCCCTTCCCTTCAATTTTTAGTGAGGTTCTACCCGAAACACCCCCCTCCAAAGTGAAATTAGTTCAGCCCAAGCCCTGAAAAGGCGGAATAGAACTGGCCCTTAACCTGCAATTCAATTGTGCGTGCAATGATGAATCACTCCTGTCTGCTATAGTGTACATTTAGGCATCATCATACATGACATAATCTAATACATGTGCGTTCCATTGTAGAATCTGGAATATGCAATGTTTATGTTAGTTCATACGTTGCACATGATGTTTAAATGCCCCTTAAATCTGGTCAGTCAAGTGATGGTCTTTAAGCCTCCTTCTTTGCTTCTTTTCGTGATATGTAAGATTTGCTCACACATCTGTTCAATTGCTTGTTTGCATCAGCCAGCCATACTAGGACTGTTTGCTTTGATTACTTGCTGTTCTTGACCTAACACTCTAACAGAGCTTGTCAACGATTTGAACACTAAGGTCTGCTGTAGTGGGTCCTTTTCTAACTCATAGGTGACATATAAAGGTTTGGCTGTACACTAAAGTAGGCTCTCCAAGAGTACCTGGAGATCCAGTTCGAAGGTATGCCTAGTTTTTACATAGTGCAGACATAGTAAATGCTCATTTCATTGTGTGCAAGTGCAAGAGATGCAGCATGTTTCATTATGTGGTGTTGTTTTGTTATAATCTCATCCTTTTGTGTTCACAGACTGGAAAGTATGCATATTTATCTTCCAAGGAGACGAGTAACTAGTTTGTGTCACCTTGCAGAGGGGGTGCAATGAAGATAAGAATGAGGGTTTCCAAGTACAAGATGTTAGGAAGGAGCCTTGCAAGAGAAGTAGGAGCTGCGCTGAGCCTCTTCAACCTGTTAAGGTAAGTCACTGTTCAATTCCTTGTTTGTTTCAGGCATAGTTAATTTGCTCTTTTCAATTGCTTTATTTGTCCTCAGTTAATGAGATGCCCAAAGAATGATGCCTGATGTTGGGTACTTGTATAACTATTAGTTGACATAATTAAAGGCCTTACCATTTAATTACTCTACCGAAGTGTGCCTGAAGCTTTGAAGTCTATTAACCAACTATTATTGCATGAGGCTCACAATCTAGTTTATACTAGGCTAATGATTGCATAGCTTTGCTTGTTGTAGTATGTTTGTATGAAACCCTCTGCTGTTCATTATGCTCCCTAAGACATTAATTGTGCTAGAGAATGACCAACTACTTGCTTACTTCTATGCAACATGTTGTCTAAATTTGTAACTTGTCTGTGTTTTGGATTGGGCCCCAACATCATGCTCCTCTGGTGAGCTAAGAGAGATTTCTGTATGCAGGCTGCACAGACTACCTTTTTTATAATTCTTAAAATATCACCTTCTTATGCTTCATGACGTGTAACATTATTGTTAGTCCTGTTTTGCCACGTACAAAATAGTATGTCTTGCTCGCTTCACTGTTTTAACTATATTTTTACCCTAGTCATGTGTACTTACAGAAAAATTTCAGGATGAAGTGACATCGACACAAAGATCTGCGAGCAGTGCGGCATGGCCGTTACCGAATGATTATGAATTGGAATTGGAATGTGCTGATGTTCTCGAGCATCAACTAGAGGTGGCAAGACAATGTGTACATGATTCTCAACGTACAATCAACAAGTTGAGACTGGACATGCAGGTATTAGATGCAGGAGTCAAACTAATGAAACAAGACACAGAGGTAACAACGAAGGAATTGGAGATTTTGCAGACTGAAATTTGTGCTATCTAAATCCTGCCAATCCTATTTTCTGAAGAGATTATAGTTCGAATGGTAAGTTATGTTGATGCGCGTCCATGATGTATGAGTTGTATATGCCCAGTGTATGTAATTTCCTGTTTGTGTATACTTTATTATCACTGGTGCCGAACCATAATGCCCAGTGGGTATAATCGGCTGTAATTTCTTTATTGTATAGTGTAGGATTATTCTATGTTTCTATGCCTTAGTCTCATTATTGTATAGTGTATGTTTTTTAGAGGTGATAGTATAGAGTAGGATAATTCTTTGAATATGCTATATCGTTCAAATGGGGGCCAACTAGCCCAAACGTTGTAGTGACCATGGCCCTCCACAGGCCGTACGATCCATGGGCCATCTACGGGACGGACGATCCATGGCCTTCTATGGCCGTCGGATCCGTGGGCCTTCTATGGGCTGTCGGATCCATGGGCCTTCTATCGGTTGTCGGATCCATGGGCCTTCTATGGGCCGTCAAATACATGGGCCTTCTATGGGCCGTCGGATCAATGGGCCTTGTACGTCCCGTAGGATCTATGGGCCTTCTACGGGCCGTCTGATCTATGGGCCTTGTACAGGCCGTATAAGGGGCTGTAAACGGGCTAGAGTGGAAATCGTACGTTCTATGGGCTGACCATAACGGGCCGTTAATAGGCCGTATTTGATGATGCTATGAAAATGGCCCAACAGATTAACGGGCCACAAACGGGCCGACTGTATCCACAGGCTGAATTTGGTCCACAAGCAGAAATGGCCAGTAACGGGCCGTAAGTAACCGAATGCTGGAAATGAGCCCAAGAATAAATGGGCCCTGAGAAGGCCGAAAGGTAACACAGGCTGGAAACGACCCAATGGAATAATGGGCCGCTAATGGGTATAAAGTGATACACTGTTCATTACGGGCCGGTTTCACCACGGGCCGTTAATGGGCCAAGAGTTACAAAGGAACTCATATGGGCTGCAATACGTCATGGGCCATACATGGGCCGGAATTTACAATGGGCTGGAATCATATTGGACGGCCCAGGTGACGCTACTGGGCCTAATTCCGGTAGGCCGTAACGGGACGTGAGTTAGCGGGCTGTAAATGGGCTATATGTGAACATGCCGTTAACAGGCTTTCCGTGGGCCGGCCCACCACCTTTTAACCAAGTCAAATGGGCCGACCTTTTCACAGGAATGGGCCTCTCACTAGTAGAAAACATGGCTTTGGTGCGGGCAGGGCAAGCCCATTAGTCCCGGTTAAAAGACCGACGAGCTGGGAAAGAAATTGCCCAGCTCGGAGAACAAGCGAACCAATCGTGCCCCCCGCTCAATGTGTCTAGCGACATCGTCGCTAATGCTCCGGGGATGGTGCCCGGTTATAGCAATCCTGGAGATTACCTGCCCGACGATGTACATTATGATTTGTTGGAGGTGAAAGAACACAGATACGAGTACGGGAAGCCTCTCGTCAAAGATGAAAAATCTCTAACAACGATGATGAGAAGATTTCATAATTGGTACATGAAAACCTGCAGAGAGTCTGGGGGGACGAATACTTTGTATCTGAGAATTAAAGAGGAGCACGACCTCGTCTCCGGTGATCTGTTGCCTGTTCCATTTGAGGAGTTCTTCGCGTTTTTCAATCAGAAGGCCCTCGATAAATTAACGGTCACTTGCTACTGTCTGTAAGTACTACTTTTGTCATTAAGTCTCTATATATAGCTCAGCTCTTTCATTGCATGTATTTATAATTATCCTCACTATATTATGCAGATTGAAGATCGTCGAGTGCAGAAAAGCAGAAATGTATGATATTGGGTTCATTAACACCAATCTCATAGATCATTTTCAGATTAACCAGGACGCCGCCGAGGCCGAGGCCAACTTACTCAAATCATTAGTAATAAATCAAAACAAAGATTTAATACTCTTTCCTTACAACTCCAGGTGAGTGTTACTGTCGTGTGAATAGTTTCCCTTATTACTCGAGCGAGGTTATAGTAATGTAATTGATGAGTTATGCATGTGTGCGCAGCTTCCACTATATTCTCCTGGAGATTAAGCTTGAGCGGGGATTAGTAACCGTCTTAGACTCGAGACGAAAAGATCCCGAGACCTATGCGGACATGACTAAAATTCTCAACAAGTAAGTTCAATCGATCATTATCGCACCATATCGGCAACTTTTTGTTCATTTCCTGATATCTCAAGTAATAATTATTTTCTTTGTCTTGCAGGGTTTGGAAACAGTTCACCGCACAAGCTCCGGGACTGCCGAAGGAGCTGCGATATACATACCCGAAAGTAAGTACTACTAGCTAGCTAGTTGCGCGCATCTCTCGTTGATTCTAGCTAGTTTCATCAATGCCATTTATAATGCTTCATTATCAGTTTGATTGACCTCTATTTCTCGTAAAGTGCTTGTGGCAGGAACAAGGGAATGATTACTGTGGATACTACGTGTGCGAGTTCATCTACAACACGACTTGCAAAGATAAGCAGGGCTACTCTAAAAGATAATATGAAGTGCGTAAGCAATAATATTCACAATTTCATTTTATTATACCATCATTTCTGTTGAGTTTCATTCATATATATGTATTAACCCCCTTCTTCAAATTAGACGTGGGAGATGCGGAATGAACTCCTACCACAAGATCGCATTAAAGCAATTCAAGAGGAATTGGCGGGATTCTTTCTTGACCACGTCATCAATAAAGCCGGAGAATGCCATGTGGAAGTTGACTTCAAATGCTAGGGGATTGTATAGATCTTACATATTGTATATGTATGTAGCTAGTAGTTGGATAGATAATAGGAAAACTTGTTGTTCGAGCAATCTCTCAGAGAAGGAGAGGTCGATCACTTCTCTCGGTATGCATGACGAACTTCTGTACTTAATGGTTTCCATCATTTTCTTACTAGCTAGCGTGTCGAGGGCCTCTCTATACGTATAGTACGTAGCGTCGACCAAGCACGGAGATAAGAGAGGACACTTTTCTCTATATTAATTAATTAGCTAACTAACACAATATATGAAACATCTTAATTAACCATACAAAACCCCCAAATCCACCCCCCTTTCAGAAAAAAAAACAAAAACCCCAGCCACTGAAATGCTGACAAGTAGATGCCTATTGGTCCCGGTTGGTGCCACCAACCGGGACCAAAGGCCCTCCTGCCTGGGCTCCCCGCACCGGCCACGTGGACGGCCTTTAGTCCCGGTTCGTGTAAGAACCGGGACTAAAGGGTTAGGGCATTAGTAACGACCCTTTAGTCCCGGTTCCAGAACCGGGACTAAAGGCCCTTATGAACCCGGACTGAAGTCCCTTTATCTACTAGTGTCTGTTGGGCCGTGCCACGTGTCGACGTATAATAGGCGCATTGGGTCCAATGAGTGGATGACATCTGTCCCAACGGTGAGCCGACACGTGTTTCCTCCAGCCAATGATGATTTTACACATGGAAAATCCGCATTGGTCGGGGCTGCTAACGGGTTATCGGATCCAAAATCAGACCCGATAGCTTAACGACGTTCCGTTCGCGGTGGATGCCACGTGTCGGTCAGCCTTGACGAAAGCACTTCTGTGACGCGCGATTTATCATCATGGAAGTGGACACTTCTGTGATGATAATTTTGGTAATGTCATGGAACACTTCTACGACAGCACAGGTATGACTATCTTGATTCTGTCATAAAATCGTCATGGATGTACATGCATGACAAAAAACACGACCTACTGTGACAAACACATATCATCATGGAAATGTATTTTTTTGTAGTGCTCACTTGCTTGGTTATGGGCGGCAAGCCTATATATATTCATGGGCCTGTGTGGACGTCCATCATTTCGACCAACAACGAGAAAGGTTACCAGGGTGGATATACTCTTCTTCTTTGGTTTGAGTTACCGTATAGTAGGTCAACCCATTCCAAGCCTAACTAAGTTTGAGCTCATGCTACGCGTCGTGAACCCTCGCTCGGTGTGGGGATTTTACGGTTCCAAAGCATGGTACCACATCAAATTTGCGCATTGGGTATTCAAACACCACACACACCACTTCCATATACGTACTTGGGCCACATGCACATAGTGGGTTTGTCTTCATACAATACTCCCTCGCGAGGTTATCAGCGACAAGCTAGCCCATTTTGCGGGGCCGTGTGGACGTCCATCACTTTGGCCAACACCGAGCGGGGGGTGGTTGTGCGACCAAGTTGAATTCTGCTTGGTCCGTGTTACAGTACGTCTTGGTGAGATTCCCTCCCCCCGACGTGTGTGTGTGTGTGGGGGGCTACTTCGCTCTACCTGCAACCTCCGTGTGGTCGGGGAATTCCGGTTAATTTGCGAGGCACACATGCCACATCAAAAGTTATGAATGGTAGTTAAATATGACACACCACGCCATTTTCATACATATAGTAGGGCCACCCGCATGTGGTTCGTATGTGGTCTGACCCTTCTCGTGCCACAAGCACACATTTGTGGGTCGGCACACAGTCCACCTTTGCCGGGAAGCGAAAGGGGAAGTTTGACCATATATATATATATATATATATATATATATATATATATATATATATATATATATATATATATATATATATATATATATATATATATATATATATGATGGACTCCTATAGGTTTTGTGTTACGGTAGGGTGAGATTTCAGACCTAGCTATTTGGGGGCATGCATTCGTAGCTAGGACTCCCTTATCGCAGACACGAAGTGGGGTTCGTAGGGGGGTGGCTGACTAGCAATACTGTGCTTTTGTGCGACTGGTGCCACATCAAAGTTGGCCATGGGGTATTCGAACATCAAACCACCATTTTCATACATATATTTGGTCCACATGCAAGTGCGTTCGTGTTCTGACCCTCTCCCGCATTATTCTTTTTGCCAAATTTATAAACAACACACGAGTTGGATGTAGAAACCATCAGTGAGTAGGTACACAACTGTAACAGCCTAGCTTTTGGCCCTTTTCTTTTTTGGTTTATTGGTTTTTTCTCTGTTTTTCTTTTTGGAGTGGTTCTGTGGCCTTGCAACCTGGGAGATCATCATCATTTCTTCTCCCAAGTGACTCATCATCCTCAAATCTTTCCCAAGATCATGCCATTTCCATTCTAGCCAAACCCTAAAATTCTTTTCTAAGGAATATTACTTTTTCTATTGAAGGAATAATTCTTTTGCCCTAGGTTGTGAATCAACCTATATCTCTATCATCCACAAAATTCCCAAATAATTCTCATAAATTGTTTGGGTCATATATTCATCAAATATGCCCAAAATTTTCCTTGGCCAGTTCAAAAATAATTCCCCAATATTCCTTTTTCTATTCTGTCGTAAATGGCATTTTATGAAGGAAGTGCCATTTATCTCATCTTGTTTGCTCCGAAACTTTTTGTGCATGATTTATCATCCAAATAATTGCCTCATGTAAAAAATTCAACTTTATTTGCCTAGCCAATCTTCCTCAGTGATTTTTCAAAGTTTCTATCAAACAGAAGACATTGTGTAGGAAGTACTAGCTAGGGGTATCCAAATGAGTTGAAAATTTTTCACACTACTTCATGTGCTCATATTATCCCACTCCTCCAATTTGCAACTCCATCCAATCATCTATGTGAGCACAAGATCAAATCTTTGATTCTGCCAATATTTTCAGGTTGTGAAGCAAGTATATTTTATATTGCTTCATTTTGTCTGACAATTTTCCAGGACCTTGTCCTATCCATAAAACCTAGCTCCACCAATTGTGTGATCAATTCATCAAACCAATTATTATCTAGAACTTCCCCAGTTTTTTGGACAAAGAGGATGTTTGTGAAGCAAGTACCATTTTGGCTTGTCCAATTGGTATGAAATTTTTATAGAATCTTTATATGTCCAAATCATCAAGCCTTACCAAATTTTAGCCCAAGTTGCTTCTCTATGTGAGTGCATCATCCAATTCCCTTTTCTGGACCAAATATGCACTTACACAGCAACTACATTAATCCTTGGTCCATTTCTCCTCAAACTCCCCAGGATTGTAGTCTCCCCTTAGTTAATTAGCCCAGACAACACCATTTGACCCAATCAGTTCTCTGTTGAGCACAGTGGCTTGATAAAGGTTGATATAACAAACTTTAATCGAAGACTAACTCAGCTACAGATCTTCTTCTGTCGATCCATCACCTCCCTCAGGCTCAGTGATGCAGGGACTAATCACTAGACATGTCCATGCAACCTCTCTTGTCCTCTCCATGCCCGTGCCTGTGGTGACTACCACCCTGTCATGACTTTTCTCGCGCTCTGGCGGCATCCGGCGCGACTGGACTCGTCGGGCAGCTCTGCCTCGACGGTTTTCTCGCGTCCGAGTGTGCCGACCTGACTCCCCCTTCCTCTCGCGTTGCTCTCGTGTCCCTGCCCCCTCTCGAAGCATCCTCGCCGGAGCTAACCGACGCACAGCCATGGGCGCACTGTGCCCCGCGTGGCCGGTCCTCCTCCGCCCTGTGAGCCTGCCCTCTGCCCCCTCCCGTCGCCTTTTGGCGAGCAAGCTCGTTCGTCCACGCGTATTCGGGCATGCCTGATCCGTGGCCACGCGTCTGCGGTCACCCCCTCTTCGCTCGGCTATATATAGCCACTCCGAGCCCTTCTCGAGCTCACCAGCCTCCTCACAAACCTCCCAACACCCTCCCCAGCCTCTTCTTCAAGCCGGAGAAGCTCTCCCTGTCGCCCACTGCCACCATGGCCGCCGCGGCCTCCCTCCTAAATTAGCTCGAGTCTGAGCCTCCCTCTCCCTCTTTCCACCTCCAGTAGATAGCCCGGAGCATCCCAAACCTCCCCACATCTTCTCCTTCTCCTCGGGTGGCCTGGAGCGCCAAGTCCGTCATCGCCCGAAGCCGCCGTCTGCCGCGGGTGATGCTCTGCTCGCCTCCGACCTCCCCGGCGACCGCGCCACCCATAGGCGGGTCCACCTCCGTCCCCTGAGCACGCTGGTAGGTCGGGCGTCGCCGCTGGTGGCCGGAGCTGTGAGCATGGCCGCCGGTGCCGGCCCTGCTCTCTGGCCACGCGGGCGAGCGGGAGGATGAAGAAGAAGGCCCTACCCGGCGGGCCCCATTGTGTGCGGGACCCCATCGTCAGCCACCCGAGCTTTGACCCCGTCCGGCCCACGTGGATAAGTGGTGGGCCCCGCCTGTAAGTCTCTCGCGTTGACCCGAGCTGCTGACGTGGATAAGTGAAAGCGTATTCTTCTAATATGTTTTCATCCATCGAAAGTGCATTTTCTTTCTTGTTCAGCCCCGAATACGTTTTCAGTTCCGTGAAAGCGTATTTCTCTGATTGCGCTTTCCGTTTTTCTGTCCAGGCCCTCTTGGAAAATATTTTCTTTACAGATGGGTCCTTGGCAGACAAACTATCACAACTTTTTGCTCACTACTCCAAATGAGGTGATTCCAAAGCCCATTTCTTCGTCTCGTCAAGCCCATTCTGTTGGTATCATTTCGCCATGTGTTAACATTCTGAAAATGACCATTTTGCCCTTGCACTAAATCAGCCCCCTCCGAGAGAGAATGTTTTTCGGCAATTCTTTCCGCAAGCTTCTCGCACTTCTTCCCGGTGAATCCCTCCACCCCAGGCAAGCCACACACTCCATTTGCATGATTGCAATGCAGTGACATGGTTTAAATCATTTGAACTTATCTAAAATATTGCTTTCTCTACATGTGATCTTGTTCATGGCATTTCTCGGAGTATTGTTGTGATCTTGCTATTGCCATGATACTACTTGGAGTTTTAGGATTATTATTTTGCAGCTCATGAGGATGTCATGTTGCCTTTGGATTATTAGTGGCTAGAATTATTTTCATCATGATGATAGTTGGTATTATGTTTTGCAGTATGAGTTCGGAGATGATGCTTGCATGTGGATCTTAGCTGGATAGCTTGTTCTTGCATATTGGAGTAGTAGTATTACCGTTCTTGGATTCATCATGATAGTAGTATGTTACCCTCGGAGTATTTGGTTTTGATGATAGTATGCTTTGGATTTGTTCTGGATATCGCTATGACTTGGATTACATGTTGATAGATGGTATCGGAGTATCAGTATTCACTCTTACACTTTGGGCATAAATTCAGTCATTTAGTTGGTCAGGTGCCACCGAACCGGGCTTTTCCAGTGCAACCACATTTGCCTTTTATGGGAAAGGCCCTAATGCAATCTATTGACATGTCTCTCGCCGGTGCCTCCAACGAGGGAAGGTTATGGGCGCACGCTACCCTGATCAGGTAGGCGGACATAAGCCTTGTGTGCCCGTAGATGGATAGGGCCCTTTTCATCCCCATTTGGGACCGTTTTTGTTTTGCCACGACGGTGGCCGTTGATGCCTTTGGTAGGCACGGGGCCACCCAGGACTAAACCCAAAGGGGGTGTTGGTCGGAGTGGCCGAGAGAGTATCATGGCAGTAGATCGGTTTTGTCGGAACACCGTTGGTCCACCTGAATGGGAGTGCGAGGCCATGGGTTCCGTGGTGTGGGTACAGTGCGCTACCTCTGCAGAGTGTGTGTGTTTAATCTATCAATAGCCACGTCCTCAGTCATGGGCACAAGTTCGTACTAGGTCACACCATTCGATCAACACTCACATGATGGAATGACTTATAGGTGATTTATATGTTGATGTATTATGAGCTGTAACAGTTTGGCAGTGTAAGTGCATCTAGTGCCACCCCTAGTTGGTTTTGGAGTATTGAAGACAAACTTGGTTGAGGGACTAACGTGTTTGTGAGAATTGCAGGATAACACAGGTAGTAGTCCCTTATTGATTCGGTTTACCTACCAGAGATGACCCCTAAAAATGTGTGAAGACATTGAAGACAATGGTGGTTCGTGAAGACATTCACGATGAAGATTATGACATGTGAAGACATTCACTTGAAGACTATGGAGTGCAAAGACATAGTCATTTCATAGTTTCCTTTTCTTCTTTGTTGAGTCATAGGAACCACCATACTATTAAGTGGGGTCCAAGTAAAAAAAGTCAGAGTGACTGATGTGATGCTCAACCAAATCCTATGTCTTCGAGCGTAGACAATGACAACAAATCTTATCCAGAGCTGGATGAGTCAGCTTTGCTTGTAGCCCAAGTAAAGCTGCCACGTGTGTTTGAAATCCAATCGTTGGACACGTGTCGGTTCCTTAGTGGCCCAGGGTAATTTTGGAAAATCAGGCCGGGTTGCCTCCTGGGTATAAATAGCCCACCCCCTACACCATAAATTGGTGGTTTCTCAGAGTTAGGGCACGACTTTTGTCGTTTGAGAGCAACCCACCTTCGAAGCATTTGAGAGAGAGATCCTTGTGAGGACAAAGCCTAAAACACCCAAAGCCAAAGAGTGTTAGGCATCACTGAAGTCTTTCTGTCCACGTGATCTGAAGACTTGTTACACTTGAGGACTGTGAATCCTCCAGCCGGTTAGGCGTCGCGTTCTGAGCATCCAAGAATCATTGTGGATCGCCGGTGAACGAAGTCTATGACGGTTTGTAAGTCTACCTTGAAGACTTACCAGAGTGATTAGGCGAGGACTGGGTGTCCTTAGCTCAAGGGGAATAAGGTGAAGACACGGTCTACTAAGTCGAATCTCAACCTCCCTAACCAGACGTACAGTTGGCACAACAACTGGAACTGGTCTGCCAAATCATTGTCTGCACCAAGCAACTGGTTCTATCTCTCACTTCCCTTTACTTTACAGTTTGTCTTCATGAAGTCATTGCCTGCTTGTCTGATCTGATTGACTTCACCGAGTGAAGACTATTTACTGTTTGGCTTCATACTGTCTTCCATCCTGATCCATACTACCTAGCTATTGATAGTCTTCGTGCTTTCACTACATTGCTTACCTGACTATGGCTTGTCTAGTGTATTCTATCTTCTCCTGCATATCATAGGTTCATTTCTACTGTTTGTCTTCAAAGACCTCGTGTTTTGAAGACTTCCATAAAAACTGCCTATTCACCCCCTAGTCGATAACTAGCACTTTCAATTGGTATCAGAGCAAGGTGCTCCCTTGTTCTGTGTGATTCGGTTTAACCACTTGTTGTTTTAGCTATGTCGACCGCAGGGATAATCAAAGTCTCCGCTACGTGCCCAGACTGCAAGAATAAGATGCGCATGCATCTTGAAGCCATTGATGTCGACCTCTGGTATGTCGTCAAGAATGGCATTCCCAAGGTCGGTGAAGGTGTCACCGCTGCTGATGTCAAGAGGTTCATTCAACTGGATTCGATTGCCAAGAACATTATCTATGGTCATCTGACCAAAGGACAGTACGGCCATGTGAGTGCACTGGAAACTGCGAAGCTAGTCTGGGACTGGCTCTCCAAGGTCAATGAAGGCATCTCAACTCAGAGAGATTCAAGGATTGATGTTCTTCGCAACCTCTTCAACCGCTTCAAGAGAAACGACAATGAGAATGTCCAACTCACATTTGATCGCCTCACTGATATCACAAATGAGCTTCACGCTCTTGGCGCTACTGAGATCACCAAGCACGAAATCGTCAAGAAGCTCCTGAGATCACTTGACAGCTCATTCGACACCCTGGCCCTGATGATTCAAGAACGTCCTGACTTCAAAGATCTCGATCCGTCTGACATAGTTGAGAGGCTCAACACACACGAGTTCCAGTTATCTAAGAAGAGAGACATCTATGGCCCCAACTAAGGCCGAACCCGGGCTTTGAAGGCAAAGTTGTGTCCTCATATGAAGAAGAATCTGACTGTAGTTCTTGGGATCCTGAAGACATTGGAAAGGAGCTAGCTATGCTCGTGAAGAAGTTCCAGAAGTTCACCAAGAAGAAAGGTTTCAAAAAGTCTTCAAGATCCAGCTCAAGAAATGATGAAGCTTCCACTCGTGACCACAAGAAGAGAACATGCCACAAATGCAAGAAACGTGGTCACTACATCTCTGAGTGTGCTCAATGGGACAATGAGACCAAGAAGAAGAAGAATTACAAGGAATATGATTCTGATGACAAGAAGAAGAAGAAGAAATCCTCAAAGTCTTCTTCAAAGTCTTTATCAAAGTCTTCATCTCACAAGAAGAGCTCATCCAACAAGGCTCGTGCGTTTGTTGGCAAGGAGATGGATTTAGATGAGGAGTCTGCTTCTGACAAGGCGGAAGTGGAGTCCAAGGTAGAGTCCAACTCAGGCGTGGCAAGCCTGGCTCTAGCTTCAGCTTATGTCTCCAAGTCCATCTTCAACACTGAAGACAATGGCCTTGTCACCAACGTTGATGCTGATGATAAGGATGACTCTGCTCCTACCTACTGCTTCATGGCACGTGGTGCCAAGGTAAACTCACGCGATGCTTACTTTCAAACATCCAGTGAAGATGACTCTAAATGTGAATCTAAACCTAGCTACAAAACACTTGCAAAAATTGCAACTGAACAACAAACTGCTATGGAACATATTCAAAAGTTGCTAGACAAAAGCGATGACCTGTTGTACGCGGAAATGACTCGAACTCAGTCCTTAATTGAAGACATTAAATATCTTCACGTTAAGTACGAGGAACTTGAAAGTCATCATGAAACACTCTCAGCTACTCATGAGAAGCTTTCGTATGATTATCTTCAAAGGAAGCAAGACCTGAGAGCGACTCATGAAGGTCTTCGAAAGGAGAACGAGTCACTCCGCACGCAACAGATCAGTTCCGCTCAGGAAGGTTTTGAGCCACCATGTCTAAAATGTCTTGAGCGTGATAATGTTGTCTTTGTTGCTGAATGTTCTACTGCTGCTACTGTTGCAATATCTTCAACTGTTGATGTGGTAACTAACCCCTCTACTAAGGATACCACTACTATTGCTGATGAGAATGCCAGGTTGAAGACATTGCTTGAAACAGGGATGTACAAAAGCCTCAAAGGGCATCAGACACTATGTGATGTCCTCAAGAAACAGATTCTGAACCGAAACCCTAGGAAAGAGGGTGTTGGGTTCGAGAGCAAAATGAATGTTGATGGTTCATATTGGAAGCCTGAGCATTACCCCAAAACCACATGGGTTGCTGCAAAGGGACCTTCAGTGGATCCATCTACCTTATCTAGCTTCACTTGTGCTAACCCGATTATCATTGATGAATCCTTTGATGCAAACTATAAACTGTTTAAGAATCAGAACAGTGAATTGGTTGCGAGGTATATTGGTACTAACTGCAGGAATGGACCACCTTTCAAGAAGATCTGGGTGCCCAAAAGTTGTCTTGAGAAGCTTCCTGTGAATGTCATCATGATACCACCTGGTGAGAAGACAAACCCCAGACCAAAGGCTTCATATGGTCCAAAGGCTTCATATGGTCCAAAGGCTTCATACAGACAGAGGACTCACCAGAGTCACCCTAACGCCAATGTTTTGCAGGGAAACCTTACTCAAACTTATGAATATGAGCGTGTTTCATCAAACTGCTATGTTCATAACACCAAGAACTTTTCTGTTTATTCATATGAGTATTATTCACCATTGATACGTCTCCACCGTATCTATAATTTTTGATTGTTCCATGCTGTTATATTATCAATCTAGGATGTTTTATATTCATTATATAGTAATTTTATATCATTTTTTGGTACTAACCTATTGACATAGTGCCAACTTCCAGTTGCTGTTTTCTGCATGTTTTTTACATCGCAGGAAATCAATATCAGACGGAGTCCAAATGCAACCAAACTTCAGGGAGATTTTTTTGGACCAGAAGGAACATAATGGGCCCTGGCTGCACCTAGGGGGGGTGCTCCGAGGAGAGCACAACTCACCAGGGCGCGCCAGGAGGCCCAAGTGCGCCCTGGTAGGTTGTGCCCACCTCAGTGAAGGAAATATGCCCTAGAGGCAATAATAAAGTTGTTATTTATATTTCCTTATATCATGATAAATGTTTATTATTCATGCTAGAATTGTATTAACTGGAAACTTGATACATGTGTGAATACATAGACAAATCAAAGTATCCCTAGTATGCCTCTACTAGACTAGCTCGTTAATCAAATATGGTTAAGTTTTCTAACCATAGACATGTGTTCTCATTTGATGAACGGGATCACATCATTAGGAGAATGATGTGATGGAAAAGACCCATCCGTTAGCTTAACATAATGATCGTTAAGTTTTATTGCTATTGCTTTCTTCATGACTTATACATGTTCCTATGACTATGAGATTATGCAACTCCCAAATACCGGAGGAACACCTTGTGTTCTATCAAATGTCACTACGTAACTGGGTGATTATAAAGATGATCTACAGGTGTCTCCGAAGGTGTTTGTTGGGTTGGCATAGATCAAGATTAGGATTTGTCACTCCGTCTATCAGAGAGGTATCTCTGGTCCCTCTCGGTAATGCACATCACTATAAGCCTTGCAAGAAATGTGACTAATGAGTTAGTTGCGGGATGATGCATTATGAAACGAGTAAAGAGACTTGCCGGTAACGATATTGAACTAGGTATGATGATACCGACTCGAATCTCGGGCAAGTAACATACCGATGAGAAAGGGAACAACATATGTTGTTTTGCAGTTTGACGGATAAAGATCTTTGTAGAATATGTTGGAGCCAATATGAGCATCCAGGTTCCGCTATTGGTTATTGACCGGAGATGTGTCTCAGTCATGTCTACATAGTTCTCGAACCCGTAGGGTCCGGACGCTTAACGTTCGATGATGATTTGTATTATGAGTTTATGTGATTTGATGACCTAAGGTTGTTCGGAGTCCCGGATGAGATCACGGACATGACGAGGAGTCTCGAAATGGTCGAGACATAAAGATTGATATATTGGAAGGTTATATTCGGACAACGAAATGGTTCCGAAGTGTATCAGGTATTTTTCGGAGTACCGGGAGATTACCGGAAGCCCCGGGGGGTTAATGGGCCTTCATGGGCCCTAGTGGAAGAGAGGAGGCATCAGCCAGGTGGAGGCGCACGCCCCCCTAGCCCAAACCGAATTGAACTAGGGTTGGGGGGCGGCCCCCCTTTCCTTCTCTCCTCCTCCTCTTTCGCCTCTTCTCGTTGTAGGGGTAGGAATGGGGGGGGCGAATCCTACTTGGAGTAGGACTCCCCCCCTTGGGCGCGCCACCCCTAGGCCGGCCTCCTCCTCCCTCCCCCCGTTATATATGTGGGAGGGGCACCCCAAAGACACATCAAAATTTCTCTTAGCCGTGTGCGGTGCCGCCCTCCATAGTTTAACACCTCGGTCATATCGTCGTAGTGCTTAGGCGAAGCCCTGCGTCGGTAACTTCATCATCACCGTCGCCATGCCGTCGTGCTGACAGAACTCTCCCTCGGCCTCAGCTGGATCAAGAGTACGAGGTACGTCATCGAGGTGAACATGTGCTGAACACGGAGGTGCCGTACGTTCGGTGCTTGGATCGGTCAGATCGTGAAGACGTTCGACTACTTCATCCGCGTTACTAAACGCTTCGCTTTCGGTCTACGAGGGTACGTGGACACACTCTCCCCTCTCGTTGCTATGCATCTCCTAGATAGGTCTTGCGTGAGTGTAGGAATTTTTTTGAAATTGCACGTTCCCCAACAGTGGCATCCGAGCCAGGTCTCTGCGTAGATGTTATATGCACGAGTAGAACACAAAGAGTTGTGGCAAAAATAGTCATCCTGCTAATCCTGCTAACCAGCATGTCATACTTTGATTCAGCGATATTGTTGGATGAAGCGGCCCATACCGACATTACATGACCGCGTTCATGAGACTGGTTCTACCGCCGTGCTTCGCACACATGTAGCTAGTGGGTGTCTGTTTCTCCAACTTTAGTTGAATCGAGTGTGACTACGCCCGGTCCTTGTTGAAGGTTAAAACAACACAGTTGATGAACAATCGTTGTGGTTTTGATGCGTAGGTAAGAACGGTTCTTGCTAAGGCCGTAGCAGCCACGTAAAACTTGCAACAACAAAGTAGAGGGCGTCTAACTTGTTTTTGTAGGGTATGATGTGATGTGATATGGTCAAGACATGATGATATATAAATTTTTGTATGAGATGATCATGTTTTGTAAAAGTTATCGGCAACTAGCTGGAGCCTTATGGTTGTCGCTTTACAATCGCCATGTAATTGCTTTACTTTATCACTAAGCGGTAGCGATAGTCGTAGAAGCAATAGTTGGCGAGACGACAATGATGCTACGATGGAGATCATGGTGTCAAGCCGGTGACGATGGTGATCATGACGGTGCTTTGGAGATGGAGATCAAAGGCTCAAGATGATGATGGCCATATCATATCACTTATTTAGATTGCATGTGATGTTTATCCTTTATGCATCTTATTTTGCTTAGTACGGCGGTAGCATTATAAGATGACCTCTCACTAAATTTCAAGGTACAAGTGTTCTCCCTGAGTATGCACCGTTGCTACAGTTCATCGTGCCGAGACACCCAGTGATGATCGGGTGTGATAAGCTCTACGTTCACATACAACGGGTGCAAGTCAGTTTTGCACATGCAGAATACTCGAGTTAAACTTGACGAGCCTAGCATATGCAGATATGGCCTCGAAACACTAAGACCGAAAGGTCGAGCGTGAATCATATAGTAGATATGATCAACATAGTGATGTTCACCCTTGAAAACTACTCCATCTCACGTGATGATCGAACATGGTTTAGTTAATATGGATCACGTGATCATTTAGATGACTAGAGGGATGTCTATCTATGTGGGAATTTTTAAGTAATATGATTAATTGAATTTTAATTTATCATGAGCTTAGTCCTGATAGTATTTGCATACTATGTTGTAGATCAATAGCTCGCGATGTAGCTCCCCGTTTATTTTTGATATGTTCCTAGAGAAAAATAAGTTGAAAGATTATAGTAGCAATGATGCGGACTTGGTCCGTGATCTGAGGATTATCCTCATTGCTGCACAGAAGAATTATGTCCTTGATGCACCGCTAGGTGACAGACCTATTGCAGGAGCAGATGCAGACATTATGAACGTTTGACAAGCTCGGTATGATGACTACTTGATAGTTTAGTGCACCATGCTTTACGGCTTAGAACCGGGACTTCAAAAATGTTTTGAACGACATGGAGCATATGAGATGTTCCAAGAGTTGAAATTGGTATTTCAGACTCATGCCCGTGTTAATAGGTATGAGACCTCTGACAAGTACTTTGCCTACAAGATGGAGGAGAATAGCTCAACTAGTGAGCATGTACCCAGAATGTCTGGGTACTACAATCGCTTGAATCAAGTGGGAGTTAATCTTCCTGATAAGATAGTGATTGACAAGGTTCTCTAATCACTATCACCAAGTTACTAGAACTTCGTGATGAACTATAATATGCAAGGGATAATGGAAACGATTCCCAAGCTCTTCGCGATGCTAAAATTGGCGAAGGTAGAAATCAAGAAAAAGCATCAAGTGTTGATGGTTGAAAAGACCACTAGTTTCAAGTAAAAGGGCAAGGGAAAGAAAGGGAACTTCAAGAACAATGGCAAGCAAGTTGCCACTCCCGTGAAGCTCAAAGCTAAACCTAAGCCTGAAACTGAGTGCTTCTACTGCAAAGGAAATAGTCACTAGAAGTGGAACTGCCCTAGATACTTGGCGGATAAGAAGGATGGCAAAGTGAACGAAGGTATATTTGATATACATGTTATTGATGTGTACTTTACTAGTGTTTATAGCAACCCCTCGGTATTTGATACTAGTTCAGTTGTAGAGAGTAGTAACTCGAAACAGGAGTTGCAAAATAAACAGAGACTAGTTAAGGATGAGGTGACGATGTGTGTTAGAAATGATTCCTAGGTTGATAAGATCACCAACGCACACTCCTTTTACCTTCGGGATTAGTGTTGAACATAGAATAAATGTTATTTGGTGTTTGCGTTGAGCATGAATATGATTGGATCCTGTTCATTGCAGTACGGTTATTCATTTAAGTCGGAGAATAATTGTTATTCTGTTTACATGAATAAAAACCTTCTATGGTCATACACTTAATATAAATGGTTTATTGAATCTCGATCGTAGTGATACACATATTCATAATATTGATGCCAAAAGATGCAAAGTTGATAATGATAGTGCAACATACTTGTGGCACTACCGTTTAGGTCCTATTGGTGTAAAGCGCATGAAGAAACTCCATGCGGATGGACTTTTGGAATCACTTGATCATGAATCACTTGATGCTTGCGAACCATGCCTCATGGGAAAGATGACTAAGACTCCGTTCTCTGAACAATGGAGCGAGCAACTGACTTATTGGAAATAATACATACCGATGTATGCAGTCCGATGAGTGTTGAGGCTCGCGGCAAGTATCGTTATTTTCCGACCTTCACAGATGATTTGAGCAGATATGGATATATCTACTTAATGAAACAAGTCTGAAACATTTGAAAAGTTCAAAGAATTTCAGAGTGAAGTGGAGAATCATCATAACAAGAAAATAAAGTTTCTACGTCATGATCGCAGAGGCGAATATTTGAGTTACGAGTTTGGCCTTCATTTAAAACAATGTGAAATAGTTTCACAGCTCACGCCACCTGGAACACCATAGCGTAATGGTGTGTCCGAACATCATAACCGTACTTTATGAGATATGGTGCGATCTATTATGTCTCTTACCGGATTACCACTATCGTTTTGGGGTTATGCATTAGAGACAGCTGCATTCATGTTAAATAGGGCACCATCTAAATCCGTTGAGACGACACCGTATGAACTGTGGTTTGGCAAGAAACCTAAGTTGTCGTTTCTTAAAGTTTGGGGTTGTGATGCTTATATGAAAAAGTTTCAACCTGATAAGCTCGAACCCAAATCGGAGAAGTGCGTCTTCATAGGATACCCAAAAGAAATTGTTGGGTACACCTTCTATCACAGATCCGAAGGCAAGATCTTTGTTGCTAAGAATGGATCCTTTCTAGAGAAGGAGTTTCTCTCGAAAGAAGTGAGTGGGAGGAAAGTAGATGTTGATGAGGTAATTATACCTTCTCCCGAATTGGAAAGTAGTTCATCACAAAAATCAGTTCCAGTGATGCCTACACCAATTAGTGAGGAATCAAATGATGATGATCATGAAACTTCAGATCAAGTTACTACCGAACCTTGACTTGCCTGATGATCGGCAAGCCAAAGAGAATAAATGGATCTTCAAGAGGAAGATGAACGTTGATGGTAGTATTACTATCTACAAAGCTCGAATTGTCGAAAAAGGTTTTCGACAAGTTCAAGGTGTTGAATACGGTGAGATTTTCTCACTCGTATCGATGCTTAAGTCTGCCCAAATCATGTTAGCAATTGCCGCATTTTATGAAATTTGGCAAATGGATGTCAAAATTGCATTCCTTAATGGATTTATTAAAGAAGAGTTGTATATGATGCAACCAGAAAGTTTTTTCGATCCTAAAGGTGCTAACAAAGTGTGCAAGTTCCAGCGATCCATCTATGGACTGGTGCAAGCATCTCGGAGTTGGAATATACACTTTGATGAGTTGATCAAAGCATATAGTTTTATATAGACTTGTATTTACAAGAAAGTGAATGGGAGCACTACAGCCTTTTCTGATAAGTATATGTGAATGACATATTGTTGATCGGAAATAATGTAGAATTTTCTGGAAAGCATAAAGGAGCGTTTAAAAAGAGTTTTTCAAAGAAAGCCCTCGGTGAAGCTTCTTACATATTGAGCATCAAGATCTATAGAGATAGATCAAGACGCTTGATAAGATTTTTCAATGAGTACATACCTTGACAAGATTTTGAAGTAGTTCAAAACGGGAAAGTCAAAGAAGGAGTTCTTGCCTGTATTGGAAGGTGTGAAGTTGAGTAAGACTCAAAGCCCGACTACGGCAGAAGATAGAGAGAGAATGAAAGTCATTCCCTATGCCTCAGCCATAGGTTCTATAAAGTATGTCATGCTGTGTACCAGACCTATTGTATACCCTGCCCTGAATTTGGCAAGGGAGTACAATAGTGATCTAGGAGTCGATCACTGTACATTGGTCAAAATTATCCTTAGAGGACTAAGGAAATATTTCTCGGTTATGGAGGTGAAAAAGAATTCGTCGTAAAGAGTTACATCGATGCAAGCTTTGACATCGATCTGGATGACTCTGAGTCTCGATCTAGATACATATTGAAAGTGGGAGCATTTAGCTAGAGTAGCTCCGTGCAGAGCATTGTAGACATAGAAATCTGCAAAGTACATACGGATCTGAATGTGGCAGACCCATTGACTAAACCTCTCTCGCAAGCAAGACATGATCACACCTTAGTACTCTTTTGGTATTAATCACATGGCGATGTGAACTAGATTATTGACTCTAGTAAACCCTTTGGGTATTGGTCACATGGTGATGTGAACTATAGAGTGTTAAATCACATGACAATGTGAACTATTGGTGTTAAATCACATGGAGATGTGAACTAGATTATTGACTCTAGTGCAAGTGGGAGACTGAAGGAAATATGCCCTAGAGGCAATAATAAAGTTGTTATTTATATTCCCTTATATCATGATAAATGTTTATTATTCATGCTAGAATTGTATTAACTGGAAACTTGATACATATGTGAATACATAGACAAAACAAAGTGTCCCTAGTATGCCTCTACTAGACTAGCTCGTTAATCAAAGATGGTTAAGTTTCCTGACCATACACATGTGTTGTCATTTGATGAACGGGGTCACATTATTAGGAGAATGATGTGATGGACAAGACCCATCCATTAGCTTAGCATAATGATCGTTAAGTTTTATTGCTATTGCTTTCTTCATGACTTATACATGTTCCTCTCACTATGAGATTATGCAACTCCCGAGTACCGGAGGAACACCTTGTGTACTATCAAACGTCACAACGTAACTGGGTGGTTATAAAGATGCTCTATAGGTGTCTCCGAAGGTGTTTGTTGGGCTGGCATAGATGAAGATTAGGATTTGTCACTCCGTGTATCGGAGAGGTATGTCTGGGCCCTCTCGGTAATGCACATCACTATAAGCCTTGCAAGCAATGTGACTAATGAGTTAGTTGCGGGATGATACATTACGGAATGAGTAAAGAGACTTGCCGGTAACGATATTGAACTACGTATGATGATACCAACAATGGAATCTCAGGAAAGTAACATACCGATGACAAAGGGAAAAACTTATGTTGTTATGCGGTTTGACCGATAAAGATCTTTGTAGAATATGTAGGAGCCAATATGAGCATCCAGGTTTCGCTATTGGTTATTGACCGGAGATGTGTCTCGGTCATGTCTACATAGTTCTCGAACCCGTAGGGTCCGCACGCTTAACGTTCAATGACGATTTGTATTATGAGATTATGTGATTTGATGACCTAAGGTTGTTCGGAGTCCTGGATGAAATCACGAACATGACAAGGAGTCTTGAAATGGTCAAGACATAAAGATTGATATATTGGAAGGTTATATTCGGACACCAGAATGGTTCTGAAGTGTATCAGGTATTTTCCAGAGTACCGGGAGGTTACCGGAACCCCCCGGGGGGTTAATGGGCCTTCATGGGCCCTAGTGGAAGAAATGAGGCAGCAACCAGGTGGAGGCGCGCGCCCCTAGCCCAAACCGAATTGGACTAGGGTTGGGGGGTGGCCCCCCTTTCCTTCTCTCCTCCTCCTCTTTCCCCCCTTCTCCTTGTTGGGATAGGAAAGGGGGGGGGCGAATCCTACTTGGAGTAGGACTCCCTCCTTGGGCGTGCCACCCCTAGGCTGGCCTCCTCCCCCTCCCCCCTCTATATACGTGGGTGGGGGGCACCCCAAAGACACATCAAAGTTTCTCTTAGCCGTGTGCGGTGCCCCCCTCCACAGTTTAACACCTCGGTCATATCGTTGTAGTGCTTAGGCAAAGCCCTACGCCAGTAACTTCATCATCACCGTCGCCACGCCGTCGTGCTGACAGAACTCTCACTCAGCCTCAACTGGATCAAGAGTACGAGGGACTTCATCGAGCTGAACGTGTGCTGAAAACGGAGGTGCCGTACATTCGGTGCTTGGAGACGTTCGACTAGTTCATCCGCGTTACTAAACGCTTCCGCTTTCGGTCTACGAGGGTACGTGGACAGACTCTTCCCTCTCATTGCTATGCATATCCTAGATAGATCTTGCGTGAGCGTATGATTTTTTTTGAAATTGCACGTTCCCCAACAGTCGGGTGCCCCCCGAACCGCCTCTGTGCTCTATAAATACCCCAATATTCCAGAAACCCTAGGGGAGTCGACGAAATATTGATCCAGTCGCCGCAGAGTCCAGAACCACCAGATCCAATCTAGACATCATCTCGGATGGGGTTCACCACCTCCATTGGCCCCTCTCTGATGATGCGAGAGTAGTTCTTTGTAGACCTTTGGGTCTGTAGTTAGTAGCTAGATGGCTTCTTCTCTCTCGCTGAATTCTCAATACAATGGTCTCTTGGAGATCCATATGATGTAACTCTTTTGCGGTGTGTTTGTTGGGATCGATGAACTTTGAGTTTATGATATAATCTATCATTTTATATCCATGAAAGTATTTGAGTTTCTTTGATCTCTTTTATGCATGATCTCTTATAGCCTCGTATTTCTTCTCCGATATTTGGGTTTTGTTTGCCATCTTGATCTATTTATCTTGCAATGGGAAGAGGTGCTTTGTAGTGGGTTCGATCTTACGGTGCTAGATCGCAGTGACAGAAAGGGAAATGACACGTATGTATCGTTGCTACTAAGGATAAAACGATGGGGTCTATCTCTACATAGATAGATCTTGTCTATATCATGTCATCGTTCTAATTGCATTACTCCGTTTTTCCATGAACTTAATACACTAGATGCATGCTGGATAGCGGTCGATGTGTGGAGTAATAGTAGTAGATGCAGGCAGGAGTCGGTCTACTAATCTTGGACGTGATGCCTATATAATGATCATTGCCTGGATATCATCATGATTATATGAAGATTTGTCAATTGCCCAACAGTAATTGTTTTCCCACCGTTTGCTATTTTCTCGAGAGAAGCCACTAGTGAAATCTACGGCCCCGGGTCTCTTTCTCATATATTTGCCTTTGCAATTTACTTTTCCTTTGCATTTATTTTCAGATCTATTAAACCAACAATACAAAAATACCTTGCTATGTTTTATTTTATTTGCGATCTATTTATTCAATCTATTACAACTTTATCCCGTCACTATGCAATTTCTGGCACCGTTACCCGATAGGGATTGACAACCCCTTTAACACGTCGTGTTCCGAGGTGTTGTTATTTGTGTGCAGGGGCTGTTTACATTGTGTTGCTTGGTTCTCCTACTGGTTCGATAACCTTGGTCTCATCACTGAGGGAGATACCTACCGTCGATGTGCTGCATCATCCCTTCCTCTTTGGGGAAATACCGATGTAGCTTTCAAGCGCATCAAAAGGAATTTTTGGCGCCGTTGCTGGGGAGGATCTTCAACGTATACCAGGTTCCTAATCATAATCTCATCTCCTTGCAATTTACATTATTTGCCATTTGCCTCTCGTTTTACTCTCCCCCACTTCACAAAAATTTGCCGTTTTATTTGCCCCTCTTTTTCCGTTCGCCGTTTTCTTGCCGGATCTGTTTTTGAGTGCAATCTTGTTGTGTAGTCATCATGACTCAAGAGAACACCAAGTTGTGTGATTTCTCAAATACCAACAACAATGATTTTATTGGCACTCCGATTGCTCCTCCCGCCACTAGTGCGTAGTCTTGTGGTATTAATACTGCTTTGTTGAATCTTGTTATGAAAGATCAGTTTTTCGATACTCCTAATGAGGATGCCGCGTCCCATCTTAATACCTTAGTGGAATTATGCGATATGCAAAATAAAAAGATGTGGACAATGATGTGGTGAAGAAGAAATTATTTCTGTTTTCTTTGCGTGATTCTTCAAAAATTTGGTTTTCCTCTTTGCCTCGCAATAGTATCGATTCTTGGAATAAGTGCAAAGATGCTTTTATCACTAAGTATTTTCCTCCCGCAAAAATTATTTCCCTTAGAACCCAGATCATGAATTTCAAGCAATTTGAACATGAGCATGTTGCACAATCTTGGGAAAGGATGAAAATGATGCTAATGAATTTCCCAACTCATGGGTTAAATCTTTGGATGATCATACAAATTTTTTATGCGGGGTTGAATTTTGTTTCTCGTAATCTTTTAGATTCCGCCGCGGGTGGTACTTTTATGGAAATTACTTTTGGTGAAGCCACCAAATTTCTTGATAATATCATGGCAAATTACTCGCAATGGCATACCGAAAGAGCTCCTACTAGTAAAAAAGTTAATTCTGTTGAAGAAATTTCTTCTTTGAGTGAAAAAGTTGATGCTCTTATGAGATTGGTTGCTAGTAAAAATGCTCCTATTGATTTCAATGATATGCCTTCGTCTACTTTGATTGAGCAAAATAGTGATGCCATTGATGTGAATTTTATCTCTCGAAATAATTTTAATAACAATGCTTATAGAGGTAATTTTAGTCCTAGGCCTTTTCCTAGTAATTCCTCTAATAATTATGGTAATTCCTATGGAAATCAATCTTATACTAATAATAGGAACACCTCTGATCTTGAGAATAATATTAAAGAATTTATCAACAGACAAAAAGTTTTCAACACTTCCATAGAAGAAAAGTTGAATAAGATTGATTATTTGTCTAGAAGTGTTGATAGAATTGCTCATCATGTGGAAAATCTCAAGATGAAAATTTTTGTGCCTAAAGTTGAGGAATCAATTAAAGCTCTTTATGTTTCTATGGATGCAAGTAAGAAAAGAACCGCTATGCTTAGAACTAGAAGAGAATTTTTATAAAAAGTGTTTTCTAGTGATTGCTTGCATAAAAGTGATGAAGATCTTAAAGTGATTGGTGTTTCTTCTATTGATTCCTTGTTTAGTAAATTTAAGATTGATGAAAAAGGGACTGGAGAAGAGTCAACTTTAGGTAGAAGGCGTCCCAATATTTCGGAGAGTGAAAATCTTGTTGAAAATTCTGATAAAAGCGGGTTTGGAGAGGTCAAGACTTTAACTAGTGATGTGCCACTATTTTGGATTACAAAGACTTTAATTATCATATTTTCTCTTTGATTGATTGTATTTCTTTTTTGCAATCCATGATAAATTCACCCCATGCTTATGAACAAAATAAAGCTTTTACTAATTAAACATATTGTTATATAGTCAAAAAAATTAAACATATTGTTGATGCTATGATGAAAGCTTTTGAAGAAAAAATGGAATTAGAAGTTTCAATTCCTAGAAAATTATATGATGAGTGGGAACCTACTATCAAAGTCAAGATAAAAAATTATGAGTGTTTTGCTTTGTGTGACTTGGGTGCTAGTGTTTCTACAATTCCTAAATCTTTATGTGATGTGCTTGGTCTTACCGATCTTGAAGAATGCTCTTTGAATTTGCACTTGGCGGATTCTACTATTAAAAAGTATATGGGAATAATTAATGATGTTCTTATTCTTGCAAATAGAAATTATGTGCCCATAGATAATGATTGCAATCCATCTTATCCAATTATTCTTGGTAGACCGTTTTTACGCACTATTGGTGTCGTGATTGATATGAGAGAAGGCAATATCAAGTTCCAATTTCCTTTGAGGAAGGGTATGGAACACTTTCCTAGAAAAAGAATTAGGCCTCCTTACGAATCAATCATGAGGGCATCTTATGGATCTTGAATCAAAATGACAATACTTAGATCCTTGCTTTATGCCTAGCTAAGGGCGTAAAACTATAACGCTTGTTGGGAGGCAACCCAATGAATAAAATTTATTTTTTATTTTTGCTTTCTGTTCTTGAGTGTTAGCACAATTATGCTACTGTTATGATTGTGGTTTTTATGTTTTAATTAATGTTTTTGCCAAGTAAAGCCTTTAGGATTACTTTGGGTGATAGTTGTTTGATCTTGCTGAAAAACAGAAACTTTGCACTCACGAAAACATTTCTAATTTTAATCAGAGAGTGCTTTTAAGTTGATTCTTTTTAGATAAGATTAATATACAAATTGCCCAGGTCGTCATAATTTTTTCAGAATTTTTGGAGTTACAGAAGTGTTCGAAATAGTCAGATTACTACAGACTGTTCTGTTTTGACAGATTCTGTTTTTTGCGTTGTGTGCTTGTTTTGATGGCTCTATGGTTTTCTTTGATGAGTTTTTGCCATAGGAAAGATGGAATACAATAGATATAATGCAAGAATAAAATATGAATTGGTTTGATACAGTACTTATAGTAGTGGTTTGCTTTCTTACACTAATGGATCTCACGAAGGTTTTTTTGAGTTTTGTGTGATTGAAGTTTTCAAGTTTTGGGTTATCTTACGATGGATGAAGGAATGTTAGAAGAGCCTAAGATTGGGGATGCCCCGGCATCCCAATCTATTATCCAAAAATGAGCAACCAACTAAGCTTGGGGATGCCCCCGAATGGCATCCCCTCTTTCTTCTAATGACCATCGGTATTTTACTCGAAGCTATATTTTTATTCGTCACACGATATGTGTTTTGCTTGGAGCGTCTTGTATGATATGAGTCTTTGCTTTTTTACTTTATGTTTTAAGTCTTGATTCCTTGCTGAACACACCTATTTGAGAGAGCCAAAATTATGCCATGACCTGTTAAAATTGCTCTCTATGCTTCACTTAAATTTTTATGAGCTATGGACTTGCTCTAGTGCTTCACTTATATCTTTTTGAGCACGGTGTGCTTAGTTATTTTGAAGAAATGCTCTCTTGCTTCACTGAGATTTATTTGAGAGTTAGTAAAATTTTCATGAAAGTTCTCTCTTGCTTCACTTAAAATATTTTGAGAGAAAGAAGAAATTATGCTCATGATCTTCACTTATGAAAAGCAACACATAAAAATTAGTCCCAAAGTGATAGATATCCAAGAAGGATATAATAAAAACTTTCATGAAGATCATTGGACAAAATAAACTTGATTCCTTGCAATAGTTTTGAGATATGATGATGTGATATGTGAGTTATGTTGATGAGTTATTATGCTTTAGTAAGAATATTGGTGTTAAGGTTTGTGATTCCCTATGCAAGCACGAAAGTCAATAGTCATGCAATGAAATTATATCCTACTTGTGGTGCATTATTCGGTGTTACTTATGCTTAATGCTTGCTTTACGAGATTATTCGTTTCTTGGTTGGTCGCTTCTGAATCTTTTGCTAGCCTTCATTTTGCACTAAGTATGACCACTACTTGTGCATCCAAAATCCTTTAAACCAGTTTTGCCACATGAGTCCACTATATCTACCTATATGCGGTATTCTTTTGCCGTTCTAAGAAAATTTGCATGTGCCATCTCTAATTTTCAAAATAAACTTCTCTTTTGTGTGTTTGTTTCACTCGCGGAATAGTGAGGGGTGGCTAATATTTTCCATGCTAGATGTGTTATTCTCACGATGAGTGATTATTCACTTGTCATTGCATGAGAGTAAGGCAAAGGTTTTAGGGATGCCCAGACCTGAAATGAAAATATGAATTTACTTTATGCTGTCAAAGAATAAATTCCTTGCAAAGTGTTGGTATGGAGGGCAACCGTGGATACGATTAGCCATGGAAAGTGAAAGTATGGTGGAAAAAGGACTAAACTTTATTTTCTGCTTGGGAACCGCCTATGATATATCTAGCATGGAAAGTGTTGGAAGCTCTAAGTCATTTTCGTTGGTGGGATGGATACACCTCCCAAAATGTTTTTACCTCTATGTTTTTCTCTTTGAGCTCTGGCACCTCTACAAATCCCTACTTCCCTCTATGAAGGGCCTTTCTTTTACTTTATGCAATTTTTATTTTTGAAATTGAGTCTCCATCTTCTCTAATATAAAGCACCAACTAGGAGGCACTATGATCATGTGTAAGTATTGGGTGTAGCTAATATTCGAGTGTGTTTTATGAATGGATCAATGTTTGAGCATGATGGGCTAGGGATAACTTATTTTACCATTGATATTTTGATAGACATGGTTGCTTGTTGATATGCTTGAGTATCTAAATTATTATGTCAAAACTAGACTATTGCTTTGAATCATATAAAAGTCCAAATGTCCATGCTATGAAGAAAAGAATATGATATAACATGATAGGCAGCATTCCACATCAAAAATTCTGTTTTTATCAATTACCTACTCGAGGACGAGTAGGAGTTAAGCTTGAGGATGCTGATACGTCTCCAACGTATCTATAATTTTTGATTGTTCCATGCTGTTATATTATCAATCTTGGATGTTTTATAATCATTATATACTCATTTTATATCATTTTTGGTACTAATCTATTGACATAGTGCCAGGTGCCAGTTGCTATTTTCTGCATGCTTTTTACATCGCAGGAAATCAATATCAGACGAAGTTCAAATGCAACGGAACTTCACGGAGATGTTTTTGGACCATAAGGAACATAATGGGCCCTGGCTGCGCCTGGAGGGGTGCTCCGAGGAGAGCACAACCCACCAGGGCGTGCCAGGAGGCCCAGGCGCGCCCTGGTGGGTTGTGCCCACCTCGGGTGCCCCCCGGACCGCCTCTTTGCTCTATAAATACCCCAATATTCCAGAAACCCTAGGGGAGTCGACGAAATATTGATCCAGTCGCCGCAGAGTCCAGAAGCACCAGATCCAATCTAGACACCATCTCGGATGGGGTTCACCACCTCCATTGGTGCCTCTTCGATGATGCGTGAGTAGTTCTTTGTAGACCTTCGGGTCCGTAGTTAGTAGCTAGATGACTTCCTCTCTCTCGCTGAATTCTCAATACAATGGTCTCTTGAAGATCCATATGATGTAACTCTTTTGCTGTGTGTTTATTGGGATCGATGAACTTTGAGTTTATGATTAGATCTATCTTTTTATATCCATGAAAGTATTTGAGTTTCTTTGATCTCTTTTATGCATGATCTCTTATAGCCTCGTATTTCTTCTCCGATATTTGGGTTTTGTTTGGCCAACTTGATCTATTTATCTTGCAATGGGAAGAGGTGCTTTGTAGTGGGTTCGATCTTACGATGCTTGATCGTAGTGACAGAAAGGGAATCGACACATATGTATCATTGCTACTAATGATAAAACGATGGGGTCTATCTCTACATAGATAGATCTTGTCTACATCATGTCATCGTTCTTATTGCATTACTCCGTTTTTTCATGAACTTAATACACTAGATGCATGCTGGATAGCGGTCGATGTGTGGAGTAATAGTAGTAGATGCAGGCAGGAGTCGGTCTACTAATCTTGGATGTGATGCCTATATAATGAACATTGCCTGGATATCGTCATGATTATTTGAAGTTTTGTCAATTTCCCAACAGTAATGTTTTCCCACCGTTTGCTATTTTTCGAGAGAAGCCACTAGTGAAATCTACGACCCCCAAGTCTCTTTCTCATATATTTTCCTTTGTGATCTACTTTTCCTTTGCATTTATTTTCGGATCTATCAAACCAAAAATACAAAAATACCTTTCTGCGTTTTACTTTATTTGCGATCTATTTATTCAATCTATTACAACTTTATCCCGTCACTACACAATTTCTAGCACCGTTACCCGAAAGGGATTGACAACCCCTTTAACACGTCGGGTTGCGAGATGTTGTTATTTGTGTGCAGGGGTTGTTTACGTTGTGTTGCTTGGTTCTCCTACTAGTTCGATAACCTTGGTCTCATCACTGAGGTACCTACTATCGCTATGCTGCATCATCCCTTCCTCTTTGGGGAATTACCGACGTAGATTTCAAGCGCATCAACCACCCGCAAAGCTATTTGGTAGGGCTCCAAAGCCAAAGTTCTCAGATGCTGCACTTAGACTCATTGCTTCTAAGCCACCCCTGAAGATGTGGGTGGTTAAGAAAAATTAACTCTCTTTTGCAAGAAAAGGTCTCCAGCTAGAAATCAAAGGCTTCTGATGCTTTTGCTGGGGACCTAAAACATCTTGTGGGACGCAAGATAAAATGCCAAAATGGTCTTACTATGTATTTCGTCCCAGGATTTCTTGACAACCATCCTATCTACCCTAACCAGGTTCTGAACTTTGATAATATGCTTGTTCAACAAATGTTTATGCATCACATTTCCCTTGGTGAAGCCAATCCCCCAAACTACACTGTAGGGTACATCACCGAAGGCTTCTGAGTGGATTATGGACAGTGGATGCACTAACCACATGACTGGTGATCAAAGTCTTCTCATGGATTCAACCCTACGCCTGTCTGACAAAAGTCACGTGACATTTGCTGACACTGGTGAAAGCAAGGTATTGGGCCTAGGTAGAGTTGCAATCTCAAAGGACCAACACATGGATAAAGTGATGCTTGTTCAATCCCTTGGTTTCAACTTAATGTCTGTCTCAATGCTCTGTGTAACGACCCGACCTAAGCCTAGCACAAGATCGTGTAGTTCGTATGCTGAAGCTTTTCTAATGTCAAGTATCATTTCCTTAGACCATGAGATTGTGCAACTCCCGGATACCGTAGGAATGCTTTGGGTGTGCCAAACGTCACAACGTAACTGGGTGGCTATAAAGGTGCACTACGGGTATCTCCGAAAGTGTCTATTGGGTTGGCACGAATCGAGACTGGGATTTGTCACTCCGTGTGACGGAGAGGTATCTCTGGGCCCACTCGGTAGGACATCATCATAATGTGCACAATGTGACCAAAGAGTTGATCACGGGATGATGTGTTACGGGAACGAGTAAAGAGACTTGCCGGTAACGAGATTGAACAAGGTATCGGGATACCGACGATCGAATCTCGGGCAAGTACTATACCGGTAGACAAAGGGAATTGTATACGGGATTGATTGAATCCTTGACATCGTGGTTCATCTGATGAGATCATCGTGGAACATGTGGGAGCCAACATGGGTATCCAGATCCCGCTGTTGGTTATTGGCCGGAGAGTTGTCTCGGTCATGTCTGCATGGTTCCCGAACCCGTAGGGTCTACACACTTAAGGTTCAATGATGCTAGGGTTATAGGGAATAGATGTACGTGGTTACCGAATGTTGTTCGGAGTCCTGGATGAGATCCCGGACGTCACGAGGAGTTCCGGAATGGTCCGGAGGTAGAGATTTATATATATGGGAAGTCATCATACAGTCACCGGAATAATTCCGGGGGTTACCGGTATTGTACCGGGACCACCGAAGGGGCTCCGGGGGTCCACCGGGAGGGTCCACCTGCCCCGGAGGGCCCTATGGGCTGTATGTGGAGAGGGACCAGCCCCTTAGTGGGCTGGGCGCCTCCCCCCCTAGCCCCCCCCCCACAGAGGGCGGTACTACCGCAGGTGAGCGCGGTACTACCGCTGCTACCAGCGGTACTACCGCCCCACTCACGGTACTACCGCAGGTGAGCGCGGTCCTACCGCTGCTACCAGCGGTACTACCACCCCACTCACGGTACTGCCGCGCAAGGAACCCAAGCGGTACTACCACGCAGAAGGGTGGTACTACCGCAGGTGAGGGCGAAAACCCTAAAAGGGGGGCGGCCCCCTTGCCTTGGGGGCAAGGAAACCCCCCTTGGCCGCCACCCCCTCCTCAGATGGGATCTGAGGGGGCCGGCCCCCCTCTCCCTTGCCCCTATATATGTGGAGGGTGGGAGGGCAGCTGCACGCCAAGTTCTGGCGCAGCCCTCCCCCTCTCCCAAGTCCTCCTCCTCTCCCGTGGTGCCTGGCGAAACCCTGCAGCATTGCCACGCTCCTCTTTCATCACCACGCCGTCGTGCTGCTGCTGGACGGAGTCTTCCCCAACCTCTCCCTCTCTCCTTGCTGGATCAAGGCGTGGGAGACGTCACCGGGCTGCACGTGTGTTGAACGCGGAGGCGCCGTTGTTCGGCGCTTAGATCGGAATCAACCGCGATCTAAATCGCTACGAGTACGACTCCTTCATCTGCGTTCTTGTAACGCTTCCGCGTAGCGATCTACAAGGGTATGTAGATGCACTCTCCTTCCCCTCGTTGCTACATTACTCGATAGATGATCTTGGTGATGCGTAGAATTTTTTTGATTTCTGCTACGTTCCCCAACAGTGGCATCATGAGCTAGGTCTATGCGTAGTATCTTGCACGAGTAGAACACAAAATAGTTGTGGGCATCGATTTGTCAATCTTCTTACCGCTACTAGTCTTATCTTGATTCGGCGGCATTGGGGGATGAAGCGGCCCGGACCGACCTTACACGTACGCTTACGTGAGACAGGTTCCACCGACTGACATGCACTAGTTGCATAAGGTGGCTAGCGGGCGTCTGTCCCTCCCACTTTAGTCTGATCGGATTCGATGAACAGGGTCCTTATGAAGGGTAAATAGAAATTGGCAATTCATGTTGTGGTTTTGGCGTAGGTAAGAAAACGTTCTTGCTAGAAACCTACAGCAACCACGTAAAAACTTGCAACAACAATTAGAGGACGTCTAACTTGTTTTTTGCAGCAAGTGCTTTGTGATGTGATATGGCCAAAGGATGTGATGAATGATATATGTGATGTATGAGATGATCATGTTCTTGTAATTGGAATCACGACTTGCATGTCGATGAGTATGACAACCGGCAGGAGCCATAGGAGTTGTCTTTATTTATTTATGACCTGCGTGTGAACATAAACGTCATGTAATTACTTTACTTTATTGCTAAACCGTTAGCCATAGTAGTAGAAGTAATAGTTGACGAGACGACTTCATGAAGACACGGTGATGGAGATCATGATGATGGAGATCATGGTGTCATGCCGGTGACGATGATGATCATGGCGCCCCGAAGATGGAGATCAAAAGGAGCAAAATGATATTGGCCATATCATGTCACTATTTGATTGCATGTGATGTTTATCATGTTTTACATCTTATTTGCTTAGAACGACGGTAGCATCAATAAGATGATCCCTTCACTAAAATTTCAAGAAATGTGTTCCCCCTAACTATGCACCGTTGTGAAGGTTCGTTGTTTCGAAGCACCACGTGATGATCGGGTGTGATAGTTTCTAACGTTCGTATACAACGGGTGTTGACGAGCCTAGCATGTACAAACATGGCCTCGGAACACATGCGAAACACTTAGGTTGGCTTGACGAGCCTAGCATGTACAGACATGGCCTCGGAACACAAGAGATCGAAATGTCGAACATGAGTCATATAGTAGATGCGATCAACATGAGATGTTCACCGTTGATGACTAGTCCGTCTCACGTGATGATCGGACACGGGCTAGTCGATTCGGATCATGTATCACTTAGATGACTAGAGGGATGTCTATCTGAGTGGGAGTTCATTAAATAATTTGATTAAGATGAACTTAATTATCATGAACTTAGTCTAAGTTGTCTTTGCAAATTATGTTGTAGATCAATAGCTCGCGTTGTAGCTCCCTGTTTCAATACGTTCCTAGAGAAAGATTAAATTGAAAGCTATTGTAAGCAATGATGCGGACTAGGTCCGTTGTCTGAGGAGTGTCCTCATTGCTGCACAGAAGGCTTATGTCTTTGATGCACCGCTCGGTGTGCCAACCCCTACAGCGTCGTCTATGGATGTTGTGAACATCTGACACACACGTTCTGATGACTACTTGATAGTTTAGAGCACCATACTTTATGGCTTAGAATTGGGATTCCAATGACGTTTTGAATGCCATAGAACATATGAGATGTTCCAAGAGCTGAAATTGGGATTTCAGGCTCTTGCCCGTGTTAAGAGGTATGAGACCTCTGACAAGTTCTTTTGCCTACAAGATGGAGGAGAATAGCTCAGCTAGTGAGCATGTGCTCAGAATGTCTGGGTGCTACAATCACTTGAATCAAGTGGGAGTTATACTTCCAGATAAGATAGTGACTGATAGAGTTCTCTAAGTCACTATCACTAAGCTACTAGAACTTCGTGATGAACTATGACAAGCAAGGGATGGAGATGATCCCGGAGCTGTTCGCGGTGCTTGAGACCGCAAAAGTAGAAATCAAGAAGGAGCATCAAGTGTTGATGGTTTAACAAGACCACTGGTTTCAAGAAGGGCAAGTGCTAGAAGGGAAACTTCATGAATGGTAAACCAGTTGCCGCTCCAGTGAAGGAACCCAAGGTTGAACACAAACCCGAGACTAAGTGCTTCTATTATAAGGGGAACGATCACTGGTAGCGGAACTACCCCAAATACATGGTAGATAGGAAGGCTGGCAACTTCAACAAAGTATATATGTGTTATTGAAGTGTACCTTACTAGTACTCATGGTAGCACCTGGGTATTGGATACCGGTTCAGTTGCTATTATTGGTGACTTGAAGCAAAAGCTACGGACTGAACGGAGACTGGCTAAGGGCGAGGTGACGATGCGTGTTGGAAGTGTTTCCAAGGTTGATGTGATCACCATCGCACGCTCCCTCTACCTTCGGGATTAGTGATGAATCTAGATAAATGTTGTTTGCATCTGTGTCTGCGTTGAGCATGAACATGATTGGATCATGTTTAGTGCAATACGGTTATTCATTTAAGACAGAGAATAATGGTTATTCTGTTTACATGAGTAACACCTTCTATGGTCATGCACCCAATGTGAATGGTTTATTGAATCTCGGTCGTAGTAATACACATGTTCATAATATTGACGCCCAAAGATGTAGAGTCAGTAATGATAGTACCACTTTCTTGTGGCACTGCCGCTTAGGTCATTTTGGCGTAAAATGCATGAAAGAAACTCCATGCTGATGGATGTTTGGAGTCACTTGATTTTGAATCGCTTGACACATGCGAGCCATGCCTCATGGGCAGGATGACTAAGACCTCGTTTTCAGGTACAATGAAATGGGCAAGTGACTTGTTGGAAATCGTACATGCAGATGTGTGTGATCCAATGAGAATTAAGGCATGCGGTGGATATCGTTATTTTCTCATCTTCACTGACGATTTGAGTAGATATGGGTATATTTACTCAATGAAGCACAAGTCTGAAACCTTTGAAAAAGGTTCAGGAAATTTCAGAGTGAAGTTGAGAATCATCATAACAAGAAGATCAAGTTCCTACGATCTGATCGAGGGAGAATTTCTATGAGTACGACTCCTTCATCCGCGTTCTGAATCGCTACGAGTACGACTCCTTCATCCGCGTTCTTGTAACGCCTCCGCGTAGCGATCTACAAGGGTATGTAGATGCACTCTCCTTCCCCTCGTTGCTAGATTACTCGATAGATGATCTTGGTGATGCGTAGAAAATTTTAATTTCTGCTACGTTCCCCAACAGGTCAGTATGTTGAATGTATTGGCAAGTCACACCATAAGAGATGAATAAATGTCCTACTTCTACATGCAATATGGCTGGTGGAAGGTTCTAAGTTTAATTTGCATAAAGCTGATTTTCCCTATCAAAAGAATATCATACGGTTACTACAAAGTTCATCATACTATAGTTGTAATGGTTGCTCCATTCCATCTATGCCCAAATTAATTAAAACCCATTAGATTATTTAGGGTGATGAGATCGCTCAATTCCCACTTTCCAGATGCTTAAATTGTCCATAACCGGGGACACGGCTAATCGATTAGTTTGACACTCTGCAGAGGTTTGCACACTTTTCCCCACAAGACTCGATCACCTCCTTTGTAGTCCTCGCACTGCCTGGTGTTTGACAATCGGAAGATCGAGACATAGTCTTTCTGAAGTGCTCCCTCTTAACCCTGGGTAGACCGGTACACCTACATATATAACTACATCTGCTAGTCTACCACGGTAAGAGGTCACACAACGTACTAAGCCAGAGCCAAAATAGCTTGTGGCTGTGCAGGTAAGCTTCTAGTCATGAAAAATTGACGAATCCCTTTGAGCCTGCGTGGCAGTCCATTGGGTGATCACACAGGTACTCCGGGATCCCCTGGGCAAGTCCACTGGTTTCTCCAGGGTGCCCGGGTAAGTCCACTAGTTTCTCCAGGGCGCCCCTTACCAATCCACCCAGATGTGTGTTAATGCTGCCACCTTAAAAATGTATCCTTAATTATTATATCACTCGCAACTTCCATGATCTCACATACCAATCCCCGTCTACAAGCATGGCAAAATTTTCCTGCAACAATGGCGACAAAGGAGTAAAGGCTCAGACCTACCTCAATTCACTACTGGGTTATAATATGGCCAACTAACATATTCATGCAATCCTACATCAAAGGACTAAATGCATATTGAAAACATAGGTATTAAAGGGCATGATCAAGATGTAACTTGCCTTGTACTGTTGATGAAGCTTCTTCGCACTCGAAAACGTGATAGCTCTACTCAGTGCACTCTGGTCAATCTATCGTAGGCAAACAATAACACACATAAACACTCAAGCAAGGATCCAAAAGAAAACAAAGAAAAGACTTAGAAAAAACTCTGGAAACATCAAATAAAACTTTTTGTACAGAACATACTTTTAACTTTAATAAGATTATGGGTTCCTAGCATTAATAGAAAGTACTGGTGATAAGCTTCGATTTGCAAAAAGAATCGCCTAAAATGGAATTACGAAACTCAAGATATGATCAAAACTAGTTCAAATTTGAATATGATCTAATTCAAATTTTAAAATTCGAAAATAATTTTTTTTATTAGGTTCACGTGACAGAGGGGATTTTTTTGAATCAGTAGAAAAAAGAATCACTGGATTTGGAGTTGTAGAATTAAAGATATGAAAAAGACAAATTGGAACAAATCTGAAAAAGAAAGAAACAAAAACAGAATTACGAAAAGTTAGGGTTCGGCCACTAGGACACATGGCGCGATCTGGTTGGGTGGGTAGGTGCTTGCTACGAAACATGGAGAGGGCGGCCGAAACCTAGGGTTTTCGGAATTGACGGTTTTGTTGATAAACCGGCGGCTCGGCTTGACCGAACCATGCTAAACCAAACTAAACAAAAGAAACCTAATAAAACCGATCTATATTTGTTTTTTTTGACAGAACACATAGATTGATCTGTTCCCTGTTAGATCGAGAGATGGAAGAAAGAAGGCTCACCCGGGAGAGGTGGTCCCGTCGCCGGAGTTGGTCGGGCAGCGTCGCGTGGCTCGGGTGCCGTAGTTCCTGCGCTCTAGTTGGAGAATCGAGGGGGAGATGGGGTCAGCGAGGTGCACACAAGAGATACAGAGAGAAAGGAAGAAAATAGGGGTCCTGGGCTTCACCGGAGGCGACGGACGGAATCATGAACGGACGGCGGCGACGAAGCTCGGGTCCGGCGAGGGGGAGAGGGCTTTTGGGTCTATGAGAGTGCAGGCTTGGTTGCGCTCCTGGGGGTTGATTTATAGTGGCCGAGGGAGCCGGTACGGGGAGATCAAGGGAGCTCAAAGTGGACATTAATGGCTGTTTGTGCATGAATGTTTCACGGATTCGTTCGTCCAATTAAGGCAACAATGTTGGGTTTTAATTCTCTGAATGGGTTCTCCTGACTTTCCTCTATAACTTTCGTGTTGGTGGCAAGTGAAAAGGACGATTGTGTTGAGCACTAGAGGGAGAAGAAGAGGTGGAGGTGCCATGCCTGTTTTTTTTCTATTTCTGAAAATTGGACGAACAAAGAACAGAGGTAGAAGAACATGAGCGCCTGGCCTTGCCGCTGCTATGTTTCGCCCGTGCGCGAAAGATAATTCTAGTCGCCCTGTGTGCTCGATTGGTATAAGTCGCCAGTGCCAGAAAATAGATATGGGTCGCTCAGTCTGTCTGTTTTTTTCTTTTTATTAAAAATCGGAGAGAGAAAAGAAACTAAAAAGAAAAGTTGCATAGGCTTATAATATATCAAAATTCACAGAATTTTATAAAAAAAATTATGAACTATTTTCAAGGCCAAAAGAAAATACCTTTTAAAACTTACTTTTCAAAATTCACAAAAATGACTTTGATTAAAATATCAAATATTTTTCAATGTATTTTTCCTGAGTTTTGAAAATTCAAATATAATTCAACTTCCTCTCTGAATTTTGAAATTTGTCAGAGGGATTTGTAGGATCGAAAGTATGTCTAGAGGGGGGGGGGGGGTGATTAGACTACTTGACCAAATAAAAATTTAGCCTTTTCCCAATTTTAAGTCCTGGCAGATTTTAGCAACTTAGCACTAGTCAAGCAATCAACCTACATATGCAAGTCTAAGAGTATAGCAGCGGAATGTAAAACATTGCACATGAAGGTAAAGGATGAGTCTGGAGGGAGCAAACGCAATGTAGACACGGAGATTTTTGGCGTGGTTCCTATAGGTGGTGCTATCGTACATCCACGTTGATGGAGACTTCAACCCACGAAGGGTAACGGTCGCACGAGTCCACGGAGGGCTCCACCCACGAAGGGTCCACGAAGAAGCAACCTTGTCTATCCCACCATGGCCATCGCCCACGAAGGTCTTGCCTCACTAGGGTAGATCTTCACAAAGTAGGCGATCTCCTTGCCTATACAAACTTCTTGGTTCAACTTCACAATCTTGACGGAGGCTCCCAAGTGACACCGAACCAATCTAGGAGACACCACTCTCCAAAAGGTAATAGATGGTGTGTTGATGATGAACTCCTTGCTCTTGTGCTTCGAATGATAGTCTCCCCAACACTCAACTCTCTCTCACAGATTTGGATTTGGTAGAAAGATGATTTGAGTGGAAAGCAACTTGGAGAAGGCTAGAGATCAAGATTTATGTGGTTGGAGTGGAATATCTTGACCTCAACACATGAGTAGGTGGTTCTCTCTCAAAAAAATGTATGATGGAAGTGTAGGCATGTTCTGATGGCTCTCTCCTCGAAAGAAGAGTGGGTGGAGGGGTATATATAGCCTCCACACAAAATCAGACTGTTACACACAAATCACCAAACTCGGTGGGACCGAATATTGAAACTCGGTAAGACCGATTTAGTTAAAAATGTGAACGTTAGGATTTTCGTGGGACCGACATGTCAACTCGGTGGGACCGATTTCATTAGGGTTAGGGCATAACGTAATCTCGGTGAGACCGATTACACAAAATTGGTGGGACCGATTTTGGTAATAAGCTAACCAGAGAGTTGGTCAGGCAAACTCGGTGGGACCGATTCGCTCATCTCGGTGAGACCGAAACGTTACGAAGGGGAAATAGAGAGTTTGCATTGTGAACTCGGTGGGACCGATCGCTCATCTCGGTTGGACCGAAACGTTACGAAGGGAAACAAAGAGTTTGCAATCCCATCTCGGTAAGGCTGAGATCCCTATCGGTGAGACCGAAGTGACTAGGGTTTGTGGCAGTGGCTATGTCGAGTGAACTCGGTGGCGCTGGATAAAAAGTTTCGGTGGGGCTGAGTTTGACTTTTGGTTTGGGACATATGTGGATATGAGAAAGTGGTTGAGGGTTTTTGGAGCATATCACTAAGCATTTTGAGCAAGTAACCCATTAAGCAACACCTCATCCCCTTTTAATAGTATTGGCTTTTCCTATGGACTTAATGTGATCTTGGATCACTAGAAGTAAAATTTAGAGTCTTGAGCTTTAGAGCTTGAGCCAATCCTTTGTCCTTAGCATTTTGAGGGGTCCACGTTCTAATCCATGCCATGCCAATCATTGAGCTTTCCTGAAATATCTATCTTGAAATAGCATTAGCTCAGTGAGCTATATGTTGTTAGGAATTACCAAAACCACCCAGGGATAGTTGCACTTTCAGGATTTGAATATACTTAAAGTCAAAAGTGAACCAAATGCAATTAAAAATGATTTTCTTTAATTCCCCACTCTGTTTCATATTATTGGAGGAGTCATGTTATCTCTCTCATTAAAATCCTTGAGTGGCCTGGAATTGGAATTGATTTCAAAAATGAAATTTCAATTCATAGGAATACTTTTGGGAAAATCATTTTATTCCCTCTCATTAGATTTTTCAAAAGTTTCAAATTTAACCCTATTTCACACAATCCATCACACAACAATCAAACAAACAATCCTATTTTTTCATTATAACATTCCAAAATTTAGAATTTTGGGATGTTACAAACCTCCCACACTTAAAATGAATCTCGTCCTCGAGATTCGGTGAGGCTAGAAGGAAAAGGTTAGAGTTGGGGTCTCCTTGCAAATCCATTGGTCTTCACAAGCGTGTGAGGTGCTACCACACTTAAAAGAAATTCATGTACCAGCTCTATAGTATTGACAACACATGTCTCCTCTTGTTTCTTATAATAACTCCTTCGTTGATGCTCTCATGTTAGAGGCATAACATTTTGTCGGAGTATTGGGTCACGGGTAGCCTAACCCGTGCCCCAAGATCTTTCAAAACATCGGGGCAGGCTGCGCCCCTCGAGACGCCAGGACGAAGCGTCGACTGGCCGATGGGCCGACTGGCCGACTGGCTGACTGGCCGACTGGCTGACTGGCCGACCGGTCGACTGGCCGACCGGTCGACTGGCCGACTGCTGGAAGCCGGCTCGCCACGGGAGCCGGCGCCCCGATCGGCCCGACTCCCGGCCGGCGACTCCTCAGGAGGCCGGCTCCCGCGCAGCCGGCTCACGACGCCCGAGGGACCGGCTCCTCCATTAAGATGACAAGACGGGGAGAGGCTACAGAGCTGCCCATCCCCCCCGAATCCAAGACCAGGCGTGGCCACAGTGCACCGCAGAGATCTCCGACGGTGCTGCACTGCTACCACTCCGCTCCTGACGTCATGGCCCTTGTTCCTACGACGGACTGTTAGCACGGCCCGCAGGCGGCGGGCCCTGCTGGTCATCGACAGCCCCGAAGACGGCTAGGGCCGGACCAGTCGGACCCAAGGGGATTCGGCCTCCGGAAGTCGGCTGGCCTTCCCCTGGGGCTCCGTGCGCCATTAACCAGAAGGGACGCGGTGTGGCTACAGTGATCTCCCACCAGCCGGCGGGATTGTAGCCACGCTCCCATGACCAAGCTCACATCGTCAACATCATGACAACAGTAACCAGGAGCCGGTAGGACCCGTGATTCATGGGTACGGCCTGTCGGCCCTGTGCCCTACCAGGCGTCGGGGCCCGCCAAGTCGGCGGGCCCCAATAGTCGGCAGAGAAGCCGGCGCCCAGAGACACAGGCAGACGGGACCCGCGCCCGAACAGATTACCGTTGTACCCCCGGGGGTAGGCCTATATAAGCCCCCCCGGGGCACCCATGCAAAGGGTTCGGACCCATTACGACTAGCCACATATGTAGAGAGGGAGAGGAGCTAGCCTTGCCTTCTCCTACCTCTAGCCAAACAGCTCCAGGAGCACCATTGTAGCCACTTTGCCTTAGTGATCATGCGGAGACCCCGCAGAGCAGGACTAGGGGTGTTATCTCCTAGGAGAGCCCCGAACCTGGGTAAAGTCCGACGGCGTTCTTGCCTGCGCCTTATCCCGCTTCCAGGCACCGGTGACGTTCTACTCGCTCCCACCATGATAAGCCACCCGTTGGCATATGTCGCACCCAACCCCCGACATTTGGCGCCCACCGTGGGGCGAGGTGCACCGTCTCCCGGAGACCTGTTCTGGACGGGAACCTTGTTCCTTCCCATCGAGCGCAGCCAGCCTGGCACGCCCGACGGCGTTTGCGCCGATGCGCTGCGCGGCGCGGAGATCGCCTGCGCAGCGAGCTGCCTCGCCGATCTTGTGGGCGAGATCAGCCTCTCCGACGAGCCAGCGTCCGACGTTGGCAACAGCGACTCCGAAGATCGCCTCGTCAGCCTCCTCGACCAACTCCACGTCGCCGACGAGCTTGCCGCCGATGTGGAGTCGGTTGGCTCCACCGACCCGATGCTGGTCGACTCCGACACCGCGTCGCTCGACGCGTTCCCCACCAACGTGGTGGTCTACGACGAACCGCTCCCCCGCGAGCGCAGCGGCAGAAGCACCATCACTGAGGTGCTCATCGTTGGCGAGCACTCTGGTGGCGGCAGCCAGGACCCGCTGCATGCGGCCCTGCACGACCTGACCGCGCCGATCCGGGAAGACGCCGACGCCGAGACCCTGGAGGCACGCCGCCTCCAGCTCCTCGAAAGCGCCAACCGGCTGGCCGGCATGAGACGCCTCGCGGAGGCTTACCAGCGAGAGATGGACCGGGCGGTCGGCGGCACGCCGATTCCCGGCGGGCCCAACCGCGTGGGCCAAGTCCGACAGCGTGGCGCGACCGTCGCCAGCATGTTCGGGGTAGATCGCCCCGTCTACGCCACGGCTGTGGAGAACCTGCGGGCCGCTCAAGCGGCAACAGACGAGCAGGACCGACTCGAGGGCGACGAGCGTCGCCACATGACGGAGCCCGTCCAGCAGCTCCTAGATGCGGTCGCCGTGCAGCAAGAAGCCGGCTACCGCGAAGACGCACCCCGCCGGTGGAACGACGACCCGCCTCCCCGCCGAGACCAAGGCGCGACCTCCCAGACGCCGACTGGCGGAGTCCGCGGTAGGAGAGACGAGCAGCCGGCTGCCAGCGGTAGTCGGACCCATATCACCATCGAGCGCGACCCAGACGGTCGCCCAAGAGTCGTCAGACGGCGGGACGACTGCCTGCCTCCTCCACCCCGCAGGGAGAGGCGCGTTTCCTCGCCGCCTGTCGATCACCCATCGCTCGGCGACCGACTCGGCCCCCGAGAGGGGATTGGAGAAAGCGACGCCCGCCACCGGATCGACCGCCTCAACCGATCCCAGGCGTTAGAAGAAGAAGACGAGCTGGGGCCGCCCTGTTTTGGCCCCCGCATCAGAGACGAGCCCTTCCCCCGAGGGTTCACGCTCCCCAGAGACACCCCCAAGTACACCGGCTCCGTGAAGCCGGAGGACTGGCTGGTCGACTACTCGACGGCCGTCAACATCGCCAATGGTAACAAGCGTGTTGCCGTGAAATATGTCCCGCTCATGCTCCAGGGCACGGCCCGGATATGGCTGAACAGTCTGAAACCCCGCAGCATCAACAGCTGGGTAGACTTCACCGACGCCTTCGTCCGCAACTTAACCAGCACCTACAAGCGGCCGCCCAAGCCATGCCAGCTCTCCCTGACCGTCCAAGGCCCCAACGAGTCGACTCGCGACTACCTCACGCGCTGGACCGAGTTGCGCAACTCCTACGAGGGCCTGCACGAGGTGCAGGCCATCGAATACTTCACCATCGGGTGCCGAGAGGGCACCCTCCTCAAGCACCGACTCCTCTGCGGCGAGCCGACTTCCCTCGACGAGCTGCTGGTTATAGCAGACAAGTATGCCACCGCCGACTCCTCCATGAAGGCCGAAATCCGAGTCGACGCGTCCGGCAAGATGGCGCCTCCGGCTCCACGAACCCCTGCTGGCGACCCCAGTCGGCGCCAGCAGGCCAACGACAGCAAGCGCAAAGCCACACAGCCCGCTTTCACAAGCCGGCAGGTGGCAGCAGTCGAAGACGAACAGCCGGAGGGGCGGCCCCAGCCAAAGCTTCAGAAGGGCGGCAAGCCGAACTAGCTGCCCGCCTTCTCCTACGAGCAAACCCTCAACGCCCCCTGCAAGTTCCACAGCGGCGCGAAGCCGTCCAATCACACGACCCGAAAGTGTCACTGGCTGACCAGAATCGCCAAGGGAGACGGCCTCCAGGCCCCTCCACCAGCCGGCCCGCGATCACCGCCGCCTCCTCAGAAGCCGGCGGATCGGCCAGTCGGCGCGATACAAGACGAGTACCCTGAGGAGCAGGGAGCCTACGTTGTGTTCACCAGTGTGACCGACGATCGGCGCAGCAGACAACAGTAGCACCGAGAAGTCAATGCGGTAGCGTCAGAGACGCCCGAGTACATGCACTGGTCGGAAAGGCCCATCAGCTGGAGCGGAGCGGACCACCCAGAGGTGATGTCGTCTCCTGGCTCCTACGCTATGGTCCTGGACGCCACCTTTGCGACCGACAGGCGAGCCGCCCGTTTCTCCAGAGTCCTGATTGATGGCGGGAGCAGCATCAATATTCTGTACAAGGACACAATGGAGAAGCTGGGGATCAAACTGAAACAACTGCAGCGCAGTCGGACCGTTTTCCACGGCATAGTTCCAGGCCTCTCGTGCTCAGCAATCGGCAAGATACAGATAGACGTCCTCTTTGGAGGCACAGAGCATTTCCGCCGAGAGCCGGTCTGGTTCGAAGTGGTGGACCATGAGAGCCCCTACCACGCACTACTTGGCCGACCTGCCCTGGCCAAGTTCATGGCGGTCCCCCACTATGCCTACCTGAAGATGAAGATGCCGAGCACAAAGGGGATCCTGACTGTAGTTGGAGACTACAAGAAGTCGACCGCCTGCGCGGCCGACAGCAGCCGGCTGGCCGAGTCCCTGGTGATCGCGGCCGAAAGGCGACTCCTTGACCTGGTTGTGGCCATGGCAGGCAAGCAGCCAGAGATGTCGCCCAACCCCAAGGAGTCGGAGGCCGAGGGCTCATTCAAGCCGGCGAAGGAGACCAAGAAGATACCCTTGGACCCGGAGCATCCGGAGAGGCACGCTGTCATAGGTGCTAACCTAGACAGCAAATAGGAAGGCGAGCTCGTTGATTTCCTCCGTCAGAATCGGGACATTTTCGCATGGTCTCCCAAAGACATGCCGGGTGTTTCGACGGGATTCGCCGAGCACAAGCTACACGTCCGATCTGACGCCAAGCCAGTCAGACAGCCCTTGCGCCGTCTGTCTGAGGAGAAAAGAAGAGTTGTTGGAGAAGAGATAGCCCGGCTTCTGGCAGCCGGCTTCATCATGGAAGTTTTCTTCCCCGAGTGGTTAGCCAACCCAGTCCTGGTTCTGAAGAAGAACAAACAGTGGCGAATGTGTATTGACTACACTAGCCTCAACAAAGCCTGCCCAAAGATCCCTTTGCTCTGCCCAGGATTGATCAGGTGATAGACTCCACAGCCGGATGCGAGTTGCTGAGCTTCCTAGATGCCTACTCAGGGTATCACCAGATCAAGCTAAACCCGGCAGACAGGCTGAAGACCGCCTTCATCACACCTATTGGAGGCTTCTGCTACCTGACGATGACGTTCGGCTTGAGGAATGCCGGCGCCACCTTTCAGCATTGCATGCAGAAGTGCCTCCTCAAGCAGCTCGGCAGGAACGCCCACGTTTACGTGGATGATATCGTGGTGAAGACGGAGAAGAGAAATACTCTGTTGGGCGACCTCAAGGAGACCTTTGAGAACCTGCGCCGCTTTCAGATCAAGCTCAACCCGGAGAAATGCGTCTTCGGAGTACCAGCCGGCCAGCTCCTTGGCGTCCTAGTGTCTGAACGTGGCATTGAATGCAACCCCGTGAAGATCAAGGCCATCGAGAGGATGGAGGTGCCCACCCGACTGCTAGACGTACAGAAATTCACCGGCTGTTTGGCATCCATCAGCCGTTTCATCAGTCGGCTGGGCGAGAAGGCTCTTCCCCTATACCAGCTCATGAAGAAGACCACTTTTTTCGAGTGGAATGACAAGGCGGATGAAGCTTTTCTCCAGCTCAAGAAGATGTTGACTACTCCACCCGTCCTGGCGGCTCCGACTCCTAAGGAGCCCATGCTGCTCTACATCGCCGCCACCAGCCGGGTGGTCAGCACAGTCATCGTCGTAGAGCGCAAAGAAAACGACAAGGTCCTACCAGTCCAGAGGCCGGTTTATTACCTCAGCGAAGTACTGTCCGCCTCCAAGCAAAACTATCCTCACTATCAAAAGATGTGCTACGGCGTGCACTTCGCCGCCAAGAAGCTGAAGCTGTATTTCCAAGAGCACCCAATAACTGTGGTCTGCACTGCTCCGCTAGCCGAGATCATTGGCAGCCAAGATGCTTCAGGCCGAGTGGCAAAATGGGCCATTGATCTCGCCCCCTACACGATCTACTACCAGCCCCACACCGCCATCAAGTCGCAAGCACTGGCCGACTTCCTTGTCGACTGGGCCGAGACCCAGTACTTACCACCAGCGCCCGACTCCACCCACTGGCGGATGCACTTCGACGGGTCCAAGATGCGCACTGGTTTGGGAGTCGGAGTCGTCCTCACCTCTCCCAAAGGCGACAAGCTCAAGTACGCGTTGCAAATCCACTTCGCCACCTGCAACAACGTAGCCGAGTATGAGGCACTTGTACATGGGCTCCGGCTGGCCAAAGAACTCGGCATCCGCCGGATCTTGTGCTACGGAGACCCCGACTTGGTGGTCCAGCAGTCATCAGGCGACTGGGATGCCAAGGACGCAAACATGGCAAGCTACCGCTTCCTCATACAGTAGTTGAGCGGGTACTTTGACGGGTGCGAGTTCCTCCACGTACCCAGGAATGATAATGAGCAGGCAGATGCCTTAGCAAGAATTGGCTCCACCCGACAAGCAATACCAGCCGGCGTCGCCCTGCAGCGTCTTCTGAAGCCGTCTATCAAGCCCTCGCCAGAGTCAGATTCCATCTTTGTGCCGACTCCTCCTGAAGCAGTCGGATCCGACTTGAGGACCCAAGCAGTCGGCACAAAGAAGTCGGCAGGCGGCCCGGGGACTGCAGCAGCCGCACTCGGCCTGGGGACTTCAGAACCCGGCCCGGGGACTGCAGCAGTCAGCCCGGGGACTCCTTCAGCTCAGCAAACAGCAGCCAAGTCCAGCCCACCGCCTCCTGGCCCAACCACCCTCGTACAAGTAGCAGTTTTGACTATTGAAGAGGTCGCAGCACCATCATGGGCACAACCCATCCTCAGTTTTCTGATCTCCAAGGAGCTGCCGACCGACAAGACCTTGGCTCGGCAGATTCAACGCCGAGCAGCAGCATACACCATAGTCAACAGAGAGCTTGTAAGGCGCAGCGTCACTGGCGTGTACCAACGCTGCGTCGAGTCGGAGCAAGGCCAGGCAATCCTCAAAGATATTCATCAGGGCGAGTGTGGCCACCATGCAGCCTCAAGAGCACTCGTAGCCAAAGCCTTCCGCCACGGTTTCTTCTGGCCGACTGCCCTTGAAGACGCCAAGGAGCTAGTTCAGAAATGCAAGGGATGTCAGATGTTTCGTTCCAAGCCTCACCAGCCGGCCTCTGCGCTCAAGACCATCCCAATCGCCTGGCCCTTTGCCGTCTGGGGCTTGGATATGGTAGGCCAATTCAAGACAGCCCACGGGTGGTTGACCCATCTGCTAGTCGCAGTGGACAAGTTCACCAAATGGACAGAAGCGAAGCCAATCAAGAAGTTGAATGGGCCGACTGCCGTGACCTTCATCTCCGACCTCACAATTCGGTACGGCATACCGCACAGCATCATCACCGACAACGGCACAAACTTTGCCAAGGGCGCCTTGGCCCGTTTCTGCGCGACGCAGGGCATCCGACTGGACTTAGCGTCCGTTGCCCATCCGCAGTCAAACGGCCAAGTCGAGTGAGCTAACGGCCTCGTCCTGTCCGGCATCAAGCCCCGACTGGTCGAGCCGCTGGAGCGATCGGCCGGCTGTTGGCTCGATGAGCTGCCAGCCGTCCTCTGGAGTCTGCGCACAACCCCAAACAAATCTACTGGTTTCACTCCTTTCTTCCTCGTCTACGGTGCTGAAGCCGTCATCCCGACGGATATCGAGTACGACTCCCCAAGAGTCACCATGTACACCGAAGAGGAGGCAAGAGAAGCACGAGAAGACGGCGTCGATCTGCTAGAAGAGGGCCGGCTGTTAGCGCTCAGCCGGTCCGCCATCTACCAGGAGAGTCTACGCCGCTACTACAACCGGAAGGTCAGGCCAAGATCCTTCCAAGAGGGCGACCTTGTGCTCCGGCTGATCCAGAGAACAGCCGATCAGCACAAGCTCGCGGCACCTTGGGAAGGCCCCTTCATCATCAGCAGAGTGCTGGGTAACGACTCCTACTACCTCATCGACGCTCAGAAGCCTCGACTACGCAAGAGAGACGACTCCGGCAAAGAGACGGAGCGACCATGGAACACCAACCTCCTATGAAGATTTTATAGCTGAATGCAGCATGTACCACAAAACCTTTCGTAACTAACGTACTAAGGCTCCGGGACCCCCGAGGAGATCTCGGGGACTGCCCCCTTTTTCCGTCTGTATGATAAGTATTGCACCTATCTTTCGATATCGTCTATGCATCTGTCCGGCACCGGGTCCGTCTGATCGGCCCGGGGACTCGCCTCCTTGCGCTATGCGGATGCCCCCTGAAGCCGGACAAGTAATGTGTGGTGCCTAAGCTCGCTCCTACCAAAGCCACAGCTCGCAGAGGACTGTTTGGTGGGTGGGAGCCCAAAGCAAGAAAGGGTGCCCGCATGAAAAATGGCTAAGGACCCAGGGCATCCGTGTAGCTCAAGCCGGCTTCCTGCCTTGCCGTCCGACTGCTTAGCAAGCCGGCCGGCCGGCTTCTACCCAACCTACTAAAACTTCAGACGGCCGAGTACTTGCCTCCCCAAGTGGCTAAATACTTGACCTAGCCACAGCATGCAGAGCGGCTGGTTGGGCTGGCAAGAAGGCACTTGGGAAGGCGGCAAAGGGAAAAAGCCAAAAGGAGCAAGCGCAGGAAAGGATAGAGCCCAACAAACTTATATACATCAAAGGCCATAGGCCAGAGTTCGACAAATTTAAAAGATACACCCCAGGGGTGGAATTGTGCAGACTAAGCAAAAGTTCATCGAGATCATGAACAGATAGAGCTAATACAAGCCGACAAGGCCTTAGGCGCGGTGGACGGGTTCGGCGGGTCGGAGGCGTCAGCGGTGCCGGCGAGGCGAGCAGCCGGCTGGTCGACTACGGCCTGGTCGACTCCGGTGGCAGCCGGCTTGTCCGAGCGCGGCTTGTTACTGGAGGCGCGGTCGAGTTGAGGCTGGCCGTCTGCTCCTGCCACCGGCACCTCTCCTTCGCCTTCCATACCCGCCTCATCCTCGTCCTCGCTGCTGGAGCCGATCATTTCCGCGGAGTCCTCGCCGTCTTCTGGGTTCAGCCCGAACCAGTCCATCGGCACCACGGCACCGTTCTCAGTCCGCTCCGGGATGAGAACGCGGGTGTTGGTGTACTCGGCGATGGCGGCTGCGCGCTTGGCAAGGGAATCCTGGGCCTCCGCAGTCGCCAGCTCCCCCTGGGCCTCCGCCCGAAGCGTCGCCAGCCGGTCCAGGCTTAGGCCATGGTACCTTGCCTTGACGAACTCCAAGGCCCAGCGAGCTCCCGCCCGGGTCGAGGAGCCCTTCTACGCCTCCAGCCGGCCGGCCGCCACCTCCAGCCAGTCGGCAGTCCGACTGGGCGTGCGTGGGACCGGGAGGTCTGGCCATAGAGCGACGATCGCTGTGGCTCCGACACGTTGAAGACGGCGCAACATCTGGAAGCCCGGTTGGATGCGCGCCCGGATGCTAAGGATCTGCTCGTTCAGGGTCCGGGGCGCGTTCGGGGCGATGACGGCGCCTTCTGCCCTCCGCTTCTCACGACTGGCTTCGATGGCCAGGTTGGCGGCATGGGAGTGGCTGGGGAAGAAATCTGTGCAAACGAGATAAGAAGTAGGAAGTAAGCAGCAGGCCAGATCGACAACCAGCAACCTGGGCAAGAATAGGAAAGGTACTCACCGTCGACGATGTCTTCGATCTCGTGGAAGCCGTAGGTCAGGTCCGACTCCCTGTCGGACTAGGCGGCGCGCTCCACCGCGAACTCGGTGAGGAGTCCGGCCTCCTTGTCCTCCGCCTCCTACTTGGCCTTCTTGGCGAGCGCCGTCTACTCCGCCAGCTGCGCGGACAGCCGGTCGCGCTCGCTCCTCCACCAGCGTGCCGCACTTCGCCTCCTTGGCGCACAACGCGGTGCGAGCCTCCCCCAGCTGCCGCTGCAAGGTGGCGTTGGCCTCTGCAGAAGGAAGGGAGAAGGAAAAAAGTGTCAGTGTCCAATACAGAAGAAGAGCAAGTCGCCAGGGAGATCCGGCCCGGCTGCTCAGCAGTCGGCCCGCATCTCGGAGACTACAGCCCGCGGGCGCGCCAGCGCGTCCCCGCGAAGAAGGAAAAAATCAAAAAATAGACAAGAGCAAGGTAATAGTCGCCGGGAGATTCGGCCCGACTGCTCAGCAGTCGGCCCGAATCTCGGGGACTACAGCCCGCGGGTGCGCCAGCGCGCCCCCGCGAAGAAGAAAGGGAAACTTACCCCGGCTTTCCGCCAAGTCGGCATTCCGCTGCGCCAGCTCCTGCACCTTGGAGTTGAAGGCGTGTGCACGGAGGTTATGATACTCCTGCATTGAAGGAGTCAGCCAGTTAGGCACTCGAAGCTGACAAGTTAGAGTTCCGCGCCGCCTGCTCAGCAGCCGGCCCATAACTCGGGGACTACACCCAGTGGGAGCGCTGGCGCGCCCCCACAAAGAAAGACAAATCAAAGTCAAGAAAAATACCCGGACGGCTGCGCGCGACTCCAGAAAGGCGGTGTTGCAGCGTTTGAGGGCCTCGGCCTCCACCTGGAGCTTGGCCTGGACGTCCAGGATCACCGTATTAAGCGGGCCCGACCCGCCTCCTCGCGCCCAGCCGACTGGCGCGGCGCTGGACGCCTCCGCGTCCGAGATCGAGGAGCTCGCCATGCTGACTCCAGGTGGGCGAGGCGTCGAGGCCGCCTTCTCTGGACGGCGGCGTGACGACGCTCGGACTTTGGGAGACGGAGCCGCTACCTCGCGTCCGGCTGCTGGCGCCGGCGGGTCCGCCGGCTGTTTGTCCCACGACTCCTTCGCGGGAATCGACGGAAGGATAACTACATCCGGCTGGGGAGCGTCGCTGCCCGCCTCGGCGGCCGGGTGCGGTTCGCCGGCTCCCCCGGTCGGCACCACAAAGCTGGGCGGTGGCGGTGCAGAGCTCAGAGGGACGACGAACAGCGGCGCCTGGCGGCGCGCCGCTTCCTCGGCCAGCGCCTGCTCCGTTACCTTGGCTGCAGCCTCGGCCGCAGCCAATTTCGCCTCAGCGGCCGCCGCCGCCTTCTCCTCCGCCTCCTTCACCATGCGAGCCGCCTCTTGCTCCGCGCGGGCCTCTTGCATGTTCCGCTCCGTCGCCTCGCGGAGGTCGGCGGCCAGATCAACTCGCCGGGTGGCCACCCGCACCTCTGCCGACTCCACGATGGAGGCGGCGTCCACCCTCTCGAGGGTGAGTGGAGCGCTGAAGAAAGGGAAACAAGACGGAGAGATTAGGAAGGAATCAGCAAACAAAGAAGGAACTAGAGCAAGATCAAAACTTACGCAGAGATGAGCTGAGGCGTCTTCACCGCCTTGCGGAAGCGGGCTGCCCTCGCGGCCGCCTCCTCCCGCTTGGTCGCCGCGGTCGCCCCGCCCCTGGGCTTCTTCGGCTGGCTCCCGTACAAGCCCGGCGCGGCCCGGCGTTTCTTTGAGCCGCCTTCGCCAGCCGGCACGGCGGACGAGCCTGGGCGGTGGGAGCCCGACGGGCGGTTCGGATCCTGCTCCCACACGTCGTCATCGGGCCAGTCCTCGGGGCCGGCTCCGAGCCCTGAGCCGCCGGCCCCCCCGCGTCCTCCTTCGGCGTCGGCCTCCAGGGCCGCCAGCCCCCCGTCGGGGTCGTTGATGTCGCTCTCCGCCCGGTCGGGGTCGAACTCGCGTTCAGACCCCCTGGTCCCGGCTGACGGCTGAAGAAGAGAACCCTAAGGCCGGCCGGTCAGAGGCGGATGTGATTAAGCACAACAGCAAAGGAAAGAAGAGAAAACAACTTACCATGGGTGGAGGATTGGCGCGCGAGTAAGGCTCCTTGCCAAACTGCCACTCCGATGTGAGCTCGCAGTTGGCCATGAGGTTCACCGCGTCGGCCACCTCCCCAGGCGGCATCTCCTTGGTGCTCAGCCGACTCGGATCCCGGTGCCCGCTCATCTGACAGATCAGATGAGGCCGGCGCTGAAGCGGGAGCACTCGGCATGCCACGAAGGCCGTCAGCAGATCCGGACCAGTCAGGCCTTCCGACTGTGTTAGGACTCGAAGCCGGGCGACGGCGGCGACCCTAGAGGCCGACAGAGTCTTGGCCCGATAGGACCAGTTGGGTCCCCTCTCGATGGGCCCGGCTGCATACTCCGGCAAGTTGACTTGGTCGCCGGTCGAAGAAATGTCCTTCATGTAGAAATAGGACTGCTGCCACATCTTCACCGACTTGATCAGCGAGATGGCGGGGAAGGGGTTGTCGTCGGATGACCTACGCACGACGACGAACGCGCCGCACTTGGCCGGAACACCCGCCGAGTGGGTGCTGACCTTGCTGTAGAAGAACTCTCCCCACAACTCGAGGGTGGGGAGGACGCCGAGGTAGCCTTCGCACAGCATGACGAAGGCAGACAGCAGCACTACCATGTTCGGGGTGAGGTGGTGCGGCTGGAGCTGGTAAAACTCCAAGAAGGAGCGGAAGAAATGGCTCGCCGGCAGGCCCAGGCCGCGGAGGCAGTGCGAGCGGAAGACGACCCGCTCGCCCTCCTCTGGCGCCGGCGAGATCTCCCCCGCCTGCGCAAGACGAACCCTAACAAGGTCCTTGGCCGGCAGCCGCCGCGTGTCGTGGAGGAAGTCGATGTGGTCGTCATGGATGACCGAGCCATCCCATTCCCCTGAGCGCACCTGAGGAGCGGACGAGGAGCTCATCGGGGAAGGCTGCGGCGGTGCTGGGTTTGGTTCGGGTGCGCGGCGCCGAGAGGAAGAAGAAGGGTACGAAAGCAAGACCGAAGAAGGGCGGAGGGGCAGAGGGACACGCGCGTGCCTCGTCATCCCCTCTCCTCCCCCTACTTATAGCCTGCGGGCTACAAGGCCGAAGGGGCGATCGTGGGGATCGTGGGATTAACTGTGCCCACGACCCCCGCTTTTCTCGCGCGAATTACTACGAGCAGTAACTCCGTGAGGAAGCCCAATCGCCCGCTCGGCCGCAGCGGATCCGCCTGCGTGCCGAGGCCCGCTAGTGGCGGGTCCGGCCTGCTGTCATGTCCCATCACGCGCGTGGGCTGGCAGGCTGGCCTGGCGGGGCGACGACATGTGGCGGACTCATGCCAGACGGCGGGCTAGGAAACTTAGCCCAGACGCCACCTGGTTCCCGCCACGACATTCGAACTCCCCTGGCCTACCCGGCCGGTCAGGGCCGACTCCTACCTGGTGCCCTACTAGAAGACGGACGGAGTTCTTATTCGGAGCACCCGGAGGAAACTGTTGACGCTCCTTGGCCCTTTCCCCACGGCGCCTCACCAGCTTCGGGGACTACTGTCGGGGGTCACGGGTAGCCTAACCCGTGCCCCAAGATCTTTCAAAACATCGTGGCAGGTTGCGCCCCTCGAGACGCCAGGACGAAGCGCCGACTGGCCGACCGGCCGACTGGCTGACCGGCCGACTGGGCGACTGGCTGACTGGCCGACTGGCCGACCGGTCGACTGGCCGACTGCTGGAAGCCGGCTCGCCACGGGAGCCGGCGCCCCGATCAGCCCGACTCCCTGCCGGCTACTCCTCAGGAGGCCGGCTCCCGCGCAGCCGGCTCACGACGCCCGAGGGACCGGCGCCTCCATTAAGATGACAAGACGGGGAGAGGCTACAGAGCTGCCCATCCCCCCCGAATCGAAGACCAGGCGTGGCCACAGTGCACCGTAGAGATCTCCGACGGCGCTGCACTGCTACCACTCCGCTCCTGACGTCATGGCCCGTGTTCCCACGACGGCATGTTAGCACGGCCCGCAGGCGGTGGGCCCTGCTGGTCAGCGACAGCCCCGAAGACGGCTGGGGCCGGACCAGTCGGACCCAAGGGGAGTCGGCCTCCAGAAGTCGGCTGGCCTTCCCCTGGGGCTCCGTGCGCCATTAACCAGAAGGGACGCGGTGTGGCTACAGTGATCTCCCACCAGCCGGCGGGACTGTAGCCACGCTCCCATGACCAAGCTCACATCATCAACATCATGACAACAGTAACCAGGAGCCGGTAGGACCCGTGATTCGCGGGTACGGCCTGTCGGCCCTGTGCCCTACCAGGCGGCGGGGCCCGCCAAGTCGGCGAGCCCCAGCAGTCGGCAGAGAAGCCGGCTCCCAGAGACACAGGCAGACGGGACCCGCACCCGGACAGATTTTCGTTGTACCCCCGGGGGGTAGGCCTATATAAGCCGCCTGGGGCACCCATGCAAAGGGTTCGGACCCATTACGACTAGCCACATACGTAGAGAGGGAGAGGAGCTAGCCTTGCCTTCTCCTACCTCTAGCCAAACAGCTCCAGGAGCACCATTGTAGCCACTTTGACTTAGTGATCATGCGGAGACCCCGTAGAGCAGGACTAGGGGTGTTATCTCCTAGGAGAGCCCCGAACTTGGGTAAAGTCCGACGGCGTTCTTTCTTGCGCCTTATCTTGCTTTCAGGCACCGGCGACGTTCTACTCGCTCCCACCATGATAAGCCACCCGTTGGCATATGTTGCACCCAACCCCCGACACATTTCCTTCAATATCCTAGGTCTTTCCGTCAAAATGAAATTCTTCCGAGACTGGATCTTCTCATCTGACAGGTCTAGCGCCAATGCTAAACAACTATAGGAAAATCTCATGGAGGTCTGCCATTAATGGTTCTCGTGCAGCAAATGGGTTTTGGCTTCATTCTCACCGTATAACCTATGATTGGCAACAGCTGCCATGTACATGGGTTCCTCATCATACCATTATATGGCTTAAGCAAGGCTTCAACGGGCGTCGGCACTTTACTGTGGGTAAGTCACTCAGATTTACCATTCCAAATAATAAGAGCTGATGATAAGAGTAAGTCGTCATGGTGGGCAAGCCATGTCGCACCCAAATCATTACCCTGTATAAGGTTTAGTGAATCTCGAATTCTAATACTCGGGCATCCTCACATGCATTGCAGATTTCTCTTGTCCACGAACTAGGTTCGAATAAATCCATCAATTCTGCAAGCCAAACAAAAACAACTATCGTTTCACCAAAACCCTCTGGTTTTACGTATCCTCCTTTGGAATAGCTATAACTTCATCGGTAGACGTTTCATGGCTCCTTCATAATTCTTCCTTCAACAAGATTGTGCTTGTTCCTCGGTAAATCCTGGGCCTATGGGTTATGGACCACTTCAACACTTGTATAGCTTTTACTCATCCTTGGAGTTACAACTGATCCATATTCTCCGGTAATTCTCATACTACTTCATTTTCTTCATCTCCTTGTGGTAACCAACATAACGAAATCAAAACTGCAACTTCTTTTTGTCTAACTCCTTTCTACGGATCGGCATGAACAACACGTTTCTTTCTCCTTTGACCCTGTGGTTTCACGAAATACTACCACACTTAAAATGAATTGTATTAATTCATCCATAGACCATATTTCTCATATCCTCGAAAATGGTCAAAATCTAAGAGAGTGGCAAGTCTTACAATTCAACATGGCACTGATGATTCAACTTTATTGATCCATGAAATATTACATTCTCCAAGACTTCCATTACATAGGTCAACTCAATCTACTCATGAAAATAAAATTGCTTCCTACTACTTATTACTGATATCATAATCTCGACTACTCAGTTTTAGCTTCCTTTTGATCCGAACATTCCCTAGCATAATGTCCCGCTTCCTTGCAGCGAAAACAAATGGCTTCCGACTTGTCTCGAGGCTTCCTTGTGATTTTCTGGACTCCTTGGGTTCTTGGCTTCTTGTCCAGACATTCATGGTAGTAGCGCCCTGAGTTCTTGCACCTGAAACATGTGATATGACTCAGGTCCTTCTCTGCAGAAATTGGGTTACTCTGGGGAGGTATTCGTTTCCTCTTCGGGGACTTCTTCGTACCGATCAGGGCTTCCATTTCATGTGGATCAAATTCCACTTCTTCTATCGGGAAGTATCCTGGATTTTCTTTTCTTTCCTTGGTGCAATACTGTGAAAAATGTCCTTTTTCTCCACATGAATAGCAGGCTTTGGAATAAAATCTGGTTAGGCCTTCTCCATCGGGGTTTTCAACATCGTCCTTCATAACAGGTTCTTTCATACCTTCTCGGAGGGCTTCCTTCATTCCTTCCTTCTGCTTCCGGGTATATTGTTGTACCATGGGATAAATGTGACACTGAGCAGGGTAGTGATCCGTTCCTTCACATAAGAAACATGTAACCTGCCAGGTTGGGCATTCTTCAGCTGGGTGATTTTCTTTACAATGTGGGAATCCGTCCTTGTGTTCTTCATGGGTGTGTTCAACTTCTCCGCAAATCTTACATGCACAAGGTTTCTTCATCATCTTATTATCGTAAGGCTTCCGGGTAAGACGAGACCTTAGTAGAGTCGTCTTGAATTCTTCCCAAGTCTTTGCTCCATTCCATCCTTGTATGGCTTGATGAATTTTCCACCATGTTGCGACACTTACTTCAAGGTGCTGAAGAGCAAAGGGTACTTCATCCTTTCTTTCAACAAGGTTGTTCCTCCGGTGATTCTCCATGTTCCGAATCCATTGCTCAGTCTCCAACTAAGTCTTTAGTCTCAAGAATTTGAGTCCATCTTCATTCATCATCTGTTGGGTCCAAGGCTTTTGGGATGAGGCAGAGTTAGAGGGATAGAGAGAGATACACACATCACACAACTCAATCATGATTCACACATTCATTCAATCAAACATTAATATAGTACTGTGTCGGTGGGAAACAACACCTATGGGATCACGAGAATCCCTACTGCGGTTGCGGGGCGCGGGGTTGAGAGAAGAGCAGGTCTAACAGAGAGCACGCGGTTCGTTTACCCAGGTTCGGGCCGCGAGGATGCGTAAAACCCTAGTCCTGCTTTGGTGGATGTATTCTGAGTTCTGGAACTAGCTACGGGGTGTAACGAGCTCCCAAAAAGCCGAATCCTTCTCCTAGTCGCCTTGGGCCTCCTTTTATAGGAAAAGGGGTCGCCACAGTGGCACGCAGGAGGTGGAAAGGTGTATAGTGTGGCGAGGTTATCCCTCGTATTACAAGACAAGATGCATTTAATGCATCGCTTAGGTGTCCCCTTGCTTTATCGGGGACGGGGGCGAGGCCCGTCCCGTCCGTCGCCGCTCCTCCTTGCTTCGACACGCGTCCTGGCCAGCGGCGCATGCGGTGCCATGTAGGCAGGCAGGCAGCTGTGGTGGCGCAGTGGTGGAGCTTCCACGAAGATCGGCATGCCGCAACGTAGGCGCTTGATGAGTTGGCCCGGGAGCTGTGCGTCGCCACACAGGTGCCTGCCCAGCTGGTTGGGCTGGCAGCTGCATGCGAAAGGCGATGGAAGCTTGGCCGACGCGGGCCTGGCGGCGGCCTCGTCGGTGTCTTTGGCGAGGGCCTTGCCGGGTGGCCCAGCAAGGGTCTCGCTGTGGCGTGCTGTCGTCCCCGGCAAGGGTCTTGCCGGGGGCCTTGGTAGCCTCCCTCGGCAAATATCTTGCCGACGATTGTTTGTCTTCTAATCCTCATCTGACCTTGAGTATGTCTTCACAAAGATCTGCATGCCACCACAGAGGTGCCTTCCCGAGCCCTGGCCCCACGTTGACGGCGGCGTGGGCGGCCGTGGGCTCAAGGGTAGCTCTCTCTGTTGGCGTTGGACGGGATGCCCCGGCAAGGATCTTGCCAGGGCCGCTGAGGTTGCCCCGGCAAGGGTCTTGCCGGGGGAACCTGCTCCGTCCCTCTTCTCTTTGTGGCCTTGGTCTTGGACTTACCTTGGCTCACCTCCCTCGCTCTGCTTGGTGTGGCCGCGGGCGCGGCTCTGACTGCCCGTGCACAGGTAAAGGGGTACAAAGATGCGCCCCTAGTTTTGTGCACCGACAGGAGCCCCCGGGCCTGGGCCACTCATAAGTGCGACACGTTGTTGGGTCAGGCCCAAAACGGTGCGTGGGCAGGCGGGGCGGTTTTTACCGTGGTAAGATTTTTCGCGCGCTGCGGTTCCGACGACCCGCGCGCGGCGCAGCGTGGAGGGGCGTGCGTGACGTGGGTGGCATGCGTGGGGCGGTTTTGACACGCATGCGTCATCATAGTTAATGGGAAGTGGAGCGGTCCGCGCCTTCCCCGTAAAAAGGAATCACCGCGGGCGTACTGCTCACCCTTTCCCCTCTTGCATCCTTTCCAATCTCAGAGCCGCCGCCCCCTTCTCCTCCCTCCCTAAGCTTTCGCTGTTTGCTCGCCGCCGCTGTGCCTCCGCCATTTTCTGCTTCTTACCCCCCCTAGCCGCCATGGCGCCTAAATCCACCAAGGGCAAGGGAGTGGCCAAGGAAACCGCGGTGAAGACAACGCCGGAGAGCGAGCTGGCGGCGCGGCGGACGCAGCTCGCCTATTTTGACCCTGAGGTCGACGCGGTCCACCTCAGGGACTACTTCAAGCCTTTGTGGGGGCGCAAGACGGGGGGAGAGGGGACGGGGCATCCCGCCACGCGCGTCATCCCCGCCGCCTGTGTCGAGCCCGGCCCAAACCGGTATCCCTTCTTCGTCGACTATTTCTCTTGCGGACTTTGCCCTCCATTTTCCGACTTTTTCAACGACATCATGCACACCTTCGGCTTCCATCTTCTCGATTTCACCCCGAACGGTGTGGCGTGCATGGCCTTCTTTGCCCACCTCTGCGAGGGTTTCGCTAGGGTGGTGCCCAACACGGCCCTGTTCCGCCACTACTTCGTCCCTCGTATCCAGCCAGGGGAGGCCATCTCGGGGTGCATCACCTGGGTCCCGAGGGTCGAGGTGAAGGGAACCTACCCGGAGGGCGCCATGAAGGAGAGGTGGGAAGAGTGGCGGGGCCGGTGGCTCTAGATTGTGGAGGAGGATCCACAAGAGTTTTGCCGGGTTCGTTAGAGCCCGCCGGTCCGCGGCAGGAACTGGAGCGAAGTCGATGCTGGCGACGCGAACCTCACGATCGCCGTCACCAGGATCCTCCGCCTCACCAATGCCGGTCTCACCCTTGAGATGATCGGGGCAGATTTTCTCCATCGCCGAATCGCCCCGCTGCACGCCATGGGGAGGCCAGCCTGGGATTTCAAGAACGCGGCGGACGTCATGAGGCTCCGGCCCGGCCTGGACAACAACTTCACAATAATGGGGCACGCCCATTTCTGTCAGAGGCTCTTCCAGGTCATCGTGGACGATGATGGCAAGGCCGAGAGGACCGGCAAGGTCCCCAAGGGGCCCTTGTTTGGGTTGCCGAGGGGAGTGGTCCCGCTGAGCAACAACTCGTGCCGGTCCGATATCATCGCCATGATGCCGGACTACAACGCGCATGGCCCTGTCCCACGCTGGGCCGAGCCGCCAGCAGAGACGGTGCAGGCATTCTTCGACAGCCTGTCGGAAGGTTACGCCCACCCCGAGCCGGTGCTCATCCGCGACACCACCCCGCAGGAGCTGGATTACATTGCCCGTAGGGCGGCGGAGGCGGCGCTTGCTCGGGAGGCTGGCGACGCCGACGATGTGGCGGACGAGGCCAGCATCACTGCAGAGGACCAGGAGATCACCGCGTGGGTGGCGGCCGTCGTAGCGGCAAGCTCTGGAGCCCACATTGTCGAGGATGTGGGCGAGGGGACGTCCGCGGAAGAGGAGGAGGAACACGACACCCCCTTGGGCACCAGGAGGAAACGCGTCCTGCGGCGGGCCGCCTCTGGCGTGCCGGTCCATCCCGGCAGGCCTGCGCAGCAGCAACGGTCTGCTGAGGGGCAGCTCATTCGCTAGACGCGGTCTAGAAAGGACGTGGAGGAGGCGGAGGCCGCCAAGGCTGCGGCGGCGAGGAAGTCGGTGAAGGCCGCGGGGGCGAGGAAGAAAGCAAGCGCCTCCTCGTCGCCCAAGCGCTCCCTGACTCCACCTTCTTCCCCTCCTCCGGCAAGCATCAACACGGGGTTTGCCTTTGACTTCGGGTCCCTCAGCCCGAGGGGGAAGAGGAAGGCGGCAAAAGAGGAAGTGGATGACGAGTAAGTGTCTGTTTCCTTTCGTCACGTCCAACTCCTCTAGCCGTGCTCCTCATCTCGATCTTTCTTCATCTTCGCAGGGACACAGAGACGCTGGCCCAACGAGTGAAGAGGGCCAAGGTCTCGGCGGGCGGCCAGCCCCCGGCTGGCCCTTCGAGCGCGCCACTGGTGGTGGTGAGCAGCCCAGACAACAGCCCCCGAGGCAGCCCCCAGCGTAAGCTCGCCGCTCGCTCCCTCGTCGACGTGTGTTGGGTGAGGCATGCACCGGCGCTGACCTCGTCGAGTTCGCAGGAGGAGGGCAGCAGCAGGAGGAGCCACTGGGGGCCACTCCTGTCGTGCCGCCCCCCTCGACCACGCCGCCCCAAGGGGCGTCCCCGGCAAGGGCGCCGAGCACCGAGCCCATGCACACGGAGGAGGGGGAGGCGAACCCGGATGCTGGTGGCTCCTCCTCGGTGGACCTAGAGGACGTGGACGCCGTCATCGAGGGCGTCGCCAAGGCCGCAGAAGCGGACGCCAAGAAGATCGCCGCCGAGGAGGCCGCCAAGGACGGCGCCGAGGCCGCCGCCGCCGAGGAGGCCGCCAAGGACGGCGCTGAGACCGCCGTCGAGGGGCCTACCGGGGAGGCCGGCAAGGCTGCCGCTGGGGAGGCCGGCAAGGGGCTTGCCGGGGAGACGGAGGAGGAGGCTGGTGACCAGCCTTCCTCCTTTGCTGCTTCCGGCTCCGGCAAGTACCTGAGGGTGAGCGACGACTTGTTCGTCCACCTTCCAGGCGCGTCGAGCACCAGGACGCCTGTTGAAGGAGAGGTGTTTGACGACGAGGTGCTTGCCGCCGTTGGGCTTGAAGTCGTCGACGAGCAGATTATTGGCGGCGATGGTTCGCAGGAAGAGCGGCTCCTCCGCGTATGGGCGCCAGCTTCCGGAAGCTCTAGGCACGCTACCGCACTCGTCAGGACAAGGTGGACTCCAGATCGGCGGTCGTGGACCGAGCCGAGGAGGAGCTCAAGGCCCGCGTCACCCAGACGAAAGCCAGGTTCGACGAGTCCCGGCAAGAGCTGGAGAACAGCCGGGCCTAGTTGGCGGAGGAGAAGGTAGCATTGGTGCTGGAGAGGGCCGAGGTGGACAAGGCCCAGGACGTGGTGAAGGATGAGGCCGCCAAGGCTGAGGCCGTGCTGGTGCAGCGGCAGGCCGCCCTGGATTCCCAGGAGGAGGACCTCGTCAAACGTGAGGCGAACATCAAGGCCCAGGACAAGGCCCGGGACGTGGTGAAGGACGAGGCCGCCAAGGCTGAGGCCGCGCAGGTGTAGCAGCAGGCCGCCCTGGATTCCCAGGAGGAGGACCTCGTCAAACGCGAGGCGGACATCAAGGCCCAGCTCCTTGCCAGGGACGAGAAGGTGGATGAGCTCGTCGCGCAGCGGACCCAAGGGCTGGAGCAGAGGCACAAAGAGGCACTCGATTCCCAGGCCCTGGTTCACGCCGACAAGGTGCGGGAGCTGGAGGCGGAGCGCGACAGGCTGAAGGAGCAGGCCCTGAAGCTGTCCCAGGAAAAGGACACGCTTAACAGTGCCCTGACGGAGGCGCAGGGCGCGGTCATCAGCAAGGCCGGGGAGCTTGCCGAGGCCAACAACTCCATCAAAGACCTCAAGCTGAAGTTGGAGGGTCTTGAGAAGGTGTTGTCGGAGACCACAGCCCGTGAGGGGACCCTGGCCAAGGAGCTGGAGACCGAGAAGCAACTGCAGAGGGACGAGGCCGCCAATCACCAGGACGCTGTGGAGGGCCAGAACCGCTGGGTTGGCCGCCTCGTGGATGTCGCCGGTAGGATCACCGCGCAACTGGCCACCATGGGGATGCCTAACGTGAGGTATGCCCCGGAGCGCAGCGGGACCACCAACGCCAAGTTGACCCTGTTCTTCGAGGGTGTTCTCGGGGCCCTGGAGCAGTTTCACTCTGACAGGGCGGCTTGGCTGGCCGAAGAGTCTCGACAGCTTTGCCGGGGTGCCATGACCAAGGTTCTCACCAAGGTGGCGTACTGGAACCCCAACCTCGACTTCGACGCCGCGCTGGAAAGCTTGCCGGACGGTACTGACCTCGCACCGCTCAGGGAGCGTATCAAGCCCGTCATCAGCGGTATCAACAGAATTCGGAGGGTGGAGGGCCAGCGCCGGGATTAGGCACCCCGTTTCTCTTCGCCGCTGCAGGTTCATGACCAAGACATTGTTTATCTTTAGTTAGAACCGCGGCGGCAATTGATGTAATATAACTCTGCAGCAGTTTTATATTATGCATGTTATTTTCCTGTTCGATTCTCCTTTGTATGTCCACCCTACGTTACTGGGTAGGGCCGCCAGCGCGTAAACCCAGGGCGGCGTCATGAGGACGGATCCCCATTGGCCTGCCGGGTGTGCTTGCTGCCGGGCGGACCACCTTGCCGCCCCCAGCGCGGCCGCCCGAACTATCGAGCTTGAATCGAGTCAAAGTCGGGAGCGTTGCCGAGTGCGGAAGGCTACCCCGCCACTCTCGATGCGGCCGCTTTGAGCTGTTGAGCGGACTCGAAACAGAACAAGGGCGTTGCCAATTGTGGGAGGGCCCCTTTGCGTGCAGGTTTCTCATACATAGGCGAGATCTTCGAGGACGATAACCTTAGATAAAAGAGGAAATAACTCAAGGCTCTGAATAACTTAGCTTTTCTGTTGCCGAGCCGGCGTCGTTTCTCCAGCCGGCTTATTCTCATCGACCGAAAGCGACGAAGAGCCGCTAGGCTAACTATCAGACCAGATTCTCACAATCGCGCCCCCTACCTGGCGCGCCAAAGATGTCGGTGGGAAACGACACCTATGGGATCACGAGAATCCCTACTGCGGTTGCGGGGCGCGTGGTTGAGAGAAGAGCAAGTCTAAGAGAGAGCATGCAGTTCGTTTACCCAGGTTCGGGCCACGAGGATGCGTAAAACCCTAGTCCTGCTTTGGTGGATGTATTCTGAGTTCTGGAACTAGCTACGCGGTGTAACGAGCTCCCAAAAAGCCGAATCCTTCTCCTGGTCGCCTTGGGCCTCCTTTTATAGGAAAAGGGGTTGCCGCAGTGGCACACAGGAGGTGGAAAGGTGTATAGTGTGGCGAGGTTATCCCTCGTATTACAGGACAAGATGCATTTAATGCATTGCTTAGGTCTCCCCTTGCTTTATCGGGGACGGGGGCGAGGCCCGTCCCGTCCGTCGCCGCTCCTCCTTGCTTCGACACGTGCCCTGGCCAGCGGTGCATGCGGTGCCATGTAGGCAGGCAGGCAGCTGTGGTGGCGCGGTGGTGGAGCTTCCACGAAGATCTGCATGCCGCCACGTAGGCGCTTGATGAGTTGGCCCGGGAGCTGTGCGTCGCCACGCAGGTGCCTGCCCAGCTGGTTGGGCTGGCGGCTGCATGCGAAAGGCGGTGGAAGATTGGCCGACGCGGGCCTGGCGGCGGCCTCGTCGGTGTCTTTGGCGAGGGCCTTGCCGGGTGGCCCAGCAAGGGTCTCGCTGTGGCATGCTGTCGTCCCTGGCAAGGGTCTTGCCGGGGGCCTTGGTAGCCTCCCTCGGTAAGGATCTTGCCGAGGATTGTTTGTCTTCTAATCCTCATCTGACCTTGAGTATGTCTTCACAAAGATCTGCATGCCACCACAGAGGTGCCTTCCCGAGCCCTGACCCCACGTTGACGGCGGCGTGGGCGGGCGTGGGCTCAAGGGTAGCTCTCTCTGTTGGTGTGGGGCGGGCTGCCCCGGCAAGGATCTTGCCGGGGCCGCTGAGGTTGCCCCGGCAAGGGTCTTGCCGGGGGAACCTGCTCCGTCCCTCTGCTCTTTGTGGCCTCGGTCTTGGCCTTACCTTGGCTCACCCCCCTCGCTCTGCTTGGTGTGGCCGCGGGCGCGGCTCTGACTGCCCGTGCACACGTAAAGGGGTACAAAGATGCGCTCCTAGTTTTGTACACCGACATACTGCCACCCACATAAGTATGTATGGTCAGATACTCAAATCATAAATGTTCAAACTTATTTTCTCATGGTGGTCTACTACTAATCTAACTTCTCTAGATCTTCGTTCTGGTCTCCACGGGGCTTCTTCTGCTTGTGTTGGATATTCTCAAGTTCTTCAGCCAGATAATCTCTGTCAAGACGGAGTTTCCTGTGGCGTCCCAGTATGTCTTGGACTTGATTCTTGAGCTTCTGGATCTCAACATCTTTGGCATGATCTATGGTCCTGCTGTTCTCCAGTTCCTGACAAAGTTTCTGAACTTCAAGGTCTTTCTCCGCATGCTTGGTTACTTCCAGCTTCTGGGCCTTGAGTTCTTCATGTAGTGCTTCCTTATCGAATTTCGAGAAGGTCCATCTGGAGGTTCTTGATGTAATGCTCCAAGTCTTGGTTATACACCGTCAGAGCTGAAAACTTCATCTTCTGCTCCTTCGTCAATAAGATATGTGCTCCACCAGCTTTCTGCCATCCAAGCTTTCCAAAATTGTTCTTGCCTAGCTCATTACGATGACAATAGCACAGGCGTGCAATTGCATCATGAATGGCAGTGTTGATGCCCATATCCTAGTTGCGGGCTATCATCTCATATGTGATGTCTCCTTTCTTGGGGTCTCCTTGACGTCCAAAAACTCAAGTCTTAATGCCCCATTTTCCGGTTCTTCTCTTGTTCACCTTGATCTCCGGTATCGACAACTTCAGCAGTCTGACCAATGCCACGAGGGCTGGACCACAAAGGATGTCCTTATAGTGCACTCTGGTGTTCAGGGTGAAATTCTCCACTAAAATTTGGAAATAAGAAGAGTTTTGGTCAAGGGTTCAAAAGTTGAGGGAAAATTCCAAGGCAAAAAAGGAAAATTTGTTCTCTCGGGGTCTTGCTGGTACTAAGCCATTTCCTAGGGTCACGTCCTACAGTCAACATGTGCTCTGATACCATTTCTGTAACGACCCGACCTCAGACGGTCATGTCTCTGTGTATCTATGCTATCCCTGGATGGTATGCTAGCACACACACAGTACATCAATGTGTATATCAAAGTGCAATCACATGTATAAGTAACGAAAACAGATATATACCTTAAGAATCTCAGCGGAAACAGGCAAACGGGTGTGGAGTTCCATCAACGCCATCGGCAAGTTAAGTGCGGACCGTAACCCTATAACGAAACTCACTCGTCGTAGAAATCCTGCAACATGATACATTGTAGCTGTGTAGGTCAGTACGTTGAATGTACTGGCAAGTCACACCATAAGAGATGAATAAATGTCCTACTTCTACATGCAATATGGCTGGTGGAAGGTTCTAAGTTTAATTTGCATAAAGCTGATATTCCCTATCAAAAGAATATCATATTGTTACTACAAAGTTCATCATAATATAGTTGTAATGGTTGCTCCATTCAATCTATGCCCAAATTAATTAAAACCCATTAGATTATTTAGAGTGATGAGGTTGCTCAATTCCCACTTTCCAGATGCTCAAATTGTCCATAACCGGGACACGGCTAATCGATTAGTTTGACACTCTGCAGAGGTTTGCACACTTTTCCCCACCAGACTCGATCACCTCCTGTGTAGTCCTCGCACTGCCTAGTGTTTGAGAATCAGAAGATCGAGACATAGTCTTTCTGAAGTGTTCCCTCTTAACCCTGGGTAGACCGGTACACCTACATATATAACTACATCTGCTAGTCTACCACTATAAGAGGTCACACAACGTACTCAACTAAGCCAGAGTGTGACGCCCTCGATTCAATCATACACTAATCATACACGCAAATGTGTATGATCAAGATCATGGACTCATGGAAAGATATCACAACACAACTCTAGACACAAATTGAAATAATACAGGCTTTATATTACAAGCCAGGGGCCTCAAGGGCTCGAATATATCATCTTGAATACAAACGAGTCAGCGGAAGCAACAATATCTGAGTAGGGAATTATCTTTGCTCAAACAAGTTACATTACAAGAAAGGTGAAACAAAACAATGGAAGGAAAATGTGATTATTATGATAATTAGACCAATGGAAAGGAAAGGTGTTTATACCCAAGTATTAGAGTATAACTTTCCCAAGGGAAGGCAGAGCATTATAGGGCTCCAAGTATTAAACCATTTAGACAAAGGGGCAAGGAATTTATGAGGTTTACCCATACAACAGTGTTTGGATAATTGATCAAGAACAATTAGCATTGCGCTCCCAATGTTCTAGTTGAAGATCGGAGTACCACACACATGCTTCGGGGTAGTGTTGACATGGTCATCAGGGAGAGGTCAGACTTCGGATACACAAAGGATCCGTCGGAACAACTTATAAAATAAGCCATACAATTTCAACAAGAAAAAGATGATTTTGTGGCTGACGAGCTCAGCAACAATTCATCGAGGGGGCAAAGATTGTATTTCTAATCATGAATTCGATTGGTAACCTGGAAGAGCTCAGAATGTTGATGATGGTCACGACATATTGGTCCAGAGGTTTCATGAAGATGTAATTGATCGGCGATGACATCAAGTCAAAGGAATGATGAAGCGAAAGGTTATTGGAAACACGGGTACGACACAAACTTGAAATCAAGCTTGTCGTTCAAGGCGAAATGATATGACGAGGAAGACCGATGTATGCTTAGCTCATCGTAGAAAATTGTGCTTCGGGAAGAAGGACCAGGTAGCACAGTTAAAATTTAGCACGATAATGATATAGTCGATCAGGCTAGGAATGACTTGAAGGAATATTAAACTCATAAGTAACGAAAATTACTTAGAGTTGTTGAATCGGAGTGCATGACCGATTCACCTATCGGTGTTCTCGAGTGACTAACAACTCAGAACCCGGGGGAAGTCTGAAAATGGGTGAGAAGCAATACTAGAAGAAGACTCCTAGGAAGCAACACAGTTCTTTGATATTCTCAAGATACTAGAGGGTAATTCCCGAAGATAGGGCAGAATAGAGTTTGGACAGGTGTATTCATCTGCAGAAGGCAAGTACTTTAACTTATCCAAGAAATGGAATCAAAGGTGAACAATCATGGTCAGAAACTCGGTTGCCAAGGACCAAACTACAGTTACAAGATGAACTTATAAGAAGGGGGTAGTTACTTTTATAAGAAGCTTCCATGATAAGATCCGCATCGTGTCCATGGGCATGAACACAAGGTTCAAGGTCGACTCCCACTTCTCCAATACAGAACTCTTCATTCACTTCTTGATTTCAAAGAATTTGTAGTGTTGAAAATTTTATCTGACGAAACGCCAGTAGAGTAAAACTTGCATAACCTTCGGGTTCACACGGGTTAGGGAAGTCATATGTTCAACCCATCAGGGCATCTCGGGAACATACACCACAATCTTCAAGAGTAAATAACACAAGCTCGAAGGTAGAGTAGGGTTGTCAAGAGAAAAGGATACAAATTGCCAAAGGCATTATGTATCATGGGAAGAATTCGTAAAGGGGTTCGGATTTACGAAGGAACTATCGGGTCATAACCAACCAAAGGACCAGGTGGTTAACAAAGGATCTGAGGGGAGTATTGGTACTCAACCAGAGGAAGAAAGAATGCCATGTCATTGGATTATGAAAACATCCGAACAATTCGATGCTTAAATTCAAAGGAACTATGATTTCCATATCGGAGGATCAGAAGCAAATGCTCTGATCAAAAGAGGAGTAAGTAGAATAGAATTAGATGGGCAATCAATCAAGGTTTGATTTGCCGAGAATCAACTCATGTTTGGTAACACGTCTGAGCCGAAGGGAAGAATTCTAGTTGCGACTGATCATTGCGAGCATTCACGAATACATCGAATCAAATGCTCAATATGACGATGACAAATTATGCCAACGAAGATTACTAGATATAAGGAATTAACCATAATGTCGGAAGGCAAGAACTTCAGGAGCATTAGGCTGCTAGGATTTCTAGAATACCAAATAGTATTTCGAAGACTATTGTGAAACACATGAACAAATGGGGATGAGCGGATACTCGGTAAGTGTGAGGAATTATCCGTAGAGGTATTCATGTGGTAAAGTACTGCAAGGCAGTAAGCTCAAAGGATTCTCGGGACAACAAAAGTATTTCGGGGCATCTTGTAATAACAAGAGCAGCGGGGAATGGAAGTATGAATGGTAGTTGTATGTTGTTATCCATAGGGGTTGTCGGTGGAAAGTAATTGCAAAAGCGATGAGCACATGTTCTCGGGAGAACACCGGAGAGTATCTTTGAAGTCTTCTGGTGAAGCAGGCGATCATTTGGAGTGAGGGGCTCTCCGGGAGAGAGTATTTACGAGAACCTAGAGTTGTTAGCAAAATCATTTAACCCGAATACACGAGAGATCAGATTCCTAGAGTATAGACGAGGAGTAAAAGATCCTAATACCACCCAATGGCGACGTGGGCCGTAAGCCACACAGCCAAAGTGGGCTTCCTACATGCAATCCTTGATCTGATACTAACTTGTGACGCCCTCGATTCAATCGTACACTAATCATAATCGCAAATATGTACGATCAAGAGCAAGTACTCACGGGAACATATCACAACACAACTCTAGACACAAATTAAAATAATACAAGCTTTATATTACAAGCGAGGGGCCTCGAGGGCTCGACTACATTAGCTTAAATACAAACGAGTCAGCAGAAGCAACAATATCTGAGTACAGACATAAGTTAAACAAGCTTGCCTTAAGAAGGCTAGCACAAAAGTAACATGATCGAAAAGGCAAGGCCTCCTGCCTGGGAGCCTCCTAACTACTCCTGGTCGTCGGCGGCCTCCATGTAGTAGTAAGCACCCTCCGGGTTGTAGTAGTCGTCAGTGGTAGCATCTGGCTCCTGGACTCCACCATCAAGTTGCGACATCCGAGAAGAATGGAAAAGGGGGAAAAGAGGAAACAAAGCAACCGTGAGTACTCATCCGAAGTACTCAGCAAGCAAGGATCTACACTACATATGCACTATTATCAACGGAAGACTCTATATGTGGACTGGGCTGCAGAAATGCCAGAATAGAGAGAAGGCCTAGCCCTATCGAAGACTAGCATCTTCAGTATCTTCAAGCAGCTCCAAGAATCTTACAGCATCAGAGGAGATAAGAGTGGCATAAAGTAAAGTAGTAGTAGTGTCATCAACCTCGCCCAGAGATCCTTCCTCGACTCCCTACGAGAAAGCAATCCCAGAGCCATACTATCCAGTTCTCATCTCAAGTATCCAGTACTAGTTGTATCGATCGGGATACAACTCCAAGTGTCTGTTACCGTAGGACGGGCTATTGATAGATGTTTTCTTCCCTGCAGGGGTGCACCAACTTACCCACAATGTTCGATTAACTCCGGCCGGACACACTTTCCTGGGTCATGCCCGGCCTCGGCTAAACAATACGCCACAAACCGACCTAGGCTAAATAGAGAGGTCAGCACGCCGGACTAAACCTATGCCCCCAGGGGTCATGGGCCATCGCCCCAGGAACTCCTGCACGTTGCGAACGCGGCTGGTGAGCAGACCTAGCTACCTCCTTAAAAAGGCAGGTGCTTACCAGTCCAACCCGGTGCGCGCCGCTCAGTTGCTGACGTCTATTAAGCTTCGGCTGATGCATACGACGCAGAACGCCCATACTATGCCCACGTGATGGTTAGTGCTATCAGGCCAGAGGCCCCTCAGATCAAATATCCAAATCGTAGTGGATTAGGATCTCGCGGTAACAAGTAGAGACTCTCGATAGATGTGACCCCGTCGCCCCATCTCGAGGACTTGCAGCAAGGGATAAGAATGCCCGGCCACGCTGTCAACGTTCTGGGAACGGGGGTCCCCAGACTTGCCTGCCTGCGGCGCAGGGCGTGGCTCCTCTAGCGTCCTAGTACGACCCAACTTCACCAGCAGGGCGACCAAGACCCTCGCGAGGGGCCAAGCCTCGCGAGGCGAACGACGCGAGACCTCCTCGGGTGGAGTCTCATCGGGCTGGCTCATGAGGAGTGGAGATATCAAGGCACGGGGTACCTCGTGAGGTTCCCATGACGCAAGCCATGACGACCAAGGCCAGGCGGGCGCCAGGCAGGCGCCAGCGCGCATAGTGTCCTCGCTTCCTCTTTGGTGCTAAGGGGGCAAGCGTAGGCGAGGAGTACCGAGGCAGCAGACAAAGGTTTCCATATTGGTGCAACAAGACCAAGACCAGCAGGACAGCACAACGGAGGTCACCGTGGAGCCCAAGACGGCGTCACCACCAGAGCCTTTGCAGGCAAAGACCACCTTTAGTCAGGATAACTTGTACCAGTTGTCTGCCTTCGAATTTGGCCGTTGTGGCATCCCTTCCCGCTCAATATTTGCGGAGAGGACCGGGCCCCCTATAAATAGGACTAGCCACCACCGTAGAGAGGGATCGGGGGGAGAGATGAGGTAATCTCATCGAGGCGCAGCTCATCTAGATCACATCCATCCCATCATTCCCAGCTTGACGAGCACAAGAACACCTCTCCTCCGGAGGCTGTTCTTCCCTTATAACTGTTCATCCAAGCCCAAGAGGCAATCCACCACCACCACACTGGAGTAGGGTATTACACCACAACGGTGGCCCGAACCAGTATAAATCTTGTGTGTCCTTGTTTTGCGAGCTTGCATAGTTAGGCATGGATTGAGCGTGAGTGCGCTAGAGTAGGGGAGAGATCTTCTTGCGCACCCCAGAGTTCAAACCTCAAGGGTTTTGCCGGAACCCGAAATCCGACATTTGGCATGCCAGGTAGGGGTGTGCTGAAGCTTTATTCCCGCCGATTCATGATCCAATGCTCCGTCAAGTCCATGGCTGACGCGCGCAAGGCTCGCGCTGAGCGCCGGGCCGCCATCGCCACCCGCGTCGCTCAGACTGCTCCTGTCGGCGGGCCTCCCCGTCGCTCTCCGTCACCAGCCGTCCCGCCACCGGCCCAGCGCTCAACGAGCAGCAGGCCTCGTCACTACACCCCTCGGTTCGGAGAGACGGCCGCACCGCCACTTCGTCGCTGACTCAGGCCGGTTCGTCCTCCCACGCTCGCCGCGCACCCAGGGATGCGCAGGCCACGCTGCTCATGGCACGCTTGCTCCTGCGCTACCGCCCTGACGACGACCTCTACGAGGACTAGCTCGATCGCATCGCCGAGCTCCTCAGTGCCGCTGGGGGCTCTCCTGCACCGTCCCTCTCTTTGCCTCGCCCTCCACCAGCGGCGGGCAACGTGGCCCACGGAGCTCCTCCACCACCTCAGCACCAAGACGGCATCCTGGCGCCAAGGCATGTGGCCCCGCATCGCGACCCCCCTTGCTGCGTGCCTGCATGTGAAGAAGGAAGCTGCCGGGAGGTCCTCCGGCTGCGGGGAGATGCTCCTCCGCTCCTGGCACCGCTACGTCAAGACTGCCTCCTGCGCTAGGACCGCGCACCGCTCATGGTGGCGGCTCAAGGGCGCCAAGACCAAGTTCTACCTCCTTGACGTGCACCAGTCGCCACGGCCGGCTGCCGTGCTTTCTCTCCTGAACTGCGTAGCGTCGTCTGGCCCAGCAAGTTCAAGCCGGATCTGCCTCCTCGCTACGACGGCAACCCCGACCCTGCGGAGTTTTTGCAGCTCTACGAGCTCAGCATCGAAGCAGCCAACGGCGACGAGAAGGTCATGGCGAACTGGTTTCCCATGGCCCTCAAGGACGGGGCCCGCTCATGGCTCTTGAACCTGCCCGCGAGCTCGATCTCCTCCTGGAGCGAGATGCGTGAACGCTTTGTCGCTAACTTCGAGGGTACTCGCGACCGCCCCCCGGCCGCGGGTGACCTGCGTCGCATTAAGCAGCAACCCGGAGAAACCCTGCAGAAGTACATTCAGCGCTTCAACAACGTTCTCCTCAAAATCCCCAAGGTGACGGGCGAAGCCATCATCTCAGCCTTCTCTGATGGCGTCTGTGACATCAAGATGAAAGAAGAGCTCGCCATCCATGAATATCTGTGCACCGCTCTTGAAATGTTCAACTTGGCGACCAAGTGTGCTAGAGCTGAGGAGGGACGCCTTTCCCTTCTTGAGCTCCCAGCTGCAGACCCAGAGGAAAAGAAGGCCAAAGCCAAGGACGTGAAGCGCAAGGGAGCTGCCGTACTTGTGGCGGAGCCAGACACGAAGCGTGGGCGTGACCAATCAGAGCCTTCCAAGAATAGCCGACCCTTCTGCGCCTACCACAACCTACACAACCACAACACCAGCGGCTGCCAGGAGCTCAGGGCCATCCGAGATGGACGCTTCGGTCAACGCCCCGAGCTCAGGGACCGGGGCTACGGTGAGGAGTAGGACGAAGAGGAGGACGCTGGGATGACAGCGGCCCCCACCAGGAGTGGCGCGACCGGCCTCGGGAGGACCAGTGGCATGACCAACCTCGCGAGGGTGCCTGGAGGGATCAGGCTCGTGAGGACCGCCCTCAGGGCAACATTGGCCTTCCTCCGCTACCACCACCACCGAGAAGAAATGACGATCACCATCAGGATGAGGGGGCTGGGGGCTTTCAGGAGCCACGCGCCGTGGCCTGCATCTTGGGCGGTGCACAGACCCCAGCCTCGCAGCACCTCTTCAAGCAGTTTGCTCGTGAGGTGAATGCAGTGCTCCCCAGGTTTGAAGCCACACGCCCTCTCAGGTGGCCCAATTGCACCATCACCTTCAGCTCGTCTGACCAGCTCAAGTGCGCGGCAACCGCTGGCGCACTCCCCATGCTCTGCTCGCCCATCATCAGCAACGTTCAAGTCACCAAGACCCTCATTGACGGCGGAGCAGGGCTGAATGTCCTGTCCGTCAAGATGTTCGATCGCCTTCAAGTTCCCTACGATCAGCTACAGCCCACCAAGCCCTTCTCCGGAGTAAGTGATGGCTCCACCATACCGATAGGGTAGGTCCGCCTTCCTGTCACCTTCCGCAAGCGCGACAACTACCGCACCGAGCTCATCGACTTCGACGTCGCCCACATCCGCTAGCCGTATAACGCCATCCTCGAGTACCTAGCTCTAGCCAAGTTCATGGCAGTGGTTCACCATGGCTACAATGTCCTCAAGCTACCTGGAACCGCTGGCATCATCACCGTCGCCTGCGAAGAGAAAGATGTTGTGTGCGCCCTCGAGCGCGCATGCCAAGCTGCAGCAGCCGAAGACCCAAACAACGAAGGCGCCAATCATCCTCAGGAGGTCGCCCCCAAGGCGAGGAAGTAGCTGCTTCACCAAGGACCATAGGAGAGCAGCATCACTAGCGGCACTGCCTCAGCACCTACTTCCGCAGCTGGGGCGTCCCCGTCCCTCGCATAGGAAGGCGCACCCGGCGCCCTCCTCGGGCTGGGCTTGGGGGCTCTCTCTTGGAGGGCCTCATACCTAGCCAACCTCACGAGGGAGGCGCTCGGGCACCAAGTGGAGGCATGCTTCGCAGCATGTTTCCCTCACGAGGGCACTAGGCAAGGAGCGCCTGGTGCTCAGGAGTTCATCACCAAGACCACTCAGGAGCTACAAGAAGCACGAGCCATGTGCGGCGGCCGCCATCTGCCACCTGGCGCAGCCCCACATCCAGGCGAGGATGCCGGGCTGCGCGTCTGCATCAACATCCTGGAGCTCAACCGGGCCACATCTCAGGAGCGCTTCTGGCTTTCGCGTGTGGGGCGCTGCAAGGGCCCGCTTCACAACTTCGTTCGCATGCCATTCGGCATGCTGAGCGTGGCTGTCACCCTCCAGTGCCACACGTGGGGCATCCTGGCGGCCCAGGGGGCCAGCCATCTCGCAGTTCAGGCAGCAATGGTGTCCGCTCTTCTGGAGCCACCAGGGTCTGCGGAGCCTCCGGAGGCTCGGGATCCTGGAAGCTCATGGGGCGTGACTTCCTCAGCACGTGCCTTCAGCCACTCCAGCACTACTTCGACAACGGAACGAGGTGACACTTTCCAAGTTTATTTAGCTGGGAGCGCCCCTCGGGCTGCATCATTCCCAGGCCGCGTGGGTCTGTCCCTGTGGCATGTATCTTTCAGCGTTCTTGAGCTTACTTTGTTGGGAGCGCCCCTCGGGCTGCATCATTCCCAAGCCGCTCGGGTCTGTCCCAGTGGAGCGTACCGTTCTAGCTTCTATCTAAGTTATCCTGCTTCCCTGCATAAGTTATCTTCAGCTATCACCTGCTTGGCTCACATCTTGGGGCCTCCCACATCGCTAACCACTGTTTTCTCTGCCTCACAATGGAAACTCCGCCGACCGGCACGACGCTTGTGCTCGGGTCGGTCCCTACAACGCTGAAAAATCTGAGCTGTCGAGCTCTGGCCTCCGGCACGCCCTGGGTGCGTCACCTCACTAGGCCCTCAGTGCCTCCGCTCTCCCTCAGAGTGGCCAGTGGCGACAAGTGCCCCTTCTCGCTCCAACTTGCAGGGACCTCCCGAGGGCAACAACAGGCGGTACCGCAAGCTCCCTCTTCTCCGATGCGATTCGCTTGCGCGTTAAAAGGAGGGCTCCTGAGCATCGTGACTCAGGAGCTCTTACTGGCTCTCCAGGCCTCACCCCCTGGCCTTGTCCATGGCACGCGACCTGGCATACCAGCGGCGGCTGAGCTCGCTCGAGGGCCGGGACCTGAGGACGTAGAGCACCAAGAAGAGCATGGAGGGGAAGGGAAGGCTCATACAGGCCCGTCCTAGCTACACCACAGTTGTCGAAGCGCGCATTCAGCACACCGCGAGGAGCCAACCCAAGACTACAGAGCTAAGTTTTCCCTAAACCAAAAACTATAGCACCGGATTCTCACCTATGCAGCCTTGTTGGGGCGACGCCGCCTCCCTTTCCTACTTTTTGATGACCTCTTGAACGCTAAAGGGGACCTCCTGAGCATCGCGCCTCAGGAGCTCTTACTGGATCTCGGGCCGCTCACCTCCTGGCCTTGACCCACGGCACGCGACCTGGCATACCAGCGACGGTTGCAGCCTGCCTGGGGACCGGGACCTGTCGGCGTAGAGCACCAAGCTGCCGCGGAGTCGGAAAGGGGAGACTGAGCCAAAACAAGACACGCATTCGCACAATTTCATAATAAGGATAATATGAACACAAAAGGCATTACAGATCCTTTACACACCCCCACGGGGTTCGGTTTGATTCCTCGCAGGGAATAAAAGGAAAAGACCTCCGCAGGCCGAATTGCCGGGCGCCACCACCGACGCCATCATCAACAGTGGGCCACCGAGGCCCGACGCCAACTCCATCCAGATCAGCGCCGGTGGTGGCTAGATGATGCCGCCTTGCTCCGGGTGTGGCGAAGGCTCGGGGGCACGTAGCTATCATCGCTCGTCTTTGGAGTCTCGTAGAGCTCGGGAGAGCTGCTGGACTCCCGAGCGTCCTCGCTGCTGGAAGAGCTCCAGGCATCGGCCACCCCGCCGGTTGGTGGCCAGCTCCCGAGCAGCATGCAAGATGGCGATCTTCCAAATCGAAGACCTTGAAGAAAATTCTGGAGGCGCCGTCGAATTCGAAGTGGATGGCGAGGGCTCCTTCTCCGCGGCAGACTCGGGCAACCTCGCCCCAGCCACGGGTCATGAAGATTCTGCCCGGCGGGAACACCTCGATCTCCGCCCCCGTCGCTGGGGCGCCGCAGTCAGCGTGCTGCAGCCAAAGCTCCAAGGGGCCACTCGGTGGCATCTCATCGACGAAGAACGACGGGAAGCGAATCCAGATGGTCGGAGGCATCGCCGCCCAGATCACAAGTTCGCGCGAAGAAGCCCCGGCGTGGGACTGCAGAGCAGCAGGGCGCGCCACCACGACGCGATCACCAGGACCACGACGCGGGTGGGATGAGCCACCACCTCCTGGTCCCAAGCCCTCCGCCTCGGCGTAGAAGGGCAGGGTATAACCTAGAGGAGGTCGCTCGTACCATGGCCGCGACACCTCTCTCCTCGCGAGCTGGCCGGCCTCTTCTTCGACGGGAGGAGGCCTGGCTTCGTGCGCGGGGTTTTTCCCTTCTCTTCGGCAGAAAACCTTTGGATCGGCACCATGGAGAGGGAGCAATGGAGAAGAAGCAATTGGGGCGAAAATGGATATGCAGCGGGGACCTCGCCCCCGACCATTTATAACAGAAGGAGGCCAATCAGCGACACCCACGATCGCAGGTAATGATGATCTTTCTGTGCATGCTGCAAGGACTTGCCAAACGGGCAGTTGCCGAGGCAGCGTGGGGAAGCGGAGACGCCCATGTCCGGTCAAGTCACCATACGTCAATCGAGGACGCAGGCTGTTGGGACCCGCGGCGCTCCGCACTTGACCCTTGGCTTCGCCGCGAAGCCAAGCCCGAGCGCACCTTGGGCCCGGGGGCTACTGTCGGCGTTCTGGGAACGGGGGTCCCCAGACTTGCCTGCCTGCAGCCCAGGACGTGGCTCCTCCAGCGGCCTGGTACGGCCCAACTTCACTAGCAGGGCGACCAAGACCCTCGCAAAGGTCCAAGCCTCGCGAGGCAAACGACGCGAGACCTCCTCGGGGGCAGCCTCATCGGGCTGGCTCATGAGGAGCGGATATATCAAGCTACGGGGTATCTCGTGAGGTTCCCATGACGTAAGGCATGACGACCAAGGCCAGGCGGGCGCCAGCGTGCACAGTGTCCTTGCTTCCTCTTTGGTGCTAAGGGGGCAAGCGTAGGCGAGTAGTACCGAGGCAGCGGACAAAGGTTTCCATATTGGTGCAACAAGACCAAGACCAGCAGGACAGCAGGACGGAGGTCACCGTGAAGCCCAAGACGGCGTCACCACCAGAGCCTTTGCAGGCGAAGACCACCTTTAGTTAGGATAACTTGTACCAGTTGTCTTCCTTCGAATTTGGCCGTTGTGGCATCCCTTCCCGCTCAATATTTGGGGAGAGGACCGGGCCCCTATAAATAGGACTAGCCACCACCGTAGAGAGGGATCGGAGGGAGAGATGAGGTAATCTCATCGAGGCACAGCTCATCTAGATCAGATCCATCCGATCATCCCCAGCTCGACGAGCACAAGAACACCTCTCGTCCGGAGGCTGTTCTTCCCTTGTAACTGTTCATCCAAGCCCAAGAGGCAATCCACCACCACCACCTGGAGTAGGGTATTACACCACAACGGTGGCCCGAACCAGTATAAATCTTATGTCTCCTTGTTTTGCGAGCTTGTATAGTTAGGCATGGATTGAGCGCGAGTGAGCTAGAGTAGGGGAGAGATCTTCTTGCACACCCCAGAGTTCGAACCTCAAGGGTTTTGCCGGAACCTGAAATCCGACATACGCCTCGTAATTATCTCGCGGGCACCTTCCAGGTCAACCCGACTCCACATCAGTCGCAATTAAGCTCGCACGGGTACCCCTCAGGGCCGACCCGTCTTTAGTAACATGGTTCAGTGTAAAGTCATAGTAACCATAGTAACCGTGTGTGTAACACCAAGGGGGAAAACCTGAGGAATCACCCTTGACGGATTCCCACTCGATGTAACCATCAAGGTGAACGTAAGAGGAACCACCCTCGAGGTTCACACTTGAGGGGTTGCACGACAGAGTCGTATCGGAAGTGGTTAAGGTGGAACCACCATCGATGACCATGACCGAGTAGCTACACTACAGAGATCTCATCAGGAGTGATGTATGAGGTACCACCCTCGGCACTCGATGGTAACTCTGCAGAGTCGAGCAACAAAAGGGGCGTGATGTGATGTGAGGTGCCGGGGCCTGGTCTTCGACCCCGTTGATCGGGTCTTCTGATAATCCAGCGGGGCAGTCGGGACAAAGTGGGGGGTCTCTGATGGGTCTCTAACCAACCTATACTAAGCAGTTTAGGATAAGCAGGTAGGTAACAATAGCAGGTTACAATAAACAGGCTATGCAGCAGAATAGGAACAAACAATAACAGTAACAAAATCTAATGCAAGCATGAGAGAATGGAATGCGCGATATCGGGATGATCAAAGGGGGGGCTTGCCTGGTTGCTCTAGCAAGGAGGGGTCGTCGTCGACGTAGTCGATCACAGGGGCAGCATCGGTCTCGTGGTCTGTCAGAGAGAAGAGGGGGAAGAAACAGTAAATATAAAGCAAACATAGCATCACAAAGCATAACATGGCAATATGTTGTGCCGGCTGTGACCTAGCGTAAGGCTACACGTTATACGTGAAGGGGGAACTCAACCGGGAATGTTTTCCCGGTTCTGAACCTGTGTCAGACAGATGACCGGAGGGGAATGTTCAATGATCAGATAGTTAGAGGCATCAGACAGGTATGTGGGTAGCGTATCCGGGTTCGTCTTGTCGTTCTGAGCAACTTTCATGTATAAAGTTTTTCGATCCGAGCTACTATTTATTTTCTATGAATTTTCAAAGTTTTTAACATTTCTGGAATTATTTAAATTAACAGAAAAGGAAAAAATGACGTCAGCATGACGTATGTGTGATGTCAGCAGTCAACAGTATGGTTGACTGGTCAAAAAGACCAGTGGGTCCCAGATGTCATACTCAGAGCGACTAAGAGTAGTTTAATTAATTAGACAGAGTTAAATAGTAGTAGGGCCCCACAAGTCAGTGACTGTTTAGGTTAACTAATTAATTTTATTTATTAAAACGTGTAATTAGCTTAATTAACAAAGGGGGCCCACATGTTAGTGTCACTAGGCTGCCCAGTCAGCACGTTGACTAGGTCAACCCAGTCAACGGGGCCCGCGGGGCCCGCTGGCAGTGACCCAGGGGTGGCCCCAGGTGTGCCACGTCGGCGGTGGCCAGCGGCTTAACGCCGATGACGCCGATACGCGGCAGTGCGGCTCTGCCCTCGTCGGAAAACGCGTACAAAGCTCGGGGAGGAGCGGGGCTAGGCTCATTCGAACGAGCTCTCAGCATCGCGTCGAGTGGTGGCCATAGCATCGCCGGACTTGGCCGAAATCGGCGCCGGCGTCGAGACCAATGGCGGAGCGGCTTCGGCCGACGACGGAAACGGCGAGGCAGCGCGCTACTGAGCAAAAGGGGAGGCTGGGGAGGATATACGTGGTGCGGCGAGTTCAACGGGCTTGAGCCCATGATCAAATGGTCACCGGAGCCTCGCCGGCGGCGAGCTCTGCGGCGATGCGTTTGGGTGCTCATCGGGGACGGTGCTAGGAGGCACGGGAGGATGCGTGTGCGTGTGCGTTGGGCTCCTAAGAAGCTCAGGAGCACGGTGTGCGTCACGGGCACGAGCGGGGCTAGCGGTGGTTGCCGCGGCGACATGAATGGCGGCAGCGAGCTCGCGGTTGAGCGGTAAGGTGAACCTCGGGCAACAAAACAAAAGGGAAATGGAGGGAAGCGGACGGCTGCTTGATACGTCTTCGTCATATCTATAATTTTTGATTGTTCCATGCCAATATTATACAACTTCCATATACATTTGGCAACTTTTTATATTATTTTTGGGACTAACATATTGATCCAGTGCCCAGTGCCAGTTCCTGTTTGTTGCATATTTTTGTTTCTCAGAATATCCATATCAAACGGAATCCAAACGGGTTAAAAACGGACAGAGCTTATTTTTGGAATATTTGGAAAATTCCAAAAGAAAAATCCACGCGAGACGGTGCCCGAGGGGGGCACGAGGCAGGGGGTGCGCCTGCCCCCCCTGGGCCCCCCTCGTGGTCCCCCTGTAAGGCGGTTGTTGCTCAACTTCGGACGCAAGAAATCTAATTTTTGGTAAAAAAATCACGGCAAAGATTTCAGGCCAATCGGAGTTACGGATCTCCAGATATATACGAAACGGTGAAAGGGCAGCCAACCAGAAAGCAGAAACAGAGAGAGACAGAGAGACAGATTCAATCTCGGAGGGGCTCTCACCCCTCCCACGCCATGGAGACCATGGACCAGAGGGGAAACCCTTCTCCCATCTAGGGAGAAGGTCAAGGAAGAAGAAGAAGGAGGGGGGCTCTCTCCCCCTCGCTTCCGGTGGCGCCGGAACGCCGCCAGGGGCCATCATCATCACCGCGATCTACACCAACACCTCCGCCATCTTCACCAACATCTCCATCACCTTCCCCCATCTCTATTCTGCGGTCCACTCTCCCGCAACTCGCTGTAACTTCTACTTGAACATGGTGCTTTATGCTTTATATTGTTATCCAATCATGTGTTGCCATCCTATGATGTCTGAGTAGATTTTCTTTGTCCTATCGGTGATTGATGAATTGCTATGATTGGTTTAATTTGCTTGTGGTTATGTTGCTATCCTTTGGTGCCCATCATATGAGTGCGCACGTGGATCACACCATAGGGTTAGTTGTATGTAGATAGGACCATGTATTGGAGGGCAAGAGTGACAGAAGCTTCAACCTAGCATAGAAATTGATGCATACGGGATTGAAGGGGGATTAATATATCTTAATGCTATGGTTGGGTTTTACCTTAATGAACTTTAGTAGTTGCGGATGCTTGCTAATAGTTCCAATCATAAGTGCATAGAATTCCATGTCAGGGATGACATACTAGCAGTGGTCTCTCCCACATGAAACTTGCTATCGTTCTAGTAACGTAGTCAATTGCTTAGGTTCAATTTCACAACTCCTACCACCACTTTTCCACACTCGCTATATTTACTTTATTGCTTATTTATCTAAACAGCCCCTAGCTTTTATTTACGTACTCTTTATTATCTTGTAAAACTATCCTACAACACCTACAAGGTAGTTCTAGTTTCATACTTGTTCTAGGTAAAGCGAACGTCAAGCGTGCTAGAGTTGTATCGGTGGTCGATAGAACTTGAGGGAATATTTGTTCTACCTTTAGCTCCTCGTTGGGTTCGACACTCTTACTTATCGAAAGAGGCTACAATTGATCCCCTATACTCGTGGGTTATCAAGACCTTTTTCTGGCACCGTTGCCGGGGAGTCAGTGTGGGGTGAATATTCTCGTGTGTGCTTGTTTGCTTTATCACTAAGTAATTTTTATTTTCTGTTCTAAGTTGTTCTCTATCTTTAGTTATGGATATGGAACACGAAATACCAAAAAAATTAGGTGTACTTTCTGCTCATGGAGATGGGGAACCTCCTAAAACCCTCGATGCTCATTATGTGATAGATGTTATGTACTACTTTGATAATCCTGAGAAAACCCCATTCAATTATGTAATGGGAGTAACGTTGGATCAACATGAATACTTTTGGGATTATCGCTTGACACAAAAAGGGAAACTATTATCCGATCAAATTCATATGTTGAAGTGGTATGCTAGGCAACTATGCTTGAGATATGATTATACTTGTTGCTCTAGGATGAATTCTCCACACCTTCCCTTTTCATGCAAACTTAATGATAAAAAAACCTTAGCTTCTTACGCTAATGGTATATATGATTACTATGATGTGGAACAAATAGAAGAATTTGTTGCTTTTATGGGTGCTTATGAAATTGAATCTATGTTCAAAGAGTTTGAAAATCTTTATGATGTTGTTTATAGACCTGAAAATTTAGCTATCCTTAAATATTGCTATGCCAATTATGAATTCAATTACGATATTAATGCATTTATTGAGAAAGTCTCCGCTGTCCAAGAAGACACTAATATTTTGCAGGAGTCTATGGAAGAAGAAATTGATGAAACTGCAAGCTCATTGGATGAAAAAGATGAGGAGGAGAGCGAAGAACAAAAGGAGGAAGAGCGGATTGATCACCCGTGCCCACCTTCTAATGAGAGTAACTCTTCAACTCATACATTGTTTAATTTCCCTTCGTGCTTACGGAAGGAGGATTGCTATGATGACTGTTATGATCCCGTTGATTCTCTTGAAATATCCCTTTTTGATGATGCTTGCTATGCTTGTGGCCAAGATGCCAATATGAATTATGCTTATGGAGATGAACTTGCTATAGTTCCTTATGTTAAACATGAAATTGTTTCTATTTCACCCACGCATGATAGTCCTATTATCTTTTTGAATTCTCCCGACTACACTATATCGGAGAAGTTTGCTCTTATTAAGGATTATATTGATGGGTTGTCTTTTACCGTTGCACATGATGATTTTGATGAGTATAATATGCATGTGCTTGCTGCTCCTACTTGCAATTATTATGAGAGAGGAACTACATCTCCACCTCTTTATGTTTCCAACACGAAAAAATTGCAAGAAACTGTTTATACTATGCATTGGCCTTTACTTTGTGTACATGAATTGTTCTTTTATTACATGCCGATGCATAGGAAGAGAGTTAGACTTCGTTATTACTTGATATATGTTGCTTTGTGCTCACTACTAAATGCCAAATCATTGCTAATTCAAATTGGCTTTGATATACCTTGGGATCCGGGTGGATCACTACTTGAGCACTATTTGCCTAGCTTAATGGCTTTAAAGAAAGCGCTGCCAGGGAGACAACCCGGAAGTTTTAGAGATTCATTTATTTCTGTTTAGTGCTTTCATATAGTTTAAAAACAACAAAAATAAAGAGGGGAACCCCAAACTTTTTCAAAAAGAAAAGCGGAAGTGAGAAAGACAAGCATTGTTGAAGTGGGAGCTAGCCTTGAACTTTGTTCATGCTCACAGAAACTTTGTGAATCTTGATTACAGAAACTTTTCAAAAAAAATAATTATCCCCTTTTACAATTCCATTGTATTATAAAAATAATGTTCCAAGGTTTGCCTTTAGGATGTTTACAATGTTTGTTGGTTTGTACGGTGCAGGACAGAAACTTTGGTTGTAGTGCGCGATTTTTAATTTTTTACTGGAACGTCAAATGGTCCTGATTCTTTTTGCAATGTCTTTCTATACAAATTTTTTATTTTTCCTAATTTTGGCAGGATTGTTCATGTATCATAAGTATGGTGAATGGTCAGATTGTTACAGACTATTCTGTTTTAGACAGATTCTGTTTTTGATGCATAGTTTGCTTGTTTTGGTGAAACTATCAATTTATATCAGTGGATTAAGCCATGAAAAAGCTATACTACAGTAGACACAATGCCAAAACAAAATATGAATTATTTTGCAACAGTACTTAGAGTAGTGATTTTCTTTATTATACTAACGGATCTTACCGAGTTTTCTGTTGAAGTTTTGTGTGGATGAAGTGTTCGATGATCGAGAAGGTCTCGATGTGAGAAAAGGGAAGAGAGGCAAGAGCTCAATCTTGGTGATGCCCGAGGCACCCCAAGTAAATATTCAAGGAGACTCAAGCATCTAAGTTTGGGGATGCCCCGGAAGGCATCCCCTCTTTCTTCAAAAAGTATCGGTATGTTTTCGGATTCGTTTCTTTCATGCGATATGTGCAATCTTGGAGCGTCTTTTGCATTTAGTTTTCATTTTTATTTTATGCACCATGCTGGTATGAGATAGTACTTGGTTGATTTATAGAATGCTCATTGCACTTCACTTATATTCGTTGAGTATGGCTTTGTAGAATGCTTCATGTGCTTCGCTTATATTATTTGAAGTTTGGATTGCCTGTTTCTCTTCACATAGAAAACCTCCATTTGTAGAATGCTCTTTTGCTTCACTTATACTTGTTAGAGCGTGGGCATATCTTTTGTAGAAAGAATTAAACTCTCTTGCTTCACTTATATCTATTTAGAGAGATGACAGGAATTGGTCATTCACATGGTTAGTCATAAAATCCTACATAAAACTTGTAGATCGCTGAATATGATATGCTTGATTCCTTGCAATAGTTTTGCGATATAAAGATGGTGATATTAGAGTCATGCTCTGGGTAGTTGTGGATTAGTTCAAATACTTGTGTTGAGGTTTGTGATTCCCGTAGCATGCACGTATGGTGAACCGTTATGTGACGAAGTCGGAGCAAGAGGTATTTATTGATTGTCTTCCTTAAGAGTGGCGGTCGGGGACGAGCGATGGTCTTTTCCTACCAATCTACCCCCCTAGGGGCATGCGTAGTAGTACTTTGCTTCGAGGGCTAATAAACTTTTGCAATAAGTATGTGAGTTCTTTATGACTAATGTTGAGTCCATGGATTATACGCACTCTCACCCTTCCATCATCGCTAGCCTCTTCGGTACCGTGCATTGCCCTTTCTCACCTCGAGAGTCGGTGCAAACTTCGCCGGTGCATCCAAACCCCGTGATACGATACGCTCTATCAAACATAAGCCTCATTATATCTTCGTCAAAACAGCCACCATACCTACCTATCATGGCATTTCCATAGCCATTCCGAGATATGTTGCCATGCAACTTCCATCATCATCATATACATGACTTGAGCATTTATTGTCATATTGCTTTGCATGATCGTAAGATAGCTAGCATGATGTTTTCATGGCTTGTCCGTTTGATGTCATTGCTATGCTAGATCGTTGCACATCCCGGTACACCGCCGAAGGCATTCATATAGAGTCATATCTTTGTTCTAGGTATCGAGTTGTAATATTGAGTTGTAAGTAAAGAAAAGTGTGATGATCATCATTATTAGAGCATTGCCCCAGTGAGGAAAGGATGATGGAGACTATGATTCCCTCACAAGTCGGGATGAGACTCCGGACTTTACAAAAAATAATAATAAAAGAGGCCAAAGAAGCCCACCGAAAAAATAAAAAAAAGAGAAAAAAAAGAAAAAAAGAAAAAAAGAGAGAAAAAGAGAGAAGGGGCAATGTTACTATCCTTTTACCACACTTGTGCTTCAAAGTAGCACCATGATCTTTATGATAGAGAGTCTCTTGTTTTATCACTTTCATATACTAGTGGGAATTTTCATTATAGAACTTGGCTTGTATATTCCAACGATGGGCTTCCTCAAATGCCATAGGTCTTCATGAGCAAGCAAGTTGGATGCACACCCACTTAGTTTTCAGTTGAGCTTTCATACACTTATAGCTCTAGTGCATCAGTTGCATGGCAATCCCTACTCCTCGCATTGACATCAATTGATGGGCATCTCCATAGCCCATTGATTAGCCGCGTCGATGTGAAACTTTCTCCTTTTTTGTCTTCTCCACATAACCCCCATCATATTATTCTATTCCACCTGTAGTGCAATGTCCATGGCTCACGCTCATGTATTGCGTGAGGGTTGAAAAAGCTGAAGCGCGTGAAAAAGTATGAACCAATTGCTCGGCTTGTCATCGGGGTTGTGCAGGATGTGAATATTTTGTGTGGTGAAGATGGAGCATAGCCAGACTATAAGATTTTGTAGGGATAACTTTCTTTGGCCATGTTATTTTGAAAAGACATGATTGCTTTATTAGTAGGCTTGAATTATTATTGTTTTTATGTCAAATGATAGACTATTGCCTTGAATCACTCGTGTCTTAATATTCATGCCATGATCAGACTACATGATCAAGATTATGCTAGGTAGCATTCCACATCAAAAATTATCTTTTTTATATTTACCTACTCAAGGACGAGCAGGAATTAAGCTTGGGGATGCTGATACGTCTCCGTCGTATCTATAATTTTTGATTGTTCCATGCCAATATTATACAACTTCCATATACTTTTGGCAACTTTTTATATTATTTTTGGGACTAACATATTGATCCAGTGCCCAGTGCCAGTTCCTGTTTGTTGCATATTTTTGTTTCGCCGAATATCCATATCAAACGGAATCCAAACGGGATAAAAACGGATGGAGCTTATTTTTGGAATAGTTGGAAAATTCCGGAAGAAAAATCCACGCGAGACGGTGCCCGAGGGGGCATGAGGCAGGGGGGCGCGCCTGCCCCCCTGGGCGCGCCTACACCCCTCGTGGGCCCCCCGTAAGGTGGTTGCTGCTCAACTTCGGACGCAAGAAAGCTAATTTTTGGTAAAAAATCACGGCGAAGATTTCAGGAAAATCGGAGTTACGGATCTCCAGATATATACGAAACGGTGAAAGGGCAGCCAACCAGAACGCAGAAACAGAGAGAGACAGAGAGATAGATCCAATCTCGGAGGGGCTCTCACCCCTCCCACGCCATGGAGACCATGGACCAGAGGGGAAACCCTTCTCCCATCTTGGGAGAAGGTCAAGGAAGAAGAAGAAGGAGGGGGTCTCTCTCCCCCTCGCTTCCGGTGGCGCCGGAACGCCACCGGGGGCCATCATCATCACCGCGATCTACACCAACACCTCTGCCATCTTCACCAACATCTCCATCACCTTCCCCCATCTCTATTCAGCGGTCCACTCTCCCGCAACCCGCTGTACCTTCTACTTGAACATGGTGCTTTATGCTTCATATTGTTATCCAATGATGTATTGCCATCCTGTGATGTCTGAGTAGATTTTCTTTGTCCTATCGGTGATTGATGAATTGCTATGATTGGTTTAATTTGCTTGTGGTTATGTTGCTGTCCTTTGGTGCCCATCATATGAGTGCGCGTGTGGATCACACCATAGGGTTAGTTGTATGTTGATAGGACTATGTATTGGAGGGCAAGAGTGACAGAAGCTTCAACCTAGCATAGAAATTGATGCATACGGGATTGAAGGGGGATCAACATATCTTAATGCTATGGTTGGGTTTTACCTTAATGAACGTTAGTAGTTGCGGATGCTTGCTAATAGTTCCAATCATAAGTGCATAGAATTCCAAGTCAGGGATGACATGCTAGAAGTGGCCTCTCCCACATGAAACTTGCTATCGGTCTAGTAACGTAGTCAATTGCTTAGGGACAATTTCACAACTCCTACCACCACTTTTCCACACTCGCTATATTTACTTTATTGCTTCTTTATCTAAACAGCCCCTATCTTTTATTTACGTACTCTTTATTATCTTGCAAAACTATCCAACAACACCTACAAGATACTTCTAGTTCCATACTTGTTCTAGGTAAAGCGAACGTCAAGCGTGCGTAGAGTTGTATCAGTGGTCGATAGAACTTGAGGGAATATTTGTTCTACCTTTAGCTCCTCGTTGGGTTCGACACTCTTACTTATCAAAAGAGGCTACAAATGATCCCCTATACTTGTGGGTTATCACTGCTCACAGCGGTTATGGGGAGCTACTCGGGGAGGCATGGGACGCAGTGACGGCAACGGAGTCGACGTCGAACTTCGGTGGATGCAGAGGAGGAAGTTGCTCCGATCCTTCTACGGTGGTGGCTCCCGGTCGTGCTGGTGGTCGGGGACGCAGTACTCGACGTCGTCAGTGCGGCTAGACACGGTGGCATGTCGAGGAGGGGCCGGTGGCTACGCGGGCGAATGAGCGGAGGAGACGGCAGTGACGGCCATGGTGGAGAGAAGCAGCAGTGCGTGGGGGAAGGGAATCTGAGTGGGGAGGCAGAAAGGGCGAGCAGGGGAGTGGGTGGAGTGGGGAAGGGATCGAGGGGCGCGTGGCGGCCTTATCCCCTCGGAACGCTTCCGGCGATGAGGTTGGGCGGAGCCGCGCCCCTGTTCCGACCCTGGTCGGGGGAACAGGGGAAGGAACGACCCGTTGGGGTCGGTGGGCTGGGCCGCCCAGGCGGCTGGACCCAGGGGGTAGGGGGTTCTCTCTCTCTCTCTCCTTTTCCATTTTTCTGTGTTTTAGTTTTTCTATTAAAACTTCTTTGCTTTCTTTTATTTTCAAAAAGCAAAACATTTATATAATTTATAAAACTTACACCTAAAATATTAGTATAACTTAGGCTACTGCCACATTAAGTTTAACATTATAATTAAATTAGTTTAGCATTTTATAACTAAAAAATGCATTTAATTTAATTGTTTTAGCCACTATTTTAAATAGTTAAGGGCACTTAGACATTTTGCAAAAAATGTTGGTTCACCACTAATACTATCGAAAGAATATTTGCCACATGATGAACACTTTAGCTTTCATGTCTGACAAATATGAATTTTTGACTTTAGATTGGATTTGAATTTGAATTGTGATTTGGATCAAGTGAAGATTAGCAACAGTAACATGATGACATGGCACCATTAACAGGGGATTACTGTAGCATGACACTGGTGGTGTTACAAATCTCCTCCACTACAAGAAATCTCGTCCCGAGATTTAAGTGGGGAAGTAAAGAGTAACTTCGGGAGAACTGGCCCTTATAGGGTTAAATATCTGGTGAACAATTCAGGGAATGAGGCAGAACTATCTCTCGAGTTGAAACTTAATAAAACATCGAGAGCAAAGTAAGAAGGTACAATAGGAAGTTTCAACCGAATGGACAAATGATTGATACCTGAACAGAGTGTGAGAAAGGGGGTTCAGAGCATCGGGAATAGATCACCTCCCGGAAGGTGGCTTGTGACATGATACGAAGCCAAATGCAAGAATATTTCGGCATCTAAGATATACGGTGAGTCAGGTTTTGATCCTGTGGGACTATGGGTTATGGGCCCACCATGTGGGTTAAAAGCAGGAAGGCGCTAACATTTGGCACGGTCATGATGGCAAGGCAGGTGAAAGGATAGCCTGTCAATTATGTTGGCAACAACGTTCGTACCAAGGGCGAGGGACGAAGAGAACCATTTTCCTGATCGTTAAGACTAGGCGGACCAATAGGCAAAGTTCTCATCTATCGGTGGCTACCGGAATGTCATCAACAATAGTAAAAAGGTCTTACTAACAGAGCTTGTACACCGAGGTGTTTACATGAGCAGGGAATTATCTTTGATCAAACAAGTTACATTACAAGAAAGGTGAAACAAAACAATGGAAAGGAAAATGCGATTATTATGATAATCAGACCAATGGAAAGGAAAGGTGTTTATACCCAAGTATTAGCGTATAACTTTCCCAAGGAAAGGCAGAGCATGATAGGGCTCCCAGTATTAAACCATTTAGACAAAGGGACAAGGAATTTATGAGGTTTACCCATACAATGGTGTTTGGATAATTGATCAAGAACAGTTAGCATTGCGCTCCCAATGTTCTGGTTGAAGATCGGAGTACCACACGCATGCTTCGGGATAGTGTTGACATGGTCCTCAGGGAGAGGTCAGACTTCGGATAGACAAAGGATCCATTGGAACAACTTATAAAATAAGCCATACAATTTCAACAAGAAAGAGATGATTTTGTGGCCGGCGGGTGAGGGAGTCCTGGACTAAGGGGTCCTCGGGCGTCCGGCCTGTTAGCCATGGGTCGGACTGATGGGTTGTGAAGATACGAAGACCGAGACCTCACCCGTGTCCGCACAGGACTCTCCTTGGCGTGGAAGGCAAGCTTCGCGATCAACTATGTAGATTCCTTTCTATGTAACCCTAGATCTCTCCGGTATCTATATAAACCGGACAGCTTAGTCTGGATAGGCAGATACTCATTATCATAGTCATACAAGCTAGACTTCTAGGGTTTAGCCATTACGATCTCGTGGTAGATCAACTCTTGTAACACTTGTATTCATCAAGATCAATCAAGCAGGAGTAGGGTATTACCTCCATAGAGAGGGCCCGAACCTGGGTAAAAATCGTGTCCCCTGCCTCCTGTTACCATCAACCTTAGACGCACAGTTCGGGACCCCCTACCCGAGATCCACCGGATTTGACACCGACATTGGTGCTTTCATTGAGAGTTCCACTGTGCCGTCCGCAAGAGGTTAATGGCTCCTTCAATCGTCCATAACGACGCGGTCCAGGGAGAGACTTTTCTCCCCGAACAGATCTTCGTATTCGGCGGCTTCGTACTGCGGGCCAACTCGCTTGGCCATCTGGAGCAGATCGAAAGCTACGCCCCTGTCCGTCAGGTCAGATTCGGAAACTTGAACTACATCGCGGATATCCGTGGAGACTTGATCTTCGACGGATTTGAGACCGCGGCAACTGGCCCCGATGAACATGGCGTAAACCCATCATCAGACTGCATCCAGGAGGTAGCTCCCATGACCGCTCTGGCCTTATATCTGGAGCAAATCGCGCCATCCAAGGACGGGAAGCTAAACCCCACTACGGAGGCCGCTGATTCCACGGCGTTGGAGCCGCACACAAGTTTAGCCTCATGTGGTATCTGCGCCACCGGAACTCCGGACTCACCTCCGGATGTAAGTCCCGAACCATGTGCGTCCGCGGACGCCGAGCGTGATCAGTCATCGATCTTCGAATTCAGCTCCGCAGACATCTTCCAGCACCCGCCCTTGGGCGATGCACTAAACTTATTAAAGAACCTATCCTTGGAGGATGACTCCCGGCCGAACTATGTCCGGTTCGAACTAGCGGCTGATGATCAGGAATTTTGTTTCCCACCCGCCACCCACTTCATAGCCACTGTCAAGGATTCAACCGACACGCTCGACTACGGTTTCAAAGACCACAGTACAGGAACCGGACTAAATAACACTCCGAACGATGCCAAAAATAATGAAGACCCCGTCAGGATAACCTCCGAACAGGAGGAACGGGACAATGGGCAAGATAGCCCTAATGAAGAGGCCATACATGAAGACTCGGAGGACAGTAATTACCTTCCGCTCTCCGAGGAAGAGGAGAGCCTCGACAACGAGGATTTCCTCGTGCCTGAGGAACCTCTTGAGCAGGAGCATTTCAAACGACGGCTAATAGCCACTGCAAGGAGCTTGAAAAAGAAACAGCTGCAGCTTCAAGCAAATCAAGATCTGCTCAATGATAGATGGGTCGAAGTCCTGGCAGCCGAAGAATACGGCCTTAGTGGCCAAGCCAACAGCTACCCGAAGGACAGATGGTTACCGCAGTACGACGACAAGGCGCTGGAGCCCATACCATCATCACACAATGTGGCAGGTCGACCACAACTCGGTCCGGATAAAGCAACTCCACCCGAACACCAGACCGTCCTACCTCACTGTAAAAGCAAGAATAAAATAGTTCGGGGTGGTACACATGACCCCCTACAGGACCTGGACGGTAGAGTGGGACACGCAAGACCAATCAACGGATCGCGAGGCCATGCCTCAACACGCGGCAACGACTACCTATTCGGGCGTAATAGATCTAGCCACGCCCGGGCCAGCAACCGCAAACGGACTCCATCGGAGGTACATCACAGTGTGGCCCAACATAGAGGCGCCGCACACCCTATCTGCTTCACTGACGAAGTAATGGAGCATGAATTTCCAGACGGGTTCAAACCCATGAATATCGAATCATACGACAGAACAACGGATCCTGCAGTATGGATCGAGGATTTCCTCCTCCATATCCACATGGCCCGAGATGACCTTCATGCCATCAAATACCTACCACTAAAGCTCAAAGGACCAGCTCGACACTGGTTAAACAGTCTGCCGGAAAATTCTATTGTCTGCTGAGAGGATTTGGAAGATGCCTTTTGCGACAACTTCCAGGGGATATATGTCCGGCCACTGGATACCGATGACTTAAGTCATATTGTCCAGCAGCCCGGAGAATCAGTCAGGCAGCTCGACTATGTTCTTAGTTAAAAAGAACCAAATCGTCGACTGTCCAGACGCGGAAGCCCTTGCGGCCTTCAAACATAGCGTCCGGGATGAATGGCTTGCACGCCACCTTGGGCAAGAAGGACCTAAATCCATGACAGCCCTTACCGCTCTAATGACCTGCTTTTGTGCGGGAGAAGACAGCTGGCTCGCTCGTAGAAGCAACAACGCCAGCGAGCCAGGCACTTCCAAACTCCGAGACGGCAACGACAAGCCACGACGAAGCAAACAGAACAGTCGCAATAATAATGAAAAACCTCGCGACACGGCGGTTAACGCCGGATTCAGCAATCCCAAACCCGGTCAATGGAAAAAGCCATTCAAGGTGAACCAAGACGGACCATCCACCCTAGACAGGATATTGGATCGACCTTGCTAGATTCATGGCCACCCCGACAAACCAGCTAATCATACCAACAGAAGTTGTTGGGTCTTCAAGTAGGCCGGCAAGCTCAATGCCGAACATAAGGGGAGGAGGCCGCCAGATGATAGGGATGACGGAGAGGCTCACCTAACATATACCGGGGGTCAGAAACAATTTCCCCCAGATGATCGGCCACTCCTGGAGCGGAAATAGCAGTTCGTCTTTCGCCGCCCACCGCATATACCCGCAATATTTATACCTGCATACATCACTATGCACTCAAGATACCATGGGCGTCGGCGGAAGCACAATACGAACAAGCCTGCAAGCGTTCCCGTAACATTCTTTATCCATTTGCTTTTTATTTTCTTTCTTCATTATCTTTTAATAACAGGTGACGAAAAGGACATACATTTAAAACGGACTCTATCGGAGTTCGGATCCGTACACTCACCTAGGGGCTACTTCCATCAAAGATTCCCCTCCCCGAGGACAGGCGGCGCAGACGTGCGACAGGAGGTCCAAAATAACTTTTTGTAGACCGCACTCTTTATTTCGAGCCTATAATATGCCTTTTTCCTCCGCCTCCGACCCCGTGCATGTCAAATAGCCGGGGTTGTGGGCTTTATACATATAAAGTAATCATTGGTATACCACTCAGGTCCCAGTAAACATTATCCGAACTAATCATTCGTATCCTTTCGCCAATGAATATGGCCCTTACGACTCTTTCACAGATACACCTCGGCATAAAATGCCAGGGGCTCGGTATGGGAACAAATGAGTTGCCAACAAAGTCCGAACAGCTTTACAGCGAACTTCGGCGTCGCGAGTTTGGCCTTATATGCATCAGCTCCGAATCATGTCTTGGGTCAATGGTTGGGTTGCCCGGCTCCTGTGCTTGCTACCTTATGTTCCGCTCTATCGGCTAGGGTAGTAAAGGGAGAACTACTGCGATTGTGCTTCCAGTTCATCTGGTCAAGCGCCTCAGTAGAGAAAGCCGAAAACCGACTGTCATGATGCTGCGCGAGCTGGTCAACCACTCGATGACTTATCGGAATCTGTCGCGATTCCTCCGTATAATACGAAGGACCTCTTTTTTAGGTCATATATGTAATGCACCATATTGAATCAGCCGTATACATGCCAGGGGCTATATAGTAGCCCCACCTATAAAACTCCTATGGCTAAGTGAAAGTGTTTACGCCCTATAGTCCGATTGCCTGGTTCGCCGCATTATCACCTCCTTTATGGACCAAGACGTTGGATAAAGAGTGATTCAATGCTTTTCCGAACACCCCCGTACTTCCTACGAGGGGGCTAAAGCCGGCGACTGGAAAACTTTCAGATTATATTAACACGGCCGCACAGGAGGAGCACACGCTTTTAAGACAAACATAAAAATAGATTAATTATAATATTGTCTTTTACAATTCTCATACATCTCACTTGAACATTATGTCTTTCGAGCATTGGCCCTCTATCACATGGACGGCTTCTACGACATCTTCAAAATAATGCTCCGGCTCATAATAGTCCTTGCCCTTGGGTGGACTCTTTGCCGCAACATCGATGGCCTTCATCTTCCCCCAGAATGTCTTGACTCGGGCAAGGGCCATCCGTGCACCTTCAATGCACACCGACCGCTTCACAACGTCGATACGTGGCACTGCATCAACAAGCCGCAGCACCAAGCCAAAAGTAGCTATTTGGAACGGGCTCAGTTGGCCACAACCGGATTATGACATTTTTCATGGCGTCGACGGATATCCTATGAAGCTCGGCCCACTGGGACATCTGCTCATTCAGCAACAGAGGGCGTTTTGATGCGCCAAATTGTGACCAGAAAAGCTTCTCCGTTGCACACCCCTCTCATGATTGGTAAAACTGCGCGGCATCGGAAGAACTCTTCGGCAAGTCTAAAAACTCGTCCGGAGAACTCCACACTTGGTCAAGCTGAGCATAGTTCGGATCGCCAAACCTAGTCCGCGGTAAAAAGGGCTTACCGGCTGCAATCTCTTTAGCTTGCCGGATCCCCTCACGGGTCGCCCTAGATTCAGACCGCGCTTCCTTCGCCTCTCGTAAGGCCTTATCAAGTTCAGCCGTTTTGGCTTCATTTTCTTTCTCAAGAAATTCACAGCGGCTAGCAGCATCTTTTAATTCGAGCGCCATTATGGATATCTTCTCCTCATCTTGGTGCCGAGCAGCTTGTTCGGCTTTCAGCTCAGCCGATGCCTTTTCGGCAGCCGCATTACTACACCGGGCATGCTCCTTGGCCTGGGCTAGCTCCGCCCAAAGAGCTTCCACTGCGGCAGCACCATCTGCAGTCAGGCATATCAAGCATACAATTTTTTAGCGTCAGGATTACAATATAAACACGTCCGTATGACAAATGCCCGCAATACATACCTTGCGAGTCGTCAAGACGCCTGTTGATCAATGCAATATTGTCCCCTGCCATGTCAATCTTTCGCTGCAGTTCGGCTACTTCCGTAGTCCGGGCAACCACCAGGGGGAAACAACCTGTGTTCAAATTACATCAGGTTAGTACCTAAGCATATCTTTTTTGATCCTCCGATCGCCGCCTTCGGGAAGGCAATCCGAGTCTCAGGGGCTATTATCTATATACAGGCGCATTCTGCGAATAAGGCGCAGTTGGAAAAAATTACATCACAAACCTCGAAGCCTCTTAGTAGGCTCGTAAAGGCTTCATTCAATTCGTTCTTCGCAGATAGAACCCTCTCGACCACGGTACCCATCAAGGCACGGTGTTCCGCTAAGACGGACGCCTTTTGCAGCATATCCGTCAGCATGTCCGGCGCTCCCAGACCTTCAGAAGCCGCCGCAGTGGTAAGACCTTCCTTTGAAGGAACCCGTTTACCTGTCTCCAGAATCATCTCCGGCTGTAAACCGGATAGTTCGGGGTCGTCAGTCTTGACCCCCGAACCCTGGACGACAGAGGCACCACTTTCGGCCAATGCCTTCTTTGTCTCCCGCACTCCCTGTCGGTTGGGAGAAACCCTCTGGTATGACACCTCAAAGTCGTCTGCCCTGCTGGGCGAGGAGGCCGGAGAAGATGTGTCACTCTCCATCATATTCAAAAGAAGATCTCCCGAGGAAGATGATGATTGAGAAACAATGGGCCTGAAACTGCGAAAATATACATATATTAGATGTTACTTCGGTAACGGGAAAGGAGCAGGGTATGTTCGAAACACCTTGCTTCACTTACGATTTGATCGGAGGCTTGTCCTCATTACGGGGTTGTATGGCGATGTCTCTTCCCAGGCCTGAGCCGCCCGACAATGGCACTTTGCCTCTCTTGGGAGAGTTCCCCTCCCGCTTTTCAGAGGCGGCCCTCTTCTTGCCATAGGAAGGAGGGATGTTCGCTTCTACCACACCTTCGCCCTCGGGCGAAGGAGTGTTGGTTTCTCCGAACACGGCGTCTGGACTATCTTCGGGGCAGAGGTCACTTCTGGTCACCCTGTTCTCCCCCTCCTGTGTGGACACCTGGTATGGTGTCGGGGTCAGCATCCTCGTCAGCATGGCATCCGCTGAGTCTTCGGGAAGAGGGGCCGGACACCAGATTCATTCTACTTTCTTTAGCCAGCCCTAGAAGGGGATGGTTTGGTCAGTATCTTATTACGGGACGCTTGATTAAAAGGTGTTCAGAAACTGAATACTTAATGGGGCGTCCGGATGGTACAGTCAAGGCCGATATCTTCGGTGGAGTCCAGCCGTTGCTTTCATTTCCCGAAAAACAGTCTCCACATTCCTTCGTGCGTAGTGCCGAAGAAGTGCTTAAGAGTCCGCGACCCTTCTGGATTAAACTCCCACATGTGGAGAGGCCGTCGCTGGCACGGCAGGGTCCGACGGACTAGCATCACTTGAACGACGCTAGCAAGATCGATGCCCTTTTCGGCAAGGCTTCGGATGCGACTCTGCAGAATCCGCACTTCGTCAACTGATCCCTAGTCCAACCCCTTATTGATCCATGAAGCAAGCCGAATTGGGGGGCTGGATCGGAAGCAGGTGCAGCTGCCCACTTGGAGCCGCGTGGCTCGGTGATATAGAACCAGCCCTGCTGCCATAAGTTGGAGGATTCGGCAAAAGATCCTTTTAGCCAAACCGCACTAGCAAGTTTGCCCACTATGGCACCACCGCACTCGGCCTGCTCCCCCTCTATCACTTGCGGCTTCACGTTGAAGGTCTTGAGCCACAACCCAAAGTGCGGAGGAGTTCGGAGGAAGGCCTCGCACGTGAAGATAAACGTCGAGATAAGAAGAATAGAATCCGGGGCCAGATCGTGAAAATCTAGCCCATAATAGAACATGAGCTCCGGGACGAAGGGATTAAGCGCGAACCCTAACCCATAGAGGAAGTGGGATACGAATATGACCCTCTCGCCAGATCTAGGGGTAGGAATAACCTGCCCCACAGCAGGAAGCCGATGGATGATTTCTGCGGTCAGATACCTCGCTTTGCAAAGCTTTGCAATATCCTCCTCTATGACGTCAGAAGCCACCCACCGACCTTGACGGTTGGATCCGGACATGATTGAAGCTGGTGGCGATTGAAACTCAAGGGTTGGAACTCGAGGTGGCAAGGGTTAAGGAAGAAGCAAGCATAAAAGAAAAAGACGGGTCTGTACCCCTATATGAAGACCGCGAATATCGAGCGTCTCCTCCTGGGCTTCAAAACTTGCCTATTCCCAAGGAGTTGTACCCACATGACGGTTGGGTTACCCACGCCCGTATTGATAAAAATCCCGTAATAAGGGGACACGATCTCTGCTTTGACAAGACGTGCCAATAAAACCGTGTCTCAAAATGTGGGCTAGCCAACAGTTCGAAAATAATGACCTGGCAGGCGTGATGTCACATTACCAAAAGGTTGTCAGCAGATTGGAATTGTGGAATATTATTTTCTCTATAGTTGTGTGAACAGGTCCGAATATAATTGTTGCGTCCAAAGACTACTTTGGAGTTCGGGAAAGGGAACCCGCCTTGCAATGCCGAAGACAAATCTACGCGCCGGACTCCTCATCATTGAAGCCAGGTTCAGGGGCTACTGAGGGAGTCCTGGACTAAGGGGTCCTCGGGCGTCCGGCCTGTTAGCCATGGGCCGAACTGATGGGCTGTGAAGATAAGAAGACTGAAGACCGCACCCGTGCCAGGACAGGACTCTCCTTGGCGTGGAAGGCAAGCTTGGCGATCAACAATGTAGATTCCTTTCTATGTAACCGACTCTATGTAACCCTAGATCTCTCCGGTATCTATATAAACCGGAGAGCTTAGTCCGGATAGGCGGATACTCATTATCATAGTCATACAAGCTAGACTTCTAGGGTTTAGCCATTACGATCTCGTGGTAGATCAACCTTGTAACACATGTATTCATCAAGATCAATCAAGCAGGAGTAGGGTATTACCTCCATAGAGAGGGCCCGAACCTGGGTAAACATCGTGTCCCCCACCTCCTGTTACCATCAACCTTAGACGCATAGTTCGGGACCCCCTACCCGAGATCCGCCGGTTTTGACACCGATAGCGGGCTCAGCAAGAATTCATCCAGGGGGTAAAGATGGTATTTCTCATCATGAATTCGAGATATAACCTGGAAGAGTTCAGAATGTTGATGATGGTCACGACATATTGGTCGACAGGTTTCATGAAGATGTAATTGATCGGCGATGACATCAAGTCAAAGCAATGATGAAGCGAAAGGTTATTGGAACAACGGGTACGACACAAACTCGAAATCAAGCTTGTCGTTCAAGGCAAAATGATATGACGAGGAAGATTGATGTATGCTTAGCTCATCATAGAAAATTGTGCTCCGAGAAGAAGGACCAGGTAGCATAGTTAAAATTTAGCACGATAATGATATAGTCGATCAGGCTAGGAATGACTTGAAGGAATATTAAACTCGTAAGCAACGAAAATTACTTAGAGTTGTTGAATCAGAGTGCGGGACCGATTCACCTATCGGTGTTCTCGAGTGACTAACAACTCAGAACCCGGGGGAAGTCTGAAAATGGGTGAGACGCAATACTAGAAGAAGACTCCGGAAGCAACACAGTTCTTTGATATTCTCGAGATACTAGAGGGTAATTCCCGAAGATAGGGCAGAATAGAGTTTGGACAAGTGTATTCATCTGCAGAAGGCAAGTACTTTAACTTATCCGAGAAATGGAATCAAAGGGGAACAATTATGGTCAGAAACACGGTTGCCAAGGACCAAACTACAGTTACAAGGTGAACTTATAAGAAGGGGGTAGTTACTTTTATGAGAAGCTTCCATGATAAGATCTGCATCGTGTCCATGGGCATGAACACAAAGTTCAAGGTCGACTCCCACGTCTCCAATACACAACTCTTCATTCACTTCTTGATTTCGAAGAATTTGTAGTGTTGAAAATTTTACCTGACGAAACGCCAGTAGAGTATAACTTGCATAACCTTCGGGTTCACACGGGTTAGGGAAGGCATAGGTTCAACCCATCGGGGCATCTTGGGAACAGACACCACAATCTTCAAGAGTAAATAACACAAGCTCGAAGGTAGAGCAGGGTTGTCAAGAGAAAAGGATACAAATTGCCAAAGGCATTATGTATCACGGGAAGAATTCGTAAAGGGGTTCGGATTTATGAAGGAACTATCGGGTCATAACCCACCAAAGGATCAGGTGGTCAACAAAGGATCTGAGGGGAGTATCGGTACTCAACCAGAGGAAGAAAGAATGCAAAGTCATTGGATTATGAAAACATATGAACAATTCGACGCTTAAATTCAAAGGAATTATGATTTCCATATCGGAGGATCAGAAGCAGATGCTCTGATCAAAAGAGGAGTAAGTAGAATAGAATTAGATGGGCAATCAATCAAGGTTTGATTTGCCGAGAATCAACTCATGTTTGGTAAGACATCTGCGCCGAAGGGAAGAATTCTAGTTGCGATTGATCATTGCGAGCATTCACGAATACATCGAATCAAATGCTCAATATGACGATGACAGAGGATGCCAATGAAGATTACTAGATATAAGGAAATTAACCATAATGCCGGAAGGCAAGAACTTCAGGAGCATTAGGTTGCTGAGGATTTCCAGAATACCAAATAGTATTTCAAAGACTATTGTGAAACACATGAACAAATGGGGATGAGCGGATACTCGGTAAGTGTGAGGAATTATCCGTAGAGGTATTCATGTGGTAAAGAACCGCAAGGGAGTAAGCTCAAAGGATTCTCGGGACAACAAAAGTATTTCGAAGCATCTTGTAATAACAAGAGCAATGGGGAATGGAAGTATGAACTGTAGTTGTATGTTGTTATCCATAGGGGTTGTCGGTGGAAGGTAATTGCAAAAGCGACGGCCACATGTTCTCGGGAGAACATCAGAGAGTATCTTTGAAGTCTTCTGGTGAAGCAGGCGATCATCTGGAGTGAGGGGCCCTCCGGGAGAGAGTATTTATGAGAACCTAGAGTTGTTAGCAAAATCATTTAACCTGAATAGACGAGAGATCAGATTCCCAGAGTATAGACGAGGAGTAAAAGATCCTAATACCACCCAATGGCGACGTGGGCGCGTAAGCCACACATCCATGTTAGTAAAATAGTTTATGAAATACTAGACTCAACTTCAGCCAAGGAGTTGGAAAGGGGGCTACCTACAGGCAAACCTGGCTCTGATACCAACTTGTGACACCCTCGATTCAATCGTACAATAATCATGCACGCAAATGTGTACGATCAAGATCAAAGACTCACGGAAAGATATCACAACACAACTCTAGACACAAATTAAAATAATACAAGCTTTATATTACAAGCCAGTGGCCTTGAGGGCTCGAATACATTAGCTTGAATACAAACGAGTCAGCGGAAGCAACAATATCTGAGTATGGACATAAGTTAAACAAGTTTGCCTTAAGAAGGCTAGCACAAAAGCAACATGATCGAAAAGGCAAGGCCTCCTGCCTGGGAGCCTCCTAACTACTCCTGGTCGTCGTCGGCCTCCATGTAGTAGTAAGCACCCTCGGGGTTGTAGTAGTCGCCGGTGGTAGCATCTGGCTCCTGGACTCCACCATCTGGTTGCGACATCTGAGAAGAATGAAAAAGGGGGAAAAGAGGAAACAAAGCAACCGCGAGTACTCATCTGAAGTACTCAGCAAGCAAGGATCTACACTACATATGCACCATTATCAAAGGAAGGCTGTATATGTGGACTGGGCTGCAGAAATGCCAGAATAGAGAGAAGGCCTAGCCCTATCGAAGACTAGCATCTTCAGCATCTTCAAGCAGCTCCAAGAATCTTACAACATCAGAAGAGATAAGAGTGGCATAAAGTAAAGTAGTAGTAGTGTCGTCAACCTCGCCCAGAGATCCTTCCTCGACTCCCTACGAGAAAGCAATCCCAGAGCCACACTATCCAGTTCTCATCTCAAGTATCCAGTTCTACTTGTATCGATCGGGATACAACTTCAAGTGTCCGTTACCGTAGGACAGGCTATCGATAGATGTTTTCTTCCCTGCAGGGGTGCACCAACTTACCCACCACGCTCGATTAACTCTGGCCGGACACACTTTCCTGGGTCATGCCCAGCCTCGGCCAAACAATACTCCGCAAACCGACCTAGGCTAAATAGAGAGGTCTGCACGCCGGACTAAACCTATGCCCCCAGGGGTCATGGGCCATCGCCCCGGGAACTCTTGCACGTTGCGAACGCGGCCGGTGAGCAGACTAGCTACCTCCTTAAAAAGGCAGGTGCTTACCAGTCCAACCCGGCGCGTGCCGCTCAGTCGCTGATGTCTATTAAGCATCGGCTGATGCATACGACGCAGAACGCCCATACTATGCTCACGTGATGGTTAGTGCTATCAGGCCAGAGGCCCCTCGGATCAAATATCCAAATCATATTGGATTAGGATCGCGCGGTAACAAGCAGAGACTCATGAAAGATGTGACCCCGTCGCCCTGTCTCGAGGACCTGCGGCAAGGGCTAAGAATGCCCGGCCACACCTCGTAATTATCTCGCGGGCACCTTCTAGGTCAACCCGACTCCACATCACTCGCAATTAAGCTCGCGCGGGTAACCCTCAGGGCCGACCCGTCTTTAGTAACATGGTTCAATGTAAAGTCATAGTAACCATAGTAACCATGGGTGTAACTCCAAGGGGGAAAACCTGAGGAATCACCCTTGACGGATTCCCACTCGATGTAACCATCAAGGTGAACGTAAGAGGAACCACCCTCGACGTTCACACTTGAGGGGTTGCACGACAGAGTCGCATCGGAAGTGGTTAAGGAGGAACCACCCTCGATGACTGTGACGCCCCCGATTTGACCGTACACTAATCATGCACGCAAACGTGTACGATCAAGGTCAGGGACTCACGGGAAGATATCACAACACAACTCTAAAACATAAATAAGTCATACAAGCATTATAATACAAGCCAGGGGCCTCGCGGGCTCGAATACAATTGCTCGATCATAGACGAGTCAGCGGAAGCAACAATATCTGAGTACAGACATAAGTTAAACAAGTTGCCTTAAGAAGGCTAGCACAAACAGGGATACAGATCGAACGAGGCGTAGGCCTCCTGCCTAGGACCTCCTAACTACTCCTGGTCGTCGTCAGCGGCCTGCACGTAGTAGTAGGCACCTCCAGTGTCGTAGGTGTCGTCGTCGATGGTGGCGTCTGGCTCCTGGGCTCCAACATCTGGTTGTGACAACCAGATAGAAAGGAAAGGGGGAAAAGAGGGAGAGAAGCAACCGTGAGTACTCATCCAAAGTACTCGCAAGCAAGGAGCTACACTACATATGCATGGGTATATGTGTAAAGGGGCATATCAGTGGACTGAACTGCAGAATGCCATAATAAGAGGGGGATAGCTAGTCCTGTCGAAGACTACGCTTCTGGTCATCTCCATCTTGCAGCAGGTAGAAGAGAGTAGATTGAAGTCCTCCAAGTAGCATCGCATAGCATAATCCTACCCGGCAATCCCCTCCTCATCGCCCTGTTAGAGAGCGATCACCGGGTTGTATCTGGCACTTGGAAGGGTGTATTTTATTCAGTATCCAGTTCTAGTTGTCATAAGCTCAAGGTACAACTCCGGGTCGTCCTTTTACCGAGGGACACGGCTATTCGAATAGATAAACTTCCCTGCAGGGGTGCACCACATAACCCAACACGCTCGATCCCATTTGGCCGGACACACTTTTCTGGGTCATGCCCGGCCTCGTAAGATCAACGCGTCGCAGCCCCACCTAAGCACAACAGAGAGGTCAGCACGCCGGTCTAACCCTATGCGCGCAGGGGTCTGGGCCCATCGCCCTATGCACACCTGCACGTTGCGTACGCGGCCGGAAGCAGACCTAGCCTAGTGGCGTTCCAGTCCAATCCGGCGCGCGCCACTCAGTCGCTGACGTCAAGAAGGCTTCGGCTGATACCACGACGCCGGGATACCCATAACTACTCCCGCGTAGATGGCTAGTGCGTATAGACCAAATGGCCAGACTCAGATCAAATACCAAGATCTCGTTAAGCGTGTTAAGTATCCGCGAACGCCGACCAGGGCCAGGCCCACCGCTCACCTAGGCGGTCTCCACCTGCCCTGTCGCTCCGCCACAAAGATCCACTTGCGGGTACTCCTACGAGCCGACCCGACTTTAGTCATCACATGTGTCATGTATATAGTATATAAGTATATACCCGTGATCACCACCCCGGTGACCACGGCCCGATAGTATAGCACAGCAGACGGACAAGAATGTAGGGCCACTGATGGAAAACTAGCATCCTATACTAAGCATGTAGGATTGCAGGTAAAGGTATCAACAGTAGTAGCAAGGATAGGCTATGCATCCGGATAGGATATCGAAAAGCAGTAACATGCTACACTACTCTAATGCAAGCAGTATAGAGAAGAGTAGGCGATATCTGGTGATCAAGGGGGGGGGCTTGCCTGGTTGCTCTGGCAAGTAGGAGGGGTCGTCGACTCCGTAGTCAAACTGGGCAGCAGCAGTGTCGGTCTCGTAGTCTACCGGAGAGAAGAGCGGGAGGAAACAGTAAATACAATGCAAACATAAGCATGACGATGCGTGACATGACAATGAGCGGTGCTAGGTGTGTCCTAACGCGACAGTAGGTGTTACCGGTGAAGGGGGGGAACATCCGGGAGGTATTCCCGATGTTTCGCGTTTTCGGACAGTCGGACCGGAGGGGGAAAGTTGCTAGTTCGATAGGTTAGGGAGGTGTGGTGGACGAACGGACTGCGTATTCGGATTCGTCTCGTCGTTCTGAGCAACTTTCATATAGAAAACATTTTCATCCGAGTTACGGTTTAAAAGATATGGATTTTCAAAGTTTATTTGAATTTCTGGAATTATTTATATTAAGAAAAATGAATTATGACATCAGCATGAGGCAATGCTGACGTCAGCAAGTCAACAGGTCGGCTGACCAGTCAAACCAGACAGGTGGGTCCAGTGGGACCCACATGTCAGCCTCTGTTAGTCTAATACTTAATTAAACTAATCTAACAGTATAATTAGAGGGGTGGGCCCCACATGTCAGTGAGTGTTTAGTTAAACTAATTATTTTTATTTATAAAACATTTTCTTTTTCTTTATTTTTTTTAATTTCTGCGGCGGGGCCCGCATTTCAGTGACTGGGCCTGCCCAGTCAGCAGTTGACTGGGTCAACCCAGTCAACTGGGGCCCGTGGGGGCCACTGGCAGTGACCCAGGGGTGGCCCCAGGTGTGCCACGTCGGCGGCCGGCGCCGGAGCAACGCCGGCGACCAAAACGCACGGCGGCGCGCGCGGGAGGGGCGCGGGTTTCACCCACATTGGGTTTGCGGGGGCGGGGCTGGGCGCGTTCGACGCGGCTCGACGTCGCGCGTCCAACGGCGGTGGTCGGAGGGGCTGGAACGGCCGGAGACGACCGCTACGAGCTCGCCGGCGGCAAGGTGCTACGGGTGCCCGACGGAAGCTACGCTAGAGCGCGCGAACGGCCGAACTAACTACCTAGGCGGGTGCGGCACGTGCGGTCGGGCTAGCGGGCCTACGCCCGTGACCATTTGGTCACCGGAGACACGCCGGCGGCGAGCTCCGCGGCGTGGCCTTCGGGCGCGCGTGGGAAAGCAGCTACGGAGCGCGAGCGAGCTAACGGAGAGGGGGAGGAGAAGGAGAGGCGCACTGCGAGGCTGTAGGGAGTGGCAGTGAGCTCGGGGAGGGCGCGGGGTAGCCGGAATCGGCGACGAACGACGGCGGCCGTAGGTTGAAGACGAGCTCGGGGAGGCCGGTGCAGTGGCGCTTGGCTCGTTCCCGATGGCGTAGTCGGCGTAGTCGACGGCGGGGAGTCGTTCGGGCACGTCGACGGGGCGATCGGGGCACGGTAGCCGCGGGAGCTACGGTGAACGGCGGCGAGCACGCGCGGGCAGAGGGGATCGAAGGGGAGAGGGAGGGGGATCTGGCGGGGGAGAAGGTGCAGAGGCCGAGGGAGAGCGGGGGCGAGTGGGAGAGAGGCCCGAGGAGGCGGGGGAGCTGGCGCCCTTGTCCTCCCCGTCGCCGGCGAGGGGGTGCGGCGGGGACGGCCACTGTTCCGCCCCCGGTCGGGGGAACAGGGAAGGGGCGAGGGGGAGAGTGGGCTGGGCCAGGGTCGGGGGTCGCGGCCCAGTTTGGGCCGGGGGTCAGTGGGGGGGGGGGGAAGGCCTAGTTTGGGCCACGGGTCTAGTGAGGGGGGAAGGGCCTTTTCCCTTTTTTTCCTTTTCTCTGTCTGTGTTCTGTTTTCTGTTTTCTTTTTATTTGTTTATTTTCTTTTCTGTTTTAATTCATTTAAAAGTATTTAGGTATTTTATAAAAATGTGTTCTCTCCACCATAATTACCAGTGTATTATTTGGCACCCACTGAACATTTTAGTTTAAATTTTTGAAAACTTTTATTTTCCACTTCAATTATATTTGAAGTTTGAACTAGGAGTTTGAAAGGAAGGTGATTCAAATGTGATCAAGCCCTGCTTAGCAACATGATTAGCTTAATCACAGGGGGTTACTGTAGCATGATTCTCAGGGTGTTACAAATCTCCTCCACTACAAGAAATCTCGTCCCGAGATTTAGGAGGTAGAAGGAAACAGTGCGGGGTATTCTTCGCGCAGACGATCCTCTCGTTCCCAAGTGGCCTCATCTTCAGAATGGTGCGACCACTGGACTTTGAGAAACTTGATCGCTTTCTGACGTGTGCGGCGCTCAGCTTGGTCGAGAATGCGGACCGGATGCTCCTTATAGGAGAGGTCTTGCTGCAATTCGAGCACTTCATGATCCACAGCTCGGATTGGATCCTTGAAGCAATGGGGGAGCTGTGACACATGGAACACATCGTGAACCTGAGAAAAGTTCGGCGGTAGCTCCAGTTGGTATGCCACTTTTCCACGCCTTTCGAGGATAGTGAATGGGCCAATATAGCGAGGAGCTAGTTTGCCCTTGATCCCGAAGCGGTGAGCACCCTTCATAGGTGTGACTCGAAGATAAGCCTTTTCGCCAGGTTGATAGACCATGTCTTTATGATGACGGTCATACTGACTCTTCTGACGTGACTGAGCAGTCTTGAGATTCTCGCGAATAATGCGGACTTGTTCTTCGGCATCTTGGATAATATCCGGACCGAAGAGTGGACGTTCCCCAGTTTCTGACCAGTTCAGAGGGGTTCGGCACTTTCGTCCATATAACACTTCGAAGGGGGCCATCTTCAGACTAGCTTGATAGCTATTATTATAAGAGAACTCAGCATACGGGAGAGATTCCTCCCATTTCTTGCCGAAGGAAATAACACAAGCTCGAAGCATGTCTTCGAGAACTTGATTGACGCGTTCAACTTGTCCTTGCGATTGAGGATGAAACGCAGTACTGAATGACAAATGAGTTCCCAGTGCTTCTTGGAAACTTGCCCAGAATCTTGAAGTGAATAAGCTACCACGGTCTGAACTGATAACCAGTGGAATACCGTGGAGTGAAACAATCCTGGACATATAGAGTGTTGCCAACTGGCTAGCAGTGATCGTTTCTTTGACTGCCAGAAAATGTGCAACTTTGGAAAGCCGGTCAATGACGACAAGAATAGCATCATTACCTTTCTGTGATTTGGGAAATCCAGTGACGAAGTCCATCTCAACATGGTCCCATTTCCATTCAGGGATAGAGATAGGTTGCAGAGTTCCAGCAGGCCTTTGATGTTCTGCTTTGATACGACGGCAAACGTCACACTCAGCAACATAACGAGCAATGTCTTGCTTCATATTAGACCACCAGAATCTCTGTCGGATGTCTTGATACATCTTTGTACTACCAGGATGGATACATAGAGGCGTATCATGAGCTTCTTTCATAACTTCCTGTGTCATATCCAAGTTTATCTCTGCACATGGCACCACTAGGCGGCCCTTGAAGTATAGGGTGCCATCTTCAGCAATGGTGAAGAATGAGGGCTTTCCTTCTGCGAGGTAGCGCTTAATCTTGTGGGCTTCAGAGTCATACTTTAGCCTTTTGATGCTATCCACGAGATCTGGTTTAGCAACTAGGGTATTGAGGGAACCCTGGGTAACAACGTGGAGGTTCACCTTGCCAAACTCCTTAGGAGGGGGAGTGAGTGCACCCGAAGGAACAATATGGAGGTTCAGCTTCCTAAATTCTTCAACAAGCGAGGGCTGAACTTTATGAACCTGGAGATGGTTGCAGTAAGACTTGCGGCTCAAGGCATCAGCCATTACATTAGCCTTGCCTGGCGTATAGGAAATACCCAAGTCAAAGTCTGCAACAAGCTCCATCCATCTTTGCTGACGGAGGTTCAGATCTGGTTGAGTAAACAGATACTTCAGACTTTGGTGGTCAGTGAAGATCTCGCAACGATTACCGAGAAGGTAATGTCGCCACTGCTTCAGCGCATGAATGACAGCAGCAAGTTCGAGGTCGTGAACTGGGTAGTTCTCTTCGTGAGGGCGCAATTGCCGAGAGGCATAAGCAATCACTTTGCGGTCTTGCATTAGGACACAGCCTAATCCTTGACGGGAAGCGTCGCAGTAGATGACGAAGTCCTTCTTAGTATCAGGTGGAGCTAGAACTGGAGCAGAGGTCAACTTGTCTTTGAGTGCTTGGAAACTTTCCTGACATTTGTCTGTCCATTGGAACTTGACACCCTTATGCAACAGGTTAGTCAGAGGCCTGGCGATTTTAGAGAAGTTCTCGACGAATCGACGGCAGTAGCTGGCGAGACCGAGAAAACTTCTGACTTGCTTAACGTTCTTGGGAGGAGTCCAATCAAGAATAGCCTGAACTCGCTCGGGGTTGACGGCAATACCATCCTTAGAGATGACATGCCCAAGATAGGTTACTTCCGGTAGCCAGAATTCACATTTGGAGAACTTGGCATATAGTTGATGTTCTCGTAGCTTTTCCAGCACAAGTCGAAGATGTTCAGCATGTTCTTCTTCGTTCTTGGAGAATACCAGGATATCATCCAGATAAACCACAACGAACTTGTCTAGGTAATCCATGAATATATAGTTCATCAGACGAGAGAAGGTGGCTGGAGCATTGGTTAAACCGAAAGACATGACGGTGTATTCGTATGAACCATAGCGAGTCACGAAGGCGGTTTTTGGGATATCCTCTTTGCGAACACGGATCTGGTGGTAGCCCAACCTCAAGTCGAGCTTAGAGAACACTGACGAACCCGCCAGTTGATCATACAGATCATTGATCCGAGGAAGAGGGTATTTATTCTGAATGGTAGCTTGGTTTATAGGACGGTAGTCTTGAACCAATCGGTTAGTCCCATCCTTCTTCTTGACAAAGAGAGAAGGTGCTCCCCAAGGAGAGCAACTTGGGCGAATGAATCCTTTGCGAAGAGATTTGTCGATTTCCTCCTTAAGCTCAAGGAGTTCATGTGGCGGCATTTTGTAGGGTCGCTTGGCTATAGGAGTGGTGCCTGGTTTCAAGTCGATGATGAATTCGACAGCTCTAGCAGGGGGAATCCCTGGCAGTTCTTCAGGGAAGACGTCGAGGAATTCACGCACGACAGGAATGTTTTCAATGCCCTCGAGTGGTGCAGCGTTCAATGCATTCAATGCATAGAGCCTTGCCTCGGCATTTTGCACCAGATGAGCTTGGTAAGCAACTATTTCATCTAAAGGGTGTAGCAGATGGACGGTCTTAGTGGCGCAAACTATAGAAGCAGTATGCGCTTTCAACCAATCCATACCCAAAATGAGGTCGATGTTAGACGTCTTCAGGATAATGGGAGAGGCATAGAATTCCAGCCCTTCGATTTCCACGGGGACATCGATGCCAACCAAGGAGGTTTGACACTGTCCCACGGGGGTTTTGACCAATACAGAGGTGTTCATCTCCTCACATTTAACATCATGCTTGTATGCAAAATCTTCTGACATGAATGAATGCGATGCACCTGTATAAAATAAAACGGATGCTGGTACTGAATTTACGAGGAGTGTACCCATCACAGTAGCAGGCTGGTCTTGAGCTTCGTTGAGATCAACGTGGTTGGCATGAGCACGACCATAAGACTTAGCATTGTTGTTGCGGGGCTGATTGTTACCACGGCCAGTTGCTGGAAGGGCCAGTTGATTCTGGTTCTGGTTGCATTCTTTAGCACGGTGTCCTGGTTGTCCACACCTGAAGCACAAGCCATTATTCGGAGTGGGAACAGGAGCTTGGGATGGTGGAGCTGGAAGTCTTGACTGCCTGGACGGTGGTGTAGGCAGACGAGGGGCAGCATAGGTCTGCCTTGGGGCAGATGCATTTGGACGGTACATGCTGTTCGGGATCCATATCTTACGCTTCTGTGAGGGCGAGCCCGAAGATGAGCCCGTGTCACGGTTGCGCCTGTGAGAGCTCTGGTATTCCTGCAGACCAGTTTCGACATTGATGGCCTTGTTCACCAAGGTGGCGAAATCAGCAAAGTCATGCACTAGAAGTGCGAGCTTGATGTCAGCTTGAAGGCCATCACGGAACTTCTCCTGTCTGCGTGTATCAGTGGCAATGTCTTCTTCAGCATAGCGGGACAAGTCCAGAAACTCCCGCTGATAAGCTTCGACAGATTTGTTGCCTTGGGTGAGGTTGCGGAACTCACGCTTCTTCCGGTCCATGACTCCTTGAGGAATGAAGCGGGCACGGAAAGCTGCTTGGAAGTCTGGCCATGTGATGATTGTTCCAGCTGGCAGAGTACGCATGTGGCTGTCCCACCATTGAGCTGCGGGTCCCTTCAGAAAGAAGGAAGCAAAGTTGACATAGCTGGCAGGGGCTACATCAGCAGACTCCAACTCATAGGTGATGTCACGAAGCCAGTCATCAGCATCCAGAGGCTGAGTTGAGCTGCGGTAGATGGTTGGGTTGAGGCGTATGAAATCTTGAAGAGTCACTTGAGCTGGCTGCTGGTTCATATTGGGGCGAGGAAACTGAGCCATCATATTTTCCATGAATTGGCGGTTCAGTTCAAACTGTTGGATCATACCAGCCATGTACTCAGGTGGTGGTGGGGCATCGCCACCACGACCACGACCACCTGGTCTAACCATCCTGCTAATATATAACAGGGGTAGTTCAGCACTGAGAAATATTTGCAAAGACAAGAATCATTCAAGATGAAACATGCATAACGAAAGGAGCACGATAGCTACTACATAGTAGTCGGCATAGCTTACAAAAGGGGTCATGCATAGAGTTCAGTACATAGAGTTCAGTACATGGACTAAAACATCATAGGCGGCACACAGGCTCGCGTCGACTGCAACTAATACTACAAGCAAGCCTACATCAGTCCCAAGAGGTACTGTGGAGGTAATCGTAGCCCGACAGCTGGTAGTGAGGCAACGGATAGCCCTCCACGTCAGCAGACTGGGGGCCGCGGATACTCAGGGGTAGAGCCCGACGCTCAGGTGGCAGAGAAGGGCCAAGTACGGGAGAGTAGCCTCCCACCTCTGGCCAACCAACACCGTGGGGCATCACGGTCCTGCCTGGGTAGATCGCAGTACGCGGTACCTGTCCAGACCGGACAAAGGGGTGCAGCAGCGTCAGAGCACGGTAAAGGTGCTGACGGGTGGTGTACATCTCGTGGCGAAGAGCTCGGTTAGCTCGATCCAGCCCATCAACATGCAGAACCAGGTGCTGATGGTAGAAGGGCTCTCGGGTGACAGTGGAGTAGGCAGTAGTATAGTATCCCTCCGCACCAACATCAGAGGCGATAGCAATGTGCCTGAAAGGGGAGGTGTCCAACTCCCGATACTCTCCACGAAGACGTGTCAGAGCAGCATAGGCAGCATCGTGGACAGCCATATCGATGGTCACACCAACACCATGTGCGGTGTGCAGCACAGTAGTGGAGTCGTACTCCCGAGAGTAGAGGTGGACGATGGCACGGTACTGCTCCTGGTTAAAGTCCTGGTACTCCTCGTAGACGGTGTACTCAGGGTGCCAGCGATAACCCAGATAGGTCATCATCTCAGCTAGCACCGCAGGTGATCCCGAGGCACCAATGGCCATCGTGTGGCGAACGACCTGCCTCGTGGGTTCCATCTGAAAGCAAAGACGTTTCAAAGGAGTCAATTGACAGTGTGTGAATTGTCCAAAATACTATTCTAAGAAACAACTATGGCTTATCCATCTTTGGGGTGAACGCGGTCACGGGATCCTAGTGTTAGAGTTAGTAAATTCGTTTTAACCCGAGTAGAAGAGAGTTCAGAGTCCCAGAGTAAAGGTCGAGGAGTAAAAGATCCTAGTACCACCCAATGGCGACGTGGGCCCGTAAGACACACAACCATGTTAGTAAAATGTTTTGTAATGTCTAGACTCGACTTCGGCCAAGGTGTGTGGAAAGGGGGATTCCTACAGGCAGTCGGCTCTGATACCAACTTGTGACGCCCCCGATTTGACCGTACACTAATCATGCACGCAAACGTGTACGATCAAGGTCAGGGACTCACGGGAAGATATCACAACACAACTCTAAAACATAAATAAGTCATACAAGCATTATAATACAAGCCAGGGGCCTCGAGGGCTCGAATACAATTGCTCGATCATAGACGAGTCAGCGGAAGCAACAATATCTGAGTACAGACATAAGTTAAACAAGTTGCCTTAAGAAGGCTAGCACAAACAGGGATATAGATCGAACGAGGCGTAGGCCTCCTGCCTGGGACCTCCTAACTACTCCTGGTCGTCGTCAGCGGCCTGCACGTAGTAGTAGGCACCTCCAGTGTCGTAGGTGTCGTCGTCGATGGTGGCGTCTGGCTCCTGGGCTCCAACATCTGGTTGTGACAACCAGATAGAAAGGAAAGGGGGAAAAGAGGGAGAGAAGCAACCGTGAGTACTCATCCAAAGTACTCGCAAGCAAGGAGCTACACTACATATGCATGGGTATATGTGTAAAGGGGCATATCAGTGGACTGAACTGCAGAATGCCAGAATAAGAGGGGGATAGCTAGTCCTGTCGAAGACTACGCTTCTGGTCATCTCCATCTTGCAGCAGGTAGAAGAGAGTAGATTGAAGTCCTCCAAGTAGCATCGCATAGCATAATCCTACCCGGCAATCCCCTCCTCGTCGCCCTGTTAGAGAGCGATCACCGGGTTGTATCTGGCACTTGGAAGGGTGTATTTTATTCAGTATCCAGTTCTAGTTGTCATAAGCTCAAGGTACAACTCCGGGTCGTCCTTTTACCAAGGGACACGGCTATTCGAATAGATAAACTTCCCTGCAGGGGTGCACCACATAACCCAACACGCTCGATCCCATTTGGCCGGACACACTTTTCTGGGTCATGCCCGGCCTCGTAAGATCAACGCGTCGCAGCCCCACCTAAGCACAACAGAGAGGTCAGCACGCCGGTCTAACCCTATGCGCGCAGGGGTCTGGGCCCATCGCCCTATGCACAACTGCACGTTGCGTACGCGGCCGGAAGCAGACCTAGCCTAGTGGCGTTCTAGTCCAATCCGGCGCGCGCCACTCAGTCGCTGACGTCAAGAAGGCTTCGGCTGATACCACGACGCCGGGATACCCATAACTACTCCCGCGTAGATGGCTAGTGCGTATAGACCAAATGGCCAGACTCAGATCAAATACCAAGATCTCGTTAAGCGTGTTAAGTATCCGCGAACGCCGACCAGGGCCAGGCCCACCGCTCACCTAGGCGGTCTCCACCTGCCCTGTCGCTCCGCCACAAAGATCCACTTGCGGGTACTCCTACGAGCCGACCCGACTTTAGTCATCACATGTGTCATGTATATAGTATATAAGTATATACCCGTGATCACCGCCCCGGTGACCACGGCCCGATAGTATAGCACAGCAGACGGACAAGAATGTAGGGCCACTGATGGAAAACTAGCATCCTATACTAAGCATGTAGGATTGCAGGTAAAGGTATCAACAGTAGTAGCAAGGATAGGCTATGCATCCGGATAGGATATCGAAAAGCAGTAACATGCTACACTACTCTAATGCAAGCAGTATAGAGAAGAGTAGGCGATATCTGGTGATCAAGGGGGGGGGGCTTGCCTGGTTGCTCTGGCAAGTAGGAGGGGTCGTCGACTCCGTAGTCGAACTGGGCAGCAGCAGTGTCGGTCTCGTAGTCTACCGGAGAGAAGAGGGGGAGGAAACAGTAAATACAATGCAAACATAAGCATGACGATGCGTGACATGACAATGAGCGGTGCTAGGTGTGTCCTAACGCGACAGTAGGTGTTACCGGTGAAGGGGGGGAACATCCGGGAGGTATTCCCGATGTTTCGCGTTTTCGGACAGTCGGACCGGAGGGGGAAAGTTGCTAGTTCGATAGGTTAGGGAGGTGTGGTGGACGAACGGACTGCGTATTCGGATTCGTCTCGTCGTTCTGATCAACTTTCATATAGAAAACATTTTCATCCGAGTTACGGTTTAAAAGATATGGATTTTCAAAGTTTATTTGAATTTCTGGAATAATTTATATTAAGAAAAATGAATTATGACGTCAGCATGAGGCAATGCTGACGTCAGCAAGTCAACAGGTCGGCTGACCAGTCAAACCAGACAGGTGGGTCCAGTGGGACCCACATGTCAGCCTCTGTTAGTCTAATACTTAATTAAACTAATCTAACAGTATAATTAGAGGGGTGGGCCCCACATGTCAGTGAGTGTTTAGTTAAACTAATTATTTTTATTTATAAAACATTTTCTTTTTCTTTATTTTTTTTAATTTCTGCGGCGGGGCCCGCATGTTAGTGACTGGGCCTGCCCAGTCAGCAGTTGCCTGGGTCAACACAGTCAACTGGGGCCCGTGGGGGCCACTGGCAGTGACCCAGGGGTGGCCCCAGGTGTGCCACGTCGGCGGCCAGCGCCGGAGCAACGCCGGCGACCAAAACGCACGGCGGCGCGCGCGGGAGGTGCGCGGGTTTCACCCACAGTGGGTTTGCGGGGGCGGGGCTGGGCGCGTTCGACGCGGCTCGACGTCGCGCGTCCAACGGCGGTGGTCGGAGGGGCTGGAATGGCCGGAGACGACCGCTACGAGCTCGCCGGCGGCGAGGTGCTACGGGTGCCCGACGGAAGCTACGCTAGAGCGCGCGAACGGCCGAACTAACTACCTAGGCGGGTGCGGCACGGTGCGGTCGGGCTAGCGGGGCTACGCCCATGACCATTTGGTCACCGGAGACACGCCGGCGGCGAGCTCCGCGGCGTGGCGTTCGGGCGCGCGTGGGAAAGCAGCTACGGAGCGCGAGCGAGCTAACGGAGAGGGGGAGGAGAAGGAGAGGCTCACTGCGAGGCTGTAGGGAGTGGCAGTGAGCTCGGGGAGGGCGCGGGGTAGCCGGAATCGGCGACGAACGACGGCGGCCGTAGGTTGAAGACGAGCTCGGGGAGGCCGGTGCAGTGGCGCTTGGCTCGTTCCCGATGGTGTAGTCGGCGTAGTCGATGGCGGGGAGTCGTTCGGGCACGTCGACGGGGCGATCGGGGCACGGTGGCCGCGGGAGCTACGGTGAACGGCGGCGAGCACGCGCGGGCAGAGGGGATCGAAGGGGAGAGGGAGGGGGATCTGGCGAGGGAGAAGGTGCAGAGGCCGAGGGAGAGCGGGGGCGAGTGGGAGAGAGGCCCGTGGAGGCGGGGGAGCTGGCGCCCTTATCCTCCCCGTCGCCGGCGAGGGGGTGCGGCGGGGACGGCCACTGTTCCGCCCCCGGTCGGGGGAACAGGGAAGGGGCGAGGGGGAGAGTGGGCTGGGCCAGGGTCGGGGGTCGCGGCCCAGTTTGGGCCGGGGGTCAGTGGGGGGGGGGGGAAGGCCTAGTTTGGGCCACGAGTCCAGTGAGGGGGGAAGGGCCTTTTCCCTTTTTTTCCTTTTCTCTGTCTGTGTTCTGTTTTCTGTTTTCTTTTTATTTGTTTATTTTCTTTTCTGTTTTAATTCATTTAAAAGTATTTAGGTATTTTATAAAAATGTGTTTTCTCCACCATAATTACCAGTGTATTATTTGGCACCCACTGAACATTTTAGTTTAAATTTTTGAAAACTTTTATTTTCCACTTCAATTATATTTGAAGTTTGAACTAGGAGTTTGAAAGGAAGGTGATTCAAATGTGATCAAGCCCTGCTTAGCAACATGATTAGCTTAATCACAGGGGGTTACTGTAGCATGATTCTCAGGGTGTTACAAATTGCCCGGACCACAACCGACTAGCTACACTACAGAGATCTCATCAGGAATGATGTATGAGGTACCACCCTCGGCACTCGATGGTAACTCTGCAGAGTCGAGCAACAAAAGGGGCGTGATGTGATGTGAGGTGTCGGGGCCTGGTCTTCGATCCCGTTGATCGGGTCTTCTGATAATCCAGCGGGGCAGCCGGGACAAAGTGGGGGCTCTCTGATGGGTCTCTAACCAACCTATACTAAGAAGTTTAGGATAAGCAGGTAGGTAACAACAGCAGGTTACAATAAACAGGCTATGCAGCAGAATAGGAGCAAACAATAACAGTAACAAAATATAATGCAATCATGAGAGAATGGAATGGGCGATATCAGGATGGTCAAAGGGGGGCTTTCCTGGTTGCTCTGGCAAGGAGGGGTCATCATCGACGTAGTCGATCACAGGGGCAGCATCGGTCTCGGGGTCGACCGATGAGAAGAGGGGGAAGAAATAGTAAATATAAAGCAAACATAGCATCACAAAGCATAACATGGCAATATGTTGTGCCGGGTGTGACCTAGCGTAAGGCAACACGTTATACGTGAAGGGGGAACTCAACCGGGAATGTTTTTCCGGTTCCGGACCTGTGTCAAACAGATGACCGGAGGTGAATTTTCCATGATCAGATAGGTAGAGGCATCTAACAGGTATGTGGGTGCGTATCCGAGTTTGTCTCGTCGTTCTGAGCAACTTTCATGTATAAAGTTTTTTGATCCGAGCTACGGTTTATTTTCTATGAATTTTCAAAGATTTTAACATTTCTGGAATTACTTAAATTAACAGAAAAGGAAAAAATGACGTCAGCATGACGTATGTGTGATGTCAGCAGTCAACAGTACGGTTGACTAGTCAAAAAGACCAGTGGGTCCCACATGTCATACTCAGAGGGACTAAGAGTAGTTTAATTAATTAGATAGAGTTAATTAGCAGTAGGGCCCCACAAGTCAGTGACTGTTTAGGTTAACTAATTAATTTTATTTACTAAAACGTGTAATTAGCTTAATTAACAAAGGAGGCCCACATGTTAGTGGCACTGGGCTGCCCAGTCAGCACGTTGACTGGGTCAACCCAGTCAATAGGGCCTGCGAGGCCCACTGGCAGTGACCCAGGGGTGGCCCCACGTGTGCCACGTCGGCGGTGGCCAGCGGCTTAACGCCGGCGACGTCGATACGCGGCGGCGCGGCTCTGCCCTCGTCGGAAAACGCGTACATGGCTCGGGGAGGAGCGGGGCTAGGCTCTTACGAACGAGCCCTCAGCGCCGCGTCCAGTGTTGGCCGTAGCATCGCCGGACTTGGTCGGAATCGGCGCCGACGTCGAGACCAGCAGCGGAGTGGCTTCAGCCGACGATGGAAACGGCAACGCGACGCGCTACTGAGCAAAAGGGGAGGCTGGGGAGGATCTACGTGATGCGGCGAGTCCAACGGGCTTGAGCCCATGACCAAATTGTCACCGGAGCCTCGCCGGCGGCGAGCTCCGCGGCAATGCGTTCGGGTGCTCATCGGGGACCGCACTAGGAGGCACGGGAGGACACATGTGCGTGCGCATTGGGATCTTAGGAAGCTCAGGAGCGCGGTGTGTGTCGCGGGTGCAAGCGGGGCTAGCGGTGGCTGTGACGGCAACATGAACGGCGGCAGGGAGCTCGCGGTTGAGCGGCAAGGCGAACCTCAGGCAACAAAACGAAAGGGGAAAGGAGGGAAGCAGACGGCTGCTCACAGCTGTGACGGGGAGCTGCTCGGGGAGGTGTGGGATGCAGTGACGGCGACGGAGTCAACGTCGAACTCCGGCGGATGCAGAGGAGGAAGTTGCTCCGATCCTTCCGCGGTGGTGGCTCCCGGGTCATGCTGGTGGTCGGGGTTTCAGTAGTCGACGTCGTCGGTGCGGCTAGACACGGTGACACGTCGAGGAGGGGCCGGTGGCTACGCGGGCGAACGAGCGGAGGAGACGGCAGTGACGGCCATGGCGGAGAGAAGCAGCAGCGCGTGGGGGAAGGGGATCTGAGTGGGGAGGCGGAGAGGGCGAGCAGGGGAGTGGGTGGAGTGGGGAAGGGATCGAGGGGCGCGTGTGGCGGCTGGCCTTATCCCCTCGGAACGCTGCCGGCGACGAGGTTGGGCGGAGCCGTGCCCCTGTTCTGACCCCGGTCGGGGGAACAGGGGAAGGAACGACCCGTGGTGGTCGGTGGGCTGGGCCGCCCAGGCGGCTGGACCCAGGGGGTAGGGGGTTCTCTCTCTCTCTCTTTCCCTTTTTTGTGTTTTGTTTTTCTATTAAAACTTCTTTGCTTTCTTTTATTATCAATAAGCAAAACAGTTATATAATTTATAAAACTTACACCTAAAATATTAGTATAACTTAGGCTACTGCCACATTAAGTTTAACATTATAATAAAATTAGTTTAGCATTTTTAACTAAAAAGTGCATTTAATTTAATTGCTTTAGCCACTGTTTTAAATAGTTAAGGGCACTTAGACATTTTGCCAAAAATGTTGGTTCACCACTAATACTATCGAAAGAATATTGCCACATGATGAATATTTTAGATTTCATGTCTGACAAATATGAATTTTTGACTTTAGATTGGATTTGAATTTGAATAGTGATTTCGATCAAGGGAAGATTAGCAACAGTAACATGATGACATGACACCATTAACAGGGGATTACTGTAGCATGACACTGGGGGTGTTACACAAATCCCATAATAGCTTGTGGCTGTACAGGTAAGCTTCTAGTCATGAAAAATTGATGAATCCCTTTGAGCCTGGGTGGCAGTCCATAGGGTGATCATACGGGTACTCCGGGATCCCCTGGGCAAGTCCACTGGTTTCTCGAGGGTGCCCGGGAAAGTCAACTGGTTTCTCCAGGGTGCCCCTTACCAATCCACCCAGATGTGTGTTAATGCTGCCACCTTAAAAATTTACCCTTAATTATTATATCACTCGCAACTTCCATGATCTCACATACCAATCCCCGTCTACAAGCATAACAAAATTTTCCTGCAACAATGGCGACAAAGGAGTAAAGTCTCAGACCTACCTCAATTCACTACTGGGAAAAAGTTATAATATGGCAAACTAACATATTCATGCAATCCTACATCAAAGTACTAAATGCATATTGAAAACATAGATATTAAAGGGCATGATCAAGATGTAACTTGCCTTGTACTGTTGATGAAGCTTCTTCGCACTCGAAAACGTTATAGCTCTACTCGTTGCACTCTGGTCAATCTGTCATAGGCAAACAATAACACACATAAACACTCAAGCAAGGATAAAAAAGAAAACGAAGAAAAGACTTAGAAAAAACTCCGAAAACATCAAATAACACTTTTTGTACAGAACGTACTTTTAAATTTAACAAAATTGTGGGTTCCTGGCATTAATAGAAAGTACTTGTGATAAGCTTCGATTTGCAAAAAGAATCGCCTAAAATGGAATTACAAAACTCAAGATATCATCAAAACTAGTTCAAATTTGAATATGATCTAATTCAAATTTATAATTCGAAAATATTTTTTATTAGGTTCATGTGACAGAGGGGATTTTTTTGAATCAGTAGAAAAAAGAATCACTGGATTTGGAGTTGTAGATTTAAAGATATAAAAAAGACAAATTGGAACAAATCTGAAAAAGAAAGTAAAAAACAGAATTACGAAAAATTAGGGTTCAGCCACTAGGACACATGGCGCGATCTGGTTGGGTGGGTTGGTGCTTGCCGCGAAACATGGAGAGGGCGGCCGAAACCTAGGGTTTTCGGAAATGAGGGTTATATATATATATAAAAAGAACAGACTGCAGTTTTTTGATAAACCGGCGGCTCGGCTTGACCGAACCGTGCTAAACCAAACTAAACCAAAGAAACCTAATAAAACCGATCTATATTTTTTTTGACAGAACACATAGATTGATCTGTTCCCTGTTAGATCGAGAGATTGAAGAAAGAAGGCTCACCGGGGAGAGGTGGTCTGGTCGCCGGAGTTGGTCGGGCAGCGTCGCGTGGCTCGGGTGCCGTAGTTCCTGCGCTCTGGCTGGAGAATCCAGGGGGAGATGGGTCAGCGAGGTGCACACAAGAGATACAGAGAGAAATGAAGAAAATAGGGGTCCTGGGCTTCACCGGAGCCGACAGACGGAATCGTGAACGGACGGCGGCGACGAAGCTCGGGTCCGGCGAGGGGGAGAGGGCTTTTGGGTCTGTGGGAGTGCAGGCTTGGTTGTGCTCCTGGGGCTTGATTTATAGTGGCCGAGGGAGCCGGTACGGGGAGATCAAGGGAGCTCAAAGTGGACATTAATGGCTGTTTGTGCATGAATGTTTCACGGATTCGTTCGTCCAATTAAGGCAACAATGTTGGGTTTTAATTCTCTAAATGGGTTCTCCTGACTTTCCTCTATAACTTTCGTGTTGGTGGCAAGTGAAACGGATGATGGGCGGTAATCTGCGCCGGCGCACCGGCCCAACTGTTGGGCCGGTCGAGGCCCAGCCGTCCGATGCGGTTAGCGTGAACCGTTAGATCTGCGCGCGAGTGTGTACCGAACCAACCGTTGCAGCAAAAAAAGAAGAGTTTTGTTGCAACCGTTGTACGAACAGCCACAACGAGAAAAACAGGGGAGCTGGATCCCCCGCGTCTGCCCGTCCCCGATCCGCGGCGGCGGCGGCCGGATCCGCCAGTTTGAAGTTCCCCACGGCCGAATCACGTCGAGGAGGGGCTCCCCCATCTATCAAGCGGCCTTGGAATTGCTTCAACTATGTCTTACATCCGTAATGACCTCCTTGCCTCCATGGATTTGGGCTCGAGCTCCGCTGCCATTCATGGCCAAAGTCCCCTGAGGCGGCAAGGCCCTGGTGGTAGTGGACCGGTGCTGCAACGGTACTACAACCCTGATGTGGTCTTCCAAGATGCAGCACGGCATGGCCGGGATGAAATTGATCTGGTATGAATTCCAATTGCAAATCGTAGATCCTTTTGTTCACAAAAAAATGTTGCAACCTTTGTTTTCAATTGATGAGCGTGAGATTAAAAAGAGATGTTCTCAACATACTTGTGTTTGATTTTTGTGTAATGTTTCTGAGATGTTGTCAATTAATCCAAGCATCTTCCTGCTGTCTGCTAGTAAAATGTTACAAGTATGTGTTGCACTTGCTACATGCATCTTGCTGGATGTTGCATGCTACATCCTAAAATGCTACATGCAGGAATTGTTTTGGAATTGTGATTGACATGCTGCGTCCACTTTTTTTGTTCGCGCTTTTTGCGTGTTTTTTCAGGTAGCAAAAAAATGACTTGGGTGTTGATTTTGTTGCACAATGTTGCTGTGGAGCCATCAATTTTCCTTGATGATGATGTGCAAAATGTTGCGCACGAAGAAGAAGATGATGGAATTGATCTGAATGGTACTCCGGGAAATGATAGTGACGATTCGTTGCATGTGAACACGGATGGTGTAGCTCCAAATCATGGCAATGCCCGTGTGGCTAGTGACAATGCCAATGGAAATGCTGCAACACTTGTTGATGAACCAGATGAAGAAATATCATCACAGCCAGTTGTCCCTTTTCTTGGAATGGTTTTTGACAATGTTGACGAAGCTCAGCGTGTTTACAATGAATATGCCTCGAAGATGGGCTTTGGAACTCGCATTGTGACATCAAAGCATAGTAGGAAAAATAGCTCGGAGTATAAGCGCATTCTAATCTATAGAGTTTTTGAGTGCGTACACTCACGGAAAAATCCTTCGAAGAATGTTGGTGGTAGCATTTCTGATGGGGCTGCAACAAATCAGTGTGAAGATGTTGATATGAGCTATTCCAGTAACAAAAAATCTGCAAGCAAACAAGCTGGCATCTATATGGATGTGAGCGACAAGAGGATAAGAAACCGGTTGGAGCGGTATGATTGCAAGGCTCGTATGGGTGTTAACCTCAAAAACGGTAGCTGGGTTGTGACAGTTTTTGAGGCCGATCACACACACCAGCTGATTTTGCAAAGGGGGCGTCAGAGATTTTGCCGCTCTCACAGAAAGATCCCGGATGCGGACATGCAGTACATCACTTCACTGCACTATCGCAACATATCAACGGCTAATATGATGGGCTTGCTTGGAGATGCACGGTGTTGCGATCCAAGGAGTTTGCCGTACGTGAAGACTGATGTGACAAATGCAAGAGCAAAGCTGCGAAGGGGCCTGTCAGAGCGTGATTTGGAGCTGACAATCGAGTACTTTGAGAGAAGACAAGTGGAGAATCCCAACTTCTTTTTCTCGAAGCTAGAAGAAGATGGAGCTGTTAGGGCGCTTTTCTGGGTTGATGGGAGAACAAGGGCCTTGTATCCAAAGTACAAAGATTGTGTGTTTTTCGACACCACATTCTGCACAAATCGCTACAACTTGCCCTTTGCTCCGATTGTTGGCATTAACAACCACACGCATACTGTTTGCTTGGGGTGCGCTTTGTTTTCTGATGAGACCATCAAAACTTTCAAGTGGGTCTTCGAGCAATGGATGTTGGCAATGAATAACGAGCATCCGTTGAACATTATGACTGATCAAGACCAGGCAATGGCTAAAGCCATCTCAATGGTATTTCCATATTCAACACACAGATGTTGCAAGTGGCACGTCTTCTGGGTTGCAAGGACGAAACTAGGGAAGATGCTGGGCAAGGATGAGCCTTTTGCTGAAGCATTCTATGGTTGCATCAATGATTCAGATACCGTTGAGGAGTTTGAAGAACGGTGGAAGCAGATGGTTGAGTCATTTGGTGTGGCTGATAAGAAACACCTCAAGAACATGTGGGACAGCAGGGAGATGTGGGCTCCTGTGTACTTTAGGAATAAGTTCTACCCATTCACAGGAAGAACCGGGCGGTCCGAGGGCCTGAATTCCTACTTCAAGACTTTAAATCATAATGGAGACTCGGTTTGGACATTTGTCCAGCAGTTTGAGCTTTGCCAGGAGCTAATGCTTGATCGTGAAGACAATGCTGGCTTCATCAATGAAGCGACGAGGCCGCCACTCTGGGGAAAGTAAGTCCAGAGTCATGTAGCATTTTTTTTAGTTTTCCAGTACAGTGGGGTTGCAACATTTCTTTGAAACATATGTAGCAATTCTTATTGATGTTGGAAGCTTTTTTGTTTGCAGTTACAACATTGAAAAGCAAGCTGCAGATTTCTATACCAGAGAGGTATTTTCCAAGTTTCAAAAAATGTTGGCTAAATCAACAGGCTATGGTCTGCAATATCAGCTGCAAGGGTTGCACGGTGTCGTCTGGTTTCGCATTGTTGCAAATTATGGCGTCAACCCTAAAGTGTACACGGTGCGTGTTGCCCCTAAAGATCAGACATACATGTGCACCTGCAACATGTTTGAGATGTGTGGGCTGATCTGCCCACATATCATCCGTGTCATGGTGCACCTGAACGTGCAAACGATACCTGCGACTTACATGCTTCCAAGATGGTCTAAGAGAGCAACCGACCTTGCGCCTGAACCGGGCGATGGGCATAGAGCTATGCATTTCGGCGTCCCCACGACAAACACCCTAAAGTTTAAATCTCTATGCCGGAAGTTTGGGAAACTCGCTTCTGATGCATGCTTCAATGATGAAGCTTATAGTTTTGTCTCTGGGCTAATTGATCAGGGTAGTGTTGGGGTTGCTGCAATAAAAGCTAGAGCAACTGATGGGGTTGCAGGAGACGAAGAAGCCCAAGGTCATGCAGAAAATGCACAAGTCTCAGGGGGTCCAAGTACAGGTCAGCGGGATCCACCCCCCGTAGGACTGCGGAACCCACCAATGTCAGCAAAGAAAGGGAGGCCAAAAGAGAAAGAGAAGCGCAGGAAGCCACTAATTGAGATTCGAGAAGATGAAATGAAGAAGAAAGCAAAGAAGGAGGCAGCGAAAATGAAGAAAGCTCCAAAGCCAAAGGAAAAGAAGACTCCATGCAAATATTGTGAAGATGAAGATCACAACGTGAAGGATTGCCAACTCCTTGCAGCTTTTCTTGCTGCGAGTGCGAGCGCGAAAGCTCCGGGCGTCGAAACAATCCTTACACTTTAGGATATTTTCATGAGGGAAAAAATGATGAATTTCCTTGTAACACCCCATGACTTATGATAAAAAGTTGTGTTGACTAGCTGTGAATGTTTGTTTTGTGGGATTGCAACATATTACTACATGCGTGGTTTGAAAAAAAGCAGAATGTTCCTTTTTACATGAGTTGATTTAAAATAATTCTTATTGTTATATGTTTGTGAGAGCTTACTTTTTGTAGTATGATGGTGCCAAAATTTGTAGAATTTTGTTGTAAAAAAAAGCAGAATGTGGGTTTTTCCTTATATATTTTTTAGAATATTACTCAATGGTTGTTGTAACCACAGCTTGATCCATGTTTGTAATGAACATGTTTTAAGCTTTTGAAAAGCATGGGGTAAGCTTCTGTAAACAAGGTTGCAGCTTTTAGGAAACATGTTTGAAGCTTTTGAAAAACATGGTTGAAGCTTTTGGAAAACATGGTTGAAACTTTTTCAAAGTATGGTTGAAACTTTTTCAAAATATGGTTGCAGCTTTTAGGAAACATGGTTGAAGCTTTTTAAAACATGGTTGTAGCAAAAATAACAAGTTTGAAAAGGAAAAATCCTTGAATGATTTAAAGTGTTGATTTAGCTGTACAGCAAAAGTTGGGAAAGGAAGCTTATTTACATTATGCTTCCAGCAAAAATATTGTAGGGATGTAGCTAATTTGCAGGTAAAAATGTATATTTTGGCTCTGCAACAAATCTAACAGAAGGTTGTAGCTATTTCCTGTGAGCTTCCAGAAATTTAAGTGTGTGACAAGGTAGCATTCACATATTATTTTTTGAGGGAAAAAATGCACATAGATTCCCTGGAAACTTCGATGGATGAAGTTTGAAATATTATCATATTTCAGAACCAGCGAAACAAAAAACAATTGTCAATGCATGATCAAGTTGGCAAACAGAAGAACCCATCCATTAAAAACATAAGTGCATCATCCAAAATATCAAGTTATCATCGGCTTACATACCAAAAGGACACATATGTTTACTGGAGGTATCAACAGTTTACATACGAACGCGCACTACTCTAATCCTATGAGAACGCTACCACCTCGGACATGATCTAGACCTAACGAAGAAACAAGCTTGTTGGTCTTGAACCTTCCAGAAAATCAAGCCGCCAACTCATCCTTGAACGCCCGCTCCTTTGGGGCATTGTTCATTGGGTGACTGAAAAGGTTGTATGCCACATCGATGTGGTATCGCGCCATGTCTTCCTGTAAAAAATGAATACAAAAAGTAAGCAAGTATGATGCTAGTTATTCTTGTGTTGCATGAGTATTGAAAACAAAAGGTAAAACAAGTATGATACTAGTTATTCTTGTGTTGCATGGAGTGGTGAATGCAAAAAGTTCACATCCATCCACCACAAAAAATTGATATGGATGTAGCAAAATTATTATATGAATGAAGCAAAAGCAGAATGTAGTTGTAGCACACTAGACATATGGATGTAGCAAAAAAGCCTAGTAGGTACGAACTTAAACCACATATGAAGCAAAAACAACACATGGTATTCTTCTGTTGCATGAGTATTGAAAACAAAGAAAGTAGATTGTAACAAAATGACAAGACAAAAAAATAAAAATGTGTACCTGCTTGAACTCTCTCATTGACTTCCCATCATAGTTCTCCACATATTTGAGCCCAAAAAAGCCACAATCACATCTGTGAGATAAGAAAAAGTTCAAAAAGTTTGTGATCTAGTTTGATGATGATATGTAAAAACATGATTGAAGAAAAATTCAAAAAGAAAACTCACAGGGTATCTTGCTTTGGGTAATCCTCTAGGTCAACACGGGCGAAGGATCCAACATTGACATTGAATTCGCTGCACTCTTGTGCGAGGGTTGTAAAGTTTGTGATCTAGCACCGAAAACACACACAAAAGTTTCAAAAAATAAAATAAAATGAGGTGTGTAAAGATGACAACAGGGCATTTATGTAGATGAATCAGAAGGGTAAACAGAAAAAAATAGAGAGCATGAGCCTACGAGGTTATTGGCTTGCTTCTTCAAAGGAGATTGTTTTCCTTTTGAATGGATTGAGTCAAATACATTCCACTGCTTGTGAAGCAAGTTTGCGCAAACAACTATCCAATGGCGATCATGCACAATTGTGAAAAAAAGCTGGAAAAAACAAAAGAAAGGCAAAAAGGTACTCAGAACATGTAAAAAATGTTACAGCCGCGTCGCATCATTGGATCATATTTGTTAGTATTTTGTGGTGTGGAACAAAAGAAAGCTTCGTGAAACTTACGAGGTCAATCTTTTGAACCTTGAACAATTTCATAGCCCTTTCAAGCTCAGCCATGAGTTTTGCTGGTTGGAAGGTTGATGGGTCTTGTTTTAGTAGGATCTACTTGAAAGATACAACAAAATGGTTAGTGTGTGTTGCAACGAAAATGTGAAAGTAAGAAAGGAATGAAGCATTGCTTGTTTTTACAAAAGCTTACCCCCGCGTGCACTGAGAATATGTATTTCTTCACATCCCTTTCTTTTGCTGCACGGGATGCAAGGTTGTTCATCTCGATACATAGGGACATAACCTCATCATTCATATCCCCGCGAGGCTTGAAGCATACAAGGAATTTCTTGTATCCAATGAAAAATCCACCTAGCTTGATGAAAGGCGTCCTGTTAGCATAGATGCAACCGAATGAATCATTTGTTTCGAGCAGAAAAAAAATAGAAAACAAAAACAGATAGGGCTTAGGTAGCTCACACTTGTTCATTGGGTTGTGATTTCCTCAATGGTTTTCCATGCTTCACAAACTTCTCTTACATTTCTGCAGCATTGTCGACCTTTTGCTTCTTTGCCCTGGTATTTTTTATGGCTGGAACTTTGGCCATCCTCTTCTTCCTAGTGTTCTTGTCATGTGTGCTAGGGCCACTGCTTGCATCAGCAAAATGCTCTTCCATAGCGACCATCTTAGGAGCTGTAGCAAAAAAAAAAAAAAGGATGAGTTTGCAAGAGATTGTACAAAAAGAATTTGCTGGAATCACACAAATGTGAAAAAATGATATGGAGAAAAACAAAAAGAAATGATGCAAGAGGAAGGAAGCATACTTGGGCTGTCATCATCGTCTGAAACAGGAACAGGAAACACGGGGCTGTTTGCATAGATGGGGCTGACTGTGCTCTTCTTAATTGTAGGCTCATCCGTGGAATGCATCATCTCATAGTCTTCGGAGCCCTTTGGGAACAACTCACAAGATGGCTCGTCGTCCCAAATGCCGGCTGTCGCACTCCTGGGTGCATCATAGAAGAGTGGGGGGCTGTGAGGTGAGGCGTTGCCTTCCATCTCGAAACTCACTCTTTGTTGCTCACGAGTTTCCGCAGCCTCTGTTGCAACTTCTAGGTTCAATCTGGTGACTTCATCCTTGTTGATGCTAGGTGTTGTACCTTGAGCTTGAGCTTGAGCACCAATGTCGGCATTTGCAGCTTTAGCATCATTCTCTTTTCCGCGACATTCGTCCATGATAGGTGCTTCAAAGGAAAAGTTGGGCTCATTGGTAGCTGTGATGGCGTCTCCAACATCACGAAGGAGAGCGGCCATCCGGTTGCACTGCAATCCCTTTAAACACTGTCCAAACTTGCCTACTACACCATCCACCTCTGCTGCAAAAATACCCTTGTGCTTGTCGTAGAGCATTTGAAACTGAGTTGGTACTTACAAGAAGGCAAGTGTCCAACATTTTTAGTGACAAGTATATCCAGATTTTGAGAAGTATGGATGTAAAGAAAACACAAATGTGGGTGTAGCACATTAGAGGTATGGATGAAGCAAGAAACAAGTAGGTGTGGTGCTGTGTCACTATGTATCAAATAAATAGTGTGATTGTAGCAATTTACTGTCATGGATGAAGCATAAAAAACAAATGGTCTATACCTCTAGGTAGCAAATTATTGATATGGATGTAGCAAAGTTATGATATGTTTGAAGCAAAAACAGAATGTAGTTGTAGCACACTAGACATATGGATGCAGCAAAAAAGCCTAGTAGGTATGAACTTAAACCACATATGAAGCAAAAACAGAACATGGTTGTAGCACATCAGAATGAGGGATGCAGCAAACAAAATATACACTTGCAACTGGGTATAGTAAATAATACAAAGCCAAAGGTAAACAGGAAATGAATACAATGAAAAAGATAGTGTAGATTGTGAAAGAGTACCCTTAGATCTTGCATGCTAGGGAATGATTGCTGCAGCCAATCGTTGAGCGATGATGATAGGTGTGGTTCAGTATCAACATTTTGTTGAGCCTCGTTTGATTGAGAGTCCTTTGCTTGAATGTCAGCACCTTGAATTTGGATTCCTTGGCCACTAGGTGCTTCAGCACCAACTCCCTGCCCACTGGCTGCTTCAGCACCAACTTCCTGTCCCATGAGTTGTGCTGCATAGGGGGTGTTGCACAAACTCCGGATCTAGGAAAACAAAACATGAGGGGAGACAAAATAAGAAGGCCGCCATAACCTAAAAGGAAAAGCAAAGATTGCTACATGCAAATTCAGTGAGCAAAAAACATGGGGGTGTAGCAAAATTACTTGGGTGTGTTTCCCGTAGAAAGGTTGGACAAGAGTGAGCTTGTTCTTGTCAACTTTATCCAACCAATCAAAATCCTTTTGGCAAACAAAGCGTATCCTCGGCACGGAATAATCAATGGCATGCTCATTTGGGAGGCCGGGCGGGATATCAATATGACCCATGTATATGATCTGCATGGAATGTAAAAAGGACATTAGCCAACAAAACATAAATGCGAGCTATAGAAAATGTACAGAAGGTTTCATGCAGCAAAGAAAAAAGATGGAGGTATTTCATAATGTTGCGTTGCATACCGCTAACATGGGAAGGCATGAAGCGATCTGAAACTCTGCTGCTTTTTCTGTATTTGCTTGCATCCTCTTCTTCTCTTGAAAGACTCCAACCTCCTCCATCGCTCGTGCCAACAAGTGCTCATCCCAAGCGAATTCATGCACCAAAGACATATCTTCCAGGGAAGCAAGATACTTGAGATTCACCATATTGCCCGTGCCTGGGCAGAAAACTGTTGCCAACGCAAGGAGTGCCCAAGTCCTATTTATCATAACCACGTCCTCCTCACTGCAACTAGTGAGCAACTTGACAACATGGGCGATTGGAGCCCTGTTCCCCTCCTTGTAGATGCTGCGAAGATCATGTTCATCACTCTTCTTTAGAAGCTTCATGGGTCTATCACCGGATGGCACGTTGAAAATCCTTTTCACCATAAGCTTGCTGAAGGTGATAGATTTGTTCTTGTGTTTGAACTCAGAGAGTATGTGATTCGTGTTCATCGCAACAAACTCAATGAGCTCATGGGGCACCTTGAAAGACCGGATGTCCAACAAGTCTCCAAACGGTCCCTCCCTTATGATTCTCTGTTTTTCCGGTGATACTTGCTTCCCAATCTCAGCCAGCCTTTTTGAGTTAAACCTTGACTTAAAGCCACATAGATTGTACTTCTTCTTATTCTTCTTCTTAGCCTTCTTACTCCCCTCATTCTCACCAGAGGTGCCTGCAACATCTACAAAAAGGAAAAATGTATAAGCACACATAAAAATATACATCCTCAGTTGGACAGTGCTTAATTTAAGCTACTAACACCACTTAAAAATGCTACTAACACCACTGAAAAAAGCTACTAACGACAACATTTTGAACTTATCACAGGCCACGAACATTTTGCATCTAAAAATGTTACATATATGTGGAACAAACAAATCCTAATGCCATCCCAAATCCCTAGCCACCAAAATAACCACCACCCCCGCCCCCTCCCACAACCCTGCGGGAACACCACCCGCCCGCTCCCTCGACCCGCGGGAACACCACCCCATCCCCGTCCGCGCCGGCGCCGCCGGCGGCCCGCGGGAACCTCGCCCCGCACCATAACCCGCCCTAACCCTAAAGCCAATGGGGGAGGGGGAGACAACACAACGATAGGGAGAGGACGAGGGGAGAGTTACCATCCGGGGGCGCCATAGATCGCCGGAGAATCGATATCCGCCTTGGGCCGCCGCCGCCGCTCCTGATCTCCAGCCGCCCGCCGGTCGCCCTGCCTCCTCGAACCAAAATGACCCTCTCGTGCGGTTGCAGCAAAACACATGAAGGGATAACCCGTGCGTGTTTAAAAAAAATAACGGGTCTGGTAACACGTGGCGCAAACAGCATCCTTGGATCAAAAGAGATCCAACGCACGGAGCGCGACCGGCCCGAGCGTTCCGCCGGCGCCCCGGCCACCAACACTTTCGAAGGATGATTGTGTTGAGCACTAGAGGGAGAGGAAGAGGTGGAGGCGCCATGCGTGTTTTTTTTCTGTTTCTGAAAATTGGACGAACAAAGAGCAGAGGTAGAAGAACATGAGCGACTGGCCTTGCCGCTGCTATGTTGCGCCCGTGAGAGAAAGATAATTCTAGTCGCCCTGTGTGGTCGATTGGTATAAGTCGCCAGTGCTACAAATAGATATGGGTCGCTCAGTCTGTCTGTTTTTTCTTTTTAATAAAAACCGGCGAGAGAAAAGAAACTAAAACGAAAAGTTCCATAGGCTTATAATATATCATAATTCATAGAATTTTATGGAAAAAATTATGAACTATTTTTCAAGGCCAAAAGAAAATATTTTTAAAACCTATTTTTTTAAAATTCACAAAAATGACTTTGACTAAAATATCAAATATTTTTCAATGTATTTTTCCTGAGTTTTGAAAATTCAAATATAATTCAATTTCCTCTCTGAATTTTGAAATTTGTCAGGGGGATTTGAATATACTTAAAGTCAAAAGTGAACCAAATGCCATTAAAAATGATTTTCTTTAATTCCCCACTTTATTTCATATTATTGGAGGAGTCATGTTATCTCTCTCATGAAAATCCTTGAGTGGCATGGAATTGGAATTGATTTCTAAAATGAAATTTCAATTCATAGGAATACTTTTGGGAAAGTCATTTTATTCCCTCTCATTAGATTTTTCAAAAGTTTCAAATTCAACCCAATTTGACACAATCCATCACACAACAATCAAACAAACAATCCTATTTTTTATTATAACATTCCAAAATTTAGAATTTTGGGATGTTACACTTTGTGATCTGAACATGATTGTGATATTTGTAAAATATCGTTTCCTTGTACTTATGAATCTGACAAATCTCTAGTCTTCGAAGGTTATTGAAAGGACGATCTGTATATGGTAGATTTCTACGCAGGACCACAGCTAGCCATATGTCTTCTAGCAAAAGCTTCAAAGTGTTGGCTCTGGCATCGGAGGCTAGGGCATGCTGGCATGAGGAACTTGTACACTCTCGCGAAGAAGAATCATGTCATAGGGCATCGAGGGTGTCAAGTTCAAGAAGGATCATCTATGCGGTGCTTGCGAAGCTGGAAAGATGACTAGGGCCAAGCATCCCTCAAAGACAATCATGACGACGACACGTCCCTTCGAGCTGTTTCACATGGACTTATTTGGCCCTACTTACTACTCTACCCTTACTACCACTGCATGCCTCTATGGTTTCATCATTGTTGATGATTACTCAAGATATACATGGGTGCACATAATTCTCTACAAGAATGAAGTGCAGGATGTCTTCAGACGACTCGCCAATCGTGCCATGAACAACTATGGCATCAAGATCAAGTATATCAGAAGTGACAACGACACATAATTCAAGAACATCGGCCTCGACACTTATCTTGATACATTGGGCATCACACATGAGTTCTCTGCTCCATACACACCTCAGCAAAATGGCATCATGGAGCGCAAGAACAGAACCCTCATTGAGATGGCACGAACGATGCTTGATGAGTACAAGACTCCAAGGAAGTTCTGGCCTGAAGCCATTGATATGCATGCCATGTCATCAAACGTGTTTATCTTCACAAGTTCCTAAAGAAGGCATCATATGAGCTCTTGACTGGTAAGAGACCAAACGTCAGCTATTTCCGACTATTTGGTGCTAGGTGCTGGATCAAGGATCCGCATCCCACTTCAAAATTTGCACCGAAAGCACATGAAGGTTTTATGCTTGGCTACGGAAATGATTCACACTCCTACAGAGTTTTCAACCTCTTTCACTACAAAGTGGTTGAAACTATGGATGTGTGGTTTGATGAGACTAACGGCTCAAAAAGAGAGCACCTGCCAAATGAAGCTACACCAAGTGAATCTATCAAGCTTATGGGTACTAGGGAGATCATTCCTTCAGAGGTACAGGCTGAAGAGGAAATCATCATTTCTGCACCCAATCAGCCTGAAGACACTGCTCAGCCTGAAACCAATGCTAAAGATGAAGACAATGATCAGCAAGGGAAAAATCTTCGTCCAGTTCATCCTCGTGTTGCAAATGAAGTACAGTTTGAGAAGATAATTGATAGCAGTGCACCTGGTCCACTCACTCATTAAAGAGCAACACAGCTAGCAAATTTCTGTGGGCACTTTGCATTTGTCTCTATATCTGAACCCAAGAAATTTGATGAAGCCTTCATGGAACCTGAATGGATTCAAGCTATGCAAGAAGAGCTTCAATAGTTCGAGCTGAACAATGTATGGGAGCTAGTAAAGCGTCCAGATCCTCGCAAGCACAATATTATCGGCACCAAATGGATCTATCGCAACAAACAAGATGAGCATGGTCAAGTTGTCAGAAACAAGGCTCGTCTCATTGCTCAAGGTTATAAACAAGTTGAAGGGATTAACTTCAATGAAACATTTGCTCCTGTGGCTAGGCTTGAAGCCATTCGCATACTGCTAGCCTATGCCATACACAACAACATTCTTTTGTACCAAATGGATGTAAAGAGTGCCTTTCCCAACGGCAAAATTGAAGAACAAGTGTATGTTGCACAACCACCTGGTTTTGAAGACCCAAAGCGTCCTAACATGGTATACAAGCTCAACAAGGCACTGTATGGCCTCAAACAAGCACCTCGAGCTTGGTATGACACACTCTAGATCCCGCTCTCTTCCCGAAGACATATGATGGTGAACTGTTTGTATGCCAAATCTATGTGGATGACATTATCTTCGGCTGCACTCACAAGAGATACAGTGATGAGTTTGGGCATATGATGCAAGAGAAATATCATATGTCCATGATGGGTGAGCTGAAATTCTTCCTTGGTCTTCAAATCCATCAGCAGAGTAATGGCATCTTCATATCACAAGAAAAATATCTCAAAGATTGCCTAAAGAAGTTTGGAATGCAAGACTGCAAAGGGTACACGACACCAATGCCAACCAAAAGCCACTTGGGCCCCAACGACAATGGTAAAGAGGTCGATCAAAAGGTATATGCTCCATGATTGGTTCTTTACTCTACTTATGTGCATCTAGGCCTGATATAATTCTTAGCGTTTGCATGTGTGCCTGATTCCAAGCGGCACCAAAGGAATCGCATCACTTAGCTGTGAAGCGAATTCTTCGATATTTGGCTTACACCCCAACACTAGCATTATGGTATCCAAAGGGCTCAGAGTTTGATCTATTTGGATTCTCAGATGCTGATTATGCTAGTGACAAGGTTGATCGCAAGTCCACATCAGGCATATGTCACTTTCTTCGACGATCTCTTGTCTGTTGGTCTTCAAAGAAGCAGAACTGTGTATCTCTCTCCACTGCTGAATCCGAATACATTGCTGCTGGATCTTGCTGCGCTTAGCTTCTATAGATGAAGCCTCTCAAGGACTATGGCATCCACCTGAAGCATGTGCCACTTTACTATGACAATGAAAGTGCCATCAAGATAACAACCCAGTTCAACACTCGAAGACAAAGCACATTCATATTCGTCATCATTTTCTCAAAGATCATGTCATGAAGGAAGATATTGGTATCATTCACGTCAACACTGAAGAGCAATTGGCAGATATCTTCACAAAGCCCTTGGATGAGAAAAGGTTTTGCAAGTTGCGGTGTGAACTAAATATTTAAGAATCCTCAAATGTCCTGTGATTGGACACACATCCTAACGCTTATGCATGTTGATGACTTAGATGTGCAACACACGAAGTAACGTATATCTTCAATCAATGAAGATTTACACTCTAAGTGTGAATACATTAACACAGAATTTGACTTCGGAATGCCACGATAATTGTGCGTCGTGTCTGGGTCAAATACTTCCTATACGGTGGGTAATGCCACCACCAAACACTTCTGAAGATTTTTCATTTGGCGTCATGATTGCATTATCTTTGCATTTTGTTTGTCTTCAACATTGAATTGACTTCAAGGTTTATCTTCGCAATGTTGATTTGGTCTTTTCTGATATATATAGGGCTGCACTATTCTATTACTAGTAATCTGTTACCCTCGGCCCTATATAGGAGCGACGACGACAGAATCTCGTGAACCAACCCACCTCCCTCCCGATCCCCAACTCCTCCTCCAGCGCGCCGCCCGCTCCCTCCCGGTCGGTGCGCCACCATCTCCCTCCCCCACCGTGCACTGCCCTCTCCCTCCCCCGCTGCACGCCACCCCCTCCATCCCCGCCGGCGCGCCTCCTCCCCCCTCCCCGCGGCACGCCGCCCCTCCCTCCCCCGCCCCACTCACCCCGGATCGCGTCGTCGCCGTACTTCCCTGGGGACCGCTCGCGCCGCCGCCTTCCTCCCCTGGCCGTCGATGGTGCCGCCACCATCCTGTTGGAGATATGCCCTAGAGGCAATCATGTATGATGATATTTCCTATGTGTTTATGAATAAAGATAGTCCTTGGACATTATCAATGATGTGTATCAGCAAGTATGTGACTTGTTTGTGGGACTATGCATTGTATGATGACTGTACTAAAAGGTCCCTAGTCGAAAGGGATGTGTGGACGCGCAACAGACTAGACTAGCATATGACATGGTCGATGGCTTGGTCTCACTAGCCGTGGAGCATTGGATGCTAACCGAATAATATGGACACGGAAAGATCTGATCGGATTCGACGTAGTCGGATCTGAGTTGAGATAAGGTCTGAGTAGGACAGACCCAACTATGAGACGCAGCGATATGTCATCTGTGAGTCTCTAGTACAACATAGGTTCTATGTCCTAAGACCTGAGCTGGCGCATGTACTCGGGATGGTGACAGACTTGCTTTGGGCCGACCAAACGCTACTCCATGACTGTGTAGTTACAAAGGTAGGTTTCAGGCTTGTCCAGACCCATGCTACGAGACATGGTCGAGCAAGATGGGATTTGCCCCTCCGATCAGGAGAGATATACTCTGGGCCCGTCATGTGATCCGACCAAGATATGCATGGCCATGCGATTAGGATTATGAGATAATCTGGTTTGTGGTCGGTATCACTCGAACGAGAAAGAGGTCGGGCTAGCACAAGGATGACATAATCGCCTTGAGCCCGACAACATATATCGTGTGGCAAAGGGAACAAAAGTGTGACACGTTGTACAGGTTCGCCTAACCAGCTTCATAGTCTGCTTGGTGTTTGGCATGCCTTGCTAGAGGCCGCTACCAACTGTGCAGTTCGGAGGTGATCCGAACTGTGACCAAGCCGGCTTGAACCTAAGGGGTTGCGCGCTTAAGGGAAGGAACCTACGAGGTCGGATCCGAGGACACTAGTCGGATGTGATCCGAGCTGTATTCGGATTGTGGTCGAGTAGACTTGTGGGCTTTAGGATCTGTGCGAGGCCCAAGAGTTGAGCCCGCGACAGGTGCCTATATATAGTGGAGGTGTTGCACACTCATGGGTTGATCGCTTCGGCGCTGTCACTAGAGTTTGCATGTGTTGCGAATAGACACCTCCACTCGCCGCCGGTTGTGTGATCAGACCTAGCAGTCCGCCGCACGACGTTCCTCCTGTACGCATGGATATCATTAGATGCGGTGCACCTGCGCCGCTCCGGCGAACTTGTACGAGGGATACGACGACCGACTGTTCGAGGGAGATCGGACGAGGAGGAGACGATCCACGCGGACACGCTAGTGGTAACGAATTGTGATCCATCTCCTGTAGCATGTTCTTGCTTGTTCTGCGCGTAGGAAATTTTAATTTGCAGTCGACGAACCCTACTGTAGAACCCAACACATCCTCCCCTAGTCGCCGCTCGTGCCGCCGTCCTCCCCTGCCCCCCAGCTCGCGCCACGGCCGCCCTCTCCCACGCCGCCAGTCCGATGACCAAGGTGCTTCAGTCCAAATCCATGTGCGGGGAGCTGCGAGGATGAACTGATCCGTACAAACAAAAATGGTGGTCCGTTCTGCAAAGGGGAAATTGTTTAATTAAAAAATATTGATCAGTACAAGTTAATAACGGTGGTCCGTTCGGCATAAAAGAAATGACAGAAATTCAAATTGTAAAAGTTCAAGCAAAAAAGAAACCCCATGCAATTCAAAATGGTAAAAGTACAAGTCGTAAAATAAGAGAAGTACAGAATATCATTGTAAAAAATGTTTAGTTCAAAAAAAGAATAAATAAACATCTTATTTTTGAAAAAAATATCATTCAGTTCGATGATATAAACCATGCAAGTACAGGTGCGACGATACAATAAACCGTTGAAAAATTACGAGCAAAAATATTACCCAAAAACAAAGCAAAGTCTAGTTAGTGAAAACACGATTAGTACGAAATCATGAAAACATCAGTACAAACTTTTTTTCAGAACCATTCAAAATTACTCTACAAAAATAGGCAGTACAAAACACACGCATATATCAGTACGAGTACTCTGTTTTTCAGATGGGAAAACAGCAGGATCCGTCTTACCGTATTCAAAATTACTCATCAACGATTGCGAATTTGAGAAAACGTTCAACATGACTAAGTTTCACATTTTCGATAGTTATCCAACGGTATACTATTTGCCCCATTTCGACAAACTTAAAAAAAATCACGTTCAAAATCAAATTTGACCGTATTCGAATTCGTTTTTAAAACGTAAGTACTTCGAAAAACATTTCAATACGAAAAAGTTGCGCATTTTCCATAGCTTTCCAACGCCGTATCATTTGCGTCAATCCGACGAACCGTTTGCAAAAAATCACGAAAATACTTTTCGCCCAGAATTTCACCGTTTTTCAAATTATTTTAAAATCTTATAGAATTATAAAAAATAATAGATACATGGAAGATGCAGATTTTCACCAGCTTTCCAATTCCATCTTATTTGCTCAATTCCAACAAACCATTTGGAAATTTAGTCCAAAATACGATTCACGTTTTCGGTTTTGAAAAAAAAAACCGCTCTTAAACCATGATGATTTTGCAAAAACCATTTAATATACTCGAAATATAGTTGTCAAGAGCTTTCCAATGATATATTACACGCCCCGTTCCGACAAAAAAATTGCAAAAAAATTTTGAACTAAAGAAGACGCTGTGTTGAACAGAAATGAAAGCATCAGTTCAACCGCTCAAAATTAATCAGTACAACCGCCTGAAACCGTCAGTTCGAGTAGGGTAACAGAATAATATTCTGTTACGCAAAGCAGAATAGCCCAGATGTATATATATATATGTGTGTGTGTGTGTGTGTGTGTGTGTGTGTGTGTGTGTGTGTGTGTGTGTGTGTTCTGTGCTTTGTCTTCAAACTTGCATCTTTCTAAACTAAGTGAATGTGATCGGACCCTAACCCCTTCTGTGCTTCTTCCTCAAATGTTGTCTATCTAGTCATATGCATTCTGTTGAAACATGTCGAATGTCTTCATTGCGTCCTTGTTAGCTGAAGATACAGAGACACACATTTAAAACTAAATTCAATGTTATATCTCTTTTTCCTGAATACCGAAGAAGCCGAAACGACCTCCCGACAAACCAGGCGTGCGTGGGAACATGGAACATCTTTCAATGAGTTGCATGCGTGCCACGTGTCCTTCAGATGTGAACCGCCAGGGGCACCTGCGTAATTATGCTGCGCAGCCCTTTCCACCTTATAAATACACACCCACGCGCGGTCATTATCTCCTCTTCCACCTCACCACCTCGCTAAAACCCTAGCACCACCGCTAGCTCGCGTCGACGCCGGAGACGAAGCGCTTAGCTGCCGCGACCTCTTCGACGCCGTCCTCACGCCGGCCGCTAATACGTCTCCAACGTATCTATAATTTTTTATTGTTCCAATGCTATTATATTATCCGTTTTGGATGTTTAATGGGCTTTATTATACACTTTTATATTATTTTGGACTAACCTATTAACCGGAGGCCCGACCCAAATTGTTGTTTTTTGCCTATTTCAGTGTTTCACAGAAAAGGAATATCAAACGGAGTCCAAACAGAATGAAACCTTTGGGAGAGTGATTTTTGGAACAAACGTGATCCAAGGACTTGGAGTGGACGTCAACAAATAAACGAGGAGGCCACGAGGCAGGGAGGCGCGCCCTACCCCCTAGGCGCGCCCCCACCCTCATGGGCCCCTCGTGGCTCTCCAGACCGACTTCCTTTGCCTATATAAACTCATATACCCCGAAAATATCCAGGAGCATCACAAAACCCTATTTCCACCACCACAACCTTCTTTACCCATGAGATCCCATCTCGGGGCCTTTTCCGGCGCTCCGCCGGAGGGGGCATCGATCACGGAGGGCTTCTACATCAACACCATAGCCTCTCCGATGATGTGTGAGTAGTTTACCTCAGACCTTCGGGTCCATAGTTATTAGCAAGCTAGATGGCTTATTCTCTCTCTTTGGATCTCAATACAAAGTTCTCCTCGATTCTCTTGGAGATCTATTCGATGTAATCTTCTTTTGCGGTGTGTTTGTCGAGATCCGATGAATTGTGGCAAGTTTATCTATGAACAATATTTGAATCTCCTCTGAATTATTTTATGTATGATTTGTTATCTTTGCAAGTCTCTTCGAATTATCAGTTTGGTTTGGCCTACTAGATTGATCTTTCTTTCAATGGGAGAAGTGTTTAGCTTTGGGTACAATCTTGCGGTGTCCTTTCCCAGTGACAGCAGGGGCAACAAAGCACGTATTGTATTGTTGCCATCGAGGATAAAAAGATGGGGTATATATCATATTACTTGAGTTTATCCCTCTACATTATGCCATCTTGCCTATGCGTTACTCCGTTCATATGAACTTAATACTCTAGATGCATGCTGGATAGCGGTCGATGTGTGGAGTAATACTAGTAGATGCAGGCAGGAGTCGGTCTACTTGTTGCGGACGTGATGCCTATATACATGATCATGCCTAGATATTCTCATAATTATTCGCTTTTCTATCAATTGCTCGACAGTAATTCGTTCACCCACCGTAAATTATGCTATCTTGAGAGAAGCCACTAGTGAAACCTATGGCCCCCGGGTCTATTTTCCATCATATAAGTTTCCAATCTATTTTATTTTGCAATCTTTATTTTCCAATCTATATCATAAAAATACCAAAAATATTTATATTATCTCTATCAGATCTCACTCTTGCAAGTGGCCGTGAAGGGATTGACAACCCCTTTATCGCATTGGTTGCAAGGTTCTTATTTGTTTGTGTACGTACGAGGCGACTCGCGTGTGGTCTCCTACTGGATTGATACCTTGGTTCTCAAAACTGAGGGAAATACTTAAGCTAGTATGCTGCATCACCCTTTCCTCTTCAAGGGAAAAACCAACGCAAGCTCAAGAGGCAGCTAGAAGGATTTCTGGCGCCGTTGCCGGGGAGATCTACACCAAGTCAATACCAAGTACCCATCACAAACTCTTATCCCTTGCATTACATTATTTGCCATTTGCCTCTCGTTTTCCTCTCCCCTACTTTACCCTTGCCGATTTATTCGCCCTCTTTTCCGTTCGCCTCTTTTTCGTTTGCTCCTTGTTTGCTTATGTGTTGGATTGCTTGCTTGTCACGATGGCTCAAGATAATACTAAATTGTGTGACTTTTCCAATACCAACAACAATGATTTTCTTAGCACTCCGATTGTTCCTATTACCGATGCTGAATCTTGTGATATTAATGCTGCTTTGCTGAATCTTGCAAAAGAAGAAAGATGTGGATAATTATATTGTTAAATTGAAGCTATTTCCATTTTCGCTTAGAGATCGTGCTAAAACTTGGTTTTCGTCTTTGCCTAAAAATAGTATTGATTCATGGAATAAGTGCAAAGATGCTTTTATCTCTAAGTATTTTCCTCCCGCTAAATCATCGCTCTTAGAAACGATATTATGAACTTTAAGCAACTTGATCATGAACATGTTGCACAAGCTCGGGAGTGAATGAAATTAATTACACATGGTTTGAATTTATGGATGATTATTACAAAAAAATTTATGCCGGATTGAATTTTGCTTCTAGAAATCTTTTAGATTCGGCCGCGGGAGGCACTTTTATGGAAATCACTTTAGGAGAAGCTACTAAGCTCCTAGATAATATTATGGTTAATTATTCTCAATGGCACACCGAAAGATCTACTAGTAAAAAAGTTCATGTGATTGACGAAATTAATGTTTTGAGTGGCAAGATGGATGAACTTATGAAATTGTTTGCTAATAAAAGTGTTTCTTCTGATCCTAATGATATGCCCTTGTCTACTTTGATTGAGAATAATAATGAATCTATGGATGTGAATTTTGTTGGTAGGAACAATTTTGGTAACAACGCGTATAGAGGAAACTTTAATCCTAGGTCGTTCCCTAGTAATTCCTATAATAATTATGGTAATTCCTACAACAACTTTTATGGAAATTTTAATAAGATGCCCTCTGAATTTGAGACTAGTGTTAAAGAATTTATGATTTCTCAAAAGAATTTCAATGCTTTGCTTGAAGAAAAATTTCTCAAGGTTAATGAATTGGCTAGGAACGTGGATAGTATTTCTCTTGATGTTGATTCTTTGAAACTTAGATCTATTCCACCAAAGCATGATATCAATGAGTCTCTCAAAGCCATGAGAATTTCCATTGATGAGTGCAAAGAAAGAACCGCTAGGATGCGTGCTAAAAAAGATTGCTTTATGAAAGCATGTTCTTATAGTTTCCATGATAATAATGAAGAAGATCTAAAAGTGATTGACGTGTCTCCTATCAAATCTTTGTTTTCTAATATGAATCTTGATAATGATAGGACTGAATATGAATCAAACCTATTTAACAGGCATCCCAATAATTCGGAGTTTTTAGATCTTGATGCAAAAATTACTAAAAGTGAGATTGAAGAGGTCAAAACTTTAGATAGCAATGAACCTACTATTTCGGGTTTCAAGGAATTTAATTACGATAATTTCTCTTTGATAGATTGTATTTCCTTGTTGCAATCTGTGTTAAATTCTCCCCATGCTTATGAACAAAATAAAGCTTTCACTAAACATATCGTTGATGCTTTGATGCAATCTTATGAAGAAAAGCTTGAATTAGAAGTTTCTATCCCTAGAAAACTTTATTATGAGTGGGAACCTACAATTAAAATTAAGATTAAAGATTATGAATGCAATGCTTTGTGTGATTTGGGTGCTATTGTTTCCATGATTCCTAAAACTTTGTGTGATATTCTAGGTTTCCATGAATTTGTTGATTGCTCTTTACTTGCATATTGCGGATTCTACCATTAAGAAACCTATGGTACGGATTAACAATGTTCTTATTGTTGCAAATATGAATTATGTGCCCGTGGATTTTATCGTTCTTGATATATATTGCAATCCTTCATATACTATTATTCTTGGTAGGCCTTTCCTTAGAACGATTGGTGCAATTATTGATATGAAAGAAGGAAATATTAGATTCCAATTTCCGTTAAGGAAAGGCATGTAACACTTTCCCAGAAAGAAAATTAAATTACCTTATGAATATATTATGAGATCCACTTATGAATTTCATACCAAAGATGATACTTAGATCTATCCGTGTTTTTATGCCTAGCTAGGGCGTTAAACGATAGCGCTTGTTGGGTGGCAACCCAATTTTATTTTTGTTTCTTGCTTTTTGCCCCTGTTTAGTAATAAATAATTTATTAGCCTATGCTTAGATGTGTTTTTATGTTTTAATTAGTGTTTGTGCCAAGTAGAACCGTTGGGAAGACATGGGTAAAGTTTATATGATCATGCTGTAAAAAACAGAAACTTTTGTGCTCACGAGAATAGCTGACATTTTTTACCAGAGAGTGCAATTGAGTTGATTCTTTTTGAACCTGATCACTACAAATTCCTCACGTCCACCAATTTATTTCAGAATTTTATGAGTTACATAAGTTTGCGTTAGATACAGATTACTACAGACTGTTCTGTTTTTGACAGATTCTGTTTTTCGTGTGTGGTTTGCTTATTTTGATGAATCTATGGCTAGTATCGGAGGTTATGAACCATAGAGAAGTTGGAATACAGTAGGTTTAACACCAATATAAATAAATAATGAGTTCATTACAATACCTTAAACTGGTGGTTTGTTTTATTTCGCTAACGGAGCTTATGAGATTTTCTGTTTGAGTTTTGTGTTGTGAAGTTTTCAAGTTTTTGGGTAAGGATTTGATGGATTATGGAATAAGGAGTGGCAAGAGCCTAAGCTTGGGGATGCCCAAGGCACCCCAAGATAAAATTTCAGGACACCAAAAGCCTAAGCTTGGGGATGCCTCGGAAGGCATCCCCTCTTTCATCTTCGTCCATCGGTAACTTTACTTGAGGCTATATTTTTATTCACCACATGATATGTGTTTTTCTTGGAGCGTCTTGTATGATTTGAGTCTTTTCTTTTTAGTTTACCACAATCATCCTTGCTGTACACACCTTTTCGGAGAGACACACATGAATCAGAATTTATTATAAGACTCTATATGCTTCACTTATATCTTTTGAGCCAGTTAAAATTTGTTCTAGTTCTTCACTTATATCTTTTTAGAGCACGGTGGTGGTTTTATTTTATAAAAATTATTGATCTCTCATGCTTCACTTATATTATTTTGAGAGTCTTAAACAGCATGGCAATTTGCTTTAATTATAATATCATGAGAAGTTGATACTTGATAATTTTTTTGAGATATAGAGGTGGTAATATTAGAGTTGTGCTAGTAGAGTAATTGTGAAATTGAGAAATACTTGTGTTGAAGTTTGCGAGTCCCGTAGTATGCACGTATGGTAAACATTGTGTGACAAATTTGAAGCATAAGGTGTTCTTTTATTGCTTTCCTTATGAGTGGCGGTTGGGGACGAGCGATGGGCTTTTCCTACCAATCTATCGCTCTAGGGGCATGCGTAGTAGTACTTTGCTTCGAGGGCTAATAAACTTTTGCAATAAGTATATGAGTTCTTTATGACTAATGTGAGTCCATGGATTATACACACGCTTACCTTTCCGCAATTTGCTAGCCTCTACGGTACTGTGCATTGCCCTTTCTCACCTTGAGAGTTGGTGCAAACTTCGCCGGTGCATCCAAACCCCGTGATAAGATACGCTCTATCACACATAAACCTCCTTATATCTTCATCAAAACAGCCACCATACCTACCTATTATGGCATTTCCATAGCCATTCCGAGATATATTGCCATGCAACTTTCCACCATTCCGTTTATTATGACACGCTCCATCATTGTCATATTGCTTGCATAATCATGTATTTGACATTGTATTTGTGGCAAAGCCACCGTTCATAATTCTTTCATACATGTCACTCTTGATTATTGCACATCCTGGTACACCGCCGGAGGCATTCATATAGAGTCATATTTTGTTCTAAGTATCGAGTTGTAATTCATGAGTTGTAAGTAAATAGAAGTGTGATGATTTTTAATTATTAGAGCATTGTCCCATGTGAGGAAAGGATGATGGAGACTATCATTCCCCCCACAAGTCGGGAAGAGACTCCGGACTAAAAATAAAAAATAATAATAATAAAAGAGGCCAAAAAGAAAAAAAAAGAGAAGGCCCAAATAAAAAAATAAAAAAAATGATGAAAAATAGAGAAAAAGAGAGAAAAAGAGAGAAGGGACAATGTTACTATCCTTTTACCACACTTGTGCTTCAAAGTAGCACCATGATCTTCATGATAGAGAGTCTCTTATTTTGTCACTTCCATATACTAGTGGGAATTTTTCATTATAGAACTTGGCTTGTATATTCCAATGATGGGCTTCCTCAAAGTGCCCTAGGTCTTCGTGAGCAAGCAAGTTGGATGCACACCCACTTAGTTTCTTTTGTTGAGCTTTCATATATTTATAGCTCTAGTGCATCCGTTGCATGGCAATCCCTACTCCTTGCATTGACATCTATTGATGGGCATCTCCATAGCCCGTTAATTAGCCGTGTCAATGTAAGACTTATTACTTTTTTGTCTTCTCACATAACCCCTATCATTATACTCTATTCCACCCATGGTGCTATATCCATGGCTTGCGCTCATGTATTGCGTGAGGGTTGAAAAGGCTGAAGCGCGTTAAAAAGTATGAACCAATTTCTTGGCATGTCATTGGGGTTATGCATGATGAGAACGTTTTGTGTGACGAAAATGAAGCATGGCCTAACTATACGATTTTGTATGGATAAGCTTTCGTTGGCTATGTTATTTTGATAAGACATAATTGCTTGGTTAGCATGCTTGAAGTATTATTATTTTCATGTCAATATTAAACTTTTATCTTGAATCTATCGGGTCTGAATATTCATGCCACAATAAAAAGAATTACATTGAAAAATATGCTAGGTAGCATTCCACATAAAAAATTCTGTTTTTATCATTTACCTACTCGAGGACGAGCAGGAATTAAGCTTGGGGATGCTTGATACCTCTCCAACGTATCTACAATTTTTATTGTCCCATGCTATTATATTATCTATTTTGGATGTTTAATGGGCTTTATTATACACTTTTATATAATTTTTGGGACTAACCTATTAACCGGAGGCCCGGCCCAAATTGCTGTTTTTTTTGCCTATTTTAGTGTTTCGCAAAAAAGGAATATCAAATGGAGTCCAAACGGAATGAAACCTTCGGGAGAGTGATTTTTGGAACAAACATGATCCGGAGGACTTGGAGTGGACGTCAAGAAATAAACGAGGTGGCCACGAGGCAGGGAGGCGCGCCCTACCCCTAGGCGCGCCCCCCACCCTCGTGGGCCCCTCGTGGCTCTCCTGACCGACTTCCTTCGCCTATATATACTCATATACCCCAAAAACATCCAGGAGATCCACGGAACCCTATTTCCACCGCCGCAACCTTCTGTACCCGTGAGATCCCATCTCGGGGCCTTTTCTGGTGCTCCGTCGGAGGGGGCATCGATCACGGAGGGCTTCTACATGAACACCATAGCCTCTTCGATGATGTGTGAGTAGTTTACCTCAGACCTTTGGGTCCATAGTTATTAGCTAGCTAGATGGCTTGTTCTCTCTCTTTGGACCTCAATACAAAGTTCTCCTCGATTCTCTTGGAGATCTATTCGATGTAATCTTCTTTTGCGGTGTGTTTGTCGAGATCCGATGAATTGTGGGTTTATGATCAGGTTTATCTATGAACAATATTTGAATCTCCTCTGAATTCTTTTATGTATGATTTGTTATCTTTGCAAGTCTCTTCGAATTATCAGTTTGGTTTGGCCTACTAGATTGATCTTTCTTGCAATGGGAGAAGTGTTTAGCTTTGGGTTCAATCTTGCGGTGTCCTTTCCCAGTGACAGCAGGGGCAGCAAGGCACGTATTGTATTGTTGCCATCGAGGATAATAAGATGGGGTTTATATCATATTGCTTGAGTTTATCCCTCTACATCATGCCATCTTGCCTAATGCGTTACTCCGTTGTTATGAACTTAATACTCTAGATGCATGCTGGATAGCGGTCGATGTGTGGAGTAATAGTAGTAGATGCAGGCAGGAGTCGGTCTACTTGTTGCGGACGTGATGCCTATATACATGATCATGCCTCGATATTCTCATAATTATTCGCTTTTCTATCAATTGCTCAACAGTAATTCATACAAGTTAATAACGGTGGTCCGTTCGGCATAATAGAACTGACAGAAATTCAAATTGTAAAAGTTCAAGCAAAAAGAAACCCCATGCAATTCAAAATGGTAAAAGTACAAGTCGTAAAATAAGAGAAGTACAGAACATCGTTGTAAAAAAATGTTTAGTTCAAAAAAAAGAATAAATAAACATCTTATTTTTGAACAAAATATCATTCAGTTCGATGATATAAACCATCCAAGTACATGTGCGATGATACAATAAACCATTGAAAAATTACGAGCAAAAATATTACCCAAAAACAAAGCAGAGTCTAGTTAGTGAAAACACGATTAGTACAAAATCATGCAAACATCAGTACCAACTCTTTTTTCAGAACCATTCAAAATTACTCTACAAAAAACAGGCAGTACAAAACACACGCATATATCAGTACGAGTACTCTATTTTTCAGATGGGAAAACAGCAGGATCCGTCTTACCGTATTCAAAATTACTCATCAACGATTGCGAATTTGAGAAAACGTTCAACATGACTAAGTTTCGCATTTTCGATAGTTATCCAACGGTATACTATTTGCCCCATTTCGACAAACTTTTTAAAAAATCACGTTCAAATTCAAATTTGACCGTATTCGAATTCGTTTTTAAACCTTAAGTACTTAGAAAAACATTTCAATATGGAAAAGTTGCGCATTTTCCATAGCTTTCCAAGGTCGTATCATTTGCGTCAATCCGATAAACTGTTTGCAAAAAATCGCGAAAATATTTCTCCTAGAATTTCACCGTTTTTCAAATTATTTTAAAATCATATAGAATTAGAAAAAATAATAGATACATGGAAGATGCAGATTTTCACTAGCTTTCCAATGCCATCTTATTTGCTCAATTCCAACAAGCTGTTTGGAAATTGAGTCCAAAATACTATTCACGTTTTCGGTTTTGAAAAAACAGTTTTTTCAAAACTGCTCTTAAACCATGATAATTTTGCAAAAAACATTTAATATACTCGAAATATAGTTGTCAAGAGCTTTCCAGCGATATATTACACGCCCCATTCAGACAAAAAATTGCAAAAAAAATTTGAACTAAAGAAGACGTTGTGTTGAACAGAAATGAAAGCATCAGTTCAACTGCTCAAAATTAATCAGTACAACCGCCTGAAACCGTTAGTTCGAGTAGGGTAACACAGAATAATATTCTATTACATGAAACAGAATAGCCCAGATGTGTGTGTATATATATATATATATATGTGTGTGTGTGTGTGTTTTCTGCCTCTACAACATTCACTTATAGCTTTGTCTTCAAACTTGCATCTTTCTAAACTAAGTGAATGTGATCGGACCCTAACCCCTTCTGTGCTTCTTCGTCAAATGCTGTCTATCTAGTCATATGCATTCTGTTGAAACATGTCGAATGTCTTCATTGCGTCCTTGTCAGCTGAAGATACAAAGACACACATTTAAAACTGCTTTCAATGTTATATCTCTTTTGCCTGAATACCGAAAAAGCCGGAATGACCTCTCGACAAACCAGGCATGCGTGGGAACGTGGAACATCTTTCAATGAGTTGCATGAGTGCCACGTGTCCTTCAGATGTGAACCCCCAGGGGCACCTGCGTAATTATGCTGTGCAGCCCTTTCCACCTTATAAATACACACCCACGGGCGGTCATTATCTCCTCTTCCACCTCGCCACCTCGCTAAAACCCTAGCACCACCGCTAGCTCGCGTCGACGCCGGAGACGAAGCGCTTAGCTGCCGCGACCTGTTCGATGCCGTCCTCACGCCGACCGCTGATACGTCTCCAATGTATCTATAATTTTTGATTGTTCCATGCTATTATATTATCTGTTTTGGATGTTTAATGGGCTTTATTATAAACTTTTATATTATTTTTGGGACTAACCTATTAACCGGAGGCCCAGCCCAAATTGCCGTTTTTTGCCTATTTCAGTGTTTCGCAGAAAAGAAATATCAAAAGGAGTCCAAATGGAATGAAACCTTCAGGAGAGTGATTTTTGGTACAAACGTGATCCAGAGGACATGGAGTGGACGTCAAGAAATAAACGAGGTGGCCACGAGGCAGGGAGGCGCGCCCTACCCCTAGGCGCGCCCCCACCCTCGTGGGCCCCTCGTGGCTCTCCTGACTGACTTCCTTCGCCTATATATACTCATATACCCCGAAAACATCCAGGAGCACCACGGAACCCTATTTCCACCGCCGCAACCTTCTGTACCCGTGAGATCCCATCTCGGGGCCTTTTCTGGTGCTCCGTCGGAGGGGGCATCGATCACGGAGGGCTTCTACATGAACACCATAGCCTCTTCGATGATGTGTGAGTAGTTTACCTCAGACCTTTGGGTCCATAGTTATTAGCTAGCTAGATGGCTTATTCTCTCTCTTTGGACCTCAATACAAAGTTCTCCTCGATTCTCTTGGAGATCTATTCGATGTAATCTTCTTTTGCGGTGTGTTTGTCGAGATCCGATGAATTGTGGGTTTATGATCAGGTTTATCTATGAACAATATTTGAATCTCCTCTGAATTCTTTTATGTATGATTTGTTATCTTTGCAAGTCTCTTCGAATTATCAGTTTGGTTTGGCCTACTAGATTGATCTTTCTTGCAATGGGAGAAGTGTTTAGCTTTGGGTTCAATCTTGCGGTGTCCTTTCCCAGTGACAGCAGGGGCAGCAAGGCACGTATTGTATTGTTGCCATCGAGGATAAAAAGATGGGGTTTATATCATATTGCTTGAGTTTATCCCTCTACATCATGCCATCTTGCCTAATGCGTTACTCCGTTGTTATGAACTTAATACTCTAGATGCATGCTGGATAGCGGTCGATGTGTGGAGTAATAGTAGTAGATGCAGGCAGGAGTCGGTCTACTTGTTGCGGACGTGATGCCTATATACATGATCATGCCTAGATATTCTCATAATTATTCGCTTTTCTATCAATTGCTCGACAATAATTCGTTCACCCACCGTAAATTATGTTATCTTGAGAGAAGCCACTAGTGAAACCTATGGCCCCCGGGTCTATTTTCCATCATATAAGTTTCCAATCTATTTTATTTTGCAATCTTTATTTTGCAATCTATATCATAAAAATACCAAAAATATTTATATTATCTCTATCAGATATAACTCTTGCAAGTGGCCGTGAAGGGATTAACAACCCCTTTATCGCGTTGGTTGGAAGGTTCTTATTTGTTTGTGTAGGTACGAGGCGACTCGCGTGTGGTCTCCTACTGGATTGATACCTTGGTTCTCAAAACTGAGGGAAATACTTACGCTACTGTGCTGCATCACCCTTTCCTCTTCAAGGGAAAAACCAACGCCAGCTCAAGAGGTAGCAGCTGCAGACCTCATCTTCTGCGCCGCCGCCGTAGGTGTCTTCCGCCGACAAGTTAGGGCGCGGGAGATTGGACTACTCGGCCTCCCATCTGCCTCGTCTAGCAGTTTGTCTGTGGTAAATAAATCTCACTTTTTACACTCTTTTTGATCTGTCAAATCCATCCACTTCAACCAAAAGTGGTTTCTACACTTCCAAATCTGGATCTGTCTCTTTCTAAATCTCATATCTTGCAAAGTATGTTTGACGGCGTCCTCGACTAGGGGTACTCACCACGTTGTCTCCCGATCAGTTGGATTGGGCCGAGGTCCCCCATGGCCGTATACTCATGGGCCAGTTCGGACAACCGATGCATACACAAGGAAGATTCCACAAGACTTGGTGATCAAGACAAGGACTCCTCCCCACCGGCGTATTCGACTAGGACTTTTATTATCCTAGGTCTCCGGTATGTTATATAAGCCGACGCCAGGCTAGTCGATATATCATTATGACATTATTCATCATACCCTCAGGTTTAGACCACAACATATGATCTCGAGGTAGATCAACTCTGTAATCATATACATCAAATACAATCAAAAACAGCATGTAGGGTATTATCTCTTCGAGAGAGCCCGAAGCTGGGTAAATCCCGTGTCCATGTTACCATTGATCCTAAGACGCACAGCTTGGGACCCCTTACCCGAGATCCGCCAGTTTTGACACTAAAATTGGTGCTTTCATTGAGAGTTCCGCTGTGTGTTCGGCAAAGGATCTATGGCTCGCCTGCAGATCAACTGCGACGTCGGCATCTTCGTCACCAGCTCGACTGGTCACCTTGGTTCGACCAAGAACTGCGCCCCATCTTCGGATCACCATGTTCGGACGAGGGCCTCCATCAACATCAACTCCGATCTCTATCAAGATCATGGAGGAATCATCCATGGAGCTCGGGGGCTCAACGTCAACATTGCCCTCGAGCGACCGTGCTGTTTTTTCTGGACATCGAACTCGTATCTGCGGCCACCGCCTCTTCGAGCATCGCTTTGACGATTGCTTCAATGGGATTGTGCGGGATTGAGTCTACAACAACCATGAAAAATTTCATCGAGTTCCGATGGAGGAATCTCTGGCAATCTACGATATACCGGAGCCCTGTCAAATCTGGACGGGAATCTGGAGGAGTTTAGGGCGTGGTCTCCAGAGCCCAGCTCGGAGGTCCTTTGGAAGATCCAACCGTTCATCTGCTGCGGAATTCCCATATCTACCACCCCTCCAAATTTCAGCACGATCCGACGATTCAAACTCCGGGAACCTTCCGATGCGTGGACCAATTTTCGGATCTGTTTTCTGCGCGAATACAAATCCGGCCCGAGTTCATGTTTCTTCATGAACGGGATATAGGACAACCCTTTTGAAGGAATTTTTTCCTACAGTATTTTGCGTTGTTTTTAAACACGTACCTATAAATTTTTTTAGCCTCCTCCGAGGTAATCTACACCATCACGCTGGTGTCAAACCAGTCCGGCAATATTGCTCCACGGCTGCCGTCCTGCGCTAGAAACGTCGCCGCTTTGTTGAGCCAAGCTCAACTCCTTCGATCATCATCCCGGCATGCCGAATACGAGTTTGGCATCGCGAAGGATAAATCATCACCAACATCGCTGCCCCACGAATTACACGGAGCAGGCACACCGGCATCGCCACGCGGTAGCTTCATCAAGCTAGCGTCGACCGCGTCACAAGTTTTGACCTGCGTCGGCATCACCATGCCGCCTCTCCTTCAAATCATCATCAAACACGCCGACCTGCTTCGACACATCGGCTGACATGTAGACTCCGGCATCTCTTCGTCGAGCTGCTCCGACACCTTGGCTAGACCGGGGGCTTCATCATCTCTTCATCAACCTACTCCGGTGACTTCGGTGTCACCAGCCGACCAGCTTCGTCACGATTGGCTGGACCGAGGGCTTTGTCTCAGCAAGCCAACCTTTGCCAGCATCGCCATGCTGGCGCTTTATCACCCATCAGGCAATGGGTGCTCGGATCGAGTCCCAATTTTGGGAGATTGTTACAACAAATAAACCAGGTGCTATTTATCCCAGTAATTTTTGCTTGTTTGGGTTTATTTTTCCCAAAGAATTATTAGTCTGGTTTGTTCCATCATCTGTACACAGGTCTATCAAATGGTGGCCGCATTAACGACGGTCACATGGTGGTTTGGTCGGTTTCCGTACATAGTCCGGCGAACGCCGCATCCGGAACTCGGACCGCCCTGTGAATACAGGCTTTGTCACGCCAGCGCCCTGCATCGATATAGACTTCGACGCCAGGCCACATATCTTTAAATGAATTATCTTGCGTAAACTAATTATGCAAGGATTTTTTATATATTTATATTATTGTTGTTCGCCTGCACTTTTTTACATGTTCAGGTAATGGACTTTGACTACGTCACGTGGTCTCTTCGACAAGCCGACGCCGTCGTCCCAATCGACGTAAATCGGCTCGCGTGATCACCTTGTTGGTCGTGTTGCCGTACCGACGTGTTTGGTTGCCTCGGGGACTTCGACACCGTTGAGAGAGCTCTACCTCATTGAGTGTTCGGCACACGGGCCATATTTCTTTTATTACTCACTTTGCATAAATTATTTATTATGCAACATTTTTGTAATTTATTATTATTACTATTATCTCCGGTTTGCACTATTTTTCGTGCACAGTTAAGGATTCGGGTTGGGCAGGGTTGTCTCCTTGGCTGGACGGGGGGCTTCGTCAACACTTTATTAACCCACACCATGGGCTTCGGCGTCACTCTGCCAGCCTGCATTGGTCGCGCTATGCCGCCACTTCGGATTGCCGAGCTCTTCGCTCCGCCACCTTGGGACCGGCTTGGGGGATGGACCTTTGTCCCGCATCAAGCTTGGACCGCATCATCAATACCGAACATATTAATCAGCTAAGTCACTTTCATGCTAAAAAACTTTTGGTTTTAAATTTTGCTCGGTTCGACCAAGCGTTATACTTCCTTGTCAAAACTTTGTTTGTGACGCACAAATTCGAATATCCCGTTCACTTGGGGGCCTCCTTTATGAAGCCTTTCCTTTTGCATATGATTATACTTGTACGGCTTCGTTCCTTGTTCGTGTATTACGCCCCAATATGCACCATATTGACTTAAGTGTTCCGCAAGCTGGGTTGCCTTGCTCCCGTGCTTACCCCTACGTTCCCGATTGTTCGGCTAGGGAGTAAAGGGAGCACCTCTACGATTTTCACGACCGGGTCATCCGAGCTCTGACCTCAGACTGGGTGAAGGCGAAAGCTAGCACTCTTATTGTTTTCAATCATGGTTGGCACACAACGGAACTCATGAGTACAAAAAAATCTATTGCACAAGTCTCATAGTAACAATGAGCACCGAAGAAAGGTATCGGTGGAGGTACTATTTTCTTCAAAGATGCTTCTTACACTTTGTCAGTAATATAGCATAAGTTCCCTGAGCGCGCTTTGTCTGTTACAGCCTTATGGCCTGATTGCCTGGTTATCGGAAACACCATCGATATTCTCGATAGGTGGAGTACATAACACTCTTCGGCCCTTGACCGAAGAGGGAGAAGCCGACGGTCGGTTAAGACGTGTTTAAAGTTCGGTGAACACAGATATGATATAAGTACTTCGGTACATACAATCATTATACATAAAATAAATATATATCACCAGTATTTGTATTCAGTATACAAGCGCTGCCTTATGTAATTATTGTTATAAAGCCATAAATTTGCATCAATTTGACTTAAGATTTTGGCCAAGCTGGGTTGCCTAGCTCCTGTGCTTGCCCCTACGTTCCCGATTGTTCGGCTAGGTGGTAAAGGGAGCACCTCTGTGATTGTTACTACCGGGTCATCCGAGTAAGTACCTCATACTGGGTTAAGCCGAAAGCTAGCAATCTTAAAGGATCACATTGGTCGGCAACGACGGAAGTGAAAATTTTGGTTTATTAATACCACAGAGTTCGAGAACTTTCCCCGAACTAAATCCTCAATATTTTCCTCCTGCATTGATCGGAGGTGAGGTTTCATGATCATGATCGGCATGACAACCCAAAGAAAGGAACCGATAGCGGGACTATTTTCTTTGGAAGATGTTTCTTACATTCAAAGGTAAAATAACATATCTCTCTTTGTACCTTTGTTTATAAAACCGTATGGCCGGATTGCCTTGTTTTCCATAAATCTTTGCCCTTATCACGACTATATAAAGTAGGAAAACACTCCTCAGCTACTGGCTGAAGAGGTTGAAGCCGATGGTCGGTCAACAAAGTTTTGTACAATGCACATCCGAGCATCAATGATGTAAAGTACTTGGGTACATAGAATCATTACACATAAATTCTGAGCAAAAATCAATTTTTTCTTGGCCAATCTTTTAAAGAGTCAATGGCACAGTCTCTTTGAGACACCTGAGCAGCTGAAATAACGCTCTCATAATTCCTTGTTGGCATTAATTTCCTATCTATTGAGCCCCTTGAGGCCTACCTTGGCGAGCTCAGCTTTCGTGAGCTCTAACTCCTTTATGATATCTTTATTCTCTTTCTAAGAAGTTTGTGTTAAACACAAACAATTTTTTTCTATCAAATGGATATTGATACTTAATCCGGCCACCCGTGCCCACATTAAGGCTCAGGGGCTACCGGGCTTCGTGCTCATTATTTATAAATATTAAAAGGGGCACATCGATCCCCTGATTTGGTGTTGCCACTCGACCAGTGTCTCGGGGGCTACTGCATCGCCTATTCAATGCAGAAATTTCAAAGTGCCAAGTGTTCGGCTTGACCGAACTATGGGCAAACGTGTCTTCGCATAAAAATAGGTACCATCTGGACCTATCCGACGTCGAACTAACATATTACAACAACTTCTCGAGACCCTCTCTCAAGGGCCCGTTCGCCGATCACTATTATCTTTAATATATTACGCTGCGTTTCTATTCTTACGTATGCTGCCGAGCTAGGAGTTGATCCTCAGGCCGATTTCGCGCATCGACCTGAGTCTCAGGGGCTACTAGGATCAGCATTTTCATGTTTTCCTTCAGGTACATCTCAGGTTTTAGACCGACACACACCTTGAGGGCTACTGGTTATATATCTCGTCAGTAAATAAATTGCATCAATCTGAAATAAAATCCACAAACAATCAGCCCGAGCCCGAGGTGGTGCATCACCTCGGAGGCAGTCCGGCATAAAGTTCGGCTGCAAGTGGATGGCACCTTAGAGGGCATTTCCGGCATTAAGCTCGGCTAAACTCTTTCAACTTCTTTGAACCAAGGTGATCTATGACACCTCGGATACAGTTCGGCATTGGAGCTTGGAAATAGTTCGGCGTTGGAGCTTGGACATAGTCCGGCGTTGGAGCTTGGATATAGTCCGGCGTTGGAGCTCGGATACATTCCGGCGTTGGAGCTTGGAAGCAGTCTGGCGTTGGTGCTCGGTTGTAAAATATACCTCAAATTTAGTCCAACGTTGGAGCTCGGATACGAGAGGACACCGCCGCACGGGAACACTTCAAACCCGAGGTGTGGCATAAAAATAACAAGGCATTGATAAAGGCCGAAAACTTAAAGGGGCTCCTCGGATACCTGACATGTAAACTCTTCGGATTTACTTCGGCAATCCTCAAGATCAAAGATGGGAAAGATTTGTTGAACCAGTTTTCAAGACCGACGACCGAAGATGAAGAACAGTTCGGACAACCGATGCATACACAAGGAAGATTCCACAAGACTCGGTGATCAAGACAAGGACTCCTCCCCACCGGCGTATTCGACTAGGACTTTTGTTATCCTAGGTCTCCAGTATGTTATATAAGCCGAGGCCAGGCTAGTCGATATATCATTATGACATTATTCATCATACCCTCAGGTTTAGACCACAACATATGATCTCGAGGTAGATCAACTCTATAATCATATACATCAAATACAATCAAATGCACCATGTAGGGTATTATCTCTTCGAGAGAGCCCGAAGCTGGGTAAATCCCGTGTCCATGTTACCATTGATCCTAAGACGCACAGCTTGGGACCCCTTACCCGAGATCCGCTGGTTTTGACACCGACAATGTTCACTTATGCTTCATAACTAGTCAGATTCCTCACTTGTACTTATTCATGGATTCGTACAAATCTGCAACCAACTCACTTCAAATAAGTGAATGTCTTCGCACTATGAGGTCAATGTCTTCCAACTGATTAATCTTCAAAAATCTTCTGAGAATGCATATGACCTCTTCCCCTTCCCTCGGATCTCTAATGCTGTCACAGGTACATGTCTGTGGGAGAATCCCTTGGTTCTCATAGTCTGCATTCATTTGCAGAATTCTTACAGCATCATATTCACTCCCCAATGCCAGTTCATGCTTGACAAGTAGGCAGAAGCCTTTCACTGTTCTAAAGCCTAATCTATCTGAATATCATGGCTACTGAAAATTCTGGAAGGAAGGGTGGCAAGTAGCGCCGTGGAAACACTGCTCTGGATCTGCCTCCCATCCGTTTGAACTATACATGTCAGATGCTGAGGAGAGTTACAATCAGCGCAAGTCCAGAATTCAATGGATCCGAAGATATTCGGCTGAACAGTGCTTCAAGTACAACTTCGTCACTCCTGAATATGCTGAGAAGACCGCTATCAAGCGCCCATGGGGCGATATTCTGTACAAGAATCTGCAACCTAAGTCGAAGCCTGAAGCTATTGCCCAAGGCTTCTATCCATGCATGGTCCGAGGACCTCAGCCAGCAAATGCCGACCCATTGTCTCTTCTATGGTGTCGTGATGACAATCTCTTCAAGCGCAACTTCCAGTTCGCCAAGGAGTCAGCTGCCAAGAACAAGAAGGCATTCGGACTCGACTTCAACCCTGGTCCGTCTGCTCCAAGGGCAGGTGGCCCTTCAATAGCTTCGATGGGCTCCTTTCTCACATTGCTGCTCAGAGGGCCACGATGGATCAATCTGCTGATGACGTAGACTCTGAAGATGCGCCAGCACCACCTAAGCAGAAGAAGAAGACAAAAGCTTCAAAGCCCTCTGCTGCACCAACCGCTTCGCCTATGAAGCCTTTGAAGACTGCACCTCTTGAACCCAATGTGCAGTCTGAAGACTTGTCTCGTGTCTCCAAGAGGACCAAGAAGACCAAGAAGCCCAAGAAAATTTCAGGGAACAACCTGACTCCTGCTGCCATTCTGCGCAACGAGGAAGACACCATTGATCTGTCAAGTGATGAAGATCTTGGTGATGAAGCTCTAGAGATGTTGATCAAGAGCAAGCAAGAGGCGGAGATCTTTAGTGATCTGCCCCTCTTAGATGTTGATATTTTGAACAACTTCATCGATGACTGGTTTGACGACCAAAGCATCGATATTGATGACCTGCAGCTACCCGTGGACATTAGCGTTACATTTCACGGAGCCATTGCCAATGAATTGGCCTTGGCTCAGAAAACCGTTGATCTCAAGAACAAGATTGATCATGAGAAGGCGCATTTCAAGAAGAACATGGCCAAGCTTAGTGTGGCTGATGTGCAAATCTTAAGAAGATGTTGCATGATCTCAAGGCTGAAATCTACAAGAAGCGTGAAGAAGCCAAAGGCTCACGCGAGCGCATGAAGTACTATGCACAGAAATGTGTTCAAGCGCATAATGAAGCTGAGAAGAGAAAGGCTCTTGGGCGTCCTAGCATCAACCCCAGGATGGCTGCCAAGCACAAGAAGAAGTCTGATGCGGCCCAATCCGAAGCTCAACGGCGGGAAGAACCTAGCATTGTTTTCCCTGCCAGTATGACTAGCTCGAAGCCAAAGGTCACCTCAGCAGCTTTAGAGCTAAAGAAAACCATGCATGCTGAAGCCGAAGCCAGGAAGAGGAAGCTCAAAGGTACATCTGATGATGCTCCCTCCAAGAAGAAATTGAAGACAAAGGTTTCAAAGTCTTCAAAGAAAGATTGTGTTGCTGCCCCAAAGCTCCTCATAGTTGAACCCATCTCTGTTCCTCTCCCTACTTCAACCAACCAAGAACATCGCCTTGTGATTCATGAGCCTGCTTCCACAGAGGCTCAACCAAGTGAAGTAGTTCCAGCTGTTGACCCCAATGCAGTTGAAGACATTGGTCATGAAGACAATGTGCATGATGAAGAAGTCCTTCCTAGGATCGAGCCCCAGTCGATATCATCGCCTGCTCTCATGAGCAGTGAACTCATTAGCATTGGTCATCCATTGACGCCAATTTCACAAGATGACTCATGGGCTGAGCGACAACAACAGGACACCCCCATGCAAGATGAAACACCAAGAACACCACCACCTCAAGTCACCACTCCGGTGCCTGATGACGACAACTACATGGAGCATACCACTCCCTCTCCAAAGGCGCCGCCAACATTTCCCAGGCTTCGCAAAGGCCTCAGGCCTCAGGCCTCCATGTCGAGCATTACAGAAGAAGTGCAACACACTAGCTCAATAGCACGTCAAGTGTTTCCTGAAGCGACTCCTTCTGCATCTGCCTCAGAGTCTGAAGCCAATATTGCTGAAGACATTCCGGCTGCATCAGCCGAGGAAGAAAAAGAAGAAGAAAGTGAAGCCACACCCCCTGCCAGTGATCCAGTCTTGAAGAGAATGTGATTGTGCCCGACCCTCCAGTCATTGAACAAATGGAGGTTGACAACACTGAGGCTGCCGCCATCAACGCCACTGAAGCAAATGACTCTGTCATGGCTGAAGACAATGTGGAGCCTGAAGCAAATGTGAATGCTGAAGCCACTGTAACGCCAATCACCTCTGATGGCGATGTTCCTCCCCCAAGGCCTCATACAATGGAAAAAGCATTCAATCGTGGAGGTCAGCTTGTCACAGTCAAAAGGCCAATTATGGTTCCACCCACTGCTCCCGGGCCACAATATGATTATCATGTGGAGCAAAGGCCTCAAGTACAGAAGCCAAAGCCACGTCTGCCACGACTCCCAAGTGATGTCACAACACATGGCTCATTCAGCATGCTCAGCTTCAGAGTGCACAATACATTCTTTGACAGCGCCAAGAACCCATACACGAAGCCCAAGATCACCTCTGATAGATTTTGGAGCCATCAACAGCGAAGCTATTACTCTTGCATCCTATACAACCAAGACCGGATTTTTCCGCACAAGTGTCTGGATTGTGATGCTATGGCTGGGCTGCCATGTCTTGAAGAGGCCCTAGACTGCTTCGGGATGTTGGAATTCTGGCTTTTGTGACTAACAAGGAACACTGGACCGAAGAGCTTCTGCTGCAGTTCTATGCCACTCTACACATTCGAGGTTACAACAGGGATCCGACGACTTGGGTCCTTGAGTGGATGACAGGTGATGTACATCACAAAGCCAAAGCTCAGGATATCATCGAGCTTACTTCCCTGCCCACTCCAAGTGATTTATACGAACCTGGTTGTCAACTTCATCAGAATGAGCTGCAGAGCATATTTCAGAAGCCAGAGCCAAATATGAGCCAAATGCTTAGCATGATGAAGCCATTGCCACAAGACGCTGAATACCCAAAGGAGTTCTTTGTCAAGGACCTTGAGTACTTGCCACACACAGTGTACCATATTCTGAGGCGTACTCTCTGGCCTCTCAAAGGAAATTCTTCTGAAGCCAAACTTGAAGGCGCCATGAAGACTTTGGTATTCTATATCATCAATGGCATCAGGTTCAACACTCAGAACTTCTTCATCAGACAACTTGCTGCTTCTGGAATTGATCTTTTTGGTCTGAAATTCTATGCTCCATGGGTGACGAGCTTGATTAGGCTTCATTCCACCATTGACTATCAGCCTTCAGCGCGCAACCATATTGTCTTTCTGCCTGAAATTGATATGTCTATTGAAGCCATCTACCTCGAGCCTACCAAGAAGCCATTCCACCTTCATAATGCTGAATTCCAAAGCTTCACGCAGCCAATTGAAGGGATTCTTGTGCCCAATGCTCCAACACCTGCTTATCCTCTGGCTGGAAACATAAGAGTGCCACACCATGCCAATACTAAAGCCACTGCCAGCACAATAGCTCAAAGGCCTCAGAAGTGTCCCCGTGTCCTCAAAGACCGCGAGCTTCTGGTGTCTTTGCATCAAAAGCAGGATAGGCATCATGACTAGCTAACGTGTCAGATGCAGAGTCTCTTGGTGGATGTCAATCGAATTCGCAACTTGGCCACCAAGAACTCATTTGTTGCACATGAAGCCTGTAGGCGGTCCTGGAAGAGCCTCACAATGCTCTGCCCTGAAGAAGATCTTCGAGAAGATCGCTTCACTGAGCACTTCAAGTTTGACTCCAGGCCTCCCCAAAATGCAAGCTGGCGTCGCACTCCCTCTATTGAAGATTTTGAGCATTCATCTTTGCCTGCAACTATTGTTGGAAGAGTCGTCGATGAAGAAGACGACGCCACTTCACCAACCTTGGCTGCACTGCATCATGATTCTGCGTCAGACCCGTCTGCACCACCAAACTCCAACATCGACCCTGCTCCGTCTTCTACTCCAACTGGGAACGAGTAGATCTTCTATGTCTTCAAACCTTTTTGGTCATTACTGACAAAAGGGGGAGAAGCATATGAGGTTGATGATCTTCAAGCGGGTCCATATGGGTGATTGCATTAATTTTTGCTAAGTTCTGACAACTCTCATTTTTTTGAAACTAATTGGCTTTTGAGTTGTAACACTTTAACTCGATGGTCGTCTGCTACTTTTGCTGCTACTTTGTGATCTGATGATAAATCCCGCATGAAGTCATTCTGCAGACGCCCATTTCTCATTATGCATGTCATTATCTTCGTTATCCTTATATATGCATGATGAATTGGCTTCGTAAGTTGAAGAGGATCTCCACAAAGTAAAACTTGCCATGTGCATTTGCATTCAAAAGCAAACTACTTATATGCACATCTTCAGGGGGAGCCTTTTGCAACTTATGAAGACAATGCTTTAATCCTTTACTTTCACATACTTTTATCCACGTTGAAAACTTCAACCTGTTTGTCACCAATCACCAAAAAGGGGGAGATTGTAAGTGCATATAGTGCCACCCCTAGTTGGTTTTGGAGTATTGACGACAAACTTGGTTGAGGGACTAATGTGTTTGTGAGAATTGCAGGATAACACATGTAGTGGTCCCTTATTAATTCGGTTTACCTACCAGAGATGACGCCTAAAAATGTGTGAAGACATTGAAGATAATGGTGGTTCATGAAGACATTCACGATGAAGATTATGACATGTGAATACATTCACTTGAAGACTATGGAGTGCGAAGACATAGTTGTTTCGTAGTTTCCTTTTCTTCTTTGTTGCGTCATAGGAACCATCGTACTGTTAAGTGGGGTCCAAGTAAGCAAAGTCAGAGTGACTGATGTGATGCTCAACCAAATTGTATGTCTTCGAGCGAAGACAATGACAACAAATCTTATCCAGAGCTGGATGAGTCAGCTTTGCTTGTAGCCCAAGTAAAGCTGCCGCGTGTGTTTGAAATCCGACCGTTGGACACGTGTCGGTTCCTTAGTGACGCAGTGTCATTTCGAACAAATCAGGTCGGGTTGCGCACCCCCTACAGCATAAATTGGTGGCTGCTTAGAGTTAGGGCACGGCTTTTGTCGTTTAAGAGCAACCCACCTCCGAAGCATTTGAGAGAGAGATCCTTGCGAGAACAAAGCCCAAAACACCCAGAGCCAAAGAGTTTTAGGCATCACTGAAGTCTTTCTGTCTGCGTGATCTGAAGACTTGTTACACTTGAGGACTGTGAATCCTCCAGCCGGTTAGGCGTCGCTTTCTGAGCATCCAAGAGTCATTGTGGATCGCCGGTGAATGAAGTCTGTGAACGTTTGGAAGTCTACCTTGAAGACCTACCAGAGTGATTGGGCGAGGACTGGGTATCCTTAGCTCAAGGGGAATATGGTGAAGACACGGTCTTCTGAGTTAAATCTCCACCTCCCTAACTAGACGTACAGTTGTCACATCAACTGGAACTGGTCTACCAAATCATTGTCTCCACCAAGCAACTGGTTCTATCTCTCACTTCCCTTTACTTTATAGTTTGTCTTTGTCAAGTCATTGCCTGCTTGTCTGATCTGACTGACTTCACTAAGTGAAGACTATTTACTGTTTGGCTTCATACTGTCTTCCATCCTGATCCATACTACCTAGCTACTGATAGTCTTCGTGCTTTCACTACATTGCTTACCTGACTATGGCTTGTCTAGTGTAGTCTATCTTCCGCTGCATATCATAGGTTCATTTCTACTATTTGTCTTCAAAGACCTTGTGTTTTGAAGACTTTCATAAAAATTGCCTATTCACCCCCCTAGTCGATAACTAGCACTTTCAGGCAGGATAGAGAGGATGATGTTGGGATGATCTCGAGGATGATCATTCAGTTTGTGACGTGGTCACGAGGTGATCATGTGGATGTTTTGATCACAAGGTGATCAGGTAGATCACGAGGTGATCAGGTAGATCATGAGGTGATCAAGATGGTATATTGCTTGGCCGGATAGCTAAGAGTGAGATGGTTATTGACATTGAGATATTGGTTTATTAGCATTATAGTATTTTCATATCAGGCTTAGTAGTTGTTTTCACATCATAGTAGTTGTTAATTAATTAATCTGCTATTGCTATGTTGTTGTCTTGCCTTAATGCTTTTGGTTGTTGTGAGCTTGCAAGTACATTCAATGTACTGACCTCGCGTGTCATGCCAGATTGCAGGTGATGTCATGTTTGATTGATTGCTTGTCGAGTTTACTGCACGTGCGAGCTAGATCGTGTCCCAGCCAGAGTCCCTGCAGAGTGGAGTTCACCACCTTCGTCATTGTTCCGCTGCTAGATGTATTCAGCTGCTACGAGTTGTTCCGCTGCTAGCATAGAGCAAGTGTAGTATCGCAAGCGTAGTGTCGCCGTGCTGATGTGCTTCTATGTAACATCAGACCCGTGTATTTATTATCCTTTATAATAAGAGCTGATTTGTTCCATGTCAAGCAGTGCCGTATTCTAGAAGACTTCTCCTCGATCTCTGGGCTGGAATACGGGGCTAGTGTGAGGACTTAGTCGTGAGGCCAACGCATCTATGTGGTAGCTTGAGAGGGGTTGATCGGGATGAGAGACGTGAGGCAGATCATCACACAAGACAAGGATTTAGACAGCTTCGGGCCCCGGGAAACATCATCCGGAATAGTCCTACATGCTGTTTGTGGCTTGGTCTCATTATGCTCATGAGGGAGTCGCCGTAAACCGGCTCTCCTAATCGTGTCTAGCCTTAGAGATTATTTCTCTCCCCCTCTTGGGGTGCCCTGCCCCTCCTTATATATGTTGAAGGGGCGGGTTACATGACTAGTCCTAGTAGGATTAGGATTACTCTATTACAAGTGGAGTCCTAGTCTTGCTTCCTTTGTAGGAGAATATTCCTTATGCCTTTTCTCTTAAACCAGCCCACCATAACATGAACCGGCCTTCTAGGCCTTGGGCCTTGTTATCTGGCTGACCCGCCCGCCGGGTTACGCCAATCCAGGGCGGGTTAACCATGAGTCGCCAAGCTCCGGGCGGGTCACCAATGAATCACCATGCTCTAGCCGGGTTATACATCCGGCCGGTTTATACCCAGATTGACGTTAGCTTCACCGTGGTGATCATCAACCCCGCGGAGGATATTAACTGGCCTGACATATTAGGTGAAATCCATCCAGTATATTTTTATATTATATATTGCTTTCTTTAAAAGAGCAATTACTCCAGCTTGCAGAGTTATCTAATGCAAGACCCTAAACCGCCATATTGGTGCAAATTTAAAGGCCATCAGAAAATTTTCGGATTAAAAAGAAGGATTCCGGTTTAAAATCCGGTTCAAGGGAAAGCTGTCTCCCACAAAGCGTTGAAGCTGTCAATATCCGGTTTAAGAATTCCCGGTTCAAAAGAATAATCTCTCGCAAGTTCGAGTTCTCAGGAAAAATTAAAGGGACCAAAAAAGAGTATGTTGCAAAAGCGCAACTCAAACATAGGTGCCCCTTGAGCGCAGCTCACAATATCACTTGGGGGTTTGGTCGTATTCAAACCATAGCTACACCTCTTGATCGGTGTAAGGCCACCAGGGAAATCACTTGGGGGCTTATCACCCGAGTTAAAAACGTACCAAAGAGAGTCTGTTGCTAAAGCACAACTCAAACATGGGTACCCCTTGAGCACAGCTCAAAATGTTACCTAGGGACTCTTTGCTTGCACAGCAACAAAGCGTCTTAAACCTTGTAACAGGCTATCAAGCCAGGCTTGGAAGCTAGGTGTATTCACCTAAAACCCCGAGTTATCCTGCCTTTTTTAAGTAAGCCACTCCGCCCAGGTAATCCTGGTATGCCCGCCGAACGTTTGGCAAGTCAATCTGAAACAGACCCTGAACTTGTCAAAGTTAAAACGACGATTGGTTAATGTGAGGTCCATCTTAAAAGGCTTTGTGAAATGGTATAACTCAGTAGCCTGGCAGCTCATAAAAAGCCTCGACTTTAGGCCTGGCAGCCCACAAAAAGCCTCGACTACAAGTTTTCATATGCTTTTATTTGTCAAAGTTTTTCTTGTTGGATAAGGTTTTATGATAAACCGGCGTTTATTGACCCGGTCTGATTTTTTGACTACAAGTCGCCAATATGACATAATCCTGTGGTTATTAACCCGGCCTGGTTCTGACAATAAGTCACCAGTATAAAATAAACCGGTGTTTATTAACCCGGCCTGGCCTTTGACTATAAGTCACCGGTAAGAGGTAAACCAATATTCGGTGTTTATTAACCTGGCCCGGCTTTCGACTATAAGTCGCCAGTATATATTTGGATTGCGCCATTGGAATCATGTGCTTATAAATCATTGGATTATATTATTCAAATCTTTAATAGCCAATATGGCTAGATTTTTATTATGGTTATCAATAACCAATATTATGATTGAGGTTTTCAAAGTCACTTTAAGCGCAATGGCTATTATTTTATCAATGGATATGATTTATTCTACAATGGAATGAATAGTCCCGAGTCGCTGCAGGCTTACAAACCCGACATTTGGGGGCTACATTATTCAAGTTGGGATTACATCAAATATGCAAGTCCCATGTCACTGCCAACATGCACCATGGCACTTGGGGGCTAATGCAAAGTCATTTTTTGCTCACCTCATTCAAGACCCGACTGATCACATCATAATGAGCCGACCCTTGGGGGCTACCAATTGCTCCTATCAAAATTCAAGGTACACAAGCCTAAATCCATTATATTGAAAGATTCATTGCTCAGTTGGTAAAGCACAAAGCTCTTAACCTTGTGGACGTGGGTTCAAGCCCCGTGATGAGAGTTACATCATAGGATGTTATTTTCAATGAAGTATACATAAAGTCCCAGCTCAGTATTATCTTACTAAGCCGGCCCTTGGGGGCTACACGTTGTTGTTCAAGTCTACATGATCATATCTATAAAGTCCCTGCTCATTATTGCATAATGACGCGGCCCTTGGGGGCTACACTGGTTGAAGTTTTTGTAAGCATAAGGCAATTACAAGTCCCAGGTTGCTGCAAGCATGACAACCCGACACTTGGGGGCTATATGTGTGGAATACTCAGTTTATGACTAAGGATTGAGATGAACAACCTGGATTTCTTCAAGCTTGTGACAGTCATATTGAAGCAAGTCTTAAGCTGTTACTACGTTCCCTTCTTAAGACTTGGGGGATACAAGTGACATGCATATAAGGGAGGTACATTTCCAAATCTTGATGTTAACAAGTATTATGACCCGGTGCCATCAAAATTTATAAACCGACAATTTTGGCAATGATAAACCGGCAGGTATTATGACCCGGTGCCATCAAAATTTATAAACCGACAATTTTGGCAATGATAAACCGACAAATTTTACATCCTTAAACCGACTGAAGATCATATGAGTATTTCAAAGACCAATATTTTTTGTTAAAGCATTGGGAGCTGAGTTAAATGAATTATTCTTCACAATATTTCTCAGTGACAAGCCAATGTCAGCAAATTGATTATGAAGCTGGTTTATTGACCCGAATTTTCTAGAAGAAGGAAATGACAAGGACTTAAGGATGATCAGGTGCCGACTTACAAGAATATTTAACCCGGAGCACAACCGATCAAATTTGTTCTTGAGTTATTTTGCAGGATCAGTTTAACATGGATAAATCCAAATTAAACTGGGGGCTAATGTCGGGGATATACCCCGCGGTGTAAAGCGGCCGGATGTATAACCCGGCTCGAGCATGGTGATTCATTGGTGACCCTCCTGGAGCTTGGCAACTCATGGTTAACCCGCCCTGGATTGGCGTAACCCGGCGGGCGGGTCAGCCAGATAACAAGGCCCAAGGCCTAGAAGGCCAGTTCATGTTATGGTGGGCCGGTTTAAGAGAAAAGGCATAAGGAATATTCTCCTACAAAGGAAGCAAGACTCGGACTCCACTTGTAATAGAGTAATCCTAATCCTACTAGGACTAGTCATGTAACCCGCCCCTTCAACATATATAAGGAGGGGCAGGGCACCCCAAGAGGGGGAGAGAAATAATCTCTAAGGCTAGACACGATTAGGAGAGCCGGTTTACAGCGACTCCCTCATGAGCATAATGAGACCTAGCCACAAACAGCATGTAGGACTATTCCGGATGAAGTTTCCTGGGGCCCGAAGCTGTCTAAATCCTTGTCTTGTGTGATGATCCACCTCGCGTCTCTCGTCCCGATCAACCCCTCTCAAGCTACCACATAGATGCGCTGGCCTCACTACTAAGTCCTCACACTAGGACATCTGCCATGACAATTCCACGACAGTTCCGGTTTCTCTGAGCCGGGGTGCCACAGCAACAGACATGGTTCGGTCGAACTACCCGTGTGCCACGTCCGTGCCCTGCAGTCCCTCACATCAGCATAGTAGATTGGGCTCCAAGAGGCGTGCTTCCCGGTCTCAAAAATATCTATTGCCTCGTAATCTCAAAAATATCTACCGCGTGGAAGGTTTTATTGTTTGATAGCACACGATTAGTATGTGCGGACCCTGTGCAATGTCTATTACTCCCGCTCTGCTTCAGTCCGTTGATTCAAATTTTCAGTAGCCCCAGGCCCCGGCATTTTACTCCCGCCTCTGCATCCCTCGTAATCTCAAAAATATCTGCTCGCTCTTGATCCAAATTTTCACTAGTCCGCCTTGTTACTCCCGCCTAGTAAAAATTTTAGTTGCCGTGGTCTTTCCTCAAACACCACCTTGCCCCCCCTCCACACACACCACACACTCCCCAAACCTCCGCTCACACAGACACACACCACCCCCGAAATCATTGGTAGGTCACCGCCATCGCCGCTGCCTCCGTCCTCAACCTCTGCCTGTGTGTCGGGGAGCTCGAGGAGCCAATGGCCAAAACAAGGTTTATCGCGGCTTCTTCGCCTGATGCTGGCGAGGTGGCCGCTGAGGTGTCCCCGTCGTCCTCCGCGGGCTCTTTATCAATTCGCCGTCGCCGGTCCCCAGATCCACCCGCCGCCGCGCCCCTAAGCCGGATCGAGGACTTCCCCGTCCTCCCTCGGACCCGACAGTCGAAGAGGTCCTACCTCGGGGTCTGGCAGCGGCGGTGGGGGATGTGGGTCGCCGAGATTACAGATCGGGAGACCCACACCAGCCGGTGGCTCGGTAGCTTCCACATGGCCAAGCTCGCGGCCATGGAGTACGACCGCTGGCAGGTCCGCTACCATGCGCGGCGGCTAGGCTCAATTTCCCCTTCGACACATGTCCGGTCCACCTCGTTCTGCTGGAGCCAGGGGTGGTGAGCTCGGCTATGGTGCAGGAGGACCGCGAGGCGTGGGAGCGCCTCGAGGCCGCTAATGAGGCCTACATGCAAGAGCTCTGCCGGCAGCACCCGAAGCTCTTGGAGGCAGAGCGGGCGATCTTTGCTGGCACGGAGGGCGGCGAGGTTATCGCGCTCTCCTCCGATGACAAGGTCGAAGGTGGCAAGGTTATCGCACTCTCCTTCGGTGACAAGGTCGAAGGTGGCGAGGACGGCAGCGCAGAGGGCGTCGAGGTGGGCTGCGAGGACGAGGAGATCGACGTCGACGAGTGGAGGAGTGTCTTCCCCGACGACCCCGACGATGGCACCAGCCCGGACCCGGCTCATGGCACACCGTACCTGACGAGGATGGATTGGCTCGACCTCTACTTCGACCGAAAGTAGTTTAGCTTAGTTTAAATTTATGTTTTATGTTCGGTTATGGAAAACTATCTATGTTTATGTTTGAATGCATGCTACTTTCGGTTGAACCTGCTTTGAACTTGATCAAATTGAAGTTTACAACATTAAGTTTAGGGGATCGACTAGAAACGGCCAAAAATTCCTGGAGTATATATATATCCACTAAGGGTTTTAGTCCTTTAACTTTTAAAGGGTCGGCTAGAAATGGCCTTATGCCTTGTTTATTTCAGTTCTTCACAATGTGATGCTCTATATGTGCAACTACTTGCCATGCAGTTCAATTTAATCAATATCAGTTTCAACAATACCACTATGAATTACGATATTCGGTTGCTGTTAAGGATATTGCAGTAACATGCCTTCTCATTTTTTTAACAATAACTAGTGTACTTTAGACCTGCACAATACCAGTTTGAATGACTATTTGCTTGTTTTTAAATGTTATGCCTGATGCAGTTAACACACCTTTCCACTTCTTATTTTGATTAACTAGCGTGCTTAAGCCTGCACACTGAAGCTATCATTTGTAGATTATGTTGTATACCATGGATATATTTGGTTGATGTTTAGCCTGTTGTGCCTAACATGCCTTTATATGTACTCATATAGGATAATATTGAGAACAATGTTGTTTTCCATCGAGGTTAGTTTCATAGCATTGCTTATATGTACTCATTGTTCAGGATCTCGGTAGCTGGTACCATATAACCTGGGGGCTGATAAGGGATTAATCGTCGAATCGAACATTTCACTGAATATATCTGTAACCCATTTATCAGGAGGTTAAATAGGGGCATATTTAATATATCTAAGGCTACATAGCAACACACATTGTACTGAATGACTAAATATGCAATCCCAGGCTACATAGCAACAAGGAAGAGTGTTACCGTAATGTTCGTGTTACCTTAATGTTCTGATGATGTCTAGATATACATGTAATAAAATCTTATATAATGGGATGGAGGGAGTGTTGTACTACATAATTTTGCAATTGTTGTTTAGCTTCTAATATTAACTTGGTGCTTTTAGGTACACATGTCATTGCCAAAGATCCACACTTCGACCCTTTCTGCATATGGGGCAATGAGATATTCATGAACCAGCATCAAGTGAGGAACCTGATAAAGATTGTTATTAAAATGGGTCAAAAGATGTCAATCGAACTATTTGTTTACACTTTATGCAAGACAATAGTGAATTGCATGATGGTAAGTAAGAACCCTGTAGCCTTCTTTTTACTGCCCGTAATGAGTTGTGTTAGATGACAATGTCTGAATCTTTTTTCCTTTGCAGTGGATCCTGAAGCAGTTTACTCAAGATTACCTCTCAAACTACATGATTGGCGGCCGGCCATCACAAGGGGTTGGACTAGAGTCGTGCATGCCTTCTGCATCCAGGAGAGCACAATAGGGCCATTCCGCTTCACCTTGTTCAACAACCAGAATGTTTGTCGCCTCTTTCTTTACCATCTGTAATAGTACAAGTATAGAACCCTGGTTCATCATTCTGTATTTGGTGCTTATGTAATTCTTAAACATATGTACCTGTGAATTGAATAATGCATTGGTTGTTTGAACTTGATGGACATGAATAAACCTATAGCCTACATTCAAGTTTAAATTAGGTACAATTTTAAATAGCAGCAATTAAATTAGGGCGAAATTACGGTGTGCAGGTCATTACGAAGCACACAATTAATAAAGCATAGCATGTGCGATATACATCATAATCCGACACAGTTCACGGAGAGGAAACGTGGGTAATAATGCACACAGTTGCCATTTGCAATCACATACGGTGCAGGAAAACTAGATGTGTGTGGTTGTCTACGTATCGTACACGGTTTATAATCATGAACTGTTTGTGATGTGCCAGGCATCGTAAACGTAGAGCCAGTTTGGTACATGCCTGGAATCTGCCTGGTTTTAGATAAAACCACAAAACTCCTATTGCGATGGCAATGCGAGCACAAATGAGTAGCAAGCATGAAACATTTGGGTTAGTCGAGATATCAGAAACGGTTATATAGGGACAACTGTATGCACCAAGGCCCCCTATCCCCGATGGTCTGGGTCGTGTGGGAAGGACCCTCCTATCGCCCACACTCACTTGGCGATGGTTCCAAATGCCGTCACGGAAAGAGGTTAAATTTTTTTGTATAGCACCGACGCGCACCCGTGTATTGTGAATGTCTCGGCTGCGTTTTGACCTTACTTATTATGTTAACTAGTAGTAGTGTTTGGGGCACTTGTATATGTGGCTCGATAGTGATCACAACATCGTGCAAAGTGTCATCTTGTCAACATGAAGATCTGATTACATTACTAAGAAGTCATTCACGCATCATACATATTGGTCACTTGCAAGCAACTTCGAAATGGGTATTCTTCAATTCTATGTATATGAGCCATGGCACAAGTTTTTGGTTGCCTCCACCTGGGGAAAATGAATTTCTCTATCTTACTTGATTAATTGGTGAATGGCGTCATCATTACGAGGGCTCGAGCCATTCACATGCACATATGTGATGTCGATGTTTTGATCTTATACCAAAGGTCTCTGATGAAACCTCAACGATGATCTGCTATTTTTTTGGGGAGACACTGAGCACAAGATGCACTGGCTCTCCTAGGAGGGAGATCATACTAAAACTAGAGAGGGATGTGGAGATTTGGGTTTGAGGAGTGACCTCTAATTACGCCGTCAATATTACCAAAATTCTTGCATGCAGAGGCTTGGCGAATTCTACAGACACCTAAATTCCTACGTGCTAAAAAAAGCTCCATTATATAGGCGATGGATGTCAGAATTTACAGTATATTTTCTCTTCATCAAATGACTTAACATAAATACCTGATGCACCTTCATGTATACTAAAACAAAATAGAAGAGATGCAGTGCATAATAACTTTAGTATACAATAATAAAATGACAATAGTTTGCGCCATTCATCAACATGATCTAAACTATGTAATAAAGATTAAAAGGAAAAACAACAACTTCATACTCTACATTATAAGTTACACCCCACTGGATCACTCCTTTCTTTTTTTCTTCGCTCAAGGTTAGTCTAACCTTGCTACTCCCCCTGGTATCGGGCGAGTTCGTTCCTCTCGACCTTCCCTCGTCGAAGAAGGTCGCATGCACTATGCGTCCGCCAAAATAGCGACCTTCCAGTTGGATCAACACCTTGGTCAACTATTATGTCCTCTCAAACATCATAAAATTATTGTGGGGAACAATACCCGTCCTTTAATGTTTCCCCACCTAATAATATCTCCACTCTATTTGGTAAATGGTTAGGTGGGGTCGAGTCTATTATAGCGGCACAAATTCGTGCGGTTGTTTGTGCATTACTGTGAGCTATTCGGAACTCTCAAAATGATGTTGTATTTAATAGGACAGCTACCACAAACTTTTTGCATGTTATATACCGGGCATTTGGATAGATCTGTACGTGGTCGTTACTACACCCAGCAGATGCGAGGGAGGTTATCGCCTTTGAGTGCAACCAATGAGAGACTATAGCACGGGCTACATGCAACCGGTTTGGATGTCAGTCCAACAATAGGATAGGTGTTTATGGAAGAGAGGGAGGTTATGGCCTTTGAGTGCAACCAATGGGAGTCCATAGCATGGGCTACATACAACCGGTTTGGATGTTAGTCCAACAATAGGATAGGTGTTCAGGCAGTGCATCCTATTTTCCCCCGTTGTGTGTATTTGCTTTTGTTTTCATACTTTGATACTCTGTTCATTTAAATAAATGGTTGTGTGCATTGCTTGATGAAGGCCGGGGGTATTCCTCCTTTCCGAAAAAATATGTAGGGCTCATTCCCACATCATCTCGACAAGATATTTAATTAAATGTTATGTTTCAATGCACACATTTCAATAGAATTTCAAATATGAATATGTGAAATGAAATTCAAATCACACAAGTTCACGCGTACCGAAAGCAATAGTGCAGTTCATATGGTACAAATAACATGAAGCAAAGTTCGTCTAAAAGAAACCAGAGGCAACATTGAGAATAGATCAAGCACCCGCATTGCTACTTCCATTTCCCAAGTACATTTGATCTTGGCAAGGTTGATGACTGTTTTGGCACTCCTAAGATCTCACAACGAGATTGCTCCCAGTATTGTTTTGACGTCTCATCCTGTATTGAAGCATCCATGAGCATGAGCTCTTGCTCTCGCTCCTTAATCTTCTTCGTCTCTACCATGGAGGTGATCATCAATATTTCTTCCCTAAGGGCAATTTTCTTCTCCTCGATCTAGACAATAGGATCTGAGAAATAACACCAAGGGGCAGAACATTCTCATGGGATGTTGCACTACCATGGTTGGGAAGGGCTGGAGTCTCCAATAGAAAAGGGTGATTGGTCTGTGAGTTTGAAAAATCCTCATACCTGTTTTCATATGGCAATCGATCTCCAACATTAGCTATAGGAACAAAGTGATTACAAACATGTGGAGTCTTGTATCCAAAATGGTATTGGCTTGTGCTTGAATGATATGTTGAATCTTGAGTTGTATTGGTCAAATTTACTGCAAGATTAGGGAAATCTTGAGCTTGTAAAGAGAAACAATAATGTTCTTGTGGTAAGGAAATTTTTCCCTAAGATATTCATCGGTGGAAGTTAATTACCTGTGTGTTTCTGTGCAGTTTCAGCAAATGATTCACCTATGGTCTTGCAAACTACAAGATCATTACCCATCAAACGAATTGTTTGTCGTGCAGAAGGACTACCCTCTTGCAAGTTCAACTCAGAACCACCATGATTCAGATCGATGGAGAAACACCTTGTATTCATAGTATCTTTTACTGAAACATTACTGCAACCATGATGAATCTCACTAGGTTCCCTTGAACTCAATGGAGGACCAATCGCATCTATGTTAGGAACTTTGATTGCCTCATCACGCAAACATGTGCCTACGGAACTTGAATTCATTGCATTTTCTAAGTCAGTAGCAGGTGGTTGGCTCCAGTTTTCTCTGCATCAAGGACACCATGATTTAGATTTTCATTTGTCACAAAAATAATAATTTAAAGTTTCATCACATGTAAGCTCAATATTGGGATCTCTAGTTTTGAAACATACCTGCAGTCAAAACTAGTCCATTCTGGTAATGCAATATTTAGATCAATCATAGCAGACATCTCTTTGTTAGTAGGCTCGATAGAGTACTCATGATCGCTATGCTTATTTGCTTCTATAGTCTTAGTGAAGGCTTCATTGGGCATATTAGAACTACTTCTATTGTCCATCATGCATTTGTCTTCTTCTATAGATGAAGATGATGAAGAAGCCATAGCATCCAAGAGGAGCTTACAGAGAGTTCCTCGTTTGGGCAACTCATGTCTTTTCATCTTACTGCCAAGTGAAACATCTCTTTCTGACAATTTGACACGCTTTACTGAGTTGCGGTAGTGTTCTATTACTTCCTTGCCTTCTGAATTGACATGCTTCTCCTTGGCCAATTTCATAGATGTTTGCTTCATGTACTTTAGAATGGCCTGACGAGGGGGAGATTTTCCCAGATCTCTTGGTTTTCCAACTTTGTCAGGTTTATCATTGTTAATAAAAATTTGTGTATCCACCTTCTTCTTCTTAGTATTATTCATCTTCCCATGCTTCCTTCTCCCAAATATAGTTTCTCTCTCTTTTCTCCGATGTTGTAAAGACTCAGTTTTCTCTGATCGGTGAGTATCTAGTTCATCAAGCAAATTTGGATTTTCAAGTGCTTCCTACAAAATTGAGCAACATTATTAAAATACATATATAATTGCGAGTACAAAAATGAAATGTAAAAATGAACAACAAACATCACATTTTCCACATGTATACCATTTTCAAATAAATCATCATGAAGGAATGGAAAGTTCTATAATATATACTTTTTCTTATTTTTGAAACAAAGCATAGTATTCCCGTTTTTTCCAACACTTGATCAGGAAACGGGCACAAAAATTCCTTGAAGAGAAGGGGATGCCTATAAATGCGTAAATAAAGACATATGTTAAAAAGTTTGACTACTAATAGATTCGATAGAGGAAGGTCAAGAACGGGCTGAGCTACTACCCGAAATAGAAGAGGATGACTAGAGTAGAGGATCCTAATTCCAATCCAAATAATTAAGGAGGGAGTCTAATTTTTTCGTTCTTGATTGTTACAATTCCACTTTCTTCATTTACCTTTTGCTTGGAAAGTGTGACAGTTAGGACACTTGGAGTGTGTGTAGTGATAAATGTTTGATTAAACATGATCATTATCTAGATAGTCAAATGAGACATTGTTATTGCAAGGCTTGTATGTAATTTTTAGTTGGACGTGGAGTGGAGATCAAAATCACAAAGATTAAGTTACTTCTTGATGAGATTTCCCAACAAGGAAAAATTAGTTGAACTGACTAAATCTGGACAATTATCTTTGTTGGGCACTATACATTGATATATGTGTCAAGCTAGACTAGAGAGTGTCTAGCTAACAACAAACTTCATACATCTTGGCAAAACTGAGTAGAATGACAGGTTTCCTGAGACACTTCATGTGCCTATGTGAAGTGTGATAATCCCTTGGTCCAGTATTAGAGATTGACATGGATCGTATTGAAAATGATGGTGTTATTAGGTTACTAATGAGAGTTAGAGATATTCAAAATATTCATGGATTTATTGAGATCACTACCAAATAGTCGCTCTTGTAGGACATTTGATTTGAAGTGGAGTCAGTGGTGGAGCAATGATGGTACAGGGGAATAGATGATATGAAGAGGCAAGTGTGAAATATCTAAATGTGGAAAATGTGGTAGTTGTTAAACACGAAGATGGAGCAGAAAACGAGGGAATTAGTGAGTTATGCAAACATGGCTTCCGTTGGGGAGCACGTTCTTGAAATGGTATGAAGATGTGCTAAAAGATGGACACATAACTAATATTGTTAATATTTCCATTAATAACGCACCTGATGACATGGAGAGTTCTAGTACGAATGTAAATGAAGACCTTTAGCCCAAATTGTGGCAAGCTAAGGAAGTGTTGCTAGACATGCATCACAACCTGTTTTTGAGGAAAAAAGTCCCACCAAACGGAAGCAATGAAGAAATTCATAGAGTTGTAAGTTTAGGGACAACGTGAGTTGTTACAGCAAGCTCTGAGGAGCTCTATTGAATGGATTAATTAATGTTGAATGGTTAGGCTGTGAGACTAAACCAATGAAAAATGATGATGAAACAAAGATGATTTAGTTGATGATTGTAGTGGGAAAATTGATTCGAATGACCATGAGTCTGTTGATTCTTCTGCTACAAAAGTCAAAACAATAGCTACATGGAGAATTAATGTTGGGAAAATATGCATATGAGAACCTTAGAATGTGTGTCAGAATCAAGGTTTAAGTAGATACTCGAGTTGATATTGTTCCTGATATGAGAAATTCTTTTAATGCAAATTTAGACCATATTGCATCCCATGTTGGGATCACTCTTGGATACTCCTTAAAAATTGTAGAACACAATATTAGCTTATCAACTCTTTCAAAGAAACTATATTTGATCGGCTGATGCAAGTAAATAAACGTTGTATTGTACCTTCTCATGAAATTCAAAGTCCTTTTAAATTAATACTGGAGAAAATGGTTTTGTTGAATTACTTCCTAATGGGGAGAATAGTGACATGGGTAGAGAAGAAACTCACCGGGAACAAATAAAACAAGCTTTTACGGATAGGAACAATAGGAAACTTGTATCACAAACCAATTGTTATTTGAAATATGTGATTTCCATTTAAAAGGTTTGTTAAGAAAACGAATAAAGATGGAACATATGTTCTAGAATGTTAGAGAACTTTATGGCGAGGCCAAAATTTGATTTCTTAGAAATTAGATAAACACATTGATTTACTACGCTTAAATGAAACAATGGGGGAAAACATTTTCTAAAACTAACCTTCACAACATTTGCATTGATTAAGATTTTTATTATCATAATATCCTTCTAGTGGTATGTTACTAGGCATTAATGGCACTGTTAATGAATTAGATATTCAAGACGGCCTATATTACATAAAAATTAACTATGTATGAAGATTATATATGAGATATATGTTAAGTTTATGGAGATGCCCGGTTAGAAGGCAAGGCTTCTTACTTAGCAGAATTGTCTAGAGTCCTACATGACTATAAAGACCGCTTTATGGTTGCTAGGGATTTTGATATTTATCAGGAATGCTTCTTGAAAATATAAATATGGTAACCCAAACACTAGGGCTTTATTTCTATGCAATTAAGAAGAACCTCCTTATGGAAGAAAAGTCGAATGTCAGGCTTTATACTTGAGCAATAATTTACAAGAACCCACTTTTAGAAATAGGACAAGATCATTTTTCCATTATTGGGAACAAATATATCACTGGTTTAGAAAGGAAGATGAAATTTACTGCCTTCAAAGAGTTAAATAAAATGAGAATTTGGATGGTGGTAGAAGCATCAGATATTTTCATGCTAAAGCAAATGGTTGGCATAGAAAAAGTATAATCACTTCTCTTGATCTAAGGAAGGAAATATTGAGGGGGGGGGGTAACTCCTTGTTTATAATTCTAAGTACTATGAAAACCTTTTGGTCATCCAGATAGAAAAATATAACTCTAGATGTGCCTAGAAAAACCTTAGTACATTAACTAGAGTTTGTTCAATGGATGAACTTAGAATTGTTATTTTTGAATGCCACATGATAAGTCATGTAGTCTTGATGGTTTACCTCAATAACACTATCAAGGAAATTGGAATTTAATTATGTGAGATTTGGAAGCTTTATTTAGCTACTTTATCTTGGGAAATTGGATCAGCCTGGCCTTAATTATGGCCTTGTTACTTTGGTCCCCAAATTTAAAGAGGCAAAAAAAATTCAAATCTTAGATCTATATGTTTGCTCAATGTGAGATTCAAACTTCTTACATATGTTTATGGAATATTTTATATCTTCTCTGGTGTTATGGTTTCCCCTACATAACCTATGTATAAGGGAGATATATTATGGAAGGAGGATTAATTTTACATGATACTCAAAATAACATTCATACTATGAAGCAAAATGTCATCATCCTCGATATTTATTTTAAACAAGCTTACGCCACAATGAAATGGCTTTTGTTTTTAAATTATAAAATATGATTTATTTTTTCTATTAAATGGTGTGACTAGGTCATCTAACTTATGAGAGGGATACATGTGGGGATTAAAAAGAATGATTTTATAGGTCTCTACTATAATATTTTTAGATGATGAGGGGTTAGACAAGGAAATTCCTTATCTCCCATGTTGTTTGATTTGGCTGCTAATCCCTAGCTTTATTGATGAAAATGTTAGGGATACTAATATTATTAAAGTTGTTATGGGAGAACATAGTGAGGGTGGTGTTAATATGCTACAATATATTGATGATGCTATATTTTTATTGCAAGAAGATTATATGAGTGCACATAACTAGAAACTCATCCTTTGTTCTTTTGAACAAATGTTTGTTTTAAAAATAGTTTGCATAAAAAGTGATTTTTCTTTTTCTTTTTGAACATGCTAGAGAAAACCTGAGCACTATAAAAATATTTTCACTTGCCCCGTTGTTGATTAGCCAATACTAGTTTGGGAATACTTTTTTTGTGTGGTGAATCTGGGAATCCATGCTGATATCAAAAGGATATGAAACAAAAATTGGAAAAAAAAATTGAAGCTAAGATAGAAAAGCAATGCAATAGTTGGCAAAGAATACATTAGCTATAAGTGGTAGGTTGTATTGGTTCAATCTTTTCTCTCTAACGTAACAACTTTCATGATGTTCTTATATGATCTTCCTATGCACATAGAGAAGTGAAGTATTTTTTTAGGTTAGTCTCCTTTGGAAGGAAGATTTTCATAAAAAGAAAAAGGCAAGAGGACAAACCATTTCCTCAGCCACAATCGTGCCCGCCATGGGACTAATCACCCCTCCTCATTCACTTCTCGGCCATAGTGACACGTAATACAGAAAATATTGAACAAAGCCATGTGTTATTGGCAGATGGGCCAACCCAGCTAGTAAACAATGTACAATGGTTGATCATTTGGTTCCAAACACTCACCACAATAATGATCAAGTAGAGACCTCTATTTACTGGGAGCTTGGAGATTGTAAAGAGTGATTGAGTCATGTTAACTATGAGAGGAGGGCATGTGGATATTAACATGAATGATTGTATAGGTCCCTACTTTAATACAGGGTTGAGATGAGACGATTACTTATGTACCCAGTCGTTTAATTTGGTTGCTGATGTCCTAGCTTTATTGATGAGAAAATGCTCGGGGTAATAGTATTATTAAAGGACTTATGGTAGAATATACTAAGGGTGTTGTCAATACACTACAATATGTCGACGATGCTATATTTTTATAGAAAGATGGTTATATGAGTGTGAATAACTTGAAATTCATCTTTTCTGCTTTTGAACAAATGTTGGATTATAAATTAATTTCCATAAAAGTGAAATTTTCCCTTTTTGGAAATGCTAGAGATAAACTAGGCTATAAAAGATTGTTACCTTCTTCTAGTGATTTGACAATGAGATATTTGGGCATCCTTTTTATGTGTGTTGAATTTGGGAACCTTGTTGATGCCAAAAGGATACAAAACAGAACATGGGGACATTTTGAAGATAAGATGGAAAGGAGATGTACTGGTTGATAAGGAAGACTTGTAGCTATAGGTGCCATACTGATTTGGTTAAGGATTGCCTCTCTATTGTGCTAGCTTTTATGATGTCCTTCTATGATCTTCATGTCGGGGCAAGGAAAAGGATGGATTTCTTTAGGCCAGTCCCCTTTGGTAAGAAAATTTTGATAAAAAGAAAAGGACAAGAGGAGAAGTGTCACCTCAGCCACATTCATCACTGCCATGACACTCATCAGCCATCTACCCTCCTGTCTCACCCACAGTGACTTGTGATACGGAAGATGATAAATGCAAGTGTAGGCAAGTGGGCCAACTAAGATAGGAATAATGTACATTTGCTGATAGTGTGGTCCTGCATGTTCACATTACTAGTAGGTGGCCAACTAAGCTAGTAAACAACGTACGCCAACTGACAACACGGTCCCACAAGCTCACCACATACACAATCAACTAGAGAGCACTGTTTCTAGGGGCTTGGAGATTGTAAAGGTGTTGTAGCACCAGCCGACCTCTCTCTAATATGACCATTGTTGGTTTATAGGACATCATAATATAGTCCATGCTTATGGGTTCTTAGTCTTAGTTAAGTGTATGAGTAGCATCTAGTATAGAAGTCAGCAAGTTCTGTGAAATATTCATATATTCTCTTATGAATGCATCATGCAACTCCTCAATCAGACTGATCCTAACCGATCACTTTGGACAATTTAAGCATGAAATTACAATATATACACATACCAAATAGTATTAGGGTAGAAACTGTGCTGATGCCCAAGAAACAAAACACAGTGATCACCCTAACTAGAACTTAACACAAGCTCACACAACTTTAACCATAAAATCATCATGGACATGTGAGAAACTATTGACCCCCTATAACCTTGTTCATGAATTAACATTGATCAGAATTAGCAACTAAGTTTTGCATGATACCCACAATCCTTACATAAACATTCTACAAGGGTGAGACAACCGCCGTGTAAAGCTACAACTAATGCCCCCACCATACACAATATGCATGCTCCAATTCTTTGTCTTATGGAGATGCAAATTTGACTAGTTATACCATCCATCTCAAGTAGGTTAAAAGTAAAATAAAATCACAGTAAAAATGTATGAATGATTATACTGAAAGATAGGTAGGGTTGGGATGGAATTTGGTAGATCTCATACCTTTCTTGCCGAGAAATTTCCCTTGTGCACTTGCCCTCTACTTCCCTCTGCCTCCCGCAGTCGTCGCTGTCTCTGCCTCCCGCAGTCTTTTCTTTCTCTTGTCTTCCTTAACCGGACTCACGATCGTGCGGAGAGCCTCATCGTCGTCCGCCTCAGTTTGCTCGTTGCATTCGGTATCACCGGTGGGGGCGAATTCCAAGTGGGGTCCCGTGGAGGATAGGCCAGATATGGATCTCATATGTGGTGGATTTTCCCTCCCCCGTGTCCTCCTCAAGGATGGCGCCGCCGCAGCATCAATAGCAGCCATGGTGGAGGCGAGCTCGTCTGCCCACCACGAGGACCTTAGAGACTTCATAGGCGACAGATCTACGATTCCCAAAGGACGTTGGCCCTCCGCCGGTTCCTCAGCCCTCGTGCTCGCCACATAACCCCTATGGATCACAAACGAAGATATGAAAACAGAACACACATGACTCAAACGATGATATGAGGCCCCTCTTACACACCAAGCTGATAGAGAACGCATTAGTGACCATGGAAGCATCGTCGACGCGGTCTCTCTGCATAGATCTACCTCAATTTCTAAATGAATGGGAATGGAAGAGGATGAGAGGAAAGGGTGGGTGTTTGAAAGGAAAGGACATGACCTCGAGGTGAGGTTTTAATAGCATCTAGGGGTATCCCCTTACTCTTACCCATCCTACCCACCATATATTTGGTAATTATTAATTTCAATATGAATATTTAATGTCATGGCCGGAGTATTTATCACTGGGGACAATAGCCAAATATTCCTGTATGATTCCCTGTGCTGGTGATGTGGCACCCTCAATGCATCATGTAATAAAAACTATTAGTTTGTGTAAAATGGTAGGCACACAATGAAGCCCCCACACCCACACCACCCCAACCCAGCATGGAAACCAAAGTTTTGGTTGTAGCTTTTAGCACCAAATTGGAAAATCAGCTGATGGTGTCGCTGAAGGGAAACTGTAAGTGCATTCAGTGCACCCTTTGAGGTTCACCACTGCAGGATGCTGCTAACGCGACACATGAATGAGAGACCCTTTGATGATACTGTGTGCGATGCATGAATCACAGGCGGTATCGTCACAAAACTGTCACCAATAAGACGAATTGTGTGTGAGGGAAGAGACATCAATCATGATTCAGATTAGAGTTGCGTGTCAAATAGGTGGCATACATTTGATACATACAAACTATTTGCGATGAGCCAGAACAACAGAACAGTTAGCCAAATCAATGTGTCTGCGATATACCATATACAGTTCACTCAGATGAACTATTTGCGATTACCCTACACAACAGAAACAGTCAGCCGGATCAAGATGTGTGCAATAGATGACACAGTGAAAACATGAACTCCTCACCAAAAAGAATCCCAATTATTGTCACCTTGGGGTATACGAATCATAACACGTAATAGCTGCGTATAACTTGCATGGTAGGATCAAGAACACAAATATATTCATGAAAACATAAAGGGTTCATATCTGAAATCATGGCACTCGGGCCCTAGTGACAACCATTAAGCATAGCGAAGTCATAGCAACATCAATCTTAGAACATAGTGGATACTAGGGATCAAGCCCTATCAAAACTAACTCGAGTACATGATAAATCTCATCCAACCCATCATCGTCCAGCAAGCCTACGAAGGAATTACTCACTCCCAGTGGTGAGCATCATGAAATTGGTGATGGAGGATGGTTGATGATGACGATGGCGATGAATGCCCCCTCCGGAGCCCCAAACGGACTCCAGATCTGCCCTCCCGATGAAGAGCAAGAGGTGGCGCCAGCTCCATATCATAAACATGATGAAACATTTCTCTCTTAATTTTTTCTCAGGAAATAGGAACTTATAGGCTTGAGATTAGGGTCAGCGGAGCCACGTGGGCCCCACGAGGCACCAGGGCGTGCCTAGGGGGTGGCGGCATATCGGTGTACTAAAGTTTGGGCCCTTTAGCACCCCATACTTGTGCATGGGCAGTCGTAGCCCCACGCGCGGTGAGGCATGAAGAAGGCGATCGAGGATAAAAACGAGATGCAAGGCAAAGAGAAGCAGAATAGAGGACGGCTTGCGAGACCCCGGCAAGATCCTTGCCAGGACGGCTTGCGAGACCCCGGCAAGATACTTGCCGGGACGACTTGCAGAGCATTGACAAGGGCACCACCCTAGAGGTTGAGAGCTCTGACACCATCAACAACGTTAAGGCCAAGACCCAGGGGCGCGCGCGTAGTGGCGTGCAGATCTTTATGAAGGCCAGAAGACGAAGTACCTAGCAAGATCCTTATCGAGGACGTCTGCGAGGCCCCGGCAAGATCCTTTCCAGGGACATCGGCAAGACCGCGGCAAGGCTCCGCCACCCCGTCACCGCTCCAGCGCAGTAGCCGGCCTGCCAGCCTAGCAAGCGCCTGCATGGTGGCATGTAGATCTTTGCGAAGATCCTGCCACCTCTCCAGCGTAGCAGCTGGCCAGCCAAGTTGGCACTGCATTCCTCATCAGCACGGACGCGTGTCAAGACCGAGCAGGGCGGCGACGGACGGGACGGGTTCTGCTCCCGTCCATGATAAAGCAGAAGGGCGCGTAAGCAACGCATTTAATGCGCTTGTCCTAAGATGCCGATGATAAACTTCGGCATTGTAGCTACTTTACACCTCATGTGTGCCATTGTGGCAACCCCTTGGACATATAAAAGGAGGCCCACGACGTACTGGAGGAGGATTCAGACTTTTGAACCTCTCGGCCCAGCTTGCATGTGGAGCAGCTAGCCGAAGCTCAAGAACACATAATACATACTCAACCAGGGCTAGGGTTTTGTGCTACTCAGCGGCCCGAACCTGGGTAAAGATCCGTCGTGTTGATCATTAGATCTGCTCTTTGCACTACCCCTCTTCCCTGCCAAACCATAGAAGGGACCACATGATCCTGTAGGTGTCGTGCTCTTCGCCGACATCTTTGGCGCGCCAGGTAGGGGGTAGAGAGTTTTGCAAACCTAATCTAGTGGTTAGCACGTCGTTTCCTCGATCACCATGGCTCCCAAGAAGAAGGGGATCATGGTGATCGGTTTGTCTGGAGCCAGTCCGCCCGTGCCACTTCAAGGGCGGAGCCGTGCTGCCTACGGTCGGCGCGATGACCTCCAAGATGCCCCCGCCGGTGCCCGCGCCGCGGCCCTCCCAGGTCGTGCGTGACGTTTAGCGCCGCGACGTTGGTGACCCCGAGCGCCGCCGCGGGAAGAGCCCTCAACATCACTTTCGAGATGCTTAGGGCTGGAAAGCACTAATGAGCCACCAAGGCTCCATGTTCCTATTTTCTCTTCTTTCTTTTTCAAAAAGGACAGAAGGTTCCCTCGGATAGAAGTTTGCCAGGGGAGATAGAGAGTGTGGACGCCAACGGGCGACGCTCGAAGTGGCGTCTTGCGGAGAAGAATACAACAGCAAAAAGCTAAGTCACGAGACTTCGCGTGAATTTTCTTTTAATATCAGGTTATTTTCCTCGAATGGTCTCGGTTCATGTATGGGAAAACCTGCACACGAAGGAACCTTGTCGGGATTGGTTGCGCCCTTGCTCCGTTTCGAGTCCGCTCAATGGCTCAAGTGGCTGCACTAAGAACGGCAAGGTGCCTTGCCGGCAGCGGCACCCCCAGCAGGCTGCTAAGGATCCGTCCTCAAAGCACTCGCGGCTAGGGTGCGCGCACCGGCAAGCCTTTCCCAGCAATGCATAGGGTGTGTACCATACAAGGAGGAACCATACGAGGAAGATGGCATGCATTCAATCCGAAACATAGCAAGTTATATTACATTAATAGTGTCGCAGTTCTAACTTAAGTGGGATTGTTTTGATAAGGATCCATGGCGGCAAGAGGAAGCAGAACGCCTAGTCCCAGCGCTGGCCTTCCACCCTCTTGACCTGGTCAACCAGGCTGACGACAGGCGTGACAAGCTCTTCAAGCGCCCCATGGTCCACATCTGCCGGCAAGCTGTCCTTGCTGAGGTCGATGCCGGGGTTCCTGTACGCCACCTTGGTGAGCACCTTGAGGAGGGCACCCCGGCAAAGCTTCCGAGACTCGTTGGCCAGGTGGGTCGCTCGGCCATCGTGGAGTAGCTTCAAGGCATCAGGGGCGGCCTCGAAGAATATGGTCACACTGGCGCTCTCAGTTATCCTGTCGTCGTGAGAGAACCTGATGCTCGGCAGACCCATGGTGGATAGCTACGTGGTGAGCCTCTCCGAGATGTCGACGAGGCGCACGGTCCATATCTTCACGCCGCTCATGAAGTCGTTGTGCTTGGCGGCGGCACTCCCGAGCAGTAGCTTCTCATCCTCGAGTTCCTTGGCCAGGGTCTTCTCACGAGCCCTGCTGCCCTCAAGGGTCTCCTAGAGGGTGGTCAGCTTAAGCTTCAGATCTGCAATGGAGTCGTTGGCTTCGGAGAGCAGCTTGGTCTTGCCAGATATAGTGACCTGCAAATCCGCCAAGGTGTAAGCAGTTTTGTCTCTATCACTCTTTAGCGTCAAGACCTCCTTGCAGTGTTTCTCCAGCTCTGCCTCCAGTTTATCCACCTTGCTGGCCAGCTCGTTCTTCGCGGCCTCTGCGGCTTCGGCGGCATCGACGGCCTCCTTCATCTTGCCGGCATGATTCAGGACCAGAGCGTCGAGTGCGTCCTTATGCTTCTGCTCCAGCTCCTGGGTCTGCTGCACGACAAGCTTCTCAATTTCTTCATCCTTGCCGCGGAGCTTGGCGGCAAGCGCCTCCTCACAAGCGGCAAGGTTATCTTCTTGGGCGTCGAGCAAGACGCGATGCTCCCTTAGTTGGGTGTCGTCCTTGGCGGCCTACTCGGCGGCCTCCTCCTGGGACTTCTCAACGTCAGACTACTTCAGGAGGAGCTCATTCCAGCGCTGACTCAGCTGCTCCTGGCTGGTCTTCAAATCCAGTCGGGCCTCCGTAAACCAGGCCTACATCTGATCGACGCGCTCTTGGAAGCCCGCCTCCACCGCGTCAACGACCGTTGTCCTGGAGTCCAGCTTCACCTTGCGGGCACGATGAAGCGCCTGAAGCTTCTAGAAGTTGCTGCTCATGGCTTGGGGGAGCTGGTCCTCCTTGGACCTGCTTCTGCTGGCGCTTGGCGCATCAACAACCTAGAGCCCGGCGGCGGCGATGACCTCTTCGTCAAGGACCTCCCACTCGGCAGGTGCTTCGGTGCTTGCCGTCCCCGGGATGCTGACAAACAAATCCTCGCCGACCTTCAGGTATCTGCTCGAGGTGGGGGCTTCGGAGGTGGACGGTTCGTCGTTGACCATTGTCTCCTCGACAGTTGAGGACTCCGGGACCGACGTAGCATCAGGCGCTCCTGTGGCAGGGATGCCGTTAGTACAATCGCCAGTCTCCTCGCTGGCCTCCCCGGCAGACCCCTTGGCAGCCTCTTCATGTGCTTCCTTGGCGGCCTCATCAGCGACAACCTTGTCGGCCTCAGCGGCGGCATCCTCCACTACAAAAAATACACTTCCGTGATGATACGTGTTTGTCACAGTAGGTAACATTTTCTGTCATGCATGTACATCCATGACGATTTTATGACAGAATCAAGATAGTCATACCTGTGCTGTCGTAGAAGTGTTCCATGACATTACCAAAATTATCATCACAGAAGTGTCCACTTCCATGACGATAAATCGCGCGTCACAGAAGTGCTTTCGTCAAGGGTGACCGACACGTGGCATCCACCATAACGGAACGCCGTTAAGCTATCGGGTCCGGTTTTGGATCCGATAACCCGTTAAAAGCCCCGACCAATGGGGATTTCCACGTGTAAAATCATCATTGGCTGGAGGAAACATGTGTCGGCTCACCGTTGGGACGGATGTCATCCACTCATTGGACTCAAGGTGCCTAGGATCCGTCGACACGTCGCACGGCCCAACAGAGGCCATTCCTGTGAAAAGACCGGCCCGTTTAACTTGGTCAAAAAGTGGCGGGCCGGCCCACGGAAAGCCTGTTAACAGCATGTCCGCATATAGCCCATTTACAACCCGCTAACTCACGACCCGTTACGGCCAACCGGAATTAGGCCCAGTAGCGTCATCTGGGCCATCGAATATGATTCCAGCCCGTTGTAACTTCTGGCCCATGTATGGCCCATGACATATTGCGGCCCATATGAGTCCCTTTGTAACTCTTGGGCCATTAACGACCCGTGGTGAAACCGGCCCGTAATGAACAGTGTATCGCTTTATACCCATTAGCGGCCCATTATTCCATTGGGTCGTTTCCATCCCGTGTTACCTTTCGGCATTCTCAGGGCCCATTTATTCTTGGGCTCATTTCTAGCATTTGGTTACTTATGGCCCGTTACTGGCCTTTTCTTCTTGTGGGCCAAATTCAGCGCGTGGATACAGCCAGCCCGTTTGTGGCTCGTTAATCTGTTGGGCCATTTTCATAGCATCATCAAATACGGCCTATTAACGGCCCGTTATGATCAGCCCATAAAACGTACAATTTCCACTCCAGCCCGTTTATGGCCCCTTATACGGCCCGTACAAGGCCCATAGATCAGACGGCCTGTAGAAGGCCCATGGATCCTACGAGACGTACAAGGCCCATTGATCCGACGGCCCATAGACGGCCCATGGATCCGACGGCCAATAGAAGGCCCATGGATCCGATAGCCGATAGAAGGCCCATGGATCCGACAGCCCATAGAAGGCCCACGGATCCGACGGCCATAGAAGGCCATGGATCGTCCGTCCCGTAGATGTCCCATGGATCGTACGGCCTATGGAGGGCCATGGTCACTACAACGTTTGGGCGAGTTGGCCCCCGTTTGAACGATATAGCATATTCAAAGAATTATCCTACTCTATACAATCACCTCTAAAAAACATACACTATATATACAATAATGAGACTTAAGGCATAGAAACGTAGAATAATCCTACACTATAGAATAAAGAAATTACAGCCGATTATACCCACTGGGCATTATGGTTCGGCACCAGTGATAATAAAGCATACACAAACAGCAAATTACATACACTTGGCAAATACAACTCATACATCATGGACGCGCATCAACATAACTTATCATTTGAACTATAATCTCTTCACAAAATAGGATTGGCCAGATTTAGATAGCATAAATTTCAGTCTATAAAATCTCCAATTCCTTCGTTGTTACCTCAGTGTCTTGTTTCATTTTTTGACTCCTGCATATAATACCTGCATGTCCAGTCTCAACTTGTTGATTGTACGTTGAGAATCATGTACACGTTGTCTTGCCACCTTTGGTTGATGCTCGAGAACATTAGCACATTCCAATTCCAATCCATAATCATTCGGTAACGGCCATGCCACACTACTCGCAGATCTTTGTGTTGATGTCACTTCATCTTGAAATTTTTCTGTAAGTACACATGACTAGGGCAAAAATATAGTTAAAACAGTGAAGCGAGCAAGATAGACTATTTTGTACATGGAAAAGCAGGACTAACAATAATGTTACACGTCATGAAGCATAAGAAGGTGATATTTTAAAAATTATAAAAAAGGTAGTCTGTGTAGCCTGCATACAGAAATCTCTCTTAGCTCACCAGAGGAGCATGATGTTGGGGCCCAATCCAAAACACAGACAAGTTACAAATTTAGATAGCACGTTGCGTAGAAGTAAGCAAGCAGTTGGCCATTCTGTAGCTCAATTAATGTCTTAGGGAGCATAATGAACAGCAGAGGGTTTCATACAAACATACTACAGCAAGCAAAACTATGCAATCATTAGCCTAGTATAAACTAGATTGTGAGCCTCATGCAATAATAGTTGGTTAATAGACTTCAAAGCTTCAGGCACACTTCGGTAGAGTAATTAAATGGTAAGGCCTTTAATTATGTCAACTAATAGTTATACAAGTACCCAACATCAAGCATCATTATTTGGGCATCTCATTAACTGAGGACAAATAAAGCAATTGAAAAGATCAAATTAACTATGCCCAAAACACACAAGCAATTGAACAGTGACTTACCTTAACAGGTTGAAGAGGCTCAACGTAGCTCCTACTTCTCTTGCAAGGCTCCTTCCTAACATCTTGTACATGGAAATGCTTAATCTTATCTTCATTGCACCCCCTCTACAAGGTGACACAAACTAGTTACTCGTCTCCTTGGAAGATAAATATGCATACTTTCCAGTCTGTGAACACAAAAGGATGAGATTATAACAAAACAACACCACATAATGAAACATGCCGCATCTCTTGCACTTGCACACAATGAAATGAGCATTTACTATGTCTACACTATGTAAAAACTAGGCATACCTTTGAACTGGATCTCCAGGTACTCTTGGAGAGCCTACTTTAGTGTACAGCCAAACCTTTATGTCACCTATGAGTTAGAAAAGGACCCACTACAACAACCCTTAGTGTTTAAATCGTTGACAAGCTCTGTTAGAGTGTTAGGTCAAGAACACCAAGTAATCAAAGCAAACAGTCCTAGTATGGCTGGCTGATGCAAATAAGCAATTGAACAGATGTGTGAGCAAATCTTACATATCACGAAAAGAAGCAAAGAAGGAGGCTTAAAGACCATCACTTGACTGACCAAATTTAAGGGGCATTTAAATATCATGTGCAACGTATGAACTAACATAAACATTGCATATTCCAGATTCTACAATGGAATGCACATGTATTAGGTTATGCCATGTATGATGATGCCTAAAAGTACACTATAACAGGCAGGAGTGATTCATCATTGCACACACAATTGAATTGCAGGTTAAGGGCCAGTTCTATTCCACCTTTTTAGGGCTTGGGCTTAACTAATTTCACTTTGGAGGGGGGTGTTTCGGGTAGAACCTCACTAAAAATTGAAGGGAAGGGGAATAGTGAAATGACTCTCTTGTCCGCCTATATTACACTCAAAATGCAACTGCTGACACCTGCGTCACACCTCACCCTCAAGTAAAAACAAACACGCTAGCGTTCATTGCCCTGCCCGGTTGCATCTCCTCTCCCCTTTCCCTCTACCTTGATCCCCTGCCTGCAGCACTAGGGTTCCTCCAGCGAGCCGTCGCCACTAGTCCCATTTGGCCTGGTCCTCGACGATGCTCTATCCAACTAGGCTACATGGCCGGCGGGTTGGGGAAAATCTCCCTGGCTGCTCCTCCCTCTGGCGCCGCCCCTCATTCTCATGGTCTCCAGCAGCTACTCCACTGTGGTTCGTCCAACGCACTACTCTGGCAGGCGCTGCACAACTACGGTTGATGCCACACTGCGGCAGAAGGCACCTTATTCCCCCTACCCACCTCCTAGGCCATGGCCTTGAGGTGCTGTTGAAGGATGAGCTCATCCAACAAGGTGAGGATCTCCTCTGATTTTTTGCCAAATTTTCATTCTGATCCACTATACGATGAATTGCTATGAGCTGCTTCTGCTGCTGCTATATGATGCATTGCTATGAGCTGCTCCTGCTGCTGCTATATGATGAATTGATATGAGCTGCTGCTGCTATATGATGAATTGCTATGAGCTGCTGCTACTGCTATATGATGAGTTGCTATAAGCCGCTCCTGTTGCTGCTGTATGATAAATTGCTATGAGCTGCTCCTGCTGCTGCTATATGATGAATTGCTATGAGCTGCTCCTGCTGCTGCTATATGATGAATTGCTATGAGCTGCTCCTGCTACTGCTATATGATGAATTGCTATGAGCTGCTGCTGGTATATGATGAATTGCACACTGCTGCTACTGCTGTATGATGAGTTGCTATGAGCTGCTGCTGCTATATGATGCTTTCAGGTGGTGCTGCTATATGATAATAACAAGCCACTTGGACCATCGAATTTCAATAAATAATTGTTCTTCATTTAAATGTGGGTCATGCGTTCTTAGTTTAAATTAGGCAATGGGATCTCTATGGAAAACATTGACCAAAGTAGATTGTGCCAAGTAGATGGTATCTTTGTATTTGCATTTTGAGCAAATAGTGATGGCCTGTTTTCCTATCATATTAATTACTGCACTAGGTTCAATTTGTGATGTTTGCAAGTCAAATTAATTTTCATATGGGCAGCAAAATGAAAAAACATAATGCAATCTATACTTTTCACTGATCATATCAAAGATAAGCTGAAAACGCAATGAAAAGAACTGGTTGGCTTATTACATGGAGCTTATATTCACAGGTGCTTATTTTTTAGGATAACTCGTAATAACTGTCCCTAAGAAACTTGGCCAATAGAACTGACATACAAATAACATGTCACGATGATTGCAATGGAGGAGTGACGTGCCGTAGCACACTGTATAGGCTCACCACTGTATCTCCTTTTTTTTGCGAGGTTCCATGAAATTGCCACATACCTCTTGTACTTTTTCATTGTGTAACCCTATCTGCAAGTTGACACGGCTAATGTCAGACATCTCTACATGATAATACATTGCATATCCCTTGCGCATATTTAAACCACCAATTAATGATTGTGTGCGTAGCATAAACTAGCCATGACTCTGTGTGCTGGACTAGCAGGCACTCTAAGGGACCTAATGTAGTGCACTGGAATTCCTACATGCCACCTACGATTTTGTGTAATGTACTGCCTCTGTTCCTAAATATATGTCTTTGTAGAAATTCCAGTATGGACCACATACAGATGTATATAAATAAATTTTTGAGTGTAGATTCACTCATTTTGCTCCATATGTAGCCTATAGTGGAATCTTTAGAAAGACTTATATTTAGGAACAGAGGTACGACGTAGTATCTCTGTTGAACTATTTGCTTTTTAATAAAATTTGGCCGTATGCATCGTTCTGATGCAGAGGCCGGGGAGTCCCCCCTTTTCGAGAAAAAAATGTATGACATCAACATATCTAATTTAGCAGCTAATACGTCCATTTTGCATCATGCTTTTATATCGATAATTATTGCATTATGGGCTATTATTACACATTATGTCACAATACTTATGCCTTTTCTCTCTTATTTTACAAGGTTTACATGAAGAGGGAGAATGCCGGCAACTGGGATTCTGGGCTGGAAAAGGAGCAAATACTAGAGACCTATTCTGCACAGCTCCAAAAGTCCTGAAACTCCACGGGAATTATTTTTGGAATATATAAGAAATATTGGGCGAAGAAAGTACCAGAGGGGGGCCACCCACCATCCACGAGGGTGGGGGGCGCGCCCTACCCCCTGGGCGCGCCCCACTGCCTCGTGGACCCCCTGGCAGGCCTCCGGTGACCATCTTCTGCTATATGAGGTCTTTTACCCTGGAAAAAAAATCATAAGCCAGCTTACGGGACGAAACTCTGCCGCCAGGAGGCGGAACCTTGGTGGAACCAATCTAGGGCTCCGGCAGAGCTGTTCTGCCGGGGAAACTTCCCTCCGGGAGGGGGAAATCATCTCCATCGTCATCACCAACGATGCTCTCATCGGGAGAGGGTCAATCTCCATCAACATCCTCACCAGCACCATCTCCTCTCAAACCCAAGTTCATCTCTTGTATCCAATCTTTGTCTCATAGCCTCAGATTGGTACTTGTAGGTTGCTAGTAGTGCTGATTACTCCTTGTAGTTGATACTAGTTGGTTTATTTGGTGGAAGATCATATGTTCAGATCTATTATTCACATTAATACCCCTCTGATTATGAACATGAATATGCTTTGTGAGTAGTTACGTTTGTTCCTGAGGACATGGGAGAAGTCTTGCTATTAGTAGTCATGTGAATTTGGTATTCGTTTGATATTTTGATGAGATGTATGGTGTCTTTCCTCTAGTGGTGTCATGTGAACATCGACTACATGACACTTCACCATTGTTTGGGACTAGAGGAAGGCATTGGGAAGTAATAAGTAGATGATGGGTTGCTAGAGTGATAGAAGCTTAAACCCTAGTTTATGCGTTGCTTCGTAAGGGGCTGATTTGGATCCATATGTTTCATGCTATGGTTAGGTTTACCTTAATACTTATTTTGTTGTTGCGGATGCTTGCAAGAGTAGTTAATCATAAGTGGGATGCTTGTCCAAGGAAGGGCAGCACCCTTGCACCGGTCCACCCACATATCAGATTATCAAAGTAACGAACGTGAATCATATGAATGTGATGAAAACTAGCTTGACGATAATTCCCATGTGTCCTCGGGAGCATTTTCCTCTATATAAGAAATTGTCCAGGCTTGTCCTTCGCCACAAAAAGGATTGGGCCATCTTAATGCATTTTATTTATACTTGTCACTTGTTACTCATTACCAATTATCTTATCACAAAACTATTTGTCACCTACAATTTTAGTGCTTGCAGAGAATACCTTACTGAAAACTCCTTATCATTTCCTTCTGCTCCTCATTGGGTTCGACACTCTTACTTATCGAAAGGACTACAATAGATCCCCTATACTTGTGGGTCATCAAGACTCTTTTTTGGCGCCGTTGCCGGGGAGTGAAGCGCCTTTGGTAGGTGGAATTTGGTAAGGAAAAATTTATATAGTGTGCTGAAATTTACTGTCACTTGTTACTATGGAAAGTAACCCTCTGAGGGGCTTGTTCAGGGTATCTTCACCCCGACCAGTAGAGCAAAGAGTTGCTCCTCAACCTACTGAACCTACTGAAAATGAAAATGAATATGTTTACTTCAAAATTCCTTCGGGTATGATAGAGAAACTGCTAGCTAATCCTTATGCAGGAGATGGAACACTACATCCCAATGAACACCTAATATATGTGGATGAAGTTTGTGGATTATTTAAGCTTGCAGGTATGCCCGATGATGTTATCAAGAAGAAGGTTTTCCCTTTATCTTTGAAGGGAGATGCATTGACATGGTATAGGCTATGTGATGATATGGGATCATGGAACTACAAACGATTGAAATTGGAATTTCATCAGAAGTTTTATCCTATGCATCTTGTTCATCGTGATCGTAATTATATATATAATTTTTGGCCTCACGAAGGAGAAAGCATCGCTCAAGCTTGGGGGAGGCTTAAGTCAATGTTATATTCATGCCCCAATCGTGAGCTCTCGAGAGAAATTATTATTCAAAATTTTTATGATCGGCTTTCTGACAACAATCGCTCCATGCTCGATACTTCTTGTACTGGTTCTTTTATGATGAAGACTATTGAATTCAAATGGGATTTATTGGAAAGAATTAAACGCAACTCTGAAGATTGGGACCTCAACGAAGGTAAGGAGTCAGGTATAACACCTAAGTTTGATTGTGTTAAATCTTTTATGGATACCGATGTCTTCCGTGAATTTGGCACTAAATATGGGCTTGACTCTGAGATAGTAGCTACTTTTTGTGAATCTTTTGCTACTCATGTTGATCTCCCTAAGGAGAAGTGGTTTAAATATCATCCTACCATAGAAGTAAAAGTAGTTGAACCTATTAAAGTTGAAGAAAAGACTATCACTTATGATGATCCTATTGTTCCTACTGCTTATGTTGAAAAACCACCTTTCCCTGTTAGAATAAAGGATCATGCTAAAGCTTCAACTGTAGTACACAAGAGCAATGCTAAAACATCTACACCCTTTGAACAAATTAAAGTTGAACCTAGTATATCTATGGTTAAAGATCTCTTGGTCGATAATATTGATGGGCATGTTATTTCTTTCTGTGATGAAGCTACTAGAATTGCTAGACCTGATGCTAAAGACAAGAATAGACCTATTGTTGGCATGCCTGTTATTTCTGTTAAAATAGGAGATCATTGTTATCTTGGCTTATGTGATATGGGTGCTAGTGCGAGTGCAATACCTCTTTCTTTATATAAAGAAATTATGCATGACATTGCACCCGCTGATATAGAGGATATTGATGTTAATATTAAGCTTGCCAATAGAGATACTATTTCACCATTTGGGATTGTTAGAGATGTTGAAGTCTTGTGTGGGAAGGTTAAATACCCTGCTGATTTCCTTGTTCCCCACAAGATAACTTTTGTCCCATTATATTGGTAGACCCTTCTTGAATACTGTTAATGCAGGATTGATTGCCAAAAAGATATTGTTACTGTTGGTCTAGGGGATATGTCTCATGACTTTAATTTTGCTAAATTCCGTAGACAATCCCATGATAAAGAATTGCCTAGTAAAGATGAAATTATTGGTCTTGCTTCTATTGCCGTACCTCCTAATGATCCTTTGGAACAATATTTGCTAGACCATGAAAATGATATGTTTATGAATGAAAGAAGGGAAATAGATGAAATATTCTTTAGTCAGGGACCCATCTTAAAACACAACTTGCCTGTTGAAACACTAGGGGATCCTCTTCCACCCAAGGGCGATCCCGTGTTTGAGCTCAAACCATTACCTAATACTCTTAAATATGCTTATCTTGATGAATTGAAGATATATCCTGTTATTATTAGTGCTAACCTTTCAGAGAAAGAAGAAGAGAGATTATTGAAAACTCTGAAGAAGCACCGTGCCGCTATTGGATATACTCTTGATGATCTTAAGGGCATTAGTCCCACTCTATGTCAGCACAAAATAAAATTGGAAGAGGATTCTAAACCGGTCGCTGATCCTCAACGACGGTTAAATCCTAAAATGAAAGAAGTGGTAAAGAAAGAAATACTAAAGCTTCTAGAGGCAGGTATTATTTATCCAGTTGCTGATAGTCAGTGGGTAAGTCCTGTCCATTGTGTCCCTAAGAAGGGAGGCATTACTGTTGTTCCTAATGATAAAGATGAATTGATCCCACAAAGAATTGTTACAGGTTATAGAATGGTAATTGATTTCCGCAAATTAAATAAAGCTACTAAAAAAGATCATTACCCAAGGACGTCAAAGTTATAAGAAGTTTCCTTGGTCATGCTAGATTTTATAGGAGGTTCATTAAGGACTTCTCAAAAAACTCTAGGCCTTTGACTAATTTATTACAAAAAGATGTTCCTTTTGTTTTCGATGATGATTGTGTAGAAGCATTTGAATTACTTAAGAAAGCTTTAGTTTCTGCACCAGTTGTTCAGCCACCTGATTGGAACTTGCCCTTTGAAATTATGTGTGATGCTAGTGATTATGCTGTAGGTGCTGTCCTAGGACAAAGAGTTGATAAGAAGTTAAATGTTATTCATTATGCTAGTGAAACTCTAGACGGTGCCCAAATAAATTATGCTACTACTGAGAAAGAATTTCTAGCAGTTGTATTTGCTTGTGATAAGTTCAGGCCTTACATTGTTGATTCTAAAGTAACTATTCACACTAATCATGCTGCTATTAAATATCTTATGGAAAAGAAAGATGCTAAACCTAGACTTATTAGATGGGTTCTATCGGTGTGCAAAAACACCTATGGGATCACAAGCATCCCTACTACGGTTGCCGGGGCGCAGGGTTGCAAGGAGAGCAGGGCTAGTAGACAGCACAAGGGTCGTTTACCCAGGTTCGGGACGCAAGGATGCGTAAAACCCTAGTCCTGCTTTGGTGGGTGTATTTCTGAGAGTTCTTGAGCTCTCGAACTAGCTGTGTTCAGCGTGTCGTTCCAAAGAGCGAATCCCTCTCCTGGTCGCCTTGGGCCTCCTTTTATAGGAAAAAGGGGTTGCCACAGTGGCACACAGGAGGTGGAAAGGCGTACAGTGTCGCAAGGTTATCCCTCGTATTACAGGACAAGATGCATTTAAGGCATCACTCAAGTGTCCCCTTGCATTGGGGACGGGGGGGGGGGAGGCCCGTCCCGTCCGTCGCCGCTCTTCCTTGCTTCGACATGCGCCTTGGCCAGTGATGCGTGCGGTGCCATGTAGGCAGGCAGGCAGCTGAGGTGGTGCGATGGTGGAGCCTTCACGAAGATCTGCATGTCGCCATGCAGGCGCTCGATGAGTTGGCCTGGGAGCCGCATGTCGCCACGCAGGTGCCCGCCCAGCTGGCTGGGCTGGCAGCTGCATGTGAACGGCGGTGGAAGCTTGGTTGGCGGCGGCCCTGCTGGCGTTCTTGGTGAAGGCCTTGCCGGGTGGCCCGGCAAGGGTCTCGCCGTGTGGCCCGGCAAGGGTCTTGCCGTGGCGCGCTGTCGTCCCCGGCAAGGGCCTTGCCGGGGGTCTGGTGGCCTTCCTCGGCAAGGATCTTGCCGAGGGTCGTTGTCTTCTAATCCTCATCTGATCTTGAATATGTCTTCACAAAGATCTGCATGCCACCACAGAGGTGTCTTCCCGAGCTCTGGCCCCACGTGGATGATGGCATTGGGGGCCATGGGCTCAAGGGCGGCTCGCTCTGTTGGTGTGGGGCGAGCAGCCCTCGGCAAGGGCCTTGCCGAGGCTGCTGAGGTCGCCCCGGCAAGGATCTTGCCGGGGGAACCGGACTTGTCCCTCTGCTCTTTGTGGTCTTGGCCTTGGCGTTGCTATGGCCATCTTGCGCTCTGGTCTTACCTTGGCTCACCTCCCTTGCTCCGCTTGGTGTGACCGTGGGCGCGGCTCTGACTGCCCGTGCACAGGTATAGGGGTACAAAAAGTGCACCCCTCTTTTTGTACACTGACAGGAGCCCCCGGGCCTGGGCCACACATAAGCGCGACGCGTTGTTGGGCTAGGCCTAGAACGGTGCACGGGCAGGCGGGGCGGTTTTTACCGCGGTAAAACTTTTCGCGCGCTGCGCCTCCCACGACCCATGCGCGTGGCACGGTGTGGAGGGGTATGCGCGACGTGTGCGGCATGCGTGGGGCGATTTTCACACGCATAAGTCACATCGCAGTAAAGAGGCGGCTCACGTCTTCCCCGTGAAAAGAGGGAGGCGTGGAGGCGCGGCTCATTTACTGAACGGGGCGGGGGCACGGTCTTCAAGGCGTCCACTCCCCATGATGACGGGGTGGGGAGAGGTCGCTTCGCCTATCCCCTCGGTTCTGCACGTACGCCACACGTCCCCCATGCACTTGGGGTAGCAAGCGGCGGGGGCGGGAAACCGGGCCGTCGCTGGTTGGGGAAGCGGGTCAGTCCCGATTCCGCGCGCCTTTGGTGACTAGATTGGCCAAACGGGGCGGCTGAGCCCCGACCCCGCTCCTTTAGAAGGAGGGGGGAGGGGGGATGGCGTCCCGCACTCTTCTTGTCTTGCTTCTGCTTCTTCCTTTTACCCGCCATGGAGAAAGGGAATCCTGGTCCTTCGACGATGGTGGCGAGGGTCGCCGCTCGACAACGCGTCCCTCCTCCTCCGATGGATATTCTGACGATGGAAGCTCTTCCTCGAGCGAAAGTGATGAGGAGGAGAGTGGGGCGGATAGCGGTGACGAGTCCGACTAGGCGTCGGACTCCCCGCGCCTAGGCATCTGCACCTGGCCGCTCCCCCGGCAAAGCTTGCCGGAGGGAGGGGCCGGCTTCTTGAACTTCTCGGGGCCGTCGTCTAGGGCGGTTGATGTTGGAAGGCTGGGGAAGAGGAAGAGGGCGGGCAGCAAGGCCATCAAGTCGGAGTACGCGGGCACCGACGCCTTCGTCATGTACTAATGTCATGCCGCCTCGTCTTACAGCTTCTTTCTTGGCACCGTCATCACCAGCCAACCTTTGGACGGCCGCCGAGATGTTCTCTTGGTGCTTTCGGCTGCTCGTAGCTCACCTAGGTGCCCCTTTTGCCGTTTTGCCTTCTTTACCTGCCTCCTGAGGAGAGGGACAAGAAAGGGATTACGGGCATCTTATCTCTTTTTTAGTTTGTAAGCCTGCAGGCCTTTGTTAAATTTAAAACTTGTAATCCCCTTGCTCATGTTTTTCATCTCGCACGAACTGTAACTGTATGGGATGTTTTTAATGAAAAAGGGATGCTTGCCAGGTTTTTCGTTCGCGGGTAAACCCCGCGACAAGGAGTGAATCCTTGTTATTGCTTAAGATAAACGTTTTTCGCCCGGCAACAGACCTTGCCTCCCTCCCACTTCACTCGACCGTTCTCGCGCGCTTGGCGGAGGCAGGGATGAAGTGGGCTTCATGCTCCTCGTCCCACCTCCTTGCCGCCGCGGCTACGACCAAATCCGGACCCAGGAAATAATCCTTAGGTATAGGGAAAAGGGGAGCACGGCAGCCTAGAGATAAAAACGAGGTTTCACATACCCCAGTCCGGTTCCAAAATGCATGACAGAGGATAAAAGACTTATCTCGATCGGCAGCCCCCGGCAATCTCATCTTGCCGCGGTTGGATCCTTGTGCTTGCAGCCCCTGGCAACTCTGGTTTGCCGGGGTCGGGGCGTCGGTCCGTTTCCTTCTTTTCGAGTAGCTCAGCAGAAGTGCTCATGTGCCCTGCGAACCAAAGGAGGAAAAAAAAGGAACAGATAGACGCGCACTCGACCTCTAGGCTAGGGGTTAGTCGCCGCTAAGCACTATCAACCCTAACCAAGGAAGAGACTCGACCTAGCATGCATGCTATAACTTAGGGCGCCAACGCTTCATTTACTTATGCTCAGGGTCTACGCCTGGCTTTGTATGAAGAGTCACATGCCTTGCCGGCAAAGCTTGTACAAAAGGTGGCTTGCCGGGAGGCCCGGCAAGCCGTGCCTTATGGGTAAAACTTGTGAAGATGCTCGATGTTTCAGGAGTTGCTCACTGGGATGGCATTTTCGGTCTCCAGGCGGACTGCGCCAGGCCTGGTGACTCGTATTACCCGATAAGGGCCTTCCCACTTTGGCGTCAACTTGTTGGAATTCTTGGCCAACTGAACGCGCCGAAGAACAAGGTCGCCTTCCTCAAGGCTTCGGGCATGAACCTTGCGGCTATGGTAGCGGCGCAAGGCTTGCTGGTAGCGTGCCGCTCTCACAGCCGCCCGAAGACGATCTTCCTCAAGGAGCGTGACGTCACCTTGGCGCAACGGCTCTCGAGGTGACCCGTATATGAGTTCCGTGGGGAGAACTGCTTCTGCCCCTTATACCAAGGCAAAAGGTGTCTGGCCGGTGGCTCGATTCGGCGTCGTCCTGATCGACCAAAGAACCGCCGACGACTCATCAATCTAGCGCCTTCCGCTGTTGTACAGCTTGTCAAAGGTCTTCGTCCTCAGGCCTCGCAACACTTCAGCATTTGCCCTCTGCGCTTGGCCGTTGCTCCGTGGATGTGCCACGGAAGCAAAACAGACCTTGCTGCCGAGGTCTTGGATGTACTACATGAAGGTGTGGCCTGTGAACTGCGTGCCGTTGTCGGTGATAACTCCGTTCGGCACACCAAAACGGTAGACCAGTCCTTTGAAGAACTTGACGGCTGACTGAGCAGTCACCTTCCTCACTGCTTCCACCTCCGGCCACTTTCTGAACTTGTCGATTGCAACGTACAAGTACTCAATGCCCCCGACAGCGCGGGGGAAAGGGCCCAGTATATCGAGCCCCCAGACCAAGAATGGCTTGGAGAGAGGGATTGTTTGAAGGGCTTGGGCTGGTTGATGAAGCTTCTTTGAATGGAACTGGCACGCTTCACACTGGGTTACTAGTGCCGTCGCATCCTGGAGGGCGGTGGGCCAGAAGAAACCTTGTCGGAACGCCTTCCCGGCAAGGGCCCTCGACCCTATGTGGGAGCCACATATGCCTCCATGTATCTCCACCAACAGCTCCAGTCCTTCCTCCCGGGGGATGCACCTGAGTTTCACACCGTTCGGCCTTCTCCGGTACAGGACGTCATCGATGAACTGGTACATGGCAGACCGACGGGCTACTTGCTCCGCTTCTTTCTGCTCCTCAGGAAGCTCCCTTGTTTGGAGGAATTGGATGGTATGTTGCGCCCATGCCGGAGCCTGGGGCTCGACGGCAAGGACCAAAGGCATCTGTTCCGCCATGGGAGCGGCTGTCTCCACGGCCAGGGCTTGACGCCCTGCCGGAGCCAGTTGCTCTTGGGCAGGCTCAGCGTCCGTGGCAGCACCCTTGCCGGCAGCCCCGGGGGGCTCGGTAGGAAAGTACTTGTCGGGACCTGATTTTCTCCGCTTGCTCTGCCCCGCTGATGGTTCGACGGATGGTTGAGTTAACCGGAGCAAAAAGGTACCTGGTTCCACAGGTAACTTGAATGTGGCATGCTTCGACAGGTAATCGGCGATGTCGTTCTCCTCTCGGGGGACGTGCTCCACCTGGATACCGTCAAAGCGTTCCTCCAGCTTCCTCACCTCATCTACGTAAGCTTCCACCAATGGGCTCTGATAATCCTTGTTGACCTGCCTGTCAACGAGCTGCGAGTCACCCCTGACGATGAGCTTCTTAACCCCGAGGTCTGCTGCGATCCTGAGACCGGCAAGCAACCCCTTGTACTCAGCGGTTTTGTTGGTGGACATCTCCCTGGGGAAGTGCATCTGGATCACGTACTTGAGGTGTTCTCCGGTGGGTGCAACGAGCAGCACACCGGCACCGGCGCCTTGCAGCGATAAAGGCCCATCAAAGTACATGATCCAGTCGCGGTCTACTTCCTTGCCAGGGAGAGCGGTCTCCTGGATTTCTTCGTCGGGGTGGCGGCGTCTTCATCGGTAGAGTCGGTTTCCGCGCCGGCGTCTTCGCCGGGGTACATCCTTCCCTCTTTAGCCTGGGCGCACCTATCAGCCAGAACGTAGAGCTCGGCCACATCCTTAACCTTGGTCATCGCCAGCTCCTCGCGCATCTTGTGATTACGGATGTTCTGGTGGAACGCGCTAATCACAGCGGCAGGATGAACGTCAGGGATGTTGTACTGCACCCGGCTGAATCTCTGGATGTACTTGCGCAGGGTCTCCCCTTCCTTCTGGGGGATGATATGCAGATCACTGGCCTAGCCATGAAGGCACCAACGAACTCATGGCACATATCCGACCAAGAAGAAATGGAATCCACCGGCAAGTGCATCAACCAAGACATCACATTGGGCTTGAGCGCCAGCGGGAAATAGTTGGCAAGCACCTTGTCGTCGCGAGCCCCAACGGCCTGCATCGCGATGGTGTAGATGCTGAGGAACTCGGACGGATGGGTCTTGCCAGTGTACTTCTCGTCGACATCGGGCTTGAACGTGCGGTGGGACGGCCACTGGAACTGCCTCAGCTCACGGGTAAAAGCCGGGCAGCCCACCTCGTAAGGTAGGCCGTCGGGGCCCCCCGGTGCCGGGTGGTCCATAGCGGGTCCCGCCTGCTTGTCCGACTGGCAGCGCGTTTCGCGCCGGCGCTCGACTGTGGTTTGAGCGTCTTCGTGAGCTCGCTCCCGAAGAACCTGGCGCTGGTTGCGGAGGGTCCGCGGGTCGGACGACGCTATGGAGATGTTATCACAAGCGTCGTCGCGACGGGCCGACGCCCGCGGCGGCTGGCGAGGAGGAGGGGAGTGCACCGTGGCCGCAGCTCCCCCGGTCCTCCTAGCGCCAGCATGTGGTGGCTCGGTGGAGCGCCGACCCGAGGGCCCCGCCGTTCGCGGATCATCTTTGTTCGCGATGACGACGAGGCTCCGGATGGTGGCCCTCCACTCGTCGAGCTTCTCCGCAGCAGGAGGGAAGTTGAGAAGCAGCTGTACACGTGCCAAAGCTTCCGCTGGCGTGGGCGGCAGCGACAGCTGCGTGGATCATGGCGCGCTTCGACTTCTAACTATGTTAGAAGGAGCTCCGTCATGACCCAGCGGCTGCGTGCCATTTTCACCAGTGCTTCGGCGAGCGTGCTGAACCCCTTCATCTTGCCGATGATGCACATGGCTCTTCCCACGGCGGTGCCCAGGGTCACCAACGTGGTGACGCTGTTCAGCGCGCACACCATGGGAAGAATGTGCGGTGGCCGCCGGTGTAGGCGTCCTAGAGGTCGCCGCGCCGCCCGGAGTCGGCACAACGACGCCCCTGGAGGGCCCCGCACCGCCTGCGGGGGGCCCAGCTCCGTCTTTGGATCCGGCGACGTGTAGCCGGTCGTCTGGCGCGCGAACGATGCCGCTCGCCAGGCTCCGACTGCCTGGGCGATGCTGGTGCTCGCAGGCCGCGGCCCGGGTCCTGTCTGCGACTGGTCCGCTGCTCGTCCGCACCGGTATGGGTCATTCGGCTCCCAACGAGTCGGCCGCCATGGCCGTCTTCTTCTTAGGGGCCATGGCGACGTAGAACTGCTAGGCTGACTACTAGACCAGATTCTCCCAATTGTGCCCCCTACCTGGTGCGTCAAAGATGTCGGTGTGAAACGACACCTATGGGATCACAAGAATCCCTACTACGGTTGCCGGGGCGTAGGGTTGCGGGGCGAGCAGGGCTAGTAGACAGCACAAGGGTCGTTTACCCAGGTTCGGGACGCAAGGATGCGTAAAACCCTAGTCCTGCTTTGGTGGGTGTATTTCTGAGAGTTCTTGAGCTCTCAAACTAGCTGTGGTCAGCGTGTCGTTCCAAAGAGCCGAATCCCTCTCTTGGTCACCTTGGGCCTCCTTTAATAGGAAAAAGGGGTTACCACAGTGGCACACAGGAGGTGGAAAGGCGTACAGTGTCGCGAGCTTATCCCTCGTATTACAGGACAAGATGCATTTAAGGCATCGCTCAGGTGTCCCCTTGCTTTATTGTGGACGGGGGGGGGGGGGGGGGGGGCGAGGCCTGTAAGTCCGTCGCCGCTCTTCCTCACTTCGACACGCGCCTTGGCCAGCGATGCATGCGGTGCCATGTAGGCAGGCAGGCAGCTGAGGTGGAGCCTTCACGAAGATCTGCATGCCGCCACGCAGGCGCTCGATGAGTTGGCCTGGGATCCGCATGTCGCCACGCAGGTGCCCGCCTAGGTGGTTGGGCTGGCAGCTGCACGTGAATGGCGGTGGAAGCTTGGTCGTCGGTAGGCCTGGCGGCAGCCCTGCTGGCGTTCTTGGTGAGGGCCTTGCCGGTTGGCCCGGCAAGGGTCTCGCCGTGTGGCCCGGCAAGGGTCTTGCCATGGCGCGCTGTCGTCCCCGGCATGGGCCTTGCCGGGGGTCTGGTGGCCTTCCTCGGCAAGGATCTTGCCGAGGGTCATCGTCTTCTAATCCTCATCTGATCTTGAATATGTCTTCACAAAGATCTGCACGCCACCACAGATGTGTCTTCCCGAGCTCTGGCCCCACGTGGATGATGGCGTTGGGGGCCATGGGATCAAGGGCGTCTCGCTTTGTTGGTGTGGGGCGAGCAGCCCCTGGCAAGGCCTTGCCGGGGCTGCTGAGGTCGCCCCGGCAAGGGTCTTGCCGGGGGAACCTGACTCGTCCCTCTGCTCTTTGTGATCTTGGCCTTGGCGTTGCTCTGGCCATCTTGCGCTCTGGTCTTACCTTGGCTCACCTCCCTTGCTCCGCTTGATGTGACCATGGGCGCGGCTCTGACTGCCCGTGCACAGGTATAGGGGTACAAAAAGTGCACCCCTCTTTTTGTACACTAACAGGTTCTCTTGCTACAAGAATTTGATTTGCATATTATTGATAGAAAGGGAGCTGAGAACCCCGTTGCAGACAACTTGTCTAGGTTAGAGAATACTCTTAATGACCCACTACCTATTGATGATAGCTTTCCAGATGAACAATTAAATGTCATAAATGCTTCTCGTACTGCTCCATGGTATGCTGATTATGCTAATTACATTGTTGCTAAATTTATACCACCTAGTTTCACATACCAGCAAAAGAAAAAATTCTTCTATGATTTAAGGCATTACTTTTGGGATGACCCACATCTTTATAAAGAAGTAGTAGATGGTGTTATTAAACATTGTGTACCTGAGCATGAACAGGAATAGATCCTACGCAAGTGTCACTCCGAAGCTTATGGAGGACACCATGCTGGAGACAGAACTGCACATAAGGTATTGCAATCTGGTTTTTATTGGCCTACTCTCTTCAAAGATGCCCGTAAGTTTGTCTTGTCTTGTGATGAATGTCAAATGATTGGTAATATCAGTAGACGTCAAGAAATTCCTATGAATTATTCACTTGTTATTGAACCATTTGATGTTTGGGGCTTTGATTATATGGGACCGTTTCCCTCGTCTAACGGGTACACACATATTTTAGTTGCTGTTGATTACGTTACTAAGTGGGTAGAAGCTATTCCAACTAGTAGTGTTGATCATAACACCTCTATTAAGATGCTTAAAGAAGTTATTTTTCCGAGCTTTGGAGTCCCTAGGTATTTAATGACTGATGCTGGTTCACACTTTATTCATGGTGCTTTTCATAAAATGCTTGCTAAGTATGATGTCAATCATAGAATTGCATCTCCATACCATCCACAGTCTAGTGGTCAAGTAGAACTGAGTAATAGAGAAATCAAATTAATTTTGCAAAAGACTGTTAATAAATCTAGAAAGAATTGGTCCAAGAAACTTGATGGTGCATTATGGGCCTATAGAACTGCATATAAAAATCCTATGGGTATGTCTCCTTATAAAATGGTTTATGGTAAAGCATGTCACTTACCTCTTGAACTAGAACATAAGGCATATTGGGCTATCAAAGAGATCAATTATGATTTCAAACTTGCCGGTGAGAAGAGGTTATTTGACATTAGCTCACTTGATGAATGGAGAACCCAAGCTTATGAAAATGCCAAACTATTTAAAGAAAATGTTAAAAGATGGCATGATAAAATGATACAAAAGCGTGAGTTCAATGTAGGAGATTATGTTTTGTTATACAAATCTCGGTTAAGATTTTTTGCAGGAAAACTTCTCTCTAAATGGGAAGGTCCCTACGTTATCGAGGAGGTCTATCGTTCCGGTGCCATAAAAATCAACAACTTCGAAGGCACGAATCCGAAGGTGGTGAACGGTTAAAGAATCAAACATTATATCTTAGGTAATCCTATAAATGTTGAAACTAATGTTATTGAAACCGTAACCCTGGAGGAATACATAAGGGACACCCTCCAGAACGTTTCAGACTCTGATAAGGAATAGGTACGTGGTACGGTGAGTAAACCGACTCCAAAACTGTTCTAATGGCCAATTTTCTCCGTTTTGGAATATTAAAAAAAATAGGAAAATAAGAAGCAGTCCGGGAAGGACACGGGGCTTCCACGAGGGTGGGAGGCGCGCCCTACCCCCTGGGCGCGCCCCCTGCCTCGTGGACACCCCGTGCGCTCTCCGGACTCTGTTTTCTTGCACAATACGTATTTTGGTCGGTAAAAATTCATTATATAATCTCCCTAAGGTTTTGACTCCCGTATCACGCAAATTTCCTCTGTTTTCATTTCGAGTTGTTTTCTACGAGAAGTTGTATAGGCTAGGCATCATGTCGTCTCCCTCCTCCTCCAACAATGAGGGCAACGATGCTTGGCTAATGAAGGTGGAGCTGAAGAGAGAAGGACCAGAGGAGATCAACAAGGATGATGGGATCAAGAAGGCCATGGGAGATCAAGTTCCGGCAGCAAAAGAAGAAGCCATCCTTCCACCTCTCTTTACCCCAATTGAGATTGAAGCTTTCAAGATGATTGAGTTGGCTCATTTACAAAACAAGTATCTCACACGTGAAAATATTTTGTTGAAGGATCACATCATGGCACTCAAAGACATCATCCATAAATTGGAGAATCTCCTACGCTCGATGTGCGACTACCCATCATCACCACCACCATCTCCGAAGCCAGAAGCATAATCACATGGTATGGGCACTCCCCTTGGCAACTGCCAAGCTTGGGGGAGGTGCCCGGGTATCGTATCACCATCACACTCCTATGTTTACCGTTTTTCTTAGTTCGATCCTTTTGTTATCATCGTGATTTACTAGAATAAAGTTTTAGTATGATCTAGTTGTGAGTTTTACTTTATGATTTCTCTATGTAATCGAGTCCGTGAGCTATATATAATAAAGATTAGTGTTGAGTCAAGGGCTTGATTATTTTGCTATGACCTTCAGGGAATAATAAGAAAAAGAAAGAATAAAAAGAAATTAAGAAACAATACTGATCTTATAAAAAGTATGACGAATAAAAGTTGTTGAGGGTTGACAAACATAGTTTTGGTCATCGTTGCAATTATTAGGAAGTAATAAAGGGAGAGAGGTTCTCATTTAGATAACGTTCATTAAAATATGATTGGGAGCGTTCATTAAAATATGACGTGCTAAAGAGTTGATGTTGGACAAGGAAGACAACGTAATGAGTTATGTTTTCTTATATCCGAGATAAAGTGTATTGTTATGGATCCTCCAACATGTTGAGCTTGCCTTTCACCCTCATGCTATCCAATTCCTTGCACTAAGTAGAGATACTACTTGTGCTTCCAAACACCCTTAAAACTAGTTTTGCCATGAGAGTACACCATATCTACCTATGGATTGAGTAAGATCCTTCAAGTAAGTTGTCATCGGTGCAAGCAATAAAAATTGCTCTCTAAATATGTATGACTTATTAGTGTGGAGAAAATAAGCTTTGTACGATCTTGTGATTGGAAGTAATAAAAGCGACGGACTGCATAATAAAGGTCCATCACAAGGGGCAATATAAAGTGACGTTCTTTCGCATTAAGGTTTCGTGCATCCAACCATAAAAGCGCATGGCAACCTCTGCTTCCCTCTGCGAAGGGCCTATCTTTTACATTTATCATATCTTATGCAAGAGTCAAGGTGACCTTCACCTTTCCTTTTATTTTTATCATTTGGCAAGCACAGTGTGTTGGAAAGATCCTAATATATACATCTAATTGGATGTAAGGCATCATGAATTATTATTGTTGACGTTACCCTTGAGGTAAAAGGTTGGGAGGCAAAACCATAAGCCCCTATCTTTCTCTGTCCGATTAAAACTTCATACCCATAAATATTGCGTGGGTGCTGGCAATCATGAAAGGTTAAATGATAGTTGAAATATGTGGACTTGTTGAAAATCTCTTACATAGACTCTTTCCGATGTTATGATAAATTGCAATTGCTTCAATGACTGAGATTTTAGTTTGTTAGTTCTCAATGAAGTTTCTGATTCATACTTTGTATTGAGAAGAGTTTGTTACTTAAACTTAAGAATTCATATGATAAAATTTATTTATGTTGCTGTTCTAAGAATGATCATGATGCCCTCATGTCCATATTTTATTTTATCGACACCTCTATCTCTAAACATGTGGACATATTTATCGTTATCTGCTTTCGCTTGAGGACAAGCGAGGTCTAAGCTTGGGGGAGTTGATACGTCCATTTTGCATCATGCTTTTATATCGATATTTATTGCATTATGGGTTGTCATTACACATTATGTCACAATACTTATGCCTTTTCTCTCTTATTTTACAAGATTTACATGAAGAGGGAGAATGCCAGCAGCTGGGATTCTGGGCTGGAAAAGGAGCAAATACTAGAGACCTATTCTGCACAGCTCCAAAAGTCCTGAAACTCCAGAGGAATTATTTTTGGAATATATAAGAAATGTTGGGCGAAGAAAGTACCAGAGGGGGGCCACCCACCATCCACGAGTGTGGGGGGCACGCTCTACCCCCTGGGCGCGCCCCCCTGCCTCGTGGACCCCCTGGCAGGCCTTCGGTAACCATCTTCTACTATATGAGGTCTTTTACGCTGGAAAAATCATAAGCCAGCTTACGGGACGAAACTCCGCCGCCAGGAGGCAGAACCTTGGCGGAACCAATCTAGGGCTCCGACAGAGTTGTTCTGCCGGGGAAACTTCCCTCCGGGAGGGGGAAATCATCTCCATCGTCAGCACCAACGATCCTCTCATCAGGAGGGGTCAATCTCCATCAACATCCTCACCAGCACCATCTCCTCTCAAACCCTAGTTCATCTCTTGTATCCAATCTTTGTCTCATAGCCTCAGATTGGTACTTGTAGGTTGCTAGTAGTGCTGATTACTCCTTGTAGTTGATACTAGTTGGTTTATTTGGTGGAAGATCATATGTTCAGATCTATTATTCACATTAATACCCCTCTGATTATGAACATGAATATGCTTTGTGAGTAGTTACATTTGTTCCTGAGGACATGGGAGAAGTCTTGCTATTAGTAGTCTTGCTATTAATACCCCTACTTCACCATTGTTTGGGCCTAGAGGAAGGCATTGGGAAGTAATAAGTAGATGATGGGTTGCTAGAGTGACAGAAGCTTAAACCCTAGTTTATGCGTTGCTTCGTAAGGGGCTGATTTGGATCCATATGTTTCATGCTATGGTTAGGTTTACCTTAATACTTCTTTTGTAGTTGTGGATGCTTGCAAGAGTAGTTAATAATAAGTGGGATGCTTGTCCAAGGAAGGGCAGCACCCAAGCACCGGTCCACCCACATATCAGATTATCAAAGTAACGAACTCGAATCATATGAATGTGATGAAAACTAGCTTGACGATAATTCCCATGTGTCCTCGGGAGCGTTTTCCTCTATATAAGAAATTGTCCAGGCTTGTCCTTTGCTACAAAAAGGATTGGGCCATCTTGCTGCACTTTATTTATACTTGTTACTTGGTACTTGTTACCAATTATCTTATCACAAAACTATCTGTCACCTACAATTTTAGTGCTTGCAGAGAATACCTTACTGAAAACTGCTTATCATTTCCTTCTGCTCCTCATTGGCATCGACACTCTTACTTATCTAAAGGACTACGATAGATCCCCTATACTTGTGGGTCATCAAGACTCTTTTCTGGCGCCGTTGCCGGGGAGTGAAGCGCCTTTGGTAGGTGGAATTTGGTAAGGAAAAATTTATATAGTGTGCTGAAATTTACTGTGACTTGTTACTATGGAAAGTAATCCTCTGAGGGGCTTGTGGGTCATCAAGACTCTTTTGTGGAGCCGTTTCCGGGGAGTGAAGCACACATTGTTTCTCGCTTCATTTTTTCCGTCACTTGCATGCACACCGTTTTGTTTATCTTCATGATGCTTTAAGTATGCCTCGCACAAATGCTATCTACCTATCCCTTAATATAGCTAGATATGTGTCACACAAACACCTTCTCCCTACTAGCAAGATGCCCATGTGTTGCACGGAACATCAAGATGCCCATGCGTTGCACGGGACATCAAGATGCATTTGTATGTGTAGTTTATCTTGTGGGAGAAAAGGATCAACGAGGGAATGCCTTATTTGCAAATGCGGAGAGGGGTGTGGGTATCTTTTTGCAAAATTGCCACAGTTTCCTTCCTATCCGTCGGATATAAATCGGATGGCCTATATTACAGGATGGCAGGAACACCATCATCACCAACTCTGTTTTTATAAGAGTAGAGATATGTAAGTGTCACTGCCCCCCTCCCCCCGACACACACAACCACACACACACACTTCCCAACACCGAAGGAGTAGGGTGACACCTCGATCTTGATACTAATCTATCGACTGGCTTCTCTCTCAAACACACACACACTACCTGACACCGAAGGAGTAGGGTGGCACCTCGATCTTGATAGTAATCTATCTACTCCTCTTTCAAACACACACACACATACACACACAGTCGCTAGTTGTGCCTCTATGCCTACTTCGCACACTCTCGATACGCCTTTCTCTCCCTCCCCCTTCCCCCCACCCAACAATGACAGTAGAAGGGTGATAACTCAATCTGATCGTAATCTGTCAATTGGTTCATCTCAATTGTGTCTCCGTGCCTCGCTCAGTAGCCCCCTCGATATGTAGACTTCTCGCGCGTGCACAGCTGTAGTGACGATGATGCTGAACCCAGTGTGCCTTGTTTTTACCGGCCCCATGTGATAGTTTTCACCCTATTTTCTGTTAATTAACAAGGCAACCATTTCTTTGTTACTACTAGTGAATCTGAAATCATTCGGGGCAGACATAAAATATATCACTTCAACCCAATTATCGCAGTAACTATTTTAAAAGAAACTAGCTAGATGCCCGTGCGTTGCATGGAACATCAAGATGCATTTGTATGAGTAGTTTATCTTGTGAGAGAAAAGGATGAACGAGGGAAGGCCGTATTTGCGAACGTGGAGAGGGGTGTGGGTATATTTTTGCAAAATTGCCATAGTTTCCTTCCTATCCGTTAGGTATAAATCCGACGGCCTATATTGCAGGATGGCACACACACCATCATCACCAACTCTGTTTTCTACTCCCTCCGTTCCTAAATATTTGTGTTTTTAGAGATTTCAACAAGTGACTACATATGGAGCAAAATGAATGAATCTACACTCTAAAATATATCTACATACACATTCGTATGTGGTAGTCCCTTTGAAATCTAAAAAAGACAAATATTTAGGAACAGATGGAGTATAAGAGTATGGAGATATATCCCCAGCATGGTCTACAATAAAAATGTGTTGGACTGGTTAGCGCCGGATGCTCGCAACGCGATGACATGAGTTCGAATTCTATCTTTACCTTTAGATTTTTATATTATATACTCCCTCCGTCCGGAAATACTAGTCATCAAAATGGATGAAAATGGGTGTATCTAGAACTAAAATACATCTAGATACATCCCCTTTTATTCATCTTGATGACAAGTATTTCCACATGGAGGGAGTATTACTTATTTAATATATACTTCTTTCGCTACTCTATTGACAGTGGAACCCACAGAGTACTTAGAATACAAGATTAAGGATGGACTTGTTTCTTTTTAACTTTCTGTACGAAGCTGTAGCCACCCTGCAAGTTACGTGTACACTGTACATGCAATTAACTTTTTATAGAGGGCCAGTTCAAAAAAAACTTTTTATAGAGGGACAATCATACACGCAATTAACTCAAATGGATTGGATGTCACTCTATTATTTCCAGCATAAGAGCATATCCAACGGCAGCCGGCAAATTTCCTCCCGCTTCCTTCCGCGGAGGACGACATCAAACGCCAGCGGCATACATTTTCACAACTCTAACATACCAGATGAAATTCGTGCAAACACGAACTGATTTCATATAAGCATGAAGGATTTCGTATAAAAAAGCTGGATCTTCATATAAACATGATGGATTTCATTACATTTACATGAACTAAGCGCTGCCAATCCGGCTCTCTTGGTATAATTAATACTCCCTCCGTCCGGAAATACTTGTCCTAGAAATGGATGTATCTAGACTTATTTTAGTTATAGATACATACAATTTATCCATTTTTAGAAAAAAAATCCCGCCAACTGGAGAGGGAGTACATAATCTAAATGGTCGCCTGCGGATCCCTTTTGTCTTCCTCATGTCCGGCAGACACTTGCGGGGTCGATGAAGGTCCTCGGAAGAGACGAAGCAGCAAAGAAACCACCTGAATGCGTAGTCGTCGCCTCGGCGGTGGCCTTCATGGGTCCCAAGTGGCGGCGGCCTCCTGTGTTCTACTTCTCCTCGATGATGGCGGCGGACACGGAGAAGCTGGCCACCGACTCATCGCTCTCCATGCACCCGGCTTCTGTCTCTGCCTGCATGGCACTGCCGCAGGCACGGGTGACACGCCCACAGACACATGAGGCGTGGCACCGCAGACACTGGTGGCGAGGTACGACGCAGCAACGATGACGCCCGTACCGGTGTTCTCGCCGCCATGCCGGCGTGGAGCAACTCGCCACTCCTCATGGAGCTGAACTGGAGCGGCAAGTTGCTGAACCATGCACCTGCTTGGGGCGGAAACTAGCTTCGTCGGGCCAAGCGAGGTTGGTGAAGCACCGAGCAGCCGCGCCAGTATCCGGAGGGCTCGACGGGCCACCCAGCCGGGTAATATGCCGGAGAACGGCTCCTCGAAAGCCATCGGAAGAGTGGAGAAAATGATGAAGGAGGAGATGGGGGAGCGGCGGAGGGGTGTGATTCTTGCCTGCTGTCTGTCTGGCCTCGTGTAAATAGGGGGCGGATGGTAGGAGCTTGGCCGACGTCTGGCCTCGTTTAAACTGAGGGCGGACGGGAGGAGCTTGGCCGATGTTGCGTTTAATTCCGGCCCGCTCATGAACGGACGTGTGGCCGGAGTAGGTTTCTTGGTTTGCATGCGGGTTTAATGGAGGCGAGGAGGCGTGTTCAGCCGGGCGTGCAGCGGGCGGTGCAGTACTATTTGATTTGTCAGCGGACGGTGCAGTTCCCGATACGACTTTAATGCAGACGAGGGAGGGAGTAGCGGTTCCCGAAATGTTTGAACGATCAATGCATCCTCCTTCAATTAATTCATGAGGGAAGTAATGGGAGGAGGACCGGGAAAAGAGGCTGCACGATGTGAATGCAACGCAGTTCGCCATCATATAAAGGCGCCCTCCATTCCAATGCATCTACCACATCGTACGCACCTAAGCATTTGCCTAAGCACCTACACTAAGCGCAAAAGAGCTCACTCCAGACCCATGACGGCGATGCGCGCGAGCGGCCAGCGGCTCTGCCAGATGGTCCACGACGCCGGACTGCGGCATGGCACCGAGGATCGTCTCCAGACGGTGTTGGAGACCGGCTGGTGGATGGCCGCCGTCGACGCCAACTACGACTCTCAGTTGGACCAGATGATCGTTGCCACCACCAACAAGTTCACCGTCCTCAAGAAGCTCACGGACGACATCACCGTACTCCTCCGGCCCGCGCGCCCGGGCTCCTCATTGCCTGCCACCCTAATCGGCCTCCATGGCCGGAACCTCTTTCAAGCACCGGTGGCCCTGCGACTGCCCGCCGACGCCACGAAGAATGTCCACCTGCAGGTCGCGCTCGCCGCGAGGCGCCTTGCCCTGCAAGAATTCATCGACCTACACATCCACGTGTACGAGAAAATCGTGTACATAGGTATCTACAAGGCTAGTGAGGACGCTACGACGTTGGCCTTCCTCAACCAACTGGAAGCCTTGGATGCCTTTGCCGAGAAGCACCTCGATCTCGCCACAAAAGCTGCCGCTCCTTAGCCGTCGGTCGGTGGCCCGGCGCACTAAGTTGAGGAGGAGGAGGTCGTACGTTGATGGATGCATCTTTCTTCTTGCCTTCTATAACCACCACTGTGATCGCATCATCATCGTGGCCTTAATTCTTATTGTGATGTTGCATTCTCGTTCCAGTCAATACTGACATGTGCGATCCCTTTGCTTAATTATATGCATCACTGTAACTAGTACTCCATCCGTCAATCTATAAGTTGTGCTTACCTTTTCCATCAACTTCTTGCAATGCGCGGACATCTTGCTAGAAACAGTATAACATGTCGGACTAGGTGTCACCAAACCGATGATGCGCCAACCTAGCTACTAGGTACCCTGCTTATCTGGCGGAAATAGCCCCGCCCTAGCGTTTCCAATCGTTATTTCTATCTATCGATCGTGCCAAGGAGTAGAACCAAAATGTTACAATTTATACATGTTTCTCTACTCCTACTCCTATCCGACGGATAGGAAGGAAACTATGGCAATTTTGCAGAAAGATACCCACACCCCTCTCCACATTTGCAAATAAGGCCTTTCCTCGTTCATCCTTTTCTCCCACAAGATAAACTACTCGTACAAATGCATCTTGATGTTCCATGCAACGCATGGGCATCTTGCTAGTAAAAGACTCAGTTGGTGATGGTGGTGTGTCTACCATCCGTCGTTTCTGACCATTAGATCTACATCTAACGGCTGTGAGGTAAGTTGTGGCATTTTTGCAACAATAGCACACTTCTCTGCTCCAATTTGCAGAGAACCCCTTATTATCTTGAAAGCAACCACATCCCTCCCTCACCTCATCAAAAAAGCCTGAAAAATATATTTTGAGTGAAAAGTACTCCCTCCATTCCTAAATATTTGTCTTTCTAGAGATTTTAATAAGTGACTACATACGGAGCAAAATGAGTGAATCTACACTTCAAAATATGTCTATATAATCCGTATGTGATAGTCCATTTGAAATCTCTAAAAAGACAAATATTTAGGAACGGAGGGAGTAATATATTAGGAGTATATCAAACAAGAGTGATTTCTTTCAAGTTTGTGAACAAGCATTACTATCTACTACTTTAGATCCGTCGCAATGCACGGGCACATTGCTAGTAAAAGGAAAAGGCCTGCCGCGTTTGCGTCGCACTCCCCCCCCCACACGCCTGGGAATCAGGAGTACTCCACGGCCTGTCCGGCACGACACATAGCTTAGGGAAGGCGTGTTGCCTAGCATTTTCACTTTCATGTGGGACCGTCGTTGAGCAAACCAACTATTGGCAAACCGCACCCCGCCCGCCGCCTGGTTGGAAAACAGAAACGAGGGGAAGATCCAGCTGTAGCACGGAAGCCAAGAAATTTGGTGTCAGATGGGGTTCGTTGATAGAGTAGGAGCATTCCGTACTACTCTAATCCTACTAGTACCAAGTTTGTACTATACAACTAGTACTGCCACTGTACAACTAGTAGGTACGTGCACGGCACAACATCGTAGGAACAAAAAAGGGAAGTTCTTGTTTTGGGCGATTTATCTTTTTTTCAGTCAACGTAGTATGAATAATATGATGTGGGGGGCACCCATGAAGCTTATGTGGCTTGGTTGCATGGCTACGAAAGGTTAGAGAAAAATAAATACACAATGTGTTTAGAGTGCACTGCACTAAATAGATATACTTTGGATCCATTGCAACGGGCCGACACATCTATATCTATACCCCCTATATAGTGTGTGAATACTTTGAAAGTTGGTCATTGGACGAAGCCAATCCGATGGTACAAAGATGGAAAATCCGAGCACTACTGGCCGTTGGATATCATCTACATTCCACTAGATTATGCCACATGTAGAATCTAGAAGACTCCATGGTTGAACTTCATTCATGACTAACTTTGCCACAACTAATCTTAGGCAAAGTGTGTCTGCCACAAAAAATGTGGCTAACAAACTGGCCACCACAAGTGTGGCAAGATTTGGAAAGAAGTTGAGTCTATGACATGTAGCTAGAAAAGTGTGGCAAGCCACAAACAATGAACCAAACACATGCCTGGTGTGTTTGGTAGGGTGTATGAAGGGTGCATGATCCCAAGAGTTATGGAGGGTGCATGAATCCACACTAGCTTAGCACAAATACACTAGAAGCATGCATGAAGAGAGCATACATGAAGAGGGGTGTTGAGTTGAGCATGCAAGGGAACAACTATGCTGAGACGAGAAAGCAACCAAACACACTTGTGGCACGCCTAAGCTTATGCGTGGCAACCTTAGGCTGCAAACCAAACATCTATATCTATACCCATATATAGTGTGTGAATAACTTTGAAAGTTGGTCGTTGGATAAAGCCAATCCGACGGTACAAAGATGGCAAATCCGAGCACTACTGGCCGTTGGATACATTCCACCAGATTTTGCCACATGTAGAATCTAGAAGACTCCACATGTAGAAGCATAATGCACAAACCACCATAATCTCATGCGTGCAATGCACGTGTACCTTACTAGTAGTTGGTAGTAGTAAGAAACAAATTCTGGGTTTGGCACGAGCTCGTACTTTGGGAGCACCACAAGGCCTATCGCAGGAGTTACATTTCCCTCTCAGGGCCCACGGGACCGAACTTCAGTGGCTTAGTGCCTGGGCTATGAGTCAATGACATGCGGACCTTAAATGCGGCTAGCCCACATGTCATTCTGATGGTGGTGGTGTGGTTCGCGACTCACTCGTTCGAGATGAACCGGCCGGTGGTGGCGTGGTCGTGGCGAGGGTGCCACAGTTGGGCGTCGGGACGTTACGAGGTGTAGATGGACACTCCGGCGGGTACTACCCGTAGTACAGAAGTACTCCAGCTCAGGATTGATGCCCGAGACGAAATGTGTCACAGCCGCTGGATGAAAATTCGATGGTGCAGGAGTACGGATCGGAGCACAGCAGCGGAGCAGGCAAACCGCGTCCAATCGGGTGTGGCTGTGGTAGAAAGTTGATGGTCGCCCCAGTTCAGTTGGCCCGCATGTCATGCACACAAAGGCAGAGGAGCGCTGGGGCCAAGAGGGATGAGGTGCACATCCGGGGGACGTCGTGCTTACAGGTAGGGTTGGAGCGGCGTCGTGGGAATCGCGTGTGGGTGTGGCAGTGGTAGAAACAAGAAACATGATGGTCGCCGTGGTTCAACTTCCATGGACAAGTTGTCATGTCTGCTGACACATGTATATCAAAACTAGAGTGTTTATATTTCAAAGCACGTGAACAAGTATTATTCTACTACTTTGGATCCATTGCAACGCACGGGCCAGCACATTGGTAGTAGTAGTCACTACTAGGAAAAGGCTTATACATAGAAGTTTACCAGTAGCGTGTGTTTTGGGGCCCACGATACTGATAATTAGCAGTAGCGAGTATTACAAACCGCGCTACTAGTACAACTTAGCAGCGTTTGTAGCAGCGTTTGTACCCTAACAAGCGCTACTGTTAAGAAAATAGCAGTAGCGCGGGGCCACTAACAAGCGCTACTGCAACTTCTTCTATGTGTAATCTTTTACCAGTAGCGTGTTTTTCGGTCAAGCGCTATAGCTAGTTTTATGTACCAGTAGATATTTTGGCTGGCACACATAGCAGTAGCGCGCTTTGGTGCCCAGCACTACTGCTATGGTCGCCAGCCAAAATATCTGCCACCTTTCCCCCCTTCATCTTCCTCCCCCTTTCTTTCTCCCCCCTCCCTCTTGCACTTGCTTGTCCTTCAATGCTTCCCCCTCTTCTTTGCCCCTCCTCCCCCCTCCATTAATGCCCTCCCTCCTTTCTCTTCCTTGTTTTTGCCCCTCCTCCCTTTCTCTTTTCTTTGGCCCCTCCACCACCCCCTCCATTAATGCCCTCCCTCCTTCCTCTTCCTTCCTTTTGCCCCTTCTCCCCTTCTCTTCTTTGCCCCTCCACCACCCCCTCCATTAATGCCCTCCCTCCTCCCTCTCATAGCTCTATCTAGAGCTACTAGCAAATTATAAGAAGGTGCTCGATATTCCTCTCGACCAATAGGTGAGGAAAAAAAGGTTGTGCAAGAATGGAAATATGTGTGTTTGCGATTAGGACCAAAACGATGTGCGAGATGAATATACCGAATTGTGTGTGGCATGTGAGTGACATGAGTTGCCTATGTTTTGCCGAAATGTCGATTCATTTCCGTTTCGGCGAATTTCGGGCAAACTCATTATGTCCTATGTTTAGGGAAGGTCATGCCGAATTTTTGTATGAATCTGATCCATGCATGCATATATACGTGGTTATAATATTTGCTCCGCGCGCAGGTGATCATGAAGGTCAATGGAAGGATGGTGGAAAGATACTGGCAATCAGCTGTGGATGACATGTATGAAAAAAGACCAAAGGATGTTTTATGTCCGTGTCGAAAATGCAAAGGAAGAGTCAGGCTCGACCCCTTTCAGGGTGGTAAATTCAAGGCGCACCTGCTCATGCATGGTTTCATGCATGGCCATACTCGGTGGATAACTGATGACGATGATGATGAGGACGTCGACGGGGCAGGAAATAACGACATGGGGCCACCAGACGAAGAGATGACCAATTATGTGCCCGAAGAGGAAGACGGCCTCGGAAATGTCGATGGCGAAGAGGTAGTTCAAGGCGGAGAAGACGCGGACACGCCACCGTCTTCGTTGCTACTAAATTCAGCCATGCGGGACCCGCATGTTCGAGACCTGCTTCGCAAGAAGACGACTAGCGACAGAGTTGCTTCTAGAGAGGAGGCCAAACTGGCGCAACTGGAGGTAGATTCGATGACTCCTTTGTATGATGGTTGCAATAATCCCGAGGTGACCTGCTTGAGTTTCACACTAGAACTTCTAAAGATGAAGGCGAAAAACAAATGGACATATACAAGCCTGGATGAGCTTCTGAAGTACCTAAAGAAGGTTCTTCCCGCGGGAAGCCTGTGTCCTACTAGTGTCGAGGAGGCAAAGAAAATCGTGTGCCCTCTTGATCTGCCACATATTAGATATCCCGCGTGCATCAATGATTGCATCATATATCGGAACGAGCACGCGGAAAAAACAATCTGTCCAAAGTGCAATGCTTCACGATATAAAAAGGCCGGAAAGAAACCTCCACAGAAAGCTGTATGGTACTTTCCGATCACTCCGCGTCTACAGCGGTATTTCGTAGATCCTCAGGATGCAAAGCTTATGCGCTGGCACGCGGAGAGGGTGAAGCCAGATGACGGAGATGAGCCGAAGCCGAGACACCTCGTAGATGCTAGCCAGTGGAGAGCATTAAATGCTGAATTTGATTTTTCGCAAATGATCCAAGGAACATCGTGCTTGGCGCTAGTAGTGATGGCATGAATCCATTTGGCAACCAGAACACCAATCATAGCACATGGCCCGTGTTTATATGGATGTACAACCTCCCCCCTGGTTGTGCATGAAGGAAAAATACATACGCATGGCTATGCTTATTCAAGGGATGAGACAACCGGGAAATGATATAAATCTGTATCTCGGGTTACTGAAAGAGGAGTTACAGACCTTATGGACAACGCCGGCCAAGACATGGGATGCAAGCAAAGGAGAGTATTTCTACATGAGAGCCGCGCTGATCACGACGGTGCGGGACTATCTCGGTTATGGCTATCTCTCCGGCCAGGTGTGCCACGGATATTGCGGATGCACGAGGTGCATGGATGATACAACTTCTCTGCAGCTAGCGTAAGATGGCGGGTCTTCGAAAATCGTGTACATGGGGCATCGAAGATGGCTCGAGAAGGATGACCCATGGAGAAAGCGTGGAGATCTATTCAATGGTAAGGCTGAGCATCGAGGTCCTCCACGTAAGTGTAGCGGTGCAGAAATATATGAGTTACTGAAGAACTAGAAAGAGTGGCCCTCGCCGGGAAAGACGAAGAAAAAGGCGCCAGAGCTCCTGCTAAAGGTATGGAAGACGAGATCTATTTTCTGGGACTTGGAATACTGGCCCGTACTCGACACGCCTCATAGCCTTGATCAAATGCATATCACAAAAAATATCCTTGAGAGTTTTCTTGGAACATTGATGAACATGCCGGAGAGGACCAAGGATGGGCCGAAGGCTAGAAAAGACTTGGAATTTTTGAAAATCAGGAAAGATCTCCAAATGCCCGGTAAAAGGTCGTCAGAGGAGACCGAGACGGAGATGGAGACGGAAGATAGGGGCAAAAAAGTAAACAAGAAGGAAGAACAATATTGCCCCCCCTCTTGCTTTACCTTAGATCCGAAGGAGGTCGATCAATTGTTCAAGTGCCTTGCCGTAATCAAAGTTAGTTCCGGATACTGTGGGAAGATAAGCAGATATCTGGACACTAAGAAAAAAAGGTTCAGTGGGATGAAGTCTCACGACTGTCATGTGATGATGACGCAGTTACTCTCGGTTGCACTTAGAGGGATTATGGACACACATGTGCATGAGACGTTTACTGACCTATGCCACTTTTTTGATGCTATCTCTCAAAAGTCGATCAGTGTGAAGCAACTCCATAGGCTACAGGAAGAGATCGTTGTCATACTGAATGAGCTAGAGATGTACTTCCCACCTGCGTTCTTTGATGTCATGGTGCATCTATGTGTCCACATCGTGGACGACATCATCGACCTAGGGCCGACATTCCTGCATAGCATGATGTCGTTCGAGAGGATGAATGGGGTCATCAAAGGATTCGTTCGTAACATGTCCCATCCAGATGGAAGCATAGCCCAGGGATATCTGACCAAAGAGTGCATCTCTTTCTGTGAGAGTTATCTGATCAAAGACCGTGTTGTTGGTTTGCCCGTCAACAAGCACTATGGAAGGCTCGAAGGCGAAGGTCACACCAACGGTCATAGGGATGTGAATGTGTTACGCTCGGGCCGACAAAACGACATTGACAGGGCAAACTTAGTAGTGCTACAACACCTAGATGTGCTAGAAGATTTCGTGACACTGCACAAAGAGACCATCGCAAAGAATACCGTGACCGTGGGGTGCACAGGACGGACGCTAAAGTTATTAGAGAGCACAAATCCACTTTTGTGCGTTGGTTCAAAGAGTGAGTTCTGGCTAATCCCCCGGAAGAGGGTTGTCCGAACGGAACACTCATATACGCCTTAGCACATGGCCCCTCGACCAACCTCGCGACTTATCAAGCATACGATATCAACGGATACACGTTCTACACGGAGGAGAAAGATATAAATAGTGATGACCAAAACTCTGGGGTAACGATGGAAGCCATGACCGGGAATGTAATTGAAAGATATTACAGAAGGGTCGAAGAGATATGGGAGCTTAACTACTCTGGATTGCATAGCGCGACGATGTTCCGTGTCAAATGGGCTAAAAATGTACACAGAGAAAGCCGACATTTCACTACCATGTGTATACCCGACTCCGATGATAGCTGTACCGTCAATGCCATCGCCAAATATGAGCCATGGGTACACGCTAAACACGTGACACAATGTTTCTTCATAACTGATCCGATCAATCCCAGCCGTGTTGTCGTGAGGAGAAGCAAAAGGAGCATCGCCGGAATGGATGGAGTCGCCAACGAGGAAGACTATGACCAGTACGGTGATCCGGTGAGGGAAGATGATGCTGATGAAGATGAAACATATGTCAAAAGAAGAATGAAGACTACATTACCTCTGAAAGATCGTAATCCCTGGAGAAGGAAAAGTCATGACCATGGGCTCAATTATTCGACAACGAACAAAAGAGGGAAGAAGATCAGTCTGAAGCGTCGTCGTCGCCTAAGCTGACAAACTAATCCCCAAAGTTTGTGTGTGTCTTTTTTGTATACCGGTGTTAGCGATCAAATCATGTAATATATATTATACTAATTATTATCCAGAGGGTAACAGTGGTATTGCTCTAACGACAGACCAAATTAAAGGAAGGAAAGTGCAAAAGAAAGATAAGAAAAATAGAAGTGCAAATGAAAGAAAAAGAAAAAGAAGAAGAAAAAGAAAAAGAAAGGAAGTTTTGCAAAATGAAATGAAAAAATAAATAAAAAAGAACTAATAAGTTGTGGAAACGGAAATGAAAGAAAAATAAAAAAGAAAAAGGAAGGAAGTTTGTGGAATATGAAAAAGAAAAGAAAAGGTAAAAGAAAAAGAATAATAAATATAAAAAGAGAAATATAAATAAAATAAAAAGGAAGAAAGTTTGTGGAATATGAAAAATGAAAAGAAAAATAAAAAGAAAAATAAAAAGAAAAAAATTAGAAGTAGCGCGTTTTGGCTTGGGCTGCGCTATTGCTAAGAAAAATTAAAAAAAATTAAAAAAGAAAAAAATAGCAGTAGCGCGTTTTGGCTTGGGCAGCGCTATAGCTAAGAAAAAAATAGCAGTAGCGCGTTTTGGCTTGGGCAGCGCTATAGATAAGAAAAATAAAAAAAAGAAAAAAAGAAAAAAATAGCAGTATCGCGTTTTGGCTTGGGCAGCGCTATAGCTAAGAAAAAAATAAAAAAAGAAAAAAAATAGCAGTAGCGCGTTTTGGCTTGGGCAGCGCTATAGCTAAGTTGCCTACAACACCGTCCGCTAAATCCTATCTCTTTCTCATCTCTCTCACTCTTGCTCGAATCCCCTTTCTCTGAGCTCGCCACCGCCGACGCCCGCACCCGCCCACGCCGCCGATGCCCGCACCCGCCCACGTACGCCACCGCCGACGCCCGCACCCGCCCACGCCGCCGACGCCCGCACCCGCCCATGCCACCGCCGACGCCCACACCTGCCCACGCCGCCGTTGACGCGCGCCGCACCCGACCTCGACGCCGGCCACTGGCCACCCCGACGCTCCCTCCCCCCATGCTGCCCCCTGCCCTAGGCGCACCCCTGGCCCGACCCCTCCCCCCGTGCTGCCCCTGCTCTCTCTCTCTGACCAAATTTGATCTCTCTGCAGAACGACGAGGAGGAGAAGGACCACGGCCCCTCTGCCCCGGCGACCCCGACCTAGGTGCACCCGGCCCCTTTGCCCCGGCGACCCCGACCCTGATCCCAACCCCGGCTGAGGTGTGCCACCCCCTCTTCCCTCCCTTTTCATATGCTTGTTTTGTTTAAATGCTTGTTGTCCAAATGTTGAATGTTGTTAAAATGCATGTTGTTAGAGTGCTGTTAATATGCTTGTTTTCGATTTTGTTGCTAGAGTAAATGAAAATGAGTGTTTAGTTTGTTTATAGAGTAAATAAAATAAAAATGAACTTTTTATTAGGAAGATTGTAGGTCCACAATTGATCTTGTGTGTCTACAATAATTTATCTTGGGTGTCTACAATAATTTATCTTGTGAATGCTTGACGCACAGGTAGAGCACCGACATGCCACTCGACGACGCCGCTCGAAGATCATCGACACCACACCCTCATCCTCGACAGGCAGATAGTGAGCATCCCAAAACCCACACTATATAGAGCTCTGTCCATGCAGATGCTAGAGGAGAGTACATGTGCATGTGGTTGTTGTGCTGCTATAGTGAGCATCCTATATTGTTGTGCTGCTGTAGTTCTACCGGACATTGGTTGTTGATTCATTTCCCGATTGCGAGTGACCTATGTTTTGCCGGAAATGTTGATTCATTTCCATTCTGGCAAATTTCAGGCGCTCTGTATGTGCACTTTCTAGCAAAGGTCATGCCGAAATTTTCCGTGAATTTCGGCATGACTTGTGCTAGAAAGTTGGACATATCGAGTGCTTGTGATTTGTCTCGACGGGAATGAAACGACATTTCTGGCAAAACAAATGTCACTTTTTTGTCATTATTCACTTTATTATATAAAGCTCGATAATTAAACGACTACGACATTGAACCCTAGGAAACATGACCGACACCACCGATGAGGCCGGAGGTTCTCACTCCCAATTAGGTCGAGCACACGCCTATCTCGACTTTCTGGCGGATCAGGAGAGACAGGAAGCTGGGTGTCCGGATGACGACGGTGGTGGCGCCGGTGCCGACACTGATGCCACCAACGACACCGGCACTGAGACTGGCGCTGATGATGTTCCTAACTATAGCACGGAAGGTGGGACCTCCCAAGCCAGTGAGGGAAAGAAGGAAAAGAGGACACGGCGCCCAAATGAGCTCGGCACTGGAAGACTGGTGGTCACGGCGGTGCACCCTGGCGAGTTCGAGCCAATAGAGCCGCGAGAAGTGGCAGCGTGTTACGGCAACCAACTAGCATGCATCCTACGGGATACCACTAACATCAACACCACAAAAATACGGAGGAATGAACATTTGAAGAAGCTGCTTCTAACTAGGTTGCACGCAAGATTCCAGTTCCCCGGTCGGAATGACGAAGTCGACCCATGGGATGATGATGGCATGAAAAACATCAACAACAAAGCCCTAGGGAAGTTCAGCAACGCATTGAGCGCTTGGAAAACTAGGGTGAAAAAGGCGATTCAAGTAGACCATGAAACCTACGCCGAGATTGTTGCAGACAATCCGAAAATTGCGATAGAGGAATTTGAAAAGTTCAAGGAGACTTGCAATGAAGAAGCTGCCAAGGCCAGGTCGGAGAGAGGCAAGGAGCCGCAGGCAAAGAACATGGGGAACCACCGCCTTGGAAGTCGTGGTTACGCGGGAAAGAGGCCCGTGTGGGCTAAGGAGGACGCAAAACGTGAACGTCTAGGGATCCCAGACCCATTGGCTGAGTTCACTGACCAGCAGGAGCACGACTTCATCAGGGCCCGATTCTCGTGGGACCCCAAGAAAAAGATTTTTTTCACCGACGGGCCGACTAGGAAATTCATGAGATTACTGGTAATTATCCTTTTTCCACCTTACATATTAGGTTCTGATCAACGAAGTCTACTACATTCTAGTCGCATTCGTAAATGATTCATGGTCCATTTTGCAGAGAGAGCAACACAAGCTTGCGGCCGAGAGCGACTCGTCGACTCAGTCGTCGGCGAAGTACAAGTAGGACACTCCTTTCAACCGGGCCATGAACATAATGATGGGACACTCGCCCGGCCAGCGGCCGCAATATGGACGTGTGCATGGCGCCGGGGATGGGGCCACTTGGAAGTACTATTATAACGAGGACCCCGTGGCCAAAAGACAGAGAAAAAAGTTCAGTCAAGTGACTATCGACGAGAAGGTGGCGCGGGCGATGGAGAAAGCAAAAGCTGAGTCCAAAGCTGAGATAATCGCTGCCTATAGATCTGATATGGTGGCTGCCTTTACAAGCTTGATTCCAACAGTGGTCACATGGGTGCAACAAAATCCAAATGTGCCACCAAGTGATTTTCCCATGCCCAGCTTCACCGGGAGCAACTCAATGAACACCGCACCCATACCCGTACCTAGTATGGCAACCGCACCCGCACCTCCTCCAGCACCTGCTCCTCCGCCCAGCTCTCACAGCAGCCCTAGCTCCATCTCTGGCTTGAATGTCGGGCCGTCGACATTGGCTGAGCTCGACGCCCTTCATCAACTCAACTAATTAATTAATCTTCAGTTGCCGTTCTTTTTGGATCTCTGATGCCGCATGTATATGTCTTTGTAGGCCGACCCCACTCCGTGCACCCTCCTTTACAACATGAAGGGCGGGTTGGTGGATGTGGGGAAGGGTACTATAGTGAAGCCTACGGATCGATTGTTTCACCGCCGGCAGATGCCTGATAACGCCTTAAGGGTCTCCGTGGCGAGTGTGAAAGCGGGCTACGAGGGTCTCCCTCGTCCGATACAAACCGATGGAGAGGATGAAGAGACCCCCACGCAGCTTTGGCAATGCAAAAATTGACCGATCCTGTGGCCGAAAAATCTTCTTCGTGTCGAGGTGGCCGGGAGCACACCAACGGGACCTCAGGAAGGTATGACCACAACACCACCTACACAAGTACAACCATCGTCTGTGCTGCTTGCTGAGATCGAGAGACATGAGGAAGGAGGGCCAACTGTTCCGCCGACAGATGATGCCATCTGCCCCATGGAAGAGGATAGGGATCATGACATGGAGGAGGCCGACGATGACCCTAACCGGTATTTCAATACTGCCTTTGACAACGAAGTAACAATGAGTCAACCATATGAATATGACATGCATGTACCAGAGCCGGAACGTCCTCGGGAGTGCAAGAAGTCTTTGTTCATGCAATCCTCGCAGGACACGCCTCCAAATGCCGGCTCCACCCAAGCTCAACTCATTAGCCAGAGTCGTCCAAAGCTGAGCCCGATAACACTAGGGGTGGTGCTCAGGGAGGGTCTGACAGACCCACCAGCACCTGAGCCCACCAAGAAGAAGTAGAGGAAGATACCGGTGAGAAAATCCAATAAAGCTGGCAATGTTGGTTCTAGCAGCCAGCCGCCTTCAACCAAGGTTGACCATGTACCGATGAAACATGCGCCATTAATCCATGTCGCAGGAGAGCCAATGGTACCAGCGAATGCACTAGCTGCCATAGAAGGGGATCTCAGGAGACTCCATGACCATGTGCTTTCGACAGAGAGAAGCCTCCTCGCCTCGGATGATCCAGGATACCCACTTTATACGGTTCATGTGCCGAGCAGTTGCAAGATGTATGTCCACACATGCCCCGCGGACCTCTTCTTCCTGAGGTTTGATTACATCTTCCAGATGTTTCAAATGAGGACACTCGATTTTACCTTCGTCCGCCTGTATGTGCTGCACATGAACTACATCGTCAGGAGAGAGCAAGTCACCGGTCTTGCGATCACGGACCCATACTACATGCATGAGGGCTTCTTGTCAATCAACGACGCCAACCGTCAATATGCGAGTCAGTACATCGAAGAATTCTTGGTCAACAATAAGGACAAAGAAACGATTCTCCTACCTTATCATCCCAGGTAAGTCATCCGCGGATAGCACTATAACACATACATCCTTTCATGTATTTCAATAGTTACTTTGCACACATGGAGGCTAAACTTGATCATGTATTTTGTGCAGCGGGGGGTGTCGTGCCGTTCTCATTGTTCTTTACCCGCGTTACTCCCGCGCTCTATATTTGGACCCGTCGAAGAACATACAGAAGAAAGATTACACACACATAAAGTATGTTCTGGACAGAGCTATGTTGGGCTTCAGCATGCGGGGTGGCTACATCCAATGCAAAAAAACAAATAAGGTCGGGCCTTGTTTCGGCCACAAGACTGACTTCTGTTGCATCCAGCAACCGGCAAGAAGTGAGAACGATGGATTCTACGTCATTCATCTAATGATGGAGTACAGAAGGGATGTGCAATCACTTTGCATGAAATCTTCATCCGATACCCATATCCAGAGATGGTCCGAAGCCATTGGAGCCGTGCCGGATAATCGACTTCGAAATGATTTCTACCGGATCCAACAGGAAATTGCGTCCATCATCATGAAAGATGTCCTCGAAGAGAATGGGATGTTCTACGGCGGCCCAATATCGCGAGCTGACGTCCGAACCCGCATTGCCCTACAGTGTCACGACATGACGCCTTTCACTAAGCTTGGCGACACCCTTCCGGATATGGACAGATGGGAAGAGTGCACTTCTTAAAAACAATGTGTCTGTTTAGTTACTTGTTACTTTATGTACGACGAAACTTCGAATCTCTCAGTACGACGAAACTATTAGATGTATGGTGCCACGCTCTAGTTAATTACTTTCGGTACGATGAAATTTGTTAACTATGTTTACTATATATGTTGCTTCTATTTCATAACTATTTTGTTGAATTCTCTTCATGGTATATATATGTGCATCGCTGACAGGTATATAGATCAACGATGGCGAGGAAGTGGTATGCCGTGTATGTAGGGCATGTTCCGGGTGTGTATGATGAGTGGCCAGAGTGTCAGGCCCAAGTCTCTGGCTTCTCCAGTGGAAGCCAGAAAGGGTTTGATAGCAGAGCGGAAGACGAAGCTAGTTACTTGAGATTCATAGCACAACAGGGGATTCAGAACCAGCGCCGCTGCAAAAACTACTACATCATACCGCTTTTGATCATCGTGATCGCTCTTATCTTCTATGCGGTCATATCATAGTCTACATAGATGATGAAACATGAGTATGTGACCATGTAGTTGCATGTATTGAGAACTTGTATGACTTGTAACGCTATTTCGAGACATGTGTTCGACCATGATTGATGATGATGAGATATTTGAGACATGTCGAGACTTCTAATAACTTTGGCTCATCGATGACTCACTTGCTTTTATATGAATATGCATGTTATTGTATAAATGGTGGATTTGTTTAATTGTGTACATAGCTAAAATGCAAAAAAAAATACAAAAGTTAGCAGTGGCGTGGGGGTAAAGATTACCAGTAGCATTCAAGTAACAGTAGCGTTGGCTAGCTCCACGCGCTGTAGATAAATATCAGTAGTGCTGGGTGGAAGCGCGCTACAGCTACTTTAGCTACCAGTAGCGCTGGGTTATGCAAGCGCTACTGCTAAAAACTAGCTGTAGCACTATAGCAGTAGCGCGCCTACCCGCGCTACTAATAGTAAAAAAACAACGCTACTGTAAGGGTTTTCCTAGTAGTGAGTGTCTATCTCTATCTCTAGAGGCCTTCCCTCATTCATCCTTCTCTCTCACAAGACAAACTACTCATACAAATGCATCTTGATGTTCCATGGAACGCACGAGGATGTTTCCTTGGGGGTCTCTCCAGCGTGGCGTGGCCGTAGTTGCAAGTTGATGCCCCTTGAGATGCCGACGTTGAGGGGCACTCGGATTTTCTCTGATGAGCAGGTAAGATGAGTTTGATCACATAGTAAATGCATTATAAAGACTACTTTCGTGTCCATTTCCTAATTCCTCCTGCCCACTGTTTCACAGGTTAGGCTCAGTGCGAGTGGAGATTGGCTTGCATATGTACGGGAGGGTACCAACATCAATTTGCACACCATTTACAACGGTGACACCGTTCCCGTAGAACCTTTGTCCAACATTGGGACTAGCCATGCAACGGGCCACCGCATGACTTGGTACGATGGAACCATAGTGAGATTGAATAAGATAGCACGAACCTTGCACATGGCGGTCAAAGGTGGACCATGCTGTCTACGGCCGATTTGTTGCTGTACGAGTACGAAGAAGCTGTGCTCCTTTCTAACCGCATCTTCGCGGTGAAAAACCAGGGGACTTGTTTCGTATGGGACACATCCTACGATATACTCCCTCTCTCCCAGTTTATTTATTTTGAATCTTTTCATTTTATAAGTTTCAAATTCAAATTTAGAGCTCCCGATCACATGTTGAGATTACAATGTCCATTAAATCATTGCATGCATGTATAGTAAAGAAACAAATCTCGAGTTTGGCACGAGTTCGTGCAGCAGTAGCACCAGCCTGGCGCAGCAGTTTCATTTCCCTCTCAAGGCCCTTGGGACTGAGCTTTAGCGCCTTATTACGCCTGACTTTGAGTCAATAACATGTGGACCCGATAGGTGGCTGGTCCACATGTAATGCTCCCGAAGGCAGAGGGGCAGTGGGGCTGAGAGGGGTGAGCCGTAGGTCCGGGGACATGTGGTGTCATGGGTTCGTGTGGCGTCGTGGGAATCGCGTGTGGCTTTGGTAGAAACTTGATGCTCGCCGCATTTAAGGTGGCCCACATGTCATGCACACAAAGGCAGAGGGGCAGTGCGGCCGAGAGGGGTGAGGCGCACGTCGGGGGACGTGGTGCTGTGGGTTGGAGCGGCGTCGTCGGAATCGTGAGTGGCATTGGATGAAACGTGATGGTCGTCGTAGTTGAACTTCCATGGACACGCTGTCATGTCTACGGACACATGCATTGCATACCGATCACTGGAAGGAGTATAGTAGAGAAAGCTAGGCGGATAAATAGTTCCTTATAGTCAAGCGAACCCATGCTACTACTTGTTCCAAAGACATGCACACCATCGAAATAGTACATCTATATCAATATACACAGAGAGGGAAAAATTTTTTTTACAAGAGAGGAAATAGTCCATCCATCCAGAATGCCCTGCTGCTGGTGCAGCCTTATCTTCTTCTTCTTCTTCTTCTTCTCCTTCTTCTTCTTCTTCTCCTTCTTCTTCTTCTTCTTCTTCTTCTTCTTCGTCTTCGTCTTCTTGTTGTTGTTCTCATTTTCTGTGGGAGAAGGCTTCGCAACAAGCTCTTTGGACCTTGCAGCTATCTCAAAACTCACACGGGCATCGAGGGAAGCATATTTTATCCGCTCGTACGTCAAGGGATAATTCTCCCATCCAGACGACCTTAATGCCACTATCTCATCACCCGTCTGAAGATTTGTACCGAGCACAAAATTTGCTACATCGAATAGGGATGGTATCTGTTTATCATAATCTACAACAGGAATTTTGATTCTGGTTTGTAGGTCAGCGATGCTTTTCAAATCAAGGTTGTACGGCCCCAACTTCTATTTGTCCCCTTCGATGGCTGCCCCACAGAAGTATATGTCCTCCCGAGACAAGAAATCGTGAAGCTCACCTAGTATGGAGGGTGCGTGTATGATGTGGTACACCAAAACATCATCTTCGAGGCACAGCTGAACGACGGCGGTGCGTTGGATCTTCCCAGTGGCACCCTCGTCTCTACCTTTTCGAGGGAGTTGGATACATTGTTGATCCACTCACGAACAACCCTTGGGTGGACGGTGATGGTGGCAACTATGCTCAACGAGCCTTCGACGAGGACATGTTGGACGCTAAAAACCTGCATCTCGATCTCTTTCGCCATTTGGAACCGCTGGAACGGAGGGCTATGGTTTGGAGAATTAGGATTAGATGGCTAGTCTAACTGAAGTAGTAGATGATTATTTAAAGAGGTTAAAACAATGTGAACGCAGTGGGGTTTGGATGGAAATGAAGACGAAGGGGAGGTGAAGAAGCCGAGGAAAATTGGTTCCCGATGGAGAAGTAAATGGGAGAAGTGGCGTGCAGGCAGTTGATTAGACGGCTAGGTAGACTAAACAAAAAGGCTATGCGGGTAGACTGAGGAGTCGTACCTGTTCGTGTACGTGCCCATCCTTCCTGATAGGTGGGACCTATGCAAACAGATAAAAAATGTGTCGTAGCTGGTTCAGATGGATATTGGGGCGTGCGTGGGAGACACAACATTCTCTGTTTAAGCAATACATGGTTATCCTCATCAAAAAAGAAAAGGCCCATCGCGCTTCTGCATGCACGAGAATTTGGTTCTGCTTGCAATATGACTTACTCACCTAGACGAAGGAAGTACTCATGTTCCTACTAGTAGTAGTAGTAGTACAACTGTGGTACACTTGATGGTCAAAATACTATTAATCCGGTCCTCACAATGAAGTGACAACACCCTGCGCTTGACACTAGTCCAGGCGGCGTGTTCGGGTTACCAAAGTCAGCCTCACCCTGTGCACTGTGTAGTCTATCACCGATGCTGTACAACACATTAGCATGCCTCGCCTCGTCTCCCTCTCCCCTCCCAGAGCACCACTCCATCTCCATCTCCATCTCCGTCTCCATCTCACTGTGCCCCTGTGTACCGTCGCCTTGCTCGCCTCCCCCAGTACCACTATTCCCTCGCTAGCCGCTCCAGCACCGATAGCCTTCTCCCCCGTAAATCAAGCCCCCCAAAAAACCCCACCTTCCAAACTCCACCATGGCCGAACGCGAACCGCGCAGCATCCATATGAGTCGCGATTGGAGCAATCTCCCCAGTGACATCCTCGACCTTTGTTGTTCAAGAATGGATATGTTGAGCGCACTGCGGCTGGCTGCATGCTCGAGGGCCATGCACACGGCCATCGTCAACGCGAGGCCTAAGCTTTTCAAGACACCCTGCTTGCTGCTATCTGGTCTTGCGAGATTGGCTCACCTTGATACGGAGGCATACATGATGCCCCTCGACTTAAATCTGATCTCCATTAGCCGAAACTTCTTTGCAGGTATGTAGTGGGTCGCCGTACATCATTTCCCTCGACTTTGATCTGATCACCATCGCCCGAAACTTCTTGGCAGTTATGTACTGGGTCGGCATGAACTCCCACTGGATGGTTGCTGTCAGAGAAGATGGGAAAAAGTTGGTGTTCCTGAACTTACAAACCTCCCATGAGATTATCCTTCCTCCGTTGGATGATATAGAGTTTTACCATCGCGGTCCAAGTCATCTAGATTACGTTGTCAGTTGGACGCACCTTGTTTTGCAGAATATTGTAATCTGCCAAGTGCCCACACGACATGCGGATTACACAGACTTCAAGCTAATTGCCTTGTTCGACAAGGGACTCGCCTATCTTTACGCCGATGCCTTCTTTAGCTAGAACAACTCAGCTCGCAGTGGATCATCGTCAAAGCTAATACACACTTATGTGATTCTATTGAACACAATGGCATCATCTACGCGATCGACAAAGCAGATGGCACCACGTATTGCTGGGACGGCGCGTGTAAGTTGTTTCTGTCTCATGTTAATGATGATGCCATGACACTGTTTGAACTTTTTGTGATGATTGGCATATCCCTGTTTGAGCAGAATTTGAGTAGAACTATGGCAATGTATTAGAGACGCCGTAAATAAACTCTATTTGGAATGAGTTAATTCATGCGATTGTGACCATGTCATTACAGACAATTTGTACCCCTGAAATCAAACGGTTAGGAATATATGGATATTCTCCTTATTTTACAGTAATCTTTATACTACTACTAAATATGAGTGTGTATCAATGGCCATGTTAGTTTCCTCATTTTCTTGATGTAGAAACATGCACCACACTGTTGGTTTCATCTAACCATACATTAGGGAAGTAAATGTGCATATGGAGAACTCTATATTTGGAAGTAGTGAAATCCTGTAATGCTTACCATGTGTACATACCTATATTTGCCCTTCAGCAATTAATGGCTAGAATAATATCCTCACAAAAATTTTGCCCACAGAACATGAGTATATAACAATGCATGGTCTATTAGTTACCTTGAAGAATTTGTTTGTGAGGACAAAACATGATTACATAACATGCATGACATGGTAGTTTCCTGTGAAGAATCGATTGCGAGATAACATGAGTATAACCATGCATGGCACTTCTATATTTTCGAACCCAGTATACATTTCACTTTATTTTCCTCCCAGTTCCAACAGGGACATAACAATGTTGTTTCTTGCATTATCCTACTCATACCCTGAACAATGCTGATCTTACATTAACAATGCCTATCCTTTTTGATATGATGCAGTGTCCCTACAGTTACTGCCCTTTGTAATCACACCACCTTTGCCAAAAACAGGGAAGCACAACTGGTTCCTTGCTCGATCAGACGACGGCAAAAGACTGATGATCATTAGGACACATGAGCCGGAAAAGTTATATTGCAAAAACCCCACTGTATACAAGCACCGTGAAATATATGAGTATCCGGACAGTGGCTGTTACGTCTATGAGCAGGATACCAGCTTGTTGGGGCCTTCAGGATTTTTTAGTTGGACTCAGTTATCCGATTAACCTGGAGATCACCGTTGTCAAGGACCTTGATGGCAGAGAGGCTCTGTTTTCTATGGAAAACTGTGTCTACACGGCGAGCCCTAGGAGTTCGGGAGCAAACTCCCCTGATTGTCAACGGTACAACCTGCAGCCAAAAGAAGGTGAGAACGACAAAGGCTTCCGGATTAACTTTAATCCTTTGATGTCTCAATTACGATAGGCAGTGATGTGGTTCAAGCCTTCAGGTTGATAGGTAATTGGGTTGTTGCGTCGAAAGGGTGGAGTACTGGTGTCTCCGGATCATTGGTCGCCGAAGCGGGGCTGCAAATTATGATGGTGTTGGATCATCTCTTTGAATAACTTTGTTGTCTTTGCTGCTTGTTCTGGATGGGTAGTTCTTTCTTTGGTTATGCATATTCCTGGTCATTTGGTCATCCTCGTCTATGTCACTCTTACTATGTAATAGTTTCCTCTGTTTAGAATGTCATTCTTGTCTGGATCACGAGAGTCTGAGCAATGTAGATGGGTGCGTTTTGGTGGTGTAGCAAGACTTCTTATGAACTATCATGTCTTGCTATTTATGTCAGTAGTAGTCACTAGTCAGTGTTTGAATGTTGTATATATCGTTGTTTCGAACTGTTTATTGTCTCGAACTACTGGTGGGCTAATTTTTTTCGAAAAGGGGGTTATGCCCCAGCCTCTGCATCTGAAACTGGTGGGCTCAATGAGGGGATCACCATTCTCCAGTGTTCAAAGCGTATCTCCTTTTTTCAAGTTATATAATTCGAACTCAGTGTCTTTTCGATGATGTACACTTGTTTGGGCCAGTGTGGTGTCGTTGAATATGGGCCGAGTAGTAACGCAATGCCAAACAGGTCAATTATGACTCTCAGGCCGGGCTCTCAAAAGATCCAAAAAACAAAAAGGTCGGGCTCTCCAAAAAAGAAAGAATAAGGACTCTTAGGCCGACATGTGGGTGCCACCGCTATTTTCGTGCGCTTGCGCGCTGAGAGCATATTGGCGCGTGTTCGAAATTCATGCTACCTTTTCATCCCCAATCTCCCACCCCTCCCCCACCTCTGGAATCTCGATTCCTACTCTAGTTCCCCCATATCCCCCTCCTGTACTCCCTGTACTCAAGCGCACTATCATGTCGCCGGTCAACGCGGATCTCCGATCCGGAGATCCTGAGGTCCGTCATTCCTTGAGTCCTTGCGTGCTGTCGCTCAACAGTGGCATGGCAGCGCTTGATGTTCAGTCTGCCGGCAAAGTGCTAAGGGTAACCATCAACGGAGACCAGCCTCCCGTCTCGCCGGACGACCTTGTCAAAGCTCTTGGCATTGCGCACGGCATCCAAATAAGTGACTTGCTCGTCGAAGTTTGTCCGCCACCGGCTGATTTCTTCGTCAGGTTGCAGACAACTTTCGACTGCAGTCATGTGTTCGAATCTTCCCAGCGTTTGTTCTGCGATGGCGCGCTGGCGAGCTTTGATCGGTGGCACCCAGGATGGGGCTCGGTGCCCTTTGAGCTTGAGTTTTTAACAAAGCTTTCCTTCCACGGCATGCCTCGATGTGCTTGGAACAGCGAGTCCATGAATGAGCTTATCAACGACCTTGGAGGTGAGCTCGTAAGTATGTTTTGTTCCTCCAGACAGCTGGGCTCTGACAGTTATGGCATGAATGAAGAAGCCATCCACCATACCGAAGGTGATTGGTGTTGAGATACCAGTGCAGGAACCGGGGTTGTACTATTCATCGCCACCAAGGCCGTCGTGGACCATGTTAGGGATGTACCTGTATCGAGTGTTCGTGTATGTCGAAGAAGTGGTCAATCCATCAATCGAAGTCCTGCCGCCGCCGCTGGTGCCAGGGTCCGTCGACGACGTCCATTACAGGAGTCAACGTCAGACTTTCCCCGTGTTGCTCGGAACAATGGATGGCACAGAGCCTACTCCATCGCGCGGCAGAGGCCACTGCTTCTTTGGGAGAAGAGGCAGGGCTAGCTGCCTGGATGTGCTCTAATTTGAGGTAACAACTGAATCTTGTCAGATACTAGTTAAATCCGAGCTATGGGTGTGAAGCACTGATGTGCCAGTACATTTGATTGTGACCTGTTCTAATTTTGTACCTGAACTTTTTTTTAGAAAGGGTTGTACGTCAACTTAATGTGCTAGCAGAACTTATTGTGTTGTCTGTCTGTTTTCTTTGCACATCATTCAAGATATTTCCCCGTCATCGATAAAGACGATGAACCGTTATGTACGAGTTCGTTGGTTTCAACATAGCCCTACCCATAGTGATCCACTGCTTCCATCCTGATTGTGCCGTCTGCGTGAAATTTTTGTATTCAAGTTCAGTGTGCTATGATGTTCTATGTGATTGTTTCAACTATATAAGTTTTTACTGAGCATCAGCAATGCATATGGCTGAAAGATGTATTTACGAGCATCGACCAATGGGTCTCTCTCTCTCTCTCTCTCACACACACACACGAACACACACACGCACAAGTGGGACCCGTTGAATTATTTCTTTGCTCATGACAGCTTTTAATTAGGTTCCATTGTAATCTAACTTTTTTCTTAAGTTATTAATTGAGCTCAGTGACTTCAAAAAGTTGTACAGAAGCCTTGTTTGGGCCTTTCCGGCGTCGCTGAATGTCGGACGAGTAGGCATGTTAGGTTGTACTGTACTACACGGGCCTTTTTTTCAACATCAGCAATGCAACCGGGCTGACAGTTGTACATAATATCCGGGTCAACTTGTTATTCTCCGCCCCGCTGGGCTGCAAACTTTCCTAGGAGGTATGCATTAGGCTTAACAAGAAAATGGACTTTAAGAAATAATAAATGGGATGTAATTATAATAACTGGGCAGTAACTATAAAAAATGCACTAAACGCGTAATTAGTTTTAAAAATATATTATTTTTGGAATTTGAAATTTTTTATTTCATTACTTGTTGCGCGCGCAATATTTCGTTGGATTTTAACGTAATACAAATTTATTTTGAAATTATATTTAATCTGACAAGAAATTTCGGATCCCATGAAAATGTGGGAATTTTTTTTGAATTCTGTTTTGAGCGGTTGGTTGAAATTATTAATCGTTGTCCTAGCTAGAAAATGGGTTGTACTTTTAACAAACTATAAATGGGCTGTAGTAAATTCCATTAGAATTAAAAAATGGGTTGTACATTCTTACAAATCGCAAATGGGCTATATGTTCTCTACCACACACTTGTGGGCCTTCTAAGTTGACGCGTCCCCTAAAAAAAACTAAGTTGACGCGTATGCAAGGCTTTGTCAACAACTCACGGTTCTGGCAGTTGTGGTCGTTGGATGTCCATCCAACAGATGTCGTGCTTCTTCTTCAATCTCGGATATTCTTGCTTCAGCCGCCCAAAAAATGATTCCTCCCCCTGACATCTAGGGCGCACCGTTTCGGAGGCTGACCTGTGGGCCTACTAAGTTGACGCGTACCAAGGGCTTTGTCAACTTAGTCAATATAAATGATTCTAGCTGCAGTGATCGTACGATGTCCATCCAACAGCTGTAGTGCTTCTTCAACCTCTGGTCTTCTTGCTCCAGCCGCCCAAAGCAGCACCGGTCGTGCCGTGTGCTCCTACCTCCCGTGGCCGGCAATGATGCCGCGGAGGCCATACCACCCCCTACTACTCCCACCGCTGGACAGGCCATCCCTCTACTCACCCACACCCCCTGTTATTCTGCGGCGACGGTAGCCTCACACCGCAGCCGAACCAGTGAACCCTCGTACTCCTCTCCGCATGGGCTTCCACTGTCGCGTCTTCCCCGGCTCCGCGTTGTCCCCATCCTAGGCCTCGCCGTCGTCCACTGCCGTGGTGCTCTCGGCGCGGCGTGGTCAATGTGGTCAACGACCGACTTCCATCAGAAGAGTACTATACGTGGAGAGGCTGACAGCTGGGTCCACGGCAGCCGCAAGGAAGTGCCTCCTTATTACGCGCAAAATAATTATTCCTCCACATGACAACGGGGGCCCACCGTACGGGCCACCGTATTTCGTGAAAAAAATGTTTCCCCCCTGACTGCTGGGACCCACCGGACGGGCCACCATATTTCGCGAAAAAAGTTCCCCCGCTGTCATCTCGGACCCACCGGAAGTGCCTCCTTACAAAAAAAATGAATACTCCCCCTGCTAGTTGGGACCCACCTTGGTGGGAGGCTGACTTGTGGGCCTACTAAGTTGACGGGGACGGAGTGCTTTGTCAACTTAGTCAATATGAAAGATTCTAGCTCCAGTGACCGTACGATGTCCATCCAACGGCCGTAGTGCTTCTTCAACCTCTGATCTTCTTACTCCAGCCGCCCAAAGCAGCGCCGGTCGTGCCGCATGCTCCTGGCTCCCGTGGCTGGCTGTGCTGCCGCGGAGGCCTGACCGCCACCTACTATTCCCACTGCTGGCCAGGCCCTACGGCGATGGTAGCCTCACACCGCAGCCGAACCAGTGAACCCTCGTACTCCTCTCCCCGCGGGCTTCCACTGCCGCGTCTTCCCCGGCTCCGCGTCGTCCCCTTCCTAGGCCTCGTCGTCGTCCACCGCCCTGGTGCTCTCGGAACGGCGTGGTCAATGTGGTCAATGACCGACTTCCATCGAAAGAGTACTGTAGGTGGAGAGGCTGACAGCTGGGTCCATGGTGGCCGCAAGGAAGTGCCTCCTTATTACGCGCAAAATAATTATTCCTCCACCTGACAGTAGGGACCCACCGGATGGGCCACCGTATTTAGCAAAAAAAATGTTTCCCCCCTGACTGCTGCGACCCACCAGCTACATCTTCACATGCAAGGAAGTGCGTCCGGGCAAAAAAAACGACTCGCCCCCCTGATTGCTGGGACCCACTAGCTACATCTTCGCACGAAAGGAAGTGCCTGACAGTCGAGACCCACCTGGTCGAAGCGTATGTAGCATTGTCATTCTGGTCGCGAACGTGTATGTACATAGTGGTCGATGTAGAGGCGCGCACGTGTCGTAGTAGAGGCGCGCATGTAGCATGTACACGTACGTACAACGGCCAGTGTGTAAGAAATAAAATACGGCCACGTACGTACATACGGGCGGGGTCTCGAACGCCTACTCACGCATACGTTTCGCCAGGGCTCGTGTACATGGCTGGGTCAGAACGGAGAAACTGCGTCGTCGTCGTGTTCATGGGGAGGCAACGGAATGCGTCGTGTTCATCAAGAGGCAACTGAACGCGTGGGAGCCAACCGGCTTGGACAGAACAACCGATGGAAACGAGGCCTGGCGTACCGCACAACGGAGGAAACGGCCTTGTGTTCGACCGGCCACGTTCAAAACGGGATCCTGTTCATTGGGAGGGGTCTGGCGTACCGCAAAATGGAGGAAACGGACCTCCTACGGTCAAAACAGGGTCCTGTTGATCGGGAGGGGTGTGGCGTACCGCAAAACAGAGGAAATGGACTTGTGTTGGAGCACTACAGTCGAAACGGGGGTCCTGTTCATCGGGAGGGGCGTGGCGTATCGCAAAACAGGACTCCACGGGATACTGTTCATCTCCACCGTCGACCCCTCCAGCCTCCATGGGCTACTGTTCATCCACCGTCGACCTCCTCTAGCCTCCACCTGCGACTGTTCATCCACGGGCTCCTATTCATCCAGCCTGCACCGCGCGCTACTCCACCGGCTACTATTCAACCAGCCCTCTCCACGGGCTCCTGTTCAACCACCCCTCCAAGGGCTACTGTTCATCCTGCCCTCCACCATTCATCCAGCCCTCCACGGGGTCCTTTTCATCCAGCCCCAACCGGCTCGATCGATCGGGGTCCTGTTCATCCAGAGGCAACGCTCTGTTCATCCAGAGGCAACATCAATCGGCTTCAGTTTGCAGCAGTAGCGAAGGAATCGCTCGATCGGGTTCAGTTAATAGCAATCAATCGATCGCTCGGGTTCAGTAACTCGTAGCCTGCAGTGCAATCGCTCGGGTTCAGTAGGTGAACGCCTCGCTCGGTTTCAGTTAGAGCCCAACGCCTCGCACCCACGCGCGTGCGTGTACGAGAGAAACGTGCATCGCTCAACCCCGACCACCCACTGTAACCGGGAACACCCTGATATTTTCCTCGCCCTTGCTTCTACCACGGTTTTTTCCATCATGGACGGCCCAAAGAATGTCATGCAGCTGCATCTCCGGCCCGCCCAGGACGAAAAGCCCATTTTCTGTCATTATTTTTTGTCATAGAAGTAGGAGCCCACCACATCTATGATGATACCGGGTTTTGTCACAATTATCGTCATAGAAGTGTCATAAGTATGACAGAAAAAAATTTAGTTCGGCCCAAAATGTCACGGATGTGTCTCTTTTTGTAGTGCTTGGCGATCTCCTCGATGGTGCCATCGACATCCATCTGACCCACCGAGGAGAGGTCTGAAAACCAAGGAGGAGAAAAGGATGAAACTAGGATCAGAGTTCGAAGCAAAAAGAAATTACACTGGAAAACTGATCAAGACCAGGAGGCGGGCGGCTTACCTACAACAAGTTGGGGAGAAGTGGTTCCCTCCCCGACAAAACTTGTTGTCAGGATGGAGCCGCCAGTGCTTGTGCTTGCCGGCTCTCCCTCTGCGCGCGTGGGCTCGTCAGCGGGGGCCCTTGCCGGGGATCTCTCCCTTGGGCGTAGGCTCACCAATGGAAGCCCTTGCCGGGGACCCCTCCCTGGGTGGTGTGGTGGTTGATGGAGGAGGCACGTTGGGGGTGGCTCTCGACGGCTCCTCCTGATGCTGCTCTTCCCCTGCAAACCATGCAAGATTAACGGTGAAGAAACACACCCCAGCGCTTGCCAGCGGAAAGTGGGTAATGGACTCATGCTGGGGGCTGAGTCGGGAGCTACGTCATGGGCTTGGGCCTGGGCTGATCGTGATCACCTCCGGTGCGTTCGAGGTGCTTCCCGGGGGCTCGTCGCCCGTCGAGGTCTTGGGCCTCTTCACCATCCTCTGCGTTAATGTCTCCGTGTCCCTGCAGGGGCAAGCCAAGACAAGATCAAATTAAGTGAGATAACCAAAACAGGGATTCTGGAAATGGAGAAAGTGGTGAGGCGCTTACTCGTCCTCTTCTTCTCGCCTCCTCCTGTTCGGGCTCATGGAAGAGAGGTCGAAGTCGGCCTCCGGTATGGAGCCCGTGCGGAGGGGTGGAGATGGAGATCTGGGCCGCTTGGCCATGGCGGAGGCGGCAGCCGCTACTTCCCTCGCTGTCGCGGCCGTGCGCCTCGTATGGCGGATGGGTTGCGCCTGGGCCTCTTGCCGCTGTGCAGCCTTGCTGACCGCCCTCTTGGCGGGGACCTCTTTGGGCTAGGAGGCTCGCCGCACTGGCTCGTTGGATCCAACCCGCCGGAGGACGCGCTTCCTCCTCCCCTGGACTGGGGGCTCCTTGGGCAGCTCCTCTTCGTCCGTGTCATCGGCCGCCTCCTCGGCAGAAGGGCCCCTAGTGGTGGCGCCGCTGTGCTCCCCGATGGACTTCGCCTACTCGGCAAAGTCTCCTTCGGCCTCGGCCTCGCTTTCCTGGAAGCCAACGCTGCCAGCCGCCGCGGCAAGAGCTGCCTCTTTCTCCCTGCTGGTGATGTATGCCACCTCTTCGGCGGTGGTGTCGCGGACGAGCTGCTATTCCTCATGGACGGGCCGCTCCGACAAGCTGTCGAAGAACTCTTACACACGCACCTCATCTGGCTCGACCCAACTCTCGTCAAGGTCGTGAGCGTTGAACTCCGGCATCATAGCGATGATGGAGGACCGGAAGGAGTTGTTGCATAGGGGGACCACGGCCGCCGGCAACTTGAACGGCTTGTCGTCCTTCTCAGCCTTGCCGACTTTTTTGGTCTTGCCGGCCTTGCCGGGCTTATCTACCTTGAGCTGGAATAGCTTTGAGCAGAGGGACGCGTGCTGCATCAATGTGATTTTCTGGTTCAGTCCAGGGTGCAACCTCATAATATCTGCTGCATTCTTGAACTCCCAAGCCGGCCTCTTTGTTATGCAGACGGGCAATACGGCGGCGGAGGAAATCGGCCCTGATCATCTCCAGGGTGAGCCCCGCAGTGTTGAGGCGGTGGATTCTGGTGATGGCCGATACGTCTCCGATGTATCTATAATTTTTTTATTGTTCCATGTTGTTTTATTACCAATCTTGGATGTTTTATAATCATTTTATAGTCATTTTATATCATTTTTTGGTACTAACCTATTGACATAGTGCCAAGTGTCAATTGCTGTTTTTTTGCATGTTTTATACATCGTAGGAAATCAATATCAGATGGAGTCCAAATGCAACGAAACTTGACGCAGATTTTTATACACCAGAAGGAAGATACTGGGCCCTAGTTGCACCTGGGGGGAGTCCTGAGGAGGGGACAACCCACCAGGGCGCGCCAGGAGGCCCAGGCGTGCCCTGGTGGGTTGTGCCCACCTCGGGTGCCCACCGGACCGCCTCTTTGCTCTATAAATACCCCAATATTCCAAAAACCCTAGGAGCATCGACGAAATATTCATCCAGCCGCCGCAAAGTCCAGAACCACCAGGTCCAATCTAGACACCATCTCAGATGGGGTTCACCACCTCCATTGGTGCCTCTCCGATGATGCGTGAGTAGTTCTTTGTAGACCTTGGGGTCCGTAGTTAGTAGCTAGATGGCTTTCTCTCTCTCGCTAAATTCTCAATACAATGGTCTCTTGGAGATCCATATGATGTAATTCTTTTTGCGGTGTGTTTGTTGGATCCGATGAACTTTGAGTTTATGATCAGTCATATCTTCTTATATCCATGAAAGTTATTTGAGTTTCTTTGATCTCTTATATGCATGATCTCTTATAGCCTCGTATTTTTTCTCCTATATTTGGGTTTTGTTTGGCCAACTTGATCTATTTATCTTGCAATGGGAAGAGGTGCCCGATAGTGGGTTCGATCTTACGGTGCTTGATCCCAGTGACAGAAAGGGAACTGACACGTATGTATCGTTGCTACTAAGGAAAAAACGATGGGGTCTATCTCTACATAGATAGATCTTGTCTACATCATTTCATCTTTCTTAATGCATTACTCTGTTTTTCCATGAACTTAATACACTAGGTGCATGCTGCATAGCGGTCGATGTGTGGAGTAATAGTAGTAGATGCAGGCAGGAGTCGGTCTACTAATCTTGGACGTGATGCCTATCTAATGATCATTGCCTGGATATCGTCATAATTATTTGAGGTTCTATCAATTGCCCAATAGTAATTTGTTTACCCACCGTTTGCTATTTTCCTCGAGAGAAGCCACTAGCAAAACCTACGACCCCCGTGTCTTCCTTCTCATATATTTGCTTTGCGATCTATTTTATTTGCTCTTTTTATTTAGATATATTAATCTAAAAATACAAAAATACCTCGCTGAGTTTTATTTCTATTTATTCTATTTGCGGTCTATTATTTCAATCTATTGCAACTTTATCCCGTCTACGCAATTTGAGGCGCCGTTACCCGAAAGGGATTGACAACCCCTTTAACATGTCGGGTTGCGAGGTGTTGTTATTTGTGTGCAGGGGCTGTTCACGTTGTGTTTCTTGGTTCCCCTACCGTTTCGATAACCTTGGTTTCATATCTGAGAGAAATACCTACCGCCGCTGTGTTGCATCATCCCTTCCTCTTTGGGGAAAAAGCAGACGTAGCTTCAAGCGACATCAAAAGGAATTTCTGGCGCCGTTGCTGGGGAGGATCTTCAACATAACCAGGTTCCTAATCACAATCTCATCTCCTTGCAATTTACATTATTTGCCATTTGCCTCTCATTTTCCTCTGCCGCACTTCACCAAAATTTGCCGTTTTATGCGCCCTCTTTTTTCGTTCACCGTTTTCTCGTCAGATCTCATGTTTGCTTTTGTTGCCATGTGTATTTTATTTGCTTGCATCTTCGCTTGCTAAAAATCAATTGAAATGGATCATCATCCACTTGCTAATCTTTTCAAGAGATCCAATTATGATGAACCCATTGCTAGTGAATTGAATTCACTACATTACCTTTATGAAGTTTTGCTTGAGATTCGTGAATCTGAAAATTGTGATGAAGAAATTTATGAAGTGATTCATAATAGCTCCTTGAATGAAAAGCATGATTGCAATGATTTTATCATAAATTCTATTTATGTCAATTGTGCTAATAATATGCAAAACCCCAAGCTTGGGGATGCTAATATTGCTAGGTCCACTACTTATTGCAATGATCATGATTTGGGTGACAATGATTCTTATGATCTTGAAAATTTATTTAAATCTCATGATGAATACGTGTGCGATAATATTAAAAGTGAGTTTGGAAGAGTGTCAACTTTAGTTAAAAATAATCCCACATATTTGGAGAGTGTTCAATCTTATCACTTTTTTTATCAAAGTGGGCTTCGAGAGGTCATGACCTTATTTAATGATAATCCCACTATTTTGGAAGAGTGTCAACTTTGCATGCATGTGGATCATATAGAGAATATGTTATGTGATAGCTATATTGTTGAATTTGAATATGATCCGACATGTAATTATTATGAGAGAGGGAAATATGGTTGTAGAAATTTCGATGTTACTAAATTACCTCTCATTATGTTGAGATTGTCAATGTTTTATTCCTCTTCTTTGCATATGCCAAATGGTTCTTGTCTTGATAATTTGTTTGCTTATAAAATTCCTATGCATAGGAAGTTTGTTAGACTTAGAAGTGTTTTTCATATGTTTCATGATGCTCTCTTTGTGTTTCAATTCTTATTTTTCGTGTGAGCATCGTTGAAATCTTATGCCTAGCTAGGGGCGTAAAACAATAGCGCATGTTGGGAGGCAACCCAGTGAATAAAATTTATTTTTGCTTTTTCCTTTCTGTTCTTGTGTGTTCGCACATTTATGCTACTGGTATGATTGTGTTTTTTGTTTTTAAGTTAGTGTTTGTGCCAAGTAAAGCCTTTAAGATTACTTTGGGTGATAGTTGTTTGATCTTGCTGAAAAACAGAAACTTTGCGCTCTTGAAAATAATTCTCATTTTTAGTTAGGGAGTGATTTTAAGTTGATTCTTTTTGTAGAAGATTAATATACAAATTACCATGGTCTTCCTAATGTTTCAGAATTTTTGGAGTTACAGAAGTATTCGAAAGTGTCAGATTGCTACAGACTGTTCTGTTTAGATAGATTCTGTTTCCTTTGTGTTGTGTGCTTATTCTGATGGCTCTATGGTTTTCTTCGATGAGTTTTTGCCATAGAAAAGTTGGAATACATTAGATATAATACAAAAACAAAATATGAATTTGTTTAATACAATACTTATAGTGGTGGTTTGCTTTCTTTTACTAACGGATCTCACAAAGGTTTTGTTGAGTTTTGTGTGATTGAAGTTTTCAAGTTTTGGGTTATCTTACGATGGATGAAAGAAGGATAGAAGAGCCTAAGCTTGGGGATGCCCCGGCATCCCAAGCTTTTATCCAAGAAATAGCAACCAACTAAGCTTGGGGATGCCCCCGAGTGGCATCCCCTCATTCTTCTAACGACTATCGGTATTTTACTCGAAACTATACTTTTATTCGTCACATGATATGTGTTTTGCTTGGAGCATCTTGTATGATATGAGTCTTTGGTTGCTTTATTTTTCTATTTAAGTCATCAATCCTTGCTGAATACACCTATTTGAGAGAGCCAAAATTATATCATGATTTATTAGAATTGCTCTTTATGCTTCACTTAAATCTTTTATGAGCTATGGACTTACTCTAGTGCTTCACTTATATCTTTTTTAGCACGGTGTGCTTTAGTATTTTTTTGAAGAAATGATCTCTTTGTTCACCTAGATTTATTTGAGAGTTAGTAAAATTTTGAAGAAATTCACTCTAGCTTCACTTAAATTATTTTGAGAGAAAGAAAAAAAAAATTATGCTCATGATCTTCACTTATATTTGTTTGAGGTTATGAAAAGCAACACATGAAAATTAGTCCCAAAGTGATAGATATCCAAGAAGGATAAAGTAAAAATTGTAATGAAGATCATTGGACAAAATAAACTTGATTCTTAGTAATAGTTTTGAGATATGATGATGAGATATGTGAGTTATGTTGATGAGTAATTATGCTTTAGTAAGGATATTGGTGTTAAGGTTTGTGATTCCCTATGGAAGTACGAAAGTCAATAATCATGCAATGAAAATTATATCCTACTTGTGGTGCATTATTCGGTGTTACTTATGCTTAATGCTTGCTTTACGAGATTATTCGTTTCTTGGTTGGTCGCTTCCCAATCTTTTGCTAGCCTTCATTTTGCACCAAGTATGATCTCTACTTGTGCATCCAAAATCCTTTAAACCAGTTTTGCCACATGAGTCCACTATACCTACCTATATGCGGTATTCTTTTGCCGTTCTAAGAAAATTTGCATTTGCCATCTCTAATTTTCAAAATAAACTTCTCTTTTGTGTGTTTGTTTCGCTCGCGGAGCGGTGAGGGGTGGCTAATATTTTCCATGCTAGATGTGTTATTCTCACGATGCGTGTTTATTCACTTCTCGCACAAGAGTAAGGCAAAGGTTTTAGGGATGCCCAGTCCCGAAATGAAAAAATATTTACTTTATGTTGTCAAATAATAAATTCCTTGGAAAGTGTTGGTATGGAGGAAAACTGTGGATACGGCTAGCCATGGAAAGTGAAAGAATGGTGGAAAAGGAATAAACTTTATTTTCTGTTTGGGAACCGCCTATGATCTATCTAGCATGGAAATTCTTGGGAGCTCTAAGTCCTTTTGATGGGTGGGATGGATACACCTCCCAAAATGTTTTTATCTCTAAATTTTTCGCTTTGAGATCTGGCACCTCTACAAATCCGTACTTCCCTCTGCGAAGGGCCTTTATTTTACTTTATGCAATTTTTATTTTTGAAATTGAGTCTCCCTCTTCTCTTATAAAAAGCACCAACTAGGAGGCACTATGATTGTAACTATTGGGTGTAGCTATCATTCGAGTATGTTTCATGAATGGATCAATGTTTGAGCATGATGGGCTAGGGATAACTTATTTTAGCTTTGATATTTTGAAAGACATAGTTGCTTCTTGATATGCTTGGGTATCTAAATTATTATGTCAAAACTAGAGTATTTCTTTGAATCCCATAAAAGTCCAAATGTCCATGCTATAAAGAAAGAATATGATATGACATGATGAACAACACTCCACATCAAAAATTTTGTTTTTATCACTTACCTACTCGAGGATGAGTAGGAGTTAAGCTTGGGGATGCTGATATGTCTCCAACGTATCTATAATTTTTGATTGTTCCATGCTGTTTTATTATCAATCTTAGATGTTTTATAATCATTTTATAGTCATTTTATATCATTTTTTGGTACTAACCTATTGACATAGTGCCGAGTGTCAGTTGATGTTTTTTGCATGTTTTTTACATCGCAAGAATCAATATCAGACGGAGTCCAAATGCAACAAAACTTCACGGGGATTTTTATGGACTAAAAGGAAGATATTGGGCCCTGGTTGCACCCGGGGGAGTCCCGAGGAAGGGACAACCCACCAGGGCGCGCCGGGAGGCCCAGGCACGCCCTGGTGGGTTCTGCCCACCTCGGGTGCCCCCCGGACCGCCACTTTGCTCTATAAATACCCCAATATTCTTGAAACCCTAGGAACATTGACGAAATATTCATCCAGACGCATGAGTAGTTCTTTGTAGACCTTCGGGTCCATAGTTAGTAGCTAGATGGCTTTCTCTCTCTCCTGAATTCTCAATACAATGGTCTCTTGGAGATCCATATGATGTAACTCTTTTTGCGGTGTGTTTGTTGGGATCTGGTGAACTTTGAGTTTATCATCAATCATATCTTCTTATATCCATGAAAATTATTTGAGTTTCTTTGATCTCTTATATGCATGATCTCTTATAGCCTCGTATTTCTTCTCCGATATTTGGGTTTTGTTTGGCCAACTTGATCTATTTATCTTGCAATGGGAAGAGGTGCCCGGTAGTGGGTTCGATCTTACGGTGCTTGATCCTAGTGACAGAAAGGGAACCGACACGTATGCATCGTTGCTACTAAGGATAAAACAATGGGGTCTATCTCTACATAGATAGATCTTATCTACATCATGTCATCTTTCTTAATGCATTACTCCGTTTTTCCATGAACTTAATACACTAGATGCATGCTGGATAGCGATCGATGTGTGGAGTAATATTAGTAGATGCAGGCAGGAGTCGGTCTACTAATCTTGGACGTGATGCCTATGTAATCATCATTGCCTGGATATTGTCATAATTATTTCAGGTTCTATCAATTGCCCAACAGTAATTTGTTTACCCACCGTTTGCTATTTTCCTCGAGAGAAGAAACTAGTGAAACCTACGGCCCCCGGGTCTTCCTTCTCATATATTTGCTTTGTGATCTATTTTATTTTCTCTTTTTATTCAGATCTATTAATCTAAAAATACAAAAATACCTCACTGACTTTTTTTCTATTTATACTATTTGCGATGTATTATTTCAATCTATTGCAACTTTAACCCGTCCACGCAATTTGAGTCACCGTTACGCGAAAGGGATTGAGAACCCCTTTAACACGTCGGGTTGCGAGGTGTTGTTATTTGTGTGAAGGAGCTGTTTACGTTGTGTTGCTTGGTTCTCCTACTGGTTCGATAACCTTGGTTTCATATATGAGGGAAATACCTACCGCCGCTGTGGTGCATCATCCCTTCCTCTTTGGGGAAAAAACCGACGTAGCTTCCGGTGACATCAATGGCGACTGTGAGCGTCTTGACCTGAGGGTCGAGGTCGCCCCAGTTGCCGCGATGGACCACCTGCACTTGCCGGGGGGTGCAAAATGGATGCGTCTCCTTCTCCACAATACAGCACCACTTGTGCCGCCATTCCTCCCACCTGTCCTTCTGGGTCCCGTTTGGGTACGTCTCCTTGCAACAAGCCCTCGGGATCCAGGTGACACAGCCGGACAACGCTCCTCCTGCACGGATGCGGGGGATGAAATAGTGTCGGAAGAGCGTCGTGTTGGGGATCACCCTGGCGAAATTCTCACAGAGGTGGGCAAAGATAGCCATACACACCACGACGTTTGGCATGAAATCCAAAAGATGGAAGCCGAAGGAATACATGACATCGATCAAGAAATCTGAGAATGGGGTGCAAAGCCCGCCGTAAACATAATCAACGAAAAAGGGGAATCTATCTGGACCTATGTAGTGACCCGACCTCAGACGATCAAGTCTCTGTGCTTAAGTGTCATCCCTGGATCGGTATGCTGACACACACATTACTCGAGGATTTATAACAGAGGTAAATCACATGTATCAAGTAACGTAAATACTATTACCTCAATCCATAGCGGAAGTAACAACAAAGTTGTGGAGTCCCAACAACACCAACGACAAAGTTGAGTGTAGACATCGTCACCCTAACGTATCACTTACTCGTCGTAAGATTCCTGCAACATAAGACGTTGCAGCCATGTAAGTCAGTACGTTGAATGTACCGGCAAATTCAGACCATAGGAAAATGATGAGCAATATCTATCACTACATGCATATTTGGCTGGTGGAGGCTCTAAGTTTACTTTTGCATAAAGCCAATTTTTCCCTACAACAAAGGAATATATTTTATTTAACTACAAAGTTGGTTGAAAATATTGAGAAGGTTCCTCCAACTCAATCCCAAAATAATAATCAGTAGCCCAATTCAAATTAATTAATTATAGTGTTGAGATCAACATGATAATCCAAATACCAGGTACTCAAGATGTCCATAACCAGGGACATGGCTAACCATGATTAGTTTGTACACTCTGCAGAGGTTTGCGCACTTTTCCCCACAAGACTCAATCTCCTCCATTAAATTTCTCGCACTGCATGATGTTTGAGAAACGGATGACCGAGACACAGTCTTTCCAAAGAGGTCCCCTTAACCGATAGATTGGCCGGTACACCTACAATCCCCTACATCTGCTAGCCCATCATGGAAAGGTTTCCCACAACTTACTCAACTATGCCAGAGCCCATAATGGCTTGTGGCTGCACACGGAAGTTTCTAGCATGAATAATCTTATAATCGCTTTGAGCCTTGGTGGCATTCCATAGGGTGATCACACGGGTACTCCGGGATCCCCTTGGGCAAGCACTTGGTTCTCCAGGTGACCGGGCAAACCACTAGGTGCTCCAGGGTGCCCCAACCAATCCACCCTGATGTGTATTAAAGTAGCCACCTTAAGTTGAACCTTAGTTAACAAAACCCTCACATCTTTCATGAATTCTCTCTCAAACGAGTCCATGTCTACAAGCATAGCATGGCAGAATAAGCATAACGTAGTAACTCCCATGGTTTGAATATAAGCCAATAGGTTCTACCTCATCAACTACTTCCCAATACCCACATGTTATCAATCCTACTCATGCAATGTTTGAGGGTTGAAACTAATGCATAAAAACTGGGTAATAAAGGGATATGATCAAAGTGTGAACTTGCCATGTACTGTTGATGAAGATTCGTCACACTCATAACTCGTGATAGATCTACTCATCACACTCTGATCAATCTATCGTGAGCAAGCAATAGCAACCACACATAAGCAATCATGCAAAAAAATCAAAGAAAAGATCTCAGAAAACTTCGAAAACAAACAAACAACTCTTGCAACAGAAAACAATTTCTAACAGTACTAAAATTAAGTGAATTTGGCCTTATCAGAAAGTTTAGGTCAAGAGTTTCAATTTGCAAATAGAATCAATTAAATCGGAGTTGTAAAACTCAAGTTATGATCAAACGAAGTTCAGATACAAATCTGTTTGAATTCTAATTTTAAACTTTCAAAAATATGGTTAAGTTGTTTTACTGGATAGAGGGAATCAAAACGAAGAAGTGGGCTTTGGTTTCGTTGGATTTGGATAAACGAGTAAAAAGTTGTGATCGTTTGAAAGAACAGGGGCTAAATTGTAAACAAACTAATTACATCTAGGTCCCTGGCCGAAATTAAAAAGAAAAAGAAAAACCTACCGAACGAACGTTCGCTAACAGAGACTAACGGGCGAAAACTGTTCGCTACCGAATACTAATGGACGAACGTCCGCTAATCAAACTAACCTAAATAATAAACCGGTTAAAAAGAAAAACCGAAACAGAACCGAGTCGAGGCGGTGGTTTTATACCGGTTCGGTGGTTTTCGGCGAAAAAACCGGCGACGGCGGTTAGCGGATCTAGCTCCGGCGGAGGCGACTCTGTCATCGGCGAGGGCGACGGCGGTGGCTCAGGGAGCGGTGGAGTGCGGCTCGGGCGGCGAGATGCGGCGCTGGCGGCGTGCGGCAGCGGCGGCGGTGATGCGGCGCTGCAGCGAGCGGCGCGGTGGTAGACGGCGGCAGTGCGTGCTCGGGCGGCGGGTTTGCAGCGATAGGCGGCGGCGGACGGAGTTCAGGGGGCCCCGGGTGCAGCTTATAAAGGGGGGGGCTCGGCCTCGGGAGGCGTAGGCGAGAGGCAACGGCGGCTCGTGTCCGCCTCGGTCATGGCGGCATACACGCGCGGAGTTCGGGAAGACGGCGTGGTGCGGGCTGGCATGCTGGCTCGGGAGACGGTCCCGAGCTCGGGGACGATGCGCTGGGCCGGCTGGGCTTCGGCCCAGTCGGTCCGGAGTTTTTTTAAAAACATTTTTTTAAGACAAATAAAATAAATCAAATCAAATAAAAATATAATATAGGCATATTATATATCAAAATTTCTAGAAAAAGATTTTCTACAACATAAACATTTTTCTTACGTCAAATGAAATCCACAAAAAATTAAATAAAGCAGAGAGTGCTGCTGGTTCATTTAAAAACCAAATAAAAATATTTTAAAATACCAAAATAATTTCAAATTTATTTCTCTCCATTTTTCTATTGTAGGGAATCATTTTACCATATTTTCCATATATTTTATTTTTGGAAAAAAGTAATTTGAAAAAAAACAAATAGCCCAAATTGAAAATAATTTCAGAATAACTTCAAAGGGACTTTTAATTTGATTCTTTGAAACCCCCAACTCATATTTCATATGTTTTGAAGAAGTCATTTTATCTTCTCTCATGAAAATCATTGAGTTGCATAAGGTTTTTGAATTTGAAATATTTCCCAAATGAAATTTAAATATTTTCAAAAATCCTTTTCATTTATTTAATTAGAAGAATTCATGTCATCTTCTCTCTAGGGTTTTGTATTTGAAAAGAATTTGAATTCATGGAGATCAGAATGCAAAGTGAAAGTTTGGGAAAGTCCTTTTATTCCCTCTCATTTAACTTTCAAAAAGTTTCAAATTTCACTCAAGCAACCACACCACAATCAAACAATCAATCAAAACTATTTAATTAATATAACATTCCGAAATTTAGAATTTTGGGATGTTACAAACCTACCACCCTTAAAATGAATCTCGCCCTCGAGATTCGGAGAGGCTAGAAGGAAATAGGTTAGGTTCGGGGGTCTTCTCAAAATCCATCGATCGTCACAGGGGGTCTGGGGTGCTACCACCCTTAGAAGCATGGTTACAGTTCCATCGAAACTCATATACTCCATCCTTATTGTTGGCAGTGTCGATCTTCTGAGATCTTCAGGATAATTCCTTCTCTGGGCTCTTCCGGTAGTGGCATGACCTTTTTCCTCGATTCTTCTGTCCTTTTATCTTGGTACGGTCCTCCTATGACTGGGTCTTCTTAGTTGGCAGGTCTGGCGCCAATACTAAACAACTATCGATATCTCATGGTGGTCATCAATTTGACTAGGTCCCTGCATGAAATGGGTCTGGGTTGAACCTCACCGTATGACCAACGACTGGCAACAGCTGCCTTGTCCAAGGGAAAATTGTCATACCATTCTAAGATTCAATTAGGCTTAATATCGTCGTCTCTCTACTATAGGTAAGTCACTCAGATTTACCATCCCATATAGCAAGGCGAATAATAAGAGTAAGTCGGTATGGTGATCAATCCATCCCACACCCAAATCATTACCTTGTATATGGTTTAGCGAATCTCGCATTCTAACACTCGATCATCCTCACAAGCATTGCGGAATTTCTCTTGTTGACAAACCAAATTCGGATAAATCCATGGATTCTGCAAGCCAAACAAAACATCTATCATTTCTTCACAACTCTCAGGTTTTGCGTAACTCTTGTAAGACCGTCTGTTGATGAAGTCGTAACTACTTCCAGGGTTTTTCCTTCAGCAAGAGTGTGCTTGCTTCTTGGCAGGTCCGGGAGCCTGTGGGTTATGGGCTCATCTCATCACTTGTAAACCTTGAACTCATCGTCGGGGGCAACTGATCATTATTCCAACATCCAGGTTCCTAGCATTCTTAAATACATCCATTTGTACTGTCTCCCTTCCTTCTATTGGTACCAAACTAAGACGTGATTACTCAGATTCATCATGGAGTTACAATTGCTCCATATTACCAACATTATACCTTCTTTATATCCAATAGTACTTCATACCTTCATACTCTTGGGTTATCCCACATATCGAGATAAATCTCGTACTTATTTTGTCCAAAGTCCACTTCGTGAAATATCATTATCTTTTCCAGGGGTCAAGTGTCCTCACAGGGTACTACCACCCTTAAAATGCACAAATTCATCCATAGACCATATTTCTCATATCCTCAAAAATGGTCAAAATCCTTCTCCATAGGGTAACTACTCATAAAATCCAAATCAGTACTAACAGACGCTAACTTTATTGATTCTCAAATTATTACAATCTCCTGCATTTCCATTACATACGTCGACTCAACACCTCATTATATAAGAATTGTTCCCACTACTACTACTATATTTCTTTTGTTGCAAACTCAACTATTTAGCACAAGCCTCCTTCTCTTTGGGATAATCTCTGGCAAAGTGCCTTGCTTTATTACAATGGAAACATATTACTTCTGACAAGTCTCGAGGTTTCCTTGTGATTTCATAGCCTCCTTGGGTCCTCGGCTTCCTTTTCGGGGAACCGCTGAAGTAGTGCCCTGAATCCTTGCACCTGAAACATGTGATATGACTCAGGTCCTTCTTTGTAGAAATTGGGTTGTTCCTGGAATCCAATCTATTTCTCTTCCTGGACTTTTCCGTGCCAATCAGGGCTTCTATTTCCTGTGGTTCTTACTCTACTTCCACTATTGGGAATTCTACTAGATCCCCCTTTAGACAATTCTGGGAGATGTGTCCTTCTTCTCCACATAAATAGCCAGGCTTGGCGTAGGGTTTAATTAGGTCTTCTTCGTGTGTGTTCTCCACCTCTTCCTTCATCACAGGTTCTTCTAAAATTCCCATGAGGGCTCCTTTCATTACTTCTTTCTTCTGCTGGATGGTTCTTTGAACCAGAGAGTAAATGTGACACTGAGTAGGGTAGTGGGTAGTCCCTTCACACGCAAGAAACAAGTAATCTGCCTAGTTGGGCATTCTTCAGCTGGGTGACTTTCTTCACAATGATGGCATTCATCCTTGTGTTATTTATGGTTGTGTCCCATTTCTCCACAGAGCTTGCATGCACAAGGTTTCTTCATATTATTTCCATAAGGCTTCAATTTCCGGGACACAAGATGAGACCTTTGCAGAGTCAACTTAAATTCTTTCCAAGTGGTTACTCCTTGCCATCCGTTAATGGTTTGGTACATCCTCCAGCAAGTAGCAGCACCTCTTTCAAAGCACTGAAGAGCATGCTGGGTCATATCCTTTCCGGCTATAGTGTTATTCTTCATGTGATCTTCCATGTTCTGAATCCATCGATCCGTCTCCAGTTGATTTATCGGTCCCGGAAATGGGAGTTCATCTCCACCCATCCTCTATTCGTTCCAAGGTTTTGGGTGGGATAATAGACATAGAGAGTGATACACACAATATAAACAATAGTTTTAAACAGACCGATTTTACTTGTGGCTGTCAGAAAAACATCAAACAAATGATAGCTCACAATCGCCGCGTCTAACGTAAGTATATAACAGGGGTTTGGTCTTCTAAAGGTCAATAAATATTCAAAGTCGTCAAACTCTTGAAGTCTTGTTCATGTCTCCGATGGCTTCTTTGGAACGTGCTTGTCCTTCTACAGTTTTTTTGCCAGGCCATTTCTGTTGACGCGAAGTCTCTCGCAACTTCCTTTAATATTTCTGGCGTTGCGTTCCTAACTTCTGGGTTTCAATATGTAACATCCTTGGCATGAACCATGGTCCTACTCTCTTTCAGTTCCCGACGAATCTCCGGTATCTCGGGGTTTTGCTCCTCTAGCTTGGCTACTTTCAGCTTCTAGGTCCTGAGTTCTTCAAGAAATGCTTGCTTGTCAAATACGGCTTCCCGAAATTCCATCTTAAAATTCTTGATGTAATACTCCAGATCCTGGTGATACACCAGCTAAGGTTAAAACTTCGTCTTTTGCTGATAGGTGCTCCATTAGCCCTTTTGTCATCCAACTTTTTGAAGAAATGCTTGCTTAACTCAGCACAGTGGCAATATTACAAGCGGGCGATAACATCATGGATAGCCGTGTTTCTGCCCATTTCTCTACCATGAGCTATCATTCCATAGTTGATATCTCCTACCTTGGGGTTTTCTTGACAAAAACTTTGAGTTTTAACGCTCCATATTCCGGTCTTTCTCCGACACGCCTTGATCTCGGGTATTGACAGCTTCAATAGTCCGACACGCTCCATAAGGGTAGCCTTCCTAGGTCATACAGATCTGAAAATTCTTGAGAGCCTTCAAATTATCCTAGTCTTCGGAGTCTTCAACCATTGTAGTTTCCACTATTATAATGCACAGTAAAATCCTATTCATTCCAAAGTGGTCTTAGTTGTCTGATATCTTCTCGGAGTGGTCTCATCAGTCGAATCTTCGTGTGGTCAAAGGGGAAAGGGGTATAGTCTAACTATTTGAGATGAGAGGAAAAAATACTTTGTATAGCTTTAGAAAATATGAGAGTTAAGGGATCTCTTTTGAAAATAAAGTTTTAGAGAAAAAACATTCCTATGGGCTTGCCAGTTTCTAGGGGTCATGTCCTACAGTCAACATGTGCTCTGATACCATCTTGTAGCGACCCGACCTCATACGGTCAAGTCTCTGTGCTTAAGTGTCATCCCTGGATCTGTATGCTGACACACACAGTACTCGGGGATTTATAACAGAGGTAAATCACATGTATCAAGTAACGTAAATACTATTACCTCAATCCATAGTGGAAGTAACAACAAAGTTGTGGAGTCCCAACAACACCAACGGCAAAGTTGAGTGTAGACATCGTAACCCTAATGTATCACTTACTCGTCGTAAGATTCCTGCAACATAAGACGTTGCAGCCATGTAGGTCAGTACATTGAATGTACCGGCAAATTCACTCCATAGGATAATGATGAGCAATCTCAATCACTACATGCATATTTGGCTGGTGGAGGCTCTAAGTTTAGTTTTGCATAAAGCCAATTTTTCCCTACAACAAAGGAATATATTTTATTTAACTACAAAGTTTGTTGAAAATATTGAGAAGGTTCCTCCAACTCAATCCCAAAATAATAATCATTAGCCCAATTCAAATTAATTAATTAAAGTGTTGAGATCAACATGATAATCCAAATACCAGATACTCAAGATGTCCATAACCGGCGACACGGCTAACCATGATTAGTTTGTACACTCTGCAGAGGTTTACGCACTTTTCCCCACAAGACTCGATCTCCTCCATTGAATTTCTCGCACTACATGATGTTTGAGAAACGGATGACCGAGACATAGTCTTTCCGAAGAGGTCCCCTTAACCGATAGATTGGCCGATACACCTACAATCCCCTACATCTGCTAGCCCATCATGGAAAGGTTACCCACAACTTACTCAACTATGCCAGAGCCCATAATGGCTTGTGGCTGCACACGGAAGTTTCTAGCATGAATAATCTTATGATCTCTTTGAGCCTGGGTGGCATTCCATAGGGTGATCACACGGGTAATCCGGGATCCCCTTCGGCAAGCACTGGGTTCTCCAGGTGCCCGGGCAAACCACTGGGTGCTCCAGGGTGCCCCAACCAATCCACCCAGATGTGTATTAAAGTAGCCACCTTAAGTTGAACCTTAGTTAACAAAACCCTCACTTCTTTCATGAATTCTCTCTCAAACCAGTCCACGTCTATGAGCATAGCATGGCAGAATAAGCATAACGTAGTAACTCCCAAGGTTTGAATATAAGACAATAGGTTCTACCTCATCAACTACTTCCCAATGCCCACATGTTATCAATCCTATTCATGCAATGTTTGAGGGTTGAAACTAACGCATAAAAACTAGGTAATAAAGGGATATGATCAAAGTGTGAACTTGCCTTGTACTGTTGATGAAGATTCATCGCACTCATAACTCGTGATAGATCTACTCGTCACACTCTGATCAATCTATCGTAAGCAAGCAATAGTGACCACGCATAAGCAATCGTGCAAAAGAATCGAAGAAAAGATCTCGGAAAACTTCGAACACAAACAAACAACTCTTGCAACAGAAAACAATTTCTAACAGTAGCAAAATGAAGTGAATTTGGCCCTATCAGAAAGTTTAGTTCAAGAGCTTCAATTTGCAAAAAGAATCAATTAAATGAGAGTTATAAAACTTAAGTTACAATCAAACAAAGTTCAAATACAAATATGTTTGAATTCAAATTTGAAACTTTCAAAAATATGTTTAAGTCGTTTTACTGGATAGAGGGGATCATAACGAAGAAGTGGGCGTTGGTTTCATTTCATTTGGATAACTGAGTAAAAAGTTGTGATCGTTCGATGTATAGGGGCTAAATTGTAAATAAACTAATTACATCTAGGTCCCTGGCCGAAAATAAAAAGGAAAAGAAAAACCTACCGAACGAACGTTCGCTAACAGAGACTAACGGATGAAAACTGTTCGCTACCGAATACTAACGGACGAACATCCGGTAATTAAACTAACCTAAATAATAAACCGGTTAAAAAGAAAAAACAAAATAGAACCGAGTTGGGGTGGCGGTTTTATACCGGTTCGGTGGTCTTTGGCGAGAAAATAGGCAATGGTGGTTAGCGGTTCTGGCTCCGGCGTCGGCGGCTCTGTCCTTCGCGAGGGCGGCGCGGTGGCGAGGCGCGGCGGTGGCGGCGGCTCAGCGGCGCGGTGGAGTGCGGCGCGGGCGGCGAGGTGCGGCGCGGGCGGCGAGATGCGGTGCTGGCGGCGTGCGGCAGCGGCGGCGGTGATGCGGCGCTGCAGCAAGCGGCGCGGTGGAAGACGGCGGCGGCATGGCGCGTCGGCTCGGGCTCAGGCGGCGGGGTTGCGGCAAGAGGCGGCGGCGGACGGGGTCTAGGGGGCCGCAGGTGCAGCTTATAAAGGGGGGCTCGGCCTCGGGAGGCGTGGGCGAGAGGCAACAGTGGCTCGTGTCTGCCTCAGTCACGGCGGCGTATGGGTGACGGAGTTCGGGAAGACGGCGCGGTGCGGGCCGGCGTGCTGGCTTGGGAGACCTTCCCGAGCTCGGGGACGACGCGCTAGGCCGGCTGGGCTTCGGCCCTGTCGGTCCGGATTTTTTTTAAATATTTTTTTACAGACAAATAAAATAAATAAAATATAATAAAAATATAATATAGGTATATTATATATCAAGATTTTTAGAAAAAGATTTTCTACAACATGAACATTTTTCTTACGTCAAATAAAATCCACAAAAATTTAAATAAAGAAAAGAGTGTTGTTGGTTCATTTAAAAACCAAACAAAAAAATTAAATACAAAAATAATTTCAAATATATTTCTGTACATTTTTCCATTGTAGGGAATCATTTAACCTTATTTTCCATATATTTTATTTTTGGAGAAAAATAATTTGAAAAAAAAACCAAATAACCAAAATTGAAAATAATTTTAGAATAACCTCAAAGGGACTTTTAGTTTGATTCTTGGAAACTCCCGTCTCATATTTCATATATTTTGAAGAAGTCATTTTATCTTCTCTCATGAAAATCATTGAGTTGCATAAAGTTTCTGAATTTGAAATATTTCCCAAATGAAATTCAAATATTTTCAAAAACCCTTTTCATTTATTTAAATGGAAGAAGTCGTGTCATCTTCTCTCTAGGGTTTTGTATTTGAAAATAATTTGAATTCCTGGAGATCAGAATGCAAAGTGAAAGTTTGGGAAAGTCCTTTTATTCCCTCTCATTTAACTTTCAAAAAGTTTCAAATTTCACTCAATTTCATTCAAGCAACCACACCACAATCAAACAATCAATCAAAACTATTTAATTAATATAACATGCTCCCTCCGTTTCCCTCCACCACAATCAAACAATCAATCAATTACAACCTGGCACGGCGTTGGGTCCATGGATGACGCGGGTGGCGGGATGCCCCTTCGTTTCCCTCCCCCACATGAACTGGTACCGATCCTTGTGTGCGCGCGCATCGAGCCCAGGAGCGAAGACGACGTGCTCCCTCCGCCTCGTCACCAGCTCGTCTTTCGGCACCTCTCCCCCTCGCTCGCCTTGATTGCTCCCTTGCCTTTGTTTTTGGGCGCCATAGCAGCCAACGGAGGGCAGAGGGGACCGAAAGTGGTGAGGGCGCGACGGCGATGGGCGGAGAAGGAGGCTCTGGATTGGGCTCAAGGAAGAAGAAGGAGACGGCGGTTTCCTATATTGGAACGGGCAAAAGGGGTAAATGAGCAGTGCCCCTGCAGATTCCTCTTTTATGGGGAAGGCGTGGGGCTGCCTCTTTACTGTTTGATGTGAAGGCGTTGGCACAAACACAGGCGTGTTGCAACCATTCCAGGCATGACCCCCACGCCGCGCACTCAATAAGGATCATGGGGAAGTGCAGCAGACAAGAAAATTGTAGCAGTTATCCCCTGCCACGCGTCCCCGCGCACTGTTTGGGCCTGGCCCAACGACGCTCCGCGCTCATGTGTGGCCTAGGCCCGGGGGTTCCAATCGGTATACTAAAGTTTGGGCCCTTTAGCACCCCATACTTGTGCACAGGCAGCCGCAGCCCCACGCGTGGCGAGGCATGAAGAAGGCGATCGAGGATAAAAATGAGATACAAGGCGAAGAGAAGCGGCCAAGCCAGAGAACAGAGGGCAACTTGCGAGACCCCGGCAAGATCCTTCCGGGACGGCTTGCGAGACCCCGGCAAGATCCTTGCTGGGACGACTTGCAGAGCACTGACAAGGGCACCACCCTAGAGGTTGAGAGCTCTGACACCATCGACAACGTTAAGGCCAAGACCCAGGGGGCGCGCAGAGTGGCGTGCAGATCTTTGTGAAGGCCAGAAGACGAAGTACCTAGCAAGATCATTGTCGAGGACGTCTGCGAGGCCCCGACAAGATCCTTGCCAGGTACATCGGCAAGACCGCGGCAAGGCTCTACACCCCGTCACTGCTCCAGTGCAGCAGCCGGCCTGCCAGCCTAGCAAGTGCCTGCATGGTGGCATGCAGATCTTCGCGAAGATCCTGCCACCTCTCCAGCGCAGCAGCTGGCCAGCCAACTTGGCACTGCATGCCTCGTTGGCATGGACGCATGTCAAGACGGAGCAGGGCGACGACAGACGGGACGGGGTTCTGCTCCCATCCCCGATAAAGATGAAGGGCACGTAAGCAATGCATTTAATGTGCTTGTCCTAAGACGCCGATGATAAACATCAGCACTGTAGCTACTTTACACCTCCTGTGTGCCACTGTGGCAACCCCTTGGACATATAAAAGGAGGCCCACGACATATTGGAGGTGGATTCAGACTTTTGAACCTCTCGGCTTAGCTTGCATGCGGAGCAGCTAGCTGAAGCTCAAGAACACATAATACATACTCAAGCAGGACTAGGGTTTACGCTACTCAGCGGCCCGAACCTGGGTAAAGATCTGTCGTGTTGATCATTAGATCTGCTCTTTGCACTACCCCTCTTCCCTGGCAAACCGTAGAAGGGATCCACGTGATCCCGTAGGTGTTGTGCTCGTCACCGACACCGTGCCCTGGTGGCTCGTGGGCCACTGGTTGCTCCCCTCCTCTGGGTCTTGGCTATTGTATTTTTTATATATTCCATAAAAATCTCCAAAAAGTTTTGTCCAGTTTCGAGAACTTTTATTTTTGCACAAAAATAATACTATGGTAGTTCTGCTGAAAATAGCATCAGTCCGGGTTAGTTTCATTCAAATCATGCAAATTAGGGTCCAAAACAAGAGCAAAAGTGTTTGGAAAGTAGATACGACGGAGACGTATCAACTCCCCCAAGCTTAACTCATTGCTTGTCCTCAAGCAATTCATTGACAAACCGAAAGTGATAAAGAAACACTTTTACGAACTCTTTTGTTCCTGTATAAATATATATGCTTAAATAATACCCAGGTTTTCAGCAAAGATCACGACTAACCATGTAAAAGATAACTCTTAAAAATTATATTTAGTCATATCAATGGCATAATCAACTAGCAAGCAATAATAAAATATCACAAATGTCGGCACTTTTGTCGAAACAATCATGATATAATATGACAACACGGTATCTCGCTAGCCCTTTCTGAGATTGCAAAACATAAATGCAGAGCACCTCCAAAGTTCAAGCAACGACTAAACATTATAATTCATGGTAGAATATATCCAGTCATTATGCACCCAACATTAACTATACACAATGCATGAGTATGACAATAGTGCTCTCAGGACTGGTGCTTGTTTGAGAAGGTGATGACTCAACAATAAAAGTAAATAGATAGGCCCTTCGCAGAGGAAGCAGGGTGTCGGTGTATTAAACAAGGGTCGTAATTCCCTGACTTACGCACAGACGAGTAGTAGCTTCCCCGGCAAGGATAAATTTTCAAACAAAGATTTAACAAGCTGAAAGAAACAACTCTTCGTGAGATCAAGGAGCACATCAAGGAGACCAAGTCAAGCTGTAGAGACGAAGTACTAGAAGCTAGCCCTTGCCGGCAAGGCAGGACCAGCAAGACAAAGGCCCGGCAGGCCTTCACTAACCACCAGCGCTCCACCTCGCCGAGCAGGTAGTCACCCATCGGTGAGGTGTCGAGCATGTAGATGGTTTGGTGGAGCTTTTTCGGCACGTGGCAGACCGCTGGAAGAGGATTTCCCTTTATTGACACCCGTCCTAATGGTGTGTCAGCATAATAGAGAGGCGGTTGGGTAAGCGGTGCAGTAGCCTTGCCGAGATCCACCCTCCTCCCGACACCTAGCAATGCATTTAATGCATTTTGTCCTAGCTAGCAGAGTTAGGTATTATAACATTGTTCTTATCTAACCACCTTGTAATGACCCTTTTGCCAATGTGGTAACCCCTTGAGCTATAAAAGGAGGGCCAGGGCAACCTTTACAAGGGTTCGAACCCATAGCAACCCCATGCATACGTACCTGTGTAGCAGCCTCTCCTTGCTCCTTGCCGGGGGAGAGCGCTCCATGTACTTGTGCCCACTCCCTTCCAATACAACAAAGCAGGAGTAGGTTTTACACTTCTCGACAGCCCGAACCTAGGTAAAGACTGCGGCACCCCTCATTCTTTCTCTTTGTGTCGGGTGCACCACCCTCGACGAACCAAAAAGGGGCAGCCTTGCCCCATAGATCGCCGGCTCCCGATGCCGACATCTTTGGCGAGCCAGGCAGAGGCTGCACCGACGTGAACCAAGGCAGCGAGTGGCGCGTCGACTTCATCGAGTTCAGCATCTTATTCACCATCTTCATCACCTTTCATGGCGCCAAGAAGAGGGGTTCCATGAAAACCAAACCCTCAACATCCAAACTCCCACCACACACGTCTGCGGGCAGTGCAGGTGGCGCCACCACCGCAGACGATGTGGACACCATGCTGGGCGCGGCCGACATCATACGTCCATTTTGCATCATGTTTTCTTACTGATATTTACAATGTTTTTATCCATAATGATGCTTTTTGGAGTAATTATAATGCCTTTTCTCTCATAATTTGCAAGGAACACACCAAGAGGGAGAATTTAGGCAGCTGGAAATCTGGACCTGGAAAAGCTACGTCAAGCCACCTATTCTGCACAACTCCAAATGAGCTGAAACTTCACGGAGATTTTTTATGGATTACTTAAGAAATACTGGAGCCAATAAACTCTAGAGGGGGGCCAACAGGTGGGCACAACCCACCTGGGCGCGCCAGCCCCCCTAGGCGCGCCCTGGTGGGTTGTAGCCCCCTCGGCCCACCTCTGGTGCCCATCTTCTGGTATATAAGTCATTTTTACCTAGAAAAAATAAGGGGAGGACTTTCGGGACGGAGCGCCACCGCCTCGAGGCGGAACTTGGGCAGGAGCACTTTTGCCCTCCGGCGGAGCGATTCTGCCGGGGGAGCTTCCCTCCCGGAGGGGGAAATCATCATCATCATCACCACCAACAACTCTCCCATCTTGGGGACGGCAATCTCCATCAACATCTTCACCAGGAGCATCTCATCTCAAACCCTAGTTCATCTCTTGTATTCAATCTTGTTACTAGAACTATAGATTGTTGCTAGGGGGTGACTAGTAGTGTTGATTATATCTTGTAGTTGACTACTATATTGTTTATTTGGTGGAATATTATATGTTAAGATCCATTATGCATATTAATACCCCTCTGATCATGAGCATGTTGATTATTTGTGAGTAGTTACTTTCGTTCTTGAGTTCACGGGATAAATCATGTTGCAAGTAATCATGTGAATTTGATACGTGTTCGATATTTTGATAGTATGTATGTTGTGACTCCCTTAGTTGTGTCATGTGAACGTCGACTACATGACACTTCACCATACTTGGCCCTAAGGGAATGCATTGTGGAGTAGTAAATAGATGGTGGGTTGCGAGAGTGACAGAAACTTAAACCCCAGTTTATGCACTACTTCGTAAGGGACCGATTGGGCCCAAGAATTTAATGCTGTGGTTAGAATTTATTCTTAATACTTTTCTCATAGTTGCGGATGCTTGTGGGAGGGTTAATCATAAGTAGGAGGTTTGTTCAAGTAAGAACAACACCTAAGCACCGGTCCACCCACATATCAAATTATCAAAGTAGCAAACACAAATTAAACCAACAAGGTGAAAGTGACTAGCTGAAATTCCCCTGTCCCCTCAAGAACACTTTGCTTATCATAAGAAACTGTTTTGCCCTATCCTTTGCCTCAAAAGGATTGGGCTACCTTGCTTCATACCTGTTAGTACTATCGTTACTTGCTCGTTACAAATTACCTTGCTATCAAACTACTTGCTACTTACAATTTCAGCACTTGCAGAAATTACCTTACTGAAAACTACTTGTCATTTCCTTCTCCTCCTCGTTGGGTTCGACACTCTTATTTATTAAAAAGAGCTAAAATTGATCCCCTATACTTGTGAGTCATCAAGGCTATTTTCTGGCGCCGTTGCTGGGGAGCAAAGCGCCTTTGGTAAGTGGAATTCGGTAAGGAAACATTTATATAGTGTGCTGAAATTTATTGTTAGTTGCTACTATGGAAAACAATCGTTTGAGCGGTTTGTTCGGGGTATCTTCACCTCGTCCAGAACCACAATTAATTGCCCCTCAATATACAGCACCTACTAACAATATTTAATATTAAATTCCTTCGGGTATGATAGAACAACTGCTAGCTAATCCTTATGCAGGAGATGGAACCGAACATCCTGATATGCACTTGATATATGTGGAACAAATTTGTAGATTGTTTAAGCTTGCAGGTTTACCCGGAGATGAGGTAATGAAAAAGGTTTTCCCTTTATTTTTTAAGGGAAAAGCATTGGCATGGAATAGGCTATGCGATGATATTTTACCATGGAACTGGAATCGTTTGAAATTGGAGTTCCACCAAAATATATATCCTATGCATCTAGTTCATCGTGATCGTAATTATATATATAATTTTTGGCCTCGTGAAGGAGAAAGTATCGCTCTAGCTTGGGGGAGGCTTAAGTCAATGTTATATTCATGCCCCAATCATGAGCTCTCAAGAGAAATTTTTATTCAGAATTTTTATGCTTGGCTTTCTCGTAATGATCAAACATGCTCGATACTCTTGTGCTGGTTCTTTCATGAAGAAAACTATTGAATTTTGGTCGGATCTTTCAGAAAGAATTAAACGCAACTCTGAAGATTGGGAACTCAACAAAGGTAAAGAGTCAGGTATAAAGCTTAAGTATGATTGTGTTAAATCTTTTATGGATACCGATGCTTTTTAAAAGTTTAGCACTAAATATGGACTTGACTCTGAGATAGTAGCCTCCTTTTGTGAATCATTTGCTACTATGTTGAACTCCCTAAATAGAAGTGGTTTAAATATCACTCACCTATGAAAGATGAAATTAAAGAACTGGTACCAGTTAAAGAAGAAACTATACTTTATAATGTTGATCCAGTTGTTCCTACTGCTTATATTGAGAAACCACCTTTTCCTGTCAGGATAAAGGAACATGCTAAAGTTTCAACTGTGGTTAACAAAAGCTATGTTAGAACACCTAAACCTGAGGAACAAATTAGAGTTGAACCTAATGTTGCTATGGTTAAAGATTTCTTGGAAGAAGATGTGGATGGGCATGTTATTTACTTCTGTGCAGAAGCTGCTAGAATTGCCAAACCCGATACAAGGGATAAACATAGACCAGTTGTCAGCTTGCCTGTCATCTCAGTTAAAATAGGAGATCACTGTTATCATGGTTTATGTGACATGGGCGCTAGTGTGAGTGATATTCCTTACATTTCATATGTAGAGATTAAGAAAGACATAGCACCTACAGAGCTAGAAAACATAGATTTTACTATTAAACTTGCAAATAGAGACACCATATCACCTTGTGGGATTATTAGAGATGTTGAAGTCTTGTGTGGGAAAATAAAATACCCTACTGATTTTCTTGTTCTTGGTTCCCGACAAGATGACTTATGTCCCATTATCTTTGGTAGACCTTTCTTGAACACAGTTAGTGCTAAGATAGATTGTAAGAAACAAAACGTGGGTGTAAGTTTTGGTGATGAGTCTCATGAGTTTAATTTTTCCAAGTTTAGTAGAAATCATCCTGAAAAAGAATTGCCTAGTAAGGATGAATTAATTGGTCTTGCTTCTATTGTTGTGCCACCTACTGATCCTTTAGAACAATATTTGCTAGACCATGAAAATGATTTTCATATGCATGAAACAAATGAAATAGATAAGATTTTCTTTGAACAACGTCCTCTGCTTAAACATAATTTACCTATTGAAATTCTAGGAGGTCCTCCTCCACCTAAAGATGATCCTGTGTTTGAATTAAAACAATTGCCAGACACTTTGAAATATGCTTATGATGAAAAGAAGATATATCATGTTATTATCGGTGCCAACCTTTCAGAACATGAAGAAGAAAGATTATTGAAAGTTCTAAGGAAGCACCAAGCTGCTATTGGATACACTCTTGATGATTTAAAGGGCATTAGTCCCACTCTATGTCAGCACAAAATTAATATGGAACCTGATGCTAAACCAGTTGTTGATCACCAACGTCGGTTAAATCCGAAGATGAAAGAGGTGGTAAGAATGGAAATATTAAAACTTCTGGAAGCAGGTAAAATCTATCCTATAGCTGATAGTAGATGGGTAAGTCATGTTCATTGCGTCCCTAAGAAAGGAGGTATAACTGTTGTTCCTAATGATAAGAATGAACTTATTCCAGAAAGAATTGTTACAGGCTATAGAATGGTAATTGATTTCAGAAAATTAAACAAAGCTAGTAGAAAAGATCAGTACCCTTTGCCTTTTATTGATCAAATGCTTGAAAGATTATCTAAGCACACACACTTTTGCTTCCTTGATGGATATTCTGGCTTTTCAAAAATACCTGTTTCTCAACCTGATCAAGAAAAGACCACTTTTACTTGTCCTTTTGGGACCTTTGCTTATAGACATATGCCTTTTGGTTTATGTAATGCACCTGCTACCTTTCAAAGATGTATGGCTGCTATATTATCCGACTCTTGTGCAAAGATTGTTGAGGTTTTCATGGATGACTTTTCTGTTTACGGGAAGTCTTTTGATGATTGTTTAAGCAATCTTGATCGAGTTTTGCAGAGATGTGAACAAGCAAATCTTGTCTTGAATTGGGAGAAGTGCCACTTTATGGTTAATGAAGGTATTGTCTTGGGTCATAAAATTTCTGAAAGAGGTATTGAAGTGGACCAGCTAAGGTTGATGCTATTGAGTAAATGCCATGTCCTAAGGACATCAAAGGTATTCGTAGTTTCCTTGGTCATGTTGGTTTCTATAGGAGGTTCATTAAAGACTTTTCTAAAAATTCTAGGCCTCTCACTAGTCTTTTACAAAGGATGTTCCATTTTTATGATAATTGTTTAGAAGCCTTTGAAACACTCAAGAATGCCTTAATTTCTGGACCTATTGTTCAACCACCTGATTGGAATTTGCCTTTTGAAATTATGTGTGATGCTAGTGATTATGTTGTTGGTGTTGTTCTAGGACAAAGAGTTGATAAGAAATTGAATTTTATTCATTATGCTAGTAAAACTCTAGACAGTGCTCAAAGAAATTATGCTACTACTGAAAAAGAATTCTTAGCAGCGGTGTTCGCTTGTGATAATTTTAGACCTTATATTGTTGATTCCTAAGTACCTATTCACACAGAACATGCTGCTATTAAATATCTTATGGAAAAGAAAGATGTTAAACCTAGACTTATTCATTGGGTTCTCTTGTTACGAGAATTTGATTTGCATATTGTTGATAGAAAAGGAGCTGAGAACCCCGTAGCGGATAACTTGTCTAGGCTTGAAAATGTGCTTGATGACCCACTTCATATTGATGATAGTTTTCCTAATGAGCAGTTAGCTGCAATAAATGTTGCTAATAGTACTCCTTGGTATGCTGACTATGCTAATTACATTGTTGCTAAATATTTGCCACCTAGCTTTACTTATCGACAAAAGAAAAAAATCTTCGATGATTTAAGACATTACTTTTGGGATGACCCACATCTTTATAAAGAAGGAGTAGATGGTATTATTAGACGTTGTGTACCTGAGCATGAATAGGGACAAATCTTATGGAAATGTCACTCTGAACCGTATGGAGGGCATCATGCTGGAGATAGAACTGCTCACAAGGTATTGCAGTCTGGATTTTATTGGCCTACTCTCTTCAAGGATGCTCGTAAGTATGTCTCATCTTGTGATGAATGGCAAAGAATAGGTAATATCGTTAAGCGTCAAGAAATGCCTATGAATTATTCACTTGCTGTTGAACCATTTGATGTTTGGGGATTTGATTACATGGGACCTTTTCCTTCCTCTAATGGTTATACACATATTTTGGTTGTTGTTGATTATGTTACTAAATGGGTAGAAGCTATCCCAACTAGTAGTGCTGATCACAACACCTCTATTAAAATGGTTAAGGAAGTTATTTTCCCAAGGTTTGGAGTCCCTAGATATTTAATGAATGATGGTGGTTCACACTTTATTCATGGTGCTTTTCGTAAAATGCTTGCTAAGTATGATGTTAACCATAGAATTGCATCACCCTATCATCCTCAGTCTAGTGGTCAAGTTGAGCTTAGCAATAGAGAAATAAAATTAATTTTGCAAAAGAGTGTCAATAGGTCCAGGAAGAATTGCCCTAAGAAATTAGATGATGCACCTTGGGCTTATAGAACAGCATATAAAAATCCTATGGGTATGTCTCCTTATAAAATGGTTTATGGAAAAGCTTGTCATTTGCCTCTTGAGTTAGAACATAAAGCATATTGGGCAGTTAAAGAACTCAACTATGATTTCAAACTTGCTGGTGAAAAGAGGTTATTTGATATTAGTTCTTTAGAGGAATGGAGAACCCAAGCCTATGAAAATTCAAAGTTATTCAAAGAAAAAGTTAAAAGATGGCATGACAAAAGAATTCAAAAGCGTGAGTTTAAAGTCGAAGAATATGTTCTTTTGTACAACTCTCGTTTCAGATTCTTTGCAGGCAAACTCCTCTCAAAATGGGAAGGTCCCTATGTCATCGAGGAGGTTTACCGGTCTGGAGCCATCAAAATAAATAACCCTGAAGGTACTAACCCGAAGGTCGTCAATGGGCAACGAATAAAGCATTATATCTCAGGTATGCCCATTAATGTTGAATCCAAACTTTGACACCGAAAGAACACATAAAAGAGTCATTCCGGAACACTCCAGAATCGTCAAAATAAGGAGGTATGTGATACCGTAAGTAAACGGACTCGGAAAAATCTGCAAATATATTTTTTGTCAGCTTTGGAATATTTAAGAATTTTAGGAATAAAGAAACTTCCAGGAAGCGTCCCCTGGTGGGCACAATACACCAGGGCGCGCCAGGCATGCCTGGAGCGCCCAGGTGGGTTGTGCCCACCTGGGACACATTCCGGACTCCGTTTTTCTTCTGTTTAATTGTTCCCTAAGATTAAAAAAAATCTATATATACTTCCCGAACCTATTAACCACCGTATCGCGAAGAAATCATATGTTCTCTTTTCCTTGCTATTTTCTGTCACATCCCATTTGCCATGGAAATCCAAGGAAAAGATCTCATCATCTTCACCACCAAAAGAAAACTGAGTATCAGGTATGGGCACTCCCCTTGGCTTTCGCCAAGCTTGGGGGAGGTGCCCCGGTACTGTAGCATCCCAATATCTTTTTGCCTTTACTTATCTTATATTAGTTCAATCTTTTGCTTAGATGAATAAAGTTTATTTCGATCTTTTCTTTGAGAGTTTGCTTAGAAATCTATCATTGCAATCGTGTGCAAGTTATATAATGAAGTTAGTTTTAGTTTTTTTCTTTACTTTCATGTTGCAAATAAAGAAAAGAAATAAGAAAAGAAAAGGAGAAAGAAAGAAAATAAAGGAAAGGAAATAAATCAATAAAATCATATACTAATCCTATGGTAGGTGATAGCACCACATAAGGAAAATTATAAGTAAGAAAATTTTATTAGAGATTGACAAACATAACATTAGTCAGTGATGCAACCCATGAAAGAATTAATAAGGGAAGGGAGGATTCACGTATAAATATACTATCCTAGAAATCTTTTGTGATTGTGAGCCCTAATCAAAATATTATATGCCAAAATTGTTGACGTTGGACAAGGAAGACAACGTAATGGTTTATGTATGTTTATATTCACATAGAAGTCATATTGTCATAGATCCTTTAACATGTGATGCTTGCCCCCTATCTTTGCTAGCCAAAAATTCCGCACTAAGTAGAGATACTACTTGTGCATCCAAAAACCCTTAAACCAAAATCTTTTTCAAGTGTCCACCATACCTACCTAGGGATTGAGCAAGATCCGTTAACTAAGTTGTCATCGGTGCAAAAAGGCAATAAAAATTGCTTCTAAAAGTGTGAGATTGTTTAGTGTAAGAGAAAATTGAGTGTTGCACGAACTTGGATGACAAAGAATAAAAGTGACACACTGCATAATAATGGTTGTCATCTTAAGGGGCAATGTAATGTGACATTCTTTTCCTCTAAGGGATTGAGCATACAAACAAATAAGCGCATGGCAACCTCTGCTTCCCTCTGCGAAGGGCTATCTTTGACTTTTATGTATTTACTTTTATGCAAAGTGTCAAAGTTTTCATTATATTCCTTTTTATTTTTCTCCTTTGGCAAGAATCATGTCGTGAGGAAAGATCTAGGCACATATGTCCAGTTGAATATAGATAGCATGAGTTATTATTGTTGACATCACCCTTAAGGTGAGTATGTTGGGAGGCGAAACTATAAGTCCCTATCTTTCTATGTGTCCGGTTGAAACGTTTTGCTCATGTGTACTCGGTGAGTGTTAGCAATCATAGAAGATTATATGATGGTTGAGTATGTGGACTTGCCTAAAGGCTTCGACACGTGACCCTTCCTGACAAGATGATGAATTGTAGTTGCAAAGTTGAGTGAGAACATAGTTTGTTGGTTTCTAATAGAGTTTTTTCTTTATACTTGAATTGTGTGATGAACTATTACTTATTCATGGGAAGTGTATGATCAAAGTTTTATGATAAAACTCATGTGTTTAAATTTATTGTTGTTACAATAATTAACATGATGCTTCTATGTCCATATTTTGTTTTTATTGACACCTCTCTCTCAAAGCATGTGGACATGTTTTTCGATTTTGGTTTTCGCTTGAGGACAAGCGAGGTCTAAGCTTGGGCGAACTGATACGTCCACTTTGCGTCATGTTTTCTTACTGATATTTACAATGTTTTTATTCATAATAATGCTTTTTGGAGTAATTCTAATGCCTTTTCTCTCATAATTTGCAACGAACACACCAAGAGGGAGAATTCAGGCAACTGGAAATCTGGACCTGGAAAAGCTACGCCAGGCCACCTATTCTGCACAACTCCAAATGAGCTGAAACTTCACAGAGATTTTTTATGGATTATTTAAGAAATACTGGAGCCAACAAATACCAGAGGGGGGCCACCAGGTGGGAACAACCCACCTGGGCGCGCCAAGCCCCCCAGGTGCGCCCTGGTGGGTTGTAGCCCCCTCGGCACACCTCCGGTGCCCATCTTCTGGTATATAAGTCATTTTTACCTAGAAAAAATAAGGGGAGGACTTTCGGGATGGAGCGCTTTGCCCTTCCGTGGAGCGATTCTGCTGGGGGAACTTCCCTCCCGGAGGTGGAAATCATCATCATCAACAACAACTCTCCCATCTGGGGGAGGGCAATCTCCATCAACATCTTCACCAGCACCATCTCATCTCAAACCCTAGTTCATCTCTTGTATTCAATCTTGTTACCGGAACTATAGATTGTTGCTAGGGGGTGACTAGTAGTGTTGATTACATCTTGTAGTTGATTACAATATGGTTTATTTGGTGGAAGATTATATGTTCAGATCCATTATGCATATTAATACCCCTCTAATCATGAGCATGTTGATTATTTGTGAGTAGTTACTTTCGTTCTTGAGGTCACGGGATAAATCATGTTGCGAGTAATCATGTGAATTTGATATGCGTTCGATATTTTGATAGTATGTGTGTTGTGATTCCCTTAGTGGTGTCATGTGAACGTCGACTACATGACACTTCACCATACTTGGGCCTAAGGGAATGCATTGTGTAGTAAATAGATGGTGGGTTGCGAGAGTGACAGAAACTTAAACCCCAGTTTATGCACTACTTCGTAAGGGACCGATTGGGCCCAAGAATTTAATGTTATGGTTAGAATTTATTCTTAATACTTTTCTCGTAGTTGCGGATGCTTGCGGGAAGGTTAATCATAAGTAGGAGGTTTGTTCAAGTAAGAACAGCACCTAACCACCGGTCCACCCACATATCAAATTATCAAAGTAGCGAACACAAATTAAACCATCATGATGAAAGTGACTAGACCCGTGTCCCCTCAAGAACACTTTGCTTATCATAACAAACCGTTTTGGCCTGTCCTTTGCCTCAAAAGGATTGGGCTACCTTGCTGCATACTTGTTACTATGATCATTACTTGCTCGTTACAAATTACCTTGCTATCAAACTACTCGCTACTTACAATTTCAGCACTTGCAGACATTACCTTACTGAAAACTACTTGTCATTTCCTTCTGCTCCTCGTTGGGTTCGACACTCTTACTTATCGAAAAGAGCTACAATTGATCCCCTATACTTGTGGGTCATCACGGTGCAGGAGATGCGGTCGTCGTCCCCATTGCGGCGGAGATGGGCGGAGGAGACGCTCGAGGCGGACATCTGCCTTGACCCTCCAGCAGAGACATCAATAATGGCACGGGCGAGCGGCTCCCGCCTCCTCAGTGCACCAGCAAGTGCAGCCACCAGAGCAATCCCGCCCGGTCAGGCACGAGCCACGACCCTCCCGCTACAACGACCCCAGCGGCGACAGTGAGGGAGGCGACATCGAGACACACACCACATCCTTCGCAAGATGGGCACGATATGACGCCGAGTGGTGTTGTTGTACCTCGACAGCAGCGGCCAGACGGCAAGACGCCAGTTGATCAAGTCCAAGATCTTCAGGCACCACTCCTACCACGCCAACCTGTTGTCATTCTCGCAGTTCAGCGACAAGATCATAACGACGCTCCTGCTGGCTCTGCCAGGAGTCAAGGAACATCATGTCCTTCACACTCCAACGTGCCTTCAACAGCAAGAGAAGCGAGGGCGCAAGCTCAGATGCTGTTGGATTTCCCTCCAGTAGCTGACAAAATGGATGAGTGGAGAGCCACTATACGGAGCTTGATTGAGTTTGCTGATGCAAACAGATCTCAGTTGGCGAAACCCTCGCGGCACCCGCCAATTAAGCCTATAGCTCAAAGTGATGGTCGTGTGACATGCGGTGCACCAATGGTGCAGACACCTCCACGGCAGCAATCCCAACAGGAGCGCAGACACTTGTAGCAGACCCAGCGGAATGCACAGCTCGACGACGTGTCGATGGCCTCCTCGGATCCGCGGACACAGCAAGATCAGCGACAAGTGCTGCTGGAAAGGCAAGAAGAAGATGCTCGCACCACCATTCAATGATGCCGGGAGGTGCACCGTCAGTTAGACGAGCGCAACGGCCCAATCGTTAATGAGCCAACGCCTGTTGTTGGCGGGTACCTACCTTACGAGCTTGGGTGCCCTACCTTCACACGTGAGTTGCGGCAAGTCCGTTGGCCGTCCGTCCGCACGTTCAAGCCCGACGTACTGGAAAAGTACGAGGGTAAGCTAAACCTGACAGAGTTCCTAGGCATATACACAATCGTTGTGCAGGCTGCTGGAGGAAGAGATGAGAAAATTCTATCCAACTATTTCCCATTGGCGCTCAAGCCCAATGTGAGAGCTTGGTTGATGAACTTGCTGGAGAACTCCATTTCCCCATGGTCAGATCTATGCAACGAATTCGTTGGTGCCTTCACCGGAGGGCAGAAGGACCCCGGGTTGCCCAGTGACTTGCAAGTGATCCCACAAAAGGAAGGAGAAGATCCGCATAGGTACATTCAGAGGTCCAGTCGTGTACACCATAGCATCCCGGATGTGCATCGGGCAGCTGTGATTGTCTTGTTCCACACGAACATGCGCAACCATAAGATGCGGGAAAATCTGCACGTACGGTTGCCGAAGACCAACAGTGAGCTTTACACGTTGGTGGACAACTGTGCGCGGGCTAAAGAGGGGAGCAGGATTCCCGAGGAAGATGCTGGCATGGAAGTCGACTCTGATGACGACGATGCCGCCACCCCGAAGAAGAAAGGTCGAAGGCGCAACAGAAAGTGTAAAGGCAAATCAGTTATGGCTGTAGAGGGATCCAGCGATTCTAGCCATGATTGCTTGTATCTGCGTTGGTAATTCCCCGAAGAGGAGAGGATGATGCAACACAACAAGTATTTCCCTCTGTTATCAAACCAAGGTTATCAATCCAGTAGGAGAACCAAGCAATATTGTGTAAACAACACCTACACACAAACCAGAAAAGCTTGCAACCCAACGCGTAAGAGGGATTCACAATCCCTCCTCGGTATTGAGATAGTTTAAATTGTATCAGATTGGATAAATAGATCTAGCAAAAACAAAAAATAAAATAAGTAAATAAAAAGTGCAGCAAGGTATTTTGGGATTTTTGGATTAATAGATCTGAAAATAATATGATAGGAAATAGACCCGGGGGTCGTTGATTTCACTAGAGGCTTCTCTTGAGAAAATAGCATACGGTGGGTAAACAAATTACTATTGGGCAATTGATAGAAGAGCAAATGATTATGACGATATCCAAGGCAATGATCATGTATATAGGCATGACGTCAAAGATTAGTAGACCGACTCCTGTCTGCATCTACTACTATTACTCCACACATCGACCACTATCCAGCATGCATCTAGTGTATTAAGTTCATGGAAATGGAGTAATGCAATAAGAATGATGACATGATGTAGACAAGATCTATTCATGTAGGAATAATAGACCCCATCTTTTTATCCTTAATGGCAACAATACATGTGTGTCATGTCTCCTTCTGTCACTGAGATTGAGCACCGCAAGATCAAACCCATCACAAAGCACCTCTTCCCATGGCAAGAAAAATCAATCTAGTTGTCCAAACCAAACCAAAGTTTCAGAGAAGAAATACGAGTCTATAACAATCATGCATAAGAGAGTTCAACAAATACTCAAATAATACTCATGGATAGAACTGATCATAAACTCACAATTCATCGGATCCAAACAAACACATTGCAAAAAGTCATTACATCAAATATATCTCCAAGAACATCGAGGAGAACATTGTATTGAAGATCAAAAAGAGAGAAGAAGCCATCTAGCTACTGCCTACGGACCCGTAGGTCTGTGGTGATGATGAAGAACCCCTCTGTGATCGTTGACCCCTCCGGCAGAGTGCCGGAAAAGGCCTCTAGATTGGATCTCATGGTTCTAGAACTTGCGGCGACTGGAATTATGTTTCGTCGACTCAAGTTTTTGGGATTTTGGAGTATTTATAGAGTTGATAGTCGGTGGAGAAGCCTCCCGTGGGCCCCACTACCCACTAGGGCGGGCCCTGGTGCCTAGTGGGCCCCACGGGCCTCCTCTGGTGCACTTCCTTGTCTCCCTAGGTGTCTTCTGTCCAGAAAAAAATCTCCAAAAAGTTTCATGGCATTTGGACTTCGTTTGGTATTGATATTCTACAAAAAAACAAGCAGAAAACAACAACTGGCACTGGGCACTATATCAATAGGTTAGTCCCATAAATATGATATAAAGTTGCTAGTAAATGAGTATAAAACATCCAAGAATGATACTTTAATAGCATTGAACAATCAAAAATTATAGATACGTTGGAGACGTATCACTAAGCATATTGAAGTTCATCATCATTTCATTCATGATCATGTTGCTAAAGGAGACATCAATCTTGAGCATGTTCGTACCGACAAGCAATTGACGGATATATTCACTAAACAGCTTGATGTGGTCGACGACAAAGAGATCTAGATGAAGTTTTTTAAAAAATTTAGAAGGGAAACACAATAGGAAGATAACATGCAATGGAAATGCAATATTCAAAAGAACACTAGAAAACTTCATCTAGAGGTGGTCGACGACAAAGTCACCTATGCTAGAGTATATTGACATAGGAGTCAAGTGAGATCACTTGATCGTAGGTCATACTCATCGTTTCAGCTCAAAATGGGGTTGCCATTTTTCATTTAAGCTTTTGAGATATATTCACATCTTGTTGAGTTGCTTTAACTCATGACTTGGAGTAAAGCTTCTCTAAGATGGAATGACATACCTTGGGTTGTGGTCTTGATCTTGATCATGTAGTTGAACTTGTGTTGGATGCTCAGGTTTGATGTAGTCCACCAAGAGCTGGAAGCATCCTTTGGAGTTGAAGTTCATCTTCTTACATGGGTTAGTCTTGCAAGGAATAGCACTTGTGTATCCAAATTGACAATCATGAAATTTGATATATTGAAATAGTCAAAGGATATGTTGAGTGAGTTTGTGCTTCCTTGATTTCAACAACCAAAGCATAGATACTTGGTGATGTAGAGATTGCTCAAGATGTGAGTGATTTGCAATCTCATAGATTGAGGCTCATCCAACTACCTACAAGGGTTAGATAACATACAATGGTGCAAAAGTATCCAAGATAAGTGATCATCATCATAAGAGAAATATCAAGGATTAGTCACATAGGCTCATGCCTTGCATGTATCCAAATGGAATCTCTATTCCAAGTTTGAGGCATCAATGATATTCAATTCACCTCTCAAATGGAAAAATATCTTTTCATCAAGCGGTTTAGTGAATATATCCATCAATTGCTTGTCGGTACTAACATGCTCAAGATTGATGTCTCCTTTAGCAACATGATCACAAATGAAATGATGCTGAACTTCAATATGCTTAGTGATACGTCTCCAATGTATCTATAATTTTTGCTTGTTCCATGCTATTATATTATCATTCTTGGATGTTTTACAATCATTTTATAGCAACTTTATATCATTTTTTGGGCCTAACCTAACATAGTGCCCATTGCCAGTTGCTGTTTTTTGCTTGTTTTTTACTTCGCAGAATATCAGTACCAAACGGAGTCCAAACACAGCGAAACTTTTTGGAGAATTTTTCTGCACTAGAAGACACCTGTTGGGCGAAAGAAGTACCAGAGGGGGCTCCGAGGGGAGCACAACCCACCTGGGCGCGCCTGGGGCCCCAAGCGTGCCCTGGTGGGTTATGGCCACTTCAGTCGCCTCCCGCACCGTCTCTTTGCTTTATAAATGCCCCGAAAATCCAAAACCCTAGGGGAGTCGACAAAACGCAATTCCAGCCGCCGCAAGTTCCAGAACCACCACATCCAATCTAGACACCATCACGGAGGGGTTCATCATCCTCATTGGTGCCTCTCTGATGATGCGTGAGTAGTTCATTGTAGACCTACGGGTCCGTAGTTAGTAGCTAGATGGCTTCCTCTCTCTTTTGATTCTCAATACAATAGTCTCTTGGAGATCTATTTGATTTAACTCTTTTTGCGGTGTGTTTGTTGGGATCCGATGAACTTTGAGTTTATGATAAGATCTACTTATCCATGAAAGTTATTTGAGTTCTTTGATCTCTTATATGCATGATTACTTATAGCCTCGTATTTCTTCTTTGAATCTTTGGTTTAGTTAGGCCAACTAGATCGATTTTTCTTGCCATGGGAAGAGGTGCTTTGTGATGGGTTCGATCGTACGGTGTTCTTTCCCAGTGACAGAAGGGGCAGCAAGACACGTATGTATCATTGCTATTAAGGATAACAAGATGGGGTCTAGTCCTACATGCATAGATATCGTCTACATCATGTCATCGTTCTTATTGCATTACTCCATTTCTCCATGAACTTAATACACTAGATGCATGCTGGATAGCGGTCGATGTGTGGAGTAATAGTAGTAGATGCAGACAGGAGTCGGTCTACTAATTTTGGACGTGATGCCTATATAATGATCATTGCCTGGATATCATCATAATTATTCAAAGTTCCATCAATTGCCCAACAGTATTTTTTCTACCCACTGTATGCTATTTTTCTCGAGAGAAGCCACTAGTGAAATCTACGGGCCCCGAGTATATTCTTTATCATATTTTCTTTGATCTATTTTTATTTGCTTTTGTTTTCAGAACTATTATTCTATAAATCCAAAAATACCTTCTACACTTTTTACTTATTTATTTTATTTTGTGTTATCGCGGGATCTATTTATCCAAAATCATACAAACCAATCTATCTTTTACCCGAGAGGGATTGACAATCCCTCTTACGCGCCGGGTTGCAAGTATTTGTTCTTTGTGTGTAGGTACCGTTTAAATAGTGTTGCTTGGTTCTCCTACTAGTTTGATAACCTTGGTTTCATAACTGAGGGAAATACCTACTGAAGCTGTACTGCATCATCCCTTCCTCTTCGGGGAAATACTGACGCGGAAACGAGCCATCACTTACTTTGAGAATGTTGCATGGGATTGTGAACAATCTTAATAGCACTCTCATTGTCACAAAGCATTGGAACATGTTTCACATGTATCCCATAATCTTTAAGAGTTTGGGTCATCCAAAGTAATTGAACACGACATGATCCAGCGTTGGATAAGGATACCGAATTTTGTTTCTTGGAGGACCAAGAGAGAAGCGATCTACCAAGAAATTGACATGTACCCGAAGTGGACTTCCTATCAACCTTGTCACCGACATAGTCCGAGTCAGAATAGCTAACAAGCTCAAAAGATGACCTCTTAGGATACCAAATGCCAAAGTTTGGTGTATGAATTAAATATCTCACTATCCTTTTCATGGCCTTAAGATGGCATTCTTTAGGAGGCCCTTGATATCATGCATAGATGCACACACTTAGCGTAATATCGGGTCAGGAGGCACTTAGATATAATAATGAACCAATCATAGAACGGTAAACCTTTTGGTCAACCAGATTGCCATCCTTAGTCAAGTCAAGATGTCCACTAGTAGGCATGGGTGTTTTCATACCTTTGCTTTCTTGCATGTTGAACTTCTTGAAAAGATCCTTTGTATAATTTGTTTGTGAGACAAAGGTACCTTCCTTAGTTTGCTTGATTTGCAACCCAAGGAAAAATTTGAGTTCACTCATCATAGACATCTCAAACTTCTCAGACATTGGATTTCCAAACTTTTCACCAAAATGGGGGTTAGTAGAACCGAATATGATATCATACACATATATTTGGCACACAAATAGTTCTCCATTAACCCTTTTAGTAAAAAGAGTAGAATCAATTTTCCCGATTTCAAAGCCTTTTTCAATAAGAAACTTAGTCAAGCATTTATACCAAGCTCTAGGAGCTTGTTTAAGACCATAAAGAGCTTTGTGAAGTATGTAGACATGATTAGGTTTCTTGGGATTAACAAAGCCGGGAGGTTGTTTAACATACACTTCCTCCTCAATTTCACCATTTAGAAAAGCACTTTTAATGTCCATTTGGTATAAAGTGATATCATGGTGATTGGCATAAGAAAGTAAAATGTGAATGGACTCAAGTCTAGCAACGGGGGCATATGTCTCACCATAGTCCATACCTTCGACTTGAGTGTAGCCTTGAGCGACGAGACGGGCCTTGTTGTGTACAACTTGTCCATCCTCATGTTGCTTGTTCCGAAACACCCACTTGGTTCCAATGACATTATGATCATCGTTGGGCTTTTCAACCCATGTCCACACTTGATTCCTCTCGAAGTTGGGTAGCTCTTCGTGCATAGTATTTATCCAATCCGGATCCTCAAGGGATTCTTCTACCTTCATAGGTTCAACATGAGAAATGAATGAGTAATGTTCACAAAAGTGAGCCAAACAAGTTTTAGAGCGAGTGATTCTCCCGGTTTGAATGTCATCGAAGATTTGTTCGATGGGATGATCTCTTGAGACTCTTGCTCTAACTCATGAGAGCTTTTGCTTGGGTTGGGGTGGAACATCCTCATCATCGTCTTCTTCTTCTTCATTGTTGGGGGTATTTTCGTTAGCTTGTGGAGGTGGAGAAGGAGGTCGAGGTGGTCCGTCTTGTTGTACTTCCTCATTTCCTTCGTCTTGACGTGTTCCACTTGTGGATGCCTCCAAGTCAACTAGTCGTTCACCTTGATGTAAGGTTGACGCTTCCACTTGAATGGACGAAGTACTCTCCTTCACCTCCGTTGGTCAAATTTTGCCAATAGACAAATCTTGAATTGTTTCTGTGGGATCTTTTTCTCCTATATAAATTGGCAATTGCTCTACTTGCGAGCCGTTAGATTCATCAAACTTCACATCTACCGTCTCCTCAACCTTTCGTGTGAAATTGTTGTAGACAAGATAAGTGTGAGAGTTTGAGCCATAGCCGAGTACAAACCCTTCATGTGATTTAGGAGCCTTATCAAGAATTAGCACTTTAATCCAAATACTTGAAAGTATCCAACTTGGGGTTTGTTACCGGTGAGTAGCTCGTATGCCATCTTGCCGAGAAGCTTGTGAAGATATAGTCGATTTGTAGGATGAAAAGCTATCTCAACTGCTTCTGCCCAAAAGTGTCTCGGCGTCTTGTATTCATCAAGCATCGTTCTCGCCATCTCGATAAGTCTGGTTCTTTCTCTCAACAACTCCATTTTGTTGAGGCGTGTACATAGCCGAGAAATCATGTGAAATCTCTTCTTTGTCAAGAAAGGTATCCACATTGGTGTTCTTGAACTCCATTCCGTTATCACTTTGAACCTTCTTAATCTTCGCTTCAAATTGGTTTTGGGCCTTCTTGGCGAAGTTCTTGAAGATCTTTTGGACCTGCAATTTATCATCAAGAAAGAACACCCACGTAAATCTTGAAAAGTCATCAACAATGAAGAAACCGAAAGAGTTACCACCAAGGCTCTTATAAGCATTGGGACCGAAGAGATCCATGTGAAGTAGCTCAAGTGGTCTTCTCGTGGTCATGATGTTCTTCACGGGATGACTTCCTCCAACTTGTTTTCCTACTTGACAAGCACTACAAAGTCTATCCTTCTTAAATATAACATCTTTAACACCAATGATATGATCACATTTAATAAGCTTATCAAGATTTCGCATGCCCACATGACCTAACCTTCTATGCCATAACCAACCTTTAGAACATTTAGCAATTAAGCAAGTACGAGGTTGGGCTCTCTTAGTGAAATCAACAATGTATAGATCACCTTTGCGAATACCGGTAAAAACCATATTATGATTATCTCTACGAAACACTTGGCAATCTACTTCGGTAAATAGAACATTGAAACCAAAGTTGGCTAGTCTAGATATGGAAAGAAGATTGTAACCAAGAGATACAACGAGCATAACATTTTGAATAGAGCTATCGTTGGATATGGCCACCTTACCAAGGCCAAGTACCTTACCCTTGGAGTTATCTCCAAAAGTTACCTACTTGCTTGGGCCGTCGTTTTTGGCTAGCTCACAGAACATGTCTTTATCTCCAGTCATATGATCAATATATCCACTATTGAGAATCTACTCTTTTCCTCCGACCATATGGTCATGAAAGTTTGCCATGAGACTAAGATTTCTCATGTCTCTTCAAAGTCAATATCACTTTATTCTTCTTCATCATAATAGCTGATATGTCTCCCTTGTATCTACTTTTCCTAACGCTTTTATTCTTGATTTGGACTCTAATTTGCATGATTTGAATGAAACTAACATGAAATGACGTTGTTTTCAGCAGAACTACCATGGTGTTGTTTTTGTGCATAAATAAAAGTTCTCTGAATGGAACAAAACTTTTTGGAGAGTTTTTATACAATAAAAGATAAATAGTGGAACCAAGAACCACCAATACGTATTTACAGACTGCAAAAGATAGATACAATGTTGTTACCCACCATGCATGCAAATCTTAGTTCTATGGACTACTAGTACCAGGTACGTCATCTACTACTGCGAAACTCCCGGGGGACGCTTTTCTAACTGGTTTAGCCTCTAGAGTGGGGAGGAAGAGGGGGTCCCTCGGGAAGCACAACCCACCAGGGCGCGCCCAGGTGGGTTGTCCCCACCTGGTGGCCCCGCTGACCCTATCTCCCACACTATAAAATCACATTTTTGGAGAAAAAATTAGGGAGAAAGAATTATCGCGTTTCATGAGATGGAGCCGCCGCCGCCTCCTGTTCTTCATCAGGAGGCCAGATCTGGAGTCCGTTTGCGGCTCCGGAGAGGGGGATCTTCAATCTTCGTCATCACCAACCCTTCTCCATCGCCAATTCTATGATGCTCCCCACTGAGAGTGAGTAATTCCTTCGTAGGCTCGCTGGTCGGTGAGGAGTTGGATGAGATTCATCATGTAAGCGAGTTAGTTTTGTTAGGGCTTGATCACTTGTATCCATTATGTTCTGAGATTGATGTTGCTATGACTTTGTCATGCTTAATGCTTGTCAATTTGGGCCCAGTTGCCATGATTTCAGATCTGAACCGTTTATGTTATCATCATTATATCTATGTTCTAGATCCGATCTTGCAAGTTATAGTCACCTATTATGTGTTATGATTCGTAAACCCCGGAGTGACAGTATTCGGGATACTTTCCGGTGATGATCAAAGTTTGAGGAGTTCATGTATTCACTATGTGCTAATGCTTTGTTCCGGTTCTCTATTAAAAGGAGGCCATAATATCCCTTAGTTTCCTTATGGACCCCGCTGCCACGGGAGGGTAGGACAAAAGATGTCATGCAAGGTCTTTCCATAAGCACGTATGACTATTTACGGAATACATACCTACATTATATTTATGAACTGGAGCTAGTTTTGTATCGCCCTAGGTTATGACTGTTATATGATGAATGTCATCCAACGAATTCACCGATCCAATGCCTATGAATTTTCCACATATTGATCTTGCTAAGTTACTACTGTTGTTGCTACTACTACACTTGCTACAAAATTATTGCTATCACTGTTATCGTTACCGCTACTGTTACTACTACTATCAAAACAATCATATTACTTTGATAATGATCATATTGTTGTAGATAATTAATCTCTAGGCGTGGTTGAATTGACAACTCAGCTGCTAATACTTGCAAATACTCTTTGGCTCCCCTTGTGTTGAATCTATAAATTTGGGTTGAATACTCTACCCTCAAAAACTTTTGCGATCCCCTATACTTGTGGGTTACCAATAGCCATGCTCAATGTCATCATCATGTGTGTGATCATCACCTGTAGCAAGTGATTCATTAGATTTATAACCATGACAATGTTCAAGTTTATGAATTCTAATTGTCTCCGAAATACTGCTACTAATGACTCCAACATTTCCTTTGGCACGCATAAGATCACGGGGCTCGAATAGAGTTTCATCAAACTTGGGATCACTAGGCTCCATTTTTTGAAAAGCAATGGATTTTTGAAGAATCTCATCTAGATTTTTCAACGAATAATTTGGAAAGTGTTCTTCAAGATAATTCCATGTAGTATATGCGCATTCAAAAGTTTGCAAGCACACAAGCAAATTTCTAGGCAATCCTCTAGTGATAAGATCACTAGTCCTAAGAATGTGAACCATGTCAAGATACTCATCGAGGTTAGGATGCAAAGGATCAATAGGAGGCACATAAGGGCTAAGAATATACTTGTTCAAACTATATTCATTGAAAATCTCAAGCATCTCATTTTTCCATGAACCATAAATCTCCCCATCAAGAATAGGCACTCTACGTCTAATACTCCCGAACCTAGACTCATCCATCTTCCGCCAATGGTGATTAAACCAAAGCAATGGAGACCAATGCTCTAATACCAATTGAAAGGATCGAGAAGAGGGGTCTAGAGGGGGTGATTAGACCCTTAACAAGCAAAAGTGGAAGTTTTAAATTTCTTCAAGTTAAGGTTGAGTTTAGCACATGTTAAAGCACTCAAAATACATTTCAAGAAAGCACGACAAGAGTATAGGCAGCGGAAAAGGTAAAGCATGCAATTTGCGAAAAAGTAGAGGGATGGGATTGGAGTGTGCAAATGCAATGGAGACGCGGAGAATTTTTGCGTGGTTCCAATAGGTGGTGCTATCATACGTCCACGTTGATGGAGACTTCAACCCTCGAAAGGTAAGGGTTGCGCGAGTCCACCACTCATGAAGGGTCCACGAAGAAGCAACCTTGTCTATCCCGCCATGGCCATCGCCCATGAAGGACTTGCCTCACTCAGGTAGATCTTCATGAAGTAGGCGATCTCCTTGTTCTTACAAACTTCTTGGTTCAACTCCACATCACAACGGAGGCTCCCAAGTGACACCTAACCAATCTAGGAGACACCACTCTCCAAAAGGTAATAGATGGTGTGTTGATGATGAACTCCTTGCTCTTGTGCTTCAAATGATAGTCTCCCCAACACTCAACTCTCTCTCTCTCTCGGATTTAACTATGGTGGAAGAGGGATTTGAGTGGAAAGCAACTTGGGGAAGGCTAGAAATCAAGGTTCAAATGGTAGTAATGGAATATTGTCAGGACCCCGATTCCAAGTCACATCGATCTAGCCGGTAACACCTCATATCACTTTGCGGCCTCACGCACGGTATTCCCACGGGTGTCGCCTTACCATGGCCCGGGACCGTTTTCGCCTTTTGGCTCATGTATATGACAGTGTCGCTAGCATCCATATGACAGAGAACCCGGGCCGACATGGCTAGTCGTGAACCCAAAGCGGCACTAACCTATGGGGACAGGCATACATGAATCAACATCGAGCATGTCGGTCAGAAGCGTGTGAATCCGGGCTCTAGCACTGGGCTAACAGGACTCCGGGAACCCGGGCTGTAGCAGGCTAGGCAGGACTCCGGATGTCACCGCGTGACATTTCCCCGAAGGGACACACACAGGAACGAAGTGAAACACATGCCGGCCAGTCAAGTGTTCAGAGCAGTAGTGCTGGGCTAGCAGGACTCCGGTGAACTGGGCTGTAGCGGACTACTATCGCTCGCGGAAGCACTTAGACTACATTTCCCCATAAGAGAGGCTGCCAAGGATAAACAACTAGATTGTCGGATCCCACGCATACCAAGCATTTCAATCATACACACAATATGCTCGATATGCGCAAATACAACATGGCATCACAACAAGACTCTACGACTCAGAGTATTTATTCATTAGGCTCCGAAGAGCCAGATATTACAAACATGGGTCTGAAGACCCGACATTCAGAGCATACAAGTCAAAGCACACGCGGAAGCTTAACATGTCTGAGTACAGACATCTACAAATGAAAAAGGCTAGGAAGCCTGACTATCTACCAGATCCTACCGAGGGCACAAGATCGTAGCTGAGGTAACAAGCTAAACGTCGAAGTCCACGCGAAACTACTAGCGAGACTGAAGTCTCTCTGCAAAACATAAAATAAGCAAACGTGAGTACAAATGTACTTAGCAAGACTTACATCAGAACTATCCACATATGCATCAGTATCAAAAGGGGGTGGTGGAGTTTGACTGCAGCAAGCCAGCTTTGACTCAGTGCCTAACCTAACTACGACTGCAAGTAACTCCTTTGAGGTGGCGCACACGAGTCCACATATTCACCATATCAATACACCACAATGGATCCGCTTCCGTCTCCCGACGAGATGGCCATCCATAGCACTCACGCTTATCTTGCGAGTTTTAGAGTATCCACTTTCACTTGTCTATGAACTGTACAGGCAACCCAGAAATCCTTTACCGCGGACACGGCTATTCGAATAGATCATTTATAACCCTGCAGGGGTGTACTTCTTCACACACGCTCTCGCCACTTACCACCATGTACACGTCGTGTACCTCGGCAACCTTCAAGCGGAAGCCTGGCGAGGGAGTCGGCCATGACCTGACTAACCATACAAGTCTCTAGTCCAGGTTTATCGCCTATTCGGGTTCCACCCGCGAGAAGATCCGGCCGGTATTTCGCTCACAGCCCCAAACGATGTGTGTAGGGTTCCCGAGACACCAAACGGGCGCCCGGTACACCGTGCCACGGTGTATCTACCGCAACATAGCCCACCCCTAGGGTCAGCGCTATGCACGACCGCCAACACATATCCTACAAACACCAGAAACTAGTTGCAACTCCTGGACAGAGGACAAGGGCAGTTAATAAGTCGAGAGAGTCAAATAAGGATCCCAATGTGTGGTAGTAGCTGTTCATGGATCACAAACACAGAACTCAGTTCCTGAGGACGGTTTCAATGAGACAACCCACCATGTACTCCTACATGGCCTCTCACCGTTACCTTTACCAAATCGTGTTCACACACTTAGCTCACCCACAGTAGGACATGTTCATCACCATTCCAATTCATCCCCGATGAATCAGACCCGACTCAACTCTAAGCAGTAGCAGGCATGACAAACAAGCATGAATGAGTAGGCACATCAGGGCTCAAACAACTCCTACTCATGCTAGTGGGTTTCATCTATTTACTGTGGCAATGACAGGTCATGCAGAGGAAAGGGGTTCATCGGTGTCAACGATCACAGCGTCGGAACACCGTCTACCGAGAGGGGACAAACACCGGCAACAGAGAAAGAAACACAATCAATGCAATGCAGAATATGATGCATGATCATGACATGGTAAAATGAGTGTGTTGGGCTAATGCAACTACAACCAGATGGGTTTGAGCTATTTTGAACCAAAGATTCAAAGTTCAAACTCATTTGTGATCTTAAATAGTGCTTTATCATATTTTGCATTAAACAGCAATTTAACTAGTTTAAACATGCATGAAACTAGTACAGATGGATAAATTGGATTTTTCTGATCATTTTTCATATATAACTTATCTCATTTGGAGTTACAGATTAATTTCTATGAAGTTTTGAAGTTTGCAACATTTTCTGGAATTTCCTATATAAAAATAAATCCAGAAAATACTTATTGCGTCAGCAGTGCGTCCTGGTGACGTCAGAGGTCAAAGGAGCGGTCCAGGTCAACCCTGACCTGTGGGTCCCGCGTGTCAGTAGCTAAACTAAATTAGCTAGGTTTAGTTAATCCTAATCTAGGTTAGTTAGCAGGGCGGCCCCAACTGTCATTGAGCCAGGGGAGGTCAAACCCCTTGGTCAACTGGGGCTGACGCGCCGGCGTTTAGCCGCCGGCGGCAGCAGACGCGGCGGAGGGCGCGGGATTCTTGCTCCGACGACCAAACCAGCGGCGGAGAGGCTCTACGCGTAGCTGGGGAGCTGCCGCATCCAGTGGTGCAAGTGGTTGGACACGGGGACGCCGGAAGCGACGCCGGCGAGCTCGACAGCGGCGGCCGGAGTTTGGGCGCGAGCGGGCATGCGGCTGTGGTGGATGTGACGGTGCCTGCTTAGCACCTACGACAACTACGCGAGGTGGCGAGCGTGTTAGGCACGACGGCCGGACCAATTGGTCGTCGGGGTCACGTCGGCGGTGGGCATAGGCGGCGGCGCATACGGGTGCAAGTGGCGCGGCGGCTACGGCGTGCGAGGGGAAAAATGGAGGGAGGGAGAAGAGTCAGTGGCTCACGACGGTTGCGACGGTGCAGACGGCGAGCTCGTAGAAGGCCAGGAGCGGTCGGGGCGGCGAGATGGATCTCCGGCGGCCGGCGACGAAGACATCGAAGATGACGACGCTGTGGGGCGTCCCGAGGTGCGTGTGCTCTCCAGGAGGCATAGGCGACGGAGGCAGAGCTCCTGGACAGGTAAGTGAGGCGAGGGGGAGGCGGTGGCCATGGTGAATGGCAACGGTGGCGGCGGCTCCGTTCAGTGGTGAGAGAGAGAGAGATCCAGGGGAGAGGAGAAGCACGGGAGAGCGAGAGAGCAGTCAGGGGGGGGTGCGTGGCGTCCTTAGCTAGCTCCAGGCGGTCGGCGGCAAGTAGGAGGTGGCCGGCGCGTTGCCGCGCACGGCGGGCACACGCCCGGCGTCCTTCTGTCCCAAGGAAGGGGACGACTAGCACGTCCAGCTGGACTGGGCCGTGCTGGGCCAGGCCAGGTGAGCGCCAGGTAAAGCCCTCTCTCTCTTTTCCATTTCTGTTTCAGTTTTTCTATTATTTCTATTCTGTTTTGAATTAGTAAAAATGCTAATTCATTTTGAAAAATCTTGAAAATGATTGTGGCATATATTTGGATTATTTCCCACAGCCTTAAAATACTTTCAAGATTATTTGGACATTTAAAATTATTAATAAGATTTAAATGTCCAAATGCAAATACTTATGATTTAATTCAAAAATCCAAAAATGACCTAGAAAGGTGTGCACCATTTTTGTCAGAGGTTCTAGACCAATTCAAAAATGATGAACTTTTCTAAAGAGCATTCTCGGTTCTTGAAAATGTTTTTAAGTTGAACCTATTTGATTTAATTTTGGTGCTAGGGTTTGTCATCCCCATTTCAACTTTAATTGAAAATTTAACATGATGCATAGATGCTTTAAGGCAACTAATGGCAAGCAAAATCTAGGGCTGTGACAACTCACCCCTACTAAACATGAATCTTGTCCCGAGATTCAAGACGTGAGATAAGAAAACAGAGGGGACACAAATCTAACATGATCTTCATGATCCAATTGCTCTTATCGAAGATGTTGATCCATTGCCTCAAAATGATCTTGGCGTCTTTGCTTTCGAGATCTCCATCTAGCTATGATGACAGAAAGAAGCTCTACCGAAATCGATCTTCTCGAAGTTCAGGCAACTTACGGAATGACATGTTGAACATCTCTTGAGCTGAGACACAAGAGATACTCCCAAAGGGATGGGTGAAACAGATGACGACGGTTCACTTCATAGGCAACAATTCCACGCTTGAAAAAGGATGGTGCATAGGTTTCAAAATAGCGAGGGGGTAATTCCCATGATGCCATAATGGAACACCTTAGGAAAAGTGACTCGTAGAATCATCCCTTAAGTGGCAAAAAGAATTACTTTTGATATAATGATCATTGAAACTCTTTGTGCCAGCCTAAGGCAATCACAATCGATCGTTGGAAGGGGTTCGAAAGAATGGCATACTCCGACTTAATGGATGATGTGGACTACCTTGTTGAAGACAACGCAATGGATGATTTTTGCTTATCACCGGAAATGGATGGGACCCATGGTAGATCCACTTTTGAAGATGATCTTAGACAACAACTGCTGAGAAGAGCAGGCCTTGGAATTTGGCACCGCGGTGGTGTAAGCTGGGAACAAAATGCAAATGTCGGGAATGTTTCAACCATCATATCTGCCTGAGATTCAGATCTGGTTAGTAACGGGATATTTCAGACATCATGTCTGGAAAAGGAAAGGTTGCAACATAAATCGACAAGATGATGTTGCGAGATTCTCGGGAAATGAACTATGGTAGTAAGCTCCAAAACATGAGCCGGTTCTGCTACATACATGTGAACACACTGTTCCAGACAAACATGACCACGTAGTAGTCTTATAATAAATCACTACCAAGTTCATGTGGGGAACCATCATCGAGGATATTGGAATCTTGTGCATGAACTAGTATTCGCACAACAACTCCTTTTCCGCGAGAAAATCAGTCAGTGGCTTGGTGTGCTAGGAATACATATAGAATGAAGATGATCAGTCTATCAGACCATAGAATACTTCGCACGTGCATGACTTACTTGGGATGATTCCAGAGGAGGTAAAACAAGCCTTCTCAAATTTATGGCGGCAGCTTGCATCAAATGCACATGAATTAGAGGAGGTCACTTCTTTCATTCAAACATAAACTTCATGAGCTAGCACGAAGAAAATGCATTCAAAAGTTTCCAACACTAACTTAGATGTTCAACATGAATCATGGGCAAGATGAAAGTGTTGTCAATGGGCTCAACAACAATCCATCCAGGCTTCCAGACGGATGGAATTCCACAATTAAGTGAACACGGTGATAGCATTGGTCAGACCAAAAGATGTAATGGCGTATGCTCGAGGAGTCAACCACGAGTAAGACAACATTACGAATATCGTTGGTTCTGATTTGATTTGATGATAGCCCATACTGAAATCAAAGACTGGATAAGATGATAGGTCCATTAACTGATCACGAGGGTCAATCGATGAAAATACCATCTTTGTTCAACACACATACAAGATATCCCCTAAAATGAACTATGTCGGATAAAGATTTTATCTTCCAACTCTCCAAGTTGTTGTTTAGCTTATCCCACTAGCTCAAGGGTATCCAACACAGATTCCTGGAGAACGGGTGGTTATCAAACCAACTTGATCACGAGCTCAACATAGCGGTCAAGTGACAACCCGGTAACACTTCTGAGAAGATATTCGGAAATTCACGAACCAACGATATGTTACTAAGCTCGAGATCAATCTTGCTTTTCAAGGCAAGACGACATGATCAAAAGAGCAAGGGATTCACTCCTAACTCAAAGATCGAAGAGTGCACCAGAAATAAGGACTAGGTTGCACGATCAATCTTAGGATGATGATTTAATAACCAGCACGCTAAGAATGAGAATATTGCCCATATACTACCAAGTAACGAGTTGCTCGGAGTATTGATTTCACACATCACAATTCACTTGTCGGCATTCCGGTTACAACAACACGAGGACCGAAGAATGAATGATGATGGTAAGAAGTATCACTGCATCAAGAATTCATAAGAGATGGTGCAATTCCTAAGATATTCTTGACATAAGATGGTAATACTCCGGGATAGAACAGAACAAAATTGGATCGACATTTTGGTCTGCGGAATACAACTACTTTGACCAGTCCAAGAAAGGGATGAGGTGCTGGAGTTTTTTTCTCCTAGCCACTCCGGAATAGAATGGCTTGACGGACCACAAGAATAATAGGCATCGATGAACGAATGCACACATACTCTTGACTATCAATTGGTAGACGAGGGTCAGAATACAACTAAAGAGGGACAACTCGAAGAAACATATAGCTTTCTGAGTTGTGGATGCATAGATTAGTATGTCAAACCAAGTTCAACAAGTTTCTTCCGGATAACCCATGCAGAAAGGTAGAACTGGCAGATTCACAATATAGAATGGAGAACTCATCAAGAGCATTCTGGTTGTGATCTTTTGGTTCAGAAGAACTCCTGCCACAAGCAGTTCATGGTATTTGGAAGAAGGAAATACCACGGACCTCGAGGACTATCGCAAAGTTACTAATATCCTAAAGGAACTAGCAACACTAATAACGTGAAGTAAGTAGGGTGAATCTCGGGTTCAAGAACCCAGAATAGAATACCTACTAACTAGTAACATCACGGGATGCCTTCGAGAATGATGGCCAGAATCATCACACCAAGAATATAAAGCATGGCTAGATTACTAGGTGACTCCCTAAAACACCTAGGGTCATAATAATAGCTCCAACATATATGTCGAGGCAACAGAGTACCTCAACTCACCAATTAGTGTGATTAATCTGTCTCAAATGGACATCAGGAATGGGAGGAAAGAATTTGCAAATGCATCAGATTATTTAGAAATCTGGGATGACTCGGACAGCATAACGGCTGTAAATGCTCAAAAAGATTTAAGACATCCTGCAAAATGGTGGCATAACCACTCAACATCATAATATCAAGGTTCTGAGATCAAGTAACAATACACAGGAATAGTAGAAACTAAACTGAGGCTTGAGACCAACAATCCTACGAGTCTACAGATTAGTAACACGTGATCCTGATAGAAAGATGAGAAGCCTAGTTCTTAATCCCCGTAGAAGAGAAGAGGGTGACTCAGATCAGAGGGGCATAAGGTAAAGGAGTAAAAAGAGTTACGTTCCCTCCCACAATCAATTCCCTTATATAACTAAAGCATTTCTAGACTCGACTTCGACCAGTTTGGCTTGGTAATCCTACAGGCAGTCAGGCTCTGATACCAACGCTGTCAGGACCCCGATTCCAAGTCACATCGATCTAGCTGGTAACACCTCATATCACTTTGCGGCCTCACGCACAGTATTCCCACGGGTGTCGCCTTACCATGGCCCGGGACAGTTTGCGCCTTTTGGCTCACGTATATGACAGTGTCGCTAGCATCCATATGACAGAGAACCCGGGCCGACATGGCTAGTTGTGAACCCAAAGCGGCAATAACCTATGGGGACAGGCATACATGAATCAACATCGAGCATGTCGGTCAGCAGCGTGTGAATCCGGGCTGTAGCACTGGGCTAACAGGACTCCGGGAACCCGGGCTGTAGCAGGCTAGGCAGGACTCCGGATGTCACCGCGTGACATTTCCCCAAAGGGACAGACACAGGAACGAAGTGAAACACATGCCGGCCAGTCAAGTGTTCAGAGCAGTAGTGCTGGGCTAGCAGGACTCCGGTGAACCGGGCTGTAGCGGACTACTATCGCTCGCGGAAGCACTTAGACTACATTTCCCCATAAGAGAGGCTGCCAAGGATAAACAACTAGATTGTCGGATCCCACGCATACCAAGCATTTCAATCATACACACAATATGCTCGATATGCGCAAATACAACATGGCATCACAACAAGACTCGACGACTCAGAGTATTTATTCATTAGGATCCGAAGAGCCAGATATTACAAACATGGGTCTGAAGACCCGACATTCAGAGCATACAAGTCAAAGCACACGCGGAAGCTTAACATGTCTGAGTACAGACATCTACAAATGAAAAAGGCTAGGAAGCCTGACTATCTACCAGATCCTGCCGAGGGCACAAGATCGTAGCTGAGGTAACAAGCTAAACGTCGAAGTCCACGCGAAACTACTAGCGAGACTGAAGTCTCTCTGCAAAACATAAAATAAGCAAACGTGAGTACAAATGTACTCAGCAAGACTTACATCAGAACTATCCACATAACCATCAGTATCAAAAGGTGGTGGTGGAGTTTGACTGCAGCAAGCCAGCTTTGACTCAGTGGCGAACCTAACTACGACTGCAAGTAACTCCTTTGAGGTAGCGCACACGAGTCAACATATTCACCATATCAATACACCACTATGGATCCGCTTCTGTCTCCCGACGAGAAAGCCATCCATAGCACTCACACTTATCTTGCGAGTTTTAGAGTATCCACTTTCACTTGTCTATGAACTATACAGGCAACCCAGAAGTCCTTTACCGCGGACACGGCTATTCGAATAGATCATTTATAACCCTGCAGGGGTGTACTTCTTCACACACACTCTCGCCACTTACCACCATGTACACGTCGTGTACCTCGGCAACCTTCAAGCGGAAGCCTGGCGAGGGAGTCGGCCACGACCTGACTAACCATACAAGTCTCTAGTCCAGGTTTATCGCCTATTCGGGTTCCATCCGCGAGGAGATCCGGCCGGGGTTTCGCTCACAGCCCCAAACGATGTGTGTAGGGTTCCCGAGACACCAAACGGGCGCCCGGTACACCGTGCCACGGTGTATCTACCGCAACATAGCCCACCCCTAGGGTCAGCGCTACGCACGGCCGCCAACACATATCCTACAAACACCAGAAACTAGTTGCAACTATTGGACAGAGGACAAGGGCAGTTAATAAGTCGAGAGAGTCAAATAAGGATCCCAATGTGTGGTAGTAGCTGTTAATGGATCACAAACACAGAACTCAGTTCCTGAGGACGGTTTCAATGAGACAACCCACCATGTACTCCTACATGGCCTCTCACCGTTACCTTTACCAAATCGTGTTCACACACTTAGCTCACACACAGTAGGACATGTTCATCACCATTCCAATTCATCCCCGATGAATCAGACCCGACTCAACTCTAAGCAGTAGCAGGCATGACAAACAAGCATAAATGAGTAGGCACATCAGGGCTCAAACAACTCCTACTCATGCTAGTGGGTTTCATCTATTTACTGTGGCAATGACAGGTCATGCAGAGGAAAGGGGTTCAACTACCGCAGCATGTAACAGTTGAATCGTTGTTGTCCTAATGCAGTAAAAGAGAGCAGAAGCGAGAGAGTGGGATTGTATCGAAATGAACAAGAGGGTTATGCTTGCCTGGCACTTCTGAAGATAACATTGAGTCTTCATTGGTGTCAACGATCACAGCGTCGGAACACCGTCTACCGAGAGGGGACAAACACCGGCAACAAAGAAAGAAACACAATCAATGCAATGCACAATATGATGCATGATCATGACATGGTAAAATGAGTGTGTTGGGCTAATGCAACTACAACCAGATGGGTTTGAGCTATTTTGAACCAAAGATTCAAAGTTCAAACTCATTTGTGATCTTAAATAGTGCTTTATCATATTTTTCACTAAACAGCAAGTTAACTTGTTTAAACATGCATGAAACTAGTACAGATGGATAGATTGGATTTTTCTGATCATTTTTCATATATAACTTATCTCATTTGGAGTTATAGATTAATTTCTATGAAGTTTTGAAGTTTGCAACATTTTCTGGAATTTCCTATATAAAAATAAATCCAGAAAATACTTATTGCGTCAGCAGTGCGTCCTGGTGACGTCAGCGGTTAAAGGAGCGGTCCAGGTCAACCCTGACCTATGTGTCCCGTGTGTCAGTAGCTAAACTAAATTAGCTAGGTTTAGTTAATCCTAATCTAGGTTAGTTAGCAGGGCGGCCCTACCTGTCATTGAGCCAGGGGAGGTCAAACCCCTTGGTCAACTGGGGCTGACGCGCCGGCATTTAGCCGCCGCCGGCAGTAGACGCGGCGGAGGGCGCGGCATTCTTGCTCCGATGACCAAACGAGCGGCGGAGAGGCTCTACGCGTAGCTGGGGAGCTGTCGCTTCCAGTGGTGCAAGTGGTTGGACACGGGGACGCCGGAAGCGACGCCGGCGAGCTCGACAGCGGCGGCCGGAGTTTGGGCGCGAGCGGGCATGCGGCTGCGGTGGACGTGACGGTGCCTGCTTAGCACCTACGGCAACTACGCGAGGTGGCGAGCGTGTTAGGCACGACGGCCAGACCAATTGGTCGTCGGGGTCACGTCGGCGGTGGGCATAGGCGGCGGCGCGTACGGGTGCAAGTGGCGCGGCGGCTACGGCGTGCGAGGGGAGAAACGGAGGGAGGGAGAAGAGTCAGTGGCTCACGACGGTTGCGACGGTGCAGACGGCGAGCTCGGAGAAGGCCAGGAGCGGTCGGGGCGGCGAGATGGATCTCCGGCGGCCGGCAACGAAGACGTCGAAGACGACGACGCTGTGGGGCATCCCGAGGTGCGTGTGCTCTCCAGGAGGCATAGGCGACGGAGGCGGAGCTCCTGGACAGGTGAGTGAGGCGAGGGGGAGGCGGTGGCCATGGTGAATGGCGACGGTGGCGGCGGCTCCGTTCGGTGGTGAGAGAGAGAGATCCAGGGGAGAGGAGAAGCACGGGAGAGCGAGAGAGCGGTCGGGGGTGTGTGTGGCGTCCTTAGCCAGCTCCAGACGGTGGGCGGCAAGCAGGAGGTGGCTGGCGCGTGGGCGCGCACGGCGGGCACACGCCCGGCGTCCTTCTGTCCCAAGGAAGGGGACGACTGGCACGGCCAGATGGACTGGGTCGTGCTGGGCCAGGCCAGGTGAGCGCCAGGTAAAGCCCTCTCTCTCTTTTCCATTTCTGTTTCAGTTTTTCTATTATTTCTATTATGTTTTGAATTAGTAAAAATACTAAGTCATTTTGAAAAATCTTGAAAATGATTGTGGCATATATTTGGATTATTTCCCACAACCTTAAAATACTTTCAAGATTATTTGGACATTTAAAATTATTTATAAGATTCAAATGTCCAAATGCAAATACTTATGATTTAATTCAAAAATCCAAAAATGACCTAGAAAGGTGTGCACCATTTTTGTCAGAGGTTCTAGACCAATTCAAAAATGATGAACTTTTCTAAAGAGCATTCTGGGTTCTTGAAAATGTTTTTAAGTTGAACCTATTTGATTTAATTTTGGTGCTAGGGTTTGTCATCCCCATTTCAACTTTAATTGAAAATTTAACATGATGCATAGATGCTTTAAGGCAACTAATGGCAAGCAAAATCTAGGGCTGTGACAAATATCTTGATCTCAACACATGAGTAGGTGGTTCTGTCTCGGAAAATTAATGGTGGAAGTGTAGGCACGTTCTGATGGCTCTCTTGCTAATGGAGAAGGGGTGGAGGGGTATATATAGCCTCCACACAGAATCCAACCGTTACACACTGATACGTCTCCATCGTATCTACTTTTCCAAACTCTTTTGCCCATGTTTTGGACTCTAATTTGCATGATTTGAATGGAAGTAACCCGGACTGACACTATTTTCAGCAGGATTGCCATGGTGTTATTTTTGTGCAGAAATAAAGGTTCTCGGAATGACCTGAAAATCAACGGGGATTAGTTCTGAAATAAATAAAAATATATTGGTGAAAGAATCAACTGAAGGGGGACCACACCCTATCCACAAGGGTGGAGGGCGCGCCCACCCCCCTGGGGGTGCCCTCTAACCTTGTGGGCCTCCCGGACCTCCATCGACCTCAACTCCAACTCCATATATTCATGTTCAGGGAGAAACAATCATAGAGAAGGATTCATCATGTTTTACATACGGAGCCGCCGCCACCTCCTGATCTTCCTCGAGAGAAACAATCATAGCTCTATTCTCTGAGTCACTTGGGATTTATATTTGTTGATCACTATGAGGGATTTTAAAGATCAAAGAACCAAGATTTTTCCCTCAACTACGAGGGGAGGTAAGGAACTTCCATCTAGCTCTGCACTTGATTCTCCTTCTGTTTTGAGTAACTTGCGACACCTACACTTGCTATTGATTCTGATATGTCACATGTTATTGATGATGCCACTTCTGCTATGCATGATGGTTATGATGATACTACTTCTATGCTTGATAACACTGTGCCACTCGGTGAATTTCTTGATGAACAACTTGCTAGGGTTAGAGAGAATGAAATTACTGAAACTGATGATATTATTGAAACTAACGATTATGATTCCCCCCTAGATATGAATTGCCTGTTGTACCTGAGGGTTATATTATGGATGAGGAAACTGCTAGAGACTTTCTTGCTTGTAATGATAGAGATGATCTTAAGAAATTGTTAGCTAAGTTGAAGGAGAAGTCTTTGAATGCTAGAATGCAATATGACCCTATGTTTGCTACTTCACCTATCTTTGTTACTGATAAGGATTATGAATGCTCTTTCTATCTTGAGTTAATTACTTTGATTGAATCTGATCCTTTCTATGGTTATGAATCTCAAACTGTTGTGGCACATCTTACTAAATTGAATGATATAGCCACCCTATTTGCTCATGAGGAAAAAAATCTTTATTACTATATTCTTAAGTTGTTTCCTTTCTCATTAAACGGTGATGCTAAGTTATGGTTTAATTATCTTGCTCTTGGTTGTGTGCGTAGTCCCCAGGATATGATTTATTACTTCTCTCAAAAATATTTCCCTGCTCATAAGAAACAAGCTGCCCTAAAGGAAATATTTATCTTTGTGCAAATTGAAGAAGAGAGTCTCCCACAAGCTTGGGGGAGGCTTCTCCAATTACTTAATGCTTTGGCTGATCATCCTCTCAAGAAAAAAGAAATACTTGATATCTTTAATAATGGACTAACCGATGCTTCGAGAGACCACCTGGATAGTTGTGCTGGTTGTGTTTTCAGGGAAAGAACTGTTGAGAAAGCTAAATTGCTATTTGTCGGCGTTCTGGGAACGGGGGTCCCCAGACATGCCTGCCTGCTGCCCGGGGCGTGGCTCTGTCAGCGGCCTGGTACGGCCCACCTTCACCAGCAAACGATCAAGACCCTCGCGAGGGGCCAAGCCTTGCGAGGCGGACAACGCAAGACCTCCTCAGGGGTGGCCTCGCCAGGCTACCTCGCCAGGAGCGGAGATATCAAGGCAGGGTGCACCTCGCGAGGTCCCTGTGACGCAAGCCATGACGACCAAGGCCACGCGGGTGCCATCGGGCACAGTGTACCAGTTTCCTCTTTGGTTCTAAAGAGGCAGGCGCGGACGAGGAGTCCCGAGGTATCAAGCAAAGGTTTCCATATCGGTGCAACAAGACCAAGACCAGCAGGACGGCAGGACGGAGGTCACCACGGAGCCCACAGCAGCATCACCACCAGAGCCTTTGGGAGGCAAAGACCATCTTTTGTCAGGATAGCTTGTACTCGTTGTCCCCCTTCAAATTTGGCCGTTGTTGGAACCCTTCCCACCTACATTTGGGAAGAGGACCAGGACCTCTATAAATAGGACTAGCCACCACCATAGAGGGGCATCTCATCTCATCTTGATCTGATCAGAGGACGGATCATCCACCTTCACCAGCTCCCCGAGCTCAAGAACACCTCTCCTCAGGAGGTCGTTCTTCCCTTGTACTAGTTCATCCTCAGCCTACAAGGAAATCCACCACACCACACTGGAGTAGGGTATTACACCGCAATGGTGGCCCGAACCAGTATAAACTCTTGTGTCTCTTGTTCCTTTGGGTTCGTCGAGCTAGGCCTTGAGATCGTGCGCGAGTGAGCTAGCGAGGGAGAGATCTTCGTGCGCACCCCAGAGTTCGAACCTTAAGGGTTTTGCCAGAACCCACGATCCAACATTTGGCGCGCCAGGTAGGGGTGCGCTGAAGCTTCCTTCTTGTTGATCCATGCTCCACTGCTCTGTCGTGTCCATGGCCGACGCTCATTGAGCCCACGCTGAGCGTCGGGCCGCCCTCGCTGCCTGTGTCGCTCAGACGGCTCCTATCGGCGGGCCTCCCCGTCGTTCTCCGTCACCAGCTGCCAACACCTCCACGGGCCCGGCAGGAAATGAGCAGCAGGCTTCGTCGTTGCATCCTTTGGTGCGGCGAGACGGCCGCACCCCCACCCCATCGCTGACTCCGGCCGGCTCTTCATCTCATGCCCGTCGCGCGCCCATGGACGCGCAGGACGCGTTGCTCATGGCACGCAAGCTCCTGCGCTACTGCCCGGTTGATGACCTCTACGAGGACTGGCTCGATCGGATCGCCGAGCTCGTCAGCGTCGTCCCTCTCGCTGCCTCGTCCACCCCCTTCCGCGGGCGACGTGGCTCACGGAGCTCCTCCACCACCTCCACACCAAGACGGCGCCTTGGCACGAAGGCACGTAGCTCGCGATGCGACCCCCTGCGCCGCGCACCTGCGCGCGAAGAAGGAAGTTGCCAAGAAGTTCCCCGGCCGCAAGGAAACGTTCCTCCACTCCCAGCGCCACTACGCCAAGATCGTCTTCCACGCCAAGACCGCGCACCGCTCGCGATGGCGGCACAAGGACACCAAGACCTAGCTCCATTGCCACGACGGGCTCCGGTTGCCATAGCAGGCTACCGTGCCTTCACCCCTGAGCTGTGTAGCGTCGTCTGGCCCGGCAAGTTCAAGCCTGACCTGCCTCCGCGCTATGATGGCACCCCCGACCCTGCGGAGTTCTTGCAGCTCTACGAGCTGAGCATCGAGGCGGCCAACGGTGACGAGAAGGTCATGGCGAACTAGTTCCCCATGGCCCTCAAGGATGGGGCTCGCTCGTGGCTCCTGAACCAGCCTGTGGGGTCAATCTCCTCTTGGAGCGAGATGCGCGACCGCTTCGTCGCCAACTTCCAGGGCACTCGCGGCCGCTCACCGGCCGCGGGCGACCTGCGGCGCATCGAGCAGCAGCCAGGGGAGACCCTGCAGAAATACATCCAGCGCTTCAACAGCGTGCGCCTCAAGATCCCCAAGGTGACGGACGAAGCCATCATCTCAGTGTTCTCCGATGGCGTCCGCGACGTCAAGATGAAAGAAGAGCTCGCCATCCACGAAGACCTGTGCACGGCTCTGGAGATGTTCAACCTGGCGACCAAGTGCGCTAGAGCTGAGGAGGGGCGCCTCTCCCTCCTCGAGATCCCAGCTGCAGATCTAGAAGAGAAGAAGGCCAAGCCCAAGGACTCAAAGCGCAAAGGTGTAGTTGTGCTCGCGATTGAGCCAGAGACGAAGCGCGGCCGGGACCAACCCGAGTCTTCCAAGAGCAACCGTCTATTCTGCGCTTTCCACAACGTACACAGCCACAACACCAACGACTGTCAAGAGCTAAGGGACATCCCTGATGGGCGCTTCGATCAACGCCCAGAGCGCAATGACCGGGGCTATGGCCGAGGAGGAGGACGCTGGGACGACCGCAGCCCCCGCCAGGAGTGGCGCGACCGGCCTCGGGAGGACCGGTGGCACGACCAGCCTCGCGAGGGCGCCTAGAGGGACCAGGCTCGTGAGGACCGCTCTCAGGGCAATGCTGGCCTTCCTCCGCTGCCGCCACCACCAAGGAGGAACGATGACCACCATCAGGACGAGGGGGCTGGGGGCTTTCAAGAGCCGCGCGTCGTAGCCTGCATCTTGGGCGGCTCTCAGACCCTAGCCTCACAGCGCCTCTTCAAGCAGTTTGCTCGCGAGGTGAACGCGGTGCTCCCCAGCCTTGAGGCCACGCGCCCGCTCACATGGTCCAAGTGCGCCATTACCTTCAGCTTGTCCGACCAGCTCAAGTGTGCGGCAACTGCCGGCGCCCTCTCGATGCTCTGCTCGCCCATCATCAGCAACGTTCGAGTCACCAAGACCCTCGTCGACGGCAGTTCAGGGCTAAATGTCCTATCCATTGAGACATTCGATCGCCTCCGGGTTCTCTACGATCAGCTGCAGCCTACCAAGCCTTTCTCAGGAGTGACCGGCGGCTCCACCACACCGATAGGGCAGGTCCGCCTCCCTGTCACCTTCGGCAAGCGCGACAACTACTGCACCGAGCTTATCGACTTCGACGTCCCCCACATCCGCTTGCCGTACAATGCCATCCTCGGGTATCCAGCCCTAGCCAAGTTCATGACGGTGATCCACCACGGGTACAACGTCCTCAAGATGCCAGGGACCAAGGGCGTCATAACTGTGGCTTGTGAAGAAAAAGACGTCGTGTGTGCTCTCGAGCGCGCTTATCAGGCTGCAGCAGCTGAGGACCCAGACAACGAAGGCGTCGTCCACCCTCCTGAGGTCGCTCCCAAGACGAAGAAGAAGTTGCTCCACCAAGGGCTTCAGGGGAGCAGCGTCACCAGCGGCACTGCCTCAGGATCTGCGTCTGCGGGTGGGGCGTCTCCCTCCCTCGCATAGGAAGGCGCGCCCGGCGCCCTCCTCGGGCTGGGCTCGGGGGCTCTCTTCTGGAGGGCCTCAGACTTAGCCAACCTCACGAGGGAGGCGCTCGGGCACCACATGGAGGCGTGCTTTGCTGCACGTTTCCCTCAGGAGGGCGCAAGGCGAGGAGCGCCTGGCGCTCAGGAGTTCATCACCAAGACCACTCAGGAGCTAGAAGAGGCAAGAGCCATGCACGGCAACCGCCGTCCACCACCTAGCACGGCCCCGCGTCCAGGCGAGGACGATGGGCTGCGTGTCTGCGTCGACATTCCGGGGCTCAACAGAGCTGCATCTCAGGAGCGGTTCTGGCCTTCGAAAGTTGGCCGGTGTGAGGGCCCACCTCACAGCTACGTTCACATGCCCTTCGGCCTGCTTAGCGCGGCTGTCACCCTCCAGCGCCACACGCGGAGCGTCTTGGCGGCTCAGGAGGCCAAGCATCACGCAGTTCCAGCGGAGATGGCGACAGCCCTTCAGGAACCACCAGGACCCCCGAAGCTTCCCGAGGCTCTGGACCCTGGTGGCTCGTGAGGAGCAACTTCTTCAGCACGCCTTCAGCTACTCCAACACCCCCTCGACAACGGTATCAGGTGACATTTTCAAGTTATTCAGCTGGGAGTGCCCCTCGGGATGCATCATTCCCAGGCCGCACGGGCCTGTCCCTGCGGCATGTATCCTTTTGCATCTTTAGCTTACTCTGTCGGGGGCGCCCCTCGAGCTGCATCACCCACAGGCCGCTCGGGTCCGTCCCAGTGGCATGTATCGTTTTCGCATCTATTCGATTTAGCTTGCCTCATTGCCTGCGTTACCCATGATTATCACCTGCCTGCCCGGTGCCTCGTCACCATGAACGTCGTACGCTCTTGCAAACCCACCCGCGACCGCCTCATGATTAAGGGTGGGCACGACATCTGTGCTCGTGTCCGTCCCTCCAGCGTTGCTAAATCCAAGAGGCTGAGCTCTGGCTCACGGGCCAGCCCGTGTACGTCACCTCCCATGGTCCTTGGTGCCTTGTCCTTGCATGAGCTAATCGTTGGCGGATAGGTAAGGGCGGAAGACACGGTGCCTCGTCACCTCGGGAGCCGCGCGCCGGCTGTTTTTCTCTAGGATGCACGCATGAGAAGACTGGGCACGGTGTCTGTGCTCGGGTCCGTCCCTGCAGCGTTGATAAATCCAATGGTGAGCTCTGTCTGGCGGGCCGACCCTGTTCACGTCACCTCTTGGGGTCGTTGGTGTTCGGCCTTCTCATGCGGCAACCTCGGGAGATCCACTCGGCGCAGGTTGCCTAACCATCTCGCAGGTCCCCCACAGCCACCAAGAATCAAGACCAGGCACAACCCACCTTGAGGTAGGGCCTCGTGAGTCCCGCGCTGGCTCACGAGTGCCCATATACACCTCTTCTAGCCATGCGGTGCAAGCCACGTGTCAGGGCGGGGCTGTACACGTCATGGGGGCTCCACTCAGAGGGAGCCCTCACCCACGCACCAGTGGAAGCACCATTCTCCGCGCTGGCAGTCGACCTGGTCGAGGAGCGGCTTTTCCCGTGCAAGAGCGGAAGCGCTATGCTCCGCGCTGGTGATAAACAACTGTGGGCGGCCCCTTGGCCGTACCAACCTCAGGGAGCCTCCGGGCTCGGTGTCTGGCCTCGTCGCAACACGTCCCCTCGGGAGAGTCGCGCGAGGGGGCTGGGCACGGGGGCTGCGCTCGGGTCACGCCCAAGCGTACGCCACCCTGCCAGGTCCCCCGGACCTGGTCATCGTGCGCCCCTCCCGAGCGGAGCCTCGGCGAGGGAAAAGGTATGAAGGTCGCTTGAATGTCAAGGAGGACTCTTGAGCATCGCGACTCAGGAGCCTAACTGGCCACATAGCCCCTCACTCCTTGGTCCCGTCCTGGCGATCCGGATGGCCTAACGGCGGCAGAGGTATGCCCGGGGTCAGACCCTGCCGACGTAGAACACTAGGACCTACTCTCGCATCTTCTCCCCGCAAGCTGTTTGAGCATCAAGAGGGACTCCTGAGCATCGTGGCTCAGGAACCTAACTGGCCACGTAGCCCCTCACCCCTTGCTCTCGTCCTGGCGATCCGGACGACCCAACGGCGGCTGAGGTATGGGCGGGGTTGGGCCTCGCCGACATAGAACATCAAGCAAACGGGAAGAAAATCGTGCAATCTCAGCCAAATATTACAAAGCATACTGTTCCCCAAAGCATCAAACAAAGTTTTAACGCCTCCACGAGGCACGTCACAGGTTGCAGGAAAATAAAACAGGAGGAGCATATCGCCAGCGAGCTTCTTCAGCCACGAGCACCGTCGTCAGGAAGCGCCTCTCCGCCAGCAACCCCACCATCACCCGCAGCCACCACCAGCTGGAGGCGGAGAGTCGACGACGAGGAACTTCTCCAACAAGGCCTCCACCTGGTCCTTCACGGCTCCGGCGGTGGTTGCGCAGAGCTTCTCATCCATGGGCTCAAGAAGCTCGCCGAGGTTGGCATCGGGATCGCGAAGACGAAGATGGCTGAAGACGCGTGTCAAGGCCGAGGACGAGAGCGCACGTGCCTCACCTTCCACCATGGGGACAATTCTGCTGACGACGTCCTCAAGCGCCACGACAAGATGAGGAAGCAGCTGGGCAGGGCCCTCGTCATCGGTCGCCAGCGGCTCCTCCAAGCCCTTCTCGTAGAGGTATCGCAATGCAGCGTGAGACCTCTCCTCGAGGGACTTAAAGGCCGCGTGGTCCTCGGCGAGGACCTTCGCCCTGGCTTCCAGCTAGATCTTCTCCGCCTCCACCTTCTTCTCCAGCTTCGCCAGGCGGCTGCGCTCGGTGGCCTGCGCCTTTGCCAGCTGCGCCAGCTCGGCATCGTGACCGGCGACTGCATCTTCTCGGGCCGTCATCTGCTCCTTCTCTGCCTAGTGCTCGCGAGCCTCGGCCGCGCGCTCCTTGCGTATCATCTCCAGCTCAGCCTCCATCACCCGGCAGCGTTCCTGGGTGGCCTCAGCATCCTTCCTCGCTGCGTTGTGAGCAGTGACAGCCAGGCCAGCGGCACGCTCCCCTTCCTTGGAGGCTGCCACGGCTTGGCTCCAGGCTGCCATGACGGACGCATCAGAGTGCAGCCACCCAGAAATCAACTCCAGGCGCCCTGGCGTCAGGCGGTGGTCGGGACCTTGGAGGTCGGCCCGGAGCTGGGTCAGCGTGGAGATAGCCTCGTCCAGGGCGTCGGGCAAGGCGGAAGGACCCGAGGCCAGCGGCATGACGGGAGATGAAGGAGGAAGCTTTGTCACCAAGGCCTGGGGAGCTTGGGGCTCCTGAGCCTTGGCGGCCTCAACGATCGAGCTGGACACGGGTGCCTCCGGGGCACGCTGGGCTGCGGGGGCTGCCTCCTGATACGTCTCCAACGTATCTATAATTTTTTATTGTTCCATGCTATTATATATTCTGTTTTGGATGATTAATGGGCTTATTTATACACTTTTATATTATTTTTGGGACAAACCTACTAACCGGAGGCCCAACCCGAATTGCTGTTTTTTTGCCTATTTCAGTGTTCCGAAGAAAAAGGATATCAAACGGAGTCCAAACAGAATGAAACCTTCAGGAACGTGATTTGTGGAACGAACGTGATCCAGAGGACTTGAAGTCCACGTCAAGAAAGCAACCAGGAGGGCACGATGTAGGGGGTGCGTCTACCCCCCTGGGCGCGCCCTCCACCCTCGTGGGCCCCTCGTGGCTCCACCGACGTACGTCTTCCTCCTATATATACCCATATACCCTAAAAACATCCAGGAGCATGAATAAACCCTATTTCCACCGCCGCAACCTTCTTTACCCGTGAGATCCCATCTTGGGGCCTTTTCCGGTGCTCCGTCGGAGGGGGCAACAATCACGGAGGGCTTCTACATCAACACCATAGCCCCTCCGATGATGTGTGAGTAGTTTACCTCAGACCTTCGGGTCCATAGTTATTAGCTAGATGGCTTCTTCTTTCTCTTTGGATCTCAATACAAAGTTCTACTCAATCTTCTTGGAGATCTATTCGATGTAATCTTCTTTTGCGGTGTGTTTGTCGAGATCCGATGAATTGTGGGTTTATGATCAAGTTTATCTATGAACAATATTTGATTCTTCTCTGAAATCTTTTATGTATGATTGGTTATCTTTGCAAGTCTCTTCGAATTTTTAGTTTAGCTTGGCCGCCTAGATTGATCTTTCTTGCAATGGGAGAAGTGTTTAGCTTTGGGTTCAATCTTGCGGTGCTCGATCCCAGTGACAGAAAGGGAAACGACTCGTAATGTATTGTTGCCATCGGGGATAAAAAGATGGGGTTTATATCATATTGCTTGAGTTTATCCCTCTACATCATGTCATCTTGCCTAAAGCGTTACTCCGTTCTTATGAACTTAATACTCTAGATGCATGCTGGATAGCAGTCGATGTGTGGAGTAATAGTAGTAGATGCAGGCAGGAGTCGGTCTACTTGTTTCAGACGTGATGCCTATATACATGATCATGCCTAGATAATCTCATAACTATTCGCTTTTCTATCAATTGCTCGACAGTAATTCGTTCACCCACCATAATAAATTATGCTATCTTGAGAGAAGACACTAGTGAAACTATGGCCCCTGGGTCTATTTTCTATCATATTAGTTTCCGATCTATCTTTTATTTCCAATCTTTAATTTTAATCTATATCATAAAAATACCAAAATATTATCTTATTATCTCTATCAGATCTCACTCTCGTAAGTGACTGTTAAGGGATTGACAACCCCTTTATCGCGTTGGTTGCGAGGTTCTTATTTGTTTTGTGTAGGTGCAAGGCGACTTGTGTGATATCTCCTACTGGATTGATACCTTGGTTCTCAAAAACTGAGGGAAATACTTACGCTACTGTGCTGCATCACCCTTTCCTCTTCAAGGGAATAATCCGATGCAAGCTCAAGAGGTAGCAAGAAGAATTTCTGGCGTCGTTGCCGGAGAGATCTTCGGCAAGTCAAGTCAAGGTCTACAACAAGCCAAATCTTTGGCGCCGTTGCAAGTCAAGACATACCAAGTACCCATCACAAACTCTTATCCCTCGCATTACATTGTTTGCCATTTGCCTCTCGTTTTCCTCTCCCCCACTTCACCCTTGCAGTTTTATTCGCCCCTCTTCCGTTCGTCCTTCTGTTTGCTCGTGTTACCATGTGCCTTCTATTTTCTTGCATCTTTGGTTGCTAAAAATCTATTGTTATGGATCCACTTAAAGTGTTCTACTTGGATCATCTTCGATTCTTATGCTCTCGTGCTGAAACCCCAACTAGCCTAGTTGATGGGAAATCTTTAGATGAGCATGCTCATTTTGTGCGTCATCGTTTGTCTGAAAAGGGGAAGCTCTTACGGTATCATATAAATAGTTTGCTATGCTATGCTTGGAATCTTTGTGAAATTTGTGATTTTACTTGTTCCTCTAAGAACCCTTAAAAACACCTTCCCGACCTATGTGAGTTTAATGATAATGAAATCTTATCTTCTTATGCTAAGGGTGTTTATAGTTACTATGATATCGAACAAATTGAAGAATTTGTCATTTTTAAGGGTGCTCATGAAGTTGCTTCTTTGATTGAAAAGTATGATTTTACTCTCAACAAATATGAAAATTCCGTCATACTTAAATATTGCAATGAAAACTTTGCTCATAATGTCTATGTCCAAGAATTTATTGAAAGAATGACCGTTGCTTTGGAAGAAAATAATGATATGCATGAATCTATAGATAATGATGATTCCGATGATTTCGTTGAAATATCCCTTGATGAACATGATGCTTGCTATTCTTGTGGCCATGATGCCAATATTTATGAAGAAGAATTTGCTATAGTTCCTTATGTTAAACATGAGATCGTTGCTATTGCACCCATACTTGATAGTTCCTTAAATGAAAAGCATGATTGCAATGATTTTACTATAAATTCTCTTGATGTCAATTGTGCTAATAATATGCAAAACCCTAAGCTTGGGGATGCTAGTTTTGCTATGTCTACTACTTGTTGCAATGATCATGATTGGGGTGATTCTTCTTATGTTCTTGAAAATTTATTTAATCCCCATGATGAATATGAGATTGATAATAATATTTCCAATAATATTGAAAGTGGGTTTGGAGAGGTCATGACTTTAGTTAATGATAATCCCACTATTTTGGAAGAGTGTCAACTTCGCATGCATGTGGATCGTATTGAGAAAATTTTATGTGATAGCTATATTGTTGAATTTGATGATCCCACATGTAATTATTATGAGAGAGGAAAATATGGTTGTAGAAATTTTCATGTTACTAAATTACCTCTCGTTATGTTGAGATTGCTATCGTCACTTCCTTCTTCCTTGCATATGCTAGTTTTTGCTTGCCTTGAAAATTTGTTTGCTTATAATATGCCTATGAATAGGAAGTATTTTAGACTTAGATGTGTTTGTCACGTGTTTTATGATGCTCTCTTTGCGCTTCAATTCTTGTCTTTCATGTGAGCATCATTAAAATTATCAATGCCTAGCTAAAAGGCTTTAAAAGAAAAGCGCTTGTTGGGAGACAACCCAATGTTTTTCCTTTCTGTTATTGAATGAATAATTTGTTTAGTCTCTGGTTAGATGTGTTTTCATGCTTTTAATCAGTGTTTGTGCCAAGTAGAACCATTGGGAAGACTTGGGTAAAGTTTATATGATCATGCTGTAAAAAACAGAAACGTTAGCGCTCACGAGAATAGCTGCCATTTTTTATAAGAGAGTGCTATTTAGTTGATTCTTTTTGAACCTGATCACTAGACAAATTCCTCACGTCCAGAAATTTATTTAAGAATTTTTGGAGTTACAGAAGTTTGCGTTAGTTACAGATTACTACAGACTGTTCTTTTTTTGACAGATTCTGTTTTTCGTGTGTTGTTTGCTTATTTTGATGAATCTATGGCTAGTAAAATAGTTTATAAACCATACAGAAGTTGGAATAAAGTAGGTTTAACACCATTATAAACCATCAATGAGTTCATTACAGTACCTTAAAGTGGTTGTTTGTTTTATTTCGCTAACGGAGCTCACGAGATTTTCTATTTTAAGTTTTGTGTTGTGAAGTTTTCAAGTTTTTGGGTAAAGATTTGATGGATTATGGAATAAGGAGTGGCAAGAGACTAAGCTTGGGTATTCCCATGTCACCCCAAGATAAACTCAAGGACACCAAAAGCCTAAGCTTGGGGATGCCCCGGAAGGCATCCCCTCTTTCGTCTACTTCCATCGGTAACTTTACTTGATGCTATATTTTTATTCACCACATGATATGTGTTTTGCTTGGAGCGTCTTGTATGATTTGAGTATTTTCTTTTCATTTTACCACAATCATCCTTGCTGTACACACTTTTTGAGAGAGACACACATGAATCGGAATTTATTAGAATACTCTATGTGCTTCACTTATATCTTTTGAGCTAGTTACAATATGCTCTAGTGCTTCACTTATATCTTTTTGAGTACGGTGGTGGTTTTATTTTGTAGAAATTATTGATCTCTCATGATTCACTTATATTATTTTGAGAGTATTAAACAGCATGGTCATTTTTTTAATTGAGAAATTAGTCCCAATATGATAGGCATCCAAGATGGGTGTAATAAAAAATTTCCACATAAAGTGCATTGAATACTATGAGAAGTTTGATACTTGATGATTGTTTTGAGATATGGAGATGGTGATATTAAAGTTGTGCTAGTTGAGTAATTATGAAATTGATAAATACTTGTGTTAAATTTTGTAAGTCTCGTAGCATGCACGTATGGTGACCGTTTGTAACAAATTTGAAGCATGAGATGTTATTTGAGTGTCTTCCTTATGAGTGGCCGTCGGGGACGAGGGATGGTCTTTTCCTACCAATCTATCCCCCTAAGAGCATGCGCGTGATACTTGGTTTTTGATGACTTGTAGATTTTTTGCAATAAGTATGTGAGTTCTTTATGACTAATGTTGAGTCCATGGATTATACACACACTCATCCCTCCATTATTGCTAGCCTCTTCGGTACCGTGCATTGCCCTTTCTCACCTTGACAGTTGGTGCAAACTTCGCCGGTGCATCCAAATCCCGTGATACGATACTCTCTATCACACATAAGCCACCTTATATCTTCCTCAAAACAGCCACCATACCTACCTATCATGGCATTTCCATAGCCATTCCGAGATATATTGCCATGCAACTTTCCACCATTTCGTTTAGTATGACACGTTCCATTATTGTCATATTGCTATGCATGATCATGTAGTTGACATCGTATTCGTGGCAAAGCCACCATCCATAATTCTTTCATACATGTCACTCTTGGTTCATTGCACATCCTGGTACACCGCCGGAGGCATTCATATAGAGTCATATCTTGTTCTAGTATCGAGTTGTAAATAAATAGAAGTGTGATGATCATCATTAATAGAGCATTGTCCCAAATAAAAAAAAGAGAAAGGACAAATAAAAAAAGGCCCAAAAATAAATAAATAAATAAAAAGGGGCAATGTTACTATCCTTTTTTCCACACTTGTGCTTCAAAGTAGCACCATGTTCTTCATAGTAGAAAGTCTCTTGTTTTGTCGCTTTCATATACTAGTGGGAAATTTCATTAAAGAACTTGGCTTGTATATTCCAACAATGGGCTTCCTCAAATGCCCTAGGTCTTCATGAGCAAGCAAGTTGGATGCACACCACTTAGTTTCTTTTTGTTGAGCTTTCATACATTTATAGCTCTCGTGCATCCGTTGCATGGCAATCCCTACTCCTCGCATTAACATCAATTGATGGGCATCTCCATGGCCCGTTGATTAGCCTCGTTGATGTGAGAATTTCTCCTTTTTGTCTTCTTCACATAACCCCCATCTTTATATTCTATTCCACCATAGTGCTATATCCATGGCTCACGCTCATGTATTGCTTGAAAGGTTGAAAAAGTTTGAGATTACTAAAGTGTGAAACAATTGCTTGGCTTGTCATCGGGGTTGTGCATGAGGATAGCATTTTGTGTGACAAAAATGGAGCATAACCAAACAATATGATTTTGTGGGGATGAACTTTATTTGGCCATTTTATTTTGATAAGACATGATTGCTTAGTTAGTATGCTTGAAGTATTATTATTTTTATGTCAACATTAAACTTTTATCTTGAATCTTATGGATCTGAACATTCATGCCACAATAAAGAAAAATTACATTGAGTATAATGCTAAATAGCACTCCACATCAAAAATTCTGTTTTTATCATTTATCTACTCGAGGACGAGCAGGAATTAAGCTTGGGGATGCTTGATACGTCTCCAACGTATCTATAATTTTTTATTGTTCCATGCTATTATATATTCTGCTTTGGATGATTAATGGGCTTATTTATACACTTCTATATTATTTTTGGGACTACCCTACTAACCGGAGGCCCAGCCCGGATTGCTGTTTTTTTTGCCTAATTCAGTGTTTCGAAGAAAAAGGATATCAAACGGAGTCCAAACGGAATGAAACCTTCGGGAACGTGATTTGTGGAACGAACGTGATCCAGAGGACTTGGAGTCCACGTTAAGAAAGCAACCAGGAGGGCACGAGGTAGGAGGGCGCGCCTACCCCCGCTGGGCGCGCCCTCCATCCTCGTGGGCCCCTCGTGGCTCCACCGACGTACTTCTTCCTCCTATATATACCCATATACCCTGAAAACATCCAGGAGCATGAAGAAACCCTATTTCTACCACCACAACCTTCTGTACCCGTGAGATCCCATCTTGGGGCCTTTTCCGGCGCTCCGCCGGAGGGGGCAACGATCACGGAGGGCTTCTACATCAACACCATAGCCCCTCTGATGATGTGTGAGTAGTTTCCCTCAGACCTTCGGGTCCATAGTTATCTAGATGGCTTCTTCTTTCTCTTTGGATCTCAATACAAAGTTCTCCTCGATCTTCTTGGAGATCTATTCGATGTAATCTTATTTTGCGGTGTGTTTGTCGAGATCCGATGAATTGTGGGTTTATGATCAAGTTTATCTATGAACAATATTTGATTCTTCTCTGAAATCTTTTATGTATGATTGGTTATCTTTGCAAGTCTCTTCGAATTTTCAGTTTAGCTTGGCCGACTAGATTGATCTTTCTTGCAATGGGAGAAGTGTTTAGCTTTGGGTTCAATCTTGCGGTGCTCGATCCCAGTGACAGAAAGGGAAACAACACGTATTGTATTGTTGCCATCGAGGATAAAAAGATGGGGTTTATATCATATTGCTTGAGTTTATCCCTCTACATCATGTCATCTTGCCTAAAGCGTTACTCCGTTCTTATGAACTTAATACTCTAGATGCATGCTGGATAGCGGTCGATGTGTGGAGTAATAGTAGTGGATGCAGGCAGGAGTCGGTCTACTTGTTTCAGACATGATGCCTATATACATGATCATGCCTAGATAATCTCATAACTATTCGTTTTTCTATCAATTGCTCGCCAGTAATTCGTTCACCCACCGTAATAAATTATGCTATCTTGAGGGAAGCCACTAGTGAAACCTATGGCCCCGGGGTCTATTTTCTATCATATTAGTTTCCGATCTATCTTCTATTTGCAATCTTTACTTTTAATCTATATCATAAAAATACCAAAAATATTATCTTATTATCTCTATCAGATCTCACTCTCGTAAGTGACCGTGAAGGGATTGACAACCCCTTTATTGCGTTTGTTGCGAGGTTCTTATTTTTTTTGTGTAGGTGCAAGGCGACTTGTGTGATATCTCCTACTGGATTGATACCTTGGTTCTCAAAAATTGAGGGAAATACTTACGCTACTGTGCTGCATCACCCTTTCCTCTTTAAGGGAATAATCCGACGCAAGCTCAAGAGGTAGCACCTCCTCCTGAGGTCATCGCCCCAGGCCTCGCGAAGACGACCGGGCAGGAGAAACGCAAGCACCGCCGCTACCCTCCCCCGTGGGGAGAGGTGCGGCCACAGCAGGTGTGGTAGTCCTGGATTAGGGGGTCCTCGGATGTCCGAACTATATGTATGAGCCGGAGTGTTGAAGTTGTGAAGATACAAGGCCGAAGACTTACCCCGTGTCTGGGTGGGACTCTCTCCGGCGTGGAAGGCAAGCTTGGCGTCCAAGATATAAAGATTCCTTCTGATGTAACCGACGTTGTACCAACCCTAGTCCCCTAGAGTGTCTATATAAACCGGAGGGTTTAGTCCATAGGGACAATCATAATCACATAGGCTGGGCTCTTAGGGTTTTAGCCATTACGATCTCGTGGTAGATCAACTCTTGTATCACTCATATTCATCAAGATCAATCAAGCAGGAGTAGGGTATTACCTCCATAGAGAGGGCCCGAACCTTGGTAAACATCGTGTCCCCCGTCTCCTGTTACCATCGACCTTTGACGCACAGTTCGGGACCCCTACCCGATATCCGCCGGTTTTGACACCGACATTGGTGCTTTCATTGAGAGTTCCACTGTCACATCAAAAGCAGGATTGATGGCTCGCCTCGTCGTCAAGGATGGTATCACCTCCGAAGGAGCTCTGGCCCCAGGACAAACTCTCCGGCTCGGCGGCTTCATCATGACCGCCCTATCGCCCCATAAGCCGACGATGACTTCTAGGGTCATCGAAAATCACCTCCGCCTGGATTCCGAATACTCCCAATAGATGGATCGGACGGAATTGTCGTCTTTAAACGAACTCCTCGATCGCATCGCCGCCTTTGGGGTCGCTACGGATCATGACCGGATTGGGCTTAAACCCGATCGGAGGGAAACTAAATCCCTGCTGGTCACCCACCAGATTGTGGTAATAGAGGAGCAAAAGAGCAGCTCACCACCATACTGCGTATGAATTATGTTAGGTTTTCCGAACTCACAGAATCGGGCATGGGTCCGGCAGAAAACACGCCCTGCCTCCCAGATCTAAAATCGGACGGCGGGCCCAAAAAAATCAGTTGATGCACCAGAGCCCGAACTGTTAAGCTCGGGAATTTCTCAAACTCTGGACTCCAAACTGGGTCGGGGTTCGGATTTAAATCCACCCACCCACCCCGAGATACGCGATCTCATGAACGTACGACAGCAGTCTCAGGAAACAGTCCATCACTTTTGGGCTAGATTCCTCCTTGTTAAGGACAAGATTAAAGACTGTCGCGACAAAGACACAATCTCAGCATTCTACAACAATTGTGTCAACGAAGGAATCCTCAACGCCATCAACCGCCATCGTGTGTTACACTTCTCCGACTTGGCCGACATAGTACAGAAGTACTGTGCAATGGAGAGCGCCTGGAAAACTCAGGCAGCCCGCTGGGAACCATCGATTTCCACCCAATCCTTCATCCGGACAAAAAGGGCGCACCCTCTCGGGACGTCTCATCCAACAGTATATAAATATAAGCCCATTACGGGATGCGGAACCGTTCTGGAGGTATGGCTCGATAGGCCATGCAAAATACACACAACACCGGATAACATACCAACCCACAGCCTTAGAGCATGTTGGATACTTCGGCAAGTGGCCAAGAGCTGCGAGGATATCCTCACCAAACACACCCCAGAGCAACACCCCCCGGAAGATGATGACCTCAGGGTATTGACGGTCTTCGAGACCTTCGCTTCAAACAACAAGCGCAAAAGGGCACTCCGCGAACTTGCCAAAGTCTGCCAAATCACAGTAGTGAACCCCTGGAACGACACGGCCATCACTTTCAATGCCGATGACGAACCAAAATCCAGGATAGTCCGGGCACCAACCGCCTTGGTCCTCAATCCAATTGTGGACTGCTTTCGGCTCAACAAAGTTTTCATGGACGGCGGCACCGGACTAAACCTCATCTATGAGGACACGCTCAACAAAATGGAAATAGACAAGAGCTGAATTGAGCATAGTAGCATGACCTTCCGAGGAATCATTCCGAGTCGGGAGGCGCAATGTGCGGGAAAAATCACACTCGACGTGGTATTCGGCACGCCGGAGAATTATCGGTCCGAAGAAATAACTTTCCAAGTGGCCCCTTTCAGCAGTGGATACGACGCCCTATTAGGGCGAGACACATTCACACGCTTCCAAGCCATACCCCATTACGGGTACATGAAGCTCAAGATGCCAGGGCCCAATGGAATCATCACTCTTGCTTGCGATCCGGACATAGCACTCCACGCCAAAAACAAAACCGCATCACTTGCCCTTGAGGCATTATCCGAAGACCTCGCGGCCGAAGAGTTAAGCACACTACGCTCCACGGTGGACAGGGACGACGTAATCCTGGACAAGAGACCCAAATCCACCTCCTTTAAACCAGCGGATGAAATAGTCAAATTGCAAGCCCATCCAACAGATCCCAAGAAGACAGCATCCATTGGGGCACAACTAGACCCAACGGTCGACGCCGCGCTACGAGAATTCCTGTGCGATAACTGGGATATATTCGCCTGGCACCCCTATGATATGCCAGGAATCCCATGCAGGCTGGCCGAACACAGCCTCAATATATTGAAGGGATACAAACGGGTCAAGCAAACACTGCGGCGCTTTTCCGAACCCAAACGTCAAGCTATGGGGGAGGAGCTAGCCAAGTTAATCGAGGCCGGATTCATTCGAGAAATAAAACACCCGGACTGGCTAGCGAACCTGGTAATGGTACCAAAGAAGGACAAATCCTGGCGCCTATGTGTCGACTTCAAAGACCTTGATAAGGCTTGCCCTAAGGATCCCTTTCCCCTCCCCCGTATCGATCAGATCATTGACGCTATTGTCGGATTTCGGGTTCTGGCAAAACCCTTGACGTTCGAACTCTGGGGTGCGCATGAAGATTTCTCCCTACCGCAAGCACGCTCGCAATCGATCCAAGCCTAACTATGCGAGGTCGCAAAGAACACAAGAACACAAGATTTATACTGGTTCAGGCCACCATTGTGGTGTAATACCCTACTCCAGTGTGTGGTGGTGGATTGCCTCTTGGGCTTGGATGAACAGTACAGGGGATGAACGACCTCTGGAGGAGAGTGGTTCTTGTGCTCGTTGAGCTGGGTGGAATGGCTCTCCTAGATGAGATGAGTTGGATCTGATCTCCCCCTTTCTACGGTGGTGACTAGTCCTATTTATAGAGGCCTTGGTCCTCTTCCCAAATATTGAGCGGGAAGGGATCCCACAACGGCCAAATTTGAAGGGAGACAGGAGGTACAAGTTATCCTGACTAAAGGTGGTCTTCGCCTGTCAAAGGCTCTGGTGGTGACGCCCTCTTGGGCTCCACGGTGACCTCCATTCTATTATCTTGCTGGTCTTGGTCTCGTTGCACCGATATGGAAACCTTTGTCTGATTCCTCGGGACTCCTCGCCTGCGCTTGTCTCATTATCACCAAAGAGGAAACTGGTACACTGCGCCCGTTGGCGCCCGCCTGTTGCCCGCCTGGCCTTGGTCGTCATGGCTCTCGTCATATGAACCTCACGAGGTGTCCCTCGCCTTGATATCTCTGCTCCTCGTGAGCCAGCCTGGTGTAGATGCTCCCAAGGAGGTCTTGAGTGTCGTCCGCCTCGTGAGGCTTTGCCCCTTGCGACGGTCCTTGGTTGACTTGGTCCTGGGCCGCAGGCAGGCAAGTCTGGGGACCCCCATTCCTAGAACGCCGACAGTAGCCCCCGGGCCCAAGGCGCGCTCGGGCTTGGCTTTGCGGCGAAGCCAAGGGTCAAGTGCGAAGCGCCGCGGGCCCCAACAGCCTGCGGTCTTGATTGACACGTGGCGACGTGACTGGTCGTGGGCGTCTCCACTTCCCCACACTGCCTCGGCAATTTGCTCGATTAGTAAAAGGGCTGGTGCTCGCCTTAGTCTCCTCAACGCTCTTCTTCATCTTGCTCCAGATCCCCTAATTGCCTTCTGCTCCCCAATCCTCCGGATCTGCCCTAATTTCCCATATTCGAGCCCACGATTGATGGCGCCCTGGAAGACCAAGAACGACTCGCCGCCCGCCCGGCCTGAGCGGTGTTGGAAGCTGAGCTGGAGACCCTGCACAGGGAGCACGCGGATGAAACTCGACGCCGCTAGCTTGAAGAGGACAAGATGAAGGCCCGTGAAGACGCCGTTAGGGATCGTGATGCAGAGTTGGAGCAGGTGTCGAAGGCGCAGTCTGCGGAGCGCGGCCGGCTGGAGGAGCTGGAGCGGAAGGAGGGGCAGAGACAGTCGAGTTGGAGGCCAAGGCGAAGGTCTTGGCGGAGGATCGTGTGGCCTTCCGGTCCCTCGAAGAGAGAGCTCGTGGAGTGTTGCGCTCGCTCTATGAGAGGGGCTTGGATGAACCGCTGGCCACCGACAAGGACGGCCCCGCCGAGCTACTTCCCTCTCTGGTCAAGGCGCTTGAGGAGGTCGTGAGCAACATCAGGCCTATGTCCGAGGAGGAAGCCCGCGTTCTGTCCTCGGCCGCGCTGACGCGCGTCTTCAACCACCTTCATCTTCGTGACCCCAACGCCCGCCTTGACGAGCTTCTGGAGCCGGTGGATGACGCTCGCCTTTCATTCTACGTCGGCAGGGCCTGACCTTGCGCATACCTCAACCGCCGTTGGGTTCGACCGGAAACTAGGACGAAATCAAGGAGTGAGGGGCTACGATGACCAGTTAGGCTCCTGAGTCGCGATGCTCAGGAGTCCCCCTTGACGCTCGAACAACCTTCATACCTTTTCCCTTACCGAGACGCCACCCGGGAGGGGCGCGCGACGACCAGGTCCGAGGGACCTGGCAGGGTGGCGTGCAATTGGGCGTGACCCAAACGCAGCCCCCGTGCCCAGCCCCCTCGCGTGACCCTCCCGAGGGGAGGTTTTGCGATGGGGCCAGGAACCGAGCCCGAAGGCTCCCTGAGGTTGGTACGGCCAAGAGGCCGCCCTCAGTTGTTTATCACCAGCGCGGAGCATAGCGCTTCCGTAGGTTTACGGGCATAGCTGCTCCTCGATAGTGTCGACGGCCAGCGCGGAGCATGGTGCTTCCACTGGGGCATGGGCGGGGGGCTCCCTCTGAGTGGAGCCCCCGGGGCGTGTACAGCCCCGCCCTGACACGTAGCTTGCACGGCAGGGCTGGCGAGGTGTATATGGGCACTCGTGAGCCAGCGCGGGACTCAGGAGGCCCTACCTCAAGGCGGGTTGCGCCTGGTCTGGATTCTTGGTGTCTTGTGATGGACCGGCGTGGTGGTTAGGCAACGTGCGCCGAGTGAATCTCTCGAGTCTACTGCATGAGAAGGCCAAACACCAACGACCTTCGAAGGTGACGTGAACGGGACCGGCCCGCCAGACAAAGCTCGGCCGTGGATTTATCGACGCTGCAGGGATGGGCCCAATCACAGACGTCGTGCCCAGTCTTCTCATGCGTGCATTCTAAGGAAAAACAGCCGGCGCGCGGCTCCCAAGGTGACGAGGCACCATGTCTTGCGCCCTTGCCTATCCACCAGCAATTAGCTCATGCGAGGACAAGGCACCAAGGACCATGGGAGGTGACGTACACGGGCGGACCCGCGAGCCAGAGCTCAGCCACTTGGATTTGGCGACGCTGCAGGGATGGGCCCGAGCACAGACGCCGTGCCCGCCCTTAATCATGAGGCACTCGCGGGGGGGCGTGCAAGAGCGTACGACGTTCATGGCATCGATGTGCCGGTCAGGCAAGCGATAGTTAAGATAACCCATGCAAGGGGTAAGATAACTTAAGTAGAAGCTCAAATGAAAGGCGCCACGGGGACGGACCCGAGTGGCTTGGGAATGATGCAGCCTGAGGGGCGCTCCCAACAGAGTAAGCTAAAGAACGCAGAAAGATACAAGCCGTAGGGACAGACCCACGCGGCCTGGGAATGATGCAGCCCGAGGGGTGCTCCCAGCTAAATGGACTTGGAAAGTGTCACCTGGTTTGGTTGTCGGGGTAGTGCTTGGAGTATCTAAAGGCAGGTGCTGCAGAAGTCGTGCCTCACGAGCCTCCAGGATGCCGAGCCTTCGGAGGCTCCGAGGACCCTGGTGGATCCAGAAGAGCAGCCACCATCTCCGCCTGGACTGCGAGATGCCTAGCCCCCTGAGCCGCCAGAATGCCCCGCATGTGGTGCTGGAGGGTGGCAGCCGCGCTCGGCAGGCCAAAAGGCATGCGGACGTAACTGTGAGGCGGACCCTCGCAATGGCCCACGCGCGAAGGCCAGAAGCCCTCCTGAGAGGCAGCCCTGTTGAGCTCAGGGATGTTGATGCAGACGCGCAACCCGGCATCCTCGCCTGGATGTGGGGCTGCGCGCGGCGATGGGCGACAGTTGCCACGCATGGCTCGTGCTTCTTGCAGCTCCCGTGTGGTCTTGATGATGAACTCCTGAGCACCAGGCGCTTCTCACCTAGTGCCCTCACGAGGAAAACGTGTCGCGAAGCACGCCTCCGCTTGGTGCCCGAGCGCCTCCCTCGTGAGGTTGGCTAGGTTTGAGGCCCTCCAGGAGAGATCCCCCGAGCCCAGCCCGAGGAGGGCGCTGGGCGCGCCTTCCTATGCAAGGGAAGGAGACGCCCCAGCTGCGGGCGCAGGTCCTGAGGCAGTGCCGCTGGTGATGCTGCTCCCCTATGGTCCTTGGCGGAGCGACTGTTTCTTCGCCTTGGGGGCGACCTCCTGAGAGTGGTTGGCGCCTTCGTTGTCTAGGTCTTCTGCCGCTGCAGCTTGGTATGTGCGCTCGAGAGCACACACAACATCTTTCTCTTCGCAGGCGACGGTGATGATGCCCGCGGTTCCTGGAAGCTTGAGGACGTTGTAGCCGTGGTGGACCACGACCATGAGCTTGGCCAGTGCCGGATACTCGAGGATGGCGTTGTATGGCAGGCGGATGTGAGCGACGTCAAAGTCGATGAGCTCGGTGCGGTAGTTGTCACGCTTGCCGAAGGTGACAGGGAGGTGGACTTGCCATATAGGGATGGTGGAACCATCAGTTACTCCTGAGAAAGGCTTGGTGGGCTGCAGCTGATCGTAGGGAACTTGAAGGCGGTCGAACGTCTCAACGGACAGGACATTCAGCCCCGCCCCGCCGTCGATGAGGGTCTTGGTGACTTGAACGTTGCTGATGATGGGTGAGCAGAGCATCGGGAGTGCGCCAGCGGTGGCCGCACACTTGAGTTGGTCGGACGAGCTGAAAGTGATGGCGTACTTGGACCACCTGAGAGGGCGTGCTGCCTCAAGCCTGGGGAGCACCGCGTTGACCTCACGAGCAAACTGCTTGAAGAGGCGCTGTGAGGCTGGGGTCTGTGATCCACCCAAGATGCAGGCCACGGCGCGTGGCTCCTGAAATCCCCCAGCCCCCTCATCCTGATGGTGGTGGCCGTAGTGGAGGAAGGCCGGCGTTGCCTTGAGGGCGATCCTCGCGAGGCTGGTCCCTCCAGGCACCCTCACAAGGCTGGTCGCGCCACTGGTCCTCCCGAGGCCGATCACGCCACTCCTGGCGGGGGCCGCGGTCGTCCCAGCGTCCTCCTCGCCATCCTGCTCCTCGACCGTAGCCCCTGTCGCCACGCTCGGGGCGTTGACCGAAGCGTCCGTCCCGGATGGCCCTGAGCTCCTGGCATTCATTGGTGTTGTGGGTGTGCAGGTTGTGGTAGGCGCAGGAGGGCCGACCGTTCTTGGAAGACTCGGGCTGGTCGCGCCCACGCTTCGTGTCTGGCTCCGTTGCAAGCACGACAGCTCCCTTGCGCTTCACGTCCTTGGTCTTGGCCTTCTTCTCCTCTGGGTCTGCAGCGGGGAGCTCAAGAAGGGAAAGGCGTCCCTCCTCAGCTCTAGCGCACTTGGTCGCCAAGTTAAACATCTCTAGAGTGGTGCACAGGTCTTCGTGGATGGCAAGCTCTTCTTTCATCTTCACGTCGCGGACGCCATCGGAGAAGGCTGAAATGATAGCTTCGTCCGTCACCTTGGGGATCTTGAGGCGAACGCTGTTGAAGTGCTGGATGTACTTCTGCAGGGTCTCTCCGGGCTGCTGCTTGATGCGGCGCAGGTCACCCGCGGCCGGAGGGCGGTCGCGAGTGCCCTGGAGGTTGGCGACAAAGCGTTCGCGCATCTCGCCCCAGGAGGAGATCGAGCCCGCGGGCAGGTTCAGGAACCTTGAGCGAGCCCCGTCCTTGAGAGCCATGGGAAACCAGTTTGCCATGACCTTCTCATCGCCATTGGCTGCTTCGATGCTGAGCTCGTAGAGTTGGAGAAACTCCGCAAGGTGGGGGTGCCGTCATAGCGAGGTGGCAGGTCCGGCTGGAATTTTCTGGGCTAGACGACACTGCGCAGCTCGGGTGAGAAGGCGCGGCAGCCGACCGTGGCGACTGGTACACGTGGAGGAGGTAGAACGCGGTCTTGGCGCCCCTGGGCCGCCACCACGAGCGGTGCATGGTCCTGGCACGGTGGACGATCTTGACGCAGCAGTGCTGGGAGCAGAGGAGCGTCTCCCTGAGGTGGAGGAACCTCCCGGCAGCTTCCTTCTTCGCGCGGAGGCACGCGGCGTGGGGGGTCGCGGCGCGGGGCCATGTGCCTTGGTGCTAAGGCGCCGTCTTGGTATAGAGGTGGAGGAGGCGCTACGCGGGCCACGTCGCCCGCTGTCGATAGAGGACGAGGAAGTGAGAGGGACGGTGCAGGAGGCCCCTAGCGGCGCTGAGGATCTCGGCGACGCGGTCGAGCCAGTCCTCGTAGAGGTCGTCGGCGGGGCGGTAGAGCAGGAGCTCGCGTTCCATGAGCAACGCAGCTTGCGCGTCGGTGGGCGCGCGGCGAGCGTGAGACGAAGAACCGGCCGCAGGCAGCGACAGAGTGGCGGTGTGGCCGTCCCTCCGCACCAAGGGGTGCAGCGACGAGGCCTGCTACTCATCGGCCGCCTGGATAGTGGCGGCGTTGGCGACCGGCAACGGAGAACGACGGGGAGGCCCGCTGACAGGAGCGGTCTGAGCGACGCGTGAGGGAGTCCCAGACTAAGGGGTCCTCGGGCGTCCGGCCAGTTATCCACCGGGCCGGACTGATGGGCCGTGAAGACATAAAGACCGAAGACTATACCCGTGTCTAGATTGGACTCTCCTTGGCGTGGAAGGCAAGCTTGGCTACCGACTATGTAGATTCCTCCTTATGTAACTGACTCCATGTAACCCTAGATATCTCCGGTGTCTATATAAACCAGAGAGGGTAGTCCGGATAGGGACAGATTCATTACCTTATTTGCATAAGCTAGACTTCTAGGGTTTAGCCATTACGATCTCGTGGTAGATCAACTCTTGTAACACACATATTCATCAAGATCAATCAACCAGGAAGTAGGGTATTACCTCCATAGAGAGGGCCCGAACCTGGGTAAACATTGTGTCCCCTGTCTCCTGTTACCATCGATCCTAGATGCACAGTTCGGGGCCCCCTACCCGAGATCCGCCGGTTTTGACACCGACATTGGTGCTTTCATTGAGAGTTCCGATGTGTCGTCGCCAAGAGGATCGATGGCTCGCCTTGTTGTCAAGGATAATATCTTCTCCGGAGGAACTTTGGCCCCAGGCCAAACCCTCCAGCTGGGCGGCTTTGTCATGACCGCCAGTTCGGCCCTAAAGCCGACGGTGACCTCTCAAGTCATCGAAAATCGCCTCCGCGTTAACCCCGAATACTCCGCCCGGATGGACCGTGCGGAGTTATCGTCGTTGAACGAACTCCTGGATCGCATGGCCGCCTTGGGGGTCGCCACAGACTACGATCGGGTCGGGCTTAAACCCGACCAGAGAGAAATTAAAACTCTGCCGATCACCCACCAGATAGCGGTAGTTGAGGAGCGGGACAACTCTTCAGCCATATTAAAGACGAAATGTGTTCGGATCTCTGATCCGGAAGAGCCGGATATTATCCGGCATCAAGGCGTGTCTCGTCCCCCCCCCACATACAGCTAGGCAGCGAGCCTAAAAAATCGGCCAATACCCCGGAGCCCAAACTGTCGGGCCCGATAACTCTCCAAACTCTGGATCCAAAGTCAGGTCAGGGTTCCGATCTAATGCCACCCACCCAGACATATATGCTCTCAGAAGCATCAAATAACAGTCTCAGGAAACGGTCCACCACTTCTGGGCCAGATTCCTCCTTGCCAAAAACAAAGTAAAAGATTGCCGCGACGAAGACGCGATAGCATTATTCCACAATAATTGCGCGGACGAAGGTATCCTTAACGCTATCAATCGCCGCCGCATATCAAAGTTTGCTAATTTAGCAACCATCGTACAAAAGTACAGCACAATTGAAAGCACCTAGAAAACTCAGTCAGCTGCCTGGGAACCATCTCAAATCCCCTTCCAAGCGAAAAGGGCACACCCCCGTGGCAGGCCCAACCCAGTCAAAAAACATAAATCCATTACGCCTCATGGCACCGTCCTGGAGGGATGGCTCGATGGCCCATGCAAAATTCACACGACGCGGGATACCATGGCAACCCACAGCCTCAGAGCATGTTGGATACTTCGGCAGGTAGCCAAGAGCAGCGAGGACATCCTTCTCAAGGACACCTCAGAACAACGCCCTACAGAAGACGACAACACAAGAGTATTGACGGTCTTCGAAACATTCGTCTCATACAATAAACACAAAAGGGCACTGCGCGATCTCGCCGAAGTCTACCAGGTCGCCACAATTGATCCCTGGAATGACACGGCCATAACCTTTAACGCCAATGACGAACCCAAATACAGAACAGTCCGAGCGCCAGCCGCATTAGTCCTCAGTCCCATCGTGGACGGCTTTCAGCTTACGAAGGTCCTTATGGACGGCGGCAGCGGACTAAACCTCATCTACGAGGACACACTCCATAAAATGGAAATAGACAGGAGCCGCATCGAGAAAAGCGACACAACCTTTTGAGGTATCATCCCCAGTCGGGAAGCGCGCTGTGCGGGAAAAATTACACTTGATGTGGTATTCGGCACAACGGACAATTATCGGTCTGAAGAAATAACTTTCCAAGTGGCCCCTTTCAACAGCGGATATCACGCCCTGTTGGGGCGGGAGGCCTTCATGCGCTTTCAATCCATACCTCATTATGCGTATATGAAGCTAAAAATCCCCGGGCCCAATGGAATAATCACCCTTGTCAGCAACCCGGACATAGCACTCCGCGCGGAGAACAAAACCGCATCCCTTGCCCTTGAGGCACTATCCGAAGCCCTCACGGCCGAAGAGTTAACCGCACTACGCTGCACAGAGGATAAGGACGACGCGATCCTAGACAAACAACCCAAATCCACTTCCTTCAAACTGGCAGAAGAGATAGTCAAATTCCAGGTCCATCCAACGGACCCGAAGAAAACAGCATCTATCAGAGCACAACTCAGTCCTACAGTCGACGCCGCACTACGAGACTTCCTGCGCGAAAACTGGGATATATTCACCTAGAACCCCTCGGACATGCCAGGAATCCCGTGCAAGCTGGCCGAGCATAGCCTCAACATACTGAAGGGGTTCAAACTAGTCAAACAAGCACTGCGGCGCTTTTCCGAACCCAAACGACAAGCTATGGGGGAAGAGCTGGCCAAACTCATCGAGGCCGGATTCATTAGAGATATTAAACATCCGGACTGGCTCGCAAACTTGGTAATGGTACCAAAGAAGGATAAATCCTTGCGCATGTGTGTCGACTTCAAAGACCTTAACAAGGCTTGCCCTAAGGATCCCTTCCCCCTCCCCGTTATTGACTAAATCATCGATGCTACTGCAGGACACGACTCGCTGTGCTTCCTTGATGCATATTCCGGATACCACCAAATCAAAATGAAGGAGTCCAATCAAGCCGCAACAGCATTCATTACACCATACGGGCCGTTTTGCTTCAACACCATGCCTTTTGGGCTCAAGAACGCCGGCGCCACCTACCAACGCATGATCCAAACATGCCTCGAGAAGCAGATCGGCAAAATAGTGGAGGCCTATGTAGACGACGTCGTCATCCAAACTAGACACGTCGAAACACTAATAGACGACTTGCGTCTCACATTCGACAACCTCCGCACATACGACATCAAGCTTAACCCGGAAAAGTGCGTCTTCGGCGTCCCCGCCGGTACATAAGTGTCAGTTTGAATGAAGTCAAGTGTAAACTTCCAACAAATGAATTGAAGCAAATCCTGCCAAGATTCGAGCTCTGTCACAATTGGCCATGCCAACCGAACTCAAACACGTCCAAAAACTTGCTGGGTGCGGGGCAGCTTTAAGCCGCTTTATCTCCAGGTTGGGAGAAAAGGCGCTGCCACTCTATCGCCTTCTACGGCACACCGATAACTTCGAGTGGACAGACGCGGCGACGGCCGGACTGGAAGAAATAAAGGCCATTCTAGCAAGCAACCCAATCTTGGCCGCGCCAAACGTCGGTGAGCCAATGCTCCTATACATATCGGCAACACACCAGGTGGTGAGCGCCGCACTCGTTGTCGAGCGAGAACCGGACGGACACAGATTTCTGCTCCAGAAGCCGGTATACTACATATCCACCGTCCTTACACCATGCAAATCCCGGTACCCTCACTATCAATAGATAGCATACGCAGTCTTTATGGCATCTCGCAAGTTGCGACACTACTTTCAAGAGTGTTCGATGACGGTGGCTTCTGAAGTGCCCCTCAACGATATAATCAACAACCGGGACGCCACGGGCCGGATCGCCAAATGGGCCATCGAGCTCCTTCCATTCGACAACACGTACAAACCACGTCGAGCCATTAAATCCCAAGTACTGGCGGACTTCATCGCCGAATGGACAGAGGCCGAACTCCCTAAAGAGTATGGCGCGTATTCCAACTGGGTCACGCATTTTGATGGCTCCAAAATGTTGGCAGGGCTAGGAGCGGGCGTCGTATTAACGTCCCCTACGGAAGATATCGTCCAATACGTACTCCAAATATTATACACAGACTCCAACAACGCAGCCGAATATGAGGCTCTACTACATGGCCTTCGAATGGCAGTATCAATGGGCATTCAACCCCTGGAGGTACGCGGGGACTCAAACCTCGCAATATCCCAAATTAATGGAGACTTTGATGCCAAAGATCCAAAGATGGCAGCTTATCGCAACGTCGTCTTAAAAATGTCGTCTCAGTTCGAGGGGCTCGAATTTCACCACATCGCCCGCGAAAGTAATCAAGCGGCAGACGTCCTTGCTTGCATCGGCGCTAAGAACGACCCTGTCCCACCTAATATCTTCCTCGAAAGGCTCTTTCAGCCATCCGTGGTGTGGCAAGGGGGAGTCAGCAATGACAGTCCCCTTCCGAACTCAAACGTCGATCCCGAACACGCCAATATCATTGGTGGCTCAGCCACTGAAATAACACCATCGGCCCATTATGTTATGGCAGTTATTGCCCCGTGGACCGAACCATTCTTGGCCTACTTTAATAGGAAGGAGCTCCCAGAAGATCAGAACGAGGCCCGCCACATCGTCCGGCGCTCGAAGGCCTATAAAGTTCATGAAGGAGAGCTCTACAAGAAAAGTACTACCGGAGTCCTTCAAAGGTGCATCTCTGAGGAGGAGGGGCGGCAACTTTTGGCAGAGATTCATGCCGGTCTCGGCGGGCACCACGCCGCAGCTCGGGCACTTGTCAGCAAGGCCTTCCATACACGATTTTATTGGCCCACGGCCCGAGCAGACGCACAAGATCTCGTCCAGCGTTGCGTTGGATGCCAACTCTTCGCCAACCAAAGCCATATGCCCCCAACCGCCCTACAAACAATCCCCATTACATGGCCCTTCACGGTCTGGGGCTTGGACATGGTTGGACCCCTTAAAGGGGGAAGCCATAAGAAAAAATATTTGCTGGTCATGGTGGATAAATTCACCAAGTGGATAGAGGCTAGACCAGTTAAAACGGTCGAGTCCGGACCAGTGATTGCATTCATATCTGATGTGGTGCACCGTTATGGTGTCCCGCACAGTATCATCACCGACAACGGTTCCAATTTCACGGCTGATGAGGTCAAAACCTGGTGTGCCAAACTGGGTATTAAGCTCGATTACGCCTCTGTCTACCACCCGCAAACCAATGGTCAAGTCGAACGAGCCAATGCTCTTATCATGAGCGGCATCAAACCCAGGCTAGTGCGGTCCTTGAAGGAATCAGACAAGCACTGGGTCGAGGAGCTCGACTCCGTACTCTGGGGGCTGCGGACCACGCCCAACCGAACTACCGGATACACACCCTTCTTCATGGTGTATGGCGCAGAGGCTGTGTTGCCCTGCGATATTATAGATGACTCACCTCGAGTGCGTATGTACGAAGAGAAAGAGGCCGAGTTGGATCGGTAGGACAGCCTAGACGCCCTGGAAGAGGAGCGCGACGTCGCCAAAGCCCGTTCAACATTTTATCAACAACAGGCTCGGAGATATCAAAGCAAAGAAGTACGGGCCAAGACTTACAATGTTGGCAAACTCGTTCTACGCTTGCCGGAGAAGAAAAAGGACAAACTCAAGCCCAAATGGGAGGGTCCCTTCATAATTGACGAAGTTCTTACCGGAGGAGTGTACCGTCTTCGTGACGCATCAAATAATCGCCTAGAGCCGAACCCCTGGAACGCGGCCAGACTCCAAAGGTTCTATGCCTAGCGCCGAACCCTGGGTTAGTCTCCTCTTCCCATATAGTTTCTATAACTCTTTCCCTCTTTTACACACTTTTTTCACTTTAAGAGCTCTTATTCGGCTTGACCGAACACTATTGACGTACTCCTCTTCTTCTACGTACATTCATTATACCTGGGGGCTTCTTTAATAGAAGCTGGTTAATATCATTTTCAGAGCGTCAAGCTCACCACACATACATGTCTTCCCCGTATGTCTTTTTCTTCACAATTATATGCATCGATATGACTTAAGTTTTGGCCAAGCTGGGTTGCCTGGCTCCTGTGCTTACCCCTACGTTCCCAGTTATTTGGCTAGGTGGTAAAGGGAGCACCTCTGCAATTCTTACTGCCGGGTCATCTGTATGTGTACCTCAGACTGGGTGAAGCCGAAAGCTAGCGTTCTTAAGGGAATATTCGGTCGGTGGATGAGAAACACTTTTTGCCCTCGCCTTATCGTGAACCCCTAGAAACTATACATAATGTGATTCTTACATCACGATTCGGACATGTCTACTAATGCATGCATGCCCAGGGAAAGGAACCCTTAACGGAACTATTCTCCCTGGAAGATGTTTCTTACAATTTCAATGTAATATAACATAACTAGCAGAATACAACTTGTCTGTTCAAGCAACTATGACCCCTACGCCTAGTTTTCCATGCATACCCCGGTCTATTCGGCCGCGAGGTTATTCGGAAACACTCCGCACCGTCGAGTCCGGAGGTTGAAGCGAAAAGGTCTGCCATGACAAATGATATACAATTCAGCTAGAATTCAACATGGTGGGGAAAGTACATAGTCACTTGGACTCATACACTTCTTCCTCTACACCATCTAATAGGCAGTCTAACTTACAATCCTGTTGGGAATATTTGGCGGCCACCTCTACTTGGTCATATACTAAACTAACGGGAATTTCTTCCCCATTGGACCCCAGCAGTCCAACCCGGGCCATGTGATTAGGATTCAGCTTGGTATATCGCGTCTTCACCATGGCCCAAGCTTCGCGCGCACCCTCTCGGCAGGCCGATATCTTCCATAACCGGATACGCCGCCGCGCTCCTTTAAACAGCTCTACAAGCTCCTCCATACTTCCGGGAGGGGAGGCGGATGGCCATAAGGCCGTGGCAACACTCCGCATGGCCAGCCGAGCATGCTCGTGCACTTGCGACAGTCTTTGTAGCAGATCACTTGCGGATCCGGACACCTCCTCTTCAGGACGGCCCGTCAATATACCTGCAAGCATAGCTGCATCAGTTCCACTTATTAGCGAAATACTCAACATAACAAGTTCGGCAACATACTGAACACGCTGCCCCGCAGCTTCCTATTCTCCTTTACAAAGTCGGCTAGCTAGAGCCGCACATGTTCTAGCTCTTTGCCTAAGCTGGTCTTGTCATCCTGAAGTTTGTTTTTATCTGCAATGGCCTGGGTCAGCACACGCTTGCCCGCAGCATGCAGCTTTTTTGCTTCTTGCTCTCCTTCCAGAGCGGCTCTCCGCTTCCTATCGTATTAACCTGATGGCCCTATCATGAGATCAGCACCATTATTGCTACAGTAGGCTAAGGATTTTTTATTACCATCGATCTATGAAGGGAAATATTACCCTCATATCTTGCATTTCTCCAGTTCGGCGGTAGCAGCATTTAGCCATGTCTGGCACTCCTCCGGCTCTTGGGTTAGCAGGTTATTCTTAGCCATAAGAACCTGGTTATACAACGATCCTTATATCAGTTGTACCACCTGCTTTCAGTCTCGGGGGCTACTCGTATATGGTTATCTTATTCGGACAAGGAAAAAAACTTACCTGCACATCTTTTAAATATTGCTTCGTGGCTACACTAAGCCCATTTCGAGCAGCCCGGATATAGGCGTCAGCCGAACTGAAGGCTTTAAATGCCTCCTCTGAGAACTGAGGGTCTCGTAAAACAGCTTCATAACGCTGATGATTCATGGCGCTCTCTACTTCCGAGTTGGTGACGGGTATACTTTTCGAACCCTCGGTTGAAAGACAATCCGGCATTGTCCCCATATCGACTCCCGTTTCCCCGACGGGGTTTTGACCCTGGTCGATGGGAGCACGATGGGCTGGACCCCTGGGCGCAGTCCGGCGAACCCTTTTTTGGTATAAAACAAGTTGGCAAGTTACAGTTGGATGTGACTATTAATATATACTTTTAAATCAGTACCTCCCCGACGAAGGGCCGGTTGTGCCTTCTCCGGCCTTGCTCTTGGATGCCCTGCTTGGCGCAGGGGCTGCTCTTCTTGGATTAATCCCCGGAGTGGCCCGATTTGCCAAGCGCCTCTGAAAGCATAAGACAGTCCTGCAGGTAAAGCAAAGCAAGGAAAGTCCCTTGGGGGGGAGATGTTTCTTCATAACTTACGTGGGAAGCAGGGAGGAGACCGGGGTAATCAACGATAATGGCCACTTTTGTGCCATCGTAGCTCGCCTGGTGAAACACCCCTTCCACAAGTATCATGGATATGTCCGGATCTTCTTCAAATCCAGGATCTAGCTCCCGGTCATGGATCCCTGGCTGCGGAGCGGGGCTGAGTAGCCCCTTGGTTTTCCTTCGCCAGTGCTGTTTCGAATAAAGGAAGGGGGAACTTCATAAAGAATGGCTCGGAGAGTAGCAAAGGTAAAATGCAAAGGGGTTAGGACTCACCCAGCTAGGAGGGTTGTACATCGAATACCCCTCCCTGCGATTGATGCAGAGGAATTCTTCTTCTTCGCCCTTGAACAGTTCGGCCAGTATTTTGGCCAGAGCGGCAGGGGAGTCCGGACCTTTTCGGCCATAGCGGGAGGCGTCATCCTCCCCATTGAAGTCCCACATGGGGACCCTTCTGTATTGAAGCGGCTGCACCCCTCGCATTATGGAAGTTGCCACAACCTCCACTATTGTCAGGCCGAATTGGGCATGTGTCCTTATCTTGTCTAAGAGCTGACGGACCTCTGTGCTATCATCCTCCTCAAGACTACGGGGGCGCCAACTATGGCGTTTCTTTAACGGAACCCTTGCAAATTCCGGAAGACCCCTTCAAGTTGGGTCGGGAAGTGCGACATCCTCGATATAGAACCATTCAGACGACCACTTGTCAGACGCCTTCCTTGGCGTGCCGGACAGGTACCCGGTGCCGGCGATGCGCCATATTTTTGCTCCTCCCACTTCGAAAATTGACCTTTCATGGTTGCGCGGGACGAGGCAGAAAAGCTTTCTCCACAGTTCAAAATGGGCTTCGATACCCAGGAATAATTCGCACAAAGCGACATAGCCCGCAATATGCAGGATGGAAGCTGGAATGAAGTTATGCAGCTGAAGACCATAGTACTCCAAAAGCCCCTGAAGGAACGGATGGATTGGGAATCCGACGCCCCTCAACAGATAAGGGACGAAGCACACCCTCTCCCCTTCGGATGGATTGGGGACATTCTCCGCCTAGGGCTCTCCGATGAAAGATGCGAGCCCTGCTCGTACGAGGACCAAATCTGCGGGAGGCAGAAATCCCTGTCTTTGCAACTCCTCCAGCTGACTGTGGGATACAGAGCACCTCTCCCACTCGCCTTTCTCTAGGCCGAGATGGGAAGAGGAGCTGGGAATGCTAGCCATGGTGGAATGGTTTCTCCTAGCAATCTCCGGGAATCTTCTTCACATGGTGTCAAACGGATCTAGGATCCAGCCTTTTTAAATGGGCGTTTTCCCTCGAAGGAATCAGGGTGTTATTTGTAAAAAGCACCCTGGCCTTCCGCATTCTCTAGACACGTGGAAGACGAAGTTATTAAATGCATAGAAACCGAGGCGAGAAGCATCGGATCCACGGTGGAAAACATTACATGGACGTCCTCGAAGGAAGAACCCGCCTTGCAATACCGAAGACAATCCAAACACCGAGCACCTCGTCATTGAAGCCTAGTTCGGGGGCTACTGAGGAAGTCCTGGACTAAGGGGTCCTCGGGCATCTGGCCAGTTATGCACTGGGTCGGACTGATGGGCCGTGAAGACATAAAGACCGAAGACTATACCCGTGTCCGGATTGGACTCTCCTTGGCGTGGAAGGCAAGCTTGGCTACCGACTATGTAGATTCCTCCTTATGTAACCGACTCCATGTAACCCTAGATCTCTCCGGTGTCTATATAAACCGGAGAGGGTAGTCCGGATAGGGACAGATTCATTACCTTATTTGCATAAGCTAGACTTCTAGGGTTTAGCCATTACGATCTTGTGGTAGATCAACTCTTGTAACACATATATTCATCAAGATCAATCAAGCAGGAAGTAGGGTATTACCTCCATAGAGAGGGCCCGAACCTGGGTAAACATTGTGTCCCCTGTCTCCTATTACCATCGATCCTAGACGCACAGTTCGGGGCCCCCTACCCAAGATCCACCGGTTTTGACACCGACAACACGGGCGGTGAGGGCGGCCCGACGCTCAGCGCGTGCTCTGCGTGCATCAGACATGGGCTCGACGGAGAGGTGGATCACGGATCGACGAAGAGAAAGCTTCAGCGCACCTCTACCTGGCGCGCCAAATGTTGGATTTCGGGTTCCGGAAAAACCCTTGAGGTACGAACTCTGGGGTGCGCATGAAGATTTCTCCCTACCACAAGCACGCTCGCAATCGATCCAAGCCTAACTATGCGAGGTTGCAAAGAACACAAGAACACAAGATTTATACTGGTTCAGGCCACCATTGTGGTGTAATACCCTACTCCAGTGTGTGGTGGTGAATTGCCTCTTGGGCTTGGATGAATAGTACAGGGGATGAACGACCTCCAGAGGAGAGGGGTTCTTATGCTCGATGAGCTGGGTGGAATGGCTCTCCTAGATGAGTTGCCTCTAGATGAGATGAGTCGGATCTGATCTCCCCCTTTCTAAGGTGGTGGCTAGTCCTATTTATAGAGGCCCTAGTCCTCTTCCCAAATATTGAGCGGGAAGGGATCCCACGACGGCCAAATTTGAAGGGAGACAGGAGGAACAAGTTATCCTGACTAAAGGTGGTCTTCGCCTGTCAAAGGCTCTGGTGGTGACGCCGTCTTGGGCTCCACGGTGACCTTCATTCTGTCGTCTTGCTGGTCTTGGTCTCATTGCACTGATATGGAAACCTTTGCCTAATTCCTCGGGACTCCTCGCCTGCACTTGTCTCTTTATCACCAAAGAGGAAACTGGTACACTAGGCCCGCTGGCGCCCGCCTGTCGCCCGCCTGGCCTTGGTCGTCATGGCTCACGTCACATGAACCTCATGAGGTGTCCCTCGCCTTGATATCTCTGCTCCTCGTGAGCCAGCCTGGTGTAGATGCTCCCGAGGAGGTCTTGAGTGTCGTCTGCCTCACGAGGCTTGGCCCCTTGCGACGGTCCTTGGTTGCCTTGTTGCTGAAGATGGGCCGTACCAGGCCGCTGGAGGAGCCACGTCCTGGGACGCGGGCAGGCAAGTCTGGGGACCCCCGTTCCCAGAACGCCGACAGCTACCGCAGGGCACGACTCACTGTGTTTCCTCGACGCGTATTCAGGATACCATCAAATCAAAATGAAGGAATCCGACCAAGCCGCAACGGCATTTATCACCCCGTATGGGCCATTCTGTTTCAACACTATGGCCTTCAGACTCAAAAACGCCGGGGCTACCAACCAACGCATGATTCAAACATGCCTGGAGAAACAGATCGGTAAGACAGTCGAAGCATATGTAGATGACGTCGTCATCAAAACCCAGCACGTCGAGTCATTAATAGACGATTTACGTCTCACATTCAACAATCTTCGTGCATATGACATCAAGCTCAACCCGGAAAAGTGTGTTTTCGGCGTTCCTGCTGGAAAACTGCTGGGCTTCATTGTTTCCAATAGAGGAATTGAAGCAAACCCATCTAAGATCCGAGCCTTGTCATAGTTGGCTACACCAACAGACCTTAAGCAAGTCCAAAAATTAGCCGGATGTGTGGCAGCTCTAAGCCGATTTATCTCCAGGTTAGGAGAAAAAGCGTTGCCGCTTTATCGCCTTCTCTGACGCACCGATCGCTTCGAATGGACGGATGTAGCAATGGCCGGACTGGAGGAAATAAAGGCTCTTTTAGCAAGGAACCCAATCCTGGCCACACCAAATGTCGGTGAACCTATGTTATTATACATATCGGCAACTCACCAAGTCGTGAGTGCAGTAGTCGTTGTCGAGCGCGAGGAGGACGGACACAAATTTCCGCTTCAAAGCCGGTATACTATGTATTCGTTGTCGAGCGAGAGGAGGACAGACACAAATTTCCGCTTCAAAGACGGTATACTATGTATCCACGGTTCTCACACCATGCAAATCCCGGTACCCTCACTACCAGAAAATAGCATACGCGGTCTTCATGGCATCCCGGAAGCTACGACACTATTTTCAAGAGTGCTCGATCACGGTGGCTTCCGAAGTACCACTCAATGACATAATAAACAACCGCGATGCAATGGGCTGGATTGCCAATTGGGCCATTGAGCTCCTCCCATTCGACATAACATATAGACCGCGCCGGGCCATTAAGTCCCAAGTACTAGCCGACTTCGTCGCCGAATGGATAGAGGCCGAACTCCCTAAAGAGTACGACACATATTCTAACTGGGTAATGTCCTTTGATGGCTCTAAAATGTTGGCCGGTTTGGGAGCGGGCGTTGTCTTAAGATCCCCAATGGGAGACACAGTCCAGTACGTGCTCAAAATTTTATACATAGACTCTAACAATGCAGCCGAATACGAGGCTTTATTGCATGGTCTTCGGATGGCCGTCTCCATGGGCATTCAACGCCTGGACGTGCGCGGGGATTCAAACCTCGCAATATCTCAAATCAATGGAGATTTCGATGCCAAAGATCCGAAGATGGCTGCCTACCATAATGTCGTTCTCAAAATGTCGGCTCGTTTCGAGGGGCTCGAGTTTCACCATGTGGCTTGAGAAAGTAATCAAGCAGCGGACGTCCTCGCTCGCATGGGGGCTAAGCGCGACCCCGTCCCACCTAACATCTTTCTGGAAAGGCTCTTCAAGCCATCCATGGTGTGGCAAGGGGAAAGCGGCAATACAAGTCCGGATCCAATGAGACCCCCAAAGTCCCGAACACACCGACATCATCGGAGGCTCAGCCCCCGAAATAACACTATCGGCCCATCTCATCATGGCAGTCATAGCCCCATGGACCGAACCCTTCTTGGCCTACCTTAATAGGCGAGAACTCCCTGAGGATCAGAATGAGGCTCGCTGCATTGTCCGGCGTTCGAAAGCCTATAAAGTGCATGAGGGAGAACTCTACAAGAAAAGCGCTACCAAAGTACTTCAAAGATGTATCTCCGAAGAAGAGGGGAGGCAGCTCTTGGCTGAAATTCATGCCGGCCTCGGCGGTCACCACGCCGCAGCTCGGGCCCTTGTGAGCAAGGCCTTCTGTACAGGCTTCTATTGGCCGATGGCCCGAGCAGACGCACAAGACCTTGTTCGACGCTGCGTCGGATGCCAGCTTTTCGCCAACCAAAGCCATATGCCACTCACCTCTCTACAAACAATCCCCATAACTTGGCCTTTCGCGGTCTGGGGACTGGATATGGTCGGACCCCTTAAAGGAGGAAACCATGAGAAGAAATACTTGCTGGTAATGGAGGATAAATTCACCAAATGGATAGAGGCCAAGCCAGATAAAACGGCCGAAGCAGGACCAGTGATAGACTTCATATCCGGAGTGGTGCACCGTTATGGTGTTCCACACAGCATTATCACTGATAACGGCTCCAACTTCATCGCTGATGAGGTAAAAACCCAGTGTGCTAATTTGGGCAGTAATCTCGATTACGCCTCCGTCTACCACCCGCAAACAAACAGTCAAGTCAAACGCGCAAATGGTCTTATTATGAGCGGCATTAAGCCTAGACTAGTGCGGTCTTTGAGAGAATCAGACAAGCACTGGGTTGAGGAGCTAGACTCCATACTCTGGGGGCTGCGGACCACGCCCAATCGCACTACCAGATATACACCTTTCTTCATGGTGTACGGCGCAGAGGCAGTGTTGCCCTGCGACATAATTCATGATTCACCTCGAGTGCGCATGTATGAAGAGAGAGAGGCCGACCTGGATCTGCAGGACAACTTAGATGCCTTGGAGGAGGAGCGTGACGTCGCCAAAGCCCGTTCCGCATTCTATCAACAGCAGGCTCGCAGATGTCAAAGAAGGGAAGTGCGGGCCAAGACTTATAATGTTGGCGAACTAGTTCTACGATTGCCAGAGAAGAAAAAGGACGAACTCAAGCCCAAGTGGGAGGGTCCCTTCATCATCGATGAAGTTCTCACCGGAGGAGCGTACCGCCTATGTGATGCATCAGATAACCTCCTAGAGCCAAACCCATGGAACGCGGCCAGACTCCAAAGATTCTATGCCTAGCGCCGAATTCTTTGTTTGTCTCCTACCCCCTTAAATTTCCATTATTTCCTGTTTTCTCCCCTCTCTTTTCACTTCTTTTTCAGCCCTAAAGCTCTGAGTACGGCTCGACCGTACACCTATGTCGTACACATTCTAGAATATGTACATACATTATACCTGGGGGCTTCTTTCACAGAGGCTTGTTATTATTTTTCAAAGCATTAAAGCTCAATACATACTTGTACTTTCCTCGTATGTACCTTTTATTTGCCATTATATGCATGGATATGACTTATGTTTTGGCCAAGCTGGGTTGCCTGGCTCCTGTGCTTATGCCCTACGTTCCCGTTAGTTCGGCTAGGCAATAAAGGGAGCACCTCTGCGATTGTTACCACCGGGTCATCCGGATGTGTACCTCAGACTGGGTGAAGCCGAAAGCTAGCGTTCTTAATGGAATATTCGGTCGGCGAATGAAAGATGTTTTTTACTCATTGTAATACGAACCCCCAGATGTTGCGTATACTGCGATTCCTTCCGATCACAGTCCGGGCGTGCATATCAAGGCAAGCTCACCCAGGGAAAGGAACCCTTAACGGAACTATTCTCTCTGGAAGATGTTTCTTACAATCACAATGTAATATAACATAACTAGCCGGATACAACTTGTCTGTTCGAGCATCTAGCTATGACCCCTACGCCTGGTTTCCACGCATACTCTGGTTTATTTCACTGCGCGGGTATTCGGAAACACTCCACACCTTCTGGTCAAGAGGTTGAAGCGAAAAGGTCTGCTATGACAAATGTTTTATAATTCGGTTAGAGACAAATATGTCAAGGAAAGTACATAGCCATTATGACTCAAACACTTCCTCTTCTATACCTTCCAACAGGTTTTCTAGCTTACAATCCGTTTGGGAATACTCTGCGGCAACCTTTACCTGGTCGTATACTAAACTTACGGGAATTTCTTTCCCATTTGACCCTAGAGGTCCGACCCGAGCCATGTGATTCGGATCAAGCTTGGTATAACGTGTCTTCACCATGGCCCAAGCCTCTCGCGCGCCTTCTCGGCAGGCCGATATCTTCCATAATCGTAAGCGCCTCCGTGCTCCCTTGAATAGCTCTAAAAGCTCCTCCATACTTCCTGTAGGGGAGGCGGACAGCCACAAGGCCTTCGCGACACTCCGCATCGCTTGCCGAGCCCACTCATGCATTTGCGACAGTTCATCTAACATATCGCCTGAAGATCCAGACATCTCCTCTTCGGGACGGCCGGTCAGTATACCTGCAGACATAAATCTGTCAATCACTTCCCTTGCCGAATTGTGCGGAGGTAGGTATGAACACATACGGAATATGCCGCCCCGCAGCCTCTTATTTTCCTTCACGGAATCCGCTAGCTGGCCCCGCACATCTTTCAGCTCCACATCCAACGTAGTTTTGGCATCTTGGAGATTGTTTTTCTGCTCCTGGACTCGCGTCAGTACATGCTCGCCTGCGGCCAACTGCCTCTTGGCTTCTTGTTCACCCGCCTGCGCGATTTCAAGCGCCTCCTTCCGCTGATCTGATGACCCATTATGTGAATAGAACTCGTTTAACACTACGGTTATATATCCGTACCTTTCGGATAAAGGGGAACATTACCAGGTGGCGCCTTCTTGAATTTCTCCAGTTCGGCAGTGGCAGCCATCAACTGGGTCCTACATTCCTTCAACTCTTGAGACAGCCGATTATTCTTTTCGGTCAGCACCTGGGTCCTACACAACGATCCTTAAATCAGTTGTACCAACTGCTTCAAGTCTCCGGGGCTACTGGTATATATTTATCAGATCGGTGTAAAATAAACTTACTTGCACATCTTTCAGATGTTGGTCTTCGGCTCTGGCAAGTCCATCTCGAGCGGCTCGGATGTACGCATCAGCCAAGTTCAAGGCATTAAATGCCTCTTTTGAAAAGCCAGGATCGCGGAGAGCGGCCCTGCGGTGCCGATGATTCATGGCACTTTCTACTTCGGAGTTGGTGATGGATTCATCATCCGAACCCTCCGCTAAAGGACAATCCAGCACCGCCCCCTTGTCAGTCCTTGTCTTGACACAAGGATCTTGAACCTGGCTATAGGGGGTGTGACCGGCTGGATCCCCGGATATAGTTCGGCGAGATCTTTTCCTGATTAAACACACATAGATAGCGTCACGGCTGGACACGGCCACCGAGGGGCATATTTACAAAATCATACCTCTTCGATGAAGACTTAGTCGCGTCTTCGTCAGCCTCCCTCTTCAAAGGCCGGCTCGGTGTGGATGCTGCTTCTTTTGGAGTGACCCCCGGTGTAGTATGATGTGCCGAACGCCTCCCCTTTAGGGCGCGAAATAGTGCGGCGGGTGAGGTTGAATAAGAGAATTTTTCCCTAAAGATATATTTCCTGGTCACTTACTTGCGAGGCGGGGAGAAGCCCTGGGTAGTCGGCAGTGATGGCTACTTCTGTGCCGTCATAGCTCGTCTGGTAGAACACCCCTTTCTCTAGCTCCACGAATATGTCCGGATCTTCTTCGGAACCGGGATCAATGTCCCGTTTATGCTCCTCTGGCTGTGGAGCGGGGCTGTGGAACCCCTCAATGACCTTCCGCCATTTCTGTTACGGATGGATAGGTTAATGTTCATTAAAAGGTGACTCAGGGAGCATATTAAGTAGAGCATATGGGGTTGAAACTCACCCAGTCGGGAAGATTGTACATGGAATACCCTTCTCGACGCTTGAGGAGGGTGAATTCCTCCTTCTCCCCTTTATACAGATCGATCAATATTTTGGTCAGTGCGGTGATGGAGTCCGGACCCTTCCGCCCACAGCGCGAAGCGTCATCTTCCCCGTTATAATGCCACATGGGTAGCACCCTGTACTGAAGCGGCTGAAACCCCCGCGTTATAGAAGTGGCCATTACCTCCACTATTGATAATCCGGATTGAGTAAGCATATTTATCTTATCCATCAATTGACGGCGTTCTGGGAACGGGGGTCCCCAGACTTGCCTGCCTGCGGCCCGCAGCGTAGCTAAGTTGGCAGGCCTGTACGGCCCATCTCCGTCAACAAGGCATCCAAGACCCTCGCGAAGGGCCAAGCCTCGCGAGGCGGGCAACACAAGACCTCTACAGGAGCAGCCTTCCCAGGCCAGCTCGCGAGGAGCGGAGATATCAAGGCGGGGCAAACCTCGCGAAGCTCTCGTGACGTGAGCCATGACGATCGACACTAGACGGGCGCCAGGCGGGCGCTAGCGCGCACAGTGTCCTTGTATCCTCTTTGGTGCTAAAGAGGGCAAGCGCAGGAGCGGAGTACCAAGGCATCAGGCAAAGGTTTCCTTATCCATGCAACAAGACCAAGACCGGCCGGCCAGCAGGACAGATGTCACCATGGAGCCCAAGACGGCATCATCACCAGAGCCTTTTGCAGGCGAAGACCACTTTTGTCAGGATAGCCTGTACTAGTTGTCCCCTTTCAAATTGGCCGCCAATGTTGGCTCCCTTCCCGCTCGATATTTCGGGGAGAGGACCAGGGCCTATATAAGTAGAGCTAGCCACCACAGTAGAGGGCATCTTGAGATCATCTCGAACAGCTGGAGAGGATCTGATCCTTGGCCAGTTCTTAGCCATACACAAGAGCGCCTCATCCTCAGGAGGCCACTCTCCCGCTTGTACTGTTCTTCATCAGCCCAAGAGACAATCCACTACCACACACTGGAATAGGGTATTACACCACAACGGTGGCCCGAACCAATATAAACCTTGTGTCTTTGTGTTGCGAGTTCGTCGAGTTCGTCCGCGAGATCTTAGCGAACTAGACGTAGATCGGCAGGGAGGAAATCTCCGCGCGCACCCCAGAGTTTGAACCTTAAGGGTTTTGCCGGAACCTACGATCCGACATTTGGCGCGCCAGGTAGGGGTGCGCCGGAGATCCCCTTCCGTCGATCCGCGCCCCACCACTCCATCGGCATCCATGGCCGATGCTGCTTCCCCGACTGGCCTGCTGGCCCCCAGTGATGGCCCAGCGGGCCTCAGGATCCTTGCCATCGCCCTGCGGCGGGTGCGGTGCCGCCCAAGTTCAAGCCGGATATGCCGCCGCGCTACGACGGCGCAGCTGACCCAGCACCCTTCTTGCTGGCCTACGAAGAGGCCATCTTGGAGGCCGGAGGCGGCGAAAGGGTCATGGCGAGCTGGTTCCCTATGGCCCTCGTGGGCGCCCCGCGCGCCTGGCTGCTCAACCTCCCGGTGGCTTCCGTAACGTCATGGGAGGAGTTGCGCCACCACTTCCTAGCGCGCTTCGGTGTCCCAGTGCCGGCCACCATCGCAGCCATTCTAGGCAGGTCTCAGGCACCGAGTTTAGACCGCCATGTCAAGCCGTTCCTCCGCCAGCTTTGTGCCGCCTCCAAGCGCTCGGGGCTTCCCCGGGCTGGACCGCGCCAGAGCTCGACCTCGCCTTCACCTTAGAAGATCACCCCGTCACCACCACCAGCGCAGGCATGCTCCCGATGCTCTGCACGCCCACCATCTGCAACGTGGCAATCACCAAGACCCTCATCGACGGCGGCGGCGGCCTCAACTTTCTCTTCGTCGAAGCCTTTGGCCTTCTCCAAGTGTCACCCGAACGGCTCAGCCTCAGCAAGCCTTTCTCAGGAGTTGGCAGGGGCGCCGCTCGCTCCCTGGGGCAGATCCACATCCCCGTCACCTTCGGCACGTGCGACAACTACCGCACCGAGCTGGTCAACTTCGACATCGCCCGTATCGGCCTCCCGTACAACACCATCCTCGGCTACCCAGCTCTGGCCCAGTTCATGGCTGCCACTCATTCGGCTTACAATCTCATGAAGATGCCCAGGAGCAAGGGCATTCTCACCATCAAGGGGGACGTCAAGGAGGCCCTGGCATCGCTGAAACTCGCCCACAAAGCCGATGTAGCTGCGCAGCCTGCCGACCAAGGGACCCGTGCTGACCAAGAAGAAGCAGATGTTCACCCAAGACAAGGCAGAAACCAAGCAGGTGCCGGTCGACGAGAACGGCGCCTCGGGAGCCACCTTTACTATAGTTGCCGACCTAGACCCAAGTCAAGAAGAAGCATTGGTGAAGTTCTTGTGCGCAAACAAGGAAATATTCGCATGGGAGCCCAACCAGCTGGTGGGGGTCCCGAGAGAGGTGATTCAGCATCACCTAAGGGTGTGCCCCAATGTACGGCCAGTGAAGCAGTGCGCAAGGCGGCAGTCCACAGAGAAGCAGGCCTTCATCGTCCAAGAAACCCGCAAGTCGGAACCGGCAGGTGCTATTCGCGAGGTTCGATACCCGGAACGGCTGGCGAACCCCGTCGTGGTGCCCAAGAAGGGCGGGAAGGAGCGAATGTGCGTCGACTTCACCAACCTCAACAAATCCTGCCCCCAAGATCCGTTCCCGCTCCCGTGCATCGATCGGATTGTCGACTCCACCGCCGAGTGCGATCTGCTATGCTTCCTGGATGCGTTCTCGGGATATGAACAGATCAAGATGGCGGTAGAAGACATCGAGAAGACGGCCTTCCTGACCTCGTGTGGGGTATACTGCTACACCTGCATGCCCTTCGGGCTGCGCAACCCCAGCGCAACCTTTCAGCGACTGATGCACATCCCTTTAGGGTAGTAGCTCGGGAGAAACGCAGAGACGTACGTCGATGACATTGTTGTGAAATCTCGGGAAGCAAGGACCTTGATCCAGGACCTGGAGGAGACCTTCGCAAGCTTGCGCCAAGTCAACTTGTGGCTAAACCCGGAGAACTGCATGTTCGGTGTCCCTTCCGGCAAGCTTCTGGGCTTCCTTCTATTGCACAGGGGGATCGAGGTGAACCCGGAGAAGATCAAGGCCATCGAAGATATGAGCCCACCGCAGACCCTTAAGGAAATGCAAAAGCTGGTTGGCCGGGTGACTGCGTTGGGGTGCTTCATCTCTAAACTAGGGGAGCGCGCCCTACCCTTCTTCAAGCTAATGACGAAGAAGGGCCCGTTCGAGTGGACTCCGGAGGCCGACCGGGCATTCCAAGACCTCAAGAGATACCTGACCAGCCCTCCTGTGATGGTGGCACCCCGACCCCTTGAGCCCTTGGTGCTCTACCTCACCGCTACCCCGTACTTTGCCAGCGCAGCGCTGGTAGCGGTTCAGGAGGAGCGTAAAGCCAAGGACGCGCCACACAAAACCACGGCAGAAGCAACGCAAGACCAGGAAGGCGCCGCACCAGTCTCACCAGCGCTAACAAAAGACCAAGCTCAGCAGCGCGGCGGCGCCGAGATCCCCGCAAACGACCAGGCGTCAGGACTCTCATCACCTCAGGAGGTGTCCCAATCTCCGCAAAACGCGGGCCTCTGCAGCGCATCAGCCTTGTCGAGCACCTAGTGTACTTTGTCAGCACAGTGTTGCAGGACGCAAGGGCAAGATATCCCATGCCTCAGAAGCTCCTGCTCGCGCTCTTAGTGGCCTCGCGGAAGCTGCGGCACTATTTCCAGGGCCACCCCATCAAGGTCGTCTTAGCCTACCCATTGGAGAGGGTGCTCAGGAGCCCAAATTCTGCCGGAAGGGTCGCTGAGTGGAACATCGAGCTGCAAGCATTCCAACTAGAGTTCAGCACCACCAGAGTCATCAAGGGCGTCGCGCTCGCTGATTTCGTGGCAGAGTGGACAGACGTCCCGGCACTTGGAGTGGGCGACGATCTGTCCACCTCACCAGGAAGTGAAGCACCAGACGGCTGGGTCATGTACTTCGACGGTGCATTCGCGCACCAGGGCGCGGGGGCTGGAGTAGTACTCATCTTGCCCACTCAGGATAAGCTCTACTACGCGATGCAGCTCTGCTTTCAGCAGGGCAAGAAGGTCTCCAACAACATCGCGGAATACGAAGGCCTCATAGCCGGCCTGAAGGCCGCAGCAGCTCTTGGGGTGAAGCACCTTACCGTTAGGGGCGACTCACAGCTCCTCATCAACTTCTCCAACAAGGTATATGAGCCGAAGGATGAGCATATGGAGGCATACCTCGCGGAGGTGCGCAAGATGGAGAAGCAGTTCTTGAGTCTGGAGCTGCAGCACGTGCCTCGGGGCACAAACAAGGAAGCCGACGACATCGCCAAGAGAGCCTCCAAGCGGTGGCCACAGGAGCCCGGTGTCTTCGAGGAACAGCTCTTCAAGCCATCGGTGACGCCACCACTTTCAAGCACGACTCAGCCTCGGGAGGAGCTCCCTCAACCTCCTGTCTCAGGAGCCCCAGCCTGTGGCCCGACCTCAGGAGCTCGCTTGCTCTTGGCGCTCGAGCCTCAGGAGGGATGCTGGACTAGAGAATTCAAGGAGTACCTGATGCAGGGCGTGCTGCCAGAGAAGGAGGAGGATGCAGAGTGCTTGGTTCGGCAAGCCACGGCGTACTGCATCCGGGGATGTGAGTTATACAGGAAGCGGCCAAGCGACATTTCTCTGCGCTGCATTTCCAGGGACCAAGGGAAGGAGCTGCTAGCTGGCATACACGGTGGGGACTGCGGGCACCATTCATCATCGTGAACCCTCGTCTGCAAGGTGTTCCGCAGCGGGTTCTACTGGCCCACTACACTCAACGACGCGGCCGAGCTGGTGAAGTCATGCGAAGCCTGCCAGTTCCACGCGAAGCAAATTCATCAGCCGACTCAGGGGCTCCAGACCATCCCGCTCACATGGCCGTTCGCGGTCTGGGGGCTGGATATCTTGGGCCCGTTCCCTCAAGCGCCTGGGGGCTACCGCTATCTCTATGTCGCCATCGACAAATTCACCAAGTGGGCAGAAGTGGAAGTTGTCCGCACCATCCCGGCGGACTCTGCCGTCAAGTTCATCAAGGGCCTCATGAGTCGCTTTGGGGTCCCCAACCGCATCATCACAGATAACGGCTCGCGGTTCACAAGTAACCTCTTCAAAACCTACTGTGCTAACCTTGGTACGCAGATATGCTACGCTTCGGTGGCACACCCCAGGAGCAATGGTCAGGCCAAGCGCGCCAACGCGGAGGTCCTGAGGGGCCTCAAGACCAGGACCTTCAAGAAGAAGCTCGAGGCCTGCTGCAGGGGCTGGCACGACGAGCTCCAGTCCGTGCTATGGTCCATCCACACCACCGCCACCAAACCAACAGGCGAGACCCCTTTCTTCCTTGTCTACGGAGCTGAAGCAGTCCTCCCTCACGAGGTCAAGCACCGCTCCGCTCGGGTCCTAGCGATCGATGAAACACAGCAGGACGCCACGCGGGGAATGGACCTCGTGTTGGGGGAGGAATGTCGTCGTGAAGCTGCCCTAAGGGCGGCAAGGTACCAGCAGGCGCTGCGGCGATACCATTGCCGCAGCGTCCGCTCCAGGACGCTCGAGGTAGGCGACCTCGTGTTGAGGCGGGTCCTCTCCAGAGAGGGGCTCCGCAAGCTTTCTCCTACGTGGGAGGGACCGTTTAGGGTCGTCCATGTCTCCAGGCCTGGCGCTGCCCGCCTGGAGACGCAGGACGGAGTGCCCGTCCAGAACGCCTGGAACATCCAGCACCTCAGGAAGTTCTACCCATGAAGCAAGGCCCAGTGCCTGTGAAGAAAGGCCCAGAGCCTGTGAAGAAGGCCCGGTGCCTGTGAAGAATCGCCACCCGTGACACTCTCACGTAATATTGAGTGGGGCTGTACACGCCTCGGAGTCTCAGGAGCGCCGGCCTCAGGCCCTCGGGCTCCCTCCCACGCCTAGTGGACAGCACTTAGCTCTACACTGGTGAGAAGACTTGAAGACTAGACTAGGTGCCGGACGCGGCTTTTCATTTACTTTCCGCAGTTGGCTCACCTTTCCTTAATCGAAGTCTGCTTTTGGTATTCCTTGCTAGTTCCATTTTCTCGCCTCTTACCGCGTTCTTCGGCCCCGGTTCGCTCATGTTTTCTCTCTCTCGCATGCCTCGCGAGTGTTTTTCTTCTCTCTGCTTTTCTCGCGAGCCATCCTCATTCGAGCCTGGAAGCTGGCACACCTCTCCTAATCCGTGCCCCACGGGTATCGCGATGCAAAGTGCCGGGTCAAGGCTCGGGTGAACGACGAGTTTCCTGGCAAACTCCCTAAAAAATTCTTGCAGTTTTGAGAAAATTGCAGACCACAAGATCCAGACGGATACGAGGAAATAAAGCTCCTCGTAAGGAAGAAGGGCACCTCGAATGCACCAGGCTAAGTCATTTTTTGCGCAAAATAGCCACACAGCACTGGAGCAACAAGCGTAACACAGGGATTAATTAGTAACAGTTCGATACACGCCCTTTCGGGCCCATGCTGGTTTCATTTCGATGCAGAAAAAAAGGAGGAACGTAACAAAAGCGGCGCTTGCCTCTGCAGCAGCCGACGGAGGAAGGCCCTTGGCGACGTCTCGGGCCTAGTCGGACCCCTTCTCGCGTTTCACCGACGCACGACGACGAGACGAGCCACCACCACCTCCAAGGCGAGCGCGGCGGCGTGGCGGCTGATCAAGGCCACCGCTGCTGGAGCTGTCACCAAGGGAGGAGCCACCGTAGCCAGATGAGGTGCGGCCGGCAGGTTCGTCCTCCTCCTCGCCCCAACCATCGCCAAGATCGAGCACTTCCTCGCTGTCATTCTCTTCCGGGCAGCACCCGGCGCGGCGACCGTCTTCCCCGAACACCCTCACGAAGAGGGTCGCGTTGCCGTCGAACTTGAAGTGGAGGGTGCGCCGCCTGCCCAGGCCGCGCGCGCGGGCAAACGTTTACCAGCCGCGGGCCAGAGCCATGTTGCCCGTGGCCGAGGCCTCGACCGTGACCCAAGAAGACTGACTGCAGCAGCCGTCAGCTTGCAGCCAAAGTCCGCCTGGGCCTGACCGCGGCAGCTCGTCGGTGAAGAAGCGAGGAAGCTGGAGCCAACTGCCGGCCGGATCCTCCGACCGCACAACAAACTCCAGCAGCACCTCCGACGCGTGGAACCACGGCCGAGGAGGCCGCGCAACCACGGCGCATCTCCTTTCGTCGACCGGACTGCCGCGACCGGAGCGGCTCCTGCCGCGCACCGTGGCGTCACCCCAAAAGCCTGAGGTCATGGCAGGGGTCGCGGCGTGCTTGCGAGGACGGCCATGTCCTCGCTTGGGCGCCGGAGAGCCGGGCCCCTCTCGAGGGGCCTTGCCCTTCTCTGTGGCGGAGAACCTCTTCGGCAGCGCCATTGCTGCTAGAGGTAGAACAAGGAGAAAGAAGCGAGTGAATCAAGAAGAGATGGGCGACGGGGGCTCCGCCCCTCTCCCCCTTTATAGCGGAAGAAGGCCAACCGGCGCCTCCCACGATCACGAGTAATGATGATTTTCCTTGCATGTCGCAAGGACCTGTCAAGTCGAGCAGTTGCTGGGGCAGCGTGGGGAAGCGGAGACGCCCACGTCCCATCAACCGCCATGCGTCGACCAAGGCCGCAGGCTTTTGGGGCCCGCGGCGCTCTGCACTTGACCTTCGGCTTCGCCTCGAAGCCAAGCCCAAGCGCACCTTGGGCCCGGGGGCTACTGTCGGCGTTCTGGGAACGGGGATCCCCAGACTTGCCTGCCTGCGGCCCGCAGCGTGGCTAAGTTGGCAGGCCCGTACGGCCCATCTTTGTCAACAAGGCATCCAAGACCCTCGCGAGGGGCCAAGCCTCGCGAGGCGGGCGACACAAGACCTCTTCAGGAGCAGCCTTCCCAGGCCAGCTCGCGAGGAGCGGAGATATCAAGGTGGGGCAAAACTCACGAGGCTCTCGTGACGTGAGCCATGACGATCGACACCAGACGGGCGCTAGGCGGGTGCCAGCGCGCGCAGCGTCCTTGTTTCCTCTTTGGTGCTAAGGAGGGCAAGCGCAGGAGCGGAGTACCAAGGCATCAGGCAAAGGTTTCCTTATCCATGCAACAAGACCAAGACCGGCCGGCCAGCAGGACGGATGTCACCATGGAGCCCAAGACGGCGTCATCGCCAGAGCCTTTTGCAGGCGAAGACCACTTTTGTTAGGATAGCCTGTACTGGCTGTCCCCTTTCAAATAGGCCGCCAATGTTGGCTCCCTTCCAGCTAGATATTCCGGGGAGAGGATCAGGGCCTATATAAGTAGAGCTAGCCACCACAGTAGAGGGCATCTTGAGATCATCTCGAACAGCTGGAGAGGATTAGATCCTTGGCCAGTTCTTAGCCACACACAAGAGCGCCTCATCCTCAGGAGGCCGCTCTCCCCCTTGTACTGTTCTTCATCAGCCCAAGAGGCAATCCACCACCACACACTGGACTAGGGTATTACACCACAACGGTGGCCCGAACTAGTATAAACCTTGTATCTTTGTGTTGTGAGTTTGTCGAGTTCGTCCGCGAGATCTTAGCAAACTAGACGTAGATCGGTAGGGAGGAATCTCCGCGCCACCCCAGAGTTTGAACCTTAAGGGTTTTGCTGGAACCCACAATCCGACACTATCCTCCTCCTCGAGGCTTCTAGGGCGCCAGTTGTGGTGCTTCTTCAGCAGAGCTCTTGAGAATTCGGGAAGACCCGTCCGAACTGGGTCGGGGAGGGCGACATCCTCAATGTAAAACCATTCGGAAGGCCAGTCTTCGGATGCCTTCTTTGGTGTGCTGGGCAGGTATCCGGTATTCGCAATACGCCATATCTCGGCTCCGCCCACTTCAAATATCGATCCCTCCCGATTACGAGGGACGAGGCAGAACAATTTCCTCCATAAATCAAAATGAGCCTCGCAGCCCAGAAATAATTCACAAAGTGCGACATAGCCCGCGATATGCAGAATGGAGGCCGGAGTCAAATTGTGCAGTTGGAGGCCGTAATACTCTAGAAGCCCTCGGGGGAAAGGTTGGATTGGAAATCCAACGCCTCTTAGAAGGTACGGGATGAAGCACACTCGTTCCCCCCTGGATGGATTCGGGGAGTTTTCTGCTTGAGCTCCGCCATCAAAGGATGACAGTCTTGCTTGTACAAAGACTAGATCTGCGGGGGGAAGAAATCCTTGCATTTGTAGCTTCGCCAATCAACTATGGGGGACAGAACACCTTCCCCAGTCACCTTTTTCGGGGCTGCGGGAAGAGGAGGAAAGGCTTGGAGCTTTGGCCATGTTAGGGTGGTTTCTTCTGGCGAGCTTTGGGGATTTTCTCGCTTGGCGTGGAATGGATCTTAAGACTTGATCTCTTTAAATAGGCACCTTTGAGGATGCCTGGGGTGTTATATGCAAACATGCCTCGACCTTTCATATTCTTTCGACACATGGAATCTAAACTCATGAAGGCACAGAAGCCGATGGGCGCCATATTAAATGGAAGGCCGGATATAGTTTTTTCAGGAGCTTTAAGTTAATCGGAGGAGGAGCCTTCCTTGCAATGCCGAAGTCAATCTGCGCACCGCACATCTCGTCATTGAAAGCCTGGTTCGGGGGCTACTGAGGCAGTCCTGGATTAGGAGGTCCTCGGAAGTCCGAACTATATGTATGACTCAGACTGTTGAAGTTGTGAAGATACAAGGCCGAAGACTTACCCCGTGTCTGGGTCGGACTCTCTCCAGCGTGGAAGGCAAGTTTGGTGTCCACGATATAAATATTCCTTCTGATGTAACCGACTTTGTACCAACCCTAGTCCCCTCCGGTGTCTATATAAACCGGAGGGTTTAGTCCATAGGGACAATCATAATCACATAGGCTAGGCTCTTAGGGTTTTAGCCATTACGATCTCGTGGTAGATCAACTCTTGTAACACTCATATTCATCAAGATCAATCAAGCAGGAGTAGGGTATTACTACCATAGAGAGGGCCCGAACCTAGGTAAACATCGTGTCCACCGTCTCATGTTACCATCAACCTCTGACGCACAATTTGGGACCCCCTACCCGAGATCCGCCGGTTTTGACACCGATAGCACGCAACTGGATCCCGGAGAGCGCAGCCACATCCTCCTTCATCTTCTTCGCCGCAGGCGTCGGCCTGATGACACAACAAAGCAGCGTCAAGAAGCAGCAACAGAAGCAAGAACAAGGCAGGATCATAACACTCACTGGTCCACCGAGGTGTAGCCCCTCCGTTTCGTTTGGAGCTTGAAGCCTGAGGGCCTCGTGACCTGAGGCGCAGGCGCATGGGCCCCAGCGGCAGATGGGGGAGCGGCGGAAGGACCAGTAGCAGCTTCAGGCGGCGCCAGCGGAGGGGCGTCGCCTTGGGAGATCAATGCGGATCTGCCCTTCGTCGGGACCTCGGCCGGCGGCCTCTTCTGAGGGCTGGCCCTGGACCTCGTGGTGACCCCAGCCACAGACAACTCCTCCTTCTCTGGGCGGACATCAGCAGCATCATCATCAGGTAGGGCACGAAGGATGTCGGGCTTGCGTGGAGGGCAGGTCTCTCCTGTCCCCTCACGGGTCGCCTCTGAGTCGTGCTCCTCGTCCTCCTCCTCCTCTTCCTCCTCGCAGGACTCACCAGAAGACATGTGCACCAGCGCCGCCGCACCTGGAGCCCCGGAGGGCGCTGGGGGCACCAGCCCGCGCCCGTCGAAGGTGGGCATGGCGGCAGCTGCCTGCACCCCGTCTTGGCGGCGGTACAAGGGGATAAAGGTATTAGGCGGATACCCTTGGTCGTCCCCAACCAGAAGACGGAGAGCCGCGGCCAACTCCTCGTCAGGCAAGCCTCCCGAGCTCAGGCAGAGCTCGTCTGCCTCATCCCCGAGTGTCCACAAGGGGCGCGAGCGCGCCTAGAGTGGAGCCACATGCAGCGTCAAGAATTCCCTCATGAGCATGGCCCCCGTCAGCTTCGCCGCCTTTGCGTTGCCTGGCTTCAGGTCGGTCGTCATCTTCTCCAGCACTGGTACCGCCCGGGCGTCGGAGAGCTTCACACAGAGCCACCCTTCATCAGACTTGGGCATCTCCATCGGCAGCGTCAACCGTGGGTGGACGCATTTGGCGTCCATCATGACCCACTTGCTCCTGAAGCCCTCGGCTTTCTTCCCAGCCTTCGAGATCGCATTGGTCTTGCTGGCTGCGACGAAGTTGATACAACCTGAGGTGTGGCCATCCTTGATCTGGAGGTAGAAGAAGTGGCGCAGCAATGCCACGGATGGCATCACCCCGACATACGCCTCACAATAGAAGGCGAAGATCGACAGGAGAAGAACATAGTTGGGATGAAGATGAAGGGCCTGCGGCTTCTAGTGGCTGAGGATGGAGTAGAAGAAGTCAGAGAAGGGAGGGACCAGCCCCGCGACGATGCTGCTCATGAAGAAGGGGAAGAAGGTGCTGCCCAGGGCCTCCGGCTCGGCGGAGCCAGTCCGAAGCTTGGTCTTCCCCTTCTCGTTGCTCTCCCCCGCCGTCAGCAGGCGTGTGGCGGCAAGGTTCTTCTCCGAGACATTGGGCGCATCCAGGGCCGGCTCGTACCAGGAAGGCGTCGAAGTGGCCTTGACCTTTCAGGGTGCCATTGGTCGCTGACCGGAAAAGGAATCGGGGCAGATCTGGAGATTTCGCAAGCGGAGAGCAAGAAAGGGGATCTGGAACAAGGCGAGAAGGAGCAATGAAGACACCAAGGTATGCGCCAGCCTTTTGTCAGTCGCGCAGTTGCCGAGGCAGTGTGAGGAAACGGACACGCCCACGTCCTGTCAATCGCCATGCGTCAATCAAGGTTGCAGGTTGTTCGGGCCCGCGGCGCTCCACACTTGACCTTTGGCTTCGCCCCGAAGCCAAGTTCGAGCGCGCCTTGGGCCCGGGGGCTACTGTCGGTGTTCTGGGAACGGGGGTCCCCAGACTTTCCTGCCTGCGGCCCAGGGCGTGGCTCTGCCAGCGGCCTGGTACGGTCCACCTTCACCAGCAAATGATCAAGACCCTCGCGAGGGGCCAAGCCTCGCGAGGCAGACGACGCAAGACCTCCTCAGGGGTGGCATTGCCAGGCTGCCTCGCGAGGAGCGGAGATATCAAGGCAGGGTGCACCTCGCGAGGTCCCTGTGACGCAAGCCATGATGACCAAGGCCAGGCGGGCACCAGGCGAGTACCAGCGGGCGCAGTGTACCAGTTTCCTCTTTGGTGCTAAAGAGGCAGGTGCAGACGAGGAGTCCCGAGGCGTCAAGCAAAGGTTTCCATATCGGTGCAACAAGACCAAGACCAGCAGGACGGCAGGACAGAGGTCACCATGGAGCCCACAGCAGCACCACCACGAGAGCCTTTGGCAGGCGAAGACCACCTTTTGTCAGGATAGCTTGTACTCGTTGTCCCCCTTCAAATTTGGCCGTTGTTGGATCCCTTCCCGCCTACATTTGGGAAGAGGACCAGGGCCTCTGTAAATAGGACTAGCCACCACCGTAGAGGGGCATCTCATCTCATCTTGATTTGATCAGAGGACGGATCATCCACCTTCACCAGCTCCCCAAGCTCAAGAACACCTCTCCTCAGGAGATCGTTCTTCCCTTGTACTAGTTCATCCTCAGCCTACAAGGCAATCCACCACACCACACTGGAGTAGGGTATTACACTGCAACGGTGGCCCGAACTAGTATAAACTCTTGTGTCTCTTGTTCCTTTCGATTTGTCGAGCTAGGCCTTGAGATCGTGCGTGAGTGAGCTAGCGAGGGAGAGATCTTCGTGCGCACCCCAGAGTTCGAACCTGAAGGGTTTTGCCGGAACCCACGATCTGACACTATTGAATAATATATTGAGTAATGATAATGACTGGACACTTCCTGAACCAACTCCAAAGCCAACTCCAAAGAAAAGGGGTATTCTATTTCTCAGTCCTGAAGATATGCAAGATGCAAAGAAATCTATGAAAAAAAGGTATTAAAGCTGAAGATGTTAAGAATTTACCGCCTATTGAAGAAATACATGGTCTTGATAACCCAACACAGGTAGTAGAGGTAAACTCTCTCCATAGATTTGATGAAGGTGATATTCCTAATAATAAGTCTGCTAGTCAATTCTTGGATGAGTTTGATAATTTTATTGTTAAACAAGAAAACTTCAATGCTTATGTTAGTAGACAATTGAAACGTAATGCTTACATGCTTGACCACTTGGGTGATTATATGAGTAGAACTGTTAATGATCTTAAGCTTATTAGTAAACCTGCTTCCATGGTTACAACTCAAGTAGAACAAGTACTTAAGGCACAAGATGATTTGCTTAATGAGTTGAATAGTAAGCATAATGATAATGTTGTTAGGGTTATGACCAGAGGTGGTAAAATGACCCAGGAACCTTTGTATCCTGAGGGTCATCCTAAGAGATTTGAGCAAGATTCTCAGAGAACTAATACGGATGCACCTAGTCCTTCTAATAAAAAGAAAAAGAAAACTGATAGGACTATGCATGCTAGTGAACCTACTATAGACACACCTGAGAGTCCCAATGATATTTCTATTTCTGATGCTGAGACACAATCTGGTGATGAACATGAACCTAGTGATAAAGTTAATAATGATGTTCGTGTTGATGCTCAACCTAGTAATGACAATGATGTAGAGATTGAACCTACTGTTGATCTTGCTAACCCACAATCAAAGAATCAATGTTATGATAAGAGAGACTTTCTTGCTAGGAAACATGGTAAAGAAAGAGAACCATGGGTTCAGAAACCCATGCCCTTTCCCCCTAAGCCATCCAACAAAAAGGATGATGAGGATTTTGAGCGCTTTGTTGAAATTATTAGACCTATCTTTTTGCGTATGTGTCTGACTGGTATCCTTAAAATGCCTCCTTATGCTAAGTATATGAAAGATATTGTTGCAAATAAAAGAAAGATACGGAAGCTGAAATTTCCACTATGCTTGCTAATTATACTTTTACGGGTGGAATACCAAAGAAACTTGTAGATCCAGGAGTACCAACTATACCATGCTCCATTAAATGAAACTATGTTAAGACTGCTTTATGTGATCTTGGAGCCGGTGTTAGTGTTATGCCTTTCTCTTTATATCGTAGACTTGAATTGAATAAATTTACACCTACTGAAATTTCTTTGCAAATGGATGATAAATCAACTGCTATACCCATCGGTATTTGTGAGGAGGTGCCTGTCGTGGTTGCAAATGTTACTATCTTGACGGACTTTTTTATTCTTGATATTCCCGAAGACGACGGTATGTCGATTATGTCACAGCCCTAGGTCAGTCCTTGTTTGACTTTGCGTGCTCATCATGCATCATGTTTAATTTCAAAGGAAAATTGAATTGGGGACTGTTAAACCCTAGAACCAAATGAAATTCAAATAGGTTCAACCTAAAATAATCTTCAATGAACCCAAAATGCCCTTTGAAAATGTTCATGATTTCTGATGAAGGTGAAAACCTCTGCCAAAAATATTTAAGATGCTAAATATTTAAGATGCTAAAATAATTCTAGAATTTGCGCATTTAATTACCCTAGAATTAAGGTGAAAACCCTAGAATTTGCGCATTTAATTACGCTAAATATTTAAGATGCTAAAATAATTCTGAAACTAAATGTGGGCCACTGGGTTAATCCAGGGAGTGTCCACAAATTATTTCAGGATTTTACAAAATGTTTTAGTATTTTTACTAAAGCCAAAACAGTTTCAGATAAATAGAAAACATAAAGTAAAGAGAGAGAGAGAGGGAGATAGAGAGAGGGAGAGAGAGAGAGAGAGTTACTTGGCCTTACCTGGCGGCCCAGCTGGCCCAGCCCAACTCCCCGCCTGTCGCCTTCCTCCTCGCGCTAGTAGGCAAGGGCGTGTGCCCGCCGCGCGTGGCCACACGCCGGCCACTTCCAGGCTGCCTACCTGCACCCCGACCCCCCTGGAGACGCCACGCACCTCTCTGGCTCTCTCCCCTTCCCCCTCACTCGCTGCTCTCTCTCCATCCTCGGTTTCTCTCACGCACCGCCACCCGAGCGCGACCTTCGCCGCTCGTCGTTGTTGCCGTAGCCATGGCCGCCGCCTCGCCTCTCCAGCATGTCCACGAGCTTCGCCTCCGTCGCCTACACCTTCTGAACCAATCGAAGTGGCACCGGAAGCCCAGAGTCTCCATCCCCAATGTCCCCTCCCTCCTCGGTCGTCGGAGATCCACCTCAACGCCCCGCCCGGCTCCGGCCTTCCCAGAGCCCGCTGAGACGCGTACTGCAACTGTCATGAGCTCCTCATCCTAACCCCCCACTCCTCCGTCTCGTTTGCACACCGTAGCCACCATCTCGCCTGCGACCGAATGTGCTGCCGCCTGTGCTCGTCGTCGATGACGCTCCGGTGACCATTTGGTCCCATGCGTGCATCCAACATGCTCACCGCATCGCGTAGGTCCCCGCTAGTGCCTCGGCTCGCTTGTTCGCGCACCGCAGCACTGCTCGTGCTCACGCCCGAGCTTCGGTCGCCGCATCCGAGCTCGCCGCCGTCGACTCCGGCCACCACAGGCTAGGCCACCACCACCATTCGATGCGCGTCGGCCAGGGCTCTCCAACGCGCCAAGCCGCGGCTCGAACCATGCCTCGTAGCGCAATCCCAAGCACCACCGTCACCTCTGGCCACGCCGGCGATTAGCCATCGGCCTAATCTCGGGGTGCTTAGCGCTAATGACCTTCCCCTGTTTCACTGACATGTGGGCCACCCTTGCTGACACTTTTAGTTAGGTTTAAGTTAGCACTAATAAGTAGGATTAGTTAGATGAGTCCCTGACCAGTGGGCCCCACTGGTCAGGTTTGACCTACACTAGCCCGTTGACCTGCTAACGTCCCTTTTACGTCATGCTGATGCAGTAATTATTTCTGGGATTTAAATAAATCAGAAATGATTTATTTATTTCAGAAAATATCAAAAACTTCACAAATTCATAGAAAATCAACCGTAACTCCAAATGAAATAAATTATATATGAAAAATGATCAGAAAAATCCAAAGAATCTGTTTATGGCATTTTTCATGCATGTTAGAACAACTTATAGATGCTGTTAAGGACAATCAAATGAATAGCATTTAAATAACCACATTTTGGGTTTGAGTTTGAACCTTGGGTTCAAACCAACTTCATATAATTGTGTTCCTAGTTGCATTAGCTCAATGAACATCTTATTGCCATGTCATTATCATGCATCATAATTGTTGCATTGCATTGATTGTGTTCTTCCCTGTTTGCCGGTATTTGTCCCCTCTCAGTAGACGTGGTCCCGATGATGAGATCGATGAAGAACTATACTATCTTCAGAAGTGCCAGGCAAGCAAAGCCCTCTTGTTCATTCTGAAACAATCCCACTCTCTCGCTCCTACTCTCTTTTACTGCATTAGGACAACAATGATTCAACTATTACATGCTGCGGTAGTTGAACCCCTTTCCTCTGCATGACCTGTCATTGCCACAGTAAATAGATGAAACCCACTAGCATGAGTCGAAGTTGTTTGAGCCCTGATGTGCCTACTCATTCATGCTTGTTGTCATGCCTGCTACTACTTAGAGTTGAGTCAGGTCTGATTCATCAGGGATGAATTGGAATGTGTCAACATGTCCTACTATTGAGAGCTAAGTGTGTGAACACGATTTGGTAAAGGTATCGGTGAGAGGCTATGTAGGAGTACATGGTGGGTTGTCTCACTGAAGCCGTCCTCAGGAACTGAGTTCTGTGTTTGTAATCCATGAACAGCTACTACCACACATTGGGATCCTTAATTGACTCTCTTGACTTATTAACCACTCTTGTCCTCTGTCCAGGAGTTGCAAGTAGTTTGTGGTGTTTGTAGTATGCTGGAGGCCATGCACAGCGCTGACCCGAGGGGTGGGCTGTGATGCGGAAGGCACGTGGCACAGTGTACCAAGTCGCCCGTTTGGTGTCTCGGTAACCCTACACACATCATTGGGGCCGTTGAGGACACCCCAACTGGATTTCCTTGCGGATGGAACCCGAATAGGAGATAAACCTGGACTAGGGACTTGTGTGGTTAGTCAGGTCGTGGCCGACACCCTCGCCAGGCTTCCGCTTGAAGGTTGCCAAGATACATCACGTGTATATGGCGGTAAGTGGCGAGAGCATGTGTGAAGAAGTACACCCCTGCAGGGTTAATATGATCTATTCGAATAGTCGTGTCCACGGTAAAGGACTTCTGGGTTGCCTGTACAGTTCATAGACAAGTGAAAGAGGATACTCCAAAACTAACAAGATAAGCGTGAGTGCTATGGATGGCCTTCTCATAGGGAGACGGGAGCGGATCCATAGTGGTGTATTGATTGGTGAATATGTGGACTCGTGTGCGCCACCTCAAAAGGGTTACTTGCAGTCGTAGTTCAGGTTAGCCACTGAGTCAAAGTTGGCTTGCTGCAGTCAAACTCCACCACCCCCTTTGTTGATATTGATGCATATGTAGCTAGATCTGATGTAAGTCTTGCTGGGTACATTTGTACTCATGCTTGCTTATTTTATGTTTTGCAGAGAGACTTCAGTCTCGCTAGTAGTTCCGCGTGGACTTCGAAGTTTAGCTTTTTACCTCAGCTACGATCGTGTACCCTTGGGAGGGTCTTGTAGATAGTCAGGCTTCTCAGCCTTTTTCATTTGTAGTTGTATGTACTCAGACATGTTTATGCTTCCGCTTGATGCTTGTATGCTCTGTATGCTGGGTCATGAGACCCTTGTTTGTAATATAAGACTCTTCGAAGCCTTACGAATAAATACTTTGAGCCGTAGAGTTTTGTTGTGATGCCATGTTGTACTTACACATATCGAGCATATTGTGTGTATGATTGAAATGCTTGGTATGTGTGGGATCCGACAACCTAGTTGTCTATCCTTGGTAGCCTCTCTTATGGGGAAATGTAGTCTAGTGCTTCCATTGAGCCATGGTAGTCTGCTACAGCCCGGTTTACGGGAGTCCTCTAGCCGAGTACTACTGCTCCGGAACACTTAGACTGGCCGGCATGTGTCCTGCTTCGTTCCTGTGTCTGCCCCTTCGGGGAAATGTCTGTAACACCCTGAGAATCATGCTACAGTAACCCCCTGTGATTAAGCTAATCATGTTGCTAAGCAGGGCTTGATCACATTTGAATCACCTTCCTTTCAAACTCCTAGTTCAAACTACAAATATAATTGAAGTGGAAAATAAAAGTTTTCAAAAATTTAAACTAAAATGTTCAGTGGGTGCCAAATAATACACTGGTAATTATGGTGGAGAAAACACATTTTTATAAAATACCTAAATACTTTTAAATGAATTAAAACAGAAAAGAAAATAAACAAATAAAAAGAAAACAGAAAACAGAACACAGACAGAGAAAAGGAAAAAAAGGGAAAAGGCCCTTCCCCCCTCACTGGACCCGTGGCCCAAACTAGGCCTTCCCCCCCCCCCCACTGACCCCCAGCCCAAACTGGGCCGCGACCCCCGACCCTGGCCCAGCCCACTCTCCCCCTCGCCCCTTCCCTGTTCCCCCGACCGGGGGCGGAACAGTGGCCGTCCCCGCCGCACCCCCTCGCCGGCGACGGGGAGGATAAGGGCGCCAGCTCCCCCGCCTCCTCGGGCCTCTCTCCCACTCGCCCCCGCTCTCCCTCGGCCTCTGCACCTTCTCCCCCGCCAGATCCCCCTCCCTCTCCCCTTCGATCCCCTCTGCCCGCGCGTGCTCGCCGCCGTTCACCGTAGCTCCCGCGGCCACCGTGCCCCGATCGCCCCGTCGACGTGCCCGAACGACTCCCCGCCGTCGACTACGCCGACTACGCCATCGGGAACGAGCCAAGCGCCACTGCACCGGCCTCCCCGAGCTCGTCTTCAACCTACGGCCGCCGTCGTTCGTCGCCGATTCCGGCTACCCCGCGCCCTCCCCGAGCTCCCTGCCACTCCCTACAGCCTCGCAGTGAGCCTCTCCTTCTCCTCCCCCTCTCCGTTAGCTCGCTCGCGCTCCGTAGCTGCTTTCCCACGCGCGCCCGAACGCCACGCCGCGGAGCTCGCCGCCGGCGTGTCTCCGGTGACCAAATGGTCACGGGCGTAGGCCCGCTAGCCCGACCGCACCGTGCCGCACCCGCCTAGGTAGTTAGTTCGGCCGTTCGCGCGCTCTAGCGTAGCTTCCGTCGGGCACCCGTAGCACCTCGCCGCCGGCGAGCTCGTAGCGGTCGTCTCCGGCCGTTCCAGCCCCTCCAACCACCGCCGTTGGACGCGCGACGTCGAGCCGCGTCGAACGCGCCCAGCCCCGCCCCCGCAAACCCACTTTGGGTGAAACCCGCGCCCCACCCGCGCGCGCCGCCGTGCGTTTTGGTCGCCGGCGTTGCTCCGGCGCCGGCCGCCGACGTGGCACACCTGGGGCCACCCCTGGGTCACTGCCAGTGGCCCCCACGGGCCCCTGTTGACTGGGTTGACCCAGTTAACTGCTGACTGGGCAGGCCCAGTCACTGACATGCGGGCCCCGCCGCAGAAATTAAAAAAAATAAAGAAAAAGAAAATGTTTTATAAATAAAAATAATTAGTTTAACTAAACACTCACTGACATGTGGGGCCCACCCCTCTAATTATACTGTTAGATTAGTTTAATTAAGTATTAGACTAACAGAGGCTGACATGTGGGTCCCACTGGACCCACCTGTCTGGTTTGACTGGTCAGCCGACCTGTTGACTTGCTGACGTCAGCATTGCCTCATGCTGACGTCATAATTCATTTTTCTTAATATAAATAATTCCAGAAATTCAAATAAACTTTGAAAATCCATATCTTTTAAACCGTAACTCGGATGAAAATGTTTTCTATATGAAAGTTGCTCAGAACGACGAGACGAATCCGAATACGCAGTCCGTTCATCCACCACACCTCCCTAACCTATCGAACTAGCAACTTTCCCCCTCCGGTCCGACTGTCCGAAAACGCGAAACATCGGGAATACCTCCCGGATGTTCCCCCCCTTCACCGGTAACACCTACTGTCGCGTTAGGACACACCTAGCACCGCTCATTGTCATGTCACGCATCGTCATGCTTATGTTTGCATTGTATTTACTGTTTCCTCCCCCTCTTCTCTCCGGTAGACTACGAGACCGACACTGCTGCTGCCCAGTTCGACTACGGAGTCGACGACCCCTCCTACTTGCCAGAGCAACCAGGCAAGCCCCCCCTTGATCACCAGATATCGCCTACTCTTCTCTATACTGCTTGCATTAGAGTAGTGTAGCATGTTACTGCTTTTCGATATCCTATCCGGATGCATAGCCTATCCTTGCTACTACTGTTGATACCTTTACCTGCAATCCTACATGCTTAGTATAGGATGCTAGTTTTCCATCAGTGGCCCTACATTCTTGTCCGTCTGCTGTGCTATACTATCGGGCCGTGGTCACCGGGGCGGTGATCACGGGTATATACTTATATACTATATACATGACACATGTGATGACTAAAGTCGGGTCGGCTCGTAGGAGTACCCGCAAGTGGATCTTTGTGGCGGAGCGACAGGGCAGGTGGAGACCGCCTAGGTGAGCGGTGGGCCTGGCCCTGGTCGGCGTTCGCGGATACTTAACACGCTTAACAAGATCTTGGTATTTGATCTGAGTCTGGCCATTTGGTCTATACGCACTAGCCATCTACGCGGGAGTAGTTATGGGTATCCCGGCGTCGTGGTATCAGCCGAAGCCTTCTTGACGTCAGCGACTGAGTGGCGCGCGCCGGATTGGACTGGAACGCCACTAGGCTAGGTCTGCTTCCGGCCGCGTACGCAACGTGCAGGTGTGCATAGGGCGATGGGCCCAGACCCCTGCGCTCATAGGGTTAGACCGGCGTGCTGACCTCTCTGTTGTGCTTAGGTGGGGCTGCGACGCGTTGATCTTACGAGGCCGGGCATGACCCAGAAAAGTGTGTCCGGCCAAATGGGATCGAGCGTGTTGGGTTATGTGGTGCACCCCTGCACGGAAGTTTATCTATTCGAATAGCCGTGTCCCTCGGTAAAAGGACGACCCGGAGTTGTACCTTGAGCTTATGACAACTAGAACTGGATACTGAATAAAATACACCCTTCCAAGTGCCAGATACAACCCGGTGATCGCTCTCTAACAGGGCGACGAGGAGCGGATTGCCGGGTAGGATTATGCTATGCGATGCTACTTGGAGGACTTCAATCTACTCTCTTCTACCTGCTGCAAGATGGAGATGACCAGAAGCGTAGTCTTCGACAGGACTAGCTATCCCCCTCTTATTCTGGCATTCTGCAGTTCAGTCCACTGATATGCCCCTTTACACATATACCCATGCATATGTAGTGTAGCTCCTTGCTTGCGAGTACTTTGGATGAGTACTCACGGTTGCTTCTCTCCCTCTTTTCCCCCTTTCCTTTCTATCTGGTTGTCACAACCAGATGTTGGAGCCCAGGAGCCAGACGCCACCATCGACGATGACACCTACGACACTGGAGGTGCCTACTACTACGTGAAGGCCGCTGACGACGACCAGGAGTAGTTAGGAGGTCCCAGGCAGGAGGCCTACGCCTCGTTCGATCTGTATCCCTGTTTGTGCTAGCCTTCTTAAGGCAACTTGTTTAACTTATGTCTGTACTCAGATATTCTTGCTTCCGCTGACTCGTCTATGATCGAGCAATTGTATTCGAGCCCTCGAGGCCCCTGGCTTGTATTAATGCTTATACGACTTATTTATGTTTTAGAGTTGTGTTGTGATATCTTCCCGTGAGTCCCTGACCTTGATCGTACACGTTTGCGTGCATGATTAGTGTACGGTCAAATCGGGGGCGTCACAAGTTGGTATCAGAGCCGACTGCCTGTAGGAATCCCCCTTTCCACACACCTTGGCCGAAGTCGAGTCTAGACATTACAAAACATTTTACTAACATGGCTGTGTGTCTTACGGGCCCACGTCGCCATTGGGTGGTACTAGGATCTTTTACTCCTCGACCTTTACTCTGGGACTCTGAACTCTCTTCTACTCGGGTTAAAACGAATTTACTAACTCTAACACTAGGATCCCGTGACCGCGTTCACCCCAAAGATGGATAAGCCATAGTTGTTTCTTAGAATAGTATTTTGGACAATTCACACACTGTCAATTGACTCCTTTGAAACGTCTTTGCTTTCAGATGGAACCCACGAGGCAGGTCGTTCGCCACACGATGGCCATTGGTGCCTCGGGATCACCTGCGGTGCTAGCTGAGATGATGACCTATCTGGGTTATCGCTGGCACCCTGAGTACACCGTCTACGAGGAGTACCAGGACTTTAACCAGGAGCAGTACCGTGCCATCGTCCACCTCTACTCTCGGGAGTACGACTCCACTACTGTGCTGCACACCGCACATGGTGTTGGTGTGACCATCAATATGGCTGTCCACGATGCTGCCTATGCTGCTCTGACACGTCTTCGTGGAGACTATCGGGAGTTGGACACCTCCCCTTTCAGGCACATTGCTATCGCCTCTGATGTTGGTGCGGAGGGATACTATACTGCTGCCTACTCCACTGTCACCCGAGAGCCCTTCTACCATCAGCACCTGGTTCTGCATGCTGATGGGCTGGATCGAGCTAACCGAGCTCTTCGCCACGAGATGTACACCACCCGTCAGCACCTTTACCGTGCTCTGACGCTGCTGCACCCCTTTGTCCGGTCTGGACAGGTACCGCGTACTGCGATCTACCCAGCCAGGACCGTGATGCCCCACGGTGTTGGTTGGCCAGAGGTGGGAGGCTACTCTCCCGTACTTGGCCCTCTTCTGCCACCTGAGCGTCGGGCTCTACCCCTGAGTATCCGCGGCCCCCAGTCTGCTGACGTGGAGGGCTATCCGTTGCCTCACTACCAGCTGTCGGGCTACGATTACCTCCACAGTACCTCTTGGGACTGATGTAGGCTTGCTTGTAGTATTAGTTGCAGTCGACGCGAGCCTGTGTGCCGCCTATGATGTTTTAGTCCATGTACTGAACTCTATGTACTGAACTCTATGCATGACCCCTTTTGTAAGCTATGCCGACTACTATGTAGTAGCTATCGTGCTCCTTTCGTTATGCATGTTTCATCTTGAATGATTCTTGTCTTTGCAAATATTTCTCAGTGCTGAACTACCCCTGTTATATATTAGCAGGATGGTTAGACCAGGTGGTCGTGGTCGTGGTGGCGATGCCCCACCACCACCTGAGTACATGGCTGGTATGATCCAATAGTTTGAACTGAACCGCCAATTCATGGAAAATATGATGGCTTAGTTTCCTCGCCCCAATATGAACCAGCAGCCAGCTCAAGTGACTCTTCAAGATTTCATACGCCTCAACCCAACCATCTACCGCAGCTCAACTCAGCCTCTGGATGCTGATGACTGGCTTCGTGACATCACCTATGAGTTGGAGTCTGCTGATGTAGCCCCTGCCAGCTATGTCAACTTTGCTTCCTTCTTTCTGAAGGGACCCGCAGCTCAATGGTGGGACAGCCACAGGCGTACTCTGCCAGCTGGAACAATCATCACATGGCCAGACTTCCAAGCAGCTTTCCGTGCCCGCTTCATTCCTCAAGGAGTCATGGACCGGAAGAAGCGTGAGTTCCGCAACCTCACCCAAGGCAACAAATCTGTCGAAGCTTATCAGCGGGAGTTTCTGGACTTGTCCCGCTATGCTGAAGAAGACATTGCCACTGATACACGCAGACAGGAGAAGTTCCGTGATGGCCTTCAAGCTGACATCAAGCTCGCACTTCTAGTGCATGACTTTGCTGATTTCGCCACCTTGGTGAACAAGGCCATCAATGTCGAAACTGGTCTGCAGGAATACCAGAGCTCCCACAGGCGCAACCGTGACACGGGCTCATCTTCGGGCTCGCCCTCACAGAAGCGTAAGATATGGATCCCGAACAACATGTACCGTCCAAATGCATCTGCCCCAAGGCAGACCTATGCTGCCCCTCGTCTGCCTACACCACCGTCCAGGCAGTCAAGACTTCCAGCTCCACCATCCCAAGCTCCTGTTCCCACTCCGAATAATGGCTTGTGCTTCAGGTGTGGACAACCAGGACACCGTGCTAAAGAATGCAACCAGAACCAGAATCAACTGGCCCTTCCAGCAACTGGCCGTGGTAACAATCAGCCCCGCAACAACAATGCTAAGTCTTATGGTCGTGCTCATGCCAACCACGTTGATCTCAACGAAGCTCAAGACCAGCCTGCTACTGTGATGGGTACACTCCTCGTAAATTCAGTACCAGCATCCGTTTTATTTGATACAGGTGCATCGCATTCATTCATGTCAGAAGATTTTGCATACAAGCACGATGTTAAATGTGAGGAGATGAACACCTCTGTATTGGTCAAAACCCCCGTGGGACAGTGTCAAACCTCCTTGGTTGGCATCGATGTCCCCGTGGAAATCGAAGGGCTGGAATTCTATGCCTCTCCCATTATCCTGAAGACGTCTAACATCGACCTCATTTTGGGTATGGATTGGTTGAAAGCGCATACTGCTTCTATAGTTTGCGCCACTAAGACCGTCCATCTGCTACACCCTTCAGATGAAATAGTTGCTTACCAAGCTCATCTGGTGCAACATGCCGAGGCAAGGCTCTATGCATTGAATGCATTGAACGCTGCACCACTCGAGGGCATTGAAAACATTCCTGTCGTGCGTGAATTCCTCGACGTCTTCCCTGAAGAACTGCCAGGGATTCCCCCTGCTAGAGCTGTCGAATTCATCATCGACTTGAAACCAGGCACCACTCCTATAGCCAAGCGACCCTACAAAATGCCGCCACATGAACTCCTTGAGCTTAAGGAGGAAATCGACAAATCTCTTCGCAAAGGATTCATTCGCCCAAGTTGCCCTCCTTGGGGAGCACCTTCTCTCTTTGTCAAGAAGAAGGATGGGACTAACCGATTGGTTCAAGACTACCGTCCTATAAACCAAGCTACCATTCAGAATAAATACCCTCTTCCTCGGATCAATGATCTGTATGATCAACTTGCGGGTTCGTCAGTGTTCTCTAAGCTCGACTTGAGGTTGGGCTACCACCAGATCCATGTTCGCGAAGAGGATATCCCAAAAACCGCCTTCGTGACTCGCTATGGTTCATACGAATACACCGTCATGTCTTTCGGTTTAACCAATGCTCCAGCCACCTTCTCTCGTCTGATGAACTATATATTCATGGATTACCTCGACAAGTTCGTCGTGGTTTATCTGGATGATATCCTGGTATTCTCCAAGAACGAAGAAGAACATGCTGAACATCTTCGACTTGTGCTGGAAAAGCTACGAGAACATCAACTATATGCCAAGTTCTCCAAATGTGAATTCTGGCTACCGGAAGTAACCTATCTTGGGCATGTCATCTCTAAGGATGGTATTGCCGTCAACCCCGAGCGAGTTCAGGCTATTCTTGATTGGACTCCTCCCAAGAACGTTAAGCAAGTCAAAAGTTTTCTCGGTCTCGCCAGCTACTGCCGTCGATTCGTCGAGAACTTCTCTAAAATCGCCAGGCCTCTGACTAACCTGTTGCATAAGGGTGTCAAGTTCCAATGGACAGACAAATGTCAGGAAAGTTTCCAGGCACTCAAAGACAAGTTGACCTCTGCTCCAGTTCTAGCTCCACCTGATACTAAGAAGGACTTCGTCATCTACTGCGACGCTTCCCGTCAAGGATTAGGCTGTGTCCTAATGCAAGACCGCAAAGTGATTGCTTATGCCTCTCGGCAATTGCGCCCTCACGAAGAGAACTACCCAGTTCACGACCTCGAACTTGCTGCTGTCATTCATGCGCTGAAGCAGTGGCGACATTACCTTCTCGGTAATCGTTGCGAGATCATCACTGACCACCAAAGTCTGAAGTATCTGTTTACTCAACCAGATCTGAACCTCCGTCAGCAAAGATGGATGGAGCTTGTTGCAGACTTTGACTTGGGTATTTCCTATACGCCAGGCAAGGCTAATGTAATGGCTGATGCCTTGAGCCGCAAGTCTTACTGCAACCATCTCCAGGTTCATAAAGTTCAGCCCTCGCTTGTTGAAGAATTCAGGAAGCTGAACCTCCATATTGTTCCTTCGGGTGCACTCACTCCCCCTCCTAAGGAGTTTGGCAAGGTGAACCTCCACGTTGTTACCCAGGGTTCCCTCAATACCCTAGTTGCTAAACCAGATCTCGTGGATAGGATCAAAAGGCTACAGAAGTATGACTCTAAAGCCCACAAGATTAAGCGCTATCTCGCAGAAGGAAAGCCCTCATTCTTCACCACTGCTGAAGATGGCACCCTATACTTCAAGGGCCGCCTAGTGGTGCCATGTGCAGAGATAAACTTGGATATGACACAGGAAGTTATGAAAGAAGCTCATGATACGCCTCTATGTATCCATCCTGGTAGTACAAAGATGTATCAAGACATCCGACAGAGATTCTGGTGGTCTAATATGAAGCAAGACATTGCTCGTTATGTTGCTGAGTGTGACGTTTGCCGTCGTATCAAAGCAGAACATCAAAGGCCTGCTGGAACTCTGCAACCTATCTCTATCCCTGAATGGAAATGGGACCATGTTGAGATGGACTTCGTCACTGGATTTCCCAAATCACAGAAAGGCAATGATGCTATTCTTGTCGTCATTGACCGGCTTTCCAAAGTTGCACATTTTCTGGCAGTCAAAGAAACGATCACTGCTAGCCAGTTGGCAACGCTCTATATGTCCAGGATTGTTTCACTCCACGGTATTCCACTGGTTATCAGTTCAGACCGTGGTAGCTTATTCACTTCAAGATTCTGGGCAAGTTTCCAAGAAGCAATGGGAACTCATTTGTCATTCAGTACTGCGTTTCATCCTCAATCGCAAGGACTAGTTGAACGCGTCAATCAAGTTCTCGAAGACATGCTTCGAGCTTGTGTTATTTCCTTCGGCAAGAAATGGGAGGAATCTCTCCCGTATGCTGAGTTCTCTTATAATAATAGCTATCAAGCTAGTCTGAAGATGGCCCCCTTCGAAGTGTTATATGGACAAAAGTGTCGAACCCCTCTGAACTGGTCAGAAACTGGGGAACGTCCACTCTTCGGTCCGGATATTATCCAAGATGCCGAAGAACAAGTCCGCATTATTCGCGAGAATCTCAAGACTGCTCAGTCACGTCAGAAGAGTCAGTATGACCGTCATCATAAAGACATGGTCTATCAACCTGGCGAAAAGGCTTATCTTCGAGTCACACCTATGAAGGGTGCTCACCGCTTCGGGATCAAGGGCAAACTAGCTCCTCGCTATATTGGCCCATTCACTATCCTCGAAAGGCGTGGAAAAGTGGCATACCAACTGGAGCTACCGCCGAACCTTTCTCAGGTTCACGATGTGTTCCATGTGTCACAGCTCCGCCGTTGCTTCAAGGATCCAATCCGAGCTGTGGATCATGAAGTGCTCGAATTGGAGCAAGACCTCTCCTATAAGGAGCATCCGGTCCGCATTCTCGACCAAGCTGAGCGCCGCACACGTCAGAAGGCGATCAAGTTTCTCAAAGTCCAGTGGTCGCACCATTCTGAAGATGAGGCCACTTGGGAACGAGAGGATCGTCTGCGTGAAGAATACCCCGCACTGTTTCCTTCTACCTCCTAAATCTCGGGACGAGATTTCTTGTAGTGGAGGAGATTTGTAACACCCTGAGAATCATGCTACAGTAACCCCCTGTGATTAAGCTAATCATGTTGCTAAGCAGGGCTTGATCACATTTGAATCACCTTCCTTTCAAACTCCTAGTTCAAACTTCAAATATAATTGAAGTGGAAAAAAAAATTCAAAAAATTTAAACTAAAATGTTCAGTGGGTGCCAAATAATACACTGGTAATTATGGTGGAGAAAACACATTTTTATAAAATACCTAAATACTTTTAAATGAATTAAAACAGAAAAGAAAATAAACAAATAAAAAGAAAACAGAACACAGAACACAGACAGAGAAAAGGAAAAAAAGGGAAAAGGCCCTTCCCCCCTCACTGGACCCGTGGCCCAAACTAGGCCTTCCCCCCCCCCCACTGACCCCCGGCCCAAACTGGGCCGCGCCCCCCGACCCTGGCCCAGCCCACTCTCCCCCTCGCCCCTTCCCTGTTCCCCCGACCGGGGGCGGAACAGTGGCTGTCCCCGCCGCACCCCCTCGCCGGCGACGGGGAGGATAAGGGCGCCAGCTCCCCCGCCTCCTCGGGCCTCTCTCCCACTCGCCCCCGCTCTCCCTCGGCCTCTGCACCTTCTCCCCCGCCAGATCCCCCTCCCTCTCCCCTTCGATCCCCTCTGCCCGCGCGTGCTCGCCGCCGTTCACCGTAGCTCCCGCGGCCACCGTGCCCCGATCGCCCCGTCGACGTGCCCGAACGACTCCCCGCCGTCGACTACGCCGACTACGCCATCGGGAACGAGCCAAGCGCCACTGCACCGGCCTCCCCGAGCTCGTCTTCAACCTACGGCCGCCGTCGTTCGTCGCCGATTACGGCTACCCCGCGCCCTCCCCGAGCTCACTGCCACTCCCTACAGCCTCGCAGTGAGCCTCTCCTTCTCCTCCCCCTCTCCGTTAGCTCGCTCGCGCTCCATAGCTGCTTTCCCACGCGCGCCCGAACACCACGCCGCGTTGCTCGCCGCCGGCGTGTCTCCGGTGACCAAATGGTCACGGGCGTAGGCCCGCTAGCCCGACCGCACCGTGCCGCACCCGCCTAGGTAGTTAGTTCGGCCGTTCGCGCGCTCTAGCGTAGCTTCCGTCGGGCACCCGTAGCACCTCGCCGCCGGCGAGCTCGTAGCGGTCGTCTCCGGCCGTTCCAGCCCCTCGGACCACCGCCGTTGGACGCGCGACGTCGAGTCGCGTCGAACGCGCCCAGCCCCGCCCCCGCAAACCCACTGTGGGTGAAACCCGCGCACCTCCCGCGCGCGCCGCCGTGCGTTTTGGTCGCCGGCGTTGCTCCGGCGCCGGCCGCCGACGTGGCACACCTGGGGCCACCCCTGGGTCACTGCCAGTGGCCCCCACGGGCCCCAGTTGACTGGGTTGACCCAGTCAACTGCTGACTGGGCAGGCCCAGTCACTGACATGCGGGCCCCGCCGCAGAAATTAAAAAATAAATAAAGAAAAAGAAAATGTTTTATAAATAAAAATAATTAGTTTAACTAAACACTCACTGACATGTGGGGCCCACCCCTCTAATTATACTGTTAGATTAGTTTAATTAAGTATTAGACTAACAGAGGCTGACATGTGGGTCCCACTGGACCCACCTGTCTGGTTTGACTGGTCAGCCGACCTGTTGACTTGCTGACGTCAGCATTGCCTCATGCTGACGTCATAATTCATTTTTCTTAATATAAATAATTCCAGAAATTCAAATAAACTTTGAAAATCCATATCTTTTAAACCGTAACTCGGATGAAAATGTTTTCTATATGAAAGTTGCTCAGAACGACGAGGCGAATCCGAATACGCAGTCCGTTCGTCCACCACACCTCCCTAACCTATCGAACTAGCAACTTTCCCCCTCCGGTCCGACTGTCCGAAAACGCGAAACATCGGGAATACCTCCCGGATGTTCCCCCCCTTCACCGGTAACACCTACTGTCGCGTTAGGACACACCTAGCACCGCTCATTGTCATGTCACGCATCGTCATGCTTATGTTTGCATTGTATTTACTGTTTCCTCCCCCTCTTCTCTCCGGTAGACTACGAGACCGACACTGCTGCTGCCCAGTTCGACTACGGAGTCGACGACCCCTCCTACTTGCCAGAGCAACCAGGCAAGCCCCCCCTTGATCACCAGATATCGCCTACTCTTCTCTATACTGCTTGCATTAGAGTAGTGTAGCATGTTACTGCTTTTCGATATCCTATCCGGATGCATAGCCTATCCTTGCTACTACTGTTGATACCTTTACCTGCAATCCTACATGCTTAGTATAGGATGCTAGTTTTCCATCAGTGGCCCTACATTCTTGTCCGTCTGCTGTGCTATACTATCGGGCCGTGGTCACCGGGGCGGTGATCACGGGTATATACTTATATACTATATACATGACACATGTGATGACTAAAGTCGGGTCGGCTCGTAGGAGTACCCGCAAGTGGATCTTTGTGGCGGAGCGACAAGGCAGGTGGAGACCGCCTAGGTGAGCGGTGGGCCTGGCCCTGGTCGGCGTTCGCGGATACTTAACACGCTTAACGAGATCTTGGTATTTGATCTGAGTCTGGCCATTTGGTCTATACGCACTAGCCATCTACGCGGGAGTAGTTATGGGTATCCCGGCGTCGTGGTATCAGCCGAAGCCTTCTTGACGTCAGCGACTGAGTGGCGCGCGCCGGATTGGACTGGAACGCCACTAGGCTAGGTCTGCTTCCGGCCGCGTACGCAACGTGCAGGTGTGCATAGGGCGATGGGCCCAGACCCCTGCGCGCATAGGGTTAGACCGGCGTGCTGACCTCTCTGTTGTGCTTAGGTGGGGCTGCGACGCGTTGATCTTACGAGGCCGGGCATGACCCAGAAAAGTGTGGCCGGCCAAATGGGATCGAGCGTGTTGGGTTATGTGGTGCACCCCTGCAGGGAAGTTTATCTATTCGAATAGCCGTGTCCCTCGGTAAAAGGACGACCCGGAGTTGTACCTTGAGCTTATGACAACTAGAACTGGATACTGAATAAAATACACCCTTCCAAGTGCCAGATACAACCCGGTGATCGCTCTCTAACAGGGCGACGAGGAGGGGATTGCCGGGTAGGATTATGCTATGCGATGCTACTTGGAGGACTTCAATCTACTCTCTTCTACCTGCTGCAAGATGGAGATGACCAGAAGCATAGTCTTCGACAGGACTAGCTATCCCCCTCTTATTCTGGCATTCTGCAGTTCAGTCCACTGATATGCCCCTTTACACATATACCCATGCATATGTAGTGTAGCTCCTTGCTTGCGAGTACTTTGGATGAGTACTCACGGTTGCTTCTCTCCCTCTTTTCCCCCTTTCCTTTCTATCTGGTTGTCACAACCAGATGTTGGAGCCCAGGAGCCAGACGCCACCATCGACGACGACACCTACGACACTGGAGGTGCCTACTACTACGTGCAGGCCGCTGACGACGACCAGGAGTAGTTAGGAGGTCCCAGGCAGGAGGCCTACGCCTCGTTCGATCTGTATCCCTGTTTGTGCTAGCCTTCTTAAGGCAACTTGTTTAACTTATGTCTGTACTCAGATATTGTTGCTTCCGCTGACTCGTCTATGATCGAGCAATTGTATTCGAGCCCTCGAGGCCCCTGGCTTGTATTAATGCTTGTATGACTTATTTATGTTTTAGAGTTGTGTTGTGATATCTTCCCGTGAGTCCCTGACCTTGATCGTACACGTTTGCGTGCATGATTAGTGTACGGTCAAATCGGGGGCGTCACAATGTCACGCGGTGACTTCTAGAGTCTTGCTGGCCTGCTACAGCCCGGGTTCCCGGAGTCCTGTTAGCCCAGTTGCTACAGCCCGGATTCACACGCTGATGACCGGCACGTTTGATGCTGGGTCATGTATGCATGTCCCCTTAAGTTAGTGCCACTTTGGGTTCACGACTAGTCATGTCAGCCCAGGTTCTCTATCATATGGATGCTAGCGACACTATCATATACGTGAGCCAAAAGGCGCAAATGGTCCCGGGCCAGGTAAGGTGGCACCCGTGGGAATACCGTGCGTGAGGCCGCAAAGTGATATGATGTGTTACAGGCTAGATCGGTGTGACTTAGAATCGGGGTCCTGACAGCTTTGGTATCAGAGCCTGGCTGCCTGTAGGATTACGAAGCCAAACTAGTCGAAGTCGTGTCTAGAAATGCTTTAGTTATATAAGGGAATTGATTGTGGAAGGGAACGTAAGGCTCTTTTTACTCCTTTACCTTATGCCTTCTGATCTGAGTCAACCTCTTATTTTCTACAGGGATTAAGAACTAGGCTTTCTCATCTTCTATCATGATCACGTGTTACTAATTCGTAGACTCACAGGATTGTTGGTTTCAAGCCTCGGTTCAGTTCCTACTACTTCAGTATGTTCATAGCTGGCCTCAGAACCTTGATATTGTGAGGTTGAGTGGCTATGCCACCATTTTTTGCAGGATGTCTCAAATCTTTTTGAGCATTTACAGCCGTTATGTTGTCCGAGTCATCCCAGGTTTCCAAATAGCCTGATGCATTTGCAAATCCTTTCCTCCCGTTCTTGATGTTTCTTTGGCCAGATTTACCACTAATCAGTGAGTTGAGGTACTCCGTTGCCTTGACATATATGTTGGAGCTATTATTATGACCCTAGGTGTCTTAGACGATCCCCTAGTAAACTAGCCATGTTTGGTGATCCTAGTGTAATGATTCTGGCCATCATCCTCGAAAGCATCCCATGGTGCCACTTAGTAGTAGGTATTCTACTCCTGGGTTTTGAACCCGGGATTCACCCTACTCACTTCCTGTTGATAATGTTTGCTAGTTCCTTTAGGATATTAGTAACCTTTGCGATAGTCCTCAAGGTCCATGGTATTTCCTTCTTCCAATTACCATGAACTGCTTATGGCAGAAGTTCTTTTGAACCAAAAGATCACAACCAGAGTGCTCTTGACGAGTTCCCAATTCTGTGTTGTGACTCTGCCAGTTCTACCTTTCTGCATGGGTTATCCGAAAGAAATATGTTGAACTCGTTTGACATGCTAATCTATGCACCCACAACTCAGAAAATCATATGTTCCTTTGAGTTGTTCTCTTTAATCGATTTTTGACTGTTGTCTATTAGTTGATAGTCAAGAGTATGTGTGCATTCGTGTTCATCGGTACCTCATATTCTTGTGGTTCGTCAAGCCGTTCTCTTTCAGAATGACTAGGAGAAACAAACTCCAGTACCTCATCCATATCCAGGATTTGGTCAAAGCAGTTGTATTCCGCAGATCAAAATGCCAATCCAGCTTCTGTTCTGTCCTACCCTGGAGTATTACCCCCTTTATGTCAGGATTGTCATGAAAATTGCACCATATCTTATGAATTCTTGATGCAGTGGTACTTCTGGCCATCATTGTTCATTCCTTGGTCTCCGTGTTATTGTAACCAGAATGCCGACAAGTGAATCGTGATGTGTGAAATCAATACTCCTAGAAACTGTGTTGCTTGGTAGTTAATGGACCATAATCTCATTCTTAGCATGTTGGTTATTGAATCATCATTCTAAGATAGATTGTGCTACCTAGTCCATATTTCCTGGTGCACCCTTCGATCAAGAGTTAGGATTGTATCAATTCCTTTCTTATTTGGTCATATCATCTTGCTCTCGAAAGCAAGATCGTTCTCGAGCTTAGTAACATATCAGTGGTTCGTGATTTTCTGATTATCTTCACGAAAGTATCACCAGGTTGTCCCCTGACTGTTATGTTGAGCTCGTGATCAAGTTGGTTCGTTAACCACCCGTTCTCCAAGAATCTGTGTCGGATACCCTTGAGCTAGTTGGTTAAGCTGAACAACAACTTGGGGAGTTGGAAGATAAAAGCTTGCTTAACTTAGCTCATTCTGAAGGGATATCTTTGCGTTTGTGTGTGTGTGTGTTGAAGAAAGATGATATCTTTATTGATTGATCCTCGTGATTAATTGTCGACGATATTGTCTTATCCAATTCTTGATTTGAGTATGGGCTATCACCAAATCAAATCAGAACCAGCGATATTCATAATGTTGTCTTACTCGCGGTTGTTCCTCGAGCATACCCCATTATATCTTTTGGTCTGACCAATGCTATGTCCTTGTTCACATTATTATGGAATTCCATTTATATGGTCATCCCGATGACTTGTTGGTGAGCCCAACGGCAACATTCTTATCTTGTCCATGATTCATGTTGAACATCTAAGTTGGTGTTGGGAACTTTTGAAAGCATTTCTTCATGCCAGTTCATGAAGCATATGTTCGGATGAAAGAAGTGACTTCCTCTAATTCATGTGCATTTGATGCAGTTGCCGCCGTGAATTCGAGAAAGTCAACGTTGTTTCCTCTGGAATCATCCCAAGTCAGCCATGCACGTGCAAAGTATTCTGCGGTCTGTTAGACTGATCATCTTCGTTCCATATGAATTCCATAGCACACCAAGCCACTGACTGATTTGTTCAGGGAAGAGAAGTCTATGCTTGGGATCTAATCCATGGACTTGCGTAAAGACTTCGATATCCTTAATGATGGTTTCCCACCTGAACCCGGTAGTATTTTTATTGTAAGACTACTACGTGGTCATGCTTGTCTTGGACAGCGTGTTCACATGTGTGTAGTAGAACCAACTCATGTTTTGGAGCTTGCTATCGTAGTTCTATTCCCGAGAATCTTGCAACATCACCTCGTCGATTTCTGTTGCAAACTTTCATTTTTCTCTCTAGACTGGATGAGTCTGGAATATCCTGACACCAACCAGATCTGAATCTCAGGCAAATATGATGGTTGGAACGTTTCCCAAGAACTATAATATTGGTCTCTCTGTAATCCGGTAACGTGGATGTCGTGTTCAACACACCCAGCCGGAAGACTTATTATTGTAGTATCTTGATTGAGTAAGTTGGCCACCTCCCCATAAGGATTTCGTAGGATTTACTTCAGTAGTTATTCCTTATGGATTCCTGTGCTCCCGAAGTCCGACCTTTTACTTGATGTTCTAGATACCAAACCATATCTATAAATGGGTTAAGCTAGCAGATCAAGGAGAACATTAGAAGTTGTTGAGGATATAGACCTTAGAGTCACCCGCCAGGAGGGGCCGGGTTACTCTAATGGTCATTGCCAGAAGCCCGACGCCAAGCTTAAAGACGGTGGGCCGAAGATGGGCTTAAGACCCGGATATGGCTTAAGGCCCGTAGTTACAATCATTATTATGGTAGAACTTGTAGTGTAAGGCAAGAATAGTTAAGAGTCCGAGCCGGACACTCTTATGAGCCGGCCGGGACTCTGAGAGCTGCAGGGCGTCAGCCTCCCTATATAAAGGGACGACTCGGCAGCGGTTTAGGAACAAGAACAATCTCGTCGAGAGCCAGGCATAGCAGTTAAGCTCCCTGGTCATCGAAACCCTAATCAGTACCACCGCAAACTGGACGTAGGCTTTTACCTTCACCGTAAGGGGCCGAACCAGTATAAACCCTCGTGTTCCTTGTCCCGCTTAACCCCTTCAAGCTTCCTAGTAGCGATGGCTCCACGACTAAGTCCTGGCTCGAGGACATCTGCCGTGACAATTCCACGACAATTGGCGCCCACCGTGGGGCCAGCACACGGTGGATTTGAGTTCTTGAAGGGCAGCTTCGAAGGGCTCAAGGGATACGCTGTGGGCCGGATGACCAAGAGTCGTCGCGGCAAGCTCTACATCGACGATACAAACTGGCCCCGACGCCGGCTCAATTGAGTACGGGTACCGGGTCCCCTTCGGCGGAATTCACGTGTTCATCGGCAAGATTGGGGAGCCGGGCCTTGAGCCGGATCTCTGCGCCGATCTCATCGAGACGGCTCAGCGTGCACAACCCGCCCAGGCCCGGCCTGCCTTAAGGCATGCTTTTGTGGGGTGTATCCACGGAGGACCCTCTGATCGATCTGGATCTGATGATGAGACGGCAGCCGGCTCTGACGGCGAGTCAGCCACCGATGAGTCAAACTCGTTGTATCAACTTCAAGATGGCAGGCTCATGGGTTGTTCCGATGGTGACAGTATTCCGGACCTATTTGAGCCGCCAACCCGGGTGGGAATCTTTATGGCCGGTGCACAGCCTGTTCAGAACCCCGCGGCTGGAGTAGGAAACCCGGTGCCTTCTCCGGCTCAGGTACTGATGGATCTCACGGACAAGATGACGGCCCTGTTAACCGCCACGGTTGACCCGGCGGATCAAGCTCAGCATGATGCGGAGGTGGCACAGTTAAAATTGGATCTAGTGAAAGCTAAGGAGGACCTTGCAGCGGAAGGAATCAGGATGGCTGCGGAGAGGGCGGCTCTCGATGCCCAAACTCAGTTGATCCAGGCGCAGTCCTTCCAACTCACGATGGATCAGAACGCGTCCAATGAGGTCCTGAGAAGGAGGCATCAAAAGGCCCAATCTCGACTCCCCACGGTTTACGATCCACGCAACCTCTTCAACACGCCAGGTGCAGGGTCTAGTAACCCGCCTGGGGTCATAGTGCCCGGGTCGGGGACCCCTATTCAGCCACAAGTAATGGGGCCTCCCCAGATGCCACCTGCCCCGCCTCAGTACGTACCAATACCACCGGGTCATTATAACAACCCGCTGGAGAACATGGTCGCTGCGGCAGCACGGCTGGCGGCTCTTCCGGTCGACGGCGACTCTCCGACGGCTATTGAAACCCGCCGGGTCAGGGAACTCCTTCAGACAGCACTGGCACAGCAAGAGGCGTACTCCTACAGCCGGGACAGGATCCACTCGACCCCTCGTCCAGGCCGGAGCCCGAGTTACAGCCGGCACATGGTCTCTGCGACCGGCTCAAGTAACGTCCGATGCCATGACCCACCCCCTGGCCTTGGCCCGGCTCATAACGGAGTCTTTCACGCAGCAGACCAAGACAGAGCGCGGCAAGAGGCAGAGTAGGTGCCACAGTTGACGGCCTACCAGACTCCTCCGGCTTATCCGACGACGTCCGTCGATGTGGGTATCCCTACCAGGACTGGGGGTGTCCCTTGCTTAGTACCGGCTATCCGCAATGAGCGTTTACCCAAGGACTTCAAAGGCCCTAGGAAGGTGCCCAACTACACGGCTGACTTACAACCCGCAGCCTGGATCGAGAGTTACGAGATGGCCATGGAACTACTGGAGGTCAGTGAGGCGGCAATGGCCAAGTACTTCACCATGATGTTGGATGGGACTGCCCGCACTTGGTTGAAAGGGCTACCACCGAACTCCATCGGGTCTTGGGCTGAGCTGAAAGCCCGGTTCATCCAAAACTTCAAAGATACCTGTAGGCAGTCCATGTCAATTGTGGATTTGACTAACTGTAAGCAGCAGGAGGGTGAGTCTACGACACATTGGGTTCGCCGGGTTAAAGAGATTATACACTCGTCAGACAAGATGGATGTCGGCTCACCAGTTTTAATGCTGCAGCAGAATTGTCGTTTTGTGCCCTTGAAGATGAAACTCGGGCGGCTTAAGCGTGACTGCAGTGACATGGGTACACTAATGGCGGCTCTTGTCAAGTACGCCGATTCTGATGGTACCAAGGATCCCCCTTCAGATGATGAAAGGGCAGGGAAGGGAAAGAAGAATGGCAATGGCAAGGGTCCTCGGCATAACCCAGGGAACCAAGGAGGAGGCAAGCGCAAGGCCGATAGCAGCCTCGAGTTTGTAGCCAACGCCAGCTCACAAGGTAATAACCAGCGACGCAAGGGGAGGCCCCCTCCCCGAGGCGGCGGGTCAGGCCCGACGCTGGAGCAACTATTGGATGAGCCTTGTCCAAGGCATGGCTCTAGAGAGAAGCCAGCGACTCATCTATGGAAGGATTGTGCAATAATGAAGGCCTTTAAGAATTACAACGGCCCGGGCGGCGGCTCAGGCGCCGGCGACTTTCATGGTCCGGACGGCGGCTCAAATTCTGGTCCTCAGAACGGTCAAGGGGGCTTTCATCAACAGTCCGGCCAGGGTCATCAACAGCAGCAGGGGGGTTATCAGACCAATCCAAAGCAGCTGAGCGGTGGACAGTATCATGTGTTTACCACCAGCCTGTGCAAGCGAGTTCAGAAGCTTCATAAGAGGGCTGTGAATGCTGTTGAGCCGGCGGTTCCGCGCTACTTGCGGTGGTCTGAACAGCCTATAGTGTGTGACACCCAAGTTTTTATTTGGATTTTTCAAAAGACTTTTATTTGACTTGAGGGGAGTGATTTAAATTTTTCTTCAAGAGAACTCTCCCTCTCAAATATTTCCTTTATGGCAAAAGTTTTGTTTGGATTCACCCAAAATCTGCCTTTAGTCTTGGAAGTTCTTGCCCTTCATTTGGACTCAAGACAAAATGTTTTTCATTTGGGAGAATAAGTTCTGAAAATCTTTTTGAATTTGCACTATGGCTTTTGGAAAGTCCTTTGCCACTTTCAACTATTCCTTCTTGCCATGGCATTAGTGCAAATCCTCTCCCCTAACCCTTCCCTCACCTTTGGATCATGATTTGCATCAAATCCAGCAAGTTGAACCTCCCCATGTGATCATTTCCATTTAAATTCTATTCAAATAAATTTATGTCTTCTATCCTACTACTTGGAGATTTACAAAGGAACTCCTTTTTCTGTTTTGATTTTTGCCACCAAACCTTTTTCCCCTCCTAGTCCTTTGAACCCTCAACCTAGAACCATGAAGATCCACTGGTCTTCAGTTCAAAATTTTCAAACTACATCTGCTGCAAGTTTGGACCAGATTTGCCAAATTTGGTGAAATTCATTCAAAACTCTCTCCAAAAATTCCAAGTAAAATCATGCAGCCTCTGGGTGCATTGAGTGGTCATCTCACCAAGTTACAGCTCCAGAAAAATTTACCTCGTTGCAAAAACCTACTGTCGAACACCTGCAGTGCATGGTCATGTCAAATTCAGAAAAGCTCAGAGATTCAGTTCAGTGGCTACTGTCTCTTCAGAGATGGACATCGATCTCGCCAGTGCCACCGCGTCGCCTTGCTCCTCGTCCCCGCCCTCTTGTTCCAGCACCGCACGAACGCCTGGCACCTTGCGGGCGTCGGCGACGAGCAGCAGAAGGTGCGCCGCCCCGTGACCGACGCCGGCGGTGGCTTTGCGGACGCCAGCGGGAGACACGGCGCCGACGACTCCACCCAGCGCCGCCCAAACCACCGGAGCCCGCCGCGTGGCCTTCCACTCCCCCGAATGCGCTGCCGCTCTCGTTGTGTACCGCAGGGCGCGGAGCGCGCTCTCTGCCGCCGTTGAGCCCGTGCAGTCACCTCACCGTGGACAGACGCCATTACGCCGAGACCAGCTCCGTTTAGCTGTGGAACAACTCCAGTAATCTCCACTGATGCTGCCCTGCCGCTCAAACCACCTGCCAATCCACTGCTCCGCCGTAATCGCTCGCCGGAGATTCTCCGTTCACGGCCACCCCGTCGATCTACCTATAAATAGATGCCCCGAGCTTCAACTCGAGCACCCACCAGCCCTGCACTTCCCCTAGAGCAAGCCTAGCCACTAGTAGAGCCCCGAGGAGGTCTCCTTCCTCGACTCCGGCCGCCGCGACCCGCCACGGGATCCAGCCCGATTCGCCCCCGTGTGTGCTCCTCCGCCTCCATTCTCTTGCCAGTAGCTTCACCTTGCATCCCTCTTTCTGACCCGCGCCTCAATTCGTAGTTTGCAGCCCTCCACCGGAGTTCCCCATCCTCACCCGAACCGCCGTCCGCCGGAGAAAGTGTCGCCGTCGACGTGGTGCTCCCCGTTGGACGAGTCCACCACCCACCGACGTGGAAGAAGACGCTGAAGCTCTTGGTACCCTCCGTTTCTCCTAACTCGCCGTGGTTCGACGCCGGCGTCCACCGCAGTCTTCGGGCGCCGGCGAGCTTTCAAACCTGACATGTGGACCCCGCGTGTCAGCCTCTGTTCTTTTATTCGCGAACTATTTTCTGTTGGCGCCTTCGGGCAAAATACGCTTTCTCTCTTGCGCTTGCGCATTTCCAAACAAACCATTTTCTGTTTTCTCAGTTAAAACCCTGGAACTTTTCTGTTTCATTACAGATAAGTCCCTGGACAGAAACCTTTATAACTTTTTAATAAAAAGGTATTTTTGAGTGATTCTTTTTCTGACATTCTTAAAATTTTGTCTAGTTTTTTATGGGATTTATTTGAAAAATATTTGGCAAAGTTTCTGTGCATGTGTTGGTTTTCACGGTAGTTCGTGATTGTCGTAGGTTCCAGGAGAGGTGACGGAGCCGCGAACTTCGCCGAGCTAGACTCCGACTTCTCCGAACCAGGCAAGCATGTTTTGAACATTTGATATGACAGGTGTTTTGCATGTTTGCGTGAAAGTTTGTGCGTGACATATGAGTGTCGGTAAATACCCCGTTGCTTGTAAGGCAACTACCCGGTTGTTCCAAAGTCGTGATGATCTCTGATGAGAGATGGCCTAATCATGTGGTGACATGAAGGGCAGCAAGGTGGTACTGTTGTAGCATACCAGCCTTGCGTCATCTGACTTTCTCCGACGTTAACGTGGTTGGAGCCACGTTATCGTTCTTCCTTCTTTTTGCATGTTCCAAAGTTGCGATGATTTCTGATGAGAGATGGCCAAATCATGTGGTGACATGAAGGGCAGCAAGGTGGTACTGTTGTAGCATGCCAGCCTTGCGTCATCCAACTTTCTCTGACGTTAACGTGGTTGGAGCCGCATTGCCGTTCTTTCCCCTTTCCGTGCTACCACATGTCTCATTGCCAGGGATGCGGTTTAGTAAGTTGGTAACCTCTTTCCGTGTACACACCAAACAGAGAGGCCGGGATGATGGTACCTTGGCCCAGGATTAAAGCCAGTCATCCGGTCAGGGGGCATGGGTGTTTCCGGTTGGGACCGAGAGGGGGGGCACCCCCTTATAGCGCGCGTATAGAAATTTGATCCCATGCTACGCGAGGTTGTAGCCTCCCTGTCTCAAGGTTTTTCTTGAACGATGCCGAGGGTGATCCCTGGCTTCGGATGGTTAAATTGGGTGTGTACTGGTTAGACGTGTTTCTTCCAAAACACCGTAGACGGAACTAGTCCCCGTGACTACTGAAATCCGTTGGCTGTGGTTAAGTACAAACTCTGCAGAGTCAATCCCTTCCAAATCATCGTGTCCATGATCAAGTAATGAAAACTTTATATCCATATCTATCCGCGTGGAAAACCCATCCCCGGTGAACCAGCTCAAGTGGTAAATTCAGTTTTATTGTTATTCCTGTGGATGGACTAACCCTATATTTGTTTCATGCTCGTGATAAATTATGTTCCCAAACTAATGTATTATTGAGCTGTGATATAAGACCTTTATGTGACGTCGCGCAGACGTCCGACTGTGGCATGTTTTTGTTTCTTACTTTAAATATAAGCCCTTTATGTGACGTCGCGCAGACGTCCGACTGTGGCATGTTTTTGTTTCTTACTTTAAATATAAGCCCTTTATGTGACGTCGCTCAGACGTCCGACTGTGGCATGCACCGTCCTTATTTTCTGTTATAAGCCCTTTATGTGGTGTCGCCTCGACGCCCGACTGTGGCATTATTATTCCGCATTTTCCGCTCGAGGAGTCTTTCAGACACTCGTTTGGCACCAGTATTATTATTCCGCATTTTCCGCTCGAGGAGTCTTTCAGACATTCGTTTGGCACCAGTATTATTATTCCGCATTTTCCGCTCGAGGAGTCTTTCAGACACTCGTTTGGCACCAGTATTATTATTCCGCATTTTCCGCTCGAGGAGTCTTTCAGACACTCGCTTGGCACCAGTATTACTATTCTGCAGTTTCCGCTGGAGGCGTCATTCAGACCCTCGCTTGGCACCCAGCATTTACTACCTCTATGTCTGAATCGTACTGGTTAACTTATTCATGTGCTTCATGTTCGCATTTGTTATATCTTATGTCCGAACTGTCTTGCGAGTACTTTCATAGTACTCACCTGGCTTGTTGATTTGGCCAGATGTTGACGAAGGCGATCTCTTGGATGAAGAGTTTGATAGCGCGTCCGATGCCTAGAGGAGTCCCAGTCAGTCCTGCACGATCCCAGATTTTGGTCACTTGTTTTGTTTTCGCTTCCGCCACCCGCAATAAGTCTTCTCGAGTCTCACTCCGACGCTCGAAGAGCTGTAGTCTTCTGGAATCATATCACTCGCTTCGCGGTGATATCTCCACCACCGTTATTATCGTGAGTTAGTAGTTTGCCACCCCATCCGCCGTCTTGTTTTATCGGCGTGCATGTAATAAATTGTTGGGCAGTCTCTGCTCAACCTTGTATTATATTTAGTACTCCTGGTATTTTCTTCTGTGACCAAGATATTGTCTATCAGTGAGAAGGAATTCTTCCTCGCTGGTCCGTAACAGGGATTGGTTTCTCAATAATTATTTTATTGAAAAACCGGTCGTGACATAGTGTGGAGTAGGGAAGATCACCCTCCCCGGGTGGATAATCCGGGTCACTTGGCCTTAGTAGTGGCTCCTCAAGTGGGAGGATATAAGTTCACCAAGGTGCTCATGGATGGAGACAGCAGCATCAACATCCTCTATTATGAGACATTCCGTCGTATGGGGTTGGTGGATAAGAACCTCAGCCAGTCCAACACTATTTTCCACGGAGTGGTACCTGGTAAGTCGGCTTATCCAGTCGGCAAGATTGAGTTGGAAGTGGCCTTCGTAGTATAGAACAACTACAGGGTGGAGAAATTGACCTTTGAGGTGGTCAAGATAAGAAGTCCGTATCATGCTATATTTGGACGGCCGGCTTACGCCAAGTTCATGGCACGGCCGTGTTATGTGTACTTACAGCTCAAGATGCCGGGTCACAATGGGACCATTACGGTTCATGGCAGCCGGAAAGTGGCTCTGGAGTGTGAAGAAGGTGATGCGGCTTATGCAGAATCTGTTTGTGCAACAGAGGAGTTGAAGTTTTATAAAGACAATGTTGACCCAACAGATATGACCTCTCTGAAAAAGCCGACTACGGAGAATGAGCCGGCGATGAAATTTAAGTCGGCTGATGAAACTAAGCTTGTTGATTTTGTTCCAGGAGATTCATCTCAGCAGTTTAGCATCAGTGCCAATCTGGATCTGAAATAGGAAAGCGAGCTCATCGAGTTCATCCGTGAGAATAGGGACATCTTCGCATGGAAACCTTCTGACATGCCAGGTGTACCTAGAGAACTCGCTAAGCACACTCTCAATGTTGATCCGAAATTTAAGCCGGTCACGCAGTTCCTTCGGCGGTTTAATAAAGAGAGGCGGAAAGCTATCGGTGAAGAGGTCGCCCAGCTCTTGGCGGCCGGGTTTATTGTTGAAGTCTTTCACCCAGAATGGTTAGCTAACCCGGTGCTTGTACTTAAGAAGAACGGCACCTGGCGGATGTGTGTGGATTACACGGACTTAAACAAGGCGTGTCCGGCTGATCCTTTTGCCCTCCCCCGTATTGATCAAATTATTGATGCTACGGCGGGTTGTGCACGCTTAAGTTTCTTGGACGCTTATTCCGGATATCATCAGATTAAGATGGCAGTTAAGGACCAAGAGAAGACGGCGTTCATCACTCCATTTGGAGCCTTCTGCTATGTGTCCATGCCCTTTGGACTCAAGTGTGCACAGGCGACTTATCAGCGTTGCGTGCAGAATTGCCTTCATAAACAGATTGGGCGCAATGTTCATGCTTATGTGGATGATATTGTGGTTAAGTCCATAAAGGAGGAAACCCTGATAGATGATTTGAGAGAAACCTTTGATAATCTCCGGGTCTACAAGATGATGCTTAACCCGGCAAAGTGTGTCTTTGGTGTTCCTGCAGGCAAACTCTTGGGTTTTTTTGGTTTCTGACAGAGGCATTGAAGCTAACCTAGAGAAGATCAAGGCCATCACCTCCCTGGCTAAGCCGGCGTGTGTAAATGATGTTCAGCACTTGGCGGGTCGCATCGCTGCTTTAAGCCGGTTTATAAGCCGTTTGGGTGAGAAGGCCATGCCATTATACCAGTTGATGAAGAAAACTGATAGCTTTGTCTGGAATGATGCAGCTAATACTGCCTTTGAGGATTTGAAGAAACAGCTGGCAGAGCCTCCAGTCCTTGCTGCTCCGGTTGATAAGGAGCCCTTATTATTATATGTGGCGGCAAACACACGAGCCGTCAGTGTGGCCATGGTGGTGGAGCGCAAGGAGGAGGGCAAGGAGCATCCGGTTCAGCGGCCGGTTTATTATGTCAGCGAAGTGCTCATTGAGTCCAAGCAGCGGTATCCTCATTGGCAGAAGTTTGTGTATGGTGTGTTCATGGCGAGCCGGAAACTTAAGCATTATTTTCAGGGTCATCCCATCACTGTGGTCAGTTCTGCCCCTCTTGGCGATATCATTCAAAACAGAGAGGCCACAGGGAGAGTGGCTAAGTGGGCTATAGAGCTTGGACCTCATGGTCTCAAATACGTGCCACGCACTGCTGTTAAATCTCAGGCCTTGGTGGATTTCATCAATGACTGGACAGAGTCACAAGCGCCCGAGCAGAAGCCGGATAACACATATTGGACTATTCACTTTGATGGGTCTAGGCAGTTGGAGGGCTCGGGGGCTGGAGTCGTGTTGGCTTCCCCTAAAGGTGACAAATTCCATTATGTGCTACAGTTGCTGTTTCCTTGCACTAACAACGCGGCCGAGTACGAGGCCTTGCTCCATGGTCTTCGGCTGGCTAAAGAGATGAGCTTAAGCCGGGTAAGATGCTTCGGCGACTCAGACTTGGTGGCTCAACAAGTATCAGGGAAGTGGGATTCCAAGGACCCTCTCATGGAGGCTTATCGCCGAGAAGTTGATGCCATTGCTGGGCACTTTCAGGGTTACCAAGTGGAACACATTGATCGCAGGAAGAATGAGGCGGCAGATGCCTTAAGCCGGCTGGGCTCTCAGCGAAAACCGGTGCCGCCTAACACTTTTCTGGACGTCCTGTATAGCCCTTCTGTTAAGTTGCCTACAGAGGAAGACGTGGCTGTCCCTGACCCAGAGGCACGACTGGTGGCGGCTCTCCATATCACAACAGACTGGACAATGCCGTATCTGGCTTACATGACCCGGGGCAAGTTGCCTGAGGATGAAACTTTGGCCAGGCAAATAACCCGGCGGGCTAAGTCAATGATTGTTATCAATGGGGAGTTGCATCACCGCAGTGTGACGGGAGCGTTTCAGCGTTGTGTTTCCCCTGAGGAAGGTCAAGAAATCTTGCGTGAGATCCATGAAGGGGATTGTGGCCATCACGCTGGCTCAAAGTCTCTTGTAGCTAAGGCTTTTCGTCATGGTTTTTATTGGTTGACAGCTCATGCTGATGCAGAGGACTTGGTCAGTAAGTGTGATGGTTGCCAGAGGTTCTCGCGACGGGCTCATGTACCGGCTCAAGAGCTGAGGATGATCCCAATTACTTGGCCCTTTGCGGTCTGGGGACTTGATATGGTTGGGCCTTTCAAAAGGTCCAAGGATAAGAAGACCCACCTTTTGGTGGCAGTTGACAAGTTTACCAAGTGGGTTGAAGCGGAGCCAGTTAGCAAGTGCGATGCAGCCACGGCGGTTCAGTTTATGAAAAAGGTGATCTTTCGCTTTGGTTTCCCGCACAGCATCATCACTGACAATGGCACCAACCTCTCCAAAGGCGCCATGGAAGAGTTCTGCCAACGAGAGCATATCCGACTTGATGTTTCCTTAGTGGCTCATCCTCAATCCAATGGTCAAGCTGAGAGAGCTAATCAGGAGATTCTGAAGGGCATCAAGCCCCGGCTTTTGGTCCCTTTGCAACGGACGCCGGGTTGTTGGGTGGAGGAGTTGCCCTCCGTGTTATGGAGCATCAACACTACTCCTAACAGGTCTACAGGTTTTACACCTTTCTTCATGGTTTATGGGGCAGAAGCAGTCCTCCCCAGTGACATCCGTCATGACTCACCTCGAGTGGCGGCTTACGTTGAGGCGGATAATGAACAGGCGCGCCAAGATGCTCTTGACTTGTTGGACGAACAGCGTGATGTGGCAGCAGCCCGTTCAGCGATTTACCAACAAGACCTGCGCCGTTATCATAGCCGCCGGGTTAAATCCCGGGTCTTCCAGGAAGGGGATCTCGTGCTCCGGCTCATCCAAGATCAAACTGATGCGCACAAGCTATCCCCGCCTTGGGAAGGGCCCTTTGTGGTCAGCAAGAACTTGCACAACGGGTCGTATTACCTCATTGACATTCGGGAGCACAAAGATTCAAGTAAGTCGGAGGAAGAGACCCGTCGGCCGTGGAACATAGCTCAGCTTCGGCCTTACTACACTTGAGCCACCGGCTCTCATAATGTACATATTTCTCTCAGCCATGTATATATTATGATAAGCAATAAAGCAGGACCTCTGTCCTTTTTTCTCCTCCAAATGTGCACATGGTAACTTGAAGGAGGATCCGGCTTATGATCGTATTCGAATCTAGCCGCAGGTAATAAGGTCACTTGGGGGCTTCCTGTTCAAACATGGGTCGTATTCGAACCAAAGAGAACATAGCTGTCGATACCCATTTGATTGGCAAAGTGCTGAGCTCATTGGGAGGTTTTCTCTGATCATATTTGAATCATAGTTTAACCCCTTTGAGAGCCGACGTGGATCATATTCGAATCAGCGTCGTTAAACAATTTTTAAAAATCACTTGGGGGCTTCCTATTCAAACATGGGTCGTATTCGAACCAAAGAGAACATAGCTGTCGGTACCCTCTTGATTGGCATCGCCACACCCACTGGGGGCTATATGATCGTATCCGAATCTTAGCTTAACCCCTTTGGGCCGGGTCTCTGGTCGTATTCGAACCAGAAGCCCCTAAGTTCTTCCGCTTTATCACAAGTTTTCTCTGATTATGTCAAAGTGTGTACAGCCGGGTCTCGCTTGGCCGGTTTAAATTTTGATTTCCAGGGTTGGTTGAACACAATGGGTGTCATTAAGACAGGCACACCGGAGTTAAGGTACCAACCTTATGACCCGGGTTATCTAAACCGGAAAAATGCTGGCAGGCCGCTAAGTGTGTTATCACGGCTACATTAAGGACATAAGTAAGGGTCAATCTTTTTTGATTCATATTCGGGTTATATATCTAAAACCGATGATTCTCAGCGCGGTAAGCCGCCTGGAGACTTGCGATTTGTCCTTTTATGCAGGATAGTTCAAAGCAATTATTTGAGACTAAGGAGATGAATGACCCGGAGAAATATCAAGAGGCAACTTCTTCAGACTTTAACATTCAAGGCATGCACGATGGCACGACAAGGATAAAAGTATTGGTCCTACTCTATTACAAAGACTCATTGAGTCCAAAAGGGTGGAACATTGTTTGGTAAGCCGGCTGCAGAAGCTAAGATGCTTGCTGGGTGGAGGTCTCCGGCTCATTCCTTTCTTCTCCTCCGGCTGTCCCCAAGGTCTGGAAGGTCGACGACTTCTAGTCGATGCCGCTCAGTGCCTCGAATTGGGCTTCCTCGTCAATTAACCCGGCCGGGTCAATCTCCGGGGCAAAGGTGTGCTGACGAGCCGGCGGAATTAAACTCAGAGCTTCATAGCGGGGGGGTTGGAATCCTCTGATTTTCTGCGTTGTAACCCGGCTGGTACTTGGTCAGATCCGTGTCGTTTCCAATAAGAGTTGCCACCGGGCGCACGATCTTCACGCAGGCGGCGAAGTCTTTTTGGTCGAAAGCCGTGCCATCTTCCTTCAGACTTGGATAGCCGAGGGCGATGTCTGTCGGGTCTAGCTCCGGCAGGAAAGCCTTGGCCCGGCTCAGTGCGGCGATCGCTCCGGATCTCGCAGAGGCCCGTCGCAGCTCTTGGATCCGTTGAGGAAGAACAGCGAGCCGGCGAAGGACTTCCGCCAGGTGAGTCGGCACCTCGTTGGAGAGGGCCACCACAGCCAAGGCACGTTGTGACCCGGTGTAGAGTTGCTCCACCAGGGTGTATACGGCCTTCAGCTTGGTCACCGCACTCTGATTCAGGTTGGCACTTCTAGGACCTGTTTAACAAGGTCAGATAAGCCGCCGACAAGGATGAAATTATGAGATATAAACATTCTAAACTTGATAAAAGCCGGCGGAGGACTTACCGAAGATTGCAGCAACCATTTGGGACACTTGGCGCTTTAGGCCGGAGAGCTCGGTGGTCTTCTCGGAGAGAGCCTTCTCTGCCTGTTCAGCCCGGTTCACCAATGCGGCCTTTTCTTCGGCCCACGCTTTTCGTTCAGCGTCAAACTCTGTCTTCAGCTTCTCTTGTGAGGCGATGCTGGACACGAACTTGGCATTTGCCTTCCGGGTCTCCATCTCTTGCATCTTCAGCCAGTTCTTGAGATCAGCGAGGTCAGCCTCAAGCTTCTTGCCGGCAGCCTGTATAAATGTCCGGGTTATGGCATGAACAGTTACTATACAAATTTAAAGTCCCAAGCGTTTTCCAGCCAAAGACACTTGGCACTTGGGGGCTAATGCATGTTCAACGTTTCTATTTACAACTTTCCGGTTCATGCGAGTAAGCCGAACGATAAGTCCCAAGTGTTTTCCAGGCAAAGACACTTGGCACTTGGGGGCTAATGTGTATCGACTGTTCCTATCTACAGATTACCGCTTTATGGAAGCATGTCGGAATCTAAGTCTACAACACATTCAATCATAAGTCATCGACTTGGGGGCTAGCATAGTAAAGGTAACTATGCAGTAAGTAAGAGGACAGAAGGATAATACCTCAGATTTCTGCTGGATCTGGGTCACCATGGCAACCTCTGCATCCCGGCTCTTGTGCACTTGGCTGACGTAGCCGGAGACAAGCTCTCCGATGCTCAGGTTGGCATAGTCATTAGATCCAGACTGACCCGGCGGGGCTGCAGTAATTCCCCCTTGGCAGAGCACTTGGCCAGTGCCGTAGGCCTCCCCGGCTCAACAAATTCCGTCCGGGTGATTTCCACGTCCGGGTCATTCGTTGGCTGAGCCGAGCCGGAGGCCTTCGGGTCAGCAGAAGCTTCTACAGGTGCCTTGTCGATTGGAGCGGTGCCTTCGGGGGCGGAGGCAGCTGGCGGTTCTTGAACCGTCACCTCCGGTTCAGGCAAATCCGGCTCTCCGGCCGACTTGGTTTTCTGCGCCCTCTTGGTGAGCTTTGCCTGGGCACTGAAAAAACAACAATGGTTAGTACAAAGAGTATGAGTAAAGATCAGAACAACATGAGATGGTTACCATTACCCGGGCACGGCCTTGAAAGCCAGCAGGTTCGACTGCATAGAGTCACCGGAAGAAGGGGAAGTCTCCTGATAATTTGAGTCAGAAGAATTAAGCGGTTGGCGTATAACACCCGCAAAAGGATGAAAAGGGTACAATTTTGCGATCACCTCGGTCCGGCGTTTCCTTGATGCATCAGGTAACCCGGAGGAGAGGTCAGTGTCCTTGTTGGTCCGGGTATGCCGCCGGCTCTCATGAACCTGTCGCTTCAAAATAAATTGAGGATCTTGGTAAGCTAAAGGATGGGAAAAGCTTACTTTCCGGGTTACTCTTCGGGTTTGCAGCCGTGGCAAGGGCTCCGAGTCGGAGGAAAGTATTGTTACCTCTTCAATCACCGGGTTACTGGCTCCGGTGTCCTCCTGCTCATAAACAACATTGATAAGACGGACAGGGCTGAAACAACAAGTATAACAAGAGCTTACAAGTCTAAGAATTACCTCAGACTCGGAGCTGTCACTTAGCTGCAACAGCTCCGAAGCAGTGGGCCTACTTCCCTTCTTACAAGGGGTGGCTTTCTTGGCGGCTTTCTTCGCCTTTCTGGCCTTCTTGGCCGCGTCATGGTCATACTTGACCCGCTAGAACTTGTCGTCAGCCTGAAAAATATAATGATGATTTCTTGAACATCCAGACGAAGGTTATCTATGGTCAAAGACAAAATGTTTAAAGTAGCGGCTTACCGCTGGGGCTGGGTTGGTCTTGCAGAAGGGGGCTAGCCCGGTCCTTCCGCAGTCTGCCAGGCTCTCGTTCAAGAGAGCCTTGGTCATCTCCTCTGCAACATCTTCTGGAAGATCATTGCGGCTCTGTCTCTGGGCGTCATCCTTTCGTCCTGTGTACTCGCACATTAAGCCGGGGCGACGGCATAATGGGATCACCCGCCAGGAAATCCAGACCCGGACCAGATCGATTCCATTCAGACCATTGCCTAGGAGAGCCTTGATCTTGTTGATGGTGGGGAGCAGAGGTTGGCGCTCCGCTTGAGTCAGCTTGTCTGACAGTGGGTGAGTCGGTTCCAGGCGCGAGGGGCGAAAGCCGGGCAACGGGCTCTCATCAGCCGGCGACGTGTCTTGGCAGTAAAACCACGTCAGATTCCAATCCTTGGGGTGGCTGGGCGGCTCTGCGTAAGGGAAAAGGCAGTCCCTACGCTGTTGGATGGAGATGCCACCTAACTCCAGACTTGGCCCATTGGCGCACTCATTCTGACGGTTCAAGTAAAAAAGGTCTCTGAAGAGCAGCAGACTAGGTTCTTCTCCAAGGTAAACCTCGCAGAATACTTGGAAGTTGCAGATGTTGGACACTGAGTTGGGTCCTATGTCCTCAGGCCGCAGGTCGAAGAAGTTTAGAACATCTCTAAAAAACTTTGAGCCGGGCGGTGCGAAGCCCCGGCTCATATGATCCGCAAAAATCACTACCTCCCCGTCCTTTGGCTGTGGTCTCTCTTCTGACGGGTCAGGGGCACGGTAGGACATGACATCATTTTTGGGCAGATATCCAGACTTAACAAAATCTGCTAGTGTCTCATTGGTGACATTGGACCTCATCCAGTTGCAAGTGATGGAGGCTTTGGGAGCTTTGGGAGCCATGGTGAAAGTCGGCAGTCTATGACAAAAGGAAAACGTCCGGATTAATTATAAGCCGGAGGAAATCTACAGTTCAAAGTCAAGGTGGCGGCTTGTGAAGGGGACTAATGGTATATACCTAAGTACAGCGGGTTATTTAAGCTGCAGAGGTATTAAGAGTAATTTGATTGTCTACGGCCTTATCACAGCTGAGCCGGAAAATTTTATGGCGCATAATTTTCTTTAAGCTGGAGGGTTCTACGGAGCATGGTTTTCTTTAAACCGGAAGGTTCTACGGCGTGTGGTTTCTTTAAACCGGAAATGTAAACCGTCGTGATTCAATGATTGCAGTTTTTTACTAAGTGTGGTAAAACAGGTTTTGCACATTGCAGTAACTATTTTGGATCAAAATGGTCGGGCAAAAGAAAAGTTTCTAGACCTAGAAACAGACGCGAGGAAGTTCTTGAGCTCGAACAAGGCTCTTATGCAGTGAAAAGAGGGCTATTTGCATGTGTAGCTAAGATCAAAAAAGGGCAGTAAAAACCAAATCCACCAAGGGCCGCAACAAACTACGAAGAACAGAGGATGAACTACGGAACCCTAATGTGGATCAGCCCAATGGAGTATCGAGGACTTACTGGTGCAGGAGAGATGCGGAGATTGCCGCCATTTGTCTGGACCAAGTCAGGGTGATGAAGCGGCCAAGGTTGATGAAGACCGGGGGCGCGGCGGCGGCGGCGGAGTTCGAGCTCGAGCAGAGGAACAGTGGCGCGAGGAGGAAGAAGCGTGACTGAAGGCCCGTCGGGCCGGCCTATTTATAAGGGTGAGCTCATAAGTGGGCGCGAGAATCAAGGAGACCACGGCGCGGTTATCTCCCCACGAAACGCCTCAATTTTCGGGATGACAGTAAAGGTAAAGATCCGTTGCGGATCTGGCAGAGTAAAAAACGGGCTTAATGGAAGATGACGTCACGGCGGATTATCCGGAGTCCAGAGGATGACGTCACGTCGGGTTATGGCCTTCACACAATTGTAAGCCGGCGATTTTCTGTCGAAAGGATTGAAGATTGACGTGAGCCGGCTCAAATCAATCTGGGGCCTAATGTTGAGGATATAGACCTTAGAGTCACCCGCCAGGAGGGGCCGGGTTACTCTAATGGTCATTGCCAGAAGCCCGACGCCAAGCTTAAAGACGGTGGGCCGAAGATGGGCTTAAGACCCGGATATGGCTTAAGGCCCGTAGTTACAATCATTATTATGGTAGAACTTGTAGTGTAAGGCAAGAATAGTTAAGAGTCCGAGCCGGACACTCTTATGAGCCGGCCGGGACTCTGAGAGCTGCAGGGCGTCAGCCTCCCTTTATAAAGGGACAACCCGGCAGCGGTTTAGGGACAAGAACAATCTCGTCGAGAGCCAGGCATAGCAGTTAAGCTCCCTGGTCATCGAAACCCTAATCAGTACCACCGCAAACTGGACGTAGGCTTTTACCTTCACCGTAAGGGCCGAACCAGTATAAACCCTCGTGTTCCTTGTCCCACTTAACCTCTTCAAGCTTCCTAGTAGCGATGGCTCCACGACTAAGTCCTGGCTCGAGGACATCTGCCGTGACAATTCCACGACAGAAGTGGAGTGCTAAATGTCTCTTTGTCGATCATCTAGATTTCATTCCCTTGGCCTCGCTAAGGTGAAATCTGAGGAAGTGTTGTCTTCCTCTGCATCTGCATTGTCCATCACTATTCATCATGGTAGTATGGTGTGTTGCCAGGATCCCCAACACGGATGTTGGTAAGACCTTGATGAGTATGGAAATGATCATGTACTTGAGGGCACTCTCAGGCACTAGGTTATATCCTCGGTACCAATTGGAATGTGCCTTTCATTTGCCGAGTTGTTCTATAACCATAGTTCCTTTCCGGTTTGAGTATGTCATTTCTTCGAACTCCTTCAAACGGTCGTTTGTGAATTTCCTTAGGCTGGTTTAGAGAATTTCAATGATCTCTGTATCAAAAGTAATTCTTTTTTCCACTTAAGGGGATAATTTTATGAGTCACCTCCTCGAAGGTGCCCTGTTATGAGATCATGGAAATTATCTCCTCGCTACTTTGAAACCTTGCACCATCTTACTCGAGCGTGGAATTGTTGCCTACCAACTTGAATCTTTGTCGTCTGCTTTTCCATCACCCTGATGTGAGTTTTGTGTCTCAGCTCAAGAGATGTTCAACGTCGCATTCCGTGAGTTGATCGTGAGTTGCTCGATCTTTAAGAAGATTGATTCCTATAGAGTTTCTTTCTGTCATCATCATGTTGGACAAAGATCTCGAAGGCAAAGACCTCAAGATCAATATGATGCAACGAATCAACATCTTCAAGAATGCAATGGATTTTGAAGTTTGTGCCAGTTCCATGTCCCATTTGTCTTCTTACCTCACATCTTGAATCTCAGGACGAGATTCTTGTTTAGTGGGGGTGAGTTGTCACAGCCCTAGGTCAGCCCTTGTTTGACTTTGGTTGCTCATCATACATCATGTTTAATTTAAAAGGAAAATTGAATTGGGGACTGTTAAACCCTAGCACTAAATGAAATTCAAATAGGTTCAACCTAAAATAATCTTCGATGAACCCAAAACGCCCTTTGAAAATGTTCACGATTTCTGATAAAGGAAAACCTCTGCCAAAAATGATGGGCATATTTCTAGGTCATCTCTCGATTTTTGGTTTAAATTATTATGTTTTTGAATATGAGCATTTAATTACTATAAATATTTAAGTTGCTCAAATAATTCTGAAACTAAATGTGGGCCACTGGGTTAATCCAGGGAGTGTCCACAAATTATTTCATGATTTTACAAAATGCTTTAGTATTTTTACTAAAGCCAAAACAGTTTCAGATAAATAGAAAACATAAAGTAGAGAGAGAGAGAGTTACCTGGCCTTACCTGGGGGCCCAGCTGGCTGGCCCAGCCCAACTCCCCGCCTGTCGCCTTCCTCCTCGCGCCAGTAGGCGAGAGCGTGTGCCCGCCGCGCGTGGCCACACGCCGGCCACCTCCAGGCTGCCTGTCTGCGCCCAGACCCCCTGGAGATGCCACCACCTCTCTGGCTCTCTCCCCTTCCCCCCTCTCTTGCTGCACTCTCTCCCCTCCTCGGTTTCTCTCGCGCACTGCCACCCGAGCGCGACCGTCGCCGCTCGTCGTCGTTGCCGTATCCATGGCCACCGCCTCGCCTCTCCAGCATGCCCACGAGCTTCGCCTCCATCGCCTACGCCTTCTGCACCGAGCCAAGCGGTGCCGGAAGGCTAGAATCTCCGTCCCCAACATCTCCTCCCTCCTCGATCGTCGGAGATCCGCCTCGATGCCCCGCCCAGCTCCAGCCTTCCCTGAGCCCGCTGAGACGCGTGTTGCAACTGCCGTGAGCTCCTCACCCTAACTCCCCTCTCCTCCGTCTCGTTTGCACACTGTAGCCTCCATCTCGCCTGCGACCGAAGTCGCCACCGCCTGTGCTCGTCGCCGATGATGCTCCGGTGACCATTTGGTCCCGGGCGTGCATCCAACATGCTCACCGCATCGCGTAGGCCCCCGCTAGCGCCACAGCTCGCATGTTCGCGCACCACAGCACTGCCTGCGCTGACGCCCGAGCTCCGGCTGCGGCATCCGAGCTCCCCGCCGTCGACTCCGGCCAACACAGGCCCGACCACAACCACCATTCGACGCGCGCTGGCCAGGGCTCTCCAACGCGCCCAGTTGCGGCTCGAACCGTGCCTCATAGCGCAATCCCGAGCACCACCATCGCCTCTGGCCTCGCTGGAGATTAGTCGCCAGCCTAATCCCGGGGTGCTTAGCACTAATGACCTTCCCATGTGTCACTGACATGTGGGCCACCCTTGCTGACACTTTTAGTTAGGTTTAAGTTAGCACTAATAAGTAGGATTAGTTCGATGAGTCACTGACCAGTGGGCCCCACTGGTCAGGTTTGACCTACACTAGCCCATTGACCTGCTGACATTACTTTTACGTCATGCTGATGCAGTAATTATTTCTGGGATTTAAAATAAATCAGAAATTATTTATTTATTTCAGAAAATATCCAAAACTTCAAAAATTCATAGAAAATCAACCATAACTCCAAAGGAAATAAAATATATATGAAAAATGATCAGAAAAATCCAAAGAATCTGTTTATGGCATTTTCATGCATGATAGAACAACTTCTATATAGTGTTTAGGACAATCAAATGAATAGCATTTAAATAACCACATGTCGGGTTTGAGTTTGAACCTTGGGTTCAAACCAACTTCATTTAATTGTGTTGCTAGTTGCATTAGCTCAATGAACATCTTATTGCCATGTCATTATCATGCATCATAATTGTGGCATTGCATTGATTGTGTTCTTCCCTGTTTTGGTATTTGTCCCCTCTCAGTAGACGTGGTCCCGACGATGAGACCGATGACATTGATGAAGAACTATACTATCTTCAAAAGTGCCAGGCAAGCAAAAAATCCTTGTACATTCTGAAACAATCCCACTCTCTCACTCCTGCTCTCTTTTACTGCATTAGGACAACAACGATTCAACTATTACATCTTGTGGTAGTTGAACCCCTTTCCTCTGCATGACTTGTCATTGCCAAAGTAAATAGATGAAACCCACTAGCATGAGTCGTAGTTGTTTGAGCCCTGATGTGCCTACTCATTCATGCTTGTTGTCATGCCTGCTACTACTTAGAGTTGAGTCAGGTCTGATTCATCAGGGATGAATTGGAATGTGTGAACATGTCCTACTATTGAGAGCTAAGTGTGTGAACACGATGTGGTAAAGGTATCGGTGAGAGGCCATGTAGGAGTACATGGTGGGTTGTCTCATTGAAGCCGTCCTCAGGAACTGAGTTCTGTGTTTGTGATCCATGAATGGCTACTGCCACACATTGGGATCCTTAATTGACTCTCTCGACTTATTAACCACTCTTGTCCTCTGTCCAGGAGTTGCAAGTAGTTTCTGGTGTTTGTAGTATGCTGGAGGTCGTGCGCAGCGCTGACCCGAGGGGTGGGCTGTGATGCGGTAGGCACGTGGCACAGTGTACCAAGTCGCCCGTTTGGTGTCTTGGGAACCCTGCACACATTGTTTGGGGCCGTTGAGGACAACCCGGCAGGATTTCCTTGCGGATGGAACCCGAATAGGCGATAAACTTGGACTAGGGACTTGTGTGGTTAGTCAGGTCGTGGCCGACACCCTCGCCAGGCTTCCGCTTGAAGGTTGCCGAGATACATGACGTGTATATGGCGGTAACTGGCAAGAGCGTGTGTGAAGAAGTACACCCCTGCAGGGTTAATATGATCTATTCGAATAGCCGTGTCCACGGTAAAGGACTTCTGGGTTGCCTGTACAGTTCATAGACAAGTGAAAGAGGATACTCTAAAACTCACAAGATAAGCGTGAGTGCTATGGATGGCCTTCTCGTAGGGAGACGGGCGCGGATCCATAGTGGTGTATTGATTGGTGAATATGTGGACTCGTGTGCGCCACCTCAAAAGAGTTACTTGCAGTCGTAGTTCAGGTTAGCCACTGAGTCAAAGCTGGCTTGTTGCAGTCAAACTCCACCACCCCCTTTGTTGAAACTGATGCATATGTAGCTAGATCTGATGTAAGCCTTGTTGGGTACATTTGTACTCACGTTTGCTTATTTATGTTTTGCAGAGAGACTTCAGTCTTGCATGTAGTTCCGCGTGGACTTTGACGTTTAGCTTGTTACCTCAGCTACGATCGTGTACCCTTGGGAGGGTCTTGTAGATAGTCAGGCTTCTCAGCCTTTTTCATTTGTAGTTGTCTGTACTCAGACATGTTTATGCTTCCGCTTGATCCTTGTATACTCTGTATGCTGGGTCATGAGACCCTTGTTTGTAATATCTGACTCTTCGGAGCCTTATGAATAAATACTTTGATTCGTGGAGTTTTGTTGTGATGTCATGTTGTACTTACACATATCGAGCATATTGTGTGTATGATTGAAATGCTTGGTATGTGTGGGATCCGACAACCTAGTTGTCTATCCTTGGTAGCCTCTCTTATGGGGAAATGTAGTCTAGTGCTTCCATTGATCCATGGTAGTCTGCTACAGCCCGGTTTACCGGAGTCCTGCTAGCCCAGTACTACTGCTCCGGAACACTTAGACTGGTCGGCATGTGTCCCACTTCGTTCCTGTGTCTGTCCCTTCGGGGAAATGTCACGCGGTGACTTCTGGAGTCCTGCTGGCCTGCTACAGCCCGGGTTCCTGGAGTCCTGTTAGCCCAGTTGCTACAGCTCGGATTCACATGCTAATGACCGACACGTTTGATGCTGGGTCATTATGCATGTCCCTGTAAGTTAGTGCCACTTTGGGTTCACGACTAGTCATGTCGGACCGGGTGTTGGGGATACACATAACAGGTAGGCCCACGAAGGGTCGAAATATCATAAAGCATGGGGTCCACACAACATCTGGGTCCAGATAAATTTCATACAAACATACTATCCACTCGACCAAGCAGCATACCATCCACTCGGATGACAGTTCACTACTCGGCCGTACCATTCACTCGGATATGCGAAGACCAACAGTCGACAAGGCACACAGAGCATCATCTTAGTAGTACGCTGAGTTATGGCATTAACGCCCCCACTTTGTAACATAGGAGGTGAGGGGGTGGCGCACTCTATATAAGCCACCCCCCACCACTAGACTAAGGGGCTTTTTCTTTGACCTCTCTATCTCTCTCTAGTCTCAGGACTCAGCTTAGACATGGGGATCCGTTCTCCTCTCTCGCATACATTGTAATCCCCGGATACATACCAGATAAAACAAACCCTCTCCGGGGCACGAGACGTAGGGCTGTTATCTCCACCGTGAGAGGCCCGAACTCGCTAAAACCACTGTGTCACCCATTTGCATCTCGATAGATCATGCTCCCTTATCCTACCCCTCTCTTATTGTCGGAATCGTTCCCACGACAGTTGGCGCCCACCGTGGGGCATGGCGTCTATCGAGCCATGATGCAGATGGCTATTTTTCAACCACCAATGGCATATCAATTCCCGCTGAAGAAAACATACATCAATCCAAGCACCTACAAGAAACCGGCTGCACCTCTGCGTACGGTCACCGGCACCGTCTGCCCCGTCGTCATCTCCGACTTCAGCGCAGCTTACTGCGCCTCCGTGCACGGCCACCGGCGCCGTCCGCCCTATCGTCGTCTCCATCCTCGGTACAGCCGAGTGCGTGCGCGGCCACCGGCGCCGTCCGCCCCATCGTCGTCTCCAACCTTGGTACAGCCGAGTGCGTGCGCGGCCACTGGTGCCGTCCGCGTCATCGACGTCTTCGACCTTGGCACAACTGCACTTCCTATGCGACGCCATCGTTGAGCCTCCACGCATGGCCGCCGGCGTCGTCCGCCTCATCGTCGTCACGCACAGGCACAGGCGTCGTCTGCTTCATCGTCGTCTTCAACCTTTTCGTTGAGCCCCCATGCACGACTACCGACTCCGCCTCGTGTTCTCGGCCTCCGCGGTGGAGGCGCAGGCCCGTCACGGTGCAGGCGCGCATCGCTCTTTCCTCCGGCGCCAGTCACCCGCGACGGTCTCCGCGGCAGAGGCGCGCTGCAGCGGCGACCTACAAAATAGCCACGACCCACAACCTTCACCCGATGGCCTCGTAAACTCCCTGGTAAGCGCATGCATAACGTGACCACTTCCATGATCAATTAACTGCATGCATGAAAAAAGGAAACGGAAGGACAACTCCCACCAATAGGCAACCCCGCTGGCTCCGCTTTGTCAAGGTATAATGGCCTCATTAAGTGGCCAATTGATGAGGATTTACAACGTCAGTTACCTAATTATCGCGGACATAAGTGCGTTGCTTCACTGCTAACTCGACGGCTATGCTGGCTATACTTGCTAACTTGCAGGGAAGTGCTGGTACAGCAAAAAATATTTGTGGGTGTATGTGTACTTGCGAACTTGCAGGTACTGAGACGAACAACGTCGCCCCACCGACTCACCATTTATTCCACTCGACTGATGGCGTGGCGACCGGATTGCTGCCCAGCAGTGGTTCACTCGGCCGGCTAACGAGCTGGTTCACTCGGCCAGCCAGCCCGGGGATGATTTCTGCACTCTGGACAATTAACGTGTAGGATACTCGGTTGGTTGACTTCAGCGTACAGCCACCGGCACCATCCGTCTCGTCGCCATCTCTGGCTTCATCTGCGAGGCTGTCATCTAACCCCCACATACGGCTCCTCCGGACGCGGTGTTCGCGCGCGTCGACAAGACCCAACTCCCTCCGGCATCAAATACTCGGCAGAAACATCCACCGGAACGGCCTCGGGATTCCCAGTCACTCGGAACGGCGGTCTGGCTCCCCGACGTAGCGCAGACACCAGAGGTCGGCCATGGCCCCGCGCACGGCGGCTCCTTCATCCGGTCGGCCGCTCGACAATGACCTCTGCTATGAAGGCACGGCGCAGGCAACGGGGTGGATCACACCCTCGTGCACAGCCGCTCCTCCCTCTGGTGTCCGCCGCCCCGCAGCAGCCTTCGCGGTGGAGGCACTCGGCGATGGAACACAGGTACCGAGCGACTCCTAGCCCCAGCGCCGAGTAGCTCCACTCTCCCTCCTCGGCGCTCGACAGAGATGAAACCAAAGGAAACGTCATCCACAACCACTCAGAAGAAAAGTTCAAGGACATTCGTCCACCCGTCACTCAGACGCCCCGCGAGTCATCACTCCGCGGGACGCGTCTACTTCCCTCGGACGCCCCGCGCATCGTCACTCCACGGCACGTGTCTACATCAACCGGACGCCCCGCGCGTCGCCACTCTACGGGACACGTCTACGTCACTCGGACGCCCCGCCCGTCACCACTCTGCGGGTCACATCTACATCACTCGACTACTCCGCGCGTCGCCTATTGGTTGGTCACCTCATAACCACTCGGCCGCCCCGCGCATCGCCATCGGTTGGTCACTTCATCACCACTCAGCCGCCCCGCGCGTCGCTGTCGGTTGGTCACCTCATAACCACTCAGCCGCCCCGCGCGACGCCATCGGTTGGTCACCTCATAACTACTCGGCCGCCCCGCGCGTCACCATTGGTTGGTCACCTCATAACCACTCGGCCGCCCCGCGCGTCGCCATCGGTTGGTCACCTCATCACCACTCGGCCGCCCCGCGCGTCGCCATCGGTTGGTCACCTCATCACCACTCGGCCGCCCCGCGCGTCGCCATCAGTTGGTCACCTCAGCACCACTCGGCCGCCCCGTGCGTCGCCATCGGTTGGTCACCTCATCACCACTCGGTCGCCCCGAACGTCGCCATCGGTTGGTCACCTCATCACCACTCCGCCGCCCCGCGCGTCGCCACTCGGTTGGTCACCTCATCACCACTCGACCGACCCACGCGTCGCCACTCGGTTCGTTGCCTCATCACCACTCGGCCACTCGCGCGCCTTCAGACAGTTAAGTCATTTTACATTCTGTTATTTCCGTCTTCCCGAGTATCCCGTAATTCACACATCACGTTCACTCGGAGGCCACGCCACTGAGTGTACCTCTACGCTCGGCTTCTTATTTTCACATACTTGCTTAGTACTGGTTATGTGACTCCCGAGTCCAACTTCCATTTTTTCACATGCATCATTCACGAACACCATGTGTTCTTCATTTCGAGTTTGCATCGGTCCTCCGGGGCTGCAACTCAGGCAAAACACTACACTTCCGTTTTATTTGAGCCAGTACTCCAACGAGTTCAGTTGGATCCTTCACTTCGACAAGTTTGAAAGGATCCTTCACTCTTTCAGACTCTTGCTGGTTAACTAGCAAGCCCCTTGCACTCCCAGCGGGTGTCCATGGGTGTTATTCACACAATTTATTCCAGCACACATCTAATTTCTTGAGAAATTATTACGTTGGCTTGTGCTATTTTTCATACACAAGTTACGCGACCACTCGACGGCCCTATGCGCCAACTTCATCGCTACTCAGACTCGGTCACCATACTGGTCTTAGCGCACCACAACACCGACCTTGTCGCTCTGTTGACTTCAAACACATCCGGCCGACCCCTCTGTGGGATCGTCTTCATTGTATCAATGATATAGACCTCGTTAGGCATGAGACAGACAAGTCACTTTTGTAATCAAACTGCACACTTCACTCCTTTGCGAGTTTGCCTGTTTCGAGCATCACTCGGAAGCTTCTCCGAGTCCGACTCGATGAATTGCAAATTATCCATTCAAAACTACATTTCCTGTATTCTGACATGTCTGTTGCCGAAGCCTGTAGGATGCTCGAGAGCTACGCCACACTCGGGGGCTGCAACTCATTTGGAATGACACTATCCTGAGTGGTCGAGTGCTTCATCACCAGTTAGATCCTTCACTTCAACAAGTGCATTCGATCCGCCACTTTGACAAGTTTTATAATCACCCAGACGCTCTGCGCGCCATCTTCATTCCTACTCAGACTAAGTTGTCACGCCGGTCTTGTTACATCGCAACCACACTACATCAACCTCGTCGCTACACTAGCTTCAAAAGCATCTGGCTAACTCCTTCGAAGACAATTTCATCCACTTGGCTGGACACGCAATCTTTCACTCGACTGCCCCGCGCATCGCCACTTGACCACGCCGAGCGTCGTCACTCGGCCACCCCGCGCATCACCACTTGGTCGGACACGTAGTCCTTCATTCGACCACCTCGCACATCATGACTCAGCCGCTCCACGCGTCGTCACTCGGTTGTGCACGTCTTCACCACTCGACCGCCCCGCGCGTCGTCACTCGGTTGTACACATCATCTCCCCTTAGCCACCTCACGCGTCACCATCAGTTGTACATGTCTTTACCTCTACACCCCCAGCACGGGAACGACTAAGTTACTCATATGATCAAACCTCATATCACACTCTATAGCAAGCTTACCTCTTTCGAGCATCACTCGGGGGCTACGCACAGCCGTTGGCCATGCTGCCCTCAGGGGTTACGCCCATTCGATCAACCCATTGACCACATCAGGAATATCTTTCTGACCATACATGCTCGTTCTGCCGAAAATCTATAAGGGTAGTACTATCCACTTGGATGATCGCCCAAATCATTTCTTGAAGTCATCTTCAGGACTGCAAAACGGTGAAAACGACGGTCCTCTACGGATACACTTGGCCCTTATCCTAGGCTCCAAGGCATCAGTTTCACAAACTTGGACTCAGAGATGGCATATGCTAGTGTTCCCCCAGGATAATGAGTGGCATCTCTCCGGAGAGTCAGCCCACACACTAGCCTCGCCACTCGGGTTTCATGGCACGTCCATGTCAGACCACTAGTCTATCTCCACCGGGAGACATACGAGTGCCACCGAGTTTTTCCTTGCAGTCAACATACCCCGATCAGTCAGGAAGCTCGTCCACTCGGACAAATACCCCTTTCACGCAAAATCTAACGGTTACAAGAAGTACTACTGGAACGATTACTCCCTGGAGTGTCCAGCTTTTTTTTGCAGTCGGCAATTTCAAAGCCGAATTCATTCACCGTGCCGAGAGCATGAAGATTCAGCTGCTTGACCGAGTTCCAAGCTAAATTTATTCCATACCGAGTGCACGAAGATCAGTTCGACTGACTCAGCTCCAGGCTGTGCTTACTTACCATGTCAAGCGCCTGAAGATGCATCCGATTGACTCAATTTTAGACTAAAAGATATTTACCATGTCGACTGCATGGAGGTTTACCAGGAGACTTAAACCCTCTGCCCGACTCATCTAGTCCGACAGAGGCTAGGGGACTACACCCAGTGGGTGCACTCAGCGTGCCCCACTGAAAGAGAACTCAGAAATAAACATTTTTGCTCGGTCAAGACCAGCTCCAAATCACTCAAGTACTACTTGACTTCTGAGTCGAGGAGAAACAAGCTAGGCCAATACCAGATCCTCAAGTACTACTCGACCTCTGAGTCGGAGAGGAACAAGTTCGATCGATACCAGCTAAGAAGATTTTTAGTTTTCTCAGACCCTCGCCGACTGCCCGTAGTCGACGGTGGTCTCGGGGACTACACCCAGTGGGTGCACTCAGTGTGCCCCCACTGGAGTAATCTCCACTCGGTACGGCCTGACCAGTCTGAGTGATGAACAACAAACAAACAAGTTCTAAAGACTCCCGTCAAACTACCCAAAAAATCCTATAAGGTGAGTTTAACGCTCCTCCGTGGTCCTGTTTTGACCCTTCTTCTAGGACTCAAAAAGTGAAACTCACAAGTTTGGATCCAGAACCGACTCGTATTAACGTTCCCCTGGGATGAGAATGGCATCTATCCGAGAGAACAGTCCATGCGTCAATCCTGTTGCCCGGATTTAATGACACACCCATACTCTGATCACGAGTTAACCTCTTCCGAGAGGTGAACAAATGTCACCAAGTTGCTCCTCGCGGGCACTTACCCCAGATCAGTCGGGAAGCGCAGTGCAGGTAGGCCCACGAAGGGTCGAAATAGCATAAAGCATGGGGTCCACACAACATGTGGGTCCAGATAAATTTCATACAGACATACTATCCACTCGACCAAGCAGCATACCATCCACTCAACCAAGCAGCATACCATCCACTCGGATGACAGTTCACCACTCGACCGTATGACTCACTCGGATATGCGAAGACCAACAGTCGACAAGGCACACGAAGCATCATCTTAGTAGTAGGCTGAGTTATGGCATTAATGCCGCACTTTGTAACATAGGAGGTGAGGGGGTGGCGCACTCTATATAAGCCACCCCCCACCACTAGACTAAGGGGCTTTTTCTTCGACCTCTCTATCTCTCTCTAGTCTCAGGACTCAGCTTAGACATGGGGATCCGTTCTCCTCTCTCGCATACATTGTAATCCCCGGATACATACCAGATAAAACAAAGCCTCTCCGGAGCACGAGACATAGGGCTGTTATCTCCACTGTGAGAGGCCCGAACACGCTAAAACCACCGTGTCACCCATTTGCATCTTGATAGATCATGCTCCCTTATCCTACCCCTCTCTTATTGTCGGAATTGTTCCCACGACACTGGGTTCTCTGTCATATGGATGCTAGCGACGCTATCATATACGTGAGCCAAAAGGCGCAAACGGTCCCGGGCCAGGTAAGGCACCCCGTGCGTGAGGTCGCAAAGTGATATGATGTGTTACAGGCTAGATCAGTGTGACTTAGAATCGGGGTCCTGACAGATTATCCTTGGTAGACCTTTGTTGAATACTGCAGGGGTTGTTATTGATTCCAACAAAGGCAATGTCACTTTTCATGTTAATGGTAATGAGCATACGGTACACTTTCCAAAGAAACAACCTCAAGTTCATAGTATCAATTATATTGGAAAATTTTCAACTATTACTATTGGAGGCTTTGAATTCCCTCTTCCTACTACCAAAACTAAATATGATATTCTTATTGTGGGGGAAATGCATATCCCCGTAGAGGTAACCTAGTATTATTCAAAAATTCTCCGGTTTCTTGTCATTCAGAAGAAGTTTGTTAATAAGACTTGATCAACCTTGTTAATGGATTCCTTTTGATGAGCATGAAATGGATGAATTTAGAAAGCACAACTCTCTGTACCAATCTTTTACTTTCTGTTATTTAGATTAAATAAAGCAAAAATAGTACTTTCTGTCTGTTTTCTAAATGATCCATGCAATAAAAATGTCCCGAAAATAAAAGTTCTCCAAATTCCCTGAAAATTTAGTATGATTTTTTATAGAATATTTGAGAATTTCTGGCACTGAGAACACACCAGGGGGCTCACTAGTGGTCCACAAGGGTGGAGGGCGCGCCCTACCCCACTTGACGCGCCCCCTGCCTTGTGGGCCCCACGTGGGTCCCCTCCACTTATTCCAGCACCCATTCACTTCGTCTTCCTCTAGAAAAAATAATCCCATAGCTCAAACTCGTGTTCTTGCTCATTTTGCTGCCATTTTCGATCTCCTTGCTCAAAGCTCCATTCACATAACTGCTTTGGGGGATTGTTCTTCGGTATGTGACTCCTCCAATGGTCCAATTAGTTTTTGTTCTAGTGCTTTATTTATTGCAAAAAAAATATGTTGTGGTGACCTTATTCTTGAGCTTGCATGTCAAATTTATAAGGTCCAAAGTAGTTTTGATGCATGATATAGCCTCTAGGCACTTGCAGGAGTAGTTGCTATCAATTTTGTTGAGTTTGGTTCACTTTATTTTGAGTCACTAAAAATTTCTGAAAATTTCAGAGGAATAAAATGATGAGGAGATGGTTGAGAGGCTCCTCGAGCCGGGGTTCGAAGGAAAAAGAAAATGAGGAGAAGGAGAAGCCCAAGTACAATCTTCCTCGCGTCGCGGATGTCAGGACCCCGATTCTAAGTCACACCGATCTAGCATGTAACACATCATATCACTTTGCGGCCTCACGCACGGTATTCCCATGGGTGCCACCTTACCTGGCCCGGGACCGTTTGCACCTTTTGGCTCACGTATATGATAGTGTCGCTAGCATCCATATGACAGAGAACCCGGGCCGACATGACTAGTCGTGAACCCAAAGTGGCACTAACTTACGGGGACAGGCATACATGACCCAGCCTCGAACGTGTCGGTCATAAGCGTGTGAATCCGGGCTGTAGCAACTGGGCTAACAGGACTCCGGGAACCCGGGCTGTAGCAGGCTAGCAGGACTCCGGAAGTCACCACGTGACATTTCCCCGAAGGGACAGACACGGGAACGAAGTGAGACACATGTCGGCCAGTCTAAGTGTTCCGGAGCAGTAGTAACTGGGCTAGCAGGACTCCAATAAACCGGGCTGTAGCAGACTACCATGGCTTAGTGGAAGCACTAGACTACATTTCCCCATAAGAGAGGCTACCAAGGATAAACAACTAGGTAGTCGGATCCCAAACATACCAAGCATTTCAATCATACACACAATATGCTCGATATGTGTAATTACAACATGGCATCACAACAAAACTCTATGACTCAAAGTATTTATTCATTAGGCTCCGAGGAGCCAAGTGTTACAAACATGGGTCTCATGACCCAACATACAGCGCATACAAGCAACAAGCACATGCGGAAGCTTAACTTGTCTGAGTACAGACAACTACAAATGAAGAAGGCTGAGAAGCCGGACTATCTACAAGACCCTCCCAAGGGTACAAGATCGTAGCTGAGGTAACAAGCTAAACGTCGAAGTCCACGCGGAACTACTAGTGAGACTGAAGTCTCTCTGTAAAACATAAAATAAGCAAACGTGAGTACAAATGTACCCAGCAGGACTTACATCAGAACTAACTACATATGCATCGGTATCAACAAAGGGGTGGTGGAGTTTAACTGCAGCAAGCCAACTTTGACTCAGTGGCTAACCTGAACTATGACTGCAAGTAACTCTTTTGAGGTGGCGCACATGAGTCCACATATTCACCATATTAAACGATGTGTGCAGGGTTCCAAGCCCACCAAACGGGCGGCGCTTGGCATACCCGGCCACGGTGCCTAGTCTGACCCAAGCCCACCTGTATCGGGTGCCACTTGGTAGACTACTAACACAACCTACAAACACCAGAAACTAGTTGCAACTCTTGGATAGAGATCGAGTTGATTAGTAAGTCGAGAGAGCTTGGAGTGCCCGGAGCCCAATGTGTGGCAGTATGTCACACCCTGGATGTAACTTCCCTTATTTGTAACTCCAACTCTTGCCATTTTCGGCTATGTATTATGAGATTCTTTCGTGGTTGGGTTTTGTTTTTCGTTTTTTCATTTTGTTCATGTCATGCATTTCATTTCATGTCATCATGTGCACCGCATTTGCATACGTGTTTGACTCGTGCATCCGAGCATTTTCCCCGTTGTCCGTTTTGCAATCCGACACTCCCATGTGCACCGGCGTCCCCTCTTGTCTCTTTTCGTGAGCGGGTGTTAAACATTCTCGGAATGGACCGAGATTTGCCAAGCGGCCTTGGTACACCACCGGTAGACCGCCTGTCAAGTTTCGTTCCATTTGGAGGTCGCTTGATACTCCAACGGTTAACCGAGTAACCGCGAAGGCCTCTTTTGTGTTGCAGCCCAAAACCCCTCCAAGACAGCCCACTAACCCATCTAAACCATCTCCATGCTCTTGGTCATTCGATCCCGATCGTGTGGGCGAAAACCACACCCCATTTGGACTCTCCTAGCTCCCTCTAGCTATAAATATGTGCACCCCTCCTCCAAATCCGGATCCAAAACCCTAGCCCTGCTCCCTCTCCGCCGCCGGACACGTCCTGGTGGAGCCGGACGCGTCACGCCGCCGTGCCCCGCCAACCGCCAACCGCCACGTGGCCAGCGCCACCCACCGCCGCCGTGGCCCGCTCGGGCCCGAGGCCGGCCCCCGCGGCCCGTACGCCGCCGCCCGCGGTCGACCGCGCCTCCCCGCACCCGCGTCGCCGGCCTCCACCGCCCGCCCGTAGGACGACGCCGCCGCCTCGCTCGTTGCCTCCGCCGTCGAATGCGCCAGCCGCCACGCCGTCGCCAGATCCGCGCCGCCGAGCCCGGCCGAGCGTCGTCGTCCCGCCCGCAGGCGCCCGTGTCGCCGACCTCCGCCGCCCGCCCGTGTCGCCGACCTCCGCCGCCCGCCGCGCAAAGTGTGCTACATGATGTTGCTGATTTCAGGGACTGTTCTGCTGTTATTTTTATGCCATGTAAACTTGTTGCTACCATGAGATCCATGCATATTTGAAGGTAGTTCAGTAAGAGTGTTTTGTAGATATGGTTATGCTCTATCCATTCATTCCTATGGTTGCAATTATAGAGTGCTCTAGCATGTCTTAATCTTGCTCTACTTTTGCTATAAAATGTTCCTGGCAGATTGTTTACGTGTTAATCAATTTTGCCAAGGTTGTTGTAGTTGATCCATGCATGCTATGAACTTGCTCTTGCTATGATTATCTACATGAACATGTCATCTTGCCAGTAGTATGTTTGTCTTGTCATGCAAGGCCTTGTGGTGAGTGATTTGAGCTCACAAAGTTTCCTTCATGATACTGTTTATGCCATGCTCTATTTTTCTGCTAAATCTGAATCTGTAACGAAACTTGCTATGTTTACATGGGTGCCATCATATCTTCTGTGCCTTTTTGGCTCATGATCAGTAAAGGACTTTTGTTCTATGAATTTAGTAGATTCATGTCATGCCTTGTTTTGCTATGATATGTTCTTGTAGTATGTTGTTTGCTTGCTCTAAACATGGCTTCCTGAAGTTAATTCCTGGCATGTTAGTATTTTTCATTAAAGCTGTGAAGCTGATATCTTTTGCACTTTTTCCATGCTTGTTTGAACCTGTTCTGGTGTGATTTAGCCGTAGCTCAGTGTTCATGTTTTGTCAAGCATCTTGAGTACATCACTGCCATATCCTTTGTTGTTATGTTGGAGTGCAGTAGCTTAGTTTCTCGTTGCATTCTAGATGGCATCATGTTGTTAATCGCAGAATTGTGTCATTCTTGTTTTGCTTGCCATTTGCAAACCGTGCATCCGAATCCGGTGATCTTTATATCGATTTCAACCGAAATCATCTCATCTTTCCAGCGGCATACTTGGTTTGCCAAGTTGATGCCTTGTTCATCCTTTTTCCTTCCGGAGCACGCATATGCATTGCATATCACATCTCGCATATCATGCCATGTTTTGCATCATGTTGCTTGAGCATTGCACCGTTTTGATTGTTGTTCCATTGCTTGTGTTCTTGCATTTGTATTTGTCCGTAGTCGGACTATGTGTGCACTCTGGATGATGTATGTTTAATTTATGTATTGTGTGAAGTGGCGATTGTAAGCCAACTCTTTATCCCATTCTTGTTCATTACATGGGATTGTGTGAAGATGACCCTTCTTGCGATAAAACCTACAATGCGGTTATGCCTCTAAGTCGTGCCCCGACACATGGGAGATATAGCCGCATCGTGGGTGTTTCAAGTTGGTAATCAGAGCCATCCCCAACTTAGGAGCCCCCTGCTTGATTGAATCACTGGCGTTGTTGAGTCTAGAACAAAAATGTTTTGAGTCTTAGGATTATATATATCGGAGAGTAGGATTCTTTTACTCCTCAGTCCCTTCGTCGCTCTGGTGAGGCCTCCTGAAGTAGAAGTTTTGACTTTTCTCTCCTCAAATTTCACTAAAAAAATTAGGATCACGCGGGTATCTTGGAATCGTTCCGATGGTTTTGTGACGAGAACATTGTTCTTGGTGCCTCCTGACATTAGGGGTTGTGGCAGTGTCCCGGGGAGTTGAGCTCCGAGGTGGTGTTGTCACAATTTTATCGTTGCAGTTCTGGAATACCTGAGTTTTTTTTCGTCGACATCGAAAATCTATTTTGTGAAGTTGTTGGTGAGATAACCTCGACGCCACCTAGTACTGGGGCGGGAGTTCGGGAGTATTGCCATAACTCGTATAACGGATGCTTTTCGAAGGTTGAGGTACACGATTTCCGGAGTTTTTCTTGGTTATGTGTTGACGGATGGATACAGCTGGATGTAGGGATTGTTAGTTTGGGTGAGATATATATTGCTTCCCCTATATCCCCAACACCAGATTGCATAACATGAAAGTTTCGGGAGTTTATAGGTGGGAATTCTAGTAGCTCTTAGGATATCTTTCCTACAGATGCATGATATGAGATTGGGGTTCGACGTCTAGTGGTCCGCCCATTCACGGTTGGTTTTACAGTGGTCTCGTTGTGTCGTAAAGAGTCCTTGGCTATGCTGACTCGGGGACACTTCGTATGTCATGTGCACTGCCTTGTACATGATGGTGCTGTACGATCGAGCCCGTGTGGGCCCCACCATGAAAACTTCGGACGAAATCTCTATCATATGTTTGTTCCGGCTTATTCTGCAAGCCAATCCTTTGTTTTGTTTTGAGTTGTGGTATTCGAGTTGCTCCGAAGTCATATGTTGTTTCCATACCTTTTGTAAGTGGCTTCTCAACTTATGGAAGTGTGATGATTTACTTTGGAATTCATTCGTTCATCCTTGTTCGAATGTTAAGGCTATATGTTGCAATTTCGATCCTTTGATTCAGCTTGAATATATGTCTTCAAGATGCTAACGGATGTCACCCTATTCAGGATGGCTCCGCCAAGGCGTCAGAATCCGCAACGCAATGATGGGAGTCAGGCGAACCCTCCACCTCCGCCTCCGGAGGCATGGCAAGCTGTCATGGCAGCCACCAACGCCAATGCCCAGATGCTTTTGCAACTCTTGCAAGAACGCACCCAAGGCCAAGGCAACCAAGGAAATCAAGGTCAAGGGCAGTTTAACAATCAGCCTCACTTCGCTACCCTCAACCAGTTCTTGGCAAATCAGCCGAAGTCTTTCAGCTACTGTGCCGAGGCCACAGACGCCGATGATTGGCTCGTGGACATCAACAAGCATTTTGAATGTAGCAATGTCAGACCTGAGGACTTTGTCAAGTTTGCTTCGTTTCAACTCAAGGACCAAGCTGCGGATTGGTATCAACTATACAAAGATTCCAGAGGAGGTCGTGTGATTACCTGGACTGATTTCTGTCGGGACTTTAAAGCTCACCACATTCCAAAGTGTTGTTGAGAGCAAGCGTGAAGAGTTCCGCAATCTCAAGCAAGGCAACATGTCTGTGTATCAATACAACATCCAGTTTTAGAAACTCGCTCGCTTCGCTAAACAAGACGTCCCGGATGAGAAGAGCATGATCTATCAATTCAGAGGTGGCCTTAGAGAAGACCTGCAGTTAGCTCTCATTCTTGTTGAGCCTACTCAGTTTGATCAATTCTATAACATGGCCCTCAAACAAGAAGCTGCCCAGCTCAAGTGTGAGGCTTCTAAGAAGAGAATCAGAGATGCAGTTCAGTCTTCTTCTTCCTCGCAAGTGGCAGCTAAGCAACAGAAATTCTGGCTTCCTCCTCCTCCGTTCCGTCAGCCTTACCAGCAGAAGAACAAAGGTGGCCATGGATCTTCCCGCCCACCCAACCCTGGCTATCAGAACAAGTCTCAGAATCAAGCTCCAAGGCCAAATGCTCCTTATCATCGTCCGCTCTCAGAGGTGACTTGCAACAAGTGTCAGCAGAAAGGTCACTATGCTAACAAGTGCTTCAACCAAAGGTGCCTTCCGCCTCCTCCTCCTGTGAGATCTTCAAGAAATGCAGTGGTTAAGCATAATTCCAAGTCCGCTAAGGTGAACATGATGAATGCAGCTCAAGCGGAGGAATCTACTGATGTGATCATGGGTAATCTCTCAGTTAATGATATTCCTGCTAAAGTCTTATTTGATACTGGTGCATCGCATTCTTTCATTTCAAGACCTTTTGCATCTAAGCATGAGTTGACTTTTCAAGATTTGCCTAGGCCGTTATCAGTTGTCTCTCCGGGTAAATTCATGAACGCGAGCTCCATGGTTCCAGGTGTTTCCATCAAGATGGGCAACTATAAATTTTTGTCTTCTCCAATTGTTCTTGGTGACTCTGATATTGATCTAATTCTCGGGATGGACTGGCTTTCTAAGCACAAGGCTCAACTTGATTGTGCTGCCAGGGAGATTCATTTGACACACTCTTCTGACGATGTGATCATCTATGCCGCTTGTGATGAGACCATTCGGTTGTTTTCTCTCAATGAGAAGGGTGAGATAGACGCAATCTCTCATATTCCAGTCGTTTGTGAATACCAAGATGTCTTTCCAGAAGAGCTTCCGGGTATGCCTCCTCACCGGCCAGTTGAGTTCGTTATCGATCTTGAGCCTGGCACTGAACCCGTTTGCAAGCGTCCATACAAGCTTGGACCAATGGAGCTGAAAGAATTGAAGAAACAGCTCGATGAACAAGAGCGTCTGGGTCTGATCAGACCGAGTTCATCTCCATGGGGTTGTGGAGTTCTTTTTGTCCAGAAGAAGGATGGCATGGACCGACTTGTGGTCGATTACCGCCCATTGAATAAGAAGACAATCAAGAACAAGTACCCACTTCCCAACATCAATGAGCTATTCGAGCAACTTAAAGGTGCAAAGGTGTTCTCCAAGCTTGACCTTCGTATGGGTTATCATCAGATTCACATTCGTGAACAAGATATTCCCAAGACAGCATTCAGAACTAGCTTCGGTTCCTATGAATACACTGTCATGTCTTTCGGCCTTGTCAATGCTCCTCCAACGTTCTCTCGCATGATGAACTTCATCTTCAACCCCTACACAAATGAATTCGTCCTCGTTTATCTCGATGATTATAACACCCACGATGCGGCTATATCTCCCACGTGTTGAGGCACTACTTGGAGGCATAACCGCATTGTAGGTTTTGTCGCAAGAAGGGTCATCTTCACACAATCCCATGTAATGAACAAGAATGGGATAAAGAGTTTGCTTACAATCGCCACTTCACACAATACATGAATTAAACATTCATCATCCAGACTACACACATAGTCCGACTATGGATGAATACAAATGAAAAGAAGATAAACCCCAAATGCTAGATCCCCGATCGTCCCAACTGGGCACCACTACTGATCATCAGGAAACAAAACATAGTAACGACCAAGTTCCTCATCGAACTCCCACTTGAGCTCGGTTGTGTCACCTGCACTGGCATCGTCGGCACCTGAAACTGTTTTGGTAGAATTTATGAGTCACGGGGACTTAGCAATCTCACACCCGCGAGATCAAGACTATTTAAGCTTATAGGTAGGATAGGGTAATGAGGTGGAGCTGCAGCAAGCACTAAGCATATATGGTGGCTAACATGCGCAAAAGAGAGCGAGAAGAGAAGCAACACGCGGTCGCGAAGCTAGAAATGACCAAGAAGTGATCCTGAAACTACTTACGTTCAGGCATAACACAAGACCGTGTTCTCTTCCCGGACTCCGCCGAAAAGAGACCATCATGGCTACACACGCGGTTGATTCATTTTTAATTAAGTCATGTGTCAAGTTTTCTACAACCGGACATTAACAAATTCCCCTCTACCACATAACCGCGGGCACGGCTTTCGAAAGTTTATACCCTGCAGGGGTGTCCCAACTTAGCCCATCATAAGCTCTCACGGTCAATGAAGGATATTCCTTCTCCCGGAAAGACCCGATCAGTCTCGGAATCCCGATTACAAGACATTTCGACAAGTTAAAACAAGACCAGCAAAGCCGCCCGAACGTGCCGACAAATCCCGATAGGAGCTGCACATATCTCGTTCTCAGGGCACATCCGGATGAGACATCCTACGAGTAAAACCAGCCCTCAAGTTTCCCCGAGGTGGCCCTGCAGTCTACTCGGTTCGGACCAACACTTAGAGGAGCACTGGCCCGGGGGGGCTAAATAAAGATGACCCTCGGGCTCGCGAAAACCCAAGGGAAAGGTGTAGGTGGTAGGCAAATGTAAAACCAAGGTTGGGCCTTGCTGGAGGAGTTTTATTCAAGACGAACTATCAAGGGGGTCCCATAAATCACCCAACCGTGTAAGGGACGCAAAAATCAAGGAACATAACACCGGTATGATGGAAACTAGGGCGGCAAGAGTGGAACAAAACACCAGGCATAAGGCCGAGCCTTCCACCCTTTACGAAGTATATAGATGCATTAAAATAAATAAGAGGTAATATGTGATATCCCAAAATATCCATGTTCCAACATGGAACCAACTTCAAGTTCACCTGCAACTAGCAACGCTATAAGAGGGGCTGAGCAAAGCGGTAACATAGCCAAACAACAGTTTGCTAGGAAGGGTGACAAAGGTTAGAGGTTCATGGCAATATGGGAGGCATGATAATCAAGTGGTAGGAAGTGCGGCAGCAATAGAGCGAACAACTAGCAAGCAAAGATAGAAGTGATTTCGAAGGTATGGTCATCTTGCGTGCAAAGTTCTCAGCGTTGTCGAAAACTTGATCCTCGATAGCGTTCTCAACAGGTTCCTCATTCACGAACTCGTCTCCCGGCTCTACCCAAAGCAAGAACCAAGCAATGGAACAACAATCAAAATGGTGCAATGCTCAAACAACATGATGCAAAAACATGGCATGATATGCGAGATGTGATATGCAATGCATATGCGTGCTCCGGACGAAAAAAAAGGATGAACAAGGCATCAACTTGTCAAACCAAGTATGCCGCTGGAAATATGAGATGATTTCGGTTGAAATCGATATAAAGATCACCAGAAACGGATGCACGGTTTGCAAATGGCAAGCAAAACAAGAATGGCACAAATCTGCGATTAACAGCATGATGCCATCTAGAATGCAACAAGAAACTAAGCTACTGCACTCCAACATAACAACAAATCATATGGCAGTGATGTACTCAAGATGATTAACAAAACATGAACACTGAGCTACGGCTAAATCATATCAGAACAGGTTCAAACAAGCATGGCAAACGTGAAAAAGATATCAGCTTCACCGATTTCATGAAAAATACTAACACTCCAGAAATTAACATCAGGAAGCCATGTTTAGAGCACGAAAGCAACATGCTATAGGAATATATCATAGCAAACAAAGGCATGGCATGAATCTACTAAATGCATATAACAAAAGTCCTTTACTGATCATGAGCCAAAAAGGCACAGAAGATATGATGGCACCCATGTAAACATAGCAAGTTTCGTTACAGATTCAGAATTAGAGAGCATGGCATAAACAGCAACATGAAGGCTACTTTGCGAGCTCGAATCACTCACCACGAAGCCTTTCATGACAAGACAAGCATACTACCAGCAAGATGACATGTTTATGTAGATAATTATACCAAGAGCAAGTTCATAGCATGTATGGGTCACTAACAACAACCTTGGCAAAAGTGAATAACATGTAAACAATCTGCCAGGAACATTTTATAGCAAAAGTAGAGTAAGATTAAGACATGCTAGATCACTCTATAATTGAAACCAGAGGCATGAGTGGATAGAGCATAACCATATATACAAAACACTCTCAATGAACTACCTCTAAATATGCATGGATCTCACTGTAGGAACAAGTTTATATGGCATAAAAATAACAGCAGAACAGTCCCTGAAATCAGCAACATTATGTAGCCCAGTCAAACCCTAGATCCGGAGGTAGACTTCCACTAAGTCCCGTTTTCTGTAATATTTTATTGCTTTGTTCATCGCATCATATCTCTGTAACCGTAGCTCCGTTTCGTGCGTGTAATATGTCAAAATGTTCAGATCGTTGTGCTCTTTATTTTGTTCCATTGCGCCATGCTCGTTTGAGCCTATCTTGATACCCTAATCATCGTTACAAGAGTGCTATATGATGTTAACTGTTGTCTGATAACAGAACTTGACGATTTGTCATTTTTTTTAAATTTTGTGTGTGCATCCTATGAGCATGATGTATACATTGTTTTGTTCATCTCCATGTTATCTTTACAGTGGTGCAAGCCTTGTATTTTTATACGCTCTATAGTGAGTGCGTCAAGCTTGCAAAGTGTGCTACATGATATTGCTGATTTCAGGGACTGTTCTGCTGTTATTTTTATGCCATGTAAACTTGTTGCTACCATGAGATCCATGCATATTTGAAGGTAGTTAAGTAAGAGTGTTTTGTAGATATGGTTATGCTCTATCCATTAATTCATCTTTTTGCAATTATAGAGTGCTCTAGCATGTCTTAATCTTGCTCTACTTTTGCTATAAAATGTTCCTGGCAGATTGTTTACGTGTTAATCAATTTTGCCAAGGTTGTTGTAGTTGATCTATGCATGCTATGAACTTGCTCTTGCTATGATTATCTACATGAACATGTCATATTGCCAGTAGTATGTTTTTCTTGTCATGCAAGGCCTTGTGGTGAGTGATTTGAGCTCACAAAGTTGCCTTCATGATGCTGTTTATGCCATGCTCTATTTTTCTGCTAAATCTGAATCTGTAACGAAACTTGCTATGTTTACATGGGTGCCATCATATCTTCTGTGCCTTTTTGGCTCATGATCAGTAAAGGACTTTTGTTCTATGAATTTAGTAGATTCATGTCATGCCTTGTTTTGCTATGATATGTTCTTGTAGTATGTTGTTTGCTTGCTCTAAACATGGCTTCCTGATGTTAATTCCTGGCATAGTATTTTTCATTAAGTTGTGAAGCTGATATCTTTTGCACTTTTGCCATGCTTGTTTGAACCTGTTATGGTGTGATTTAGCCATAGTTCAGTGTTCATGTTTTGTCAAGCATCTTGAGTACATCACTGTTATATGCTTTGTTGTTATGTTGGAGTGCAGTAGCTTAGTTTCTCGATGCATTCTAGATGGCATCATGCTGTTAAATCGCAGAATTGTGTCATTCTTGTTTTGCTTGCCATTTGCAAACCGTGCATCCGAATCCGGTGATCTTTATATCGATTTCAACCGAAATCATCTCATCTTTCCAACGGCATACTTGGTTTGCCAAGTTGATGCCTTGTTCATCCTTTTTCCTTCCGGGGCACGCATATGCATTGCATATCACATCTCGCATATCATGTCATGTTTTGCATCATGTTGCTTGAGCATTGCACCGTTTTGATTGTTGTTCCATTGCTTGTGTTCTTGCTTTGGGTAGAGCCGGGAGACGAGTTCATGAACGAGGAGCCTGTTGAGAACGCTTACGAGGATCAAGCTTTCGACAACGCTGAGAACTTTGCAGGCAAGATGACCATACCCTCGAAATCACTTCTATCTTTGTTTGCTAGTTGTTCGCTCTATTGCTATGCCGCGCTACCTACCACTTGTTTACCAAGCCTCCCAAATTGCCATGAACCTCTAACCTTCGTCACCCTTCCTAGCAAACCGTTGTATGGCTATGTTACCGCTTTGCCCAGCCCCTCTTATAGCGTTGCTAGTTGCAGGTGAAGTTGAAGTTGGTTCCATGTTGGAACATGGGTATTTTGGGATATCATTTTTATCTCTTATTTAATTAATGCATCCATATACTTGGTAAAGGGGTGGAAGGCTCGGCCTTATGCCTGGTGTTTTGTTACACTCTTGCCGCCCTAGTTTCCGTCATACCGGTGTTATGTTCCTTGATGTTGCGTCCCTTACACGGTTGGGTGATTTATGGGACCCCCTTGACAGTTCGCCTTGAATAAAACTCCTCCAGCAAGGCCCAACATTGGTTTTACATTTGCCTAACAACCTAAGCCTTTTTCCCTTGGGTTTTCGCGAGCCCGAGGGTCATCTTTATTTACCCCCCCCCCCCCCCCCCGGGGCCAATGTTCCTCTAAATACTGGTCCAAACTGAGCGATGTCCGGTGCCCCCTGGGCAATCAGGGTTATGCCAACCCGACGTCTGGCTCATCTGGTGTGCCCTGAGAACGAGATATGTGCAGCTCCTATCGGAATTTGTCGGCACATCGGGCGGCTTTGCTGGTCTTGTTTTAACTTGTCGAAATGTCTTGTAACCGGGATTCCGAGACTGATCGGGTCTTCCCGGGAGAAGGAATATCCTCTGTTGACCGTGAGAGCTTGTGATGGGCTAAGTTGGGACACCCTGCAGGGTATAAACTTTCGAAAGCCGTGCCCGCGGTTATGTGGTAGAAGGGAATTTGTTAATGTCCGGTTGTAGAGAACTTGACACTTGACTTAATTAAAATGCATCAACCGCGTGTGTAGCCGTGATGGTCTCTTTTCGGCGGAGTCCGGGAAGAGAACACGGTCTTATGTTATTCTTGAATGTAAGTAGTTTCAGGATCACTTCTTGGTCATTTCTAGTTTCTCGACCGCGTGTTGCTTCTCTTCTCGCTCTCATTTGCGTAAGTTAGCCACCAAATATGCTTGGTGATTGCTGCAGCTGCATCTCATTACCCTTTTCCAACCTATAAGCTTAAATAGTCTTGATCTCGCGGGTGTGAGATTGCTGAGTCCTCGTGACTCACAGATTCTACCAAAACAGTTGCAGGTGTCGACGATGCCAGTGCAGGTGACGCAACCGAGCTCAAGTGGGAGTTCGATGAGGAACTTGGTCGTTACTATATTTATTTTCCTGATGATCAGTAGTGGTGCCCAGTTGGGATGATCGGGGTTCTAGCATTTGGGGTTATCTTCTTTTCATTTGTATTTGTCCGTAGTCGGACTATCTGTGCACTCTGGATGATGTATGTTTAATTTATGTATTGTGTGAAGTGGCGATTGTAAGCCAACTCTTTATCCCATTCTTGTTCATTACATGGGATTGTGTGAAGATGACCCTTCTTGCGATAAAACCTACAATGCGGTTATGCCTCTAAGTCGTGCCCCGACACGTGGGAGATATAGTCGCATCGTGGGTGTTTCACATTAGCTGTTCATGGATCACAAACACAAAACTCAGTTCCTGAGGATGGCTTCAATGAGACAACCCACCATGTGCTCCCACATGGCCTCTCACCGATACCTTTACCAAATCGTGTTCACACACTTAGCTCTCAACAGTAGGACATGTTCTCAACTTTCCAATTCATCCCGATGAATCAGACCTGACACATCTCTAAGCAATAGCAGGAATGACAAACAAGCACGAATGAGTAGGCACATCAGGGCTCAAACAACTCCTACTCATGCTAGTGGGTTTCATCTATTTACTGTGGCAATGACAGGTCATGCAGAGGAAAGGGGTTCAACTACCGCAGCATGTAACAGATGAATCGTTGTTGTCCTAATGCAGTAAAAGAGAGCAGGAGCAAGAGAGTGGGGTTGTATAGGAATGAACAAGGGGGTTTTGCTTGCATGGCACTTCTGAAGATAATATAGTTCTTCATCGGTGTCATCGATCACGTCGTCGGAAACATCGTCTACTGAGAGGGGACGGTTACCAGCAAATAGAGAAGGACACAATCAATGCAATGCAACAATATGATGCATGATCATGTCATGGCAATAAGATGTGGTTTGGGCTAATGCATCTAACAACAGAAGGGTTTGAGCTTATTTGAACCAAAGATTCAAATTCAAACTCAAACTATGAATTTATAAAGTGCATTATGATGTTTTGATATGAACAGCAAGGTTAAGTTGCTTAAACATGCATGGAAATGCTGTAAACAGATTCTTTGGATTTTTCTAATCATTTTTCATCTATAATTTATTTCATTCTGAGTTATAGATTAATTTCTATGAATTTTAGAAGTTTAAAGCCTGGGCCCACATGTCAGGGACCCAGGGAAGGTCAAACTCCCTGGTCAGCGGGGTCAAACCCAGTCAAAACGATCGGCGGTTAGCCGCCGGCGACGGCAGTCGCGGCGGAGGGGCTCAGAAATCACCCACGGGGCTTCGTTTCGAGCCCGGTTTGTTGCTGCAGCTTGCTGGCGCTCGCGCGCATCTACTGGTAGCTGTGGCTGGGCATGGGGTGGCCGGAATCGAGCCTGACGACGAGCTATGGCAGCGGCGGAGTTCGGGTGACGACGGATTCGTCGCTTCGGTGTGCAAAACGATCGGTTCTCGACGCCTACTATACATGCGCATGCCCACAAACCCTTTGGGAGACGCTGGCATGAAAAAATGGTCGCCGGAGCAACTCCGGCAACGAGCCTGAGCGGCGGCGGGATTTGGCCAAGGTAGGAATCGCAGCTAGAGGGCGAGAGGAGTAGCGGGGTTAGGGGGAGAGAGAGGAGCTCAAAACGGTTGCTACGATGGCCTCGGCGAGCTCGAGGAGGGGCTGGTGACGACGGAAGGTCGCCGGCGATCTCGGCGACCGAGAGGTTGAAGACGATGCAGTGACGATGGAACAGGGCTTCCAGCGAGGTGTGAGTCGGCGGAGGGGACGTGGGCGGTGTTGCGGTTCTTCCGGACGTGTCAGCGAGGCGAGTGGTGGACGGTGGCCGTGGTGACAGCGAGCGGCGGCGACGAGCGTGCTCGGGTGCGCTGCGGGGAGAGAAACAGAGGAGGGGGAGTCACAAGGAGAGTGGGAGACGGTCGAGGGGGGTCTGCGTGGCACTCGTGGAGGCGTCCAGGCCCTCAGCGGCAAGCAGGAGCTGGCGAGGCGCGTGCCCAGCGCGCAGCGAGCACGCGCTCGTCCTTCTGTCCAGGGAGGAAGACGATAGGGTTGTTGCGGTGGTGGGCTGGGCCAGTCAACTGGGCCGCCAGGTAGGTTTGGGCCAGGTATTCTCTCTCTCTCTCTCTCTTTCTAATTTTGTTCCTGTTTTTCTATTTTAGTTACTATGTTTTGATTTAGTTTAGGCACTAAATCATTTAGATAATTCCTGAAAATTATTTAAGAGGTTAACTGAATTATTACAGAGCTCCACAAATAGCTTCAGAATTATTGGAGCCACAATTTATTTTATAGCATTTAGTAGCTCCAATTCAAATACAATATGGATTAATTCAAAAATCCATAATGGTCCTAGAAATATGTGCACCATTTTTGGCAGGGGTTCTCAACCAATCCAAAAATGGTGAACTTTTCTAAAGGGCATTTTGGGTCATTGAAAATATTTAAGTTTCAACCTAGTTGAATTTCATTTGCTGCTAGGGTTTATCAGTCCCCATTTCAACTTTCAAATAAAATTTAGACATGATGTATGGATGCAATGCCACTATGTGCAACCAAATTCTAGGGTTGTGACAACTCACCCCCACTAAACAAGAATCTTGTCCCGATATTCAAGACGTGAGGTAAGAGGAAAGGAGGTCACAAACTATCAGAAACTTCATGATCCAATTGCTTTCACGAAGATGTTGATCCATTCGTCATCTTAGTCTTGACGTCTTTGCTTTCGAGATCTTCACGCAACACGATGATGACGGAAGGAAACTCTACAGGAATCGATCTCCTCGAGGATCGAGCACTCAAGATCAACTCATGAAGTGAGACGTAAGAACACCTCTTGAGTTGAGACACAAAGCACACATTAGAAGCAATGAAAAGAAGCAGGTGACAAGGGTTCAATTTGGTAGGCAACAGTTCCACGCTTGAATATGATGGTGGATGGTGTGAAGGTAGCGAGGAAATAATTGCCATGATTCTCTAGCGGGGCATCTTAGGAAAAGGTGACTCGTAGAATTATTCCCCTAAGTGGCAAAAAGAATTACTTTTGATACATAGATCATTGAAACTCTTTATGCCAGCCTAAGGCAATCACAAACGATCGTTTGAAGGAGTTCAAAGGAATGGCATACTCAGATCGGAAAGGAAACTATGATTATGGAACAACTCGGCAAACGGGATGCACATTGCAATTGATACCGAGGATATAACCTAGTGCCTGAGTGTGCTCTCAAGAAATTGAGCATTTCCATATCCATCAAGTTCTTACCAACATCCGTGCCGAGGATCCTGGCAACACATCTTACTACCAAGATGAATAGTGATGGACAATGCGGATATAAAAGAAGACAACACTTTCTCAGATTTCACCTTAGCGAGGCCAAGGAAACGAAATCTGGATGATCGACCGAGAGACATTTAGCACTCCATTTCTAATGTTCTCCTTGATGTTCTAGCGTAACCCATTTGATGTGGTTTGGTATCTTGAACATCAAGTAGAAGGTCGGACTTCGGGAGGGCAAGAATCCATAAGGAATAACTACGGAAGTAACTCCTACGAAATCCTTATGGGGAGGTGGCCAACTTACACAATCAAGATACTACAATAATAAGTCTTCCGGCTGGGTGTATTGGCCATGACATCCACTTTACTGGGTTACAGAGAGACCAATATTATAGTTCTTGGGAAACGTTCCAACCGTCATATCTGCCTGAGATTCAGATCTGGTTGGTGTCAGGATATTCCAGACTCATGTCTGGAAAAGGAAAGGTTGCAACACAAATCGACGAGATGATGTTGCGAGATTCTCGGGAAATGAACTATGGTAGTAAGCTCCAAAACATGAGCGGGTTCTACTACACACCTGTGGACACGCTGTCCCAGACAACCATGACCACCTGGTAGTCTTATAATAAAATACTACCAAGTTCAGGTGGGGAACCATCATCAAGGATATCGAAGTCATGTGCATGACCTAAGATTAGCACAACAGACTCCTTTTTCTTGAACAAATCAATCAGTGGCTTGGTGTCCTACGGAATTCATATGGAACGAAGATGATCAGTCTAACAGACCATAGAATACTTTGCACGTGCATGGCTGACTTGGGATGATTCCAAAGGAAGCAAAACAATCTTTCTAGGATCCACGGTGACAACTTACAGCAAGTGCACGTGAATTAGAGAAAGTCACTTCTTTCATCCGAACATATGCTTCATGAGCGGGACATGAAGATAATGCTTATAAAAGTTTCCAACACTAGCGTAAAGTTCAACATGAATCATGGAGAAGATAAAAATGTTGCTGATGGGCTCAACAACAAGTCGACCATATAAATGGAATTCCATAATGATGTGAACACGGTGATAGCACTGGCCAGACCAAAAGATGTAATGGTGTATGCTCGAGGGATCAACCACGAGTAAGACAACATTATGAATATCATTGGTTCTGATTTGATCTGACGATAGCCCATACTCAAATCAAAGTTTGGATAAGATGATAGGTCCATTAACTGATCACGAGGATCAGACGATGAAAATACCATCTTTCTTCAGCATAGATACAAGATATCCCTTAGGGATGAGCTAGGTCGGACAAACTTTTATCTTCCAACTCTCCAAGTTGTTGTTTATCTTAACCAACTAGCTCAAGGGCATGCAACACAGATTCTTGGAGAAGGGTTGGTTACAAGAAACCAACTTGATCACGAACTCAACATAGCGGTCAGGTGACAACCTGGTAATACTTCCGAGGAGATATTCGGAAAATCATTAACCACCGATATGTTACTAAGCTCGGGATCAATCTTGCTTTTCAGGGAAAGAAGATATGATCAAGGGAGCGAGGGATTGACACAAACCTAACTCTTTGATCGAAGAGTGCACCAGGAAATATGGACTAGGTAGCACGATCAATCTCAGGATGGTGATTCTGTAACCAGCACGCTAAGAATGAAATTATCGTCCTTTAACTACGAAGCAACAGGGTTGCTAGGAGTATTGATTTCACACATCATGGTTCACTAGTCGACATTCCGGTTACAATAACACAGAGACCAAGAAATGAACAATGACGGCGAGAGGTATCACTGTATCAAGAGTTCATAGGATGGTGTGCAATTCCCATGATATTCTTGATATAAAGATGGTAATACTCCAGGGTAGAACAGAATCAAAAGCTGGGTTGGCATTTTGATCTGCGGGATACAACTACTTTGTCCCAATCCTCGAAGTGGACAAGGTACTTGAGTTTGTTTCTCCTAGTCATTCCGGAATAGAATGGCTCGACGGACCACAAGAATAATAGGCATCGATGAACACGATTGCACACATACTCTAGACTATCAATTGATGGAAAACGGTCGGAATATAGGTGAAGAGTAACAACTCAAAGGAACATATAATTTTCTGAGTTATGGACGCACAGGTTAGTATGTCAAACAAGTTCAACATATTTCTTCCGGATAACTCATGCAGAAAGGTAGAACTGGCAGAGTCACAACATAGAATCGGGAACTCAGCAAGAGCACTCTCGTTGTGGTCTTTTGGTTCAACGAGGAACTTCTGCCATAAGTAGTTCATGGTATTTGGAAGAGGAAAATACCACGGACCTCGAGGAATATCGCAAAAGTTACTAATATCCTAAAGGAACTAGCAACACTATCAACATGAAGTAAGTAGGGTGAATATCGGGTTCGAGAACCCAGAAATGGAATGCCTACTAACTAGATGGCATCACGGGATGCTTTTGAGAATGGTGGCCAGAATCATCACACTAGGGATATAAAGCATTGCAAAATTACTGGGTGGTTCTCTAAGATGCCTAGGGTCATAATACTAGCTCCAACATATATGTCGAGGTAATAGAGTACCTCAACTCACTGGTTAGTGTGGTTAATCTGGCCCAAAGGAACATCGAGAACAGAAAGAAGGGATTTGCAAATGCGTCAGACTGTTTAGCAACCTGGGATGACTCGGATAGCATAACGGCTATAAATGCTCAAACATATTTGAGACATCATGCAAATTGGTGGCATAGCCACTTAACATCACAAAATCAAGGTTCTGAGATCAGCTAACAACACATGGAAGTAGTAGGAACTGAACTGGGGCTTGAAACCAACAATCCTATAAGTCTATGGATTAGTAACACATGATTCTGATAGATAGACGAGAAGCCTAGTTCTTAATCCCCGTAGAAGAGAAGAGGATGACTCAGATCAGAAGGGCATAAGGCAAAGGAGTAAAAAGAGCCTTACGTTCCCATCCACAATCAATTCCCTTATATAACTAAAGCATCTATAGACTCAACTTCGACCAGTTTGGCTTGGTAATCCTACAGGCAGTCGGGCTCTAATACCAAAGCTGTCAGGACCCTGATTCTAAGTCACACCGATCTAGCATGTAACACATCATATCACTTTGCGGCCTCACGCACGGTATTCCCATGGGTGCCACCTTACCAGTGTTGGGAATCGTAGCATAATTTAAAATTTTCCTACGCTCACCAAGATGCATCTATGGAGTGTACTAGCAACGAGGGGAAAGGAGTGCATCTACATACCCTTGTAGATCGCGAGCGGAAGCGTTCCAATGAACGTGGATGACGGAGTCGTACTCGCCGTGATCCAAATCACCGATGACCGAGTGCCGAACGGACGGCACCTCCGCGTTCAACACACGTACGGTGCAGCGACGTCTCCTCCTTCTTGATCCAGCAAGGGGGAAGGAGAGGTTGATGGAGATCCAGCAGCACGATGGCGTGGTGGTGGATGTAGCGGGTCTCCGGCAGGGCTACGCCGAGCTTCTGTGAGACGGAGAGGTGTAACAGGGGAGGAGGGAGGCGCCCAAGGCTGTTGTGTTGCTGCCCTCCCTCCCCCCCCCCCTTTATATAGGGCCCCCTGGGGGGCGCCGGCCCTGGAGATCAGATCCAAAGGGGGGGCGGCGGCCAAGTGGGGGGGAAGGGGTGCCTTGCCCCCCAAGGCAAGGGGGAAGCTCCCCCCCCTAGGGTTCCCAACCCTAGGCGCAGGGGGGGAGGCCCAAGGGGGGCGCCCCAGCCCACTAGGGGCTGGTTCCCTTCCACTTTCAGCCCACGGGGCCCTCCGGGACAGGTGGCCCCACCCGGTGGACCCCCGGGACCCTTCCGGTGGTCCCGGTACAATACCGGTAACCCCCGAAACTTTCCCGGTGGCCGAAACTTGACTTCCTATATATAATTCTTCACCTCCGGACCATTCCGGAACCTCTCGTGACGTCCGGGATCTCATCCGGGACTCCGAACAACTTTCGGGTTTCCGCATACATATATCTCTACAACCCTAGCGTCACCGAACCTTAAGTGTGTAGACCCTACGGGTTCGGGAGACATGCAGACATGACCGAGACGCCTCTCCGGTCAATAACCAACAGCGGGATCTGGATACCCATGTTGGCTCCCACATGTTCCACGATGATCTCATCGGATGAACCACGGTGTCGAGGATTCAATCAATCCCGTATGCAATTCCCTTTGTCAATCGGTATGTTACTTGCCCGAGATTCGATCGTCGGTATCCCAATACCTTGTTCAATCTCGTTACCGGCAAGTCTCTTTACTCGTACCGCAATGCATGATCCCGTGACTAACGCCTTAGTCACATTGAGCTCATTATGATGATGCATTACCGAGTGGGCCCAGAGATACCTCTCCGTCACACGGAGTGACAAATCCCAGTCTTGATCCGTGCCAACCCAACAGACACTTTCGGAGATACCCGTAATGCACCTTTATAGTCACCCAGTTACGTTGTGACGTTTGGCACACCCAAAGCACTCCTATGGTATCCGGGAGTTGCACGATCTCATGGTCTAAGGAAAAGATACTTGACATTGGAAAAGCTCTAGCAAACGAAACTACACGATCTTTTATGCTATGCTTAGGATTGGGTCTTGTCCATCACATCATTCTCCTAATGATGTGATCCCATTATCAATGACATCCAATGTCCATAGTCAGGAAACCATGACTATCTGTTGATCAACGAGCTAGTCAACTAGAGGCTTACTAGGGACATGTTGTGGTCTATGTATTCACACATGTATTACGATTTCCGGACAATACAATTATAGCATGAATAATAGACGATTATCATGAACAAAGAAATATAATAATAACCTTTTATTATTGCCTCTAGGGCATATTTCCAACAGTCTCCCACTTGCACTAGAGTCAATAATCTAGTTACATTGTGATGAATCGAACACCCATTGCGTCCTGGTGTTGATCATGTTTTTCCCTAGGGACAGGTTTAGTCAACGGATCTGCTACATTCAGGTCCGTGTGTACTTTACAAATTTCTATGTCTCCATTTTGAACACTTTCACGAATGGAGTTGAAGCGACGCTTGATATGCCTGGTCTTCCTGTGAAACCTGGGCTCCTTCGCAAGGGCAATGGCTCCAGTGTTGTCACAGAAGAGAGTCATCGGGCCCGACGCATTGGGAATCACCCCTAGGTCGGTAATGAACTCCTTCATCCAGACTGCTTGCTGTGCTGCCTCTGAGGCTGCCATGTACTCCGCTTCACATGTAGATCCCGCCACGACGCTTTTCTTGCAACTGCACCAGCTTACTGCTCCTCCATTCAAAATATACACGTATCCGGTCTGTGACTTCGAGTCATCCAGATCTGTGTCGAAGCTAGGGTCGACGTAACCCTTTACGACGAGCTCTTCGTCACCTCCATAAACGAGAAACATATCCTTAGTCCTCTTCAGGTACTTCAGGATATTCTTGACCGCTGTCCAGTGTTCCATGCCGGGATTACTTTGGTATCTTCCTACCAAACTTACGGCAAGGTTTACATCAGGTCTGGTACACAGCATGGCATACATAATAGACCCTATGGCCGAGGCATAGGGGATGACACTCATCTTTTCTATATCTTCTGCCGTGGTCGGGCATTGAGCCGTGCTCAATTGCACACCTTGCAATACAGGCAAGAACCCCTTCTTGGACTGATCCATACTGAACTTCTTCAATATCTTGTCAAGGTATGTACTCTGTGAAAGACCAATGAGGCGTCTTGATCTATCTCTATAGATCTTGATGCCTAATATATAAGCAGCTTCTCCAAGGTCCTTCATTGAAAAACACTTATTCAAATAGGCCTTTATACTTTCCAAGAATTCTATATCATTTCCCATCAATAATATGTCATCCACATATAATATGAGAAATGCTACAGAGCTCCCACTCACTTTCTTGTAAACACAGGCTTCTCCATAAGTCTGTGTAAACCCAAACGCTTTGATCATCTCATCAAAGCGAATGTTCCAACTCCGAGATGCTTGCACCAGCCCATAGATTGAGCGCTGGAGCTTGCATACTTTGTTAGCATTCTTAGGATCGACAAAACCTTCCGGCTGCATCATATACAACTCTTCCTTAAGGAAGCCATTAAGGAATGCCGTTTTGACGTCCATCTGCCATATCTCATAATCATAGTATGCGGCAATTGCTAACATGATTCGGACGGACTTCAGCTTCGCTACGGGTGAGAAAGTCTCATCGTAGTCAACCCCTTGAACTTGTCGATAACCCTTAGCGACAAGTCGAGCCTTATAGATGGTCACATTACCATCCGCATCTGTCTTCTTCTTAAAGATCCATTTGTTTTCTATGGCTCGCCGATCATCGGGCAAGTCAGTCAAAGTCCATACTTCGTTTTCATACATGGATTCTATCTCGGATTTCATGGCTTCTAGCCATTTGTCAGAATCCGGGCCCGCCATCGCTTCTTCATAGTTCGAAGGTTCACCATTGTCTAACAACATGATTTCCAGGACAGGGTTGCCGTACCACTCTGGTGCGGAACGTGTCCTTGTGGACCTACGAAGTTCAGTAACTTGATCCGAAGCTTCATGATCATCATCATTAACTTCCTCTCCAGTCGGTGTAGGCACCACAGGAACATTTTCCCGCGTTGCGCTACTTTCCGGTTCGGAAGGGGTGACTATCACCTCATCAAGTTCCACTTTCCACCCACTCAATTCTTTCGAGAGAAACTCCTTCTCCAGAAAGGACCCGTTCTTGGCAACGAAGATCTTGCCTTCGGATCTGAGGTAGAAGGTATACCCAATAGTTTCCTTAGGGTATCCTATGAAGACGCATTTTTCCGACTTGGGTTCGAGCTTTTCAGGTTGAAGTTTCTTGACATAAGCATCGCATCCCCAAACTTTCAGAAACGACAGCTTAGGTTTATTCCCAAACCATAATTCATACAGTGTCGTCTCAACGGGTTTAGACGGAGCCCTATTTAAAGTGAATGCGGCAGTCTCTAAAGCATAACCCCAAAATGAGAGCGGTAAATCGGTAAGAGACATCATAGATCGCACCATATCCAATAGAGTGTGATTACGACGTTCGGACACACCGTTTCTCTGAGGTGTTCCAGGCGGCGTGAGTTGTGAAACTATTCCACATTTCCTTAAGTGTGTACCAAATTCGTGACTTAAATATTCTCCACCACGATCTGATCGTAAGAATTTTATTTTCCTGTCACGTTGATTCTCAACTTCACTCTGAAATTCCTTGAACTTTTCAAAGGTTTCAGACTTGTGTTTCATTAGGTAGACATACCCATATCTACTTAAATCATCAGTGAGAGTGAGAACATAACGATATCCTCCGCGAGCCTCAACACTCATTGGACCGCACACATCGGTATGTATGATTTCCAATAAGTTGGTTGCTCGCTCCATTGTTCCGGAGAACGGAGTCTTGGTCATCTTACCCATGAGGCATGGTTCGCATGTGTCAAATGATTCGTAATCAAGAGACTCCAAAAGTCCATCTGCATGGAGCTTCTTCATGCGCTTGACACCAATGTGACCAAGGCGGCAGTGCCACAAGTATGTGGGACTATCGTTATCAACTTTACATCTTTTGGTATTCACACTATGAACATGTGTAACATCACGTTCGAGATTCATCAAAAATAAACCATTGACCAGCGGGGCATGACCATAAAACATATCTCTCAAATAAATAGAACAACCATTATTCTCAGATTTAAATGAGTAGCCATCTCGAATTAAACGAGATCCAGATACAATGTTCATGCTCAAAGCTGGCACTAAATAACAATTATTGAGGTTTAAAACTAATCCCGTGGGTAGATGCAGAGGTAGCGTGCCGACGGCGATCCCATCGACCTTGGAACCATTCCCGACGCGCATCGTCACCTCGTCCTTCGCCAGTCTCCGTTTATTCCATAGTTCCTGTTTTGAGTTACAAATATGAGCAACCGCACCGGTATCAAATACCCAGGAGCTACTACGAGTACTGGTAAGGTACACATCAATTACATGTATATCACATATACCTTTGGTGTTGCCGGCCTTCTTCTTGTCCGCTAAGTATTTGGGGCAGTTCCGCTTCCAGTGACCACTTCCCTTGCAATAAAAGCACTCAGTTTCAGGCTTGGGTCCATTCTTCGACTTCTTCCCGGTAACTGGCTTACCGGGCGCGGCAACTCCCTTGCCGTCCTTCTTGAAGTTCTTCTTACCCTTGCCCTTCTTGAACTTAGTGGTTTTATTCACCATCAACACTTGATGTTCTTTTCTGATCTCCACCTCCGCTGATTTCAGCATCGAATATACCTCAGGAATGGTCTTTTCCATCCCCTGCATATTGAAGTTCATCACAAAGCTCTTGTAGCTTGGTGGAAGCGACTGGAGGATTCTGTCAATGACCGCGTCATCCGGGAGATTAACTCCCAGCTGAGTTAAGCGGTTGTGCAACCTAGACATTCTGAGTATGTGCTCACTAACAGAACTGTTCTCCTCCATCTTACAGCTGAAGAACTTGTCGGAGACATCATATCTCTCGACCCGGGCATGAGCTTGGAAAACCATTTTCAGCTCCTCGAACATCTCATATGCTCCATGTTTCTCAAAACGCTTTTGGAGACCCGGTTCTAAGCTGTAAAGCATGCCGCACTGAACGAGGGAGTAATCATCAGCACGTGTTTGCCAAGCGTTCATAGCGTCTTGGTTCTCAGGGATTGGTGCTTCACCTAGCGGTGCTTCTAAGACATAATATTTCTTGGCTACTATGAGGATGAGCCTCAGGTTCCGGACCCAGTCCGTATAATTGCTGCCATCATCTTTCAGCTTGGTTTTCTCTAGGAACGCATTGAAATTGAGGACAACGTTGGCCATTTGATCTACAAGACATAGTGTAAAGATTTTAGACTAAGTTCATGATAATTAAGTTCATATAATCAAATTATTTAATGAACTCCCACTCAGATAGACATCCCTCTAGTCATCTAAGTGAAAACATGATCCGAGTTCAACTAGGCCGTGTCCGATCATCACGTGAGACGGACTAGTCAAGATCGGTGAACATCTTCATGTTGATCGTATCTTCTATACGACTCATGCTCGACCTTTCGGTCCTCCGCGTTCCGAGGCCATGTCTGTACATGCTAGGCTCGTCAAGTCAACCTAAGTGTATTGCATGTGTTCCGAGGCCATGTCTGTACATGCTAGGCTCGTCAACACCCGTTGTATTCGAACGTTGGAATCTATCACACCCGATCATCACGTGGTGCTTCGAAACAACGAACCTTCGCAACGGTGCACAGTTAGGGTGAACACTTTCTTGAAATTATTATAAGGGATCATCTTACTTACTACCGTCGTTCTAAGCAAATAAGATGCAAAAACATGATAAACATCACATGCAATCAAATAGTGACATGATATGGCCAATATTATTATGCTCCTTTGATCTCCATCTTTGGGGCACCATGATCATCTTCGTCACCGGCATGACACCATGATCTCCATCATCATGATCTCCATCATTGTGTCTCCATGAAGTCGTCACGCCAACGATTACTTCTACTTCTATGGCTAACGCGTTTAGCAACAAAGTAAAGTAATTTACATGGCGTTATTCAATGACACGCAGGTCATACAAAATAATAAAGACAACTCCTATGGCTCCTGCCGGTTGTCATACTCATCGACATGCAAGTCATGAATCCTATTACAAGAATATGATCAATCTCATACATCACATATATCATTCATCACATCTTCTGGCCATATCACATCACATAGCACTTGCTGCAAAAACAAGTTAGACGTCCTCTAATTGTTGTTGCGAGTTTTTACGTGGTTTGTAGGTTTCTAGCAAGAACGTTTTCTTACCTACGTATGACCACAACGTGATTTGCCAATTTCTATTTACCCTTCGTAAGGACCCTTTTCATCGAATCTGTTCCGACTAAAGTAGGAGAGACAGACACCCGCTAGCCACCTTATGCAACTAGTGCATGTCAGTCGGTGGAACCTGTCTCGCGTAAGCGTACGTGTAAGGTCGGTCCGGGCCGCTTCATCCTACAATGCCGCCGAAACAAGAAACGACTAGTAGCGGCAAGAAGAATTGGCAAACTCAACGCCCACAACTGCTTTGTGTTCTACTCGTGCATAGTAACTACGCATAGGCCTGGCTCATGATGCCGCTGTTGGGACTCGTAGCATAATTTAAAATTTTCCTACGCTCACCAAGATGCATCTATGGAGTGTAATAGCAACGAGGGGAAAGGAGTGCATCTACATACCCTTGTAGATCGCGAGCGGAAGCGTTCCAATGAACGTGGATGACGGAGTCGTACTCGCCGTGATCCAAATCACCGATGACCGAGTGCCGAACGGACGGCACCTCCGCGTTCAACACACGTACGGTGCAGCGACGTCTCCTCCTTCTTGATCCAGCAAGGGGGAAGGAGAGGTTGATGGAGATCCAGCAGCACGACGGCGTGGTGGTGGATGTAGCGGGTCTCCGGCAGGGCTACGCCGAGCTTCTGTGAGACGGAGAGGTGTAACAGGGGAGGAGGGAGGCGCACAAGGCTGTTGTGTTGCAGCCCTCCCTCCCCCCCCCCTTTATATAGGCCCCCCTGGGGGGCGCCGGCCCTGGAGATCAAATCCAAAGGGGGGGGCGGCGGCCAAGTGGGGGGGAAGGGGTGCCTTGCCCCCCAAGGCAAGGGGGAAGCTCCCACCCCCTAGGGTTCCCAACCCTAGGCGCAGGGGGGAGGCCCAAGGGGGGCGCCCTAGCCCACTAGGGGCTGGTTCCCTTCCACTTTCAGCCCACGGGGCCCTCCGGGACAGGTGGCCCCACCCGGTGGACCCCCGGGACCCTTCCGGTGGTCCCGGTATAATACCGGTAACCCCCGAAACTTTCCCGGTGGCCGAAACTTGACTTCCTATATATAATTCTTCACCTCCGGACCATTCCAGAACCTCTCGTGACGTCCGGGATCTCATCCGGGACTCCGAACAACTTTCGGGTTTCCGCATACATATATCTCTACAACCCTAGCGTCACCGAACCTTAAGTGTGTAGACCCTACGGGTTCGGGAGACATGCAGACATGACCGAGACGCCTCTCCGGTCAATAACCAACAGCGGGATCTGGATACCCATGTTGGCTCCCACATGTTCCACGATGATCTCATCGGATGAACCACGGTGTCGAGGATTCAATCAATCCCGTATGCAATTCCCTTTGTCAATCGGTATGTTACTTGCCCGAGATTCAATCGTCGGTATCCCAATACCTTGTTCAATCTCGTTACCGGCAAGTCTCTTTACTCGTACCGCAATGCATGATCCCGTGACTAACGCCTTAGTCACATTGAGCTCATTATGATGATGCATTACCGAGTGGGCCCAGAGATACCTCTCCGTCACACGGAGTGACAAATCCCAGTCTTGATCCGTGCCAACCCAACAGACACTTTCGGAGATACCCGTAATGCACTTTATAGTCACCCAGTTACGTTGTGACGTTTGGCACACCCAAAGCACTCCTATGGTATCCGGGAGTTGCACGATCTCATGGTCTAAGGAAAAGATACTTAACATTGGAAAAGCTCTAGCAAACGAAACTACACGATCTTTTATGCTATGCTTAGGATTGGGTCTTGTCCATCACATCATTCTCCTAATGATGTGATCCCATTATCAATGACATCCAATGTCCATAGTCAGGAAACCATGACTATCTGTTGATCAACGAGCTAGTCAACTAGAGGCTTACTAGGGACATGTTGTGGTCTATGTATTCACACATGTATTACGATTTCCGGACAATACAATTATAGCATGAATAATAGACGATTATCATGAACAAAGAAATATAATAATAACCTTTTATTATTGCCTCTAGGGCATATTTCCAACAACCTGGCCCAGGACCATTTGCGCCTTTTGGCTCACGTATATGATAGTGTCGCTAGCATCCATATGACAGAGAACCCGGGCAGACATGACTAGTCGTGAACCCAAAGTGGCACTAACTTACGGGGACAGGCATACATGACCCAGCCTCAAACATGTCGGTCATCAGCTTGTGAATCCGGGCTGTAGCAACTGGGCTAACATGACTCCGGGAACTCGGGCTGTAGCAGGCTAGAAGGACTCCGGAAGTCACCGCGTGACATTTCCCCGAAGGGCCAGACACAGGAATGAAGTGAGACACATGCCGGCCAATCTAAGTGTTCCGGAGCAGTAGTAAATGGGCTAGCAGGACTCCGGTAAACCGGGCTGTAGTTGACTACCATGGCTCAGTGGAATTACTAGACTACATTTCCCCATAAGAGAGGCTACCAAGGATAAACAACTAGGTAGTCGGATCCCACACATACCAAGCATTTCAATCATACACACAATATGCTCGATATGTGTAATTACAATATGGCATCACAACAAAACTCTACGACTCAAAGTATTTATTCATTAGGCTCCGAGGAGTGAAGTGTTACAAACATGGTTCTCATGACCCAACATACAGAGCATACAAGCAACAAGCACATGCGGAAGCTTAACTTGTCTGAGTACAGACAACTACAAATGAAGAAGGTTGAGAAGCCTGACTATCTACAAGACCCTCCCAAGGGTACAAGATCATAGCTGAGGTAACAAGCTAAACGTCGAAGTCCATGCGGAACTACTAGTGAGACTGAAGTCTCTCCGCAAAACATAAAATAAGCAAACGTGAGTACAAATGTACCCAGCAAGACTTACATCAGAACTAACTACATATGCATCGGTATCAACAAAGAGGTGGTGGATTTTAACTGCAGCAAGCCAGCTTTGAGTCAGTGGCTAACCTGAACTACGACTGCAAGTAACTCTTTTGAGGTGGCGCACACGAGTCCACATATTCACCATATCAATACACCACTATGGAACCGCTCCCGTCTCCTACGAGAACGCCATCCATAGCACTCACGCTTATCTTGCGAGTTTTAGAGTATCCACTTTCACTTGTCTATGAACTGTACAGGCAACCCAGAAGTCCTTTACCGTGGACACGGCTATTGGAATAGATGATGTTAACCCTGCAGGGGCGTACTTCTTCACACACGCTCTCACCACTTATCGCCGTTTACATGACATGTACTCGGCAACCTTCAAGCGGAAGCCCAGCGAGGGTGTCGGCCACGACCTGACTAACCACACAAGTCTCTCGTCCAGGTTTATCGCCTATTCGGGTTCCATCCGTAAGGAGATCCGGTCGGGGTGTCGCTCACGGCGCCAAACGATGTGTGCAGGGTTCCAAGCCCACCAAACGGGTGGCGCTTGGCATACCCGGCCACGGTGCCTAGTCTGACCCAAGCCCACCTGTACCGGGTGCCACTTGGTAGACTACTACCACAACCTACAAACACCAGAAACTAGTTGCAACTCCTGGACAGAGATCGAGTTGATTAGTAAGTCGAGAGAGCTTGGAGTGCCCGGAGCCCAATGTGTGGTAGTAACTGTTCATGGATCACAAACAGAGAACTCAGTTCCTGAGGACGGCTTCAGTGAGACAACTCACCATGTACTCCTACATGGCCTCTCACCGATACCTTTACCAAATCGTGTTCACACACTTAGCTCTCAACAATAGGACATGTTCTCAACTTTCCAATTCATCCTGATGAATCAGACCTGACACAACTCTAAGCAATAGCAAGCATGACAAACAAGCACGAATGAGTAGGCACATCAGGGCTCAAACAACTCCTACTCATGCTAGTGGGTTTCATCTATTTACTGTGGCAATGACAGGTCATGCAGAGGAAAGGGGTTCAACTACCGCAGCATGTAACAGATGAATCGTTGTTGTCCTAATGCAGTAAAAGAGAGCAGGAGCGAGAGAGTGGGATTGTATCAGAATGAACAAGGGGGTTTTGCTTGCCTGGCACTTCTGAAGATAATATAGTTCTTCATCGGTGTCATCGATCACGTCGTCGGAAACATCGTCTACTAAGAGGGGACGGTTACCGGCACACAGAGAAGGACACAATCAATGCAATGCGACAATATGATGCATGATCATGTCATGGCAATAAGATGTGGTTTGGGCTAATGCAGCTAAGGACAGAAGGGTTTGAGCTTATTTGAACCAAAGATTCAAATTCAAACTCAAACTATGAATTTATAAAGTGCATTATGATGTTTTTATATGAACAGGAAGGTTAAGTTGCTTAAACGTGCATGGAAATGCCATAAACAGATTCTTTGGATTTTTCTGATCATTTTTCATATATAATTTATTTCATTCTGAGTTATAGATTAATTTCTATGAATTTTAGAAGTTTAAAGCATTTTCTAAATAAATAAATGATTTCTGATTTATTTAAAACTCCAGAAAACATATACTGCGTCAGCATGATGTCATTGTGACGTCAGCAGGTCAGCGGGGTCGTCCAGGTCAAACCTGACCAGTGGGGCCCACTGGTCAGTGACTCAGTTAGCTAACTGAGTTGATTAGTGCTAAACTAATCCTAACTAAAATTTTAGGAGGGCTCGGCCCACATGTGAGTGGCTCATCTAATTGACTAAGTTAATTAACACTAATTAAACCTAACGCTAATTAAACAGGACCTGGGCCCACATGTCAGGGACCCAGGGAGGTCAAACCCCCTGGTCAGCGGGGTCAAACCCAGTCAAAATGACCGGCGGTTAGCCGCCGGCGACGGCAGTTGCGGCGGAGGGGCTCCGAAAACGCCCACGGGGCTCCGTTTCGAGCGTGGTTTGTTGCTGCAGCTTGCTGGCGCTCGCGCGCATCCAGTGGTGGCTGCGGCTGGGCGTGGGGTGGCCGGAATCGAGCCCGGCGACGAGCCATGGCGGCGGTCGGAGTTCGGGTGACGACGAATTCGTTGCTACGGTGTGCAAAATGACCGGTTCTCGACGCCTACTATACCTGTGCATGCCCACAAACCCTTTGGGACACCCTGGCACGACCAAATGGTTGTCGGAGCAACTCCGGCAACGAGCCCGAGCGGCGGCGGGATTTGGCCACGGTAGGAATCGCAGCTAGAGGGCGAGAGGAGCAGCGGGGTTAGGGGGAAGAGAGAGGAGCTCACGGTGGTTGCTACGGTGGCCTCGGCGAGCTCGGGGAGGGGCTGGTGACGACGGAAGGTCGCCGGCGATCACGGCGACCGAGAGGTTGAAGACGACACAGTGACGATGGAACAGGGCTTCCGGCGAGGCATGAGTCGGCGGAGGGGACGTGGGCGGTGTTGCGGTTCTTCCGGACGCGTCAGCGAGGCGAGTGGTGGATGGTGGCCGTGGTGACAGCGAGCGGCAGCGACGAGCGCACTCGGGTGCACTGCGGGGAGAAAATAAAGAGGGGGAGTCACGGGGAGAGTGGGAGAGGGTCGAGGGGGGTCTGCGTGGCACTCGTGGAGGCGTCCAGGCCCTCGGCGGCAAGCAGGAGCTGGTGAGGCGCGTGCCCAGCGCGCAGCGAGCACGCGCTCGTCCTTCTGTCCAGGGAGGTAGACGACAGGGTTGTTGCGGTGGTGGGCTGGGCCAGTCAACTGGGCCGCCGGGTAGGTTTGGGGCAGGTATTCTCTCTCTCTCTCTTTCTAATTATGTTTCTGTTTTTCTATTTTATTTACTCTGTTTCGATTTAGTTTAGGCACTAAATCATTTAGATAATTCCTGAAAATTATTTAAGAGGTTAACTGAATTATTACAGAGCTCCACAAATAGCTTCAGAATTATTGGAGCCACAATTTATTTTGTAGCATTTAGTAGCTCCAAATCAAATACAATATGGATTAATTCAAAAATCCAGAATGGTCCTAGAAATATGTGCACCATTTTTGGCAGGGGTTTTCAACCAATCCAAAAATAATGAACTTTTCTAAAGGGCATTTTGGGTCATTGAAAATATTTAAGTTTGAACCTAGTTGAATTTCATTTGCTGCTAGGGTTTATTAGTCCCCATTTCAAATTTCAAATAAAATTTAGACATGATGTATGGATGCAATGCCACTATCTGCAACCAAATTCTAGGGTTGTGACGGTGGAGATTCGGCCATGTGAATGGCCATGTGATGCATTCTTGGAGGCGGTCGGAATTTATGAGGATTTCTATTATTTGGCTGAGAATGTAGGCATCACCGACTTCCTCCACGACCAGTGTGATCAGTATCTCCTACTCACTAATACTTTCGTGCAAAATTTTCATTTGCATGCTAGGAGATCACCACCCATGATAGAGTTTCATATATATGATGAGCATATGGAGATGACGCTTTATGACTTCTGTGAGGTCTGTAGATTACCTTATGAGGGTAGCGTCGAGGAACCACGTCCGAGAGATGTGGAAGATTTTATTGATGAAGTCGCTATAGGGGAAAGGAGAAGGGTGTCGGAAGCGAGAGTGGCTAGTTTGCATTTTTCCTGTTTTGCACTACTACTCATTATTTGTGGGGAGATGTTTAATTGCTCGCGGGGACAGTGGAGACCTTAGTGCTCATGACCTGGCCATTTTGCGCCATGCTTTACTTCGTGATAAAACTTTCAGTTTAGGCGCTATGGTTGCTAAACGGTTGAGTTTAAACCTTACAAAGGGTCCTATTTTCGAAGCTATCTTCGCCTCCCGCCTTTCTAGACGCTTCAAGATACCCATTAGGCATTATGAGAAAGAGGAGAAACTGCTACCCACTATATACTTAGATTATGACAGCATGGTAGCACATAAGTTTATTCGCTATGATGAGGAAAAGAGACTCATCTATAACTTGATATTTAGCAAGGATACTTTTCAGTTATTACCTTGCCTGCGCCTACTTTGTTCGATATTCATTCAGGAAGGTACTTCGTTTTTCCCGTGGACATTCATGCATACTGGGAGGGGACGCGATCCCTAGCTCCTAAGCCATAGCCATCACCTGACCCATATCAGGAGTATATTTATTAGTGCGAGCCACAGAAGCTCGCCAACCAGTGGAACCCCCAGGATCCTCCTCAGTACACCGGAGAGGACTACTTTGATCCATGGGCATAGACCAACTTAAGCCAAAAGCCTAAGCTTGTGGGAGTACGTATTTCTCACCGACATTACATTCATGTTCACAAACTCATTCTAGTTGTCGTGTTCATACTTTTTCATTGTATTATCCATGTTAGTTTATTTCTTTTTCCCGCTTTCTTCTTGTGTGTTTGAAAAACCTTAAGAAAAAACAAAAAAATAGTTGTAGCTTCTGTTTAGTTTACTTTCCATGCATGCTTAGTTTTAGTAATAAAATAAAAACCCAAAAAGATTTCTCGTTCTTCTTTTGCTTGTTGGGAGCTTTCCCGTGTAAATAGTTTTTCTCGTTCTTGTTTCACTTTCTTCAAAAAAACAAAAACTCCAAAAACATTTCAGTGTGTTTCTTTGAAATTATTTTCTTTTATTTGGGGGTCGAGAGGAGAAGACCACGATGAAAATGTTGAGTGGCTCTCATATGCATTATTGTTGATCTAACAAAGAGCCCATATTACCTTATCTTCTCCTTTGAATAAATGTTTGTAGATTCCAGCTTAGTCCAATGCACGTGCACTATTATTATTATCCACACCGTTCGGTCGTGCAAGTGAAAGGCAATAATGACGATATATGATGAAATGATTGAGATGAGGGAAAGCTGGTATGAACTCGACCTATCTTATTTTTGTAAATATGATTAGTTCATCATTCCTGATTCAGCTTATTATGAATGAAACATGTTTGCAATGACAATTAGAGATTATAGTTATTCATGTCATGCTTAATTAGCTAAGAGTTTATAATGGTTTACCTTGCATGCCAACATGCTTTTAAAATGGTTGTGATGTAGTATGATAGGATGGTATCCTCCTTTGAATGATTCGAGTGGCTTAACTTGGCACATGCTCACGCATGTAGTTGCAACAAAATAAACATAGCCTCCACGATATTTATGTTCATGGTGATTTATATCCTACTCATGCTTGCATTAAATGTTGGTTAATCTCAATGCATGTTTATGACTGTTGTCGCTCTCTAGTTAGTCGCTCCCCAGTCTTTTTCTAGCCTTCACTTGTACTAAGCGGGAATACTACTTGTGCATCCACTTCCATAAACCCAAAGTTGTTCCTTATGAGTCCACCATACCTACCTATATGCGGTATTTACCTGTCGTTCCAAGTAAATTTGCATGTGCCAAACTCTAAACCTTCAAATGATAATCTATTTTGTATGCTCGAATCGCTCATGTAGCAGCTAGGGCTGTCAATATCCTCCATGCTAGGTGGGTTATTCTCACGATGAGTGTACTCCGCTCATCATTCACGAGAAAATGGCTGGCAACCGGGATGCGCAGTCCCATGCTCAAATCAAATCAAAATATAATTGCAAACAAAACTCCCTCGGGACTGTTGTTAGTTGGACGGACCAGCCGTCGAATGTGCTTGTTGGTGGTGGGGGGTATAAACTTTACCATTCTGTTTGGGAACCGCCTATAATGTATGTAGCATGGAAGATACCGAGATCTCTTGGTTGTCATGTTAACAATGAAAGCATACCGCTCAAAATATTATTTATCTCTGTTTCAAAAACTCAAGCTCTAGCACCTCTACAAATCCCTGCTTCCCTCTGCGAAGGGCCTGTCTATTTACTTTTATTGTTGAGTCATCATCCTCTTATAAAAAGCACCAGTTAGAGAGCATCACTGTCATTTGTATGCATTGTTATTAATTTATACTGAGTATGACTCTGACTGGATCTCTTTTACCATGAATTACAATGTCTAGTCAGTCCTTAATCTTCAGGGGTGCTTTGCATTTATGTTTTGCGGTCTCAGAAAGGGCTAGCGAGATACCATCTTGTTATATCATATCATTATTTCTTTGAAAAAGTGTTGTCATCCGAGATTTATTATTATTGCTCGCTAGTTGATTATGCCATTGATATGAGTAAATGTGATACCTAAATGTTGTTGTGAATATGGTTAGTTCATAGTCTTTGCTGAAAACTTGAATGCTAGCTTTACATATTTGCAACAACAAGATCAAACAGAGTTTGTAAAAGTTTTTCTTTATCACTTTTAGATTGTCAACTAAATTTCTTGAGGACAAGCAATGGGTTAAGCTTGGAGGAGTTGATACGTCTCCATCGTATCTACTTTTCCAAACACTTTTGCCCTAGTTTTGGACTCTAATTTGCATGATTTGAATGGAACTAACCCGGACTGACGCTGTTTTCAGTAGAATTGCCAAGGTGTTATTTTTGTGCAGAAATAAAACTTCTCGGAATGACCTGAAACTTCACGCAGATCCGTTTTGGAATAAATAAAAAATATTGGCGCAAGAATCAACCGAAGGGGGCCACACCCTATCCACAAGGGTGGAGGGTGCGCACGCCCTCTGACCTTGTGGGCCCCCTGGACCTCCACCGACCTCAACTCCAACTCCATATATTCACGTCCGGGGAGAAAAAAAATCAGAGAGAAGGATTCATCGTGTTTTACAATACGGAGCCACCGCCACCTCATGTTCTTCCTTGGGAGGGCAGATCTGGAGTCCGTTTTGGGTTCTGAAGAGGGGAAATCATCGCCATCGTCACCATCAACCATCCTCCATCACTAATTTCATGATGCTCACCGTCGTGCGTGAGTAATCCCATTGTAGGCTTGCTGGACGGTGATGGGTTCGATGAGATTTACCATGTAATCGAGTTAGTTTTGTTAGGGTTTGATCCCTAGTATCCACTGTGTTCTAAGGTTTATGTTGCTATGACTTTCTTATGCCTAATGCTTGTCACTAGGGCCCGAGTGCCATGATTTCAGATCTGAACCTATTATGTTTTCATGAATATATTTGTGTTCTTGATCCTATCTTGCAAGTTATAGTCACCTACTACGTGTTATGATCCGGCAACCCTGGAGTGACAATAGTCGGGACACTTCCCGGTGATGACCGTAGTTTGAGGAGTTCATGTATTCACTAAGTGCTAGTGCTTTGGTCTGGTACTCTATTAAAAGGAGGCCTTAATATCCCTTAGTTTCCAAGAGGACCCCACGGCCACAGGAGGGTAGGACAAAAGATTTCATGCAAGTTCTTTTCCATAAGCACGTATGACTATATTCGGAATACATGCCTACATTATATTGATGAACTAGAGCTAGTTCTGTGTCACCCTATGTTATAACTGTTGCATGATGAATGCCATCCGACATAATTACCCATCATTAATTAATCCATTGCCTACGAGCTCGTTTCATATTGATCTTTGCTTCGTTACTTTTCCTTTGCCACGGTTACGATTGCTATGAAATTACTACTGTTACTTTTGCCACCGTTACCGTTACTTCCATACTACTTTGCTACAAAATACATTGCTACAGATATTAAGTCTTTCAGGTGTGGTTGAATTGACAACTCAGCTGCTAATACTTGAGAATAATCTTTCGCCCCCCTTGTGTCCAATCAATAAATTTGGGTTGAATACTCTACCCTCGAAAATTTTTGCGATCCCCTATACTTGTGGGTTATCACACACTTTTGACCCATCTCGGTGGCACCAATTAGAAATCTCGGTGAGACCGATATGTTCAAAAATATGAATGTTAGGAATCTCGGTGGGACCGACTGGAACAACTCAGTGGGACCGATGTGCTAGGGCTTAGGGAAAACATCATCTCGGTGGCGCCGATTACATCAACTCGGTGAGATCAAAGTGAAGCAATAAGCAACAAATAATCTGTCAAGCCAACTCAGTGAGACCGATTGCATAAACTCAATGGGACCAAAGTGAATGCAATAGATCACAGAGCGTTGGCAAGGCCATCTCGGTGAGACCGAGATCTGTATCGGTGTGACCGAATCGTTAGGGTTTGTGGCAGTTGCTATGTCAAATGAACTCGGTGGCTCCGGATAGAAAGAATCAGTGGGGCTGAGTTTGAGTTTAGGGTTTGGACATATTTGGATGGAGAAAGTGGCTGAGGGTTTTGGAGCAATATCACTAAGCACTTGAGCAAGTAGACCATTAAGCAACACCCCATCCCCTCTTAATAGTATTGGCTTTCCTATGGACTCAATGTGATCTTGGATCACTAAAATAAAGATGAAGAGTCTTGAGCTTTTGCCAATCTTTGTCCTTAGCATTTGGAAGGGGTTTCACATCCTCTTGTCCTTGCCACTCCATCGTTGAACTTATCTGAAACATGCTAGATAAAACCATTAGTCCAACAAGAGATATGTTGACATTAATTACCAAAATCACCCAGGGAGCACTTGTGCTTTCATCCTCGGGGAGCTCCTTGCGGAGTAAGTATGCTAGGAGGGGCTTGGTACATGGTGTAATAACCGACATGACCTCGTGAGCTGAAGTCGTTTCCTGAATGACTGATCCTCCAATTATGTCCTGCTTCGCTTCGTCCTCGGGTGGGATACTTTGTCATGTGTCGTTTGATTTCGGCATTATTGTATTGTTTTGCCAGACCACATATGGCTTAAAGAGCCATTCAAGGAAGGTGTTATTGGGAACCTTGTCCCTTTTGGCGCCCATTCGGGTGAGGATATCGGTGGCTTGATTGCTATCACGTGGGATGTGATGAAATTCCAACCCTTCGAACCTTGCCAAGATTTTAAGGACTGCATTCCGATATGCGATCATCTTCGGATCTTTGGAGTAGAATTCGCCATTTACTTGGGAGATAGCAAGGTTAGAGTCACCTCGGACTTCGAGGCGCTTGACACCCATCGAAACAGCTATCTGAAGCCCATGCAGAAGGGCCTCGTATTTGGCATCATTATTTGAGTCTATGTACATGATTTGTAGCACGTACTGGACGTTGTCGCCTATTGGCGATGTAAGCACTACTCCAACTCTGATGTCTACTACACAACTTGTTCTTGTAGACTTGTGTTGGGCCTCCAAGCACAGAGTTTTGTAGGACAGTAGCAATTTTCCCTCAAGTGGATGACCTAAGGTTTATCAATCCGTGGGAGGCATAGGATGAAGATGGTCTCTCTCAAACAACCCTGCAACCAAATAATAAAAAGTCTCTTGTGTCCCCAACACACCAAATACAATGGTAATTTATATAGGTGCACTAGTTCAGCGAAGAGATGGTGATACAAGTGTAATATGGATAGTAGATATTGATTTTTGTAATAAGAACAACAAAAACAACAAGGTAGCAATTGATAAAACGAAGCACAAACGGTATTGTTGTGCTTGAAAATGAGGCCTAGGGTCCATACTTTCACTAGTGCAATCTCCCAACAATGCTAATATAATTAGATCATATAACCATCCCTCAATGTGCAATGAAGAATCACTCCAAAGTTCCTATCTAGTGGAGATCATAAGACAAAATTGTTTGTAGGGTGCGAAACCACCTCAAAGCTATTCTTTCCATTCGATCTATTCAAGAGTTCGTACTAAAATAACACCAAATAATTTCAAATTCATAATGCTCAATCCAACACAAAGAACCTCAAAGAGTGCCCCAAGATTTCTACCGAAGAAACAAAGACAAGAACGTGCATCAACCCTTATGCGTAGATTACCCCAATGTCACATCGGGAATCCGCGAGTTGAGTGCCAAAACATATATCAAGTGAATCAATACGATACCCCATTGTCACCACGAGTATTCATATTCAAGACATATATCAAGTGCTCTCAAATCCATAAAAGTATTCAATCCGATAAAACGAAATCTCAAAGGGAAAACTCAATTCATCACAACAAGATAGAGAGGGGAAAACACCATATGATCTAACTATATTAACAAAGCCCGCGATATATCAAGATCGTGACATCTCAAGAACATGAGAGAGAGAGAGAGATTAAACACATAGCTATTGGTACAAACCCTCAGCCCCGAGGGTGGACTACTCCCTCATCATCATGCATGGTGGCCGCCGGGATGATGAAGATGGCCACCGGTGATGATTCCCCCCTCTAGCAGGGTGCCGGGACGGGGTCTAGATTGGTTTATCATGGCTACAGAGGCTTGCGGTGACGGGACTTCTTATCTAGGGTTACCCGAGGGTTTTTGGAATATTTGGGAATTTATAGGGCAAAGAGAGGGTGCAGGAGGCCACCGAGGTGGGCACAACCCACCTGGGCATGCCTGGGCCCGCAGGCGCACCCTGGTGGGTTGTGCCCCCCTCGGGGCACCCCCAGGTGCTTCTCTGGCCCACTAGATGTCTTCTGGTCCATAAAAATTCCACAAAAAGTTTCACGGTGTTTGGACTCCGTTTGATATTGATTTCCTGCGATGTAAAAAACAAGCAAAAAACAGCAACTGGCACTGGGCACTGGTCAATAGGTTAGTCCCAAAAAATGATATAAAGTTGCTGTAAAATGATTGTAAAACATCCAAGAATGATAATATAATGGCATGAATACTTCATAAATTATGGATACATTGGAGACGTATCAGCATCCCCAAGCTTAATTCCTACTCGTCCTCAAGTAGGTAAATGATAAAAGAAATAATTTATGAAGTGTGCATGCTAGCAAAGTGCATAAGTTTGATCAATGATAATTTCAATCACTTTTCGTAGCATCATGACAGCAATTATTTCTTATAAAACTTCTCATGTTAAAGTAGCAACCAATTCACATGTTAAGGTTCAAACAATGAATTCTCTTGAAACTCAACAACCTATGTTCTCAGTCACCAAACAATTGCAATCCAACTTATTCAACAGAGTCTAAGTAAGAGCTCCACATACTCAACCATCATATAGTCTTCTATGATTTCTAACACTCACCGCATACACATGAGCAAAACGTTTTCGGACACATAGAAAGATAGGGGCTTATAATTTCGCCTCCCAACGTATTCACCTCAAGGGTGATGTCAACAATAATAACTCATGCCACCCATATCCAACTGGACATATGTGCCTAGATCTTTCCTCACCACATGATGCTTGCCAAAGGAGAAAAATAAAAAGGAATAGAGAGAAAAACTTTATCTCTTGCATAAAAGTAAATACATAAAAGTAAAAGATAGGCCCTTGGCAGAGGGGAGCAGAGGTTGCCATGCGCTTATTTGTTTGTATGCTCAACCCCTTAGTGCAAAAGAACGTCACATTATATTGCCCCTTATGATAGCAACCTTTATTATGCAGTCTGCCGCTTTTATTCTTTGCCATCACAAGTTCGTACAACGCTCAATTTTCTCTTACACTAAATGATCTAACACTTTTAGAAGCAATTTTTATTGACTTATTGCACCGATGACAACTTACTTGAAGGATCTTGCTCAATCCTTAGGTAGGTATGGTGGACTCTTGAAAATAAGATTTGGGTTTAAGGATTTTTGGGATGCACAAGTAGTATCTCTACTTGGTGCGAAATTTTTGGCTAGCAAAGATGGGGGCAAGCACCACATGTTGAAGGATCTATGACAATATAACTTCTATGTGAATATGAACAAACATAAATCATTACGTTGTCTTCCTTCTCCAACGTCAACAATTTTGGCATATAATATTTTGATGGGGGCTCACAATCACAAAATATTTCCAAGATAGTGTATTTGCATGTGAAAGTTCTCTTCCTTCTACTAATCATTCATGAATTGCTTGTATGGCCAATATTGTGATTGTCAAGCCTCAAAAGATTTCACTTTCTAAACCCAATGTGAAGCTACTACTAGGCATGATATGAACATATAATTTCAACTTCATTACATTTAATTTATTCAACAATTCACTCATAGGACATAAGTGAAGCACAAGAGTAAATGACAAGCTACTTCAAAAGATATAAGTGAAGATCAAGCGAGTAGTTATGTAAATGGGTAGCTATTTGAGGACTCTCTCTTGTTTAAAAGTTTTAGATCTAAGTTTTTTATTAAAACAGCAAGCGAAACAAAACAAAATGACATTCCAAGAATAGCACACATCATGTGAAGAAGCAAAAACTTAGGCTCAACCGATACTAACCGATAATTGTTGAAGAAGAAAGGTGGGATGCCTACCAGGGCATCCCCAAGCTTAGATGCTTGAGACTTCTTGAAATATTATCTTGGTATGCCTTGGGCATTCCCAAGCTTGAGCTTTTGTGTCTCCTTAATTCCTTTTATATCACGGTTTCCCTAAATCTTAAAAACTTCATCCACAGAAAACTCAACAAGAACTCGACATAGCCCGCGCCGGGCAGTCGTCGCGTGGCGCGGAGGAAAGAAAGGTGGTCGTCGTTGACGTTGGAGTCGTCCCAATCCCCTCCCCGCTCACACGCCATGAGGCTCCGAGAGAGTGCGGCGCGGCGGTGGAGGAGAAGACATGTGGCGGAGCTGCGGAGGGCTTGGGGCAGAGGAGGTCGACGACGGCGAGCTGCGGCAGCGCCTCGGCGGAGTGCTGAGGTGCGGCAGCAGCAAGAAGAAAAGGGAGCAAGAATGGCGAAGGGAGAGGAGGGCGCGCGTGCTCTACTGCTCCCCCTCCTCCCCCTACTTATAGCCCCTGGGCTGCGAAGCCGAGGGGGCGCGGTGTGGGATCGTGGGATTAACCGTGCCCACGACCCCACGACCCCGCGATTAATGTGCGAGTTACTGGGCGCAGTAACTCCGCGAGGAATCCCAACCGGCCTGCCTCGGCCATAACGTATCCGCTCGTGTGCCGAGGCCCGGTAGTGGCGGGCCCAGCCTACTGTCACGTCCCATCGTGCGCGTGGGCTGGCAGGCTGGCCTGGCTGGCTGGCGCCGCGTGGCGTGCTTGCAGCGAGCGGCGGGCCTAGAGGCCTAGCAAGCACGCCACCTGGTTCCCGCCTTGATGTTTTGAATTTATCAGGCAAGACCGCCTGGTCGCATCCGACTCCTAGCAGGCGGCAAGCCAGGAGACGGCCAAGGCCACCAAGCGCTCGGAGGGGAAACTGCTGAGGCTCCTCTGCTCGGTAGCCACGGCGCCTCACCAACTTCGGGGACTACTGTCGGAGTAATGGGCCATGGGTAGCCTCATCCGTGTCCCTTAGCATTTCAAGACATCGGGGCCGACTGCGCCCCTCAAGCTTCAAGGAAGAAGCGCCGCCTTCTTGTGGCCGGCTGGTCCAAGCAGCCGGCTGCCAGAAGACGGCTAGACTCCAAAAGACGGCCACGAGGTAGGCCGGCTCCCAGCAGGCGGCCCACGACGCCCTCAAAGTTTGCACCCACATAAAGACGACAAGACAGGGTGTGGCTGCAGTGCGGCCCATCACCTCCATATCCAGGACAGAGCGTGGCCACAGTGCGTCGTACCAAGCGGAGATCTCTGCACGACGCGGCACTGTTGCCACTCCATCCCTAACGTCACCCCTGCCAGGCAGAGCCATGCTCCCATGATGGCCTATCAATACGCCCTGCAGGCGACGGGCCCTACCTGACAGCGAGAGCCTAGAAGGCGGCGAGACCAGACCAGCCGGATCCAAGGGAGGCCAGCCTCTAGCAGGCGGCCCTCCCCTCCTTTGGAGTCTGTGCGCCATTAATCACAAGAGATGGGGAGTGGCTACAGTAAGCCGCCCACCAGGCGGCAGAACTGTAGCCGCACCTCCCACGACCAAGCACGCGTCATTAGCATCACGGCTACAGTAATGAGCGGACGGCCAGACCCGCCAGCGGCGGGCGCGGCCTGTCGGCTCCGTACGAGACAAGCCGGCGGGACCCACCAGACGGCGGGCCCCAGCAGCCGGCGGAGAAGCCGGCGACCAGAGACACTGCCAGCCGGGTCCTACACCTGGCCAGATTACCATTGTACCCCTGGGGGGTAGGCCTATATAAACCCCCCAGGGCACCCATGCAAAGGGTTCACAACCTGTTTAGACCCAGATACACATAAGGAGAGAGGAGAGCTAGCCTTGCCTTCTTCCTCCTCTAGCATACAGCTCAAGGAGCGACATTGTACTCACTTGTGCCTTAGTGATCATGCGGAGACCCCGCAGAGCAGGAGTAGGGGTGTTATCTCCTAGGAGAGCCCCGAATCTGGGTAAAGTTCGACGGCGTTCGTGTCTACGCCTTATCCCGCTTCCGGGCACCGGCGACGTTCTACTCGCTCCCACCATGATAAGCCACCCGTTGGCATATGTCGCACCAAATCCCCGACAGCCAACTAGGTTGGTACCCCCTAGTCCAGAACACCGTCAGTGGTAATCGGGTTTAGGAAGATAGAGGAGTTGAGTGGCTCGAGTGGATTGTTTGAGGATCTCTGGCTTGTGGTCTTTCCTTGAAGTTCAAATCAAAGTACATTTTCATGTGCCCCTTTTGGTAGCAAGGTTGTCCTACGACCAATGTGAATGTTGGATTCACCAAAAAACTATAAAGTACTCCTTCCGTCCCATAAGGGGGTATTTATAAGAGCTTAATGTAGATGTCATCTTGAAATGAAGATAAGGTGGCCATTTATAAAGGACTGTTTTCAAGAGATAGACTTGATAAAATGTTGGTTCTCTCAATTGGTTTGTCTTCAATCACTAAAACCCCAATAGAGGCATCTAAGAGATCCACTTTCAACCATGTTCGGCACCCATTTTCCATGTGTAATTCGCATTTGTATTTGAATTTTTCAGCGATTGCAGACACATGTCTTCAATATCTATAAAGAAAAGAAAATGACTTCATCAATATTTGTGGGCCTAAGTAACAAATATAGTGCCAAAGAAATTCTTAAGAAAAAACTTCATACAATTCAATACAACAAATCATACAACCCCACAAAGGAAAAAACTTCCAAGGATTTCAAACCTCAAAAATTTCTGCGAAGATGTTTGAATCAAAGAAGCTCTTGACTGACGCAGCCAGCCAGGGACCAAACTGAATGAAAGGAGAGTTTATTAGAGCATCTCTAGCAGACCCCGCATAAGTGGTCAAACCCGCAAAATTTTCGCGTTTTACAATTTTAGGCGAAAAAAGTGTCCAGAACAGAAATCGTAAAAGTAGTCCAACCCGTAAAATTTTTAAGGGCCACCGCAAATGCTCACCCGAAACCCTTATCTTTGGAGGTTGGAAGGCCGAGTCTAGGGGGCCCTATACCGGTCAAACCTCGTCGGAGCAAACACGCCGCCGCGGAGTTTGCCGGAATCCGCCCTAAACTCGCCGGAATTCATCACCGCACATCGGAAAAGGCCGCTAGACGCCGCAATCGATCACCGCCGGTTCGAATTGGACGAGCTCAACATCGTCGTGGCCTCCCATGACCTCAGCCTGGCCGCCGGAATCCTTCCGACACGGCAGGCAAAGGGGTACGGCTCGCCTGGCAATAGAGCAAGGCTCGAACGACGGAGGCGACGGGGCGTGGCCGGCAAGGTTGGGCGCGGACGACGGAGGCGACGGGGCGTGGCCGGCGAGGCTTGGCGCGACCGGCGCGGTGATGGGGCGCGACCGGCTGGGACGGGGCGCGACCGATGGGCGATAGGGCGCGGCCGACGGGCGACGGGGCATGGCCTGCGGGCGACGAGGCGCGGCCGACGGGGTTGGGCGCGGCCGGCTGGAGGAAGGGGCGGCAACGGCCGGACTGGAGGAAGGAGTTCTTTATTCCAGTTTTACAGTTTATTTTACGGTATCTATTCTGCCGCGCTAGTTTTCGACCCGCAAACACGATCTTCGTGAAACTGCAAACGCGTTTTGCGGATCAAGTTTTTGCGGGGTCTGCAAAGTTGCTCTTACTGGGAGCCTGCAAAACAACAGGCGACAGCCATGTTGATGTGGCCTGTCTGCCTCCACTAGCACTAGCGCCTCCCCAATTTGCCGCGGGCGACGGAGGATAGCAGCGCAGCGGCACAGCAGCCAGAAGACGGCCATGGCGGCTTCCACCGCGTCCCGCCTCTCGCCCCCTTGCCTCCACGCTGCTCCCCACCACCCGCTCCGCCGCTCGCGTTTCTCCCCTCTACGCGCCGCCAAGTATATACGCCTCCCTTTGCTCCATCCTTCTTTTTTCACGAAATATTGCATTCCCAAATGTTAGGCTCCGCCCGGTTCATGGAACCTGGAATAAGATAATTTTGGGGGGTTTCTGGTAGTACATAGGCTAGTGACTGGCGAGTAATGATTATACTGGTCTTTTTTTCCATTCGTACTCCCTCCGTCCAACGTTTTTGACACTAGTATAATGTTAAAAAAGTTCTTATATTTTGGGACAGAGGGAGTATTAATTAAAGAAATTATGTTTAACTTTTTTGTGGTTTTTTTTTTCTGTTTAACTTGAAGATAGTGTTGGCCATGTGTTCTACTCCCTTAATAAACAAATATAAGAGCGTTGATCTAAACACTCTTATACGTATTTCTTTACGGAGGGAGTATTAATTATCGTTATTAATACATACTGGTAGCAAGGTGCGAAACTAAGTTGCTTGCTCTAGTTTAATGGTGGACCGAAAGTTGGATCTGCTTCTTAAGTGCTAATTATGGTTCTCGATTTACTTATTGTGCATCTGTCGGCATTTGGTCATGTGAATCTTTGATTGTAGGTTGGAAGCTGTGTTATCTATTGGAACTCATGTAATCCCACACCCAAGAAAGGTTAGCAAATTTATGTCAATTCAGTTGTTTGCAAATCATATATTGGATGGTGCTTTTGCCTTTTTCCATATGTAGACCTGAAGTTCCCTACTTTTTCTCGCATTATCAAGGTTGAGACCGGAGGAGAAGATGCTTTCTTTGTGGGCGGTGATGGTGGTGGAGTATTTGCCATTGCAGATGGCGTTTCAGGGTAATGCCATCTTTGCTGCAATGAACTTTATTTATTTCGAGAATCGCTCCATTGAATTGCAATCAGGGCCCTTAGTCTCATCTCTTGTAGTTTGGATTGCTTTCAGCACTTTACAAGAGATATATGTTGCTTTCAGCAATTTGCATTGACACATGGCTTTTATCCAGCTAGTCATTCTCTTATCTACTGACAGATGGGCAGAAAAGAATGTCAACCCAGCTCTGTTTTCTCGAGAGCTTATGGCAAACAGCTCTACTTTTATAAAGGATGAGGAGGTATTTCTATGTCAGTACTACTGAATAAATTATGTTCCAGTACCATGTCATGTACTACTGTGTGACAAACTAAATATCATGTCTTCAGGTCAGTCAGGATCCTCAAATTCTTCTAATGAAGGCTCATGCTGCAACTTCTTCCATTGGATCTGCTACAGTGTAAGCATGTTCTTACAGTGTTTACAGCCTTCCAGATCACTCATTTTCCTAGTAGATGTGTCAAAATTTTATACAATTATGTGCAATGGTAACAGAATCGTCGCGATGCTTGAGAAGACTGGAACCCTGAAAATTGCGAGTGTGGGAGACTGTGGTTTGAAAGTTATTCGAAAAGGTGATTATGAATGAAATTTATATTTATCTTAAGGTTATTAGAATACTTACTTCATACCAATTTTAATATTTTTTCTTCTTCAACATATAGGCCAAGTGATGTTCTCTACATGCCCGCAAGAACATTACTTTGATTGTCCATACCAGCTAAGCTCCGAGGCAATTGGTCAAACATCTCAAGATGCACTGGTATTTAGTTGCTTTTTTTATTTCTGTTGCAGCACCAGCAATATGACACGACTATTGTAATGTCGATCATTTATTACTTCACTGCGGTGATCTATAGAGCCGAACAATATTTAAGTGTTCTTGAAGACTGTTGCTTACTGATCTTGATCCCTTTTGGTTTTATGCCAGGTTTGCACTGTAAATCTTATGGAGGGTGACATGATAGTCAGTGGCTCAGATGGATTCTTCGACAATATATTTGATCAAGAGATCCTTGGTGTCATTAATGAGTCTCTAGGCACAGATGAAGCTGGTAAATCTCTCCCTCTTTCCACTCAGGCAACTGGAGACGTAAAACAGCATGGTGCATCCTTCCAATCCCTCTGAAAACTTTGATGTTTTCCGCAGCAAAAGCTTTGGCGGAGCTTGCAAGAAAACATTCAGTGGATGTAACATTCGATTCACCCTACTCGATGGAGGCCCGGAGTAGGGTGCGAAACAAATACATCCTCCCTGTTATCCTATCACTCTTCACAAGTTTCTTCAATTCTTTTGCTAAAAAATGTATGATATCACACATTTCATTCCGGTTACTTACATGCAGGGTTTTGATGTTCCTTGGTGGAAGAAGCTACTTGGAGCTAAGCTAGTAGGTACGTGACCATGATCCCATCACACGCTGTGGCATGCTCTGTTCCATCCAGCAGAACCAGCAAGCTCATGATGCCTTTTTTTGTTGATGCAGGCGGTAAAATGGATGATATTACGGTCATTGTCGCACAAGTGAAGACAGTGGTGATCCCAGACGATGAGGTAGACCTGTAGATTCATTCAGTTTCAATAAAGTTATTTACATTTTTCACATTGGGGTTGTTTATGTGGTGTGATATTTGCAGGGTAGTGGAGTTGAACTGGAGAAAGTGGGTGGTGAGCAACTCGCTGCTGCTGGAGTTGCATCCACTGAACAGAATGAATGAAAAGGAGTTGTATATATTGAATAGAAATTCATTTTCTTTTCCATTTTGGTCATGTTGTACTATACCGCAGTCCAAGGAAATTGAAGTGAAATGTATACTTGTGAATACCCATGCGTGTATAATTCCTGCAGATTGGGTTTATTAATACTAGTAAAATTACTCTTTGAATCTCGACTTATTGCAGGGGTGGATTAACAAGCAGCTCGGCTCGTTAAGACTCATGATCATTTAAGCCTCAGATTTTCAAGCTCATTTTCATTAACGGTCCAGAACCTAACATTGACAGGTTCATTAAAGTTCACGAGCGCGTTAGGGCAACTCCAATTGGCGACCGCGTTTGGTCCAAATCCAGTCTGTTTGAGTCGAGACAAACGCAATCCACGGCCCAACGTGCGACCGCAAAAGCTGTCCGGCTCGTGTCCAGCTTGACCCAAATCCGGCGTAAATTACGGCCAGATTTGCGCCCAGGCGAACACTGGACGGACGCGTCTCCCTGTCTGCCCCGGGCCTAGTCAGCCGCAGAGCTGCCCCCTCCCCCCCCCCCCCCCCCCCCCCACGGCCCTTTTTAATGTGGAAGTTGTGGACCAGTCCACTTCCACCGCTGCCTTCTCGAGCCTCGACACCCAAACCCTAACTTCGGCCGTCGCTCCGCCCATGCTCCCTCCGGCCGTTTCCCCGCCATGGGAATGTGGAAGTGGATCCCCGGCAAGAAAGGGAAGCATGACCATGAGGCGGGTTCCTCATCTGCATCGTCCTTGCCGGCACCGCCACCCCCACTACCACCTCCCACCATGTACATCGAGGAGGAGGAGTTGGTGAGGAGGGTGGTCAAGGACTCCATGCGGGACCACGACAACGCCCAGTGGTAGGGCCTCGACGTTATGATGGCCCCGTCGGCCGCCGGCGACGTCGCCATACTGGAGCTAGAGGTGAAGGAGGTGTTTGAGGAGCCCCCTATTGCGGACCGGAACCGGCCTTGGGCCGCAAAAATTTGAGTTGCTAGGCTTCCTTGCAAACTGGTTGGGTGCCTCGATAACCCGACCCGTGACGTGTGCTATTTTTTCTCCCGATGCGACGAACGGACATATTTGCTAGTTGCTACGAATTTAATTTAAAAGATCCGGTTAATGAGATACAAGACCTAGTAATAATTTATTATTCTCACTTAAATTAGTAGAGAAAACAATGAGCGGTTAGGGAATATATGCAAAAAAAAAAGTAATCACAATTAAAAACAAATTGGTCCCGATGGGGCTTGAACCCATGACCTTTGGCATATCAAACCAACACTCTAACCAACTGAGCTACAGGACCTAATTATTTTGAGTCGAGACAAACGCAATCCACGGCCCAACGTGCGACCGCAAAAACTGTCCGGCTCGTGTCCAGCTTGACCCAAATCCGGCGCAAATTACGGCCAGATTTGCGCCCAGGCGAACACTGGACGGACGCGTCTCCCTGTCTGCCCCGGGCCTAGTCAGCCGCAGAGCTGCCCCCTCCCCCCCCCCCCCCCCCCCACGGCCCTTTTTAATGTGGAAGTTGTGGACCAGTCCACTTCCACTGCCACCCCCACTACCACCTCCCACCATGTACATCGAGGAGGAGGAGTTGGTGAGGAGGGTGGTCAAGGACTCCATGCGGGACCACGACAACGCCCAGTGGTAGGGCCTCGACGTTATGATGGCCCCGTCGGCCGCCGGCGACGTCGCCATACTGGAGCTGGAGGTGAAGGAGGTGTTTGAGGAGCCCCCTATTGCGGACCGGAACCGGCCTTGGGCCGCAAAAATTTGAGTTGCTAGGCTTCCTTGCAAACTGGTTGGGTGCCTCGATAACCCGACCCGTGACGTGTGCTATTTTTTCTCCCGATGCGACGAACGGACATATTTGCTAGTTGCTACGAATTTAATTTAAAAGATCCGGTTAATGAGATACAAGACCTAGTAATAATTTATTATTCTCACTTAAATTAGTAGAGAAAACAATGAGCGGTTAGGGAATATATGCACAAAAAAAAGTAATCACAATTAAAAACAAATTGGTCCCGATGGGGCTTGAACCCATGACCTTTGGCATATCAAACCAACACTCTAACCAACTGAGCTACAGGACCTAATTATTTTGTTAATATTTGTTTTATATTAAAATAATTGTTATTAAAAAGCAATGACCAGTTATTAGAGAATAATGAAAAATACTAATCGCAATTAAAAACGAATTGTTTCCCGATGGGGTTTGAACCCATGACCTTTGGTATATCAGACGAATACTCTAACCAACTGAGCTACAGGACCTAATTGTTTTATTAATATTCGTTTTATATTACTCCCTTCGTTTCTAAATATAAGTCTTTGTAGAGATTCTACTAGGTGGACTACATACAGAGCAAAATGGATGAATCTACACTTAAAATGCATCTATATACATTCGTATGTGGTTCATAGTGGAATCTCTACAAAGACTTATATTTAGGAACGGAGGGGGTAAAATAATTGTTTATCAAAAAGCAATGACCAGTTATTTAGAGAATAATGAAAAATAGTAATCGCAATTAAAAATTAATTGGTCCCCATGGGGCTTGAACCCATGACCTTTTGCATATCAGACCAACACTCTAACCAATTGAGCTACAGGACCTAATTATTATGTTGATATTTGTTTTTTATTAAAATAATTCTTTATAAAAAACAATGATCAATTAGAGAATAATGAAAAGAGTAATCACAATTTAAAACAAATTGGTCCCGATGGGGGCTTGAACCCATGACCTTTGGCATATCAGACCAACACTCTAACCAGTTGAGCTACAGGACCTTATTACTTATGTGATATATTTTGTATTTTAAAATAATTTAAAATGTACTGTAGTTACGTTTTTTGCTTACACTGCGCCCGGGTTGAATAACTCCGAGAGGTGTTCATTCAAGAAACGATTGGAGTCAACCCTGCGACAAATTGGAGGGTCCAATGGTTCGCATTTTTATTCTGACTGTCGTGTCTCGTACACATACATCAGCGATGCATAGGGACTTCTCTCTGAAAAAATAATGGGCGGTACTCTGCGCCAGCGCACCGGCCGAAAGTTTCGGTCGGTCTGGCCAGATCCTTCGATCTACACGCTCTACCGTTAGATCTCTCCCACATCCTCTCCCGCACCCATCGTCAACCTCCCGCACGGGGAAAAGGAGAGGAAGGAGAGCGCCGCCCCCGCACCCGACAGCGAGCCGCGCCACGGACTTCCCGTGCTGCGCTTGCAACCTCTCGTCGCCGCCGTTCCCATCCCTCATCGCCGGCCATCGTGTTCTTTGCGGCTTCTCGCCATGGCAGGTCGCCGCTCCGACATCACGCCTATGTAGCACCGGCCGACAGCAGTAGCACCTCGCCGCCCCTCATGGTTGCAACACTAGGTGCGCGCCCGGCCGCCCTCGCCGTCGGGTGCATGCCGCTCGCATCGCCATCGTCTCCCTGGTCGCCACTTCCATCTGTCGCCATCGAAGCAAAAAAAAACTCACCGATGGAAGCTTTGCAGGTTGCCGGTTGCAACAAAATCAGTGCTACGATGGGCGGTTGAAGCAAAATTAAAAAACGGTTTCCAGCAAATGTGAACGCCCGTTCCAGCTTTTGTTTGGTCGGTTGCAACAATTTACGGCGTCGCCGGCGAGGGGGTCAAGAGCTCCGGTGGGCGGTTGAAACAAAATTGAAAAACGTTTCTAGCAAATGTGAACACCCGTTCCAGCTTTTGTTTGGTCGGTTGCAACAATTTACGGCGTCGCCGGCGAGGGGGTCAAGAGCTCCGGTGGGCGGTTGAAGCAAAATCGAAAAACGCTTCCAGCAAATGTGAACGTCCGTTTCAGCTTTTGTTTTCGTCGGTTGCAACATTTTACACTTGAACATCTGGTTGTAGCAAAGTCAGGCGCCTTCGTCGCCGGCCACGCTCGCCGTCGTCCTGGTTGCAACAAAACCGAGCTCCGGTGGTAGCTTCCTCGATACCAGTTGCAGCAAAAACGTAGCATCGGCGGCGGCGGAGGAGCGGGAGGGGGGAGGGGGAGCATGGGGACGCGCGTGGCTTGGCAGCGGGGAACGGAGGGTGAGCTCGCGCCATTTGATGTGGAAAAGGGAAGGTTGGATCGGGAAGTGGGAAGGACGGTTACACGGGCCCACGAAAAAAAGGGGTGTGGCCCTCTACGCTCGCGCTGGGCGCTTCACGAGGCGTGCGGCCGGCCGAAGCTTGGGCCGGCGCACCGTCTGGAAACATTTACCAAAAATAATTATCACACGAAGATAATTACACAGTAGTAATGTATAGCCCTAATTTTGTCTTCAGCGTTCAGTGGTTTGAGAAAGTCATGATGATTTCCTGCTGCAGCATACGGCAATTCATCGCTCCGGTAATCCTGTGGAGTAGGCTCATCTATCTTCAGACCCAGAGTTTATTATTACACTCATCAGTTTTAATACAAATTCCGAAATCCAATTTGGTTCCCGAGAGCGTTCCTACGTGCGAAAATGATTTTCGAATTGTCAAAAGAATATGAACAAAAAGAAAATTATGTATTCATGGTCAAATCCAAATGCTACCTATGAATTTTTAGGCAAAAAGGTTAAACATTTGGACCCTGAAAAAAAAATTGAACACCCAATGTCATCCCAAAGTGTCACACCAAATTTGTTCTTTTCACCGACGAAACACTATCGCTCCATTTCGCATGAAAATTGTCGAGCATGCTTGCAACTCTAACACGAACATCCACACAAAAAATAGAATATTTTTGAAAACATTTTACTACTTTTACTGAGTTAGTGTTCATGCGGGAGCAAATGCTCCGGGGAGCCAAAACGCTTTCCCCATACAAATTACTTGACAACTCTTTTTGTGCCACACGTCATCCGCCAACCTTTCGCCGAATGGTGGTAAGCCACTCACCCCGCATTGCCCTCCTGCTTGGGCGACTCAGGCGGCAACCAAGCCCAACCGCCAGGCCCGCTGCCGCAGCTCTCTCCATCCCCTCTGTCGCCGCCGGGCTAGGCGCCTAGGCCTAGGCGGCTGACGACGGTGGCAGAGGAGTTCCTTCCGCTCGCGGGGTAGGGTGGTGAGGGGCATCTTGACGAGCTGGAGTGCGTGCCTCGAAGGGTCTCCACGGCACGTCGGGCTTCCTCGGCGGGCCATCAATCTGACCTTGGATCGTCGGCAGCAGCGTGGAGGGCCTGGTGGATAGGTCGGCAGCATGCGTGGTTTGGCCTCTGGTCAGATCCGATCTGGCCGGTGCGGCCTGCTCGCTGCACAGTGGCAGAGATCTATGGCGGCACGTGCACACGATGCTTAATGAAGGTTCATCGAGTAGATCCAAGTGAAAACTTTGCTCTCGACTAGTTGCCAACTGCCAAGGCCGGCGATGACAGCGCTCTTCTGTATCGTCTCCTTCTTGAAGGCACCTATGTGGAGAAGCTCCACACCTCTATCCGCTACCTCCGAGGGAAACCGTAGATCAGTCAACCGGATGACAGCGGCGCTCTACCGTCGTTCCCCCCTTGGGGCGTCATTTTTGGATGTGTGCATTGGCTAGAGGGACCCGTGGACGGTTTCAGCGGTTGAGCGGCGTTTCATGTGACCATCAACGACGTGGAGTCTCGCCGGCATGTCGCTGCAGGGTCTCGACGACGGATGCGTGATGATGGACGCGCGCGGGGAGGTGGCGTCGACGGCCCGAACAATACGCACCCTTCATCAAGTTGATAGGATTAGCAACGGATGTTGCTAAGATGATAGCCTCAGACTTATTGATGTATTACTTTGTAAAGTCCTCGATGTATAATTAATAAAATGGATGCATGCTCCGCGCTGATGCAAAGGCCGAGGGTCATCCTCCTTTAACAAAAAATCTAACAACAACTGGGAACCGACATTTGGCGGTTGGATCTGCTGTTCTTGAAAGATATACTCCCACCGTTCCTAAATATTTGTCTTTCTAGGGATTTCAACAAGTGACTATATACAGAGCAAAGTGAGTGAATCTACACTCTAAAATATATCTATATACATCCGTATGTGGTAGTCAATTTGAAATCTCTAAAAGACAAATATTTAGAAACGAATGGAGTACTTCATAAAGTTTTAAATAACATTTTGGAGCATTGATTTTGTCTTTTGTCATGATTTCCAAGAATGTCGTATGGTGATGAAACTATGCAAGCCAACAAACAATTTCTCAATGTTTCATACAAAAAAAATTCAGAATTTTTGAATTGTTTTTCTTTTTTTTAACACCCGAGCTGACATGAGCTCACGGTGTAGAACAGCCGCGTCCCACTACTACGAAACTATCTCCTGGCTTCACGCAAAGATAACTGGATTTCTGATGACCCTCTTAGCATCACTCGCTGATGCTCTGGGTCTTGCTGATGCAGACGCGCACATGGAGCTCCCTGCTCTCGTCTCGCTCATGCAGCATCCTCGGAAGCACAGGGAGAGCCTCATAGTCGTCGTACACCAGTTCAGTGGGCACCGGGCAGCTCGCCACCACCTTCGTCTCCAGCTTCACAACGAGCCCCTTGGCCGGAGGGCCCTCCACTGCGACGGAGGAGCTGTACACCGGCCCGGCGGCGGCTTTATTCCTGACACACGCAAGGGCGACGTGGTGGTAGAGTTCGACACGGTGAATGTGCAAGAGGAACACGCCGTCGTCCTCCTCCGCGACCAAGAGCTCCTCGCAAATCTCCTCCGAATCCAGCTCGTCAAAGACATACCGGTGGTCCGTGCCGTAGGTGATCTTGCGGGCGCCCCAGGCGTGCCGGCCGGACTCCTCGGTGAGGTGGCGCACGAGGTCCGCCGGCGAGCCCTCGAAAAGGCACTCCGGGCACGAGCAGGGCGCGCACGCGCAAGCAGCCGCGTGCGCCGCGGCGTCGCGGTAGGCCACCGAGCTCGCGCAGCCGTGCTTCTTGTATGGGCACGCCACCTTCGTGTAGCCGAACAGGGTGTCCAGGTAGGCGTTCTGGACGTAGACGACGGCGGACGCGGCCAAGCCCGCGCAAGGACGGCACTCGCCGCCGCAGTCGCCGCACGCGACGTGATGCATACGTGAGCACTGCGGTCGATGCCATGCAGAGAGACAAAAATAAAACTTACGAGTTGTGTGAGGTGTACGGGATGCAGATTTTGGGTTGTTTGTTCGGCTAACCTGGTAAACGGGGGGCTTCAGAGGGCCATGGCACTCGTCGCAGCGGAGGACCGCCTTGGGCACGTCGGAGTCCAGCAGCTTCACCACCTCCCCCTCCGGCCCCGCTACCGCGACAGCGCCGCCGGCTAGCACCTTCGCGCCGGACGCCGCCAGCGCCGGCGCATCTACAGCAGCTGGACTGGGCGCCGCCACCGACTTGCGGCCCGGCCGGCCCTTCGACAGCGGCGTCTTGCCGTCCACCGCGTTCTTCCTCTTGCCACCCATATCGCCGGTGGAATCTAGGATGGGAGAGGTGGTCTTACGGATTTAAGAAAAAACAGAGGCCAAAATGAAGAACACACACGATAGGAGTGGCTGCAGTCACACTGGAAGAAGAGAACGCTAGGAGCCGGCTCAGCTTCGTCTCTTCACACTGGACTGGAGTAGCTGATCACAGTAGTAGTTTATATAGCAGAAGGAAAAATGCACAAGGATTTGAAGAGACGAACCAACCACGCCGAATGACTCATGCGCGTCGGTCAATCCTTCTAGGGACTCGGCTCTTCGTAACTAGCGCAGCATCGAAGCTGCGACGACTATTCCTCTACTCCTACCTCGGGCATGCATCATCCAACCACTCCAACCGGACGAGTGTGCTGTTTTAATTGCATCGTGGGAAGATTTGATCCGCCCGCACCATTTTGTGCACTAGCGGTTGGGGTCCCCATCCTGGGACGCCGCTTAAGAGGAAACTGAAAGCAACTCTAATAGATCCCGCATCCGGCGTAAACACGCATAATTCTGACGATTATACAGGTTCAACCCATTTTTTTGGCCAGACCAGAGCCCGCATCGATGTCCGGCCCGTAAATATTTTTGCCGCAGCCCGCAAACGCAACCCCCGAGCTACTATAACTGCGGGTTTGCGGGGCACATGTGGGTCGAAACCCTATCCCCGCAGCCACGTTCCATTCCAATTCCCCACCGCGCCGCTCGATTTCTCGCCGCCGGCGAGCCTTGAACCACCATGGCCAACTCGGGGATGAGGCGGAGCGCCTGTGACGCCCGGATAATTATGCTACAGTAACCCTACGCTAATGATGCCACGTCACCTCTGTTAGTGTTGATAATCTCGCGATAGTAAATATGGTGTGGTAAACACATTTTTATAAAATGCCTAAATAGTTTAAATTGAAATAAAACAGAAAAGCAAATAAATAAAAGAAAAGAAATTACAAAAGGAAAGGAAAACAGAACAAAACAAAAACAAAAACAAAAGCCCCCCCCCCACTGGACCTGGCCCAACTGGGCCAATCCCCAGCCGCCCGAATGGGCCAGCCCACCACGCGCCCCCCCTCTCACCTTATCCCCTCACCCCCCACCCCCACCGACACCTCCCCCCCCACCCCCGAAATATCTGCTCCTCCTCCCTCCCCCGATCCAGAACGGGATCGAGAGGAGGCCACCGCCGCCGACCGCCCCCGCCGGCCTCGCCCTCGCCTCGCCGGGCTGCCCTGCCCACCACTCCGTCGCCGGAACGCCATCGCCGCCGCCTCGCTCCACCAATCCTCCCCGAACAACCTCCACGCGCCCGACGCCGCCGATCTCTTCCCTCGACGCCGTCGCCGGAGCGCTGCCCCGCCGGCCTGCCTTCGCCTCCTCGCCGGCCTGCACCCCGCCACCGCGCCGCCGTCGTCCTCGCCTCCTCCCCGAGCCCCACTGCCGTGACCCTGCATACCCACGGTGAGGCCACCGGCCTCCGTCGCCCGCCCCCTCTCCTCTCGGTCACCGCCGCCCCGCTCGCGCTCCGGCGCGCCCAGACGCGCCCCCCGCCGCGCCTGGCCACGCACCGCGCTCGCCCGCTCCAGCCGCTGGCTGCGCCCGTCGCCCCGCGCCGACGCGCCTCGTCTGCGCCGCTCACTCGCCGCTCGCCTCGTCGCCGGCGCCCTCGGCTCCGTCGCCTTCCCTGCTCCCCCGCAAGCGCGCCCCCCCTCCTCTGCACTTGGCCGCGGCCCTCCTCCTGGGGCTGCCTCCGCCGCGCCGGAGCCCCGGCTGTGGCCGCTGGTCATGCCCGGGCCACGGCCTCACCCCGCGTCCTGGCGGGCAGCGCCTTGCCCGCGCCCGTCGGGTTCGCCCGCTAGCACCCGTTCCAGTGGCCTCCTGGGCCACTGGCAGTAGGGTCCCAGCCCCTGGAACATTAAAAAAATGATGATTAAAAAAATAATAATAATAAAAATAAAAGATAATAATAATAAAAATAATAAATTAATTAATAAACATTAATAAATATATAAATAAGAATAAATAATAAAAATAATTAATTAATTAATTAAGATAATTAGTTAATTTATTTAATCATGTTAATATTAATTAATTAAAGTTAATTAATCCTAATGAATTAACCTGTTAGTTTAATTAAACAGAATTAGTTTAATTAAACCCTAATTAACCTAATAGAGTATGACACGTGGGTCCCACTGGACCCACACGATAGTTTGACCCAGTCAACCCCTGTTGACTGCTGATGTCAGCATGACATCATGCTGATGTCATAAATCCATTTTCGAATTAACTTAAATAATTAGTTAAATTCCAGAAATTAATAAAATCTTTAGAAAATCATATCTTTTAATCCGTAACTCGGATTAAAATATTTTCAACATGAAAGTTGCTCAGAACGACGAGACGAATCCGGATACGCAGTCCGTTCGTCCACCACACATCCGTAGCATAGCAAACCTGTAACATTTCACCTCCGGTTCATCTGTCCGAAAACGCGAAACACCGGGGATACTTTCCCGGATGTCTCCCCCCTTCACCGGTATCACCTCATACCGCGTTAGGACACGTCTAGCTCTGCCTGTTGTCCTGATATGTACTTGATTGCTATGTATTTACTGTTTCTCCCCCTCTTCTCTTCGGTAGACCCCGTGACGATGCTGATGCCCCTGTGATCGACTACGTCACCGACGACCCCTCCTTCTTGTCTGAGCAACCAGGCAAGCCCCCCCTTGATCACCAGATATCGCCTATTCCTTCTCTATACTGCTTGCATTAGAGTAGTGTAGCATGTTACTGCTTTCGGTTAATCCTATACTGATGCATAGCCTGTCATTGTTGCTATAGTTATTACCCTTACCTGCTATCCTACTGTTTAGTATAGGATGCTAGTGTTCCATCAGTGGCCATACACTCTTGTCCGTCTGCCATGCTATACTACTGGGCCGTGATCACTTTGGGAGGTGATCACGGGTATATACTATATACATTATATACATGACACATGTGATGACTAAAGTCGGGTCGGCTCAAGGAGTACCCGCAAGAGATTCTGATGAGGGGGCTGAAAGGACAGGTGGCTCCACCCCGGTAGAGGTGGGCCTGGGTTCCTGACGGCCCCCGACTGTTACTTTGTGGCGGAGCGACAGGGCAGGTTGAGACCACCTAGGAGACAGGTGGGCCTGGCCCTGGTCGGCGTTCGCAGATACTTAACACGCTTAACGAGATCTTGGTATTTGATCTGAGTCTGGCCATTTGGTCTATACGCACTAACCATCTACGCGGGAGTAGTTATGGGTATCCCGACGTCGTGGTATCAGCCGAAGCTCTTTAGACGTCAGCGACTGAGTGGCGCGCGCCGCATTGGACCGTAAGCTCACGCTTGTATTAAGGGGGCTAGGTCTGCTTCCGGCCGCGTACGCAACGTGCAGGTGTGCATAGGGCGATGGGCCCAGACCCCTGCGCGCATAGGTTTAGACTGGCGTGCTGACCTCTCTGTTGAGCCTAGGTGGGGCTGCGACGTGTTGATCTTACGAGGACGGGCATGACCCAGAAAAGTGTGTCCGGCCAAATGGGATCGGGCGTGTTGGGTTATGTGGTGCACCCCTGCAGGGAAGTTTATCTATTCGAATAGCCGTGTCCCTCGGTAAAAGGACGACCCGGAGTTGTACCTTGACCTTATGACAACTAGAACCGGATACTGAATAAAATACACCCTTCCAAGTGCCAGATACAACCCGGTGATCGCTCTCTAACAGGGCGACGAGGAGGGGATCGCCGGGTAGGATTATGCTATACGATGCTACTTGGAGGACTTCAATCTACTCTCTTCTACATGCTGCAAGATGGAGATGACTAGAAGCGTAGTCTTCGACAGGACTAGCTATCCCCCTTTTATTCTGGCATTCTGCAGTTCAGTCCACTGATATGCCCCTTTACACATATACCCATGCATATGTAGTGTAGCTTCTTGCTTGCGAGTACTTTGGATGAGTACTCACGGTTGCTTCTCTCCCTCCTTCCCCCCTTTCCTTTCTATCTGGTTGTCGAAACCAGATGCTGGAGTCCAGGAGCCAGACGCCACCGTCGACGACGACACCTACGACACTGGAGGTGCCTACTACTACGTGCAGGCCGCTGACGATGACCAGGAGTAGTTAGGAGGATCCCAGGCAGGAGGCCTGCGCCTCGTTCGATCTGTATCCCAGTTTGTGCTAGCCTTCTTAAGGCAAACTTGTTTAACTTATGTCTGTACTCAGATATTGTTGCTTCCGCTGACTCGTCTGTGATCGAGCACTTGTATTCGAGCCCTCGAGGCCCCTGGCTTGTATTATGATGCTTGTATGACTTATTTATGTTTTAGAGTTGTGTTGTGATATCTTCCCGTGAGTCCCTGATCTTGATCGTACACATTTGCGTGCATGATTAGTGTACGGTCAAACCGGGGGCGTCACAAGTTGGTATCAGAGCCAACTGCCTGTAGGAATCCCCCTTTCCAACTCCTTGGCCGAAGTTGAGTCTATTCAGTGAAAACTGTTTTACTAACATGACTGTGTGGCTTACGGGCCCACGTCGCCATTGGGTGGTATTAGGATCTTTTACTCCTTGCCTCTACTCTAGGACTCTGATCTCTCTTCTATTCGGGTTAAATGATTTTACTAAATCTAACATTAGGATCTCGTTATCACTTTCACCCGGAGAGCCCCTTATTTACTGATGATCGTCTGCTGCACGTGAAGACCCTGAAGATACTCTCTGCTGATAACCCGAGGACTTGTGTTCATCGCTTTTGCAATTCCCTTTCATCGATAAACTCCTATGGATAACCACGTATACTCTCCATTCATACAATGTTTCCCAGTTGATCTTGTTACTACAAGATACCCCGTAATGCTCTCTGTTGTTCCAAGAATCCTTTGAGCTTACTGCTATGCTGTTCTTTGACACCTGAATACCCCTACGGATAATTCTCGCACTTACCGAGTATCCGCTCATCCCCAGTTGAATTCAAGTATATCACAAAAGTGTTCAGAATACCATTCGATCTTCCGAAAATCCTCAGGAGCCTATTGCTCTTGAAATTCTTGCTTACTAGCATTATGATTAATCCCATAAGTCTCGAAATCTTATTGGCACCCTTTGTCATTATCTTTTTGAGTCCATTGATTCAATATGTTGCGAATGCTCGCAATCCTCAATCAGATCCTAGAATTCATCCTTCCGACTCAGACGTCGTTTTAAACGTGAGCTGGATCTCGACCTATCAAATTGCCATCGATTGTACCCCTAAGCCTACTCAACTTATCCATCCTTGATCAGAGCGTTGCTTCTGACCCCCTGATTTGGAAATCATAATTCTTTTGCATTTGAACTTTGAGTTAGTCAGTTGCTTCTATAATCAGATCTCTTTGCATCCTTCTTCCTCTGGTTGAGTACCGATGCTCACATCAGATCCCTTGTGGACCATGGGTTCCTTTGTTGGATTTTCTCCGACAATGTCCTCCATATTAAATAAGCTTGTGAGCTTTTCCTCGGATACATGATGCCTTTGGTAAATTGTATCCTCTGCTTTGTGAACCATGCTCTACTTTCGAGCTTGTATTATTTACTCCGAAGTTTGTGGTATCTGTTCCTAAGATGCCCTGATGGGTTGAACCTACACCTTCCCTAATCCGTGTGAACCCGAAAGATTTCACGGGTCATACTTATCTAGTATTGCATCAGGTAAAAAAAAACTTTCGACAACTAATGTCATTATCAAAATACGAGAGGCGAATGGAAGGTTATGCATTGAAGAAGTGGGAGTCGACCTTGAATCTTTGTGTTCATGCCCATGGACACGATGTAGATCCTATCATGGAAGCTTCTTATAATAATAGCTATTTCCCTGGTATAATATCATCTGGTATCGGTGAATTGATCCTTTGCGATCGTGGTTCTGACCATGTTCTCCTTTAAATACCATTTCCTATGCAAGTTTAAGTAATTGTCTTCTATAGAGCAATACCCCAATCCACCCTCTACTTTGATCTGTCGTCGAGTATTGCCCCCTGGTATCTCGAGACTATCACGGAACCGCATAACTTCTTATGAGTTCTTCATCAAGTACTACATTCTCACGGATTACTATTTTTCCTGGGTTTTGAGTGGTTAATCACTCGAGTACCCCGATAATTGAATCGAGTCCGCACTACGGTTCAACAACTTTTAGTAATGTTCCTTACTTACGAGTTTGTACCCGATTGCGTCATTCCTAGCCTGTTTGGCTATATCATTATCTTGATGATTTAACTGTGCTACCTGGTCCTTATTCCCGGAGCACCACTTTCGACGATGAGCTAAGCTTACGTCGATTTTCCTCGTCATATCGTTTCACCTCGAACAACAAACTTGCCCCGAGTTTGTGTAGTATCCGTGGCTCCAATAATCTTTTGTTGCATCAGTCCTTTTGCTTGATGCAGTCGCTGATCAATTGCTTCTTCGTGGATCCCCTCGACAACAAAATGTCGTGATCACCATCAACATTTTGAGCTCTTCCAGGATATCAGTCGAAATTCAGGATGAGAAATACCATCCTTGCCCCTCGATGATTTGTGTTATCATCGGCAACGTTATTGCCCCCCCCTCCAAGTCAGACTTGATCATGTTATGGAGCTCTTTACTATCTAGCTTATGTTATGTTCTACATTGAAGTATTACTGTCCTTCATGTCAAGGATGTTGTGAGGATTGCCCCACCTCTTAAGAATTCCTGATATAGTAATACTTCTCGTCATCTCCATTCATTTCTAGGTTCACGTGTTGATTCTAACCGGGATACCAACAGGTGAACTGTGTTGTTTGGATTCTGCCCTTCTAGCAACCTTATTCCTTTGAAGTTAATGGTCGGCCGTTCATTCTTAGACTATTGATTATGGAATCACCATTCCGACGTTGGTCGTGCAACCCATCCCATATTTCGGGTGCACCTTTCAACCAATGTTTAATTGGGTATGTTCTCCTCGAGCATACCTCATTATATCATTCGATCTAGCTAATGTTATCTCCTTGTTCACATAGTTGTGGAAATCCATCTTTTGGAAATCTCAATGGATTGTCGCTGAGTCAATCAGTCACCTCCTCACCTCTCCTTGATTTAATTATGAACCCTTGTTCGGAACTCGCTTCCATAGTTCATCTCCCGAGAATCTTCGATGTCGTTTCGACAATTTGTGTCGCACCTTTCTTCTCAGGGATCCTGAGTCTGAGTTATCCTGACATCAATCAGATCTGAATCTCGGTCAGATATGATGGTTGGAACATATTTCCAAGAGTTATAACATTGGCCTATTTATGACCCGGTAAGGTGATGTCATGCCTAACACACCTGGCGGGAGGACCTATTGTTATAAGTTTTACTTTTTAGCAAGGTTAGCTATTCTTCCATGAGGAAATTGTAAGACTTACTCTATAAGTTGTTCCTGATGGATCCTTTTTGTTTCCAAAGTCTGATCTTCACCTGTTGACCATGTCAATGCTATCTCGAAGCATGTCTATGGTACTCTGATTTTAAACAGGAACATTTGAAGCCCAAAGCTAATTGTTTCCTGCTCAATTATCCACACACCGTTGTATGGGTAATGTCATGAAATTTCTCTCCCCTACCTAAAGAGTTTTCTACATTATATCCTGTCATGAATATCATGCTCAGCTTGTCCTTGGGAAGGATATAACCTTGAAATATGTGTTTAAACACATTTTCCTTTCCATTCTTCTGTTTAATCTGATAATCATATTTTCCTTTCCATTGTGTGGTTTAACCTTTCTGGTGAACTATATGAACTAAGCAGTAATATTCTCCTGCTTATGTAAACACCTCGGTGTACAACTCTGTCAGTAAGACCCTGTTATTATTGTTGGTGACATTTCGGTAACCACCGATGGACGAGAACTTTGCCTAATGGTCCGCCTCGTTTCAACGAGCAGGAAAATGGTTCTCTTCGTCCCTCGCCCTTGGTACCGACGATGTTGCTGACATATAACTGACAGGCTACCCTCTGCCATGCCTTGCTATCATGATCGTGCAAGATGTCACCGCCCTTCCTACTTTTAACCCACATGGTGGGCCCATAACCCACAGTTCCACAGGATCGAAACCTGACTCTCCTGTGCACCCCCTGTTCCCAAATTTATTCATAGCGCGTGGCCTCGTATGTAATTCACGGACCATCGTCCTACTGATCTATACTGGCATCAAACATAATACTTATTCCGATTGCTCTAAACCCCTTCAACACTTTGTTTCAGGCAACGACGATTGCCTATGCGCTTGAAAACTTCTATTTTTGTACCTTCTTACTTTGCTCTCGATAATTTCTTAAGTTGCAATTCGAGAGATACTTTCCGCCACTTTCCCCGATGATGTTGACCAGATAGTAAACCCTGCAGAAGTCCGTTCTTCCAGAATACCCCCCTTACTCTGTCGTAAGTACGATGGAATTCCCGAAGAAAGGACGACAACTTTATCATGATGTCCTGAAATAGCAGAATGAAGACATCAATGTAATGGATCAACCTCTTCGAGAAGAACAACCAAGACCAAGAACGCTCCCTAGAATTTCGTAACCCAAACCTTCCCCCTTTACTTCCCTCTTAAATCTCGGGACGAGATTTCTTGTAGTGGAGGAGAATTGTGACGCCCGGTTAATTATGCTACAGTAACCCTACGCTAATGATGCCACGTCACCTCTGTTAGTGTTGATAATCTCGCGATAGTTCAAAACCGGATCAAAATTTAAATTCAAATTAATGTCAATAACAAAAGTTTTCAAATATCAAAATAAAAATGTTCGGGAGATGCCTTATTTTGCCTAAGTAAATATGGTGTGGTAAACACATTTTTATAAAATGCCTAAATAGTTTAAATTGAAATAAAACAGAAAAGCAAATAAATAAAAGAAAAGAAATTACAAAAGGAAAGGAAAACAGAACAAAAAAAACACAAAAACAAAAGCCCCCCCACTGGACCTGGCCCAACTGGGCCAACCCCCAGCCGCCCGAATGGGCCGCCCCCCCCCCCCCCCCCCCCGCGCCCCCCCTCTCACCTTATCCCCTCACCCCCCACCCCCACCGACACCTCCCCCCACCCCCGAAATATCTGCTCCTCCTCCCTCCCCCGATCCAGAACGGGATCGAGAGGAGGCCACCGCCGCCGACCGCCCCCGCCGGCCTCGCCCTCGCCTCGCCGGGCTGCCCCGCCCACCACTCCGTCGCCGGAACGCCATCGCCGCCGCCTCGCTCCACCAATCCTCCCCGAACAACCTCCACGCGCCCGACGCCGCCGATCTCTTCCCTTGACGCCGTCGCCGGAGCGCTGCCCCACCGGCCTGCCTTCGCCTCCTCGCCGGCCTGCACCCCGCCACCGCGCCGCCGTCGTCCTCGCCTCCTCCCCGAGCCCCACTGCCGTGACCCTGCATACCCACGGTGAGGCCACCGGCCTCCGTCGCCCGCCCCCTCTCCTCTCGGTCACCGCCGCCCCGCTCGCGCTCTGGCGCGCCCAGACGCGCCCCCGCTGCGCCTGGCCACGCACCGCGCTCGCCAGCTCCAGCCGCTGGCTGCGCCCGTCGCCCCGCGCCGACGCGCCTTGTCTGCGCCGCTCACTCGCCGCTCGCCTCGTCGCCGGCGCCCTCGGCTCCGTCGCCTTCCCTGCTCCCCCGCAAGCGCGCCCCCCTCCTCTGCACTTGGCCGCGGCCCTCCTCCTGGGGCTGCCTCCGCCGCGCCGGAGCCCCGGCTGTGGCCGCTGGTCATGCCCGGGCCACGGCCTCACCCCGCGTCCTGGCGGGCAGCGCCTTGCCCGCGCCCGTCGCCCGCTAGCACCCGTTCCAGTGGCCTCCTGGGCCACTGGCAGTAGGGTCCCAGCCCCTGGAACATTAAAAAAATGATGATTAAAAAAATTAATAAAAATAAATAAAAATAAAAGATAATAATAATAAAAATAATAAATTAATTAATAAACATTAATAAATATATAAATAAGAATAAATAATAAAAATAATTAATTAATTAATTAAGATAATTAGTTAATTTATTTAATCATGTTAATATTAATTAATTAAAGTTAATTAATCCTAATGAAGTAATCTAATTAACCTGTTAGTTTAATTAAACAGAATTAGTTTAATTAAACCCTAATTAACCTAATAGAGTATGACACGTGGGTCCCACTGGACCCACACGATAGTTTGACCCAGTCAACCCCTGTTGACTGCTGATGTCAGCATGACATCATGCTGATGTCATAAATCCATTTTCGAATTAACTTAAATAATTAGTTAAATTCCAGAAATTAATAAAATCTTTAGAAAATCATATCTTTTAATCCGTAACTCGGATTAAAATATTTTCAACATGAAAGTTGCTCAGAACGACGAGACGAATCCGGATACGCAGTCCGTTCGTCCACCACACATCCGTAGCATAGCAAACCTGTAACATTTCACCTCCGGTTCATCTGTCCGAAAACGCGAAACACCGGGGATACTTTCCCGGATGTCTCCCCCCTTCACCGGTATCACCTCATACCGCGTTAGGACACGTCTAGCTCTGCCTGTTGTCCTGTTATGTACTTGATTGCTATGTATTTACTGTTTCCCCCCTCTTCTCTTCGGTAGACCCTGTGACGATGCTGATGCCCCTGTGATCGACTACGTCACCGATGACCCCTCCTTCTTGTCTGAGCAACCAGGCAAGCCCCCCCCCTTGATCACCAGATATCGCCTATTCCTTCTCTATACTGCTTGCATTAGAGTAGTGTAGCATGTTACTGCTTTCGGTTAATCCTATACTGATGCATAGCCTGTCATTGTTGCTACAGTTATTACCCTTACCTGCTATCCTACTGTTTAGTATAGGATGCTAGTGTTCCATCAGTGGCCATACACTCTTGTCCGTCTGCCATGCTATACTACTGGGCCGTGATCACTTTGGGAGGTGATCACGGGTATATACTATATACATTATATACATGACACATGTGATGACTAAAGTCGGGTCGGCTCAAGGAGTACCGGCAAGAGATTCTGATGAGGGGGCTGAAAGGACAGGTGGCTCCACCCCGGTAGAGGTGGGCCTGGGTTCCTGACGGCTCCCGACTGTTACTTTGTGGCGGAGCGACAGGGCAGGTTGAGACCACCTAGGAGAGAGGTGGGCCTGGCCCTGGTCGGCGTTCGCAGATACTTACACGCTTAACGAGATCTTGGTATTTGATCTGAGTCTGGCCATTTGGTCTATACGCACTAACCATCTACGCGGGAGTAGTTATGGGTATCCCGACGTCGTGGTATCAGCCGAAGCTCTTTAGACGTCAGCGACTGAGTGGCGCGCGCCGCATTGGACCGTAAGCTCGCGCTTGTATTAAGGGGGCTAGGTCTGCTTCCGGCCGCGTACGCAACGTGCAGGTGTGCATAGGGCGATGGGCCCAGACCCCTGCGCACATAGGTTTAGACCGGCGTGCTGACCTCTCTGTTGAGCCTAGGTGGGGCTGCGACGTGTTGATCTTACGAGGACGGGCATGACCCAGAAAAGTGTGTCCGGCCAAATGGGATCGAGCGTGTTGGGTTATGTGGTGCACCCCTGCAGGGAAGTTTATCTATTCGAATAGCCGTGTCCCTCGGTAAAAGGACGACCCGGAGTTGTACCTTGACCTTATGACAACTAGAACCGGATACTGAATAAAATACACCCTTCCAAGTGCCAGATACAACCCGGTGATCGCTCTCTAACAGGGCGACGAGGAGGGGATCGCCGGGTAGGATTATGCTATACGATGCTACTTGGAGGACTTCAATCTACTCTCTTCTACATGCTGCAAGATGGAGATGACTAGAAGCGTAGTCTTCGACAGGACTAGCTATCCCCCTTTTATTCTGGCATTCTGCAGTTCAGTCCACTGATATGCCCCTTTACACATATACCCATGCATATGTAGTGTAGCTCCTTGCTTGCGAGTGCTTTGGATGAGTACTCACGGTTGCTTCTCTCCCTCCTTCCCCCCTTTCCTTTCTATCTGGTTGTCGAAACCAGATGCTGGAGTCCAGGAGCCAGACGCCACCGTCGACGACGACACCTACGACACTGGAGGTGCCTACTACTACGTGCAGGCCGCTGACGACGACCAGGAGTAGTTAGGAGGATCCCAGGCAGGAGGCCTGCGCCTCGTTCGATCTGTATCCCAGTTTGTGCTAGCCTTCTTAAGGCAAACTTGTTTAACTTATGTCTGTACTCTGATATTGTTGCTTCCGCTGACTCGTCTGTGATCGAGCACTTGTATTCGAGCCCTCGAGGCCCCTGGCTTGTATTATGATGCTTGTATGACTTATTTATGTTTTAGAGTTGTGTTGTGATATCTTCCCGTGAGTCCCTGATCTTGATCGTACACATTTGCGTGCATGATTAGTGTACGGTCAAACCGGGGGCGTCACAGTGCCGCCGCCGTGCTAGATCTGGCGTCGCGCGCAAGCGCGGGGCGCGTCGATGGCTCAACCATGGTGCCCGGCCGCCGCCGGCATTCAACCGGCGCGAGCTCGAAGAGTTCGAACTCGAGCGCACCCGTCACCGCCGCGCCTCCTCCGTCAACTGGTCCGCGGGGAGCTCATCCGGCCACGGTTCCGCGGGGTGCTCATCCGCGGGGTGCTCATCCGCGAGGTGCTCATCCGCGGGCGCATCGAGCTCGCGGCTCGTTCCGGTGAAGAGGGAGCCGGAGGAGGCCGTGCCCGATGCGCCGCCGCGCCGAGGCGTCATCGGACCCGAGGACTACCTCCCACCAGGGCAGGAGGAGCTCCTTGAGCGCGTCGTCCTCGAGCGGTCGGCGAGGGATCAGGAGGAGATGGAAGAGCGCATCCGGCGCGAGCTCGAGTACGAGCGGCTCTTCCTCGAGACGGGCCTCACGGCATCGTAGGCGCACGCATCGAAGGAGGCTGACCTGCGCGTGATGAAGGCGGAGCAGGCGAAGCTCTACATCGAGGTCGACTCCGACTCTGACTGATCGTCGCCGGTGGGCAGCTACCGCAGGAGCTCCGGTGAGCTCAATTTTGTTGTAGTGGTGCAGTAGCGCAGGCCCTGTCTAGCATATCTAACCTTTATGTATGTATGTGGCGTGTACGAACATATTATGCGAAGAAGAACCATCTATGCGAGCGAGCTCCGGCGAGCTGCTGCTTAAATTTCTCGCGCGAAATAACTTTTTAAAAAAATTAGGGGTTTGTTTGCGGTTTCTAGTCTCCCGCCGTAAAATTCGGCCTGCATAACCGCCCCGTGCGACCTGCAAACACATTTTACAGGTCGGCAAAATGCGGGGTCTGCTAGAGTTGCCCTGAGTGGTGCCAGGTGGAAGGTGCCCCTTCCACTTTCTTTTCTATACTATGTAGTGTTATTGCATCATAGGCATATTAAGCAGCTCCCGGATAAACCAAGGATTTCAGATATTCAAGAAAAAAAAATTAACTTCATTAAACACTTAGATGGAACGAGTGACAGATGCATCTTTGTTTTAACATTACATTGATAACGAGTACCGAAATAGTCTCCACAAAAAGAAGGAAAAAAAAGATCGTGGACGGAGTGGCAGATCCCGGGCCAGTTTTCATCGTCGTGGTCACCGACGCCTGTAACCGCTGTATCTTTTTTAGCCTCACCTCACAATTTCAGTGTAAAATTTATAAACAAAGAGAGGCAGTGGATCAAGAGGACGGGGAGGAAGAGAGGCATACCTGGCCGCAGCGGATCCCACACTGGTGCTCCTCCTGGATCCAACCGACGCTGCTCCCATGGCCCTATTGTGAAGAGGCTACAAAATAAACAAGTTCAGTCCTTCTATGGTGCCAGGTAGGCAACACAATTTCCACTGGCTTTTTTGGTCCTCGGTGTGACACATGGAGATTGTTGAGTATGTATTTTGTATTGTACATGTATTGGAGTTGTGGCCCGCCTTCTAGTCTTGTATAGTTGAGGTAGAGGCCTTCCCTTGTATTATATATACATGCACCAGCACCTAATCAATACAATGATTCATTGTATTGCAAAACATCTCTCTACATGGTATCAGTTTTTAGGTTTTGTTAGAAGGGAGAGAGAGATTGGTGCGGAATATGATGGATGTATTATTGAGCCTCGAGGGCGAGTATATATTGAGTACAAGACTTGGAGGGCAAGACGCCTCTCTTGGAGATAAGGTAGGAGACAAATTACAAATCCTAGACTACCAAATACAAGTATCCCAAATATATCTCTAACATCCCCCCGCAGTCGTAGCGGTAGCGTTGCGAACAACAGGAGCGTCGCGGACGGTCAGACTGGAGAGAATAGCAGCCGACGGACTGACATCCCCCCGCAGTCCTAGCGAGAGCGTCGTGGACGGTGTCGCGTCGCGGACGCGTTGACTGTAGAGGAAGCCGACGAGTTGCTCAAGCGGATGATAGCCCTTTGTGCCGATGTTGATGTAGCCGAGAGCGTAGGGTGGTGTAGCCGTGGTCGAGGTAGCCGTGCGAAGAACGCCGTGGTCGATGTCGAGTTGGGGTAGCCGGTGTCGAGGGAGTCGCCGTGGAGCCGCGGGCGCAAGGAGGCGCCGAGTTAGTCATAGGCGCAGTGGTGTCGAAGAAGTGATGCGCCAGGAAGGAGAATGGTGTTGACGATGCGTCGCGCCGGGTTTGCCAACCCCGGGGACACATCGTAGACAAAGGCACGCGTCGGTGTTGCCAGCACCGGGCATGCGTAGACGGTCGAAGACGAAGTTGACGAAGCGCCGCACCAGGCTTGCCAGGCCCGGGGACACGTCGTGGACGAAGGCACACGGCGGTGTTGCCAGCACCGGGCATGCGTAGACTGGGACCTGCACGAGTTGTACGCCATGTCAAAGAGGTCGGAGAGGCCAGCAGAGAAGGACTCGACGACGGTTGCGGCGCCAATCGGCGCAGGGCCAATGTCGCCCGCGGTTGTCGGAGTAGATGAAGCGGTCGGGGTAGATGACGGCGACGCTGGTGCTAGACGAAGACGAAGTGGGGTGGACGGGCGGCGGCGGCCAAAGAAGAGCGGCGGCGGCTAGGTTAGGAGTGCGGCGGCGGTGCTCGAAGTAGGCGAAGAACCCTGACAGTGTGACGAAGACCGGCGCAGATGGTGGCGGTTCCGCGCCAAGGGAGACGGCACGGTGCATACCACGGGAGGTCGACGCGCGGTGACGGCGGAGTGGACCGCGGACCGCGACGCTACGGCCCAAGGGGCGACGCAGCAGCGGTAGGCGGGTCGGGGCGACGGCGGGAAGACCTCGGGGCGGCGGCCGGGACCGCGAGCCGCGACGCTGCGGCCCGAAGGGGCGACACAACGGCGGTTCGCAAGGCGGTGCAACCGCGGGGACGGCCTCGGGGCGGCGGCGGGGACCGCGTATCGCGACACTACGGCCCGAAGGGGCGACCCAGCAGCGACGCACGAGTCGATGCAGCCGCGAGGAGAACCACGGGGCGGCGGCGCTGCGGCCCGACGGGGCGACGCAGCGGCAGCCCGATGCTCGATCGGTGGAGAGGCGCGCTGAACTCGGGGACGAACTTCACGGGACCTGCGGAGGCGCGCGTTACCGACGGGCCAGGTCGGTCGCGCGGCGTAGATGAGGCGGATCGCAGCGGCGAGCGGGTGATCAAGCCGATCGCGCGCGAGGTCGGGGACGCCGCTCGGTGGAGGCGTGGTGGCGGCGGAGTCCGAGATGAAGCCGGCGGCGGCGGGCGGCAGGGCGGCTATGATTGGCCGCCGCATGGCGCGAGGCCGCCGGGTCGGGGTGATGCAGGAGTCCCGGTCGGAGCAGGGCGGTGACGGCCGGCGTAGATCGACGGGCGGGCCGTCGCGCGAACGGCGGCGGTGAAGGGCCGCCGCATGACGCGAGGCCGCCGGGTCGGGGCGACCGGCAGGCCGACGCGCGGACCGACGCGCGAGGCCGCCGAGTCGGGGCGACCGACGGGCAGACGCGCGGACGACGCGCGAGGCCGCCGGGTCGGTGAAGAAGCCGGCCAATCGCGTCGGTGTTGGAGTAGAGGCGCATGGGGTCGACGGCGGCGGTGGGCGACGCAAACCGGATCACATAGACCGGAAAACCAAAAAGTAGACGCCGGTCAAAGCGACCGGCGAGAGAGAGAAAACTCGGATCAAAGGATCGGGAAAAAAGACTCTCTAGGACAGCCGGCCAACACGGCCGGCGGACGAACCCTAGGTACGGGCGGCGCGACCCCCGGCGGCGGTCATGGAGGCCGACCGCCCCGGGGGCAGCACGCAGGTGCGGAAGCGGCGGCGGCTAGGGTTTAGGATCGACTTGCGATAGATACCATGTTAGAAGGGAGAGAGAGATTGGTGCGGAATATGATGGATGTATTATTGAGCCTCGAGGGCGAGTATATATTGAGTACAAGACTTGGAGGGCAAGACGCCTCTCCTGGAGATAAGGTAGGAGACGGATTACAAATCCTAGACTACCAAATACAAGTATCCCAAATATATCTCTAACAGGTTTTAATCCTTGTCTTCCGCTGCTGCCGCCGCCGCGCTCCTCCCGCGCCGCCACTAACGCGCGACCCCTCCGCGCCGCTGCCACTGCTGCCTTGCTGCGCCGTGTACTCCCTCACTCCCCGGCCCGCCCGCGCCGTACGATCTCCCGCTCGCTAGCTGTACCGCACGCCGTACCCGATCCCGCTAGCCGCCAGCGCCGCGCACCCGCTTGCCGATCTCGCTAGCTGCGCCGCGCGCTCCCTTCCCAATCCCGCGCCGCTCGCTCCGCGCGCTCGCTTCCTGCATCGCCCGAGCCGCTGCCAAGTTGTTGCTGCTCCCCGCACGACGCGCCCAATCCACTATGGCATCCGGCCTCGCGAGCATCTTGCTGGAGGCGCGCCAGCCAACGCCTCACGTCTCGCGCCATCCATCGCGGGCATACATGCAAGTATGCATGGCGCGTTGCATGCAGGGGCATGGCAAAACCCATCCATTACGGGCGTACATGCAGGAGTACATGGCGCGTACGGCGTACATGGCGCGTGGGCTGCGGCTCCCTCCAGTGAGTGGACTACGTACGGCGCCCCGCTCCTGGCCCCGCTGGCGTACGCCGCCGCCCCACCGCCGGCGCTCTCCGGTCAGTCCGTCGGCATCTCGTCACCAGTGCTGACTCCGCCCGTCGACCCCTTGCTGTCGCTTGGCGCTGGCTACGGCGCCCTCCTTGCGCCGCCGCCCATCGGCGGTTATGGTCCACCCGTCCCGGCGCCGCCCTACGAGGGCCTCCTGCAGCCGCCGGTACCTGTGTCATGGGACCCCACCCTCCTCGCCGCCTAGCACTCCGCGTTGTCGCCGAGTAGCTCTGTCAGTGGATGCGACTGGTACATGGACTCAGGTGCTACTGCGCACATGACAGCTCATCCCGGTAACCTAACCTCCTCCACTCATGTTCGCACACCCACTCGTATCACCGTCGGCAACGGCTCCTCCTTACCTATTACTCATATCGGTAACACTAGTTTTCCCTCCACTTCCACAACCATTACTATGTCTAATGTTCTTGTTTCACCTGCTTTAGTCACAAACCTAGTTTCCGTTCGTCGTGTTACTCGTGAGAACCCACTTACTGTTGAATTTGACGGTGTTGGCTTTTCTGTGAAAGACGCCCGTACCCGGATGATCCTTCACCGATGTGACAGTCCCGATCAGCTCTACCCCGTGCACGCCGGCGCCGCCACCTCCACACCAGTCGCTCTTGCCGCCGGCGTTGACCTCTGGCATGCTCGCTTGGGCCACCTCAACCCCACCGTGTTACGTCAAATTCTTAGGAGTTTCTCTTTCTCACGTAACAAGCTCGACGAGCACTCTTGTGAGGCCTGTCGCTTAGGCAAGCACGTTCGTCTTCCCTTTAGTGCGTCTACCTCAGTATCCACTTTTCCGTTTCAACTGCTTCACAGTGATGTTTGGACGTCTCCCGTTGCGAGTAACACGGGCTATCTATACTACTTTGTGATCTTAGATGATTATTCTCATTATGTGTGGACTTTTCCTCTTCGTCGTAAATCCGATGCTTTAGCCACACTCACCGCCTTTTATTCCTATGTCACCACCCAGTTCGGTCGCCCCATACTCGCACTCCAAACTGATAACGAAAAAGAGTTTGACAATGTCGCTCTTCGCACACTTCTCGCCTCTCACGGCACCATCTTCCGTCTGACTTGCCCTTACACTTCACAGCAGAACGGCCGCGCCGAGCGCATTCTCCGCACTCTTAATGATTGCGTTCGCACATTACTCTTTCACTCTAACGTGCCCGCTCGGTTTTGGCCCGATGCCCTCGCTACCGCCACTCTTTTAGTTAACATTCGTCCGTGTCGCCCTCGGTGGAACTACGCCCCTCACCACCTTCTCTTCGGCACACCACCGTCCTATGATGGTCTCCGCATCTTCGGGTGTCTCTGTTATCCTAGCACCGCATCCACCATGCCACACAAGCTCGCACCACGATCTGTCCCATGCATCTTCCTTGACTACCCTCCTAACACCAAAGGTTACCGGTGCTATGATCCTGTCACTCATCGTGTGTACACCTCGAGGCAAATGTACTTCGTCGAGACGGTGTTCCCTTTTTTTCAGGTTCCTCCGGCTTCGGCCCCTTTGGTGCAGCCCCCGCGCCCCCTTCGTGGAGCGATGCGCGGCGGCACCCCCGGCGGCCCTCCCGGCACGGCGCCCTCTGCCGCCACCACCCGGCTTCGTGACTCCCTCCCCCGAGGTCGAGTCCGAGCAGGCCCCCGAGTCCCCGTCTCCCTCATACGAGGTTGAGCCCGGCACCCCGCCCGCCACCCCTTCGACGGGCTTGATGTCACCCTCGCCCGTCGCCTCTTCCGCCGTCGGCTCGGCCGACGCTGCTGCCGCCGCCGCCGCACCGGGGGCCCCAGCAGCCGCGGCCCCCGCCGCCGCACCAGGTGCCCCTGCCGCCGCGGCACCCGCCGGCCCTGCTGCCCCGTTACTTGGCGTGACTACCCGTGCCCGAGCAGGAGTGCTTCGGCCCAGCACGCGCTACTCCGCTGACGAGTATGTGTGCGCCGCCTCGACGTGGACGCCATCACCCGTCCCCACCTCCGCTCGCGCTACCCTTCGGGATCCCCACTGGCTAGCTGCGATGCAGGAGGAGTTCGACGCCTTACAGCGCAACCGCACGTGGCAGCTTGTTCCGCGACCCCCTCGTGCCAACATCATCTCTCGCAAGTGGGTGTTTCGTCACAAGACTCGCCCGGACGGTTCTCTCGAGCGCTACAAGGCTCGGTGGGTGGTTCGTGGTTTTCGTCACCGCGCGGGCGTGGACTGTTGGGGAATGTAGTAATTTCAAAAAAATTCCTACGCACACGCAAGATCATGGTGATGCATAGCAACGAGACGGGAGAGTGTTGTCCACGTACCCTCGTAGACCGAAAGCGGAAGCGTTAACACAACGCGGTTGATGTAGTCGTACGTCTTCACGATCCGACCGATCAAGTACCGAACGCACGGCACCTCCGAGTTCAGCACACGTTCAGCTCGATGACGTCCCTCGAACTCCGATCCAGCAGAGTGTTGAGGGAGAGTTTCGTCAGCACGACGGCGTGGTGACGATGATGATGTTCTACCGACGCAGGGCTTCGCCTAAGCACCACTACGATATTATCAAGGTGTAATATGGTGGAGGGGGCACCGCACACGGCTAAAAGATCGTTGATCAATTGTGTGTTAAGAGGTGTCCCCCTGCCCCCGTATATAAAGGAGCAAGGGGGGTTCGGCCGGCCTAGAGGAGAGGCGCGCCAGGAGGAGTCCTACTCCTACCAGGAGTAGGACTCCCCCCTTTTCCATGTTGGACTAGGAGAGAAAGGGGGAAGAGGTGGAGGGGAGGAAGGAAGGGGGGCGCCGCCCCCCTCTCCTTGTCCTATTCGGACTAGGGGGGAAGGGGCGCGCGGCCCTGCCCTGGCCTCCTCTCCTCTCTTCCACCTAGGCCCACTAAGGCCCATTAAGTTACCGGGGGGTTCCGGTAACCTCCCGGTACTCCGAAAAAATCCCGATTTCACCCGGAACACTTCCGATGTCCAAACATAGGCTTCCAATATATCAATCTTTATGTCTCGACCATTTTGAGACTCCTCGTCATGTCCGTGATCACATTTGGGACTCCGAACAACCTTTGGTACATCAAAACATATAAACTCATAATATAACTATCATCGTAACGTTAAGCGTGCGGACCCTACGGGTTCGAGAACTATGTAGACATGACCGAGACACCTCTCCGGTCAATAACCAATAGCGGAACCTGGATGCTCATATTGGTTCCCACATATTCTACGAAGATCTTTATCGGTCAGACCGCACAACAACATACGTTGTTCCCTTTGTCATCGGTATGTTACTTGCCCGAGATTCGATCGTCGGTATCTCGATACCTAGTTCAATCTCGTTACCGGCAAGTCTCTTTACTCGTTCCGTAATACATCATCCCGCAACTAACTCATTAGTCACAATGCTTGCAAGGCTTATAGTGATGTGTATTACTGAGTGGGCCCAGAGACACCTCTCCGACAATCGGAGTGACAAATCCTAATCTCGAAATATGCCAACCCAACAAGTACCTTTGGAGACACCTGTAGAGCACCTTTATAATCACCCAGTTACGTTGTGACGTTTGGTAGCACACAAAGTGTTCCTCCGGTGAACGGGAGTTGCATAATCTCATAGTCATAGGAACATATATAAGTCATGAAGAAAGCAATAGCAACATACTAAACGATCGAGTGCTAAGCTAACGAAATGGGTCAAGTCAATCACATCATTCTCCTAATGATGTGATCTCGTTAATCAAATGACAACTCATGTCTATGGCCAGGAAACACAACCATCTTTGATCAACGAGCTAGTCAAGTAGAGGCATACTAGTGACACTCTGTTTGTCTATGTATTCACACATGTATTATGTTTCCGGTTAATACAATTCTAGCATGAATAATAAACATTTATCATGATATAAGGAAATAAATAATAACTTTATTATTGCCTCTAGGGCAGATTTCCTTCAGTCTCCCACTTGCACTAGAGTCAATAATCTAGATTACACAGTAATGATTCTTACACCCATGGAGTCTTGGTGCTGATCATGTTTTGCTCGTGGAAGAGGCTTAGTCAACGGGTCTGCAACATTCAGATCCGTATGTATCTTGCAAATTTCAATGTCTCCCACCTTGACTAAATCCCGGATGGAATTGAAGCGTCTTTTGATGTGCTTGGTTCTCTTGTGAAATTTGGATTCCTTTGCTAAGGCAATTGCACCAGTATTGTCACAAAAGATTTTCATTGGTCCCGATGCACTAGGTATGACACCTAGATCGGATATGAACTCCTTCATCCAGACTCCTTCATTTGCTGCTTCCGAAGCAGCTATGTACTCCGCTTCACACGTAGATCCCGCCACGACACTTTGCTTAGAACTGCACCAACTGACAGCTCCACCGTTCAATGTAAACACGTATCCGGTTTGCGATTTAGAATCGTCCGGATCAGTGTCAAAGCTTGCATCAACGTAACCATTTACGATGAGCTCTTTGTCACCTCCATAAACGAGAAACATATCCTTAGTCCTTTTCAGGTATTTCAGGATGTTCTTGACCGCTGTCCAGTGATCCACTCCTGGATTACTTTGGTACCTCCCTGCTAAACTTATAGCAAGGCACACATCAGGTTTGGTACACAACATTGAATACATGATAGAGCCTATGGTTGAAGCATAGGGAACATCTTTCATCTTCTCTCTATCTTCTGCATTGGTCGGGCATTGAGTCTTACTCAATCTCACACCTTGTAGTACAGGCAAGAACCCTTTCTTTGCTTGATCCATTTTGAACTTCTTCAAAACTTTGTCAAGGTATGTGCTTTGTGAAAGTCCAATTAAGCGTCTTGATCTATCTCTATAGATCTTGATGCCCAATATATATGCAGCTTCACCGAGGTCTTTCATTGAAAAACTCTTATTCAAGTATCCCTTTATGCTATCCAGAAATTCTATATCATTTCCAATTAAGAATATGTCATCCACATATAATATCAGAAATGCTACTGAGCTCCCACTCACTTTCTTGTAAATACAGGCTTCACCAAAAGTCTGTATAAAACCAAATGCTTTGATCACACTATCAAAGCGTTTATTCCAACTCCGAGAGGCTTGCACCAGTCCATAAATGGATCGCTGGAGCTTGCACACTTTGTTAGCTCCCTTTGGATCGACAAAACTGTAACGCCCAGGTAATCAAGCTACAGTAATTCCCCGCTAATCATGCCACGTCACCTCGGTTACTGTTGTTAACCGTGCGATGATCCAAAACCCTTTCATAATTTAAATTCAATTAGTGTCAACAATAAAAGTTTTTCAAAATTTAAAATAAAATGTTCGGGAGATGCCATATTTTGCATAAGTAAATATGGTGTAGTAAATATATTTTTATAAAATGCCTAAATAATTTAAATTGAAATAAAACAGAAAAGAAAACAAATAAAAGAAAGAAAATACAAAAGAGAAAACAAACAGAAAAAATATAAAGGGAAAAGGAGCCCCCCACTGGACCCTGGCCCAACTGGGCCAACCCCCTGGCCCAGCCGGCCGGCCCACCCCGCCCCCACTCCCTTATCCACTCCTCCCCCACTCCCACAGTACCCACCGACACTCCCCCCCCCCACGAAATATCCCCCTCTCCCCCGATTGGATCGGGGTCGAGGAGGAGGCCATCGCCCGTCGCGCTCGACCCCGCCGCCCCTGGACCTCTCCGCCGCCGCCCGGAGCGTCGTCGCCCGGAGTCGCCTCGCCTCCTCCCCTGCGTCGCCTCGTCCCCGTCCCCCACCCCGAGCACCGCTGCCCCGTACCCTACGCCCCGCGGTGAGGCTCCGCCTTCCTCCGCTTCCCCCGCTCACCGCCGCTATTGCCGTCCGCATCAGCCGCGCGCCGGCCTCGCCCCGCCGCCGGCGTTCCTCTCCGCCACCGCACCTCCTCCCGCAGCTCCGCCCGGCCTCGCCCCGTTCTGCCCCGTCGCGCACACCCGCACCTGGCCGCCGGCCCGCGCCCCCGCGGCCCCCTCCTTCGCTCTGGCCGCCGAGGCCTGCGCCCGTCGTGGCCTCACCCCGGCCGCCTCCTGTCCCGTCGCTGCGGCCTCCTTCCCCCACGCGCAGGCGACGCCCCACGCCCATGGCCACCTCTGGCGCTCCGGCGCCCGCGCCCTGCTCCTCCCCTTCTGTCCTATCGTGGCCTCGCCGCTGCCACGCCGGCGAACCCTCCCCCCTTGCCGTGGCCCCGGCTGGCCGCGTCCAGGTCCAGCGCCCGCGCTCGCCCGCGCGGCGACCGAGCCCGTCCGCGCGGCGACCGAGCCCGTCCGCGCACTCGTGCGATCCCACGGCTGCACGCGCGCCCGCTCGCCCGTGCGCCCGCGCCCACTATGGCCGAGCCCGGACAAGTCCGGTGCCCAAAGGGCCCGGGCGGACATGTCCGCCCCTGGCCTATGACAAACGGGGCCCAGCCCCAGAACGAAATAAAAAAAGGAAATGAAAAAAAATTAATTAATTAATTAAGATAATTAATAAACTTATTTAATCATGTTAATATTAATTAATTAAGATTAATTAAACTAATAACTAATTAACCTAATTAACTACTGATAATTAACTAACAGTCACTGACAGGTGGGACCCACCTGTCAGGTTGACCAGGTCAACGGTCAACGTTGACTACTGATGTCAGCATGACCTCATGCTGATGTCATAAATCCAAATTTTGAATTAAATTAAATAATTAATTAAATTCCAGAAATTAATAAATTCTTTTGAAAATCATATCTTTTAATCCGTAACCCGGATGGAAATACTTTGTACATGAAAGTTGCTCAGAACGACGAGACGAATCCGGATACGCACTCCGTTCGTCCACCACACCTCCCTAACCTATCGAACTCGCAACCTTCCCCCTCCGGTCCGTCTGTCCGTAACGCGAAACAGCGGGAATACTTTCCCGGATGTTCCCCCCCTTCGCCGGTACCACCTACTGTCGCGTTAGGACACACCTAGCACTGCTCATTGTCATGTCACGCATCGTCATGTTTATGTTTGCATTGTATTTACTGTTTCTTCCCCCTCTTCTCTCCGGTAGACTACGAGACCGACACTGCTGCTGCCCAGTTCGACTACGGAGTTGACGACCCCTCCTACTTGCCAGAGCAACCAGGCAAGCTCCCCCCTTGATCACCAGATATCGCCTATTCTTCTCTATACTGCTTGCATTAGAGTAGTGTAGCATGTTACTGCTTTCCGTTAATCCTATACTGATGCATAGCCTGCCCTTGCTTCTACTGTTGTTACCTTTACCTGCAATCCTACATGCTTAGTATAGGATGCTAGTTTCCATCAGTGGCCCTACATCCTTGTCCGTCTGCTGTGCTATACTATCGGGCCTTGATCACTAGGGCGGTGATCACGGGTATATACTTATATACTATATACATGACACATGTGATGACTAAAATCGGGTCGGCTCGTAGGAGTACCCGCAAGTGGATCTTTGTGGCGGAGCGACAGGGCAGGTTGAGACCGCCTAGGTGAGAGGTGGGCCTGGCCCTGGTCGATGTTCGCGGTTACTTAACACGCTTAACGAGATCTTGGTATTTGATCTGAGTCTGGCCATTTGGTCTATACGCACTAGCCATCTACGCGGGAGTAGTTATGGGTATCCCGGCGTCGTGGTATCAGCCGAAGCTCTTTTTGACGTCAGCGACGGAGCGGCGCGCGCCGGATTGGACTGGAACGCCACTAGGCTAGGTCTGCTTCCGGCCGCCCTCGCAACGTGCAGGTGTGCAATGGGCGATGGGCCCAGACCCCTGCGCGCATAGGATTTAGACCAGCGTGTTGACCTCTCGGTTGAGCCTAGGTGGGGCTGCGACGTGTTGATCTTCCGAGGCCGGGCATGACCCAGAAAAGTGTGTCCGGCCAAATGGGATCGAGCGTGTTGGGTTATGTGGTGCACCCCTGCAGGGAAGTTTATCTATTCGAATAGCCGTGTCCCTCGGTAAAAGGATGACCCGGAGTTGTACCTTGACCTTATGACAACTAGAACCGGATACTGAATAAAATACACCCTTCCAAGTGCCAGATACAACCCGGTGATCGCTCTCTAACAGGGCGACGAGGAGGGGATCGCCGGGTAGGATTATGCTATGCGATGCTACTTGGAGGACTTCAATCTACTCTCTTCTACATGCTGCAAGATGGAGATGACCAGAAGCATAGTCTTCGACAGGACTAGCTATCCCCCTTTTATTCTGGCATTCTGCAGTTCAGTCCACTGATATGCCCCTTTACACATATACCCATGCATATGTAGTGTAGCTCCTTGCTTGCGAGTACTTTGGATGAGTACTCACGGTTGCTTCTCTCCCTCTTTTCCCCTTTTCCTGTCTATCTGGTTGTCGCAACCAGATGCTGGAGTCCAGGAGCCAGACGCCACCGTCGACGGCGACACCTACGACACTAGAGGTGCCTACTACTACGTGCAGCCCGCTGACGATGACCAGGAGTAGTTAGGAGGATCCCAGGCAGGAGGCCTGCGCCTCGTTCGATCTGTATCCCAGTTTGTGCTAGCCTTCTTAAGGCAAACTTGTTTAACTTATGTCTGTACTCAAATATTGTTGCTTCCGCTGACTCGTCTGTGATCGAGCACTTGTATTCGAGCCCTCGAGGCCCCTGGCTTGTATTATGATGCTTGTATGACTTATTTATGTTTTAGAGTTGTGTTGTGATATCTTCCCGTGAGTCCCTGATCTTGGTCGTACACATTTGCGTGCATGATTAGTGTACGGTCAAATCGGGGGCGTCACAAGTTGGTATCAGAGCCGACTGCCTGTAGGAATCCCCCTTTCCACACTCCTTGGCCGAAGTCGAGTCTAGACATTACAAAACTTTTACTAACATGGTTGTGTGTCTTACGGGCCCTCGTCGCCATTGGGTGGTACTAGGATCTTTTACTCCTCGACCTTTACTCTGGGACTCTGAACTCTCTTCTACTCGGGTTAAACGAATTTACTAACTCTAACACTAGGATCCCATGACCGCATTCACCCCAAAGTTGGATAAGCCATAGTTGTTTCTTAGAATAGTATTTTGAACAATTCACACACTGTCATTTGACTCCTTTGAAACGTCTTTGCTTTCAGATGGAACCCACGAGGCAGGTCGTGCGCCACACGACGGCCATTGGTGCCTCGGGATCACCGGCTGTGCTAGCTGAGATGATGACCTATCTGGGTTATCGCTGGCACCCTGAGTACACCGTCTATGAGGAGTACCAGGACTTTAACCAGGAGCAGTACCGTGCCATCGTCCACCTCTACTCGCGGGAGTATGACTCCACTACTGTGCTGCACACCGCTCATGGTGTTGGTGTGACCATCGATATGGCTGTCCACGATGCTGCCTATGCTGCTCTGACACGTCTTCGTGGAGAGTATCGGGAGTTGGACACCTCCCCTTTCAGGCACATTGCTATCGCATCTGATGTTGGTGCAGAGGGATACTATACTGCTGCCTACTCCACTGTCACCCGAGAGCCCTTCTACCATCAGAACCTGGTTCTGCATGCTGATGGGCTGGATCGAGCTAACCGAGCTCTTCGCCACGAGATGTACACCACCCGTCAGCACCTTTACCGTGCTCTGACGCTACTGCACCCCTTTGTCCGATCTGGACAGCTACCGCGTACTGCGATCTACCCAGCCAGGACCGTGATGCCCCACGGTGTCGGTTGGCCAGAGGTGGGAGGCTACTCTCCCGCACTTGGTCCTTTTCTGCCACCTGAGTGTCGGGCTCTACATCTGAGTATCCGCGGCCCCCAGTCTGCTGACGTGGAGGGCTATCCGTTGCCTCACTACCAGCTGTCGGGCTACGATTACCTCCACAGTACCTCTTGGGACTGATGTAGGCTTGCTTGTAGTGTTAGATGCATTCGCCGCGAGCCTGTGTGCCGCCTATGATGTTTTAGTCTATGTACTGAACTCTATGCATGACCCCTTTTGTAAGTTATGCCGACTACTATGTAGTAGCTATCGTGCTCCTTTCATTATGCATGTTTCATCATGAATGATTCTTGTCTTTGCAAATTTCTCAATGCTGAACTACCCCTGTTATATATTAGCAGGATGGTTAGACCAGGTGGTCGTGGTAGTGGTGGCAATGCCCCACCACCACCTGAGTACATGGCTGGTATGATCCAACAGTTCGAACTGAACCGCCAATTCATGGAAAATATGATGGCTCAGTTTCCTCGCCCCAATATGGACCAGCAACCAACCCCAGTAACTCTGCAGGATTTCATGCGCCTGAACCCAACTGTGTACCGCAGCTCAACTCAGCCTCTGGATGCTGATGACTGGCTCCGTGACATCACCTATGAGATGGAGTCTGCCGATGTAGCTCCTGCCAGCTATGTCACCTTTGCTTCCTTCTTTCTGAAGGGACCCGCAGCTCAATGGTGGGACAGCCACAGGCGTACTCTGCCAGCTGGAACAATCATCACCTGGCCAGACTTCCAAGCTGCTTTCCGTGCCCGCTTCATTCCTCAGGGAGTCATGGACCAGAAGAAGCGTGAGTTCCGCAACCTCACCCAAGGCAACAGAACTGTTGAAGCTTATCAACGGGAGTTTCTGGACTTGTCTCGCTATGCTGAGGAGGACATTGCAACTGATGCACGCAGACAGGAGAAGTTCCGTGATGGCCTTCAAGCTGACATCAAGCTCGCACTTCTAGTGCATGACTTTGCTGATTTCGCCACCTTGGTGAACAAGGCCATCAATGTCGAAACTGGCCTGCAGGAATACCAGAGCTCTCACAGGCGCAACCGTGACACGGGCTCATCTTCGGGCCCGCCCTCACAGAAGCGTAAGATATGGATCCCGAACAGCATGTACCGTCCAAATGCATCTGCCCCAAGGCAGACCTATGCTGCACCTCGTCTGCCTCCACCACCATCTAGGCAGTCAAGACTTCCAGCTCCACCGTCCCAAGCCCCTGTTCCCACTCCCAATAATGGCTTGTGCTTCAGGTGTGGTCAACCAGGACACCGTGCTAGAGAATGCAACCAGAACCAGAATCAACTGGCCCTTCCAGCAACTGGCCGTGGTAACAACCAGCCCCACAACAACAATGCTAAGTCTTATGGTCGTGCTCATGCCAACCACGTTGATCTCAACGAAGCTCAAGACCAGCCTGCTACTATGATGGGTACACTCCTCGTAAATTCAGTACCAGCATCCGTTTTATTTGATACAGGTGCATCACATTCATTCATGTCAGAAGATTTTGCATTCATGCATGGCATTAGAAGCGAAGACATGAATGCTTCACTATTAGTACACACCCCTGCGGGCCAATGTTGAACCTCCATAATTTGCAACGACGTCCCCGTTGAAATCGAAGGACTGGAATTTCTTGTCTCTCCCATCGTATTGAAGTCCTGTAGCATTGATCTCATTCTGGGAATGAATTGGTTAAAAGCGCATACTGCTTCAATCGTTTGCACCACTAAGACCGTCCATCTGCTACACCCTTCAGATGAGATAGTTACTTACCAAGCCCATCTGGTGCAAAATGCCGAGGCAAGGCTCTATGCATTGAATGCATTGAACGCTGCACCACTCGAGGGCATTGAAAACATTCCCGTCGTGCGTGAATTCCTCGATGTCTTCCCTGAAGAACTTCCAGGGATTCCCCCTGCTAGAGCTGTCGAATTCATCATCGACTTGAAACCAGGCACCACTCCTATAGCCAAGCGACCCTACAAGATGCCGCCGCATGAACTCCTTGAGCTTAAGGAGGAAATCGACAATTCTCTTCGCAAAGGATTCATTCGCCCAAGTTGCTCTCCTTGGGGATCACCTTCTCTCTTTGTCAAGAAGAAGGATGGGACAAACCGATTAGTTCAAGACTACCGTCCTATAAACCAAGCTACCATTCAGAATAAATACCCTCTTCCTCGGATCAATGATCTGTATGATCAACTGGCGGGTTCGTCAGTGTTCTCTAAGCTCGAATTGAGGTTGGGTTACCACCAGATCCGTGTTCGCGAAGAGGATATCCCAAAGACCGCCTTCGTGACTCGATATGGTTCATACGAGTACACCGTCATGTCTTTCGGTTTAACCAATGCTCCAGTCACCTTCTCTCGTCTGATGAACTATATATTCATGGATTACCTCGACAAGTTCGTTGTGGTTTATCTGGATGATATCCTGGTATTTTCAAAGAACGAAGAAGAACATGCTGAACATCTTTGACTTGTGCTGGAAAAGCTACAAGAGCATCAACTATATGCCAAGTTCTCCAAATGTGAATTCTGGCTACCGGAAGTAACCTATCTTGGGCATGTCATCTCTAAGGATGGTATTGCCGTCAACCCTGAACGAGTCCAGGCTATCCTTGATTGGACTCCTCCCAAGAACGTTAAGCAAGTCAGAAGTTTTCTCGGTCTCGCCAGCTATTGCCGCCGATTCATCGAGAACTTCTCCAAGATCGCCAGGCCTCTGACTAACCTGTTGCATAAGGGCGTCAAGTTCCAATGGACAGACAAATGTCAGGAAAGTTTCCAGGCACTCAAAGACAAGTTGACTTCTGCCCCAGTTCTAGCTCCACCTGATACTAAGAAGGACTTCGTCATTTACTGCGACGCTTCCCGTCAAGGATTAGGCTGTGTCCTAATGCAAGACCGCAAAGTGATTGCTTATGCCTCTCGGCAATTGCGCCCTCACGAAGAGAACTACCCAGTTCACGACCTCGAACTTGCTGCTGTCATTCATGTGCTGAAGCAGTGGCGACATTACCTTCTCGGTAATCGTTGCAAGATCTTCACTGACCACCAAAGTCTGAAGTATCTGTTTACTCAGCCAGACCTGAACCTCCGTCAGCAGAGATGGATGGAGCTTGTTGCAGACTTTGACTTGGGTATTCCTATACGCCAGGCAAGGCTAATGTAATGGTTGATGCCTTGAGCCGCAAGTCTTACTGCAACCACCTCCAGGTTCACAAAGTTCAGCCCTCGCTTGTTGAAGAATTCAGGAGGCTGAACCTCCATATAGTTCCTCCGGGTGCACTCGCTCCCCCTCCTAAGGAGTTTGGCAAGGTTAACCTCCACGTTGTTACCCAGGGTTCCCTCAATACCCTAGTTGCTAAACCAGATCTCGTGGACAGCATCAAAAGGCTACAGAAGTATGACTCTGAAGCCCACAAGATTAAGCGCTACCTCGCAGAAGGAAAGCCCTCATTCTTCACTGTTGCTGAAGATGGCACCTTATACTTCAAGGGCCGCCTAGTGGTGCCATGTGCAGAGAAAAACCTGGATATGACACAGGAAGTTATGAAAGAAGCTCATGATACGCCTCTATGTATCCATCCTGGTAGTACAAAGATGTACCAAGACATCCGTCAGAGATTCTGGTGGTCTAATATGAAGCAAGCCATTGCTCGTTATGTTGCTGAGTGTGACGTTTGCCGTCGTATCAAAGCAGAACATCAAAGGCCTGCTGGAACTCTGCAACCTATCTCTATTCCTGAATGGAAATGGGACCATGTTGAGATGGACTTCGTCACTGGATTTCCCAAATCACAGAAAGGTAATGATGTTATTCTTGTCGTCATTGACCGGCTTTCCAAAGTTGCACATTTTCTGGCGGTCAAAGAAACGATCACTGCTAGCCAGTTGGCAATGCTCTATATGTCCAGGATTGTTTCACTCCATGGTATTCCATTGGTTATCAGCTCAGACCGTGGTAGCTTATTCACTTCAAGATTCTGGGCAAGTTTCCAAGAAGCTATGGGAACTCATCTGTCATTCAGTACTGCATTTCATCCTCAGTCGCAGGGGCAAGTTGAACGCGTCAACCAAGTTCTCGAAGACATGCTTCGAGCTTGTGTTATTTCCTTCGGCAACAAATGGGAGGAATCTCTCCCGTATGCTGAGTTCTCTTATAATAATAGCTATCAAGCTAGTCTGAAGATGGCCCCCTTCGAAGTGTTATATGGACGAAAGTGCCGAACCCCTCTGAACTGGTCAGAAACTGGGGAACGTCCACTCTTCGGTCCGGATATTATCCAACGTGCCGAAGAACAAGTCCGCATTATTCGTGAGAATCTCAAGGCTGCTCAGTCACGTTAGAAGAGTCAGTATGACCGTCATCATAAAGACATGGTCTATCAACCTAGCGAAAAGGCTTATCTTCGAGTCACACCAATGAAGGGTGCTCACCGCTTTGGAATCACGGGCAAACTAGCTCCTCGATATATTGGCCCATTCACTATTCTCGAAAGGCGTGGAAAAGTGGCATACCCACTGGAGCTTCCACCGAACCTTTCTCAGGTTCACGATGTGTTCCATGTGTCACAGCTCCGCCGTTGCTTCAAGGACCCAATCCGAGCAGTGGATCATGAAGTGCTCGAATTGCAGCAGGACCTCTCCTATAAGGAGCATCCGGTCCGCATTCTCGACCAAGCTGAACGCCGCACACGTCAGAAGGCGATCAAGTTCCTCAAAGTCCAGTGGTCGCACCATTCTGAAGATGAAGCCACTTGGGAACGAGAGGATCGTCTGCGCGAAGAATACCCCACATTTTTTCCTTCTACCTCCTAAATCTCGGGACGAGATTTCTTGTAGTGGAGGAGATTTGTAACGCCCGGGTAATCAAGCTACAGTAATTCCCCGCTAATCATGCCACGTCACCTCGGTTACTGTTGTTAACCATGCGATGATCCAAAACCGTTTCATAATTTGAATTCAATTAGTGTCAACAATAAAAGTTTTTCAAAATTTAAAACAAAATGTTCGGGAGATGCCATATTTTGCATAAGTAAATATGGTGTAGTAAATACATTTGTATAAAATGCCTAAATAATTTAAATTGAAATAAAACAGAAAAGAAAATAAATAAAAGAAACAAAATACAAAAGAGAAAACAAACAGAAAAAAAAGAAGGGAAAAGGAGCCCCCCCACTGGACCCTGGCCCAACTGGGCCAACCCCCAGGCCCAGCCGGCCGTCCCACCCCGCCCCCACTCCCTTATCCACTCCTCCCCCACTCCCACAGTACCCACCGACACTCCCCCCACGAAATATCCCCCCCCTCTCCCCCGATTGGATCGGGATCGAGGAGGAGGCCATCACCCGTCGCGCTCGACCCCGCCGCCCCTGGACCTCTCCGCCGCCGCCCGGAGCGTCGTCGCCCGGAGTCGCCTCGCCTCCTCCCCTGCGTCGCCTCGTCCCCGTCCCCCACCCCGAGCACCGCTGCCCCGTACCCTACGCCCCGCGGTGAGGCTCCTCCTTCCTCCGCTTCCCCCGCTCACCGCCGCTATTGCCGTCCGCATCAGCCACGCGCCGGCCTCGCCCCGCCGCCAGCGTTCCTCTCCGCCCCTGCTCGTGCGTTTGGCCGCCCCGCCACCGCACCTCCTCCCGCAGCTCCGCCCGGCCTCGCCCCGTTCTGCCCCGTCGCGCACACCCGCACCTGGCCGCCGGCCCACGCCCCCGCGGCCCCCTCCTTCGCTCTGGCCGCCGAGGCCTGCGCCCGTCGTGGCCTCACCCTGGCCGCCCCCTGTCCCGTCGCTGCGGCCTCCTTCCCCCACGCGCAGGCGACGCCCCACGCCCATGGCCACCTCTGGCGCTCCGGCGCCCGCGCCCTGCTCCTCCCCTTCTGCCCTGCCGTGGCCTCGCAGCTGCCACGCCGGCGAACCCTCCCCCCTTGCCGTGGCCCCGGCTGGCCGCGTCCAGGTCCAGCGCCCGCGCTCGCCCGCGCGGCGACCGAGCCCGTCCGCGCGCTCGCGCGCGCCCGCTCGCCCGTGCGCCGCGCCCACTATGGCTGAGCCCGGACAAGTCCGGTGCCCAAAGGGCCCGGGCGGACATGTCCGCCCCTGGCCTATGACAAACGGGGCCCAGCCCCAGAACGAAATAAAAAAAGGAAATGCAAAAAAAAATTAATTAATTAAGATAATTAATTAACTTATTTAATCATGTTAATATTAATTAATTAAGATTAATTAAACTAATAACTAATTAACTGCTGATAATTAACTAACAGTCACTGACAGGTGGGACCCACCTGTCAGGTTGACCAGGTCAACGGTCAACGTTGACTGTGTCAGGACCGGATTTTCGGGATGTTCATTTCCCAGAAAATGGCCTTTGTGCTCACCAGCCCCAGGATTACTGTTAGCTGATGAGGCACCAACTTGATACAAGAATTCCAAGCAAAGTACAAAATATGTAGTACAAGACCATTGTGGCGTAGGAGTACAACACTTGGTTTCTAGTGGTTGATGGCGGAAGCGGTTTGTGGTTCATCTACGTCTATGGGACTCCATTTCCCGCAAGAACAGCTGACCAGGATAACTCCTATCTTCGCGAGGCTTCTATCACCTTTACATGGGTTCCGGGGCTGTCATTGTAACGCTCTGTCCACGCAAGAAATCTGGCTAAGACAATAGCCAGGGACAAGCCAGTGAGTACGTTTGAATGTACTCGCAAACATTAAGAACACGGGTATAATATAATAAGGGATAATCACGCTCTGAAATATTTTATGATCACAACGTCTATCACGAAATAAACGAAATCCATGGTGCTCGCAAGCAGGTAAATTATGAATATGCAATGCGGAGTAGAAAATAGAATGCATTATTCGAGTGTCTGAAGCGACGCCTCAAAAAGAATAATAATATAAGTGTGACGCCCGGATATTTAAGCTACAGTAAACCTCTGCTAATGATGCCATGTCACCTCGATTACTGTTGCTAATCTCGCGTTAGTTCGAAACCGGTTCGAATTCAAGATCAAAAACCAAGTCAAACGGTAAAAGTTTTCAAATATTAAAACTAAAATGTTGGGGTGTTGCCAAATAATGCATAGGTAATTATTGTGGAGAAACCACACTTTTATAAAATGTTTAAAGGCTCTAAAGTAATTAAAACAGCAGTTATGACAATTAATTAAATGCCTTTTAAAAATAATAATAATGCAAACTATTTTAATTAGGTGTCAAACTTTTTGGGGCAGTAGAATAAAGTATAACATTAATTTAGGAGTTGTATTTATATTTTATAAAACAGAAATTAAAAGAATAAAATAGATAAAGAAAAGAAAACAGAAAAGTTAAAAAAAAGTAAAAGAAGAGGTGAGAGAGAGAAAGATCCACCGCCTACCCTTGGGCCTTAGCCGGCCGAATCGGTCCAGCGGCCCAGCACCTCCCCCCTCCCCTTGTCGTCTTCCCCCTCCTCTTCTGTTCAACCGACCGAGGGCGCACGCCCCTCGCCGTCCCCGCCTGACCTGCTCGCCGCCCCACGCCGCCACATCGCCGAGGGGATAAGGACGAGTCCCCTAGGTCTCGTCGACAACCCTCGAGATCTTTCTCCCCCGCCTGCTCCTCTCCCTCGCTTTTCCATCTTGCCCGAACACCATCATCGCCGCCGTTCGCCATTAACGCGGCCACCATGCTCCCCGCGCCTCGCCAAGGAGTCCAACAGCTCCGCCTGCTTCCTCTACTCCATCTCTGACCAAGGGTTCGAGCTCGGCGCCACCACAGCCCCGGAATCGAGTTCTTCCGCGCCTACGGTCGCCGGCGCTCCTCCGCCGATTGCCGACGCCCTACTGCTCCTAAGCCACCACCGTGGCCTCCGTGTGCCTCCCCTTTGAGCAGTCTCTCCTTTCCCCTCTCTCAGCGCTGCTCCTAGATGCCCGTAGCCGCCACTTCCATTTTCACCCGAGCTTTACTCCGCCGCGGTGCTCGTCGTCGTCGCTACCGACGATAAAGTGCTCAACCGAGCTCGTAGTCGTGCTCCGGGCACCTCTAGGACCCCGTCGGACCCCTCTTTTGGGCATGTCGCAGCCTCTGTCGTTGTTCGCGATGACACCAGAACACCGGCGTCCGCCACGGTCGACACCGCCGTCGATGTAGCGCGCCACTCCGGTCGAGTTAGCCCACGGGACCGACGTAGATCGATGCGGCGTCGGACGCTCGATCGAACGCGTCTAGCCGCACCTCTCCCCGTGCCCCGTAGCGTTTTTCCGGCGAAGTCCGGCGATGCTCCGCCGCGGAGATGGTCGCCGGCGTGTCTCCGGCGCCGCCCGCCGACGTGGCCCTCCGGGCCCCACCTCACAGCCACTAAACACGGGCCCCAGGGCCCCCCTTGACTTGTTGACCGCGGTCAACGTGCTGACTGGGCAGGCCCCAGCCACTGACGTGCGGGCCCCACCACTTAAATAACTAATTAAAATGATTTTATAATTAAAAGTAATTAGTTTAGCTAATTAGTCACTGACATGTGGGACCCAGCTGCTAATTAACCATGTTTAATTAAAATAACCCACTGTTAGCCCTCTCTCTATGACATGTAGGACCCACTGGTCAGTTTGACCTGGTCAGCGAGTCTGTTGACTGCTGACGTCATCAGCACGTCATGCTGACGTCATTTTATCTTTTCTGTTAATTCAAATAATCTTTGAAAATTCATATCTTTTAAACCGTAACTCGGATGAAAATGTTTTCTACATGAAAGTTGCTAAGAACGACGAGACGAATCCGGATACGCAGTCCGTTCGTCCACCACACCTCCCTAACCTATCGAACTCGCAACTTTTCCCCTCCGGTCCGTCTGTCCGAAAACGCGAAACATCGGGAATACTTCCCGGATGTTCCCCCCCTTCGCCGGTACCACCTACTGTCGCGTTAGGACACACCTCGCACTGTTCATTGTCATGTCACGCATCGTCATGTTTATGTTTGCATTGTATTTACTGTTTCTTCCCCCTTTTCTCTCCGGTAGACTACGAGACCGACACAGCTGCTGCCCAGTTCGACTACGGAGTTGACGACCCCTCCTTCTTGTCTGAGCAACCAGGCAAGCCCCCCCCTTGATCACCAGATATCGCCTATTCTTCTCTATACTGCTTGCATTAGAGTAGTGTAGCATGTTACTGCTTTCCGTTAATCCTATCCTGATGCATAGCCTGTCATTGTTGCTATAGTTGTTACCCTTACCTGCTATCCTACTGCTTAGTATAGGATGCTAGTGTTCCATCAGTAGCCCTACACTCTTGTCCATCTGCCATGCTATATTACTGGGCCGTGATCACTTCGGGAGGTGATCACGGGTATATCCTATATACTTTATATACATGACACATGTGGTGACTAAAGTCGGGTCGGCTCGAGGAGTACCCGCAAGTGATTCTGATGAGGGGGCTGAAAGGACAGGTGGCTCCACCCCGGTAGAGGTGGGCCTGGGTTCCTGACGACCCCCGACTGTTACTTTATGGCGGAGCGACAGGGCAGGTTGAGACCGCCTAGGTGAGAGGTGGGCCTGGCCCTGGTCGGCGTTCGCGGATACTTAACACGCTTAACGAGATCTTGGTATTTGATCTGAGTCTGGCCATTTGGTCTATACGCACTAACCATCTACGCGGGAGTAGTTATGGGTATCCCGGCGTCGTGGTATCAGCCGAAGCCTTCTTGACGTCAGCGACTGAGTGGCGCGCGCCGTGTTGGACCGTGTTGACGTAACCGCCGTGATCGTGTGGGTTGCTAGGTCTGCTCGCGGCCGCATTCGCAACGTGCAGGTGTGCATAGGGCGATGGGCCCAGACCCCTGCGCGCTTAGGATTAGACCGGCGTGCTGACCGCTCTGTTGTGCTTAGGTGGGGCTGCGACGCCTTGATCTTACGAGGCCGGGCATGACCCAGAAAAGTGTGTCCGGCCAAATGGGATCGAGCGTGTTGGGTTATGTGGTGCACCCCTGCAGGGAAGTTTATCTATTCGAATAGCCGTGTCCCTCGGTAAAAGGACGACCTGGAGTTGTACCTTGACCTTATGACAAGTAGAACTGGATACTTAATAAAACACACCCTTCTAAGTGCCAAATATAACCCGGTGGTTGCTCTCTAACAGGGTGACGAGGAGGGGATCGCCGGGTAGGATTATGCTATGCGATGCTACATGGAGGACTTCAATCTACTCTCTTCTACATGCTGCAAGATGGAGATGGCCAGAAGCGTAGTCTTCGACAGGACTAGCTATCCCCCCTTTTATTCTGGCATTCTGCAGTTCAGTCCACTGATATGGCCCTTTACACATATACCCATGCATATGTAGTGTAGCTCCTTGCTTGCGAGTACTTTGGATGAGTACTCACGGTTGCTTTTCTCCCTCTTTTCCCCTTTTCTATACCGGGTTGTCGCAACCAGATGCTGGAGTCCAGGAGCTAGAGATCCCGAGGATGATGCTACATGGAGTTCGGATTCGAGGAGTAGTTAGGAGGTCCCGGGCAAGAGGCCTTGCCTTTTCGATCGTTGCTACTTTTGTGCTAGCCTTCTTAAGGCAAACTTGTTTAACTTATGTCTGTACTCAGATATTGTTGCTTCCGCTGACTCGTCTATGATCGAGCACTTGTATTCGAGCCCTCGAGGCCCCTGGCTTGTATTATGATGCTTGTATGACTTATTTATGTTGTAGAGTTGTGTTGTGATATTTTCCCGTGAGTCCCTGATCTTGATCGTACACATTTGCGTGCATGATTAGTGTACGGTCAAAACGGGGGCGTCACAATAAGTCATGCCTCAGTCGGGCGTCTGAGCGACACCGCATAAAGGGCTTATGAATAATAAATAAATGACAAACATGCCGCAGTCGGGCGTCTGAGCGACGCCACATAAAGGGCTTATAAGGAATAAATAAAAACAAGCATGCCGCAGTCGGGCGTCTGAGCGACACCACAGAGAGGGCTTATATAAGAATAGATAAATAACAAGCATGCCGCAGTCGGGCGTCTGAGCGACACCAAAGAGAGGGCTTATATAAGAATAAATAAATAACAAGCATGCCGCAGTCGGGCGTCTGAGCGACACCACATAAAGGGCTTATAAGGAAATAATAAATAACAAGCATGCCGCAGTCGGGCGTCTGAGTGACACCACAGAGAGGGCTTATATAAGAATAATCACGGTGAGTATCCAGGAGGTAGAACCATCTCAGGGGTATTCAATACTTCAAATAATGTAAATGGTTAGTCCATAATAATAATAAACATAATCCTCATATGTCATAGGTCATAATCAAAATTCTAGTCTAGCCGTTTCTCCATCCGAAGACCGTCACTAGATTCTAGTTTAGCCGTTTCTCCATCCGAACACCGTTACTATGATCCAGTTTATCCGTTTCTCCATCTGAACACCGTTACTATGATCCATCTCAGACTGGAGACCTTACCCATGAGCATGGCTATCCGAATAGATAAAACCTCTGCAGAGGGTGTACTCTTTACCCACGAGTAACGGTTTTACTTAGTCCATCGGGACTAATTCCGCCTACGGCCTTTTAATTGAAAACACGCCTGACCTGCACACACCAGCTTAACTTACCGGTGTCTGGAATCACCCACGACACCCGTCAAGCAAAACTCTAAGTGGGGAGGCTACAACCTCGACGTAGCATGGGATCAAATTTATATCACGCGCTCTAAGGGGTGCCCCCCTCTCGGTCCCAACCGGAAACACCCATGCCCCCGGACCAGGTGGCATGCCTACCGGATGCATCCGGTATCTTCCACCATAGCCTCTCTGTACGGTGTGTGCCTTGGTAAGGGGTTGACAACTTACTGAACCGTACCCTACCTGCGGCAGGGACAAGTGGTAGTACAAAACAAGAAGTGGAAGTTACTAAACAAGACTCAACCCACGACCGACTCAGGGGTCCAAGTATTCCCCGAATGATTAGCATAACCAATATATTACCATTAACAGATATCTCACCACTCATCAAGTCTCACCATGCCATACCGGACATACTCGTCTAACGAGGAACTAGGGACAAGCTCGTGTCTACCCAAGACCACGACTTTCCCGGCTTCTTTCCGGTATGCTTGAGAAGCTCACGAGGCTGATCACTAACACCAGCATATCCATTACTAACAACAAAACATCTCCAATATGCACTCATGCGCGAGACTTTATCGTTACATAAAGATAACGTATACTCCAAGTCCAAGTGGTGTTGTAACCGTATCAAAACACCTCAGAAAATATTATGCCAGAGTTCAGAATGCTTGCCTTCAAGAGTATGCAAAGGGTGCACTTTTTGAAAGCTTTCTTCTCTCTCCATTTCCTATTTTGAAAAATATTCAAATAACAAATATTTCAAACACAGTACAAAAAGTTGTCCCAAATATTTTTGAAATAAATCTTAAAATAAACTAGATGAAATTTGAGAGAGGTAGGAAAAAGAATCAACTCATTTGGAGTTTTATTTTAAAAGATATAGCCAGTCAAAGTTTGGTCAAATCTCTGTTTTTAAATAAAACCAGAAAAAGAAAACGTTTCGATACAGAATACGCTTTCGAGGCATAGGAGACGTACTCCGGGGTTCTACGCGACCACTTGAGCTCGTGGAGGCGGGGCTGGGTCACTGACAGTGGGTCCAGGGGGCCCATTGGTCAGGTTTTACTATTCCCCCCTCTCCCTCCTCTCCTCTGCCCGAACGGGAGCGGGGCTCCGGCGATCGCCGGCGACGAACGGCGGCTCCTCGAGGGCACCTGAGGGCAGGGATGGACCCGCCAGACCGGGGCGGTCCTATCGGTGGTCGTTGGGTCGACGGTGGTGGGAGGAGTCGCCGGCGGAGGGGGCTACGGGAGTGAAGTGGATTTTGGGCTCGGGTGGTTTCCGATCGAGGCTGAGGCGCTGGGCAGCTCCGCAAGAATGAGGGGAAGCGGTTGGTGGCGCTGGATGGGCGGGGGAGTGCCTGGTTGCGACGTATGGCACCGGACGGCAGCGGCGGCCGAACCGGCCGGAGTTGGGGAAGATGGCCTCTTCCGGTCAATCCACTGCTTGGGGAGCTCTAGGGGGAAGGCTTGAGGTCGCCTGAGCGCTCGGAGGGGCTCGGGGTCTCCTTTTATAGGCGTTTGAGGCTGGTCCCGCGGCAGCCGTGGATAAGAACGCCGGCGACCGTGGTGCTGTAGCTGCAGGGCGACGTGGCGGTGACGAGCGCGTGCCGACGGGCTCCAGGATGAGCTCGAGCTATTCACAGGGGCAGCTGGCGCGCGCGGGTGGCTTGGGCGGCGCCGTCCATGGCAGGAGCTCGCTGCCGACGCCGGCGTGCCGCCAAAAGCTCTGACGGTGGCGCTGTAGGGCGCCAGAGGTGGCGTGGAGAGTGGGCGAGGATAGTGCGTGTCTCTGCAGGCGAGCAAGGGCCAGGGGCGGAACGCGGCGAGTGCGGCAGTGCGACGCGGCGGCTCGGTGCGCGCGCGTGCAAAACGTGTGCTCTGGGCGCGCCCAGAGCACGCACGGGACGTGCTCGACGAAAAGCCAGGGCAGCCTAGAGTGCGAGGGTGAGGCTGGAAATTAACAGGACTAGGATAGAGATAGCTAGGAGTTTAGTGGACAAGGTTGCTGGGTCAGTGGAACAAGATCATAGTGCAAACTAGGAAACATGCCCAAAACTGACTGTGCACACCAAGTGTTCGACAGAATGCCAAGTGCATTTAGGCAACTCTTGGAATGGCCAAAATCTCCAGATCAGGGTCTCTCTAGTTGTAGGAGATGATGGCAAGATCATTTGGGCAAAACCAGAAACTTGTTAGTGCAAGTTTTGCAAAACTACAGTTTTGGATAGAAAGAAAAAGGTTTCATTGCATGCACTTAAAATCCTCCAATGGGTCCACTCTCCTGGACTTAAGGGTTTTGTAGGGAGGGCTTCAAGCAGATAAAAGTTCTTGGGCGCTAGAGCAAAATAAAATAGGGTTGCAGTACAAATCATCAAACTGGACCAGAATGAAAAAGAGGTTGATTCACTCAAATGTTTCAAAGAACATCACTGGGTTTTTGCATGAAGTTGAATTGTATGCATCTACTGACATCTCCAAACACTTGGAAGAATTTTTAAAGGAATATTTAAATAGGTTGTAGTGCAAAAATGCCTACTGGACCAGATTTGAAAAGTTGATGTAGAGCTTAAAATCTCCAATAACCAAAAGATATTTTTGCATAAAAATGATGTGGAAACATCACATGACATCCCCAAATTTTGGTGGAAATTTTAAATGCCTTTGTCAAATGGTTGTAGTGCAAAACAGGCTCCCAAATTTATGAAAAATCATTTTAAAAGAATAAAGCTCAGGGAAAAGCAAATCTTGCAAATTAAATCCGCTGATAAAGAATTGTTTCATAGAGAGAGCATACAAGTCCAATAATACTTTAGGAAAGTTTTCCACTTGAGGTAAAAATCCACAATATCAAAAAGGGTAAATCTTAACAAATGGAAAAGTTTAATTTCCTGGCAAAATTTTAATTTATAAAACGAGGTCAAAAATTTGGGGTGTCACAGACTGCTGACGTCAGCATGACCTCATGCTGATGTCATAAATCCAATTTTCGAATTAAATTAAATAATTAATTAAATTCCAGAAATTAATAAATTCTTTTGAAAATCATATCTTTTAATCCGTAACCCGGATGGAAATACTTTGTACATGAAAGTTGCTCAGAACGACGAGACGAATCCGGATTCGCGGTCCGTTCGTCCACCACACCTCCCTAACCTATCGAACTCGCAACTTTTCCCCTCCGGTCCGTTTGTCCGAAACGCGAAACAGCGGGAATACTTTCCCGGATGTTCCCCCCTTCGCCGGTACCACCTACTGTCGCGTTAGGACACACCTAGCACTGCTCATTGTCATGTCACGCATCGTCATGTTTATGTTTGCATTGTATTTACTGTTTCTTCCCCCTCTTCTCTCCGGTAGACTACGAGACCGACACTGCTGCTGCCCAGTTCGACTACGGAGTTGACGACCCCTCCTACTTTCCAGAGCAACCAGGCAAGCCCCCCCCCCCCCTTGATCACCAGATATCACCTATTCTTCTCTATACTGCTTGCATTAGAGTAGTGTAGCATGTTACTACTTTCCGTTAATCCTATACTGATGCATAGCCTGCCCTTGCTTCTACTGTTGTTACCTTTACCTGCAATCCTACATGCTTAGTATAGGATGCTAGTTTCCATCAGTGGCCCTACATCCTTGTCCGTCTGCTGTGCTATACTATCGGGCCATGATCACTTGGGCGGTGATCACGGGTATATACTTATATACTATATACATGACACATGTGATGACTAAAGTCGGGTCAGCTCGTAGGAGTACCCGCAAGTGGATCTTTGTGGCGGAGCGACAGGGCAGGTTGAGACCGCCTAGGTGAGAGGTGGGCCTGGCCCTGGTCGACGTTCGCGGTTACTTAACACGCTTAACGAGATCTTGGTATTTGATCTGAGTCTGGCCATTTGGTCTATACGCACTAGCCATCTACGCGGGAGTAGTTATGGGTATCCCGGCGTCGTGGTATCAGCCGAAGCTCTTTTTGACGTCAGCGACGGAGCGGCGCGCGCCGGATTGGACTGGAACGCCACTAGGCTAGGTCTGCTTCCGGCCGCCCTCGCAACGTGCAGGTGTGCAATGGGCGATGGGCCCAGACCTCTGCGCATAGGATTTAGACCGGCGTGTTGACCTCTCGGTTGAGCCTAGGTGGGGCTGCGACGTGTTGATCTTACGAGGCCGGGCATGACCCAGAAAAGTGTGTCCGACCAAATGGGATCGAGCGTGTTGGGTTATGTGGTGCACCCCTGCAGGGAAGTTATCTATTCGAATAGCCGTGTCCCTCGGTAAAAGGACGACCCGGAGTTGTACCTTGACCTTAAGACAACTAGAACCGGATACTGAATAAAATACACCCTTCCAAGTGCCAGATACAACCCGGTGATCGCTCTCTAATAGGGCGACGAGGAGGGGATCGCCGGGTAGGATTATGCTATGCGATGCTACTTGGAGGACTTCAATCTACTCTCTTCTACATGCTGCAAGATGGAGATGACCAGAAGCGTAGTCTTCGACAGGACTAGCTATCCCCCTTTTATTCTGGCATTCTGCAGTTCAGTCCACTGATATGCCCCTTTACACATATACCCATGCATATGTAGTGTAGCTCCTTGCTTGCGAGTACTTTGGATAAGTACTCACGGTTGCTTCTCTCCCTCTTTTCCCCTTTTCCTTTCTATCTGGTTGTCGCAACCAGATGCTGGAGTCCAGGAGCCAGACGCTACCGTCGACAACGACACCTACGACACTGGAGGTGCCTACTACTACGTGCAGCCCGCTGACGACGACCAGGAGTAGTTAGGAGGATCCCAGGCAGGAGGCATGCGCCTCGTTCGATCTTTATCCCAGTTTGTGCTAGCCTTCTTAAGGCAAACTTGTTTAACTTATGTCTGTACTCAAATATTGTTGCTTCCGCTGACTCGTCTGTGATCGAGCACTTGTATTCGAGCCCTCGAGGCCCCTGGCTTGTATTATGATGCTTGTATGACTTATTTATGTTTTAGAGTTGTGTTGTGATATCTTCCCGTGAGTCCCTGATCTTGGTCGTACACATTTGCGTGCATGATTAGTGTACGGTCAAATCGGGGGCGTCACAAAAACATTCCGGTTGCATCATATACAACTCTTCTTCCAGAAATCCATTCAGGAATGCAGTTTTGACATCCATTTGCCAAATTTCATAATCATAAAATGCGGCAATTCCTAACATGATTCGGACAGACTTAAGCATCGCTACGGGTGAGAAGGTCTCATCGTAGTCAATCCCTTGAACTTGTCGAAAACCTTTCGCAACAAGTCGAGCTTTATAGACAGTAACATTACCGTCAGCGTCAGTCTTCTTCTTGAAGATCCATTTATTTTCAATGGCTTGCCGATCATCGGGCAAGTCAACCAAAGTCCATACTTTGTTCTCATACATGGATCCCATCTCGGATTTCATGGCCTCAAGCCATTTTGCGGAATCTGGGCTCACCATTGCTTCTTCATAGTTCGTAGGTTCGTCATGGTCTAGTAACATAACCTCCAGAACAGGATTACCGTACCACTCTGGTGCGGATCTTAATCTGGTTGACCTACGAGGTTCAGTAATAACTTGATTTGAAGTTTCATGATCATTATCATTAACTTCCTCACTAATTGGTGTAGGTGTCGCAGAAACTGATTTCTGTGATGATCTACTTTCCAATAAGGGAGCAGGTACAGTTACCTCATCAAGTTCTACTTTCCTCCCACTCACTTCTTTCGAGAGAAACTCCTTCTCTAGAAAGGATCCATACTTAGCAACGAATGTCTTGCCTTCGGATTTGTGATAGAAGGTGTACCCAACAGTCTCCTTTGGGTATCCTATGAAGACACATTTCTCCGATTTAGGTTCGAGCTTATCAGGTTGAAGTTTCTTCACATAAGCATCGCAACCCCAAACTTTAAGATACGACAACTTTGGTTTCTTGCCAAACCATAGTTCATAAGGTGTCGTTTCAACGGATTTTGATGGTGCCCTATTTAGAGTGAATGCAGCCGTCTCTAAAGCATAACCCCAAAACGATAGCGGTAAATCAGTAAGAGACATCATAGATCGCACCATATCTAGTAAAGTACGATTACGACGTTCGGACACACCATTACATTGTGGTGTTCCGGGTGGCGTGAGTTGCGGGACTATTCCGCATTGTTTCAAATGTAGGCCAAACTCGTAACTCAAATATTCTCCTCCACGATCTGATCGTAGAAACTTTATTTTCTTGTTACGATGATTTTCAACTTCGCTCTGAAATTCTTTGAACTTTTCAAATGTTTCAGACTTATGTTTCATCAAGTAGATATACCCATATCTGCTCAAATCATCTGTGAAGGTGAGAAAATAACGATATCCGCCACGAGCCTCAATATTCATCGGACCACATACATCTGTATGTATGATTTCCAACAAATTAGTTGCTCTCTCCATAGTACTGGAGAACGGTGTTTTAGTCATCTTGCCCATGAGACACGGTTCGCAAGTACCAAGTGATTCATAATCAAGTGATTCCAAAAGTCCATCATTATGGAGTTTCTTCATGCGCTTTACAACGATATGACCTAAACGGCAGTGCCACAAATAAGTTGCACTATCATTATCAACTCTGCATCTTTTGGCTTCGACATTATGAATATGTGTGTCACTACTACCGAGATTCATTAAAAATAGACCACTCTTCAAGGGTGCATGACCATAAAAGATATTACTCATATAAATAGAACAACCATTATTCTCTGATTTAAATGAATAACCGTCTCGCATCAAACAAGATCCACATATAATGTTCATGCTCAACGCTGGCACCAAATAACAATTATTTAGGTCTAATACTAATCCCGAAGGTAGATGTAGAGGTATCGTGCCGACGGCGATCACATCGACTTTGGAACCATTTCCCACGCGCATCGTCACCTCGTCCTTAACCAATCTTCGCTTAATCCGTAGCCCCTGTTTCGAGTTGCAAATATTAGCAACATAACCAGTATCAAATACCCAGGTGCTACTGCGAGCATTAGTAAGGTACACATCAATAACATGTATATCACATATACCTTTGTTCACCTTGCCATCCTTCTTATCCGCCAAATACTTGGGGCAGTTCCGCTTCCAGTGACCAGTCAGCTTGCAGTAGAAGCACTCAGTCTCAGGCTTAGGTCCAGACTTGGGTTTCTTCTCCTGAACAGCAACTTGCTTGCTGTTCTTCCTGAAGTTCCCCTTCTTCTTCCCTTTGCCCTTTTTCTTGAAACTAGTGGTCTTATTGACCATCAACACTTGATGCTCCTTTTTGATTTCTACCTCCGCTGCCTTTAGCATTGCGAAGAGCTCGGGAATTGTCTTGTTCATACCTTGCATGTTATAGTTCATCACGAAGCTCTTGTAGCTTGGTGGCAGTGATTGAAGAATTCTGTCAATGACGCTATCATCCGGAAGATTAACTCCCAGTTGAATCAAGTGATTATTATACCCAGACATTTTGAGTATATGCTCACTGACAGAACTATTCTCTTCCATCTTGCAGCTGTAGAACTTATTGGAGACTTCATATCTCTCAATCCGGGCATTTGCTTGAAATATTAACTTCAACTCCTGGAACATCTCATATGCTCCATGACGTTCAAAACGTCGTTGAAGACCCGGTTCTAAGCCGTAAAGCATGGCACACTGAACTATCGAGTAGTCATCAGCTTTGCTCTGCCAGACGTTCATAACTTCTGATGTTGCTCTTGCAGCAGGCCTGGCACCCAGCGGTGCTTCCAGGACGTAATTCTTCTGTGCAGCAATGAGGATAATCCTCAAGTTACGGACCCAGTCCATGTAATTGCTACCATCATCTTTCAACTTTGCTTTCTCAAGGAACGCATTAAAATTCAATGGAACAACAGCACGGGCCATCTATCTACAATTAACATAGACAAGCAAGATACTATCAGGTACTAAGTTCATGATAAATTTAAGTTCTATTAATCATATTACTTAAGAACTCCCACTTAGATAGACATCTCTCTAATCATCTAAGTGATTACGTGATCCAAATCAACTAAACCATAATCGATCATCACATGAAATGGAGCAGTTTTCAATGGTGAACATCACTATGTTGATCATATCTACTATATGATTCACGCTCGACCTTTCGGTCTCAGTGTTCCGAGGCCATATCTGTTGGGGAACGTAGTAATTTCAAAAAAATTCCTATGCACACGCAAGATCATGGTGATGCATAGCAACGAGAGGGGAGAGTGTTGTCCACGTACCCTCGTAGGCCGACAGCGGAAGCGTTATCACAACGCGGTTGATGTAGTCGTACGTCTTCACGATCCGACCGATCAAGTACCGAACGCACGGCACCTCCGAGTTCTACACACGTTCAGCTCGATGACGTCCCTCGAACTCCGATCCAGCCGAGTGTTGAGGGAGAGTTTCGTCAGCACGACGGCGTGGTGACGATGATGATGTTCCACCGACGCAGGGCTTCGCCTAAGCTCCGCAACGGTATTATCGAGGTGTAATATGGTGGAGGGGGGCACCGCACACGGCTAAGAGATCTCAAGGATCAATTGTTGTGTCTCTGGGGTGCCCCCCTGCCCCCGTATATAAAGGAGCAAGGGAGGAGGAGGCCGGCCCTAGGAGGGGGCGCACCAAGTGTGGAGTCCTACTAGGACTCCCTAGTCCTAGTAGGATTCCACCTCCCATATGGAATAGGAAAAGAGGAAGGGAAAAAGAGAAGGAAGGAAGGGGGCGCTCCCCTTCCCTAGTCCAATTCGGACCAGACCAAGGGGAGGGGTGCGGCCACCCTTGAGGCCCTTTTTCTTCTTTCACGTATGGCCCAATAAGGCCCAATACGTATTCACGTAACTCTCCGGTACTCTGAAAAATACCCGAATCACTCGGAACCTTTCCGAAGTCCGAATATAGTCGTCCAATATATCGATCTTTACGTCTCGACCATTTCGAGACTCCTCGTCATGTCCCCGATCTCATCCGGGACTCGGAACTCCTTCGGTACATCAACATACATAAACTCATAATAAAACTGTCATCGTAACTTTAAGCGTGCGGACCCTACGGGTTCGAGAACTATGTAGACATGACCGAGACACGTCTATGGTCAATAACCAATAGCGGGACCTGGATGCCCATATTGGCTCCCACATATTCTACGAAGATCTTTATCGGTCAGACCGCATAACAACATACGTTGTTCCCTTTGTCATCAGTATGTTACTTGCCCGAGATTCGATCGTCGGTATCTCGATACCTAGTTCAATCTCGTTACCGGCAAGTCTCTTTACTCGTTCCGTAACACATCATCCCGCAACTAACTTATTAGTCACAATAGTTGCAAGGCTTATAGTGATGTGCATTACCGAGTGGGCCTAGAGATACCTCTCCGACAATCGGAGTGACAAATCCTAATCTCGAAATACGCCAACCCAACAAGTACCTTTGGAGACACCTGTAGAGCACCTTTATAATCACCCATTTACGTTGTGACGTTTGGTAGCACACAAAGTGTTCCTCCGCTAAATGGGAGTTGCATAATCTCATAGTCATAGGAACATGTATAAGTCATGAAGAAAGCAATAGCAACATACTAAACGATCGGGTGCTAAGCTAACGGAATGGGTCAAGTCAATCACGTCATTCTCCTAATGAGGTGATCTCGTTAATCAAATGACAACTCATGTCTATGGCTAGGAAACATAACCATCTTTGATTAACGAGCTAGTCAAGTAGAGGCATACTAGTGACACTCTGTTTGTCTATGTATTCACACATGTATTATGTTTCCGGTTAATACAATTCTAGCATGAATAATAAACATTTATCATGATATAAGGAAATAAATTATACTTTATTATTGCCTCTAGGGCATATTTCCTTCAGTCTCCCACTTGCACTAGAGTCAATAATCTAGTTCACATCGCCATGTGATTTAACATCAATAATTCACATCACCATGTGATTAACACCCATAGTTCACATCTCTATGTGACCAACACTCAAAGGGTTTACTAGAGTCAATAATCTAGTTCACATCGCTTATGTGTTTAACACCCAAAGAGTACTAAGGTGTGATCATGTTTTGACTGTGAGATAATTTTAGTCAACGGGTCTGTCACATTAAGATCCGTAAGTATTTTGCAAATTTCTATGTCTACAATGCTCTGCACGGAGCTACTCTAGCTAATTGCTCCCACTTTCAATATGTATCTAGACCGAGACTTAGAGTCATCTAGATTTAGTGTCAAAACTTGCATCGACGTAACCCTTTACGATGAACCTTTTGTCACTTCCATAATCGAGAAACATATCCTTATTCCACTAAGGATAATTTTGACCGCTGTCCAGTGATCTACTCCTAGATCACTATTGTACTCCCTTGCCAAAATTAGTGTAGGGTATACAATAGATCTGGTACACAGCATGGCATACTTTATAGAACCTATGGCCAAGGCATAGGGAATGACTTTCATTCTCTTTCTATCTTCTGCCGTGGTCGGGCTTTGAGTCTTACTCAATTTCACACCTTGTAACACATGCAAGAACTCTTTCTTTGACTGTTCTATTTTGAACTACTTCAAAATCTTGTTAAGGTATGTACTCATTGAAAAAACTTATCAAGCGTCTTGATCTATCTCTATAGATCTTGATGCTCAATATGTAAGCAGCTTCACCGAGGTCTTTCTTTGAAGAACTCCTTTCAAACACTCCTTTATGCTTTGCAGAATAATTCTACATTATTTCCGATCAACAATATGTCATTCACATATACTTATCAGAAATGCTGTAGTGCTCCCACTCACTTTCTTGTAAATACAGGCTTCACCGCAAGTCTGTATAAAACTATATCCTTTGATTAACTTATCAAAGTGTATATTCCAACTCCGAGATGCTTGCACCAGTCCATAGATGGATCGCTGGAGCTTGCATATTTTGTTAGCACCTTTAGGATTGACAAAACCTCCTGGTTGCATCATATACAACTCTTCTTTAATAAATCCATTAAGGAATGCAGTTTTGTTTATCCATTTTCCATATTTCATAAAATGCGGCAATTGCTAACATGATTCAGACAGACTTTAGCATAGATACGAGTGAGAAACTCTCATCGTAGTCAACATCTTGAACTTGTCAAAATCCTTTTTGCGACAATTCTAGCTTTGTAGATAGTGATACTACTATCAGCGTCCGTCTTCCTCTTGACGATCCATTTATTCTCAATTGCTTGCCGATCATCGGGCAAGTCAACCAAAGTCCACACTTTGTTCTCATACATGGATCTCATCTCAGATTTCATGGCCTCAAGCCATTTTGCGGAATCTGGGCTCACCATCGCTTCTTCATAGTTCGTAGGTTTGTCATGGTCTAGTAACATAACCTCCAGAACAGGATTACCGTACCACTCTGGTGCGGATCTTACTCTGGTTTACCTACGAGGTTTGGTAGTAACTTGATCTGAAGTTACATGATCATCATCATTAACTTCCTCACTAATTGGTGTAGAAGTCACAGGAACAGATTTCTGTGATCCAATAAGGGAGCAGGTACAGTTACCTCATCAAGTTCTACTTTCCTCCCACTCACATCTTTCGAGAGAAACTCCTTCTCTAGAAAGGATCCATACTTAGCAACGAATGTCTTGCCTTCGGATCTGTGATAGAAGGTGTACCCAACTGTCTCCTTTGGGTATCCTATGAAGACACATTTCTCCGATTTGGGTTTGAGCTTATCAGGATGAAACTTTTTCACATAAGCATCGCAACCCCAAAATTTTAAGAAACGACAACTTTGGTTTCTTGCCAAACCACAGTTCATAAGGCGTCGTCTCAACGAATTTTGATGGTGCCCTATTTAACGTGAATGCAGTTGTCTCTAATGCATAACCCCCAAAACAATTAGTGGTAAATTGGTAAGAGACATCATAGATTGCACTATATCCAATAAAGTACGGTTATGACGTTCGGACACACCATTATGCTGTGGTGTTCCAGGTGGCATGAATTTGTGAAACTATTCCACATTGTTTTAACTGAAGGCCAAACTCGTAACTTAAATACTCTTCTCCACGATCAGATCGTAGAAACTTTATTTTGTTGTTCGATGATTTTCTGCTTCACTCTGAAATTATATGAACTTTTCAAATGTTTCAGACTCTTGTTTCATTAAGTAGATATACCCATATCTGCTCAAATCATATGTGAAGGTCAGAAAATAATGATACCTGCTACGAGCCTCAATATTCATCGGACCACATACATCTGTATGTATGATTTCCAACAAATCTGTTGCTCTCTCCATAGTTCCGGAGAACGGCGTTTTAGTCATCTTGCCCACGAGGCACGGCTCGCAAGCATCAAGTGATTCATAATCAAGTGATTCCAAAGTCCCATCAGTATGGAGTTTCTTCATGCGCTTTACACCAATATGACCTAAACGGCAGTGCCACAAATAAGTTGCACTATCATTATTAACTTTGCATCTTTTGGCTTCAATATTATGAATATGTGTATCACTACGATCGAGATCCAACAAAACATTTTCGTTTGTGTGTATGACCATAGAAGGTTTTATTCATGTAAACAGAACAACAATTGTTCTCTAATTTAAATGAATAACCGTATTGCAATAAACATGATCAAATCATATTCATGCTCAACGCAAACACCAAATAACACTTATTTAGTTTCAACACTAATCCCGAAAGTACAGGGAGTGTGCGATGATGATCATATCAATCTTGGAACTACTTCCAACACACATCGTCACCTCGCCTTTTACTAGTCTCTGTTTATTCTGCAACTCCCGTTTCGAGTTACTACTCTTAGCAACTGAACCAGTATCAATTACCGAGGGGTTGCTATAAACATTAGTAAAGTACACATCAATAATCTGTATATCAAATATACCTTTGTTCACTTTTACTAGTCTCTGTTCGAGTTACTACTCTTAGCAACTGAACCAGTATCAATTACCGAGGGGTTGCTATAAACACTAGTAAAGTACACATCAATAATCTGTATATCAAATATACCTTTGTTCACTTTGCCATCCTTCTTATCCACCAAATAGTTGGGGTAGTTCCGCTTCCAGTGACCAGTCCCTTTGCAGTAGAAGCACTTAGTCTCAGGCTTAGGACCAGACTTAGGCTTCTTCACTTGAGCAGCAACTTGCTTGCCGTTCTTCTTGAAGTTCCCCTTCTTCCCTTTGCCCTTTTCTTGAAACTAGTGGTCTCGTCAACCATCAACACTTGATGTTTTTCTTGATTTTTACCTTCGTCGATTTCAGCATCACGAAGAGCTCGGGAATTACTTTCGTCATCCCTTGCATACTATAGTTCATCACGAAGTTCTACTAACTTGGTGATGGTGACTAGAGAATTCTGTCAATCACTATTTTATATGGAAGATTAACTCCCACTTGATTCAAGCGATTGTAGTACCCAGACAATCTGAGCACATGCTCACTAGTTGAGTGATTCTCCTCCATCTTTTAGCTATAGAACTTGTTGGAGACTTCATATCTCTCAACTCGGGTATTTGCTTGAAATATTAACTTCAACTCCTGGAACATCTCATATGGTCCATGACGTTCAAAACGTCTTTGAAGTCCTGATTCTAAGCCGTTAAGCATGGTGCACTAAACTATCAAGAAGTCATCATATTGAGCTAGCCAAACGTTCATAACGTCTGCATCTGCTCCTGCAATAGGTCTGTCACCTAGCGATGCATCAAAGACATAATTTTTCTGTGCAGCAATGAGGATAATCCTCAGATCACGGATCCAATCTGCATCTTTGCTACTAACATCTTTCAACATAATTTTCTCTAGGAACATATCAAAAATAAAACAGGGAAGCAACAACGCGAGCTATTGATCTACAACATAATTTGCAAAATACTATCAGGACTAAGTTCACGATAAATTTAAGTTCAATTAATCATATTACTTAAGAACTCCCACTTAGATAGACATCCCTCTAATCATCTAAGTGATTGCGTGATCCAAAGCAACTAAACCATGTCCGATTAACACGTGAGATGGAGTAGTTTCAATGGTGAACATCACTATGTTGACATATCTACTATATGATTCACGCTCGACCTTTCGGTCTCTGTGTTCCGAGGCCATATCTGTATATGCTAGGCTCGTCAAGTTTAACCTGAGTATTCCGCGTGTGCAACTGTTTTGCACCCGTTGTATTTGAAAGTAGAGCCTATCACACCCGATTAACACATGGTGTCTCAGCACGAAGAACTTTTGCAACGGTGCATACTCAGGGAGAACACTTTTATCTTGAAATTTTAGTGAGAGATCATCTTATAATGCTACCGTCAATCAAAGCAAGATAAGATGCATAAAGGATTAACATCACATGCAATCAATATAAGTGATATGATATGGCCATCATCATCTTGTGCTTGTGATCTCCATCTTCGAAGCACCGTGCTTGTGATCTCCATCTCCGAAGCACCGTCATGATCACCATCGTCACCGGTGCGACACCTTGATCTCCATCGTAGCATCGTTGTCGTCTCGCCAACTTATTGCTTTTACTACTATCGCTACCGTTTAGTGATAAAGTAAAACTATTACATGGCAATTGCATTGCATACAATAAAGCGACAACCATATGGCTCCTGCCAGTTGCCGATAACTCGGTTACAAAACATGATCATCTCATACAATAAACTATAGCATCATGTCTTGACCATATCACATCACAACATGCCCTGCAAAAACAAGTTAGACGTCCTCTACTTTGTTGTTGCAAGTTTTACGTGGCTGCTACGGGCTTAGCAAGAACCGTTCTTACCTACGCATCAAAACCACAACGATAGCTTGTCAAGTTGGTGCTGTTTTAACCTTCGCAAGGACCGGGCGTAGCCACACTCGGTTCAACTAAAGTGAGAGAGACAGACACCCGCCAGTTACCTTTAAGCAACGAGTGCTCCAAACGGTGAAACCAGTCTCGCGTAAGCGTACGCGTAATGTCGGTCCGGGCCGCTTCATCTCACAATACCGCTGAACCAAAGTATGACATGCTGGTAAGCAGTATGACTTATATCGCCCACAACTCACTTGTGTTCTTCTCGTGCATAGCATCAACGCATAAAACCAGGCTCGGATGCCACTGTTGGGAACGTAGTAATTTCAAAAAAATTCCTACGCACACGCAAGATCATGGTGATGCATAGCAACGAGAGGGGAGAGTGTTGTCCACGTACCCTCGTAGACCGACAGCGGAAACGTTATCACAACGCGGTTGATGTAGTCGTACGTCTTCACGATCCGACCGATCAAGTACCGAACGCACGGCACCTCCGAGTTCTACACACGTTCAGCTCGATGACGTCCCTCAAACTCCGATCCAGCCGAGTGTTGAGGGAGAGTTTCGTCAGCACGACGGCGTGGTGACGATGATGATGTTCCACCGACGCAGGGCTTCGCCTAAGCTCCGCAACGGTATTATCGAGGTGTAATATGGTGGAGGGGGGCACCGCACACGGCTAAGAGATCTCAAGGATCAATTGTTGTGTCTCTGGGGTGCCCCCCTGCCCCCGTATATAAAGGAGCAAGGGAGGAGGAGGCCGGCCCTAGGAGGGGGCGCACCAAGTGTGGAGTCCTAGTAGGACTCCCTAGTCCTAGTAGGATTCCACCTCCCATATGGAATAGGAAAAGAGGAAGGGAAAAAGAGAAGGAAGGAAGGGGGCGCTCCCCTTCCCTAGTCCAATTCGGACCAGACCAAGGGGAGGGGTGCGGCCACCCTTGAGGCCCTTTTTCTTCTTTCCCGTATGGCCCAATAAGGCCCAATACGTATTCCCGTAACTCTCCGGTACTCTGAAAAATACCCGAATCACTCGGAACCTTTCCGAAGTCCGAATATAGTCGTCCAATATATCGATCTTTACGTCTCGACCATTTCGAGACTCCTCGTCATGTCCCCGATCTCATCCGGGACTCCGAACTCCTTCGGTACATCAACATACATAAACTCATAATAAAACTGTCATCGTAACTTTAAGCGTGCGGACCCTACGGGTTCGAGAACTATGTAGACATGACCGAGACACGTCTACGGTCAATAACCAATAGCGGGACCTGGATGCCCATATTGGCTCCCACATATTCTACGAAGATCTTTATCGGTCAGACCGCATAACAACATACGTTGTTCCCTTTGTCATCAGTATGTTACTTGCCCGAGATTCGATCGTCGGTATCTCGATACCTAGTTCAATCTCGTTACCGGCAAATCTCTTTACTCGTTCCGTAACACATCATCCCGCAACTAACTTATTAGTCACAATGCTTGCAAGGCTTATAGTGATGTGCATTACCGAGTGGGCCCAGAGATACCTCTCCGACAATCGGAGTGACAAATCCTAATCTCGAAATACGCCAACCCAACAAGTACCTTTGGAGACACCTGTAGAGCACCTTTATAATCACCCATTTACGTTGTGACGTTTGGTAGCACACAAAGTGTTCCTCCGCTAAATGGGAGTTGCATAATCTCATAGTCATAGGAACATGTATAAGTCATGAAGAAAGCAATAGCAACATACTAAACGATCGGGTGCTAAGCTAACGGAATGGGTCAAGTCAATCACGTCATTCTCCTAATGAGGTGATCTCGTTAATCAAATGACAACTCATGTCTATGGCTAGGAAACATAACCATCTTTGATTAACGAGCTAGTCAAGTAGAGGCATACTAGTGACACTCTGTTTGTCTATGTATTCACACATGTATTATGTTTCCGGTTAATACAATTCTAGCATGAATAATAAACATTTTGTAGGAGATATGCCCTAGAGGCAATAATAAATGATATTATTTATCTCCGAGTTCATAATTATGTTTATGTTCCATGCTATAACTGCTATGGTTCTCGAGTCTGCAATAACCACGAGGCTCGGAGGAAGACTCATATGCACGTGTGGAATAATAAACGGTAAAATGTATTCCTAGTCTGGCCTCTAAGACTAGCTCAAGTGTTGCATGATGGTTATGTTTTCCTGATCATGGGCATGTCTATGTCAGCAACCTTGAGGGCATAATGTTAAGAGAACATTTGTGTTGAATCGACCCGGCATGATGTTATGCTATAAGATTCATTCATCACAAGTTTATCGGTACATAACACAGAGATGGTTAACGTTTGCATGATTCCTTAGACCATGAGAGTATCGAGTTTCTTCATGCTTGCTTCATGAACTTTGGGGTTTGTTAAACGTCATCCGTAAATGGGTGGCTATTACGGCGGCTTACGGGTTCATGGAAAAGTGTGTCAAGTAACTTGATAGCTCAAGATTGGGATTTGCTCCTCCGACGATGGAGAGATATCTCTGGGCCCTCTCGGTGTTACGGTATCCATCATCGTCTGGCCAGACACTTTGTGATTTGATCACGGGGATGCCGGAACACGATAACGAGAAAAGAGAACAATACCGGTAACGAGGTAACTAGCATAGTGGACAAGTTGTTGATCCACGGGAATGCCAACATGTCTCACCTCGGGTATTTGTAACATATCGCGAAGCAACAGGAATAGCACACGACAACTGGAGGTTCACTCGAATATTTATTCGTGTGGGTATAGGGGTCAATATGGGTGTCCACGGCTCCGATGTTGATCATTGATCGGAAGGGGTTCCGGGTCATGTCTATACTTCACCGAACCTATAGGGTCACACACTTAAGGGTCATCTATCTGCTGAATACTAGACAGGGAGTCTGAGAGAAAATCACCGAAAAAGTTTCGGACACCGAAAAGTTTCGGACAGCGGAATCGTACCGCAGAGAGAGGTCATCGGATAAGTTTCGATGATACCGAAAAGTTGTTTCGGGATACACCATTAAGTCAAATTGATTTCGGCACATGCCTGATAATTCTTGGAGGATGCCAGAATCATTCTGGAAGCTTTTTGGAATTTTCTGAGATAAAAACCGGAAATGTTCTGGAGCTGCCGGAGCCACTTCATATGCGTTTCGCAGATGAAAATCACTAAAACCGGAATTGTTTCGGAACGCGTTGAAAATCATTTTAGTGGGTACTGGAAATGTTCTTAGCCCACATAAATATTTTCAGTTCGATCAGACGCTGAAAAATGTCGTCGTGAATAGTGAAAATCAGCTTTATGGTTACTTTATGGAAAGCCACCTTTTGGGGCTTTGCTCCAAAAGATCTTGGGGATGACATGGATGGATAGGAGCCATTTTTTGGGCCCCTCATGAGGGTGTGGCCGGCCACATGGGGTATCCCCCTTGGGGACCCTCTTGTTCCTTGGTTTCACTCCTAGGTCCTTGTGGAAGGACTTCATTCATGTGCATTTTGGGTTTTTTGTGAAACTACCCTACCCCCTTGGGATTTCCTATAAATAGAGGTGGAGGGGCAGCCCTCCACACTCATCCCTTGCTCTCATACACATGCCATGCATTATCTGGCTTCTTCTCTCCCTCCCACGAAAAGAGTTTCGTAGGGCCGTAAGGCTGTCTGGGTTCCGGCAGGAACTAGTTCTGGACGGCGAAGCCCTGCCGGATAGATGACACCGTATGTGTGCAACTCTGTAGAGAGATCGTAGTTTCGGTCTTAGTTCGTGAGTGCCTCCCGAAGGGCTGTCCGCGTGACCGTCCGAGTTTCGAAGGTCCTCCCGAAGGGCTGTCCGAGTGACCGTTCGAGTTTCGAAGGTCCTCCCGAAGGGCTGTCCGCGACACCGTCCGGGGGGCTGTTCGACCGCCTCCTGGAGGGCTGTCTGAGGAGCAGATGAGGGTATACATCCTCGCGGTTGGGAGGTTGTAAATCCTAGCTGCGGGGATCTGCACCGCCGATCGTCATCGACTCTACTTCCCGCTGCGCTACGAGTCGGTAACGAAAAAGATCAAACCATGTATGCAGTCTCCATAGTGGTCCTGGGCTGGTGCGTAGGTCGGAAAATTTTTGTTTTCTGCTGCGTTCCCCTACACATTTATCATGATATAAGGAAATAAATAATACTTTATTATTGCCTCTAGGGCATATTTCCTTCAATATCTGCATATGCTAGGCTCGTCAAGTTTAACCTGAGTATTCCGCGTGTGCAACTGTTTTGCACCCATTGTATTTGAACGTAGAGCCTATCACACCCGATCATCACGTGGTGTCTCAGCACGAAGAACTTTCGCAACGGTGCATACTCAGGGAGAACACTTTTATCTTGAAATTTTAGTGAGAGATCATCTTATAATGCTACCGTCAATCAAAGCAAGATAAGATGCATAAAAGATAAAAATCACATGCAATCAATATAAGTGATATGATATGGCCATCATCATCTTGTGCTTGTGATCTCCATCTCCGAAGCACCGTCATGATCACCATCGTCACCGGCGTGACACCTTGATCTCCATCGTAGCATCGTTGTCATCTCGCCAACTATTGCTTTTACGACTATCGCTACCGCTTAGTGATAAAGTAAAACAATTACATGGCGATTGCATTGCATACAATAAAGCGACAACCATATGGCTCCTGCCAGTTGCCGATAACTCGGTTACAAAACATGATCATCTCATACAATAAAATATAGCATCATGTCTTGACCATATCACATCACAACATGCCCTGCAAAAACAAGTTAGACGTCCTCTACTTTGTTGTTGCAAGTTTTACGTGGCTGCTATGGGCTTAGCAAGAACCGTTCTTACCTACGCATCAAAACCACAACGATAGTTTGTCAAGTTGGTGCTGTTTTAACCTTCGCAAGGACCGGGCGTAGCCACACTCGGTTGAACTAAAGTGAGAGATACAGACACCCGCCAGTTACCTTTAAGCAACGAGTGCTCCAAACGGTGAAACCAGTCTCGCGTAAGCGTACGCGTAATGTCGGTCCGGGCCGCTTCATCTCACAATACCGCTGAACCAAAGTATGACATGCTGGTAAGCAGTATGACTTATATCGCCCACAACTCACTTGTGTTCTTCTCGTGCATAGCATCAACGCATAAAACCAGGCTCGGATGCCACTGTTGGGGAACGTAGTAATTTCAAAAAAATTCCTACGCACACGCAAGATCATGGTGATGCATAGCAACGAGAGGGGAGAGTGTTGTCCACGTACCCTCGTAGACCGACAGCGGAAGCGTTATCACAACGCGGTTGATGTAGTCGTACGTCTTCACGATCCGACCGATCAAGTACCGAACGCACGGCACCTCCGAGTTCTACACACGTTCAACTCGATGACGTCCCTCGAACTCCGATCCAGCCGAGTGTTGAGGGAGAGTTTCCTCAGCACGATGGCGTGGTGACGATGATGATGTTCTACCGACGCAGGGCTTCGCCTAAGCACCGCTACGATATTATCGAGGTGTAATATGGTGGAGGGGGCACCGCACACGGCTAAAAGATCGTTGATCAATTGTGTGTTAAGAGGTGTCCCCCTGCCCCCGTATATAAAGGAGCAAGCGGGGTTCGGCCGGCCTAGAGGAGAGGCGCGCCAGGAGGAGTCCTACTCCTACCGGGAGTAGGACTCCCCCCCTTTTCCATGTTGGACTAGGAGAGAAAGGGGGAAGAGGTGGAGGGGAGGAAGGAAGGGGGGCGCCGCCCCCCTCTCCTTGTCCTATTCGGACTGGGGGGGAAGGGGCGCGCGGCCCTGCCCTGCCCTCCTCTCCTCTCTTCCACCTAGGCCCACTAAGGCCCATTAAGTTACCGGGGGGTTCCGGTAACCTCCCAGTACTCCGGAAAAATCCCGATTTCACCCGGAACACATCCGATGTCCAAACATAGGCTTCCAATATATCAATCTTTATGTCTCGACCATTTTGAGACTCCTCGTCATGTCCGTGATCACATTCGGGACTCCAAACAACCTTCGGTACATCAAAACATATAAACTCATAATATAACTGTCATCGTAACGTTAAGCGTGCGGACCCTACGGGTTCGAGAACTATGTAGACATGAGCGAGACACCTCTCCGGTCAATAACCAATAGCGGAACCTGGATGCTCATATTGGTTCCCACATATTCTACGAAGATCTTTATCGGTCAGACCGCATAACAACATACGTTGTTCCCTTTGTCATCGGTATGTTACTTGCCCGAGATTCGATCGTCGGTATCTCGATACCTAGTTCAATCTCGTTACCGGCAAGTCTCTTTACTCGTTCCGTAATACATCATCCCGCAACTAACTCATTAGTCACAATGCTTGCAAGGCTTATAGTGATGTGTATTACTGAGTGGGCCCAGAGACACCTCTCCGACAATCAGAGTGACAAATCCTAATCTCAAAATACGCCAACCCAACAAGTACCTTTGGAGACACCTGTAGAGCACCTTTATAATCACCCAGTTATGTTGTGACGTTTGGTAGCACACAAAGTGTTCCTCCGGTGAACGGGAGTTGCATAATCTCATAGTCATAGGAACATGTATAAGTCATGAAGAAAGCAATAGCAACATACTAAACGATCGAGTGCTAAGCTAACGGAATGGGTCAAGTCAATCACATCATTCTCCTAATGATGTGATCCCGTTAATCAAATGACAACTCATGTCTATGGCCAGGAAACACAACCATCTTTGATCAACGAGCTAGTCAGGTAGAGGCATACTAGTGACACTCTGTTTGTCTATGTATTCACACATGTATTATGTTTCCGGTTAATACAATTCTAGCATGAATAATAAACATTTATCATGATATAAGGAAATAAATAATAACTTTATTATTGCCTCTAGGGCATATTTCCTTCATGGACTTCACCGACACCTTCGCCCCGGTTGTGAAACCGGGCACGATTCGCGTCGTTCTTTAGCTGGCGGTCTCGCGCGCCTGGCCGGTGCACCAGTTGGATGTCTCCAACGCCTTCTTGCACGGCCATCTTGCCGAGCAGGTGTTCTGTGAGCAGCCCACTGGTTTCGTCGACGCTGAGCACCCCGACTTCGTGTGCTTGCTCTCCCGTTCTCTTTATGGGTTGAAGCAGGCGCCTCGGGCTTGGTACCAGCGTATCACAGCCTTCCTGCAGTCTCTCGGATTTCGGTCCACTCGCTCCGATGCTTCACTCTTCGTGTATCATCAGGGAGTTGACACTGCATATCTGCTGCTCTATGTCGACGACATCATCCTCACGGCGTCCGCCCCCGACCTCCTTCAGCGGCTGACTGCTCGTCTTCGTGATGAGTTCGCCCTCAAGGACTTGGGGCCCCTGCACTACTTCCTCGGCATCGAGGTGGTCCGACGGACTGACGGCTTCTTTCTGCATTAGCAGAAGTACGCCCACGAGCTCCTGGAGCGTGCCGGTATGCTTAACTGCAAGCCGGCGCCCACCCCCGTCGACACGAAGGCGAAGGTCTCTGCTCTCGAGGGGTCTCTTGCGTCCGATGGAGCATTTTATCGCTCTATTGTCGGTGCTTTACAGTACCTGACGCTGACTCGCCCCGACCTGCAGTACGCTATCCAGCAGGTGTGCCTCCATATGCATGCCCCGCGTGACTCTCACTGGACTCTGGTGAAGCGTATTCTCCGTTACATACGCGGCACCATGTCCTTGGGACTCACCCTAACGGCCTCCGCCTCCACTGACCTCGTGGCCTACTCCGATGATGACTGGGCTGGCTGCCCCGACACGCGACACTCTACGTCAAGCTACTGCGTCTACCTTGGGCCCTCGTTGATCTCTTGGTCATCGAAGCGCAGCCCACTGTCTCCCGCTCCAGCGCCGAGGCATAGTATCGCGTCGTGGCTAATGCCGTGGCCGAGTGCTCTTGGATACGTCAGCTGCTCCAGGAGTTGCTTTGTGATGTTCACAAGGCCACTCTTGTCTACTGCGATAACGTCAGCGCGATCTACCTCTCCGCCAACCCGGTGCACCATCGACGGACGAAGCATACTGAGCTCGATATTCACTTCGTGCGCGAGCAGGTTTCCCTTGGCCGTGTTCGGGTTCTCCACGTGCCGACGACGCAACAGTTTGCTGATGTGATGACTAAGGATTGCCTACTCCCGTCTTCGAGGAGTTTCGGTCCAGTCTCTGTGTCTCCGGCGACGCTTCGACTGCGTGGGGGTGTTGAGTATGTATTTTGTATTGCACGTGTATTGGAGTTGTGGCCCACCTCCTAATCTTGTATAGTTGAGGTAGAGGCCTTCCCTTGTATTATATATACGTGCACCAGCACCCAATCAATACAACGATTCATTGTATTGCAAAACATCTCTCTACAGAGATAAAATTGATGACATATTCATAAATACAGTAAGCTAGCTGGAAACCATTAGAGATGACAGTAGATTTAACATATGCTGGTGTCCTAACCTATGTACATATGCGTGGTGATCATGGGCGGATCACGCGGCTCGGGTGCGGGCGGACAGCCACTGCCGCTCGGGCGGCATGGTTGCGGGTGGTTGGTGGAACGAGGATGCGACGAAGGGGTTTGACACCGGGGTACACCACTTGCCCGGTCCCTGGACCGGCCGATGGCGGCGACGGCCGCGGATGTCGTTTCCTCCTTGCAGGCTCCATCGTGGTGTTCCCACCCCTTTCGTGATGCTCTAGGCGAGAACTTGATCCCTGGCTCGGACGAGGGCGGCTACCAGAAGTCGTACCCTTCTTGAAGGCACCGTCTTGGAGCCCTCGCTCCGGCAGTGTCTGTCTCATCTTCCTCGGTGGAGCTCTCGTGGGTGCTCTACGTCGGCTTCAAGCGGTTCTTCTCTGTGTATCTCTAGTTTGCTTGGTTGTCGTAGGGGTAGTGTGGCGGTGCCCGGCACGCTTTTATCTTGCCTTGAGTGTGTGTTGTGTGGGTTCATGACGTGAGTTTGTATCGATTCACTTGTTGATCAGTACTTTATCTAGAAAGCGGGGCGAATAGCCTTTTTCGTCTTAATGAGCTGCTTGTGAAACACAGCTGTCTAGATCGTTAAGCTCGTTAGCTTAACAAGCTAAAAACAATGATTGGCTCGGCTCATTGCCAAAAGAGCGTGAGGTGAAGCGAGCCGAACAAACGAGCAAGCGTTAAAGCTTTTTGTCCACCTCACGCTCGTTTGGGATGCATCCATCGGTCTCACCTGTAGGGATCGACGAAGTGTGCTGGCTGAATAAGGCCGCGCTTGGTATAGTTGTAATAAGTTTTTTTTTGCGGGGGATAGTTGTAATAAGTTAATACACGTGTATTAAATTTTTGGGTGTAATTTACCGGCCAAGAGTTAGTTTTGGCTAGAAAGCAAAACGACGGATGGAGATCTGTAATTTTTACGGGTGTAAGTGGAAGGAAAACGAAGATCCAAGCAGGGCCTAAGTGTGATACCGAGCCTTTTTTGGAAGCTTCCAAGACAGGTTCGTGGAACCTTTCACCTGGTTCTGGGAAGGTCCCACGTGGTTTTTTCTTTTCATTTTTCTGTGTTCTTCATCTATTTTTCTTTTTCTTTTTATTATTTTTGTTCTTTTTTATTCACTTTTATTTTTCATTTTCAAAATACATGTCGACTTTTTTTAATACACATTGAACATAATACACATGCCAAACATTTTTAAATACATGTTGAACATGTTTTAATGTACATTGAACACATTTATACACACGGTGAATATTTTAAAACGCATGTTGACATTTTTTTTAAATCACATGGACAAAATTTATATTTCATGAACATATTTTGGAATGCACAGTCATTTTTTAAAGATTATGAAGCCATTTTTGAATGGTACATATTTTTTTGCAAATCACGTGGACAATTTTACATTTCATGGACATTTTAAAAACATGTGAGAAAAAATTAAATGTCATGAACATTGTTTTTCAAATGGCTTGAACAATTTTTTCAAAGGCGTCTCTTGGTTTAGATTACGTATATCTAAAAGCCGCCAACATGACCTAAACTGTTTTTGCTAGCTAAACCCTCGGACCGTCGCCCGACTCGTCCCCGGCCGCCGCAACGCAGCGATCCCCATGGCCTCCTCCTCCTCCCCGTCGCCGGCGACGGCCGCGGCCAGGAAGCGCGCGCTGACGGAGCAGCAGTTCTCGGAGCTCACCCCGGTCCTGTCCCCGGAGGTGGTCGAGGCCCTGGACCGCGGCGGCTTCCGGCGGTGCACGCCGGTGCAGGCGGCGACCATCCCGCTGCTGCTGACGCACAAGGACGTGGCCGTAGACGCCGCCACCGGCTCCGGCAAGACCCTCGCCTTCGTCGTCCCCGTCGTCGAGATGCTCCGCCGCCTCCCCTCGCCTCCCAAGCCCCACCAGGTCGCCTCTCTGCTCCCTGCCCTCTTCTCTGTTACTGTTCTTTACTTTTGCTTACAGAATCCCGTGTCGTGGTTCAGTTTTGATTAACAGATGAAACGGATTTCTGTAGGTCCTTGCCATCATCATCTCTCCGACGAGAGAATTGTCGTCGCAGATATACAATGTGGCGCAGCCCTTCTTCGCGACGCTGAAGGGCGTGTCCTCCATTCTACTGGTTGGTGGGTTGGACATTCAGGTGGAGCTCAAGAAAGTGGAGGAAGAGGGCGCGAACATACTGGTGGGCACTCCTGGGAAGCTGTTCGACATAATGGAGCGCCTGGACACTCTGGAGTACAAGCATCTCGAGGTTGCTTTGGTGAACAATGGAGCTGTGTTTGATTGGTTTCTGCTTTGGCGCAGGCGTGAAAATATGTTGATGTTATTTTGGTTTTTGTGTGCCTTGGATGCAGATTCTGATCCTGGATGAGGCTGACAGGCTCTTGGATATGGGCTTTCAGAAGCAGGTTACCTCGATTATTTCAAAGTTGCCAAAGCTGAGGAGAACTGGCCTTTTCTCGGCTACCCAGACAGAGGCAGTCGAGGAGCTGGCCAAAGCAGGATTGAGGAATCCTGTGAGGGTCCAAGTTAAGACAGAGGCGAAGGATGGTGCTCAGCAAGATCTTGGTCCATCCAAGACGCCGCTGGGGCTCCGGTTGGAGGTATGGCGAGATGCTTTTATACAGCCGTTGGCCGTTTATTGATGGCTGCCGCTGTCAGTTTAGCTGATTACAGTAGACCTCTTATGGTTTATTGTTTGTCATGATTTTGTGAATACTGACTGCATATGAAAATCAATCTTGTTTCTGTGCAGTATATGATATGTGAACCAGCAAAGAAGTCATCACAGCTTGTTGATTTCCTTGTGCAAAACACTGGAAAGAAAATCATGGTGTAAGTACATGATGCGCGGAAATTTCAACAGATCTGTTTAATTATTTTGCATTTAGCATTGTGCTAATTTGTGCACTTCGGTCTTCCTCGAATGCAGCTACTTTGCAACATGTGCTTGTGTAGATTATTGGTCTGTTGTTCTTCCAATGCTGAACTTACTTAAAGGTTCTCCAGTGATAGCTTACCATGGGAAGATGAAACAGGTTATAGCACAATATGTGTTTTGTTGTACTATCAAATGGCCAGATATGGTGGCTTTATACTGACATACTTTCGTAGTATTTATTTGTATTGATTGCCACCATGTTTTTTCATATGTAGGGCCCACGTGAAAAAGCTCTGGCATCATTTTCTGCTCTTTCAAGTGGCATTTTAGTCTGCACTGATGTTGCAGCAAGGGGTCTTGACATACCACATGTTGATCTAATTGTGCAGGTTACATTATAGTGCTATGGTCTTACCCTTCTACTCCCTCCGTTCCAAAATATAAGTCTTTTAAGAGATTCCAATAAGGGACTACATACGGAGCAAAATGAGTGAATCTACGTTCTAAAATATGTCTATATACATCCGTATGTAGTCTCTTAGTGAAATCTCTAGAAAGACTTATATTTAGGAACGGAGGGAGTAAATTATTTCTTTACTTTTGGTAATCAATTGCAAAGTGTGTATTCTGTTTTCCAGTACGATCCACCTCAAGATCCCAATGTGTTCGTACATCGAGCAGGTCGTACTGCCCGCTATGATCAAGAAGGAGATGCTATCGTGTTTCTCTTACCGACGGTAATGTAATCTATGTTAAGCTTGTTTATGTTTAATTACAAGTTGGTGGTTAAAGGATTTGTTGGTCTATGCTGCAATTATATCTGTGTTGGCTGTCTTGTTGAAAGTTAAATACTTAGGCTTACTTTTTCTGCAGGAGGATGCTTACGTTGATTTTTTAAAGCTTCGAGGTGTTCCTCTCATGGAAAGGGAGTGTTCCCCAGATATTGTAGATATTGTGCCACAGGTTAGTTTCTTCTGTATCATCTTTTGGTAATTTAGGTCCCCACTTGAGCCAACGTACCACTTAAATATCATTTTGTCATGCTGACTACTGACTAATATCTTACCTTTGTGCTGCAGATTAGAACAGCTGCATTGGAAGATCGTAATATCATGGAAAAAGGGCTTCGAGCTTTTGTGTCATTTGTTCGGTCATACAAGGAGCATCACTGCTCGTTCATTTTCAGGTGGAAAGGGCTTGAAGTTGGAAAGCTGGCCATGGAGTATGGATTACTCCAGATCCCATCCATGCCAGAAGTGAAGCACAATAATCTTTCACTAAAGGGATTTTTTCCACTTGGCAACATCGATTTTTCACAAATCAAGTTCAAGTAAGAACCGTGTCCAGGAACACAGGATTATTTGCATTGTCTCAGCTGAACCATTTTCTTTTAACAAATAGCCCATTAAATGACGATATGTGATATGATCCATGTGTTGGTTTGAGTAATTATGTTGGTTTAGTACAGAACATGCACAACCAAACATTCACCCTGTCAAAATGAAACCCTCAAATTCCTTTCGTATGTTTTGATGTCAAGAGTCATAAGTTTATCTAGTATCAGCAGTGGGGGTTGACATGTTTCCTGTGTTGGTTTACTGCAGGGATAAAACTCGAGAGAAACAGCGCCAGAAGGCATTGAAAAGAAAAGCTGAAGAACTAGCAAATGAGCCGCCAGTCCCAGAGAAGAGGATACCTCGGGAGAGGCCCGATAAGCCGAAGCGCAAGCAGACGGGCAAGCAGCGCCAGACAATCCAGAGCAAGGAGGACATGGATGAGCTGACGAACGAGTACCGCCTCCTGAAGAAGCTGAAGCGTGGAGTGATCGACGAGGACGAGTACGAGAAGCTCACTGGGTTTGGAGGCTCAGACGGTGAAGGCTCGGACGGGGACGCGGCCGGCAGGGGCAAAGGGAAAGAGAGGCGCAGCAAGGAGCAGAAGAAACTCAAGCAGAGAGGAGGAAAGACAGGAGGCAGGAGATTTGAAGTAAAGAGTAAACTGAAGAGCAAGAGAAGATGAAAATGTTTGTGTATCTTTGGATGAAATTTTGCCAGTTTAGTTCGTTTTTTCGGTTCATGGTAAATTTCACCGGTGAAGAAACATGCCTTGTGCCAGTGTAGCTTTGCGTAGTTTAGTGCGAGGCGGTTTTCATGTTCACACGAAAATGAAATTTTCATGTTCACACGAAAATGAAATCTTGGCGCGGCATTTTATCTTATGTGTCATTCGAAACAGAAAAATAGAAGGGAATGGGAGGGGAAATGCCAGGAGCAATCATAACAGAGCAGGATGAAGCTATAGCAAAAGCAATTTCGGAGGTCATGCCATAAGTATAAAACACACCAAGTTTCTCATGAAGAAAGCACGGGAGAAGCTTGGAGGCTTCATAGCAGCAAGAGGTAACATAGATTCAGAGTTTGACAGGAATTCCTTCGAACTGTTAGTTGAACCTGGCACCAACGCGATCAAATGCGAATGCGCAAAGTTCACTGGGGACGGTATTACCGTGCTGCCACATATTCAGACTCTTCACACAGTTTGGGGTCAAGGAAATACCAAGGCAATACCTAGTGCCCAGGTGGACCGCCAAATTTGAAGAAGCGCAGATGAAACAATGCAAGGAGAAATGCTTGGGCGGCCATGGCATACGCCAATCAGAAAATACCATGAGATATGCGATGTTATTGAGTAAAGTAGCTGGCACTGGCAAATAAATATGTGGCGGTGGCTCGAAATGCGGTAAATTCAGGCTGGAACCAGACACAATTCAGGGGGAAGTTGGAAATGCCGACAGGAGGCACACCTATTTGATGAACTGATGGCTCAGAATTGCATAATGTTAACATGGCTGATGCTTCTACTTTACCAAACAATTAAACAACTATTTAACTATGCTGTAAAATGGGAGCTACAGTGCTGTTTTCCCTCCATGGATCTGATTTTGATGAACTGGTGTTTACTGTGACTCTGGAAAATCGTGATGCAATGGCTTGATCTTAATCTGGTACGAAACTCGCACTATAACATGCGAACAGTCGGGATAAAGTCTGGAAGGTTGCAAAAATCGACGGTGCAAAAGAACAAGATACCATCCAAGAAGAAAGCAAAGCCTACTGTGGCTTCTGCATCATGTCCTACTAGAAATCCTTCTTTCTCCACGAACAAGAGAATCGGGGCCGCAAACTGCATGCGACATCAGTCCCTGAATGTGAAGCACCAATGAGGCCTCAGAAGATTAGGAAGCCTCCACCCTTTGTCGAAAAAGAAGATTAGGAAGCCTGAAGAGACAAAAGGATAAAATGAACGGCGATGCTGAAGAAAACAAAGATAAAGCTTTGGCTTCTGATAAACTGAAGTGAACAACCAGCATTGGCCACACCCTTGGGTAACAATGCGCCTTGTTTTACTTACTTAAACCCCTCCTAACACGAGTCCAAATTTATGTTTAGTGAGGTCAGGTAAGTCATATCTAGGCCATCTAATTAATGAGATCAGGGAGACGTTAGGAGAGAGGGAGCTTGTTTTGAGCAAGATTGATGGCATGCACAAGAGGGTTGCAGATCGCTTAGCCTATTTGTCGAGAGCGGAGCACCCGACCGACTTGTGGTTGCAGGATGCCCCAAATGCTCTAATTGGCCTGCTGGCTACCGATTGTAATCCTGTTACTTAATTAACAAAGATCCCATTTCAACCGCATTTCTTTATGTTTTCTGAACATTTATAGGTTTTTTTCCTGTTCAAAATTCTGTGCTTACCAGCCTTGCAGAAATCGTGCTTACCGTTAGCTATTTGAGTTGCAGTGCAGAGTTGTGGTTCCAGAAGTCGTTGCTAGTGAAATCTTTGAATGGACCCAGAGGCCTTGCTCTCCGGCTGTGTTCTACTTCGTTGAAAAAGCAAGTATTTTTGCTACATGTGGGATGTGGCCACACACACACACTGTACATTTTGTACCTTGTTTCTTCTTTATAATCTGATGATTTGCATCTATTCTTTATTTTAGGACCGCAGAAGGACATCGCAAAGGTGTTCTTACAGCAACAGAACCATCAGAGAGCAAGATGAGGTTACACGCCAAGGCAGAGAGGCATCAAACGTAACAGCAAAAAACGTAAAAAAGCAGACCAGGTTCAGAGTAGCTCAGTTTTCACCTGATGAATCAGGTGTACATGTGGCGACCCAAGTTGCCACTGAGCGTTTTCATCACAACGATGGTCATTTTTTTGGTGGGGTAAGAGAGGCTCGAACTCTCGACCTCAGGATAACTCGCAAAATTCGGCTATGAGACCTACGCGCTAGCCAACTGCGCTACCACCCCACTTGTTGAGTTACTAGCGAAACAAACGTCCTTGTTACTTAGTGACAAGATGGTGCAAATCACGGACCGTTCCTTATTAGTCCTTACGATTCATGTTTCTTGATTATGTAAAGTGGCATGTGGTTTTGAGGCCTATTTATATATATGTTCCTCAAATTACTGCCGACTCTTTTTTAGAGGGCAATTTTACTGCCGACTTGTATGTGACTGCAAGTGCTCCTTCTGACAAAAACGAGTCCAGAAAACGATTTGGGTTATGTGCTTTCAGGTCTGAGTGCTCCCATCATTTCAAAGTTATCTGTGTGACAACGGCCTTTATATAGCACCCAAAAAGGCTATAAATCTCTGCTTTAGCTTGGACCGTTAATTCTGTTATAGTACTACTATGTGTGTGCGATTAGCCTCTGAAGCACATCCATTGTTTTCTGAACATGTACAGATAGGCTCCTGTATGCTGCTGGTGGTAAGAAGCTAGCTTTGTTAACAGTAAACAAAACTCATCTGATCAGCATGATCATCAGAGAGATGACAGGCAGCCACATTGCAGCAGTGTGCAAACGTCCTGAGGTGATCGGCCAGTGGCCGCTACCTCGCCGCGGACTCCAGCTATATAAAGACTGTTCCAAGCTACTCCCTTCAGTAATGCACATATGTTGGGGAACGCAGTATTTCAAAAAAATTCCTACAATCACGCAAAATCTATCTAGGAGATGCATAGCAACAAGCCGGGAGAGTGTGTCCACGTACCCTCGTAGACCAAAAGCGGAAGCGTTAAGTAACGCGGTTGATGTAGTCGAGCGTCTTCGCGATCCAACCGATCAAGCACCGAACGCACGGCACCTCCGCGATCTGCACACGTTCAGCTCGGTGACGTCCCTCGAACTATAGATCCAGCTGAGACCAAGGGAGAGTTTCGTCAGCACGACGGCGTGGTGACGGTGATGATGAAGTTACCGACGCAGAGTTTCGCCTAAGCACAACGACAATATGACCGAGATGGAAATCTGTGGAGGGGGGCACCGCACACGGCTAAGATCAGCTTGTGTGTCTATGGGGTGCCCCCGTATATAAAGGAGCAAGGATGAGGCCGGCCGACCCTCATAGGGCGCGCCCAAGGGGGGCAATCCTACTCCAAGTAGGAGTTGGATCCCCCCTTTCCTAGTCCAACTAGGAGAAGAAGGAAGGAGAGGGGAAAGAGAAGGAAGGAGGGGGCGCTGCCCTCCCCCTAGTCCAATTCGGACTAGGCCCATGGGGGGCGCACGGCCAGCCCTTGGCTACCCCTCTCTCTCTCCCCTAGGCCCAATAAGGCCCATTACTTCTCCGGTGGTTCCGATAACCCTTCCGGCACTCCGATATTTATCCGGTGACCCCCGGAACTCATCCGGTGTCCGAATAATATCGTGCAATATATCATTCTTTATGTCTCGACCATTTCAAGACTCCTCGTCATGTCCGTGATCACATCCGGGACTCCGAACAACCTTCGGTACATCAAATCACAAAACTCATAATACATATCGTCATCGAACGTTAAGCGTGCGGACCCTACGGGTTCGAGAACTATGTAGACATGACCGAGACTCATCTCCGGTCAATAACCAATAGCGGAACCTGGATGCTCATATTGGTTCCTACATATTCTACGAAGATCTTTATCGGTCAAACCGCACAACAACATACGTTGTTCCCTTTGTCATCGGTATGTTACTTGCCCGAGATTCGGTCGTCGTATCGTCATACCTAGTTCAATCTCGTTACCGGCAAGTCTCTTTACTCGTTCCGTAATGCATCATCCCGCAACTAACTCATTAGTCACATTGCTTGCAAGGCTTATAGTGATGTGCATTACCGAGAGGGCCCAAAGATACCTCTCCGACAATCGGAGTGACAAATCCTAATCTCGATCTATGCCAACTCAACAAACACCACCGGAGACACCTGTAGAGCATCTTTATAATCACCCAGTTACGTTGTGACGTTTCATAGCACACTAAGTGTTCCTCTGGTATTCGGGAGTTGCATAATCTCATTGTCATAGGAACATGTATAAGTCATGAAGAAAAGCAATAGCAACAAACTAAACAATCATAGTGCTAAGCTAACGGATGGGTCTTGTCAATCACATCATTCTCTAATGATGTGATCCCGTTCATCAAATGACAACTCATGTCTATGGCTAGGAAACTTAACCATCTTTGATTAACGGGCTAGTCAAGTAGAGGCATACTAGTGACACTCCGTTTGTCTATGTATTCACACATGTACTAAGTTTCCGGTTAATACAATTCTAACATGAATAATAAACATTTATCATGATATAAGGAAATATAAATAACAACTTTATTATTGCCTCTAGGGCATATTTACTTCAGTCTCCCACTTGCACTAGAGTCAATAATCTAGATTACATTGTAATGATTTTAACACCCATGGAGTCTTGGTGCTGATCATGTTTCTCTCGTGAGAGAGGCTTAGTCAACGGGTCTGCAAAATTTAGATTCGTATGTATTTTGCAAATCTCTATGTCTCCCTCCTTGACTTGATCGCGGATGGAATTGAAGCGTCTTTTGATGTGCTTGGTTCTCTTGTGAAATCTGGATTCCTTTGCCAAGGCAATTGCACCAGTATTGTCACAAAAGATTTTCATTGGACCCGATGCACTAGGTATGACACCTAGATCGGATATGAACTCCTTCAGCCAGACTCCTTCATTTGTTGCTTCCGAAGCAGCTAAGTACTCCGCTTCACACGTAGATCTCGCCACGACGCTTTGCTTAGAACTGCACCAACTGACAGCTCAACCATTCAATATAAATACGTATCCGGTTTGTGGCTTAGAGTCATCCGAATCAGTGTCAAACCTTGCATCGACGTAACCATTTACGACGAGCTCTTTGTCACCTCCATAAGCGAGAAACATATCCTTAGCCCTCTTCAGGTATTTAAGGATGTTCTTGACCGTTATCCAGTGATCCACTCCTGGATTACTTTGGTACCTCCCTGCTAAACTGATAGCAAGGCACACATCAGGTCTGGTACACAGCATTGCATACATGATAGAACCTATGGCTGAAGCATAGGGAAGGACTTTCATTTTCTCTCTACCTTCTACAGTGGTTGGGCATTGAGTCTGACTCAACTTCACACCTTGTAACACAGGCATGAACCCTTTCTTTGCTTGATCCATTTTGAACTTCTTCAAAACTTTATCAAGGTATGTGCTTTGTGAAAGTCCAATTAAGCTTCTTGATCTATCTCTGTAGATCTTGATGCCCAATATATAAGCAGCTTCACCGAGGTCTTTCATTGAAAAACTCTTATTCAAATATCCTTTTAAGCTATCCAGAAATTCTATATATCATTTCCAATCAACAATATGTCATCCATATATAATATTAGAAATGCTACAGAGCTCCCACTCACTTGAAGATCCATTTATTGTCTATGGCTTGCCGATCATCGGGAAAGTCAACCAAAGTCCATACTTTGTTCTCATACATGGATCCCATCTCAAATTTCATGGCCTCAAGACATTTCGCGGAATCTGGGCTCATCATCGCTTCCTCATAGTTCGTAGGTTCGTCATGGTCAAGTAACATGACCTCTAGAACAGGATTACCGTACCACTCTGGTGCGGATCTTACTCTGGTTGACCTACGAGGTTCAGTAGTAACTTGATCAGAAGTTTCATGATCAACATCATTAGCTTCCTCACTAATTGGTGTAAGAGTCACTGGAACTGACTTCTATGATGTACTACTTTCCAATTTGGGAGAAGGTACAATTACCTCATCAAGTTCTACTTTCCTCCCACTCACTTCTTTCGAGAGAAACTCGGATCCATTCTTAGCAACAAATATCTTGCCTTCGGATCTGTGATAGAAGGTGTACCCAACAGTCTCCTTTGGGTATCCTATGAAGACACATTTCTCCGATCTGGGTTCGAGCTTATCAGGTTGAAGCTTTTTCACATAAGCATCGCAGCCCCAAACTTTGAGAAACGACAACTTGGGTTTCTTGCCAAACCACAGTTCATATGGTGTCATCTCAAAGGATTTAGATGGTGCCCTATTTAACGTGAATGCAACCGTCTCTAAACCATAACCCCAAAATGATAGCGGTAAATCAGTAAGAGACATCATAGATCTCACCATATCTAATAAAGTGCGGTTACGACATTCGGACACACCATTACGCTGTGGTGTTTCGGGTGGCGTGAGTTGCGAAACTATTCCGCATTGTTTAAAATGAAGACCAAACTCGTAACTCAAATATTCTCCTCCACGATCAGATCGTAGAAACTTTATTTTCTTGTTACGATGATTTTCCACTTCACTCTGAAATGCTTTGAACTTTTCAAATGTTTCAGACTTATGTTTCATCAAGTAGATATATCCATATCTGCTCAAATCATCTGTGAAGGTCAGAAAATAACGATACCCGCCACGAGCATCAACACTCATCGGACCGCATACATCAGTATGTATTATTTCTAACAAGTCTGTTGCTCGCTCCATTGTTCCAGAGAACGGAGTCTTGGTCATCTTGCCCATGAGGCATGGTTCGCAAGCATCAAGTGATTCATAATCAAGTGATTCCAAAAGCCCATCAGCATGGAGTTTCTTCATGCGCTTTACACCAATATGACTCAAACGGCAGTGCCACAAATAAGTTGCACTATCATTATTAAACTTATATCTTTTGGCTTCAATACTATGAATATGTGTATCACTACTATCGAGATTTAGTAAAAATAGACCACTCATCAAGGGTGCATGACCATAAAAGATATTACTCATATAAATAGAACAACCATTATTCTCTGATTTAAATGAATAACCGTCTCGCATCAAACAAGATCCACATATAATGTTCATGCTCAACGCTGGCACCAAATAACAATTATTCAGGTCTAAAACTAATCCCGAAGGTAGATGTAGAGGTAGCGTGCCGACGGCGATCACATTGACTTTGGGACCATTTCCCACGCGCATCGTCACCTCGTCCTTAGCCAACCTTCGCTTAATCTGTAGTCCCTGTTTTGAGTTACAAATATGAGCAACAGAACCAGTATCAAATACCCAGGCGCTACTGCCAGCATTAGTTAAGTACACATCAATAACATGTATATCAAATATACCTTTCACTTTGCCATCCTTCTTATCCGCCAAATACTTGGGGCAGTTCCGCTTTCAGTGACCAGTCCCTTTGCAGTAGAAGCACTCAGTCTCAGGCTTAGGTCCAGACTTGGGCTTCTTCACTTGAGCAGCAACTTGCTTGCCGTTCTTCTTGAAGTTCCCCTTCTTCCCTTTTCCCTTCTTCTTGAAACTGGTGGTCTTGTTGACCATCAACACTTGATGCTCCTTCTTGATTTCTACCTCCGCAGCCTTTAGCATCATGAAGAGCTCGGGAATTGTCTTATCCATCCCTTGCATATTATAGTTCATCACGAAGCTTTTGTAGCTTGGTGGCAGTGATTGAAGAACTCTGTCAATGACACTATCATTAGGAATATTAACTCCCAGTTGAGTCAAGTGGTAGTGGTACCCAGACATTCTGAGTATATGTTCACTGACAGAACTATTCTCCTCCATTTTGCAGCTATAGAACTTATTGGAGACTTCATATCTCTCAATCCGGGCATTTGCTTGAAATATTAACTTCAACTCCTGGAACATCTCATATGCTCCATGACATTCAAAACTTCATTGACGTCCCGGTTCTAAGCCGTAAAGCATGGCACACTGAACTATCGAGTAGTCATCAACACACGACTGCCAGGCATTCACAATGTCTGCAGTTGCCGACGCGGGTGGTACACCTAGCGGTGCTTCCAGGACGTAATTCTTCTATGCAGCAATGAGGATAATCCTCAAGTTACGGACCCAGTCCCTGTAGTTGCTACCATCATCTTTCAACTTAGCTTTCTCTAGGAACGCATTAAAATTCAAAGGAACAGTAGCACGGGCCATTGATCTACAACAACATAGACATGCAAAATACTATTAGGTACTAAGTTCATGATAAATTAAAGTTCAATTAATCATATTACGTAAGAACTCACACTTAGATAGACATCCCTCTAATCATCTAAGTGATCACGTGATCCAAATCAACTAAACCATGTCCGATCATCACGTGAGATGGAGTAGTTTTCAATGGTGAGCATCACTATGTTGATCATATCTACTATATGATTCACGCTCGACCTTTCGGTCTCAGTCTTCCGAGGCCATATCTGCATATGCTAGGCTCGTCAAGTTTAACCCGAGTATTCTGCGTGTGCAAAACTAGCTTGCACCCGTTGTATGTGAATGTAGAGCTTATCACACCTGGTCATCATGTGGTGTCTCGGCACGACGAACTGTCGCAACGGTGCATACTCAGGGAGAACACTTATACCTTGAAATTTAGTGAGAGATCATCTTATAATGCTACCGTCGAACTAAGAAAAATAAGATGCATAAAGGATAAACATCACATGCAATCAATATAAGTGATATGATATGGCCATCATCATCTTGTGCCTTTGATCTCCATCTCCAAAGCACCGTCATGATCACCATCGTCACCGGCTTGACACCTTGACCTCCATCGAAGCATTGTTGTCGTCTCGCCAACTATTGCTTCTACGACTATCGCTGCCGCTTAGTGATAAAGTAAAAGCAATTACATGGCGATTGCATTTCATACAATAAAGCGACAACCATATGGCTGCTGCCAGTTGCCGATAACTGTTACAAAACATGATCATCTCATACAACAATTTATATATATCACGTCTTGACCATATCTCATCACAGCATACCCTGCAAAAACAAGTTAGACATTCTCTACTTTGTAGTTGCAAGTTTTACGTGGCTGCTACAGGCTTAGCAAGAACTGTTCTTACCTACACATCAAAACCACAACGATTTTTCATCAAGTGTGATGTTTTAACCTTCAACAAAGGATCGGGCGTAGTCACACTCGATTCAACTAAAGTTGGAGAAACAGACACCCACTAGCCACCTGTGTGCAAAGCATAGCGGTAGAACAAGTCTCATGAACGCGGTCATGTATTGTCGGTCTGGGCCGCTTCATCCAACAATACCGCCGAATCAAAGTATGACATGCTGGTAAGCAGTATGACTATTATCGCCCACAACTTTTTGTGTTCTACTCATGCATATAACATCTACGCATAGACATGGCTCTGATACCACAGTTGAGGAACGCAGTATTTCAAAAAAATTCCTACGATCACGCAAGATCTATCTAGGAGATGCATAGCAACGAGCGGGAAGAGTGTGTCCATGTACCCTCATAGACCGAAAGCGGAAGCGTTAAGTAACGCGGTTGATGTAGTCGAACGTCTTCGCGATCCAACCGGTCAAGCACCGAACGCACGGCGTGGTGACGGTGATGATGAAGTTACTGACGCAGGGCTTCACCTAAGCACTACGACAATATGACCGAGATGGAAATTTGTGGAGGGGGGCACCGCACACGGCTAAGATCAACTTGTGTGTCTATGGGGTGCCCCCATGCCCCCGTATATAAAGGAGCAAGGGGGAGGCCGGCTGGCCCTCATAGGGTGCGCCCAAGGGGGCCAATCTGATACGTCTCCAACGTATCTATAATTTTTGATTGTTCCATGCTATTATATTATCCATCTTAGATGTTTTATATGCATTTATATTCTATTTTATATGATTTTTGGGACTAACCTATTAACCTAGAGCCCAGTGCCAGTTTCTGTTTTTTCCTTGTTTTTGAATATCGCAGAAAAGGAATACCAAACGGAGTCCAATTGACGTGCCAATTTTTGATGATTTTTTATGGACCAAAAGAAGCCCCCGGAGTAAAAGAGTTGGGCCAGAAGAGTCCCGGGCTGTCCACGAGGGTGGGGGCGCGCCCTACCCCCTGGGCGTGGGCCCCTATCTCGTGGATGGCTCGGAGACCACCCCTGACGTGAGACCTACGCCAAAAACTCCTATAAATACAGAAACCTCCAGAAAATAACCTAGATCGGGAGTTCTCCCCCTCTACTCTCTTGTAATGGATTGAGTTTTCCCTTTGAAGTTATCTTATCGGATTGAGTCTTTAAGGATTTGAGAACACTTGATGTATGTCTTGCATGTGCTTATCTATGGTGACAATGGGATATTCACGTGATCTAGTTGATGTATGTTTTGGTGATCAACTTGTGAGTTCTGTAACATTGTGAACTTATGCATAGGGGTTGGCACACATTTTCGTCTTGACTCTCCGGTAGAAACTTTGGGGCACTCTTTGAAGTTCTTTGTGTTGGTTGAATAGATGAATCTGAGATTGTGTGATGCATATCGTATAATCATACCCACGGACACTTGAGGTGACATTGGAGTATCTAGGTGACATTAGGGTTTTGGTTGATTTGTATCTTAAGGTGTTATTCTAGTACGAACTCTATGATAGATCGAACGGAAAGAATAGCTTCGTGTTATTTTACTACGGACTCTTGAATAGATCGATCAGAAAGGATAACTTTGAGGTGGTTTCGTACCCTACAATAATCTCTTTGTTTGTTCTCCGCTATTAGTGACTTTGGAGTGACTCTTTATTGCATGTTGAGGGATAGTTATATGATCCAATTATGTTATTATTGTTGAGAGAACTTGCACTAGTGAAAGTATGAACCCTAGGCCTTGTTTCAACGCATTGCAATGCCGTTTGTGCTCACTTTTATCATTAGTTACCTTGCTGTTTTTATATTTTCAGATTACAAAAACCTATATCTACCATCCATATTGCACTTGTATCACCATCTCTTCGCCGAACTAGTGCACCTATACAATTTACCATTGTATTGGGTGTGTTGGGGACACAAGAGACTTTTTGTTATTTGGTTGCAGGGTTGTTTGAGAGAGACCATCTTCATCCTACACCTCCCATGGATTGATAAACCTTAGGTCATCCACTTGAGGGAAATTTGCTACTGTCCTACGAACCTCTGCACTTGGAGGCCCAACAACGTCTACAAGAAGAAGGTTGTGTAGTAGACATCAAGCTGTCTTTTCTGGCACCGTTGCCAGGGAGGTGAGTGCTTGAAGGTATATCTTTAGATCTTGCAATCGAATCTTTTAGTTTCTTGTTTTATCACTAGTTTAGTCTATAAAAGAAAACTACAAAAAAATGGAATTGAGGGTGCCTCATATGCTTCATCTTTTTAATATCTTTCATGAAAATAAGGATTCCGATAATTGTGCCAAAATGTTAGAAGAAGAATGCATTAAAATGTTTGGCACTAAATCTTTGAATGATGAGCATGATTGCAATGTTGTTAGTATGAACTCTTTGAATATTCATAGTACTAATGATGATTGCACTAGTCATGATGAAAATGTCTCTTATAAGCATGCCAACTTTTGTGGAGTACATAGAGTCTGCAAGTACACGCCAAATAGGGAAGATAGATTTTGCAAGAGGCATAAGTATTTAGAAACTAAATGGTTGCAAGAGAGGCTAGATGCTTGTGCTGAAAATTTAAAATTTCTTTGCCATCCTTGTGAACTTTGCAATGAACGTGATCATTTAAATCTCCAATGCAAATTGTTTCATGATCGAATCTTGTCAAAAATTGTGACGACTTGATTTCCCTTGCGCATCATAATGAACTTAGTTTGCTTGTGGGTTATGAAGAAATGAAACGTATAACTAAGGATCTTCCAGAATTTGTCCTTGATAAAGTTCTTGATTTTGATCTAGAGGAAATTTATATGTATTGTGCGGTGAATTGCATTGAAAATCCTTATATTGCCAATTACATAAAGACAAGAAAAAAATAGAAGATGAAGAGAATACTAATGAAAGGGAAGAGATTTCCCAATATCCTCCTATTCTTTCTTATGATGAATCAGGTAACGAGGAGGAGCTTTCTATTCAACCAATCTCATTAATAAGGAGCTCCAAAAAGAGGATTAAACCACACATGATGCGAAGAAAAAAAAAGACGTAGAAGCAAAGGTAAAAAGGTATCCCTTCCAAATGATTTTGCTCCTATTACTCATTGTGATGATGATAATTGCTATACTATTGGTGCTATCCATACTATTAATGATGAGAGTGATTATGCTTACGATACGAAAAGCCCCAAGCTTGGGGATGCTATGTTTGATGAGAATGATATGTTTGAGAATTTATTTGCTGCAATTAATGTTTGTCCCAAGCTTGGGGATGCTATGATTTATGAAGATGATATTTTTAACCTCCCAAGTTTTGATATGCAAATTTATTATGATGATAGCATGCCTCCTATTTATGATGATTATATTGATGAAAGTGGGTTTGGAAGAGTTTCTACTTTATTTAGTAATGATTCCACTATCTTGGAAGAGGTTTCAATTGATTATGATGAGAACAAAGTTGCTACTTATGATGATTATTGTGATGACACTTATGCTATAAAAAGTAGTGATGATTATATTTATAAAACTTGTCATGATTATGATTACCCTTTTTCTGAAAATTACTCTTTTAATGTGGAAACAATTTATAGTATTCGAGTTTCTTATGATACTCCCACTATTCCGAATGAGAAGAATTTTGCTTATGTGGAGAGTAGTAAATTTTCTATGCTTGTAGATCATGAAAAGAATGCTTTATGTGATGGTTATATTATTGAATTTATTCATGATGCTACTGAAAATTATTATGAGGGAGGAATATATGCTTGTAGGAATTGCAATAATAACAAGTTTCCTCTCTATGTGCTTAAAATCTTGAAGTTATGCTTGTTTTGCTTTCCTATGCTAGTTGATTATTGTTTCCATAAGTTGTTTGCTCAAAAAATCCCTATGCATAGGAAGTGGGTTAGACTTAAATGTGCTATTCATATTCTTCATGATGCTCTCTTTATGTTTCAACTCTTATCTTTTATGTGAGCATCATTGAAATCATCATACCTAGCTAGGGGCGTTAAACGATAACGCTTGTTGGGAGGCAACCCAATTTTCTTTTTGTTCTTTGCTTTTTGCTCCCGTTTAGTAATAATAATTCATCTAGCCTCTGTTTAGATGTGGTTTTATTGTTTTAATTAGTGTTTTTGCCAAGTAGAATCTTTGGGAAGACTTGGGTGAAGTCTATGTGATCTTGCTGTAAAAAACAGAAACTTTTGCGCTCACGAGATTAGCTGCCATTTTTTACTGGAGAGTGCTTTTAGGTTAATTCTTTTTTAATATGATTAATAGACAAATTCCTCAGGTCCACCAATTTATTTCAGAATTTTTGGAGTGACATAAGTATTCTAATGATACAGATTACTACAGACTGTTCTGTTTTTGACAGATTCTGTTTTCTATGTGTTGTTTGCTTATTTTGATGAATCTATGAGTAGTATCGGAGGGTATGAACCATAGAGAAGTTGGAATACAGTAGATATTACACCAATATGAATTTATAATGAGTTCACAACAGTACCAAAAGTGGTGATTTATTTTCTTATACTAACGGAGCTTACGAGTTTTCTGTTGAGTTTTGTGTTGTGAAGTTTTCAAGTTTTGGGTAAAGATTCGATGGACTATGGAATAAGGAGTGGCAAGAGCCTAAGCTTGGGGATTCCCAAGGCACCCCAAGGTAAAATTCAAGGACAACCAAAGTCCTAAGCTTGGGGATGCCCCGGAAGGCATCCCCTCTTTCGTCTTCATTCATCGGTAACTTTACTTGGAGCTATATTTTTATTCACCACATGATATGTGTTTTGCTTGGAGCGTCATTTTACTTTATTTTGTTTTGCTTGATGTTTGAATAAAATACCAAGATCTGAAATTCTTAAATATTAGAGAGTCTTCACATAGTTGCATAATTATTCGACTACTCATTGATCTTCACTTATATCTTTTGGAGTAGTTTGTCATTTGCTCTAGTACTTCACTTATATCTTTTAGAGCACGACAGTGGTTTTATTTTGTAGAAATTATTGATCTCTCATGCTTCACTTATATTATTTTGAGAGTCTTTTAGAACAGCATGGTAATTTGCTTTGGTTATAAAATTAGTCCTAATATGATGGGCATCCAAGATGGGTATAATAAAAACTTCCATATAGAGTGCATTGAATACTATGAGAAGTTTGATACTTGAGGATTGTTTTGAGATATGAAGATGGTAATATTAGAGTCGTGCTAGTTGAGTAATTGTGAATTTGAGAAATACTTGTGTTGAAGTTTGCAAGTCCCGTAGCATGCACGTATGGTAAATGTTGTGTAACAAATTTGAAGCATGAGGTGTTTCTTTGATTGTCCTCCTTATGAGTGGCGGTCGGGGACGAGCGATGGTCTTTTCCTACCAATCTATCCCCCTAGGAGCATGCGCGTAGTGCTTGGTTTTGATGACTTGTAGATTTTTGCAGTAAGTATCTGAGTTCTTTATGACTAATGTTGAGTCCATGGATTATACGCACTTTCACCCTTCCATCATTGCTAGCCTCTTCGGTACCGTGCATTGCCCTTTCTCACCTCGAGAGTTGGTGCAAAATTCGCCGGTGCATCCAAACCCCGTGATATGATACGCTCTATCACACATAAACCTCCTTATATCTTCCTCAAAACAACCACCATACCTACCTATTATGGCATTTCCATAGCCATTCCGAGATATATTGCCATGCAACTTTCCACCGTTCCGTTTATTATGACACGCTTCATCATTGTCATATTGCCTTACATGATCATGTAGTTAACATCGTATTTGTGGCAAGGCCACCATGCATAATTTTTCATACATGTCACTCTTGATTCATTGCCTGTCCCGGTACACTGCCGGAGGCACTCATATAGAGTCATATTTTGTTCTAGTATCGAGTTGTAATCATTGAGTTGTAAATAAATAGAAGTGTGATGATCATCATTAATAGAGCATTGTCCCATGAAAAAAATAGAAAGGCCAAATAAAAAAAGAGAAAAAAAAGGCCAAATAAAAAAAGGGAAGGCCCAAAAAAAGAAGGGACAATGCTACTATCCTTTTTTCACACTTGTGCTTCAAAGTAGCACCATGATCTTTATGATAGAGAGTCTCTTATTTTGTCACTTTCATATACTAGTGGGAATTTTTCATTATAGAACTTGGCTTGTATATTCCAACAATGGGCTTCCTCAAATGCCCTAGGTCTTTGTGAGCAAGCAAGTTGGATGCACACCCACTTAGTTTCTTTTGTTGAGCTTTCATACATTTATAGCTCTAGTGCATCCGTTGCATGGCAATCCCTACTCCTCGCATTGACATCAATTGATAGCCCGTTGATTAGCCGCGTCAATGCGAGACTTTCTCCTTTTTGTCTTCTCCACACAACCCCCATCATTATATTATGTTCCACCCATAGTGCTATGTCCATTGCTCACGCTCATATATTGCGTGAAAGTTGAAAAAGTTTGAAAATGCTAAAGCATGAAACAATTGCTTGGCTTGTCATCGGGGTTGTGCATGATGGGAGCATTTTGTGTGACGAAAATGAAGCATGGCCAAACTATATGATTTTGTAGGGATGAGCTTTCTTTGGCTATGTTATTTTGAGAAGACATAATTGCTTGGTTAGTATGCTTGAAGTATTATTCTTTTTATGTCAATATTAAACTTTTGTCTTGAATCTTATGGATCTGAATATTCTTGCCACAATAAAGAAGATTACATTGATAAATATGTTAGGTAGCATTCCACATCAAAAATTCTATTTTTATCATTTACCTACTCGAGGACGAGCAGGAATTGAACTTGGGGATGCTTGATACGTCTCCAACGTATCTATAATTTTTTATTGTTCCATGCTATTATATTATCCATCTTAGATGTTTTATATGCATTTATATGCTATTTTATATGATTTTTGGGACTAACCTATTAACCTAGAGCCCAGTGCCAGTTTCTATTTTTTTCCTTGTTTCTGAATATCGCAGAAAAGGAATACCAAACGGAGTCCAATTGACGTGCCAATTTTTGATATTTTTTATGGACCAAAAGAAGCCCCCGGAGTAAAAGAGTTGGTCCAGAAGAGTCCCGGGCTGTCCAGGAGGGTGGGGGCGCGCCCTACCCCCGGGCGTGGGCCCCTATCTCGTGGACGGCTCGGAGACCCCCCCTGATGTGAGACCTACGCCAAAAGTTCCTATAAATACAGAAACCTCTAGAAAATAACCTAGATCGGGAGTTCCGCCGCCGCAAGCCTCTGTAGCCACCAAAAACCAATCGGGACCCTGTTCCGGCACGCTGGCGAAGGAGGGATCCCTCACCGGTGGCCATCTTCATCATCCCGGCGCTCTCCATGACGAGGAGGGAGTACTTCAACCTCGGGGCTGAGGGTACGTACTAGTAGCTATGTGTTTGATCTCTCTCTCTCTCTCGTGTTCTTGATATGGCACGATCTTGATGTATCGTGAGCTTTGCTATTATAGTTGGATCTTATGATGTTTCTCCCCCTCTACCCTCTTGTAATGGATTGAGTTTTCCCTTTGAAGTTATCTTATCGGATTGAGTCTTTAAGGATTTGAGAACACTTGATGTATGTCTTGCATATGCTTATCTTTGGTGACAATGGGATATTCACGTGATCTACTTGATGTATGTTTTGGTGATCGACTTGCGGGTTCCGTAACATTGTGAACTTATGCATAGGGGTTGGCACACGTTTTCATCTTGACTCTCCGGTAGAAACTTTGGGGCACTCTTTGAAGTTCTTTGTGTTGGTTGAATAGATGAATCTGAGATTGTGTGATGCATATCGTATAATCATACCCACGGATACTTGAGGTGGCATTGGAGTATCTAGGTGACATTAGGGTTTTGGTTGATTTGTATCTTAAGGTGTTATTCTAGTACGAACTCTATGATAGATCGAACGGAAAGAATAGCTTCGTGTTATTTTACTATGGACTCTTGAATAGATCGATCAGAAAGGATAACTTTGAGGTGGTTTCGCACCCTACAATAATCTCTTTGTTTGTTCTCCGCTATTAGTGACTTTGGAGTGACTCTTTGTTGCATGTTGAGGGATAGTTATATGATCCAATTATGTTATTATTGTTGAGAGAACTTGCACTAGTGAAAGTATGAACCCTAGGCCTTGTTTCAACGCATTGCAATACCGTTTGTGCTCACTTTTATCATTATTTACCTTGCTGTTTTTATATTTTCAGATTACAAAAACCTATATCTACCATCCATATTGCACTTGTATCACCATCTCTTCGCCGAACTAGTGCACCTATACAATTTACCATTGTATTGGGTGTGTTGGGGTCACAAGAGACTTTTTGTTATTTGGTTGCAGGGTTGTTTGAGAGAGACCATCTTCATCCTACACCTCCCACGGATTGATAAACCTTAGGTCATCCACTTGAGGGAAATTTGCTACTGTCCTACAAACCTCTGCACTTGGAGGCCCAACAACTTCTACAAGAAGAAGGTTGTGTAGTAGACATCACAATCCTACTCGTAGGAGTTGGATCCCCCCTTTCCTAGTCCAACTAGGAGAAGAAGGAAGGAGAGGGGAAAGAGAAGGAAGGAGGGAGCGCCGCCCCTCCCCCTAGTCCAATTCGGACTAGGCCCATGGGGGGCGTGCGGCTAGCCCTTGGCTGCCCCTCTCTCTCCCCTAGGCCTAATAAGGCCCATTACTTCTTCGGTGGTTCCGATAACCCTTCCGGCACTCCGATATTTATCCAGTGACCCCCGGAACTCATCCGGCGTCCTAATAACATCGTCCAATATATCATTCTTTATGTCTCGACCATTTAGAGACTCCTCGTCATGTCCGTGATCACATCCGGGACTCCGAACAACCTTCGGTACATCAAATCACAAAACTCATAATACATATCGTCATCGAACGTTAAGCGTGCGGACCCTACAGGTTCGAGAACTATGTAGACATGACCGAGACTCATCTCCGGTCAATAACCAATAGTGGAACCTGGATGCTCATATTGGTTCCTACATATTCTACGAAGATCTTTATCGGTCAAACCGCACAACAACATACATTGTTCCCTTTGTCATCAGTATGTTACTTGCCCGAGATTCGATCGTCGGTATCGTCATACCTAGTTCAATCTCGTTACCGGCAAGTCTCTTTACTCGTTCCGTAATGCATCATCCCGCAACTAACTCAGTAGTCACATTGCTTGCAAGGCTTATAGTGATGTGCATTACCGAGAGGGCCCGGAGATACCTCTCCGACAATCGGAGTGACAAATTATAATCTCGATTTATGCCAACTCAACAAACACCATCGGAGACACCTGTAGAGCATCTTTATAATCACCCAGTTACGTTGTGACTTTGATAGAACACAAAGTGTTCCTCCGGTATTCGGGAGTTGCATAATCTCATAGTCATAGGAACATGTATAAGTCATGAAGAAAGCAATAGCAACAAACTAAACGATCATAGTGTTAAGCTAACGGATGGGTCTTGTCAATCACATCATTCTCTAATGATGTGATCCCGTTCATCAAATGACAACTCATGTCTATGGCTAGGAAACTTAACCATCTTTGATTAACGGGCTAGTCAAGTAGAGGCATAAAAGTGACACTCTGTTTGTCTATGTATTCACACATGTACTAAGTTTCCGGTTAATACAATTCTAGCATGAATAATAAACATTTATCATGATATAAGGAAATATAAATAAAAACTTTATTATTGCCCCTAGGGCATATTTCCTTCAACATATATATCGGAGTACAATGATCTATATGAAGTATAAGACAAGGTAGAATAATATCCTACGCTATCCTATCTTTCCTAATAATCAATATACTCAGCAATGTACAATGAAGACACTAGTTGCCACCTGTGACATCACAGACAGGGCCGACCCTAGGCCATGGCAAAAGGTATGGTGACCTAGGGCCCATCTTAAATAAGGATCTAATATATCTACATACTTAAATAAATTATAAATAAATTGATTTGCGGGACATAAAATCACATGGACAAGGGCTATATGCCCCCCTCCCCCTCCTCGGCGCACTTCACTATGTTGTACCTATTCAATAGATATTTATAGTTGAGTACATTATAATCACATATAGTTTGTGTATTGAGACTTTATTTGCTAGCTAAAATTCTATTTTTTATGTTTATACCTTTATATTTTCCATAATATACCGGGTGTAGTTACTCTCACTTTTGTTTTGGACGTTTTAGATAGTATCTACCATACCGGAGTGTATGTATGCGTAGTATGTAGTACGTAAAAATGTTTAGGTAGTATATATATTAATTTTTTAGATACTATGTAGTGTATTTTTAGCATACATTTTTTACGTACAAATATGTATGTATTTCACAAATATGATAGAAACATGGGCTCATATGCAATTTGTACTACTACCGGGTGTAGTTACACCCATGTCTAGTATATATACTACTTTATCATTTTTAGTAAGTTCATATACTATATCTAAGATACTGTGAAAAAAATTGCATGTGAGCCCGTATTTTTATCATATTTGTGAACTACGTAAAATCATAACCAACTAGACTCCTGTAGGAAGCAACCGAGAATAAGTCCGGGTAATGATTTGGCACGGGATCCAGTGCCGGTCTTCCGTGCTTGTAGCTAATAAAGCACTCGCAGGGTAGTGGCCGATCACCTCAGGAGGCTTGATCTCAATTCGGTTCAAGTTTTTCTCTTGCACACTACTGCAATCTGGCTGCCTGCAGGATGATCAGCCGCGCAGATGAGTTTTCTTCACTGTTAAAGTTGGCTTCAGGTGCTTTTTTCTCTGTACATGTCCAGAAATGTAAAGGATGAACTTCAGATGTTGATAGCAAACAAATAGCACAACAACAGAATTACCACTTGTTTTACTGTTAAAAGCTTGATGTCACACGAGTAACCTAGAAATAATGAGAACACTCAGACCTGCAACATAGGCATTCCCACAAACTTAGATGCATACATTGTGCCGCCCTATGCAAATGGAAAAGCTAGTGACTTTCTACTAATATATTGTGTTTTTCTTGTACACATTTTTTTTTAAATAGTTTGAATTGCTTACCACATGTGTCACGTGGTTTTATCTTGTACACATAGTTCCAATAAAGAGAACCCAAGGGGAAAAAATAGTGATTACTCCGTTTGTAGTAGTGATCTGAAACGTCTTAAATTTGTTTTCTCTTTGAACCGGTGTTCTTATCAGTGTCGGTGCAAGCGTACAATCGCACAGGTTCATCGAATAGTTGCTTAGCTTGAATTTTACACGAATGACAGAAGATATGTTCTTTTTGTGTTCCTTGAAAGAGGTGAAAAAAATGTCGAATGAAATATTATACGCGTAGAAAGTGAGCTATAGACCATACAGGCAGCAGTTGCAGGTTCACAACAAACCAAATGTAACAGTAATTATGCAGCTGCCTTTAGGGGGAAATTTACACATCATAGAACAAATCGCCACTACTGGACAAGGCAAACAAACATCCGACCAACATGGGTGTGAGACAATGGAACATGAGTGCAGCATAATCCGGCACCTGCATGAGTGCAAGTCTTGGAAAACAGGAATACAGCTGGTTCCGCAGATTGGCAACCTTTGTAATTATATCAGTGTTTTCAGCATGGCCGTTGTCACGGACCATAGGCGCCACCGCGTCTTATCCCGCCATAGGCACCGACTCATCCACCTCTGCGCACCACCTGACGCAGTAAAGAAATTGTATACAAGCATCATCCACAAGAACCATGATATTCTAGATTGAAAGGGCACAGAACACACCCAACATTTTTCCTTGTAGCACAACCTAGTACATGACCATTATATTCGCTATCTAGAACTTAGAAGGTACAGCTACTCAGCAGAAAACGCTGAACTCTTACTCTTTCTCGTTGCCAGTCTATACAGTATACAGAACAAGATTTATGGAGAAAAAAAATGAGAATTTCAAATATTTCAGTGCAGATGCAGGTAGCACAAGTACACATTTCCCTGTACCTGAGCTAATTCAACAATATGTACCCACATAATCTCCATTTATACGTTTCAAATTTCAAATGAATTGACAATTTGCTCTGTCCAGCTTATTGTCTTCCATGTAGAAAAAAGAGGGCAGATCAAGTAGCTTTGACATATGTCCTGTAAACTACTGCCCATGCTTCACCATGGATCATAAGTAAAATGACAAAGTAGTGTGACTTGCATATGGCATTGCAGTTCGTTCAACATTTACTTGGTTGGATTATGTTCAGCACACCATCTAGAAGTTAAGTAAAATCTAGGAAAGTAAGAAAATCCGGCGGTAGAACTTAGCAGCGATAAGCTTAAATTGTTTTGGGTATGAAAAGAGTACATAATGGACAGAACAAACTCGTAAAATGCAAAATTGAATAGATTCTTACCAGGTTACATCATGGGGCATCCTGCTGAACTGCCGGCCCTGGAAAATTTGCAGCTGCAGAGAAGCTTGGTGGTATTGTTAGATCAGTCGCTTGGGAAGGCTGGTCAGCCTGTCTGCTGCTAATGTTGGCATCGTTCCCACCCATGAACGGTGCACCCTCCTGGACATGGACCAAGCCACCAGGCGACATAGGTGACATATCAGATGCGTCAGCCAGCGATTGTCTAGGTATGGGTGCAGCAACATCAGACACTGAACCAGGTAGTGGTACAGGAAGTGGCCCAGTTACAGCAGCTCCAGCTTCAGTTGCAGGTGGCAACACATCAAAACCAGATCTTACCCGCGGCCTGCGTTCTACTGGACCCTGATCACGGCTTCTGCTCCTGCTGCGACTACGGCTGCGGCTCCGTGACCAACTCCTGCTGCGGCTCCTGCTGCGTGACCAGCTTCTGCTACGGCTTCTGCTCCTACTACTTAGGCTCCTGCTATCACTTCTTCTGTCATAGCCTCGCGAGCGGCTTCTATCTGGGCTACGGCTGTAGCTCCTGCCTTGACCCTTGTCAAATCCTCGACGGCCATCATACCTTCCACGTCCATCTGAGATAAAACGATCGTGTGGACCTCGGTCAGAACGTCCCCGTCCTCCAAATCCACGCCCTCTTCCACCACGTCCACCAGAGAAATCACCCCGGCCTCGTCCACCAAAACCAGAAGAATCACCCCTACCACGACCACCAAAACCAGGAGAATCACCCCTGCCACCGTGACCACCAAATCTACCAGGGCTTGCTCCACCTCTCCTGCCAAAGCCATCAGACCCACGCCCCCCTCTCCCGCTGAAGCCACTGGGTCCAGGACCCTCCCTTCCACCAAATCCACCAGGCCCCTCCCTTCCACCAAATCCACCAGGACCAGGGCCCATCCGTCCATCGAAGCAACCAGGGCCATCCCGACCACCAAAGCCGTCAGGAGTCTCTCGACCACCAAAGCGGCCGGGGCCATCTCGATCACCAAATCTGCCCGGGCCATCCCGATCAATAAATCCACCTGGCCCATCTCGACCACCAAAGCCTCCAGGGCCCTCCCTAATTCCACCATAACCACCAGGGCCCTCCCTAATTCCACCATAACCACCAGGGCCGCCAACAGCAGATTCAAAACGAGTACCACCACCAGGACTATCCCAACGGCTCATGCCACCAGCCTGGTTTCTTGGAGCACCAGATGCACCCCGTGCAGCCATCTGTTGCAGCTCTGGAGGTACCTGCTGACCAGTACCATCCAAGACTTTCACCAAATCAGCAGCATATTTCCAATCTTGCTCAGAGAAGAAAGTGTATGCAACTCCAGTAGCCCCAGCCCTTCCTGTACGCCCTATGCGATGCACATAGTCTTCGATCCCAGTTGGGAAGTCATAATTGATCACCACTCTTTAAACAAAACATGCGACAATATTGAGAAATGGCAGAACAATCAACAAACATCACTAGGCTTGAAATGAAATGATATTTAATACCAGAAGATTTTAACATGGGACAACCAAAAAAACTCACCTGATGTCTTTGATGTCAAGTCCACGAGCAGCAACATCTGTGGCCACTAATACTGGCACAATACCAGTCCGAAACTGACCCAGAATATGATCCCTTTCACCCTGTGATTTGTCGCCGTGAATGCTTGCAGCACCAAAACTACGACCAATGCTACGAGCAAGCTGATCGCACATTTTCTTGGTTGAGCAAAATATGATGATCTTTGAGCCCCTTTCTTCCGCTCTAAGAATCTGCTCCAAGCGACGCTGCTTATCCATGGGTGGAACCATCTCTACATACTACACCATACACAAGGGGTGAACCTTAGAAATAGACAATCCATAAAAATGGCTAAATATGATATATCAAACATCCAGTACGGCAAACAAACAAAAGCATGGCCATATGAAGCCATATGAATACCTGTGTGATGGATTTGTTGGCAACAAGTTCATCAATGCTACCAATATTGATCTGGACAGGATTTCTCAATAAATCCCCAGCTATTTTTGTAACCTCCTTTGGCCAAGTGGCAGTGTACATTAGAGTTTGTCTATTACGAGGAATCTCGTCAACAATCTTCCGTATTTGTGGCTCAAAGCCCATGTCAAGCATGCGGTCAGCTTCATCAAGCACAAGTAATGAAATCTGATGGAGACTAATCTTCCTCATTTCCAGGATATCATTGAGTCGTCCAGGTGTAGCTACCACAATATCTGCTCCACGCTCAAGTTCTCTGAGCTGAGGTCCCTTTGGAGCTCCACCATACAGGCACTGAAAAAATAAACAAAAAAATGAACATATATTAAAGATTGCAACACGCACTCCAGCAACAGAACCCATGAAATATAGCACATTTCTTAAAGGCAAAAAGGACAAGGCATACGGGTTCATAGAAGACCATTCCAAGACAAGGCTCAGTTTCTACATTAACAGTATCTTTTATTGAGAATCAACTGTCTACATTGCATTTAACAATTATATGCTTTCCTAAAAGGCAAAAAGGACAAGGCATACGGGTTCATAGAAGACCATTCCAAGACAAGGCTCAGTTTCTACATTAACAGTATTTTGTATTGAGAATCAACTGTCTACATTGCATTTAACAATTATATGCATATTCCTATGAGGCAACACTTATATGTAATCCCCATGATTATGATCAGATGTCATCCAGTGTATCTCAATATAAATGAAACCATGTGCATTCATATAGAAGAGTAAAGGTCCAAACTTACTGTGCATGATACTCTAGATGATCGACCAAACTTAATTGCTTCATCTTGTATTTGTGAAGCAAGCTCACGAGTAGGGGCCAAAACCAACACTGTAGGGCCCGACATTGGATTGTTTTGGCATCTCCTCAGATGTACAAAAGCAGGAATAAGGTACCCCAGTGTCTTCCCTGATCCCGTCTTGGCAATAGCTACTATGTCCCTGCTTTGAAGTGCAACAGGCCATGTTTGAGCCTGAATTGGGGTGGGGTTTAAGAAGCCAGCAGCATGAACCTGAGTGGCAAAATGAAGAATCATAAGCACATATGCATCTGCAGAAAGACACTATCTATGATGAGAAAGAAAAGCTAATTGCTACCCTAAATGAATATGGCTGCTTACTTAAGCAGCTCAAGGCATGAAGAAGGGGCTCTTTGTAGATTCAGAGGCAGAGACAAGAAGCAGGAAACCTCAGCCACATTTTATATTCTGAAAGAACATCAATTCTTCCGATAGTTGTCAGCAGAAAATAGCAACAAGTATGTCACTACACTGCCCAGATGACGGCACTAGCTAAATTAGGGTATCCAGCATGACAGCATATGACATGCAATGTGTTTACTACCGAAAATTCTAGTTTTGACTTCTAAGGAGTCTTTGCTGTGGCCCATGCTAACAAGTTACAGACAAGGAAATATAAGAAACAAACAACATAATATTCCAAGCACCAATACTAAAATACAACTCAAGAGAAAGCATACCTCGCTCAGGATCTCTGGGGGGAATCCAGTAGCCTCAAATGTCATAAATGGAGGAGGAACATTCTCACCCTGAATATTTTTAAGAAACGGGATAACATGTGACAAAGCTTTATAGTAAATGAAAACAAAACATAAGAGATTGGTAATTCGACTAGAAATCAACAGGTGATGTCGTGGCAGTAAAGCGCATGCATTTGTAAGCCCCACAAGGATTTGAAGCTCCTTGTCTGTAAATTTTACTGAATAGTACATAAAACAACATATCACATTAATTTATGGCCAACTGCAGATATCATGAGTTACCTTGCCAAACAAACAAGGCATTCGTTCCCATCATAGTATTTCAAACAGAATGTATTTGCACATGAAAATACTAGCATATCCAGATAGGATTTTAGAAATATTCCATCTATCTGTTTCCTGTATTATTTGGTGGGAGATATATGCATCACATAAATGACAGAATTATGTATTCTACAAAAATATTATCTTCCTACAATCGGGTCAAATTACTGAATATCTGTTAAGTTGCGTTTGGAATAGCGTGTCAACTATAGTTCAGAAGGCAACAGGACAGAGAAAAGGAGAATCATCATTATATGGAGATTATGTTAAGCTGTGAACCATGTTTCAGTTATTTTAAGATAATATTGCCATGCAATTGAGTCATTACCACTGCAGTTACTTCATGGTGTTGACGATATGCATCTACTGAAGCGACACTTGGGAAATCAGGAGGAGAAAATGTTCCGGATGGTGGCCTCGCTAAAGCTCCGATAGGAAATGGACCATTGTTAAGTGGGTTTTGTACCAAATGTGGAGGTGCCATGTTATAACCCCCAAAATTATCTGGCTGGGAATAAGGTGGGCCATTCCTCATATCCTGCTGTACAAGATTATGAATAATAGAGTTAGTGGTGTCAATTTCATAAACGGAGAGATTGTTGTATAGAACTGATAGAAAGAATTCAAACCATAAAGAATGTAATTGTATACAGAAGAAAAAACACAGTTGTGAGACTTCTTATATTTCATTACAAAAAATCTCCATACCAATCATAATATTCTGATAGAAAATATATTTCATGAAACAAGATACACAAACGAAGGAACTTCACAATGTACTACTCTCTCTGTCCACAAATGTAAGATGTTTTGGCAGATAAATTTAGTAATAAAATAAGGAATGCTGATCTCATTAACACCTGACAAAACAGGATTGTATAGTATATTACCAGGTGATTTTGTGGGGGTGGAAGAGCGGCAGGTTTTGGCTGCTGATGGAGAGCATTTATTCCATCAAACCTCCCAGAGGAGAGAGCCTCATTTTTTTCAAATTGATCTTCACTATTGCCCCTCTTGAAACCTATTGGAGGTCGACCCGGTGAAGGAGCAATATGATTGGGAACTACATGGCTACTAGCCAGTTGTTGCCGGTAGTTAGTATCCACTCCGCCTTGATGTGTTTGAGCAGGCGCGCTCAAGAAACTAACGTTATTAGTTTCACCTGGGGATGATCCACCAAGATGATGCTTTGCAGGATATGGTGGCCCTCCGACTCCATGAATATTTAGTTGATTATGGGCTTCAGGACGTTGATGACTTGAAGGCAACGTCTGGTTTGAAAGAGGAACTTGGCCATGCTGCTGACTAAGCTGTAAGGAAAAGCCAGTCTGCTTTCCTTCATGATGAGCTCCTGCATCAACCTTCACCGTGGTATTTTGTTGCCCATGTTGGGAGACAAGATGACCATGATGTGGTTGTTTTCCCTGTTGAGGGGTGAACTGGAAGCCATGCTGGAGTTGGCCCTGTTGGGGGGACATTTGAGGTACTTGAGGCTGTGAAGCTTGCAAGCCTTGTGAAGCCTGGGCAGGTTGATGAAAGCCTGGTGATTGTTGTGTGTGTTGCACTTGAGTCTGAGGCATCCTTGTTCCCTGCAACTGCTGACCTTGATTGTAAGAAGCATGCGGCATTTGTGGCTGCTGGCCTTGATTGTAGGCAGATTGTGGCATAGGGGGGCGCTGGCCATGACTGTAGGCAGCTTGCGGCATCGGTGGACGCTGACCTTGATTATAAGCTCCTTGTGGCATCGTTGGCTGCTGACCTTGATTGGCAGCTTGCGGGATTGGCATCTGCTGGCCTTGATTATACTGAGTTTGCGGCATTTGTGGCTGCTGGCCTACCTGATATGAATATTGCTGCTGGGGTTGCATATAATGACCGTGCTGATATGGCATTGGCTGCTGATGAGCATTTGGGTACTGAGGAGCTAGTGGCTGTTGTGACCCTTGCTGGTTCGGCATCTGTTCTTGCTGCTGTTGATACTGAAACGGCGGTTGCTGTGCTTGCTGACCTTGATACTGAAACGGCGGTTGCTGTGCTTGCTGACCTTGATACTGAAACGGCGGTCGCTGTGCCGTCTGTTGCGGCTGCTGCGGGGGCTGTTGCTGCTGCATGCCAGGCTGCGCAAAAGCCCCGGGCGCTGGCGTGGACGCAGCCGCGGGCAAGGGAGGCGCAGCTGCACCCGGCTTGTCATACTGAGTGAGGTTGGTCTCAGGGTTCCAGTAGTAGAGCGTCTCGCCGTCGATTAATGCTTTCCAAGGCGCTGGGAGCGTCGGGTCGTCAGGGGCGAATCGCGGGCCCGATGAATCCGCGGCAGCCTCTGCTCCCGCCATGGCCAGCGGCGGATCTAGACGGCGCACGCCCAAAATTTTGCCAAGGTTAGTTCGGGATTGAACAGCCAGGAAATCAATAAACAGTGGATGAGTAAAAGCTGGTACCTCAAAACCTCAGCGGCCCGAGATTGGGGCGCGGGCGGGGTGGAGACGGCAGGCCACGGGAGCAGCGATGAGGTGGAGCCCCGACGACGATGGCAGCGACGCGCGTGAGGGCGGCGACGCGCGCGGTGACGCGCGAGGGTTTGGGGGGGCGTGAGTGCAGCGGGGTTTGCGGGGTTTGGGGGGTGAGGCTTCGGCGTCGGCGGCGAGGGAGAGGCGTGGGGGTTTGGGGGTGGGCGGTGACGGCGACGGCGGGCGCGGCGGGAGGTCTAGCCGCTAGGGCACATCGGTGGCGAGGCTACGGGGGATAGATTTTAGAGCCGCAAGGGGCTTGGGTCGGGATTGGATCTTTTTTAGGTCAGGCACGGTACGGGGGTGGAGGAGACCGGAGAGGAGTCCGCCTGGCCGCAGGAGATGGGTTTTGACGGCTCGGATTGCTCGGCTGTCTCGTGACCTACGGTGGATGGAGACCAGATATACGACTCGAGGTTGTACCACCCCTCAGAAAAAAAATGATTCGACGTTGTATCGGAAAGGAATCTCGGGAAGGAATCTCTTCTAGGCATGTTTGTAAAATGCACTGGTGATCACTAGCAAAAGAGCCCGTGCGTTGTAACGTTGTAACAGGAGAAAAAACACAACACACACTCTTAACTGAACAACCATCACTCAAGACCACAATAGACCATGCGGCACTTCGAGCAGCGCCGCCGGGGCCGCGACGAAGGAGGAGTCTGTAGGAGATATGCCCTAGAGGCAATAATAAATGTTATTGATTATCTCCCTGTTCATAATTAGGTTTATGTTCCATGCTATAACTGCTATGGTTCTCGAGTCTACAAATAAAATGAGGCTTGGAGGAAGACTCATATGCACATGTGGAATAATAAACGATAAAATGTATTCCTAGTCTGGCCTCTAAGACTAGCTCAAGTATTGCATGATGGTTCTGTTTTCCTGATCATGGGCATGTCTACGCCAGCAATTTTGAGGGCACAATGTTAGAGGAACATTTGTGTTGAATCGATCCGAATTGATGTTATGCTATGAGATACATTCGTCACAAGTTAATGGTTAATAACACAAGAAGTTTATATTTGCATAATTCCTTAAACCATGAGAGTATCGAGTTTCTTCATGCTTGCTTCATGAACTTTGGAGTTTGTTAAACGTCATCCGTAAATGGGTGGCTATTACGGCGGCTTACGGGTTCATGGAAAAGTATGTTAAGTAACTTGATAGCTCAAGATTGGGATTTGCTCCTCCATCGATGGAGAGATATCTCTGGGCCCTCTGGTGTTACGGTATCCATCATCGTCTGGCCATACACATGGTGGTTTGATCACGGGGATGCCGAAACACGGAACATGAAAAGAGAACAATACCGGTAACGAGGTAACTGGCATAGTGGACAAGGAGTTGATCCACAGGGATGCCAACATGTCTCACCTCGGGTATTTGTAACATATCGCGAAGCAACAGGAATAGCACACAACAACTGGAGGTTCACTCAAATATTCATTCGTGTGGGTATAGGGGTCAATATGGGTGTCCACGGCTCCGATGTTGATCATTGATCGGAAGGGGTTTCTGGTCATGTCTATACTTCACCGAACCTATAAGGTCACACGCTTAAGGGTCATCTATCTGCTGAATACTAGACAAGGAGTCTGAGAGAAAGTTTTCGGAAAAAGTTTTTCGGAGACATCAGAAAAGTTCTGAAAAGATAGGTCACCGGATGAGTTCTGGTGAAACCGAAAAAGTTGTTTCGGGGTATGCCATTAAGTCAAAATGATTTCGGCACATGCCTGATAATTCTTGGAGGGTGCCAGAATCATTCTGGAAACTTTTTGGAATTTTCAGAAATAAAAACCGAAAATGTTTCGGAGCTGCCGGAACCGATTCAGATGCTTTTCGCAGATGAAAATCACTAAACTGGAATTGTTCCAGAACATGTTGAAAATCATTATGGTGGGTACTGGAAATGTTCTAAAGCCCACATGAATATTTTCAGTTCGAACGGACGCCGAAAAATGTCGTCGTGAATAGTGAAAGTGCTTTTTGGAATATTTTATGGAAAGCCATTATTTTGGGCTTTGTCCCTAGATCTTTTGGGATGACATGGATGGATAGGAAGGTGGTGGAGCCACCCAAGAGGGCTGCCAATTTCGTTGGTGCCATTGGGGGCCCCCGTGAGGCTTCCTTCCACCATTTGGTGCTCCACTTGCCTCCCCATTTTGCCTTTATGTATGACATAAAGCATGGGCACTTTGGGTATTTGTGGAGGCACACTACCCCTTGGTTTTCCTATAAATAGGAGGTGAGGGGCTGTCCAAACCATCATCCCTTCTCACATACAAGTGCCATGCATGATCTGGCTTCTCTCTCCCTCCCAGCGAAATAGTTTCGTAGAGCCGAAAGGCTGTCTGGGTTCCGGTGGGAACTAGTTCTGGACGGCGAAGCCCTGCCGGATAGATGACACCGTATGTGTGCAACCCTGTAGAGAGGTCGTTGTGACGCCCCCGATTCAATCGTACACTAATCATACACGCAAACGTGTACGATCAAGATCAGGGACTCACGGGAAGATATCACAACATAACTCTAAAAATAAAATAAGTCATACAAGCATCATAATACAAGTCATGGGCCTCGAGGGCTCGAATGCAAGTGCTCGATCATCGACGAGTCAGCGGAAGCAACAATATCTGAGTACATACATAAGTTAAACAAGTTTGCCTTAAGAAGGCTAGTACAAAATGGGATACAGATCGAAAGAGGCGCAGGCCTCCTGCCTGGGATCCTCCTAAACTACTCCTGGTCGTCGTCAGCGGCCTGCACATAGTAGTAGGCACCCTCGGTGTAGTAGGAGTCGTCGAAGGTGGCGTCTGACTCCTGGGCTCCAGCATCTGGTTGCGACAACCAAGAAGAATGGAAAGGGGGAAAAGAGGGAGAAAAGCAACCGTGAGTACTCATCCAAAGTACTCGCAAGCAAGGATCTACACTACATATGCATGGGTATCTGTGTAAAGGGGCAATATCGGTGGACTGAACTGCAGAATGCCAGAATAAGAGAGGGATAACTAGTCCTATCGAAGATTACGCTTCTGGCAGCCTCCGTCTTGCAGCATGTAGAAGAGAGTAGATTTAAGTCCTCCAAGTAGCATCGCATAGCATAATCCTACCCGACGATCCTCTCCTCGTCGACCTGTGAGAGAGCGATCACCGGGTTGTATCTGGCACTTGGAAGGGTGTGTTTTATTAAGTATCCGGTTCTAGTTGTCATAAGGTCAAGGTACAACTCCGGGTCGTCCTTTTACCGAGGGACACGGCTATTCGAATAGATAAACTTCCCTGCAGGGGCGCACCACATAACCCAACACGCTTGATCCCGTTTTGCCAGACACACTTTCCTAGGTCATGCCCGGCCTCGGAAGATCAACATGTCGCAGCCCTACCTAGGCACAACAGAGAGGTCAGCACGTCGGTCTAAATCCTATGGCGCAGGGGTCTGGGCCCATCGCCCATTGCACACCTGCACGTTGCGAACGCGGCCGGAAGCAGACCTAGCCCCCTTAATACAAGAGCAGGCTTACGGTCCAATCCAGTGCGCGCCGCTCAGTCGTTGACGTCACGAATGCTTCGGCTGGTACCATGACGTCGCGTGCCCATAATTGTTCCCGCGTAGTTGGTTAGTGCGTATAGGCCAGTGGCCAGACTCAGATCAAATACCAAGATCTCGTTAAGCGTGTTAATTGAAGTATCCACGAACGCCGACCAGGGCCAGGCCCACCTCTCTCCTAGGTGGTCTCAACCTGCCCCGTCGCTCCACCACAAAGTATCAGTCGGGGGCCGTCGGGAACCCAGGCCCACCTCTACCGGGATGGAGCCACCTGCCCCTTCAGCCCCCATCTTCGAACAGTATCATAAGTAATGTAACAGTATAAAGTATATAGCATATGCTCGTGATCACCTCCCGAAGTGATCATGGCCCAGTAGTATAGCATGGCAGACGGACAAGAGTGTAGGGCCATTGATGGAATACTAGCATCCTATACTAAGCATTTAGGATTGCAGGTAATGGTAACAACTGTAGCAACAATGATAGGCTATGCAGCAGAATAGGATTAACCGAAAGCAGTAACATGCTACACTACTCTAATGCAAGCAGTAGAGAGAAGGAATAGGCGATATCTGGTGATCAAGGGGGGGGGCTTGCCTGGAAGCTCAGCCGAGAAGGAGGGGTCGTCAACACCGTAGTCGTACTGGGTAGCAGCGGCGTCAGTCTCGGTGTCTAACGAGAGAAGAGGGGGAAGAAACAATAAATATAATGCAAACATAAGCATGACGGTGCATGACAAGACAATGCGCGGTGCTAGGTGTGCCCTAACGCGGTAGGAGGTGATACCGACGAAGGGGGGAAACATCCGGGAAAGTATCCCCGGTGTTCCGCGTTTTCAGACAGATGAACCGAAGGGGGAAAGTTGCGTGTTCTCTATGCTAGGGATGTGTAGTGGATGAACGGGTTGCGTATCCGGAACCGTCTCGTCGTACTGAGCAACTTTCATGTACAAAGTTTTTTCATCCGAGCTACGGATTATTTTATATTAATTTTTAAAGTTTTAAATCATTTTCTAAATTATTATTATTAAACTAATTCGAAATTCATTTTATGATGTCAGCATGATGTCAGGGTGATGTCAGCAGTCAACCAGACAGTTGACTTACTCAAACTGACGTGTGGGTCCCACTGTCATAGTCACAGTTTAGTTAAACAGAATTAATTAGTTTAAGTAGGTGATTAGATTAATTAAGTGTAATTAATTTAAATAAACCAGATTAATTAAGTTAATTAGTTCCCTAATTGATTTATTAATTTATTATTATTATTTAGGGGCTGGGCCCCATGTGTCATTGGCACTGGGCCAAAGCGGATTAACGGGCGCAGGTGTAGTGGCGTGGGCGCCCGACGGGGTTCAACCCGAGCGGTGCCGCGGGGCACCTGCGAGCGATGGGCAGGTTCAGCGGCAGCGGTGGTGGGCTCGGCAGAGCGTCGGCGCGGGCGGTAGAGGCCAGCGGAGGCGGGCGATGAGCGAGGTGGCTGCTGCGGAGGAGCCGGCGGCAGCCGCAGGGCAAAGGGGCGAGGGCGCGTGCGGTCTGCCCGGCGACGACGAGGCCAGGCGGGGTCGAGAGCAGAAAGAGGCCGGGGCCGTCGTGGTCGCAGGCGAGCGCGGGTGCGCGCCGGCGTGCACGGCGACGTCCGACACGGGGAAAGGGGAGTGCGAGGAGAGGGAGGTTCTCACGGCGGGGCCGTAGGGGACTGGCAGCGGGCTCGAGGAGGAGTCGGGGAGGTCCGTCGAGGCAGCACCAGCGACGGGGATGGGGAGCGCCGGCGACAGAAAGGACGGCGGCGATGGCATCCGTCGATAGGTCGTGAGGGACGAGTGGCGCGGTCGATCCTGCGAGGGAGAGGCGCCGGAGGTCCTACAACGGCAGCGGGCACCGGGGCGTCGGCGAGGTGCGGCGGGGTGGCACGCGGCATCGGCGGGGTCGGGGCCATGGTTGCCTCGATCCCGATCCAGACGGGGGAGGAAGGAGAGGAGCGAGGCATGGGGGGAAGTAGGGTGGACCGATCTAGGTCACGGGGGAGTGGGAGGTTATGGGGGCGAGTGGGTGGCTGGTTGGGCCTTTGCCCAGTTTGGCCGGCCAGCTGGGCCATCTGGCCCAGTGAGGGGGGTTTCCTTTTCCTCTCATCGGTTTCTTTTACTTTTTATTTATGTTTCTAATTTTGTTTTCTTTTTGTTTCCTTTTATTTTAGCTTTAGTAAAACACCAAAGTGGCACCTAATTTGATGTTACCAAATATGCCATTGCCACATTAACTAGCTACCTAATCTAAAATAGTTTTGTAATTATTTGTTATTTAAAAGTATTTAATTAATAGTTTCCGCTACTATTTTATTTATCTTATAGCATGTAAACGTTGTATAAAAGTATGGGTTCTTCACCATAATCACCTATGCATTATCTGGCACAAACCGAACATTTTAGTTTTAATATTTGAAAGCTTTTGTTGTTTGCCTCTATTTTGAATTTGAATTTTAATCGGTTTCGAACTAACGCGAGATTAGCAACAGTAATCGAGGTGGCGTGGCATCATTAGCAGAGGTTTACTGTAGCTTAATTATCCGGGCGTCATAGTCGTAGTTTCGATCATTTTGCCCGAGGGGTTGTTTTGAGAGTGCCTCCCGAAGGGCTGTCCAAGTGACGGTCCGAGTTCTGTGAATCCTCCCGAAGGGCTGTCCGAGTGACCGTCCGAGTTTTGAGGGTCCTCCCGAAGGGTTGTCCGCGACACCATCCGAGGGACTGTCCGACCGCCTCTCGGAGGGCTGTCCGTGGGGCGGTTGAGGGTATACATCCTCGCGGTTGGGAGGTTGTAAATCCTAGCTGCGGGGATCTGCACCGCCGTTCGTCATCGACTCTACTTCCGCTGCGCTACGAGTCGGTAACGAAAAAGATCAAACCATGTATGCAGTCTCCATAGTGGTCCTGGGCTGGTGCGTAGGTCGGAAATTTTTTGTTCTCTGTCGCGTTACCTTACAGTGGCATCATGAGCCGTGCTATGCGTAGATGTAGGTTGCGATCTAGAATACATAGAGATGTATGGGTATTGCATAATATAATTAGGTAGTTGATGAGATCTATTGCTGAAAATTATTTATGCGGGTGATAGATGAAATCTGTTACCCGATGTTCTTGTTGCTTCCCTGGAATTTGCATATTTCTGATCTTGATAACAGTATGGTGGAGTTTCAATGTTCTGGCAATCCGCGATCCTGATTGATTAATGAAGTGCTAACAGTTCATTGAATTCCACCGTAGTTAAAAAGAAAGATGAAATTTAGCAGACGAAAGGGCAATGCAGATATGATCTGCACGGGGGTCATGCGTATGACGAAGTTCAGTATGGGGCTCAAGATTTTATTATCTCATGTTTCATACACCCCGCAATGTTAATCTAGTGACATGGATAATCATGCTTGATGATGGACGTTGGTAGCTTCGGTTTGTTTCGAAACGTTAGAAGCCACGAAAAACAAGTTTTTGCATGAACCAATTAGAGACGTCTAACTTGGTTTTGCAAGAGGGTTTGCATGTGCATATGACGTGGTATAGCAGTGCTCATAATAATTTGATTATGTATGAGATGACTATATGGTGTAAATTGATTAAACATGACCTGTGTGTCATGACTCGGCATGATGGCTGGAGCCATATGATTGCACTTTAATGACCTGCGAGTCAACCTTAAGTAATGCACTTATTTTATTAGCTATAGAGATAGCAATATTATCTGGTGCATCGACAAGGTGGTGGCAATCTTCGCGAAGGTAAACACCGACGCGAACGCCGAAAGACGAAGAAATACAAGACTTCTTCGTCAAGGGCTATACCATATCATGCTAATTATGAATTTCCTGAGATGTTTATCCCTTATGATGCACCCTTCTTGATTGCGCGGTAGTCGCTTTTATTAGGGTGATCTCTCACAAAAATATCAAGTAGTTAGTGTTCTCCCAAGTGTAGCACTGTCACGGCACCTAACTTTTTGGGGTATCGCAGGATCTCCCTGGGTACGAACGATTAGGGAAGTGTGAGGCGGGTGAGTTGAGACCTCGCAACAAGATCACTTGGTTGTCTTGACGTTCTGGAAGGATCTCTGTGAGCTCGGAACACACCCATTGAAAGATGAACAAGAGTCACATAGAGATGTGATCGGCAAGTTTGCCTACCAATTGAATTTCGCGCCATCTCGTTCAATGGCGTTGAATGGATATGCGGGTCTTGTGTCACTCATAATCAATTTTAAGAGATATTGATTTGAGTGGGAGCGCACTGTTGAATTAACATGTTTAATTCTCAGTGCAATTAATTATGAACATTGTCTAAGTGTTTCTTGCAAAATAGTTGTAGAATAATGGCTCGCGTTTCCACCTTCCCTGTTAAAATTTAATAGCTGTTAAATATCTGGTTAAAACTTTACGATTGGTAACGTAATGTGAGGATTGTCCTCAAAAGTGCCGAGAAGGACTTTGTCCTATCGCATGCTTTCCGTATCCTCCCGCTAATGCTATGGATCATGTGACTCTCGTCCTTCGATCCAAAAGCTAGAATTCTGTTACGGTCAAGTGGAATATGTTTGCTTCCATGAAACCCAAACTTCGAAAGTTGGGATAGTTATATGATATTCATGGAACTGAAAATTATTTTCAGATACAAACAAAGCAATGTTTGTTTGCAAGTATTAGTAAAAGTGTTTACTATGCATTTGACTGTTGGGAAAGGGATCCAGAAGAACGCCTGTCATATAATGAAAGGTGAATAAAACAACAACTTAAAGAGAAAGGAAGTGTCCAAAGGGTGTTAGTATGACTTACACGCCTAGGAAGTCCGGGGCTAACGCCACTCTTAAGTTGGGTGCTTCTTTTGCGAGTAGGAGAAATACTAAAAGTTAAACTGTTAGAAGTATAAAGGCAGAAAGAAATATGACTGGAATATCCAGCTCATGTATGAATGTCATACAAGTTTTTGATGTATAGTAGGCTGGTCAAAGATATAGTTCTTGGGAATTATGGTTAAACATGTTAATCACTAATTCTTGGGTATTGTGAGTTAATCACAAAGATACCCGCTTGATTGCATTCTGTTGCGAATCAATGTAAGAGCTACTATGGCCTAAAAAGAGTAGCCAGGAATTAGGTTTTAATACGTGTTGGGAACATAGTAAAAGTTACTATACCTTCCATCGGTGTATTACCTATGTATTTTCTGTCATAATTCATTTTAGAGTTTCTTACACTCTAGCCCTTTGCATAAGGTATCTTGCAAGAGGGTTGTTCATAAGAGAACTTTTGATGTTCAGTATTATGAATAAACATAAGGGCCATTGTCGGTGTCAAAACCGGCGGATCTCGGGTAGGGGGTCCCAAACTGTGCGTCTAAGGCTAATGGTAACAGGAGGCGGGGGACACAATGTTTACCCAGGTTCGGGCCCTCTCGATGGAGGTAATACCCTACTTCCTGCTTGATTGATCTTGATGATATGAGTATTACAAGAGTTGATCTACCACGAGATCGTAGAGGCTAAACCCTAGAAGCTAGCATATGGTATGATTGTTGATGATGATGTTGTCGGTCCTACGGACTAAACCCTCTGGTTTATATAGACACCGGAGGGGGATAGGGTTACACATAGTCAGTTACAGAGAAGGAGATCTACATATCCGAATCGCCAAGCTTGTCTTCCACGCCAAGGAGAGTCCCATCCGGACACGGGACGAAGTCTTCAATCTTGTATCTTCATAGTCCAACAGTCCGGCCAAAGTATATAGTCCGACTGTCCGGATACCCCCTAATCTAGGACTCCCTGAGTAGCCCCCGAACCAGGCTTCAATGACGATGAGTCTGGCGCGCAGATTGTCTTCGGCATTGCAAGGCGGGTTCTTCTCCAACTCCAGAGTACCTGTTGTAACGAGTAGTGTCCGGCTTCCCATTAATGTTGCACTCCTCGGCTTCTGTACCTTAATAACGGCAATCTCCACGTGTCGAGCGAATGCGAGAAGTCGGGGCATTTTTTGCATTTGCCACCCTGACCATGTTAGTAAATCGTCTATTAAAGAGACGGGGATCGTCAGATCCAAATCACACATTCTTCCCCAAGCGAGGAATCACCAGAGCGCACCCGAAAAACCATCCCATCATGGCCAGCCACAGCAGCTCCTCCTCTCGCTCCCGCAACACTAAGCCAGGCGAGTGGGTGAAGTGTACCGTACCCCACGGTCGATTAGTGGAGTTGCAGACCCAGGGGTTTCTCCCGCCCGCATACATGGTCCCCGTCCGAGCCGGACTAGCCACCTACAATGGCGGGGAGCAAGCGGAGAGTTTTCCCAACCCATCCAGGGGGGAGCGGGTATGCCTTGTCCCTTACTTGCTGAGGGGGCTCGGATTTCCGATCCATCCATTCCTCCGCGGGCTCCTGGAGTACTACGGCCTCTAGCTGCATAATTTTACCCCCGCCTCCATACTGCATATCGCAGGTTATGTCGCCCTATGTGAGCTATTTCTAGGCTGTGAAGCTCATTTCGAGCTATGGAAGAGGCTATTCTGCCTCGTCCCTCGCAATCAGGAGGGATCCATATATCAAGTGGGCGGAGCCGAAATATGGCGCATCGCCGGAACCGGATACTTGTCCGGAACTCCAAAGAAGACGCCCGAAGACTGGCCTTCGGAGTGGTTTTATATAGAGGACGTTCCCCTTCCGGACCCTGTTAGGATGGGCCTCCCAGAGTTTGCTGATGCCCCATTGAAGAAACGCCACAGCTGGCGCCCTTGGAGCCCCCAGGCGGAAGATAGCAGAGAAGTCCTTTATCTGATGGGCAGGATAAGAACGCTGGCCCAATCAGGACTGACAATAATCGAAGTTATGTCAATATGCATAATGCGGGGAGTGCAGCCACTTCAGTATCGGGGGAAACCCATGCGGCACTTCAATGGAGAAGACGATGCCACCCGCTACGGTCGTAAAGGTCCGGACTCCGCCACCGCTCTGGCGAAAATACTGTCCGATCTGTACAAAGGAGAGGAAGAGGAGTTTGCCCGTATCAAACCAAAGGATGGATTTTCCATGTACAACCCCCCAAGCTGGGTGAGCCGCTATCTTTTACCCAACTCCGTTCATTCTCGCATTCCTTATCACAAATATTTACCTCGCTAATTCATAACAGGAACTGCAAAGAGCTGTGAAGGAGATTCACAGCCCGGCTCCATAGCCAGAGGACCCTGACCGGGCCCTCGACCCCGGACTCGAAGAAGATCCGGAAATATTTGTGGAGCTCATTGACAAGACGTTTTACCAGGCAAGCCGTGACGGTGCTCTGGTGGCTATCATAGCCGATTATCCCGGCCTACTCCCTGCATCGCATGTAAGTAGAACCGGAGTCCTAACTTCCAAGAAAGATCCCTTCTTTGCACTTTTATCCACCGCACATGTATTGCGTCTCACAGGGAAGGCAATCGGGGCGCCATGCCGAACCCGCGGTGACTTGCCAACAAGGGGCACCGAAGCCGGGTAGGCTTAAAAGGAAGGCAGTCAGGACCGAGACGCCGTCGCAAAGGTATGATTTAAAACCTGCTCCGTAATCGTCGTCTTTAAAATATAACAGTGTCCCTTGTCCCCTGGCAGAAAAAGTGCTCGCCGGACTGTAACCGGAGACCCTACCAACCACGCCTCCACCAGCCGGACTCAAAGGCGGAGGCCAACGTAGGGACAACGTCGGACGGTCCTCCTATAGAGGATGCGGATAGAATATCCGCTACAAATTCCGAGGTGGAGAGCGCCATGAATCACCGGCGTCGTCGGGCCGTACTCCGCAACCCAAATTTCTCTATAGAGGCGTTTAATGCCTTCAACTCGGGAGAAGCGTATATCCGAGCTGCTCAAGGTGGACTTGCTAGAGCCACATATCAATATTTAAAGGATATACGGGTAAGAAAAATCTGACGAATATGTATATCAGTAGCCCCTGAGACTTGAAACAGTTGGCACAACTGATTTAAGGATCATTGTATGCCCAGGTTCTTACAGAGAAGAATACCCATTTGTCTCAAGAGCTGGAGGAGTGCAAAGCCCAGCTAAAGGCCGCTTTTGCCGAAATCGAGGAATCCAAGAAGACCTCTTCTGGTAATGCTTGTCTTTAAGGAACAAGGATGTAATAATGTGTACCAGTTAGTCTTCGGCATGTTCGTGAATCTAACAATAGATGCTGCAGGCAATCCTGGAGTGAATCCGGAGATAGCGCCAGGGGATGGGCAACATGCTCAATGACAGCTAGAGGCTGGCGAGCGCGTGCTTGCACGGGCTATTCAAGAGAAAAATAATCTCCAGGATGCCCATACCCTGCTGGGCGTTGAACTAAAAGATGTTCGGGCCCAGCTTGCTGACTCCGTGAAGGAGAATAAGAGGCCGACGCGGCATTTTTAGTAAGTGCTCAAGCGAACCTCTATATAGTTCGGCGAAGAAGTGGTTTAACAGAGTTATGTCTGTAGGTATGCTGACAGGTCTGTCAGGACCCCGATTCTAAGTCACACCAATCTAGCCTGTAACACCTCATATCGCTTTGCGGCCTCACGCACGGTATTCCCACGGGTGACGCCTTACCATGGCCCGGGACCGTTTGCGCCTTTTGGCTCACGTATATGATAGTGTCGCTAGCATCCATATGACAGAGAACCCGGGCCGACATGGCTAGTCGTGAACCTAAAGCGGCACTAACGTACGGGGACAGGCATACATGAATCAACATCGAGCATGTCGGTCAGCAGCGTGTGAATCCGGGCTGTAGCACTAGGCTAACAAGACTCCGGGAACCTGGGCTGTAGCAGGCTAGGCAGGACTCCGGATGTCACCGCGTGACATTTCCCCGAAGGGACAGACATAGGAACGATATGAAACACATGCCGGCCAGTCAAGTGCTCCTGAGCAGTAGTGCTGGGCTAACAGGACTCCGGTGAACCGGGCTGTAGCAGACTACTATGGCTCACGGACGCACTAGACTACATTTCCCCATAAGAGAGGCTGCGAAGGATAAACAACTAGATTGTCGGATCCCACACATACCAAGCATTTCAATCATACACACAATATGCTCGATATGTGTAAATACAACATGGCATCACAACAAAACTCTACAACTCAAGTACTTTATTTAAAGGCTCAGAGAGCCATACATATCATGCACACAAGTACGGGTCACACGACCCAGCATTCAAGTCATACAAGCATACAAGCCAACAGCGGAAGTAACATGTCTGAGTACAGACAACTAGAAATAAAAGAGGCTTCAGAAAGCCTAGCTATACTACACGGTCCATCGTGAGCTCAGGATCACCACCTGGACTTCAGCCTACTCGTCGACATCGACGTCTATAAAGAACCCATCAGAAAGGGTTGCAGCGTCTTCTGTAAAACGTAAATTGAGCAAACATGAGTACAAAGGAACTCAGCAAGACTTACATCAGATCCTACATACATGCACATTATCGAGAAGGGATGGTGGGGTTATTGCAGCAAGCCAGCTTTGACTCTTGGCTAAGCTATCTTACGAGACTAGGACTTGAAATGTTTTGCGCACTCGAGTCCACTACACACCACTTCAATACACTACCGGGGATCCACCTCCGTCATCCTACGGAAGAGCCATCCTCGGCACTCACACTTATCTTGAGGCTTTTAGTAGTATCCATTTACTTTTCTATGAACTGTATAGGCAACTAAGTAGTCCTTTACCGCGGACGCGGCTATTCGAATAGATGATGTTAACCCTGCAGGGGTGTACTTCTTCATACATGTTTCCACCACTTAGCGTCTGCACACGACATGTGCTCGGCAGACTTCAAGCGAAAACCGACGTGGGTGTAGACCACGACCTACCTAAACACCTAAGTCTCTAGTCCAGGTTTATCGCCTATTCAGGTTCCATCCGCAGGGAGTCCGGTCGAGGTTTCCACATACGGCCCCGAACGATGTGTGCAGGGTTCCCGAGATACCAAACGGGCATCCGGTACACCGTGCCACGTACCTACCGCATCACAGCCCACCCCGCGGGTCAGCGCTGCCCACGGCCTCCAGTAAGCTACAAACACCAGAAACTACTTGCAACTCCTGGACAGAGGACTAGGGTGAATAAGAAGTCGAGTGGGGTCATATTTCAGGGCCCAATGAATGGTAGTAGCTGAATCTTAAATCACACATACACATCTCAGTCCTTAAGGACGGTTCCAATGAAACAACCCACCATGTACTCCTACATGGCCTCTCATCGATACCTTTACCAAATCGTGTTCAACAGTTCACCCTCATTGCCGACATGATCATTTCACTCTAGCCCATCACCCAGATGAACCAGACCTGACACGACTCTAAGCATAGCAGGCATAGCAAGGTAGGAACACACATACACATGGCTCAATCAACTCCTACACGTGCTAGTGGGTTTCATCTAGTTACTGTGGCAATGACAGGTCATGCAGAGGAAATGGGTTCAACTATCGTAGCACACAGCAGTTTGAATCGCGTTGTCTTAGTAAAAGAGAGCAGAAGCGAGAACATGGGATTTTATCGATATGATAAATTGGTTGGTTGCTTGCCTTGCGGATCAGTGGACCGGTATTGCTCCTCGTTTGGATACCCGCGATACTCTTCGGGGGCAGAACCTACCGCAGAGAGCACCGGTATACAATCAACACCAAACAATGTGCAACAATATGATGCATGCATGAGACATGGCAAAATGAGTGTATTGGGCTAATGCAACTAAGACCAGATAGGTTTGAACCATTTTGAATCAAAGATTCAAGTTCCAAGTTCATAAATGGCCCTTAATAGTGCTTTATTTTGTTCTGCACTAAACAGCAGGTTAGCTTGCTTAAACATGCATGAAACTAGTGCAGATGGATAGACTGGATTTTTCTGATCATTTTACATATATAACACTTTGCATTTTGAGCTACAGATTAATTTCTATGATTTTTTGAAGTTTGTGGTATTTTCTGGAATTTCATGTATAAGAATAATTCCAGTAATTAAATTACTGCGTCAGCATTGCGTCAGGGTGACGTCAGTGGTCAACGGGGACGCCCAGGTCAAACCTGACCAGTGGGACCCACTGGTCAGTGTCTCTGTTAGTTAATTAGGTTAATTAGGATTAGTTTAAAACTAACCCAGATTAATTAGCAGAGCGGGCCCCACTTGTCATTGACTCAGGGGAGGTCAAACGGGTCCCACCCGAGGTCAAACGGGGTCAGCAGGGTCAAAGTCGCCGGCGTTTAGCCGCCGGCGAGGCCAGACGCGGCGGTGGGAGTGCGTTTTCGTGCTCCGGCGACCAAAAGGGCGGCGGAGGGCATCTACGGGACGCGGGGAGCGAGCCGCGTCGTTTGGTGGCAGTGGTGGAGCTCGGGGTGGTCGGGAACATCGCCGGCGACGACCTTGGCGGTCGCCGGGGTTCGGCCGAGGTCGAACCCGAGGCTACGGGGCACGGCGAGGTGCGTGGAGTGGTGCGTTGGGCTCCTGCGAGTGCGGTGAGTGTGTTGGACACGGTGGTGTGGCCGGAGTCACGTCGGCGACGAGCTCGGCGGCGGCGCGTGCGGTGAGCTTCGCGCAGTCGTTACGGGGCTCGAGAAGGAGAACATAGAGGATAGGGAGGTGGCCAAGCTCACGGTGGTTGCGACGGAGCAGACGGCGAGGTCGGGGACGAGTTGCTGCGGCGGTGACGGCGAAGGGGATCTCCGGCGACGGTCGGAGAAGATGGGGTCAGTGGAGGCGGTGCAGAGCGTGCGAGCGCTTGGGGCTCGGCTAGCTCGACGGAGCGGACGACGGCGAGGCACGTGGACACGGTGAAGCGACGCGAGGACGACGATGGGCGCGGTTACGTCGGCGGGACGGCGGCGGTTGCTTCGGCCATGGCGAGAGAGAGCGAGAGAGAGAGGCAGGGGAGCGACTGAGGTGTCCGCGGGGTCGGGGCGGCGACGTGGGGCTCGCCCAGGTGTCCAGGCGCGCAAGGCAGCAAGCAGCTGACGCCGTGGCGAGCTCGCGCTCGCCGACGTCACCTCTGTGCTTGCTCTGGCGAGAGCAAGCAGCTGGCTGGCACGGGCCAGCACAGCGCTGGGCCGCCAGGTGGGCCGGGGCGTGGGTTCGGCCAGGTAATCACTTTCCTATTTATTTCTGTTTTATTTTTATTTCTGTAAGTTTGTTGCATTTCTAAAAATACTTAGGCACTTCCAAAAATCACCAAACTGCACATGGCCACTGTTTGGAATATATCCAGCATGGAACATTTTGGTTCGGGATTATTTGAGCATTTGGAATATTTCATATTATTTAAATGCCCAAACTCAAATAGCTAAAGATTTAATCCAGTGACCTTAGGATGACCTAGAAATTTGTGCATCACCTTTGGCAGTGGTTTAGGACCAAGGCAGGAGTGATGAACATTTTAGAAGGGCATTTCAGGTTCATTGGAAATATTTTTAGAAAACCCTAGTTTGTTTCAGGGGGTGCTGGGGGTTCTGTCATCCCCATTTCAAGTTTCTGATGAAAGATAAACATGATGCAACACTCTAATGCATGAACCAGCTAGGGTGTGACAACTCACCCCCCACTCAGAAAAATCTCGTCCCGAGATTTAGGATCCTCTGGAAAGAAAGCGGGATACTCAAGTCGAAGACGATCCTCCCTTTCCCAAGTTGCTTCTTTCTCAGAATGCTGCGACCATTGAACCTTGAGAAACTTGATATTATGACGTCGAGTGGTACGCTCAGCTTGATCAAGGATACGAACGGGGTATTCTCGATACGTGAGATTATCTTGAAGATCAAGCGTTTTGTGGTCCACTCCACGGATAGGATCCGAGAAGCAACGCCTGAGTTGAGAAATGTGGAAGACATCGTGAACTCTGGAGAGATGCGGAGGTAGTTCCAATTGGTAGGCAACTTCTCCTCGTTTGGCAAGAATGCGAAAGGGTCCAATGTAGCGAGGAGCCAATTTGCCTTTGATACCGAAGCGATGGGTTCCCTTCAGAGGAGTAACCCGAAGGTAAGCCTTCTCGTCAACCTCAAAAGTCATAGCCTTATGTTTTCGGTCATATTGGCTCTTTTGACGAGATTGGGCTGTTTTCAACTTTTCACGAACAATGCGAACTTGCTCTTCTACTTCCTGGATCATATCCGGGCCAAAGAATTGTCTTTCCCCGGTTTCTGACCAATTAAGAGGCATTCGACACCTTCGTCCATAGAGAACTTCAAAAGGGGCTTTACCCAAGCTAGATTGATAGCTATTGTTATAAGCAAATTCGCAAATGGAAGGCATTTCTCCCAGTCCATTCCGAATGAGATAACAGAAGCTCGAAGCATGTCTTCTAGAATCTGGTTGACGCGTTCTACTTGACCACTTGATTGACGGTGAAAGGTGGTGCTAAAGGAAAGGCGGGTTCCCATAGCATTTTGGAAACTTTCCCAAAATCGAGAGGTGAAGAGACTTCCTCGATCCGAGTTGATTTCCAATGGAACACCATGGAGAGACACTATTCGGGAGATATACAAGTCTGCTAGCTGACTAGCGGTTATACTCTCACGAACAGGTAGAAAATGGGCCACTTTGGAAAGACGATCGATAACGACAAAGATAGCGTTATTCCCTTTCTTGGTCCTGGGAAAACCGGTGATGAAATCCATACCAATTTTATCCCATTTCCATTCAGGAATAGCTAAAGGTTGAAGGGTGCCAGCAGGCCGTTGATGCTCTGCTTTTACGCGATGACAGACGTCGCAATTAGCAACAAATTGAGCAATGTCTCTCTTCATCCTAGTCCACCAGAACCTCTGGCGTAGGTCCTGATACATTTTGGTGCTACCGGGATGAATGGTGAGAGGAGATTCATGAGCTTCCTTAAGGATCAACTGCCATAGATGCTGGTTCTTGGGAACCACTAGACGGTTTTCAAAGTACACAACACCACGATCATTTGTAGAGAAACATTTAGCATCTCCGCTAGCAATGTTCTCCTTGATCCGAGATATCCCTTTATCTCGCTTCTGGGCAGCGATGATTTGATCTGTAAGAGTGGGTTTCACCACCAAGGTGGAAAGGAATCCTTGAGGAACAATGTGAAGGTTAAGCTTTCGAAATTCCTCATGGATAAGTGGTTGACTTTGTTGTAACATCAGATTGTTACAATAAGATTTACGACTTAGTGCATCAGCCATGACATTGGCTTTTCCTGGGGTGTAAGTTATCCCTAAGTCAAAATCCGTAATCAGCTCGACCCAACGTCTTTGCCTGAGATTCAAATCCGGTTGGGTGAATATGTACTTCAGACTTTGGTGATCGGTGAAGATTTCGCAACGATTACCGAGAAGGTAATGTCGCCAGGTTTTGAGTGCATGGACTACAGCTGCAAGCTCTAGATCATGAGTAGGATAATTTTCCTCATGTGGGTGCAATTGCCGTGAAGCATAAGCAATTACGTGACGATCTTGCATGAGAATGCAACCTAGTCCTTGTCGCGAGGCGTCGCAATAGATAACAAAGTCTTTAGAGAAATCTGGTGGTACCAGTACGAGGGCAGAAGTTAGGCGTCTTTTAAGTTCCTGAAAACTGTGCTCGCACTGTGGGGTCCACTCAAACTTTTTATCTTTCTTGAGGAGTTCAGTTAGAGGTTTAGCAACTTTGGAGAAGTTCTCGACAAAGCGGCGACAATAGCTCGCTAGGCCAAGGAAACTCCGAACTTGCTTGACCGATTCAGGTGGAATCCAATTAAGGACGGCTTGAACTCGCTCGGGATTGATAGCAATACCCTTACCAGAGATTACATGGCCTAGATAGGTCACTTCTGGCAACCAAAATTCACATTTAGAAAACTTGGCATAAAGGCGATGCTCTCGAAGTTTCATCAACACTAGCCTTAGATGCTGGGCATGTTCTTCCTCATTCTTGGAGTAGATGAGTATATCATCGAGGTAAACCACGACGAATTTATCCAAATACTCCATGAAGATTGAGTTCATTAACCAAGAGAAAGTGGCTGGGGCGTTGGTTAAACCAAAGGACATGACGGTGTACTCGTATTGGCCGTAACGAGTAACAAAGGCCGTTTTGGGAATGTCCCCGTTCTTGATTTTGATTTGGTGGTAGCCCAACCTCAAATCCATCTTAGAGAAGACTAAGGATCCAGCGAGCTGATCATACAGATCGTTGATCCTGGGGAGCGGATACTTGTTCTTTATTGTGACCAAGTTAACGGGTCGATAATCTACAACCATCCGATCCGTACCATCCTTCTTCTTGACGAAGAGGATGGGACAAGCCCATGGAGACGAACTAGGACGGATGAAACCCTTTTTCAAGGACTCATCGAGTTGTTTCTTAAGCTCGGCTAGTTCTAGTGGTGCCATCTTATAGGGTCTCCTAGAGATTGGGACAGTTCCTAGAATAAGATCTATCACGAACTCGACATCTCTGTCAGGTGGAACACCTGACAGTTCTTCTGGAAAGACATCCGGAAAGTCACGGACTACCGGAACATCTTCGAGGTCTGGTAAAGGACTGACATTAAGAGAATATAGCTGTCGCTTGGCTACTCGGGTCAAGACATTGACTATCTCGCCCGATGGATGCGTAAGTTGAACAGTCCTAGAGAAACAATCAATCTTAGCATGATGGGCTGACATCCAGTCCATACCTAAGATGATATTAATATCTGAAGATTTGAGAGCTATCAATGATGCAAGGAAAACAAGTCTGTCGACTTGAATTTCATTCCCATGGCTTACTCGGGAAGTTTGCCATTTGGATCCCGGGGTTTGAATTACCATGGAGGTGGGCATATCACAGAATGTGGTGTTATGCAAACGAGCATAGCCTTCGGATATGAAAGAATGAGATGCTCCAGTATCAAAAAGAACAGATGCCAGATGGCAATTAACAAGGAGCGTACCGAGAACGACGTTAGGATTCTCCTGAGCCTCTTCAGCTGAGACATAGTTCACATGGCCACGTGCAGCGGTGGCCGGCTTGGCATAGTACACCTTCCCTGTTGGCTTGCCACGGCCAACAGCCTTTCCAGACTGGTTGGGGTTGGGGTTGGTCTGGGGACACTCTGTCATGTAGTGACCCGGTTCTCCACACTTGAAACAGTCACAGAGCTGGTGCGTGGAGGAGCATTGTTGGTTGGTCCACCATAGGGCTTGGCTGGTGCATACTGCTGAGCTGGACGAGGCACCTGATAGGATGGCCTCGGTGTGAACCTGGGTGGCAGGGCGGTGTTAGTCACCCACACCCGGCGCTTCTGAGAGCTAGAACCGGATGAGGAACCAGTGTCACGGCCATGCTTGCGTGTTGCTTCGAAATCAGTCTGATCTGTCTCAGCACTGATGGCCTTGTTCACAAGCTTCTAGAAGGAAGTGCACTCGTGCAGATGGAGATCACGGCGAAGCTCGGGGCTAAGTCCCTTGCGGAACCTTGCCTGCTTCTTGGCATCGGTGGAGACTTCCTCAGTTGCATAACGTGCTAGATTACCGAACTCCCTGCTGTATGCATCCACAGAGAGTCTACCTTGGGTGAAATTGCAGAACTCCTCACGCTTGCGATCCATAAGACCCTCCGGAATGTGATGTTCACGGAAAGCCGCACTGAACTCTACCCAAGTAGTGACCTGGCCAGCTGGGCGCATGGCCTCATAGTTCTCCCACCAAAGACTGGTGGGGCCTGCAAGATGATAGGTAGCAAAAGTGACCTTATCAGCCTCAGCTATGAGTGCAGAGCGTAGCTTGTGGGTAATGCTGCGAAGCCAATCATCGGCGTCGATGGGCTCGACGGAGTGATGGAAGGTGGTTGGACGTAACTTGATGAAATCACTGAGTGACACCAAGTTATTCCTCTGGTGCTGAGCTGTGTTCTGTTCAATACGTTCCAGCAAACGGTTGGTCTCCCGTTTGTTCCTCTCGGCCTCCAGCATGACCTCAGCCAGAGAAGGAGGATGAGGTAGGTTCGCATTTCCAGCTCCACTGCCTTCAGCCTGCTCCGGGGGAGCGGGGTTGTTGCGGGTGTTGACCATCCTAGGAAAACAAGACAATGGTTTAGACCAGGATGATAAGATTCTGACATAGAAATGCAGAATGTAAGGAATAACTCGGAATGCAAGATGTTCTTCCGTATGACATGATAAATACAGAAACTGCTACATTTATTCCATTGTCATACACACCATACAAGGTTTAGTACAAGACCAAACTGAGTACAACTGCGGTGAAAGGAAGGTTATATCTCATCGGAGGCATCCCAAGCTCCTATACATTATTTTTCTACACCTCCGGAATTTAGTACACACTAAGTCATATCCCACGAGTCACGCAGGACGGTGGATGATATAACTGTTACACTACTAGTGGTGCCACCATCAGCTCAGACATCTCCGTAGTAATCTTCATAGAGATTACCCCCATGTCCTGGAAGCTAGACATGATCATCTGGAAACAGTCGATCCTGTGGAGCGTGCGGTCCAAAAGGACACGGATATGGCCTCGGTCCAACAAACGGCGGCAGACGAGGTCCACGGGGAGGAGTGATGCCCCCTACATCACGCCAATCCACACGATCCGGCAGACTAGACCGCACGGGGTACAGATCCCGCATATCCATATGCCCAGCCTGTACGGCAGGTGCAAACCGAGTCAAAGTGGCCCAGTGATCAGACCGGGAGTTGAAGAGCTCCAATCCCAAGGCACGATTTTCACGGTCCTTATCCTCGAGCATCTGTGCGGTAGTGCGGAGCAGCGAATCTTCATGAGAAGAGTCGGTGTAAATAGCTATGAAATAGCCTTCTGCCTCAGGGAGTGACGCTGGCATATAGCAGAAGTCAGTGTTCCGAAGCAAGGCAGTCCTAGCCCGCATAATAGTGATCATCGAATAAGCAGCGTCCTGCACGGACATCTCGATGGTAACCCCAAGTCCATATGAGCAATGGAGGGGTTCAGTGGTTCCAGGATAGGAAGGGAATATCCTGACTGTGCAGAAGTATTGGCTTTGATTGAAATCTCTAAACTGCTCCTCAACGGTGTACTCGAGATACCATCGGTAACCAGCCTCGATCATTACACGGACCAACATAGCAGTATGGCCAGGTACATCGAGACACCGAGTCAGACGAACAACTTGGTTCTGGGTGCGGGAGGCCATCTGAAACATGATGTAATGCAAAGACATTAGAGTTTCTAGCAGAAATTGGACAACATAACGGCTGTAAATGCTCAAAAAAAAAGATTTTGAGACACTTTGCAAAGATTTGCATAGACACTCAACAACATCTGTCGGGTGGTTGGTGCGACATATGCCAACGGGTGGCTTATCATTGTGGGTGCCAATAAGACGTCGCCGGTGCCTGGAAACGGGATGAGGCGAAGACATGCACGCCGGCGGATCTTACCCAGGTTCGGGGCTCTCTGAGGAGATAACACCCCTAGTCCTGCTCTACGGGGTCTCCGCATGATCACTAGATCAGTAGAAGTAGCTACAATCGCTCCTAGAGCTGTTGGGTTCGAGGGAGAAGAAGAACAAGGCTAGCTCTCACTTCTCTCTCTATGGTATGTGTGCTATGCTTAGAAGCCAACCCTTTGCATGGGTGCTCCGGGGGGTTTATATAGGCCTACCCCCGGGGGTACAATCGTAATCCGGCTGGGCTCTGGCCCCAACCGTCAGTGTCTACGGTCGCCGGCTTCTCCGCCGGCTGTTGGGTCCCGCCGACTGGTGGGTCCCGCCGGCTGCCGGCTTCTTGGTCGACAGGCCGGCCCCACCGCCTAGGGTCTTGTCGGCGGCTGCTTACTGTAGCCTCGCCCCTGATGATGAGGGCTTCGTTGAGGTGAGCGTGGCTACAGTGGGCCGCCTCGGGGGCTCTCACTGTAGCCTTACCTCGTCTTGTCTCCTTAATGTGGCGCATGCTTCGAGGGAGGGGGTAGCCGGCTTCTGGGGGCCGGCTATGCCCTTGGCCGACTGGGAAAGGCCGGGCCGCCTTCACGCCTCTCTCTGGCTGAAGGGGCCCGCCGCCCGTGGGCCGTACGGGAGTCTGTTGTGGATGACGTTGAGGCTAGCATGGCTACAATGCCGAGCCGCACGGGAGACGGCCGTCCCGTACGGCCTCCTGTAGCCATGCCCGCCTCGGGCTTCGGGGGTAGTGGGCCGCATTGTGGCCACACCCCGTCTTGTCACCGTTATGTGGGAGTAGCTTTGGTGGTTGTGGTCTCGGCCGGCTTCTTGGAGTCGGTGCCCTTTGAGGCCGGCTTCCTGGAGTCGGCCACCCCGCGGTTGTCTTGGGGAGGGAGGTTGCTTGAGGCTGGGCCGCCTTCCGTGAGTCGGCTTCAGAGGTAGCCGGCCAGGGAAGGGGGTCCAATGCTTGGAGCGCTTGGAGGCCCAAAGGCCTGATAATTTTTCTGAAGAACCAGGGGTAGTCGGTTAGGCTACCCGTGGCCATTTACTCCGACAGTAGTCCCCGAAGCTGATTGGGCTTCGAGGTTGAGTAGGAGTTGAGAAGCTCGATCAGCTTCCCATCTTAGCAAGCCGGCAGCTGGGAGCCGGCTTTGGTTAGGCGTGCCGCCTTGGTCGAAAACTTCCGGAGTCGGAGGGCGGGAGCTCGCCAGTGCGTGCACCCGGCCGCGGGCCGGCCACTGGCCGTCTGCGAACCACGTGGCCCCTCTTGGCCGGAAAGCCTGCCAGCCCACGTGCGCGACGGGACGTCGCCACAGGGCGGGGGCCCGCCACGTCCGCGCCCGGGCCTAGGCGCGGATTGTCTGCATCCCGAAACCGCCCGCATGTCTCATTGCGGCAGTTTCGGCTCGCATTTATGCGCAATAATCGCGAGGCGTGGGGGGAGTGGGTGTAGTTAATCCCACGTCCCCCCCCCCCACGTCCGGCCTCCCCGGCCTCACCTCGCGAGGCTATAAGTAGGGGGAGAGGGAGAGCGGCAGGCTCTCGCATGCTCCTCCCCTGTCCTCCATCTTCCTTCGCTCGCCGTTTCTTGCAACAGTGCCTCGCCGCCGCGCTCTTCCACCACACGCTCCTCCGCCGCCACGCTCGTTTTTGCCATGCCTCCCGCCACGGAGCAGTATGGCGCGGATTGGGACGGCTCCAACGTCCATGAGGATCACGTCGAGTTCCTCCGCAATACGCGGCGGCTGCCCAGCGCGGACAAGGTGGAGGTTCGTCTCGCGCCGGCGAAGGAAATTACGCCGGAGCCGCGGGAGGGCGAGCGGGTGGTTTTCCGCTCGCATTTCTTGCACGGCTTCGGCCTGCCAGTGAGCGCCTTCTTCCGCTCCTGGCTCGATTTCTACCATCTCCAGCCGCACCACCTCACCCCAAACGCGGTGGTGCTGGTGTCTGCCTTCGTCACCCTGTGCGAGGGCTACCTCGGCGTCCTCCCCACCCTCGAGCTCTGGGGGGAGTTCTTCCAGTCCAAGCTGGGCACGCGCATGCAGGGCGTGCCGGCTCAGACTGGCGCCTTCATCGCGTCGCGGAGGTCGGTCGCCGACAACCCCTTCCCCGTCATCACGCTGATCCAATCGGTGAAGAAGTGGCAAAAATCGTACTTCTACGTGCGGAACATCGCCCCGCGGGGCGACTACATCAACCTGCCGGCTTACGTAGCCGGCCCACCGGCGGGCAGGCGGCCCCAGTGGTCCTTCCGGGCCGTGACTCTGACGCCGGCCGGGTCCGCAGCCATCGCCCGAGTGCGAGTGCTGACCCAGTCGGAGGGCTTGACGAGGCCCGACTTGCTGGCCGCATTCGTCACGCGCCGGGTTCTTCCGCTCCAGAGCCGGCCTCATCTGATCTGTCAGATGAGCGGCCAGCTCGATCCGAGCCGAATGTGCACCAAGGAGATGCCGCGCGAGGAGGTCGCCTATATGGTGAACTACCTTGCGAACTGTAAATTCTCCGAAGAGTGGCAGTTCGGCAAGGAGCCATACAGCCGAGCCAATCCACCGCCCACGGTATGCTTTCCTTGGCTCTTCTTTTTTCTTTTGACTTTGTTGCCGAGTTCCTCTTGGCCAACTCCAACTGGGTCGGCTCGTTTTTCGACAGAGCCCTCTGCTTCGGCCGGCCGGCGGGTCGGACGCGGAGCGTCGATTCGTCCCCGACCGGACCGAACACGATCTAGAGGACCCCGACTTGGGGGCGGCCGGTATGGACGACAACATCGAGCCGGGTGGTGGCCAAGCCGGCGGCGAAGCAGGCGGCTCCGGGCTCGGAGTCACCTTCGATGACTGGCCGGACGACGATGAGGCCGAAGTCGCCCCGCGCCGCCAGCCGGCATCTGGACGTGGCGCGGGTTCCTCCGCCGCACCGCCTGCTCGGGGCGGAGGTCAAAAGCGTCGCGCCGCCCAGGGTCTGTTCGGCAGTCGAACGAAGAAGCCCAGGGGCGGGCGGCAGCCACCAGGCGGGAGGAGGCGGCCGCGAAGGCAAAGGCGAAGCTCTCGGTGGTGCTCTCTGATCCCCGTCTCTTGAGGAAGAAGGAGAAACAGAGGAAGGGAAAGAGGTGGCGGCGGCAAGAGGGGAAGAGGGAAACCCTAGGGCACGGGGCTATGGTTTTATAGGGGGAGGTGCGTGGTCGGGGCTGCCCTCGTGGCCATGTGCCCTCGGCCTGGGGGTTTTTTTACCGTGAGGAGAGGAGGAAACGAGAGGAAGGAGAAAGGTGAGGAAGAGAGAGACCGCCAGGTGGGGTCGCCTAGGTGATCCACGTAGGATTTACCAGCGAGAGGGAGAGAAGGGGCACGCTGGCGCTGGCTGGGCTCTAGGAAGGAGGAGGCCCAAGTGCAGCGCCCAGGTACGGCCTATTCCTGCTTTAAATTCTTTCTGCAAATAAGCAATCCACAGAATAGAAGAGGAAAATGGCCAGGGGTTTCGGGGATGAATTTGAAAGAAGTAACAATATTTTTGGACTTCTAGAATTATGCAGGATTAGAATAAATTGACTTGGCAATTTTTAGAGGTAGAAAAATAATCCAGGTTTGAATTAAATTCAAACTTGAACCATTTTTTAACCCAACCAAATCAAGTTGAAAGGAGCTGAAAATCGGCAAAGAGCTTGAAGGCATGGTTGAGAATTTATAGTAAAATAAAGAACATTACACGGGACAGAAATAATGCCACTTGAATAAATGGGTGAGAATTGAACGGAAGAAGCTAGAGAGGGGTGTTGCACTGATGATGGTTTAGATGGAAAGGGCAAGAGGAAAGCAAAAAATTCGATAGGTCTGAAACGGTCAACGCAGGCAAGGTGATCCGAGGGAAGGTGATGAAGGCAAAGGGAGAAACGTCAACGATGAGCGAATGCAAGTTTTAAAACATGACGGTAACAAAGTGCCGATGCAATGCAAAAGATGCGATGATGAATGCAACACACAAATAAAACACACGCCGAACACGAAATATATGGAAGGCGTCTGGAGCGTCGGTCTCGGGGCGTTACAAGCAGGAGGCGCGGGAGGCGGAGGCACGGAAGGCGGCCGCCGCCCAGGCGGCACGGGAGGAGGAGGCGGCGAAGGCGCTCGCCGATGCCGCAGCCAGGGCCCAAGCAGAGGCCGCAGCTGCGGAAGCAGCGGGGGAGGTCTTGATGGTCACCCCTCTGCGCGTTGCGGCGCCGGGGTCCATGGAGCCCTCGCCAGAGGGAGCCAGCGGCGACCAGCCAGGGCTGGGGAGAGACGACGACGTCATCATCCTGGAGAGGGCGCCGGTGCCAACCCCGCCAACTAGGGCGGCTCAAGGCGGCCGGCCTGATCCGCCGCCTGCACAGTCGGTGGGGGGCGAGCCAGCCGCGAGGGCTGAGATGGCGGTCCGAATTCCGTCGAGCCGGCGCGCGGGGAAGGCCGCGTCGGAGCCACAGCCGGCCGTGGGCTCCAGCTCATCGGCCCGGGATGCGGAGGCGGCCAGCGCTACCTCGGGGTGGACGCCAGGCGGAGGGACGGCCGTGGTGAACGTGGCTGCGCAGGACGTCCGGACCCGGCTCCAGGGCCAAGCTGCGGCGCTGAGGCAGTTCACCGACGAGTTCCTTGCGACGCGGGCGGCCATCCGGGTTAGTTTTCCCATCTTGCTTCTTCTTGATCTTGATTTCTTCTTGATCTTGATTTCTTCCGTGGGGGCGCGTCAGCGCACCCACTGGGTGTAGTCCCCGAGTTCCGAGTCGGCTGCTGAGCAGGCGGCTTGGAACTTCTTAGTGGATTTGTCTTTGCTGTTCTTGTTCTTACTCCGATCTTCTGTCTATCTTGCAGGACTACCGCAATCTTCGTGCGGCCGCCTTCAACTCCCAGGCTCGGGAGCTGACCCAGAAGACCGCCGACCTTACTGAGAGCCGAGGTACGTGCTTAGTTCTTTATCTCATGTGGGGGCGCGTCAGCGCACCCACTGGGTGTAGTCCCCGAGATTCGGGCCGACTGCTGAGCAGTCGGGTCGGATCTTCCTTGACGACTTCCTCTTACTGTTCTTTCTTCTTCTGCCGTCTCTGCAGCGGCCAACGCCAGTCTGAGGGCACAGCTGGGGGAGTCCCAGACTGCCCTTCGTGCCAAGGACGCCGAGCTCGCCGCCTTGGTGCAGGAACGCGACCGCCTGACCAAGAAGTTGGCCGACCAGGAGGAAGGCCACAAGGCGGCTCTGAAGGCGGTGCAGTATCGCAAAGCCGCCCTCCAGGCCGAGTACGAGACGGAGGCGGCTGGCTGGGCTGAAGCCAGGCAAACTTTGATCTCTGGCTACGGTCAGATCGAAGATCTGGTTGACGGTAAGCCGCCTACCTCCTCATCCTTCCTTGCCATCTGCCACTTTTGGCTTGTTTTCTGATTTTGGTGTTCTTTTCTTCCTTTCTTCTTCTTTCTTGCGCAGAATATTTCCCTGGCTATTCTACTGCCGCCAACCAGACCATCGAGGCCCGTCGTCAAGCGCGAAGGCAGGCTGGCTTTGAGATCTCGCCAACCGCCGGCCGTTCGCTGGAGGAGCAGCTCTTGGCGATCCAGGCTCGCATCCAGCCCGCTCACCGACTGCTCCGTCGTCTTCAGCGTGCCGGGGCGCAAGTCTTGGCCGCCCTCTGGCCCGGCCAAGTGGTCCCTCGCACCCCCAGTCGGACTGCCGACTGGCTGGAGGTGGCAGTCGGCCGCTTCGAAGCTTGGAAGGCCTCGGCGGCTCGCTCTGGCGCCAGGCGGGCGCTGGAGTTCGTCAAGGCCTGGTATCCTGGCCTGAGCCTGGATCAGCTGGCTACCTGGCGGCAGCAAGCCGACACAGAGCTGGAGTCGGCACGGCCGGCTATCATCCGGCAGGCTTCGGCAATCGCCGACTACACCGACACCAGCGTCTTCGCCCCCGAAGTAGACGACAACGGTGTCGCCCAGCCGGAGGAGTGGTTCGGGCTGAACCCGGTGGACGGTGAAGACTCGGCGGAGGAGATCGACTCCAGCGACAAGGGTGAAGAAGAGGAGGAGGAGGGTGAAGATCCCGAGCCGGCTGGTGGAGCAGCCGGCCAGCCTCAGCCTGACCGCACCTCCAGCACCACGTCGCGCGCGCGTGCGTCGCCTGCCGTTGGTGGTGATCAAGCCGAGACCCGCTAGGCGGCCACTCCTTCAGCCGGCGATGCCGCCTTCACCAACCAGCTCGGCCTCCGCACCGCGCCTTAGTCTACCGTCTTTTGTTTTCCTGTCTTGTTGCTTTTGGAACAATGTTTGGTTAAGTCTGCACAATTCCACCCACTGGGTGTATTCAAACTTATGTCTGTTGCCAGCGTGTTGGGGGCTTTATATGTATATATAACTTATGCATGCATTTGGTCTTTCCTTGTACTTTTTTTATCCTTCCGCTGTTTCCTTTGCCGCCCTCCCTTGGTTGCCGCCTCCCCAGTCCAACGGTTGCTCTGCAATCTGTACCTGGAGGAGTGCTTGGCCAATTGGGGGGGGGAAGTACTTTAGCTTTGCTGGACTAAAGCTAAGTGTTTAGGAAGCCGGTCGGCCGGCTGTTTTGACAGCCGGCAGGCATGTTTGGAGGCTGTCTCTTTGCTATATAGGTTCGTTGTTCCTTAGCCATTTTTCGTGTGGGCATCCTTTCTTCGAGCTGCGACTTTCAACAAGAGGGGACTCGGGAGCCGGCACACTACTTTTCTGACTTCAGGTAGAACTTTCAATATAGCTCAAGGCGGCCAGTCCCCGGGCCGACTAGTCGAACCCGGTGCCAGACAGGAATTCAAATGTAATAATACATTCATGGATATGACACTTGTCATTCATAGATAAACAAAGGCAGTCCCCGAGTACTGTTCGGGGGGCCTGTTGGTTTGTACTTAATACAAAAGGGTAGCATGATACATACTGCTTTCAACTGTAAAATCGTCTCAGGAGGTTTGCGTTCCATGGTCGCTCCGACTCCTTGCCGGAGTCGTCTACTCGGAGCTCGGTCTCCAAGGCGGCCGGCCACCCTTCTTCTTGGGAGCGGGCCGTTCTTCGGGCTGCTCATCTTCAACGGTGGCCACCTGCCGACTGGAGGAAGTCGGCATGGGGGCCTTGCGCTTGTGGTCGTTCTGGTAGGGGCGCCGATTAGGGTCGCCAGCCGGCGTCTTAGGAGCCGGAGCAATCACCTTCCCCGAGGCGTCTACTCGGAGCTCGGTCTTCATTGAGGAGTCGGCTGTGGCGTACTTGTCAGCGATGACCAGTAATTCGTCAAGGGTAGCCGGCTCGTCGCAGAGGAGTCGGTGCTTGAGGAGGGTGCCCTCTCGGCACCCGGCGGTGAAGTACTCGATGGCCTGGATCTCATGCACCCCCTCGTAGGAGTTGCGGAGCTCGGCCCACCGCGTGAGGTAGTCGCGGGTCGACTCGTTGGGCCCTTGGACGCAGAAGGAGAGCTGGCGAGGCTTGGGAGGCCGCTTGTAGGTGCTGGTGAAGTTGCGGATGAAGACTTCTGTGAAGTCCAGCCAACTGTTGATGCTGTAGGGCTTGAGGCTGTTGAGCCATGTGCACGCAGTGCCCTGCAGCATGAGGGGGACGTACTTCACGGCGACGCGCCGATTGCCGTTGGCTATGCTGACGGCCGTGGAGTAGTCGATGAGCCAATCTTCCGGCTTCACTGAGCCGTTCTACTTGGGCGTGTCTCTGGGGAGCGAGAACCCTTTAGGGAAGGGCTCGTCGCGGATGCGGGGGCCAAAGCATGGCGGGCCGACATCGTCTTCTTCTTCTAACGCCAGGGATCGAGCGAGGCGGTCGATCCTGTGGCGGGCGTCGTTCTCGCCGACTCCTTCTCGGCGGCCGAGTCGGTCGCCAAGAGTCGGGTGTGTGATAGGCGGCGGAGTGAGGCGTCTTTCTCTTCGAGGCGGGGGAGGAGGCAGATTTCCTTGGTGCTCTACTGCTCGAGGGCGGCCCTCCGCGTCGCGCTCGATGGTGATGCGAGTCCGGCTGCGGCTGGCAGCCGGCTCCTTGTCTTTCTTCTGGCGCGCGCCGCTCGCAGTCGGCGAGCGGGACGTCGCGGCGTGCTCCCGGCGCGGGGGATGACTATCAGCACGGGCGCCGGCTTCGTGCCGTTCTGCAGCCGCGTCGATCAACTGCTGGATCCGTCTTGTCATGTAGGGGAGCTCGTCGGCTCCCAACCCATTGAGCTCTTCTGCGGCCGCCTGGGCAGCTCGCAAATTCTTGAGCGGGGTGGCGTAGACAGGGCGATCTGCCCCCAGCATGCTGGCGACGGCCGCGCCGCGCTTCTGGACGAAGCCGGCTCGGCTCGGGCCGCTAGGCGGCGGCATACCGAAGGCGGCGCAGTCGACTTCGCGTTGGTGGGCCTCGGTGAGGCGTCTCATGGAGGCTATCTTCTGGCCCTCCGCGATGAGGGCGAGGCGGCGTGCCTCCAGGGTCTCGGCGTCGGCATCGGCCGAGATGGGGACGGAGAGGTCGTGCATCGCCGCTTGCAGGGCGTCGTGGGCGTTCTCGCCCGAGTTGGCGACGTGGCTGATGACCAGCACTTCGGTGACAGCGCTGCTGCCGTTGTCAGCTCGAGGGAGGGGATCGTCGAAGACCACCACGTCGGAGAGGTAGGCTTCAAGCGATGCTGTGTCGGAGTCGACAAGCATCGGGTCGGTGGAGCCGACCGACTCCACATCTACAGCAGGCTCGCTGGAGACGTGAAGCTGGTCGAGGAGGCTGACGAGGCGGCTCTCGGGGTAGTCCGTGCCTGCGTCGGACGCAGGCTCGTCGGAGATGCGAGTCTCGCCGAGCAGATCGGCGAGGCAGCTCGCAGCGCAGGCGTCGTCGACGCCTTGCAGCGCGTCGAGGCAAATGCCATCGGGCGCAGCAGGCTGGCTGCGCTCGCGGGGGAGGAACAGGGTTCCCGTCCAGAACAGGTCTCCGGACGACGGTGCACCTGACCCCACGGTGGGCGCCAAATGTTGGGTGGTTGGTGCGACATATGCCAACGGGTGGCTTATCATTGTGGGTGCCAATAAGACGTCGCCGGTGCCTGGAAACGGGATGAGGCGAAGACATGCACGCCGGCGGATCTTACCCAGGTTCGGGGCTCTCCGAGGAGATAAGACCCCTAGTCCTGCTCTGCGGGGTCTCCGCATGATCACTAGATCAGTAGAAGTAGCTACAATCGCTCCTAGAGCTGTTGGGTTCGAGGGAGAAGAAGAACAAGGCTAGCTCTCACTTCTCTCTCTCTATGGTGTGTGTGCTATGCTTAGAAGCCAACCCTTTGCATGGGTGCTCCGGGGGGTTTATATAGGCCTACCCCCCGGGGGTACAATCGTAATCCGGCTGGGCTCTGGCCCCAGCCGTCAGTGTCTATAAGGTACTACTGATTAGTAACACGTGAACCTGATAGAGAGAAGAGATCCTAGACCTTAACCCCCGGTGGAAAGAATGGACTAACTCAGATCAGAATGTCATGAGGTAAAGGAGTAAAAAGAACCTTACGTTCCATCCCACAATCAATTCCCCTACATATAACTAAAGCATTTCTAGACTCGACATCGACCAGTTTGGCTTGGAGAACCTACAGGCAGTCCGGCTCTAATGCCAACGCTGTCAGGACCCCGATTCTAAGTCACACCAATCTAGCATGTAACACCTCATATCGCTTTGCAGCCTCACGCACGGTATTCCCACGGGTGACGCCTTACCATGGCCCGGGACCGTTTGCGCCTTTTGGCTCACATATATGATAGTGTCGCTAGCATCCATATGACAGAGAACCCGGGCCGACATGGCTAGTCATGAACCCAAAGCGGCACTAACGTACGGGGACAGGCATACATGAATCAACATCGAGCCTGTCGGTCAGCAGCGTGTGAATCCGGGCTGTAGCACTGGCCTAACAAGATTCCAGGAACCCGGGCTGTAGCAGGCTAGGCAGGACTCCGGATGTCACCGCGTGACATTTCCCCGAAGGGACAGACATAGGAACGATATGAAACACATGCCAGCCAGTCAAGTGCTCCTGAGCAGTAGTGCTGGGATAACAGGACTCCGGTGAACCGGGCTGTAGCGGACTACTATGGCTCACGGACGCACTAGACTACATTTCCCCATAAGAGAGGCTGCGAAGGATAAACAACTAGATTGTCGGATCCCACACATACCAAGCATTTCAATCATACACACAATATGCTCGATATGTGTAAATACAACATGGCATCACAACAAAACTCTACAACTCAAGTACTTTATTTAAAGGCTCAGAGAGCCATACATATCATGCACCGACGTGGGTGTACACCACGACCTACCTAAACACCTAAGTCTCTAGTCCAGGTTTATCGCCTATTCAGGTTCCATCCGCAGGGAGTCCGGCCGAGGTTTCCACATACGGCCCCGAACGATGTGTGCAGGGTTCCCGAGATACCAAACGGGCATCCGGTACACCGTGCCACGTACCTACCGCATCACAGCCCACCCCGCGGGTCAGCGCTGCCCACGGCCTCCAGTAAGCTACAAACACCAGAAACTACTTGCAACTCCTGGACAGAGGACTAGGGTGAATAAGAAGTCGAGCGGGGTCATATTTCAGGGCCCAATGCATGGTAGTAGCTGAATCTTAAATCACACATACAGATCTCAGTGCTTAAGGACGGTTCCAATGAAACAACCCACCATGTACTCCTACATGGCCTCTCATCGATACCTTTACCAAATCGTGTTCAACACTTCACCCTCATTACCGACATGATCATTTCACTCTAGCCCATCACCCAGATGAACCAGACCTGACACGACTCTAAGCATAGCAGGCATAGCAAGGTAGGAACACACATACACATGGCTCAAGCAACTCCTACACATGCTAGTGAGTTTCATCTAGTTACTGTGGCAATGACAGGTCATGCAGAGGAAATGGGTTCAACTACCGTAGCACACAGCAGTTTGAATCGCATTGTCTTAAATGCAGTAAAAGAGAGCAGAAGCGAGAACATTGGATTTTATCGATATGATCAATTGGTTGGTTGCTTGCCTTGCGGATCAGTGGACTGGTATTGCTCCTTGTTTGGATACTCGCGATACTCTTCGGGGGCAGAACCTGCCGCAGAGAGCACCGATATACAATCAACACCAAACAATGTGCAACAATATGATGCATGCATGAGACATGGCAAAATGAGTGTATTGGGCTAATGCAACTAAGACCAGATAGGTTTGAACCATTTTGAATCAAAGATTCAAGTTCCAAGTTCATAAATGGCCCTTAATAGTGCTTTATTTTGTTCTGCACTAAACAACAGGTTAGCTTGCTTAAACATGCATGAAACCAGTGCAGATGGATAGATTGGATTTTTCTGACCATTTTACATATATAACACTTTGCATTTGGAGCTACAGATTAATTTCTATGATTTTTTCAAGTTTGTGGTATTTTTTTGAATTTCTTGTATAAGAATAATTCCAGTAATTAAATTATTGCGTCAGCATTGCGTCAGGGTGACATCAGTGGTCAACAGGGACGCCCAGGTCAAACCTGACCAGTGGGACCCACTGGTCAGTGTCTCTGTTAGTTAATTAGGTTAATTAGGTTAATTAGGATTAGTTTAAAACTAACCCAGATTAATTAGCAGAGCGGGCCCCACTTGTCATTGACTCAGGGGAGGTCAAACGGGTCCCACCCGAGGTCAAACGGGGTCAGCAGGGTCAAAGTCGCCGGCGTTTAGCCGCCGGCGAGGCCAGACGCGGCGGTGGGAGTGCGTTTTCGTGCTCTGGCGACCAAAAGGGCGGCGGAGCGCATCAACGGGACGCGGGGAGCGAGCCGCGTCGTTTGGTGGCAGTGGTGGAGCTCGGGGTGGTCGGGAACATCGCCGGCGACGACCTTGGCGGTCGCCGGAGTTCGGGCGAGGTCGAACCCGAGGCTATGGGGCACGGCGAGGCGTGTGGAGTGGTGCGTTGGGCTCCTGCGAGTGCGGTGAGTGTGTTGGACACGGTGGTGTGGCCGGTGGGTGGCCGGAGTCATGTCGGCGATGAGCTCGGCGGCGGCGCGTGCGGTGAGCTTCGTGCAGTTGTTACGGGGCTCGAGAAGGAGAACGGAGAGGATAGGGAGGTGGCCAAGCTCACGGTGGTTGCGACGGAGCAGACGGCGAGGTCGGGGACGAGCTGCTGCGGCGGTGACGGCGAAGGGGATCTCCAGCGACGGTCGGAGAAGACGGGGTCGGTGGAGGCGGTGCAGAGCGTGCGAGCGCTCGGGGCTCGGCTAGCTCGACGGAGCGGACGACGGCGAGGCTCGTGGACACGGTGAAGCGGCGGGAGGACGACGGTGGGCGCGGTTACGTCGGTGGGACGGCGGCGGTTGCTTCGGCCATGGCGAGAGAGAGCGAGAGAGAGAGGCAGGGGAGCGACTGAGGTGTCCGCGGGGTCGGGGCGGCGACGTGGGGCTCGCCCAGGTGTCCAGGCGTGCGAGGCGGCAAGCAGCTGACGCCGTGGCGAGCTCGCGCTCGCCGGCGTCACCTCTGTGCCTGCTCTGGCGAGAGCAAGCAGCTGGCTGGCACGGGCCAGCACAGCGCTGGGCCGCCAGGTGGGCCGGGGCGTGGGTTTGGCCAGGTAATCACTTTCCTATTTATTTCTGTTTTATTTTTATTTCTATAAGTTTGTTGCATTTCTAAAAATACTTAGGCACTTCCAAAAATCACCAAACTGCACATGGCCATTGTTTGGAATATATCCAGCATGGAACATTTTGGTTTGGGATTATTTGAGCATTTGAAATATTTTATATTATTTAAATGCCCAAACTCAAATAGCTAAAGATTTAATCCAGTGACCTTAGGATGACCTAGAAATTTGTGCATCACCTTTGGCAGTGGTTTAGGACCAAGGCAGAAGTGATGAACATTTTAGAAGGGCATTTCAGGTTCATTGGAAATATTTTTAGAAAACCCTAGTTTGTTTCGGGGGGTGCTGGGGGTTCTGTCATCCCCATTTCAAGTTTCTGATGAAAGATAAACATGATGCAACACTCTAATGCATGAACCAGCTAGGGTGTGACAAGGTCGCCCTGAAGAGGAGATGCCCGGATCCGCAGGCGATGTGCTACAAGAGCTTTCACAACTGCACGAACGAGTTCGGCAAGTGATGCAGGGTATCGCCCAAGCATTGTGGCCATCCTCCCCTCTGCCCGGAGGCATGGGAGAGCTTGTGGAGAAGCTCAAGGGAGCTCGGCGGCGCTTCCGACTATGGAAGATATCAGCCTGCCGACAAGGTGCGAGCGAAGCCTGGGCGATGGTGAAAACGCGGTACACCAAGGTGGATCCGAATCACATGGCGCAGGTCGGACCTATGGGGTCAGATGGGAAAGAGGTTCCCGTAAGTCTGGTATATGACCAGGTAGAATTAGCCGCAAAGTATTCCCAACAGGATTGTAGGCTAGACAGCCTGTTGTATGGTATAGAAGAAGAATTTAGCCAGTCCAAATGACTGTGTACTTCAATGGACATATTTTGTCCCTAGCCGGATTGTAAATCATTTGTCATGGCAGACCTTTTCGCTTCAGCCTCCGGACCCGATAGTTCGAAGTGTATCCGAATACCCGCTCGGTTATGTAAAACCGGGGCACGCATGGAAACCAGGCGTAGGGGTCATAAGTGCTTGAACAGACAAGTACCCAACTAGTTATGCTATATTATATGGATAGTAAGAAACATCTTCCATGAGAATAGTGCCGTTAAGGGTTCCTTTCCCTGGGTATGCATGCGTGAATAAGCATGTTCGAACTGCGAACAGAGACGCAGGACAAAAAACATCTGGGGGCTTATGTTATATTAGGTAAGAAAAACATCTTTTGTTTACTGACCGAATATTCCCTTAAGAACGCTAGCTTTCGGCTTCACCCAGTCTGAGGTACACATCCGGCTGACCCGGCAGTAACAATCGTAGAGGTGCTCCCCTTATGCCCTAGCCAAATTAAGGGAACGTAGGGCATAATTACAAGAGCCAGGCAACCCAGCTTAGCCAAAACTTAAGTCATATCGATGCATATAATGGCGAAGAAAAGGCACATATGGAAAAATCATACATATGTAGTGGGCATGAAGCCCGGAAAATAGTTATATTAAGCTTCTGTATAAGAAGCCCCCAGGTATATTGAGCACGCATAATGCGGCAAGAGTGTGCGGCCGAGGCACACCGGCAGCCTGTAAGGCCATAAAAAGAAAGGAAAATGAACGAAAGAAAGAGTGTATATATAAAAAAAGGCGGAGGTAAAGAGACGAACACAGAGTTCCGCACTAGGCATAGAATCTTCGGAGTCTGGCCGCGTTCCATGGGTTCGGCTCGAGTCGGTTATCTGATGCATCGCGCGGACGGTACGCTCCTCCGGTGAGAACCTGATCAATGATGAAGGGACCCTCTGATTTGGGCTTGAGCTTGTCCTTTTTCTTCTCCAGTAGGCGTAGAACGAGTTCACCAACGTTATAAGTTTTGGCCCGTACTTACCTGCTTTGATACCTTCGAGCCTGTTGCTGATAGAATGCGGAACGGGCTTTTGCGACATCGCGCTCCTCCTCCAGGGCATCTAAACTGTCCTGCCGATCCAGCTCGGCTTCTCTTTCTTCGTACATGTGCACACGAGGTGAGTCATGGATGATGTCGCAGGGCAATACCGCCTCTACGCTGTACACCATAAAAAATGGTGTGTATCCGGTAGTGCAGTTCAGCGTGGTCCGCAGCCCCCATAGTACGGAGTCGAGCTCCTCGACCCAGTGCGTATCTGATTCCTTTAAGGAACGCACTAGTCTGGGTTTAATGCCGCTCATAATAAGACCATTTGCTCGTTTGACTTGACCATTTATTTGGGGGTGATAGACGGAGGCATAATCGAGCTTAATGCCCATGTTGCCGCACCAAGTTTTCACCTCGTCGGCTGTGAAGTTAGAGCCGTTATTGGTGATGATGCTGTGGGGGACGCCGTAACGGTGTACGACCCCGGATAGAAAGTCTATCACAGGTCCGGATTCGACCGTTTTAACTGGTTTGGCTTCTATCCATTTGGTGAATTTATCCACCATGACCAACAAGTATTTCTTCTTATGGCTTCCTCCTTTAAGGGGTCCGACCATATCGAGCCCCCAGCGCAAAGGGCCAAGTTATGGGGATTGTTTGGAGAGCGGTAGGTGGCATATGGCTTTGATTTGCAAAAAGCTGGCAACCGACGCAGCGTTGGACAAGGTCCTGTGCATCTGCCCGGGCTGTCGGCCAGTAGAAACCTGTACGGAAGGCCTTGCTTACAAGGGCCCGAGCTGCGGCATGATGGCCGCCGAGTCCAGCGTGAATTTCAGCCAAGAGCTGCCGCCCTTCCTCTTCGGAGATGCATCTTTGGAGCACTCCGGTCGCGCTTTTCTTATGAAGTTCTCCCTCATGAACCTTGTAGGCTTTCGAGCGCCGCACAATGCAGCGTGCCTCATTTTGGTCCTCGGGGAGTTCCTGCCTATTTAGGTAGGCTAAGAAGGGTTCTGTCCACAGGGCGATGACAGCCATGATCACGTGGGCCGAAGGTGTTATTTCGGTGGTGGAGCTTCCGATTATGTCAGAGTGTTCGGGATCAGGGGTTGTGTTCGGATCCGGACTGGTATTGCCGGTCTCTCCTTCCCACGCCACAGATGGCTTGAATAGCCTTTCCAGAAAGATATTAGGTGGGACGGGGTCGCGCTTAGCGCTAATGCGGGTGAGGATATCCGCCGCTTGATTGTTTTCTCGAACCACATGGTGGAATTCGAGCCCCTCGAACCGAGCTGACATTTTAAGAACGGCGTTGCGATAAGCCGCCATTTTTGGGTCCTTGGCATCAAAGTCTCCATTTATTTGAGATATTGCGAGGTTCGAGTCCCCGCGCACTTCTAGGCGTTGAATGCCCATGGATACTGCCATCCGAAGACCATGCAACAGAGCCTCGTATTCGGCTGCGTTGTTGGAGTCTGTGTATAATATTTGTAGTACGTATTGGACTGTATCTCCGGTGGGAGATGTCAGGACAACGCCTGCTCCCAGACCTGCCGGCATCTTAGAGCCGTCAAAGTGCATGATCCAATTGGAGTACGCGCCGTACTCTTTAGGGAGTTCGGCTTCAGTCCATTCGGCGATGAAGTCAGCCAGTACCTGCGACTTAATGGCTCGCCGTGGTTTGTATATGATGTCGAATGGGAGGAGCTTGATAGCCCACTTGGCAATCCGGCCCGTGGCATCGCGGTTATTTATTATATCGTTGAGTGGTACTTCAGAGTCCACCGTGATCGAACACTCTTGAAAGTAGTGTCGTAGTTTTCGGGATGCCATGAAGACCGCGTATGCTATCTTTTGATAATGTGGGTACCGTGATTTGCATGGTGTGAGGACGGTGGATACGTAGTATACCGGCTTTTGAAGCGGGAACTTATGTCCGTCCTCCTGTCGTTCGACGACGAGCACTGCGCTAACGACTTGATGTGTTGCCGCTATATATAACAGCATGGGTTCGCCAATGTTTGGCGTGGCCAGGATTGGGTTGCTGGCCAAGAGGGCCTTTATTTCTTCCAGTCCGGCCGTGGCCGCTTCCGTCCACTCGAAGTGTTTGGTGCACCGAAGAAGGCGATAGAGAGGTAATGCCTTTTCTCCCAATCGGGAGATAAAGCGGCTTAAGGCAGCCACGCATCCAGTTAACTTCTGGATTTGCTTCAGGTCTGTTGGGATAGCCAACTGTGACAAGGCTCGAATTTTGGCCGGGTTTGCTTCAATTCCTCTATTGGAAACTATGAAACCCAGGAGCTTTCCAGCAGGAACGCTGGAAACGCATTTATCAGGATTGAGCTTGATGTCATATGTTCGGATATTGTCGAACGTAAGCCTCAGGTCGTCTATTAAAGACTCGACGTGTCTGGTTTTGATGACTACGTCGTCTACGTATGCCTCCACTGTTTTGCCGATTTGTGTTTCCAGGCATGTCTGAATCATGCGTTGATAGGTTGCACCGGCATTTTTGAGCCCGAAAGGCATGGTGTTAAAACAGAAGGGGCCGTATGGAGTTATGAATGCCGTTGCGGCTTGATCGGACTCTGCCATCTTGATTTGATGGTATCCGGAGTATGCGTCGAGGAAGCACAATGAGTCGTGTTCTGCAGTGGCATCGATTATTTGGTCGATGCGAGGAAGAGGGAAGGGATCCTTTGGGCAAGCCTTATTGAGGTCCTTGAAGTCGACGTATAGGCGCCAGGATTTGTCCTTCTTTGCTACCATCACCAGGTTTGCTAGCCAGTCCGGGTGTTTTATTTCTTTGATGAATCCGGCTTCGAGTAACTTGGCTAGCTCCTCTCCCATGGCTTGTTGTTTAGGTTCTGAAAAGTGCCGTAATGTCTGCTTGACCGGCTTATATCCTTTTTGTATATTAAGGCTATGCTCGGCCAGCCTGCGTGGGATCCCTGGGATATCTGAAGGATGCCAGGCAAAAATGTCCCAATTCTCGCGTAAGAACCCCCGCAGTGCGGCGTCGATTGTGGGGTCCAGTTGTGCCCCAATGGTTGCTGTTTTTGTAGAGTCCATTGGGTGGACTTGGAATTTGACAATTTTGTCCGCTGGCTTGAAAGAGGTGGGTTTGGATCGCTTGTCGAGTATCACGTCGTCCCTGTCCACTATAGAGCGCAGCGCCGTTAGTTCTTCGGCTGTGAGGGCTTCGGATAGTTCCTCAAGGGCTAGTGCGGCTGTTTTGTTCTCGGCGCGGAGTGCTATGTCCGGATCACTAGCTAGAGTGATGATTCCATTGGGTCCGGGCATCTTAAGCTTCATGTACCCATAATGGGATATGGCTTGGAAGCTTGCGAATGCGTCCCGCCCTAGAAGGGCGTGGTATCCACTATTCAACGGGGCCACTTGGAATGTTATCTCTTTGGACCTGTAATTTTCCGGCGTGCCGAACACCACATCAAGGGTGATTTTCCCCGCACATCGCGCCTCCCGACTAGGGATAATTCCTCGGAAGGTGGTGCTGCTTTGCTCAATGCGGCTTTTGTCTATTTCCATCTTTTTGAGAGTTTCCTCGTAAATGAGGTTTAATCCGCTGCCACCGTCCATGAGCACTTTAGTAAGCCGAAAGCCGTCCACAATCGGACTAAGGACCAAAGCGGCTGGGGCTCGGACTGTTTGGAATGGCGGTTCATCACTTGCATTGAAGGTTATAGCCGTGTCGTTCCAGGGATTTGTTGCTGCAACGCGGCAGACTTCGGCGAGGCTGTGGAGTGCTCGCTTGCGCCTGTTATTTGAGGCGAAAGTCTTGAAGACTGTCAACACTATATTGTTGCTTTCTACGGGATGATGCTCTGCGGTATCGTTGATGAGGAGATCCTCGCCGCTCTTGGCCACTTGCCGAAGTATCCAACATGCTCTAAGGCTGTGTGTTGGTATGGTATCCGGCGTGGTGTGAATTTTGCATGGCCCATTGAGCCATCCCTCCAATACGGTTCCACGCCCTGTAGTGGGCTTTGGTTTCTTTGTGATTGGATCGGGTGACTTGTGAAAGTGTGCCCTTTTAGTTCGAACGAGGGGTTTATTTAAGGCCGGTGGATCCCAGAATTTTGCTTGGGTTTTCCAAGCGCTTTCCATCGCACAGTACTTCTATACTATGGCCGCCAAGTCAGCGAAGTGTGCTATGTCACGGCGACTTATGGCGTTGAGGATTCCCTTGTCCGTGCAATTATTGCAAAATAACGAAATTGTGTCTTCCTCGCGACAGTTCTTGACCTTGTTCATTACAAGGAGGAATCTGGCCCAAAAGTGATGCACTGTCTCTTGGGGCTCTTGTCTAATGTGGGAAAGATCGTTTGCATCTGGGTGGGTGGGTAGATTTAAGTCCAAACCCTGACCCGATCTAAGGCTTAGAAGAGCTTCCGAATTTGATAGTTCGGGGTCTGGGATATTGCCCAATTTTTCTGGCCCGCTGTCCGATTCTAAGTTCAAAACTTGGGCCATGTCCTTCCGCAGACGGGTATCCGGCTCTGAGAGCTCGGGAATCCGGACATAGTTCGTCCTCAGAATAGAGGGAGAATCGGTGCATTGCTCCTCCACCACCGCTATCTGATGGGTGACCGACGGAGAATTAATCTCTCTTTGGTCGGGTTTAAGCCCGATCCGATCATAATCTGTAGCGACTCCCAGGACGTCGATGCGATCCAAGAGCTTGTTCAAGGACGAAAGCTCCATTGGATCCATCTGCTCGGCGTATTCCGAGCTGACGTGGAGGTTGTTTTTGATGACCCGAGAAGTCATCGTCGGCGCTGCGGCCGAACGGGCGGTCATGACGAAGCCGCCTAGTCGGAGGGTTTGGCCTAAAGCCAGAGCTCCCCCAGAGGTGATGTTGTCCTTGATAACAAGGCGAGCCATCAAACCTTACCGTGACGACACAGTGGAACTCTCAATGAAAGCACCAATGTCGGTGTCAAAACCGGCGGATCTCGGGTAGGGGGTCCCAAACTATGCGTCTAAGGCTAATGGTAACAGGAGGCGGGGGACACAATGTTTACCCACGTTCGGGCCCTCTCGATGGAGGGAATACCCTACTTCCTACTTGATTGATCTTGATGATGAGTATTACAAGAGTTGATCTACCACGAGATCATAGAGGCTAAACCCTAGAAGCTAGCCTATGGTATGATTGTTGATGATGATGTTGTCGGTCCTACGGACTAAACCCACCGATTTATATAGACACCGGAGGGGGCTAGGGTTACACATAGTCGGTTACAGAGAAGGAGATCTACATATCCAAATCGCCAAGCTTGTCTTCCACGCCAAGGAGAGTCCCATCCGGACACGGGACGAAGTCTTCAATCTTGTATCTTCATAGTCCAACAGTCCGGCCAAAGTATATAGTCCGGCTGTCCGGATACCCCCTAATCCAGGACTCCCTCAGCCATACTTTCATTGTGAATGAGATGTATGTTATGAATAATGATATTAATATATTACCTCTGTGTTTACTTTCATAATTCATTTTAGAGTTTCTTACACTCTAGCCCATTGCACAATGTTAATTGCAAAACGGTTGTTCATAAAAGAACAATTGTTGTTCAGTATTATGAATAACATGAAGGGCCATGCTTCCATCCAAGATGGGATGCATGTTATGAATATTGATGGTAAAATGATACATCCATAACACTGACGCTAAATGTCGCAATACTATGAGAATACCACACATGTGTGGCACTGCATTTGGTCACATTGGAGAAACCCGCATGGATAAATTCCATTATGATGGATTTTGAATTCGTTTGATTTTAAATCATCTGACACTTGCAACTTTCCTCCGAAAAGTGAAGTGACTGAAATACCGTTGTCACGACCGGATTTTTGGGATAATAATTTCCCAGAAAAACGGCCTTTGTGCTCACCAGCCCCAGGATTACTGTTAGCTGATGAGGCACCAACTTGATACAAGAATTCCAAGCAAGGTACAAAAATATGTAGTACAAGACCATTGAGGCCTAGGAGTACAACACTTGGTTTCTAATGGTTGAGGGCGGAAGCGGTTGGATACATCTGTGTCTATGGGACTCCATTTCCCACAAGAACAGCTGACCAGGATAACTCCTATCTTCGCGAGGCTGCTATCGTCAACACGTAGGCTCCGAGGTTGTCACCGCGATGCTTATCTCAATGCGCGAAAATCAGGCCAAGACAATAGCCAGGGACAAGCCAGTGAGTACGTTTGAATGTACTCACAAACATTAAGAACACGGGTATAATATAATAAGGGACAATCCTGCTCCAAAATAATTATGATCACCACGTCTGCCACGAAAGTCTGCGTTGCTCGCATGCAGAGATAATATGAACATGCAGTACGTGGGTGAGTACTATGAAAGTACTCGCAAGATAGTTCGAACATAAGATATAACAAATGTAAACACGATGCATGTGAACAGATTAACAAGTGCAATCAGACATAGAGCTAATGCTGTAGGGGAAACAAAAGAGAAGTCGGGCGGTAGTCCTCCCGAAATCCCAGAGTAAAGTACTGAGGCCAAGCGAGTGTCTGAATGACTCCTCGAGAGAAAAAATGCAAGAGTAACCATGCCGCAGTTGGGCGTCTGAGCGACACCACATAAAGGGCTCATAAAACATAAATAATCAACAAGCATGCCGCAGTCGGGCGTCTGAGCGACACCACATAAAGGGCTTATAAAAGAATAATCACAGTGAGTATCCAGGAGGTAGAACCATCCCACGGATACTCAATAAAATACATAATGTAAATGGTTAGTTCACATTAATAACAAAAATTGAAACACGATTCCCAGATGTCACAGGTTATAAACAAAAATCTCGTCCAGCCGTTTCTCCATCCGAAGACCGTCGCTGAGTTCTAGCTAATTCGTTCTCCATCCGAATACCGTTACTATGATCCAGTTAGCCGTGTCTCCATCCGAAAACCGTTACTAAGTTCTAGTCAAATTATTCTCCATCCGAATACCGTTACTAGATTCAATCCAGACTGTGGTCCTTACTCAAGAACATGGCTATCCAACAGGATATATCCTCTGCAGAGGGAGTACTACTTTCCCACAAGTAACGGATTTATTTAGTCCATCGGGACTAATTCCGCCTACGGCCTTTTAATTGAAAACACACCTGACCTGCACACACCAGCTTAACTCACCGATGTCTGGAATCACCCACGACACCTGCCAAGCAAAACTCTAAGTGGGGAGGCTACAACCTCGACGTAGCATGGGATCAAATTTCTATACGCGCGCTCTAAGGGGTGCCCCCCTCTCGGTCCCAACCGGAAACACCCATGCCCCCGGACCAAGTGGCATGCCTACCGGAGGCCTCCGGTATCTTCCACTATGGCCTCTCTGTACGGTGTGTGCTTTGGTAAGGGGTTGACAACTTACTGAACCATACCCCGTCTGCGACGGGGACAAGTGGTGGTACCAACAAATAGGGAAGCTACTGACCAAGACTCGACCTACGACCGACTCAGGTGGTCCAAGTATCCTCCAACAATATTACCATTAGTGGAATAAATCACCACTCATCAAGCCTCACCATGCCATACCGGACATACTCGTCTCGACGAGGGACTAAGGACTAGCTCGTGTCTACCAGAGACGACGACTTTCCCGGCTTCCTTCCGGTATGCATGAGGAGCTTACGAGGATGATCCAAAACACTGGCATATCCATTGCTGACCACAAAACAACTCCAAAGTGTACTCATGTACGAGACTTTATCGTTACATAGAGATAACGCATACTCCAAGTCAAATGGTGTTGTAATTTTATCAAAACCCACAACAAAATATTATGCCAGAGTTCAGAAATGCTTGCCTTCAAGAGTATGCAAAGGATGCACTTTTTGAAAGCTTTCTCTTCTCTCCATTATCCCTATTTTGCAAAATATCCAAATAACAAATATTTCAAACACAGTACAAAAAGTTGTCTCAAATATTTTTGAAATAAATCTTAAAATAAACTAGATGAAATTTGAGTGAGGTAGGAAAAAGAATCAACTCATTTGGAGTTTTATTTTAAAAGTTATAGCTGGTCAAAGTCTGGTCAAAACTCTGTTTTTAAATAAAACCAGAAAAAGGAAAACGCTTCGAGGGGAATACGCTTTCGGGGTAGGGGAGACGTACTCCGTGGGTATACGCCTTCACTTAAACAAAGGAGACGGCGTGTGGGTCACTGACAGTGGGTCCAGAGGGCCCACTGGTCAGGTTTGACCGTTGCTCCCTCTCCCTCCTCTTCTCTGCCCGACGGAAGCGGGGCTCCGGCGATCGCCGGTGACGAACGACGGCTCCTCGAGGGCATCTGAGGGCGGGGATGGACTGGCCAGACCGAGGCGGTCCTCTTGGTGGTTGCTGGGTCGTCGGGGGTGGAAGAAATCGCCGGCGGCGAGCTCCACGGCGGAGGGGGCTACGGTGGTGAAGTGGTTTTTGGGCTCCGGTGGTCTATGATCGAGGTTGGGTTGCTGGGCAGCTCCGCAAGGACAAGGGGAAGCTACTGGTGGCGTTGGTTGGGCAAGGGAGTGACTGGCTGCGACGTATTTCACCGGAGTTCGGCGGCGGCCGAACTGGCCGGAGTTGGTGAAGACGGTCCACTCCGGTCAATCCACTGCTAGGGAAGCTCTACGGGGAGGGTCTGAGGTCGCCTGAGGTCTTGCACGAGCTCGGGGGTCCCTTAAATAGGCGCTCGAGGTTGGACCGCGGCGGCTGAAGATAAGATCGCTGGCGACAGCCGTGCTATAGCTGCAGGGCGATGTGGCGGCGACGAGCTTTGGGATAAGACCGGGCTATTCACGGGGCAGCTGGCGCGCTAGGGTGGCTTGGGCGGCGCCGTCCACGTCAGAGGTTCGCTGCCGACGCCGGCGTGCCGCCAAGGGCTCTGCCAGCGGCGCTGCAGGGCGCCAGAGATGGCGTGGAGAGGGGGCGAGCTAGTGCGCGGTTCAGCGGTGGAGCAGGGGCCAGGGACGGGTCGCGTCGAGTGCGGCAGTGCGGCGCGGCGGCTCAGTGCGCGCGCGCCCAGAGCACGCACGGAACCCGCTCGATGAAATGCCAGGGCGATCTAGAGCGCGAGGGTGGGGCTGGCAATGAACAGGACTAGGGTAGAGGCAACTAGGAGTTCAGTGGACAAGGTTGCTGGGTCATTGGAGCAAGTTCACAGTGCAAACTAGAAAACATGCCCCAAGCTGACTGTGCACGCCAAGTGCTCGACAGAATGCCAAATGCACTTAGGCAACTCTTGGAGTGGCCAAAGTCTCCAGATTAGGGTCTCTTTAGATGCAGATGATGAAGGCAAGATCATATGGGCAAAACCAGAAACTTGTTAGTGCAAGTTTTGCAAAACTCTAGTTTTGGACAGAAAGAAAAAGGGTTTATTGCATGCACTTAAAAACCTCCAATGAGTCCACTCTCCTGGACTTAAGGGTTTTGAAGGGAGGGCTACAAGTAGGAAAAAGGGTCATGGGCACCAGAGCAAAATAAAATAGGGTTGCAGTTCAAAACACCAAACTGGACCAGAATGTAAAAGAGGTTGTTTTACTCAAATTTTTCAAGTAACATCACTGGGTTTTTGCATGAAGATGAATTGTATACATCCATTGACATCTCCAAACACTTGGAAGAATTTTTAAAGAAATATTCAAATGGGTTGTAGTGCAAAAGTGCCTACTGGACCAGATTGGAAAAGTTGGTGTAGAGCTCAAAATCTCCAATGGCCAAAAGGTATTTTTGCATAAAAGTGATGTGGAAACATCACATGACACCCCCAAATTTTGGTGGAAATTTTCAATGCATTTGTCAAATGGTTGTAGTGCAAAACAGGCTCCAAATGCAAAAGAAATCATTTTAAAAGAATAAAGCTCTGAGAAAACAAATCTTGCAATGTAAACCCACTGATAAAGAATTGTTTTATTATAGAGAGTATTCAAGTCCAACAATACTCTTTGAAGGTTTTTCCACTAGAGGCAAAAATCCAAAATCACAAAAGGGTAAATCTTGACAAATGGAAAAATTTTATTTCCTGGCAAAATTTTAATAAATAAAACAAGGTCAAAAATTTTGGGTGTCACAACACTACCCCCCTTAAGAAAAATCTCGTCCTCGAGATTTGTTAAAAGCTGTCTTGAACAAAAACTGTTTTTATCAAAAGAAATCATTCAATTGCACAAAAAAAAAACAAAACGGCTACAGTGAGAGGGCAATAAGTGGTGAAAAACCACAGTGTGGTACACTGGCGTGGTGTGGAAAAATCCATGGTTAGGGAAAACGAGATATTTCTACGCAGATACAGTAATTTAGAATAAATTCTAAATTACCAAAATACGCTGGTCGCACCCGAGGGCACAGTGCTCTCTTTGGCTGACAGGTGGACCCAGGGCCCACTGTCGGCCTCTTCTCCTACCTCTGGCTCTCTCTTGTCTCTCGCGCGCTCTCCCGCGCTTCCTCCACCGGCGATGCCTAGCTCGTAGGGCATCGAGGCCGTACCGTGGTAGTGCGCGGCGTGCTAGCTGCTGGTGCTGCGTGCACTCACTTCGCGGGCCAGTGCGCTGTCGGCACTGCTCGCGGACTCGCCTCCGAACACCGGCGGTCGAGCGACGAGTGGCGCTGGTGGACCTCGCCCACCGTACACCGATCTCGAGCTATAAAATGATCGCGGTGCCCCTCTCTTCTTCCTCACATCTGGCCTCGTTCCTACTCCTCCTTCCTTCTTCTCCATTGCTGCTAGCAGGAACTTGAGCCGAGGCTCTAATGGCGGAGGCGATGCCGGACTGGTATGTGGTCCTGGTGTGTGGAGGTTTGGTGGTGCTGCTGGGGTTCTCCGTGCTCCTGTGCGCGATGATCCTGGATGATCGTCGTGGTGCTGCCGCTCGAGTGCTAGTTCTTCGCGGTGGCGGCGATCACGTGGATTAGGCGCGGCATCAGGGCTGACTGCTGTCGGTGTGCTGGGGCAGCTCGCGCTCGAATGAACACTCACAAATCTCTCCTACTGAGACTGTGGTGTCCTCGAGTGTGGTTAGTTAGGCGCAAAAATGTGCTCAAGGATTTGTAAAAGTGCCCGAGGTCGAGTGGTTGCTGCTGAGAGTCTGCTGTTACGATGCTGCGCGAATAAAAATCTATGCCGTGAAAATATATACGCAGCAGTGACTCGGGGAAAGAAAATCTCCTCAAAAACATGCTGTGAGAGAAAGAAAATAATTAAAACAAAACTAACAGCAGTAAAACTGCTCACATAACAGAAACTAAAGAAAATCGGATCCATCGCACAAAATTTTTTACAGTACATAAATTAATACTGGGATAATAAATACAACAGAGACGTTTACAAGGAAAACGGCAAAAAGACAGGGTCCTGAGAAAATGCCTCTGGCACTGGGGCACACTCCTCTTCTATCGGGGGAAGCGGGTTGACCAGTCGATGAACGCGCCCTTCCTGGTCAGGCCTCAGAGGTCTGCCAATAGCGATCCGAGGATTTAAATCAGCGAGGCTCTGGAGATATCCCATTACTCGCTGAGTTAAACGCTCCTGGGCAATAACGTACTGGGCAAGGTTGGCCAGTACTGGATCTCTCTCAATACGTCCACGGGGAAAAGATGCAACTTCTCCGGGTGCTGCACGACTCGGAAAATAATAGTATCCTCGCTCGCTGGCATAGGGTACCGCGAACCGAAGACGAGTGAGCGCCTCGTACGCAGCAGCTTCTATGGCCATATGCGGAGTCGGCATGGACTTCCCCATGAAGGAGACTTCCGTTGGGTCCTGGTTTGGGTATGCGGGAGGGATGTGCACCACTGCCCAATATTTCGAGGTGGAAGGGGTGATCCTCGATTTGAGCAACTCGTACTGGGGTGGACGGGTGGCACTCATAGTACTGCAGGTAAAGTCCCACAATAATTTAACAAAACTACCCGGGGTTGCGTCTGGGGTCCTCAGATAAATACTGGGGGTCGGCATGGCAAGGAATGGCCGTGAGTGCTGCGCACAAAGGCGAGGGGCACTCGGCAAGGTCACGGGGTGGCCTTTATATAGCACCGTGGCTGGGTTATCTACCGGGGTGAAGGGTAACTGGTTGTCGATCCTGTTCTCGGGTCAAAGCCACAGATATACATATCACATAAATGTGACGCATTACTGTGGGTGTCGTCGGGGTCGGTCTTGGTAGCTGCGCCCGAAATTTAAAAGTGCAACTGTACGCTAACGTACACATGCGTAGCTACTACTCCAACAATAAGGGTGCTCAAGCAGACAACATGCAATAAAAGCGATACAAGACCACACCATTACAAAGCGTAGGAAAACTAAGGCTCGATGCAACTCGAGCGACTTAGTCTACTTCGTTAATGTCTAAGTGGGCTGGCCTTGCGGACGCCGATGCTTCTCCACGGGTTTCTCCGTCAGGATTGGCCGTCTGAGGTGGAGGGGCTGCAGAGTTGGGGTAATGGTGATGACCATCGCGGGGGTTGTTGGCCACAATCCCGTTGGAATGGGTTCCCAAAAGGCGGCGAAGCTCTTCTGGGGTCACCAAAGCACTCTGGTTGACGGCTGGGGCGGACCTCAAGGGATCGATCGGGTGTCCGAACAGCACGACTGGGTTGTCGATGTCGGCTCCACGTCTCTTCTCGCCGGGGCTCGGCGAACCAGTTCTCCACGAGCTGCGATCAGATCAAGGGTGACCTGATCGAACAGTTGCTCTAGTGCGCTTACATAGCGCACCAGATGTAACAGTGCCGGATCCGTCTCGTGATCTCCGTTGGCAACCTGGGGCGGCCTACCTTACCCGTCACGACTGGGGTAGTAGTAGAACGAGCGACAGTTAACTCTGGGCGACAAGTGCCGGAGTTGAACTATAGCTTCTCGGGCTGCCAGTTGGATGGCTTGTGGCTCAAAGGAAGTTGTCCTTCCAGTGAACCTGTAGGGGGGTTCTGGCGACAGACCCCTACCGTAGATGTGCACAGTGGCCCAGTACTGACGGCTCTCACCGTACATGGGTCCCTGGTACACAACATACTCAGGAGGCTCTTCTAACGCATAGGCACGGCGGGTGAGGTTTCCGAGCACGGTCACAAAACCTCCCAGGTTGGTCGCTGTGGTCTCATTGTGAACAATGGGGCCAGGCATCGTGGCTTGGTTTTGGGGGGAAAGAGGCTGTGCTGTGCTGAGGCTAGCGTGCCCTTTTTATAGGGAAAGGGGACGGAGTCTTCCTCCGCACGCTTGCGATAGAGACGGGTTGGGTGTCGGTCACTGGCGCGTGATCGACGGGCTAGGCTGATAGGTTGGGCACCGTCCGCCGAAAGGCGTCGGGTCACTGTGGAGCTATCTTACGCGGGAAGCTTGACCGGGTTTAGGCTAAGGTCTGGTGGTTTGGTTAACCTAAGTTTATTGACCTGGCTAGGATAGGATTAGCCAATGGTCAGCCTGGCTCTGATACCAAGTCTGTCACGACCGGATTTTTGGGATAATAATTTCCCAGAAAAACGGCCTTTGTGCTCACCAGCCCCAGGATTACTGTTAGCTGATGAGGCACCAACTTGATACAAGAATTCCAAGCAAGGTAAAAAATATGTAGTACAAGACCATTGAGGCCTAGGAGTACAACACTTGGTTTCTAATAGTTGAGGGCAGAAGCGGTTGGATACATCTGCGTCTATGGGACTCCATTTCCCACAAGAACAGCTGACCAGGATAACTCCTATCTTCGCGAGGCTGCTATCGTCAACACGTAGGCTCCGAGGTTGTCACCGCGATGCTTATCTCCATGCACGAAAATCTGGCCAAGACAATAGCCAGGGACAAGCCAGTGAGTACGTTTGAATGTACTCGCAAACATTAAGAACACGGGTATAATATAATAAGGGACAATCCTGCTCCGAAATAATTATGATCACCACGTCTGCCACGAAAGTCTGTGTTGCTCGCATGCAGAGATAATATGAACATGCAGTACGTGGGTGAGTACTATGAAAGTACTCGCAAGATAGTTCGAACATAAGATATAACAAATGTAAACACGATGCATGTGAACAGATTAACAAGTGCAATCAGACATAGAGCTAATGCTGCAGGGCAAACAAAAGAGAAGTCGGGCGGTAGTCCTCCCGAAATCCCAGAGTAAAGTACTGAGGCCAAGTGAGTGTCTGAATGACTCCTCGAGAGGAAAAATGCAAGAGTAACCATGCCGCAGTCGGGCGTCTGAGCGACACCACATAAAGGGCTCATAAAACATAAATAATCAACAAGCATGCCGCAGTCGGGCGTCTGAGCGACACCACATAAAGGGCTTATAAAAGAATAATCACAGTGAGTATCCAGGAGGTAGAACCATCCCACGGATACTCAATAAAATACATAATGTAAATGGTTAGTCCACATTAATAACAAAAATTGAAACACGATTCCCAGATGTCACATGTTATAAACAAAAATCTCGTCCAGCCGTTTCTCCATCCGAAGACCGTCGCTGAGTTCTAGCTAATTCGTTCTCCATCCGAATACCGTTACTATGATCCAGTTAGCCGTGTCTCCATCCGAAAACCGTTACTAAGTTCTAGTCAAATCGTTCTCCATCCGAATACCGTTACTAGATTCAATCCAGACTGTGGTCCTTACTCAAGAACATGGCTATCCAACAGGATATATCCTCTGCAGAGGGAGTACTACTTTCCCACAAGTAACGGATTTATTTAGTCCATCGGGACTAATTCCGCCTACGGCCTTTTAATTGAAAACACACCTAACCTGCACACACCAGCTTAACTCACCGATGTCTGGAATCACCCACGACACCTGCCAAGCAAAACTCTAAGTGGGGAGGCTACAACCTCGACGTAGCATGGGATCAAATTTCTATACGCGCGCTCTAAGGGGTGCCCCCCTCTCGGTCCCAACCGGGAACACCCATGCCCCCGGACCAAGTGGCATGCCTACCGGAGGCCTCCGGTATCTTCCACTATGGCCTCTCTGTACGGTGTGTGCTTTGGTAAGGGGTTGACAACTTACTGAACCATACCCCGTCTGCGACGGGGACAAGTGGTGGTACCAACAAATAGGGAAGCTACTGACCAAGACTCGACCTACGACCGACTCAGGTGGTCCAAGTATCCTCCAACAATATTACCATTAGTGGAATAAATCACCACTCATCAAGCCTCACCATGCCATACCGGACATACTCGTCTCGACGAGGGACTAAGGACTAGCTCGTGTCTACCCAAGACCACGACTTTCCCGGCTTCCTTCCGGTATGCATGAGGAGCTTACGAGGATGATCCAAAACACTGGCGTATCCATTGCTGACCACAAAACAACTCCAAAGTGTACTCATGTACGAGACTTTATCGTTACATAGAGATAACGCATACTCCAAGTCAAATGGTGTTGTAATCGTATCAAAACCCACAACAAAATATTATGCCAGAGTTCAGAAATGCTTGCCTTCAAGAGTATGCAAAGGATGCACGTTTTGAAAGCTTTCTCTTCTCTCCATTATCCCTATTTTGCAAAATATCCAAATAACAAATATTTCAAACACAGTAAAAAAATTTGTCTCAAATATTTTTGAAATAAATCTTAAAATAAACTTGATGAAATTTGAGAGAGGTAGGAAAAAGAATCAACTCATTTGGAGTTTTGTTTTAAAAGTTATAGCTGGTCAAAGTCTGGTCAAAACTCTGTTTTTAAATAAAACCAGAAAAAGGAAAACGCTTCGAGGGGAATACGCTTTCGGGGTAGGGGAGACGTACTCCGTGGGTATACGCCTTCACTTAAACAGAGGAGACGGCGTGCGGGTCACTGACAGTGGGTCCAGAGGGCCCACTGGTCAGGTTTGACCGTTGCTCCCTCTCCCTCCTCTTCTCTGCCCGACGGAAGCGGGGCTCCGGCGATCGCCGGTGATGAACGGCGGCTCCTCGAGGGCATCTTAGGGCAGGGATGGACTGGCCAGACCGAGGCAGTCCTCTTGGTGGTTGCTGGGTCGTCGGGGGTGGAAGAAATCGCCGGCGGCGAGCTCCACGGCGGAGGGGGCTACGGTGGTGAAGTGGTTTTTGGGCTCCGGTGGTCTCTGATCGAGGTTGGGTTGCTGGGCAGCTCCGCAAGGACAAGGGGAAGCTACTGGTGGCGTTGGTTGGGCGAGGGAGTGACTGGCTGCGACGTATTTCACCGGAGTTCGGCGGCGGCCGAACTGGCCGGAGTTGGTGAAGACGGTCCACTCCGGTCAATCCACTGCTAGGGAAGCTCTACGGGGAGGGTGTGAGGTCGCTTGAGGTCTTGCACGAGCTCGGGGGTCCCTTAAATAGGCGCTCGAGGTTGGACCGCGGCGGCTGAAGATAAGATCGCCGGCGATAGCCGTGCTGTAGCTGCAGGGCGACGTGGCGGCGACGAGCGCGTGCCGACGAGCTTTGGGATAAGACCCGGCTGTTCACGGGGCAGCTGGCGCGCTGGGGTGGCTTGGGCGGCGCCGTCCACGTCAGAGGTTCGCTGCCGACGCCGGCGTGCCGCCAAGGGCTCTGCCAGCGGCGCTGCAGGGCGCCAGAGATGGCGTGGAGAGGGGGCGAGCTAGTGCGCGGTTCAGCGGTGGAGCAGGGGCCAGGGACGGGTCGCGTCGAGTGCGGCAGTGCGGCGCGGCGGCTCAGTGCGCGCGCGTGCAAAACGTGCGCTCTGGGCGCGCCCAGAGCACGCACGGAACCCGCTCGATGAAATGCCAGGGCGATCTAGAGCGCGAGGGTGGGGCTGGCAATGAACATGACTAGGGTAGAGGCAACTAGGAGTTCAGTGGACAAGGTTGCTGGGTCATTGGAGCAAGTTCACAGTGCAAACTAGAAAACATGCCCCAAGCTGACTGTGCACACCAAGTGCTCGATAGAATGCCAAATGCACTTAGGCAACTCTTGGAGTGGCCAAAGTCTCCAGATTAGGGTCTCTTTAGATGCAGATGATGAAGGCAAGATCATATGGGCAAAACCAGAAACTTGTTAGTGCAAGTTTTGCAAAACTCCAGTTTTGGACAGAAAGAAAAAGGGTTTATTGCATGCACTTAAAAACCTCCAATGAGTCCACTCTCCTGGACTTAAGGGTTTTGAAGGGAGGGCTACAAGTAGGAAAAAGGGTCATGGGCACCAGAGCAAAATAAAATAGGGTTGCAGTTCAAAACACCAAACTGGACCAGAATGTAAAAGAGGTTGTTTTACTCAAAATTTTCAAGTAACATCACTGGGTTTTTGCATGAAGATGAATTGTATACATCCATTGACATCTCCAAACACTTGGAAGAATTTTTAAAGAAATATTCAAATGGGTTGTAGTGCAAAAGTGCCTACTGGACCAGATTGGAAAAGTTGGTGTAGAGCTCAAAAACTCCAATGGCCAAAAGGTATTTTTGCATAAAAGTGATGTGGAAACATCACATGACACCCCCAAATTTTGGTGGAAATTTTCAATGCATTTGTCAAATGGTTGTAGTGCAAAACAGGCTCCAAATGCAAAAGAAATCATTTTAAAAGAATAAAGCTCTGAGAAAACAAATCTTGCAATTTAAACCCACTGATAAAGAATTGTTTTATTATAGAGAGTATTCAAGTCCAACAATACTCTTTGAAGGTTTTTCCACTAGAGGCAAAAATCCAAAATCACAAAAGGGTAAATCTTGACAAATGGAAATTTTTTTATTTCCTGGCAAAATTTTAATAAATAAAACAAGGTCAAAATTTTTGGGTGTCACAACCGTTCACAGGCCATAAGGAATGAGCAACAAACTTATTGGTGATCATACATTTTGATGTGTGTAGTTCAATAAATGTTGTTGCAAGTGGTGGATTTATTTATCTTCAGAAATGACTCAAGTAGATATATGGATATTTACTTGATGAGACGTAAGTTTGGATCTTTTGAAATCATTCGAAAGGTTTTCAAAAATGAAGTAGAAGTTATTGTAACAAGAAAATTATGTTTCTGCAATTTGATTGCACAAAGGAACATTTGAGTTACATGTTTAGCGAATGTTTGATGAGTTGTGAAAGGGGTTTCATAATTTGCACATCCCGGAACACCACTGCAAGTGGAAAGTTTGCGGAGATGTAATCTAACCATTTATGACATGGTAAGGTCAAAGATGACATAAATAAATTTTCCATTATCCCTTTTAAAGTGATGCTTTAGAGACTGCGGCTTTTTCACTGAAAAGAGCTACAACGGGTCTGTTGAAATGAAGCCATGGTATGGTACGCCCAACCATGTTATATCTTTTCTTAACATTTAGAATATGGGGCTTGTGTAAAATGTTACAAACCTATTCCAAATCAGACAAGTGCTACTTTGTAGGTTATACCAAAATGTTGGGTATTCCTCCCTCACTATACCGAGGCAAATAGTTTTGCCGCGAAACGGTGTGCTTTTAAAGAGAATGGTTCTTTCAAAAAGGTGAGTGGGGGAATAGTGCAACTCGACGAGATAAACAGTATTTTCGTCATCAGATCAAAGGAAAGAGACCTTGGAAGTAATTCCAGAGTTTCCTACTGCGACTGATACGGAAGTCTCTACTATAAAATGTATGAACTTCGGTCGAACTTGTAGCTGAACCACGTAGGCAAGGCTCGTGCAAACCTCTCAGGTGTGCAAATGAGATATTGTTGTTAGACAACATTATACCTACGATACACAAGGAAGCGTTGATGCGCCCTGACTCCGGAATTGGCTAAATGCCAATACAACCTGAGTTAGTTTCCATATAAGTGATTCAATATTAAAACCTTGATACACCTTTCGGAAGACTTAGAGTCTAACAAATATTTATGGAACTTAAAACTGATACGGATAAAAATGTTTTATCCATAAAGCTCGACTTGTTGAAATAACAAGTTCAAGAGTTGACTACGATGAGGTTGTTTTCATCGTATCAATGCTTAAAGTCGGTTCGGGTTAAACTAGCAATTAATACATATTTCAATCATGAGATATGAAACATGGATGACAATAGGATTTCCATCTGATGGAAATGAAACCAAGGACTTGCATCGCCGTCAAGGCCGAGCCCGCGGCGGAGACGCCGCTCGGCCGGTGCACTCGCAGCACCGGCATCGTCATCAATGAGGGCGGCCGGCGCGCCTCCTCGTGGGCTCCTCCGCGCTTCGTCAAGCCAAAGACGGAGCCGGGGCTCGCGCCGGTGAAAACGGAGCCGGGTCTCCCCGCCGTGAAGACGGAACACGGCGACGTGGAGCTCGACGACGAGGTGGCCCTAGAATGGGCGCGCAAGGACTCCCTAAAGATGGAGAGGGAGCGCCAGTGCGCCGCCATGCGGCGCTTCGAGCAGCGCCGCCGGGGCCGCGACGAAGGAGGATTCGTCTGTAGGAGATATTCCCTAGAGGCAATAATAAATGCTATTGATTATCTCCCTGTTCATAATTAGGTTTATGTTCCATGCTATAACTGCTATGGTTCTCGAGTCTGCAAATAAAACGAGGCTTGGAGGAAGACTCATATGCACGTGTGGAATAATAAACGATAAAATGTATTCCTAGTTTGGCCTCTAAGACTAGCTCAAGTGTTGCATGATGGTTCTGTTTTCCTGATCATGGGCATGTCTATGCCAGCAATTTTGAGGGCACAATGTTAGAGGAACATTTGTGTTGAATCGACCCGAATTGATGTTATGCTATGAGATACATTCGTCACAAGTTAATGGTTAATAACACAAGAAGTTTATATTTGCATAATTCCTTAGACCATGAGAGTATCGAGTTTCTTCATGCTTGCTTCATGAACTTTGGGGTTTGTTAAACGTCATCCGTAAATGGGTGGCTATTACGGCGGCTTACGGGTTCATGGAAAAGTATGTTAAGTAACTTGATAGCTCAAGATTGGGATTTGCTCCTCCGTCGATGGAGAGATATCTCTGGGCCCTCTGGTGTTATGGTATCCATCATTGTCTGGCCATACACACGATGGTTTGATCACGGGGATGCTGTTGGAAATATGCCCTAGAGGCAATAATAAAATGGTTATTATTGTATTTCCTTGTTCATGATAATTGTCTATTATTCATGCTATAATTGTATTAACCAGAAATCGTAATACATGTGTGAATACATAGACCACAACATGTCCCTAGTGAGCCTCTAGTTGACTAGCTCGTTGATCAATAGATGGTTACGGTTTCCTGAGCATGGACATTGGATGTTGATAACGGGATCACATCATTAGGAGAAGGATGTGATGGACAAGACCCAATCCTAAGCATAGCACAAGATCGTGTAGTTCGTTTGCTAAAGCTTTTCTAATGTCAAGTATCATTTCCTTCGACCATGAGATTGTGCAACTCCCGGATACCGTAGGAATGCTTTGGGTGTGCCAAACGTCACAACGTAACTGGGTGGCTATAAAGGTACACTACAGGTATCTCCAAAAGTGTCTGTTGGGTTGGCACGAATCGAGACTGGGATTTGTCACTCCGTATAACGGAGAGGTATCTCCGGGCCCACTCGGTAATGCATCATCATAATGAGCTCAATGTGACTAAGCAGTTAGTCACGGGATCATGCATTACGGAACGAGTAAAGTGACTTGCCGGTAATGAGATTGAACGAGGTATTGGGATACCGACGATCGAATCTCGGGCAAGTAACATACCGATTGACAAAGGGAATTGTATACGGGATTGTTTGAATCCCCGACATCGTGGTTCATTCGATGATATCATCGTGGAACATGTGGGAACCAACATGGGTATCCAGATCCCGCTGTTGGTTATTGGCCGGAGAGATGTCTCGGTCATGTCTGCATGATTCCCGAACCCGTAGGGTCTACACACTTAAGGTTCGGTGACGCTAGAGTTGTTATGGGAAATAGTATGTGGTTGCCAAAGGTTGTTCGGAGTCCCGGATGAGATCCCGGACGTGACGAGGAACTCCAGAATGGTCCGGAGGTGAAGATCGATATATTGGACGAAGGGTATTGGAGTCCGGAATTGTTCCGTGGGTACCGGGTGACGACCAGCGTGTCCGAAAGTGGTTTCGGAGGCCCCGGCAAGCGTTGGGGGGCCTTATGGGCCAAGGGGAGGGGGCACATCATCCCACTAAGGGGCTGAGCGCCCCTCCCACCCCATCTCACGTAACCTGGAGAGGTGGGGGCGCCTCCCCTAGGGCAGCCACCCCTCCCGGCTTGGGGGGCAAGTTTCCTAGGGGTGGGGGCGCCCAAACCCATCTAGAGTTTCCCCTGTGGCCGCCGCCCCTCCCCTAGGGAACCCTAGGGCGCCTCCTGCTCCCCCTTCCCCTTATATATAGTGAGGGAGAGAGAGGGCAGCCGCACCCCTTCCCTGGCGCAGCCCTCTCCTCCTCCAACTCCTCCCCCTCTTCCGTAGTGCTCGGCGAAGCCCTGCCGGAGAACCACGAGCTCCTCCACCACAACGCCGTCGTGCTGCTGGAGTTCTCCCTCAACTTCTCCTCTCCCCTTGCTGGATCAAGAAGGAGGAGACGTCCCCAGGCTGTACGTGTGTTGAACACGAAGGCGCCGTCCGTTCGGCGCTAGATCGGATCTTCCGTGATTTGAATCGCCGCGAGTACGACTCCATCAACCGCGTTCTTGTAATGCTTCCGCTTAACGATCTTCAAGGGTATGAAGATGCACTCCCTCTCTCTCGTTGCTAGCATCTCCTAGATTGATCTTGGTGACACGTAGGAAAATTTTGAATTATTACTACGTTCCCCAACAGTGGTATCAGAGCTAGGTCTATGCGTAGATTCTATGCACGAGTAGAACACAAAGTAGTTGTGGGCGATGATTTGTTCAATTTTCTTACCGTTACTAGTCTTATCTTGATTCGGCGACATTATGGGATGAAGCGGCCCGGACCGACCTTACACGTACTCTTACGTGAGACAGGTTCCACCGACTGACATGCACTTGATGCATAAGGTGGCTAGCGGGTGTCTGTCTCTCCCACTTTAGTCGGATCGGATTCGATGAAGAGGGTCCTTATGAAGGGTAAATAGCAATTGGTATATCACCGTTGTGGCTTTTGCGTAGGTAAGAAACCTTCTTGCTAGAAACCCATAGCAGCCACGTAAAACATGCAACAACAATTAGAGGACGTCTAACTTGTTTTTGTAGGATATGCTATGTGATGTGATATGGCCAAAAGGATGTGATGAATTATATATATGTGATGTATGAGATTGATCATGTTCTTGTAATAGGAATCATGACTTGCATGTCGATGAGTATGACAACCGGCAGGAGCCATAGGAGTTGTCTTAATTTATTGTATGACCTGCGTGTCAATGAAAAACGCCATGTAATTACTTTACTTTATTGCTAACCGTTAGCCATAGTAGTAGAAGTAATAGTTGGCGAGACAACTTCATGAAGACATGATGATGGAGATCATGGTGTCATGCCGGTGACGAAGGTGATCATGTAGCGCCTCAAAGATGGAGATCAAAGGCGCAAGATGATATTGGCCATATCATGTCACTTTATGATTTGCATGTGATGTTTGTCATGTTAACATCTTATTTGCTTAGAACGACGGTAGCATAAATAAGATGATCCCTCACTAAAATTTCAAGAAAGTGTTCCCCCTAACTGTGCACCATTGCGAAGGTTCGTTGTTTCGAAGCACCACGTGATGATCGGGTGTGATAGATTCTAACATTCACATACAACGGGTGTAAGCCAGATTTACACATGCGAAACACTTAGGTTGACTTGACGAGCCTAGCATGTACAGACATGGCCTCGGAACACAAGAGACCGAAAGGTCGAACATGAGTCGTATAGTAGATACGATCAACATGGAGATGTTCACCGTTGATGACTAGTCCGTCTCACGTGATGATCGGACACGGCCTAGTCGATTCGGATCATGTATCACTTAGATGACTAGAGGGATGTCTATCTGAGTGGGAGTTCATTGAATAATTTGATTAATTGAACTCGTTATCATGAACATAGTCTAAATTGTCTTTGCAAATCATGTTGTAGATTAATAGCTCGCGCTTTAGCTCCCTGTTTTAATACGTTCCCAGAGAAAGACTAAGTTGAAATATATTGTAAGCAATTGTGCGGACTAGGGCCGTAGTCTGAGGATTGTCCTCACTGCTACACAGAAGGCTTCTGTCCTTGATGCACCGCTCAGTGTGCCAACCCCTCTGGCGTCGTCTGTGGATGTTGTGAACATCTGGCAGACATGTTCTGATGACTACCTGATAGTTTAGTGCACCATGCTTTGCGGCTTAGAGTCGGGGCTCCAAAAGCGTTTTGAACGCCATGGAACATATGAGATGTTCCAAAAGCTGAAATTGGTATTTCAGGCTCATGCCCCGTGTTGAGAGGTTTGAGACCTCTGACAAGATCTTTGCCTACAAGATAGAGGAGAATAGCTCAGCCAGTGAGCATGTGCTCAGAATGTCTGGGTACTTCAATCGCTTGAATCAAGTGGGAGTTAATCTTCCAGATAAGAGAAGTGATTGACGGAGTTCTCCAGTCACTATCACCAAGCTAACTAGAGCTTTGTGATGAACTATAACATGAAAGGGAAGTTGATCCCGGAGCTGTTCGTCGTGCTTAAGGCCGTAAAGGTAGAAGTCAAGAAGGAGCATCAAGTGTTGATGGTTGACAAGACCACTATTTTCAAAGAAGGGCAAGGGAAAGAAGGGAAACTTCCTGAATGGCAAGCCAGTTGCCGCTCCAGTGAAGAAACCCAAAGAACCCAAACCCGAGACTAAGTGCTTCTATTAGAGGAACGGTCACTGGTAGCGGAACTGCCTCAAATACTTGGTAGATAAGAAGGCTGGCAACTTCAACAAAAGTATATTTGATATATGTGTTATTGATGTGTACCTTGCTAGTACTCCTAGTAGCACCTGGGTATTAGATACCAGTTCAGTTGCTATGATTGGTAACTTGAAACAAAAGCTGTGAAATAAACGGAGACTAGCTAAGGGTGAGGTGACGATGTGTGTTGGAAGTGTTTCCAAGGTTGATGTGTCACCATCGCACGCTCCCTCTACCTTCGGGATTAGTGTTGAACCTAAATAAATGTTGTTTGCATTGGTGTCTGCGTTGAGCATGAACATGATTAGATCATGTTAATTGCAATACGGTTATTCATTCAAGTCTGAGAATAATGGTTATTCTATTTAGATGGATAATACCGTCTATGGTCATGCACCCAATGTGAATGGTTTATTGAATCTCGGTCGTAGTGGTACACATGTTCATAACATTGATGCCAAAAGATGTAGAGTTGATAATGATAGTACCACTTTTTGTGGCACTGCCGCTTAGGTCATATTGGTGTAAAGCGCATGAAGAACCTCCATACCGATGGACTTTTGGAGTCACTTGATTTTGAATCACCTGACACATGCGAACCATGCCTCATTGGCAAGATGACTAAAACCCTGTTTTCTGGAACAATGGAACGGGCAAGTAACTTATTGGAAATCATACATGCTGATGTGTGCGGTCCGATGAGTGTTGACACGTGCAGTGGATATCGTTATTTTCTCACCTTCACCGATGAATTGAGTAGATATGGGTATATTTACTTAATGAAGCGTAAGTCTGAAACGTTTGAAAAGTTCAAGCAATTTCAGAGTGAAGTTGGGAATCATCATAACAAGAAGATCAAGTTCCTACGATCTGATCAAGGGAAAAGTATCCGTGTTATGAGTTTGGCAATCACTGAAGACAAGGTGGAATCGTTCCACAGTTGACGCCACCTGGAACACCATAGCATAATGGTGTGTCCGAACATCGTAATCGCACCCTATTGGATATGGTGCGATCTATGATGTCTCTTACCGATCTACCGCTATCATTTTGGGGTTATGCATTAGAGACAATTACATTCACTTTAAATAGGGCACCATCTAAGTCCGTGGAGACGACATTGTATGAACTATGGTTTGGCAAGAAACCTAAGTTGTTGTTTCTTAAGGTTTGGGGCTACGATGCTTATGTCGATAGGCTTCGGCCAGAAAAGCTCGAACCCAAAGCGGAAAATTGTGTCTTCATAGAATACCCAAACAAGACGACTGGGTATCCTTCTATCTCAGATCTGAGGGCAAAGTGTTTGTCGTGAGGAACATGTCCTTTCTCGAGAAAGAGTTTCTCTCAAAAGAATTGAGTGGGAGGAAGATAGAACTTGATGAGGTTGTTGAACCTTTACTTCAACCAGAGAGTAGCGCAGCACAGAAAAATGTTTCTGTGGCACCTACCTCAGTTGAAGAGAAAGCTAATGATGATGATCATGGAGCTTTAGATCAAGTTACTATCGAACCTCATAGGTCGACAAGGGTGTGTACAACTTTTGAGTGGTAACCCTGTCTTAAAGGTCATGTTCTTGGACAACGATGAACCTATGAGCTATGGAGAAGCGATGGTGGGCCCGGATTCCGACAAATGGCTAGAAGCCATGAAATCCGAGATAGGATCCATGTATGAGAACAAAGTATGGACTTTGGTGGACTTGCCCGATGATCGGCAAGCCATTGAGAATAAATGGATCTTTAAGAAGAAGACAGACGTTGATGGTAATGTCACCATTTATGAAGCTCGACTTGTCTCAAAGAAGTTTCCGACAAGTTCAAGGAGTTGACTGTGATGAGACTTTATCAATCATAGCGATGCTAAAGTCTGTTAGAATTATGTTAGCAGTTGCTGCATTTTCATTTACGAAATCTGGCAGATGGATGTCAAAACAAAGTTTCCTTGACGGTTTCCGTGAGGAAAGGCTGTATGTGATACAACCAGAAGGTTTTGTCGATCCTAAGGATGCTAAAAGGTATGCAAACTCCAGCGGTCCTTCTATGGACTGGAGCAAGCATCTCGGAGTTGGAACATATGCTTTGATGAGGTGATCAAAGCATTTGGGTTTATACAAAGTTTGCAAGAAACTTGTATTTGCAAGAAAGTGAGTGGGAGCACTACAACATTTTGATAAATATATGTGGATGACATATTGTTGATCAGAAATGATGTAGAATTTCTGGAAAGCATAAAGGGTTGTTTGAATGGAGTTTTTCAAAGGAAGACCTGTGTAAAACTGCTTACATGTTGGGTATCAAGATCTATAGAGATAGATCAAGACGCCTGATAAGACTTTCATAGAGCACATACCTTGACATGATCTTGAAGGAGTTCAAGATGGATCAGTCAAAGAAGGAGTTCTTGCCTGAGTTGTAAGGTGTGAAGTTAAGACTTGAAGCTCGACCACGGCAGAAGAAAGAGAAAGGACGAAAGTCGTCCCCTATGCCTTAGCCATAGGCTCTATACGATATGCCATGCTGTGTACCGCGATGTGCCTTGCCACGTGTCCGGCAACGGGTATAAGAATGATCCAGGAGTGGATCATTGGACAGCGGTCAAAATTGTCCTTGGGAGTAAGGAAATGTTTTCTTGATTATGGAGGTGATGAAGAGTTCAGCGTAAAGGGTTACGTTGATGCAAGCTTTAACACCTATCCGGATGACTCTGAGTAGTAGACCGGATACGTATAGTGGAGCAACCATTTGCAATAGCTCCAAGTGGAGCATAGTAGCAACATCTACAATATGAAATAGAGATTTGCAAAGAACACACGGATCTGAATGTTGCAGACCCGTTGACTAAAACCTCTCTCGTATGCATAACATGATCAATCCCCAGAACTCATCGAGTCTTAATCACATGTGATGTGAACTAGATTATTGACTCTAGTAAACTCTTTGGGTGTTAGTCACATGGCGATGTGAACTATGAGTGTTAATCACATGGCGATGTGAACTAGATTATTGACTCTAGTGCAAGTGGGAGACTGTTGGAAATATGCCCTAGAGGCAATAATAAAATCGTTATTATTATATTTCCTTGTTCATGATAATTGTCTATTATTCATGCTATAATTGTATTAACCAGAAATCGTAATACATGTGTGAATACATAGACCACAACATGTCCCTAGTGAGCCTCTAGTTGACTAGCTCGTTGATCAATAGATGGTTACGGTTTCCTGACCATGGACATTGGATGTCATTGATAATGGGATCACATCATTAGGAGAATGATGTGATGGACAAGAACCAATCCTAAGCATAGCACAAGATCGTGTAGTTCGTCTGCTAAAGCTTTTCTAATGTCAAGTATAATTTCCTTAGACCATGAGATTGTGCAACTCCCGGATACCGTAGGAATGCTTTGGGTGTGCCAAACGTCACAACGTAACTGGGTGGCTATAAAGGTACACTACAGGTATCTCCGAAAGTGTCTGCTGGGTTGGCACGAATCGAGACTGGGATTTGTCACTCCGTATGACGGAGAGGTATCTCTGGGCCCACTCGGTAATGCATCATCATAATGAGCTCAATGTGACTAAGCAGTTAGTCACGGGATCATGCATTACGGAACGAGTAAAGTGACTTGCCGGTAACGAGATTGAACGAGGTATTGGGATACCGACGATCAAATCTCGGGCAAGTAACATACCGATTGACAAAGGGAATTGTATACGGGATTGTTGGAATCCCCGATATCGTGGTTCATCCGATGATATCATCGTGGAACATGTGGGAACCAACATGGGTATCCAGATCCCGCTGTTGGTTATTGGCCGGAGAGATGTCTCGGTCATGTCTGCATGATTCCCGAACCCGTAAGGTCTACACACTTAAGGTTCGGTGACGCTAGAGTTGTTATGGGAAATAGTATGTGGTTACCGAAGGTTGTTCGGAGTACCGGATGAGATCCAGGACGTGACGAGGAACTCCGGAATGGTCCGGAGGTGAAGATCGATATATTGGACGAAGGGTATTGGAGTCCGGAATTGTTCCCGGGGTACCGGGTGACGACCAGCGTGTCCGAAAGTGGTTTCGGAGGCCCTGGCAAGCGTTGGGGGGCCTTATGGGCCAAGGGGAGGGGGCACATCAGCCCACTAAGGGGCTGAGCGCCCCTCCCACCCCATCTCACGTAACCTGGAGAGGTGGGGGCTCCTCCCCTAGGGCAGCCAACCCTCTCGGCTTGGGGGGCAAGTTTCCTAGGTGTGGGGGCGCCCAAACCCATCTAGGGTTTCCCCTGTGGCCGCCGCCCCTCCCCTAGGGAACCTTAGGGCGCCTCCTCCCCCCCTTCCCCTTATATATAGTGAGGGAGAGAGAGGGCAGCCGCACCCCTTCCCTGGTGCAGCTCTCTCCTCCTCCAACTCCTCCCCCTCTTCCGTAGTGCTCGGCAAAGCCCTGCCGGAGAACCACGAGCTCCTCCACCACCACGCCGTCGTGCTGCTGGATTTCTCCCTCAACTTCTCCTCTCCCCTTGCTGGATCAAGAAGGAGGAGACATCCCCGGGATGTACGTGTGTTGAACATGGAGGCGCCGTCCGTTCGGCGCTAGATCAGATCTTCCGCGATTTGAATCGCCGCGAGTACGACTCCATCAACCGCGTTCTTGTAATGCTTCCGCTTAACGATCTTCAAGGGTATGAAGATGCACTCCCTCTCTCTCGTTGCTAGCATCTCCTAGATTGATCTTGGTGACACGTAGGAAATTTTTGAATTATTACTACGTTCCCCAACAGATGCCGGAACACGGAACGTGAAAAGAGAACAATACCGGTAACGAGGTAACTGGCATAGTGGACAAGGAGTTGATCCACAGGGATGCCAACATGTCTCACCTCGGGTATTTTTTAACATATCGCGAAGCAACAGGAATAGCACACAACAACTGGAGGTTCACTCGAATATTCATTCGTGTAGGTATAGGGGTCAATATGGGTGTCCACGGCTCCGATGTTGATCATTGATCGGAAGGGGTTCCGGGTCATGTCTATACTTCACCGAACCTATAGGGTCACACACTTAAGGGTCATCTATCTGCTGAATACTAGACAAGGAGTCTGAGAGAAAGTTTTTGGAAAAAGTTTTTCGGAGACATAAGAAAAGTTCTAAAAAGATAGGTCACCGGATGAGTTCTGGTGAAACCAAAAAAGTTGTTTAGGGGTATGCCAATAAGTCAAAATGGTTTCGGCACATGCCTGATAATTCTTGGAGGGTGCCAGAATCATTCTGGAAACTTTTTGGAATTTTCAGAAATAAAAACCGGAAATGTTTTGGAGCTGCCGGAACCGGTTCAGATGCTTTTCGCAGATGAAAATCACTAAACTGGAATTGTTCCAGAACGCGTTGAAAATCATTATGGTGGGTACTGGAAATGTTCTAAGCCCACATGAACATTTTCAGTTCGAACGGACGCCGAAAAATGTCGTCGTGAATAGTGAAAGTGCTTTTTGGGATTATGAAAAGCTATTATTTTGGGCCTTGTCCCAAGATCTTTTGGGATGACATGGATGGATTGGAAGGTGGTGGAGCCACCCAAGAGGGCTGCCAATTTCCTTGGTGCCATTGGGGGCCCCCCATGAGGCTTCCTTCCACCATTTGGTGCTCCACTTACCTTCCCATTTTGCCCTTATGTATGACATAAAGTATGGGCACTTTGGGTATTTCTGGAGGCACACTACCCCTTGGGTTTCCTATAAATAGGAGGTGAGGGGCTGCCCAAACCATCATCCCTTCTCACATACAAGTGCCATGCATGATCTGGCTTCTCTCTCCCTCCCAGCGAAATAGTTTCGTAGAGCCAAAAGGCTATCTGGGTTCCGGTGGGAACTAGTTCTGGACGGCGAAGCCCTGCCGGATAAGATGACACCGTATGTGTGCAACCCCTTTTGCCCGAGGGGCTGTTTTGAGAGTGCCTCCCGAAGGGCTGTCCAAGTGACGGTCCGAGTTCTGTGAATCCTCCCGAAGGGCTGTCCGAGTGACCGTCCGAGTTTTGAGGGTCCTCCCGAAGGGCTGTCCACGACACCGTCCGAGGGACTATCCGACCGCCTCCCGGAGGGCTGTCTGTGGGGCGGATGAGTGTATACATCCTCGCGGTTGGGAGGTTGTAAATCCTAGCTGCGGGGATCTGCACCGTCGTTCGTCATTGACTCTACTTCCGCCGCGCTACGAGTCGGTAACGAAAAAGATCAAACCATGTATGCAGTCTCCATAGTGGTCCTGGGCTGGTGCGTAGGTCGGAAAATTTTTGTTTTCTGTCGCGCCGCCGCCGCCACCAGTCCGCCATGGCGATGCCGGGCAGGGGTCCACCAGGGACGGCCGCGTCAAGGAGGAGAAGGCCGACGATGACAACGGCGGTGAGGATGGCGGCGATGACGGTGACTACTCCGCGTTCAACGAGTTCTTTTTTTAGATATATTTGCTATGTATAAGCCGCGAACATGTCTAATATATGCCAAAGTTTGCCGAAATTTAGACGTGTTTAGCCAAACTTCGCCGAACGTTTTTTTTGAAAAAAATTAGACACGTCTAGGGGCGGCCTTGGGGCTGGCGGCTGGGAACCAACTCGCCCCCAGACCGTTTTTTTGTGCCGGCTCGCCCCCAGGCGGCGATTTTAGGGGCCCCCTAGAGGGCCAACGGCTGGAGATGCTCTTATGAACTAATTAACAACTAGCTCTTCTTATTAAGTAGCAGTATCTCTGAATCTGAGACGGAGCACGTCCGTCCACCCCCATTGATCCATCTCGTTCGTCACATGCCATGCGCATAGCTGCTTTCCAATGCCTCGCCTGTTTGTTGAAATGGAATCTCGTCAAGTAGCAGCTAGCTAGCTGCATCGCTGCACGACTGATCCACGCATGCATCACGCGCTTAACCGCAGTACTTAGTTCACTACTCAACTACTTCAACAGAAGCTTGTCATGTGAGTAGTGAACTACTGGAAGCATTTAACTCAACACGTACATAAAAAAAACTCAACACCTATATACTGGAAGCTTTTAACTCAACACCTATATATTTCAACTACTGGAAGCTGTTAACTCAACACGTATATATTTCAACTACTGGAAGCTTTTAACTCGCGTGACAGTTTTCACGTGACAGTTTTAGCTAAATCACAACACGAGAGCTGTGCAACTGGTTAGGCAGCTCGCACATACGCGAGAACTCTGGGGTTCGAATTTCTGCTCATGCATAATTTTATTTTTGCTCTGCTTATTCCTTCCACTCGCTGACAGGCGCATAATTTTATTTTTGCTCTGCTTATTCCTTCCACTCGCTGACAGGTAGGACCCACATAGGCAGAGAGAGAGAATGAGCTGGCAAGATTGTTTGACCGGTCAAATAGATGAAATACGGAGTTATACGATTTGGCAGTGACCGTATAATCACCTCAACACGTATATAGTGACCATATTGACTGTATTCCTGAGTACAGTGACCAAAGTGAGCGTATACGATAAGTCCAATGACCACCAATGCATTTTACTCTTGTGAACAGTATCTGCATGGCATACACTTCTCAACCCAGCCTGGTTGAGCAAAAACAGGCCCCAATGCGGCATCTACAAGTTGTTTGGTTGCCTGCATCTAGGATCCCTGCATTAGGTAATACGCAAGTGCACTTTGTTTGGTTGCCTGCATTGGCCCAGGCGGCACATGGACATGGTGTTTGGTGCACCCATGAGGTATGATTAAGAGCTAGCACTTGCACTTAGCACACAGGGTTACGAGCTAGCAGAGGAAGGGGAGAAGAAATGCAGTGTGCGCCGGACCATGGCGACCGCGGTGGATAGTGGCCGTGGCGTCGTGTCCGACATGACGAGCATGGAGTCATGGGCAGCGACACTGCTGGCGAACTAGTTGTGGTGCTCGTGCAAAGACAGTCGACGGAGGAGGAGAATGCAGTGCTCGCGTCATGGTATCATCAGTGCAGTGGATGAGAGAGGAGGCTGGTATGATCGACGCCGGAAATGACTTCAGTGTAGTAGGGCGAGAGAGAGGAGGCCAAGATGATCGACCCCATCGGCGGCGCGGTGAACTGCAATGTGCACAGAGGCAAAGGACACAAGAAAGCAGTGTGCGCGCCATTGCAGCGTCAGTGCAATAGAAGGACGACAGAGAGTAGGCCGAGACGAGCGACGCCGGAAACGACTCTAGTGTAGTAGGACGTGGTCAAGGAGATCAAGCAGAAGGGCTTTGGCATCAAGAAGGATGAATAGGAGGGCTCTGAGCAGAGGACGGAGGAGCTCGACATGGCGGCGTCAATGCAGTAGATTGCTGTTCAAACAGAGATGAGCTACGATCGTCGAAACAAAAAACTTCAACACGAATGTTGTGAGGAACTGCGAGATTAGGCTGCTGGTCAAAGGAAATTTCAAATGATCGATCGTGCGCAACGAATCTGACAAAATTCGTCCAGGATAGCTCCAAACGGGAACACGAAATTAAGAACTTACAGCCGACGAAACTACGAACCGATCGCCTGAATGGAACTGTAGCATCGAGGTGCATCTTTTTCGTGTAGAGCTTACTTCGAATCAAAGCACCGTTGTTTAGATCAGAGGGTCAAGGAAGAGAGGAGATTAGATAGAAGCTTACTAGAGGTTGAAGAAGACCTCACATAATCACCTCGCATCCCTCCCGTCTCCACTTGTGCAAGGGCCCGCTAGCTTGCGCTCGCCTCGGCCTGGCTCGCAAGAAACTGCAGATCTGAGCGTTTCCAGCGAGCCGGGCCCAAAGGTGCTTTAAGTTCTGTGCTATACACGCCCAATGGTGTATACAGGCAACCAAACAGGTCGGATTCTTCCTGCGCGGACCTGGTCGAGGTGTATGTAGGCAACCAAACACGTCCCTATTTTTTCGATTCGACATGAATTTCTTTAGAAACGAGTACAAAAACAACACTCAAAGACGCATTCATGCAACTTCGACAGAAACATGTATGCGTCGTTGTAGATGATTGAAGGAGCCATCAAGCCTTACCGTGACGACACAGTGGAACTCTCAATGAAAGCACCAATGTCGGTGTCAAAACCGGCGGATCTCGGGTAGGGGGTCCCGAACTGTGCGTCTAAGGCTAATGGTAACAGGAGGCGGGGGACACAATGTTTACCCAGGTTCGGGCCCTCTCGATGGAGGTAATACCCTACTTACTGCTTGATTGATCTTGATGATATGAGTATTACAAGAGTTGATCTACCACGAGATCGTAGAGGCTAAACCCTAGAAGCTAGCCTATGATTATGATTGTTGTATATCCCTTCTATCGACTAGCCTGCCCTCGGTTTATATAATGCACCAGAGGCCTAGGATAACAAGATTCCTAGCCGAATACGCCGGTGGGGAGGAGTCCTTGTCTTGACCACCAAGTCTTGTGGAATCTTCCTTGTATGCGGCAACTGTCCGAACTTGCCCATGAGTATATGGCCATGGGGGTCCTCGGCCCAATCTAACAGATCGGGAGACGACGTGGTGAGTACCCCCTAGTCCCGGACACCGTCAGTAGGGTCCTGTGGTTTTGGGTTTTTACAAGTTTTAATGATTTTTTTTAAGTTTTATCACAGGTTTAACATAGTTTCACAAATAGCAAAATATGAGCTCACATATTAATAAAGGTGTTCCACATAGCAAATATCAAACAGTTTCACAAATAGTTTCACAAGTAGCAAATAGCAAACTTGTCCACATAGTTTGACAACCCCAACTAACGCAAGTAGTTTCGCAAAAGCAAAGCCAACAACCAGTGCAACAAGTTCTTAAGACAAGTTTAGAGAGCGGGGCGACATCTTCAGACAAGTTTAGAGAGCAAAACTAAACCTAGGGTTCATCAACTAGGTTCATCATGATGCAATCACCTAGGTTCATCATATTAACTAGGGTTCATCATATCAACTAGGGATCCTCATGATTTTGAACATGAACATGAACATGAACATGAATGGACCTTTTTTAGGCTACAAAAAAGCAGATTGATTTGACTCAAAGTAATTGGGGGATGGGAGGAGCTTACTTTCCTCTTTTCGGAGCCATCTCAATCCGCAAAATCTGTGAGGAAACGAACAAGATCGGAGGGGGGAAGTGGAGGAGATGAGAAAAGGGGCGAGAGGAAGAAGAAGGCGGCTGGGTGGGTGGGGATAAGGGGGTGGGGTGGGTTGGGCAGGGCGGCTGGGTTTATAAATGCCGAAACCCTACCGCCAGGGACGCCGGCGGTATGGATAGACAACCTACCGCCATAGGTCGTGGTGGTAGGGTCGGAGCATGTGTATTAGGTTTCTGTGACCAAAATAGCCAGCGGCTCAGCGGTAGGATCGGTAGGATCCTACCGCCAAAATCCCTGACGTTAGGGTGTGCAACCCTACCGCTGAGCCGCTGGCTATTTTGGTCACAGGAGGGGGGCATGGGGGTGGGGAGGCACCCTACCGTCGGGTGGCATGGCGGTAGGCTGTACAGACCTACCGCCTTGGTGTCTGGCGGTAGGGTGGCCCAGAGTGCATTTTTTGCACCTCCTAACTTCTCTTGTCTTCAATTTTTGGCACACAACAATTAAACACTTGTAAACATGAAGCATATGTATGATATATCAAGCACACATCCACAAATCTATAAATAAGATAGGTTGGATACATAGCAAATAGACATCCACAAAGGTTTTCACCAAGTTATACATAGCAAATTAACGAAACAGTTTCACAAGCAAATCCATATGGTTCACGAAGCAAACATGCAAGTTTTTAGTTCAACGACACGGTAGCAACTTCAGTCCTTCCTTCCCCTCTTCGCGGTCCGGTCCTCGTTGTTCTTTGATCGCTTCTCGGCCGCCTTCTTGCGATGAGTAGGACGCGCTTTCTGAAACGGGGACGGACTCTTCCAATCCTTCTTCGGCACATTTCTCTTCTCACGCTGGGTTGTGTGAGTTGGTGCAGGTCCGTCGGGATCATCGTACTCCTCATCGTCCTCTTCCTCATTGTCCTCTTCCTCTTCTTCACCATGTTCTTCTTCTGCTCCCTCTTCCTTGCCTTCTTCTTCATCTTCTCTTCATCATCATCGTCCTCGCCCTCCTCCTCGTCATCTTGAACCGTCATAGACGATGAGGCAGCCTGGCTCGATGAAGCGAGGCTATGCATCGGTGCTGCAGGAGCAATCACATCAGCAGAGGAGGTGGCACACCCAAGCAGGCCCACAAGCTTGCGACATTTTTTGACGAACTTCTGCAATGAGAACGAAACAATAAGCACAATATGGATCAACTTCATGATGAACATAAGCAAATGAACTCCATGAAGGAAATATGCCCTAGAGGCAATAATAAAGTTATTATTTATTTCCTTATATCATGATAAATGTTTATTATTCATGTTAGAATTGTATTAACCGGAAACGTAATACATGTGTGAATACATAGACAAACATAGTGTCACTAGCATGCCTCTACTTGACTAGCTCGTTAATCAAAGATGGTTGAGTTTCCTAGCCATAGACATGAGTTGTCATTTGATTAACGGGATCACATCATTAGGAGAATGATGTGATTGACTTGACCCATTCCGTTAGCTTAGCACTTGATCATTTAGTATGTTGCTATTGCTTTCTTCATGACTTATACATGTTCCTATGACTATGAGATTATGCAACTACCGTTTACCGGAGGAACACTTTGTGTGCTACCAAACGTCACAACGTAACTGGGTGATTATAAAGGTGCTCTACAGGTGTCTCCAAAGGTACTTGTTGAGTTGGCGTATTTAGAGATTAGGATTTGTTACTCCGATTGTCGGAGAGGTATCTCTGGGCCCTCTCGGTAATACACATCACTATAAGCCTTGCAAGCATTGTAACTAATGAGTTAGTTGTGGAATGATGTATTACAGAACGAGTAAAGAGACTTGCCGGAAACGAGATTGCACTAGGTATTGAGATACCGATGATCGAATCTCGGGCAAGTAACATACCGATGACAAAGGGAACAACGTATGTTGTTATGCGGTTTGACCGATAAAGATCTTCGTAGAATATGTAGGAGCCAATATGAGCATCCAGGTTCCGCTATTGGTTATTGACCGGAGACGTGTCTCGGTCATGTCTACATAGTTGTCGAACCCGTAGGGTCCGCACGCTTAAAGTTCGGTGACGATCGGTATTATGAGTTTTTGTGTTTTGATGTACCGAAGGTAGTTTGGAGTCCCGGATATGATCACGGACATGACGAGGAGCCTTGAAATGGTCGAGACGTAAAGATCGATATATTGGACGACTATATTCGGACACCGAAAGTGTTTCGGGTGATTTCGAAGAAAACCGGAGTGCCGGAGGGGTTACCGGAACCCCCCGGGGAAGTATTGGGCCTTAGTGGGCCTGAGGGGAGAGAGAGGGAAGCAGCCCAGGAGGTGGCGCGCCCCCTCCCATGAGGAGTCCGAATTGGACTAGGGGAGGGGGGCGCCGCCCCTGTTTCCCTCTCCCTCTCTTTCCTTCCCCCTTCCCTCTTCCTAGTTGGACTAGGAAAGGGGAGTCCTACTCCTACTAGGAGGAGGACTCCCCCCTCCTTGGCGCACCCCAAGGGCCGGCCGGCCTCCCCCCTTGCTCCTTTATATACGGGGGCAGGGGGCACCTCTAGACACACAAGTTGATTTGTTGATCTATTCCAGCCGTGTGCGGTGCCCCCCTCCACCATATTCCACCTCGGTCATATCGTAGCGGTGCTTAGGCGAAGCCCTGCGTCGGTAGCAACATCAACAGCATCATCACGCCGTTGTGCTGACGAAGCTCTCCCTCGAAGCTCCACTGGATCATGAGTTCGCGGGATGTCATCGAGCTGAACATGTGCTGAACTCGGAGGTGCCGTATGTTCGGTACTTGGATCGGTCGGATCGTGAAGACGTACGACTACATCAACCGCGTTGTGCTAACGCTTCCGCTTTCGGTCTACGAGGGTACGTGGACACACTCTCCCCTCTCATTGCTATGCATCACCATGATCGTGTGTGTGCGTAGGATTTTTTTTGAAATTACTACGTTCCCCAACAGTGGCATCCGAGCCAGGTTTTATGCGTAGATGTTATATGCACGAGTAGAACACAAGTGAGTTGTGGGCGATACAAGTCATACTGCTTACCAGCATGTCATACTTTGGTTCAGCGGTATTGTTGGATGAAGCGGCCCGGACCGACATTACGCTTACGCTTACGCGAGACTGGTTCTACCGACGTGCTTTGCACATAGGTGGCTGGCGGGTGTCAGTTTCTCCAACTTTAGTTGAACCGAGTGTGGCTACGCCCGGTCCTTGAGAAGTAAAACAGCACTAACTTGACGAACTATCATTGTGGTGTTGATGCGTAGGTAAGAATGGTTCTATCTCAGCCCATAGCAGCCACGTAAAACTTGCAACAACAAGGTAGAGGACGTCTAACTTGTTTTTGCAGGGCATGTTGTGATGTGATATGGTCAAGGCATGATATTATATTTTATTATATGAGATGATCATGTTTTGTAACGGAGTTATCAGCAACTGGCAGGAGCCATATGGTTGTCGCTTTATTGTATGCAATGCAATCGCCCTGTAATTGCTTTACTTTATCACTAAGCGGTAGCGATAGTCGTAGAAGCAATAGTTGGCGAGACGACAATGATGCTACGATGGAGATCAAGGTGTCGCGCCGATGACAATGGTGATCATGACGGTGCTTTGGAGATGGAGATCAAAGGCACAAGATGATGATGGCCATATCATATCACTTATATTGATTGCATGTGATGTTTATCCTTTATACATCTTATTCTGCTTTGATTGACGGTAGCATTATAAGATGATCTCTCACTAAATTTCAAGGTACACATGTTCTCCCTGAGTATGCACCGTTGCCAAAGTTCGTCGTGCCGAGACACCACGTGATGATCGGGTGTGATAAGCTCTACGTTCACATACAACGGGTGCAAGCCAGTTTTGCACACGCAGAAATACTCGGGTTAAACTTGACGAGCCTAGCATATGCAGATATGGCCTCGGAACACTGAGACCGAAAGGTCGAGCGTGAATCATATAGTAGATATGATCAACATAGTGATGTTCACCATTGAAAACTACTCCATCTCACGTGATAATCGTACATGGTTTAGTTGATATGGATCACGTGATCACTTAGATGATTAGAGGGATGTCTATCTAAGTGAGAGTTCTTAAGTAATATGATTAATTGAACTTTAATCTATCATGAACTTAGTCCTGGTAGTATTTGCATAACTATGTTGTAGATCAATAGCTCGCGATATAGCTCCCCGTTTTATTTATGATATGTTCCTAGAGAAAACTAAGTTGAAAGATGATAGTAGCAATGATGCGGACTTGGTCCGTGATCTGAGGATTATCCTCATTGCTGTACAGAATAATTATGTCCTTGATGCACTGCTAGGTGACGGACCTATTGCAGGAGCAGATGCAGACATTATGAATGTTTGGCAAAGCTCGATATGATGACTACTTGATAGTTTAGTGCACCATGATTTACGGCTTAGAACCGGGACTTCAAAAATGTTTTGAACGCCACGGAGCATATAAGATGTTCCAAGAGTTGAAATTGGTATTTCATACTCATGCCTGTGTCAAGAGGTATGAGACCTCTGACAGTACTTTGCCTACAAGATGGAGGAGAATAGCTCAACCAGTGAGCATGTGCTCAGATTGTCTGGGTACTAAAATTGCTTGAATCAAGTGGGAGTTAATCTTCCAGATAAGATAGTAATTGACAAAGTTCTCTAGTCACTATCACCAAGTTACTAGAACTTCGTGATGAACTATAATATGCAAGGGATAACGAAAACAATTCCCAAGCTCTTCGCGATGCTAAAATCGGTGAAGGAAGAAATCAAGAAAAGCATCAAGTGTTGATGGTTAACAAGACCACTAGTTTCAAGAAAAGGGCAAAGGGATAGAAAGGGAACTTCAAGAAGAATGACAAACAAGTTGTCACTCACGTGAAGAAGCCCAAAGCTAGACCCAAGCCTGAAACTGAGTGCTTCTACTGCAAAGGAAATGGTCACTGGAAGTGGAACTGCCCTACATACTTGGTGAATAAGAAGGATGGCAAAGTGAACAAAGCTATATTTGATATACATGTTATTGATGTGTACTTTACTAGTGTTTATAGCAACCCCTCGGTATTTGATACTAGTTCAGTTGCTAAGAGTAGTAACTCGAAACAGGAGTTGCAAAAATAAATAGAGACTAGTTAAGGGCGAGGTGATGATGTGTGTTGGAAGTGATTCCAAGGTTGATAAGATCACCATCGCACACTCCCTTTACCTCCAGGATTAGTGTTGAACCAACAATAAATGTTATTTGGTGTTTGCGTTGAGCATGAATATGATTGGATCATGTTTATTGCAATACAACTATTCATTTAAGTCAAAGAATAATTGTTGTTCTATTTAAATGAATAAAACTTTCTATGGTCATACACTCAATATAAATGGTTTATTGAATCTCGATCGTAGTGATACACATATTCATAATATTGAAGCCAAAAGATTCAAAGTTAATAATGATAGTGCAACTTATTTGTGGCACTGCCGTTTAGGTCATATTGGTGTAAAGCGCATGAAGAAACTCCATGCTGATGGGCTTTTGGAATCACTTGATGCTTGCGAACCATGCCTCATGGGCAAGATGACTAAGACTCCGTTCTCCGGAACAATGGAGAGAGCAACTGACTTATTGGAAATAATACATACTGATGTATGCTGTCCGATGAGTGTTGAGGCTCGCGGCGGGTATCGTTATTTTCTGACCTTCACATATGATTTATCTACTTGATGAAACATAAGTCTGAAACATTTGAAAGGTTCAAAGAATTTCAGAGTGAAGTGGAAAATCATCGTAACAATAAAAAGTTTCCATGATCTGATCGTGGAGATGAATATTTGAGTTACGAGTTTGGTCTTCATTTGAAAAATGTGGAATAGTTTCGCAACTCACATCACCTGGAACACCAGAGCGTAATGGTGTGTCCGAACGTCATAACCATACTTTATTAGATATGGTGCGACCTATGATGTCTCACTACAGGAATCAGCTATTTTGCCGTCTGCCACGGCGGACGGCAAAGGCATGAACGGCGGACGGCAAAGACCTTTGCCGTCAGCCGCGGACGGCAAAAGGCTCCAGCAAAGTAGGCTATGGTAAAGAGCTACTTTGCCGTCTGCTTCCTGGCGGCTGACGGCAAAGGCCCTTTGCCGTCTGCCGCGGATGGCAAAGAGAGCGGACGGCAATAATTGTGCTGTCAGTCCGTTAAGTGGCTAACGGTAGGCCTTTGCCGTCCGCGGCAGACGGCAAACTTTCTAGTGTCTTTGCCGTCCGCCGTATGATGTCATCTACACGTCACTACATGGAAAGCCTTTGCCGTCCGCCGCTGACGGCAAAATTGTTTACTCTTTGCCGTCTGCCACTGTAGGCAAACTCACCAAATGGGTCAGCTCCCAGGAAGCACAGTTGGATGCCACGTGGCTTCTTTGCCGTCCGCGGCAGACGGCAAAGAGCCCGTTGCCGTCGGTGGCAGACGGCAAAGAGCCTGCATATTGGCTCTTTTTTCTGTTTTTTATTAAATCCAACAATTTTCACAGCAAATATATATGACATATTGTCACGACCGGTTTTCCAATAAAAAAATATTTATTGAGAGACCGGTCCCTTTTATGGACCAGTAAAGAAGAATTCCTTCTCACTGGTAGACAATATCTTGGTCACAGAAGAAAAATACCAGGAGTACTGAATATAATACAAGGTTGAGCGGAGACTGCTCAACAATTTATTACAAGTGTGCCGATAAAACATAACGACGGATAGGGTGGCATAACTACTAACTCACGATAAAAGCGGTGGTGGATATATCACAGCGAAGTGGGTGATATGACTCCTGAGAACTAACAGCCCTTCGAGAGTCGGCGTGAGGCTCGAGGAGACTGATTGCGGGTGGCGGAAGCGTATATAATACAAGTGACCAAATCGAGGATCGCACGGGACTGACTGGGATTCCTCTAGGCGTCGGACTCACTATCAAACTCTTCATCCATGAGATCGCCTTCGTCAACATCTGGCCAAATCAACAAGCCAGGTGAGTACTATGAAAGTACTCGCAAGACAGTTCGGACATAAGATATAACAAATGTAAACATGATGCATATGAACAGATTAACAAGTGCACTCAGACATAGGGATAATAATGCGTGGGAAATAAAAGAGAAGTCGGGCGGTAGTCCTCCCGAAATCCCAAAGTAAATACTTAGGGCCAAACGAGTGTCTGAATGACTCCTCGAGAGGAAAATACAAGAATAACAATGCCGCAGTCGGGCGTCAAGGCGACACCACATAAAGGGCTTATAATGAAAGTAAAAGACAAACATGCCACAGTCGGACGTCTGAGCGACATCACATAAAGGGCTTATATTGAAAGTAAAAAGACAAACATGCCACAGTCGGACGTCTGGGCGACATCACATAAAGGGCTTATATTGAAAGTAAAAAGACAAACATGCCACAGTCGGACGTCTGGGCGACATCACATAAAGGGCTTATATTGAGTGTAAAAGACAAACATGCCACAGTCGGACGTCTGAGCGACATCACATAAAGGGCTTATATTGAAGGTAAAAGACAAACATGCCACAGTCGGACGTCTGAGCGACATCACATAAAGGGCTTATGTTTCAAAATTTCATATCTCAGTAGCTCAAGAATTTAAATCATATTAAGCGAATAATCATGTATGAGATAAACAACAGGGGTTAGTCCATCCACAGGAATAACATTCAACCAAGTTTACCACTCAAGTTTGTTCACCGGGGAAAATACCACGAGAATTTGACATAGATATGGATACACTGGTCACGGTCCTTGACCATGGATACGATGACTCGGAAGGATTTGACTCTGCAGAGTTTGTACTTTAACCACAGCCAACGGATTTCAGTAGTCACGGGGACTAGTTCCGTTTACGGTGTTTTGGAAGAAACACATCTAACCAGTACACACCCATTCAACATTCCGAAGCCAGGAATCACCCTCGGCAACGTTCAAGAAAAACCTTGAGACGGGGAGGCTACAACCTCGCGTAGCATGGGATCAAATTTATATACGTGCGCTCTAAGGGGTGCCCCCCTCTCGGTCCCAACCGGAAACACCCATGCCCCCTGACCGGATGACTGGCTTTAATCCAGGGCCATGGAACCCTCATCCCGGCCCCTCTATTTGGTGTGTACACGGAAAGAGGTTAACAACTTACTAAACCGCATTCTGGCAGAAAACATGTGGCAGCACGGAAGGGGAAGAACGATAACGTGACTCCGTCCACGTTAACGTCGGAATTTATCGGATGACGTAAGGCTGGCATGCTACAACAATACCACCTTACTGCCTTTCATGTCACCACATGACTAGGCCATCTCTCATCAGAGATCACAGTGACTTCAGAACACACGGATAGTTGCCTCACATGCAACGAGATACTCACCGATGCTCTTATGCCATGCACAACCATTCAAGCAAACATGCAAAACACCTATCATATCAGAGGTTCAAACATGCTTGCCTGGTTCGGAGAAGTCGGAGTCTAGCTCGGCGAAGTTTGCGGCTCCGTCACCTCTTCCGGAACCTATGGTATAGCGAAAACGTATACTAACGTGAAAATCATCGCGTGCATAAAAGTTGTTCCAAAATTTTTCCAAATAAATACTATAAAAAACTAGACAAAAATATAAGACTATCAGAAAAAGAATCACTCAAAAATCACCTTTTATTAAAAAGTTATAAGGGTTTTAGTCCAGGGACTAATCTGTGATGAAACAGAAAAGATCCAGGGACTTAACTGAGAAAACAAAAAACGGTTCGGAGGGAAACGCGCCAGCCCAAAGAGAAAACGTACTTGCCCGAAGGCGCCAACAGAAAACGGTTCGAGGGGGAAAGAGAATAGAGGCTGACAGGGGGGTCCACATGTCAGGTTTGAAAACCTCACCGTCGCCCGAAGACTGCGGTGGTCGCCAGCGTTGAACCACGGCGAGGCAGGGAGATCGGAGTGTACCAAGAGGATCAGCGTGTCCTTCCGCGTTGGTGGGTGGTGGACTTGGCCGTCGGAGAGCACCACGTCGACGGCGACACTTTCTCCGGCGGACGGCGGCTCGGGCGATGGTGGAGAACTCCGGTGGGTGCTGCAAACTCCGAATTGAAGCGCGGGTCAGGAGAGTGGATGCATAAGGAAGCTACTGGCAAGAGCTGAGAGGTAGAGGTGCACGCATGGGAGCGAATCGAGCTGGATCCCGTGGCGGGTCGCGGCGGCCGGAGTTGGGGAAGAAGGCTCCCTCGGGGCTCTTCCAGTGGCTAGGCGTGGTGTTGGAGGTGTGCAGAGGTGGTGTGGGTTCGAGTTAGAGCTCGGGGCCTCTATTTATAGGCGGTTCGAGGGGGTGGCCGTGAACGGGATCGCTCCGGCGAGCAATTACGGCGAGGCAATGGCTTGGCAGGGAGCTTAAGTGGCCAAGCAGCATCAGGGAGGTGTACTGGTGCCGTTCCCCCGCTAATCTTGGTCGGGCTTGGCGTAATGGCGCCGGTCCTCGACGGGGTGGCCGTACGGGCACGGCGGCGGCAGAGAGCGCGCTCCGCGCCTAGCAGTTCACGACGAGGGTGGCAGCGTGCACTGGGGAGTGGATGGCCACGCGACGGTCTCCGGTGGCTTGGGCGGCGCTGGACGGCGCCGTCTGCGCTGCGCCTCTCTCTGGCGGCCGCAAAGCCGCCGCTCACGGGGCGGCGCACCTCCTCCTGCTCGTCGCCGATGCCCGCAAGCCTCCAGGCGATCGTGCGGTGCAGAGGACAAGGAGGAAGCGCAGGGCGCACGGCGACACCGCGGCACTGGCGAGATCGACTACAGGTTCTGAAGAAAACGACAGTGCACTGAAACTGTTTTGTCTGAATTTTCTGAACATGTTAGCAACAGTGTCCAGCAGGAGTTCGATGAAATGATTTGGCAAGAAGAAAAATTTTCCTGGAGCTGGGACTTGGTGAGGTGACCTCTCAATGCACCCAGAGGCTGCCTGATTTTTCTCAGATTTTTAGGAGAAGAATTCAAATGAATTTCATCAAATTTGGCAAATCTGGTCCAAACTTGCAGCAAGAATAATTTGAAATATTTGAACTGAAGACCAGTGGATCTTCATGGATCTTGGTTGAGGGTTCAAAGGACTAGCTAGGGAAATTGGTTTGGGGACAAAACGCAAAGCAGAAAGGGTAGTTCCTTTGTAAATCTCCAAGAGCTAGAATAGAAGGCAGAAATGATTTTTGATAAGAAATAAATGGAAATAATTATATGGAGAGGTTCAACTTGCTGGATTTGAAGTATATCATGATCCAAAGATGAGGAAAGGCTTTTGAGAGGTGGTTTCCACTTATGTCATGGCAAGAGGGATTTTTGAAAAGGGGAGAAGATCACCCCAAATGCCATATGGCTATTTAAAGGGATTTCAAAAGAAATTTTTCCCAAGTGAAAACCATTTGGTTTTGAGTCCAAATAAGAAGGGAAAACCTCCAAGACCAAAATCAAGTCTTGGGTGAATCCAAAACAAAACACTAGTCATAAAAGAAAATATTTTGAGAGGGAGAGTTCTTTAGAAGAAAAATTTGAATCACCTCCCTCAAATCAAGTAAAAGTTTGAAAAAGCCAAATAAAATTTTGGGTGTCACACATATATAGATATATTTCACAGGCATTCATATCACATATATCCAGCACATAAGTTCCATACATTCATACATAAGCAAGTTCAATCCATTCATACATAAGCAAGTTCCATCCATACATATTACATAAGCAAGTTCCATCCATCAATTCATACATAAACAAGTTCCATCCATACATAAACAAGCACTCCATAGCAAGCTAGCTTCCATGAAGTGAATGAAATCTGCAAAATGGCAAAATAAGAAAGTTAGAAATAGGTGACTAGAATAGAACAAGAAGAGTAGAACAAGAAGAAGACTAGAACAAGAAGAGTAGAACAAGAACAAGACTAGAACAAGAAGAGTATGTCATTTATGAGCTAACTTACGTGAAATGGATCATATATGAGCTAACTAAGTTGAAATGGGTCGTTTATGAGCTAGCTAAGGTGAAATGGATCATTTATGAGCTAACTTAGTTGAAATGGGTCGTTTATGAGCTAACTAAGGTCAAATGGATCGTTTTTGAGGTAACTAAGGTGAAATGGATTGTTTTTTAGCTAACTTAGGTGAAATGGATCATTTATGAGCTAACTTAGTTGAAATGGATCGTTTTTGAGCTAACTTAGGTGAAATGGATCATTTATGAGCTAATTTAGTTGAAATGGATCTTTTTGAGCTAACTTAGGTGAAATGGATCATTTAAGAGCTAATTTAGGTGAAATGGATCGTTTTTGAGCTAACTTGGTGAAATGGATCGTTTATGAGCTAAATTAGTTGAAATGGATCATTTATGAGATAACCTAGGTAAGATGGGTCATTTTGGAGTTAACCTAGGTGAAATGGGTCATTTTAAAGCTAACGTAGGTAAAATGGATCATTTAGGAGCTAATCTAGGTAAAATGGGTCATTTTTTAGCTAACTTGGATGAACTGGATCATTTATAAGCTAACCAAGGTAAAATGGGTCATTTTAGAGCTAACTTAGGTAAAATGGATCGTTTATGAGCTAACTAAGCTAATTATGCAATTTTTGACATAAGTAAGCTAAGTACAGATCGTTTTAGAGCTAACTTAGGTAAAATGGATGGTTTTGGAGGTCAGTAAGCTTATTAAGTCATTTTGGAGGAGAAGAAGCGAAGTCTAGGTCATTATGGTAAGCATTGGAGGAAATAAAGCTAAGTCTAGGTCTTTATGCATGTGTTAAGCAAAACACTAGATAAACTTACCATGATCCAGGAGGTGTAGGAGCGGGCTGGCTCGTGTTGGTAGCTGGAGAAGGATCGTGCGATGCTTGTCTGGAGTTACGCTGCACCAAAGATCATTTCCAATGTCTTGTTAGCATGATGACACTCAAATGTTAAGACTAGCAAGTAATGTCCATTCAAATTAAACTCACCATGGTCCCAGGAGCAATCACTGGCATCGGCGGAGCGGTCTGGCCGGTCTTCTCGCACACAGACTGCACATTTGGTTTTGATGACTCAGTCATACTAGTTAGTAATGAGACAAACACTACATGAATGTTTTGGCTAATCTGCAGAAGAAACTTACCACAAGGAGCTCGTACATGGCCCTTGCCTGCATGTCATTCCGTGCCCTCTCCTCCTCCATCATCTTTGTCGTCCTCTCCTCCAACTCCCGCTGCCTCTCCGCCGCCTCCGCCAGAAGTTTCTCTGTTCTATCTCTCTCACTCTGTATAGCAGCCTGCAACACCACTCACATGACCATTTGTAATCATTGATGGAACCGCACACAATGTAATGGAGAAAGATAGCTGAGTACGTATCACTAACCTTGATGGCGAGTTGCACTGGCCGTTCACGAGGCCTTATCTCAGGAGCGGAGCTCGACTGGCGCGCCTTGATCTCCGGGAGAGTGCTAGGACAACGGATAAGTCCATCTCCAATGGCTATGGAGCCATGGGACCTCCCGCCACCAGATATCATCACCAGCTCTGGATCAATGGGACCCTAGCTCGGGTTAAAGTCCTCCCCTTTCCTCGCCTTCCCCTCATCTCTATATCTCACGAGCTTGTTGTGGGAGGAGATGTTGGTGAAGTTGTTTGCATCATCGAGGTCAGACTGAGAGAAAGCCTTGACTTTCTTGAAAGAGGCAGTGTGGGCCATGGCATACAGGTCGTACACCTCTGGCACCTTATCCACCTTATTGTGGCGTGCCTGAAAGAGAGAAACAATGTAAATTAGTAATTAAAGGGCTCAAGCTAGCATGATGAATGAATTGCATGAATCATGAAGCAAACCACATACCCAGTTCCGCCCGAACTGATATAAGTTGGAGCTGCCTTGATGGTGTGGCACACCTTCCATTTGGGCACGTTTGTCCTTGGCCTCGTTGTGGAGGGCTAGCCATTCTTTTGAGCACCACTCATTGACCAACACCTCCCAACAATCCATCCGATCTGCACACCATCTCGGAGGCGCCTAAGATAGCAAATAGAAACTTGAGCGCTACGGCTAAGAATTACTAAATGAAGGAACTTAAGTAGAAGGCCTTAAGAATTACCTTCATGTACTGCTCCTTACTCAAGAACTTATCGCGGCACGCCGGCTTGGTCTTCTTGATACCACGCAAGGCGTAGTAGTCTCGAACAGCCTGCACCCGAGCCTCGTGCCGTAAGTTCTGTAGTAGGCACTTGCAGACGTTCACGATAACATGTGCCGCGTCCTCCTCGTATCCCTCCTCACACCTGTAGAATGTCTGCAATCAAATGAGACAATATTGATTAGTACAATTAATAGCTAGCTAGTTGAAGATTTTTAAATGTGTAAAGGAGAAATTACCCAGAACTTTCTGATCACCATGTCTGCCCTCGTGTCGCACAAGACACCGTCGATAATCTCATCCGGCGGGGCCGGGGCAGCCAAGTAGTGCTCCCAGCTCAATCCAAGCTTTGGAAGCCGACCCTCACCAGGCAACGTGACAAACCCCGGGAAGTTTTGCCGGCAAAGAACTCCAAGGACGGAGTTGGGCCGGCGGACACTATGATGGTGGTCCCAACCCCTGCAGCATGACAAGGCCAACGCATTAGTTATTTGAAGAAACGTGAATGCAGAAGGTACAAAAATATTAAATGCACTTACGTACCTCTCCCCATCAGGGAAAATCAACCACCTCTGCTCGCGGGTCGCCGGCACGGACGGGAGCCGTGTAGCACCACGCTGGTAGACGATGCCCCCCTCCTCCTCAATATCAGTCGGCTCCCCGCCATCATCAGCATGGCCACTCGGCTCCTCGGGCTGATCCGGCCAGGTACCCCATCCGGACGTGTGCTCCTCCGGGGTCTCGTGGGCCGAACTCTCGTGGGCCGAAGGCCAGTCGACCCGAGGCTCGTGGGCCCAAGACCCGTGGACCGGAGTCCGTTTAGCCTCCTCCTCGGACGAGTCCACCCTAGCAGTCACGTGCTCGGGTGAAACAGCTGGGGGTGGCGGCGAGGAAGGCGCCGTAGCAGTCACCCTACCTCCTCTCCCGCGACCACGTGCCCCACCTCCTCTCTTCCTACCTCGTCCCCTGCTGGGCACCGCGGTCGATGAAGAAGGGCCCGGCGGTGTCGCCATACTGTCCAGCAACGCTCGGCGGAGAGGTGCGTCTGGAATGGAGGACCTCAGACCACGCGCCGACGAAGAAGGGGCCTTGGCGCGCTCCCGACCAGCGCCCACCATCTTTCAACACCTGCCATGACAAACAGTAAACGAAATTAGTACAACATAAAAAAAAAGACCAACATGAATAATAATATGTGTATCACTTAAGTGTATCATCATCAAGTACAACATAAAAAATTTAATACCTGACACTACTAATAATCTCGATCAGTATCATCAATAAATGCATAATCATCATCATCACTATAATCAATGACGGGCTCATAGGGTTCAGTGGCATCAACATGTGGAAGGCCACCTTGACGTAATCGGTCAAGCAATGACAGGTCATCCGCAGCAGTAACCTCTTCTTGTTCCGGCTCTTCTTGTTCCTCCTCTGGGGTGATGTCGGATTCACTGTCGCTGTCTACTTCAATGTTTTGGGGTGAAGTATAGCGGTTCTTGAAACGCTTTTTGGAAAGACGTGTCTCTTGGAAGAATTCTCCTTCATATGTGTCTGGGTTAATGTGAGGTTCATAATCCTCTTCCTTTGGGGGAGATAGTCTAGCACGCGGCGGCACTTCATAAACGACATCCCAACCTTTCAGATTTGGATTAGTTTGGCAGGCCCACGGTAGATAGAATACTTGGGTCGCCTGTTGAGCCGTAATATAGACATCAGGAACATCTAAATGGGTGCTTTGGTTGATTTCAACTAGCCCTATATGTTCATGAGTCCTTCTAGTCTCCTTCGGCTGAAACCAATAACATTTGAAGACTACGACATTCGGTGGGTTTTCACCATAGAATAGAAGTTCATAAATTGCTTCAACTCTCCCATAATACTCGGTACCTCCTTCGCCGATAGCAGATACACAACAATTTGTAGACTTTCGGTTGGCCATAGATAGCTCTTTGCCATAGGTACGAAAGCGATACCCGTTGATGTCATATTTGTCAAATGAGCGGACCTTATAGTCAAAACAATTAGCGACTTGTCTCAATTCGGCGTCCATAGACTCTGAATTAGCCTACAAGTTTAATATGAAAGGATTGTTGCATTACACACAAATTAGCGAATGAAATGAAATTGTCTAATAGAAATTACCGTTTGTTTGAATCAAGAGATGAAACCGGGATAGCCGCCTCCTTGCTTTGCGAGAAGCTCATACTCTTCGACAGAATCCTTTTGGATCACCGCTCCATACGAGAATAAGGCGACGTATCGACTGTATGAAATATCCAGGAATAAGAGCAGTTCAAAGGAAATAGAAGTTGCGAAACTATGTACCGAGAACTTACTCGATGTACGGCCGCACTTCTATCAGGTTGTTGAAGATATACAACGAAATGGTCCGCCATTGTTCGTTATCCAAAGATACTGGATTTGAAACACTGGCTGGTTCAAGATCCCCTTTGAATAGGCTGAGGTTGGATCCACCCTTTTTAGGGTCGTCAGCATTGTACCGAGGCTTCGGATTATGCAAATGACGATTTTTGGCTTCGTAGTGTGCTGTCGCGAAGTTTGCCGCCTCCTCAGTGATGAATGCCTCAGCCATCGATGCTTCAATTCTACGTTTATTTTTACATTTTTGTCGAAGCGTCTTCTGCATCCTCTCAGTTGGGTAGCACCAATGATTTTGCACGGGCCCCCCCAATCTTGCCTCGGTCGGGAGATGCAAAATCAAATGTTGCATTGGATTAAAGAAGCCCGGTGGAAAGATCTTCTCTAACTTGCAGATCAACTCCGGCGCCAACTCTTCCATTTCTTCTAGCACGCCAGGCGATAGTTCTTTCGCACAAAGAACACGGAAGAAATAGCTGAGTTCTGCCAGTACTAGCCATTCATCCTCAGGGATGAAGCCACGCAACATCACCGGCATTACCCGCTCAATCCATATGTGCCAATCATGACTCTTGAGACCAAATATCTTCAATTTATCAAGACTAGCTCCCCTCTTTAGATTCGCTGCATACCCATCGGGGAACATCAACTGCATTTTCACCCACAAGATAATTTCCCTCATAGCTGGCCTTCCAAGATTGAACCATGCCTTTGGCTTCGTCCAGTTCTGCTTTCCTTTCGATTCTTTCATGCTTTGTAACGGCCTATCACATAGCGCCTCCAGATCGACTCTAGCCTTAGTATTATCCTTTGACTTCCCATCTATGCCGAACAATGTACCAAAAAGTGCCTCGGCGATATTCTTCTCAGTGTGCATCACGTCGATGTTGTGTGGGCAAAGGAGGTCTTTGAAGTAAGGCAGATCCCATAAGCATGTTTTGTGAGTCCATGCGTGCTTAGAATTATACCCCTTGAAGTACCCTGGACGCTCTGGATCTGGCTCGAGAGCGTTTAACTGATCCAGGGTCTGTTGGCCTGTCAATGCAGGTGGTGCAGAATTTTTGACAACTCTACCTCTGATGAAGTTCTTCTTGTCTTTCCTGAACTTATGGCGAGGATTCAGGAACTGTCTATGCATGTCGAAGTAAGAAAACTTGCGACAACCTGAAGCCAACGAAACTCAAGAGCTCCCTTGCATGTGGGGCACGGGAACCTTCCATGCACACACCAGCCAACGAATAGCGCATACGCCGGCAAGTCATGCGTCGAGTACATGTACCAGACACGCATTATGAAGTTCCGTTTGCTATAGGCGTCGTATGTCTTGAACCCATTATCCCAGGCTTCTTGCAATTCGTCCTTAAGCGGCTGCATGTACACATTCATATTTTTCCCTGGATAGTTGGGCCCTGGAATTATCAACGTTAGGAAAATGTTCTTTCTTTGCATAATCTGTCCGGGGGGGGGAGATTGAGTGGAAAGACAAATACGGGCCAACAACTGTATTGGGCTGCCGTCATACCAAACACACTGAACCCATCCGTGCTGATGCCGACTCGAGGATGCCTCGGATCTGCCGCTTTGTCACCATGTAATTCATCAAAAATTTTCCACGCAACACCATCCGATGTGTGTACAATCATCAGATTCCTATCTGCATCTAGTTCGGTTCTTTTGCCCATTTTGTGCCATGTCATCTGTCTGGCTGTCTCTTCGACCATGAAAAGACGTTGAAGTCTTGGTACGATTGGCATATACCGAAGAACACTAACGGGGATTTTGGTCTGTGTCTTCTCACCCATACCGTTGTCTACCACAACATACCTGGAAGACTTGCAAATGGGACAATAGTTCAGGTCCGCATAGTCAAGCCTAAACAAGACACATCCTTTCTCACAGGCATGTATCTTATCATAGGGCATCTTCAGTGCACGGAGGATTTTGTCCGACTGGTACAGGTTTGCAGGCATTACATGGCCTTTGGGTAGAAAGCGTCCAAATACTGTCATCATTGCATCGTAGCATTCTCTGCCCAAGTTGAACTAAGCCTTCAGAGCCATTACTTGTGAGATGGCATCCAACTGACAAAGCTCAGTGTGCTCATGGAGCGGACGTTTTGAAGACTCCAACATTTCATTGAAGGCCTTTGCAGATTCCTCCATCTCCTCGTCCGAATCCCCAGCATCATCGAAGTCTTACACCATGTTTTCCATTCCGGTACCATGCTCGTCGGTGCGACGACGATCCACCTCAGCTCGGTCACGTTGGGCAGACTCACCATGAAATGTCCACACCGTATAATCGGACGTAAAACCACTCTTCTGCAGGTGTTTGCCCATTTCAGCCTCTGTCCTCTTTTCCCAATTGCCGCACCGTAAATAGGGGCACCAGGTTTTCCTCTGGCCATTTGCAAATGCGGCTCGCACAAACCCCTTGGTTTTTGTGAACCATTCAGTGCTCCATTTGTTCTGACCAGTGTGACCGGTGTACATCCACGCACGATCACTCATCTTGACTTTCATAGCTACTAGACACACAACAAATATATATATATATATATATATATATATATATATATATATATATATATAAAATTCACCATGTATACATTCATCAGTTGATCTACTTTGTCAATTTTATTACGTCCATGCAACCTACACTCTAATAGGTAATGATAGGTCCTAATCCCACCCGAGTATGTTTAGATTGGGTTCATTTTCCCATGCTATGCTCCGGATCCTACGCAAAATTTCGGCAGCACCTCCCCGCTGTTCTCCTGATACACGTCTCTGCAATAAACAGAGAGGATGTGTACCCGGAGAACAACAGGGGAGGCACTGACAAAATTTATGCGTCGGATCCGGAGCAAAGCATATGGGAAAACGAACCCAATCTAAACATACTCGGGCTGTCCATGGATAGCGTTGGACAATTCGAAAGAATCAAGGTTATAAATATGCAAATGCATGCATATTTATAACTATGACGCTTTCGAACGGGAGACACATATTGGTTACGCATACTGATGATTCAAGACACATATATAGCTAGCTATCAAGTTTCATCGGAATAGATCAAATAATTAATGGGGGAGGAGGACATGTCATTTGTGCTCACCCACGAACGAAGGGGCAGAGCTCGTCAAACGCACGGCGAGGTCGTCGAACACCAAACCTCGCAGCGATGAAACAACTGCACATTTAAAACTACCCGATCAACACAATTATATATGATGTTTTTCATAACAAAATCGAAAAATATATGACCTAACTAATAATTCACAAATATATGACCCCGTCGGCCTCTGGAAGGCCAAAGAACACCTTTTCGGGAGGTGTCGGGGGTCGGGGTGTCGTGTCGGTGTCGGGGTGCCGTGTCGGGGTCAGGGTCGGGGTCTCGGGGTCGGGGTGTCGGGTCGGGGTGCCGGGTCGGGGTCGGGGTGCCGTGTCGGTGTCGGGGTCGGGGTGTCGGGTCAGGCTCGGGGTCGGGGTGTCGGGGTCGGGGTCTAGGGGTCGGGGTGTTGTGTCGGGGTGCCGGGTCGGGGTCGGGGTGCCGTGTCGGGTCGGGGTTTTTTCCTCTTCTTCTTCTTCCTCTTCTTCCTTTTCTTCCTTTTCTTCCTTTTTTTTCCTTCTTCTTCTTCTTCTTCCTCCTTTCCTTTTTCCTCTTCTTCTTCTCCTCCTCTCCTCTTTTTTCTTCTTCTTCTTCCTCTTCTTCTTTTTTCTTCTCCTCCTCCTCTTCTTCCTTTCCTTTTTCCTCTTCTTCTCCTCCTCTCCTCTTTTTTTCTTCTTCTTCTTCTTTCCTCAAACTAAACTAAACCTAAAACTAAACCTAAATCTAAAACTAAAACTAAAACTAAAACTAAATCTAAACTAAACATAAACCTAAAACTAAAAAAACAGAAAAAAGGAAAAAACTAAATCTAAACCTAAAACTAAACTAAAACTAAACCTAAAACTAAAACTAAAACTAAATCTAAACTAAACATAAACCTAAAACTAAAAAAACAGAAAAAAAGGAAAAAAAAAAAGAGGAGGTAGAGCTCACCTGGGGCAGGGCCGGTGGAGGAGGGGGGCGGGGCGGCCTGGGGCGGCGGCGCCGGGCCCGGGGCGGTGGGGCGCGGGGGGGCCGGGGCGCGGCGGCGCCGAGACGGTAGGGCGGCGGGGGCGACGGGGCGGGGGGCCGGTGGGGGAGGTGGCCGGTGGAGGAGGGGGGCGGGGTGGCCTGGGGCGGCGGCGCCGGGCCCGGGGCGGTGGGGCGCGGGGGGGGGGGGGGGGCGGCGCGGCGGCGGCGAGACGGTAGGGCGGCGGGGGCGACGGGGCGGGGGGCCGGTGGGGCGTCGGGTGGTGGGGCGACGGCGCCGGGCGGCAGTGGCGACGGGGCGGGGGGCCGGTGGGGCGGCGGGGTGGTGGGGCGACCGGGCGGCAGCGAGTGGTGGGGGCGGCGGCGCGCGTGTGAAGAGCAGGGAGAGAAACAGGGCGGGGTGGGGCGCGGCCGTTAGATATGTTAAATCTTTGCCGTCCGCTTTTTTGCTCTTTGCCGTCTGCTAGCAGACGGCAAAGAGGGGGGCCGTTAAGTTTTTTTTAAGCAGCTCGTCAGTGGGGCCCCCTCCCTCTTTGCCGCCAGCTAGCCGACGGCAAAGAATCTTTGCCGTCAGCTAGCGGACGGCAAAGAACTGGCTGATGGCAAAGAAAGTCTTTGCCATCAGCCAGTTCTTTGCCGTCAGCTTTTGGGTAGCTGATGGCAAAGAGCTTCTTTGCCGTCTGCTAGCTGACGGCAAAGAGCTGGCAGATGGCAAAGTATCTGATTCCAGTACTGTCTCTTACCGATTTACCACTATCGTTTTGGGGCTATGCATTAGAGACAGCTGCATTCACGTTAAAAAGGGCACCATCTAAATCCGTTGAGATGACAACGTATGAACTGTGGTTTAGCAAGAAACCTAAGCTGTCGTTTCTTAAAGTTTGGGTTTGTGATGCTTATGTGAATTTTTTTTCATCCTGAGTAACTATTGCGTACACCTTCTATCACAGATCCGAAGGCAAGATCTTTGTTGCTAAGAATGGGTCCTTTCTAGAGAAGGAGTTTCTCTCGAAAGAAGTGAGTGGGAGGAAAGTAGAACTTGATCAGGTAACTGTACATGCTCCCTTATTGGAAAGTTCATCACAGAAATCTGTTCCTGTGACTCCTACACCAATTAGTGAGGAAGCTAATGATGATGATCATGTAACTTTAGATCAAGTTACTACCGAACCTCATAGGTCAACCAGAGTGAGATCTGCACCAGAGTGGTACGGTAATACTGTTCTGGAGGTCATGTTACTTGACCATGACGAACCTATGAACTATATATGAGGAAGCGATGATGGGCCCAGATTCCGCAAAATGGCTTGAGGCCATGAAATCTGAGATGGGATCCATGTATGAAAACAAAGTGTGGACTTTGGTTGACTTGCCCGATGATCGGCAAGTCATAGAAAATAAATGGATCTTCAAGAGGAAGACGGGCGCTGATAGTAGTGTTACTATCTACAAAGTTAGACTTGTCGAAAAAGGTTTTGACAAAGTTCAAGGTGTTGACTACGATGAAATTTTCTCACTCGTAGCGATGCTTAAGTCTGTCTGAATCATGTTAGCAAAGTGCCACATTTTATGAAATCTGGCAAATGGATGTCAAAACTACATTCCTTCATGGATTTCTTAAAGAAGAGTTGTATATGATGCAACCAGAAGGTTTTGTCGATCCTAAAGGTGCTAACAAAATGTGCAAGCTCCAGCGATCCATCTATGGACCGGTGCAAGCATCTCGGAGTTGGAATATACGCTTTGATGAGTTGATCAAAGCATATAGTTTTATACAAACTTGCGGTGAAGCCTGTATTTGCAAGCAAGTGAGTGGGAGCACTACAGACTTTCTGATAAGTATATGTGAATGACATATTGTCAATCGGAAATGATGTAGAATTTTCTGGAAAGCATAAAGGAGTGTTTGAAATGAGTTTTTCAAAGAAAGACCTCGGTGAAGCTGCTTACATATTGAGCATCAAGGTCTATAGAGATAGATCAAGACGCTTGATAAGTTTTTTCAATGAGTACATACCTTGACAAGTTTTTGAAGTAGTTCAGAATGGAACAGTCAAAGAAAGAGTTCTTGCCTGTGTTCCAAGGTGTGAAGTTGAGTAAGACTCAAAGCTCGACCACGGCAGAAGATAGAGAGAGAATGAAAGTCATTCCCTATGCCTCAGCCATAGGTTCTATAAAGTATGCCATGCTGTGTACCAGACCTATTGTATACCCTGCCCCGAGTTTGGCAAGGGAGTACAATTTTGATCTAGGAGTAGATCACTGGACAGCGGTCAAAAATTATCCTTAGAAGACTAAGGAAATATTTCTCGATTATGGAGGTGATAAAGAGTTCGTTGTAAAGAGTTACGTCGATACAAGCTTTGACACCGATCTGGATGACTCTAAGTCACAATCCGGACACATATTGAAAGTGGGAGCAATTAGCTAGAGTAGCTCCATGCAAAGCATTGTTGACATAGAAATTTGCAAAATACATACGGATCTGAATGTGGCAGACCCGTTGACTAAATTTCTCTCACAAGCAAAACATGATCACACCTTAGTACTCTTTGGGTGTTAATCACATAGCGATGTGAACTAGATTATTGACTCTAGTAAACCCTTTGGGTGTTGGTCACATGACGATGTGAACTATGGATGTTAATCACATGGTGATGTGAACTATTGATGTTAAATCACATGGCGATGTGATCTAGATTATTGACTCTAGTTCAAGTGGGAGACTGAAGGAAATATGCCCTAGAGGCAATAATAAAGTTGTTATTTATATTTCCTTATATCATGATAAATGTTTATTATTCGTGCTAGAATTGTATTAACCAGAAACTTAGTACATGTGTGAATACATAGACAAACAGTGTGTCACTAGTATCACTACTGGAATCTGGCATTTTGCCGTCTGCCAACTCTTTGCCGTCTGCGAGCTGACGGCACAGAAAGTGCTGATGGCAAAAAGGGTATTTGCCGTCAGCTGCTTCCTTGTCATCAGCCAGCTGACGGCAAAGAGCTAAAAGGCACACGACAAAGAGCCAGGTGGGCCCCACAGGGCACGGCGTGGCTAGGTCAGCTTCTTTGCCGTCTGCTAGCGGACGGCAAAGAGGAGACGTGGGCCAGCCCTAACGGTCGCCCTCTTTGCCGTCTGCTAGCAGACGGCAAAGAGGGCCCACTTAACTAGCGGCGTTGTCGTCTCCCTCCCTCTCTCTCTTTCTCTCTCCCTCCCGCGCGCCCGCCTCTCCCCTCCTGTCGCCGCTGCCGGCCCGCCTCGCCCCCAGGACGCAGCCCCCGCTGTCGGCCAGCCCCGCCACGGCAGGAGCCAGGCCCCAACAGAAGCCAGGCCGCGGCGGCCGCCCCGCCGCGCCCTGTCGCTGGACTCCTCCCCTGCGCCGCCCCGTCGCCGGACTCCTCCGCTGCGCCGCCCGCCGCGCCCCGTCGCCGGACTCCTCCCCTGCACCGCCCCGCCCCACTTCAGGACTCCTCCCCGCGGCCCCTGCGCCGCCCCGCCCCACCGGCCGACCTCGCCGGAGCAAGGTTAGGTTTTCCCCTTTTTTTGTTATGTTTTTCCTGTTTTGTTTTAGGTTAGTGTTTAGTTTTAGTTAGTGCTAGGTTTTGTTTTAGTTAGTGCTAGGTTTAGGTTTAGTTTTGAGCTTTTAGGTTTAGGTTTAGGCTTAGAGAAATAGAAGAGGAAGAAGAAAGATGAAAAGAAAAGTAGAAGAAGAGGAAAGAAGAAGAAGAAAAGAAGAAGAAGAGGAAAAAGTAGAAGAAGAAGAAGAAGAAGAAGAAGAAGAAGAAGAAGAAGAAGAAGAAGAAGAGGAAGAAGAGGAAGAAGAGGAAGAAGAGGAAGAAGAAGAAGAAGAAGAAGACGAAGAAGAAGAAGAAGAGGAAGAAGAGGAAGAAGAGGAAGAAGAAGAAGAAGAAGAAGAAGAAGAAGAAGAAGAAGAGGAAGAAGAAGAAGAAGAAGAAGAGGAAGAAGAAGAAGAAGAAGAGGAGGAGGAGAAGAAAGAATAAGAAGAAGGAAGAGGAGAGGAGGAGAAGAAGAAGAAGAAGAAGAAGAAGAAGAAAGAGGAGAGGAGAAGAAGAAGAAGAAGAAGAAGAAGAAGAAGAAGAAGAAAAGGAAAAAAAGAGAGAAAAGAATAAGAAGAAGAAAAAGACAGCTCGACCCCGACCACCGACACCCCGACCCCAACCCCGACCCCGACCACTGACACCCCGACACCTGACACCCCGACACCTGACACCCCGACCACCGACACCCTGACCCCGACCACCGACACCCCGACCCCGACCACCGACACCTCGACCACCGACACCCCGACCCCGACACCCTGAGACCCCGACAATCGACACTCCGACCCCCCCCCCCCCCGACCCCGACCCCCGACACCGTGACACCACACCCCGACCCCGACCCCGACACCCGACACCCCGACCCCGACCACCGACACCCCGACCCTGACCCCGACCACCGACACCTCGACACCTGACACCCCGACCACTGACACCCGACCCCGACCACGGACACCCCGACCCCGATCCCGACACCCTAAGACCCCGACAATCAACACCCTGAGACCCCGACAATCGACACCCCGACCCCCGACACCCTGACACCACACCCTGACCCACACCCCGACCCCGACCCCGACCCGACACCCTGATACCCCGACCCCGACACCCTGACACCACACCCCGACCCCGACCACCGACACGCCGACACCTGACACCCCGACCACCGACACCCCGACCCCGACCACCGATACCGCGACCCTGACCCCGACACCCTGAGACCCCGACAATCGACACTCCGACCCCCCCCCCCCACCCCGACCCCGACAATGATGATGATGCATTTAATGATCCCGGAGCATATATAGAAGATTCAGAGTAATATTAGTAATGTGAGCTTTCAATTTTTTATTATGTTCATGATGATGATACACTTAAATTATATACATATTATTATGTTCATGTCAGGTATCCAAATTTTTTATGTTATCCTAATTTCTTTTACTTTTTGTCATTGCAGGTGTTGACAGGATGGTGGGCAAGGGTCCAGAGCGCCCCGAGCCTCCTGCGAGCGCTACTAGGAGGGGTGGTTCCATTATTGCAGCGCAGCCCCTCCGGAGAGCGGTGCAGGACAGTATGCAGACAGCTGTGGCGGTCGCGTCTTCTACGGCTGGGAGAGGTCGGGGGAGGACAAAGAAGGCTGGTAGAGGTGGACGTGACAGCGGGAGAGGTAGGAAGGCTGCTACACCTTCCTCGCCGCCACCCTCAGCTGATTCACCCGACCACAGGACTGCTCCATCTTACGTGGACCCTCGGACTCCGGTCCATGAGCCTCCGGTCGCTGATCCTTCGCCCACCAGACTCGGGTCACCGATCCTTAGCCCCACGTGAGTCCGGTCCCAGTGTCTTCGTCCCAGAAGACTCCGGTCACCGGGTCTTCATCCCAGAAGACTCCGGTCACGGGGTCTTCGTCCCAGAAGACTTCGGTCCCGGAGTCTTCGTCCCAGAAGACTTCGATCCCGGAGTCTTCTTCCCACGAGACTCCGGAGGCTCGCGGCCCTACTGAAGGTAGCGTGGACACCTTTTCTGATGATAGCTACAATGACGACGAGCTGGTTGAGAAGGGCAAGAAGGTCTACAAGCGTGGTTGTATAAAGCTCCCGCCCGTGCCGGCAACCCCCGACCAGAGGTGGTTGATTGCGCCTAAAGGGTTGAAGTAAGTGCATTTAATATTTTTTAACCTTTTGTCTTCATGTTCCTTCAAATTAATATCTAATGCGCTGGCCTTGTCATACTGCAGGGGCTGGGTACACCCCCGTGGTGTCCGCAGGCCCAACCAGGTCCTTGGTGTGATTTGCCGGCAGCACTTTCCTGGGTGGGTCACGTTGCCCGGTGAGGGTCAGGTTCCACAGCTAGCACTGAGCTGGGAGCTGTACTCGGTTGCCCTGGCCTCGCCGAGGGAGATGGTCGGCAGTGTCTTGTGTGAGACGGTGGCCGACATGGTGTTCCGTTGGTTTTGGGTAATTTCTCCTTTACAGAATTAAAAGTCAACACTACCTAGTGATTGCACTAATCAGTGTTGTCTTGTTTGATTGCAGACCTTCTACAGGGTTTCAGAGGGAGAGCAGGAGGCCGCGTCTATGGTTGTCGAAGCCGAGTGCAAGCGCCTACTTCAGAACTTACGACACGAGGCTCGGGTGCAGGCCGTTCGAGACTGCTACGCCTCGAAGGGTATTAGGAGGGCCAAGAAGAAGTGTTGCGGCAAGTTTCTGAGTAAGGAGAAGTACATGCAAGTAATTACCTATTCTTAAGGCCTTGAACTTAGTTTTCTTGATTTGATTCGTAGGCGTAGCGCTGAAATTTCTCTTGACTAACTTAGGTGCCCCCGAGATGGGGTGTGGATAAGATGGACTATTGGGAGGCGTTGGTGGATGCGTGGTGCTGTCCCGAATGGCTAGTCGAACACCAGAGGGCCAAGGATAAGCGCGACCAAATGGAAGGTGTGCCACACCATCAAGGGAGCTCCAACCTGTTTGAGTACGGGGATAACTGAGTATGTGGTTTGCTACATGATTCATGCAATTTCATTCTTCATGCTAGCATTTATCCCTTCCAAAATGACTTAATATGCTTAGTTAGTTAAAAAAATGGCATAACTACCTTGGATAGTTCATTTATGACATATTTAGCTCCAAAATGACATAATAACCTTAGATAGCTCTATAAAATGACTTTATATGCTTTAGTTAGTTAAAAAATGGCATAACTACCTTCGATAGCTCAATAACGACCTAAACTAATCTTAGCTAGTTCATTCATGACATAATTAGTTATAAAATGACATAATAACCTTACATAGCTCTATAAAATGACTTAATATGCTAAGGTTAGTTAAAAAATGGCATAACTACCTTCGATAGCTCAATAACGACCTAAACTAATCTTAGCTAGTTCATTCATGACATAATTAGCTCTAAAATGACATAATAACCTTGGATAGCTCAATAATGACATAATTAGCATACTTTGGTCAAAAATGGCATAATAATCTTGGTTACATCGAAAATGACCTAAACTTAGCTTATTTTCCTCAAAAATGACATAATAACCTTTCTTAGCTCCAAATGACCTATTTACATAGCAATATCATTCTTCATGCTAGCTTGAGCCCTTAACTAATATTTTGTTCCTCTCTCTCAGGCGCACCACCACAAGAAGCCTGTGCCAAATCTGTTCGACCTCTATGGCATGGCCCATATGGCCCCGTACAAGAAGGCCAAGCCATTCACGGAGTCTGGCCTAGATCATCCAGAGAGCTTCACCAACATCTCATCCCACCACAAGCTTGTGAAGTACAGAGACGAGGGGAAGGCGAGGAAAGGGGAGGACTTTAACCCGAGCCAGGATCCTTTTGATATAGAGCTGGTGATGGTATCTGGTGGCGGGAGGTCCCATGGCTCTCAAGCCATTGGTGATGGACTGATACGTTGTCCAAGTACTCTCCCGCAGATCAAGAAGCGCCTGAGTAGCTCTGATCCTGAGATAACGCCTCATGCACGGCCCGCGGAGCTCGCCATGGCGGTTAGTTATACGGACTCTCTCACCTTTCCTCCATTACATTGTGTGTGCGTCCGTCGATGATTACAATGCTAACGAGGAGTGGTGTGTTGCAGGCTATTGTTGAGAAAGAGAGATTGAAGACACAGGCGCTTTTCGAGGAGGCAAAAAGGGAGGCGGCGGAGAGGGAGAGGGAGATGGAGGAGAGGACAGCTAAGCTGTTGGAGGAGGAGAGGAACCGGAACGACAGCGCTAACCGGGCCCTATACGAGTTCATCGTGGTACGTTTCTCGTGCATATTAGCCCAATCATGCACGTAATGTTCGCATTACTATCTAATATGACTGACTCGTGAGAACCAAATGTGCAGACCATGTGCGAGAAAAACGGTCAGGCCCCTCTGCCGATGCCCCAGATTGCTCCGGCGACCACGGTGAGTTTGATTTGAATGGACGTTGCTTACTACTATTCACATTTCAGTTTGCGAACTTGCTAATGAGACATTATTGGAAATGATCTTTGGTGCAGCATGGCTCCCGACAAGCATCGACCACTCCTTCTGCCAATGCCGGAACCCCGACCGATCCTTCACCTCCGTCTGCCACTGGCGCAGCCCCGACCATTCCTACACCTCCGTGATAACGGTATTTTTCTTCTTATTTAGCGTGTTTAGTCCATTTTTGACATAATTTAGCCTATTTAGTCCACAAATGACATAATAAGATGAAGAAAATCAAGGAAGAGGAAGGAAAGAAGGAATAGGAAGAAAAGAAGAAGCAGAAGAAGAATAGGAAGTTCTTCTTCTTCTTCTTCCTTTCCTCCTCTTACTTGTTTTTATTCATAAATGGCATAATAACCTTGCTAACCTCATAAATGTCATATACTTAGCTTGTTGTCTTCTAAAATGACACAATAATCTTAGTTAGGTCAAAAATGGCATAATTACCTAGGTTAGCTCAAAAATGGCATTTTTCTTCTTATTTAGCCTATTTAGTCCAATTTTGGCATAATTTAGCCTATTTAGTCCATTTTTGGCATAATTTAGCCTATTTAGTCCACAAATGACATAATAAGATGAAGAAAATCAAAGAAGAGGAAGGAAAGAAGGAATAGGAAGAAAAGAAGAAGAAGAAGAAGAAGAAGAAGAATAGGAAGTTCTTCTTCTTCCTTTCCTCCTCTTACCTGTTTTTATTCGTAAATGGCATAATAACCTTGCTAACCTCATAAATGTCATATACTTAGCTTGTTGTCTTCTAAAATGACACAATAATCTTAGTTAGGTCAAAAATGGCATAATTACCTAGGTTAGCTCAAAAATAGCATTTTTCTTCTTATTTAACCTATTTAGTCCATTTTGGCATAATTTAGCCTATTTAGTCCATTTTTGGCATAATTTAACCTATTTAGTCCCCAAATGACATAATAAGATGAAGAAAATCAAAGAAGAGGAAGGAAAGAAGGAATAGGAAGAAAAGAAGAAGAAGAAGAAGAAGAATAGGAAGTTCTTCTTCTTCTCTTCTTATTCTTATTCTTCTTCCTTTCCTCCTCTTACTTGTTTTTATTCGTAAATGTCATAATAACCTTGCTAACCTCATAAATGTCATATACTTGGCTTGTTGTCTTCTAAAATGACACAATAATCTTAGTTAGGTCAAAAATGGCATAATTAGCTAGGTTAGCTCAAAAATGGCATTTTTCTTCTTATTTAGCCTATTTAGTCCAATTTTGGCATAATTTAGCCTATTTAGTCCATTTTGGCATAATTTAGCCTATTTAGTCCACAAATGACATAATAAGATGAAGAAAATCAAAGAAGAGGAAGGAAAGAAGGAACAGGAAGAAAAGAAGTTCTTCTTCTTCTTCTAGTTTTCTTCTTCTTCTTCTAACTTTCTTGTTTCCCATTTTGCAGATTTAATTCACTATATGGAAGGTTGCATGGATGGAGTGCTTGTTTCCCTTTTCTTCTTTTTGTTTGTATCGAAGAATAATGTGGAACTTGTTATATGGATGCATGGAACAATGTGCTGGATGAACAATGTGATATTACTTTAATATGTATGAATGGAACTGTGTTTCTTATGTATGTATGTATGTATGTATGTATGTATGTATGTATGTATGTTGTCATGGATGGAGCTATGTGTTGGATACATCATATGTCTGTTGTGCCTGTGAAAAATAAATATATATGTATATCTATGTGTGAATTCCTGTGAAATTAAATGGATAGACGGTAAAGAGGACACATGGCAGCTACCTGTAGAAACTGGGAACACTGGCTGCCTATTTGGTCACTTTGCCATCTGCTGGCAGACGGCAAAGTGACCAAATAGGCCTGGCAAATAGGGCCAGCTATGCCGTCCGGCAGCAGACGGCATAGCTGGCCACGTGGCAGCTTCCCAGTGCTGGCCTAGCTGAGCTCTTTGCCGTCTGCCAGCGGACGGCAAAGAGCGCCGTTAACCCCCTAACGGCTCTCACCCCACCCCACTGCCGTCCACTCTCTTTGCCGTCTGCTGGCCTCGGACGGCGGATGACACAATCCTTTGCCGTCTGTTTCCAAGAAGCGGACGGCAAAGAAGGACTTTGCTGGCACGTGTTCGGACGGTTTGCCGCCCGCTGGCTGAAGGCAAAGGACTTTGCCGTCCGGGATCTATGCCTTTGTCGTCTGCCATGGCAGACGGCAAAGAAGCTGATTCCGGGATATATGCCTCTACTTGACTAGCTCGTTGAATCAAAGATGGTTGAGTTTCCTAGCCATAGACATGAGTTGTCATTTGATTAACGGGATCACATCATTAGAGAATGATCTGATTGACTTGATGAAGGAAATATGCCCTAGAGGCAATAATAAAGTTATTATTTATTTCCTTATATCATGATAAATGTTTATTATTCATGCTGGAATTGTATTAACCGGAAACATAATACTTGTGTGAATACATAGACAAAAAGAGTGTCACTGGTATGCCTCTACTTGACTAGCTCGTTGATCAAAGATGGTTATGTTTCCTAACCATTGACATGAGTTGTCATTTCATTAACGGGATCACATCATTAGGAGAATGATGTGATTGACTTGACCCATTCCGTTAGCTTAGCACTCGATCGTTTAGTACGTTGCTATTGCTTTCTTCATGACTTGTACATGTTCCTATAACTATGAGATTATACAACTCCCGTTTACCGGAGGAACACTTTGTGTGCTACCAAACGTCACAACGCAACTGGATGATTATAAAGGTGCTCTACAGGTGTCCCCGAAGGTACTTGTCGGCTTGGCGTATTTTGAGATTAGGATTTGTCACTCTGATTGTCGGAGAGGTATCTCTGGGCCCACTTAGTAATGCACATCACTTAAAGCCTTGCAAGCATTACAACTAATGAGTTAGTTGTGATATGATGTATTACGGAACGAGTAAAGAGACTTGCCGGTGACGAGATTGAACTAGGTATTGAGATACCGACGATCGAATCTCGGGCAAGTAACATACCGATGACAAAGGGAACAACGTATGTTGTTATGCGGTTTGACCGATAAAGATCTTCGTAGAATATGTGGGAGCCAATATGAGCATCCAGGTTCCGCTATTGGTTATTGACCGGAGACGTGTCTCGGTCATGTCTACATAGTTCTCGAAGCCGTAGGGTCCGCACGCTTAAAGTTAGATGACGGTTATATTATGAATTTATGTATTTTGATGTACCGAAGGAAGTTTGGAGTCCCGGATGTGATCACGGACATGACGAGGAGTCTTGAAATGTTCGAGACATGAAGATTGATATATTGGACGACTATATTCGGACACCAAAATGGTTCCGGGGGTTATCGGATGTATATCGGAGAACCGGGGGGTTACCGGAACCTCCCGGGGGGTTAATGGGCCTCATGGGCCCAAAGTGGAGCAGAGGAGGGGCGGCCAAGGCAGGCCGCGCGCCCCCTTCCCCTCTAGTCCGAATAGGACAAGGAGGGGGGCGGCGCCCCCCTTTCTTTCGTCTCCTCTCTCCCCTTCCTCGCGCCCTCTCCTACTTGGACAAGGAAAGGAGGGAGTCCTACTCCCGGTGGGAGTAGGACTCCTCCCCTGGCGCGCCTCCTCCTGGCCGGCCGCCCCCTCCCCCTTGCTCCTTTATATACGGGGGCAGGGGGCACCTCTAGACACAACAATTGATCATTGATCTCTTAGCCGTGTGCGGTGCCCCCCTCCACCATATTCCACCTCGATAATATCGTAGCGGTGCTTAGGCGAAGCCCTGCGTCGGTAGAACATCATCATCGTCACCACGCCGTCGTGCTGACGGAACTCTCCCTCAAAGCTCGGCTGGATCGGAGTTCGAGGGACGTCATCGAGCTGAACGTGTGCTGAACTCGGAGGTGTCGTGCGTTCGGTACTTGATCGGTCGGATCGTGAAGACGTACGACTACATCAACCGCATTGTGCTAACGCTTCCACTTTCGGTCTACGAGGGTACGTGGACACACTCTCCCCTCTCGTTGCTATGCATCACCATGATCTTGCGTGTGCGTAGGAATTTTGAAATTACTACGTTCCCCAACAGTGGCATCCGAGCCAGGTTTTATGCGTTGATGTTATATGCACGAGTAGAACACAAGTGAGTTGTGGGCGATACAAGTCATACTGCTTACCAGCATGTCATACTTTGGTTCGGCAGTATTGTTGGATGAAGCGGCCCGGACCAACATTACGTGTACGCTTACGCGAGACTGGTTCTACCGATGTGCTTTGCACACAGGTGGCTGGCGGGTGTCAGTTTCTCCAACTTTAGTTGAACCGAGTGTGGCTACGCCCGGTCCTTGAGAAGGTTAAAACAGCACTAACTTGACGCACTATCGTTGTGGTTTTGATGCGTAGGTAAGAACGGTTCTTGCTCACCCATAGCAGCCACGTAAAACTTGCAACAACAAAGTAGAGGACGTCTAACTTGTTTTTGCAGGGCATGTTGTGATGTGATATGGTCAAGGCATGATGCTATATTTTATTGTATGAGATGATCATGTTTTGTAACCGAGTTATCGGCAACTGGCAGGAGCCATATGGTTGTCGCTTTATTGTATGCAATGCAATCGCCCTGTAATGCTTTACTTTATCACTAAGCGGTAGCGTTAGTCGTAGAAGCATAAATTGGCGAAACGACAACGATGCTACGATGGAGATCAAGGTGTCGCGCCGGTGACGATGGTGATCTTAACGGTGCTTCGGAGATGGAGATCACAAGCACAAGATGATGATGGCCATATCATATCACTTATATTGATTGCATGTGATGTTTATCTTTTATGCATCTTATCTTGCTTTGATTGACAGTAGCATTATAAGATGATCTCTCACTAAAATTATCAAGGTATAAGTGTTCTCCCCAAGTATGCACCGTTGTGAAAGTTCTTCGTGCTGAGACACCACGTGATGATCGGGTATGATGGCTCTATGTTCAAATACAACGGGTGCAAAACAGTTGCACACGCGGAATACTCAGGTTAAACTTGACGAGCCTAGCATATAACAGATATGGCCTCGGAGCACTGAGACCGAAAGGTCGAGCGTGAATCATATAGTAGATATGATCAACATAATGATGTTCACCATTGAAAGTACTCCATCTCACGTGATGATCGGACATGGTTTAGTTGATATGGATCACGTGATCACTTAGAGGATTAGAGGGATGTCTATCTAAGTGGGAGTTCTTAAGTAATATGATTAATTGAACTTCAATTTATCATGAACTTAGTACCTGATAGTATCTTGCTTGTCTATGTTGTTGTAGATAGATGGCCCGTGCTGTTGTTCCGTTGAATTTTAATGCGTTCCTTGAGAAAGCAAAGTTGAAAGATGATGGTAGCAATTACATGAACTGGGTCCATAACTTGAGGATTATCCTCATTGCTGCACAAAAGAATTACGTCCTGGAAGCACCGCTAGGTGCCAAACCTGCTGCAGGAGCAACACCAGATGTTATGAACATCTGGCAGAGCAAAGCTGATGACTACTCGATAGTTCAGTGTGCCATGCTTTATGGCTTAGAACCGGGACTTCAACGACATTTTGAACGTCATGGAGCATATGAAATGTTCGAGGAGTTGAAGTTGATATTTCAAGCAAATGCCCGGATTGAGAGATATGAAGTCTCCAATAAGTTCTACAGCTGCAAGATGGAGGAGAATAGTTCTGTCAGTGAGCATATACTCAGAATGTCTGGGTATAACAATCACTTGATTCAACTGGGAGTTAATCTTCCGGATGATAGCGTCATTGACAGAATTCTTCAATCACTGCCACCAAGCTACAAGTGCTTCGTGATGAACTATAACATGCAAGCGATGGATAAGACGATTCCCGAGCTCTTCGCAATGCTAAAGGCTGCGGAGATAGAAATCAAAAAGGAGCATCAAGTGTTGATGGTCAATAAGACCACCAGTTTCAAGAAAAAGGGCAAAGGGAAGAAGAAGGGGAACTTCAAGAAGAACAGCAAACAAGTTGCTGCTCAAGAGAAGAAACCCAAATCTGGACCTAAGCCTGAGACTGAGTGCTTCTACTGCAAGCAAACTTGTCACTGGAAGCGGAACTGCCCCAAGTATTTGGCGGATAAGAAGGATGGCAAGGTGAACAAAGGTATATGTGATATACATGTTATTGATGTGTACCTTACTAATGCTCGCAGTAGCACCTGGGTATTTGATACTGGTTCTGTTGCTAATATTTGCAACTCGAAACAGGGGCTACGGATTAAGCGAAGATTGGCTAAGGACGAGGTGACGATGCGCGTGGGAAATGGTTCCAAAGTCGATGTGATCGCGATCGGCACGCTACCTCTACATCTACCTTCGGTATTAGTTTTAGACCTGAATAATTGTTATTTGGTGCCAGCGTTGAGCATGAACATTATATCTGGATCTTGTTTGATGCAAGATGGTTATTCATTTAAATCAGAGAATAATGGTTGTTCTATTTATATGAGTAATATCTTTTATGGTCATGCACCCTTGAAGAGTGGTCTATTTTTGTTGAATCTCGATAGTAGTGATACACATATTTATAATATTGAAGCCAAAAGATGCAGAGTTGATAATGATAGTGCAACTTATTTGTGGCACTGCCGTTTAGGTCATATTGGTGTAAAGCACATGAAGAAACTCCATTCCAATGGACTTTTGGAATCACTTGATTATGAATCACTTGGTACTTGCGAACCATGCCTCATGGGCAAGATGACTAAAACGCCGTTCTCCGGAACTATGGAGCGAGCAACAGATTTGTTGGAAATCATACATACAGATGTATGTGGTCCGATGAATGTTGAGGCTCGCGGCGGGTATCGTTATTTTCTCACCTTCACAGATGATTTGAGAAGATATGGGTATATCTACTTAATGAAACATAAGTCTGAAACATCTGAAAAGTTCAAAGAATTTCAGAGTGAAGTTGGAAATCATCGTAACAAGAAAATAAAGTTTCTATGATCTGATCGTGGAGGAGAATATTTGAGTTACGAGTTTGGTCTTCATTTGAAACAATGCGGAATAGTTTTGCAACTCACGCCACCCGGAACACCACAGCGTAATGGTGTGTCCGAACGTCGTAATCGTACTTTACTAGATATGGTGCGATCTATGATGTCTCTTACTGATTTACCGCTATCGTTTTGGGGTTATGCTTTAGAGACGGTTGCATTCACGTTAAATAGGGCACCATCAAAATCCATTGAGACGACGCCTTATGAACTGTGGTTTGGCAAGAAACCAAAGTTGTCGTTTCTTAAAGTTTGGGGCTGCGATGCTTATGTGAAAAAGCTTCAACCTGATAAGCTCGAACCCAAATCAGAGAAATGTGTCTTCATAGGATACCCAAAAGAGACTGTTGGGTACACCTTCTATCACAGATCCGAAGGCAAGACTTTTGTTGCTAAATTTGGAATCTTTTTAGAGAAGGAGTTTCTCTCGAAAGAAGTGAGTGGGAGGAAAGTAGAACTTGATGAGGTAACTGTACCTGCTCCCTTATTGGAACGTAGTTCATCACAGAAACCAGTTTCTGTGACACCTACACCAATTAGTGAGGAAACTAATGATATTGATCATGAAACTTTAGATCAAGTTACTACTGAACCTCGTAGGTCAACAAGAGTAAGATCCGCACCAGAGTGGTACGGTAATCCTGTTCTGGAGGTCATGTTACTAGATCATGACGAACCTACGAACTATGAAGAAGCGATGGTGAGCCCAGATTCCGCAAAATGGCTTGAGGCCATGAAATCTGAGATGGGGTCCATGTATGAGAACAAAGTGTGGACTTTGGTTGACTTGCCCGATGATCAGCAAGCCATCGAGAATAAATGGATCTTTAAGAAGAAGACTGACGCTGACGGTAATGTTACTGTCTATAAAGCTCGACTCGTTGCAAAAGGTTTTTGACAAGTTCAAGGGATTGACTACGATGAGACTTTCTCACCCGTAGCGATGCTTAAGTCTGTCCGAATCATGTTAGCAATTGCCGCATTTTATAATTATGAAATTTGGCAAATAGATGTCAAAACTGCATTCCTGAATGGATTTCTAGAAGAAGAGTTGTATATGATGCAACCAGAAGGTTTTGTCGATCCAAAGGGAGCTAACAAAGTGTGCAAGCTCCAGCGATCCATTTATGGACTGGTGCAAGCCTCTCGGAGTTGGAATAAACGCTTTGATAGTGTGATCAAAGCATTTGGCTTTATACAGACTTTTGGAGAAGCCTGTATTTATAAGAAAGTGAGTGGGAGCTCTGTAGCATTTCTGATATTATATGTGGATGACATATTGCTGATTGGAAATGATATAGAATTTTTGGATAGCATAAAGGGATACTTGAATAAGAGTTTTTCCATGAAGGACCTCGGTGAAGCTGCTTACATATTGGGCATTAAGATCTATAGAGATAGATCAAGACGCTTAATTGGACTTTCACAAAGCACATACCTTGACAAAGTTTTGAAGAAGTTCAAAATGGATCAAGCAAAGAAAGGGATCTTGCCTGTGTTACAAGGTGTGAAGTTGAGTAAGACTCAATGCCCGACCACTGCAGAAGATAGAGAAAAGATGAAAGATGTTCCCTATGCTTCAGCCATAGGCTCTATCATGTATGCAATGCTGTGTACCAGACCTGATGTGTGCCTTGCTATAAGTTTAGCAGGGAGGTACCAAAGTAATCCAGGAGTGGATCACTGGACAGCGGTCAAGAACATCCTGAAATACCTGAAAAGGACTAAGGATATGTTTCTCATTTATGGAGGTGACAAAGAGCTAGTCCTAAATGGTTACGTCGATGCAAGCTTTGACAATGATCCGGACGATTCTAAATCGCAAACCGGATACGTGTTTACATTGAACGGTGGAGCTGTCAGTCGGTGCAGTTCTAAACAAAGCATTGTGGCGGGATCTACGTGTGAAGCGGAGTACATAGCTGCTTCGGAAGCAGCGAATGAAGGAGTCTGGATGAAAGAGTTCATATCCGATCTAGGTGTCATACCTAATGCATCGGGACCAATGAAAATCTTTTGTGATAATACTGGTGCAATTGCCTTGGCAAAGGAATCCAGATTTCACAAGAGAACCAAACACATCAAAAGACGCTTCAACTCCATCCGGGATCTAGTCCAGGTGGGAGACATAGAAATTTGCAAGATACATACGGATCTGAATGTTGCAGACCCATTGACTAAGCCTCTTCCACGAGTAAAACATGATCAGCACCAAGGCTCCATGGGTGTCGTGGAATTGTCACGGCAGATGTCCTTAGTGTCAGGACTTAGTCGCGAGGCCAACGCATCTATGTGGTAGCTTGAGAGGGGTTGATCGGGACGAGAGACGCAACACACAAGACAAGGATTTAGACAGCTTCGGGCCCCGGGAAACATCATCTAGTAATAACCCTACATGTTGTTTGTGGCTAGGTCTCATTATGATCATGAGGGAGTCATCGGTAAACCGGCTCTTTGTGTCTAGCCCTAGAGATTATTGCCTTCTTCTTCATCGTCCCTCTTTGGGGAGCCCTGCCCCTCCTTATATATGTTGAAGGGGCGGGTTACATGACTAGTCCTAGTAGGATTAGGATTACTCTATTACAAGTGGAGTCCTAGTCTTGCTTCTTTTGTGAGGAAAATATTCATTACACCTTTCCTCTTAAACCGGCCCACCATAACATGAACCGGCCTTCTAGGCCTTGGGCCTCGTCCTCTGTCTGACCCGCCCTTCGGGTTACGCCAATCGAGGGCGGGTTAGCCATGAGTCCCCAAGCTCCGGGCGGGTCACCAATGAATCAGCACTCTCCGGCCGGGTTATACATCCGGCCGGTTTACACCACGGGGTATATCCCTGACATTAGCCCCCAGTTTAATTTGGATTTATCCATGTTAAACTGATCCTGCAAAATAAACACCAGAACAAATTTGACAGTTTGCGCTCCGGGTTAAAAGTTCTTGTAAACCAGCTCTTGATCATCCTTAAATCCTTGTCATTTCTTTCTTCTAGAAAATCTGAGTCAATAAGCCAGTTTCATAATCCATTTACTGACATTGGTCTCTTGTAGAAAAGTATTATAAGAAATAATCCATTTGAACCGGCTTCCAACACTCCAGCTTGACAAAAATATTGGTTTTGACATACTCATCTTGATTTTCAGCCGGCTTGAGGATGTAGAACTTGCCGATTTATGATTGCCAAGATCTCTGGATTATAAACAAATGATGCCGGGTCATGATTGTTGCTGACACCGGGTTATGTAGTTGATTTTCCTGAACTATCCAAACCAGAACTGGAAATATGATACCTGGTTTGTTTCAAAGAATTGAGAACTTGAAGATGTTCCTCCATTATATTCATATCACCTATAGCCCCCAAGGGCCGGTTTAATCAGCATGAATAATCTGGGACTTATCACCATGGCTTTAAATAAAATCCATCTGTGTAGCCCCCATGAGTCGGCTATAGTCATAGTAGTGTAGCCGGGTCATCATAGAATTGTCCTCAGAAAAGAGCAATATGCATTAGCCCCCAAGTGTCGGGTCATTATGTAATAATGACCAGGGACTTTGTAGATATCATCATGTAAACTTGAGCAGCAACGTGTAGCCCCCAAGGGCCGGCTTAGTAAGATAATACTGAGCTGGGACTTTATATATATATACTTCATAACATCATATGATGTAACCCCCATCATAGGGCTTGAACCAACGTCCACAAGGTTAAGAGCTTTGTGCTTTACCAACTGAGCAGTGGACCCTTCAATATAATGAAATAAAGCTTGTGTACCTTGAATTTTTTATAGGAGCAATTGGTAGCCCCCAAGGGCCGGCTCATTACAATCATACTGGCGACTTATAGTTCAAAGCCAGGCCGGGTCAATAAACACCGAATAATTTATCATCATACTGGCGACTTATAGTCAAAAAGCCAGGCCGAGTCAATAAACACCAGATAATTTATCATCATACTGGCGACTTATAGTCAAAAAGCCAGGCTGGGTCAATAAACACCGGATAATTTATAATTATGCTTTACTCAACCTGTTTCTGCATGCAACAAGTTTAAAGTGTCCTGGCGGTTTACCGCCGGACGAGTCATAATGCCCAACATATAACCCGGGTTTATAACCAAGGCTGCACTTAAGAATAATCAAATATGAAATATATCATACTTGTGACATTGAATCACATCGTTGGTTTACAACTTTTTGTCGTAAGGGTGATAACCCAAATCTTGAGTACTGATAACTCCTCCCATATTTTGCCGGTTTATGATAAAACCGTACCGGGTTGTAATAAACACCGGATTATCCATATATAATACCGGCGACTTGTAGTTAACGCCAGTTTATATTGATGACTTATAGTCTGGCCGGGTCATTGGACGCCGGTTTACCTCAAAACCTTTATCAAAGGAGAAATTTTTTTGACAAATAAAAGCAAAGGAAAACTTGTAGTCGAGGCTTTTTGAGGGCTGCCAGGCCCAAATTCGAGGCTTTTCATGGGCTGCCAGGCCACTGAGTTAAACCATTTCACAAAGCCTTTTAAGATGGTCCTCACATTAACCAATCATCATTTTAACTTTGACAAGTTCTGGGTCTTTAGAAGAGTAACTGTCAAACATTCGACGGGTTGTACCAGGATTACCTAGACAGAGTGACTTACTTGATGAAGGCAGGTTAACCCGGGGTTTTAGGTGTATACACCAGGCTTCCAAGCCGTGGCTTGATAGCCTATTGCAGGTGTAGATTCTTTGTTCCTGTGGAAGCAAAGATCCCCCAAGCAACATTTTGAGCTATGCTCAGTGGATGCCTATGTTTGAGTTATTCTGTGCAACATACTCTCTTTGGCCCCTCATGATAGTATTGGCTTGATAGCCGGATTTAACCAGAGCTGTGCTCTTATGATAATGGTGGCTTGATAGCCGGATCAATGGGTAACCAGAACTCCGCTTTATAAACAGAAGCCCCCAAGTGATATATTTCTAAGCTGTGCTCGCCGGGTGCCTATATTTGAGTTGTGCTGGGCAACAAACTCTCTTTGGTCCCTTTAATTTTTCCTGAGAACTCGAACTTGCGAGAGATCATTCCTTTGAACCGGAAATTCTTAAACCGGATATTGAGAGCTTCAAAGCTTTGTGGGAGACAGCTTTCCCTTGAGCCGGATTTTAAACCGGAATCCTTCTTGTTAAGCCGGAATTTTTCTGACGGCCTTCAAACTCAAACTTGCAAGAGATTGATTCTTCTTGAACCGGAAATTCTTAAACCGGATTTGAGAGCTTCAGAGCTTCGTAGGAAACAGATTTCCCTTGAACCGGATTGTAAACCAGATATTTGAGAGCTTCAACGCTTTATGAGAGAGAGAGGTCTTCTTGAAACGGATTTTGAACTGGAATCCTTTCTGATGACCCGGAACTTCTTCATTGAGCCGGGATTTTGTAATTGTCATATACTTTTTAAGCCGGAACTTTACTGACGGCCTTTAAATTTTCATCAATATGGTAGTAGCCTCCGGGACCGGGTTATCTTTCCCTCCAACGTCCTGGGGTTCTTGAATTCACTAAAAACCGGCAACATTTACTGAGTCATATCATTGTAGCCCTCGAGTCTCAAGGCAACTCGAGGAGTTGGCTTGAGATTCTCCATATTGGACCGTGATATGAACCGGTATAAGTTGTATATCATTGGTGTTGATAGCACGATGTGAATCCACAGAAGGTTGAGGTGACTGCGGCGGGTTATAAATGATCCCGTATGATCCGTGTCAGCAACTCGGCCAATGGTTCCTTCGAACTGGCTATTTGAAGTTATCCAAACTGTAGTGGCGGTGACTTGTGCGCCTGCCCATTGAGCCACCCAGTGCAGACGGCGGTTGATAGTATATGATAATTTGCCTCCATTTTGTTGAAAGAAAACCGGGCTACCCAAGCTGTGACTTGCTCATGCTCAATAAACAGCTCATGCAGACAGGTGCGGCCCGGTATGTTGATGTAGACCAGGCTGCGAGAGACGGACAGCAAAGACGACCGCCGCACCAGAAGCGGCTCAGACAGATAAATCGGCCGCTGTGCTGTACACTGGCGCAGGTGAGTCAACCACGTCGTTTTGATGTAGTGAACAATTGCCCTGCATCAACAATATTGCAGACCAAGGCAAAGATAAACTGCTCTTTGACAAAAATAATATGTGCCAATAAAATAGACCTTAGATGGATAGCACCTGATTCGTTTTAGCCGGAAATAACCCGCCACGAAGTTGATGATCACTAGGTGAAACTGAAATCACTCACGGGTGAGTCGGCCGCGGGAGCAGACAGATGAGTCGGCCCGCCGTTGTAAGCCGGTGCTGACGAGCAAGTTGTCCTCCGCATTGTAAACCGGCACGGACGTGTGAACCGGCCGCGAGGGCGGACGGGCGAGCCATCCGTGGTGTTGTAAGGCGGTGCGGACGGGCGAGTCGGCCGGCGCGTTGATGTAAACCGGACCGCGATACGCATATCCGTGAAGCTGCGCGGCACAGCCGAACGTGCCTCCACGGTATAATACCACCCCTTTTTCTTTTAGTAGCCGTCCTGCATAAAAATATTACAGGCCAGAGTAACTGTTGTTGGATGAATTAACATGTACTGATAAAATACATTGGAAAAATAACACCTAGTATTTTTTGCCGGATGAACACGGACGCTGGCGCTGGATAATGCACAGTGCTGCTTTTGTTTTTGACAAAAGAATTGATTGGTTCTCTTGTCTTCAAGTGCCTGAGGTCTCCACGTGACCTTCCCCCTTTATTTTTAAACAAGTCCAGAACAATGCACACACTCGGGGGTTGACGGGCCAATGGATGGACCACTCGGGGGTTGACCCTTGCCCGCACACGCGTTTGTTGACTGATCGGATTCAACGGATCACTTTGCATCGGCGGCGCACAGCAGAACTCCAAACCCTTGCATCGGCGGCTTATTCGCTACGGGCGACTCACGGCCGCGGGCGTGAGCTTGCGCGAGGGCAGCTCAAAGTGGACACGACCCGACAATCCGGTGAGGTGAGTTGACGAAACGGCGGCCCGGGGTGCGGCCGTTGATCGCAGCAGAACAGTAGCGGGAGGCGAGGCCGCGTGTGAGGACGCGCGCCCGGGGAGGCTGGACTCGTACCCAGTGACAGATAGCAGCGGCGGCAATCGAAGACAGGGCCACTTCGACGAGAGGGAAAACAAAACCGGGGCGGTCCGACAGCGCGCCAGTACGAGGTCGAGTCGGAGCTGAGGAACAGTGGGGCCGGCTTGGCGCGGCAACGATGCACGTCCGAGGAATCTCACGCCCGTTAACTTTCTCCAACGAGCCGTCGTTGACGTACGGCGCTAGTGATTGGACCTGTTGCCAGCTTGACCCGGTGTTGCAATCCTTGTCCAAACATGCATGCTCACGTGAAGCAGGGCAGGTTGCCTCCCCAAAATCACTTTATGCAATCCGTAACAACGTATAGTCTTGCCTTCAAGCAACAGTAGCATAATTGTTTATCGGAAGTAGTACTACTCCGAGCAACAGTAGAATAGTCTTCGGCAGATCAATTTATGAAAGCACCTCGTATTTTGACTCTTGCCCACACGCGCCTGTCGACGTAGATTGATCTGACGTGGTGTACGGCAGCTGGAGCACAATTCCTGTCGGCCTCAAAAAATTGATCTTCTATCCGGATTTGACGGATGGCGTTTCATCGGCGATACGCACAGGAACGCCAAACCCTAAATTCCCTTGAACTCAAAACTCATACTGGACAGTTGCAAACTTCTCGATCCCTGGGAGCGAACCCTCCAAGAACTCAACACCACCGTACACGGGCCCCACGGCGGGCGCCAACTGTCATGGAATTGTCACGGCAGATGTCCTTAGTGTCAGGACTTAGTGCGAGGCCAACGCATCTATGTGGTAGCTTGAGAGGGGTTGATCGGGACAAGAGATGCAACACACAAGACAAGGATTTAGACAGCTTCGGGCCCAGGGAAACATCATCCGGTAATAACCCTACATGCTGTTTGTGGCTAGGTCTCATTATGATCATGAGGGAGTCGTCGGTAAACCGGCTCTTTGTGTCTAGCCCTAGAGATTATTGCCTTCTTCTTCATCGTCCCTCTTTGGGGAGCCCTGCCCCTCCTTATATATGTTGAAGGGGCGGGTTACATGACTAGTCCTAGTAGGATTAGGATTACTCTATTACAAGTGGAGTCCTTGTCTTGCTTCTTTTGTAAGGAAAATATTCATTACACCTTTCCTCTTAAACCGGCCCACCATAACATGAACTGGCCTTCTAGGCCTTGGGCCTCGTCCTCTGTCTGACCCGCCCGTCGGGTTACGCCAATCCAGGGTGGGTTAGCCATGAGTCGCCAAGCTCCGGGCGGGTCACCAATGAATCAGCACTCTCCGGCCGGGTAATACATCCGGTCGGTTTACACCGCGGGGTATATCCCTGACAATGGGTGTTAGAATCATTACTGTATAATCTAGATTATTGACTCTAGTGCAAGTGGGAGACTAAAGGAAATATACCCCAGAGCAATAATAAAGTTATTATTTATTTCCTTATATCATGATAAATGTTTATTATTCATGCTAGAATTGTATTAACCGGAAACATAATACTTGTGTGAATACATAGACAAAAAGAGTGTCACTAGTATGCCTCTACTTGACTAGCTCGATGATCAAAGATGGTTATGTTTCCTAACCATTGACATGAGTTGTCATTTGATTAACGGGATCACATCATTAGGAGAATGATGTGATTGACTTGACCCATTCCGTTAGCTTAGTACTCGATCGTTTAGTACGTTGCTATTGCTTTCTTCATGACTTATACATGTTCCTATAACTATGAGATTATGCAACTCCCGTTTACCGGAGGAACACTTTGTGTGCTACCAAACGTCACAACGTAACTAGGTGATTATAAAGGTGCTCTACAGGTGTCTCCGAAGGTACTTGTTGGGTTGGCGTATTTCGAGATTAGGATTTGTCACTCCGATTGTCGGAGAGGTATCTCTGGGCCCACTCAGTAATGCACATCACTTAAAGCCTTGCAAGCATTACAACTAATGAGTTAGTTGTGAGATGATGTATTACGGAACAAGTAAAGAGACTTGCCGGTAACGAGATTGAACTAGGTATTGAGATACCGACGATCGAATCTCGGGCAAGTAACATACCGATGACAAAGGGAACAACGTATGTTGTTATGCGGTTTGACCGATAAAGATCTTCGTAGAATATGTGGGAGCCAATATGAGCATCCAAGTTCCGCTATTGGTTATTGACCGGAGACGTGTCTCGGTCATGTCTACATAGTTCTCGAACCCGTAGGGTCCGCACGCTTAAAGTTAGATGACGGTTATAGTATGAGTTTATGTATTTTGATGTACCGAAGGAAGTTCGGAGTCCCGGATGTGATCACGGACATGACAAGGAGTCTCGAAATGTTCGAGACATGAAGATTGATATATTGGATGACTATATTCGGACACCGGAATGGTTCTGGGGGTTATCGGATGTATACCGGAGAACCGGGGGGTTACCGGAACCTCCCGGGGGGTTAATGGGCCTCATGGGCCCAAAGTGGAGCAGAGGAGGGGCGGCCAGGGCAGGCCGCGCGCCCCCTTCCCCTCTAGTCCGAATAGGACAAGGAGGGGGGGCGGCGCCCCGCTTTCTTTCCTCTCCTCTCTCCCCTTCGTCCCCCCTCTCCTACTTGGACAAGGAAAGGAGAGAGTCCTACTCCCGGTGGGAGTAGAACTCCTCCCCTGGCGCGCCTCCTCCTGGCCGGCCGCCCCCTCCCCCTTGCTCCTTTATATACGGGGGCAGGGGGCACCTCATTGATCTCTTAGCCGTGTGCGGTGCCCCCCTCCACCATATTCCACCTCGATAATATCGTAGCGGTGCTTAGGCGAAGCCCTGCGTCAGTAAAACATCATCATCGTCACCACGCCGTCGTGCTGACGGAACTCTCCCTCAAAGCTCGGCTGGATCAGAGTTCGAGGGACGTCATCGAGCTGAACATGTGCTGAACTCGGAGGTGCCGTGCGTTCGGTACTTGATCGGTCGGATCGTGAAGACGTACGACTACATCAAGCACGTTGTGCTAACGCTTCCGCTTTCGATCTACGAGGGTACATGGACACACTCTCCCCTCTCGTTGCTATGCATCACCATGATCTTGCGTGTGCGTAGGATTTTTTTTGAAATTACTACGTTCACCAACACTTGACCCATTCCGTTAGCTTAGCACTTGATCGTTTAGTATTTTGCTATTGCTTTCTTCATGACTTATACATGTTCCTATGACTATGAGATTATGCAACTCCCGAATACCGGAGGAACACTTTGTGTGCTACCAAACGTCACAACGTAACTGGGTGATTATAAAGGTGCTCTACAGGTGTCTCCGATGGTGTTTGTTGAATTGGCATAGATCGAGATTAGGATTTGTCACTCTGATTGTCGGAGAGGTATCTCTGGGCCCTCTCGGTAATGCACATCACTATAAGCTTTGCAAGCAATGTTACTAATGAGTTAGTTGCGGGATGATGCATCACGGAATGAGTAAAGAGACTTGCCGGTAACGAGATTGAACTAGGTATTGAGATACCGACGATCGAATCTCGGGCAAGTAACATACCGATGACAAAGGGAACAACGTATGTTGTTATGCGGTTTGACCGATAAAGATCTTCGTAGAATATGTAGGAACCAATATGAGCATCCAGGTTCCGCTATTGGTTATTGACCGGAGATGAGTCTCGGTCATGTCTACATAGTTCTCGAACCCGTAGGGTCCACACGCTTAAAGTTCTGTGACGATCGGTATTATGAGTTTTTGTGTTTTGATGTACCGAAGGTAGTTCGGAGTCCCGAATATGATCACGGACATGACGAGGAGTCTCGAAATGGTCGAGACATAAAGATCGATATATTGTAAGCCTATATTTGGACATCGGAATGGTTCCGGGTGAAATCGGGATTTTACCGGAGTACCGGGAGGTTACCGGAACCCCTCCGGTAATTGTATGGGCCTTAATGGGCCATAGTGGAGAGAGAGAGAGGAGGCCAGGGCAGGCCGCGCGCCCCCTCCCCCTCTGGTCCGAATTGGACTAGGAGGGGGCGCCCCCCCCTTTCCTTCCTCCCTCTCTCCCCCTTCCTTCTCTCCTAGTCCAACTAGGGAAGTGGGGGGTCCTACTCCCGGTGGGAGTAGGACTCCTCTAGGGCGCGCCATAGGGGCCGGCCCTCTCCCCCCTCCTCCACTCCTTTATATACGTGGCTAGGGGCACCCCATAGACACACAAGTTGATCATTGATCTCTCTTAGCCGTGTGCGGTGCCCCCTCCACCATAATCCACCTCGGTCATATCGTAGCGGTGCTTAGGCGAAGCCCTGCGTCGGTAACTTCATCAACACCGTCATCACACCGTCGTGCTGACCAAGCTCTCCCTCGAAGCTCTACTGGATCGTGAGTTCGCGGGACGTCGCCGAGCTGAACGTGTGCTGAACACGGAGGTGCCGTACGTTCGGTACTGAGGATCGGTCGATCGTGAAGACGTACGACTACATCGACCGCGTTGTCATAACGCTTCCGCTTTCGGTCTATGAGGGTACGTTGACAACACTCTCCCCTCTCGTTGCTATGCATCACCATGATCTTGCGTGTGCGTAGGAATTTTTTTGAAATTACTACGTTGCCCAACACACAGTCAATCACTCTTCTCTCCACATCTTTGTGAGTTTTCCACTAGTTCCATTCAGTCACGTATTTGGCATGTTGCTCTCCCCAATCGGTGATAGACTGATTCTTCCTCCTGCTCAGCCTGCAAAGCACAAGAAAGATTGTAAAACACCATTAGGAAGAATATGAAACATCAAAACGAAAGTTGGTAATGATGAGAACGGGCGGTGGTACTCACAAGTGTAGGTCGTAGCCACCGGTATCTTTGACGATGCCGGCTGGTGGTGTACGTTGCGCCTTACCAAATTGTGCGGCAACACGCTGTGGCAAGTGGTACTTGACGGCATAGACACAAATCATGGGCACGATGCACCGCCAGAGAAGCCGGTCATGCTTGCACATCACGTTCAGCTCGAACCCCTACTCTCGGTCGTCAGTATACGGCCGCCAGTTAACCTAGCACCAAAAGTGGAAGCTCAAGTGAAAGTGTTGTCGACCACATTCGAAATCTAGGTCTTATACCTGGAGAGGCGTCAGAGCATCAAGCTCGTTGATGAAGATCTTGTACAAGGCCTTGGATTCACCCGAGATTGTACCCACCACGTCCCAAGCGTATGCGGCGGTCGGGTATCGAGCATCGTCGCCATCTTCGCCATAGTCAGTCCATGCACGCGCTCTAAGCTTCTCCGGACGACCCATCGGGATTCACTCCCACATCCAAATGGAGAGGCCCCACACACATCGACACATACCGGATGTAGCTTCCGTCCTCCGGGTTGCATCGTCAAGCTACAAAACAAGTGTAGATGATAAGATGCCAAAATCCAAAGCAGCGCACGTCCATGATATTTGAAACAATGATGTGATATTCACTTACCGAACGGTATAGGTAGGCGAGGCCGGCGCCCCCCTGTTGTACCCCGCATCCCAGTCCGCCAAGAAGTCGAGATACATCCAGAGGGCAGTGTCCCCAGAGCAGTCTGGAAACACTACCTCCGTGAGAAGATACCACAGGTAGGCCCTGGCGTACTGCTCCACCACCCGGGGTTCGGCCCCTTCCGGGCACTTGCTCCGGTACTTCATGAGCCAGGGCAGCGGGACGCCGGAAGTCCGATTCTTCTTATCTGGGGGAAATCACCGATGAGGGCGACAGCCCTGTCGTGCCAGTTCTTCCTCTCCAATCGTCCTGTCGGAGCATGACCCTCGAGCGGTAGGCCCATAATCATCCCCCAATCCTCGAGTGTAACCGTCATCTCCCCACATGGAAGATGGAAGCTGTGCGTCTCTGGCCACCACCGATCGATCAAAGCTGTGAGAGCCGAGTGGACGAGCGTCGGCGGCTTGCGCTTGAACTGCAGGACGAAACTCAGCAGTCGCGCTCTCCTGTAGAACGGCGCGTACCGCTCGTCGTACTCCATCTTCACGGTCGTCCCATGACCCCTCATCCGCAGTGGCGGGAGCATCTGTCGAAATAAAGACCCAAACAATTAGTAACTTTTTTTTCATCAATTCGAAATATTTGTTTTAAGAAAGTTACTTACCACTCCGTTCTCAATAAAACGGGCACGATGGCCCTTGTCGAACGTAGGGTCAAGCATAGTATACTTGATACCAATGTCATCCGCAAGAGGTGGCCTCCAAGAAAAATTGCATAAACATAAGCATAAGCATATAAAAAAATTTAACATGAACTAGGGGACATATAGATGCATAACAAAGGCTCATCAAGGTTCAAATGCATCATATCACATATTTCTCCAACAACATCCAACATGCATCATATCATATTTTCTTAAAAAAACAAAAAACATGAACTAGGGTTCATCTTGAGGGGTTCACCGTTTTTACCCCGACAAAATCCAGTATTTGCATCATCTAACATACACTACATGCAACAAATATCTCCAATATTCATCATATAATAAATTTTTTGATAACAAAAAAAATATGAACTAGGTTCATCTTGAGGATTCATACACTACATATAACAAATATCTCCAATATTCATCTTCAATATTCATCATACACTACATCCAATACTTGCATCATAGCATAGGAACATGCATCATCTATCACAACAAATGCCTCCAACATGCATCATATCAAAAAAAACATTCAAATCAAATATGAACTAGGGTTCATCTTAACACAACCATACCAACTAGTGAATAGAGTTCATATCTAACACAATATAACATCTAGAATCGACCTAAATCAATCCTAGGGTTAAAAATGTATTCAATCTAGTTCAAAAAGGAGTGATTTGAATCGAATAATGCGACGAATCGAAAGGTGTTTGATTAAAACTAATTGGAGGGATCGAAAGAGCTTACTGTTCTCTCTTCGGGGCCATCTCGATCCGCAAAATCCGTGAAGAAACGAAGAAGATCGGAGGGGGGAGTGGAGGGGATGAGAGAGGGCGAGTTGGAGGAACTGCTCTGTTCTTCGTGGTGGTGGTGGTGGTGGTGGTGGTGGGGGCTGTGTGTGGGGGGGAGAAGGGGGTGGGGGCGGCCGGCCGCGGTTTATATATGTCCACACCCTATCGCTAGAGACCTCGGCGGTAGGTTCAGACATCCTATGGCGGTAGGGTGTGACGGAGGGGGCACGGAGGCCGTTATCGTTGTTGACGTGGATAAGATTGCTACCGCCGCAGGTGCTGGCGGTAGGCTATAGGATGCTACCGCCGGGCCTCGTGGCGGTAGGAGAAAGGATCAAATCATGAAATTTTTTCAAACGGTGGTCAGATCTCGACTTTATATCACAGGGTCAAAACACGAAATTTGGCCGCCGTGGGGCAAGCAGATCTCGTGGGTTTGACTAGCATTTGTTGACTGCCTCGCCATGTGCCGTCACTATGTTCGGACTAATTATCCTGATGATGTTGCAGCGCATGTGCTCCGCTGAAAAGTGCATGCGTTTAAGGACGCCTTGATGATAGTTTAGCTCCAATCATGTGCCGTTTGTTGATAGTATACGTGCTGGCTTAATAACGCTACAAGGCAACATAGAGCGCCACGTCCAACTCCAATCGATCGATTGCAGTATCTGAGTCGAGTGTGCAGGCGCTAGGTGTTGCATATTGACGTAGTAATTTTTAAGCCGTCTAAAGTACGACGTTGGTTAGGTGTGTGGCGCCTGTCAGTTAGACGCTGTATAGTGTAGTGTGACGTCTAGGTGTTGGGCGCTACTCAAAAAAATTAGTTGGATGAAATTTTTTCGTCAGCAATTCACTTCATGAATTTTTTTTCGTCCACGGGTTAAATTTATCGTTTTTGCCAACATGTCAAGCGGGAGTGTGTTGGCCGTAGCAGGCAGTGAGCAGGCCATGCTGGTCCCGTCTCCATGGAGCATCACGCAGAGGCCGCACACACGCAGGAACACACTAACACGCACACACCATATACACACACACAATAGAAACAAAAAACCAGACTCTAAAAAAAATTCCCAGATAACATGTGCGCGCACACACAACACAAAAGAAAAAAAAACACAACATGCAGGCACTAGCAGTCGGTTCAAATCTTGGTGCTCGCATTTATTCCTGGATTTATTTCAGGATTTCCGGCGATGCGCATTTAATGGAAGGAGATGTTCCCGTCGACGACGAGACGCCTACGATGACTTCGTAAATCTCAAGATGATATGTCGGCTCAGTCTTTCGAAGATGCTCATAGGGGTAGGGTGTGCGCGTTCATAGAGATGAGTGTATGCGCGTGTATATGAACGCTTGTGTCTGTACTGATGTTCAAAAAAAAACCTTATGGCCACATGGCAAGCGTGATAAAAATTACACAGACGGATTATGTCAAAACGTAGCATAGTAGTAGCTTTTATTTTGAGGCGATAGGATAGTAGCTTATGTATACTACTCCTTCCGTCTCAAAATAAGTGTCCCAAGTTAAGTGTCTCAATCAAAGTTAATACAAAGTTGAGACACTTATTTTGAGACGGAGGGAGTATGAAAAAAGAATCCTTGATATAATGGATTAAAACGAGGGCGGCCTAGTTGGCTAGCGCGTGAGGTTTATTACCATGTGGCCGAGGTCGAATCCCACTCTTGCACCAATTATTTTCCTAGGTGGGACCCCATAGAGCAGGGAGCAGTCAATTGGACAAAATACGTAGCTTTACGGTGAGTCAGTGACCGTAAATCACCACAACTCGTATTCAATGGCCGTATTAAGCGTATTCTAAAGTCCAGTGACCGTAGTGTGCTTTGACCTCAACTTCAATAACCATAAGTGTATTTGTCTCTAAATACTGTACTTTTGAATAGTTGGCTTTTGCCTTTCTCGATTGTTCGTACAAATATGTCTAATTTTCCACCTCCTGCTTCTTTTCATCACCTATAGATTAATTATTAGGCCAGTTAGCTTTTATCATTTTAGGCTGTCCTAACAAGTCTACTTAATATTCCATCTCTTTGCTTGTGTTAGGGACACATATACAAGCTTGGTATTATTTGTGGAATGACAACAGCTACATACCGCCGCTACCACCATTGCTTCTGCGCAACCTGCTGTCATGTCAAACTTTTGGCGAGCAGTGATATCTCAAATGAGGCTACGGGGTCATTTTGCTCGTGAGAACTCTTCTTTGCCGAATTCTGGAATGGAGCTGATAAAAGAATTGAGCAACAATCAACAAATTTGCCTTTCTGCTGCCCAGTGAGGGATTTGTTCGATGCGTATTCGAGTAAGCACTCATCTCATCCACTAATCTTATTTTATCAGTTATGATGGTTATGGTATAAATATATTCTTTTTGCGAGGAATGGTATAAATATATTCACGACATAATATAATTTTGAACCGCTCACTAAACTTTTTTAGAAATTCTGATGATCGGTCTTAACTCTTAAAGCAAGTATCACATCTGTGGACAGATTGAGATTGGGTTACAATATTGTAGATTTGTTTGACATGTATTTGTCATGCTTATAGGCAGTTCCCTGTCCTATTCTTTACACAAATTATTCCCGTGTAGCCTTATGGATAGGCCAGTTGCTCCAAGAAATACAGTTTTACTGAATCTCAGGGACAAATAAATAGCATATATGTGCACTGCTAATGACACTGACAAAAAGGTTTTAACTATGTAGAGCAAGTAGAGAGGAGCTGTGGAGCCTCGCCGGCAAGACGGCCCTTGTCACCGGTAGAAGGATGGTGCAGCAGCCGGTCTTCAGTGGAGGAGAGAGATCGCCCGCTCCGCACCATGCTGCTCTCGCCCTCTCCTCTTTTTTCTTTCGATACGAGAGGTTTTCTTCCACGCGGGGGGAGACGTGGGTCAAAACCCGATGAAATCCCTGCAGTTTGGGGTGGGTTTAAACGAACGAAGCCTCAGGAGGGAGGCCACATTTTCTGCAAGACCAGAAACAATGCTTCAGAAATATATACTGTAATATCTTGTTGGTCATGTTAAACAAGCGGACAAACATGCAAATCTGTAGTATGGCAGGGTACTGCTCCATGTAAAACAAACATATAAGCACCACATATTCAGTTCATAGACAAACACACCAGGAAATTCCGTGCAAGTACATTGGATACTGGCAGTCGATGAACAAAGAGAACAAGTAAAAAGTACGATGAAAAGAGGGTCTGAGGTTCAGCTTGTCTTCGCCATTCACCAGCAATGGATTATATACATAAGAACCTCAACATTTTTTATTTTGCATATTTACAAAACTCCTGCTAGAAATACCAAGCAACATACTAACATTTACTATTAGCTGGATTGTAAAAACATACCAAGAAGACAATACATAAATATTAAACAGGACAAGCAATTTGCAACAACAAACAAGAGTTAAATGCAGTACAGAGGACAGCAAGAAAACTAATCAAGTTCAAAGCACTGTATGGAACATAATCTTAGGAGTCAAAAGAAAGAAAGAAGAACACATATTTTAGAATATGTGCCGCTGACATCAGTGGTCCAGGAACCATATACTGCAGAAGTACTCCACAAGGCTAAGATCTAATAAAAAAGACGAGCACCTTATACTAGAAGCATTCCCAGCAGTAACGGTACCAGTGTTCTCCTTGAAACTTGGGCGGAGCTTCCTCAGTTTCGCTGGGTCAAACTAAGAGGCATAAAATGCTCATATTACATAGTAGTAGTATAACATAAAAAGGTTATACAGAATAAATGACATACTTTCCTTGTTTTAATTAACTACAAGACAAACTATCAGCAACTTTGCCAATAACAGAGTGTGTACTGCCTAATATTTCTTGAGCCTGGTACATTTTATATTTCGCTACAGAATGCATGAAAACACTTGATACAGAATGGAGACAGACATAATTTGTTTTTTACAGAATAATTTGGTTGTTTTAAAAGGATTTACAGACACTGCTAACAAAAAAACATGGGATAGCCCTATAGTTCATTGTTTCCAGCTTTTGTGTTTGAAAAAAATTACCCTGTCTAGGGCTCTAGGCTCTTGTCTTTTTCAACAAGTACCGGTGGTTTTCCTCTGCCAACAGGAACTTCAACCTGGTAGATAGGACAGAGGGCATTAAGAAAACAAATAAAGGAATGGTTGCTAATATGGCAAAGAGATAGAAAATGACCGGAATGATCTCCCATGCAAAAGTGCCACTATCACGAGCAGCAATTCAGTGTCTCTGTCCCATGTCCACCGCCCATTTCAAGAATTGACTGAATTGTTGCCTCTAGGGCGCCTCCCGCAACAAGGTTTGAAGCAGCCTGACCATAAGTTTCTGCTTCAGTGCTGTACAAATGATGGTAGTAAAGATCATGTCAAATGGGTTAAGAGGAAGTAATATAACTTCTTGAAATAGGAAATGCATTTTATGAGATTACAAATCAAAATAAGAAGAAATAAAGAACATAAATCAACTCACGAGACAGCAACAGCAGGAGCTGGGGAGGAGGTGGCAGCTGGACCAGGAGCACTGACAGGTACACTACGTCAGTAAAGGTAAGGATAAGGCTACCTAGCTGCCAACAACCACTAGCCATATAGCATAATAATAATAATACAAAATTACAAATCAATGATAGGAAGCTATTATTTACTAACAACCTTTTGAGACTCTCCTGCTGAAGTTAAAAAGGAACTATACCAAGATATTAAAATATCACATCTTCAGTGACTGATAAAAAAGAAAGAAATACAGACTTGTGCATCTCATGGCATGTCATTTAAAATGGCAAAGCGGTATTTTATATACAAAAAATATCTTTAAAGAGACCAAAAAAATCTGAACACAACAGAATACACCTGAAAAAGATCAAATCAGTTTTTTTTAATAAGAGTAAAACTCACATAGGTGCTGGCACAGCCACTGCTTGAGGTGCTGGTGTGGCTGGTGCTTGAGAGGCAGGAGTAGCAGGCACCGTCTGAGTAGGGGGTGCCTGCGTAATAAATGCAGGTCAAAAAGTAGAATCTCACCAATAGAAACATATATATATATAGTGAGGAAATGAGAAATTTGACTTAACCAGAAAAAAAACACACAAACAGATGACAAAAATACGTCGAGTCAGGAGCTCATAGTTGTGAACTTCGTAAAATCTGCCATTCTAATTCAACTAATATAGTTGGCTCAGAGCTTAACTATCTCTGCCAATTAAAGAAACAACGAACTTAACCAGTACCATCATAGTTTCAGTGAAAAAATATGGCAAAAGGTACTGTCCGCAAATAACTCCCAAAGAATCATGACAAAGTTTTGGATATATGGAACGGGTGAAAGATACACTTGACCATTTTCATTTGAGGTAAATTATGCAAATACGAGCACACAAAAAACCACAAAAGCAACATACACTTGACCATTTTCTGTTTAGTAGCTATACTGACGCATTCTTTTTTCCAGTTTTCGATTGTTCAAATCTGCCTACAAGAACAATACATGGACTGAACTGGAGGGATTTGAGTTTCAGAAATGAAAGGAAGTTGCAGCACGCTCCAACCTCATGCGTTGGAGGTGCGCATGAGCAGTTGTCATGGAAGCAACAGGAGCTAGGGGAGCGGGTCTGTCATGTGTTAGAGGTGCTGACCGCCGTCGACGGAGACGAACGCGTGCGAGTTGTTGTCAGCCCGTGTTGGTACAGTTAACTGCTGCTAGTCCAATCACTGATCCGTTCGCAGTTCACATCGCGCCCAACCTGCAATAGAACACGAAGAGAATCAGAGTTGCACGAACTTGGAGAAAAGAGGAGCACAGGGAGTAGTGGCTCTCGCCGGCGGCGTCGGGACGTGCACATCAGTGGAGTGGATCGAACGAGCGGCACCTTAGGACGAGGGAGGTGGCGTGCAGCTGCAAGGTTTGCTGGGAGATGGGGGATCCCCATCGCGTGCAGCCAAGCCAGGGGATGCGGTCACCGGCTGCGGTGGCCGGCGAAGGTCCGGCGGTTGGGGCGTGGTGGGGATGGAGGGCGGCGGCGGGAGGCGATCTGGGGATGGAGAGAGGCACGCTGGGGATGGGGCCCGGCGGCGGGAGGCGCGCCGGGGCCGGGGCGGCGGCCGTGAGAGGCGCGCTGGAGCCGGGAGGATCGTCGGCAAGAGGCGCGCCGAAGCCGGGGGCTGGAGGTGGGTTGGGGGTGGAGCCGCGGTGCTGTGGGGGTTTTGGGATTGGGACGGGCCGGCGCTGTTGGTTTTCTGTGGATCTCCGGAACGCATGATCGCGTGTATACAGGCCCGACTGTTATCGAAATAATATTCTCATCCTAGGATCAGAATAGTGTTACCCTCTCTGTCTATATATATATATAAATAAAACTAATTATTAGAAATAGAAGTTATTATTAGCAAGATAGTTAGTACCCTTATTGTTTTCTCATCAACCCTTAAACGAGCAGTTACCTTTCATGGACACTTGATGCCTATACAATTTTCAAGATATCTTTTTTACCTGTTTTAGATCCCCATATGTCAATTTCATTGTTAATGGCATATTGTTTTATTGCCACCCTGAACTCTTCCATTGAAGGGAACAAGGCACCTACATACATCTGAGGGTTCTCTTTGTCATATGCAATCTCATCCTCCTGAGCTATCCTATCATCAATAAGAATAGCTGCCTCATTCGATAGTTGTTGGTCCTCCTCATCGGTGAGGTACACATCCTCACTAGGTGGCGAAGGAGGTGCTTCATGTGTCTCACCCTCATCAATACCAAGAAAGTCACACATATTCTCCTCTGTAATTGGAACATCCACTTCATCTTCATTTGGAGAAGCAATCTCAATTAGGCTCCAATCAATTGGTGGTTCTGTATCAACCACCACCGAAGACCCACATTGCTCATTGCTTTCACCCACTTCAGAAATTGATGGCACATTAGGTTGAACAACATCACATGTTGAAAAATTCATATCATTGTCAACAATAGCACTTGTTTGACTCACTATTGACTGAACAAGCTCAAGTGCTTCTTCATTGGCATTGTCCACAACTATAGATGATGTAGCACTACATAGTACATCATCCATAGCTTATTTTAGGACTTTAGGTGCCTTATCAACATGTGCCTTCTTAGGTTTCTTAGCAGGCGGTTCCTTAGCAGGTTTGTTAGCTCTCTTGGCGGCAGATTTCTTAGAAGGTCTGGTATGCACCTCAACTAGCAACTCCACTTTCCCCTCCTCCCCCCAGTTATGGTCAAGCAAATGGCTTTTCAGTTGCTTAGTGCCAACCAATCTGCGTTCCTCATCAGCATCCTTATCATAACGAAACAAATGCACCTCCTACCATGGCCCCCATGGTATATATTGGCTCAGATCATAGGCAATTTTGTTAAAAGTCAGCCCCTTTAATCTAATCGGCATTTCAATGTGCTGGCGCTCTATTTGTTCCTCAGCGTCATCAACAAGCATGGCCAGATATGGAAGAAGTCTAACATTTAGGTTAAAATGAACAGGCTGCTTTGCCCTACTCAACGATGAAAAGAATTTGAAGTTCTCGGTTAGGTTTTTCAGGCTATTGCATTGAAACAAATGCAGATAGAATAACATTTCACCTTTGTGGCTTGAGAGCAACAGCCTCACTGTCCAGATCTGGGACGTTATGCATATCAGCCACCCTTCACAGATCAACTTCCATGCTCTGCATCAGTTCATACATAAAACATTAGAGAACAACAAGGTGGGATGGGTGAGGGAGCATCAGAAATAGGCTCCCCTGCCGTGCCCAGCCTACCTTTGAGTCACTGACACATGGGTCCCTGGGTTCCTCTCACGTAGGTTAACACAAGGGCATTTCGGGCAAATCCTCAATCTTTCAGCAAAGACGTGGCAAATCCTGGGTTACAGCCAAAACAGGGGCAAATCCTCAAATTGCAAAAAAAGGTGACAAATCCTCAAATTCCCCTTTTAAGGAGTGTTTCCTCTGGTCTCGCGTAACGCCAGACATAGGGGCACCCAATACATTATAGTCTGTCTGTATAATTACCGATCGTCTAATCGCTCCTTATAGACAGCATTCCTCCTGTTGTACGATGGGTGTCTGCAACCAGCATTTGTTTCCTTTCAAGAAACGGTTCAAGTTTCTCCATAATTTTAGGCCTATACAGACAGCTAGCTAGACGATGCATTGTAGAAGATGTCTATAGTACAGACTAATCTGACATGGACAGAGATTATAGACAGGAGCCGTCTAAACCGTTGCACATGCCCTAAGGGCATGTCCAACGCTGATTAGTCATCCGTCTATAACTCATGCCACCTAGGATTTTAGTCTGCATGGAGGAAAGAGAAGAATGAGAAAGAGGCAGTCCGTCTGCCGAATTAAGGACGGTCGAATCCCGTAAAAATCTCCCCTTAGCGACGACTTTTTTCCTGTTGTACGAGGGGTGTCTAGAACTGACAGTTTTCGCTTCCGGGAATAAAATCTATTTAACCCCTTCGGCTCGGCCGTCAGCCAGCCACCATGGCCGTTTCTCCTAATTTTAGGGCTTATATAGATGATTAAATAGACAGACCATTGCACGTGGTGTCTATATAGCAGTCTGTACTTGACATGACATGGTATTATAGACAGGACTTGCCTAGACGATTGTACATGCCCTAAGCGATATATAGACGCTCTCTTTTTTTTTCGAGAAAAATTCACTACAGAGCCTATTACTTGCGCTGGCACCCACTTTAGTCCCTGTGGTTACAAATATCCGAAATATAGTCACCAAACTTGCACTTGGGGTCATCTACGGTTCATTATACGGTTTTGTGTACGTATGTGCTGAGTTGGCGCTAGTCAACCGATGCCAAGTGTGCATTGACTGCCACATGTGCCCAGCTCGCTCGAATACGCATGCACGCAGGTTTTTTTTGCAAAACTGCCAGTTATTAAAAGATCTGCCCCCTCCCCACCTGGTCGGATCGAGCCACCCCTGGTCCGACCGAGCCACTCCTTGTCTCGCTTCTCCCCTGCTTCTTGCTTCTTCCCTGGTTCGTCATCGCTGCCGAGGTGGTTGCCTCGACGTCTCCGGCGTGGGCGAGCGTGGTGACGGCCTCATGAGCTCGTCGTCGGACGCTGCGCCGCCGCCGTCCACGCCATTTGGGAGGGGCCTGCGTGACGTCCCTCTCGCATCGACGCGTCGTGACGACCATGCCTCGCCGCCCCTCTATGGCACGTCACCGTCGCCGGCAGGTTCTGTACTCGATCTGTCCATGAAAGCTCCGGGGAAGAGCTTGCGTTCGAGTCAATTGCACATGGGTGCTATGGTTTGGGCTATTTCTCTCCCCTTTTGCCACGGATGGTGTAGGGTTTAGGGTTTTAGCAGCGGACGTTGAGCAGGGCCACAGATCAAAGCTAGGGTTTCTGATGGGCTATGGATGTTGTATTTGGAGGTGATCTATGGTTTGCAGAGCAAAATTAGGGTTTGATTTTGGATATGTTAGGGGAAGTCCATGCTCGCTTCTCCCCTGTTTCTTTGCTTTATATGGCCTGGTTGTTGATCATAAGGCGTTTTGCGCATGAGATGATCGTTTTGCCCATGAAAGATCATATATTTGTTCAGTGGAGGCCATGAATCAGTGCTTTCTTTCTGCAACATGTATGAATTTTGCTCTGTAAGATAACTAAATTTTTATGTGTTAACCTGTCTGAATATTGAAATGTCTGAACTTGATTTAGTACAATAACTAAGCATTGCCACTTTGCTTGTTTTGGTCCAATTACATTTCTTTACTGCTTGCTAAGTACCCTTGATTAAGTCCTGCTTAATCAGTTAACTGAGCTACTGGTGGTTTGATATAGTAACTGAACTTTTGGAGTTAACTGAATATTTTCAGCTTGACTGAACCTTCATAAATGTCTCTGTTTATTTTGTCTGAACATTGCCACTTCGAATGTTTTGCAGGACCCCTAAGCAACCACTTCTCTGTTGAGGTCATACATGGTGGCTATTTCCTTCGTGCAAGCAAGCATAGGGATTACCACAAAGGCCACTCCATTTGGTATGACTACTGTGACTGTTGGGGAACGTGCAATTTCAAAAAAAATTCCTACGTCCACGCAATATCTATCTATGTGATGCATAGCAACGAGGGGGGAGAATGTGTCCACTTACCCTTGCAGACCGAAAGCGGAAGCATTAAGTAACGCGGTTGATGTAGTCGAACGTCTTCGCGATCCAACCGATCAAGTACCGAACGCACGGCACCTCCGCGATCTGCACACGTTCAGCTCGGTGACGTCTCTCGAACTCTTGATCCAGCTGAGGCCGAGGAAGAGTTCCGTCAGCATGACGGCGTGGTGACGGTGATGATGAAGTTACCGATGCAGGGCTTCGCCTAAGCACTACGACGATATGACCGAGGTGTAAAACCGTGGAGGGGAGCACCGCACACGGCAAAAGATCAACTTGTGTGTTCTAGGGTGCCCCCTGCCTCCGTATATAAAGGAGGGAGGGGGAGGCTGGCCGGCCCTTGCTAGGCGCGCCCCAAGAGGGGAGTCCTACTAGGATTCCACCTCTTGGTGGAAGGGGGAAAGGAAAGGAGGGAGAGAAGGAGAGGGGCGCCGCCCCCCTCCTAGTCCTATTCGGACTCCTTTGAGGGGGGCGCCGGCCAGCCCATGGTGGCTGCCTCTCTCTTTCCCCTAAAGACCATTAAGGCCCATTACTTCCTCGGGGGTTCCGGTAACCCCTCCGTCACTCCGGTTTTACCCGAAACTCTCCGGAACACTTCCTGTGTCCGAATAACATGGTCCAGTATATCAATCTTTACCTCTCGACCATTTCGAGACTCCTCGTTATGTCCGTGATCTCATCTGGGACTCTAAACAAACTTTGGTACATCAAATGACATAACTCATAATACAAATCGTCATCGAACGTTAAGCGTGCGGACCCTACGGGTTCGAGAACTATGTAGACCTGACCGAGACACATCTCCGGTCAATAACCAATAGTGGAACCTGGATGCTCATATTAGCTCCTACATATTCTACGAAGATCTTTATCGGTCAAACCGCATAACAACATACGTTGTTCCCTTTGTCATCGGTATGTTACTTGCCTGAGATTCGATCGTCAGTATCCATATACCTAGTTCAATCTCGTTACCGGCAAGTCTCTTTACTCGTTCCGTAATGCATCATCCCGCAACTAACTCATTAGTCACAATGCTTGCAAGGCTTATAGTGATGTGCATTACCGAGAGGGCCCAGAGATACCTCTCCGATACTCGGAGTGACAAATCCTAATCTCGATCTATGACAACCCAACAAACACCTTAGGAGACACTTGTACAACATCTTTATAATCACCTAGTTATGTTGTGACGTTCGATAGCACACAAAGTGTTCATCCGGTATTCGGGAGTTGCATAATCTCATAATCATAGGAACGTGTATAAGTTATGAAGAAAGCAATAGCAACAAACTAAACGATCATAGTGCTAAGCTAACGGATGGGTCTTGTCCATCACATCATTCACTAATGATGTGATCCCGTTGATCAAATGACAACACATGTCTATGGCTAGGAAACTTAACCATCTTTGATTAATGAGCTAGTTAAGTAGAGGCATACTAGGGACACTCTATTTTGTCAAGTTTCCGGTTAATACAATTCTAGCATGAATAATAAACATTTATCATGATATAAGGAAATATAAATAACAACTTTATTATTGCCTCTAGGGCATATTTCCTTCAGTCTCCCACTTGCACTAGAGTCAATAATCTCGTTCAAATCGCCATGTGATTTAACACCAATAGTTCACATCGTCATGTGATTTAACACTCTATAGTTCACATCGCATTGTGACCAATACCCAAAGGGTTTACTAGAGTCAATAATCTAGTTCACATCGCCATGTGATTAACACCCAAAGTGTACTAAGGTGTGATCATGTTTTGCTTGTGAGAGAGGTTTAGTCAATGGGTCTACCACATTCAGATCCGTATGTATTTGCAAATTTCTATGTCTACAATACTCTGCATGGAGCTACTATAGCTAAATGCTCCCATTTTCAATATGTATCCAAATCGAGACTCAGAGTCATCCAGATCGGTGCCAAACTTGCATCGACGTAACTCTTTATGACGTACTCATTATCTCCTCCATAACCGAGAAATATTTCCTTAGTCCTCTAAGGATAATTTTGACCAATGTCCAGTGATCTACTCCTAGATCACTATTGTACTCCCTTGCTAAACTTAGGGCAGGGTATACAATAGGTCCGGTACACATCATGACATACTTTATAGAACCTATGGCTGAGGCATAGGGAATGACTTTCATTCTCTCTCTATCTTCTGCCGTGGCCGGGCTTTGAGTCTTACTCAACTTCACACCTTGCAACACAGGCAAGAACTCCTTCTTTGACTGTTCCATTTTGAACTACTTCAAAAACTTGTCACGGTATGTACTCATTGAAAAAACTTATCAAGCGTCTTGATCTATCTCTATAGATTTTGATGCTCAATATGTAAGCAGCTTCACCGAGGTCTTTCTTTGAAAAAACTCCTTTCAAACACTCCTTTATGCTTTCCATAAAATTCTACATCATTTCCGATCAACAATATGTCATTCACATATACTTATCAGAAAGGCAGTAGTGCTCCCACTCACTTTCTTGTAAATACAGGCTTCTCCAAAAGTCTGTATAAAACTATATGCTTTGATCAACTTATCAAAGTGTATATTCCAACTCCGAGATGCTTACACCAGTCCATAAATGGATCACTGGAGCTTGCACACTTTGTTAGCACCTTTAGGATCGACAAAACCTCCTGGTTGCATCATATATAACTCTTCTTTAATAAATCCATTAAGGAATGTAGTTTTGACATCCATTTGCCGAATTTCATAAAATGCGGCAATTGCTAACATGATTCGGACAGACTTAAGCATCGATACGAGTGGGAAAATCTCATCGTATTCAACACCTTGAACTTGTCGAAAACCTTTTTCGAAAATTCGAGCTTTGTAGATAGTAACACTACCATCAGCGTCCGTCTTCCTCTTTAAGATCCATTTATTCTCTATGGCTTGCCGATCATCGGGCAAGTCAACCAAAGTCCACACTTTGTTCTCATACATGGATCCCATTTCAGATTTCATGGCCTTAAGCCATTTCGCGGAATCTGGGCTCATCATCGCTTCCTCATAGTTCGTAGGTTCGTCATGGTCTAGTAACATGACCTCTAGAATAGGATTACTGTACCACTCTGGTGCGGACCGTACTCTAGTTTACCTACGAGGTTTGGCAGTAACTTGATCTGAAGTTTCATGATCATCATCATTAACTTCCTCACTAATTGGTGCAGGCATCACTGGAACTGATTTCTGTGATGAACCATTTTCCAATTCGAGAGAAGGTACAATTACCTCATCAAGTTCTACTTTCCTCCCACTCACTTCTTTCGAGAGAAACTCCTTCTCTAGAAAGGATCCATTCTTAGCAACAAAGGTCTTGCCTTTGGATCTGTGATAGAAGGTGTACCCAACAGTTTCTTTTGGGTATCCTATGAAGACACACTTCTTCGATTTGGGTTTGAGCTTATCAGGATGAATTTTTTTTCACATAAGCATCGCCACCCCATATCACCTCTAGATGGACTTTTGGAATCACTTGATTATGAATCACTTGATGCTTGCGAACCATGCCTCATGGGCAAAGACTAAGACTCCGTTCTCCGGAACAATGGAGCGACCAACAGACTTGTTGGAAATAATACATACTAATGTATGTGGTCCGATGAATGTTGAGGCTCACGTTTCTTAAAGTTTGGGGTGGCGATGCTTATGTGAAAACGTTTCATCCTGATAAGCTCAAACCCAAATCGGAGAAGTGCGTCTTCATAGGATACCCAAAAGAAACTGTTGGGTACACCTTCTATCATAGATCCGAAGGCAAGACATTCATTGCTAAGAATGGATCCTTTCTAGAGAAGGAGTTTCTCTCGAAAGAAGTGAGTGGGAGGAAAGTAGAACTTGATGAGGTAACTGTACCTGCTCCCTTATTGGAAAGTAGTTCATCACAAAAATCAGTTCCTGTGATTCCTACACCAATTAGTGAGGAAGCTAATGATGATGATCATGAAACTTCAGATCAAGTTACTACCGAACCTCGTAGGTCAACCAGAGTAAGATCCACACCAGAGTGGTACGGAAATCCTGTTCTGGAAGTCATGTTACTTGATCATGACAAACCTACGAACTATGAGGAAGCGATGATGAGCCCAGATTCCGCAAAATGGCTTGAGGCCATGAAATCTGAGATGGGATCTATGTATGAGAACAAAGTATGGACTTTGGTTGACTTGCTCGATGATCGGCAAGCCATAAAGAATAAATGGATCTTCAAGAGGAAGACAGACGATGATAGTAGTGTTACTATCTACAAAGCTCGAATGGTCGCAAAAGGTTTTCGACAAGTTCAATGTGTTGAATACGATGAGATTTTCTCACACGTATCGATGCTTAAGTCTGTCCGAATCATGTTAGCAATTGCTGCATTTTATGAAATCTGGCAAATGGATGTAAAAAATGCATTCCTTAATAGATTTATTAAAGAAGTGTTGTATATGATGCAACCAGAATGTTTTGTCAATCCTAAAGATACTAACAAAGTGTGCAAAGCTCCAGCAATCCATCTATGGACTGGTGCTAGCATCTCGGAGTTGGAATATACGGTTTGATAAGGTGATCAAAGCATATGGTTTTATACAGACTTATGGTGAAGCCTGTATTTACAAGAAAGTGAGTAGGAGCACTATAGCTTTTCTGATAAGTATATGTGAATGACATATTGTTGATCGGAAATGATGTAGAATTTTCTGGAAAGCATAAAGGAGTGTTTGAAAGGATTTATTCAAAGAAAGACCTCGGTGAAGCTGCTTACATATTGATCATCAAGATCTATAGAGATAGACCAAGACGTTTGATAAGTTTTTTTTCAATGAGTGCATACCTTGACAAGTTTTTGAAGTAGTTCAAAATGGAACAGTCAATGAAGGAGTTCTTGCCTGTGTTGCAAGGTGTGAAGTTGAGTAAGACTCAAAGCCTGACCACGGCAGAAGATAGAGAGAGAATGAAAGTCATTCCCTATGCCTCAGCCATAGGTTCTATAAAGTATGCCATGCTGTGTACTAGACCTATTGTATACCTTGCCCTGAGTTTGGCAAGGGAGTACAATAGTGGTCTAGGAGTAGATCACTGGACAGAGGTCAAAATTATCCTTAGTGGAATAAGGAAATATTTCTCGATTATGGAGGTGATAAAGAGTTCGTCGTAAAGAGTTACGTCGATGCAAGCTTTGACACTGATCTGGATGACTCTAAGTCACAATCCGGATACATATTAAAAGTGGGAGCAATTAGCTAGAGTAGCTCCGTGCAGAGCATTGTAGACATAGAAATTTGCAAAATACATACGGATCTGAATGTGGCAGACCCATTGACTAAACATCTCTCACAAGCAAAACATGATCAGACCTTAGTACTCTTTGGGTGTTAATCACATCGCGATGTGAACTAGATTATTAACTCTAGTAAACCCTTTGGGTATTGGTCATATGATGATGTGAACTATTGGTGTTAAATCACATGGCGATGTGAACTAGATTATTGACTCTAGTAAACCCTTTGGGTATTGGTCACATGATGATGTGAACTATTGGTGTTAAATCACATAGCGATGTGAACTAGATTATTGACTCTAGTGCAAGTGGGAGACTGAAGGAAATATGCCCTAGAGGCAATAATAAAGTTGTTATTTATATTTCCTTATATCATGATAAATGTTTATTATTCATGCTAGAATTGTATTAACCGGAAACCTAGTACATGTGTGAATACATAGACAAACAGAGTGTCACTAGTATGCCTCTACTTGACTAGCTCGTTGAATCAAAGATGGTTAAGTTTCCTAGCCATAGACATGAGTTGTCATTTGATTAACGGTTTCACATCATTAGAGAATGATGTGCTTGACTTGACCCATTCCGTTAGCTTAGCACTTGATTGTTTAGTATGTTGTTATTGCTTTCTTCATGACTTATACATGTTCCTATGACTATGAGATTATGCAACTCCCGAATACCGGAGGAACACTTTGTGTGCTACCAAACGTCACAACATAACTGGGTGATTATAAAGGTGCTCTACAGGTGTCTCCAATGGTGTTTTTTGAGTTGGCATATATCGAGATTAGGATTTGTCACTCCGATTGTCGGAGAGGTATCTCTGGGCCCTCTCGGTAATGCACATCACTATAAGCCTTGCAAGCAATGTGACTAATGAGTTAGTTACAGGATGATGCATTACGGAACAAGTAAAGAGACTTGCCGGTAACGAGATTGAACTAGGTATTGAGATACCGACAATCGAATCTCGGGCAAGTAACATACTGATGACAATGGGAACAACGTATGTTGTTATGCGGTTTGACCGATAAAGATCTCCGTAGAATATATAGGAGCCAATATGAGCATTCAGGTTCCGCTATTGGTTATTGACCGAAGATGTGTCTCGGTCATGTCTACATAGTTCTCGAACCCGTAGGGTCCGCACGCTTAACGTTCGATGACGATTTGTATTATGAGTTATGTGATTTGATGTACCGAAGGTTGTTCGGAGTCCCGGATGAGACCGGGGACATGACGAGGAGTCTCGAAATGGTCGAGAGGTAAATATCAATATATTGGAAGGCTATATTCGTGTTGGGGAACGTAGTAATTTCAAAATTTTCCTACGCACACGCAAGATCATGGTGATGCATAGCAACGAGAGGGGAGAGTGTGTCCACGTACCCTCGTAGACCGAAAGCGTAAGCGTTAGCACAACGCGGTTGATGTAGTCGTACGTCTTCACGATCCGACCGATCAAGTACCGAACGCACGGCACCTCCGAGTTCAGCACACGTTCAACTCGATGACGTCCCTCGAACTCCGATCCAGCCGAGCTTTGAGGGAGAGTTCCGTCAGCACGACGGCGTGGTGACAATGATGATGTTCTACCGACGCAGGGCTTCGCCTAAGCACCGCTATGATATTATCGAGGTGGTTTATGGTGGAGGGGGGCACTGCACACGGCTAAGAGATCCAAGAGATCAATTGTTATATATATGGGGTGCCCCCCTCCTCCGTATATAAAGGAGGGGAGGAGAGGGCCGGCCAAGGGGAGGAGGCGCGCCCAAGGGGGGGAGTCCAACTCCCACCGGGAGTAGGACTCCTCCTTTTCCTATTTGGAGAGGGAGAGGGAAAGAAGAGGAAAGAGGGAGGAAGAAAGGGGGGCCGGCCCCCCTCCCAATTCGGATTGGGCTTGGGGGGGGGGGCGCCCCCTCCCTTGCTCCTTTCCCTTCCTTTCCACTAAAGCCCATTAAGGCCCATATACCTCCCGGGGGGTTCCGATAACCTCCCAGTACTCCGGTATTATCCCGATCTCACCCGGAACCATTCCGGTGTCCAAATATAGTCGTCCAATATATCGATCTTTATGTCTCGACCATTTCGAGACTCCTCGTCATGTCCTTGATCACATCCGGGACTCCGAACTACCTTCAGTACATCAAAACACATAAACTCATAATATAACCGTCATCGAACTTTAAGCGTGTGGACCCTACTGGTTCGAGAACTATGTAGACATGACCGAGACACGTCTCCGGTCAATAACCAATAGCGGAACCTGGATGCTCATATTGGCTCCCACATATTCTACGAAGATCTTTATCGGTCAAACCGCATAACAACATACGTTGTTCCCTTTGTCATCGGTATGTTACTTGCCCGAGATTCGATCGTCGGTATCTCAATACCTAGTTCAATCTCTTTACCAGCAAGTCTCTTTACTCGTTTCGTAATACATCATCCCACAACTAACTCATTAGTTGCAATGCTTGCAAGGCTTATAGTGATGTGCATTACCGAGTGGGCCCAGAGATACCTCTCCGACAATCGGAGTGACAAATCCTAATCTCGAAATACGCCAACCCAACAAGTACGTTTGGAGACACCTGTAGAGCACCTTTATAATCACCCAGTTACATTGTGACGTTTGGTAGCACACAAAGTGTTCCTCCGGTAAACGGGAGTTGCATAATCTCATAGTCATAGGAACATGTATAAGTCATGAAGAAAGCAATAGCAACATACTAAACGATCAAGTGCTAAGCTAACGGAATGGGTCAAGTCAATCACATCATTCTCCTAATGATGTGACCCCGTTAATCAAATGACAACTCATGTCCATGGCTAGGAAACTCAACCATCTTCGATTAACGAGCTAGTCAAGTAGAGGCATACTAGTGACACTATGTTTGTCTATGTATTCACACATGTACTATGTTTCCGGTTAATACAATTCTAGCATGAATAATAAACATTTATCATGAAATAAGGAAATAAATAATAACTTTATTATTGCCTCTAGGGCATATTTCCTTCAATTCGAACATCGGAAAGGTTCCGAGTGATTCGGGTATTTTTTGGAGTACCGGAGAGTTACGGGAATTCGCTGGGAGATGTATTGGGCCTTATTGGGCCATACGGGAATAGAGGAGGCAGGCCAAAGGGAAGGAGGCATGCACCCCCCATGGGTCCAAATTGGACAAGGGGTGTGGCCCCCTTTTCCTTCTCCCTCTCCCCCTCTTTCCTTCTCTCCTACTTCGGAAAGGAAAGGGGAATCCTACTAGGACTTGGGAGTCCTAGTAGGACTCCCCACACTTGGCGCGCTCCCTAGGGCCGGCCTCCTCCTCCTCCCTCCTTTATATACATGGGCAAGGGCACCCCAAAGACACAACAAAGTTTCTCTTAGTCGTGCGTGGTGCCCCCCTCCACAGTTACACACCTCGGTCATATCGTCGTAGTGCTTAGGCGCAGCCCTGTGCCGGTAACTTCATCATCACCGTCGCCACACCGTCGTGCTGACGGAACTCTCCCTCGACCTCAACTGGATCAAGAGTTCGTGGGACGTCATCGAGCTGAACGTGTGCTAAACACGGAGGTGCCATACGTTCGGTGCTAGGATTGGTCGGATCGTGAAGACGTACGACTACATCAACCACGTTGTCATAACGCTTCCGCTTACAGTCTACGAGGGTACGTAGCCAATACTCTCCCCTCTCATTGCTATGCATCGCCATGATCTTGCGTGTGCGTAGGATTTTTTTTGAAATTACTGCGTTCCCCAACAATTCATGCTCAACGCAAACACCAAATAACATTTATTTTAGGTTCAACACTAATCCTGAAGGTAAAGGGAGTGTGCGATGGTGATCTTATCAACCTTGGAATCACTTCCAACACACATCGTCACCTCGTCCTTAACTAGTCTCTGTTTATTTTGCAACTCCTGTTTTGAGTTACTACTCTTAGCAACTGAACCAGTATCAAATACCGAAGGGTTGCTATAAACACTAGTAAAGTACACATCAATAACATGTATATCAAATATACTTTTGTTCACTTTGCCATCCTTCTTATCCGCCAAGTATCTAGGGCAGTTCCACTTCCAGTGATTAGTCCCTTTGTAGTAGAAGCACTCAGTTTCAGGCTTGGGTCTAGCTTTGGGCTTTTTCACGGGAGTGGCAACTTGCTTGCCATTCTTCTTGAAGTTCCCTTTATTCCCCTTGCCCTTTTACTTGAAACTAGTGGTCTTGCTAACCATCAACACTTGATGCTCTTTCTTGATTTCTACCTTCGTTGATTTCAGCATCACGAAGAGCTCGGGAATCGTTTTTGTCATCCCATGCATATTATAGTTCATCACGAAGTTCTAGTACTTGGTGATGGTGACTGGAGAACTCTGTCAATCACTTATCTTATCTGGAAGATTAACTCCCACTTGATTCAAGCGATTGTAGTACTCAGACATTCTGAGCACATGCTCACTGGTTGAGCTATTTTCCTCCATCTTATAGGCAAAGTATTTGTGAAAAGGTCTCGTACCTCTTGACACGGGCATGAGTCTGAAATACCAATTTAAACTCTTGGAACATCTCATATGCTCCATGGCGTTTAAAATGTTTTTGAAGTCTTGATTCTAAGCCGTAAATTATGGTGCACTAAACTATCAAGTAGTCATCATAGCGAGCTTTATCAAACGTTCATAACGTCTGCATCTGCTCCTGCAATAGTTCTGTCACCTAGCGGTGCATCAAGGACATAATACTTCTGTGCAACAACGAGGATAATCCTCAGATCACGGACCAAGTCCGTATTATTGCTACTATCATCTTTCAACTTATTTTTCTCTAGGAACATGTCAAAATAAACGGGAAAGCTATAAGCGAGCTATTGATGTCGGAGTAATGGGCCACGGGTAGCCTCATCAGCTCCTTATGGCATTTCAAGACATCGGGGCCGACTGCACCCCTCAAGCATCAAGGACCAAGCACCGCCTTCTTGTGGCCGCCTGGCCCAAGCGGCCGGCTGCCAGAAGACGGCAGAACCCAGAAGACGGCAACAAGGTGGGCCGACTCCTAGCAGGCGGCCTCCAGAGAGGTCGGTGTCGGTGTCAAAACCGGCGGATCTTGGGTAGGGGGTCCCGAACTGTGCGTCTAAGGCTAATGGTAACAGGAGGCGGGGGACACGATGTTTACCCAGGTTCGGGCCCTCTCGATGGAGGTAATACCCTACTTCCTGCTTGATTGATTGTGATGATATGAGTATTACAAGAGTTGATCTACCACGAGATCGGAGAGGCTAAACCCTAGAAGCTAGCCTATGGTATGATTTTTGTTGATGATGATGTCGGTCCTACGGACTAAACCCTCTGGTTTATATAGACACTGGAGGGGGCTAGGGTTACACAGAGTCGGTTATAGAGAAGGAGATCTACATATCTGAATTGCCAAGCTTGCCTTCCACGCCAAGGAGAGTCCCATCCGGACACGGGACGAAGTCTTCAATCTTGTATCTTCATAGTCCAACAGTCCGGCCAAAGTTTATAGTCCGGCAGTCCAAGTACCCCCTAATCCAGGACTCCCTCAGTAGCCCCTGAACCAGGCTTCAATGACGACGAGTCCAGCGCGCAGATTGTCTTCGGCATTGCAAGGCGGGTTGCTCCTCCGAATACTCCATAGAAGATTTAACACGAGGATCGCGTCCGGCTCTGCAAAACAAATTCCACATACCACCGTAGAGAGCACAATAATCCACAAGTCTAATCTGCCGACAACTTCTCATAGCGTGACATCACGCTGCGGCCCGGTCATTATTCGAACCGTTTTTCTCAACCAGCTGCTGCACATATTGTGAGGCGGTTTCATGGGCACGTCTTGTCGAAGCAGAGATCGTGTCCCCTTATTACAGGATTCTCATCAATACGGGTGTGGGTAACCCAACCGTGCCATTAACACGACGCTTGGGAAATAAGCGAGTTTTGCGGGGCAAGTGGGGAGATGCAGGATACCTGCTGCCTTTATAAGGAGATAAGGACTCCCCTTTTTCACCCGCGCCTTCTTCTTCCTCTGCTCATCCATTTCCCCTCGCTCGAGCTCTAGCGCCCAAGCCTTCTCCTTCTCCGCTAAGTCATTCAAGCATGTCCAGAGCGGGAGGCAAGTGGATGGCTTCCTCTGTCAAGGAGGCGGACATCACGAAGCTTCGGGAGGCCGGATACCTGGCCGCAGACATTGCGCACCGGCTTCCTACCGAGGGGCAAATCATCCCTACCCCGGAGCCTCAGGAGAGGGTGGTATTTCTCCCTCACTTCGTCCGTGGACTGGGATTTCCCGTCCACCCATTTGTCCGTGGGCTCATGTTCTACTATGGGCTGGACTTCCATGATCTGGCCCCCAATTTCATCCTCAACATCTCGGCGTTTATCGTCGTGTGCGAGGCCTTCCTCCGCATATCGCCCCACTTCGGCCTATGGCTGAAGACCTTCAACGTGAAGCCGAAGGTGGTGGTTGGCCAGCAAGCAGAGTGCGGAGGCGCCATGGTGGGCAAGATGCCCAATGTCACTTGGCCCGAAGGCTCCTTTGTGGAGACCGTGAAGGGGTGGCAATCGGGGTGGTTCTACATCACCGAGCCACGCAACACCAACTGGGCGGCGGCCCCCGAATTTCGATCTGGCGTCCCTATGCGGATCACCTCCCGGAAAGAGAAGGGACTAGCCTGGGGCTCATCGACAGAGCTGACCGGACTCCAGACCTGTATCAAAAACATGATGAGCAAGAAAATCAAGCTTGTCAATGTGGTCCAGGTCATGCTCTCCCGCCGGATCCTCCCGTGTCAAAGACGGGCTTTCAATATGTGGGAGTTCGACCCGGCCGAACACCAGACGCTGCAAGAGCTCTTCGGCACAATGCACGAAGATGTCTGGAAAGTGCTGTTCAAGGCTAACGAGGTACCACCACCCGTAACCGAAGACCGCGGACTCAGCGCAAAGCGCCCCGCCAATCCGGTAAGTTTTTATATTTTGCAAGACGTGCCTTTTACTAGCACATCCGTGGGAGGAATCTAAACTTCCATGCCAATTCATCAGGACTGGGTAGCATTAGCGGAGCAGATTGATTGTCCAGCTCCATTACCCGAAGATACATCATCGACTTTTTTGCTAGAGATGCTGTCTCCGGCGCCTTATGAGGTGCCGGAGAAGAAGGCCAACAAGAAGGCCGCGGGGACCAGGAAAGGTCTCCGGCGCAAGGTTGTATCGGACTCATCGTTCGAGAACATCGAGGCGCACTCCTCCAACAAAGAGGAGGAAGAAGTAGCAGAAATGCCTCCCCCGGCGACCGGGGGGGGGGGGGAGAAGAAAAGGAAGGCCGCCCCGTCTGGGGGGGGGCGAAGGGTCCAAGAAGGGAAAGACCCTTGCTCCGGACCACTCCACCACAGCCGCCTACAGCGACGAGGAGTGGTTGCCTAGGGACAAGCCCCTGGCGAAGTCGTAAGTATCCAGACACTATAATACTTCCGGTACGTACTGCTTTATTGATTCTTATCATGTCAAATATGATCGTGCAGTCCGGACAAATCCCACATCGACGTATCCTCCTCGGATGGGTCTTTGAGTCAGTCGGCGATGAACAACGATTCACTCCCGACGGCCACTTCCCCCCGGCCCGCGGATGACACCGAGGTGCTGTCCCAGAGGGTACCGGACCAGGGGGAGATCGTCCTGGAGACGCCCCAAGGCGAAATCCCAGACGCCGGACACATGGGGGGAAGACCCCCATGGATTCTGATAACGGGGGCCGCAGCAAGTTTGGCCCCCAGCCGGATACTGCGCCTGAACCTCCAACGGTTCTGGATTCAGGCATGCAGCCCATCGCCAAGGAGGGCGAGCCGCCTGTGCTGATGACCTCTGTCCATCCAGAGGCATCGGACAACTTGTTGGAAGCGCTTCGCGGTGCTTCTATTGACGAAGAGCACCGCACTATCATGAGTGCGGTGATTGAGAAGGTCCGGTCCACCAAGAGAGGGTTGACCGAAGCCTGCGTCAGTCTCCTAACAGGCTTCGAGGTAAGTAATAAAATTATAAGAAAATATCACGGTATAGATAGTAGCCCCTGATGCTCTGTTTGGTGTTCAGAAAGAAAAGCCAAACAGAGGATCAAATAATCATCCGCAGGAGTCTAACAGAATATGTCTATGTGAATAAGCAGGCGTCGCTGCTGGCCGCGACTGCATGTACTGCGGAGGTCTCCAGACTGAAGCGGGACCTGGAGCAGACAGAAGGAGAGCTCGGCCTCATGAAGAGGCAGTTCGAGGAGAACAAAGGTACATAATACCCCGTCTGTATATTGATGAAGAAGAAATGGTTTCAGCTCATATAAGCTTTATGAAATTTAATAGGGGCCACGACCGAAGTGGCAGCCCTTAAAAAGGCGCCGACCGAGGCCGAAAACAAAGCAGCCAAGGAGCGCGCCGAGCGCGAGAAGCAAGAGGCCTGCGTCGGCGAGGTACAGCAAGAGCTCGAGGGCTTTGTCAAAAAATATGAGTCCTTGGAGCGTGACTCGAAGACGCAAGAGTCCGAGCTTGCGAAAGCCCTCCAAAGCGCACGGGACGCCAAGGCCGAAGCCCAAAAGGCCCTTCAGGAGATTGAGGCGGCCAAGAAGATTGCGGCGGGTAAGGCATTCAATATGCAAAGGAAGCATGTGAAGGAGACTTTCTTTTTACTTACCCGAATTTGGAGCTCTCCAGGGGCATTCCCAGATCTGCCGCGCAGCATATCAGATGCCGCAGAGTTCTATCGGGCTGAGGAAGGGAGCTCGATGGAGAAGTTGTTCTGGTCCCAGTATATTGGGGCCGAACATCCGATGACCTTGAGCGACCAACTGAAGCAACTAGTCGAACTTCACAAGGTGGCTGAACTGGCCATGAAGGACCTCATAATCCGGATGTGGCCAGCCGAACCCCTGCCCAGCAGCTACTTCGGCTTGGTGAAGCGGCTTGTATCCGCCTGCCCACGGCTCAAAGCCATAAAGTGGTCAGTCTGCGTTGAAGGTGCGCGCCGGGCCTTCGCCCGCGCAAAAGTGCACAGGGTGAAGATGGATGCCGAGAAGCTGGTGATGGAGGGGCCATCGAAGGGCAAGGAGCACCACCACCCCGAAAAATATTATGATAGTGTCTTGAAGGGGGCCTGCCTCATGGCGGAGGAATGTTCTAAGGATGTAATGTTTGAATAAATGTATTCGTTTGATCCTGTAATATGAAAACAAGTTCATTTGCGCCAGATAACGCTTGTTAATTTAAAATATTACCTTCTATGCGGCCGTTTATAAAATCTGAGAGTTGGCCAGTCGTCGGCTTCTGCCCCCATGTAACTAGTACCGGGGTGTTCGGGATAAATATAAACACTCATTATCCAAATGTTTGGTCCTTTAAGGAGGTGTTTAACGCAACGAACAAGGCAATCGGACTATACGGCTTTATCGCTCTCACTAAGCCATAGAAGTCTACCATTTTAAATTTTGGCGTAGCCCCTGGTGTTCAGAAGGCCGAACTTGGGGCGCTATACACGCCTAACCTAAATCGGACAAGGCCGATTCCTCGCCCAAAGCGGAAAAAAATCTTTAAGGATTTGAGACCTCTCGAACAGCGACCAGCTCTCGCCGCATCATGACAGTCAGTTTTCGGCTTTCTCTACTGAAGTGCTCGTCCGGAAGAACCGGGACACAATCGCAATAGTTCTCCCTGCGCTACCTTAGCCGATATAGCGGAACGTAAGGCACCAAAACAAGGGAGCCGGGCAAACCCAACATTTGACCAAAGAAATGATTCGGAGCCGATGCATATAATGCTATAAGTTCGGGGTGCCGCACTGTCGAAAGTGTTCGGACTTTTTTTGCCATGTTATGGGGTACACTGAAGCCCCTGGCAAACTGATCGTACCAAAATGTACGGGTGCAAAAATAAATAAACAAACAAGGAAAGAAATAAAGAAATGTAATAATGAGCTGACGCTGTACATTATTTTCCATTGTTATTTGAATAGTACGTCGAGGCGTATGTATACGAGTAGTGCGATAAGCAAAATAGGACTAGTTGACATGTCCAAGCCAAGAGCGAGCTGCGCGCGGGTATGTAAAACACGCATAGCGATCGTTAACATAGACCACCTGGTAATTCCCTTGTACGTCAAAGCTTCATGCCTCCTTGGCGGTTTCCCTCCCGTGATGGGTCCGATGATCAGGTTACTGGAAGAGCCTTTCAAAAAATAGGGACCTGAAAGAAAGAAAAGGGTGAAAGTATATGAGTCCTGGAGCGGTTGATCCGCATTGTAGGCCGTATTATAGCTCTGCCTCCGCCTACGCCCATGGTATCTTGAGTGCGTAATTATGTACGCGCGGCACAAATTTTGCTGCTTGACTGGGACTAGGACGGAGGCCGAATTGCTAGGCGAGCCCAGGACATGCCGAATGATCCTGTTGCAGATACTCCGGACACGCTTAGCGGAGTCCGGGGGCTTTATGGCCGAACTGGAGGTCTGCCTAAGAAGGCTGCTCTGTACCTCTGCTGTGAGGGCCGCAGTGTGCTCCTCTGTATGAAGGGAGCGCTCTATGTTTCCATTGACTGTTATAACCCCACGAGGACCTGGCATCTTGAGTTTGAGGTATGCATAATGCGGTATCGCATTGAATTTGGCAAATGCGGTTCGTCCGAGCAGTGTGTGATAGCCACTGCGGAAGGGGACGATATCGGAGATTAACTCCTCGCTTCGGAAGTTGTCTGGAGATCCGAAGACTACTTCTAGTGTGATTGAGCCCGTGCAGTGGGCCTCTACACATGGTATGACACCTTTGAAGGTGGTTTTGGTGGGTTTGATCCTGGAGGGATCGATGCCCATTTTGCGCACTGTATCCTGATAAAGCAGGTTCAGGCTGCTGCCACCGTCCATGAGGACTCGTGTTAGGTGGAATCCGTCAATGATAGGGTCAAGGACCAATGCGGCCGAACTGCCATGACAGATACTGGTAGGATGGTCCCTGCGATCGAAAGTGATTGGACAAGATGACCATGGATTAAACTTTGGGGCGACTGGCTCCATCGCGTAGACGTCCCTTAGTGCGCGCTTCTGCTCCCGCTTGGGAATATGGGTGGCGTATATCATGTTTACCGTTTTCACTTCGGGAGGAAATTTCTTCTGCCCCCCTGTGTTCGGCAGCCGGGGCCCCTTGTCGTCATCACTATGCAGCCCCTTTTCCCTGTTTTTGGCATTCAACTTGCCGGCCTATTTGAACACCCTGCATTCTCTGTTGGTGTGGTTGGCTGGTTTATCAGGGGTGCCGTGAATTTGACACGATCGATCGAGTATGCGGTCCAGACTGGACGGGCCCGGACTGTTTCTTTTGAATGGCTTCTTCCGCTGACCGGACTTAGAGCCACTGAATTCGGCATTGACGACCGTGTCTTCGGCATTATCGCCATTGTTGTGACGCTTATGCCTATTGCGTCTGGGCTTGCCGTTGCTGTCTCTGGCCTCTGATGTGCCAGGATTGCTTGCTGTGTTGTTGCTACGAGCCAACCAGCTATCCTCGCCTGCACAAAAGCGGGTCATGAGTGTCGTGAGGGCTGCCATGGACTTCGGCTTTTCTTGGCCGAGATGTCGGGCAAGCCACTCGTCGCGGATATTATGCTTAAAGGCCGCTAGGGCTTCGGCATCCGGACAGTCGACAATTTGGTTCTTTTTAGTTAGGAACCGAGTCCAGAATTTCCTGGCTGACTCTCCGGGCTGTTGGGTTATATGACTTAAGTCATCAGCATCCGGTGTTCGCACGTAAGTGCCCTGGAAGTTATCCAGGAATGCGTCTACCAGGTTTTCCCAACTTCCAATGGAATTTGCCAGCAAACTATTCAGCCAATGCCGAGCCGGTCCCTTGAGTTTTAGTGGGAGGTACTTGATGGCGTGTAGATCATCCCCGCGGGCCATGTGAATGTGGAGAAAGAAATCTTCTATCCATACCGCGGGGTCCATAGTCCCATCATATGATTCGATGTTCACGGGCTTAAACCCTTCTGGGAACTCATGGTCCATTACTTCGTCAGTGAAGCATAGGGGGTGTGCGGCGCCTCTATGCCGGGCTATGTCACGACGCAGTTCAAGTGAGTCCGGTCGGTTGTGTTCGGCCCAGCCGGATTTATATTTGGTGTATCCGGTGTGATGATCATCGACACGCGTTGGGGCGCGCCCCCGTGATCCGTAGATCGATCTTGACTGTCCTGCTTTGTGTTCCAGCACATCTCGCAGGTCCTGCGTGTAGCCCCGGGCCTTTGTGTTTTTGTTTGACTAGCGACGGGGTGCGGGTTGGTGTTCGGGCTGATATGCTTTGTCTCGGCCACGTGGTCGCCGGTCAGCCGCATCCCGCGCCTCCTCCTCGAAGTGAGGTAACAACTTGTGCTTTGGGTAACTTTTGGTTGGGCGCTCGAGTCCATATTCCTCGGCTGCCAGGACCTCAGTCCATTTGTCAGTTAGCAGATCTTGATCAGCTTGATGCTGCTGCTGCTTTTTCTTCAGGCTTTTTGCAGTGGCTATAAGCCGGCGCTTGAAGCGCTCCTGCTCGGCGGGATCCTTAGGCACGGTGAATTCGTCGTCGCCAAGGCTCACCTCGTCGTCGGAGAGGGGCATGTAATTGTCGTCCTCCAGGTCTCCATCCATTGCCTGTTCATCGGGGCTAGTGTACCCATCTTCCCGTTCGGCCTGCTCGAAGTCTGGCTAGGCGGGATTGTTTTCGTCTTCGGCATTATCCGGAGTGTTATTGTCTCCTGTGCCGGTATCACCATTTTTGCTATGGCGGGGCTTAGAGCGGTGCCTGTGACGCCGGTGCTTAGATTGCTTCTCAAGGGGATTATCCTCCATTGCCTCATCGCCATCGCCTTCTTTGGGTGTGTCCACCATATATATATCATATGAAGAGGTGGCTGTCCAGCGCCCTGTGGGCGGTGGTTCCTGTTCTTCTCCGGCATCGTCGTCCATACCGTCGATGTCTTCGGAGTCGAAGTCAAGCATGTCGGTTAAGTCATTGACAGTGGCTATTAAGTGGGTGGTGGGTGGGGAACAAATTTCTTCGTCGTCCGCTTCCCACTCGAGTCGGACATAGTACGGCCAAGAGTCTCCTGACAGGGAGAGAGACCTCAATGAATTTAGTACGTCGCCCAAGGGCGAGTGCTGAAAGATATCCGCGGAGGTAAACTCCATGATCGGTGCCCAATCAGATTCCATAGGCACAGATGTACGCGGTTCGGAGCCTATGGCCGGAGACGAGTCCGAGGGTCCGATGACGCAGACCTCATTAGAGGTGAAGTCTGTGTTCGGCTCTATCGCCAATGAGTGCGCGGCCTCCGTGGCAGGGTCCATCCACCCATCCTCGGATGGCACGATCTGCTCCGGATTGAGAGCCGGGGCAACCACAGGTGTGATCTCCTGAACACCGTCCGATGGCAGATCTAAATCATGCTCCTCATGACTGTCCGGCACACCTGACACGGGCTTGAATCCGTCGAAGATCAAGTCTTCGCGAATGTCGGCGGTGTAGTTCAGGCTTCCAAACCTGACTTGATGGCCAGGGGCGTAGCTATCGATATGCTCCAGATGGCCAAGTGAATTGGCCCGCAGTGCGAAGCCGCCGAATACGAAGATCTGTCCGGGGAGGAAAACCTCGCCCTGGATTGCATCATTGAAGATGATTGAAGAAGCCATCAAGCCTTATTGTGGCGACACAGTGGAACTCTCAATGAAAGCACCAATGTCGGTGTCAAAACCGGCGGATCTCGGGTAGGGGGACCCGAACTGTGCGTCTAAGGCTAATGGTAACAGGAGGCGGGGGACACGATGTTTACCCAGGTTCAGGCCCTCTCGATGGAGGTAATACCCTACTTCATGCTTGATTGATCTTGATGATATGAGTATTACAAGAGTTGATCTATCACGAGATCGGAGAGGCTAAACCATAGAAGCTATCCTATGGTATGATTGTTGTTGATGATGATGTCGGTCCTACGGACTAAACCCTCTGGTTTATATAGACACCAGAGGGGGCTAGGGTTACACAGAGTCGGTTACAGAGAAGGAGATCTACATATCCGAATTGCCAAGCTTGCCTTCCACACCAAGGAGAGTCCCATCTGGACATGGGACGAAGTCTTCAATCTTGTATCTTCATAGTCCAACAGTCCGGCCAAAGTATATAGTCCAGCAGTCCGAGTACCCCCTAATCCAGGACTCCCTCAGTCGGCTCCTAGCAGGCGGCCCCTAGCACCCTCAAAGTCCACACCCACATAAATATGGCAAGACGGGGCGTGGCTACCGTGCAGCCTGACACCCCCAAATCCAGGGCAAAGCGTGGCCACAGTGCACCATACAAGGCGGAGATCTCCCGCCCGGTGTGGTACTGTTGCCACTTTGCTCGTGACATCACCCCTGTCAGAGGGAGCCATGTTCCCATGACGGCCTATCGATACGGCCTGCAGGCGGCGGGCCCTACCTGTCCGTGAGAAGCCAGAAGGCGGCAAGCCCTGACCAGTCGGCTCAGGGGAAGGCCGGCCCCCAGCAGGCGGCCCACCCCCTCCCTTGGAGTTTGTGCGCCATTAACCAGAAGAGACGGGGAGTGGCTACATTGAACGCCCACCAGGCGGCGGGACTGTAGCCACGCTCTCCCCGACAAAGCATGCATCATTAGCAGCACGGCTACAATGCTGAGAAGCCAGCAAGACCCGCAAGCAGCGAGCGTGGCCTATCGGCCCAGTACAAGACAGCCGGCGGGACCCACCAGGCGGCGGACCCCATCAGCCGATGGAGAAGCTAGCGTCCAGAGACACTGACGGCCTGGGCCTACACCCGGCTAGATTACCTTTGTACCCCTGGGGGGTAGGCCTATATAAACCCCCCAGGGCACCCATGCAAAGGGTTCAGACCCTGAGAGAGTAGCCATTTAGACACATACATAGCGAGAGGGGTTGATCTAGCCTTGCCTTCTTCCTCCTCTAGCCAAATAGCTCAAGGAGCAAACTTGTAGGCACTTGTGAGATAGTGATCATGCGGAGACCCCGCAGAGCAGGACTAGGGGTGTTATCTCCTAGGAGAGCCCCGAACCTGGGTAAGTTGCGTCGGCGTGCGTTCCTACGCCTTATCCTGTTTCCAGGCACCGGCGATGATCTACTCGCTCCCACCATGATAAGCCATCCCTTGGCATATGTCGCACCAAACCCCCGACATTTGGCGCCCACCGTGGGGCGAGGTGCACCATCGTCCGGAGATATTTTCTGGACGGGAACCCTGTTTCTCCCTAGCGAGCGTAGCTAGCCTGGCATGCCCGATGGGGTTTGCGCCGACGCGCTGCATGGCGCGGAGGTCGCCTGCGTGGCCAGCTGCCTCGCTGACCTTGTTGGCGAGATCCGCTTCTCCGACGAGCCTGCACCCGATGCAGGCGAGGCCAGTTCCGAGAACTGCCTCGTCAACCTCCTGGATCAGCTCCACATCGCCAACGAGCCGGCTTCTGACCTGGAGTCGATCGGCTCCACCGACCCGATGCTTGTCGACTCTGACACGGCATCCCTCGACGCGTTCCCCACCAATGTGGTGGTCATCGATGATCCGCTTCGTCGCGCGGATAGCGGTAGCAGCACCGTCATGGAGGTGCTCATCATCAGCCACGGCGAGTCCTTTGGTGGAGGCAGCCAGGACCCGCAGCAGGCGATAGTGCGGAACTTGACCGAGCCCATCGCAGCTGACGCAAACGGCAAGACGCTGGAGGCATGCCGCATTGCACTCCTCGAAAACCCCAACAAGCTGAAGGCCATGAGACGCCTTACCGAGGCCTACCAGCGCGAGGTCGATCGCGCTATCTGTGGCACGCCGGCTGCTAGCGAGCCTAGCTGCTTGGGCACCGTCCGGCAACGCGGCGCGGCTATCGCCAGCATGCTGGGGGCCGACCGCCCAGTCTACGCCACGCTGCATGACAGAGCGTGTTCAACAACTCATCAATGCGGCTGCTGCGCAACAAGATGCCGGCCACCGCATGGTGGAGCCTAGTGTGCAAGCTGAGAATCAGCCCCCTCGCTGAGAGCATGGCACGACCTCCCGAACGCCGACAGGCGGCGCCCGCGGACGAAGAGATCGAGAGCCGGCTGCCAGCCGCAGTCGGACGCACATCACCATCGAGCGCGACTAGGACGGCCGCCCACGAGCAGTGGAACGACGGGGCGACTATCAGCCTCCTCCGCGCAGGGAGAGGCGCGTCTCCCCGCCGCCTGTTGAGCATCTGAGTCTCGGTGGCCGGCTTGGCACCCGAGAAGGAGTGAGAGAGAATGATGCCCGCCACCGGATCGACCGCCTGGCTCAATCCCTGGCGCTAGAAGAAGAAGACGCTGTTGGTCCGCCTTGTTTCGGCCCAAGAATCCGCGACGAGCCCTTCCCCAAAGGGTTCTCTCTCCCAAGAGACACGCCAAAGTACAACGGCTCCGTGAAGCCGGAGGATTGGCTTGTTGACTACTCCACCGCAGTCAACATAGCAAATGGCAACAAGCGCGTTGCCGTGAAGTACGTCCCGCTCATGCTCCAGGGCACGGCCCGGACCTGGCTGAACAGCCTGAAGCCATACAACATCAACAGCTGGGTTGATTTCACCGAGGCCTTCATCCGCAACTTCACCAGCACCTACAAGCGGCCGCCGAAGTCTCGCTAGCTCTCCATGTGTGTACAAGGCCCAACGGAATCCACTCGCGACTACCTCACGCGTTGGTCCGAGCTGCGCAACTCTTGCGAGGGCGTGAAAGATGTGCAGGCCATCGAGTACTTCACCACCGGGTGCAGAGAAGGCACCCTGCTCAAGCACCGACTCTTCTGCGACGAGCCGACTACTCTCGACGAGCTACTGATCATAGCGGACAAGTACGCCACGGCCGACTCCTCCATGATGGCAGAGCTTCAAGTAGATGCATCTGGCAAGGTGGCTCCTCCGGCTCCTCGTACACCGGCTGGTGACACCAGTCGGCGGTAGCAGCAGAGCGACAACAAGCGCAAGGCCCCGCAGCCGGCTTCCACAAGCCGGCAGGTGGCAACAGTTGAAGACCAGCAGCCGGAGGGACAGCCCATCCCCAAGCGCCAGAAGGGCGGCAAGCCCAATTGGTTGCTCGCCTTCTCTTATGAGCAAACCCTCGATGCACCCAGCAAGTTCCACAGTGGCGCGAAGCCGTCCAACCACACCACCCGGAAGTGTCATTGGCTCACCCGAATCGCCAAGGGCGATGGACTCCTACCTCCGCCGCCTGCCGGCCCGCCACCTCCTCCTCCCCAGCAGCCGGCGGCCCGGCCAGTCGGTGCGATACAAGATGAGTACCCTGAAGAGCATGGAGCCTACGTCGTGTTCACCAGTGTGGCCGATGACAAGCATAGCCGACTTCAGCAGCACCGAGAGGTGAATGCTGTTGCATCAGAAGCCCTGGAGTTCATGCACTAGTCCAAGAAGCCAATCAGCTGGAGCCGAGCTGACCACCCGGAGGTGATGCCTTCTTCGGGTTCCTATGCCCTGGTGTTGGATGCCACCTTTGCAACAGAGAGGCGAGCTGCTCGTTTCTCCCGAGTTTTGATAGATGGCGGTAGCAGCATCAATATCCTCTACTGTCACATCCCTAGTCTGGTATGCACTTAGGCTAGCTAGATATGCTTGCATCATGTCTAAATTTATTGAAATTTGAAATGGGGATGAACAAACCCTAGCACCAAATGAACTCAACTAGGGTCAAATTCAAATGTTTTCAATGAACCCAAAATGCCTTCATCAATGTTTGATAATTTTGGCAAGGCTTTGAGTCCAAACCAAAAATAGTGAACATTTTTGTAGAATATTTTGGATCATTGGATTAAATCATAAAGTATTTGAATTTGGGAATTTAAATGCTATAATTATTCTAAATGCTCAGATTATTCTGAAATGATTTGAGGGCTGTTGGAAATAATTCAAAAGGTGCCCACAAATATTTTCAGGAGTTTTGGAAGTGATTTAGTATTTTTATTAAATCAAAACATAATAGCAAAAATAGAAAACATAAACAAATGAGAGAGAGAGAGAAGTGCTTACCTGTGCAGCCCACCAGAGCCAGCCCACCAGAGCCGGCCCAGCTCCTGTGCTGGTCCAGCACTATGCGGCCCAGCCCACCGCAGCCGCCACCGTCTTCAACCTCCTGCCAGTAGGCAGGAGGGCGTGTGCTCGCCGCACACGTGCGCCACCTCCACCCTGCCTGGCTGCCCCCTCGTTGCCCTGGGCTCCTCCCGCGACGCCACGCACACCCCTGACCCTCTCACTCTCTCTGGACCCCTCCTCCTCCTCTGCTCTCCCTTCCTCTCGTCACCGAACGCACCTGAGAGCGCCGCTCGCCGTAGCCATGACCACCGGCCACCCCTCGTCCCGTGATTGTGCCCAGCAGCTCCGCAATCGAGCACCACATCCCCAAGCCGAAGGAAACGAGCCGAAGGACTTTGCTTCGTCGCCAATGTCCTCGTCTTCACCGCTGGCACCCGGAGATCGTCTCTGTCGATTCGTCGGTTTTCGTCCGTCCCCGAGGCCGCTGACCTTCTCTACCGCATCTTTGTGAGCTCCTGATCTTCCCCCTCTGCTTTTCCCCCTCCGTTCCTGTCCGCTAGCCTGTCCCGCCGACGCCATAGCTCCGGCCACCGCCATGGCTGATGCTCTGCTTGCTGCGGAGCTCGTTCCACCTTTCACTGCTGTCCGTCGAGCTCCGGGTAGCCCAGCGACGCTGGCCAGCCTCTCCTTTGGATTGCTAGTGCACCACAGCACCCTGCCCGTACACGGCCGAGCTCCGGCCGCCGCTAACCTCGCTGCCGCCGCCGCAACAGTCCATCCCCGGCAGCCACGCGGCCTCCCTAGATGCGCACGGGCCTGGGCTTCCCCCTAGTGCCCTCAGCGCGCTCTGCCGCTGCCCTGGCGCCACTCCGGCGAGCCGCCGCCGCACGGTGTGGTCGCCGTCGTTAAGCCGCCGGCTAACCACGCCATTAGGGCCTAACCACACTGCTAATTACACAACGCAGTCACTGACAGCGGGCCCCGCGGTGGGTCAAATCCCAGTCAACACGGGATTAACTTCCAGTTAACTCTGAGCCAATGACATGTGGGTCCCAGCCGTCAGGGTTGACCCTGTTGACCCTGCTGACGTCAGCCTGACGCCTTGCTGACGCAGTACTACATTTTCTGGAAGTAGTTTAATTTTAAATAGCCAGGAAATTCCAGAAAATCCTATAAACTTCTAAAAATCATAGAAAATAATCTATAGCTCCAAATGAAATAATTTATATATGAAAAATTATCAGAAAAATCCAATCTATCAATTTATGCTACTTTCATGCATGAAAAACCAACTTATACCTGCTGTATAAGTGAAAACATTCAAATGGCATTTTAAATGCTCAAACTAGAGTTTGCATTTGAACCTTTGGTTCAAATGGACTCCCTTGCACTTGTTGCTAACTGCATTAGCTCAATTCACAGCATATTGCCATGTCACATGCATCATATTGTTGCATTGCATTGATTGTGTTTCCTCTCTGTTGCCGGTGTTGTCCCCTCTCAGTAGACGACGTTCCGACGATTTGATCGTTGACACTAATGAAGACTCAATGCTATCTTCAGAAGTGCCAGGCAAGCAAAACCCCCTTGTTCATTCTGATACAATCCCACTCTCTCGCTCCTGCTCTCTTTTACTGCATTAGGACAACAACGATTCATCTGTTACTTGCTGCGGTAGCTGAACCCCTTTATCCTCTGCATGACCTGTCATTGCCGCAGTAAATAGATGAAACCCACTAGCATGAGTAGGAGTTGTTTGAGCCCTGATGTGCCTACTCATTCATGCTTGTTTGTCATGCCTGCTATTGCTTAGATTTGAGTCAGGTCTGATTCATCGGGAATGAATTGGAATGTGGTGAACATGTCCTACTGTTGAGAGCTAAGTGTGTGAACACGATTTGGTAAAGGTAGCGGTGAGAGGCCATGTAGGAGTACATGGTGGGTTGTCCCATTGCAGCCGTCCTCAGGAACTGAGTTCTGTGTTTGTGATCCATGAACAGTTACTACCACGCATTGGAATGCTAAAGTGCCCCTCTCGACTTATTAATCAACCTGATCTCTGTCCAGGAGTTGCAACTAGTTTCTGGTGCTTGTAGGTAGTGTTAGTAGTCTACCAAGTGGCACCCGGTACAGGTGGGCTTGGGACAGACTAGGCACACGTGGCCTGGTGTACCGAGTGGCACCCGGATGGTGGGCTTGGGAACCCTGCACACATCGTTTGGGGCCGTGAGCGACACCCCGGCCGGATCTCCTTGCGGATGGAACCCGAATAGGCGATAAACCTGGACTAGAGACTTGTGTGGTTAGTCAGGTCGTGGCCGACTCCCTCGCCAGGCTTCCGCTTGAAGGTTGCCGAGGTACACGACGTGTACATGGTGGTAAGTGGCGAGAGCGTGTGTGACGAAGTACACCCCTGCAGGGTTAACATCATCTATTCGAATAGCCGTGTCCGCGGTAAAGGACTTCTGGGTTGCCTATAACAGTTCATAGACAAGTGAAAGTGGATACTCTAAAATGCGCAAGATAAGCGTGAGTGCTATGGATGGCGTTCTCGTAGGGAGACGGGAGCGGATCCATAGTGGTGCATTGATATGGTGAATATGTGGACTCGTGTGCGCCACCTCAAAAGAGTTACTTGCAGTCGTAGTTCAGGATAGCCACCGAGTCAAAGCTGGCTTGCTGCAGTTAAACTCCACCACCCCCTTTGTTGATACCGATGCATATGTAGATAGTTCTGATGTAAGTCTTGCTGGGTACATTTGTACTCACATTTGCTTATTTTATGTTTTGCAGAGAGACGTCAGTCTCGCTAGTAGTTCCATGTGGACTTCGACGTTTAGCTTGTTACCTCAGCTACGATCTTGTGCCCTCGGCAGGATCTGGTAGATAGTCAGGCTTCTCAGCCTTTTTCATTTATAGATGTCTATACTCAGACATGTTAAGCTTCCGCATGTGCTTTGACTTGTATGCTCTGAATGTTGGTTCATGAGACCCATGTTTGTAATATCTCGCTCTTCGGAGCCTAATGAATAAATACTTGAGTCGTAGAGTTATGTTGTGATGCCATGTTGTATTTACACATATCGAGCATATTGTGTGTATGATTGAAATGCTTGGTATGTGTGGGATCCGACAACCTAGTTGTTTATCCTTGGTAGCCTCTCTTATGGGGAAATGTAGTCTTGTGCTTCCATGAGCCATAGTAGAGCTACAGCCCGGATTCGCACGCTGCTGACCGACATGCTCGATGTTGATTCATGTATGCCTGTCCCCGTAAGTTAGTGCCACTTTGGGTTCATGACTAGTCATGTCGGCCCGGGTTCTCTGTCATATGGATGCTAGCGCCACTACCATATACGTGAGCCAAAAGGCGCAAACGGTCCCGGGCCATGGTAAGGCGACACCCGTGGGAATACCGTGCGTGAGGCCACAAAGTGATATGGGGTGTTACCGGCTAGATCGATGTGACTTGGAATCGGGGTCCCGACATCTACCGCGACACCATGGAGAAGTTGGGCATCAAACAGAAGCAGCTCCAGCCCAGCCGGACTGTCTTCCATGGCATATTACCTGGCCTTTCCTGCTCACCAATCGGCAAGATCAAGATAGATGTCCTCTTTGGAGACAAAGATCACTTCCGCCGAGAGCCCGTCTGGTTTGAAGTGGTTGACCTTGAAAGCCCTTACCATGCACTGCTTGGCCGACCTGCCCTGGCCAAGTTCATGGCGGTACCACACTATGCTTACCTCAAGATGAAGATGCCAAGCACCAAGGGGGTTATCACCGTTACCGGAGATTACAAGAAGTCGTCCGCCTGTGCTGCAGCCAGTAGTCGGCTGGCCGAGTCCCTCGTGATTGCTGCCGAGAAGCGGCTCCTTGACCGGGTTGTGGCCATGGCTGGCAAGCAGCCGGACATGTCACCAGATCCCAAGGAGTTGGAAGCTCAGGGCTCGTTCCAGCCAGCCAAGGAAACCAAGAAGATACCTTTGGATCCTGCACACCCGGAGAGGCACGCTATCATAGGTGCCAACCTTGATAGCAAATAGGAAAGCGAGCTCGTCGATTTCCTCCATGAGAATCGGGACATCTTTGCATGGTCTCCCAAAGACATGTCGGGTGTTCCGACGGATTTCGCCGAGCACAAGCTACACGTCCGACCAGACGTCAAGCCAGTCAAGCAGCCCTTGTGCTGCCTGTCAGAAGAGAAGAGAAGAATTGTTGGTGAAGAGATAGCCCGGCTGCTAGCAGCCGGCTTCATTATGAAAGTGTTCTTTCTAGAGTGGTTAGCCAACCCAGTCCTTGTACCGAAGAAGAACAACAAGTGGCGCATGTGTATTGATTATACCAGCCTCAACAAAGCCTGCCACAAAGATCCGTTTGCCTTGCCATAGAGTGACCAAGTTATAGACTCCACAGCCGGATGCGAGCTGTTGAGTTTTCTAGATGCTTACTCAGGGTACCACCAGATCAAGTTGAACCAGGCCGACAGGCTGAAGACCGCCTTCATTACACCATTCGGAGCCTTCTATTACCTGACCATGACGTTCGGCTTGAGAAATGCCGGCGCCACGTTTCAGCATTGCATGCAGAAGTGCCTCCTCAAGCAACTCGGCAGGAACGCCCACGTCTATGTGGACGACATTGTGGTGAAGACGGAGAAGCGTGGCACCCTTTTAGAGGATCTCAAGGAAACTTTTGACAATCTGCGCCGCTTTCAAATCAAGCTTGTCGGGTGGTAGGTGCGACATATGCCAACGGGTGGCTTATCATAGTGGGTGCCAGTAAGACGTCGCCGGTGCCTGGAAACAGGATGAGGCGAAGACATGCACGCCGGTGAATCTTACCCAGGTTCGGGGCTCTCCGAGGAGATAACACCCCTAGTCCTGCTCTGCGGGGTCTCCGCATGATCACTAGATCAGAAAGAGTAGCTACAAATGCTCCTAGAGCTGTTGGGTTCAAGGGAGAAGAAGAACAAGGCTAGCTCTTGCTTCCCTCTTTCTATGGTGTGTGTGTAATGCTAAGAAGCCAACCCTTTGCAAGGGTGCCCCGGGGGGTTTATATAGGCCTACCCCCCGGGGGTACAATTGTAATCCGGCTGGGCGCTGGTCCCAGCCGTCAGTGTCTACGCTCGCCGGCTTCTCCGCCGGCCGTTGGGGCCCACCGACTGGTGGGTCCCACCGGCTGCTGGCCTCTTGGTCGACAGGCCGGCCCCACCGCCTAGGGTCTTGTCGGCGGCTGCTTACTGTAGCCTCGCCCCTGATGACGAGGGCTCCGTCGAGGTAAGCGTGGCTACAGTGTGCCGCCTCGAGGGCTCTCACTGTAGCCTTACCTCGTCTTGTCTCCTTAATGTGGCACATGCTTCGAGGGAGGGGGTAGCCGGCTACGCCCTTGGCCGACTGGGGGAGGCCGGGCCGCCTTCGCGCCTCTCTCTGGCTATAGGGGCCCGCCGCCCGTGGGCCGTACTGGCATCTGTCGTGGGTGACGTTGAGGCCAGCATGGCTACAGTGCCGAGCCGGACGGGAGATGGCCATCCCGTACGGCGTCCTGTGGCCATGCCCGCCTCGAGCTTCGGGGGTAGTGGGCCGCACTGTGTCCACACCCCGTCTTGTCACCGTTATGTGGGTGTAGTTTTGGTGGTTGCGGTCTTGGCCGGCTTCTTGGAGTCGGCGCTCTTCGTGGCCGGCTCTGGGGAATCGGCGTTCTTCATGGCCGGCTCTTGGGAGTCGGCATCCTCTAGGGCCGGCTCCCTGGAGTCGGCCATCCCGTGGTTATCTTGGAGGGGAGGTTGCTGAGGCTGGGTCGCCTTCTGAGAGTCGGCTTCAGAAGTAGCCGGCCTGGGAAGGCGGCCCAATGCTTGAAATGCTTGAAGGCCCAAAGGCCTGATAATTTTTTGGAAGAGCCAGGGGCAGTCGGTTAGGCTACCCGTGGCCATTTACTCCGACAGTAGTCCCCGAAGCTGATTGGGCTTCGAGGTTGGGTAGGAGTCGAGAAGCTCGGTCAGCTTCCTATCTTGACAAGCCGGCAGCTGGGAGCCGGCCTTGGTTAGGCGTGCCGTCTTGGCCAAAAATTCTGGAGTCGGAGGGCGGGAGCTCACCAGCGCGTGCACCGGGCCGCGGGCCGGCCACTTGCCGCCTGCGAACCACGTGGCCTCTCTTGGCCAAAAAGCCTGCCAGCCCACGCGCGCGACGGGACGTCGCCGCAGGGCGGGGGCCCGCCATGTCCACGCCCGGGCCCAGGCGAGGATTCTCTGCAGCCCGAAACCGCCCGCACGTCTCCCTGCGGCAGTTTCGGCACGCCTTTAGGGCGTAATAATCGTGAGGCGTGGGGGGAGTGGGTGCAGTTAATCCCACGTCTCACCCCACGTCCGGCCTCCCCGGCTTCACCTTGCGAAGCTATAAGTAGGGGGAGGAGGGAGAGCGGCAGGCTCTCGCACGCTCCTCCTCTTTCCACCATCTTCTTCCTCCCGTCGTTTCTTGCAACAGCGCCTCGCCGCCGCGCTCTTCCAGTACTCGTTCCTCCGCCGCCGCGCTCGTTTTCGCCATGCCTCCCGCCACGGAGCAGTATGGCGGGGACTGGGACGGCTCCAACGTCCACGAAGATCACGTCGAATTCCTCCGCAAGACGCGGCGGCTGCCCAGCACGGACAAGGTGGAGGTCCGTCTCGCGCCGGCGAAGGAGAATACGCCGGAGCCGCGGGAGGGCGAGCGGGTGGTCTTCCACTCGCATTTCTTGCGTGGCATTGGCCTGCCCGTGAGCGCCTTCTTCCGCTCTTGGCTCGAGTTCTACCAGCTCCAGCCGCACCACCTCACCCCGAACGCGGTGGTGCTGCTGTCTGCCTTCGTCACCTTGTGGGAAGGCTACCTCGGCGTCCTCCCTACCCTCGAGCTCTGGGGGGAGTTCTTCCAGTCCAAGCTGGGCACGCGCATGCAGGGCGTGCCGGCTCAGACTGGTGCCTTCATCGCAATGCGGAGGGTGGCTGCCGACAACCCCTTCCCCGTCATCACGCTGATCCAGTCGGTGAAGTTATGGCAAAAGTCGTACTTCTACGTCAGGAACATCGCCCCGCAGGGCGACTACGTCAACCTGCCGGCTTACGTAGCCGGCCCACCAGCGGGCAGGCGGCCCCAGTGGTCCTACCAGGCCGTGACGCTAACGCCGGCTGGATCCGCAGCCGTCGCCCGAGTGCGAGCGATGACCTAGTCGGAGGGCTTGTCGAGGCCCGACCTGCTGGCCGCCTTCGTCACGCGCCGGGTACTCCCGCTCCAGAGCCGCCCTCATCTGATCTGTCAGATGAGCGGCCAGCTCGATCTGAGCCGGATGTGTACCAAGGACATGCCGCACGAGGAGGTGGCCTATATGGTGAACTACCTCGCGAACTGCAAACTCTCCGAAGAGTGGCAGTTCGGCAAGGAGCCATATAGCCGAGCCAATCCGCTGCCCACGGTATGTTCTCCTTGTCTCTTTCTCTTTTCTCAGTTTTGTCGCCGAGTTCCTTTTGGCCGACTCTGACTAGTCGGCTTATTCTTGACAGAGCCCTCTTCTTCGGCTTGCCGGCGGGTCGGACGCGGAGCGCCGATTCGTCCCTGACCGGACGCAGCACGATCTGGAGGACCCCGACTTGGGGGCGGCCGCTATGGACGACAACACCGAGCCGGGTGGTGGCCAAGCCGGCGGCGAAGCAGGCGGCTCCGGGCATGGAGTCACCTTCGACGACTGGCCAGACGATGACGAGGCTGAAATCGTCCCACGCCGTCAGCCGGCATCTGGCCGTGGCGCGGGTTCCTCCGCTGCACCGCCTGCTCGGGGCGGCGGGCAAAAGCGTCGCGCCGCACAGGGTTTGTTCGGCAGTCGGACGAAGAAGCCCCGAGGCGGGGCAGCGGCGACCAGGCGGGATGAGGCGGCCGCGAAGGCGGCTCGCTTCCGCAAGATGGTGAAGCAACCGCAGACGGTGTCGGCGTAAGTTCAAACTCCTTCATGTACTCTTTTTTCTTTCTTTTCTCTGGTGGTTCCTGAATCCTTGTCTTTTTCTCCAAACAACCAGTGCTCCATTGTCGCTCGAGCGGGCGGCTGCCGCCTCCGTCGTTGAGTCGCCGAGGGGAGCTGGGAGCACCTCTCGCCGCGTGGACCCCCATGCCGACCTTCAGGCGGCGACGGAATGGAACGCGCGGGAGGCGCGGGAGGAGCGGGAGGCGGAGGCACGGAAGGCGGCCGCCGCCCAGGCGGCGCAGGAGGAGGAGGAGGCGAAGGCGCACGCCGACGCCGCAGCCAAGGCCCAAGCGGAGGCTGTAGCTGCGGCGACGGCGGAGGGGGCCCTGCTGGTCACCCCACTGCACGTCGCAGCGCCCGGGGCCCCAGAGCCCCCGCCAGAAGAGGCCCGCGGCGACCAGCCGGGGCTGGAGAGGGATGACGACGTCGTCATCCTGGAGAGGGCGCCGGTGCCGACTCCGCCGACTGGGACGGCTCAAGGCGGCCGGCCTGATCTGCCGCCTGCGCAGTCGGCGGGGAGCGAGCCGGCCGCGAGGACTGAGCTGGCGGTCCAGATGCCGCCGAGCCGGCGCGTGGGGAAGGCTGCGTCGGGGCCACAGAAGGCAGCGTCGGAGCCGCAGCCGGCCGCGGGCTCCAGCTCGTCGGCCCAGGATGTGGAGGTGGCCAGCGCCACCTCAGGGTGGACGCCGGGTGGAGGGATGGCCGTGATGAACGTGGCCGCGCAGGACGTTCGAACCCGGCTCCAAGCCCAGGCTACGGCGCTGAGGCACTACACCGACGAATTCCTTGCGACGCGGGCGGCCATCCGGGTTAGGCTTCTTATCTTGCTTCTTCTTGATCTTGGCTTCTTCTTGATCTTGGTTTCTTCCGTGGGGGCGCGTCAGCGCACCCACTGGGTGTAGTTCCCGAGTTCCGAGTCGGCTGCTGAGCAGGCGGCTTGGAACTTCTTAGTGGATTTGGCTTTGCTATTCTTGTTCTTACTTCGATCTTCTGCCTATCTTGAAGGACTACCACAATCTTCGTGCGGCCGCCTTCAACTCCCAGGCTCGGGAGCTGACCCAGAAGACCGCTGACCTAACTGAGAGCCGGGGTAAGTGCTTTTGTTCTTTATCTCACGTGGGGGCGCGTCAGCGCACCCACTGGGTGTAGTCCTCGAGATTCGGGCCGACTGCTGAGCAGTCGGGTCGGATCTTCCTTGACGACTTCCTCTTATTGTTTCTTCTTTTTCTGTCGTCTCTGCAGCGGCCAACGCCGGTCTGAGGGCACAGCTGGGAGAGTCTCAGACTGCCCTTCGTGTCAAGGAGGCCGAGCTCGCCGCCTTGGTGCAGGAACGCGACCGCCTAGCCAAGAAGTTGGCCGACCAGGAGGAGGGCCACAAGGTGGCTCTGAAGGCGGTGCAGGACCGCGAAGCCGCGGCGATGTAGAGGAGCATGGGCTCCTTTTCAGTCGGCGCTGCCAGGACAGGCGGAGTGGTCAGCATTTTCTTCAACTCATGGAAGGCTTGGTCGGCTTGGTCATTCCACTCGAAGTGAGTGGACTTCTTCATGAGTTGGTACAGGGGGAGAGCCTTCTCTCCTAGTCGGCTGATAAAGTGATTCAGGGAGGCCAAGCACCCGGTGAACTTCTGCACATCTCGCAGTTTGGTGGGAATCTCCATCCTCTCGATGGCCTTGATCTTCACAGGATTGCACTCGATGCTGCGTTCGGAGACCAGGAAGCCTAGCAGCTGGCCGGCTGGTACTCCGAACACGCACTTCTCGGGGTTGAGCTTGATTTGGAATCGGCGCAAGTTGGCGAATGTTTCTTTGAGATCTTCCAGTAGGGTGCCGCGCTTCTCTGTCTTCACCACAATGTCGTCTACATAGACGTCGGCATTTCTGCCGAGTTGTTTCAAGAGGCATTTCTGCATGCAACGCTGAAAAGTGGCACCGGCATTCCTCAAGCCGAATGCCATAGTCAGGTAGCAGAAAGCTCCAAATGGTGTGATGAAGGCAGTCTTCAGGCGGTCTGCTGGGTCCAACTTGATCTGATGGTACCCTGAGTAGGCGTCCAAAAAACTCAACAGCTCGCATCTGGCTGTGGAGTCTATCACTTGGTCAATCCATGGCAGAGCAAACGGATCCTTTGGGCAGGCCTTGTTCAGGCTGGTGTAGTCTATACACATACGTCACTTGTTATTCTTCTTCAGAACCAGAACTGGGTTGGCAAGCCACTCTGGAAAAAACACTTCCATGATAAAGCCAGTGGCAAGGAGCCGGGCTATCTCTTCTCCCACAATTCTTCGCTTCTCTTCTGACAGTCGGCGGAGGGGTTGCTTGACCGGCTTCGCGTCTGCTCGGACATGTAATTTGTGCTCGGCGAAATCCTTCGGGACACCCGGCATGTCCTTTGAGGACCATGCAAAAATGTCTCGATTCTCATGGAGGAAGTCGACGAGCTCGCCTTCCTATTTACTGTCCAAGTTCGCCCCAATGACAGCGAATCTCTCCGGATTCTCCGGGTCCAGAGGTATCTTCTTCGTCTCTTCGGCAGGCTGGAAGGAGCCCTGCGCATCACAATCTTTGGGGTTGGGGGACAGGGCCGGCTGCTTGCCGGCCATGGCCACAACCCGCTCCAGCATCTTCTTCTCTTCTGCCACCACGAGGGACTCGGCCAGCCGGCTACTGGCCATGGCGCACTCGATGGACTTCTTGTAATCGCCGGCTACCGTGATGATCCCCTTCGAGCTCGGCATCTTCATCTTCAGGTAGGCGTAGTGGGGCACAGCCATGAACTTGGCCAGAGCAGGTCGGCCAAGCAAAGCATGATAGGGGCTCTCCAGATCCACTACCTTGAACCAGATCGCTTCTCGGCGAAAATGATCTTTGTCTCTGAAGAGAACATCCATTTTAATCTTGCCGATTGGGGAGCAAGACAAGCCGGGGACGATACCATGGAACACGGTCCGGCTCAGCATAAGCTGCTTCGCCTTGATGTTCAGCTTCTCCATGGTATCGTGGTACAGTATATTGATACTGCTTCCGCCATCTATCGGGACGCGGGAGAATCGGGCAGCTCGCCTCTCCGTCGCGAGGGTAACATCCAAGACCAATGCATAGGAGCCAGGGGATGGCATCACCTCTGGGTGGTCGGCCTGGCTCCAGCTGATTGGCTTCTCTGACCAGTGCATGAACTCGGGAGCGCTAGAGGCGACTGCATTGACCTCTTGATGCTGACGGCGCCGACTACGCTTGTCATCGGCTTGACTGGTGAAGACGACGTAGGCGGCGTGTTCTTCAGGGAATTCATCTTGGATGGCTCCGACTGCCGGCCGAGCCACCGGCTGCTGGGGGGCTGGAGGCGGCGGGCTGGGAGGCGGAGGCGGCAACATCCCTTCGCCCTTGGAGATTCGTGTGAGCCAGTGGCATTTTCGGGTCGTGTGGTTAGACGGCTTCGCGCCGCTGCGGAACATGCAGGGGGTGTCAAGAGCCTGCTCGTAAGAGAAAGCCGGCTGCCAAGCCGGCCTGCCACCCTTCTTCTTGGGAGCGGGCTGCTCTTCGGGCGGCTCATCTTCAACTGTGGCCACCTGCCGGCTGGTGGAAGTCGGCATGGGGGCCTTGCGCTTGTGATCGTTCTGGTAGGGGCGCCGATTGGAGTCGCCAGCCGGCGTCTTGGGAGCCGGAGCAATCACCTTCCCAGAGGCGTCTACTCGCAGCTCGGTCTTCATCGAGGAGTAGGCCGTGGCGTACTTGTCCGCGATGATAAGGAGTTCGTCGAGGGTAGCCAGCTCGTCGTAGAGGAGTCGGTGCTTGAGGAGGGTGCCCTCTCGGCACCTGGCGGTGAAGTACTCGATGGCCTTAACCTCGTGCACCCCCTCGCAGGAGTTGTGGAGCTCGGCCCACCGCGTGAGGTAGTCGCGGGTCGACTTGTCGGGCCCATGGACACATAGGGAGAGTTGGCGAGGCTTGGGAGGTCGCTTGTACGTGCTGGTGAAGTTGCGGACGAAGACTTCCATGAAGTCCAGCCAGCTGTTGATGCTGTAGGGCTTGAGGCTGTTGAGCCAGGTGCGCGCCGTGCCTTGCAGCATGAGGGGGACGTACTTCACGGCGACGCGTCGGTTGCCGTTGGCTATGCTGACAGCAGTAGAGTAGTCGATAAGCCAATCTTCCGGCTTCACTGAGCCGTTGTACTTGGGCGTGTCTCTGGGGAGCGAGAACCCTTTGGGGAAGGGCTCGTCGCGGAAGCGGGGGCCAAAGCATGGCGGGCCGACATCGTCTTCTTCTAACGCCAGGGATCGAGCAAGGCGGTCGATCCGGTGGCGGGCGTCGTTCTCGCCGACTCCTTCTCGGCGGCCGAGTCGGTCGCCAAGAGTCGGATGCGTGACGGGCGGCGGGGTGAGACGTCTCTCTCTTCGAGGCGGGGGAGGAGGCAGGTTTCCTTGGCGCTCCACCACTCGAGGGCAGCCTTCCGCGTCGCGCTCGATGGTGATACGAGTCCGGCTGCGGCTAGCAGCCGGCTCCTTGTCTTTCTTCTGGCAGGCGCCGCTCGCAGTCGGCGAGCGGGACGTCGCGGCGTGCTCTCGGCGCGGGGGATGACTATCGGCGCGGGCGCCGGCTTCGTGCCGTTCTACAGCCGCGTCGATCAGCTGCTGGATCCGTCTTGTCATGTAGGGGAGCTCATCGGCTCCCAGCCCATTTAGCTCTTCGGCGGCCGCCTGAGCGGCTCGCAGATTCTCGAGCGGGGTGGCGTAGACGGGGCGATCTGCCCCCAGCATGCTGGCGATAGCCGCGCCGCGCTTCTGGACGAAGCCGGCTCGACTCGGGCCAGTAGGCGGCGGCGTACCGAAGGCGGAGCGGTCGACTTCGCGCTGGTGGGCGTCGGTGAGGCGTCTCATGGAGGCTATCTTCTGGCCCTCCGCGATGAGGGTGAGGCGACGTGCCTCCAGGGTCTCGGCGTCGGCGTCGGCCGGGATGGGAACGGAGAGGTCGCGCATCGCCGTTTGCATGGCGTCGTGGGCGTTCTCGCCCGAGTTGGCGACGTGGCTGATGACCAACACTTCGGTGACAGCGCCGCTGCCACTGTCAGCTCGAGGGAGAGGATCGTCGAAGACCACCACGTCGGAGGGGTAGGCGTCGAGCGATGCCGTGTCGGAGTCGACGAGTATCGGGTCGGTGGAGCCGACCGACTCCACATCTGCAGTAGGCTCGCTGGAGACGTGAAGCTGGTCGAGGAGGCTGACGAGGCGGCTCTCGGGGTAGTTCGTGCCTGCGTCGGACGCAGGCTCGTCGGAGATGCGAGTCTTGCCGAGAAGATCGGCGAGGCAGCTCGCTACGCAAGCGTCGTCGACGCCTTGTAGCGCGTCGAGGCAAACGCCATTGGGCGCAGCAGGCTAGCTGCGCTCGCGGGGGAGGAAGAGGGTTCCCGTCCAGAACAGGTCTCCGGACGACGGTGCACCTGGCCCCATGGTGGGCGCCAAATGTCGGGTGGTAGGTGCGACATATGCCAACGGGTGGCTTATCATAGTGGGTGCCAGTAAGACGTTGCCGGTGCCTGGAAACGGGATGAGGCGAAGACATGCACGCCGGCGAATCTTACCCAGGTTCGGGGCTCTCCGAGGAGATAACACCCCTAGTCCTGCTCTGCGGGGTCTCCGCATGATCACTAGATCAGAAAGAGTAGCTACAAATGCTCCTAGAGCTGTTGGGTTCAAGGGAGAAGAAGAACAAGGCCAGCTCTTGCTTCCCTCTTTCTATGGTGTGTGTGTAATGCTAAGAAGCCAACCCTTTGCAAGGGTGCCCCGGGGGGTTTATATAGGCCTACCCCCCGGGGGTACAATTGTAATCCGGCTGGGCGCTGGTCCCAGCCGTCAGTGTCTACGCTCGCCGGCTTCTCCGCCGGCCGTTGGGGCCCGCCGACTGGTGGGTCCCGCCGGCTGCCGGCCTCTTGGTCGACAGGCCGGCCCCACCGCCTAGGGTCTTGTCGACAGCTGCTTACTGTAGCCTCGCCCCTGATGACGAGGGCTCCGTCGAGGTAAGCGTGGCTACAGTGTGCCGCCTCGAGGGCTCTCACTGTAGCCTTACCTCGTCTTGTCTCCTTAATGTGGCACATGCTTCGAGGGAGGGGGTAGCCGGCTATGCCCTTGGCCGACTGGGGGAGGCCGGGCCGCCTTCGCGCCTCTCTCTGGCTGTAGGGGCCCGCCACCCGTGGGCCGTACTGGCATATGTCGTGGGTGACGTTGAGGCCAGCATGGCTACAGTGTCGAGCCAGACGGGAGATGGCCATCCCGTACGGCGTCCTGTGGCCATGCCCGCCTCGAGCTTCGGGGGTAGTGGGCCGCACTGTGGCCACACCCCGTCTTTTCACCGTTATGTGGGTGTAGTTTTGGTGGTTGCGGTCTTGGCCGGCTTCTTGGAGTCGGCGCTCTTCGTGGCCAGCTCTGGGGAATCGGCGTTCTTCATGGCCGGCTCTGGGGAGTCGGCATCCTCTAGGGCCGGCTCCCTGGAGTCGGCCATCCCGTGGTTATCTTCAGAAGTAGCCGGCCTGGGAAGGCGGCCCAATGCTTGAAATGCTTGAAGGCCCAAAGGCCTGATAATTTTTTGGAAGAGCCAGGGGCAGTCGGTTAGGCTACCCGTGGCCATTTACTCCGACAAAGCTCAACCCAGAGAAGTGCGTCTTTGGAGTACCAGCCAGCCAACTTCTTGGCTTCCTGGTCTCAGAGCGCGGTATTGAGTGTAGTCCTGTGAAGATCAAAGCCATCGAGAGGATGGAGATACCCACCCGACTGCAAGATGTCCAAAAGTTCACCGGCTGCTTGGCATCCATCAGCTGCTTCATTAGTCGGCTGGGCGAGAAGGCTCTTCCCTTGTATCAGCTCATGAAGAAAACCACTCATTTTGAGTGGAACGACAAGGCGGACGAGGCCTTTCTCCAGCTCAAGAAGATGTTGACCACGCCGCCTGTTCTGGCTGCTCCGGATGCTAAGGAGCCCATGCTCCTCTACATCGCCGCCACCAGCCGGGTGGTCAGGATAGTCATAGTGGTTGAGCGCAAAGAAGACGGCAAGGCACTGCCGGTCCAGAGGTCTGTGTATTACTTGAGCGAAGTACTGTCAGCTTCCAAGAAGAACTACTGAGGGAGTCCTGGACTAAGGGGTCCTCGGGCATCCGACCTGTTATCCATGGGTCGGATATTGGGGAACGTAGTAATTTCAAAAAAATTTCCTACGCGCACGCAAGATCATGGTGATGCATAGCAACGAGAGGGAAGAGTGTGTCCATGTACCCTCGTAGACCGAAAGCGGAAGCGTTAGCACAACGCGGTTGATGTAGTCGTACGTCTTGACGATCTGACTGATCAAGTACCGAACGCACGGCACCTCCGAGTTCAGCACACGTTCAGCTCGATGACGTCCCACGAACTCCGATCCAGCAGAGCTTAGAGGGAGAGTTCCGTCAGCACGACGGCGTGGTGACGATGATGATGTTCTACCGACGCAGGGCTTCGCCTAAGCACCGCTACGATATTATCGAGGTGGATTATGGTGGAGGAGGGCACCGCACACGGCTAAGAGATCCAAGGGATCAATTGTTGTGTCTCCAAGGGGTGCCCCTGCCCCCGTATATAAAGGATCAAGGGAGGAGGAGGCCGGCCCTAGGAGGGGCGCGCCAAGGGAGTAGGATTCCTACTCCTAGTAGGAGTAGGTTTCCTCCTTTCCTAGTCCAACTAGGAGAAGGGGGGATAGGAGGGGAGGGGAGAAGGAAGGGAGAGGGGGGCCGCGCCCCAAACCCCTTGTCCAATTCGGACTGGGCTTGGGAGGGGCGCGCGCCACCTCCTGGCTGCTGCCTCTCCTTCCCACAAAGGCCCATTAAGGCCCAATACTTCCCCGTATTCCCGTAACTCCCTAGTACTCCGAAATATATCCGAATCAGTCGGAACCTTTCTGTTGTCCGAATATAGTCGTCCAATATATCGATCTTTACGTCTCGACCATTTCGAGACTCCTCGTCATGTCCCCGATCTCATCCGTGACTCCGAACTACCTTCGGTACATCAAAACACATAAACTCATAATATAACCATCATCGAACTTTAAGCGTGCGGACCCTACGGGTTTGAGAACTATGTAGACATGACCGAGACATGTCTCCGGTCAATAACCAATAGCGGAACCTGGATGCTCATATTGGCTCCCACATATTCTACGAAGATCTTTATCGGTCAAACCGCATAACAATATACGTTGTTCCCTTTGTCATCGGTATGCTACTTGCCCGAGATTCGATCGTCCGTATCTCAATACCTAGTTCAATCTCGTTACCGGCAAGTCTCTTTACTCGTTCTGTAATACATCATCCCGCAACTAACTCATTAGTTACAATGCTTGCAAGGCTTATAGTGATGTGCATTACCGGGTGGGCCCAGAGATACCTCTCCGGCAATCGGAGTGACAAATCCTAATCTCGAAATACGCCAACCCAACAAGTACCTTTGAAAACACCTGTAGAGCACCTTTATAATCACCCAGTTACATTGTGACGTTTGGTAGCACACAAAGTGTTCCTCCGGTAAACGGGAGTTGCATAATCTCATAATCATAGGAACATGTATAAGTCATGAAGAAAGCAATAGCAACATACTAAACGATCAAGTGCTAAGCTAACGGAATGGGTCAAGTCAATCACATCATTCTCCTAATGATGTGATCCCGTTAATCAAATGACAACTCATGTCTATGGCTAGGAAACATAACCATCTTTGATCAACGAGCTAGTCAAGTAGAGGCATATTAGTGACACTCTGTTTGTCTATGTATTCACACATGTATCACGTTTCTGGTTAATACAATTCTAGCATGAATAATAAACATTTATCATGAAAATAAGGAAATAAATAATAACTTTATTATTGCCTCTAGGGCATATTTCCTTCAGTCTCCCACTTGCACTAGAGTCAATAATCTAGATCACATCGCCATGTGATTTAACATCAATAGTTCACATCACCATGTGATTAACACCCATAGTTCACATCATCATGTGACGAACACCCAAAGGATTTACTAGAGTCAATAATCCAGTTCACATCGCTATGTGATTAACACCCAAAGAGTACTAAGGTGTGATCATGTTTTGCTTGTGAGAGAAGTTTAGTCAACGGGTCTGCCATATTCAGATCCGTATGTATTTTGCAAATTTCTATGTCTACAATGCTCTGTACGGAGCTACTTTAGCTAATTGCTCCCACTTTCAATATGTATCCAGATTAAGACTTAGAGTCATCTGGATCAGTGCCACAACTTGTATCGACGTAACCCTTTACGACGAACCTTTTTGTCACCTCCATAATCGAGAAACATATTCTTATTCCACTAAGGATAATTTTGACTGCTGTTCAGTGATCTACTCCTAGATCACTATTGTACTCCCTTGCCAAAATCAGTGTAGGATATACAATAGATCTGGTGCACAGCATGGCATACTTTATAGAACCTATGTCTGAGGCATAGGGAATGACTTTCATTCTCTTTCTATCTTCTGCCGTCGTCGGGCTTTGAGTCTTACTCAATTTCACACCTTGTAAGACAGGCAAGAACTCTTTCTTTGACTGTTCCATTTTGAACTACTTCAAAATCTTGTCAAGGTATGTACTCACTGAAAAAACTTATCAAGCGTCTTGATCTATCTCTATAGATCTTGATGCTCAATATGTAAGCAGCTTCACCGAGGTCTTTCTTTGAAAAACTCCTTTCAAACACTCCTTTATGCTTTGCAGAATAATTCTACATTATTTCCGATCAACAATATGTTATTCACATATACTTATCAGAAATGCTGTAGTGCTCCCACTCACTTTCTTGTAAATACAGGCTTCTCCGTAACTCTGTATAAAACTATATGCTTTGATCAACTCATCAAAGCGTATATTCCAACTCCGAGATGTTTGCACCAGTCCATAGATGGATCACTGGAGCTTGTACACTTTGTTAGCACCTTTAGGATTGACAAAACCTTCTGGTTGCATCATATACAAGTCTTCTTTAATAAATCCATTAAGGAATATAGTTTTGACATCCATTTGCCAGATTTCATAAAATGTGGCAATTGCTAACATGATTCGGACATACTTAAGCATCGATACGAGTGAGAAAATCTCATCGTATTCAACACCTTGAACTTGTCGAAAACCTTTTTGCGACAATTCGAGCTTTGTAGATAGTAACACTACCATCAGCGTTCGTCTTCCTCTTGTAGATCCATTTATTTTCTATGGCTTGCCGATCATCGGGCAAGTCCACCAAAGTCCACACTTACTTCTCATATATGGATCCCATCTCAGATTTCATGGCCTTCAAGCCATTTCGCGGAATCTGGGCTGATCATCGCTTCCTCATAGTTCGTAGGTTCATCATGGTCTAGTAACATGACTTCAGAATAGGATTACCGTACCACTCTGGTGCGGATCTTACTCTAGTTGACCTACGAGGTTTGGTAGTAACTTGATCTGAAGTTACATGATCATCATCATTAGCTTCCTCACTAATTGGTGTAGGAATCACATGAACAGATTTCTGTGATGAACTACTTTCCAATAAGGGAGTAGGTACAGTTACCTCATCAAGTTCTACTTTCCTCCCACTCACTTCTTTCGAGAGAAACTCCTTCACTAGAAAGGATCCATATTAAGCAACAAAGATCTTGCCTTCGGATCTGTGATAGAAGGTGTACCCAAATATCTTTTGGGTATTCTATGAAGACGCACTTCTCCGATTTGGGTTTGAGGTTATCATGCTGAAACTTTTTCACATAAGCATCGCAACCCAAACTTTAAGAAACGACAACTTAGGTTTCTTGCTAAACCATAGTTCATACTGTGTCGTCTCAACGGATTTTGACGATGCCCTATTTAAAGTGAATGCAGCTGTCTCTAATGCATAGCCCCAAAACGATAGTGGTAAATCGGTAAGAGACATCATAGATTGCACCATATCTAATAAAGTACGGTTACGATGTTCGGACACACCATTATGCTATGGTGTTCCAGGTGGCGTGAGTAGTGAAACTATTTCATATTGTTTTAACTGAAGGCCAAACTCGTAACTCAAATATTCGTCTCCGTGATCAGATCGTAGAAACTTTATTCTCTTGTCACGATGATTTCCCACTTCACTCTAAAATTCTTTGACCTTTTCAAATGTTTCAGACTTATGTTTCATTAAGTTGATATTCCCACATCTGCTCAAATCATCTGTGAAGCTCAGAAAATAACGATACCCGCCGCGAGCCTCAACACTCATCAGATTGCATCAGCATGTATTATTTCCAATAAGTCAATTGCTCGCTCCATTGTTCTGGAGAACGGAGTCTTAGTCATCTTGCCCATAAGGCATGGTTCGCAAGCATCAAGTGATTCATAATCAAGTGATTCCAAAATCCCATCAGCATGGAGTTTCTTCATGCGCTTTACACCAATATGACCTAAACGGCAGTGCTGCAAATAAGTTGCAGTATCATTATTAACTTTGCATCTTTTGGCTTCAATATTATGAATATGTGTATCACTACGATCGAGATCCAACAAACCATTGGGTGTATGACCATAGAAGGTTTTATTCATGTAAACAGAACAACAATTATTCTCTAACTTAAATGAATAACCGTATTGCAATAAACATGATCAAATCATATTCATGCTCAATGCAAACACCAAATAACACTTATTTAGTTTCAACACTAATCCCGAAAGTATAGGGAGTGTGCGATGATGATCATATCAATCTTGGAACCATTTCCAACACACATCGTCACTTCACCTTTAACTAGTCTCTGTTCATTCTGCAACTCCCGTTTTGAGTTTCTACTCTTAGCAACTGAACCAGTATCAAATACCGAGGGGTTGCTATGAACACTAGTAAAATACACATCAATAATCTGTATATCAAATATACCTTTGTTCACTTTGCCATCCTTCTTATCTGCCAAATACTTGGGGCAGTTCCGCTTCCAGTGACCAGTCCCTTTGCAGTAGAAGCACTTAGTCTCAGGCTTAGGTCCAGACTTGGGTTTCTTCACTTGAGCAGCAGCTTGCTTGCCGTTCTTCTTGACGTTCCCTTTCTTCCCTTTACCCTTTTTCTTGAAACTAGTGGTCTTGTCAACCATCAACACTTGATGTTTTTCTTGATTTCTACCTTCGCCGATTTTAGCATCGCGAAGAGCTTGGGAATTGTTTTCGTCATCCCTTGCATATTATAGTTCATCACTAAGTTCTAGTAACTTGGTGATAGTGACTAGAGAACTTTGTCAATAACTATCTTATCTGGAAGATTAACTCCCACTTGATTCAAGTGATTGTAGTACTCAGACATTCTGAGCACATGCTCACTAGCTGAGCTATTCTCCTCCATCTTGTAGCTATAGAACTTGTTGGAGACTTCATATCTCTCAACTCGGGTATTTGCTTGAAATATTAACTTCAACTCCTGGAACATCTTATATGGTCCATGACGTTCAAAACGTCTTTGAAGTCCCGATTCTAAGCCGTTAAGCATGGTGCACTAAACTATCAAGTAGTCATCATATTGAGCTTAGCCAGACATTCATAACGTCTGCATCTGCTCCTGCAATAGGTCTGTCACCTAGCGGTGCATCAAGGACATAATTCTTCTGTGCAGTAATGAGGATAAACCTCAGATCACGGATCCAATCCGCATCATTGCTAATAACATCTTTCAACTTAGTTTTCTCTAGGAACATATCAAAATAAAACAGGGAGCTAAACGCGAGCTATTGATCTACAACAAAGATATGCTAATACTACCAGGACTAAGTTCATGATAAATTAAAGTTCAAATAATCATATTACTTAAGAACTCCCACTTAGATAGACATCCCTCTAATCATCTAAGTGATCACGTGATCCAAATCAACTAAAACATAACCGATCATCACGTGAAATGGAGTAGTTTTCAATGCTGAACATCACTATGTTGATCATATCTACTATATGATTCACGCTCGACCTTTCGGTCTCAGTGTTCCGAGGCCATATCTGCATATGCTAGGCTCGTCAAGTTTAACCTGAGTATTCTGCGTGTGCAAAACTAGCTTGCACCCGTTGTAGATGGACGTAGAGCTTATCAAACCCGATCATCACGTGGTGTCTGGGCACGAAGAACTTTGGCAACGGTGCATACTCAGGGAGAACACTTTTATCTTGAAATTTAGTGAGAGATCATCTTATAATGCTACTGTCAATCAAAGCAAGATAAGATGCATAAAAGATAAACATCACATGCAATCAATATAAGTGATATGATATGGCCATCATCATCTTGTGCTTGTGATCTCCATCTCCGAAGCACCGTCATGATCACCATTGTCACCGGCGCGACACCTTGATCTCCATCGTAGCATCGTTGTCGGCTCGCCAACTATTGCTTCTACGACTATCGCTACCGCTTAGTGATAAAGTAAAGCAATTACAGGGCGATTGCATTGCATACAACAAAACGACAACCATATGGCTCCTGCCAGTTGCCGATAACTCGGTTACAAAACATGATCATCTCATACAATAAGATATAGCATCATGCCTTGACCATATCACATCACAACATGCCCTGCAAAAACAAGTTAGACGTCCTCTACTTTGTTGTTGCAAGTTTTACGTGGCTGCTACGGGCTGAGCAAGAACTGTTCTTACCTACGCATCGAAACCACAACGATAGTTTGCCAAGTTAGTGCTGTTTTAACCTTCTCAAGGACCAGGCGTAGCCACACTCGGTTCAACTAAAGTTGGAGAAACTGACACCCGCCAGCCACCTGTGTGCAAAGCACGTCGGTAGAACCAGTCTCGCGTAAGCGTACGCGTAATGTCGGTCCGGGCCGCTTCATCCAACAATACCGCCGAACCAAAGTATGACATGCTGGTAAGCAGTATGACTTGTATCGCCCACAACTCACTTGTGTTCTACTCGTGCATATAACATCAACGCATAAACCTGGCTCGGATGCCACTGTTGGGGAACGTAGTAATTTCAAAAAAAATTCCTACGCGCACGCAAGATCATGGTGATGCATAGCAACAAGAGGGGAGAGTGTGTCCAGGTACCCTCATAGACCGAAAGCGGAAGCGTTAGCACAACGCGGTTGATGTAGTCGTACGTCTTCACGATCCGACCGATCAAGTACCGAACGCACGGCACCTCCGAGTTCAGCACACGTTCAGCTCGATGACGTCCCACGAACTCCGATCCAGCAGAGCTTCGAGGGAGAGTTCCGTCAGCACGACGGCGTGGTGACGATGATGATGTTCTACCAATGTAGGGCTTCGCCTAAGCACCGCTACGATATTATCAAGGTGGATTATGGTGGAGGGGGGCACCGCACACGGCTAAGAGACCCAAGGGATCAATTGTTGTGTCTCCAAGGGGTGCCCCTGCCCCCGTATATAAAGGATCAAGGGAGGAGGAGGCCGGCCCTAGGAGGGGCGCGCCAAGGGAGTAGGATTCCTACTCCTAGTAGGAGTAGGTTTCCTCCTTTCCTAGTCCAACTAGGAGAAGGGGGGATAGGAGGGGAGGGGAGAAGGAAGGGAGAGGGGGGCCGCGCCCCAAACCCCTTGTCCAATTCGGACTGGGCTTGGGAGAGGCGCACGCCACCTCCTGGCTGCTGCCTCTCCTTCCCACTAAGGCCCATTAAGGCCCAATACTTTTCCCCGTATTCCCGTAACTCCCCGGTACTCTGAAAAATATCCGAATCACTCGGAACCTTTCCGATGTCCGAATATAGTCGTCCAATATATCGATCTTTACGTCTCGACCATTTCGAGACTCCTCGTCATGTCCCCGATCTCATCCGGGACTCTGAACTACCTTCGGTACCTCAAAACACATAAACTCATAATATAACTGTCATCAAACTTTAAGCGTGCGGACCCTACGGGTTCGAGAACTATGTAGACATGACCGAGACACGTCTCCGGTCAATAACCAATAGCGGAACCTGGATGCTCATATTGGCTCCCACATATTCTACGAAGATCTTTATCGGTGAAACCGCATAACAATATACGTTGTTCCCTTTGTCATCGGTATGTTACTTGCCCGAGATTCGATCGTCGGTATCTCAATACCTAGTTCAATCTCGTTACCGACAAGTCTCTTTACTCGTTCTATAATACATCATCCCGCAACTAACTCATTAGTTACAATGCTTGCAAGGCTTATAGTGATGTGCATTACCGGGTGGGCCCAGAGATACCTCTCCGACAATCGGAGTGACAAATCCTAATCTTGAAATACGCCAACCCAACAAGTACCTTCGAAGACACCTGTAGAGCACCTTTATAATCACCCAGTTACATTGTGATGTTTGGTAGCACACAAAGTTTTCCTCGGGTAAACGGGAGTTGCATAATCTCATAGTCATAGGAACATTTATAAGTCATGAAGAAAGCAATTGCATAATACTTAACGATCAAGTGCTAAGCTAACGGAATGGGTCAAGTCAATCACATCATTCTCCTAATGATGTGACCCTGTTAATCAAATGGCAACTCATGTCTATGGCTTGGAAACATAACCATCTTTGATCAATGAGCTAGTCAAGTAGAGGCATACTAGTGACACTCTGTTTGTCTATGTATTCACACATGTATCATGTTTCCGGTTAATACAATTCTAGCATGAATAATAAACATTTATCATGAAAATAAGGAAATAAATAATAACTTTATTATTGCCTCTAGGGCATATTTCCTTCACCGGACTGATGGGCTGTGAAAGACACGAAGGCCGAAGACAGTACCCGTGTCCGGATAGGACTCTCTTTGGTGCGGAAGGCAAGCTTGGCGATCAAACTATGAAGATTCCTTTCTATGTAACCGACTCTTTGTAACCCTAGATCTCTCCGGTGTCTATATAAACCGGAGAGTTAGTCCGGAAGAGATATATTTCATTACCATAGTCATACAGGCTAGACTTCTAGGGTTTTAGCCATTACAATCTCGTGGTAGATCAACTCTTATAATACTCATATTCATCAAGATCAATCAAGCAGGAAGTAGGGTATTACCTCCATAGAGAGGGCCCGAACCTGGGTAAACATCGTGTCCCCTGTCTCCTGTTACCATCGACCTTAGACGCACAGTTCGGGACCCCCTACCCAAGATCCGCCGGTTTTGACACCGACATTGGTGCTTTCATTGAGAGTTCCACTGTGCCGTCCTCAATAGGTTTGATGGCTCCTTCAATCGTCCACAGCGACACTGTCCAAGAGGAAACCTTCCTCCCCGGACAGATCTTCGTGTTCGGCGGCTTCGTACTGCGGGCCAACTCGCTTGGCCATCTGGAGAAGATCGATAGCTACGCCCGTCGCCATCAGGTTAGATTCGGATGGTTGAATTATGTTGCGGACATCCGTGGAGACTTGACCTTCACCGGATTCGAGACCGCGGTGACCGCTCCTTGTCACCCCGATGAACATGACTTAAATCTGTCATCGGACCACATCCAGGAGATGGTTCCTGTAACTGCTTTGGCCTTAGATCCGGAGCAGATCGCGCCATCCGAGGCTATAGATTCCGTGGCATTGGAGCCGCACACAAACTCAACCTCATACAATATCTGTGTCAAGGAGCCCCGGACTCGTTTCAGGCTGCAAGTTCTGAACCATGTGCGTCTGCGAACACCGAGCTTGATCGGTTATCAATCTTCGAATTCAGCGCCGCAGACATCTTCCAACACTCGCCCTTGGGCAATGTGCTAAACTCATTAGAGAACCTATCCTTGGTGGAGGACTCACAGCCAAACTATGTCCGGTTCGAACTAGGGGCTGATGATGGAGAATTTTGCTTCCCACCCGCCACCCACTTCATAGGCACTGTCGAGGACTTAACCGACATGCTTGATTATGTGTCCGAAGACATCGACCGTATGGACGACGATGCCGACATGGAGCAAGGCCAAAACCTTCCATTCACCGGACGCTGGACGACCACTTCTTCGCACGACTTGTACTTGGTGGATACACCTAAAGAAGCTAATGACGACGACAAAGAAAATCCAGTTGAGAATAAACCTCCGGAGACACCGCCCAAGCACCGGCGTCCTCGGTGCTGCTCTAAGTCACGTCGCTCAAAAGTAAGCAACACTGGCACCGGAGAAAATAATACTCCGGATGAATACGAAGATAATGAAGACCCCGTTGAGGTCACCTCCGAACGGGAAGAACAAGAAGATGGGCAAGTTAGCCCTAATGATCAGGCCATACATGATGATTCGGAGGCTAATAATTATCTTCCGCTCTCCGAAGATGAGGTAAGCCTCGGCGACGAGGATTTCATCGTGCCTGAGGAACCTCTCGAGCAGGAACGCTTCAAGCGCCAGCTAATAGCCACTGCAAGGAGCCTGAAAAAGAAGCAGCAGCAGCTTCAAGCTGACCAAGATCTGCTCAACGATAGATGGACTGACGTCCTGGCAGCCGAAGAATACGGCCTCAAGCGCCGAGCCAAAAGCTACCAAAAAGCTACCCGAGGCACCGGAGTCTATACCTCCCTCACACAATGCGGCCGACTGACCACCACGCGGTCGGGACAGTGCGGCGGACCGACCACCACGCGGTCGTGATAAAGTGGCAACTCAGGCCGACCAGCAGCCCGCCCTACCGCCACGTAAAAACAGAGACAAAACAGCTCGGGATTATACACACGACCTTCGGCAGGACCTGGACAGTAGAGCAGGACACACCAGATCGATCTACGGATCGCGAGGGCGTGCCTTGACACGCGACGATGGCTACCTATTCGGACGTGACAAACCTAGTCACGCTCGAGCCGATAACCATAGACGGACTCCATCGGAGCTACGTCGCGACGCGGCTCGATATAGAGGCGCCGCACACCCTCTTTGCTTCACTGACGAAGTGATGGACCACGAATTCCCAGAAGGGTTTAAACCCGTAAATATTGAATCATACGGCGGAACAACAGATCCTGTGGTGTGGATTGAGGATTTCCTTCTCCATATCCATATGGCCCGCGGAGACGATCTTCATGCTATCAAATACCTCCCGCTAAAACTCAAAGGACCAGCTCGGCACTGGTTAAACAGTCTGCCTGAAAACTCAATTGGCAGCTGGGAGGATTTGGAAGATGCCTTCTGCGTCAACTTTCAAGGTACATATATCCGGCCGCCAGATGCCGATGACTTAAGTCACATTGTCCAGCAGCCCGGAGAGTCCGCCAGGAAGCTCTTTACCAGGTTCTTAGTCAAAAAGAACCAAATCATAGACTGTCCGGATGTAGAAGCCCTAGCGGCCTTCAAACATAGTGTCCGGGACGAATGGCTTGCCCGCCACCTCGGCCAAGAAAAACCAAAAACAATGTCAGCCCTTACGGCCCTGATGAACCGCTTTTGCGCAGGAGAGGATAGCTCGCTAGCTCGTAGAAGCAATAGTGCCAGCGATCCGGGCACTTCCGAAGTCCGGGATGGCAATGGGAAGCCACGACGCAATAAAAACAAACTTCACAACAATAACGAGGGAACACGTGACATGGCGGTCAACGCCGGATTCAACGGCCCCAAACCCAGCCAAAGGAAAAAGCCATCCACGGCAAATAGAGACGAACCATCCAATCTAGACAAGATATTGGATAGGCCCTGCCAGATCCACGGCCACCCCAGTAAACCAGCTAACACACCAATCGAAGCTGTTGGGTCTTCAAACAGGCCGGCAAGTTAAATGCCGGACACAAGGGGAAGAGGCCACCCAGCGATAGCGACGACGAAGCGACTCACCAACCAAATAACGGGGGTCAGAAACAGTTTCCTCCCGAAGTAAAAATAGTAAACATGGTGTACGTGACACACACCCCTAGAGGTGAGTGCACGGAACACTCCCTCCGTACAGGAGATTGTACTATGGCTATCTCAGCTGAACTGCACCGCGGCCTAATCACGCCGCATACCTCATCGACCATTAAGCCACCGGTCTCCATCCAACATGACCGATTAATGTCCATATTGGACTAGCAATTCGGCTTCCGCTATTCGCTTAATATGCCTTTAGAGTGGGTACCGCGCATACATAACTATGCACTTAAAATACCCTGGGCATCGACAGAAGCACAATACAGGTGGGCCTGCAAGTACTACCATAGTCCCCCCTATTTTTCTAATTGCCCTTTTTCTTTTTATTATCCTCTCTACAGGTAGCTCAAGGGCCGGTCGTCCCTGGGATTCCATCAGAGTTCGGGTTCGTGCAAACATTCAAGAGTTATTCCTGTCAAGGAGTCCCTTAACCGAGGACAGGCGGCGCAGACGTGCGACAGGAGGGCCAAAATAACTTTTTGTAGACCGCGCTCTCTATTCTGAGCCTGTAAATTGCCTTTTTCCTCAGCCTTTGACCCCTGGCATATCAAATACCCAGGGTGGCAACTTTGTTATCTATATAATAATAATTGGCATATCACTCAGCTCCTAGTAAAGGTAACCAGTGCCTAGTATTCACTTTTTCCTAAACGACCTGAATATGTGCTTCTATGGTTGTTTTATACATACACATCGGCATAATTTGCCAGGGGATCGGTATGGGAACAATTGAGTTGCCGACAAGTCCGAATAGCTTTATAGCGTACTTCGGCATCGCAAGTTTGGAATTATATGCATCAACTCCGAATCATGTCTTGGGTCAATAGTTGGGTTGCCCGGCTCCTGTGCTTGCTACCCTACGTTCCGCTCTATCGGCTAGGGTAGTAAAGGGAGAACTACTGCGATTGTGCTTCCGGTTTATTTGGTCAAGCACCTCAGTAGAGAAAGCCGAAAATGGACTGTCATCATGCGGCGAGAGCTGGTCAACCACTTGACGGCTTACCGGAATCTTTAGCGATTCTTTCCGAGTTATACGAAGGATCTTTTTTAGATCAAATATGTAAACGCATCACATTAAATAAACCGCATACATACCAGGGGCTATATCGTAGACCCACCATAAAACTCCTATGGCTAAGTGAAAGTGTTAACGCCCTATAGTCTGATTGCCTGGTTCGCCGCATTGACACCTCCTTCATGGACCAAGACGTTGGGTCAAGAGTGATCAAATGCTTTTACAAACACCCCCGTACTTCCTACGAGGGGCTGAAGCCGACGACTGGAAAACTTTCAGATTATATACAAAACGGCCGCACAGGAGGAACAAAAGCTTTCAAGCAAAACATAAAAAATAGATTGATTATAACATCGTCTTTTACAATGCCCATACACCTCACTCGAATATTATGTCTTTCGAACATTGACCCTCTATCAAGCGGGCAGCTTCTAAGACATCCTCAAAATAATGCTCCGGCGCGTGCTGGTCCTCGCCCTTGGGTGGGCCTTAGCTACAACATCGATGGCCTTCATCTTCCCCCAGTATGTCTTCACATGGGCAAAGGCCATCCGTGCACCTTCAATGCACGCCGACCGTTTAGCAGCATCAATACGCGGCACTGCTTCGGCAAGTCGCCGCACCAAACCAAAATAACTATTCGGAATTGGCTCGTTCGGCCACAGCCGGATTACGACATTTTTCATAGCAGCACCGGATATCCTGTGAAGCTCGGCCCATTGGGACATCTGTTCGTTCAGTAGCAGGCGCTTTGACGCACCAAATTGCGACCAGAAAAGCTTCTGCTTTGCATATCCTTCTTGCGCTTGGTAAAACCGCGCTGCATCGGAAGATCTAAAAGCACATCTGGAGAACTCCACACCTGATTAAGCTGGGCATAATTCGGATCGCCGAACTTAGTCTACAATAAAAATGGCTTACCAGCCGCAATCTCTCTAGCTTGCCCCCTCCCGGGCCGCTCTAGATTCAGACCGCACTTCTCTCGCCTCTTGCAACGCCTTGGCAAGTTCAGCTGTTTTGGCCTTATTATCCTTCTCGAGGAATTCACAGCAGCCAGTAGCATTTTTCATTTCGAGCGCCATCCTGGATATTTTCTCCTCGTCTTGGCGCCGAGCAGCCTGTTCGGCTTTTAAATCGGCCGATGCCTTTTCGGCAGCCGTATTACTACACCGGGCCTGCTCTTTGGCCCGGGCTAGCTCCGCCCGAAGAACTTCAACTGCGGCAGCACTATCTGCAGTCATGCATATTCAGTATACAATTTTCAGCGTCACACTTATATTATAAAGCACATATGCGTAATGTCTGCTCCAAATACATACCTTGCGATTTGTCAAGATGCCTATTGATCAGCGTAATGTCATCCTCTGCCACATCAAGCTTCCGCTGCAGCTCGGCTACTTCTGTAGTCCGGACAGTCGTCCGGGGGGAAACAACCTGTGTTCCAGTTACATCACATTAGTACCTGAGCATATCTTTTTGATCCTCCGATCGCCTCCTTTGGAAAGTCAATCCGAGTCTCAGGGGCTACTATCTATACACAGGTGCATTTTGCGAATAAATTACAGTTGGAAAAATTATATCACAAACCTCGAAGCCTCTTAGCAGGCTCGTAAAGGCTTCATTCAATCCGCTCTTCGCGGCTAGAATCCTCTCGATCACCGTACCCATCAGGGTACGGTGTTCCTCTGAGACGGACGCTTGTCGCAGTATGTCCGTCAACATGTCCGACGCTTCTGGATCTTCCGAAGCCGCCGCAGGAGTACGGCCTTCCTTTGAAGAAATCCGTTTACTCGCCTCCAGAATCATCTCCGGCTGTAAACCGGTTAGTCCGGGGCCTTCATTGTTGGCCCCCGAACCCTGGGCGACAGAGGGACTACCTTTGGGAAATGTCTTCTTCGCACCCCGCACCGCTTGTCGGTCGGGAGAGGCCCTCTGCGACGACACCCCGAAGTCATCCGCCCTGTTGGGCGAAGAGTCCAGGGGAGGCGTATCGCTCTCCATCATCTCCGGGAGAAGATCTCCCATGGAAGAGGATTGTTGAGGAGAGCTGTGCACCGAACTGTGAATATATATATATATATATCAGATGTTACTTCGGTAACAGGAAAGGAGTGGGATGTGTTTAAAGCACCCTGCTTCACTTACGATTTGACCGGAGGCTTGTCCTCATGATGGAGCTGTACACGTTGCTTGCCAGGCCCGAGTCGCCCGACAATGCCATTTTGCCTCTCTTGGGAGACTTCCCCTCCCGATTTTCGGAGGCGGCCCTTTTCTTGCCATGCGAAGAAGGGATGTTCCTTTCTCCTGCACCTTTGCCTTTGGGCGAAGAAGTTTCGGTTTCCCCGAACACGGTGTCTAGTCTATCTCCAGGACAGAGGTCACCTCTAGTCTCCCTATTCTCGCCCTCCTTCGTAGGCACCTGGTATGGTGTCGGGGCCAGCATCCTCGTCAGCATGGCGTCCGCTGAGTCTTTGGGAAGGGGGCCAGACACCTGATTCGTTCCACTTTCTTTATCCATCCCTGGAAAGGAATGGTTTACTCAGTATCTTATTACGGGATGCTTGACTAAAAGGTGTTCGGATATTGAATACTTACTGAGGTGTCCGGATGGTTACAGTCAAGGCCGATATCTTTGGTGGTGTCCGGCCATTGTTTTCGTTTCCCGAAAAATAATTTCCACATTCCTTTGTGTGTAGTGCCGAGGAAGTGCTGAAGAGTCTGTGGCCCTTCTGGATTAAACTCCCACATGCGGAGAGGCCGTCGCTAGCACGGCAGGGTCCGGCGGACTAGCATTACTTGAACAACATTGACGAGATCGATGCCCTTCTCGGCAAGGCTTTGGATGCGACTCTGCAGAGTCCGCACTTCATCGACTGATCCCCAGTCCAACCCCTTATTGATCCATGAAGCAAGCTGAATTGGAGGGCTGGATCGGAACGCAGGCGCAGCTGCCCACTTGGAGCCACGAGGCTCGGTGATATAGAACCACCCCTGCTGCCATAAGTCGGAAGATTCGACAAAGGATCCTTTTAGCCAAACAGTGCTAGCAAGCTTGCTCACTGTGGCACCACCGCACTCTGCCTGCTCCCCCTCTATCACTTGCGGCTTCATGTTCAAGGTCTTGAGCCACAAGCCGAAGTGCGGAGGAGTTCGGAGGAAGGCTTCGCACGTGACGATAAACGCCGAGATGAGAAGAATAGAGTCTGGGGCCAGATCATGAAAATCTAGCCCATAATAGAACATGAGCCCTCGGACGAAGGGGTTAAGCGCGAACCCTAACCCGCGGAGGAAGTGGGACACTAACATGACCCTCTCGCCAGATATGGGGGTAGGGATAACCTGCCCCTCAACAGGAAGCCGATGAAGGATTTCTGCGGTCAGATACCTCGCCGCCCGAAGCTTTGCAATATCCTCCTCTGTGACAGAAGAAGCCACCCACCGGCCTTGACGGTTGGATCCGGACATGATTGGAGCTTGTGGCAATTGAAACCCGAGTGTTGGAACTCGAGGTAGCAAGGGTTGAGGAAGAAGCAAGCGTGAAAGAAAAAGACGGGTCTGTACCCCTATATAAAGACCACGAATATCGAACGTCTCCTCCTGGGCCTCAAAACTTGCCTATTCCCAAGGAGTTGTACTCAAGTGACGGTTGGGTTACCCACGTCCGGGTTGATAAGAATCCCTTAAAAAAGGGGGACACGATCTCCGCTTGGATAAGACGTGCCAATAAAACCACGTCTCAAAATGTGGGACGGCAGGCTAGCCAACGGTTCGAAAATAATGACCAGGTAGGCGCTGTCGGATGTGGGGTTCCGAGAAAACCCTTAAGGTTCGAACACTGGGGTGCGCACGAAGATCTACTCCCTACCGAACTATGCCCAAAACCTCGCCGCAGATCTAAGCTACCTGTTGGGAATCGTAGCATAATTTAAAATTTTCCTACGGTCACCAAGATGCATCTATGGAGTCTACTAGCAACGAGGGGAAAGGAGTGCATCTACATACCCTTGTAGATCGCGAGCGGAAGCGTTTCAATGAACGTGGATGACGGAGTCGTACTCGCCGTGATCCAAATCACCGATGACCGAGTGCCGAACGGACGGCACCTCCGTGTTCAACACACGTATGATGCAGCGACGTCTCCTCCTTCTTGATCCAGCAAGGGGGAAGGAGAGGTTGATGGAGATCTAGCAGCACGACGGCGTGGTGGTGGATGTAGCGGGTCTCCGGCAGGGCTTCGCCGAGCTTCTGCGAGAGAGAGAGAGGTGTTGCAGGGGAGGAGGGAGGCGCCCAAGGCTGTGTGTTGCTGCCCTCCCTCCCCCCCTTTATATAGGCCCCCTTGGGAGGGGGAGCCGGCCAAAACCCATCTAGGGTTGGGGGGCGGCGGCCAAAGGGGGGAAAGGGGTTGCCTTGCCCCCAAGGCAAGGGGGAAGTCCCCCCACCCTAGGGTTCCCAACCCTAGGCGCATGGGGGGAGGCCCATGGGGGGGCGCCCAGCCCACTAGGGGCTGGTTCCCTTCCACTTTCAGCCCATGGGGCCCTCCGGGATAGGTGGCCCCACCCGGTGGACACCCGGGACCCTTCCGGTGGTCCCGGTACAATACCGGTAACCCCCGAAACTTTCCCGGTGGCCGAAACTTGACTTCCTATATATAATTCTTCACCTCCGGACCATTCCGGAACCTCTTGTGACGTCCGGGATCTCATCCGGGACTCCGAACAACTTTCGGGTTTCCACATACATATATCTCTACAACCCTAGCGTCACCGAACCTTAAGTGTGTAGACCCTACGGGTTCGGGAGACATGCAGACATGACCGAGACGCCTCTCCGGTCAATAACCAACAGCGGGATCTGGATACCCATGTTGGCTCCCACATGTTCCATGATGATCTCATCGGATGAACCACGGTGTCGAGGATTCAATCAATCCGGTATACAATTCCCTTTGTCAATCGGTATGTTACTTGCCCGAGATTCGATCGTCGGCATCCCAATACCTTGTTCAATCTCGTTACCGGCAAGTCTCTTTACTCGTACCGCAATGCATGATCCCGTGACTAACGCCTTAGTCACATTGAGCTCATTATGATGATGCATTACCGAGTGGGCCCAGAGATACCTCTTCGTCACACGGAGTGACAAATCCCAGTCTCGATCCGTGCCAACCCAACAGACACTTTCGGAGATACCCGTAGTGCACCTTTATAGTCACCCAGTTACGTTGTGACGTTTGGCACACCCAAAGCACTCCTACGGTATCCGGGAGTTGCACGATCTCATGGTCTAAGGAAAAGATACTTGACATTGGAAAAGCTCTAGCAAACGAAACTACACGATCTTTTATGCTATGCTTAGGATTGGGTCTTGTCCATCACATCATTCTCCTAATGACGTGATCCCGTTATCAATGACATCCAATGTCCATAGTCAGGAAACCATGACTATCTATTGATCAACGAGCTAGTCAACTAGAGGCTTACTAGGGACACTTTGTGGTCTATGTATTCACACATGTATTACGATTTCCGGACAATACAATTATAGCATGAACAATAGACAATTACCATGAACAAAGAAATATAATAATAACCATTTATTATTGCCTCTAGGGCATTTTTCCAACAGTCTCCCACTTGCACTAGAGTCAATAATCTAGTTACATTGTGATGAATCGTACACCCATTGCGTCCTGGTGTTGATCATGTTTTGCCCTAGGGAGAGGTTTAGTCAACGGATCTGCTACATTCAGGTCCGTATGTACTTTACAAATATCTATGTCTCCATTTTGAACACTTTCACGAATGGAGTTGAAGCGACGCTTGATATGCCTGGTCTTCCTGTGAAACCTGGGCTCCTTCGCAAGGGCAATAGCTCTAGTGTTGTCACAGAAGAGAGTCATCGGGCCCAACGCATTGGGAATCACCCCTAGGTCGGTAATGAACTCCTTCATCCAGACTGCTTCCTGTGCTGCCTCCGAGGCTGCCATGTATTCCGCTTCACATGTAGATCCCGCCACGACACTTTGCTTGCAACTGCACCAGCTTACTGCTCCTCCATTCAAAATATACATGTATCCGGTTTGTGACTTTGAGTCATCCAGATCTGTGTCGAAGCTAGCGTCGACGTAACCCTTTACGACGAGCTCTTCGTCACCTCCATAAACGAGAAACATATCCTTAGTCCTTTTCAGGTACTTCAGAATATTCTTGATAGCTGTCCAGTGTTCCATGCCGGGATTACTTTGGTACCTTCCTACCAAACTTACGGCAAGGTTTACATCAGGTCTGGTACACAGCATGACATACATAATAGACCCTATGGCTGAGGCATAGGGGATGACACTCATCTTTTCTATATCTTCTGCCGTGGTCGGGCATTGAGCCGTGCTCAATTGCACACCTTGCAATACAGGCAAGAACCCCTTCTTGGACTGATCCATACTGAACTTCTTCAATATCTTGTCAAGGTATGTACTCTGTGAAAGACCAATGAGGCGTCTTGATCTATCTCTATAGATCTTGATGCCAAATATATAAGCAGCTTCTCCAAGGTCCTTCATTGAAAAACACTTATTCAAATAGGCCTTTATACTTTCCAAGAATTCTATATCATTTCCCATCAATAGTATGTCATCCACATATAATATGAGAAATGCTACAGAGCTCCCACTCACTTTCTTGTAAACACATGCTTCTCCATAAGTCTGTGTAAACCCAAACGCTTTGATCGTCTCATCAAAGCGAGTGTTCCAACTCCGAGATGCTTGCACCAGCCCATAGATTGAGCGCTGGAGCTTGCATACTTTGTTAGCATTCTTAGGATCGACAAAACCTTCCGGCTGCATCACATACAATTCTTCCTTAAGGAGGCCGTTAAGGAATGCCGTTTTGACGTCCATCTGCCATATCTCATAATCATAGTATGCGGCAATTGCTAACATGATTCGGACTGACTTCAGCTTCGCTACGGGTGAGAAAGTCTCATCGTAGTCAACCCCTTGAACTTGTCAATAACCCTTAGCGACAAGTCGAGCTTTGTAGATGGTCACATTACCATCCGCGTCCGTCTTCTTCTTAAAGATCCATTTGTTTTCTATGGCTCGCCGCTCATCGGGCAAGTCAGTCAAAGTCCATACTTTGTTTTCATACATGGATTCTATCTCGGATTTCATGGCTTCTAGCCATTTGTCGGAATCCGGGCCCGCCATCGCTTCTTCATAGTTCGAAGGTTCACCGTTGTCTAACAACATGATTTCCAGGACAGGGTTGCCGTACCACTCTGGTGCGGAACGTGTCCTCGTGGACCTACGAAGTTCAGTAACTTGATCTGAAGCTTCATGATCATCATCATTAACTTCCTCCCCAGTCGGTGTAGGCACCACAGGAACATTTTCCCGCGCTGCGCTACTTTCCGGTTCGGAAGGGGTGACTATCACCTCATCAAGTTCCACTTTCCTCCCACTCAATTCTTTCGAGAGAAACTCCTTCTCCAGAAAGGACCCGTTCTTGGCAACGAAGATCTTGCCTTCGGATCTGAGGTAGAAGGTATACCCAATAGTTTCCTTAGGGTATCCTATGAAGACGCATTTCTCCGACTTGGGTTCGAGCTTTTCAGGTTGAAGTTTCTTGACATAAGCATCGCATCCCCAAACTTTTAGAAACGACAGCTTAGGTTTCTTCCCAAACCATAATTCATACGGTGTCGTCTCAACAGATTTCGACGGAGCCCTATTTAAAGTGAATGCGGTAGTCTCTAAAGCATAGCCCCAAAATGAGAGCGGTAAATCGGTAAGAGACATCATAGATCGCACCATATCCAATAGAGTGCGATTACGACGTTCGGACACACCATTTCTCTGAGGTGTTCCAGGCGGCGTGAGTTGTGAAACTATTCCACATTTCCTTAAGTGTGTACCAAATTCGTGACTTAAATATTCTCCACCACGATCTGATCGTAAGAATTTTATTTTCTTGTCACGTTGATTCTCAACTTCACTCTGAAATTCCTTGAACTTTTCAAAGGTTTCAGACTTGTGTTTCATTAGGTAGACATACCCATATCTACTTAAATCACCAGTGAGAGTGAGAACATAACGATATCCTCCGCGAGCCTCAACACTCATTGGACCGCACACATCGGTATGTATGATTTCCAATAAGTCGGTTGCTCGCTCCATTGTTCCGGAGAACGGAGTCTTGGTCATCTTACCCATGAGGCATGGTTCGCACGTGTCAAATGATTCGTAATAAAGAGACTCCAAAAGTCCATCTGCATGGAGCTTCTTCATGCGCTTGACACCAATGTGACCAAGGCGGCAGTGCCACAAGTATGTGGGACTATCGTTATCAACTTTACATCTTTTGGTATTCACACTATGAACATGTGTAACATCACATTCGAGATTCATCAAAAATAAACCATTGACCAGCGGGGCATGACCATAAAACATATCTCTCAAATAAATAGAACAACCATTATTCTCGGATTTAAATGAGTAGCCATCTCGAATTAAACGAGATCCAGATACAATGTTCATGCTCAAAGCTGGCACTAAATAACAATTATTGAGGTTTAAAACTAATCCCGTGGGTAGATGCAGAGGTAGCGTGCCGACGGCGATCACATCGACCTTGGAACCATTCCCGACGCACATCGTCACCTCGTCCTTCGCCAGTCTCCGTTTATTTCGTAGTTCCTGTTTTGAGTTACAAATATGAGCAACCGCACCGGTATCAAATACCCAGGAGCTACTACGAGTACTGGTAAGGTACACATCAATTACATGTATATCACATATACCTTTGGTGTTGCCGGCCTTCTTCTTGTCCGCTAAGTATTTGGGGCAGTTCCGCTTCCAGTGACCACTTCCCTTGCAATAAAAGCACTCAGTCTCGGGCTTGGGTCCATTCTTTGACTTCTTCCCAGTAACTGGTTTACCGGGCGCGGCAACTCCCTTGCCGTCCTTTTTGAAGTTCTTCTTACCCTTGCCCTTCTTGAACTTAGTGGTTTTATTCACCATCAACACTTGACGTTCTTTTCTGATCTCCCCTTCCGCTGATTTCAGCATTGAATATACCTCAGGAATGGTCTTTTCCATCCCCTGCATATTGTAGTTCATCACAAAGCTCTTGTAGCTTGGTGGAAGCGACTGGAGGATTCTGTCAATGACCGCGTCATCCAGGAGATTAACTCCCAGCTGAGACAAGCGGCTGTGCAACCCAGACATTCTAAGTATGTGCTCACTAACAGAACTGTTCTCCTCCATTTTACAGCTGAAGAACTTGTCGGAGACATCATATCTCTCGACCCAGGCATGAGCTTGAAAAACCAGTTTCAGCTCCTCGAACATCTCATATGCTCCATGTTTCTCAAAACGCTTTTGGAGACCCGGTTCTAAGCTGTAAAGCATGCCGCACTGAACGAGCGAGTAATCATCAGCACGTGATTGCCAAGCGTTCATAACGTCTTGGTTCTGTGGGATTGGTGCATCACCTAGCGGTGCTTCTAAGACATAATCTTTCTTGGCTACTATGAGGATGAGCCTCAGGTTCCGGACCCAGTCCGTATAGTTGCTGCCATCATCTTTTAGCTTGGTTTTCTCTAGGAACGCGTTGAAATTGAGGACAACGTTGGCCATTTGATCTACAAGACATAGTGTAAAGATTTTAGACTAAGTTCATGATAATTAAGTTCATCTAATCAAATTATTTAATGAACTCCCACTCAGATAGACATCCCTCTCGTCATCTAAGTGAAACATGATCCGAGTTAACTAGGCCGTGTCTGATCATCACGTGAGACGGACTAGTCAAGATCGGTGAACATCTCCATGTTGATCGTATCTACCATACGACTCATGCTCGACCTTTCGGTCCTCCGTGTTCCGAGGCCATGTCTGTACATGCTAGGCTCGTCAAGTCAACCTAAGTGTATTGCGTGAGTTCCGAGGCCATGTCTGTACATGCTAGGCTCGTCAACACCCGTTGTATTCGAACGTTAGAATCTATCACACCCGATCATCACGTGGTGCTTCGAAACAACGAACCTTCGCAACGGTGCACAGTTAGGGTGAACACTTTCTTGAAATTATTATAAGGGATCATCTTACTTACTACCGTCTTTCTAAGCAAATAAGATGCAAAAACATGATAAACATCACATGCAATCAAATAGTGACATGATATGGCCAATATCGTCATGCTCCTTTGATCTCCATCTTCGGGGCACCATGATCATCTTCGTCACCGGCATGACACCATGATCTCCATCATCATGATCTCCATCATTGTGTCTTCATGAAGTCGTCACGCCAACGATTACTTCTACTTCTATGGCTAACCATTTAGCAACAAAGTAAAGTAATTTACATGGCGTTATTCAATGACACGCCGGTCATGCAAAATAATAAAGACAACTCCTATGGCTCCTGCCGGTTGTCATACTCATCGACATGCAAGTCGTGATTCCTATTACAAGAATATGAATCTCATACATCACATATATCATTCATCACATCTTCTGGCCATATCACATCACATAGCACTTGCTGCAAAAACAAGTTAGACGTCCTCTAATTGTTGTTGCAAGTTTTTACGTGGTTTGTAGGTTTCTAGCAAGAACGTTTTCTTACCTACGTATGACCACAACGTGATTTGCCAATTTCTATTTACCCTTCATAAGGACCCTTTTCATCGAATCCGTTCCGACTAAAGTAGGAGAGACAGACACCCGCTAGCCACCTTATGCATCTATTGCATGTCAGTCGGTGGAACCTGTCTCACGTAAGCGTACGTGTAAGGTCGGTCCGGGCCGCTTCATCCTACAATGCCGCCGAAACAAGAAAAGACTAGTAGCGGCAAGAAGAATTGGCAAACTCAACGCCCACAACTGCTTTGTGTTCTACTCGTGCATAGTAACTACGCATAGGCCTGGCTCATGATGCCACTGTTGGGAATCGTAGCATAATTTAAAATTTTCCTACGCTCACCAAGATGCATCTATGGAGTCTACTAGCAACGAGGGGAAAGGAGTGCACCTACATACCCTTGTAGATCGCGAGCGGAAGCGTTCCAATGAACGTGGATGACGGAGTCGTACTCGCCGTGATCCAAATCACCGATGACCGAGTGCCGAACGGACGGCACCTCCGCGTTCAACACACGTACGGTGCAGCGACGTCTCCTCCTTCTTGATCCAGCAAGGGGGAAGGAGAGGTTGATGGAGATCCAGTAGCACGACGGCGTGGTGGTGGATGTAGCGGGTCTCCGGCAGGGCTTCGCCGAGCTTCTGCGAGAGAGAGAGAGAGAGGTGTTGCAGGGGAGGAGGGAGGCGCCCAAGGCTGTGTGTTGCTGCCCTCCCTCCCCCCCTTTATATAGGCCCCCTTGGGAGGGGGAGCCGGCCAAAACCCATCTAGGGTTGGGGGGGGGGGCGGCGGCCAAAGGGGGAAAATGGTTGCCTTGCCCCCCAAGGCAAGGGGGAAGTCCCCCCACCCTAGGGTTCCCAACCCTAGGCGCATGGGGGGAGGCCCATGGGGGGCGCCCAGCCCACTAGGGGCTGGTTCCCTTCCACTTTCAGCCCATGGGGCCCTCCGGGATAGGTGGCCCCACCCGGTGGACCCCCGGGACCCTTCCGGTGGTCCCGGTACAATACCGGTAACCCCCGAAACTTTCCCGGTGGCCGAAACTTGACTTCCTATATATAATTCTTCACCTCCGGACCATTCCGGAACCTCTCGTAACGTCCGGGATCTCATCCGGGACTCCAAACAACTTTCGGGTTTCCGCATACATATATCTCTACAACCCTAGCGTCACCGAACCTTAAGTGTGTAGACCCTACGGGTTCGGGAGACATGCAGACATGACCGAGACGCCTCTCCGGTCAATAACCAACAGCGGGATCTGGATACCCATGTTGGCTCCCACATGTTCCACGATGATCTCATCGGATGAACCACGGTGTCGAGGATTCAATCAATCCGATATACAATTCCCTTTGTCAATCGGTATGTTACTTGCCCGAGATTCGATCGTCGGTATCCCAATACCTTGTTCAATCTCGTTACCGGCAAGTCTCTTTACTCGTACCGCAATGCATGATCCCGTGACTAACGCCTTAGTCACATTGAGCTCATTATGATGATGCATTACCGAGTGGGCCCAGAGATACCTCTCCGTCACACGGAGTGACAAATCCCAGTCTCGATCCGTGCCAACCCAATAGACACTTTCGGAGATACCCGTAGTGCACCTTTATAGTCACCCAGTTACGTTGTGACGTTTGGCACACCCAAAGCACTCCTATGGTATCCGGGAGTTGCACGATCTCATGGTCTAAGGAAAAGATACTTGACATTGGAAAAGCTCTAGCAAACGAAACTACACGATCTTTTATGCTATGCTTAGGATTGGGTCTTGTCCATCACATCATTCTCCTAATGACGTGATCCCGTTATCAATGACATCCAATGTCCATAGTCAGGAAACCATGACTATCTGTTGATCAACGAGCTAGTCAACTAGAGGCTTACTAGGGACACTTTGTGGTCTATGTATTCACACATGTATTACGATTTCCGGACAATACAATTATAGCATGAACAATAGACAATTACCATGAACAAAGAAATATAATAATAACCATTTATTATTGCCTCTGGGGCATATTTCCAACACTACCATGATGAAGAACGCAAGAGACGCGAGGTTTATACTGGTTCGGGCCACCGTTGTGGTGTAATACCCTAATCCAGTGTGTGGTGTGGTGGATTGCCTCTGGGGCTGATGATGAATAGTACAGAGGAACAACAGCCTCGCGAGGGGTGTTCTTGTGGTGGTGTGGTGTTCTACTTGGGAAGGATTCGATCCCCTCCTACTTTGGTGGCTAGCTCTATTTATAGAGGCCCTGGTCCTCTTCCCAAATATTGAGCGGGAAGGGAGCCAACAACAGCCATTTTGAAAGGGGACAGCTAGTACAAGCTATCCTGACTAAAGGTGGTCTTCGACTGCCAAAAGCACTGGCGATGACGCTGTCTTGGGCTCCACGGTGACCTCCGTCCTGCCGCTCTGCTGGTCTTGGTCTCGTTGCACCGATAAGGAAACCTTTGCTTGATGCCTCGGTACTCCGCGCCTGCGCTTGCCCCCTTTGCACCAAAGAGGAAACGAGGACACTGCGCGGGCTGGCGCCCGCCTGGTCTTGAACGTCATGGCTTACGTCATGAGCACCTCGCGAGGTACTCCTTGCCTTGATCTCTCCGCCTCCTCGCGAGCCTGGCTGGTGAGGCTGCCCTTGAGGAGGCCTTGTGTCGTCCACCCCGCGAGGGTCTCGAACTTGGGTTGATGAAGACAGACCGTACTGGACCGCTGGTGAGTCACGCTGCAGGCCGCAGGCAGGCAAGTCTGGGGACCCCCGTTCCCAGAACGCCGACAGTAGCCCCCGAGCCCAAGGCACACTCGGACTTGGCTTAGCAGCGAAGCCAAAGGGCAAGTGCGGAGCGCCGCGGGCCCCCAAAAAGCCTGTGGCCTTGGGCGACGCGTGGCGACTGATGGGACATGGGCGTCTCCAGTTCCCCACGCTTCCCCAATATCCGCCTGGCTAGGCGGCCACGAAGCTTTACACAGTTATTTCCTCTTCGCTGCCCGCGTGCTTCCTATTCCCCTCTCTTCCTCGAACCTCTGTTTCCACTTCCGATCTGACTTGAACTCTGCCCCCTTCATCGCCATGGCGCCCACTAACAAAGGGAAAGGGAAGAAGCCCGTGCCTTCGTCTAGCTCGCCTCGTGCAATCGAGCCCGCCGTCGGCCGGTCGCTGGTGCTCAATCTGGAGGCCTTGAAGAAGGTCCGCTCCGCACTCGCCTCCAGCTTCAATGAGTGCAGGAAGACGACGGCTTGGCCCGTGTCCCATGCCTCCGTCGACAGGATCGTCACGGAGGTCCGATTCTTCGTCGACGCCCTGTGGGCTGGCTTGGTTCCTCCTTTCTCCGCCTTTTTCAATGTGGTGCTTTCCCACTATCAGATCCATATGATGCATCTTGATCCTCAATCTGTTACCCTTCTTGCTGTCTTCGCCTTTGTCTGCGAAGCCATGGTGGGCATTGCCCCTTCCATTGCCCTTTTGCGCCACTTCTTCTCCTTGCACCTGACCGACCCATTGCAGTGTTCGGGGTGCGTGAGCTTCCAGGCTGTGGAAGAGATGGCTGCCTCGGGGATTGATTTTAGCCTTCCACCTTCCATGAGTGGGTTCCGGACGCAGTGGCTATATGTGGATGTCGGAGTGCCCAGCCCCTGCTTTCGCATCCGACATCGCCTGCTATTCCCAATTTGGGCTGGGGCCACAAGAAGCTCGTGAGCCCCCGGCTCTCCTTCGTTTGGTGCCGACTGGGGAGGTTGAGGGAGCTCGGCGTGACTGCGCCCGGGTGGTGAAGGAGTTTCTCCAGTGTCGCCTTGCTCTTCTCCAGCGCCATTCCTGACTGATGTGGGCCCTGATTGGATACCAGGACCGCATGAGGCTCCAGGAGACGGAGTTGGCGCCCGAAACATTGAAAAGGGTGCTGGAGGTACTGACAGGCGACCCCTCGCCGGGCGACATCCGACACGGGGGCAGCCTCTTGTACCTCTGCTCGGGCGGAGCCGAGTTCGCGAGGCAGATGCCTCACTTTGACGAATGGGGGCTGCGCCCAGCTGGCCTTGTGGGGCCTCGCGATAATCCCGTCGTCGTGGCTCCCTTCCTCGTCGTCAACACCGATCTTGCCCCAGGAGCGGGTGCAGGGAGGCAAGCATCGCTGGAAGCTGAGGGCTCTGGCGCCGTGGAGCTGACATCGCACAGGGCTCCTGAGGCGTCATCCTCCGGAGTTTGTGAAGCCCGCCCTGAGGCGGCTGTCGGCAGGGGGACATGACCCGCGACTCCCGAGGCCGGAGCCCCCGAGGCCTCGACAGATCATCAGGAAGTGGTGCCTGATCGCTCCTCCCATCTGGGCGCCCGTGAGGTTGGTGGCCTGACCGCTCCTTCATCCGTGCCTCGCGCCGGCCCGCATATTGAGCGCCTGGGTCGGTTCCGCATAGACTTCGACGCCCTCCGCAAGAGGAAGGAGTCTTCGAGTGGCGGCGAGCGCCCCTGCCGACCGTTGAAGCATAGGAAGTACCTCGCCATGGATGAGTAAGTACCCCATTCTTGCAATTCTTCAATCGCTGCTTCCCTTCCTGATCGTGGCCCTTTAGGATCCATCCCGCTGAGCCTGGGGAGCCTGCCGAAGAGCAACTTCCTCCGGTGTCGCCTCCATCGTTGCCCTCGAGCGTCCCGAGCTTACGCGCTATCCCCAACGCGAGTTCGGCCGGAGAAGTAAGCCGGCCCGCGAGGTGCCTTGGGCCTGTGCCCTTGCCGCCTCTCCTTCGTGACCTTGCCCGGGGCGCGACCTGCCTGCCCAGGGCTCCTCCTTTGATCATGGACGGCGTGTGGTTGGCGTCGGTCCTTGACTCTTCTTCTGGAGGAGGGCGTGCGCCGGCCTGGTCCCTTGCGGAGACCGTCCGGCGATCATGGGGGTGTCAGCCCCCAGCCCCCTGCCGAGAGGGGGCGAACCGCTCCAGGGTCCGCCGCTAACGCCGGCTGCGGAAGACGACATCAACGATGTGCTCAGGAGAGCGCGAGAGCGCAGCATCGCTCGCCGAGAATCCCTCCGGAGGGCGATGGACGCGATGGGCCAGCTTGGTGGAGAGCTTGCAGAGGTGGACGCGTGCCTTGAAGCTGACGGCCTGCGGCTAATCAAGGAGCGACGCAAGCTGAAGGTTGCGGTCAGCCGCGCGCGCTGTCAGCGTGAGCTCAACAATGCGCAGGCCGAGGCGTCCCTTGCGGCCTCGCGAAAGGCTTTCTCCCGAGCTCTGGAGGAGGCTCGAGAAGCAGATCGTTGTCGCAAGATAGCGGAGGAGCGCGCGTGGGAGCTCCAATCCTGGAGCGTTTCCCTGGAGCAACAAGTGGAGCTGCGCCAGGCCACCCTTGCGTTGCTGAAGGTGATGCCCGTCGAAGAGGAGGAGCTCCGGAGGCATGAGGAAACACTGACGCTGGAGGCCGCTGAGCGCAATCTTGACCTTGAGCGGCTGGAGACGAGGGAGCGCTAGGTTACCCAGGCGGAGGATGACGTTGGTGTGCGGGAGGCTCGAATCTAAGAGGAGGTTGACCGCCGCGTGGCGGAAGTTCGCGCAGATCTTGTGCGCGAGTATGACCAGAAGCTGGAGCTGATCGAAGCTGAGGCTGCGGGCAGGACCGCCGCTCTCAGGTCCAGGTTGATCGAAACGGTGCAGCGCGCGGAGGCTGCCACAGCTGCCCTGGTCTCAGCGCAGACTGAGTTGGCCTCCACCCGTGCTGAGCTGCTTCTTCTCCAATAGCGGGTTGACGACATTGAGTCCATCACGCGGCAGAATAGAGAGGAGATCCTTCAACGGCGGACGCTGGAGCATGTGCATTATCCCATGCTTGAGCAACTTAGTAACAGGGCCAACGCGGCTCTGGGCAATATCTGTGAGGCGGACGCCCCGCATCCCCACGTGACCAACTACGCCAGCCACCTCCAGTTCTTTACTGACGTGGTGACGCATCTGGAGAACCGTTCTGAGAGAGCTCGCCAGCTTGTCGAGGAGAGGAGCCGCAGCCTGCTCGGGCATGCATTCTCCCGCGTCTTCAACCATCTCCAGAACGGAGACCCTCACTTTGACTTTGATGCCGCCATCGCTCCGGTGCCTGAGGCCATCCGGGGCGACCTGGCGCGGTGGGTAGAGGACAAGGTGGATGTGCTTGTTAGGGCCTTTGCTTCTGACAACGACGGGGTGATAGTTGCTGCGGATGAAGGTGATGTGGTGAATGGTGGCGAAGGTGGCGCCAATGATGGCAATGGCAGGGTCAGTGACAACGACAGCAGCGCCAATGACGGCGATGGCGGGGTCAGTGACAGCGACAGCAGCACCAGTGATGCCTCCGGAGGTGACCCAGAGGATGCGGTGAGCGATATGTCTGACTGATCTTGTATTCCCCTGCTGTTTATCCTGCACACAAAATACTCGGGCGCGGGCCTGGAAGTTGTAAGAGCATTTTGGGAGGGGGAGCCCCTCATGTAAAAATATTGCTGTCCACGTGCTTTTTAGGAGCGTCCCTGAATGTGTGCTTGCATGATGCTATGTGCCCCGCGATGAGTTGATTGCTGCGGTTTACCTTAGCCCGGATGAGCCTTGAGTAGGCTCGCGGGGTTGCGATTCTCCGGGGGTCCTCTGGGGATCCACAGATCATGTGGCGAGAGCCTTGCGAGAGCGAGCGCTGGCCGCATGATGGCTCGCGCGCGTGTGCTTGGCCCAGCCCCGCCAGCGAGAGGCTCGCGAGGGGGAGGCAGCTGGTGCGAACTCCAAACCAGGGCAGAAACCAGAACACGAGAAATCACACGAACGAGACAAAACACCCCCTGCACATATGCAAATGCAAATTCAATTTCAACTTAAATCCGAAGCAGGGAAGCTCGACCACAGAAAGGGAGGCAAAAAGTAAAAGGCCGCGTCCGGCACCTAATCTAGTCTTCGACGTCTTCACACCAGCGCGAAGCTAAGTGCTACCACTGGGCGTGGGAGGGAGCCCCCGAGGCCCGAGGGCGGCTCTCCGGAGACTCCGGGGCGTGTACAACCCCAACTCATTATTACGTGAGAGTGTCACGGGCGGCGAGCTTCACAGGCACTGGGCCTTCTTCACAGGTACCGACCTTGCTTCATATCACCAGACGAGGGCCCCACCTTGCGCCACCCTCGACCACCATTGACGGCGACCAGAAACTAGGACGACGCCAATAGGGTAAAGGGGACGCCAGCGGTTCCCCCGACGACCACGGGTCCTCTGCCGGGGGCAGGCCTCGCGGCACCTCCCCGGCAGAGGGCCTATCTCCAGGAAAGGCCTTGCTCCGTGCACCGTGGGGAGGGGCCTGGCTCCCGGCCCCTCTCCTGCAGCCCCCAGTGCACCCCTCCTGGCGGAAGGGTGTCTGCTGAGCTGGGGTAACCTTCTGCTGCAGTGACCTGAACTTCCTGCGACCCATGGTTAGCATAAGCTTGCTCCTGAGGAATTAACGGTACCCGATAGCTGCTGCTCTCAGTGCGGTTGGCGAGGCTTCCTCGGGGCTCCTGAAAGGGCTCGGCTTCTGGCGTCTCTTCCTCCCAGCCTGGCCCGAGAAACGAGCCCGTGTCGTCTCCCGGCGCGTACTCCCAATCCATCATGCGGGGCACGTAAGCCTCTGAGGTCGCCGCCTCAAAGACCTCGCCATAGTGCCCCATGCTCCATGTGGCCTGGCCCAGCGCACCGTCTTGGGGATGGTAGGGCGGTGGCCCACCCGGGCCATAAGCGGCGATGCGCATGCCCCCGCTCGCTGGGGGTGGTGCTGACATGGCCTGACGCCCGGCGCCGATGGTTGAACTGGTGTTGATGAAGCCTTGGGGCGTGCTTGTCGGCGCATGAGCGCGAATGAGCCCGCCGCGTGATTCGACCGGGGTCTGGGGTGGAAGCTGGATGCAGAAGGGAGGCTCCCCCGAAGCGGCGGCATCCAGGAGTTCAGCGACGCGCTCCAGCAGCACGTCCCGGCCGCTCTCCTGCAACCTGCACCGCAGCAGCTCCCGAGCCACAGTGAGCGCGGCTCTCATGTTCGCTTGTTCCCACCGGGTGTGCGGCGCCGTGGCTGCGGCGTGGCTTGAGGCCCTTGCAGCTGACCGTGCCTGCCGCGGGGTGAGGGCAGGCGGCGTTTGACCGCGTCGCCCGTGCCCCGCAGCGTTCTGCGGAGCACGGGCTGCCTGGGGCATGGGGTCGAGGTCACCTTGGGCAGGCGGCGCGTCATGGGTTGGCCATGCCGCCCAGCGGTCGGCGTTGGTCGTCGGGTCGCCAGACATGGATGTGACGAAGCAGTGGAGTGCAGATCGACGGAAAGAAGATTTCGGCACACCCCTACCTGGCGCGCTAAATGTCGGATGTGGGGTTCCGGCAAAACCCTTAAGGTTCGAACACTGGGGTGCACATGAAGATCTACTCCCTACCGAACTATGCCCAGAACCTTGCCGCGGATCTAAGCTAGCACGATGAACAACACAAGAGACGCGAGGTTTATACTGGTTCGGGGCACCGTTGTGGTGTAATACCCTAATCCAGTGTGTGGTGTGGTGGGTTGCCTCTGGGGCTGGTAATGAATAGTACAGAGGAAGAACAGCCTCGCGAGGGGTGTTCTTGTGGTGGTGTGGTGTCCTACTTGGGAAGGATTCGATCCCCTCCTACTGTGGTGGCTACCTCTATTTATAGAGGCCCTGGTCCTCTTCCGAAATATTGAGCGGGAAGGGAGCCAACAATGGCCATTTTGAAAGGGGACAGCTAGTACAAGCTATCCTGACTAAAGGTGGTCTTCGACTGCCAAAAGCACTGGCGATGACGCCGTCTTGGGCTCCACGGTGACCTCCGTCCTGCCGCTCTGCTGATCTTGGTCTCGTTGCACCGATAAGGACACCTTTACTTGATGCCTCGGTACTCCGCGCCTGCGCTTGCCCCCTTTGCACCCAAGAGGAAATGAGGACACTGCGCGGGCTGGCACCCGCCTGGTCTTGATCGTCATGGCTTACGTCATGAGCACCTCGCGAGGTACTCCTTGCCTTGATCTCTCCGCCTCCTCGTGAGCCTGCCTGGTGAGGCCGCCCCTGAGGAGGCCTTGTGTCGTCCGCCTTGCGAGGCTTGGCCCCTCGCGAGGGTCTCGAGCTTGGGTTGATGAAGACGGGATGTACTGGACCGCTGGTGAGCCACGCTGCAGGCCGCAGGCACGCAAGTCTGGGGACCCCCGTTCCCAGAACGCCGACAGGCGCGATGTCATGTTACCAAAAAGTTGTCAGCGGATTGGACTCATGGAATATTATATTCTCTACAGTTGTGTATACAGGTCCGAATACAATTATTATGTCTGAAGACTATCTTGGAGTTCGGAAAGGGGAACCCGCCTTGCAATGCCGAATACAATCTGCGCGCCGGACTCCTCGTCATTGAAGCCAGGTTCAGGGGCTACTAAGGGAGTCCTGGACTAAGGGGTCCTCGGGCGTCCGACCTGTTATCCATGGGCCGGACTGATGGGCTGTGAAAGACACGAAGGCCGAAGACTGTACCCATGTCTGGATAGGACTCTCTTTGGCGTGGAAGGCAAGCTTGGCGATCAAACTATGAAGATTCCTTTCTATGTAACCGACTCTATGTAACCCTAAATCTCTCCGGTGTCTATATAAACCGGAGAGTTAGTCCGGAAGAGATATATTTCATTACCATAGTCATACATGCTAGACTTCTAGGGTTTTAGCCATTACAATCTCGTGGTAGATCAACTCTTGTAATACTCATATTCATCAAGATCAATCAAGCAGGAAGTAGGGTATTACCTCCATAGAGAAGGCCCGAACCTGGGTAAACATCGTGTCCCCTGTCTCCTGTTACCATCGACCTTAGACGCACAGTTCGGGACCCCCTACCCGAGATCCGCCGGTTTTGACACCGACAACTACCCCCATTACCAGAAGATGTGCTACGGCGTGCACTTTGCCGCCGCGTGTTGAGTGAGGTCACGCTCCACTGCCACCAACTCCTCGCTGGCTTCTTGCCGAAACGTGGCCAACTGGGCTAGATCTATGCCAGGGTACCACGCCTTGACAAATTCCAAGGCCCGCCGTGCTCCTGCCCGGGCTGCGGAGCCCTTCCACGCCTCAAGATGGCCGGCAGCCACTTCCAACAAGTTGGCGGTCCGACTGGTGGTACGCGGAGCTTGCATGTCTGGACAGAGGGCGGAGATCACCTGAGCCGCGACACGCTGCAGGCGGCGGAGCATCTGATGAGTCGGCCGAAGACGAGCCTGAATGCCAAGAAGCTGCTAGCCGAGGGTCCGAGGGGCGTTGGCAGCGATCTCCGCACCTTCCGCTCTTCGCTCGTCGCGTCGAGCCTCGATAGCCTGGTTGGCAGCAACGGCATAACCAGGAAAGAAGTCTGCACAAGCAGAGACAAGAAGTCAGAAGCCAGAGGCCGGCTCGGATGACAGCCGGCGGCTGAAAGAAAGGGAAGATGACTCACCATCAATCATGTGTTCAATCTTGCCGTAGCAGGCATTCAGCGCCGCCTCCGTCTCAGCCCAGGCTGAGCGCTCGGTCTCGAACTCTGCCAGGAGGTTGGCCTCGTTGTCCTCCGCCTTCTTCAAGACCGCCTTGTGAAGTTCCGCCTGGTCTGCTAGTTCCTTGACCAGGCGGTCACGCTCCTGGGCCGCCTTGTTGCACTCCTCCTCCTTGGGCGCAAGGCGGTGTTGGCTTCGCCCAGTTGCTGCTGCAAGGTGGCGTTGGCTCCTGTAAAGGCAAGAAAGAAAAGACATCAACTATCAACAAATAAAAAATGTAGTTGCCGGGAGATCCGGCCCGACTGCTCAGCAGTCGGCCCGAATCTCGGGGGCTACACCCTGAGGGTGCGCTGACGCGCTCCCGCAGAGAAAGAAGATGGAGGCTTACTCCAGCTATCGGACAATTCGGCAGTCCGCTTGGCCAGCTCCCGGACTTGGGAGTTGAAGGCGGCCGCACGGATGTTGTGATAATCCTGCATCAAAGATAACAGAAGAAGTTAGCACTCAGAACTTACCATTAAGTTCTGAGCTGCCTGCTCAGCAGCCAACCCGGAACTCGGGGGCAACACCCAGTGGGTGCGCTGGCCCGCCCCCACGGAAGATCACCAGAGTCAGAAGCAAGGAACAAAAACATACCCGGACGGCTGCTCGCGACGCCAAGAACGCCTTCGTGTACTGCTGGAGGGCGGCGCTTTGGGCTTGAAGCAGGGTCTGCATGTCGTACGCAGCCTTGTTCAGGACGCCCGTCCCGCCTCCAGGAGTCCACTCTGGCGGAGCGGCACTAGAGGCCTCCACATCAGGAGGGGCCGATGAGCTCGGCGCTTGCGCATGCCGCCTGGTGCAGTCGGCGCAGCCGAAGAACTCGCACCCGCTTTGTCGGAGCCCTGCGCGCGGCGAGGCTCGCCTTCTTCCTCATCATCATCTGGCCAACCCTCCAGGCCGCCTCCTCCTTCGGAGCCGCCTGCTTAACCACCACCGCATGTGGAGTCGTTTTCTTCCAGGGTGGCTGCCCCCAAGTCGGGGTCGTCCGCATCGCTCACTGACCGGTCCGGCTGATACTCATGGCTCGGCTCCGGGGCGTCGGCTGCCAACTGGGTGGTGAGGAGCTACGTCATGACCAACAGATCAGGCGGCAAAGCAGGACCCAACAGATAAAGAGAGAAAAAAGTCGAGGACTCACCGCGGGCGGCAGGTCTGCGTGGGAGTACGGCCGCCTGCCGAACTGCCCCTCCCCCTGTGGAAGTTTGCAGCTCGAGATCTGGTTCACCAGTCAGGCCACCTCCGCGACCGGCATCTCTTTGGTGCACATCCGGCACAGGTCTCGATGCCCGCTCATCCGGCTGATCAGGTGAGGCCGGCCTTGAAGAGGAAGCACCCGGCGCACCACGAAGGCGGTCAGCAGGTCCGACCCCTTGAGACCCTCCGCCTCCGTCATCACCTTGAGCCGGGCAATGGCGGCAGAGGCGGCGATCGATAGCATCTTCGGACGCAAAGCCCATTTGGTGCGGGGCTCAGACGGAGAGCCGGCTTCATAAGCTAGCAGGTTGATGAAGTCCAGCGCCGGCTGGACGTTCTTGACATAGAAATAAGATTTTTGCCACAGTTTCACCGACTGTGACAAGCTGATGGCCGGGAAGCAGTTCCCGGCACCCGGACGTCGCAGCGCGACGAAGGCGCCGCACTGAGCCGCCGTGTTCTTGGCGGCGGTGCCGAGCTTGGTGTAGAAGAACACCCCCCAGAGCTCGAGGGTGGGGAGAACGCAGAGGTAGCCCTCGCAGAGCGTCACGAAGGCAGACAGCAGCACCACCGTGTTCGGTGTGAGGTGGTGCGACTGGAGTCGATAGAACTAGAGAAAGGAGCGAAAGAAGCCGCTAGCCGGCAGGCCGAAGCCGTGAAGGAAATGCGACCGGAAGACGACGCGTTCGCCTTTCTCCGGCGCCGGGGAGATCTCCTTCGCGGGCGGATCACGCACCTGTACGTAGCCCTCGCCGGGCAGCCACCGCGTGTTGCGGAGGAAGGCGAGGTGGTCCTCATGGACATTGGAGCCGTCCTAGTCACCGGCCCGCTTGATCGCCACGGCTTTGGTGCGCGATGGGACCGTGGTGCGGGGATGCGCAAGAGAGTCCGCGGTGGAGCGAAGCGGCCGCGGAACGAAGAAGCTTGACGACGGCAAGCTGCGGAAGCACTTCGGCGAGATGCGGGAGTGCGGCGGCAGCTGAGAGCGAAGGAGAAGAATGGCGAAGGGAGAGGAGGGTGCGCGTGCGTCCGCCGCCCCTCTCCCCCCTACTTATAGCCGCTAGCGGCGAAGCCGAGGGAGCAGGGCGTGGGGATCGTGGGATTAACTGTGCCCACAACCCCACGACCCCGCATTTACCGCATGGTAACGGCGCGTGATAATTGCGCCACGGAATCCCAACTCTTCGTGGTGGTGGGCCCCGGCCTGCAGCAACATCCCGTCGCGCGCATGGGCTAGCTGGATGGCCCAGCCGGCTGGCGCCGCATGGCGTGCTGGCAGCGGGCGGCGAGCCTAGGCGCCTAGTTAGCACACCACTTGGCTCCCGCCGCGACGTTTCAAAAATCACCAGGCGGCCTGTCTGGTCATGTTGGGCTCCTAACAGCCGACACTTCGAAGGACGGACGAAGCAAGCAATCAGACCACTCAGAGTAGGAAGCTGACGAGGCTCCTCGCCTCTTCAGCTGCGGTGCCCCACCAGCTTCGGGGACTACTGTTGGAGTAATGGGCCACGGGTAGCCTCATCAGCTCCCTATGGCATTTCAAGATATCGGGGCCGACTGCGCCCCTCAAGCAGGACCAAGCACCGCCTTCTTGTGGCCGGCTGGCCCAAGCGGCCGGCTGCCAGAAGACGGCAGAACCCAGAAGACGGCCACGAGGTGGGCCGACTCCTAGCAGGCGGCCTCTAGAGAGGCCGGCTCCTAGCACCCTCGAAGTCCGCACCCACATAAATACGATGATACGGGGCGTGGCTACCGTGCAGCCTGACACCCCCAAATCCAGGGCAGAGCGTGGCCACAGTGCACTGTACCAGGCGGACATCTCCCGCCCGACGCGGTACTGTTGCCACTCTGCTCATGACATCACCCCTGTCAGAGGGAGCAATGCTCCCATGACGGACTGTTGCTACGGCCCGTAGGCGGCGGGCCCTACCTGTCTGTGAGAAGTCAGAAGGCGGTGAGCCCTGACCAGTCGGCTCAGGGGAAGGCCGCCCCCTAGCAGGCAGCACTCCCCCTCCCTTGGAGTTTGTGCGCCATTAACCAGAAGAGACGGGGAGTGGCTACAGTGAACGCCCACTAGGTGGCGGGATGTAGCCACGCTCTCCCTAACAAAGCATGCATCATTAGCAGCAGGGCTACAGTGCTGAGCAGTCGGCAAGACCCGCAAGCGGCGGGCGCGGCCTGTCGGCCAAGTACAAGACAACCGGCGGGACCCACTAGGCGGCGGGCCCCATCAGCCAGCCGGCGGCCAGAGACACTGACGGCCTGGGCCTACACCCGGCCAGATTACCTTTGTACCCCTGGGGGTAGGCCTATATAAACCCCCAGGGCACCCTTGCAAAGGGTTCAGACCCTGAGAGGGTAGCCATTTAGACACATACATAGCGAGAGGGGTTGAGCTAGCCTTGCCTTCTTCCTCCTCTAGCCAAACAGCTCAAGGAGCAAACTTGTAGCCACTTGTGAGATAGTGATCATGCGGAGACACCGCAGAGCAGGACTAGGGGTGTTATCTCCTAGGACAGCCCCAAACCTGGGTAAGTTGCATCGGCGTGCGTTCCTACGCCTTATCTTGTTTCCAGGCACCGGCGATGTTCTACTCGCTCCCACCATGATAAGCCATCCCTTGGCATATGTCGCACCAAACCCCCGACAATTGATCTACAACATAGATATGCAAATACTATCTGGACTAAGTTCATGATAAATTAAAGTTCAATTAATCATATTACTTAAAAACTCCCACTTAGATAGACATCCCCCGAGTCATCTAAATGATCACGTGATCCATATCAACTAAACCATGTGTGATCATCACGTGAGATGCAGTAGTTTTCAATGGTGAACATCACTATGTTGATCATATCTACTATATGATTCACGTTCGATCTTTCGATCTCAGTGTTCCGAGGCCATATCTGCATATGCTAGGCTCGTCAAGTTTAACCCGAGTATTCCGCATGTGCAAAATTGGCTTGCACCCGTTGTATGTGAACGTAGAGCTTATCACACCCGATCATCACGTGGTGTCTCGGCACGAAGAACTGTAGCAACGGTGCATACTCAGGAAGAACACTTATACCTTGAAATTTAATGAGGGATCATCTTATAATGCTACCGCCGTACTAAGCAAAATAAGATGCATAAAGGCTAAGGATCACATGTAATCAATATAAGTGATATGATATGGCCATTATCATCTTGTGCCTTTGATCTCCATCTCCAAAGCACCGTCATGATCACCATCGTCACCGGCTTGACACCTTGATCTCCATCGAAGCATCGTTGTCGTCTCGCCAACTATTGCTTCTACGACTATCGCTACCGCTTAGTGATAAAGTAAAGCAATTACATGGCGATTGCATTTCATACAATAAAGCGACAACCATAAGGCTCCTGCCAGTTGCCGATAACTTTTACAAAACATGATCATCTCATACAACAATTTATATATCATCACATCTTAACCATATCACATCACAACATGCCCTGCAAAAACAAGTTAGACGTCCTCTACTTTGTTGGGGCCCGTGGCGCTCCGCACTTGCCCTTTGGCTTCGCCTCGAAGCCAAGTACAAGCGCGCCTTGGGCCCGGGGGACTACTGTCGGTATTCTGGGAATGGGGGTCCCCAGACTTTCCTGCCTACGGCCCGCGGCATGGCTCAGCACGCGGCCTGGTATGGCCCATCTTCACCAGCGCGAGGGGCGAAGCCTCGTGAGGCGGACGATGCAAGACCTCCTCAGGGGCAGCCTCACTAGGTTGGCTCGCGAGGAGCAGAGATATCAAGGCGGGGTGCACCTCATGAGGTTCCCGTGACGCAAGCCATGATGACCAAGGCCAGGCCAGCGCCAGGCGGGCACCAGCGGGCACAGTGTACTGGTTTCCTCTTTGGTGCTAAAGAGGCAAGCGCAGGCGTGGAGTCCCAAGGCATCAGACAAAGGTTTCCATACTGGTGCAACAAGACCAAGACCAGCAGGACGGTAGGACGGAGGTCATCGCGGAGCCCACAACGGCGTCACCACCAGAGCCTTTGGCAGGAGAAGACCACCTTTAGTTAGGATAGCTTGTACTAGTTGTCTCCCTTCAAAATTGGCCGTTGTTGGATCCCTTCCCGCCTACATTTGGGAAGAGGACCAGGGCCCCTATAAATAGGACTAGCCACCACCATAGAGAGGCAACTAATCCGGAGGCATCTCATTTGGAGCCAGAGAAGCCTACCAAAGCTAACCAAGCACAAGAACACCTCTCCTCCTGAGGCTGTTCTTCCCTTGTACTTGTTCATCCTCAGTCTACAAGGCAATCCACCGCACCACACTGGAGTAGGGTATTACACAACAACGGTGGCCCGAACCAGTATAAACTCTTCTGTCTCTTGTTCTTTGGGTTCATTGAGCTAGGCCTAGAGATCGCGCGCGAGTGGGCTAGAGGGGGAGAGATCTTTGTGTGCACCCCAGAGTTTGAACCTTAAGGGTTTTGCCGAAACCCACAATCCGACATTTGGTGCGCCAGGTAGGGGTGCGCTGAAGCTTTCTCCTCATCGATCCACGTTCCACTTCTCCGCCACATCCATGGCCGACAGTCGTCGAGCCCGCGCTGAGCGCCGGGCCGCCCTCGCCACCCGCGTCGCTCAGACGGCTCCTGTCAGCAGGCCTCCCATCGTTCTCCATCACCCGCTGCCAACGCCGCCACTGGCCCAGCGGGAAACGAGCAGCAGGCTTCATCACTGCATCCCTCAGTGCGGCGGCACGGCCGCACCTCCACCCCATTGCTGACTCCGGCCGGCTCCTCGTCCCACACCCGTCGCGCGCCCACAGACGCATAGGCTGCACTACTCATGGTGCGCGAGCTCCTGCGCTACCGTCCGGTCGACGACCTCTACGAGGACTAGCTCGACCGCATCGCCAAGCTCATCAGCGCCGCTGGGGGCTCCCCTGCACCATCTCTCTCACTGCCTTGTCCACCCCTTGCTGCGGGCGATGTGGCTCACAGAGCACCTCCGCCACCTTCACACCAAGACGGCGCCCTAGCATCGAGACGCGTGGCCCCATGGTGCGACCCTCCGTGCCCGGCGCCTGCGCGCAAAGAAGGAAGCTGCCAAGAAGTTCCCCGACCGCAAGAAAACGCTCCTTCGCTGCCAGCACCGCCACGTCAAGATCGCCCGCCGCGTCAAGACCGCGCACCACTTCTGGTGGCAGCGCGAGGACACCAAGACCAAGTTCCGCTCCCACGAGGGGCCCCGGTGGCCACGGCAGGATGCCGCGCCTTCACTCCCTCGTCTGGCCGGGCAAGTTCAAGCCTGACCTGCCTCTGCGCTACGACGGCACCCCCGACCCTGCAGAGTTCCTGCAGCTCTACGAGCTGAGCATCGAGGCAGCTAACGACGACGAGAAGGTCATGGCGAACTAGTTTCCCATGGCCCTCAAGGATGGTGCTCGCTCGTGGCTCCTGAACCTGCCCATGGGGTCAATCTCCTCCTGGGGAGAGATGCGCGACCGCTTCGTCGCCAACTTCCAGGGCACTCGCGACCGCCCGCCGACCGCGGGTGACCTGCAACGCATCAAGCAGCAGCCAGGGGAGACCCTGCAGAAGTACATCCAGCGCTTCAACAACGTCCGCCTCAAGATCCCCAAGGTGACGGATGAGGCCATCATCTCAGTGTTCTCCGATGGCGTCCGCGACGTCAAGATGAAGGAAGAGCTCGCCATCCACGAAGACCTATGCACGGCTCTGGAGATGTTCAACCTGGCGACCAAGTGCGCTAGAGCTGAGGAGGGGCGTCTCTCCCTCCTCGAGCTCCCAGCTGCCGACCGAGAAGAGAAGAAGGCCAAGCCCAAGGACTCGAAGCGCAAGGGGGCAGCCCTGCTCGTGATTGAGCCAGAGATGAAGCGCGGCCCGGACCAACCCGAGTCGTCCAAGAGCATCCGTCCGTTCTGCGCCTTCCACAACATGCACAGCCACAACACCAACAAGTGTCAAGAGCTCAGGGCCATCCGTGATGGGCGCTTCGGTCGACGCCCCGAGCGCAATGACCGGGGCTATGGCCGAGGAGCAGGATGAAGTGGAGGGCGCTGGGACGACCGCAGCCCCGCCAAGAGTGGCGCGACCGGCCTCGGGAGGACCGCTGGCAGGACCAGCCTCACGAGGGCACCTGGAGGGCCAAGCTTGTGAGGACCGCCCTCAGGGCAATCCTGGCCTCCCTCCGCTGCCGCCACCACCAAGGAGGAACGATGACCACCATCAGGACGAGGGGGCTGGGGGCTTCCATGAGCCACGCGCCATTGCCTGCATCTTGGGTGGTGCTCAGGCCCCAGCCTCCCAGCGCCTCTTCAAGCAATTTGCTCACGAGGTGAACGCAGCGCTCCCCAGGTGTCGGAGTAATTGGCCACGGGTATCCCGAAGACGGCAAGACAATATTTCAAGACATTGGGGCTAGCAAAGCCCCTCAGTCCGACTGCCTGGCTGCTCCTGCCGGCTCCCCGTCCGACTGCTCTGCCTGACCGGCTGCCGGCTGTCAACTGCACCAACTAGCCGGCTGCCGGCTTCAGCTCGACTCGACACCGACAAGACACCGACGAGACGGTCGTACCCGAGCACTATTCACGTGTCACCCCAGCCATCATGTATAGTGTCACTTGTCCCCTAGCACTATTTATGAAGTGACCCAGGGGACAAGCATGACATGCACCATGCCTTGCTCCCATACCACCACATAGCTAGCTCCACACTATATATAGCCATCCATCCATCCATCCAAGGGGATGGACTCACACACACACCCACAAGCAAGCTAGCTAGCAAGAAAGCTAGCTAGCCATCCATCCATCCATTCCCACGGGCAAGCATGCCCAAGCACACACATACAGCCATGAGCATGGCCGGCCACTAAATCATGCCTTGTGCATGCATATATGGAGCCAGATGCCCATGGCACTGCCCCCAGATACAGCTCTAGGAGCACTTTGTACTGCCCGATGTACACCCCAGATATATATACTCAGACATGCAGGAGTAGGGGTATTATCTCTCCGGAGAGCCCCGAACCTGGGTAAACTAGCGCGTGCTACTCGCATACCCGCTCCCGGTCCTATCAGCAGCAGTCTTACCCTCACACTAAGCCCTTGTGGCATCTGTCGCCTCACACCCCCCCGTGAGAATACCACGACACCAGGCTTGAGGCCACACGCCCGCTCAGGTGGTCCAAGTGCGCCATTAACTTTAGCTCGTCTGACCAGCTCAAGTGCGCAGCGACTGCCGGTGACCTCCCGATGCTCTGCTCGCCCATCATCAGCAACGTTCAAGTGACCAAGACCCTCATCAACAGCGGCGCGGGGCTCAATGTCCTGTCCGTCGAGATGTTCGATCACCTCCAGGGTCCCTACGATCAGCTACAGCCTACCAAGCCCTTCTCAGGAGTGACCGATGGCTCCACCATGCTGATAGGGCAGGTTCGCCTCCCTGTCACCTTCGGCAAGCGCGACAACTACCGCACAGAGCTCATCGACTTCGACGTCGCCCACATTCTCTTGCTGTACAACGCCATCCTCGGGTACCCGACCCTGGCCAACTTCATGGCGGTGATCCACCACGGGTACAACGTCCTCACGATGCCAGGGACCGGTGGCGTCATCACTGTCGCCTGCGAAGAAAAAGATGCAGTATGCGCTCTCGAGCGCGCTTACCAAGCTGCAGCAGCCGAAGACCCAGACAACAAAGGCGTCATCCACCCTCCTGAGGTCTCCCCCAAGACGAAGAAGCAGCGGCTCCGCCAAGGGCCTCAGGAGAGCAGCGTCACCAGCGGCACTGCCTCAGGATCTGCACCCGCAGGTGGGGCGCCTCCCTCCCTCGCATAGGAAGGCGCGCCCAGCGCTCTCCTCGGGCTGGGATCGAGGGCTCTCTACTGGAGGGCCTCGGACCTGGCCAACATCACGAGGGAGGCACTCGGGCACCATGTGGAGGCGTGCTTCGCCGCATGTTTCCCCCAAAGGGGCACAAGGCAAGGAGCGCCTGGTGCTCAGGAGTTCATCACCAAGACCACCCAAGAGCTTCAAGAAGCAAGAGCCATGCGTGGCGACCGCCGTCCACCGGCCAGTGCAGCTCTGCGTCCTGGCGAGGATGACGAGCCGCGCGTCTGCGTCGACATTCCAGGGCTCAACAAGGCCGCATCTCAGGAGCGCTTCTGGCCTTCGCAAGTGGGCCGGTGCGAGGGTCTGCCTCACAGCTACGTTCACATGCTTTTCGGCTTGTCGGACGCGGTTGTCACCTTCCAGCGTTGCGCGCGAGCCATCCTGGCGGCTCAGGAGGCCAGGCATCACAAAGTCCTGGCGGAGATGGCGACAGCTCTTCAGGAACCATCGGGACCCCCGAAGCCTCCCGAGGCTCAGGACCCTGTGGCTTGTGAGGAGTGACTCCTTCGGCGCGCGCCTTCAGCTACTCCAACACCCCTTCAACAATGGTACCAGGTGAGATTTTCCAAGTTATTCAGCCAGGAGCGGCCCTCGGGCTGCATCATTCCCAGGCCGCAAGGGCATGTCCCTGCGGCATGCATCCTTTTGCATCTTTAAGCTTGCTATCTTGGGGGCGCCCCCGGGCTGCATCATCCCCAGGCCGCTCGGGTCTATCCCAGTGGCATGTATCGTTCATGTATCCATTCGAATTAGCTTACGTCCTTGCATGAGTTACCTATAATTATCACTTGCCTGCCTGGTACTTCGATACCATGAGCGTCGTACACCCTCGCAAGCCCGCCCACGACCGCCTCACGATTAAGGACTGGCACGGCGTTTGTGCTCGGGTCCGTCCCTACAGCATCGCTAAACCCAAGAGGCTGTGCTCTAGCTCGAGGGCCCGCCCCATGTACGTCACCTCCCATGGTCCTTGGTGCCTTGTTCTCGCATGAGCTAATCATGGATAGGCACGCCAGGGCGCGCGACCCGGTGCCTCGCCCCCTCGGGAGCCGCACGCCAGTCATCTTTCTTCAGGATTTGTCGCATGAGAAGACTAGGCACAGCGTCTGTGCTCGGGTCCATCCCTACCGCGTCAATAAATCCAGTGGCTGAGCTTTGTCTGGCGGGCCGGCCCCGTTCATGTCACCTCCTGGGTTCGTTGGTGCTTGGCCTTCTCATGTGAACGCCTCAGGAGATTCGTCCGGCACAGGTTACCTAACCATCTCGCAGGACCACCACAGCCATCAAGAACCAAGACCAGGCGCAACCCGCCTTGAGGTAGGGCCTCGTGGGTCCCGCGCTGGCTGACGAGTGCCCAGACACACCTCGTCTAGCCCTGCCGTGCAAGCCACGTGTCAAGGCGGGGCTGTACACGCCCCGAGGGCTCCACTTAGAGGGAGCCCTCACCCATGCACCAGTGCAAGCACCATGCTCCGCGCTGGCAGTCGACACGGTTGAGGAGCGGCTATGCCCGTGCAAGAGCGGAAGCGCTATGCTCCGCACTGGTGATAAACAACTGAGGGCGGCCCAATGGTCGTACCAACCTCACGGAGCCTCAGGGCTCAGCGTCCAGCCTCGTCACAACGCCTCCCCTCGGGAGAGTCGTGTGAGGGGGCTGGGCACGGGGGGCTGCACTCGGGTCACGCCTGAGCATGCACCCGAGCGTGCGCCACCCTGCCAGGTCCCTCGGACCTGGTCGTCACGCGCCCCTCCCGAGCGGAGCCTCGGCGAGGGAAAAGGTAGGAAGGTCGTTTGAACGTCAAGGGGGACTCCTGAGCATCACGACTCAGGAGCCTAACTAGCCACATAGCCCCTCACTCCTTGGTCCCGTCCTGGCAATCTGGATGGCCCAATGGCGGCTAAGGTATGCGCGGGGTCGGGTCCTGCCAATCTAGAACACTAGGGCCTACTCTCGCATCTCCTTCCCGCAAGCTGTTTGCACGTCAAGAGGGACTCCTGAGCATCGCGACTCAGTGGCCTAACTGGCCACGTAGCCCCTCACCCCTTTGTCTCGTCCTGGCGATCCGGACGACCCAACGGCGGCTAAGGTATGTGCGGGGTCGGGCCTCGCCGACGTAGAACATCAGGCAAACGGGAAGGAAATCACGCAATCTAAGCCAAATATTACAAAACGTATTGTTCCCCAAGCACCAAAGAAAGTTTTAACACCTCCACGAGGCACGTCGCACGTTGCAGGAAGATAAAAACGGGAAGGAGCGTCACCAGCAAGCTTCCTCCTCAGCCACGGGCACCATCGTCAGGAAGCACCTCCCTGTCAGCAACACCACCATCACCTGTGTCATGGATTACGGCTGCAGAGGCCGCAGCACCGCCAGCCGGAGGCGGAGGGTCGTCGACGAGGAACTTCTCCAACAAGGCCTCCACCTGGTCCTTCACGGCCCCAGCAGTGGCTGCGCAGAGCTCCTCATCCATGGGCTCAAGCAGCTTGCTGAGGTCAGCGTCGGGATCGCGAAGACGGAGATGGCTAAAGACGCGCGTCAGGGCCGATGAGGAGAGCGCACGGGCCTCGCCCTCCACCATGGGGCCGATCCCGTTGACGATGTCCTCAAGCGCCGCGACAAGGTGAGGAAGTAGCTTGGCAGGGCCCTCGTCGTCAGTCGCCAGCGGCTCCTCCAAGCCCTTCTCGTAGAGCCATTGCAGTGCTGCGCGAGACCTCTCCTCAAGGGACTTGAAGGCTCCTCGGCAAGAACCCTTGCCTTGGCTTCCAGCTGGGCCTTCTCCACCTCCACCTTCTTCTCCAGCTTCTCCAGGCGGCTGCGCTTGGTGGCCTGCACCTCCGCCAGCTGAGTGTCACGACCGGCGACTACGTCCTCCCGGGCCTTCATCTTCTCCTTCTCCGCCTGGCGATCGCGGGCCTCGGCCACGCGCTCCTTGCGTATGGTCTCCAGCTTGGCCTCCATCACCCGGCAGCGTTCCTTGGCAGCCTTAGCATCCTTCTTCGCCGCGTCATGAGCAGCAACGGCTAGGCCAGTGGCACGTTCCCCTTCCTTGGAGGCTGCCATGGCTTGGCTCCAGGCTGCCCTGACGGACGCATCGGAATGCAGCCACCCCGAAATCAACTCTAGATGCCTTGATGCCATGCGGCAGTCGGGACCTTGGAGGTCGTTCCGGAGCTGGGTCAGCGTAGAGAGAGCCTCGTCTAGAGCACCAGGGGAGGTGGAAGGACCCGGAGTCAGCAGCACGATGGGAGGTGGAGAAGGCAGTGTCGTCGCCACGGCCTGAGAAGCTGGGGGCTCCTCAGCCTTGGGGACCTCAACGATCAAGCTGGACATTGGTGCTTCTGGAGCGGGCTGGGCTGCGGGGGGCTGCCTCCTCCTGAGGACGCTCCCCCAAGCCTCGCGTAGACAACCGGGCCGAAGAAGCATGAGCAGTGTCGCCGCCTTTCCACACAGAGGGGGGTGCAGCCGCAACAGGCAGTTGGGTCCCGAGCAGCACTACCGCTTCCTTGTTCCTCTTTTTCGCTGCAGGCGTTGGCCTGATGGCGCAACAGAGAAGCATCAAGAAGCAGCAGCAGAAGCAAGAACAAGTCAGGACAAGGACACTTACTGGTCCGCCGCGGTGTAGTCCCTCCGCTTCGTCTGAAGCTTGAAGCCGGAGGGCTTCGCGGTCCGAGGCACAGGCGCGCGGGCACCAGGAGCAGATGAAGGCATGGTAGATGGGCTGGAGGCAATACCCGACGGCATCAGAGCAGGAGCATCGCCTCGGGAGATCAGCGCAGATCTGCCCCTCGTCGGAACCCCGGCCGGCGGCTTCTTCTAGGGGCTGACCCTGGACCTCGTGGCGACCCTAGCCACGGGCGGCTGCCCCCTCCCCAGATGGTCGTCGGCCTCATTGTTGTCCGGCAGGTCGCGGAGGATGTCGGCCTTGCGCGGAGGGGAGGTCTCCCCTACCTCCTCACCGGTCGCCTCCGAGTCCAACTTCTCCTAGGCACCGAACTCTCCGGAGGACACCATCACCGGCGCCGTCATCAGCGGGCCCTCAGAGGGAGCTGGCGGCACTAGCCCACGCCTGTCGAAGGTGGGCTTGGCATCGGCGACCTTCGCCCCATCTGGGCGGTGGTACAAGGGAACAAAGGCATTTGGCGGATACCCCTGGTCATCCCCGACCAAGAGGCGGAGAGCCACGGCCAGCACCTCATCGAACAAGGCCTCTGGGCACAGGCGGAGCTTGTCTTCCTTGTCCCCGAGCCTCCACAAGGGGCGTGAGCGCGCTTGGAGCGGAGCCACGCGCTGAGTCAAGAATTCCTTGATGATCATGGCCCCTATCAGCTTCGCCGCCTTCGGATTGTCAGGCTTCAGGTCGGCGCTCATCTTCTTCAGCACTGGCTCCGCCCGGGCGTCGGTGAGCCTTACGCGGAGCCACCCCTTGTGAGACTTGGGCGCCTCCGTCGGCAGCGTCAATCGAGGGTGAGCGCATTTGGCGTCCATCAGGACCCACTTGCTCCTGAAGCCCTCAGCTTTCTTCCCGGCCTTCGAGATCGCGTTGGTCTTGTTCGCCGCGACGAAATTCGCACACCCCGAGCAGTGGTCGTCCTTGATCCGAAGATAGAAGAAGTGGCGCAGCAGCGCCACGGACGGCATCACCCCAACGTACGCCTCGTATTAGAAGGCAAATATCGACAGGAGGAGGATGGAGTTGGGGTGAAGATGGAGGGCGTGCAACTTGTAGTGGCTGAGGACGGCGTAGAAGAAATCCGAGAAGGGGGCAACCAGCCCCGCAACGACGCCGCTCTTGAAGAAGGGATAGAAGGTGCTGCCCGGGGCCTCCGGCTTGGCGGAGCCAGCACGGAGCTCGGTCTTCCCCTTCTCGTTGCTACCCTCCACCGTCAACAGGCGCGTAGCGGCGAGGTTCTTCTCCGACACGGTGGTCACATCCAGAGCCGGCTCGTACCACGAGGGCAGAGCAGCGGCCTTGGCCTTGCCGGGCGCCATTGATCGCTGGCTCAGAAGGGAATTGGAGCAGATCTGGAGACTTCGGAAGCAAGGAGCAGGGATCTGGAGCAAGGCGAAAGGAAGCAATGAAGGCACCAAGGTGCGCGCCAGCCTTTTGTCAATCGGGCAATTGCCGAGGCAGCGGGGAAAGCGGAGACGCCCACGTCTTGTCAATCGCCACACATCAATCAAGGCCGCAGGCGGTTGGGGCCCGCGGTGCTCCGCACTTGCCCTTTGGCTTCACCTCGAAGCCAAGTACGAGCGCGCCTTGGGCTCGGAGGACTACTGTCGGCGTTCTGGGAACGGGGGTCCCCAGACTTGCCTGCCTATGGCCCACGGCGTGGCTCAGCGCGTGACCTGGTACGACCCATCTTCACCAGCAAACACTCAAGACCCTCGCCAGGGGCCAAGCCTCGCGAGGCGGACGATGCAAGACCTCCTCAGGGGCAGCCTCACTAGGCTGGCTCACAAGGAGCGGAGATATCAAGGCGGGTTGCACCTCATGAGGTTCCCGTGACGCAAGCCATGATGACCAAGGCCAGGCCAGTGCTAGGCGGGCGCCAGCGGGCACAGTGTACTGGTTTCCTCTTTGGTGCTAAAGAGGCAAGCACAGGCGTGGAGTCCCAAGGCATCAGACAAAGGTTTCCATACCGGTGCAACAAGACCAAGACCAGCAGGATGGCAGGACGGAGGTCATCCCGGAGCCCATAACGGCATTACCACAAGAGCCTTTGGCAGGCGAAGACCACCTTTAGTCAGGATGGCTTGTACTAGGTGTCTCCCTTCAAAATTGGCCGTTGTTGGATCCCTTCCCACCTACATTTGGGAAGAGGACTAGGGCCCCTATAAATAGGACTAGCCACCACCATAGAGAGGCAACAGATCCGGAGGCATCTCATTTGGAGCCAGAGAGGCCTACGACAGCTAACCAACACTACAAAAAAAGACACATCCGTGACATTTTGGGCCAAACAAAATTTTTTTCTGTCATACTTATGACACTTCTATGACAATAATTGTGACAAAACACGGTATCATCATAGATGTGGTGGGGTCCTACTTCTATGACAAAAAATCATGACAGAAAATGGGCTTTTCGTCCTGGGCGGGCCGGACACACAGCTGCATGGCATTCTTCGGGCCGTTCATGACGGAAAAAACCGTGGTAGAAGCGAGGGCGAGGAAAATATCGGGGTGTTCCCGGTTACGGTGGGTGGTCGGGGCCGAGCGATGCACGTTTCTCTCGTACACGCATGCGCGTGGGTGATAGGCATTGGGCTCTAACTGAACCCGAGCGAAGCGTTGGGCTCTAACTGAACCCGAGCGAGGCGTTGGGCTCTAACTGAACCCGAGCGATTGCACTGCAGGCTACGCGTTACTGAATCCAAGCGATCGGTCGATGGCTGTTAACTGAACCCGATCGAGCGATTCCTTCGCTACTGCTGCTAACTGAAGCCGATCGATGCTGCCTCTGGATGAACAGTGAGTGTTGCTGGGGGGTTTGGATGAACAGTTCCCGGTGGGGGTGGATGAACAGGATCCCGTGGTGTTGCCTCTGGATGAACAGGACCCCGATCGATCGAGCCGGTTGGGGCTGGATGAACAGGACCCCGTGGAGGGCAGGATGAACAGGACCACCCCGTGGAGGGCTGGATTAATAGTAGACGGTGGAGGGCTGGATGAACAGTAGCCTGTGGAGGGGTGGTTGAACAGGAGCCCATGGAGAGGGCTGGTTGAATAGTAGCCGGTGGAGTAGCGCGTGGTGGAGGCTGGATGAACAGGAGCCCATGGATGAACAGTCACAGGTGGAGGCTGGAGGAGGTCGACGGTGGATGAATAGTAGCCCGTGGAGGCTGGATGGGGTCGATGGTGGAGATGAACAGTATCCCGTGGAATCCCGTTTTGCGGTATGCCACACCCCTCCCGATGAACAGGACCCCCATTTCGACCGTAGCGCTCCAACACAAGTCCGTTTCCTCCGTTTTGCGGTACACCACACCCCTCCCGATCAACAGGACCCCCGTTTCGACCGTAGGAGGTCCGTTTCCTCCGTTTTGCGGTAAGCCAGACCCCTCCCGATGAACAGGATCCCGTTTCGAACATGGCCGGTCGAACACAAGGCCGTTTCCACCGTTCTACGGTACGCCAGGCCTCGTTTCCATCGGCCGTTCTGTCCAAGCCGGTTGGCTCCCACGCATTCCATTGCCTCCCTGATGAACACGACGCATTCCGTTGCCTCCCCATGAACACGACGACGACGCAGTTTCTCCGTTCCGACCCAGCCATGTACACGAGCCCTGGCCGTACGTATGCGCGAGTAGGCGTTCGATACCCCACATGTATGTACGTATGTGGTCGTATTTTCTTGCACCCTGGCCGCTGTACGTACGTGTACATGCTACGTGCGCGCCTCTACATCGACCAGTATGTACATACACGATCGCGACCAGAATGACAACGCTACGTATGCTTCGACCAGGTGGGTCCCGACTGTCATGCACTTCCTTGCGTGCGAAGATGTAGCTGGTGGGTCCCAGCAGTCAGGGGGGCGAATCATTTTATTTTTTTGCCCGGACGCACTTCCTTGCGTGTGAAGATATCGTTGGTAGGTCCCAGCAGTCAGGGGGAAACATTTTTTCGTGAAATACGGTTGCTCGTCCGGTGGGTCCCTATTGTCACGTGGAGGAATCATTATTTTCCGCATAATAAGGAGGCACTTCCTTGCTGCGGCCGTGGACCCAGCTGTCAGCCTCTCCACGTACAGTCCACGTCCGATGGAAGCCGTTCCTTGACCACGTTGACCACGCCGCGCCGAGAGCACCAGGGCGGTGGACGACGGCGAGGCCTAGGTAAGGGACGACGCGGAGCCGGGGAAGACGCGGCAGTGGATGCCCACGCGTAGAGGAGTATGAGGGTTCACTGGTTCGCTGCGGTGTGAGGCTGCCGTCTCCACAGAATAACAGGGGGTGTGGGTGAGTAGAGGGATGGCCTGGCCAGCGGTGGGAGTAGTAGGGGCGGTGAGGCCTCCGCGGCATCGCAGCCGGCCACAAGAGGCAGGAGCACGAGGCACAACCGGCGCTGCTTTGGGCGGCTGGAGCAAGAAGACCAGAGGTTGAAGAAGCACTACGGCCGTTGGATGGACATCGTACGGTCACTGGAGCTAGAATCGTTCATATTGACTAAGTTGACAAAGTCCTCCGTCCCCGTCAACTTAGTTGGCCCACAAGTCAGCCTCCCACTATTGTGGGCCCCAGCTAGCAGGGGGTATTCATTTTTTGTGCGTAATAAGGAGGCACTTCCTTGCGTGCGAAGATATAGCTGGTGGGTCCGACCTGTCAGCGGTGGGAACATTTTTCGCGAAATACAGAGGCCCTTCCGGTGGGTCCCAGCTGTCAGGTGGAGGAATCATTATTTTGCGCGTAATAAGGAGGCATTTCCTTGCGTGCGGCCGTGGACCCAGCTGTCAGCCTCTCCATGCACAATCTACTTCTGATGGTGTCGTTCGTTGACCATGTTGACCACTCCGCGCCGAGCGCATCCAAGGTGGTGGACGACGGCGAGGCCCCGTACAGCAACGAGCCAGAGATGGGAAGACGCAGGAGTAGAGTCGCAGACGGAGAGGTGTACGAGGGTTAACTGGTTCTGGTGCGGTGTGGTTCGACAATCAGTGGAGAAGAATAGGAGGTGTGGAGGGGTGGAGGGATGGCCTGGCCAACGGTGGAGTAGCGCTTCACAGTGAAGCGTGCTAAGCAGAGCTGCTAGCAGCAGGAGGCGGGAGCAGGTGGTCCCGGCGGCACTGGAGGAAGAAGACAAGAGATTGAAGATGGATGCTGGTCGTTGGATATAAATCCAATGGCTAATGATGTCAGAATCATTTGTTGACTAAGTTGACAACGACTTGCATTGGCTTCGACCTATTGGCCCACATTTCAGCCTCCAAAAATGTGGCACATATTCAACCCATTTTTTCAGAATTTACAGTCTTTTTTTTGCGGGGTAGAATTTATAGTCCATTTGATCTCTTTTTTTGAATTACAGTCCATTAGCTGGGCTGGGTGAACAAATAATGTAGCGTCCATGCGGCCCATTTATGTTTTTCCTAAAAAATTACAGGCCATTTGCACTTTCTCGAAATACAAGATTTTGCTGGGCTTATTGTAATTATAATGTTGGGGTGGGCGCAGCAATGCTATCAAAAAATAAACAGGGGCTGAGCATATATATATATATATATATATTTAAATAATAAGTGATTTATTATTACATTGGTCCATAAATCTTACCAAGCTTTTGTACACAATCACCAGGATTTTCGTTGCCAAAAAAATCCAGGATTTTATTGTTAAGAAATTATTTTTATAAGTTAATATGATGTGGGATATTGTTTTCTTACGTATGTAAGTATCTGTTAAATATATGATGGCAATAACAATAATATATAATAACATATAAAAGAATTTAAATATATATAATATAGTTATAAGGGAAACATAAGTTGGACCAGGCATTCCTATTCTTATATAGAAAAATAGAACAGACCTCTGCGTTTTCTTCAAAAAAATACATAAATTGGGCTGCCGATGTTTCAGGAAAAATAAAACCTCGGATGGGAGGTCCATAGGCCGGTCGATACATGACGGCCCTCAAGAAAATACAAACAGGCCTATGGACCTCCCATCCGAGGTCGTGGGCTGCGCATGTTAAAAAAGAAAGCCTAGACGGGGCAGCCCAAAACCCAGCTGATACTTGCTGCCCCAGTGATAATAAATGATACCTGCCAGCTCCCCGGCTTCGTTGTGAATTTATCTCCTATACTAACTACGTTGAAGCACCCAAAAAATGTAACTATGTTGACAAACCTGTGGGCCCCAACGTCAGTATAGCATTAGGAGGAAGTATTTTTTCGATGAGGCACTTGCTTGCGTATGGCCATAGACCTGGTGGGTCCCGACTGTCTGCCTCTCCACGTACAGTCCTCTCCAGATTCCTCTCATTTGTTCAGCATGTTCACAACGGCAGACAGCGGCGTCGCGGCGAGTGCAGAAAGGCGCAGGAGAATATCTGACCACCTGAGGAAGTGCCTTATTAGTAATGAAACAACTGAACTAGCCTAGTGGCCGAGTGACACTACCCGACAGCTGGTCCGCCCGGGTTCGATTCCACCTGTGCAGAGAAAATATCTCCAAAAATTTTGCCTCTGCCTTTATTGACATGTGGGTCCCAATTGTTATCTACGCACACCACGTCCAACACTTGCCAAAACTTCGTCCCTCGTTTTCTCTGTTTTTCGCACACTCGACATTGTGTGGGCATCTTGAAAATAGCATATCTTTTTGACTATGCATCATATGAAGATGTGCTATGCATGAATGTTGATTAGCATGATGTTAACTGGCTGGTAGTTCCAGTTTCGACCATGAATAAAACTTCCGGCATGATGTTAACACTGTTTGAAAAGGCCGGGTTAATATAAATGCTCTGCCTCTGAAAGTTGCAGTTTCTTATCTGAAACTGAACTTGGACTTTCTTATCTGAAACTGAAACTTGTAGTTTCTTCTCTGAGAATCACATTGTCTGCACTTTTATACTCCTATGAAACAACATTTTTTTAAGTGCTAAAAATAGATCTCTAGAATTCATAAAATACTTCATATGCTCAATACTGCAAATCTGAAATTCAAAAGACATTCATATCTGAAAGTACTCTCAAAATACACAACACAAAACACAATTCACAACCTGCAAATACTAACAACCCTAAGCTATTGGTCTGGGGGGGCAATCCCTCCTATTCCTCGGCGGCAGACAGCCGCCCCGTGAGACAATGTGAACGGTGAGGGAGAGGATGGCGGGGAAGCATCGTCAGGCCAACTGTTTTTCTCCTCTTGCAGTTGGGTTCGGTCAACGAAGACTCCGCCGGCTCGCTCTGGCACGACACCCTCACAAATGGCACCCTGTAGATGCTCGATCCTTCAATCTCTGGTGGATGCTCCATCTGGGATCGATACTCCCACCACCGCTCCCTCGCGATCCGATTCGGTGAATCTGTTTGCTCCATGGCCCAGAGGAGCAGCTCTATGTACTCCCACGCGACTCCCTCCGGGAGTATCGCCGCCTTTTTGCTCTGTTGCAGATATTTGGCCATGGATGTCGCCGTCGCCTCTAGTTGGTCTTTGTTGTCAAACCAAGACTGTATCTCCAACATCCTAGCGAGCTTCACAAGGTCGCCGTCTACAATCCTCACGTATCGGTTGTACTCCTCCATCGATCTACTTCTCCACAGCACCTTCACTCACCGGCGGTGGTTTTTTAATGGAAGAGGAGAGGAGCAGTGCTGGTTTTGGTTTAGAACGGGAGAGGAGCGACGCTGGTTTTGGATTGGAACAGGAGAGGAGGGGCGGTGGTTTTGAAATGGAAGAGGAGAGGAGCGGCGCTGGTCTTGGAAGTATTTTTTTGTTTTGCGTAATTTGGTTCAAAGTTTGACCACGTACTGTATTTAACAAGCAAAATGTGAATGCATGTCACCAAAAATTGTATCATTTGGTTCGTATCTGAATGTACTTTCAAATCATATTATTTTTGCAACGTATAACATATATTTTATTTGCGAAAATCATGGTCAATTATGACCCAGAATAAAAGGGAGACTAGTTAATGTGGGGTCGCTTTCTTAATTGAAGTGTAAATTGATTTTGATTTTGATCCAGTCACAGCGCGCCGGCCCTCTCGTCCAATCCTAAATCGCTGCCGCACGCTCCTCTCCCTCTTCTCCATTGCAAAACCACCTCCTCTCCTCTCCATCATCTCCATTCCAAAACCACCGTCTCTCCTCTCCCTCTTCTCCATTGCAAAACCACCTCCTCTCTCCTCGGACGAGGATCCCCTGACGTAGCCCATCCTGCCATTGAGACACTGACGCATGGGTCCCACCAAGCGTGGGGCCCACCTGTCAGTGACCGAAAGGCAGGGGAACCTCTCCTCTCCATCATCTCCATTCCAAAACCACCGTCTCGCCTCTCCCTCTTTTCCATTTCAAAACCACCCCCTTTCCTCTCCATCATCTCCATTCCAAAACCACTATCTCGCCTCTCCCTCTTCTCTATTGCAAGACCACCGTCTCTCCTCCCATCTTCCAAAGCTAGCACCAGACCACTCAGAAGGACATCTATGAAGGGGATGCAGCAGCGAATCAGGCAGATCACCGACGGCGACCAGGCAAAGTTAGCCAGGTTGAAGGAGATCCTTACTTGGTTTGACAATGAGTGGGAGATTTCGAGGTCGGTGAGGGCCATGTGGCAATGTAGGCGAAAGAGCGGGACCACGGCGATGAGGGCAGCGATGTACTCCTCGGCGGCAGTCACGCCGCAGTCCTTCGAGTTCATCGAGCATCTCCTCTGGGCGATGGAGCAGACAGATTCGCCCGAGGCGAAAGTCAGGCGGAGGTGGTGGGCGTACAGGTCGAAGGTCGAGCACCCAGAGGATAACGAATCGATCGAGTATGGTGTGCCGTTCGTGAGGGTGCAAAGCCAGCCGGAGCCACAGGAGTATTCGTTCTCCCACCGCAAGAGGAGGATGGATGGCGTGACGTCGCTTCCCCGCCGTTCTCCATGGTTCCCTCGATGCTCGCCTAGTTTCAACGGCGTCGGTAGGGTTTAAGGTAAGCTTTGCACTAACCTAATCTTCCATCTGCTCATGCTTACAATCAGTGTGACAACTAATAAAAATCATGCTTACAATCTGGCTCAAAGTTGTGACACTGTGTACAAATAAAGAAAAATAGATTGGTGCTTCTTTTAGAAAAGAGTACATCCCTAGAAAACTGCCAATATAAGCTACTAGTATTTTTTTGAAGTCTAAGCTACTAGTATTTGGTTAGAGGATTTGCTGTCGAGAAAGATCCGTCCACAGTGAGAGCCACACATCCCACTGATGGTGGTGGATGCCAATGCTTAGATGGAGCAGGGTTGGTGTCGGTAATTTTTACTTGGCACCTCGCACTCTGCATCTATGCCTGTTCCATCCGTACATTTGTGCAGTTCCACCAAAATGCAGCTGAATAACCCTGTTTGCACAGATAATGAAAAGGCGTGATTACATTATAGTGGCACTAGTTGATGAAACATACGCTAATAAACAGAAGAAAATATTACATCATACTGGAAATCGACCCAAGTCTCCCCGATACACCTTCTGCTAGTGATAAACATCAGTGTACAACGGTAGTACAAGGAGGGGCCTTAAGACATTCAAATCTCTATTTTTGTGCAGATCAACTAAAATTAAGCACCCCAGTTTGCAGAAACGCTTAAACATTAACAATGGGACTTCTTGATGAGACATACATTAACAAAGAGAAGCACTTTCTTTATCTACATTGGAAATGAAATGATAGAGATGACACTCGCTCTATTTTAACTGTATTATTACTTCATTTTATCAGTGACACTAGGGTCGAGCAGGTGGCAAACGAGGTGTACCGTGCGTCGCAAGGATGAAGGCCGGGGGTGCTTAGACTGGGATGCTGAAGCTGGCTCTTTCAGTCCCTATCTTCCCCCTGATGTTTCTATGGTAGCATTTGGGTTGTAATCCAAACTTGGTCGAGCTGGTGCTGCGTCCCCCTACCTGCCTAGCTTATGTGGCGAACTTGTCTCCTGCTAGTACTCAGTCCGTTCTAGTAGTAGTTGCATAACTACCCGTTTACACTGAGATGTTGTCGGATAATGGTTCTCTATGGTTGGGTTTCTTTAATGAAATCGGAGGGAACCCCCTCTTTCGATATATATATATAAAGTGGCACTAGCGGTGCCAAAACATTGCCTCAAATTAATAGTGCCACTAGATTAAGGTGCAAAATAATAACATTACTGCTTTATCATGGCAGTGCCAAAGCAGTAGCACAAGAGCATGATCAACATATGCAGGATCTTTGGCAAACGGTCAGACCAAAAAGGAACATACCTCGTGATGGGAACCATATCTGCAGTCAGCGCCATCGTAGAAGGGATGACACCAGTCACCAACATGGATGATTCAGTTCATGGGACCTTTTGGTGCAGTTCACCTAAAATGAAGCAATGTCCCATGAGCTAGCAACTTCTTCTTTTTTTAAGAAAAGGGCTCCAGCCCCTGTTCCATTTCCATCAGAAAACTAAACCCACAGAGCTTCTTCTTCATTAGTAGCAATAAAATTGAGCAACATCAAGGATGGTCGTGAAGCTCCTGGAGAGTAGGCGGACCAAGACAGTTGCATCTCTAACAAAAAGAAGCAACTTATCTTAACGGGAAATTTAGAAGGACATAAAAAAAAGTGACATTGATTCATATTACTGGAGGCATTACATTGAAAACAACATTGGTTTAACATGTCCTTACTTTTAACAGTGCGACTGCTACATTTTACCAGTGGCATTACATAAGAGCGGCTCGGGGCAACAAACATCAGAAGAGGATATCTGGGTTGGTCCCATTTTTGTTCGGTATATAGCCACCTTATACTGTGTGAGGCTAGCAAATCTAGTGCTGGACTTACTCTGTTGACTTGTCCCCCAGTCCCCACTTTCTTTCCTTTGTCAACCAATAGATCGGGTTTATATTGAGTTTGTACTGCGTTCCCTTTATTTCCCTATTAGACCTAGAGACTAGTTGGATAGCCAGTCTCTGCTACTTTTTGCCCCCATTATTTCCTCTTTCGACCAGGTCCTAGATTCAGGTAACAAATCTTCCCCCACCCCCACCCCCTTTATTCCTTGTTTGAACCAAGTACTACTAGATTCGAGTGCATGAACTAGTTTTGCCTCTTAACAGTAAAAAATTAGGTGGTTTTCGAATAGCCGATCGATCCTATCTACACGAGGGGGCCTGAGAAATAGTAAAAGATACAAATGCAGCGACGTCAAGAGCTCGGGAAGTAGAGCAAGGCCGGTTTCGAAGGAAGTTATACCTGAGGGTCGCCGGGATGTCGCTAGGTGGGCGGCGGGAGGCCGGATCTGCCCACACTATGGCTGCGAGGAAGAAGGGGTGGGAGGCCCTCCCTCGCCAGCAATGCTTGGGAGAGAATGGCAAGGCACGCTGATCGGGATGCGCCGGCAGTGGGTAAGAGCCGTCGCCGAGGACGACCGCGTGAACGTTGCACCTTCTCACCTTCCCCGACGGAGAGGATCCGGCTGGATCTGTGACCAGCGGTGAGTAGAGAGAGAGAGCGTGGCCACCGCTGTCGTGTTTAGATCTGAAGAGGATGAGACAGTGTGAAGAGAGCAACACTAGCAAGCAAGCGCGGCGGCTCCTGCCTATATAGTGGAGTACTAGTTTTCTCACCGGTCGGAGCCGGCTTGACCTCGGCAATGACTGTTAAGAAGTCTTCATGCACGTGCCCCAGAGGAGCAGTTGTCGTCATTTTGATCTGAAGCACTGGATTATAACATATAACACGAAAAAATGCCACATGACAAGAAATCATAACCTCACTGCCCAAAGGAGACAAGATGAATCCCGACGGACAAACTAGACGAGGATCAAAGCTCAAATTAAAGATAAACTCGTAGAAAAGGGGTCCGTTGATAGATGTCCTAATTAACATAGCCGGCTTGACCTAGATGGAAGCCAAGTAGTCTTCGTGCATGTGCCCCCAATGACTAGCCCAACTCAGTTGTCGCTGTTTAACCCTCGCAGTGATCCGAAGCACATGACACCTAATTTTGCGAGATGACAAGAAACCTTTTTTTAGATTTCTCACCAGAACTACAGCCCTGTACAACACCGCATGCACGATATGTAGATGATAGCCAATCCAGGCGTGTCTGCTGGAGTCTGGTCACATGCATGGACGAACTGATCTTCCGTGTCTTGCAGGGATCGTCTAGGTACCAACGTATGTACTTCTATTAACTCACCCGACTTGCGGGGCCGGGGAGTACTGTGCCTATGGTCGGTTCTCAATTGCGGTCCCACATGTGTGCAAAAATAAAACACAATATGACGCACGTTCCATTCAGAGAGCGGCGTGCCAGACCGACTGACCGTCTGGGGTGCGACGCGAACGCGACGGGCGTGCTGTATACTCCGTACATGTGTACCGCCGTTTTCTTGAGGCTTTGCTCCATGGCGCAATCCATGGATACAAAATTAGTATACTGTACTATTTAAAAGTCGAGGGAAGGGCTTTTCCCGCGCGGTAGGCGGGGCAGTTCCGCCTAGTCGGTTCGACAGAGATGTGAGAAGATGAGGGAGTAGACTGCTGCAAACGTAGGGCTGTGTGATTTGACAGTGAGTTACTGCTGGACAGGTGGGGCCCGGTGATTTGACTTGCCATTATCATTTTAACTGCGGCACTACGACCGGCTTGAGTCTCCCGATTCCTGACCACCTCCATACAGGTGCCTCTCCCAATGCTCCACCATGTAGAGGCTGGCTCTTGCTTGAGAGCCCACTCCTCCACTTTTTCCTTGCCTCTTTCCCCCACATATGCAAAAATGCCATGTAAAGCGGGCTTATAGCCCACTATTGTACTTGATCCTACAGGTGCTAAGCCTGCCACATAGGCATAAAGTCTGATGTGGCAAGTTAATTAAGAAGAGAGAGACTAGTTTGGATACCCCGGGAAGAAACGCTGATAAGCGCGTGTACCTAGATGAAGCAAACTTAGCAACAAAAAACTAAGCACCTATGCATTGGGGACTTGAGTTGCTAAGCCATTTAATGCCGATAGCACCTCATCTAAGCACCATTTCATTGGAAAAGGTCACTCCTTGGCAAATGCAATAAATACTACGAAGAAAGAGATAGAGAGAAGTAAACAAAAAATACTCTTATAGCCAACCTTATAGCTAACCTTGTTGTATGAGTGACTAAGTGATGACTATGTATGACATGCCAACATCAGATAGCCTAACACACCATGTTAAATCTCCAAGGGCGTGACCGCGTGAGCGAGGCAATGGTCGTGGTAGGCGCGACCATGATACGGGCTGCTGGCAGCCCTTGGATCTGAGATCGAACGGTCGCATGCTAAGTTGCTGAAAATTTGCAGAATAACCCTCCAGGATAGGATATTCACCCATAGGTCTAGAATCACGCCATGCAACCGTTCGATCTCAGATCCAAGGGCTCTCCGAAGCCCGTATCATGGGAGAATGGAAAGCTTCGTATCACCTGTAATTTTCCCAACGCTTGACATGACATCGAAAGCCATTTAATTGGGCGTCGAGTAGACATGACATCTAATTGGGCCCCCATAGTACTGTGCATGAATCCATTTATCCACCAGGCAAGCCACTACCCTGCCATTCGCACGCCCCCCCCCCCCACTCGACATTTTTACAATCGATAAACCGCTCCTAGTCGTCCCGTCCTTTCACATTACGGCAGTTCCACTAATCCTAACCCTCCTCCCAAATCCATGGCGTCCCAAATCTCCATGATCGGCGGTGAGTACAAGGTTAGAACCATCACCGGCAATGAGTTCGACGTCATCTACACCCGTTCTTCCGCAACGCTGAAAGAATGCCTTGCTCGCTTCAAACGCATGTTCAAAAACTCAAATGATGAGTGGGTCGCTGGGCTAGATGTTGAGTACACCATAGTCCTGTGAAGCGAGAAGAAACTAAAGGAGGCAGAGAAGAAGAAGCCCGCTGTGATCTAGGTTTGCGTGGATGACTTATGCTTTGTCTACCATATATGCCATGCCGACGTTGAGTGCGAGGAATTTAAGAAGTTCCTCAAGGGCGGCCGAGTCAAATTCGTTACTGTAGACTTTAGGAACGGCAAGGAAATCCTGGGTCGGATAGGCCTCGTTGTAGGCGACCCCTTCAACCTCCAGAAGGAAGGACTGGTGCCCTCCCTTGATCAGTCTTCAATGCTGACCCTGGCAGGAGCCATGGTTCATCCTTCGTACGGTGAAATGAAGAAACCTCCGCACACGTTTCATCGTGCATGGCAGTGGACTGTACTAGATATAGACCACATCTACTACGCTGCAATGGATGGCTACCTTTGTCTCAATATCTACAAGGGTTGGATGAAGAGCAAGAGCCAAGTGTGCGGTTCAAGCAAAGAAGTATCGCCCAAGAGGAAGAGGGACAAGGACGAAGTCGAGGACGTGGACGAGGACTCCGAGTAAGGTGGAAGTGTCGTTGCTCATGGTGGTTCTAATGCAGTGTCTACCGGATTAGTTGCTTAGTTTAATTTCTGGTGTGCTTAGTTTTATTTGAGGGGTGTGTTGTGCTGAGCCCCCAGCAGAACTATGTTATGTTTCTTCTCGTTATATTTCGTACATTTCATCTTTTAGTTGGTATAGTACTACCACTCGTTTCTTGAAATTATATACGTACAATATATATGGCCAACATCATATAGCCAGGAGCTTAGTTGTCAAAGAATTTCAGGGTGCTTAGTTTTGTCAAAGAATTCCAGGGTGCTTAGTTTTATTTGAGGGGTGTGTTGTGCTGGACACCATTAACTTATCATTGTGAGAATCGGCTTATTTTTGTCATGTAACAGGGTTAACGGGTTTGACGTGAAAATAACAATGTATAATTGCCTTTCTGAGCAAACATCTAACATAACGATAGCATTTTTTAGATATCTAATTGCATTTTTGAGCAGGCATCTCACGTATCGATGGCATTTTTTGAGTAGTTCTAACTTCTAATGGAAAAACTGAGTAGTGATACACAACTAGTGGCATAAATAATAAGAACCCAAGAATTAAATAGGTATGCTAATTTCTTTATTTCCTTATACCTTTGTGTGCGAAACAATATACGCTGCCTCCCCCCAGATTTTCTTTACAGAGGCAACATAGAACTATATGAGTGCCCTATTAAATTTTGGAATTATTCTGGGTTCGTTTGGCCTTTTTTATACATTAATTGAGTTTCTAGTCATTTAATGTGCATAATTCAAATTTGAACTACAAGCACATGCTCCCGTGCACCAAAGTTGACTGAAAAATCACATGTGTGTCCTCGGGTGAATTTCTCGGTCCCATGCAAGAAATGGGAATGAAATTCAAACATCTAGGCATCGTGGTTCGGCCGAGAACATTGAGAAGCTTAGTTTTAAAATTCTTGTAAATCCAAAACACGCCTGAAAATCATGAAACTTGGCATGGTGTCATGTCATGGTTCTACCATGTTGTGGTAAAAAAATTTGCAGAATAGGAACAAGTTTTGGTATAAGTTTCTTGCAAACCGGAGCTTCTCTCAAGAAGGCTCGTGGTTCTGAGAGGGAACGTGTCACCTTTGTGTGCATAATTCAAATTTTAAATACAAGCACATGCTCCAGTGCACCAAAGCTGGTTGAAAAATCACATGTGTGTCCTCGGGTAAATTTCTAGGTCCCATGCCAAAAATGGGAATGAAATTAAAACATCTGGGCGTCATGGCTCGGCTGGAAACATTGAGAAACTTGGTTTTTTAATTCCTGTAAATCCGAAACACGCATGAAAATCATGAAACTTGGCTTGGTGTCATGACATGGCACCAACATGCTGTGGTAATTTTGCTGTCCGATTTGCGAAGGCGCACACATTAACAATCAACAAAGTCATTTTGGAACAAGTGCTCTCACGTTACAATTGGAAACACAAGTATTATTGAAACCGTGGGTGTTCTATTTACCATTTACGTGCCGCCAGGCATCCCTTTTTTTTATTAGCTAGGAGGCGCCGTGCAGGGTAGCTATTTGAGTACGGGAGGCGTGCGATCAGACCCCTGCGCGTGCTTATCGGGAGGAGAGCCCTTTGACCTCCATTTGCCGTCCACCTCTGTCCCAAGGTCTCCATTAATGGCGCCCGATCCTCTGTTTAATGGCGTGGCAATGTCTCACTCGACTGAGATTTAAGAGAGAAAAAAGAAAATCTGAAAAGAAATTTTTGCACGGATCTTGATGTAAGATCCGGCGGACCTATATAGCATCTACTGCGACTTATAACAAGACTGATGAATATATATAAGAACAACGAGAGTGGATAATAATTGTCTTACATAATTAGGAAGATAATTAAAAAAGCCACATGCGGCTACGCCCGAAATACACAAGGGCAAAAGAAGAAGGAAGACGCATACAATGATCTGGCTCGCTGATCTCTACTTTCTTTATGCGCTGCAGGTCACGGAGACTAGTTCTCGCGGCGGGCGATTATCTCTTTCATCAGTTTCATGTCCTTAATAAGCTGCTTGGCAGCATCCATGGATTCCTCCACCAGCCTGTTGCGCTCGATGCGGAGCATGGCATTCTCGTCCATAAGTTTCTTGATGATGACGCCCGTCCTCTGCAACAAGGCAGCAGTCTCCTCCTCCTGCTTCACCCTTCCGGCGATCTTCGCCCTCAGCAGGTTGCGCTCGCCCTGGAGCTTCGCATTGCCCTCCCCTAGTTGCCGGATGACGTCGGTAGCCGCGTCCTGCATCCTCGCCCAGCCGGAGATCTGATCCATCTGGCTATGGACTATCGCATGCATGTGCCTGTAAGAGTCCTCGCCTGCCCGCGAGAAATTTTCCCAGGCCGCCGCGGCACGGCGGGACCTCCCTGCTGCTTTGGCGGCACGGCGGGACATCTCTGCTGCTTCCGCGGCGTGGCCGGACCAGTCTGCTATATCGACGGTGCGGCGGGACCTCCGTGCTGCTTCGGCGGTGCGGCGGGACCTCTGTGCTGCTACTGCTGCGCGGCTGGACATGTCGGCTGCTTTCGCAGTAAGGCGGGACATCTCTCGTGCTTCCTCTTCCATGCTCACCTCTCCCTGGTGGAAATCTCTCAACCCAGAACTCACGCTGGCTATGGCTTGATTGACTTGATTGTTTTTTGTGGATGAGGAGTTGAGGAGGAATGTGCAGTCATCTGAGCATAGTAGTATTTATAACCGAGTATTACTAATACGCTTCTAAGTGGGAAACCTTTTAGGTTGTGATCGGTGTGAACAGGTTTGCAATTAAATATAGCGTGGTAGTAGTAGTAATTTGGAATGTGATGAGACGCGCTCAAAATTTATTGACGGTTCTAGTTTCGAAGTGCGGCACTATTCCCGGATGGCGTAACGTCGGCACGTTTTCTCGGCCGTGGTGTAGCATATGCCATGGTACTAGTTCTTTTTCTACTGCTGTGTACGTGCAAAAACAGGCACCGTCGGATACATATCTTACGCTTGGCGTCCGACGGGAATAGCCTCGTGGCGAGCTATAGACTAGTCTTTTTTTCAGACGCATTACACCTATCTCTCGGGACTTCTTGCACGTACCATCACTGCTCCCTAGGTCGATGCCACCCACATACAGTTGTACTCTAAGAAGAGGTGCACGCACGCACTCGTCCTCTCTCACACACACATCTGTAGCTACGAATTGTAGTGTTCTCAACCATCCGATTGGCTCTATCATAGGTTTCACGTTGCTCCTTGGCCTTGAGATTGAGAAGTTTAAAACGCGGAGGCTAAGATGGAGGCGCCAGGTTTTGGTTAATGTGCGGGCTGCACACGGCACCAACACGACATGAGCTTCGTCTGCCTGGTGCGCATGCAGTAGGGTGAGTTGTCCAAGTATAGACACAACCAGGCCCTCATTGGTATCCGCGCCTCGACTTTGGCTGGTCATAGTGGAGAGTAGCATAGACTAGTTACTAGTCTATGTTACTAGTACCTTCATAGTGGGTAGTGTCATATAGTATATGCATAATTTGGCGACGAGCGCTCTCTATATGTACCACCTTTTTTCTTTAATTACATCTTGTTAGTTTTGCTCCATGGCGCAATCCATCGATACTACTACTGTACAAATGTATACATTTTTTAAAAGGCTAGAGGGCGGGGCAGTATAGCTTGGTCCTTTTCACGAGAGGCGAGGGCCTTTGTGATTTGACGGCTCATTACTGCTGGAAGGCGAGGCCTTGTGATTTGACTGCTCATATAAATGTGCCAACGACCTGAGGAGGAGCAAAGAACCGTGCGGTATACTCAAGTTTTCCACTGGAGTACGACGGAGGAGCACGAAACATGGCAGCCCAGTGCCATATCCTCTACTCTCTACTCTTATTATATATTACTAGCAAGAGGCATTTTTCTATTGGCGATAAAGAATGATCTAATTTGCTAGTCATCTCATTTTTAGCATTGTTCTATTCATGCCTCGCAGAGAAGGTGACACGTGCGGCCAAACACCCGAAGCAAAATAAGATACACAGGAGCAAAAGAAGAAGGAGGATTATCACCCCAAAAAAAGAAGGAAGACGCACACACAAGTCTGGGGCGCTGCTCTCACTACATGAAGGGTTGCTGGCCGCGGAGTTGTAACTGCTTCTTCATCGCCTCCACGACCTCCATCTCCTTGCGCGTCTCCTCCGCCATCTTCATCATTGAGTCCATGACGCGGGATTTCTCGACGCGAGCCTTCATCATCTGTTCCACGGCCGAATTACGTACCTTGACAGCAGCCGGGTGCTCGATGCGGAGCTTCGCCAACTCCTCCTTCTGTTCCATGACGAGGGCATGCAACATCTTCATCGAGGAACTACTATTCTCATGCAGCTTCTTCCAGCCGGCGTTCTCCTCCTTCAGCAGGTCGAGCTCATGGCAGAGCTTCGCCTTGTCCTCCTGAAGTTGCAGGATTTCGCCAGTCGCCTTCTTCTCTGAGGCAATGCTCTTCTTCAGCAGCATCACCAAGCCGGCGGTCAACTCCCCCTGCTCATTGAGCTCAGCGGGCATGTCGTCGAGGCTCTCCTTCAGCAGCTCCACCAAGCCGTGGATGAACTCCTTCTGCTTATTGAGGTGCTTATTGAGCTGATCGGGCATGTCGTCGAGGGATAACGACTCCAGCGCCGCCAGCTCGGCATGTTCGCCTCCGCGTCTAGGGCGCTCCTGGGAGCCATCGCCCGCCCGTGAGAGATCTTTCGAGGTCTCTGCCTGGCGGCGAGCCCTCTCTTTTTTTCCGCAGCCTTGGTTGCCGCTCCCTTGTTACGAGTAGTTCTCGACCTAGAGCTCTGCACACCGGCCATGGCAAGGACAGACGAAGAAGGAGGACTTATGAGGAGGAAGGTAGAGTAATTTTCGGTTAGGTAGTTCCCCTTTTTAAAACCTAAGTACTAGCACTAGTACTAAAACCTACATAGTGGGAACACGTTCAGGTTTGGTACGTACTGGTAGGTGTGAGCAGGCTTGCACTTAATTGTAGCACTAGTACTTTCGAATGTGATGGGAACAAGGTAAAGATTAATTGATGGTTTTTGGTTTCGAGGCCCGAAACGGCTCCCGATGAGTTTAGTGGAACATAAATTTCAAGTAGACTACACTACTCAGATGCGTAAATATTATGTTACTGTCAAAAATTGACACAAAATATGAAGGAGACCAATGGAAGTACTACTAGCAACCCATGATTTAACTACTCGCATGCGCGCAGTGGAGTAGTAATGTCTTTCTTCCGCCCTCACGTCCACTCAATTTGCATGTGCTGTATTAATTGACCATCAATGAAGTGAAGGACTTTACACGCGTCAAATTATCACATGGGATAGATCTTGGTACAAAATAGCGTCCGCCTGTGTACCCGCATGTGCGTGCGAGGGAATGAGTGCGTGTGTGGCGTGCGTGCACAGTTTCGCTTTGTGCATGTACCGCCAGTGCGGCTCAGGGAGGACGAGTACATTCTTCTGGAACCAGCAGCACGTCACTATGATCAATCCACACAAGGATGTCGCGACAACGCCTCCACATGTGCCACGTGGCTTCATGAACTGTAAGAGAGACACTGTGTAGCGTGCCATTGTGTTTTGCACATACTCAAAGTACTAGTAAGGTACACGTGCATTGCACGCGTCAGGTTTTGCAACCAAATTATGAATAAATACCACACTGTAGCATGTAAGCTCTGAGTCATATATGCCGGATGTAGACCTTCGCTTAATTCTTATAGTTCATCTCATTCAAAATCAATTAGTTTTTATAAAAAACCTAGGGCCTCTTTGATTCGTAGGATTTCCAAAACGCGGGAATAGGAAGAACATGGGATTAGAGTGGAATGTCGTCTTGAATCCTACAGGATGGTTCGAGTGTTTGATTGTGCATAGAAAAAAGGCAGAATTCTTTCAAAGAGGTTTGAGTGGATGGGATGTTTCCTATGAAATCTAGTGCAAATGAATCATATGGAAAAATTCCTATGGTTTACAATCCTACGAATCAAACAACCAAGATAGGAAAAATTCCTAAGGATTAGAATCCTCCAAAATTCCTTCGAGAATCCTTTGAATCAAAGAAGCCCTTAATCTATCTTATGATTCATGGAATTGTGCGTTGTAAAGCATAAAGTAAAAACAAATAATGGCAATTCAACAAGAAAAAAAGTTTGGGTAATTATGATACGGAAGATTCTAGAACAAAGGAGAACCACTGTTGTTTTGAGATTTGTGCATTATGCTTAAGTTCAACCATGGAGTCTACTAGATTGTACATGTGGCAAAATCCGGTGGGGGGCTAGAAGATGGTGCGAGGGGCCGAGTGGAGGGAGACTATGAAGGAGTGCACAACTGCGAGATCAATAATTAGAGAGAGGGGGCGAGAACGTGCGCTGTTGCGCGCAGTGGCGGAGCCATGAAAAATGTCCCATGAGCTAGGGGGCCAAGCATTGCTAATCCTTTACGAGGAGGGCCAATTCATCAACTTAAACCATTTTTACCAGCAATTGTCTAATGATCACATTCATATTAGCCTCGATATATAGTGATGTTAGGGGGGGCAGGGCCCTTGCTGCCCCCTATCTTTGCCATTGTGTGCGCGTCTGAGAGATGAAGCGGAAGGCATGGATGATGAGAGGGGGCGTTGGATATATAATTAATGTGGGTGTATTAGCTATATATGTAATCCTATAGAGAGAGGTATAGATTGATCGATGTGGACGTGGGAAAGAGGGTGAGACCTCACTAGATATATAGATTGATCGATTTATGTGGAAAACTATGAAAGACCTAGCTATATACACACACACATAGAGGAACATCGATCGTTGCGCATGCACGTGAGAGATAAAGAATGCCCGATATGATGGAGAGGGGGATGTGTGTGTGTGTGCCTTCATGGGAGACTGACCTGAAGAAAAAGATTGCATGTGTGCGATGGATAATGCCGACTGGTAGTGTGTGTGCATGCATGCACGAGAGAAAGTTAGTGGTACAATTATAAAGACAAGACCAATGTGTGGGTGTAAAAGATTAGGTGAGGTCATAATCAATGTAAAGTTGAATTCAAATATTTGAATAAGAGATCATGATGTTTGAAACCCATGCATGCATGAATATAACGGAGATCTGCGCGGTGTGGTTTGGAAACGAGCATGTTGTAATGTATACACATTGAACAAGGTCAGACTGGTTTGAATTTGAGATACCGATGGCAGACATCGTTTGGCCACATTGCATCCGTGCATGGACACACTATTCTAATTGGAGATGATGGGTGGCTTTCGCATCACATATCTATATCTATACCCCTATATTTTTTTTTTATATTTTATATTTTTTATATAGTGTGCGGATAACTTTAACTTTGAAAGATGGTCGTTGCATGAGGCCAATCCGATGGTGCAGAGCTGGCAAATTTGAGCACTACTGGCCGTTGGATATCATCTAGATTCCACCAGATTTTGCCACATGTACAATCTAGAAGACTCTATGGTTGAACTTAAGCATAATGCACAAACCTCAAAACACAAGCACTTCTTCTTTGTTCTAGAATCTTCCATATCAGAATTTCCCAAATGTTTTTCTACATGATTTGTTTTTACTTTATGCCTTACAACGCACAATTCCATGAATCTTAAAATAGATTAGCTTTCTTATAAAAACTAGATGATTTTGAATGAAATGAACTATAAGAATTAAACGAACATCTACATCATGCATATATGACTCAAAGCTTACATGCTATAATGTGGTATTTATTCATAATTTGGTTGCCAAATCTCATGCGTGCAATGCACGTGTACCTTACTAGTCTAAATGGTGTCTGTGTGTGTGTTGTGCGTGTTAAACACACTGTACGTAGTATATCATACTAGTCTAAATTGTATTTTTTTTCTTTTGGGTACACGTTAAGCTTGTTCTCCCGAAATTTCAAGCCGCGCCTTGTTATGCCGAAATTTCAAGCTAGCGTCTCTGTCTATCGTGCTGCGAAACTCCCGCCTCTTCAACCCGTGCCTTGTTACCCCGAAATAAATAAGATAAATCTTTGTCTCGTTGTGCTTCGACAACTCGCTCCATCTCAACCCGCGCCTTGCTATTCCAAAATTACAACGCGCGCGAAAACCCCCACCTCCTGTGAAATCCTGACACGTGAAATGCCCATGATACCCCTGAACCGAAAGAACCGCCTCAAATCGGTGGGGGTACTTTTGTAACTTACCCCACATTTCGGACAAGCGTGTCCCTAAGCCATGGTTCCCCACTCCCATCCCATCCGCCCACCCATTCGTACACCGAGGCCGGGAAAACCCACGAAGCCCCACACCCACATCCGTCCGCTACCCAGCCGGAGCCTCTTCCCCGATGACGTCGTCCACAGCAACACCTCGACGTCCCTCATCCACCATACCGTATGAGGATCCGTCGTTGATCTGGTCGTCCCGCCGGTTCAGCCACCCCGTCCTCCACCTCCAAGGAGCTGCCCTGACGTTCCCCTCGTCTTTCGCGCTACCTCCATTCCCACACCGCTGTCTTCACCTGCACCACCAGAAGAGCATCATCATCACCGTTTCCTCGGATGAAGCTGCGGCCTAATCGGCGCCACCAAAGAGGTTGTACACTATTCGCCGCATTTTCTTCTTGATTTGATCTCACGATGCTGCCGGCGCTCGGTCCCGAGCCGACACGGCGCGGCTCCATCCACGGCGGCATCGCCGGCCACTTCCTCCACGGCGTCGCTCCCTCGGCGGTGACGTCCACATCAGTAGGAGCTACTGCTGCTTTAGCTCTCGCTCGCGCTGCTGCTCTGCTCTTGCTCTCGGTCCCCTGCCTGGTCTGCTCTTGCTCTTGCTCGCGCTGCTGCTCTCGCTCTTGCTCTTGCTTGCGATGCTGCTCCGATTTAGCTACACTTCAGTCGACTGAATCGACTTTTGGGTCAGTCGATTTTCAGGGGTGGGGGGCTCGCCGGAGTTAAGGAAGAACCAGCCGCAGCGGGGAGGGGGCTCTCTGGAGAGGTACCCCACTATCTATCTTAGGGTTCAGGGTGGGGGCGGTGGTCGCCGGCGGTGGTGGGGCGGTGGCATGGGGATTGCCGGAGAAAAAGCTCGGCACGGGGGGGCCTAGAGGGATGGCCGGGGCGGCGGCGGACCGGCGGTGGGGAGTGTTTTCGGGGCGGGCGGGGCAGCGCACCGCCGGCCGCGGGCAGCGGGGGGTGGCTGTTTGGCCGGTGGTGGCTGGCGGCTCAGGGGGGTGGAGGTTGAAGATGAACTGCATGCCCTCGATTTCGTATCCAACGGCTGCAAAATTGACTGACCAGAGATGAAAAAGTCAGTCGACTGACGTGTAGCCTCACCTCTAGTGCGTTCAGTTTCGATAGTAAAATTCAGTTTCGACAGCAAAATTCAGTTTCAATAGTTAAGTTCAGTTTCGACAGTTAAATTCAATTTCGACAGTTAAGTTCAGAGATGAGCGGCTGATGTATACATCTAGCACTTTGTGGTTATGTATTTTACGTCATCTATTGGAGATGCTATTAGAATTCCACTCCGGTTAACGTTGTCTCTCTTGTCCTGCTTCAGCCTCGGCGTCGTACGACTCACCGGAGCTGCTCCAAGGACGAAACCCTCCATCACAGCGGAGCAGTACCTCGGGCTCCATCTCCAGACGCCTAAGATCTTCTTCCCCTCCTCCGACAGCCAAGTCAGTTGGAGCATCCTCACCGGCCAACCCAATCACGCTGAGATCGACATGGCTTCGCCAAAGAGGTTGTACACTTCTTGTGGTTTGACTTAATCTCACCATGCTTCTTTGCATCCTGTGATCTTCCAATTCTTGTGAACCAAACACCCAGATTGGCAGAAATCCTGTGTTTTTAAATTCTCTGTTTTGCACGTGCATTCCTATCCTATTCCTGTCTATTTCCTATCCCTGCATTGTTAGAATCCTCAAATTCAAACAAGCCCTTACACAATTACTTCTGTTACAGATATGTGTCAAAGAAAACCTTGTGTGGTTTGTCCTGCTCCTACGGTGTTGTGTTCCACCCCAGCTCAGCTGCTCCAACGATGGAAGGGTTCACCACAGCAGGGATCCGCTCTCCAGACTGTCTTTCGCTGCCTCAGATCTTCTTCCCCGCCGCCGGCAGCCACGACAACTGCATTACCATCATCAACTGAGCAGATGACCTTGAGGACTACACGGGTCCGCAAAAGAGGTCGCACTCTTCCGTGTCTGCTTACGTTATGCATTGCTTAATATGATGACATGCTACTTTATCGTCGTGTTCACCTATTAGACTCCGACTCAGGTCCAAACTTATGCTGAAACTTGAGTTTTTAAATGGTGGTGGGGTACATATTGGGGCAGCAATCAGTACTATCTGTCTACTATCTGGTTAATCTCGGGTGTCTACTATAAGTTTCATGTTGGGTGCAAACAAACATTAAAGGAGCCATTATCTGTATTTTTAACTAAAGCTATTATCTACCTGCTATCATTTGTTTTGGGTCTATCCACAGTTTTCTACCATCACTCTGGATTTGTGCATGCACTCCTTGCATAATCTCACTATGTTTTATTCCTATGCATGTTAGTTATTGTACACAATGGAACTGAACATGTAGAGCAAAAGAGACGAGCCTTGCGTGGCAATAAAATTTCATGCAGACGTCGCTCCATGGTGGGCGCAAAGGCAGCCCCCCTCCACCCATTTCGGGTTGTAATCAAGAGGAAGATAACTGTTCTGAGGGGGATTCAGAAGCAGAAGACCACTCCTATTTACCCCATGAGGTCTTCGCTCTAACTTGGCATGCTGATGTTGGTAAAATCATGCATATGGTGCCTTGCATTGCTTACTGTATACATCAAAGATGTCATCTGCTTAGTTTAGACATGCTTTGTGTCAATGCCATCTGTTTAGTTTCTTTATCGTATATGTGAATCATGCAATGCCATCTTGTTTAGCCAGGCATCATATATGTGAATTTTGCAATGCCACCCTGGTTAGCCAGTCATCTTATATGTGAATTATATCATGACATCATTTTTTTATTACATGTTAAATTTGTCAACAATTTTAGTACATTCAATTACACTTCCTATGCATCAGCCATTCGGCACGGTCATGGAAAAATCTGGAGTGGAAACAAGGTCTTCAGAGCAGAAAATGCTATCTGACAAAGCGCATGTCTTGCTGGTTACAGATAGCTCCTCAGAGGAGGATTCAGAGACAGATGACCAGTCCTATGCCCACCCCCCCTGAGGTGCATGCTCTAACTTGGCAGGGTTATGTTGCTCATATCATGCGTATGGTATCTTGCATTGCTATGTCATTTGCTTTGTTTAGACAGGCTTTGTGTGAATGCCACCTGTTTAGTGTCTAATTACCATATATGTGAATTATGCAATGCCATCTTGTTGCAAGACATTATATATGTGAATTATGCAATGCTATCTTGTTGCAAGGCATTATCTATGTGAATTATGCAATGCCATGTTGTTTAGCCAATCGTCATATATGTGAATTATATCATGCCGTCCTTTTTTGTATTTCTCATTGCTTTTGTCGACAATGTTTATATATTCAACTGCTCTTCCTATGCATCAGCCATTTGAATTGGTGATGGAGAAATCTGGAGTGAAAACAAGGTCTTCAGAGTAGACAATGCTACCTGGTGAAGCAGATATCTTGCTGGTTACAGATAGCTCTTCAGAGGAGGATTCAGAGGCAGATGACCAGTCCTATTATCCCCCTGAGGTGTATGCTCAAACTTGGCAGGGTTATATTACTCATATCATGCATATGTTGTATTGCAATGCTTAGTTTTTACATCATATACATGATATTGAATGCCATCTCCTTAGTTGACACATCATATATGCGATTGCCCTCTGCTCACTTCCTTAGTATATAAATCATATATTTGAATTATATCATGCCATGATGTTTACATAGGCAGCATGTATCTGAATTATGGCATGCCAACCCATTTTCTAAAGACATGATATAGTTATATCATCTCATCCTGTTCATACTTCACATAGTCATCATATTTTGAATTATGTCATTCTATCTGTGAATTATATCATGCCATCATGTTTCCATCGACAGCATGTTTGTGATTTATGGCATGCCAACCACTTTAATAGACACATTGTATAGTTATATCATGTCATCCTGTTTACATAGTCATCATATTTTGAAGTATGTCATTCTATCCTGTTTAGTTAGCCATCATACATGTGAAATTGTGTCATGCTATCCTGTTTAATTAGCCATCATATATGTGAAATTATGTCCTGCTATTCTGTTTGGTTAGACAACATAAATGTGAATTATTTCATGCCCTATTTTCTTCCCTACTATCCATTGCACCTGTCTATCTTACATTGTCTGTACATTCAATTACTTTTCTTGTTTATCAGCCATTTCAATTGGAGGGGTGATGGCAGTATTTGTGGGAGTAAAAACACGGTCTTCAGAAAAGATCGTGCTACCTGTCGATGGAGATAGAACCACGGTTGTACTTGCCCAAGAACCAGCCCCACCACACATAACCCAGACTCACGCAGATTGTACCCCTACCCAGTTGGACAGAGAACCAGCTACACCCCTTCTAACCCCAACCCCGGCAGATAGTAACCCAGTTCCCGTTGACACATCACCGTCTCCACCACAGAGCACCCAAACACGAGCAGTTAGTAAGGTAACTGCAGTGCCCAAAGCACGAGGACCACCACTCCGAACCCTAAGTCAACGCTTAAAGCAGAAGAAGAATTGTTCTCAGGTCAGGTTCTGTAGCTATGGTTCATACTACTTTGCTCTTGCATCACTGTATTTACTCATACGAACTAATTTCAAATTTGAAGGATGCAATTGAAACTCCAATGGCGCAACAGGTATGTTTTAAACATGTTTCTTTAACGTGTTTGCTGTTGTAACTTGCTCTATGTTTATTTCAGTTTCAATTGAATAAGCAGTTATATTCTCATGCCATGCACCTTACAAGTGTTGTTATTGCTGTGTAGTTTCCCACACTTATATTCTGTCTAAGCTGCTTTGTCTTAAATAGATCTGATTCGAACGGTATCTATCTTGATTTGGCAACATAAACTAGAATGATATAGACCATACAGTGACCATACTACATAGATATATGTTTGTTTCATGCTGTTATCCTGTCCACCTTACTACTGAACTGTTTTACCAAAATGAGTTTCATATACTACATTGTAAACCTATGATGTGTTTGTTTGTTTCTCTTTTAGAATGCGGATAAAATATTGGAGAAGAGTACCCCGTTATGCAATGGTACAGGAAGTAATGCAGATAAGGTTCAAGATAGTGAGACATCCCTGTTGGTCTCCAAGAAAGTTGATAAAAACTATACTGAAGACACTGAGACAACCCCAAAGTCCTGCCTTGATGTAGTGTTCGAGTTACTGGCTACTACTGCTGGCACCAGCTCTTCGAACTCGCTGCCTGAATCAGTTCGGCTTCTTGAGTCTCAACTTCAAGTTGGAAGACATCGATCAGATGTTATGCGACAGGAAGCCGAAGGACTGAGGAAGTCCCTGCAGAATTCAGATGCATACTTTCTAGTGCAACAGCAAGTGCTGGAGGATTTAAGCGCCAAACAAGAGAAAGTTAATAAGCTTGCTAAGCATCTTGCCAGCATTATGGGTACCCAGGATATTGTTTCTTGAGCTCTTCTGAAGTGGTTTCAGTTCTGGACTTGTTTTGCTGCGGCGTTTATATGCTGCTTTGTTCCCTATATTTGCACTGGTGGCGAACTTTGATGCCCAGTGGATATAATATGTGTAATAGCTGTGATAGCCTAGCGTAAGTTGCTTGCCTATTTATTTCCTTATTGTCTTGTTTATTTGTTTTCTTGTAGTCAGTGCAGTTCTTTTTCTGCGGTTTGCTAGTGGCTGCAATAACCTATTTTTTTAAACTAGGCCACATTAACCATGGGCTACATATTTACTATAGTTAACATGGGCCTCCTACGGGTCGTAGAAACAATGGGCCTTCTAAGGGCCGTAGAAACAATGGGCCTTCTACGGGGGATAGAAACCATGGGCCTTATACGGGCCCTTGACACAATGGGCCTTCTATGGGCCGTATCATCAATGGGCCTTCTACGGGCCGTATGATCGGTTGGCCAAACATGGGCCAATAACAGACCACATTATGGCCGTAAATGGGCTAGAGTTGAAATCGTCTATTCATGGGCCGACCATAACGGGTCGTCGTTAATCAGCCGTATTTGATGACGCTATGGAAACGGCCCAACGTATTAACGGGCCGACTGTAACCACGGGCTGAATTTGGCCCATAAGCAGAAAATGATAGTAACGGGCCGAAAGTAAACGAATGCTGGAAATGAGCCCAAGAATAAATGGGCCCTGAGAAGACCGAAAGATAACATGGGCTGGAAACGGCCAAACGGAATAATGGGCCGTTAATGGGTATAAAGTGATACACTGTTCATTACGGGCCAGTTTTACCACGGGCCGTTAATGGGCCTAGGGTTACTAAGGGCCTCATATGGGCCGAAAGACGTCATGGGTCGTACATGGGCCGGAAGTTAAAACAGGCTGGAATTATATTGGACGGACCAGATGACGCTACTGGGTCTAATTCGGATAGGCCGTAAACGGGCCCTGGGTTAGCGGGCTGTAAATCGGCTATATGAGAACAGGCCGTTAACAGGCTTGCCGTGGGCCGGCCCGCCACCTTTTGACCAAGTCAAACGGGCCGGCCTTTTCATAGGAATGGGCCTCTGTTGGGCCGTGCCACGTGTCGATGTATCATATGCGCTTTGGGTCCAATGAGTGGATGACATATGTCCCAACGGCGAGCCGACACATGTTCCCTCCAGCCAATGATGATTTTACACGTGGAAAATCCCCATAGCTTAATGGCGTTCCGTTACGGTGGATGCCAAAACCGGACCCGATAGCTTAACGGCGTTCCGTTACGGTGGATGCCACGTGTCGGTCACCCTTGACGAAAGCACTTCTGTGACGCATGATTTATCGTCATGGAAGTGGACACTTCCGTGATGATAATTTTGGTAATGTCATGGAACACTTCTACGACAGCACAGGTCTGACTATCTTGATTCTGTCATAAATTTGTCATGGATGTACATGCATGACAGAAAATGTGACCTACTGTGACAAACGCGTATCATCACGGAAGTGTATTATTTTTGTAGTGCAAGCACAAGAACACCTCTCCTCCTGAGGTTGTTCTTCCCTTGTACTTGTTCATCCTCATCCTACAAGGCAATCCACCGCACCACACTAGAGTAGGGTATCACACCACAACGGTGGCCCGAACCAGTATAAACTCTTGCGTCTCTTGTTCTTTGGGTTTGTCGAGCTAGGCCTAGAGATCGCGCGCGAGTGGGCTAGAGGGGGAGAGATCTTTGTGCGCACCCCAGAGTTCGAACCTTAAGGGTTTTGCCGGAACCCACGATCCGACAGTATGACTATTATCACCCACAACTCATTGTGTTCTACTTGTGCATATAACATCTACGCATAGACCTGGCTCGTATTCCACTGTTGGGGAACGTGCAATTTCAAAAAAAATCCTACGTCCACGCAAGATCTATCTATGTGATGCATAGCAACGAGAGAGGAGAGTGTGTCCACGTACCCTCGTAGACCAAAAGCGGAAGCGTTAAGTAACGCGGTTGATGTAGTCGAACGTGTTCGCAATCCAACCGATCAAGTACCGAACACACGGGACCTTCGCGATCTGCACACGTTCAGCTTGGTGACGTCCCTCGAACTCCTAATCCAGCTGAGGACGAGGGAGAATTCTGTCAGCACGATGGCGTGGTGACGGTGATGATGAATTTACCGACACAGGGCTTCGCCTAAGCACTACAACGATATGACCGAGGTGTAAATTTGTGGAGGGGGCATCGCACATGGCTAAAGATCAAGTTGTGTGTTCTAGGGTGCCCACTTGCCTCCGTATATAAAGGAGGGAGGGGGAGGCCAGCCGGCCCTTGGTAGGTGCACCGCAAGAGGGGAGTCCTACTCGGATTCCAACTCCTAGTAGGATTCCACCTCTTGGTGGAAGGGGGGAAGCAAAGGAGGGAGAGAAGGAGAGGGGCGCCGCCCCCCTCCTAGTCCTATTCAGACTCCTTTGCGGGGGGGGGGGGGGGGCAGCCCATGGTGGATGCCTCTCTCTTTCCCCTAAAGCCCATTAAGGCCCATTACTTCCTCGGGGGGTTCCGGTAACCCCTCCGGCACTCTGGTTTTACCCGAAACTCTCCAGCACACTTCCAGTGTCCGAATAACATGGTCCAATATATCGATCTTTACCTCTAGACCATTTCGAGACTCCTCGTCATGTCCTTGATCTCATTCGGGACTACGAACAAACTTCAGTACATCAAATCACATAACTCATAATACAAATTGTCATCAAACGTTAAGCGTGTGGACCCTACAGGTTCGAGAACTATGTAGACATGACTGAGACACATCTCCTGTCAATAACCAATAGCGGAACCTGGATGCTCATATTGTCTCCTACATATTCTATGAAGATCTTTATCGGTCAAACCGCATAACAACATACGTTGTTCCCTTTGTCATCGGTATGTTACTTGCCCGAGATTCAATCGTTGTTATCCATATACCTATAGTTCAATCTCGTTACTGGCAAGTCTCTTTACTCGTTCCGTAATGCATCATCCCGCAACTTACTCATTAGTCACAATGCTTGCAAGGCTTATAGTGATGTGCATTACCGAGAGGGCCCAGAGATACCTCTTTGATACTCAGAGTGACAAATCCTAATCTCAATCTATGCCAACCCAACAAACACCTTCGAAGACACCTGTAGAGCATCTTTATAATCACCCAGTTACGTTGTGACGTTTGATTGCACACAAAGTGTTCCTCCGGTATTCGGGAGTTGCATAATCTCATAGTCATAGGAACATGTATAAGTTATGAAGAAAGCAATAGCAAAAAACTAAACAATCATAGTGCTAAGCTAACGGATGGGTCTTGTCCATCACATCATTCACTAATGATGTGATCCCGTTGGTCAAATGACAACACATGCTATGGCTAGGAAACTTAACCATCTTTGATTAACGAGCTAGTCAAGTAGAGGCATGCTAGGGACACTCTGTTTTGTCTATGTATTCACACATGTATCAAGTTTCCGGTTAATACAATTCTAGCATGAATAATAAACATTTATCATGATATAAGGAAATATAAATAACAACTTTATTATTGCCTCTAGGGCATATTTCCTTCAGTGACGTAGATAACTGGACACCTACTATTGTTGCTAGTCTAGTTGAGGAAATTGGGTATGAGTTTGAGGGCAGGATCAGGGCTTATTGGTGTGTTCCTGGTTTGACATCGTACTAGAATGGATTAAGAGAGATTAAGATAGGAGACAACACTATGATAGAGAACATGAAGGATTGTGTTATGAATGGGAATCATTTTCAGCAAATATTTCTTGATCATGATGAGAGCCTGAGACCATATATTTCACCTGTTCCTATTCATTCTGATGATGAGTATCCTCCATTTGCAAAATTCAGTGGAAGTAGGCCAAAGAAAGAGCAAGTGCATGATCAAGATGAACAGGAGGAGCACCATGTTGAGCAAGTTGTGGTGGCACAGGAGCAGGCTGAGCAAGATCAAGATGAACAGGAAGAGCACCATGTTGAGCAAGTTGTGGTGGCACAAGAGCAGGCTGAGCAAGATCAAGATCAACACCAAGAGGACAATGTTGAGCAAGTTGTGGTGGCATAGGAGCAGGCTGAGCAAGATCAAGATCATGAGGTTGAGCAAGGTCTAGTTGAAGATGCACTATTAGAAAGTGAGGAAGAGTCAGAAGAAGAGGATTACATGCGAGGACCACCTCAACCAGGAGAGTACATGCATACATTTCAGTTTGGGTTCAGGGGCAGAAGAAAAAGCTGTAGGGTTTTAAACATGGATGCAGCAGATACAATTGGTTGTTTAGTAATGCAGGATTCAGATGAAGATTTCATTCCACAAATTGTTGATTTAGACATTGATCTGCAAGATGATGATGACTTGTTTGACAAAAATGTTGATTGTGAGAAAGGGAAAGGTAAAGCAGTCCAAGAAGAAGCTGATGATCCCACTGAAGATGTGGACATGTGCTTGCCTTTTTCTGATGAAGATAAGGTTAAGCTGAATTTCAAATGTTTCAGAGAAGAGGACCTATCTAAACCAGAGTTCCATGTGGGTTAGACATTTGCTAGTGTTGAGTTACTGAGGAGGGCTATCAAGGAGTATAGCTGTCATGAAAGGGTTGGTATCAAGTGCCCTAGAAATGATAGGAAAAGAGTTAAGGCCATTTGTGAAGATGGGTGTCCATGGTCTTTGTTTGCATCATTTGATGGGAGAATCAACTGCTTCATGATCAATAAGTTATAACCCAAAGCATACCTGCATAAAGAAGTGGAGTGTCAAGTCATTCACTACTCCCTTCATGGCAGGAAAATACTTGATTCATTCAGAGCAGATGAAGACATGAACATGAAGAATTTTGCAAGGGTTGTTCAGAAGGACTGGAACATGACAACAACAAGGAGCAAACTTAGAAGGGCATGTGGGATGAGTTAGAGCAGTATAACAGTATGTGGGATTATGCAGCAGGATTCAAAAGATCAAACCCAGGTAGCTCTTTCTATGTAGGTGTCAATGATGGCATATTTGGAAGTTGTTATTTCTCTCTGGATGCCTGCAAAAGAGGTTTCATGCAAGCCTATAGTCCTGTCATTTGTTTGGATGGATGCCACCTGAAGACAAAGTATGGAGGTGTTATGCTGTGTGCTGTTGGCATGGATCCTAATGACTGCATTTACCCTCTAGCTTTCGCAGTTGTTGAGGTAGAGAACACTAACACATGGAAATGGTTTTTTATCAAATCTGAAGAGTGGCTTGGGAATTCTGAACACAGAGCCATGGACTATAATGTCAAACAAGCAAAAGGGGTTGATCAAGGGAGTGAGGCAGCACTTTCCTGATGCAGAGCACAGACACTGTGTTAGGCATACATGGCAGAATTTTCAGCAAACACACAAAGGAGATGTTCTTAAGAACTAGTTATGGAAGTGTGCAAGGAGCACAACACCAGAACTATGGGCTGCAAGCATGGAGGAAATGAAGGTCATCAGCCTAGAAGCATACAAATGGCTTGAGCATCTACCACCAACACTTGGGTTAGGGGCTTCCAAAGAGAATTTGTCAAGTGTGATATCCTTCTGAACAACAACTGTGAGGTTTTCAACAAATATATTCTTGAGGCCAGGGAGATGCATCTCAGATCAATGATTGAGAAGATCAAAACCCAGCTCATGGTCAGATTCTACAATAAGAGAAAAGAGGCAGAGAACTAGCCTGGTTCTGTATGCCCAAAAATAAGAAAAAGAATTGAAAGGAATATAGAGCTAGCAGCTACATGCATGGTTTCAGGGGCTGGTGATGGCAATTTCCAGGTTGACAACAGGAGCAAGACATACATTGTTGACCTCAAGGAAGAGAGTTGTACATGCAAAAGGTGGGATGTTAGTGGAGTTACATGCCACCATGCAATTGCATGCTGCAGACATGAGAGAATTGACCCAGAGAGTTTGGTGCACTCCTGCTACAGTATTGAAGCATTCAAGTTAGCATACAAGACAATTATCAAGCCTTGCAGAGATAGGAGTGGGTGGCAGAAGATGATTGGTTATGAAATCAAACCACCTGCTATGAAAAGAAAGTTGGGAGGCCTTCAAACAAGAGTAGGAGAAAGCAGCCTTATGAGATTGAAAAGAAAGATGGCACAAAGGTACTGACCAGACATGGAGGCACAATAACATGTTCATACTGCCATGAACTGGGCCATAACATCAAAGGATGTAATACTAGAAAAGATGGCATTTTGCCAAAACTACCAGCGAGAAGGGGGCCAACACTACAAAAAAAAGACACATCCGTGACATTTTGGGCCGAACGAATTTTTTTTCTGTGACACTTCTATGACGATAATTGTGACAAAACCCGGTATCATCATAGATGTGGTGGGCTCCTACTTCTGTGACAAAAAATCATGATAGAAAATGGGCTTTTCGTCCTGGGCGGGCCGGAGACGCAGTTGCATGACATTCTTTGGGCCGTGCATGACGGAAAAAACCGTGGTAGAAGCGAGGGCGAGGAAAATATCGGGGAGTTCCCGGTTACGGTGGGTGGTCGGGGGCCGAGCGATGCGTGTTTCTATCATACACGTACATGCGTGTGTGCGAGGCGTTGCGCTCTAACTGAACCCGAGCGAGGCGTTGGGCTCTAACTGAACCTGAGCGATTGCACTAGCTACGTTACTGAACCCCGACCGATCCCTTGCTGTTAACTGAACCAGAGTGATTCCTTCGCTACTGCAGCTAACTGAAGCCGATCGAACACTGTTACCTCCTTCCCTTGATTAATAGTGAGCGTTGTTGGGTGGGGGGGTTGGATGAATAGTTCCTGGTGGGGGGTTGGATGAACAAGACCCCATGTTAGTAGAGGTCGTTGCCGCTGGATGAACAGGACCCCGATCGATCGAGCCGGTGGATGAACATGACCCCGTGGAGGGCTGGATGAACAGGACCCCGTGGAGGGCTAGTTGAACAGTAGCCAGTGGAGGGCTGGTTGAATAATAGCCGGTGGAGGGATGGATGAATAGTAGCCCGTGGAGGGGTGGTTGAACAGGACCCCCATGGAGAGGGCTGGTTGAACAGTAGCCGGTGGAGGAGCGCGCGGTGGAGGCTGGATGAACAAGATCCTGCGGATGAGCAGTCGCAGGTGGAAGCTAGAGGAGGTCGACGATGGATGAACAGTAGCCCGTGGAGGCTGGAGGAGGACGACGGTGGATATGAACATTATCCCGTGGAGTCCTGTTTTGCGGTACGCCACACCCCTCCCGATGAACAGGACCCCCATTTCGACCGTAGCGCTCTAACACAAGTCTGTTTCCTCCGTTTTGCGGTACGCCACACCCCTCCCGATCAAGAGGACCCCGTTTCGACCGTAGGAGGTCCAAGAGAAGTCCTTTTCCTCCGTTTTGCGGTACGCCAGACCCCTCCCAATGAACAGGATCCCGTTTCGACCATGGCCAGTCGAACACAAGGCCGTTTCCTCTGTTCTGCGGTACGCCAGGCCTCGTTTCCATCGGCTGTTCCGTCCAGGCCGGTTGGCTCCCGATGAACAGCACGCGTTCCGTTGCCTCCCGATGAACAGGACGCATTCCGTTGCCTCCCCATGAACACGACGATGATGCAGTTTCTCTGTTCTGACCCAGCCATGTACATGAGACCTGGACGTACGTATGCGCGAGTAGGCGTTCAAGACCCCGCCCATATGTACGTACGTGGCCGTATTTACTTTCTTGCACCCTGGCCGCTGTACGTACGTGTACATGCTAACGTGCGCGCCTCTACTACGACACGTGCCCTTCCTTACATGGCCACGGTTCATCGCTGCAGCCTGCAGATAGACCGATCGTACGTACGTACACGTTCGTGACCAGAATGACGACGCTACGTACACTTCGACCGGGTGGGTCCCGACTGTAAGGAACTTCCTTGCGTGCGAAGATGTAGCTGGTGGGTCCCAGTAGTCAGGGGGGCGAATCTTTTTTTTGCCCGTAATATGGACGCACTTCCTTGCGTGCGAAGATGTAGTTGCTGGGTCCCAGCTGTCTGGGGGAAACATTTTTTTCGCGAAATACAATGGACCGTCCGGTGGGTCCCTGCTGTCAGGTGGAGGAATAATTATTTTGCGCGTAATAAGGAGGCACTTCCCTGCTGCGGCCCTGGACCCAGCTGTCAGCCTCTCCACGTACAGTACTCTTCCGATGGAAGTCGTTCGTTGACCACATTGACCACGCCGCGCTGAGAGCACCAGGGCGGTGGACGACGGCGAGGCCTACGAAGGGGACGACGCGGAGCCGGGGAAGACGCGGCAGTGGATGCCCACGTGGAGAGGAGTACGAGGGTTCACTGGTTCGGCTTCGGTGTGAGGCTGTCGTCGCCGCAAAATAACAGGGGGTGTGGGTGAGTGGAGGGATGGACTAGCCAGCGGTGGGAGTAGTAGGGGCGGTGAGGCCTCCGCGACTGCACAGCCGGCCACGGGAGGCAGGAGCAAGCAGCACGACAGGCGCTGCTTTGGGCGGCTGCAGCAAGAAGGCCAGAGGTTGAAGAAGCACTACGGCCGTTGGATGGACATCGTACGGTCACTGGAGCTAGAATCATTCATATTGACTAAGTTGATAAAGCCCTCCATACCCATCAACTTAGTAGGCCCACAAGTCAGCCTCCCACTATGTTGGGTCCCAGCTAGCAGGGGGGAGTATTTATTTTTTGTGCATAATAAGGAGGCACTTCCTTCCGTGCGAAGATATAGCTGGCGGGTCTGACCTGTCAGCAGGGGAACTTTTTTCGTGAAATACAGAGGCCCTTCCGGTGGGTCCCAGCTGTCAGGTTGAGGAATCATTATTTTGCACGTAATAAGGAGGCATTTCCTTGCATGCGGCCGTGGACCCAGCTGTCAGCCTCTCCACGTACAGTCCACTTTCGATGCATGTCGTTCGTTGACCACGCCGTGCCGAGAGCACCAGGGCGGTGGACGACGGCGAGGCCTAGGAAGGGAATGACACGGAGCCAGGGAAGACTCGGCAGTTGTTTCCCACGCGGAGGGGAGTACGAGGGTTTACTTGTTTGTCTGCTGATGTCTACTACACAACCTTCTTCTTGTAGACGTTGTTGGGCCTCCAAGTGCAGAGGTTTATAGGACAGTAGCAAATTTCCCTCAAGTGGATGACCTAAGGTTTATCAATCCGTGGGAGGCGTAGGATGAAGATGGTCTCTCTCAACCAACCCTGCAACCAAATAACAAAGAGTCTCTTGTGTCCCCAACACACCCAATACAATGCTAAATTGTATAGGTGCACTAGTTCGGCGAAGAGATGGTGATACAAGTGCAATATGGATGGTAGATAAAGGTTTTTGTAATCTAAAAATATAAAAACAGCAAGGTAGCAAGCGATAAAAGTGAGCATAAACGGTATTGCAATGCATTGAAACAAGGCCTAGGATTCATACTTTCACCAGTGCAAGTTCTCTCAACAATAATAACATAATTGGATCATATAACTATCCCTCGACATGCAACAAAGAGTCACTCCAAAGTCACTAATAGCGGAGAACAAACGAAGAGATTATTGTAGGGTACGAAACCACCTCAAAGTTATCCTTTCTGATCGATCTATTCAAGAGTCCGTAGTAAAATAACATGCAGCTATTCTTTCCGTTCGATCTATCATAGAGTTCGTACTAGAATAACACCTTAAGACACAAATCAACCAAAACCCTAATGTCACCTAGATACTCCAATGTCACCTCAAGTATCCGTGGGTATGATTATACGATATGCATCACACAATCTCAGATTCATCTATTCAAACCAACACAAAGTACTTCAAAGAGTGCCCCAAAGTTTCTACCGGAGAGTCAAGACGAAAACATGTGCCAACCCCTATGCATAAGTTCACGAGGTCACGGAACTCGCAAGTTGATCACCAAAACATACATCAAGTGGATAACGTGATATCCCATTGTCACCACAGATAAGCACATGCAAGACATACATCAAGTGTTCTCAAATCCTTAAAGACTCAATCCGATAAGATAACTTCAAAGGGAAAACTCAATTCATTACAAGAGAGTAGAGGGGGAGAAACATCATAAGATCCAACTATAATAGCAAAGCTCGCGATACATCAAGATCGTACCACCTCAAGAACACGAGAGAGAGAGAGAGAGAGAGAGAGAGAGAGAGAGAGAGAGATCAAACACATAGCTACTAGTACATACCCTCAGCCCCGAGGGTGAACTACTCCCTCATCGTCAGGGAGAGTGCCAGGATGATGAAGATGGCCACCGGTGAGGGATCCCCCCTCCGGCAGGGTGCCGAAACAGGGTCCCGATTGGTTTTTGGTGGCTACAGAGGCTTGCGGCGGCGGAACTCCCGATCTATTCTGCTCTCAGATGTTTTTAGGGTATATGGACATATATAGGCGAAAGAAGTCGATCAGGGGAGCCACGAGGGTGGGGGGCGCGCCTCCCTGCCTCGTGGCTTCCTCGGAGCTTCCCCGACGTCTACTCCAAGTCTCCTGGGTTGCTTCCGTTCCAAAAATAACTCTCCCGAAGGTTTCATTCCGTTTGGACTCCGTTTGATATTCCTTTTCTTCAAAACACTGAAATAGGCAAGAAAACAGTAATTTGGGCTGGGCCTCTGGTTAATAGTTTAGTCCCAAAAATAATATAAAAGTGTTTAGTAAAGCCATAAACATCCAAAACAGATAATATAATAGCATGAATACTTCATAAATTATAGATACGTTGGAGACGTATCATCTGCCGTCGCCGGAGAATAACAGCAAGTGTGGGTGAGTAGAGGGATGGCTAGGCCAGCGATGGGAGTACTGTGGGGCGGTGAGGCCTGCGCGGCAGCACAGCCGGCCGCCGGAGGAGGGAGCAGGCAGTCCCGCCGGCGCTTGTTTGAGCTGCTGGAGCAGGAAGAGCAGAGATTGAATAAGCACGACGGCCGTTGGATGGACATCCAACAGTCACTGCTTGTGCGTCAACCTTTTTTTTTAGGAAAGCCTCGAATCTGTGGAAAACAGCATACAGCCCATCTGCCATTATTTCAAATAATTAACAGCCCATTTGCTAATTCTTAAGGTTTTTTTTTGGAGCCCATATTCTTTTTGTTAGCATTACAGCCCATATTGTTGAAGGAAATATGCCCTAGAGGCAATAATAAAGTGGTTATTTATATTTCCTTATATCATGATAAATGTTTATTATTCATGCTAGAATTGTATTAACCGGAAACTTAGTACATGTGTAAATACATAGACAAACTGAGTGTCACTAGTATGCCTCTACTTGACTAGCTCGTTGGATCAAAGATGGTTAAGTTTCCTAGCCATAGACATGAGTTGTCATTTGATCAACGGGATCACATCATTAGAGAATGATGTGATTGATTTGACCCATTCCGTTAGCTTAGCACTTGATCGTTTAGTATGTTTCTATTGCTTTCTTCATGACTTATACATGTTCCTATGACTATGAGATTATGCAACTCCCGAATACCAGAGGAACACTTTGTGTGCTACCAAACGTCACAACATAACTGGGTGATTATAAAGGTGCTCTACAGGTGTCTCCGATGGTACTTGTTGAGTTGGCATAGATCGAGATTAGGATTTGTCACTCCGATTGTCGGAGAGGTATCTCTGGGCCCTCTCGGTAATGCACATCACTATAAGCCTTGCGAGCAATGTGACTAATGAGTTAGTTGCGGGATGATGCATTACGGAACGAGTAAAGAGACTTGCCGGTAACGAGATTGAACTAGGTATTGAGATACCGACGATCGAATCTCGGGCAAGTAACATACCGATGACAAAGGGAACAACGTATGTTGTTATGCGGTTTGACCGATAAAGATCTTCGTAGAATATGTAGGAGCCAATATGAGCATCCAAGTTCCGCTATTGGTTATTGACCGGAGATGAGTCTCGGTCATGTCTACATAGTTCTCAAACCCGTAGGGTTCGCGCGCTTAAAGTTCGGTGACAATCGGTATTATGAGTTTATGTGTTTTGATGTACCGAAGGTAGTTGGGAGTCCCGGATGAGATCGGTGATACAACGAGGAGTCTCGAAATGGTCGAGATGTAAAGAACGATATATTGGACGACTATATTCGGACATCGGAAAGGTTCCGAGTGATTCGAGTATTTTTGGAGTACCGGAGAGTTACGGGAATTCGCCGGGGAGTATATGGGCCTTATTGGGCTTTAGGGGAAAGAGAGAGGGGCTGCCTAGGGCAGGCCGTGCGCCCCCCAAGGCCTAGTCTTAATTGGACTAGGGGGAGGGGCTGCGCCCCCTCCTCCCTTCTCTTCTTTCTTCCCCTTCCTTTTCTCCTACTCCTAATACTTGGAAGGGGGAATCCTACTCCCGGTGGGAGTAGGACTCCCCAAGGCGTGCCATAGAGAGGTCCGGCCCTCCCCCTCCTCCACTCCTTTATATACGGGGGAGGGGGGCACCCCATAGACAACAATTGATCTGTTTGATCTCTTAGCCGTGTGCGGTGCCCCTCTTCACCATAATCCACCTCGATTATATCGTAGCGGTGCTTAGGCGAAGCCCTGCGTCGGTAGCAACATCATCACCGTCATCACGCCGTCGTGCTAACGGAACTCTCCCTTGAAGATCTGCTGGATCGGAGTTCGAGGGACGTCATCGACTTGAACATGTGCTGAACTCCGAGGTGCCGTGCGTTCGGTACTTGGATCGGTCGGATCGTGAAGACGTACGACTACATCAACCGCGTTGTTCTAACGCTTCCGCTTTCGGTCTACGAGGGTACATGGACACACTCTCCCCTCTCGTTGCTATGCATCACCATGATCTTGCGTGTGCGTAGGAAATTTTTGAAATTACTACGTTCCCTAACAGTGGCATCCGAGCCAGGTTTATGCGTAGATGTTATATGCATGAGTAGAACACAAGTGAGTTGTGGGCGATACAAGTCATACTGCTTACCAGCATGTCATACTTTGGTTCGGCGGTATTGTTGGATGATGCGGCCCGGACCGACATTACGCGTACGCTTACGCGAGACTGGTTCTACCGACGTGCTTTGCACACAGGTGGCTGGCGGGTGTCAGTTTCTCTAACTTTAGTTGAACCGAGTGTGACTACGCCCGGTCCTTGAGAAGGTTAAAACAGCACTAACTTGACGAACTATCGTTGTGGTTTTGATGCGTAGGTAAGAACGGTTCTTGCTCAGCCCGTAGCAGACACGTAAAACTTGCAACAACAAAGTAGAGGACGTCTAACTTGTTTTTGCAGGGCATGTTGTGATGTGATATGGTCAAGACATGATGCTAAATTTTATTGTATGAGATGATCATATTTTGTAACAGAGTTATCGGCAACTGGCAGGAGCCATATGGTTGTCGCTTTATTGTATGAAATGCAATTGCCCTATAATTGCTTTACTTTATCACTAAGCGGTAGCGATAGTTGTAGAAGCAATAGTTGGCGAGACAACAACGATACTACGATGGAGATCAAGGTGTCGCGCCCGTGACGATGGTGATCATGACGGTGCTTCGGAGATGGAGATCACAAGCACAAGATGATGATGGCCATATCATATCACTTATATTGATTGCATGTGATGTTTATCCTTTATGCATCTTATTTTGCTTAGATCGACGGTAGCATTATAAGATGATCTCTCACTAAATTTCAAGTTATAAGTGTTCTCCCTGAGTATGCACCGTTGCGAAAGTTCGTCGTGCCGAGGCACCACGTGATGATCGGGTGTGATAAGCTCTACGTTCACATACAACGGGTGCAAGCCAGTTTTGCACATGCAGAATACTCGGGTTAAACTTGACGAGCCTAGCATATGCAGATATGGCCTCGAAACATTGAGACCGAAAGGTCGAGCGTGAATCATATAGTAGATATGATCAACATAGTGATGTTCACCATTGAAAACTACTCCATCTCACGTGATGATCGGACATGGTTTAGTTGATATGGATCACATGATCACTTAGATGATTAGAGAGATGTCTATCTAAGTGGGAGCACTTTAATAATTTGATTAATTGAACTTTAATTTATCATGAACTTAGTCCTAATAATATTTGCATATCTATGTTTTAGATCAATAGCTCGCGATATAGCTCCCCGTTTATTTTTGATATGTTCCTAAGAGAAAAATAAGTTGAAAGATGATAGTGGCAAAGTTGCGGACTTGGTCCGTGATCTGAGGATTATCCTCATTGCTGCATAGAAGAATTATGTCCTTGATGCACTGCTAGGTGACAGACCTATTGCAAGAGCAGATGCAGATGTTATGAACGTTTGACAAAGCTCGGTATGATGACTACTTGATAGTTTAGTGCACCATGCTTTACGGCTTAGAACCGGGACTTCAAAATGTTTTGAACACCGTGGAGCATATAAGATGTTCCAAGAGTTGAAATTCGTATTTCATACTCATGCCCGTGTCGAGAGGTATTAGACCTCTGACAGTACTTTGCCTACAAGATGGAGGAGAATAGCTCAACCAGTGAGCATGTGCTCAGATTGTCTGGGTACTACATTTGCTTGAATCAAGTGGGAGTTAATCTTCCAGATAAGATAGTAATTGACAAAGATCTCTAGTCACTATCACCAAGTTACTAGAACTTCGTGATGAACTATAATATGCAAGGGATGACGAAAGTAATTCCCAAGCTCTTCGCGATGCTGAAATCGGCGAAGGTAGAAATCAAGAGAGAACATCAAGTGTTGATGGTTAACAAGACCACTAGTTTCAAGAAAAGGGAAAAGGAATAGAAAGGGAACTTCAAGAAGAATGACAAACAAGTTGTCACTCCCATGAAGAAGCCCAAAGCTAGACCCAAGCCTGAAACTGAGTGCTTCTACTGCAAAGGAAATGGTCACTGGAAGTGGAACTGCCCCTAGATACTTGGTGGATAAGAAGGATGGCAAAATGAACAAAGGTATATTTGATATACATGTAATTGATGTGTACTTTACTAGTGTTTATAGCAACCCCTCGGTATTTGATACTAGTTCAGTTGCTAAGAGTAGTAACTCGAAACGGGAGTTGCAAAATAAACAGAGACTAGTTATGGGCAAAGTGACGATGTGTGTTGGAAATGTTTCCAAGGTTGATAAGATCACCATCGCATACTCCCTCTACCTTCGGGATTGATATTGGAACTGAATAAATGTTATTTGGTGTTTGCGTTGAGCATAAATATGATTCGATCATGTTTATTGCAATACAGTTATTCATTTAAGTCAGAAAATAATTGTTGTTCTGTTTACATGAATAAAACCTTTTATGGTCATACATCCAATGTAAATGGTTTACTGAATCTTGATCACAGTGATGCACATAATATTGATGCCAAAAGATGCAAAGTTAATAATGATAGTGCAACTTATTGGTGGCACTGCCGTTTAGGTCATATTGGTGTAAAGAGCATGAAGAAACTCCAAGTTGATGGGCTTTTGGAATCATTGATTATGAATCACTTGATGCTTGCGAACCATGCCTCATGGGCAAGATGACTAAAGACTCCGTTCTCCGGAACAATGGAGCGAGCAACAGACTTATTGGAAATAATACATACTGATGTATGTGGTCCGATGAGTGTTGAGGCTTGCGGTGGGTATCGTTATTTTCTGACCATCACAGATGATTTGGGCAGATATGAGTATATCTACTTGATGAAACACAAGTCTGAAACAGTTGAAAAGTTCAAAGAATTTCAGAGTGAAGTGGAGAATCATCGTAACAAGAAAATAAAGTTTCTACGATCTGATCGTGGAGGCGAATATTTGAGTTACGAGTTTGGCCTTCAATTAAAACAATGTGGAATAGTTTCACAAAATCATGCCACCTAGAACACCACAGCATAATGGTGTGTCCGAACGTCATAACCGTACTTTACTGGATATAGTGCAATCTATGATGTCTCTTACCGATTCACCACTATCATTTTGTGGTTATGCATTAGAGACAGCTGCATTCACGTTAAATAGAGCACCATCTAAATCCGTTGAGACGACACAGTATGAACTATGGTTTAGCAAGAAACCGAAGCTGTCATTTCTTAAAGTTTGGGGTTGCGATGCTTATGTGAAAATGTTTCAACCAGATTAGCTCGAACCCAAATTGGAGAAGTGCGTCTTCATAGGATACCCAAAAGAAACTGTTGGGTACACCTTCTATCACAGATCCGAAGGCAAAATCTTTGTTGCTCAAATGGATCCTTTCTAGAGAAGGAGTTTCTCTCGAAAGAAGTGAGTGGGAGGAAAGTAGAACTTGATGAGGTAATTGTACCTTCTCCAGAATTGGAAAATGGTTCATCACAGAAATCAAATCCAATGATGCCTACACCAATTAGTGAGGAAGTTAATGATGATGATCATGAAACTTCAGATCAAGTTACTACCGAACCTCGTAGGTCAACCAGAGTACGTTCCGCGCCTGAGTGGTGCGGTAATCCTGTTCTGGAAATCATGTTACTAGACCATGACGAACCTACGAACTATGAGGAAGCGATGACGAGCCCAGTTTCCGTGAAATGGCTTAAGGCCATGAAATCTGAGATAGGATCCATGTATGAGAACAAAGTATGGACTTTGGTTGACTTGCCCGATGATTGGCAAGCCATAAAAATAAATGGATCTTCAAGAGGAAGACGGACGCTGATAGTAATGTTACTATCTACAAAGCTAGACTTGTCAAAAAAAAGGTTGTTCAAGGTGTTGACTACGATGAGATTTTCTCACTCGTAGAGATGCTTAAGTCTGTCCGAATCATGTTAGCAATTGCCACATTGTATGAAATCTGGCAAACGGATGTCAAAACTACATTCCCTAATGGATTTCTCAGAGAATTGTTGTATATGATGCAACCAGAAGGTTTTGTCGATCCTAAAGGTGCTAACAAAGTGTGCAAGCTCAAGCGATCCATCTATGGACTGGTGCAAGCATCTCGGAGTTGGAATATACGCTTTGATGAGCTGACCAAAGCATATGGTTTTATACAGACTTACGGTGAAGCCTGTATTTACAAGAAAGTGAGTGGGAGCACTACAGCCTTTCTGATAAGTATATGTGAATGACATATTGTTGATCGGAAATGATGTAGAATTTTCTGTAAAGCATAAAAGAGTGTTTGAAAGGAGTTTTTCAAAGAAAGACCTCAGTGAAGCTGCTTACATATTGAGCATCAAGATCTATAGAGATAGATCAAGACGCTTGTTTTCAATGAGTACATACCTTGACAAATTTTTGAAGTAGTTCAAAATAGAACAGTCAAAGAAAGAGTTCTTGCCTATGTTGCAAGGTGTGAAGTTGAGTAAGACTCAAAACCCGACCACGGCAGAAGATAGAGAGAGAATGGAAGTCATTCCCTATGCCTCAGCCATAGGTTCTACAAAGTATGCCATGCTGTGTACCAGGCCTATTGTATACCCTGCCCTGAGTTTGGCAAGGGAGTACAATAGTGATCTAGGAGTAGATCACTGGACATTGGTCAAAATTATCCTTAGTGGAATAAGGATATGTTTCTCGGTTATGGAGGTGACAAAAAGTTCGTTGTAAAGTGTTACGTCGATGCAAGTTTTAACACAGATCCAGATAACTCTAAGTCTCAATCTGGATGCATACTGAAAGTGGGAGCAATTAGCTAGAGTAGCTCCGTGCAGAGCATTGTTGACATAGAAATTTGCAAAACACATATGGATCTGTATGTGACAGACCCGTAGACTAAAACTTCTTTCACAAGCAAAACATGATCACACCTTAGACTCTTTGGGTGTTAATCAGATGGCGATGTGAACTAGATTACTGACTCTAGTAAACCCTTTGAGTGTTGGTCACACGGCGATGTGAAGTATGGGTGTTAATCACATGGTGATGTGAACTATTGGTGTTAAATCACATGGCAATGTGAACTAGATTATTGACTCTAGTGCAAGTGGGAGACTGAAGGAAATATGCCCTAGAGGCAATAATAAAGTGGTTATTTATATTTCCTTATATCATGATAAATGTTTATTATTCATGCTAGAATTGTATTAACCGGAAACTTAGTACATGTGTGAATACATAGACAAACTGAGTGTCACTAGTATGCCTCTACTTGACTAGCTCGTTGGATCAAAGATGGTTAAGTTTCCTAGCCATAGACATGAGTTGTCATTTGATCAACAGGATCACATCATTAGAGAATGATGTGATTGACTTGACCCATTCCGTTAGCTTAGCACTTGATCGTTTAGTATGTTGCTATTGCTTTCTTCATGACTTATATATGTTCCTATGATTATGAGATTATGCAACTCCCGAATACCGGAGGAACACTTTGTGTGCTACCAAACGTCACAACATAACTGCGTGATTATAAAGGTGCTCTACTGGTGTCTCCGATAGTACTTGTTGAGTTGGCATAGATCGAGATTAGGAAATGTCACTCCGATTGTCGGAGAGGTATCTCTGGGCCCTCTCGGTAATGCACATCACTATAAGCCTTGCCAGCAATGTGACTAATGAGTTAGTTGTGGGATGATGCATTACGAAACGAGTAAAGAGACTTGCCGGTAACGAGATTGAACTAGGTATTGAGATACCGACGATCGAATCTCGGGCAAGTAACATACCGATGACAGAGGGAACAACGTATGTTGTTATGCGGTTTGACCGATAAAGATCTTCGTAGAATATGTAGGAGCCAATATGAGCATCCAAGTTCCGCTATTGGTTATTGACCGGAGATGAGTCTCGGTCATGTCTACATAGTTCTCAAACCCGTAGGGTTCGCACGCTTAAAGTTCGGTGACAATCGGTATTATGAGTTTATGTGTTTTGATGTACCGAAGGTAGTTGGGAGTCCCGGATGAGATCGGTGATACAACGAGGAGTCTCGAAATGGTCGAGACGTAAAGATCGATATATTGGACGACTATATTCGGACATCGGAAAGGTTCCGAGTGTTTCGGGTATTTTTCGGAGTACCGGAGAGTTACGGGAATTCGCCGGGTAGTATATGGGCCTTATTGGGCTTTAGGGGAAAGAGAGAGGGGCTGCCTAGGGCAGGCCGCGCGCTCCCCAAGGCCTAGTCCAAATTGGACTAGGGGGAGGGCCTGCGCCCCCTCCTTCCTTCTCTTCTTTCTTCCCCTTCCTTTTCTCCTACTCCTAATACTTGGAAGGGGGGAATCCTACTCCCGGTAGGAGTAGGACTCCCCAAGGCGCGCCATAGAGAGGGCCGGCCCTCCCCCTCCTCCACTCCTTTATATACGGGGAGGGGGCACCCCATAGACAACAATTGATCTGTTTGATCTCTTAGCCGTGTGCGGTGCCCCCCTCCGCCATAATCCACCTCGATTATATCGTAGCGGTGCTTAGGCGAAGCCTTGCGTCGGTAGCAACATCATCACCGTCATCATGCCGTCGTGCTGACGGAACTCTCCCTTGAAGATCTGCTAGATCGGAGTTCAAGGGACGTCATCGAGTTGAACGTGTGCTGAACTCGGAGGTGTCGTGCGTTCGGTACTTGGACCGGTCGGATCGTGAAGACGTACGATTACATCAACCGCATTGTTCTAAGGCTTCCGCTTTCGGTCTACGAGGGTACATGGACACACTCTCCCCTCTCGTTGCTATGCATCACCATGATCTTGCGTGTGCATAGAAAATGTTTGAAATTACTATGTTCCCCAACAATTGTGGCCATGGTTAAAAAATTATATAAAATTTTGCATATTTCGGTGCGGTCCGAACTATTTTTAATCCCGAAATTTCGAGTCACATTCAAACTGATTTTAAAAATAAATGTATATCAATATAAAATCCAACAAATTGTCCACGCATAAAAATCAGTGCAATTTAAAATCTCGAAATGAAAAATAAATAAATTTGAAACTAATTGCCGGTTTGATGTATTTTAAAAATATACAGCCCATTTCTCATTACTGATAGGCCATTTTCTCGGCAAGCCGAATGAAGCTCTCCTCGTCTTGAAAGATTTGCAGCCCAACAGGCCTGACAAAGCAACTTACTTGACAAATCACAAAAAAACTGGGCTGGCCATTTTTAGAAAGAAAAAAAAACTACTGGGCTGGTCTGTGGTAAACATAAAAGAAAAGGCTGTCTAGACAGGCCAGAGTGCCCCGCACATCCCACTTGACACCCTGCTTCCGTCTCAAAAACAAATTAGATAAATGCCACTCCAATTATGGCAATTCATAAAAATGCCACTGCAATTTCCAAACTTTGAAAAATGCCACTGCAATTTTTGCAAACTTTCAAAAACGCCACTGTAATTTTTGCAAACTTTGAAAAACGCCACTCCGGACTTCGAAAAATGCCACTGGAAATGGCATTTTTCAAAGTTTGGAAATTGAAGTGGCATTTCTCGGAATCACCAGATTTGGAGTGGCATTTATCAAATTAACCCAAAGCAAAAATAACTGGGCGAGCTGCTGGGTCCCTCGTGTCAGCCGCTCGCTGTGCAATTCGACTACGTTGACAATGGCACGGGACCCAGATGTCAGAAATCCATTAGGAGGAGCCATTTTTTATTGGCTTGAAATAAGGAGGCACTTGCTTGCGTACTGCCATGACCTTGGTGGGTCCCTGCTGTCATCCTCTCCACGTACAATCATCTCATGATTGTGTACGCCTCAACCTGGTAGGCCCACAAGTCAGCCTCTAAACCCGTTGCAGACAAATACAACCCATTTAAAAAATAACAGCCCATTCCACGGAAAGTTCAACATTCAGAGCAAAGTAACAGGTCTGATCCAGATATAGAGTACTGAACTTCCACGTCGACAACCATCATAGCCAAGTTAACTATCTACTCCCACTAATACTCTAGTAGTGTACAAGTACTAACTTACTCTTAGCTAACTAGACGATGCCGGCCGCCATCTGCGGTACAGGCTAAACGCCGGCACCGGCGTCCTCTGCCTCGCCTCGGACTTGCCAAAGGTGCGATAGGGAGTGTTGCTCGCGCGCGTTGGCCCTTTCCATGCCGGCGTGGTCCACCGAAGCTTCAGCTTCTAAGCGGGAAACCCACTTGACGAGCTGGTAGTAAAATTCGACGTCACGAATGCATGCGTGCCCGACAGCCTCTAGGGCTATTTGTCGGGCGCCGGCCTCCACGTAGTCGGCCCAGTTGCGGGCGCTCTGTCGCGACCCAGAGCATCGGTGCGCTGCTGCTTCATGTCCCCCTAGCGGCGCAAATCGGCGATACGCTGCTCCTCCGCCAGGCGGTCGCGCTCCAACAACCCCTCATACTCCGCATTGCCATCTAAAGACCGATAGAATGCCTCCTCCCTCCGTCTGCCTTCCGGTGAAAAACCGAACACTAGTTCCGGCGGTGACCGCCTCCGGCGTCGCCTATCGCGAATGGGTGGGGGCATGGCGGACGTGGCGAGAGCGAGGATAAGTGGCGAGCGACGTCGGGCTGGTGGGGGCTTAGGAGGATAGGGCGAGTTGGGTGATGGTGCCACCGGAGAAGCCCGGGAAACAGTAATTATAGGCGGAAGGTAGGCGAACCAGCGTGTCGCGGGAAACACGACGGTCATCGCGATCATCGGAATTCAATGCATAAGCAGTCATGGCTTAGCGTGCCAGCTTGCCGTGGAAAACTAGAAAAACTGAAATTATGACTGTGTCGTCCAGTCCCGTCAGTGGTGCGTCCCGCCCGTGCTGGGTGGCACGCCGGCATGACGGTCAAACGAGTGCACTCGAATCATCCAGATGAGGTACTCCCTCCTTGGCAAAAATGATTCCACCACTCATCATCTACCTTGGTTGGTGAGATTTTTGAATTAAGCCCTGCAAACCGGAAAGGAGGTAGTACGTGTGTGATCCGCCATTTATTCGTGTAGGATCGAGTAGGTCGTTTTTTGAATTGAGCCCTGCAAACCGGAAAGGAGGTAGTACGTGCGTGATCCGCTATTTATCCGTGTAGGATCGAGTAGGTCGGATAGTGTACGTGTAGGATCGATTAGGTCGGATGGTGTACGTGTAGGATCGCATTAGCTGATGAACGTTCACTGGGAGATAAGGCATCATGTTGTGCACAGCAGTAAGAGCCGATCCGTTCGAAATGTTCACACGAGACTCACAGGCCTGGCATTGTAATATGTTCACATTAGTAGCCCAAATTCAAAACCAACTAGTACGATTCCCATACATAAGATCAACATGTTAATGCATCTCAATAATTCACAGATCATATACAAATATGTAGCTCCAAAAGCAAGGATCTAGAAAAAATATATGTTCTTCCTACTAACATGGATGCTTCTCTTGGACAACATTCAGTACAGAGTGAAAGACAAATTTGTTTGTGAAGTCTACAATTCCTCTTGCAAACGTAAGTGGTTTCATCAACAGCTGGAACCATGAGAATGAACCACATGATGGAGGAACATCCACTGCAATATGATTTGGTCTTCTCTCGATCACACGGCGAGACTATTTTCGGAATACAAACTTTAACTTAGGTAAAATGGTGCCCATTGTATAATCAGACCAAAGCAATGAAGCACCCAGTGTTGGCCAATAAATAGTACAGTACTACTTTTCTGCAGTCCATGAAGTGACTATCCAATCTTTCTGTGTCTATTTTCAAATGGCACTACATGTAGTGAGTATACTATTCTCTTGTGCAGTTCAACCAAAATTGCGGTCACTTTGTTTGTTTGCCAAATAGCAATGGACAGACATCTCTATCTGCACAAATATCAAGCAGCTAGTAAACATATACCCCACCTTGTATTTTCGGTTTAAACACGCCTCTTCTGCTTAGCATCTATCATGTTTTGCACTGGACAATTTGATACAGTCATGTTTTGCCCTGGACAATTTCATACTGATTTGATTTGCTCGTTCAGAGCAGAAATATAGCGCCTATTCTTCATAAGACCAAGGATATCCATGTTCGCAGTGATGGAAGAGGTGAAATCGATACAACCGAAATTGAGCATCCAACCATTGAATCCCGTCCTGCACCTCCAATGTAGGTCCACCCTGCCAATAAATTCACATGCAAACCACTAGTATTACTATCTAATGACAGTACAAAAAGAGTAGCAAGATAGTAGCAAACCATGTACCTTCGTAATGAACAGCTCATAGTGCCACCAATTGGATATAAAGGTTTGGAAGAAAACATGCTCCTAATGTTGAACCATTTGGACATTTTGTGCAGTTCCACTAAAATCGAGCATCCGTGTTTGCATAGATATTGAAAGTGTGATTAATATAAAAGTGGCACTAGTTGAAGCATAGACTCACAAATATAAGGATTCCAATTTCTTAATGGGAAAAGGTAGCTGATGTCTACTACGCAACCTTCTTCTTGTAGACGTTGTTGGGCCTCCCAGTGCAGAGGTATGATGCCCCCGATTCAATCGTACACTAATCATACACGCAAATGTGTACGATCAAGATAAGGGACTCACGGGAAGATATCACAACACAACTCTAGACACAAATTGAAATAATACAAGCTTCATATTACAAGCCAGGGGCCTCGAGGGCTCGAATACAAGCTCGATACACAAGCGTCAACGGAAGCAACAATATCTAAGTACAGACATAAGTTAGACAAGGATGCCTTAAGAAGGCAAGCACAAACATCAACGATCGAAGAGGGAAGGTCTCCTTCCTGTGACCTCCTAACTACTCCTGGTCTTTGGTGGCCTCCATGTAGTAGTATCTGTCGGCGGTGGCATCTGGCTCCAGGGATCCACCATCTGGTTGGAACAACCGGAAAGAAGGAAGAAGGGGGAAAAGGGGAAGCAAAGCAACCGTGAGTACTCATCCAAAGTACTCGCAAGCATCAGATCTATACTAAGTATGCATTGGTATCAAATGGAGGGTTGTATCTGTGGACTGAACTGCAGAATGCCAGAATAGAGGGGAAGGCCTAGCCTATCGAAGACTAGCATCTTCAAGCAGCTCCAAGCATCTTGCAGCATGTAGAAGAGTAAAGAATAGCAGTTTAATTAACAAGCATGTTGTAGCATTAATGCCCAGAGATCCTTCCTCGACTCCCCGCGAGAAAGCAATCCCGGAGCCACATATCTAAGTATCCATTTCTAGTTGTAAAAGATCAGGATATAAGTCTGAACGTCCGTTACCGTGGACACGGCTATTAATAGATAATCTTCCCTGCAGGGGTGCACCATGTTTTCCAACACGCTCGATCACTCTGGCCGGACACACTTTTCTGGGTCAATGCCCGACCTCGGAAGATCAACACGTCGTAGCCCTACCTAGGCTCAGCAGAGAGGTCCCCGCCGGTCTACATCCTAAGAACTCCGGGGTCTGGGCCCATCGCCCGTTGCACTCTGGGTCGTTGCGAGCAGGGCGGACCAGGCTCCACCACTATAGGATGGTGCCGGCCCAGCCGTGCCACAATGCTGAACTGCATGTTTGACAAAGCTTCGGCTGATACTGCGACATCGAGGCCCATAACTATTCTCGCGTGGTGGTTAGTGCGTAAAGGCCAAAGGCCAATTCAGAACAAATACCCAAACCAGCATGCGGAGACAAGCAGAGACTCACGATAATGTGACCCCGTCGCGCCGTCTCGAGGAAATACGGCAAGGGCTAGCCCAGCCCACTCGGGGGCGGCCTGCCTGCCCGGCCGTGCCTCGTAACCATCTTGTGGGTGCTCTCCGGGCCGCCTGACTTTCACCAAGGTATCAAGTAAAGTCAAGGTAACCGTGTGTCCAAACATCAAGGGGAAAACCCGAGGAATCACCCACGGAGGATTCCACTCGATGCAATCATCAAGGTGAACGTAAGAGGAACCACCCTCAAGGTTTACACTTGAGGGGTTGCACGACAGAGCCGTATCGGGAATGGTGAAGGAGGAACCACCCTTGATGACCACGACCGAATAGCTACACTACAGATATCTCATCAGGAGTGATGTATGAGGTTCCACCCTCGGCACTCGATGGTAACTCTATAGAGTCGAGCAACAAAAGGGGCGTGATGTGATGTGAGGTGTCGGGCTCTGGTCGTCGATCACGTTGCTCGAGTCGTCGATGATGAAGCAGGGGCAACAAGGACAAGGTGGGGGTCACTGATGGATCACTAACCAACCTATACTAAGCAGTTTAGGATAAACAGGTAGGTAACAATAAGCAGGTTACAAAAGCAGGATATGCATCAGAATAGGAGCAATCAATAATAGTAGCGAAATCTAATGCAAGCATAAGAGAATGGAATAGGCGATATCGGGATGATCAAAGGGGGGGCTTGCCTGGAAGCTCCGCTGAAAGGGAAGAAGGGTCGTCGTCGACGTAGTCGATCACAGGGACATCAACAGCAGTCTCGGGGTCTACCGGAGAAGAAGAGGGGGAAGAAACAATAAATACAGTGCAAACAAGTGCAAAACTATGCATGACAAGACAATAAGCAGCGCTAGGGGTGTTCTAACATAGTACTACGCGATACCGGCGAAGGGGAATAACATCCGGGAACGTTTTCCCGAAGTTTGGCATTTTCGGACAGATGAAACGGAGGGGGACGGTTGAAGGTTCGCTATGCTAGGGATATGTGGCAGACAAACTGGCTGCGTATTCAGATTTGTCTCGCCGTTCTGAGCAACTTTCATGTATAAAACTTTTTCATCTGAGTTGCGGATTATTCTCTACGATTTTTTTTAAAGATTTAAACAATATTCTGAAAATCCCTGAAATTTTGCCAAGTCTGAGAATTCGACAGTTTTAAACATCACTTGGCTGTTTTCAAAAGGCTACAACTATGGATCTATACCTCCTATGATTTTGTGCCTTATATCAATTTTGAGCATTTTTCTGTGATCTACATGTTAGTACCAATTACATCCATATTAGAGTTCATTTGCTTGATCACCAACAGCTCTAAAGTAGCTATGAAAATAAAGCTGTTTTCTGTTTTTCTGTTAACAGAATATAGAACTTTGTGATTTTCGAAGGAATTAATCCACGCATTATCTGAAGCAGGTCCAATGGAACAAAATGAAGCTTGTTACGTCTACTTTCCATTAATATAAGTTTCACCCATGTTAGGACTTGTCTTAACGCTGTTTAGGGGTTGTTTAAAGGCCTAGTCAGTGTAATATTAGTAAAGCTTGTTACTGTAGCAGTGTATGCATACAGCAGGCAGTGGCTGCAGGCGCTCGCGTGCCGCAGCTGCAGCGGTGGCGAGCAACGCGGCTGCAGGTAGCAGAGCAGCGGGGGCCGAGCAGCAGCAGGGCGAGAGGGCGCGACCGGCGCGCGGGCGGCGGACAGCGCACGCCGCCTGACGCGAGAGGAGGCGATGCCATGGTCGGAGCGAGGCGAGCGGCAGAGGCGGGCTGCAGAGGGTTGCGGCACGACGGAGGAGGTAGCAGCTCGCAGTAGCAGGCGAGCACAGGCGGGGTGGAGGCAAGGCACGGCTAGCGCTGGCGCGGGGATGCGGCGGGGTCCATGGGCAGCGGCGGGCGAGGGTAGCAGCCGGCGCGGTCGGGCGCGGCGAGGCGCTCGCCCGCGGACAGAGTGGGTCGCAGTCGTCGCGCGGCTGGGCGGCAGCGGGGTCGCAGGGTTCGGCCAGGGCACGGAGGGGCGTGCGCGCGGGCTAGCAGGGGTGCGGAGCAGGGCGTGTGCTCGCGGACGCGGTCGGACGGAGGCCGGTGCGACACGGGCAGACACACGGGCGAGTGCGGTCTCGGGCGGGGCCGCGGTGCGGCAGACAAAGGCGGCGTCGACAGGGGCAAGAGGACGAGCGGGCAGTGGTGCAGCCACGGTTGCGTGTGAGCGCACACGGGACAGAGTCGAGGAGCGGTGAGCATCGTCCTACGGCGGGGGAGAGCATCGACGGGCAGTGGCAGAGGTAGGGAAAAGAGGGGAAGGTGCGGCGCTCACTGTCGTTGACGAGAAAGGGGGGGTCGTCGAGGCTCGACAAGGCCGGTGAGGAAGAGATGGTGACGAGCGTCCACGGAGCGGCAGAGGCGAGGTCGACGCGGCGACGGGGTCGGGGCGCCGCGGGTGTCCAGATCCAGCGAGGGGAGGAGGGAAGCAGCGATGGAGGGAGGAGCTAGGGTTCAGGGAGCTGGGGCGGCTAAATAGGCGGCGAGTGCCGGCGGATGGCCGCCACGGCGTCGGCCTGTGCCGTGGCGGGCACCGGACATAGCCACCGAGGGGGGTATGAACATGGAGATGGGGAGCTGGGCCGGTCCAGCTCGGCCAGTGAGGCCAGCTGGGCCATTTGGCCTAGGCGGAGGGTTTTTTATTTTACTTTTCTTTAGCCTTTTTCCCTTTTCATTTTCCCACCTCCATTTCATTTATTTTAGGGCAATAAACCACTTTATAAAAAGTTGGTTCACCACCAATATTAAGAACTAAAATTTGTCACATGAACAACATTTTAAATTTGCCATTTGAAAACTTTTGAGATTGACTTGATTTTGAATTTTGAATATAGAGTGGGTTTGAAACATCAAGAGTTTATCAATAGTAATCGTGGTGATGTGGCGTCATTAGCAGAGGGTTACTGTAGCTTAATTATCCGGACGTCACAATTCTCCTCCACTACAAGAAATCTCGTCCTGAGATTTAAGGGGTGGAGTAAGGGGGAAAGACTCGGGAAGGACGGAGCCCAACACAAGATAGGTACCTGGGGGCTATCTCAGTGAACATGGCATAGAGGCATCTCTCGAGTTGAAAAGTCAAGAAAGCCATCGAGAGCAAGGTAAGAAGGTGCAATAAGAAGCTTCAACCGGGTAGGCAATCGTTCGTTGCCTGAAATAGAGGGTGAATGGGGTTCAGAGCAATGGGAATAAGTATTGTGTCTGATACCAGAATAGATCGCCTCTCGAAAGGTGGCTCGTGATGTTCATACGAAGCCAAGTGTGAGGAATAACTTTAGAAACAGGGGTGTACATGAGAGTCAGGTTTCGATCCTGTGGAACTGTGGGTTATGGGCCCACCATGTGGGTTAAAAGCAGAAAGGGTGCTAACATTTGCACGGTTATGATAGCAAGGCAGGTCGGAGGATAGCCTGTCAGTTATATTGGCAACAACGTTGGTACCAAGGGCGAGGGACGAAGAGAACCATTTTCCTGCTCGTTAAGACGAGGCGGACCAATAGGCAAAGTTCTCGTCCATCGGCGGCTACCGGATTGTCATCAACAATAGTAACAAGGTCTTACTGACAGAGTTGGTACACCGAGGTGTTTACATAAGCAGAGAATTATCACTGCTTAGATATGTTAGGTTACAAGAAAGGTTAAACAAAATAATGGAAAGGAAAGTGTAGACTCGAATCAGTTATCGGCGTTCTCGAGTGTCTAAAAACACAGAACCCGTGGAAAATTTGAATCGGGGAGAATAATAGTTGATGAAGAACTCATAAGAAGTTATGTAGTTTCGTGATATTCTCGAGATACTAGAGGGTAATACTCAAATGTAGATCAAAGTAGAGGTTGGACAGGTGAAATGATCTGAAGAAGACAAGTACTTTAACTTGTCTGAGAAATGGAATCAAAGGAGAACAATCATGGTTGGAACCACGGTTGCAAAGGACCAAGCATAGATACAAGACGAACTTATCACAAGGGGATTATTATTATTACAAGAAGCTTCCATGATAAGTTCTAGATCGGGTCCATGGGCATGAACACAAAGGTTCAAGGTCGACTCCCACTTCTCTAATGCACAACTTTCCACTCACTTCTCGTTTTCGATGAAGCCGTAGTGTTGAGATTTTATCTGGCATAACACCAGTAGAGTATGACCCATAGAGGTCTCCGGGTTCACACAGATTAGGGAAGGCATAGGTTCAACCCATTAGGGTCATCTTAGGAACATATATCACAAACTTCACGAGTAAATAACTCAAGCCCGAAAGCAGAGTATGATTGAGAAAGCAGAAGATACAATTTACCAAAGGCATTATGTATCCGAGGAAAAGCTCACAAGGTTACTGAATATGAAGGAAGCTGTTGGATAAAACTCAACAAAGGATCTGGTGGTTCACAAGGGATTTGAGGTGAGCATCGGTACTCAACCAGAAGAAAAAAAGAATGCAAGGATATCATATTATAGAAACAACTAACTAATTCAAAGCTCGAATGCAAAGGAATTATGATTTCCAAATCGGGGGATCAGAAGCAGAGGCCCTGATCAAAGACAAGTAAGTTGGATAGGCATAGATCGACAATCAATCAAGGTTTGAATTGCCGAACACCAGCTCATGTCCGGGGTGGCGTCTGAGCCGAAGGGAAGAATTATAACTATGATTGATGATTGCAAGCATTCACAAACATATCGAATCAAATGTTCAAAATAAAGATGACAAAAGATACTACTGAATATTGCCAGACATATGGAAAGTATCCATAGTGCAAGCAGACAAGGAGGAGCAAGAGCAATAGGTTACTAAGGATTTTCGGAAGATCAGATAGTATTCCAAAGAATTTTGTGAAACAAAGAACAACTATGGACGAACGGATACTCGACAAGCGCGAGTAATTATCCGTAGGGGTATTCATGTGGCAAAGAACTGCAAGGCAGTAGGCTCAACGGATTCTCGGGAATACGGAGAGTATCTTCGGAATCTTCTGGTGCACCAAGCAATCATCTAGAGCGAGGGGCTCTCCGGAGGAAGTATTTACGAGAAGCTAGAGTTAGTGTTAGCAAAATCATTTAACCCGAATAGAAGAGAGATCGGAGTCCCAGAGTATAGACGAGGAGTAAAAGATCCTAATACCACCCAATTGGCGACGTGGGCCCGAAAGCCACACAGTCATGTTAGTAAAATAGTTTTCAAAGACTAGACTCAACTTCGGCCAAGGAGTTGGAAAGGGGGTTCCTACAGGCAGTCGGCTCTGATACCAACTTGTGACGCCCCCGATTCAATCGTACACTAATCATACACGCAAATGTGTATGATCAAGATCAGGGACTCACGGGAAGATATCACAACACAACTCTAGACACAAATTGAAATAATGCAAGCTTCATATTACAAGCCAGGGGCCTCGAGGGCTCGAATACAAGCTCGATACACAAGCGTCAACGGAACAACAATATCTGAGTACAGACATAAGTTAGACAAGGATGCCTTAAGAAGGCAAGCACAAACATCAATGATCAAAGAGGCAAGGCCTCCTGCCTGGGACCTCCTAACTACTCCTGATCTTCGGTGGCCTCCATGTAGTAGTATCCGTCGGCAGTGCATCTGGCTCCAGGAATCCACCATCTGGTTGGAACAACCGGAAAGAAGGAAGAAGGGGGAAAAGGGGAAGCAAAGCAACCGTGAGTATTCATCCAAAGTACTCGCAAGCATCAGATCTATACTAAGTATGCATTGGTATCAAATGGGAGGGATGTATCTGTGGACTAAACTGCAGAATGCCAGAATAGAGGGGAAGGCCTAGCCTATCGAAGACTAGCATCTTCAAGCAGCTCCAAGCATCTTGCAGCATGTAGAAGAGTAAAGAATAGCAATTTAATTAACAAGCATGTTGTAGCATTAATGCCCAGAGATCCTTCCTCGACTCTCCGCGAGAAAGCAATCCCGGAGCCACATATCCAAGTATCCATTTCTAGTTGTAAAAGATCAGGATATAAGTCTGAACGTCCGTTACCGTGGAGACGGCTATTAATAGATAATCTTCCCTGCAGGGGTACACCACGTTTTCCAACATGCTCGATCACTCTGGCCGGACACACTTTTCTGGGTCAATGCCTAGCCTTAGAAGATCAACACGCCGTAGCCCTACCTAGGCTCAGCAGAGAGGTCCCCGCCGGTCTACATCCTAAGCACTCCGAGGTCTGGGCCCATCGCCCGTTGCACTCCGGGTCGTCGCGAGCAGGGCGGACCAGGCTCCACCACTACAGGATGGTGCCGGCCCAGCCGTGCCACAATGCTGAACTAGACGTTTGACAAAGCTTCGGCTGATACTGTGACGTCGAGGCCCATAACTATACTCGCGTGGTGGTTAGTGCGTAAAGGCCAAAGGCCAATTCAGAACAAATACCCAAACCATAGTGTATTATTAGCATGCGGAGACGAGCATAGACTCACAATAATGTGACCCCGTCGCCCCGTCTCGAGGAAATACGGCAAGGGCTAGCCCAGCCCACTCAGGGGCGGCCTGCCTGCCCGGCCGTATCTCGTAACCATCTTGCGGGTGCTCTCCAGGCCCGCCCGACTTTCACCAAGGTCTCAAGTAAAGTCAACGTAACCGTGTGTCCAAACATCAAGGGGAAAACCCGAGGAATCACCCACGGAGGATTCCACTCGATGTAATCATCAAGGTGAACGTAAAAGGAACCACCCTCGAGGTTCACACACTACTGGAATCTGGCATTTTGTCGTCTGCCTCCTCTTTGCCGTCTGCCAGCTGACGGCAAAGAGGCTCTTTGCCGTCCACTTCCACAAAGCGGACGACAAAGAAAGGGCTGATGGCAAAAATACTATTTGCCGTCAGCTGCTTCTTTGCCGTCAGCCAGCTGACGGCAAAGAGCTAGAAGGCAGACGGCAAAGAGCCAGGTGGGCCCCACAGGGCACGGCGTGGCTAGGTCAGCTTCTTTGCCGTCTGCCTAGTCTTTGTCGTCTGCCTTCTGGACCTTTGCCGTCCGCTGGCGGACGGCAAAGAAATGGCCTAGCTAACGGCCGTCTCCCCCTACTATGCGCGCTCTCTGTCTCTCCGGCCCCACCCCACCTCTCTCTCCCCTCTCTCTCACCCCGCGCCCCCAACTCACCCGCGCCCGCACCGCCGCCGTCGAGCACCGCCGTCGCCCCACCCTGCCGCAGCACCACCCCGCCGCCCCGGAGCCCTGCGGCCCCGTCGCCACCACCGCCCGGCGCCCCCTCCGCCCAGCCAGCGCCGCCTCGCCGCCGCCCCACCCCGCCGCAGCACCACCCCGCTGCCCCGGAGCCCTGCGGCCCCGCCGCCACCACCGCCCAGCACCCCCTCCGCCCAGCCAGCGCCACCCCGCCGCCCCGGAGCCCTGCGGCCCCGTCGCCACCACCGCCTGGCACCCCCTCCGCCCGGCCAGCGCCCCTCCGCCGCCGAGCAACCCCGCCGCCCGGCGCCCCTGGGCCTGCCGCAGGCCGTCCCACCCCTGCCGCAGGTGAGCCCCGGCCGCACCCCTCTTCTCCTTTTTTTCTGTTTTTTCTGTTTTTTTAGTTTAGATTACTTTTAGTTTTGTTTTAGATTTAGTTTAGTTTAGATTACTGTTAGTTTGGTTTTATATTTAGTTTAGTTTAGACTAGCAAAAATGCCCGTGCGTTGCAACGGGAGAATGCAAGGTGCGAGAATCAAGCTAGTGGCATAAATATTGTATTGGTGCAAACACTTATCATGTATTTTTTTACCATTAAATCACTATTCTTTCTTAATTACAATATACCATGAATAATATTTGCTCTCCTCCGTAGCTCAGAAATAAATGGTTCAAATTAGCAATTTAGTTCGGGAAATCAGCCAAATAAGTTAATAGTACTCCCTCTGTTTCCTTACGTTTTGGTGGTTCAAATTAAACTACCAAAACGTCATATATTTAACAATGGAGGGAGTACTTCTGAAATTATGTATAGGAAAAATTGCGCCCTTGTTGACATGTTTGTTACCACAAATTATTTTACAATGTAAGATTATACAAACAACAATATATGTCCCAGCCTTTTTCCAACAAATGACAGAGTAGAGGCCATGTACACATTGTTAAAGAATGAGAATATCAGACTTATATATGGTTGGATGGATTGTACCTACAAAAATTCCCTACAAATAAACATATCTTCTTTGCTGAATGTAACTTCACCAATCAAACCTGAAGAATCCCAGAAAAAATCAATCATAGACTTCACATGGAATCAAACTTTTTTTTTCGAAACGGAGGAATAAGATTTCCCTCATCTATTAAATAAGGAGAGAATAGAGTTAGAGTTTTACAGGACACCCCATACAAGCGACATGGCAATTACTCACACAAAATGATAGTCCCTAGTTTCTTTGCGCCGGCAGTAATCCATAACTTTGCCTCTCCAATGATGGTTTGGAGGAGAATAGGTGGTGGCGCAAATTTTTGCCGAAATACCCTAGCATTTCGCTCGTTCCAAATGGTCCAAGAGGTGAGCATGATGAGAGAGGTCATGGCATGCCAATTCGGGTTTGGGTCATCGGTTCGCTTGACCCACCACTTCTTGACGGAGTCATCAAGATGCCATTCGGTAATGTTGACGTGAGGTAGCCCAAGCTTCTCGATGATAGATCTCCAAAGCCTAAGTGTGACACGACACTTGAAGAAGAGGTGTGGCCCCGTTTCTTGCTCTCTCTTGCATAGTGGACAAAGACCACAATTGACCCAACCATGCTTCTCCAATCGATCGGCAGATGAATTGGTGCCTAAAACTGCTAGAACAAACATGTTCAACTGAATTGTTTTCGGCACTGGATCAACTCATAATCTTACTTATACATTAAAATGTATGATGCTTATAAACCAAGATAATTTTTTAGACAGCTAAAAAATAATGTACAGGGACTGCCCGTAGCATAATTGATGGTTACATGAAACATCTAAAATTTTAAGAATCAAACATGATCCAAGGAAGTGACACACATCTGCAAGTATCTAATAATAAAATCCATATGAAAGATAACCTCCACTGATTGAAAAATTGTGAGTTCCACTCCTTTGCTTCAATAGCAACGGCCACTTAGTCCAGCACATCCCCATCAGTAGAAGGCAAAAATGGATACACATCTATATGGGCCTACTCCTATCATAGTTTATACATAGCAACAAACTGAGATTACATATGGCTACATAATAAGATTCCTTTGCATCATAGTGTTCTTACTTTGAAATATGGTAGCACCAAATTGGAAGATTCTAATTTGTTAGTTTTGGCACAACGGAAAATTCAATGCATATACCTACTCAACACCAGGATCAAGCAGCAGCACGTTGAGTGAAACTAACAAATTTCAGTCACTGTCTGCTGGATTTTTTTAGCCATAAGAGTAAGGAAAGCATCTGAATAGATCTCAGTATTCAAAATTAAAATTAACAGACCTACAACATGCATGTTTATGTATAACATGTCTGCAAGCAGTATCTTTTTTGAGGATTACATCAAGACTTAGGCCGACGTCAAGGCTGCATTGTTTTCCTTCCAGAGCTGATCATGGAGTTGGTCCGGGACACCATACGCAACCACAAGGTCTCCATGAGCTTTTTTAGCATCATTGGCTAGTTCATGAGCCAGCCCATTGTTTGTCCCTCTTGACAGTTCTGATGTGATAATGCCTAAAAATTACTCAGCGCAGATTTAATATCAACAATAATTGGGTAGGACAATGATCTGCTTACAGAATCAGCCCCTAGCTCATTTCCCCACTGCGTAGTCGATCTCCACCACCAAGGAGCCTCAGAATACGTTATACAATTCCTTCAGTCCAACTGTAATAGCGCTGGCTTCGGCCTCCTTGACAATTATTCATGCATCCAGAAATGCAAACACGCCACCAAGCTCTAGCACCTTCGCCTCCGACATGGCAATCAAGCATACTCGGAGCCCATGCAATGGGCCCCACGATGATCTTGCACCCTTGCGGCTCAACCGGCGACGTCGTCGGCGGGTCAAGGCAGCGGCAGAGCAGGCGTGACACAGATGCCACGAGCTGCTTGGCCGCCTTTCCTCAAAATTCAACACAACAACAAAGAGAACTTGGCTAGAGATTGCACTTGAACACTTAGTTGCAATAGAAATGATTAAAACTTTCAAGAATACAAATTTGGCTGTCCGTTACAGTGGGAGATGCAGTGTATACGACGGCAAAAACAGGCAAGGAAAAAAACAGGAAATGGTTAAATGTGCTTTTACATTCTGACAGCATCCTTTTGCCCTGCATCACATATAGTAATGATGTCACAAGCATGCTCTTGACGAGAACGATTCACATGTGCTGGCGACCTATAGAGGATGGAGAAAAGAAGGACAGAAGAGGGAGGCTTGTATCTATCAAGCATAAATATTTACTGAATAAAATCGATCTGATCCGTACCAACTTGAGCAGGATTGTCGAATAGCTTCCTCTTATATAGCATCTACATCAGAAAATCCGGCACACCAAATATATACATATGTTCAGAGATGACACAGATATCATTCTGACAATGTAAACCGTAATAAGTTACAACCTCCATTACACATGTAATTTTATCAAATTGACAAGGCAAGTTATAGGAATCGTAACCTAAAAAATGGTATGTTCCTGTTTGAGATCTTTTATAGAATCAATAAGGTATAACGACATTAGGGATGAAGCATCAAAGATCAATTAATAAAATCAGGGATTAGGGAATCATACTTACCTTGTTAAGAATGATACTGATGGAATTAGTGAAGGGATGTGTGGTACGCAGGCCAATGGACCCGTGCATCCTTGATGCACACATGTACGTACACGAAGGTTGCTGGGTTGATACTTGAAAGGAGATCGATTCATCTGTCAGCCGGACATACACGAACACGATTTTGTTTTGTATCTTTCGGGAAAGGCATCCTTTCTTGACTATGTATCCATTACTAAATGAAAGTTATTTTCAGATTTTTTAACTTGGAAGATCAATAATTAGCCTCGATCCATATCGAGTATGTAGCAGTCCCCTGTTTTCCTTGAAAAAGCAAGATTGCGATTGCACATTTTTTATATTCAAATAGTCAAATTAATACATTTTGTTAAGAAAAAAATCCTTTAGGTGTGCCTTTTGTTTCTCGAGGGTCCACTGGTTCTGTAGTATTTGTGTCTAATTTTTTCTAGAATTCATTTTTTACTTTTTGTGTGGTGTATACAGTCAAACTAACTAACATATGCGTTCAATAGTGATTAGAAGGCACTTTCAGTCAGTTAGATGGATAAAGATCAAGCTTGGCACCACAAAAATTGAGAGGAGAACTGAATATGAATTATCCTCCATTAATCATTCATATGATCCTTAGATCATCGATCTACCAGTACTGGCAGTACATGAGTCTAAACAACATACATCTTGTGTGAGGCAAAATAAAATAAGTTTCATGAGTATCTTATGGCCATACCTGACACATAACATTATCTCACCAAATTTATCAAATCCATGGGAAGCACATTTGAAGAATAACAGGTTGAGGAAAATAAGTGCCAAACCAAATTCTTCTGAGATACTCAATTTCATGAACACAGCACTCCCACTCCTCCCTATATTTGCAGCAAGCAGTTCATGAGAAAATCAACATGCAGTAAATGAGAGGTAGTTGAAGAAATATATCAATAACTTGCGCTGAATATAGCTATCTGATATGGATGTGTCGATCCAACATGAGTTATCTCTGTCTCATGCACTGACTATTGTGTTATAGTTGAAAAAGTCAATTGTGAACCCCATAAAACTAACCACTTGTCATTGACGGGAGCAACTTGAGGCCAAAGTCGGAATCAGCTCACGTGTTCTAGCAAAGGAAGATGTGATCTGAACAATGGCAGAGAGATCAGTCCTAGATTTTTTCAAGCAGAACAAATACAAAGATTGCAGAAAAAAGGTGCAGTACTTTCTGACCAGACCAAGAAGAACATTACTTTTTATGACTTTAGATGAAAATTTTACAGAATAATTTGGCAAAAGCTAGTACATACCTCTGGGGTAGCATGTTCGGCAGGGGATGTTCTTCCGGCTCAGATGTAGTACGCTTGGGCGGCGGATTTTCTTCCGGCGAACTCGGCTGAGACGATCCTGGACGACTCTTCAAAAGTTGCGATATGAAGCGATTTAATGAAGATTCCGGTCGAGGGCTCCTTCTAATGGCAGCCAAGTCCCTCTGAAATCTGGGTCGGGCACGCCATGGATTCGTGTTGCAGCACTTATCCTGGGGGAACACGGACTCCGATCCAAATCGGAGACATACGGCAGCAGGAGGTTGAAGATCGTGGTGGTGCGGGAGAAGATTGAGATGGATAGGGAGGGGAACGAGAGCAGGGCGGCGGCGCCGCCAGAGAGGAACGGGCGCGCGGCGGCGGCGCTACCGTACGCATTGAGGAGCCCGTGCTCCTGTGTCCTACACGTATTGTTTTTCTGCAGGCCCATTAAAAAAGGCCCAATCTGGAACGAAACACAAACTTTAAATTGTACTGCGGGTTAATTACCTAAAATTACAGGAGGGTTAGAACGAATCAGGTCGAACGGACGGACGAACATGCTATTAGTACCACCTCGTTTATATTACGATTTTGTCCATACAAATCGTAAAAACGTATTATGACATGAGAAAAAAGCGTATTGTGACGGTGAACCCGACAAAGTCAATCCGTGTTTTATTATTACGAGAACGTACCGGTCAATCGAGTTGCAGAGACAAAATTTAGTACCACCTCAAATATGTTTTAAATTGAAATTGAAAGCGTAAAATCTCGGGAAGAAGCGTATTGTGACGGTGAACCCGACAAAGTCAATCCGTGCTTTATTATTAGGGAAAGAAAAAATAACTAGCAAATATGCCCGTGCGTTGCAACGGAAGAAAAAAAACTCAATCTTAGGAAAAGAGTGGTTTAAGAGCCCACATAGATACACGCCCACCATTTCAACATGGCAGAGAAGCAGTAATAGCATAAACCATGAATATGAAATATTACTAAAGCTTAATTTCCCAAATCAAGTTTAATAGTGCCAACAATAGTTACAGAGGCATGCATTGTTTTCCACTATAGAGATTGCTACAGAGTATCTACTTCTAGTGTGGATTTTCTAACTTGTAGTTGTATTTTTTACATGGTCTTCCTTGGTCTTTGTACCCGAAATATGACTGTTTCTTGCAAAAAGAAAACAAAAACTCAAATGTGCAGTTATTTTTTTTCATGTAGAGCATACATGTTTTGATTGTTTGAACCTATTCTTTAAAGATGTTTTGATTGTTTGCATCTAATTTTAAATTTAGAAAAGAGAAAATACACTCAAATCGTTGCTCCAAACATCAATTTTGTGAGTGCCCGTGAGTTTTATACAATTTTATATGGGTGTTCGGCTCGGCTCCCATCCCATGGACATATGTTCATGTTCTTACAAACGCTTGTAGACGGTGGCAACTGCTGACGCGGATGGTGGTATGTGTGCATGGCATGGTGGTCTTGGCTCCCACTCACCGCCGACCATGCTTCTCGACAGATTGGTCCTAGAGTATTCCTATTCCTATCGTCTTGAAGCTAGCGTTTATCAGGTGTCGTTGGAGGAATAACCTGAGGAGCATGGCGTGCTTCCTCATTGCATCACTCACCGCCGAGTCCATACTGGGTTATTCCTCTTTATTTTTTTGGCAGCAACATACACGGTGTGTTTTTCTAATTGAAATCAACCGATGTGCTTGCGGGAACCATGGGAGTATTTTTCCGTGATGGAAATAAATTCGTGAGTTTTTCCTTGTGTACACGACTTGCTCATCTACTACTCCCTCCGTCTCAAAATTCTTGTCTTAGATTTGTCTATAAATACGGATGTATCTAGTTACATTTTAGTGTTGCATACATCCGTATCTAGAGAAATCTAAGACAAGAATTTTGGGATGAAGGGAGTATTTCTTTGTGTATATTCATCATTTTACCAAACTTGCCCATCTTCTATCGAGTGAACCGCGTTTCGGCTAGCTCTGAGGCATAGTGATCCGTGTACATTTGTTTTCAATTAAATTTAAATTCCTCCATCATGACCAAATCCTATATGTTCCTGGTTTAAGCACATTTAAATTGATCCAGGGCAAATATCGTCACTTCAAAACTCGAGGGGAATTTTCCTCACTTCTTTTAGTTCTCTGTTTATTCTAAATTAGAAAGAAATAAAAACAGCAAAGAGAGAGAGAGGCCCACTTGCCTAGCTGGTCTAGCAAAGGCCCATCTCCTGTTTCTCTTACCCTACCAGAAGTTGCTCAAAAAAACATAGAGCAGACCGATCCTAAAATTCCTCTCCTCTCTCTCTCGATCCTTTCCCTCTTGCGCCGCCATACAGGCACGCTAGCCCCCATGCCCCGATCTCCTCGCTTCCCCCGCTGCCCGCGCCTCTGGCAAGGCGTTGCCGCCGGCGAGCTCCTCCTCCGCGCCTCCTCTCCTTCCTTTTCTTCCCTCCCCTGACCTCGACGGTGAACCAACGCCGCCCAAGTTTGCCCGCTGCCGGCCCACCCTCCCACAGTCCATCGCCACCTCTATTCTGGCCATGACATCGCCTGAGTTCCCTCTATTCTTTTGCCCTCCCACAGTCGACCACTGCCTCTGCTCGGGCCATGACATCGCCTGAGTTCCCTCTGTTCTCTTTCTTTGTTAATTCCTTTGATTCTTGAGGTAGCATCTCCCGCTCCATTTATTCCATCTTTGACCAACTCCTTTGATGCTACTTGTTATCGTCAACTCACAAAACACATTTAAATTGGTGGGACTGTCTACAAGTAAACGATGTGGGACTATCTATTAACCATAATCTTCTACATTTTATTACAGAAACACTCACTGGGGCTGGAACATCTCACGCAGACAGGCTGAGGCCCAAGTGGCAACGCATCAGCCACGAAACGATCGCAAGGCAAGGCCCAAGCAAGAGCGCAGATGGAACATATATAGTGCACGTACAGACGCGTATAGATAAACGCGCCATTGAAGAAATAGATAGTACCACCTCGGATATTAAGGAAAATATGAAATCAAGAAAAAACGGACAGGAAGAAGCGTATTATGACATGGGAAGAAAGCGCATTGTGACGGTGAACCCGACAAAGTCAATCCGTGCTTTATTATTAGGGAAAGACTAGCACATATGCCCGTGCATTGCAACGGGAGAAATTAGTCTATACATCAAAACAACATCCGAACGGTGGCGTCCGGCGATGACACGGAGGTGCACGCCAAAATCTAGAATGTAGTTATTTTTTGTTTCTCCTAAAAATCAGATTATTTGCATGAAGAAATGATGGGTAACGTAATAGATGCACTATTTTTTTATTAAAAAATTACAGACTAATAGCACAACATAAAAATCAATGAGTTTATCCCTTCACATCGAACCACGGGCCTCTGCATTTTCTATTTATCCCATGTCAGCACAAACCCATATAGACAACAGCAACAAAACTTCTCATAAAAGACAGAGTTGAACCAAGTTGAGCTGCACTCTAGCTTCGTGTGGTAGCATAAATTGGGACGGCTCATGTTGTGCTGTGGTAGCATACACTGGGGCATCTCTTGCTGTGCGGGGTGGGTTGACGGCAGAAGTCTCGCGTCTCACAACAGCAGCAACACGTGGCCTAGCAGTCGGAGTAGGAATGCAGCTTCGATCGTCAGAGCGTTGTGTGGTGGTGGCGGACAGACAGAGCATGCAGCGGCAACCTTCGGACCTCATCTTGTTTAAATACTCTTTATGCAGCCCATAATCCTCTGCCTTTAATTACTAAGGTAGCCTACAAATCCTCTTTCTTTTAAATTATGGGGCAGCCCACACAATCCTCTGTTTTTTGTCATGGAGCGTGCACAACACGCCCCCCCCCCCCCCCCCCCCCCTCTTGTTTATTTAGCTCATATCCTTTAGTCACAACAATGTTCCTTTCCTCCTTCCCCACGTTTGCTTGTTGACCATAACGTATATGAACAGCTGCAAATCCTTTTCTGACAGCGAGGTGGAAGTACTAAACATGGCATGTGCTAGCTCAGTGATTGGTGTCTCCTAGACTGAACGAAAGGTCCTGAGTTCGACCCCAGTATTCTACATGGCGTCTATTTTTTGCTGCTTTTCAAAAATCCCACGCTTGCCTCTGTCGGTCAGATGCGCCAAGGCCCATTACAGCAGGGGCGGAGGCCCATTATTGCTGGCGAGGCAATGTTGACGAAAATATAATCAGGTGTGGTGCGTCAAAAATTAGTACCACCTCATAAAAAACAATAATAATATAGATCATCTAAGCGGGACAAAGCCGGAAAAAAAACTGAAAGCGTAAATTTACGGGAATAATATTCTACATGGCGTCTATTTTTTGCTGCTTTTCAAAAATCCCACGCTTGCCTCTGTCGGTCAGATGCGCCAAGGCCCATTACAGCAGGGGCGGAGGCCCATTATTGCTGGCGAGGCAATGTTGACGAAAATATAATCAGGTGTGGTGCGTCAAAAATTAGTACCACCTCATAAAAAACAATAATAATATAGATCATCTAAGCGGGACAAAGCCGGAAAAAAAACTGAAAGCGTAAATTTACGGGAAGAAGCGTATTGTGACGGTGAACCCGACAAAGTCAATCCGTGCTTTATTATTAGAGAAGATAGATTACTAGCAAATAGCAAAAATGCCCGTGTGTTGCAACGGGAAATAAAATAAAATATCATGTGGCGTAATAATTTGAGAACATACAAATTATTTGAGTATTGGCCCATTACGGAGGAAATGATCTCTTATAGCAGTAAAAAGAACACATCACGTGCTTAAGATCACTACATGTTATGTTTTTTAAGCTAGGCCCAAGAGGTTGAAAATAGTATGTCAACAAAATAAGATCAAAAAAGAACAAAATATTTTCTTTATGACAAATATATAAAAGTATGATACACTATATAAAATTGCATTACTAGGGAAAACCCTAGTAGTAGCGCGGGTTTAATGCCCACTAGTAGCGCGTGCTGCCGCGCTACTAATAAGGCGCTATAGCTATTACTTAGCAGTAGCGCGTGTGACACGCGCTACTGCTAAGACACATAGCGGCATCGCTTGTTCTCACCCGCGCTGCTGCTAATCTACACTAGTACAAAACAGGGCTTTCGTCACAGGGCAATATTCACATTAGTCCCGGTTCAGTCACGAACCGGGACTAATGTGAGCATTGGTCCCGGTTCGTGCGGCTAAGGCATTAGTCCCGGTTCACCTGGGCCCTTTAGTCCCGGTTGATGCCACGAACTGGGACTAAAGGGTGCGATGCCCATTAGTACCGGTTGGTGGCACCAACCGGGACTAAAGGTTAGTCCTTTAGTCCCGGTTGGTGCCACCAACCGGTACTAATGGGCTTTGAGGCATTAGTACCGGTTCATGGCATGAACCGGTACTGAAGGGCCCATCAAACTCTACCCCCTGCGACCGCCTTTTCAATTTTAGAAAAAACAAAAGAAAATGATGGAAATGTCAAAAAATAAAATAAAATAAGTTTCCCATGTGATATGTGGTCTAGTTGTTGGGAAAATTAACAAATATGAATTTCGACTTTATTTGCAAAATCTCTCTGGAATTTCTTAAAATGGGCATAACTTTTGCATATGAACTCGGATGAAAAAGTTTTTTATATGAAAAATCTTCTACTCGAAAAGTTACATCCGAATTTAACTGGGGGAACCTTGTTAAACATTTTCAAAATCCTCAAAAACCTAATAGAAAAAAAGTTACGGGGCTTTTAAGATCTGGAGAGGCAAAAAAATTCAAAAACTTTCAAATTGTGGTCAAACTGTGGTCAAACAATGGTCAAACTAACTATTCTAGAATATTAGTGTTACTAAATAATTATTTCAGTTTTTTTGAATTTTGGTCAAATCTGGTCAAACTGTGGTCAAACAATGGTCAAACTAATTATTCCAGAAATACTAGTGTTACTAAATAATTATTGTTTTTTAAAACAATAGTTTCAAACTCAAACAGTGAAATGTGTCACTTCATGCTCAAGCTAAATTCCTGAGGGTTAATAGAATTGACATCTTACTATTGTCAGGAAAACAACAAGTGCAGACTTGGAAACGAGGGAGAATAGAACCCGGAAGTTAAGCATGCTCAGGCTGGAGTAGTGAGAGGATGGGTGACCGTCCGGAAAGTTAGATGATTTGGAATGATGAGGGGTGATTAGAGATTAGAGGATAAATTGAGCAGTGATGAGGGGTGGTGATTAGAGATTAGAGGTTAAAATAATTCAGAAAATTGAAAATAAAAAAAAATCAAAAAAAAAAATTAAAAAAAATTCGCAAAAAAAAGTTTCAAAAAAAATATCATAAAATTTCCTTTAGTCACGGTTGGTAACACCAACCGGGACTAAAGGTGGAGCTCCAGGCTGCGTCCACGTGAACGGCCTTTAGTCCCGGTTCGTGTAAGAACCGGGACTAAAGGGGGGAGGCATTAGTAACGACCCTTTAGTCCCGGTTCAAAAACCGGGACTAAAGGCCCTTACCAACCGGGACAAAAGCCCTCTTTTCTACTAGTGCTAGCTAGTTGTAGCGTTCTTACTATCCATCGCTACTAGTATTATTATTTTTCATTTTTTTTAGTGTATTTATACGCCGTTATACAAATTTTGATACAATACCAATTATGAGGTTTATATCATTATGTCCATAACAGTGTGTCAAATGAAGGTGTATTAGGTTCAAGTGGAGGCAATATGTGGTGCATGTCAAAAGTATACTACTAATCCAAACTAGATCTAGTTTGGACTAGTAGTACTTTCGATGTGCACCACATGTTGCCTCCACTTGAATCTAATCCGCCAGCACAAGCTATTTAATCATCATCATAGTCATTACCACCAACAGCATTTATTTAATCACCATAGTCATAGTGTAGCACATAATCATCTTCAAACTCATTCTAGCTAGCTAATCACCACCAACACTAGATGCGGTAGCTATCTAATCACCACTAACACTAGCTAATAATAATCATCATAGTCATTACCACCAACACTAGCTATTTAATCATCATAGTCATAGTGTAGCACATCATCATCTTCAAACTAATTTCTAGCTAGCTAATCACTCCTACTGCTCTCTCTCAGGTAAAATAACATAAAACATGTGTAGCTCTCCTCCTTCATCAAGTTGGAGCATGCAGATGAACCTGTCTCCTATTCGTGGGCTGCGCTTCTGATTGCTGCCCCCTAGTACTTCTCTGTGCTCCTCCATCACAAATTTGGTCCAGTCTTTCACTATTAAGACTTCCTCGCTATTAGAAATCCTGAATGTACTAAAGTGCATTGTAGGATATCTTGGCCGTAAGCTAACAATACTTATGGTACCTTTAGTCTCGATCCCATGAGGCACAACATTCATCGGGAGTCCCTGTTCAAGAACATCGTATAGTAACATACTTAGCAATGAAGTTTAGCTTAAAAAATAATGTATGCAAAAGATGCACTGAGGACAAATAGTAAAAATCTTACCATCTTTCCTAAAAAGATGTGAACGTAGTTCAGTACGAACACTATTGGTCGCACGTTTTCAGTACTAACATTTCTAAGTGCAGGAAGAAAATTTGTCTTGACAGTATCAAGATCCTCAAGCCATGAAACATAATGACTTAGCTCCTCGCAGTTTAGTTCAGCCCCGGGACAGTAGGAGGTCCTGTCTACCAAGCGCTGGACATGTTTGCTTGAACGAAAATAAGCTGACAATAGAAATTAGTTGTCAACTATTTTTGAATAAACAATATCAAAGACATAAATATGGTTGAGAAACTCACATAATGGTATAACTGAAGGCGTCTGCACATCGACCCAGATGTCGGTATTACCTTCAATATCACCTTCCGGACGAATATCAAAGGTGATAACCATATCACGGCTCAAATGCATAAGTCTTGCATAGTGCTCGCCATGTTTTGCATCCAAAATAGGTGTAGTCATCTGCGTTGTATAATTTTGCGTGGAAAATATAACCATGCTCGGTCTTCAAGTACACTTTCTTTACCTCCATAGTACGAGTGAAACCTATCTTATCCAATAAAAAAACTCTTGCATGGCAGGGGATACGCTAGTAGAATAGTAAAAAATTAAATTATAAGTTGAAGCAAATGAAGCAGATGTCATGCTTAATTACGAAAAAAGACTTTTCATTGTGACTTACTGTATCCTCTTCGAAGTTCTCGTCCAGCTTAATGCTGAAGCGCCTATCATCATCTAGGAAGATTCCGGCAAAACATAGGCCACTCGGAGGTGTAACCTGCAAACATGACTGCCACTTGGGCAAGCACATATCCTATTTGAGCAACACAAGATATACATTTCAAAATATCTTATAGGACTCAAATTAGCATGCATTCAATAAGCAAAAGTAAATCATCTCATGCGTCCGTACATCGTCGAATATTATCACTAATACATCCCGAATAGTATCATACATATAACATCACTAATACAACTAAAACCCTAGCGCATGACGGGTATCTGCGCGGGCGGTGGACACCCACAGAGAAGGAACCATCATAGGATCATAGCTCCAATGAGATCCCTGGAGAACCTGCCAGGTATTGGAGAACCTGTGCTCCAACACAAACAAGTAGCGACGGACATGCGCGTCCTCCTCATTGACACGGTGACACACCACCCCCGCGGGGTCCTCGAGCCTCTGGACCATCACTGGCCCACGCGACCGCCACCAAAGAAGGTTCGGGTCAACGACAGGCTGGCTCCTCACCAACCTACGACCCCCGGTAGGTAGCGCCTCCCAGTACCACCCCGGCCGAGCCCAGTCCCGGACATGGCCCATCTGGTGACGTAGGTGTCCTCCGCCGACTCGACGACGAGGATGCGGGATAGGCATCATCGACGTCGATGCGGGAAAAATTGCTTTAACTAAAAAAATAACAACAAGTTCTTACTAACTAGTTCTATTAATTCAACTAGTTCTTACTAAAAATAAACTTACTATAAATAAAAATAAACTAGTACCTAATTAGTACCTAGTTCTTACTAACTAATTAGTACCTAGGAACTACTGCCCTAATTACCATCTAATTTGATGAACCTAGGGGTGGAAAGTGGTAGCGGATATTCCAATTATCCAACTTAAAAGTGAAATAAGTGGTCAAATTTTACTCGTTTTATTATGCATTACACTAGTGTTTATTCATCATCTAAGAAAACATCCCAGCCGCATCTATATCCGATTCATTTCCACCCATAGATGAACCCTAACTAATTTGATGCAACTAAAATTTGAAGAACCCTATCTAGGCAGAGGTAGGGGAGGGGGAGGAGCAGGCGTGCTCACCTCGGGTGCCTGCGGCGAGAGAGGGGCAGGCGGCGTCGAGGTCGGGGCTCGGGCGCGCGGCGGAGGGCGGCGTCGAGGTCGGGGTCGGGGGCGGCGTCGAATCCGGGGTCGGGGGCGGCTTCGAGGGTGTGCGGAGAGCGACGGGAGAGCGTGCGGCGGCCGACGGGCGACGGCGACAGCGGGAGGAGTTTGATTTGGGGCAAGTGGCAGTGGGGAAGAACGACCGCGCGGTTAAGTCAGAAGTAGCAGTAGTGCGTTCCAGAAAAGGCGCTGATAGCTACGGCGTTTTCCTCGATACACGCTACTGCTATTCCTTTCTCTTTTTTCCCTTTTTCATTTATTTTTCTTCACATTTTATTTTTTTCCTTTCACCTTTTTCTATTTCTTTTATTTTCATTTACTTTTCTATTTGCTTTCCATTTAAATTTATTTCCTTTAGCAGTAGCGCATTGCACCGCACACGTGCTACTACAAAGCAAGTAGCGGTAGCGCGGTTCTACGTAGATCGCTACTACTATGTGTAGCCTATCGGCTAAGCCATGGGAATTTTAGTAGCAGCGCTTTTATCTTCAGGCGCGCTACTGCTACAATTGTATCTGCAGCGCGGTTTACAGCAGCGCGCTACTGCTACTTAGCACCAGCGTGCTTTTTTGACACGCGCTACAGCTAAAGTTCTGTGTATAAGGTTTTCCCTAGTAGTGTTGGTGCTCATAAATCTTCTCTCACACATTTACTTTACTCTTGAAACATCTTCCATGCAATTCCTTAAACTGTTTCTCACGTAAACTTGCCATGCCAATCACTTTCTTTGACTGTATCATACATATGCCACGTACAGTCATCTTCACTCATGTTTGCAACAACTGCATTTCATCATGAAAGTATTTGGTATGAGAGTGGCAGTCACATCTAACTACAAAAGAGCCATCTCCATCATATTTCAACAAAAACCAAATACGTTGCCACATGATCCTGTGATAGCAACAATGGCTCACACTGCCACATTGAAAGCCAATAGTTGAACTGGAGAATAATGTCCTGGGTATTGCCAAATCTGTAACTAAAAAGTACTCTGATGTTACACAAATATTTAAGAAACTAATAATCATGTAATGAAGACCTTGATGTTCTTCAGTCAATGGCAAAGCTTTAGACTCCGGTGCTCATTGTTGAGCGAGTGAGTGTGCTGCCAAATTTATGCCTTCTGAAGTTTACAAAGTTACCATGGTAAAAAGCAAGAGAACCAACCTACATTTGTTCAAGAATTAAAGCAATTAAATGATTCAGGGCACATGCGAGTATAGCTGCTCTGAAAATGAGTGTCTTCACTGCTACATGTGGAAAGTACTCATTGCACACTGCATTTGGGAAGCTAGCAAGTATGTGATGCAGCTGGCAACATCAGTCAGAGAGACCATTCACCTCTGCTGAATCATTTATTTCAATATAACAACACAACACCTTATTATGCTGAGCATCACCACGCTGAACTAAACTGATCTAAAATTAAATCGAAGTCTTTGTGCATGGTAATGGAGGATTATCCTATACAGATACATTACCTAAATCGTTCGCTGGGCTGCTCAAGCGGCGGTGGTGGCGTACAAACTGTAGAGTTGAGTTGTTGCGTGTGTGCGGGGATTTGATCGGTGGGGCGACCACGACATCGTCAAGCTAAAAAATGTATAACAGGCCCCTAACCGAGAAACAATGGTCATATGATGAAATCAATTAGCAGCATTCAATCACGAAAAGAAAAGGCGTCAGATGGTATCTGCGGTTGCATGAGAGGAAAAAAAGGAAATCCAAGCAGCAGTTGGAGCTCGGGCAGAGACCAAACTTATATCTAATCCGACCGAGCTGGAGTACTGTTTGTGCCTACACATGGACAGGAAAAAAGACCAAGACTTTGATGCCTATGGGTTCTTAAAATTCTCACTGTGAATTGGATGGAGTATATATCTAGTAGGATTAAATTAACTGAATTATTGGTTGTGCAGGATTAATCACTCAACACTCATCGTGGATTGGATGGATGGATATATCAATATCAACTATGCACAACAGAGAAAGGTCCGTTAAAATAAACCATGAAATTACTGAAAAGTTTGTCAATGCTAGTAAACACGAAAGTTCACCACCGGTTAGTGTATGAATTGGTAAAGGCGTAAGGTATGAATATTTGCTAGAGGTACCTTCAAATAGCCAGGCTCCTAAAAAACATATTGCCTCTCTCGCCATGTACATGAGCATGCTTCCTCAAGGCAGCCACATCAACAAAGGTCTTGCCACAGTTGTCATAGCTGCAGGAAGAGGATCTTTGTGGATGGTTCGACCTTGCGCGACTGCGCCTTTGGTTCTTGCTTTTGTTGCCGCTTTCCTTCAGGTCCTGTAGACATCCTATTTGAGCTCATACAGAATATATGTAGTTTGTCCGCAGAAGTCGACATACATTATCCCCGGAAAAAAAATCCACATACAGTATGTAGTTTGGAAAAGAGTTAAGCAACAATATATGTGAAGTAAAAGTGTAAGCAAGATTTATCTTAATAATAAACTATGAAACATTCTCATTCATCACACAACACTACATAGCTGAAACTGGTGTTCACTTCCTCGACCACATACCTGGCGCACATCACCTCCCCTTACTAAAAACTTCATGAAGCACATTAGAAATAAATTAATAGTACAGACTACTTCTCAATTAGGACGTGAGTGACATGTAAAAGTTGTGCCTCCAAAAACTACATGTATCAAAGATCTGTACTAATTCATCTACTCTTGCAAGCACTTAGTACTCACCTAGCATACCTACAGCATCTACATGATCATACAGCAACAGAATTATATAGATATATATGTAAAAAATGTCTACTGTGGGCAAGAGCTATATTTCCTACAGTAAACTGATGAATTGACAAACAGATGAGACCCATCAGATGCTTCAAAAGTACCTGCGCCAAAGTAGGTCCAGGCGACGGCTGATGATCTTACGGCAAAGTCGGCGGAGGTGATGGCAGATTGTCTTGCGGCAAAGTCGACGGCGGCGAAGTCGACGGAGACGACGGCTGCGAAGTCGACGATACAGTATATTACATTGACGTCAAAACCAATTAATCCACTCCACTAAATACACCTCCTAATTCTATTTTGCTAGGTGCATTAGTATATCTATTCATGTGTATGCAATTATGCTAATTGATAACTGAAGAAAGAACAGAATATAAAATTCAAGAGTTACTCCAGCATCATGTCCAAGAATTACTGTAACCAAGTTCAAGCCACCATGTTTAGGTATATGTAGTCAGCAACATTAAATTTCTTGCTTCAATCCTTGGCTAGACAACAATTTTTCAGAAAAAATATACTGAATCAGGGGCTTGTATGGCTGATTGGCTGAAACATAATGCAAAATACATATTAAAACAGAAAACGTAGTTGGTTTAAAGACTCCAGTGCATATCTTCCAAACTGTAATTGGAAGTAGCAACATTTTTCAGAAAAAATAAAGGAACGGAAACAAAGGAAAATCAATTGAATTCATCGATCATCCAGTGGTGTAACAACTACAGTAACATAAAAAACAACTACTGTCCACCATTAAGTTCACAACCAAAGCAGCATGGCTGTTTTTGAGAGGGGTCGAGTCATTACATACCTCTGGTGTAAAATTTGCTCTGTACCAGCCATGTGCTTTTAGAAGCCATCACAAATTGGTTCACATAACAGAAGCTAAACGAAGGTTGCAATTGATCCCTGCTAAACCTGCTGTCTTGAAGCTCCTGCACCACAAAACAAATATCAGTGCACTTTTGTACTAATCCAGACCAAAACAAATCAAAAGAACTATCAATTTTTCTGGCAAAGAGCAAGGGAACTATCGTAATCCTCCTCTGCCTGCAACCATCGACTTCCTCTGCCTGTAGAAGGCCACACACATAAACACGGACGCACATAAGCACAACACAGATGCCACATACGCCACACCCGGCAGGATATGTTGAGCCGCCGCCTGTGTGATGCGAGAGGAGAGCGGGGTTGGTTGGAGAGAGAGGGAGGTGAGGGCGGCTGCTGAGACCAGGAGTCGCTCTTGGCAGCGTGAGACGGGGAGGCCTCGAGCAGAGGGAGGCGAAGGACACGCGAGGGGACGCGGGGAAGCGATCGACAGCCGGCGGCGATTGGCGTTTGTGCGGCGGCTAGGGTTGGCAGGGGTCAGGGAAAAATCACGCTGGCGGCTCGTTCGACAACCAGGCACGAATCGTTTTTCTCACCAGGCGGTGGCAGAAGCTCTGTAAATTCTGTCCACTCCGATGGCATATGCTTTGACGAGCGAATCGTTATTTCCTTTGACCTCACTTAAACATGAACCGCGGGTTCAATAAACAAAAAATATAAGGACTTTTTCGCAAAATTATCATGACGGTGAACCCACCACACCCAACCCGTGCTAAGTAGGCTGGGCGGCACGTTGGAGAGCCGTGTACGGCTGCCGTGTGCTAGGCAGCTGTTGTGCTTAATGCGGTGGGCAGCCAACCAGCAGGACAGCACGCCGGAGCCACCGGCAGGGGAGCTGCGCAGGAAGAAAGGCAGAAGGGAAGGAGGCAGGCGTGGAGGTGTACGGGGGCGGCTGTGGATACCCACGCCGACAGGAGGCACATGGGGAGCGCCAGGAGGCGCGCGCGGCGGCCGGGACAGGCATGTGCGTTAGCCATTCCTTTGGGGTGGTGCTCGATTTCTTTCACGAGCGGACGAAAGGGAGGGCTGTAGGCAGTTGGCGGCTCTGTACGTCGGAGAACTGCATGTGGAGGTCATCGGAGGCGAGGTCGTCAGGGATGGGATCTCGTGCTCACCGTCGTGCTCGAGCAGGGCATATCGTGGTTGCCGTCCTGCTCGGGGAGAGAAGGACATGCTCGCGGACGGGAGCCCGGATCACCGTGCCTAATCCAACCTGTCTGAACTGCCATTCAGGTGATGGAGCACGCTGAGCTCATAGAGGGAGGGACTGGTGGGTTAGACTCCGATACAAATCAGGCTTGGGAGCGATGGACGCCGGTGCGAGGCGAGACAGTGGAGCCGATCGGCCGTCCACTATACAGGTAAAAATAAAATATGAATCCTTTTGCAACAGAGCGGGCCAAGGCCGGAACACATGTACTGCTGCGGCAGCCCAATACGGGGATAGAAAAAAGCGGACGGGAATTTTAGTACCACCTCGAAAAAGAGCGGAATAAAATAACTTCAAACTGAAAGCGTAAATTCACGGAAAGAAGCGTATTGTGACGGTGAACCCGAGAGAATCAATCCGTGCTTTATTAGCAAAAAAGGGCCCGTGCGTTGCAACGGGGCGGCATTCAAATCAATCCATCGAGAACATAAATATCATTTGATCAAAAAAAAGAAAGAACATAAGTGGCTGGGAGCACTTAAGAAATAGTCGTGCTAATATTACACATTTAGTAATTGACTACACACAAGCTTAGAGGCCACAATTTATTCTAAAAGCCTTAGTTTAATTTAGCGATTGAAACATCTATTATCCAATGTGTAAATACAAACAATGATTATATTGCAAAGAATGTATTACTGGTACAATCCAGTAGCTTACTCAATCAAATGTTTGCCACTACTTTCCATCAGTTTTCATTAATCAAATAGTATAGCGTACAAACCCGGCATCAAAAAATAATTCAAATCTCAAGCAAATCTGCTTCACTCTCTCAGTCTTATATAGACTTCCGAGTAATAGAATAGAACAAACTTGGACAAGAAAGAAGGATGAAATTAGTTAATTTGATGTAGCAGCTTCTATAGAGAAGACGATATGGGAAAATAGGAAGAACTTGAAGAAAAAAATTAAGTAAGATGCAAGTAACAACAGAAAAGAATTCGTAGCCTCAAGCAAATCTATGTCGCTCACTCAGTCCCAACTCCTCCGTAAAGACTTCCGATGAACATAATAGAACAAACTCACGTGTTTTGCCATGGAACAATGGCTAGTTTCTAGAATTAGTATTTTTTTTCCTTCCCTTTCCTTATCTCCCGCTCTCCACTAATAATAAAGTGAAACTTCTTATAAAGCCAAATTGCATAGTCTGGCTTTTGAAAGGAAAAAAATACACTACAACATGAAGTGATGTTTGACACACAACCTGGCAAACAAATAAAGATTAATTTGGTCAAAACTAAGGTCAAATTCTGCCTCACTCCGTAATATTATTCTTCATACACAATTATCTTTTACTCTAATGTGTTAATGCACAACACTTAAGAAATGACTTACACAACAACAGAACCATTAATAGTGATAGCAGAAGACCTTCATTCAGTATTAAATATATGTGCACAATGATCATGTCACAAACATGCAGAAGATTGCTTGAGAAACTACATGTTGTAGATATTCCCACCACTTTTTTGGATTTGCAAAGATTCATCTATATTTAAATAGTTTAAAAATTCAAATTAACACTTCTGAAATAAAAAGTCATTTTCATAAGATCTAGAAATCTAAGCTTTACACAAAGAGAAGTAACATAATTTGATATATAGGTGAAGAAATTTTGCTGGAACTATCACATTGCATCAGATGATTATACTGTGAGCAAAGTATGTAATATACTACTTACTACTGCTTGAACTTTGCGGCCATTGAGAAATATAAGCAGAGTTAAGTGCAGTTACATGTAAAATGCCCGTGCGTTGCAACGGGAGAAAAACATATAATGAATACGCAAACGGAGAAACAATATATCTAAATCTCATACTAAAACGTGGAAATATGATGTAACTTACAAAGCTTATTTTTCCGATTATCCCAAAATTAGTACCTGAATAACACATTGAATAAGGGCAACAGGTCATAGAGAAGTCAAATGAAAAACAAACTGAATTTCCTGGCCTTAATACATTGCATGGAGCTCCTTAAGAATCAGAGGGCCCTAATGTCTCATTTCCTGGATCTCCTGCAAGGCTGCAACAATCAATAGAGGCTTTTGCTTCTCTTATAGTATTGTAGTAGTCACGATAGCAGCGAAGACCACTGTGACACTAATATTATTATATCAGCCAAGATTTTAAGATTAGACAAAAAAAGTACCTTCGGTTATTGAAGGCACAAATTATTAGTTTTGGGAATCCTTGGATTGAGAATTATATTTGTGGCCCATTGATCATGTGGATGGAATAAGATGGACATGACACACACTGAAGTAATTCTCAGGTAAATTTTGGGTAAAAAATAACTCTTAATCTTCATATAAATTAGATAGAAGGAAATATCATGAAGATGTATGCAGAATTGCAGACATATGTTCTCACTTAGCAAAATAAGCAATGCAATTCGAAGTCAACATTGGTGTCCGCCCATATTGTAGTATAACAGATAAAGTAATTCGTCTCATGTTCTAGTATTGAAAATAAAGTAATCTTCAGAACTGATGTACCACCCTTATCCCACGAACTGCATTTGACAAGATAATTAGTAAAAGAACCTAGCAGATTCTTTCTGGTGAAATAAAATATATTTGCATGCTTAGACGTGTATTGAACCCTGCATGTTTAATTCAATCGTGCATCATGTTTTCTGCTAACCCTGCTACATCCCTTGTCAAAGTTTCGACTTTATTAAATCGTCAGGAAAGTAGTTTAAACTCTAAAAGAGGACAGGAAGTACCACTGTTTCCACCAAAACATTAATATACGTTAGGCATAATTACGCATAAAAGGGTGAGAAAAATGGTTTCTTGTTCACTATAAAATATGAGCCTGAAAACCATTAGAGTACCAGGTTTGTGGTTTTTGACATTCAACTCCCCTTAAACATTCTGGTGCTTCTGTTCTGCTAACTGTACATGCTTTGTTTCTGTATCAGTACTGTTACATCTGTACCATGTGACATGCTTTCAGTGTTCTGATGTTTCTCCTATCCTCAAGTTTATTAGTAAATTTTATTTGTACTAATAAACCCAGCAGTCATAAAAAAACTGAAAGATTGAAAGACACGTATAAAGATGATCTTATAAAACTTGTTCAAAGTTTTCCTCATGGCATCATTTTCTCTTAACTCGGTAAAATACGTTTCCAGTTGTACACATATGGTGCCAGCAGTGTGAATACTTTAAGACGGAATGATAAAATCACAAGTGCTGCAACATTTAATCCTAAAAAACAATTCAAGACATGTTTGTACTGAATATGTTGGATGTCAATACCAAGAGCATACCAATTTATCAAGAAGGGTGGTGAATTGTGAGCAGAACACGCTAGAAAGACAAAGCCTTTAAGATGTCCCTTTGAACATGAGATGCGGATCGTTTGTATTTACTGAATAGGTTCTGCTCCTGCCATTTACCTAACAAATGATTCAAGTTCCCCAGTTGCATCTAATTTTTTTAAGTAAAGATGTCAGATGTTAAGTTACTCACAGGGAATACAAATCTGCATCTCAAGCTCAAAGGTGCGGCACACAAGATTTCGTTCACTCATAGTCACACAATTTTTACAGAATTCATACAAACAATTGGTCGAATGGCACGCTCATTGAACGAGGCATTATCAAACACAATCATAAGCACAGAAGAAACTCACCTACATCTATCTCTGTGAACCAGCAAAGACATCCAAAATCCCACAACAATTCCAACATATTGCCCAATGCCATGCAGCAGCCATAAAATCCCAGTCACACATATGCAGATCCACAATTGTAATTAGCGTTCATGATCCAGGGGTCAGTGGAGAAACATCCCTGTCACATACTTCCGGAGTAGTCATTAGAGTAAATCAGTAAATCTCTTTGAATTAATTGCATACATACCTGGCCTTCGTCTCTGATTGATGCGCGGGATGCACCTTGGCTGTGTCCCGGACCACCACCTCCTCGCTCTTCACCTCTGGTCCACGGACGGCCTCAACGCCAAGGAGTTCGCGCTGCTCCGCTCCATCGTGGCCGCGCGCGCGCCCAGCAGGCTGCTTGTGGTCGGCCTCTCGCCGCAGCTCCTCGCGCTCGCCGCGGTCAACTCCGGGCAGGGCGCTGCCACCGCCTCCGACAGCGCCGAGGACGCGCGGGGCGTGCTCGTTGGGCGTGGCCCCAGCAGCTCGGCGGCCGTCCATGTTTCAAGGTACCCTGACCCGGCCGGGGAGGCGTGGGCAATGCTGCGGCGCGCGAGGTCGAGCCCGGTGTGCCGGCGCCCGACGGGGACGGTGCGCAAGTTGGGCTGCCGGCTGGTGCTGACCTCCTTGCCGCGGGAGGTGCTCGACGCGAGGTGGGACGTGGTCGTCGTCGACGGGCCGAGCGGGGCAGGTCCCGGGGAGCCGGGGAGGATGGGTGCCATATACACCACGGCCGCGCGCGTGACGGGGGGCGAAGCGGTGGACGTGACGGTGCACGAGATGAACCGGACGAAGGGAAGATCTGACGCCACCGCCAATATTCTCCACCCAGCAGCGCCATGGATGCCGACCGACGAGCGCCTCATCGCGGCTGCTGGCCGACGAGGACAGGGGAGCTCAGGTGCTGGGATGGAGACGCACCTACAGGGGGGCCGGGGACGCCGGAGGCGGAGGAGAGGCCGAGAGGGCCAGAGGCGGAGGGGAGAGCCGGACGGCCGACGAGAGCCCCGCCGGAGCCGTCCCCCCTTCGACCTTCTCTGCTCGGCGGCGCAGCTCACGCGCGTATCCATGATGGCGTCCATGATGTTCGATCGGCATGGTTCAGCGGTCTCTCAGATCTCGCTACTTATAGGTGTGCCACTCCTATCCCGATGGCTACGGAGGTGACGGAGTCTCCGAAACGTTTTAAGGAAATTTTAGCGAGAAGTTTGGGCATGTAAAACATATGGTACCACTTCGTGTATATGTTTTTAATTCAAAATGAAAGCGTAAACTTATGGGAAGAAGCGTATTGTGACGGTGAACTCGACAAAGTCAATCCGTGCTTTATTATTAAATAATTAGGGAAGAATTATTATTATATTATACTAATACAAATGCCCGTGCGTTGCAAAGGGCGAAAAAAGTTTGAACATACTCCACGTGGCATTGCACAACACTTCTTATACCCTAATGGCATTTGTCGGGGCCTAATTCAGATCCACGGTCTCATCCCATGAAAGAGTAGTTGTGCATGAAACAATCTTTCAGGCTAATTTTTTTTCCTTTTCAAAAAAACACCCTTTTTAAGGGAGTAAATTGCAGAAAACCACCAGTTTGAGGGCTAGGTTAGCAGAAATCACTACGTTACAGTTTCTTGGCAAAAAACACCAACTCTCTCGTAAACAATTTGCAAATACCACTGATCGGCGGATCGGGCACCGATAAGTGGATTTATGACAGGTGGGGCGCGGTTTTGTGACACCCAAAATTTTATTTGGCTTTTTCAAAACTTTTCCTTGTTTTGAGGGAGGTGATTTGAACTTTTCTTCTAAAAGAACTCTCCCTCTCAACATATTTTCTTTTATGACTAGTGCTTCATTTTTGGATTCACTCAAAACTTGATTTTGGTCTTGGAGGTTTTCCTCTTTATTTTGGACTCAAACCAAAATGTTTTTCTCTTGGAAAAATGCCTTTTGAAAATTTCTTTGAAAAAGGCCCTATAGCTTTTGGAATGATCCTTTGCCACTTTCAAAAATTCCTCTTGCCATGACCCAAGGGTAAATTCCCTCCCTTAAACCTCTCCTCACCTTTGGATCATGATTTGCATCAAATCCAGCAAGTTGAACCTCCCCATATGTTTATTTTCCATTTAAATCTCATCAAAACAATTTCTGCCTTCTACTTTGATCCTTGGAGGTTTTCAAAGGAGCTACCATTTCTGTTTTGATTTTTGCCCCCAAACCAATTGCCCTTCCTAGTCCTTTGAACCCTCAACCAAGATCCATGAAGATCCACTGGTCTTCAGTTCAAATTTTTCAAACTATACTTGCTGCAAGTTTGGACCAGATTTGCCAAATTTGATGAAATTCATTCAAATCCTTCTCCAAAAATTCTGAGAAAAATCAGGCAGCCTCTGGGTGCATTGAGAGGTCACCTCACCAAGTCCCAGCCCCAAGAAAATTTTTCTTCATGCCAAATCATTCTGTCAAACACCTGCAGAGCATTGTCAATGTCAAGTTCAGAGATTCAGAAATGCAGTTCAGTGATCTACTGTCGTTTTCTTCATAAACTGTTGTCGATCTCGACAGTGCCGCGTTGGCGCCTTGCTCCCCGTCCCCTCCCCCTTGTCCCTGCACCGCACAAGCGCCTGGACGTTTGCGGACGTCGGCGACGTGCTGGAGGAGGTGCGCGCCCCGTGACCGACGCCAGCGGCGGCTTTGCGGCCGCCAGAGAGAGGCGCGGCGCAGACGGCGCCACCCAGCGCCGCCCAAGCCACCGGAGATCGCCGCGTGGCCACCCACTCCCCAGAACGCGCTGCCACTCTCGTCGTGAACCGCTGGGCGCGGAGCGCGCTCTCTGCCGCCGTCGTGCCCGTGCGGCCACCCCACCGTGGACCAGCGCCATTACGCCAAGCCCGACCCAGTTTAGCAGTGGAACGGCACCAGTAAACCTCCCTGATGCTGCCTGGCCACTCAAACCCCCTGCTCAACCACTGCCTCGCCGTAATCGCTCACCGGAGATTTCCCGTTCACGGCCGCCCCCTCGATCCGCCTATAAATAGAGGCCCCGAGCTTCAACTCGAACCCACACCACCTCTGCACTCCACCTAGACCACACCAAGCCACTGGAAGAGCCCCGAGGGAGCCTTCTTCCCCGACTCCGGCCGCCGCGACCCGCCACGGGATCCAGCTCGATTCGCTCCCGTGCGTGCACCTCTGCCTCCCATCTCTTGCCAGTAGCTCTCTAGTGCATCCCTCCTTCTGACCTGCGCTTCAATTCGAAGTTTGCAGCACCCACCGGAGTTCTCCACCATCACCCGAGCCGCCGTCCGCCGGAGAAAGTGTCGCCGTCGACGTGGTGCTCTCCGTCGGTCGAGTCCACCACCCACCGACGCGGAAGGACACGCTGAAGCTCTTGGTACACTCCGATCTCCCTGTCTCGCCGTGGTTCGACGCCGGCGACCACCGCAGTCTTCGGGCGCCGGCGAACTTTTTAAACCTGACATGTGGACCCCCCCTGTCAGCCACTATTCTCTTCTCCCTCGAAACGTTTTCTGTTGGCGCCTTCGGGCAAATACGTCTTCCCTTTGAGCTGGCGCGTTTCTTTCCGAAGCGTTTTTTGTTTTCTCAGTTAAGCCCCTGGAACTTCTCTGTTTCATTACATATGAGTCCCTGGACAGAAACCTTTATAACTTTTTAATAAAAAGTGATTTTTGAGTGATTCTTTTTTTGTCAGTCTTGTATTTTTGTCTAGTTTTTTATGGGATTTATTTGGAAATTTTTTGGAACAACTTTTATGCACGCGTTGGTTTTCACGTTAGTATGCTTCTTCGCTATACCGTAGGTTCCGGAAGAGGTGACGGAGCCGCGAACTTCGCCGAGCTAGACTCCGACTTCTCCGAACCAGGCAAGCATGTTTGAATCTTTGATATGATAGGTGTTTTGCATGTTTGCGTGAGAGGTTGTGCGTGGCATCTGAGTGTCGGTGAGTACCTCGTTGCTTGTGAGGCAACTACCGGCATGTTCCAAAGTTGCGATGATCTCTGGTGAGAGATGGCCTAATCATGTGGTGACATGAAGGGCAGCAAGGTGGTACTGTTGTAGCATACCAGCCTTGCGTCATCCGACAAATTCCGACGTTAACGTGGACGGAGTCACGTTATCGTTCTTCCCCCTTCCGTGCTACCACTGGTTTTCTGCCAGAATGCAGTTTAGTAAGTTGGTAACCTCTTTCCGTGTACACACCAAACAGAGGGGCCGGGATGATGGTTCCATGGCCCTGGATTAAAGCCAGTCATCCGGTCAGGGGGCATGGGTGTTTCCGGTTGGGACCGAGAGGGGGGCACCCCTTAGAGCGCGCGTATAGAAATTTGATCCCATGCTACGCGAGGTTGTAGCCTCCCCGTCTCAAGGTTTTTCTTGAACGTTGCCGAGGGTGATCCCTGGCTTCGGAATGTTGAATGGGTGTGTACTGGTTAGACGTGTTTCTTCCAAAACACCGTAAACGGAACTAGTCCCCGTGACTACTGAAATCCGTTGGCTGTGGTTAAAGTACAAACTCTGCAGAGTCAAATCCTTCCGAGTCATCGTATCCACGGTCAGGTATCATGATCAGTGTATCCATATCTATGTCAAGTCCTCGTGGTTTGTTTCCGGTAAGTGAGCACGAGTAGTAGACTTAGCTGAACGTTACTCCTGTGGATGGACTAACCCTGTTGTTTATCTCATGCCTGATTATTCTCTAGATATGATTTAAATTCTGGAGCTGATAAGATGTTAAGTTATGAAGCCCTTTATGTGATGTCGCTCAGACGTCCGACTGTGGCATATTGATTATTTACGTTTGATATAAGCCCTTTATGTGATGTCGCTCAGACGTCCGACTGTGGCATGCACTATCTTTTATTTCCTTTTATAAGCCCTTTATGTGGTGTCGCCCTGACGCCCGACTGCGGTATTATTATTCTTGCAGTTTCCTCTCGAGGAGTCATTCAGACCCTCATTTGGCACCAGTATTACTATTCTTGCAGTTTCCTCTCGAGGAGTCATTCAGACCCTCGTTTGGCACCCAGTATTTATTTTGGGATTTCGGGAGGACTACCGCCCGACTTCTCTGTTACTTTCCCATGCATTATTATCTCTATATCTGAACACACTTGTTAATCTGTTCACATGCTTCATGTTTACATTTGTTATATCTTATGTCCGAACTGTCTTGCGAGTACTTTCATAGTACTCACCTGGCTTGTTGTTTTGGCCAGATGTTGACGAAGGCGATCTCTTGGATGAAGAGTTTGATAGTGCGTCCGACGCCTAGAGGAGTCCCAGTCAGTCCTGTGCGATCCCGGATATTGGTCACTTGTATTATATACGCTTCCGCCACCCGCAATAAGTCTCCTCGAGCCTCACTCCGACGCTCGAAGAGCTGTAGTTTTCAGGAATATCACCCACTTCGCGGTGATACTTATACCACCGTTGTTATCGTGAGTTAGTAGTTATGCCACCCTTTTCGCCGTTATGTCTATTCGGCGTGCATGTAATAAACTGTTGAGCCGTCCCCGCTCAACCTTGTATTATATTCAGTACTCCTGGTATTTTTCTTCTATGACCAAGATAATGTCTACCAGTGTGAAGGAATTCTTCTCTACTGGTCCGTAAAAGGGATTGGTCTCTCAATAAACATTTTATTGAAAAACCGGTCGTGACAGGTTTTTGCCGACGTGGCGCTGTCAGCTGGTCGGACAGCCGTTAGACGCCGTTAGACGACGCCGTTCGTTCTGTTTCCTCTTATCCCCCGTCTTCTTCCCCCGTTTCCCCCTTATTCTCCCCTGTTCCCGGTCGTGCGGCGCACCGTCCCCGCCCCCCGTCGCAGACATGAGTCCAGCGAAGTCGAGCGATGCTGGCGGCGGCGCCCAGCCATCCACTGGCGAGATGTGCGGGAGCTCGAACCCTACGAAGGCGACGGCAGAAGAAGAGGAGGAGGAGGACCCGCAGTACTCGGTGGAATTCAGGGCGGCCAGATCATTCGCCGCGGCGGTGAAGGCAAATCCAGTTGGAAGCCAGCACATTGCTTCAGCTTTCGGCGGCGTCTAGTGAGATCCCAGTCCCATTCCCCTCCCCAATCACATTCCCCTTCTGTTGCTAGGGTTAGGGTTAATGTAGTTCTAGGGTTTATGTGTGTTGTAGTTCTAGGGTTTGTGTGTGTTATAGTTCTGTAATTAGAATGATATAGTTCTTTAATTAGATGCTTACAACTAGGGTTTCTGTAAATAGAAGGATATGAATCGTTGCACTCAAATGATGTTCTGCTCTGGTCTGTACTAGCTTGCTTCAGTTTTCCTTAAGTACTTATAGTGCACTATTGTATTATTATTTGCAGTCTTGAAGATGAGGTTTGGGAATTGAGGATGCATTTTCATGACAGAGATAATATTGAAAGGAGTATGATGATGTCAGACATCACATATTACAATTTGGTAGCACTTATGGAGATAGAAGGGTATGGTTTTAGAGATTATATGTATTATGTGAGGGACCCTGGGCTAGGGATTGAAGGAATGGAAGAAATAGATGATGATGATAAGTTAGAGGAAATTTTAGACCACATAGTAGAGCAGAATAACAAGATATTGAATGTGACAATAGTTAGGGCCAGTGCAGAGAAAGTTCCCAATATAAATACCAGTGTTAATGTCATTGAGATGCAGACCCCAATAGAACAAATTGGAGAGCCCAAACTGTATCAGATTGATGATGAAGGAGTGTTGTTCAATGCTGAAAATGTGCATGTAGAAGCTGAGAGTTGTGATGCAGGAGGAGAACAAGAGCCAATGCCCTTGCAGTTTGACACACAGCAGAGCAGAATAAATGTGAGCCTGGAACCTGCTTTAGGTGATGCAGTAGTGGAAGAATACCATGTGACTGACAATTCAGAGGAGCAACTGTTAATAGAGCAAGAAATAGAGGAGAAAAGGAGAAATGAAATTGAAATTTTTAGGAAGAAGAAGAAGGAAAGAGCGAAGAAGACTTGTTTGAACAGGAAAGCAGCAGTGATGGACAATAAAGAGGATAGTGATGATGATGATCTGGTAGAATATGGTGATATCTTAGCTAGGCTTGAGGAGATGAAAAGACAGAGGAATGACCCAGAACTTCATTTTGAAGGGGACACAGATGTTGAGGAAATGTGTGACTCAGAGGTGGATGATGAGCTGTATGTGCCACAAGGTGAAGAAGAGGATGTAGAGGAGGAAGAGGAGGAGGAAATGGAGGAAGAGGAACAAGAGGATGAGCTAGGGCAAGATGTACCAAACAAGAGAAGGGCCAAGAGACAAAGAAAAGGCCCAACAAGCAATTCACATGGGAGTATAGAAGACATGTTTGAGGAGGACTGGATTCCATCATCTGATGAGGACATGAAACCACAAGACCTTGGTGTGGAAGATGATGATGGTGCTGAGGCATTGGCATATGTGTTGCCCAATGGTAGAAAAAGCAGAGCAAAGAAGATGAAGAAGAGGTTATGGTTTGATGAGCACAGAGCTCATCCAGAGGAGCAATTTGTGAAGCATCTTTGCTTCTTAAATGTGTACCAGTTTAGAACTGCACTTCAAACCCTGCACATTGCTCAAAACAGGAACTTTGTCTACCATAGAAACTGTAGTGATAGGGTGATAGCACATTGCATAGATGAGCAATGTCCCTTCTATATAGCAGCTTCTCAGATTGCAAATGAGAAGTCATTTACAATTAGGAAGTTGTATTTAGTGCACACATGCCCTTCTATGTCAGAGAACACTAAAGTCACTGCTAAGTGGGTTTCAAAATTCTATGACGAGGCTATCAGAAATGACCCATGCACAACAATCACAAGTATTATTAATACTGCAAAGAGCAAGTATGGTGTGGACATATCAACACACATGGCATACAGGGCAAAGAGGGCAGCAAAGGATGTTGTGTTAGGAGACCAGAAAGCCCAGTACACCAGGATTAGGGATTATTTACATGCTGTGTTGGATACAAATCCAGGTTCAAGATGCATTGTGACAACAAGATATCTGAAGGAGCATCCAAGCACTAACCCTAGGTTTCATGCATTGTTCATATGCTTGAATGGATGCAAAGAAGGGTTTCTCAATGGCTGCAGACCATTCATAGGTAAGTCAATAGTATTTGTGCTAAGTGCTACTAATGTTTGATTTCATGTGCTAATCAATTGTGATTTCATTTATTTGTTCTAGGTCTAGATGGTTGTTTCATCAAGCTCACTACTGGTCAACAAATTCTAGCTGCAACTGGAAGAGATGGGAACAATAATATTTTTCCCATTGCTTTTGGAATTGTTGATAAGGAGGACACTAACTCCTGGACCTGGTTTTTATACCAGTTGAGACAAGCATTAGGTGGAGAATCTGGGAAGTTTGGGAACTACACAATAATTTCAGATAGGCAGAAGGTAATCAGTTGTAATTACTTTCTTTATTTACTGTCTTGTATTTACTTTCTTTATTTACTTTCTTGTATTTACTTTCTTGTATTTACTTATTGTACTATCACACACACAGGGCCTTTTAAAAGCCATTACCAGAGTGTTTCCCAATTGTCCCCAAAGTTTTTGTCTTAGACATATCTACCAGAACTTTCAAAATGCTGGGTTTAGAGGGCCTGAATTAAAGCAATACATGGATGCAGCTAGTTATGCATACACTAAACATGGTTTTAAAACTGCAATGGCTGAATTAAAGAATGAGAGTGAGGCTGCTTGGGAATGGCTAAGCAAAATACCTAAACACACTTGGGCCAGACATGCAATGGATATGAACTGCAAAACAGACTTAGTTGTTAACAATCTAAGTGAGGTTTTCAACAAGTGGGTTCTAGATGTCAGGGCTAAACCAATTAGGACCATGGTGGATGGAATTAGGACAAAGTTAATGGTCAAGTTCAATGCAAATAGAACAAAGACTGAGACTGTAAGATGGGAAATTTGTCCAACATATGCTAAGAAATTAGAGGAAGCAAAGAAGTTTGCAAGGAACTGTCATGCTTTGATGGCTGGGCCTAATATTTACCAAGTCACTAGTGGGGAGAGAACTTATGCTGTGAACCTACAACATAGGACTTGTGGGTGCAAGAAGTGGGATATGACAGCAGTTCCTTGCAATCATGCTGTTTCTGCCATACACAAGGCTAAGCTTCAGCCAGAGGACTTTGTTCATGATTTCTTCAAAAAAAAGATGTACCTGGCAGCTTACAGTCCCATTATATATCCTGTACCTGGACCTGATATGTGCCCAAGGACAGACAGTATGGACATTGAGGCTCCAGTTTTCAAAGAACACAAGGGAAGGGCACAGACTAAGAGGAGAAAGGGCCAATATGAGAAGCCAGCTCCCAAAGACACCTCAAGAATGGCCTCAATTACCTGCTCTAATTGCAAAAAGGTTGGCCATAGATACACCAACTGTAATGTTGCTTTGAATCCATCACTGGCAATGAGAAAGAACAGGCATGAGGTAACCAATGTCCTAATATTGACTATTTGATGTTGCTTTGAATTCATCTTCCTGTTCTTACACTATTTGATCTTTTTGTAGCCAAGCAGCAGCTCCTATGAACCTGATGCAGCCACACCAGCAAGGAGGGCCTCTTCTGCTGCTGGTGCTTGAAAGGATCGATATAGTTGACTAGAGGGGGGGTGAATAGGCAACTAACAATTTTTAGCTTTTCTTTACCAAATTAAACTTTGCATCAAAATAGGTTGTCTAGATATGCAACTAAGTGAGCAACCTATATGATGCAACGACAACAAGCACGCAATCAAGTAAGACATATAACACAAGTAAACTAGCTAAAGTAAAGGAACGAGATAACCAAGAGTAGAGCCGGTGAAGACGAGGATGTGTTACCGAAGTTCCTTCCTTTTGAAGGGAAGTACGTCTCCGTTGGAGCGGTGTGGAGGCACAATGCTCCCCAAGAAGCCACAAGGGCCACCGTATTCTCCTCACGCCCTCACACAATGCGAGATGCCGTGATTCCACTATTGGTGCCCTTGAAGACGGCAACCGGACCTTTACAAACAAGGTTGGGGAAATCTCCACAACTTAATTGGAGGCTCCCAACGACACCACAAAGCTTCACCACAATGGACTATGGCTCCGCGGTGACCTCAACCGTCTAGGGTGCTCAAACACCCAGGAGTAACAAGATCCGCTAGGGATAAGTGGGGGGAATCAAATTTCTCTTGGTGGAAGTGTAGATCGTGGCCTTCTCAACCAATCCCGAGCAAATCAACAAGTTTGATTGGCTAGGGAGAGAGATCGGGCGAAAATGGAGCTTGGAGCAACAATGGAGCTTTTTGGGGGAAGAGGTAGGTCAACTTTGGGGAAGAAGACCCCTTTATATAGTGGGGGGAACAAACCAACCGTTACCCCCCTTCAGCCCCGAAGAGAGCGGTAGTACCGCTGTGCCAGCGGTACTACCGCTTGCCACTATAAGCGGTACTACCGCTGCACACCGCGGTACTACCGCTTGGCCCACAGCGGTACTACCGCGGAGGGAGGGCGGTACTACCGCACAGGAGCGGCACTACGGCCCCCACAGCCGCGGCCAGTACCGTAAAACCCGACACGAAAAAGGAGCCCTCGAATCGAGGCGGTACTAGCACGAGACCACCGCGGTACTACGGCTTGGGGCCACTAGCGGTACTACTGCTCTGGAGCGGTACTGCCGCCCCCAGAGCGGTACTACCGCTTGTGGCGCCCAAGCGGTACTACCGCTCTGCCCCGCGGTACTACCGCTGGGACCAGAGTTAGTACACACATGGGGCTACTGGCGGTACTACCGCTACGGAGCGGTACTACCGCTTGTAGCACCCAAGCGGTACTACCGCTCAGGGCCGCGGTACTACCGCTGGGACCAGAGAGGGCACAAAGAGAGGAGACCCAAGCCCATCATCGAAACAGAAAGGCTCGGAGGGAGGGGCAAAGGAAGTGAACGTGATGATTCCGCCCTAGCCTTTCCAAAACGGACCCCCTCTTGATAGTACGGTAATCCCTATGAAACTAGTCCACCAAACTAATCCGAAAGCACTACACCGTCTTTGCTTTAAGATCCGAGGGGAGAAAATCATCTCGTGCGAAAAGGATGAATCTCTGAAAAACACTCAACGCACACGATTAGTCCGCAAAAGCATTGTCATCAATCACCAAAACATCTTAGGGATAAAAATGCCCTTACAATCTCCCCCGTTTTGGTGGATTGATGACAATACGGGATTTGCACAATTGGGAAATAACAAAGGAAATAAGCAAACCCCAAATCTCTAAAATATAGACGGGCTCCCCCTAGATGTGTGCCATCAAGATAAGTGCTTTGAACTGCACGACACACATACTAGGATCAACACTCCCCCTGTATTTTAGAGACCAACAACCTAAGCGAGATACAAGATAGCAGGATATATAACATAATGAAGCCTATAACTCATGAGATATCAAATGACTAGACAAAGATAAAGATATGATAATGATAGGGTAGCATATGTCTCACACCATATGACTCGAACTAAAGTCTCACTGAACACAAAACCAAGCAAAACCAAGCAAAGCACAAAGTAGCACATAAAGGACAAAGGCAAAGACACACTCGCAACACAACGACACAAATCCCTAAACTCGCTCCCCCTTTGGCATCGAGACACCAAAAGGGGCAAAGAGCTAACCTACGGCTCCAGGTGAGAGCGTGCTGAGGATCTCGAACATCAGGACTCTGCGTGATCATCTACACTGCCGTCCTCGCCCTGAAACTGCTCGGCATCTAAGTCGGTCCACGGACAGTGCTGCTGGATCCACTCCTCCTCCTCAGTAATCTGACCCTCAGAGCCGCTGGTGACTATGGCACCCATCTGACGCATCAGCTCCTTGTGACGTCCTCTTGCCTTCTTCTCAGCCACATGAGTCATGTACTGACCATGAGACTCCATGCAGAACAGCTTCTTCATCTTGCGTTTGAGCTTCTTTGCCCAAGAGGGCTCTGCTGCAGAAGGCTCTGTCCCAGGAGGCACATAATCCTCATCATCCTCACCGGCATCAGCCTCGTCCTCGGTCTCCATGGCAGCAGCAGAAGATGGAGCTCCAGATCTACGCAAATTATCCTTTTTCCTCAGACGCTTGATCTCATGAGAGACCAACTCTCCAGTTTCCAGCTGCTCCTCAGGATAGGTATGTCTCCAGGCCCTCTCAATAAGCAACATGATGAACGGACCATAAATTGGGCACTTGCGCTCAGAAACAGCCGCCAGAAGCTCAGACCACATGACGTGAGAGATGTCCAGGGACTCGCCGGTGTTTGCGTCCTTCTCACGCTGGCAGAAAAGAAGCATGTCCACAAGGTAAGAGTGTACCATGTCCAGATTCCCAATACGAGGGAAGAGAGTCTCGCGGAAGATATGGTGAAGGATGTCCAGATAGGTAGACAACTCATAGGTCTCCTTCCTGGTCTCAGGGTGGACCTTCCGAGTACAGTAGGGCCAGAGGGCTTGCTTGTGAGTGGAGGTGACATTTTGGTGAGGACGAAAACCAACTGGAGTCTCGAGCCCTTGATCTTCCACCTCAAGCAGCCCCATGAAGGCCTGCCACTTGACAGCTAACACCTTTCCATTTGTCATCCAAGTCAGAGTCCTGTCTGCATCAGTTCCTAGGTGAACAGTGGCAAAGAACTGTGCCAGCAAATTTGCATCAAAATCCTTGTTGAACTGCATGATCCTGAGAATGTTCAACTGAGAGCACATCTGTAGGGCATCACCAAAGTACTCAATGTCCTTCTCCATAGCATCCATGTTGATGGAATGAACATTGACAAAGAGATTCTTCTTAGCCTTGATCACATCAAAGTATGTGGCATACTGAAACCGGTTCCAGAACGGGCGATTGACAAGATTGGGTTCTTGGTCTTCCTCATAGGGGTTGCGCCGACGCCTGTCCCAGAATTCCTTGCTAGACATCTCAGTCACTTTCTTGCCACTTGGCTTCGGTCGGCTGGCAACCTTCTTCTTGCGAGGAGGATTAGCACTGGAGGAAGCACCCCCTGCTGGCTGTGGAGCACTGGAAGAACCACCTGCAGTCTCAGATGAGCGGTACCGCTTCGACGTTGACCGCCCGGGGTTGACACGGCGGACTTGCTGCTCAGGATGTTCATAACCTGGAACCAAACACACGGACACCAGAAACAACCAGAAGGAACGATCAAAACCAAATAAACACAACAAAGATGGATCAACATGTGGTAGGAAACAATGGAACTGGGCATCCAGCGGTAGTACCGCTTAGCCACATAAGCGGTAGTACGAGGGCCCATGACCAAAACTCGTCTTTGAAGCACAAGTACCATAAAAAATGGCTAATGTGAAAGAGTGAGATTAGTTTATGCATTATGGGGGGAGGAAGAGTTCATTGAGAGAACAACACTCCCCCTAAATCCATGCCTACACCTAGACAAGAATGCATGATGAATGTGAGGGGTGTGCAAAGGTTCAAACTGTTGGGGAACGTAGTAATTTCAAAAAAATTCCTACGCACACGCAAGATCATGGTGATGCATAGCAACGAGAGGGGAGAGTGTTGTCCACGTACCCTCGTAGACCGATAGCGGAAGCGTTATTACAACGTGGTTGATGTAGTCGTACGTCTTTACGATCCGACCGATCAAGTACCGAACGTACGGCACCTCCGAGTTCTACACACGTTCAGCTCGATGACGTCCCTCGAACTCCGATCCAGCCGAGTGTTGAGGGAGAGTTTCGTCAGCACGACGGCGTGGTGACGATGATGATGTTCCACCGACGCAGGGCTTCGCCTAAGCTCCGCAACGGTATTATCGAGGTGTAATTTGGTGGAGGGGGGCACCGCACACGGCTAAGAGATCACAAGGATCAATTGTTGTGTCTATGGGGTGCCCCCTGCCCCCGTATATAAACGAGCAAGGGAGGAGGAGGCCGGCCCTAGGAGGGGGCGCACCAAGTGTGGAGTCCTACTAGGACTCCCTAGTCCTAGTAGGATTCCACCTCCCATATGGAATAGGAAAAGAGGAAGGGAAAAAGAGAAGGAAGGAAGGGGGCGCCCCACTTCCCTAGTCCAATTCGGACCAGACCAAGGGGAGGGGTGCGGCCACCCTTGAGGCCCTTTTCCTTCTTTCCCGTATGGCCCAATAAGGCCCAATACGTATTCCCGTAACTCTCCCGTACTCCGAAAAATAGCCGAATCACTCGGAACCTTTCCGAAGTCCGAATATAGTCGTCCAATATATCGATCTTTACGTCTCGACCATTTCGAGACTCCTCGTCATATCCCCGATCTCATCCGGGACTCCGAACTCCTTCGGTACATCAAAACTCAATAAAACTGTCATCGTAACGTTAAGCGTGCGGACCCTACGGGTTCGAGAACTATGTAGACATGACGGAGACACGTCTCCGGGCAATAACCAATAGCGGGACCTGGATGCCCATATTGGCTCCCACGTATTCTACGAAGATCTTTATCGGTCAGACCGCATAACAACATACGTTGTTCCCTTTGTCACCGGTATGTTACTTGCCCGAGATTTGATCGTCGGTATCTCGATACCTAGTTCAATCTCGTTACCGGCAAGTCTCTTTACTCGTTCAGTAACACATCATCCCGCAACTAACTCATTAGTCACAATGCTTGCAAGGCTTATAGTGATGTGCATTACCGAGTGGGCCCAGAGATACCTCTCCGACAATTGGAGTGACAAATCCTAATCTCGAAATACGCCAACCCAACAAGTACCTTTGGAGACACCTGTAGAGCACCTTTATAATCACCCATTTACGTTGTGACGTTTGGTAGCACACAAAGTGTTCCTCCGGTAAACGGGAGTTGCATAATCTCATAGTCAGAGGAACATATATAAGTCATGAAGAAAGCAATAGCAACATACTAAACGATCGGGTGCTAAGCTAACGGAATGGGTCAAGTCAATCACGTCATTCTCCTAATGAGGTGATCTCGTTAATCAAATGACAACTCATGTCTATGGCTAGGAAACATAACCATCTTTGATTAACGAGCTAGTCAAGTAGAGGCATACTAGTGACACTCTGTTTGTCTATGTATTCACACATGTATTATGTTTCCGGTTAATACAATTCTAGCATGAATAATAAACATTTATCATGATATAAGGAAATATATAATACTTTATTATTGCCTCTAGGGCATATTTCCTTCAGTCTCCCACTTGCACTAGAGTCAATAATCTAGTTCACATCGCCATGTGATTTAACATCAATAATTCACATCACCATGTGATTAACACCCATAGTTCACATCGTCATGTGACCAACACCCAAAGGGTTTACTAGAGTCAATAATCTAGTTCACATTGCTATGTGATTAACACCCAAAGAGTACTAAGGTGTGATCATGTTTTGCTTGTGAGAGAAGTTTAGTCAACGGGTCTGTCACATTCAGATCCGTAAGTATTTTGCAAATCTCTATGTCTACAATGCTCTGCACGGAGCTACTCTAGCTAATTGCTCCCACTTTCACTATGTATCTAGACCGAGACTTTAGAGTCATCTAGATTAGTGTCAAAACTTGCATCGACGTAACCCTTTACGAGGAACCTTTTGTCACTTCCATAATCGAGAAACATTTCCTTATTCTACTAAGGATAATTTTGACCGCTGTCCAGTGATCTACTCCTAGATCACTATTGTACTCCCTTGCCAAAATCAGTGTAGGATATACAATAGATCTGGTACACAGCATGGCATCCTTTATAGAACCTATGGCCAAGGCATAGGGAATGACTTTCATTCTCTTTCTATCTTTTGCCGTGGTCGGGCTTTGAGTCTTTACTCAATTTCACACCTTGTAACACAGGCAAGAACTCTTTCTTTAACTGTTCTATTTTGAACTATTTCAAAATCTTGTTAAGGTATGTACTCATTGAAAAACTTATGAAGCGTCTTCATCTATCTCTATAGATCTTGATGCTCAATATGTAAGCAGCTTCACTGAGGTCTTTCTTTGAAAAACTCATTTCAAAACACTCCTTCATGCTTTACAGAATAATTCTACATTATTTCCGATCAACAATATGTCATTCACATATACTTATCAGAAATGCTGTAGTGCTCCCACTCACTTTCTTGTAAATACAGGCTTCACCGCAAGTCTGTATAAAACTATATCCTTTGATCAACTTATCAAAGTGTATATTCCAACTCTGAGATGCTTGCACCAGTCCATAGATGGATCGCTGGAGCTTGCATATTTTGTTAGCACCTTTAGGATTGACAAAACCTCCTGGTTGCATCATATACAACTCTTCTTTAATAAATCCATTAAGGAATGCAGTTTTGTTTATCCATTTGCCATATTTCATAAAATGCGGCAATTGCTAACATGATTCAGCCAGACTTTAAGCATAGATACGAGTGAGAAACTCTCATCGTAGTCAACATCTTGAACTTGTCGAAAACCTTTTTGCGACAATTCTAGCTTTGTAGATAGTGATACTACTATCAGCGTCCGTCTTCCTCTTGACGATCCATTTATTCTCAATTGCTTGCCGATCATCGGGCAAGTCAACCAAATTCCACACTTTGTTCTCATACATGGATCTCATCTCAGATTTCATGGCCTCAAGCCATTTTGCGGAATCTGGGCTCACCATCGCTTCTTTATAGTTCGTAGGTTTGTCATGGTCTAGTAACATAACCTCCAGAACAGGATTACCGTATCACTCTGGTGCGGATCTTACTCTGGTTGACCTACAAGGTTTAGTAACAACTTGATCTGAAGTTTCATGATCATCATCATTAACTTCCTCACTCATTGGTATAGACGTCACAGGAACCGTTTCTTGTGATGAACTACTTTCCAATAAGGGAGCAGGTACAGTTACCTCATCAAGTTCTACTTTCCTCCCACTCACTTCTTTCGAGAGAAACTCCTTCTCTAGAAAGGATCCATACTAAGCAACGAATGTCTTGCCTTCGGATCTGTGATAGAAGGTGTACCCAACTGTCTCCTTTGGGTATCCTATGAAGACACATTTCTCTGATTTGGGTTTGAGCTTATCAGGATGAAACTTTTTCACATAAGCATCGCAACCCCAAACTTTAAGAAACGACAACTTTGGTTTCTTGCCAAACCACAGTTCATAAGGCGTCGTCTCAGCGGATTTTGATGGTGCTCTTTTTAACGTGAATGTAGCTGTCTCTAATGCATAACCCCAAAACGATAGTGGTAAATTGGTAAGAGACATCATAGATTGCACTATATCCAATAAAGTACGGTTATGACGTTCGGACACACCATTATGTTGTGGTGTTCCAGGTGGCGTGAGTAGTGAAACTATTTCACATTGTTTTAACTGAAGGCCAAACTCGTAACTCAAATACTCTTCTCTACGATCAGATCATAGAAACTTTATTTTCTTGTCACGATGATTTTCCACTTCACTCTGAAATTCTTTGAACTTTTCAAATGTTTCAGACTTATGTTTCATCAAGTAGATATACCCATATCTGCTCAAATCATCTGTGAAGCTCAGAAAATAATGATACCTGCTACGAGCCTCAATATTCATTGGACCACATACATCTGTATGTATGATTTCCAACAAATCTGTTGCTCTCTCCATAGTTCCGGAGAACGGCGTTTTAGTCACCTTGCCCATGAGGCACGGTTCGCAAGCATCAAGTGATTCATAATCAAGTGATTCCAAAATCCCATCAGTATGGAGTTTCTTCATGCGCTTTACACCAATATGACCTAAACAGCAGTGCCACAAATAAGTTGCACTATCATTATTAACTTTGCATCTTTTGGCTCCAATATTATGAATATGTGTATCACTACGATCGAGATCCAACAAACCATTTTTGTTGGTGTGTATGACCATAAAAAGTTTTTTTTATTCATGTAAACAGAACAACAATTGTTCTCTAACTTAAATGAATAACCGTATTGCAATAAACATGATCAAATCATATTCATGCTCAACGCAAACACCAAATAACATTTATTTAGTTTCAACACTAATCCTGAAAGTATAGGGAGTGTGCGATGATGATCATATCAATCTTGGAACTACTTCCAACATACATCGTCACCTCGCCTTTTACTAGTCTCTGTTTATTCTGCAACTCCCGTTTTCGAGTTACTACTCTTTAGCAACTGAACCAGTATCAAATACTGAGGGGTTGCTATAAACACTAGTAAGTACACATCAATAACATGTATATCCAATATACCTTTGTTCACTTTGCCATCCTTCTTATCCACCAAATACCTGGGGTAGTTCCGCCTCCAGTGACCAGTCCCTTTGCAGTAGAAGCACTTAGTCTCAGGCTTTGGTACAGACTTGGGCTTCATCACTTGAGTAGCAACTTGCTTGCCGTTCTTTTTGAAGTTCCCCTTCTTCCCTTTGCCCTTTTATTGAAACTAGTGGTCTTGTCAACCATCAACACTTGAAGTGGTCTCGTCAACCATCAACACTTGATGTTTTTCTTGATTTCTACCTTCGTCGATTTCAGCATCACGAAGAGCTCGGGAATTACTTTCGTCATCCCTTGCATACTATAGTTCATCACGAAGTTCTACTAACTTGGTGATGGTGACTAGAGAATTCTGTCAATCACTTATTTTATCTGGAAGATTAACTCCCACTTGATTCAAGCGATTGTAGTACCCAGACAATCTGAGCACATGCTCACTAGTTGAGCGATTCTCCTCCATCTTTTAGCTATAGAACTTGTTGGAGACTTCATATCTCTCAACTCGGGTATTTGCTTGAAATATTAACTTCAACTCCTGGAACATCTTATATGGTCCATGATGTTCAAAACGTCTTTGAAGTCCCGATTCTAAGCCGTTAAGCATGGTGCACTAAACTATCAAGTAGTCATCATATTGAGCTCGCCAAACGTTCATAACGTCTGCATCTGCTCCTGCAATAGGTCTGTCACCTAGCGGTGCATCAAGGACATAATTTTTTCTGTGCAGCAATGAATATAATCCTCAGATCACGGATCCAATCCGCATCTTTGCTACTAACATCTTTCAACATAATTTCTCTAGGAACATATCAAAAATAAACACAGGGAAGCAACAACGCGAGCTATTGATCTACAACATAATTTGCAAAATACTATCAGGACTAAGTTCATGATAAATTTAACTTCAATTAATCATATTACTTAAGAACTCCCACTTAGATAGACATCCCTCTTATCATCTAAGTGATTACGTGATCCAAAGCAACTACTATATGATTCACGCTCGACCTTTCGGTCTCTGTGTTCCGAGGCCATATCTGTATATGCTAGGCTCGTCAAGTTTAACCTGAGTATTCCGCGTGTGCAACTGTTTTGCACCCGTTGTATTTGAACGTAGAGCCTATCACACCCGATTAACACGTGGTGTCTCAGCACGAAGAACTTTTGCAACGGTGCATACTCAGGGAGAACACTTTTGTCTTGAAATTTTAGTGAGAGATCATCTTATAATGCTACCGTCAATCAAAGCAAGATAAGATGCATAAAGGATTAACATCACATGCAATCAATATAAGTGATATGATATGGCCATCATCATCTTGTGCTTGTGATCTCCAACTCCGAAGCACCATGCTCGTGATCTCCATCTCCGAAGCACCGTCATGATCACCATCGTCACCGGCTCGACACCTTGATCTCCATCGTAGTATCGTTGTCGTCTCGCCAACTTATTGCTTTTACGACTATCGCTACCGCTTAGTGATAAAGTAAAACTATTACATGGCGATTGCATCTCATACAATAAAGCGACAACCATATGGCTCCTGCCAGTTGCCGATAACTCGGTTACAAAACATGATCATCTCATACAACACATTATATCACATCATGTCTTGACCATATCACATCACAACATGCCCTGCAAAAACAAGTTAGACATCCTCTACTTTGTTGTTGCAAGTTTTACGTGGCTGCTATGAGCTTAGCAAGAACCGTTCTTACCTATGCATCAAAACCACAACGATAGTTTGTCAAGTTGGTGCTGTTTTAACCTTCGCAAGGACCGGGCGTAGCCACACTCGGTTCAACTAAAGTGAGAGAGACAGACACCCGCCAGTCACCTTTAAGCAACGAGTGCTCCGAACGGTGAAACCAGTCTCGCGTAAGCATACGCGTAATGTCGGTCCGGGCCGCTTCATCTCACAATACCGCTGAACCAAAGTATGACATGCTGGTAAGCAGTATGACTTATATCGCCCACAACTCACTTGTGTTCTACTCGTGCATAGCATCAACGCATAAAACTAGGCTCGGATGCCACTGTTGGGGAACGTAGTAATTTCAAAAAAATTCCTACGCACACGCAAGATCATGGTGATGCATAGCAACGAGAGGGGAGAGTGTTGTCCACGTACCCTCGTAGACCGATAGCGGAAGCGTTATTACAACGCGGTTGATGTAGTCGTACGTCTTTACGATCCGACCGATCAAGTACCGAACGTACGGCACCTCCGAGTTCTACACACGTTCAGCTCGATGACGTCCCTCGAACTCCGATCCAGCCGAGTGTTGAGGGAGAGTTTCGTCAGCACGACGGCGTGGTGACGATGATGATGTTCCACCGACGCAGGGCTTCGCCTAAGCTCCGCAACGGTATTATCGAGGTGTAATTTGGTGGAGGGGGGCACCGCACACGGCTAAGAGATCACAAGGATCAATTGTTGTGTCTATGGGGTGCCCCCTGCCCCCGTATATAAACGAGCAAGGGAGGAGGAGGCCGGCCCTAGGAGGGGGCGCACCAAGTGTGGAGTCCTACTAGGACTCCCTAGTCCTAGTAGGATTCCACCTCCCATATGGAATAGGAAAAGAGGAAGGGAAAAAGAGAAGGAAGGAAGGGGGCGCCCCCCTTCCCTAGTCCAATTCGGACCAGACCAAGGGGAGGGGTGCGGCCACCCTTGAGGCCCTTTTCCTTCTTTCCCGTATGGCCCAATAAGGCCCAATACGTATTCCCGTAACTCTCCCGTACTCCGAAAAATACCCGAATCACTCGGAACCTTTCCGAAGTCCGAATATAGTCGTCCAATATATCGATCTTTACGTCTCGACCATTTCGAGACTCCTCGTCATATCCCCGATCTCATCCGGGACTCCGAACTCCTTCGGTACATCAAAACTCAATAAAACGGTCATCGTAACGTTAAGCGTGCGGACCCTACGGGTTCGAGAACTATGTAGACATGACGGAGACACGTCTCCGGGCAATAACCAATAGCGGGACCTGGATGCCCATATTGGCTCCCACGTATTCTACGAAGATCTTTATCGGTCAGACCGCATAACAACATATGTTGTTCCCTTTGTCACCGGTATGTTACTTGCCCGAGATTTGATCGTCGGTATCTCGATACCTAGTTCAATCTCGTTACCGGCAAGTCTCTTTACTCGTTCAGTAACACATCATCCCGCAACTAACTCATTAGTCACAATGCTTGCAAGGCTTATAGTGATGTGCATTACCGAGTGGGCCCAGAGATACCTCTCCGACAATTGGAGTGACAAATCCTAATCTCGAAATACGCCAACCCAACAAGTACCTTTGGAGACACCTGTAGAGCACCTTTATAATCACCCATTTACGTTGTGACGTTTGGTAGCACACAAAGTGTTCCTCCGGTAAACGGGAGTTGCATAATCTCATAGTCAGAGGAACATGTATAAGTCATGAAGAAAGCAATAGCAACATACTAAACGATCGGGTGCTAAGCTAACGGAATGGGTCAAGTCAATCACGTCATTCTCCTAATGAGGTGATCTCGTTAATCAAATGACAACTCATGTCTATGGCTAGGAAACATAACCATCTTTGATTAACGAGCTAGTCAAGTAGAGGCATACTAGTGACACTCTGTTTGTCTATGTATTCACACATGTATTATGTTTCCGGTTAATACAATTCTAGCATGAATAATAAACATTTATCATGATATAAGGAAATATATAATACTTTATTATTGCCTCTAGGGCATATTTCCTTCACAAACCACATTGCTCGAATCAATGATATTTAGCTCATGCCTTAACTCGTGAAATCTTGCTTCATCCAATGGCTTCGTGAAAATATCTGCAAGGTTATCATGAGTGTTGACATAGTTGAGCTGGATCTCCCCTCGCCTGATATGATCCCGGATGAAGTGATACCGAATCTCAATATGCTTCGTCTTGAAGTGTTGCACCGGGTTGAGAGAAATCTTGATAGCACTTTCATTGTCACACCAAAGAGGCACTTTGTCACAAATGACACCGTAATCCTTTAAAGTTTGCCTCATCCATAAGAGTTGTGCACAACAACTTCCGGCCGCCACATACTTCGCTTCGGTGGACGAGAGGGACACACAACTTTGCTTTTTAGAAGACCAACTTACCAAAGAGCAACCAAGAAATTGGCACCCTCCGGAAGTGGACTTCCTATCCACTTTGTCTCCCGCCCAATCGGAGTCCGAATAACCTACAAGCTTGAAGTTTGCTCCTCTTGGGTACCATAGGCCAAAGTTTGGGGTATGAGCCAAATATCGAAAGATTCGCTTGACCGCCACAAAGTGGCTTTCCTTAGGTGCGGCTTGAAACCGTGCACATATTCCCACACTCAACATGATATCCGGTCTAGATGCACAAAGGTAAAGCAAGGATCCAATCATAGAGGATATACCTTTTGATCCACCGCTTTACCATTGGGATCAATGTCAAGTTGGCACTTGGTGGGCGTTGGAGTGGAAGCCGGCTTGACATCACTTAGCTTGAATCTCTTTAGCATGTCTTGAGTGTATTTGGCTTGGTTGATGAAGGTGTCACGACTGGTTTTTCAATAAAATAATTATTGAGAGACCAATCCCTTTTACGGACCAGCGAGGAAGAATTCCTTCTCACTGATAGACAATATCTTGGTCACAAAAGAAAATTACCAGGAGTACTAAATATAATACAAGGTTGAGCAGAGACTGCCCAACAATTTATTACATGCACGCCGATAAAACTACACGGCGGAATAGGGTGGCAAACTACTAACTCACGAGGATAACGGAGGTGGAAATATCATCGCGAAGCAAGTGATATGATTCCAGAAGGCTACAAATCTTGCAAGGGCAACAATTAAAATGGTTCAAGGTTTTCAAAGGAACACAAATGGTTTTTCATGGGGAAGAAGTGCTTAACATAAAACTTACATGCGAAAAGCAAACACATGATACAGCACTCAGGATGCGCGTACACAATCCTGACATGTTATTAAAACTAGCGTACTACTCCGGAAGGCAGCAAACACACCAATACAAACTAGCGTACAAATAAAACAGCACATCATACAAGCAGACATAACACGCGGCTACTCGGTGCTCTCAGTCGGAGATGGTGAAGATCTCCTTCCCCTTGCCGATGGCAAGGCTCAGCGGTCCAGGAGAGTCAACCTCCACCTCCTCTCTAGCTGGCTCCTGGCGCGTGACGCTGCACTGCGGTGATGGTGCGGGGGCGACTGGTGGTAGAGCGCGTGCGGCAGGCGGTGCGGCTCTGACTGGAGTAGGAGCGATGACTCGGTCGAACTCCTCAGTGGTAGGCAGACGGCGAGCAGTGGCCAAAACGGCCGGTGCATACGAGGCTGAAGACGAGACGAATGTCAGAGGCGGCGCCGTGTGGAGAAGCTCCTTCCTGCTGGCAGGACAGCCCCGGACTAAGTCCATGCGGGCAGCCACAAGATCATCTACGAGGTTGTCGAAAGACTCCTCTAGAGCCTTGAGATACTCCACAACCATCTCGATGGCTTCGTCTCTTTCTCCCCGATGGCAGGCAAACGCATAGTGGATGGTGTACGGCACATGGCATGGGAGGTAGCGGTAGCGACGAGTCTTCATCGTAGGAAGGATGTCCCGAAGGCGAGCTATCGCCTCGCGGGCAGCCATCTGCATGGCATGCCTCTCCGTAGGCATGGCCTTTCCCATAAAACGGAAGTGGCGAGCAGCAGATCGTCCTCCCCTGAACTGCACCACGGCTTGGTGCATAGACACGTCGTCACTGAGCTTGTGCTGATAGAGTGTGAACTCCGGGCTAGCTGCTGGCCCGATCGCGAGCTTGGTGATGGAGACGAGGAGCTTGACAAACCCCTCGGGCACGTTGGTGAACACTCGATTCTCACAGCTGCTGCCAGCCATCTACAAAAGTAGGCAAAAATTCTGAGTAGTCATGTCATAAATTTATGATGACCAACAGAAAATAGCTACAATTGCAAAAAGCTGAAAAAGCACGAAAGATGCTAATAACCGATTAGCGATCGCACCTAGTGGCTTCCTACAGTCAGCCTGGCTCTGATACCAAGCTTGTCACGACCGGTTTTTCAATAAAATAATTATTGAGAGACCAATCCGTTTTACGGACCAGCGAGGAAGAATTCCTTCTCACTGATAGACAATATCTTGGTCACAGAAGAAAATTACCAGGAGTACTAAATATAATACAAGGTTGAGCAGAGACTGCCCAACAATTTATTACATGCACGCCGATAAAACAACACGGCGGAATAGGGTGGCAAACTACTAACTCACGAGGATAACGGAGGTGGAAATATCATCGCGAAGCGAGTGATATGATTCCAGAAGGCTACAGCTCTTCGAGCGTCGGAGTGAGGCTCGAGAAGACTTATTGCGGGTGGCGGAAGCATATACAATACAAGTGACCAAAATCCGGGATCGCGCAGGACTGACTGGGACTCCTCTAGGCATCGGACGCGCTATCAAACTCTTCATCCAAGAGATCGCCTTCGTCAACATCTGGCCAAATCAACAAGCCAGGTGAGTACTATGAAAGTACTCGCAAGACAGTTCGGACATAAGATATAACAAATGCGAACATGAAGTACATGAATAAGTTAACCAGTACGATCCAGGCATAGAGGTAATAATTGCTGGGTGCCAAGCGAGGGTCTGAATGACGCCTCGAGCGGAAACTGCAGAATAGTAATACTGGTGCCAAGCGAGTGTCTGAAAGACTCCTCGAGCGGAAAATGCGGAATAATAATACTGGTGCCGAACGAGTGTCTGAAAGACTCCTCGAGCGGAAAATGCGGAATAATAATATTGGTTCCAAAAGAGTGTCTGAAAGACTCCTCGAGCGGAAAATGCGGAATAATAATACTGGTGCCAAACGAGTGTCTGAAAGACTCCTCGAGCGGAAAATGCGGAATAATAATACTGGTGCCAAACGAGTGTCTGAAAGACTCCTCGAGCGGAAAATGCGGAATAATAATGCCACAGTCGGGCGTCGAGGCGACACCACATAAAGGGCTTATAACAGAAAAATAAGGACGGTGCATGCCACAGTCGGACGTCTGCGCGACGTCACATAAAGGGCTTATATCACAGCTCAATAATACAATAGTTTGGGAACATAATTCATCACGAGCATGAAACAAATATAAAGTTAGTCCATTCACAGGAATAACAATAAATCTGGATTTACCACTCGAGCTTGCTCACCGGGAACAGGTTTTCCACGCGGATAGATATGGATATAATGTTTTCATTACTTGATCAGGATACGATGATTTGGAAAGGATTGACTCTGCAGAGTTTGTACTTAACCACAGCCAACGGATTTCAGTAGTCACGGGGAGTAGTTCCGTCTATGGTGTTTTGGAAGAAACACGTCTAACCAGTACACACCCAATTTAACCATCCGAAGCCAGGGATCACCCTAAGCATCGTTCAAGAAAAACCTTGAGACGGGGAGGCTACAACCTCACGTAGCATGGGATCAAATTTCTATACGCGCGCTATAAGGGGGTGCCCCCCCTCTCGGTCCCAACCGGAAACACCCATGCCCCCTGACCGGATGACTGGCTTTAATCCTGGGCCAAGGTACCATCATCCCGGCCTCTCTGTTTGGTGTGTACACGGAAAGAGGTTACCAACTTACTAAACCGCATCCCTGGCAATGAGACATGTGGTAGCACGGAAGGGGGAAAGAACGGTAACGCGGCTCCAACCACATTAACGTCAGAGAAAGTCGGATGACGCAAGGCTGGCATGCTACAATAGTACCACCTTGCTGCCCTTCATGTCACCACATGATTTGGCCATCTCTCATCAGAGATCATCGCAACTTTGGAACATGCGAACAAAGGAAGAACGATAACGTGGCTCCAACCACGTTAACGTCGGAGAAAGTCGGATGACGCAAGGCTGGCATGCTACAACAGTACCACCTTGCTGCCCTTCATGTCACCACATGATTTGGCCATCTCTCATCAGAGATCATCGCAACTTTGGAACAACCGGGTAGTTGCCTTGCAAGCAACGAGGTATTTACTGACACTCATATGCCACGCACCAACTTTCACGCAAACATGCAAAACACCTGTCATATCAAATGTTCAAAACATGCTTGTCTGGTTCGGAGAAGTCGGAGTCTAGCTCGGCGAAGTTCGCGCCTCCGTCACCTCTCCCGGAACCTACGGCAATCACGAAACGGGTACTAACGTGAAAACCAACACATGCACAGAAACTTTGCCAAATATTTTTCAAATAAATCCCATAAAAAACTAGACAAAATTTGAAGAATGTCAGAAAAAGAATCACTCAAAAATACCTTTTTATTAAAAAGTTATAAAGGTTTCTGTCCAGGGACTTATCTGTAATGAAACAAAAAAGTTCCAGGGTTTTAACTGAGAAAACAGAAAACGCTTCGGTTGGGAATGCGCAAGCGCAAAGGAGAAAACGTATTTGCCCGAAGGCGCCAACAGAAAACGGTTCACAAATAAAAGAACAGAGGCTGACACGCGGGGTCCACATGTCAGGTTTGAAAAGCTCGCCGTCGCCCGAAGACTGCGGTGGACGCCGGCGTTGAACCACGGCGAGTTAGGAGAAACGGAGGGTACCAAGAGCTTCAGCGTCTTCTTCCGCGTCGGTGGGTGGTGGACTCGTCCAACGGGGAGCACCATGTCGACGGCGACACTATCTCCGGCGGACGGCGGCTCGGGTGAGGATGGGGAACTCCGGTGGAGAGCTGCAAACTACGAATTGAGGCGCGGGTCAGAACGAGGGATGCAAGGCGAAGCTACTGGCAAGAGAATGGAGGCGGAGGAGCACACACGGGGGCGAATCGGGCTGGATCCCGTGGCGGGTCGCGGCGGCCGGAGTCGAGGAAGGAGACCTCCTCGGGGCTCTTCCAGTGGCTAGGCGTGCTCTAGGGGGAGTGCAGGGATGGTGGGTGCTCGAGTTGAAGTTCGGGGCCTCTATTTATAGGCAGATCGACGGGGTGGCCGTGAACGGGGAATCTCCGGCGAGCGATTACGGTGGAGCAGTGGATTGGAAGGTGGTTTGAGCGGCCAGGCAGCATCAGTGGGGGTTACTGGAGTCGTTCCACAGCTAAACGGGGCTGGTCTCGGTGTAATGGCGTCGGTCCACGGTGAGGTGACCGCACGGGCTCAACGGCGGCAGAGAGCGCGCTCCGCGCCCTGCGGTTCACGACGAGAGCGGCAGCGCATTCGGGGGAGTGGAAGGCCACGCGGCGGGCTCCGGTGGTTTGGGCGGCGCTGGGTGGAGTCGTCGGCGCCGTGTCTCCCGCTGGCGTCCGCAAAGCCGCCGCCGGCGTCGGTCACGGGGCGGCGCACCTTCTGCTGCTCGTCGCCGACGCCCGCAAAGCGCCAGGCGTTCGTGCGGTGCAGGAACAAGAGGGCGGGCACGAGGAGCAAGGTGACACGGTGGCACTGGCGAGATCGATGTCCATCTCTGTAGAAAACGACAGTGAGCACTGAACTGAATCTCTGAAACTTCTGAACTTGACAGTGACCATGCACTGCAGGTGTTCGACAGAAAGTTTTGGCTATGAGATAAATTTTTCTGGAGCTGTAACTTGGTGAGATGACCACTCAATGCACCCAGAGGCTGCATGATTTTACTTGGAATTTTTGGAGAGAGTTTTGAATGAATTCCACCAAATTTGTCAAATCTGGTCCAAACTTGCAGCAGATGTAGTTTGAAAATTTTGAACTGAAGACCAGTGGATCTTCATGGTTCTAGGTTGAGGGTTCAAAGGACTAGGAGGGGAAAAAGGTTTGGTGGCAAAAATCAAAACAGAAAAAGGAGTTCCTTTGTAAATCTCCAAGTAGTAGGATAGAAGACAGAAATTTGTTTGAGTAGAATTTGAACGGAAATAATCACATGGAGAGGTTCAACCTGCTGGATTAGGTGTAAAACATGATCCAAAGGTGAGGGAAGGGTTAGGGGAGAGGATTTGCACTAATGCCATGGCAAGAAGGAATAGTTGAAAGTGGCAAAGGACTTTCCAAAAGCCATAGTGCAAATTCAAAAAGATTTTCAGAAGTTATTCTCCCAAATGAAAAACATTTTGTCTTGAGCCCAAATGAAGAGCAAGAACTCCCAAGGCCAAAGGCAGATCTTGGGTGAATCCAAACAAAACTTTTTCCCTAAAGAAAATGTATGAGAGGGAGAGTTCTCTTGAAGAAAAATTTAAATCACCCCCCCCCCTCAAGTCAAATAAAATCTTTTGAAAAATCCAAATAAAAACTTGGGTGTCACAGAAGGTTCCTTCTCTTCTTTGTTTGATTTCGAATCCGAGAAAGAACTTCAACTCTCCCATCATAGACATCTTGAACTTTGAGGTCATGAGAGCGGCAAATTCTTCATTGAAAGCTTTGTTAGGGGAACCAAAACTAATATCATCAACATATAGTTGGCACACAAACAACTCCCCTTTGACCTTCTTAGTAAAAAGAGTGGGGTCGATTTTCCCGATTTCGAATCCACGATCTTGTAACAACTCCGTAAGATGCTCATACCACACACGTGGGGCTTGTTTAAGGCCATAGAGCGCCTTGTGGAGTTGATACACATGATCGGGGAAATAGGGATCTTCGAACCCGGGGGGTTGTTTGACATATACCAACTCATTTATGGGACCATTAAGAAAAGCACTCTTCACATCCATTTGTTGCAAAGTGAAATTATGATGAGAAGCATAAGCAATCAACAAACGAATAGATTGAAGGCGAGCAACGGGAGCAAAGGTTTCACCGAGTCGATACCCTCGACTTGGGAGTAGCCTTGTGCCACCAAACGAGCCTTGTTGCGAACAATGATTCCATGAGCGTCTTGCTTGTTCTTGAATATCCACTTGGTTCCAATGACATTATGATTACCGGTTGGCCTTGGCACTAACTTCCACACTTGGTTATGTTCGAAGTTGTTGAGTTCTTCATGCATGGCGTTGAGCCAATCCGGGTCCTCAAGCGCTTCATAAACCTTTTGGGGTTCGACACAAGAAACAAACGCATGATGTTCACAATAGTTTGCTAATTGTCTACGAGTGCTTACCCCTTTCTTAGGCTTCCAACCACATTCTCCATGAGATGACCTTTGGTGGTGAGCTTGGAAGCGATCTTAGCGGCACGACGCTCCAATTCCTCCTCGGAAGTGGAGTGAGGAGGGGTTACTTGATCATCTTGAGCGTTGTCTTGAGCTTGTTCTTGATCTTGAACTAGCTCGAGGGGAAGAACTTGACCTTGGGCATCATTTGATGGATCACCACCATCTTGAGGTTGATCTTGCCTTTGATCTTGTTCATGAGGTTGAGGGCCTTCACTTTGTTCTTCGGAAGCGTGTGGGTCTTGGGTTGGTGATGGCTCCACTTGAGTGGAGCATTGTCCTTCTCCTTCGGCCACAAGGGGTTCCTCAATGGGTAGGATATATCCAATACCCATTCTTCTTATGGCTTGGGGAGGAATTTCATCACCTACATCACAAGTACCACTTTGCTCCACTTGGGAGCCGTTATTTTCATCAAACTCCACGTTACACGTCTCCTCAATAAGTCCCGTGGACTTATTGAGAACACGGTAAGCATGGGAGTTTGTAGCATAACCAACAAATATGCCCTCATGAGCTCTAGTCTCAAATTTAGACAAACGAAGACCTTTCTTGAGAATGAAGCACTTACACCCGAACACCCGAAAGTACTTGAGGTTGGGCTTGTTACCGGTGAGGATCTCATATGGAGTCTTGTTCAAGCCTTTGCGAAGATAGAGCCGATTTGAAGCATGACACGCGGTGTTGATGGCTTCGGCCCAAAAGTTGTATGGAGACTTGAACTCCTCCATCATGGTCCTTGCCGCATCCATCAACGTCCGATTCTTCCTCTCCGCAACACCATTTTGTTGAGGGGTGTAAGGTGCGGAATATTGATGCTTGATCCCCTCATCACTGAGAAACTCATCCAAGGTGTAGTTCTTGAACTCGGTGCCGTTGTCACTTCTTATTGTCAAGATCTTTGCATTGTGCTGACATTGGGCTTCATTTGCAAAGTCAATGACTGTTTGTTGGGTCTCACTCTTCCTCTTGAAGAAATACACCCACGTGTATCTGGAATAATCATCCACAATTACCAAGCAATACTTTCTACCCCCAAGACTATCAAAGGATGGAGGCCCAAAGAGATCCAAATGAAGGAGCTCCAACGGCCTCTTCGAGTAAATAAGAGTCGTGGGAGAGTGAGCCTTCTCATGAAGCTTTCCTTCGATACAAGCACTGCAAGCACGATCTTTGGCAAAACTAACGTTCGTTAGTCCACGGACATGGTCCCCCTTGAGAAGACTTTGCAAAGATCTCTTATTGACATGGGCTAAACGGTGATGCCAAAGCCATCCCACGTCAACTTTAGCCATTAGGCATGTCGCGGTCTTAGTGGGTTGCTTCGAAAAGTTAATCACATAGAGACCGTTCTCGACATGCCCAACAAAGGCTACTTTAAGAGTCTTGCTCCACAAGAGGGCCACGGTATCAATATCAAAGAAAGTGGCAAAACCCATGATAGCAAGTTGACGAACGGAAAGTAAATTGTATGCAAGGGACTCAACTAGCATGACCTTCTCGATCATGAGATCATGAGAAATGACAACTTTGCCGAGTCCCAATACCTTAGAAGACGAGGCATCACCCCACTCGACATTGGTGGGCATAGATGGAATCTTGTGCACGTCCACCACCAAGTCCTTGCTTCCGGTCATATGATTTGTAGCTCCACTATCGAGCAACCATGATCCCCCACCGGAAGCAAACACCTACAAAAGATCAATGCTTGGTTTTAGGTACCCACTTTGTAATGGGTACTTTGATGTTAGTAATAAGGGTCTTAGGAACCCAAATAGACCATTCAATGTACTCATAAGGAGAACCAACGAATTTGGCATAAACATGCCCATCACTAGCACGGCATAACACATAAGAAGGATTAAAGTCGACGGCTTTGTTGGAAGGAGTGGCATTGCTCTTCTTGACACCGCCACCCTTCGCATTGTTCTTCTTCTCCTTGGAAGCACCCTCTCCCTCCTTCACAAAAGTTTGCTTGAGAGGAGGAGGTCGCTTGGTCTTGTCATTCTTCTTCTTGTTCTTGGAATTGGGTGTGAACCCAATCCCCTCCTTGGCCACAACTTCCTTTTGATTGCTCAAGAGGTCATTGAGGTTCTTCTCACCTTGTATGCATGACACAAGGCCTTTCTCAAGTTGCTCCTTCAACTTAGCATTCTTCTCAACAAGATGCACATGCTCGCAACACGGGTTAGTAGCATTTGCATTATCAATTAACACCATATGAGGAAAGGTGGCTTTCTCCTTTGTTAGCTTCACTTGGAGTTGATCATGAGACTCCTTGAGGCTAGCATGAACACCCTTCAAGACTTTGTGAGCCTTGTCGAGAATGCCAAACTCCTCTTTGAGTCTAGCAAGATCAACCCCAAGTTTTGCCTTCTCGGAGTTTAGCACACGAGACACAACAAGAGCATGATCAAGATCTTTCTTTAACTTAGCATGATCATCGTTGTATGACTCCTCAAGAGCCAAACGAATACCACGCTCTTCGTCAAGAGCATTGGAGAGATCCGAAATCTCATCGGCATAGTCACGACTATGCCCCTCCATCTTAGAGATGGTATCTTCATGAGCCTCGATCATGTCATTGGCTTCACCAAGTTGTTCCAAGAGAGCAACGAAGTGCTTCTTGGATTTACCCTTGAGTTTACCCATAAAGATCTCAAACTCATTTTCCTCCACATTTGTCCCCTCATGTTCATCAATGCTATCCGTCGAAGAAGGATGATCAATGATGGTAGTTTTGATGTTGGAGGTTACCTTATTGGTGGCTTTAGCCATGAGGCACTTGGCGGTGATGTTCTCATTGGGTGAGTCGAAGAGAGACACCCGTGGAGTCTTCGCAATGGCAACGGAGGCCATGGCAACCGACTCACTATCTTCATCATCGTCATCATCCTCGTTGTACTCTTCTTGAACCACCAACGCCTTGGGAGGAGTCTTCTTGGTGAAGTTGCTCTTGTTGGGGAATGACTTGGCCTTGTCTTTTCTAATGAGCTTGCCACCATTGTCTTCCCTCTTCTCGTAAGGGCACTCCGCAACAAAGTGGCTAACATTGCCACAATTGAAGCAAGTCCTCATCCGTTGCTTGCCCTTTGCGCCACTTGAGTTGCTTTTGTTGAAGTTTGGCCTTGTGTTCTTCTTGCTCCAAAATTGCCTTGAAGCAAGAGCCATGTGTTCATGATAGGCATACTTCATATCTTCGAGGTTGCCCTCCTCTTCTTCCTCTTCATCCTCTTCCTCCATACTAACCTTGGCCTTTAGAGCAAGGTTGGGCTTCTTAACTCTTTGAGAGTGAAGAACCGCATTGTCGGCGGTCTTGTCCAAGATGCTCATAGCCACAAACTCATCCAACACTTCACTTGAGGACAAGGTGTGAAAGTCCGGCCTTTGACGAATTACGGAGGACATGGCTTTGTGGTAGGGCATCATTGCCTTGAGGAACTTGCGCTTGATCCAATTGTCATCCGTGTCCTTGCTTCCATGATCTCGGAGCGAGACTGCGAGTTTGGTTACTCTCCGAAAAAGCTCACGAGGTTCTTCATCTTCTTTCATTGCAAACTCGTCGGCTTCATCTTGCACCACTTCATAGTTGGAGCGTTGAATGCTTGCGCTTCCCCGATAAAGGGAAACAACTTGGAGCCACGCATCTTTGGCCACGGTGTAAGGCCGGAGATGAGGAAGATCTTCGGGTGGGATGGCTTCTTGGATGATGAAGAGAGCATTTTCATTGAATTGATGATCCACAACTTCTCTAGGAGTGAAGTTACTTCGGTCATGCGGATAAAAGCCTTCTTCAATGATTCTCCAAAGGTTAGTGTTCACATGATTTAAATGACGCTTAAAACGATAGACCCAAGAATCAAAATCTACATTCTTCTCAATCTTAGGGGCCAGGCCGGCATGATTCAAATGAGTGGAAGGGAGCGGTCCACCATAGACAGGTGGAGGTTCCACATGGGCAAAGATGCCGGTCCCATTTTTATCACTAGAACAAGGAGCCTTCTCGCTCGAAGCTTCCCCCTTGTCGGAGGTAGCATCCGTCACCTTGTTAGCGGGATCACCCACTTTCAACGGTGCGGTGGTAAGTTTAAGCCCTTCTAAGAATTTATTCAACATGCTTTCTACCTTGGTCGTCATGGAGGTTTTCAATGTGTCCAACGCCACATTGAATTCCTCACGAGAGACCGCGGTTCCCCCATCTCCCGTAGACGAGACTGGATTCTCACCGGAGTGCTCCTCCGCACCGTCTACGACGTCAACCATACTCTTTGGACGGTAAAGTCCTTAATAAAGAGACGAGGCTCTGATACCAATTGAAAGGATCGATATAGTTGACTAGAGGGGGGGTGAATAGGCAACTAACAATTTTTAGCTTTTCTTTACCAAATTAAACTTTGCATCAAAATAGGTTGTCTAGATATGCAACTAAGTGAGCAACCTATATGATGCAACGACAACAAGCACACAATCAAGTAAGAGATATAACACAAGTAAACTAGCTAAAGTAAAGGAACGAGATAACCAAGAGTGGAGCCGGTGAAGACGAGGATGTGTTACCGAAGTTCCTTCCTTTTGAGGGGAAGTACGTCTCCGTTGGAGCGGTGTGGAGGCACAATGCTCCCCAAGAAGCCACAAGGGCCACCGTATTCTCCTCACGCCCTCACACAATGCGAGATGCCGTGATTCCACTATTGGTGCCCTTGAAGGCGGCAACCGGACCTTTACAAACAAGGTTGGGGCAATCTCCACAACTTAATTGGAGGCTCCCAACGACACCACAAAGCTTCACCACAATGGACTATGGCTCCGCGGTGACCTCAACCGTCTAGGGTGCTCAAACACCCAAGAGTAACAAGATCCGCTAGGGATAAGTGGGGGGAATCAAATTTCTCTTGGTGGAAGTGTAGATCGTGGCCTTCTCAACCAATCCCGAGCAAATCAACAAGTTTGATTGGCTAGGGAGAGAGATCGGGCGAAAATGGAGCTTGGAGCAACAATGGAGCTTTTTGGGGGAAGAGGTAGGTCAACTTTGGGGAAGAAGACCCCTTTATATAGTGGGGGGAACAAACCAACCATTACCCCCCTTCAGCCCCGAAGAGAGCGGTAGTACCGCTGTGCCAGCGGTACTACCGCTTGCCACTATAAGCGGTACTACCGCTGCACACCGCGGTACTACCGCTTGGCCCACAGCGGTACTACCGCGGAGGGAGGGCGGTACTACCGCACAGGAGCGGTACTACGGCCCCCACAGCCGCGGCCAGTACCGTAAAACCCGACACGAAAAAGGAGCCCTCGAATCGAGGCGGTACTAGCACGAGACCACCGCGGTACTACGGCTTGGGGCCACTAGCGGTACTACTGCTCTGGAGCGGTACTGCCGCCCCCAGAGCGGTACTACCGCTTGTGGCGCCCAAGCGGTACTACCGCTCCGTCCCGCGGTACTACCGCTGGGACCAGAGTTAGTACACACATGGGGCTACTAGCGGTACTACTGCTCTGGGCGGTACTACCGCTCCGGAGCGGTACTACCGCTTGTAGCACCCAAGCGGTACTACCGCTCAGGGCCGCGGTACTACCGCTGGGACCAGAGAGGGCACAAAGAGAGGAGACCCAAGCCCATCATCGAAACAGAAAGGCTCGGAGGGAGGGGCAAAGGAAGTGAACGTGATGATTCCGCCCTAGCCTTTCCAAAACGGACCCCCTCTTGATAGTACGGTAATCCCTATGAAACTAGTCCACCAAACTAATCCGAAAGCACTACACCGTCTTTGCTTTAAGATCCGAGGGGAGAAAATCATCTCGTGCGAAAAGGATGAATCTCTGAAAAACACTCAACGCACACGATTAGTCCGCAAAAGCATTGTCATCAATCACCAAAACATCTTAGGGATAAAAATGCCCTTACAATCTCCCCCGTTTTGGTGGATTGATGACAATACGGGATTTGCACAATTGGGAAATAACAAAGGAAATAAGCAAACCCCAAATCTCTAAAATATAGACGGGCTCCCCCTAGATGTGTGCCATCAAGATAAGTGCTTTGAACTGCACGACACACATACTAGGATCAACACTCCCCCTGTATTTTAGAGACCAACAACCTAAGCGAGATACAAGATAGCAGGATATATAACATAATGAAGCCTATAACTCATGAGATATCAAATGACTAGACAAAGATAAAGATATGATAATGATAGGGTAGCATATGTCTCACACCATATGACTCGAACTAAAGTCTCACTGAACACAAAACCAAGCAAAACCAAGCAAAGCACAAAGTAGCACATAAAGGACAAAGGCAAAGACACACTCGCAACACAACGACACAAATCCCTAGGTGATGGCTAGATGTCGACAAAACCATCAAAGATGCCTAAAAACCCTAGTGAAGGCTAGATGTCGACAAAACCATCGAAGATGCCAAAATACCCTAGGTGATGGCTAGATGTCGAAAAAACCATCGAAGATGCCTAAAAACCCTAGTGAAGGCTAGATGTCGACAAAACCATCGAACATGCCTAAAAACCCTAGTGAAGGCTAGATGTCGACAAAACCATCGAAGATGCCTAAAAACCCTAGTGAAGGCTAGATGTCGACAAAACCATCAAAGATGCCTAAAAACCCTAGTGAAGGCTAGGTGTCGACAAAACCATCGAACATGCCTAAAAACCCTAGGTGATGGCTAGATGTCGACAAAACCATCAAAGATGCCTAAAAACCCTAGTGAAGGCTAGATGTCGACAAAACCATCGAACATGCCAAAATACCCTAGGTGATGGCTAGATGTCGAAAAAACCATCGAAAATGCCTAAAAACCCTAGTGAAGGCTAGATGACGACAAAACCATCGAACATGCCTAAAAACCCTAGGTGATGGCTAGATGTCGACAAAACCATCAAAGATGCCTAAAAACCCTAGTGAAGGCTAGATGTCGACAAAACCATCGAACATGCCTAAAAACCCTAGGTGATGGCTAGATGTCGACAAAACCATCAAAGATGCCTAAAAACCCTAGTGAAGGCTAGATGTCGACAAAACCCCCAAAGATGGCTACAAACCCTATTTGATGGCTAAAATACATAAATTCTAAACAGATCAGATTTCATCCAAATACTCTAAATACCATCACATTTAGCATTAATTCAAATCCATACATAATCATAGTACTAGATTAGTACTTTACAGATCCATAGTTCAGGAAATTAAAACCATAATCTCATTACAGCACAGCCAACCACACCCAACAAAAGGTAAGCAAATGCCAAATAATAGTGCCCTCTTCCACAGCCAGGTGATCATTCATTTAGGATGGCCTTGATCCCCTGCAGCTTCAAATTGCTCTCCTGCAGCTTCACATTACTCTCATGCAGCTTCACATTGCTCTCTTCAACACTCTTCTGCAGCTCATCAATTTGGATCTGCAAGTTCTTCCTCTCTTCAGCTAGCTTGAGCTTCATGTTCCTAATGACACTGGCCTGAGCAGCTGCCAGGTTCTTCACCATCTCATACTTCTCCTCCAACTTCTTGGTATCAGCATCTGTCTTTTCTATCTCTACCCTACGTTGCTGGGCATCCACAAGTGCATTGACATCTTCAACCAGCTTCTCATAGCTGGCCTGCAACTTTTTCTTCTCTTGTGTCAGGTTATGAACTTCAAAAGAATTCATCAGAGTGTCCTCAGCCCTCTGTCTCTTGTTGTCTTCATACATCAACCATAACTTGTGCAATGCATTCTCAAGGGTATTGGGCCAAGCAGGATCAATCCATTTAACTAGTCCACAGTCTCTACCTTCCTGAAATAAGGTAGTATTCAAAACCATATTAAAACCTTTCATCACAACCAAAGCTAAAGATATTATATTTAAAAACTCCCAAGATAAAGTACATCAAAAAGAAAGCACTGATGTTCTGCTCTCAATTATACAATGATGTGCTGCTATTAGGAATAAACTAACCCATGCATCCACTATACTTTAATCTAATTAACATTGTTGCCAGAGTAAAAAAAAGACTGCCTAAACACTCTCCTCGGAGTAAACAATGACTGGCTCAACACTCTCCTAAGAGTAAACAATGACTGCGTCAACAGTCTCCCAACTTAACAATAAATAAACAATGGCCAAATCCTAACAATGATTGTGCTGTCACTTAGAAGCATATACCTTCTCAGCGCAACAGAGAAACCTCCTCCCAGTTAGAATTTCTTCAAAAGCAACGCGCCTCTCTGCTAACTTCCCGTGACCATGGCACAAAACCTGCATTTCAACTTCAGGGCCCTCAAAATCGGAGTCCTCAGTTGAAGCAGGGACCTGGGAGTGCAAAGAAATGCATAACATTTCATCAGCTAACACAGCTAACACACAAGCTCCTTTGAGAAAAATATCCCCAAATCATAGAACAAACCCTAACCCTAACCCTAGAAAAATATCCCCAAATGCATACCTGCACCCTGCCGTCGTCAGAATCAGAGCTGATGTACTGCCTAGTGTGCTCGCTGTTGTCGTCGCTTTCACTCCAGGACACCATGACGATGCGGCGGCGGCGGCAGCGCGACGCGGAGCGGAGCGGCCGGCGGCGGCGAGCAAGAACAGAGCGAGAGCGAGAGCGTGCGAGAGCAAAGTGAGAGTGAGAGTGAGAGACAGAGGACACTTAAGTTCACGTGCGAGAGCGCCGTCTAACGGCGTCTAACGGCTGTCCGACCAGCCGACAGCGCCACGTCGGCAAAAACCGGGCCCCACCTGTCATAAATCCACTTATCGGTGCCCGATCCGCCGATCAGTGGTATTTGCAAATTGTTTACGAGAGAGTTGGTGTTTTTTGCCAAGAAACTATAACGTAGTGATTTCTGCTAACCTAGCCCTCAAATTGGTGGTTTTCTGCAATTTACTCTTTTTAAGGTGTTTTTCTTTGTAATTTTTCAGAATATTTTGAAAAGATGATTCAATTTTTTGGTGAAAAACATTTTTTTGAAAATTATATTTTCGACACACACAGACAACTCTCTCTCTCTATCTCTATCTCTCTATCTCTCTGTTACTTACGAAAAGATGTACGGACTCGATCTCCCTTCCCGTAGTAGCAGGGTTTACGAAATACATTAAAATCAGCAGGACGTTAAGCACCGACGTATGCGTTAATTGAAATAAAATTCAGACAAAGCACTGAAATAAATCAAAACCTAATGTATGCTTCTTCTGCTAAACTTCAGATTGCTTCGAAGGAAAATATGAATACAACCAACTTGTCTTGCTCTATTTTTCACGGCTCATTGTTTCCATCAAGATGGACAATGCTAACATAAGCAGAACAGAATGTGACTAAGCGACAACCAATGCACTATCTTTAGGACAGCATTCAGACATGAATTGCAAAGACGCAGCATGGATAAATACCTTCACTCTTCTAAGTAGTTCATCATATCTCCGATGTCCTTCTTGCAAAAATCTTTTTGTACAGTTGAAAGGACCCCTTACTTATTTCTGTGTTCAAGCTCATTAACTGCTGAATTATACAAATAACATGTAAGATTTTATCTCTCCTGATTAAAGCAAAGCATTGACAATAAAATCTAGAATATCTCCTTATTTGCATGAATCTAATGCAACTTCAAGCATGTCCAATACACTCGTAATATTTAATCCAATTTTCTCCTTCTGACTCAAAGATCAAGAAGTATTTGATAGCATGAGGCTGAAGGAATCAAACACGACCTTGCACCGTTGAACGATAAAAAAATATCCATTGATCTGTGGAGGTGGCCAGCTTGTAAATACATCAGGATAGTCAGATGGACAGTCCACTCACGACGTTGTTATCATCCAACAAGAGCAGCAACGATTCGCCAAATTCACCTTGGCCGCGCATATGAGGATCTGCAAATATGGGTTGAGAAGGAACAACATCAATCAGCAAGAGCCAGCATGAACAAATTCGCTGCAATCTCACATGCCCGTATAAACAGATGAGACATGAACTTGAGGACATTTTTTTTATACCACAAAATCTGGTGTTAGTATTGCTGAACAACGGATGCACGTACACGAAGGTTGCTCCTTTATTGATTCCTAACGCGCTGAGGCTGCTCGAGCTTATCCTCTTCACCTCGCCATCCCGTTTCAGCGCCTCCGTACACACAACCCTGCCACCGTAGCCCCTGGCCAGCGCTACCTAGCTTGGCTCCACACGGCCACCGCGCAGCCGTCGGCGCGAGGGACTGAGGCACTGTCCTAGGTGTCGTGGTAGCCAGCGTCGTGGTGGGCTCGGTAGAGCACGGGACGGAAAAAATGACAAAATCTACTTTGCGTGCCACTACGCTTCACTTATATTCAATTCTGACAAACCTTGAAATAAGGTTATCCTCATCTCTATAAGGTGCATATGCTGATGGGTTGCCATGGGTTGAATTATCTTTATTAGGATCGTGAAGTGTTGGTGTGAGAAGCTACCCTAACATCCTTCATTGACGCATACTTAAGGTCTGCACTTCCATCGAATGAAAGAGTGGTGATGCATGGAATAGTCTTTTAGCGGGGGAAACATACAATATGATTCTTACATGTGCATGAAATAGTCTTTTAGCGGGAGAAACATACAATATGATTCTTACAGGTGCATAGAATAGTCTTTTAGCGGGAAAAACATACAATATGATTCTTATAGGTGCATGGAATAGTCCCTTAGCTATCCGCATCCGGTTGCATTTTGCAAGAAATTTGACGAAAGTGAACAAATTTGAGAGATATTTAGACAAACCGGACATATTAATTCATACTTGAATAACTTTTAGACAAAACGTGATGCTTTTCATCTAGACTGGAGGACACTTATTACATTTTGACTTATTTTAATTAAACCGTACTCTAAACCTAGTCTAAATGACTATCGGCCCCCGCTCGCCCATTTTTGCCCGGCCATGAGCCCCGCGAACTAAAGTTCCTGCTCCGCCTTGTACCCTCTGCCTTCGCATCCTGCAAGCGGCTAATCGGCTGACGAAAGGGCGGTGGCCTTCCTGAGACCAGAGTGTCGGCGACCCCCATGTTGTACTCTTCCTCACTGTCGACGGCGCCCTTGGACGTGCTGACTTCATGATCGTTGCGCTGGGGCGCGGGTGTGGCGGAGCTGGCAGCGTCACCCTTGTCTTTGCTCTTGTCGTAGACTTCACCGACCGCATCGTGGATCTTCTTGAAGGCGGCTTCTAGCTCTGCTTGACGTTAGCCATACCACCAGCGGACGCGACGGATTTGGCAGGCGGTGCAATAGGAGTCGCTAGGGCCTCCTGCTCGGTCTAATCCACGTCCAGCGCAATTGTCGTGCTAGCGGCGAGGTGCTCCACCGCACTCCTGTTCCGGATGAGGGTCGATGCTGGAGATGCCCTTATGTACTCTTTGAGAATTTACGAAAAAAAGTAGATCCTGATGATCCGGACAGTTGCGGCCGTTTTGAGGGTCGATGTGGGAGGTGCCCTTATATACTCTTTGAGAGTTTAATAATTCGTCTATAGTATTTTATAACATTATCAAAATATTCGAATTCTAATGATTTTTTATTATGTAGTTTTTCTTATCGAAGGTCCTTTGATTTGTAATTCATTCCCAACGTTTTTTTTTTTTTGCACTATTAAGGCCAAACGCAAGAAAATATCTCCATACTAAGGCTGATAAAAACAACATTGTGGTTGAGCGACCTGCACGTAGACTCCCCATCAGGCCATCACGTGTACCTCCACCGCTTAGCCTATCCATTCGTCTCCAGCGAGATGCATCTGTATCCCTCTCATCCCCATCCACATGTGCTTCCACAGATATGTGCAGTCGTTGCTTCAACGCTGCAGAGCCAGCGGGATTTGCCGCGCTGGGAGAGCCGGCTGTCCGGCGAGCGCCAGCGGGATTTGTGTCAATTTTGTGGCTGCATGCAGTTTCCACAGCATCTCTTTCCACCGGAGCGCCCGCAGCCCGATCCCCTCCCCTCTCCTCCGTGTATGTGTATCTCTCTCTCTCTCTCATTTCCTCATCTCTGTCAAGTAGCATGCTTGTTCGTCCTTGCTTGCACATGTATGTGCTAGTCCTGTTTGACGCGTTTTTTGTGTCTGTCTGTTTTTTTTTAAAAAAAACCTATATTAATTAATTAATAATGTTCCTTACAAAATTCGCCACACAGGGCGGAACACTATTAAGAAGAATCCCATCAAATTTATTTATAAAGCTAAACTTCGCAATTTCATGCGCCACCTTATTGGCCTGCCGATTAATTTTTGCAATTTTAAAATTCTTGAGCATCGTCAATATACTCAAGGCTTTTTTGTGTCTGTCTGTTTATTCCCAAAGCAGCTGGTTGATATTCCAAACAAATTCAGAACGTATTTGAACAGGTGAGAATCAGTCTAAGAAGGCGAGGTGGGACTATTCAAAGCAAATATCCTTTCCATTGTCAAACCGACGTGCTAGCCGAGTTGGTCGCTGCCTTAGCACATGGCTCGTGAGGTTATGGGCTTGATCCCCACAGCAAGCAATATTTGTTGACTGTTGGCCCATAAGAGAACGTTTCATCTAGCCCGTATATAAGAGAAAAGCACGTTCGTATGGGGCATTGCTCTATGGCCTAAATTCGTCACCGACGTACCACCCTTTATTAGTACCACCTCGGATATTAAAAAAACTTATGGGTTGGATGGACGAAAAACGTATTATAACATAAGAAGAAAGCGTATTGTGACGATGAACCCGACAAAGTTAATCCGTACTTTATTATTACTAGCACAAGAGCCCGTGCGTTACAACGGGATAATACTTATCTCTCTCCCTCCATCTCTCCCTCGGTGTTGATGCTTTCGATCTTCTTGAGCAAGTGTATAGTGTTAGAGCTTGATGCTCCTCTAGAAGGCAGCACTCATATTGTTGTACATAAATCAATGTAAATAATTAAGGAGCAAAGTCATATAAATTCAACCAAAATGTTACAAAATAATTTAAACCAATATGATATTTCTTTTTCTTTGTGTTTCGAGAATCCAGTGATTTGTTGTACATGGGGCAAAGTACAAAATGTGCCCCCAAAATGATAAATAAAGTTACGATCAGAATTTCTAGAGATTAAATTTAACTTTCTACATCTCTTAATTATCGAACCAAGTCAAAATCAAGCTCTCCAAAGTTGCTTACACCAGTAATCTGCGCAAACATGTGCCCATTGTGCTCTCAAATAAATTCCACAATATCATTTGTACACGTATGTCCATCTTATAGTTCGTATAATCCTCTTATAGTCATGTTTTACAGCTTGAGGCTAACAATTCTTTCAACCTAACATCGTCTATATGCCCCTTATGTGGTACATTGTGCTACTGTAAATTTTCTCTGAAAATGTAATGCATTCCACTTTCACATGGTTCGTTTAGCTATCGCAGATGGCCCAATATGGTTGATTTATTTTATTAGCATCTAGAAGTACACTAAGTCATGAAAATCAACAATGTTCTTAATCGAAGAAGAATTGAAGAGCTAAGTACTAAATTACTAACCTTCAGATTCTCTGTGCCCATAGCATCACTGCATGACCTCCAAAGAAGTAAGGAGTTAGCTTACAGGAGGCACACCACGACCATCAGGTGCAGCACATACACCACCTCATACCAAGCATACGCCACCGGCATGGATGCTCATGCAATCAGACCATGAACATACTCTGAACATTTATCTCAGCCTTATCTCTAAACATAGGTGTAACCCAGCCTACCTCAGCATTGTGTCGTCCTCGTTAGCACAAATAAATTAGACTTTATTTCTCAGATCACTGCATGCAACGTCACGCATGATGAATCAATCAAAAAACACCATATGAAAACCAAAGCAAAACATTGTAGGATTGGATAATAACTTTCTTTCACGAATTCTAGCTGGCATGTACTCTTCTAAAGCCTGGAGAAGATTAACAATGCTAACAGTCAAATAGAACAGGAGTAAGAGAGGAGATAGAGCAGACCGTGCAACTACACACGCAAAGAGAGGACGACAGTTCCTGCTTGAGAGTTGCGGCTTGGCATGTTCCCCTCAGATCAAGTCAATGATACATGCAAGCAGTCGGCTGCTTCTCACTTGAGGATCCGTTTGGCAGAGGCGGAAGCACCAGGCAAGTAGGACGCTGAGGCGTTCACTCCGGCGACACCGACACTGACAATGTGATCTAATCGGCGCCGGCAATTTGATCCGATTGGCGGAGTTAAAGGTATGAATTGGCCGCGAGTTTTCTTGGACCTCTGTGCCACTCTGCTGCTCTCTATACTGCCTTTCACCCTGCACATATTTGTTTTTGTATGTCCTTTCTGTCTCTTGATAAGCCCTTCCATCAAATTTATATACGCCTCAGACTGCAATTCTGTGGCCGGTGTATTCGTCGTTCCACCGCTGCGCCAGCAACATGAACGCCGGCACATCCGGAAGCGGCACTGAACACGCCAAGATCTACACAGTGGCCTTCCTTTTCCCCTGGTTTGGTTGGCTGCGCTAGGCCCAACAGCAGAAGCATCACTGCGTCTCTCCTCAAAATTCGCAGGAACCTTGGGTCGACCTCGAGTATGGATTCCCTGCCGGCGCCATGCTACGTGAGGCCCAGCTACAGCAGTCGCTCCGCATGGCCCTCGTCGAGATCGTTGGCGGTGAGCAATACGGATTCCCGGCCGGCGCCATGGTACATGAGGCGGCGTGCCTCGGGTCGGCAGCCTTGCACCCGACAGATCTTTAGGTTTATCAATTTGTTCCGATTCGATTCTAGAGATGCGATCTGAGGAAATCGAGAGGATTAATTCATCTTTATGGCGATGGCGATTGGATTGGTTCTCAGAGTCCGTATGATTCTATTCACGAGTCGGCAGGAACACGCTATGAACGAACGGACAAGAGTGGTGGGCTGGATGTAATGGGCTGACTTCATTGGCCCAAATAGATCAATAAAACATAAGGAGCTGTTAATTAGTACCACCTCGCCTATATGTCTAAATTCAAACTGAAAGCGTAAATTTAAGGAAAAAAGCGTATTGTGACGGTGAACCCAACAAAATCAATCCGTGCTTTATTATTAGGGAGAGATTATTATTATTATTATTATTATTATTATTATATTATTATTATTATATTATTATTATTATATTATTATTACTAGTACAAATGCCCGTGCGTTGCACCGGGCAAAAAAAATTGTACCAGTGTTCATTTCTTATATCCAATTCCAATAAACTGTCAATTGGTTTTATCTTTTGCTTTTCTGGAAAACACGGATATTTCTTTACTTTTTAAGAAACTGAACATTTTTTTAACTTTTTAATTAGAATTGGAACATGTTTTGAACCGAACATTTTATGAACACATACATTTTTTGTTTTTTTAATGATTTTGTGAACAAATTAAAATATGAAAAAAAATTGAAACCAAGAACAATTATGAACACTCATTAACTTTAAAAAAAACTCACACTCAGTGGCAGTAACTAAAAAATGAGTGTTGGTGTCCGGACCATGGAGAATAGAGTTAAGATATTCTACCGGGTGGAGATGAGTGGTGTATTTATTTTTAGTGGGACATACGGATGTTGGCATGTTCTATACTATTCGAGAGTTTAATAACTAATCTATTTCTTTTTGGAAATTTCAAAACATTTGAATGCAAACAGACTTATACTATGTCAAATTTTTATATTTGTGAGTCTACGTTTGTACTGTGGTTTTCAAAAGAAGATCTCCTTTAACCTTTGTATGCCACAATTTAATATGTCATGTGTTGCACCAGAAGGAAAAAAATCACCACATGTTGTTTAGTGATTCATTCATGTTGCCACTTTCCATGTTCGCCACCGTCGTCAAAGATGATACAATTTTTGGTGTCCGCGGCTGAAAAAAGTTGATGAATCCACATTCATGTCCCTCGCCGTTGCCTCAATCAGCATCACACTATCACCGGATGGGAGAGTAGTGGTGCATTGAAGTGTGATTGTTTATATACACAGTTATGTGTTAATATTCATAAGCGAAAAGGGTTTTTCTATGCTGTTTTTCTTTTTAGAAAATGTTGGTTATCTGGTTTGCAAAATTATATTATGTTCCTTTTCTTTTTGCACTTTTTTGGACTTGGCCAGACACAAGTTTCTCACGTAGATTGCAGGCTCTCTCTCTACAAAAACGTGCATGCTTTGGAGAGAGCAGAACTGCACCCACGCATCTCTTTCTGTTCGATATCACAATAAAAAGAAGAAAATGTTTCCTATCAGAAGATCTTAGTGTGCCTGCATCCAATGGCTTGGAAAGGCGACGGAGACTACGTTAAATCTCAATCAACTGAAATTTAGCGAATCTATTTAAAATTAGTAGCTAAACTCATTAAAAAATGGGCAGCCAGTTCAAAGTACCTAGCACAATGGCCCATGTTACAGGCGAAAGGTGATGATCGACATATTTTTAAGAAAACTTAGTCGACACTTTTGTACAATTACAATAGTTCTTTTGGACAAACTAATTGTGTCAATGTTAACAATACGAATCATATGCATAGCCAGCACAACTTCATACATAGATCCATTCATCGCCCACAATTGGTCCAATCCATCATTACTGATTTAGTTAATCCATTTAATTATGAAAGCAAGGCAACATGCTTCTTTAGAGGAAGGTTAATATTTATTACTTAACTCAGATAATGAAAATACACAAAATCTTATAATTACCTATTTTCTTGAGTTTAGATATTGTAGCACTAAACAACAAATTAAATTATTGTGACCGCATTCATCTTCGAGAGCACACACACATATATATGCACAAGACATACATCTGCAAGTGTTTCTTACCGCTCTATCACCCTTGAGCTAAAATTAGTGGACCTAGCATAAAATTTGAAATGAGCATATGGCAGAACAGAGACCTATAAAGAGTTCATTTTGTACCTTAGATATGTATAGTACGGAACATCGGGAAAATGCAGACTTTTAGTTAGAGAAATATGTAAGTTGCAAAGTATAATTTAAACCAATTTATCAAAGCTTCGTACCCAAAAGATAGACTTGCGAGGTATAGCGCTGAAAATACTTGAGTATGGGGACAACATCCAGACTGCATCCGAGTCATCTCGTTTCTAGAGTACGCGCTGAATTTGCCCAATGCCAATTGTGCTATTCCCAGGTTTGGGATCCCGCTTCAGATTGGAAAAGACCTTCAAGGCATCTTTGATGACACTCAACGAAAGGCTCTTAATTTTTAATTATGAATTTGCCCGATGCATTTTTCTAAAAATTAGCAAACATGCCCGTGCGTTGCAACATGACTTTAGAAAATAGCTCACGGTCCTAGATCCTAATCCAATAAGCATGACTGAAGACACCCCCACCCCTGAAGTTCAAAGTCTCAAAAAGAAAAAAACATCTAAATATTTGATTCATCGGTATGCCCTTACATATCAGTTAGAATCTAAACAGAAGAACCTCGACACAAAAACTATTGCCAACAAATTTCCTAGCTTTACAACAGATTGCAAAATAAACATTCACATGGATAACATTTCGGATCATGAATAACTTAATACAGCCATTCCCTGGATTTAGGTAAGAATCATATCTAACGTTGTATGGCTCGTGTGTATCAACTACATTTCGTGGTCTATACATGGTTATTCATATCAATGAATATTTGAAATATGAATGCTATTAATAAGCAATCTAATTTGCATAAAGGAAAATCTTACAAAGCCACGAGAGAATACTTTTTAAATGTGATATAGATAGGGGCTTTGGTAGCAATATACTGCGGTAAACAGATGTCGTATATCCTAAGATTGCAAAGTACAACTCATGGTGGTAACAAACATCATTTTGAACATCTATGATCACTCGAAGGATAATATACTATCTGATTGCAACAAATATTTAATATTATATCTGATTGCAGTGCTAACAATTACATGAGGCAAGCTTAATGATAATGACAGGAACACAAACAAAGGTCATAAAATCCTTATTTACAAATGAATGCACTACAATGGGATATATATCAACACTATTAGCTACAGCAACAAATGGGGAAAATAGCCAGGTAAAATGTCATATTAGTCTGTGAAGATGAAACATAATTCAGATGTCTCACCATATCTTTTGGAGATCGAATGTACCAAACCTTAACTTCATGTGCCAAATCTCCCTAGAGATCCTTCATAGAAATTTCTTTTTCGCTTTATTTCGTCTCCTAAAATAGAGCAGTATAAGAAAGTACTGAATATCGCAAATGAATCGGATAAGTAACTTGTTTTTTCTTTATATGTTCTCCTCAATTGATTTAGAAAAAAAAAAAAAACAGTTAGATGGAAACAGTCATTTCTTATCCTAAGCCATGGATGCATCATGCAGGACCAATCTGTGTAGAGTGGAGAAGAAAGCTCATCAGCTAACATAAAAAAATGGAGGAACTCGTATGGCGTATGGGGCCTACATGTAGTAACGTATATCCAGTCTGAATCTAACATATAAAGATCAAAGTCTCCTCACCATGACTCGCTGGAGTTATGTATGTACGTAGCGGCTGCCACTCCATGGCCACCAGATCCCTACCGCTGCAGCATCAATTCCTTGTCACCATGATCAAGGGTACATAGCAGCAGCATACATAAGGATATGTACATATCATGAAGCAATTGTAATCAGCAAGCAGCAGCCTTCTCTGTGTTCTCTGTATAGATGTGTAGTAACCAAGCAGCAGCATGAACAAAATTGCAGCAGCGGGCTGCTGCTCTCCTCTCTGATCTCTCTCTATATGCAATAGTAGTATAGCAGAACATCAAAATTAGCTACCGCAGAGCAATCTCGAAAAAATAGTAGGAATATAATTAAAAAGATTCTAATGTGTTTATTTTGGCATATCGGAACATTCAGTGTGTATATCTGAGTTCTACACCAGCTATAATGGCTGCCAATCTTGGTTAAGTACTGATCAAGTAGCATTGGGCTGAACAAAAGCAATAAACTTCAGTCTTTATGTCCAGAGAAAATTAGGAATAATAGTGAGCAAAGCATATGAACATATCTCATTATTCAAAACTTAAGTTAACAGATCTACAATGTGCATCCTTGTGCACAACCCATCTCTAAGAAATTGTTTGGAACATCATTGATAGAAATTTATTAGCAGAATTTAAGCTATAACATTGTAGGCAATACAAAGGAATTCAGATGTAAGCTGAATCTTCCTTGAACTTTCAGGCCTGGCCACTCCGACCCATTAGTCATTAGTTTAAAGTTCAAAACTGATGATAGAATTGGACGATGGCGTACCTTGGATGGAGCACATGCCGACAGTGTTTCGGCAAACTAAGTGGAGCAGCGAGCTTGAAAGCTTCGGGCGCAACTGGAACTGATGCCAGACGGTGTACAGGAGGAGTTTACCTGAGCCGATTGCACTCATCCCTTGTCCCGCACTTCCATCTTGTTGAGTCATCACAGCTACTGTTCTCCTGCACGCAGCCATGCAAATCATATCAGAACAATGTAACAATCAATGATTTAATTAGCATGGCACAAAGAGTCAGATCGACCCATAATCAATATGTCACGGCATGCATGCATCATGAAGATGAATCAAGCAAGGATATATTACATACCTCGAACTCCGCCGCGGCGGGATCCATCTGCCCGAGCATAGTTATCGCCGCTGGTCGCTCTGTGCTTGTCCTGCGCACTCGAGCCAGTCACCGTCTACGCCGAGGCAGCCCACACCGTATGGAAGAATCGAGACGGAGAAATTGTATAGCGAGACACACACCTTGGCCCAGGGTGGATGGCCATTGTCTCGCTTGTCCTCGGCTTCCGGCAAGGCCCAGTACGCCGTCCCGGCATGGCGGCGAGCGACAGGGGAGGAGGCCTGTGGTGGCTCGGCGTCGCGTGCGGGCCGTGGATCACCTTCTGCTTCTTCATCTTCCCCATGAACCCCACCATCACCCTTCCTACTCGCTCTCCTAGGAAATCCACCTCAAATCCCATGGATTCCTAGCGGGGGTCACTCGAATCGACCGCTGGTTGCTTTTGGTGCCGGCGGGCTTGAAGATTGCAGGAGGTTGGAGACCGAGAAGGCTCAGGGTGGCGCAGGAGAAGATTTGGGCAGATGGAGAGGGGAAGGAGACAGAATTGCAAAGGGTCGGGGTCGGGGAAGAAGATCGGCCGTGCGGCCGCGCGTGGGGGCGGCGGCGCCGCCGCCGTGCCTGTAGGCATCGAGGAGGAGAGCCCGTGCTGGTTTATTTCTTTTTACAATTCGAAGGACGGACGAAAACTGTTACGGACGAATTTACGGGCAAGTTAGAATAGTACCACCTCGTTAATATTACGATTTTGTTTATACAGATCGTAAAAGCGTATTATGACATGAGAAGAAAGCGTATTGTGACGGTGAACCCGACAAAGTCAATCCGTGCTTTATTATTAGGGAGAGACTAGTACAAATGCCCGTGCATTGCACCGGGCAGAAAAATGGGCATAACCTGCTTTATGTGCCATTGTGCATCATTTTTATATTTATTTTTAATAAACATAGCACATGTGCCCGTGCGTTGCAACGAAAAAAAATTAGCCTGAGAAGGAGTTTTCAACGGGATGGTCGCGGCGACATTTGTATACCTGTGATGCTGTGCACAACAAGAATGGGCGTGATGGCATAGGGGGAGCGCAAGGGCAACGATGCTGCTAGCGTTGGAGAGGGGAGAGGTCGACCTCACCAAACCATGCTTCCTCACAACGTGTCCCTTCCCTCCGAGTCGAAGCTTCCTCTCCGAGATGTTGCTCTTGTCTTTTCACCGCCAACTTCCTATTGTCGGAAGCACCTTCGAAAAACAGATGTACAGAAGCCACCTTCTGTTAAAGAGAAAAAGAAGAATGCCCAAAAAATAAATAATTAATCAAAACCATACTTTAGAACAATGTTCGTCATGTTTGGTACCTCGGAAAGATGTTCATGATTTTTGTCATTGCCAATAGATATAAAAATATGTTCACTATACCACTGAAAAATCCTTAGCATTCCCCATGTTCCGGTCAATCACAACTTCACAAGACAAACTTCAAGAATATGTATTCAAGAGGTCAAAGTGAACTGAAGCGGTTGATATATCAAACTAACAGAGTGATATTTCTTCACAGTTTTTTCTCGACAAAAATAGACATACCTCCTCTGAACCCCTTGTATAGTAAAAGGCATCACCGCCCTTGCTTACACATGGGCCATGGAGCCAAATTTCGCCTAAAAACTTACCTGCTAGTTGGAATGGATGACCCTACTTCCCTGAAAGCAACTGAACAGTAATTTGATGTCAAATATAAAATGAACAATAATTTTGTGAAAACAAAAGAATTATAGTATTGCAGCCAGGGAAGAGTAGTGCTACATGCTGACAGTTTAAAACTTTAAAGTATATCTGAGATATAAAATTTACAAAACCAGATAGTAAAATTAACTTGAACACACCGATTTTATACTGGATGGACACCACAAAGTCACAGCAAACCTTACTGACAAATCATTTAATAAAAATAGTGTACTGAAAGGTATATAATAAGGGAAACGATTCTATTCACCCGACCGGTCTGTCATGGGCATCCGCCGGTTCCAATGCTCGGGTCTACCCATCACTATCTTGCCCATCCTTATCCATAGAAAATGGCATCTACACATTTCTCCACCTCTGAGTAGTCATCTTCTTCCCTGAAAAAATAATCATGAGTACCTCGTTAGCTCCAGCGCTAGCTGTGGCAGCGAGCGCTGTGCTGAAAGCCAACAACCCAGGTGTTGGTGTGCCGACTGCGCGGACGCTCGAAACCACCGGACTGCACCAGCCGTCCCCGTGAGAAAAGATGTCGTCCGAGCCGCGTCCGTCATCGCCCGCCATGTCGCCGCCGTCCTGGAGTAACGCCGGTGTCCATGGCTGCCGCCTCCTCGAGCTCAACCGCCGGTGCCACCAGCAATAGTTCCTGCAACATAAATTTTATTGCAAAATAATTCTACAACATGATCTCTGTTGCGAAAAAATCATAAACTTTTTTGCAACATCATCTTTCTTGTAATTTTTTTGAAACATAACCTTTGTTGCAAATATTTCTACAACACGACTTATATTGCAAAAGTTTCCGCAATATTAGCTTTGTTGTAATGGTGAAGGGTGTCGGTCAGCCGCTCGATGGCGTTAGATCTAACATCTCGTGATCCGGCCGATCTTTCGATGGACCCGTAGCACGCCCCATATAATAAGGTCCGAAAAAACAAAAGCATGAACTGAAGGATTGCTTGAAAACTTGATCACTTTATCGTGAGAAAGACATTGCAAGAGCTAAACATACCTCGTTAGGCAAGGAGAGGCAAAGCATGCAACGCTATACTTTTAGTTCTTGCCTGACACCATCCAGTGCTTTGACCTGTTTTGACCGAATTAGAGACTCGCATGTTGCTGTTGGCCTGCCGCCACCCGGCGTCATCACAGGCAAGCTCGTTCATGCCATCTTACAATCAGATCAAAATCTGAGCTGATTAGCCATTGGGCCGGCAGCCACCGGCTCTCTGTTGCGGTTTGCATTGACAAAGCAAAGTGGAGATATTAGAGGCCACTCACGGGATTAAAGTTGAGGCAGTGGTCGGTGGAGTAGGATCAGGATGAGCGGCCACATGAACTCAGCGTTTGTTCATCGAGGGCTGCTCGGCCTTCATCGTTTTGGCGGTGCAAACTATCAGGTGACGATCTGGGGGCGACCATGTATGCGGAACCCTCCCCGCAGCCGCTGACACATGGTGGTGACGCGTAGATCCGCGGTTCTGCCAGCACCTATGATCGGCTCTCCACTCCACCGCGCTCGGCATCTCTTAGCCATCAACAGCACTCTGTGACGGGCACCGCCATCAGGTCAATGAGCCCGTGCGCTTTACGCGATCAACGGCCATGCCTACAGGGTGGTCCATGCCGACGGAACCTGCCGTCATTAACGTTGGGCGTCGTGTCTGGATATCTCCTCATTGTTGTCAACGATCATCATCCATGACCGTGCCGGCGCAGCGAATCCAAAGAACGCGAATCCTCCCGAAGATGTGGACTTGTTGGCATTGGCTTCGGCTGTTGCTACCGTCGGCTTTGGCAAGGGCTCGCACCTGGATGTATTGTCCATGGGATCGGCCTTGGTTTACGCTGCTCATCCGGCAGCACCGTCTGTTGTCTCGGGCGACGTATTTAAGGAAGAGGCTAGCGAAGATAGGCGAGAGACCAACTCGTGAGGGACTCCTGGATCGATCTCGAGGGACAGGGAGAAACAAATCTAGGTGAAACGATGACAGGAAAGCAATCTCCGCTTTTAAGTAGGAAAGCAATCAAGCTGCACTAATTAAATCATTGCCTTCCCGTGGACTCAACTTCTTCATTTGCCTTTTTTTTCTTGGCGTTATTCCTTCCTTTCTTGTCTTTCTAATTGCAGAAAATCAATTCATAAGCCAACACATACACGGCTTTAGCCCAGTTGGTTGTGCACGTTGAGATGAAACGGCAGGTCATGAGTTCGATCCCCATGAAAATCACCTAATTTTTGCTGCGCTCCTCTACAATCTCGGCCCATATGCAAGGGCAAAGTCGCTGCTCACAATCTCGGCCCATGTGGGGCAAAGCCCATGACAGATAGAAAAACGTAATTTGTCAAATCTACACCGATGGCAACATTAGTACCACCTCACGTATATGTTTTAAATTCAAACTGAAAGCGTAAAATTCACAGGAAGAAAGCGTATTGTGTACGTGTATGAGAAAACTTTGACGTGGAATCAAATTTAATGAGAGTTATAAAATGTGGCTCATTTTACAAATCTGCTCGGCGCGCCACTTCTAACAAATCCGAATATTGTACTCCCTCCGTCCCAAAAATTTGTGTCTTAGATTTGTCTAGATACGGATGTATCATTGTCTAGATACGGATGTATCAAGTCACATTTTAGTATTAGATACATCCGTATCTAGACAAATCTAAGACAAGAAATTTGGGACAGAGGAAGTATAATCATCAAACTGATCCTCCTTTTTGATTTCGACTTCTTGGTTTTATTTTTTTTGTAACGTTTTAATAAACATTGTGCATTTTTTTTAAATTTGAACTTCAAGGTTTTTTTACAAAACCGTGAAAATCCCTTTTTTATTCTAGCAACCTAAAACAAAAATTCTAGCAAACTAAAAATGCACACATAGTAATTAAAACACCACTGACAGCAACTTGCAATTTTTTTGATGAATCCCTCGGTGTATCTTTTTTGTGCAACCATTTTTATTGACCTTCTCTAGGATGCGATCCTGAACTTTTCAAAAAGAAAATTATAAGTGAATTCCCTCTGCTTACTTTGTCAAACAAATCGTCAAAAGAACAATTTAATGATGCTTTTGTGTTCTTGTTTTTTGTGAGCTTTGACTTTGCATTCTATATGTCTGAATAGTTGGCATAACTATAGTCTGCTGATTTATTTTCCACCATGTATATTTTCTAAATCTAAAATCGTATTGGTCAACATGGCCGTAAATCAACTTCTTTTGGGCCCAACTTATCTCTTCTCACCCATGGCCCAGCTTAAATCAATATGTTTTGAAGCTAGCGGCTGCTACACAGATAGGGTGATTAAGGCCACTAATTGTCTCCACATAAACATGAGATTTTTTGCCTAGTTTACTACGAGTCCGTTCCATCAGAAAGCACACCATATTGTTAAGTAACGGAGGAGATCGGGGTACGCCTCTTTACTATAAGCTCTGCAGGACTTTGGGGGAATGAACTCAGCAGTTCAGTTTGATGCATGGCGGCCGGTCTAAGAGAAGCTTTGCGGCCGTAGGGATGGTTCGTGAGACCAGAGAGAGCACGGGTACAGATTGAGTACAGGGCGTCGCGGGACAGCGTATTCCCAGCAGTAGCAGGTGCAAGCAGTGACACGAGACAGACAGTTCCGCACGGAGAAAAGCAGAGGACGGGAGGTGCACTGGGTCCCGTGGCAGCAGCAGAGCGCATGAGCCGAGCCATGCACAGACGGCGCTGAATCGATTTGCGTTGGAGGTGCTGACCGCCGTCGACGAAGACGAAGGCGTGCGAGGTGGCGTCAGTCGTGTTGGTGCAGTTAACTGCTGATGGTCCAACCACTGATCCGTTCAAAGTTCACACCGCTCCCAACCTGCAATAGAACACAAGGAGAATCAGGGCTGCATGAACTTGGATGAGAGAGGAGCACATGGAGTGGTGGCTCTCGCCGGCGGCGTCGGGGCGTGGACACCAGTGGAGTGGATCGGACAGGGAGCACCTTAGGAGGAGGGAGGTGGCGTGCACCAGCGAGGTTTCCTGGGAGATGGGGGATCCCGGTCACGTGCAGCCGAGCCAGGGGATGCGGTCGCCAGCCGAGGTCTGATGGTGGGGGCGTGCTGGGGATGGAGGGCGGAGTGGGAGGCGATCTGGGGATGGAGAGAGGTGCGTCAGGGCCGGGGCGACGGCGGCGAGAGGCACGTCGGGGGATGGGCGCCGGTGGTGGGAGGCATGCCGGGGCCGGTGCCGGGCGACGATGACGTGAGGCGCGTTGGGGTTGGGAGGGCCGTCGGCGGGAGGCGCGCCGAAGCCAGGGGATGGAGGTGGGTTAGGTGGAGCCTCACGGCAATGGGGATTTTCAGATCGTGATGGGGATTTTTGGACGAGCGAACGGGAACGACGACGTACCAAATTTTATCAGTACCACCTCGTGTATATGTTTTAAATTCCCAGTGAAAGCATAAACTTACGGAAAGAAGCGTATTGTGACGGTGAACCCGACAAAGTCAATCCGTGCTTTATTATTAAAGAGAGACTAGCAAAAAGGCCCGTGCGTTGCAACGGGAGAAAAATATCCGGCTCTCTTTTCTTAGTGAAAATTCACTGGTCAATGCTAATATGTGTTTCCAGGCAGGTGCATGATGTTCAGATCATAAGATATTTAATAGCGTAAAACAAAAAGGTCATTGCTAGCAATTTTAATTACAAAAAGTAACTTCTTTTAGGATTTGTCTTGTGTTTTCAGGGATTAGAAGTATATGAAAATATAGGAATGCATCAATATATCTCATCCGAGATAAGAAGGACAATTCTTGAGAAAAATGATTGAAAATTTGAAAAACAAATGTTAGTCATGCATGCTTGCATAGTTACCATAGATGGATGAATGCACGATGCATATTTTTTTTATTAGTTATCACTTAGACGTTAATAGTTTGTAAACATTTTGCATATACCAAACTCAAAGCCTATTTGAATATTGTAAATGGTATAATTGACTCAACCAATATCATAACACCAATAACTATATTAGCATACATATGTATTCACCCGCAAAAAAAAGAGCATACATATGTATTGGCTGAGCAAGTAACAAAAGAATTTAGTCCACATATGTATGTTTATGCACAAAAATCTGGAAAAGTTGTTGTCATGACAGGCATAACAATAGGAGTTCTGTACCAACATGGGTGTGTACTAACATTCAGAATGCGTGGCAAAATGAATAGCTACAACACTTAGGCCACAAAATTCACTCAAACTAAATAAAGCTACTTTTGAGAACACTAAAGTTATTTTGAGCTCCTCAATTGATCTCTCCAATAGCTTGACTTCTTCATCCTTCTCCTTTCATCTGCTATTTGTAAGAGTACAAAAGAAGGGTTCTAAAAGAAGAAAAACGGAAGCATTATTAAGAGCAGAAAACATTAATCCAATAGCATGAACACCTGGCTGGCGTCCGTAGCAATTACTTCCCTTTGTTTTGCCACTGGCAAAGCATCTCCAGCTTTTCTCTCAGAGAGGCACCTGGGAGTCACATTATTGCTTCTCTTCTGAGAGCTTGGAGAAGTTATTCTGCAACTTTTGAAGCAAATCGTTCCTTTCATCGTCAAGTAAATTTCTCAGCTCAATCAACACTTCCTCCAATATTGGAGTGGCATTTCTATTATGGGCTAACTCCTATTTCACAGAGCAATCAATCCGTTCAATATGGCTGAGCTGAGGTCGCAAATCAGTGTTCACTATAGAAACTGCATTTGGTTTGCAAACTACACTTGCTGGCTGCTCCTCCAACACCAAAATCTTTTTTTACTCTTCATAATTTAAGAATGTGCATGATTAATCAATTTAAACTCACTGGATTGGATGGATGGAGTGTCTAAATAGTAGGATTAAACAATTGGTCCTTTACTGACTGATTAATTAGTGACCTAAACATTTTTCTGAATCTTTGCTTTAATGGATGTGCATGATTAATCAGTTAACACTACAGTGGGGGAGGACATCCTGATGGAGCGGCGCAACCTACTTGACCAGCAAGCCCCACGCCTTCAAATTATTTTAGGAGATCTAACAACATTAAATAAGAAGCATCATCTCATTAAAGTCCTCTTTATTTATTTTATCGGAGGCTCGGAAGAACTTAGTCTCTTCAAAATAAGAAGCATCATCCATGGTCGATTTCTGGACCAAAATAACTACATGCATAAACGGACTCTCATGCCAAGTTGCAAACAGATCAGGGAAAACACCCACAAACTTGAATAAAACGTTGTGATTTTTCAGCAAAAGTAATGTTATGTGATCGAAATGAAACAACTGTTGTTCAGATATATCAGTTTCGATTGAATCTACTATGGCATTGACAGAAGCAGTAGACATCCAGCCATAAACATATCACTGGCCATAGGTTTTATTTTTATTTTTTGGCATGCACTGGCTATAGGTAGATAACATAAGAGCTAGGATCCAACAGTTAGGCAGAACAAGTAAGACACCAAGTCGCATAATCAAAATATGCCCATTTGCACACATGTAAATAGTTTGAACGTACTGAAACACAAAGAAAGTAGATAGTAGATTATATTGTCCTAAGTTGATCTTGCTTGATAGCATTATCTAGAGAATATCAAAAGGAAAAACATAACTAACCTTGACCTGTTTGTAGCGATCCAGATTTTACACACTCTGGTCGTTTCATCTGAAATCACATGAAAAAGTGTTGCTTTTCTTTGGCCGCTGAAAGGGAAAGTACCAATCTCCACTTCGATCCTCCCTCTGTAATATTATAAGAAAAGCAGTCAACAGAGCATCGCCCTCCCACCATGCCTGTTCTGATAGACACACAAAAGAATACACAAAGCATCTTCCATCAGTTTTTATAACTTGCTAGAAATACATGCAAACATCATCCAACAAATGAACGGCTTGTGCAATTTGTTTGCAAGCAAATAGAACGAATTATTGCAAACCTGAACATAATTCTATTGTCTATGCATCTTTTCTCTCAGCTCTACAAAAAAATTCGTCTAGCAATTTCTAAAAAGAATTTGAATGAAGCTACTGTACGTTTGTAGACAGCCACACAACAAATTGAAGGTCACGGGAGCAACAAAGCATCAGGGATCCTCCTGCGGTACACACGGTCCTCAACGATAGAGTTGCCTGGTTAGTGGGCTGCCGACAGAGCATCGACCAGAGCGTGAATAATCAACGGAGTTTGTAATCGTAGCCCTACACACGAAATTCCATGAGCATGGATAAACTGATCTTGTGATTTGGTAGAAGCAGCAAATTATAGTACCGGCTGAATGAACAGCTTGTGCCATTTATAGATAAACTGAAACCCTCACGTAGTCAGCCAGTACTATAATATGGTAGTAGCAACAGGCAGCTCACCATCTGGAACCCAGCCGCGAAGGTACCACCGGTCGCCGCTATACCGGGGCTCGTTCTGGAACTCCTTCGGCGCACTTCTGGAGGAACCTCGCCAGCTTCTCCGGCAGCGTCACCGGTGGCAGCTCCCCTCTAGTCGCCGGATCCCTTTGTAAAACGGACTCGGTTCGATCAGAGAGGAGGAAGCTAGGGACGTGGTGCGGTGCGGGTAGCAGAGAATTAGTGCCGCCTCTTCCATCCTCAGCCGCCAGCTCGCCGACCGCCCTCTCCATCCCCGGCCTCGATCTTGCCGGCACCCGCCCACTCCATCCCCGTCCACGATCCCGCCGGCGCCACCCTCCAATCCCCTTACTCGAGCCCGCTCGTCTCGAGCGCAACACGCCACGCCATGCCTCCCGCGAGGTCGCCGACGCGCAGATCGGCCCTCTCGAGCTCCTGGAGTCGGACGCCAGCGCCGCACCCTCCCATCCTCTGCCTCCCACGAGGTCGCGACCAGTAGGTGGAGGGGAGCGGTGAACGGCGAAGAAAGCCGCGAGATGGGATTGGGAGGCAGGAGAAGGCCGGCGGCGCGTGGTGAGGGGCGGAGCGGGGCAGGAGGCGGCCGGCGGCGCGAGGGGCGTAGCAGGAGGTGGGCGGGGCGGGGCGGAGCGGAGCGCCGCGAGGTAAAGCGCCGCGAGGACGGGGAGTCTGGATAAGATGAAACAGATGAATCGCGGGTTGAATACATACAGATGTAGGTTTTTTTCTTAAACGAAACGTTTTTTCAATATCACGGGCACCCGAATTAGTATCACCTCGGATATATGTTTTAAATTCGAACTGAAAGCGTAAATTCACGTGAAGAAGCGTATTGTGACGGTGAACCTGACAAAGTCAATCCGTGCTTTATTATTAGGGAAAGATTAGGGAAAGAAAGACTAGCAAAAATGCCCGTGCGTTGAAATGGGAGAAAAAGTACGCATGCCCCTATCTCAATAAGCATGTCTCAAGATCTCCACATGTCCATGTCCTTTTTTTCAACATGACGCCCTTCCGTGTCACCATCTATCCTCTTTCCCACCGTCACTGTCACTGTCGTAGTGCCCGAGACTACTTCTATACTTTGATACGAAGCAAAGCAAACACTGCTAGAAATGAGTAGCGCGTGTTTATTAACATAACTTCCTATCATTAATAATAAATAGCACATAGATAATTAATAGTACATACAATCAATTTTTGCGACCTTTTAATGTAACTAAATGTTTTAGCTAGCTAACAAAATCACTCTGAGATTTTTTTTTGTGGGGAAAAATCACTTTGAGATTATGAAGAAAATTAATGATTTTCCTCAATAAAGAATCAAACCATTACATGAGCAATCAATTGGATTTAAAGAATTGGTCGCTCACAAACATTAAAACTTTTTTTTGCGGGGTCACAAATTTTAAAACCATTACACGATGGAGTTTCCAGACTTGCACTAACTTTTCTTCTCAAGCTATAGTCATGCTCAAACATAGGGCATACGAAAGTGTACAGATTGTGGATCTAAGAAAATTGTGTGTACTCACATTTTACCTCTTTAATAGTTGTGAAAATAACCATATTATTTAATTTCATCCACTGTACAATTTTTGATTTGTTTATTAATGAAACTGCATGTGTTAATTATTTACTTTAACAACCATGCATTAAGTTTTAATGTTTGTGAGCGGCCAATTTTTAACACTTCCGTAAACAATTTTTAACTCGATGAAAAAAAATCGACAAAAAATGCATCCTCTTTGACATGTACTCCTAGATGATTAGGACTCCAGTCGGCTAAAAAAGAGTTCACGTCTCATTTCTTTTCCCCACTTTAAACTTGTTAGAAAAATAGAAAAAATATGATAGAAAAGATCCAATTCGCTGCCTACTTTTTTTTTTCTGTTCGCAGGACTTCGTTCTAGCGGTAGAAACATCAGCGCCATGGCGCGTCTACATTAAATTCTCCTCTTTCCACCTTTATTATGTAGTGCACATGCACAGCGTGTATTAAGAATCTCTCTTAAGGTTAGTCATAGTGGGAGTAACTTAACTAGTAATATAGCGCATTTCAATAATTTTTTGCTTATGTGGCAAGTATTTAATGTGCGGTGGTAACATAATATGTTACTCTAACATAGCGTTTCCCAAGACAAGATGAGTACAAGCTAATAAATAAAGCCATCTATGACACTACTATCATGTTACTTTGCATTATGAAGATAGTAACTTAGACTAGTGTCATGCATATGACACTAGTCTAAGTTACTCCCCACTATGACCAGCCTTAATTTCCCCTGTTTAATTGCCCACCATATTAGGAATCCTTTTCTTAGGAAGGAATCTCTTAATTACCCATTTAATTGCCCATCATATTTCCCAAGCATGCATTAGGAATCCCCTTCCTTAATTATCCCACAATATTACTGATTCCTTTTTGTCCCATTCGATTGCCCATAATATTTCTGCGGTACATAGGGGGTGTTTGGTTCCAGAGACTTTTTTGCGTTGGGACTAAAAAAAAGTCCCTAAAAGTCCCTAGCAAACTAAATAGGGGGGACTTTTTTGGGACTTTTTGCTAAAAGTCCTTAGAAGCACCTCCTTAAGAGTCTTTTTCAAAAAGTCCTAGGGACTAGAAAAAGTCTAGGACTAGAGAACCAAACACCACCATAATCCTTCCTTTCCTTTTCTTTCGAGAAGCCTTACTTCCTTCCTTTGTGGGCACCAACTACGAATCTTCCTATCATCAATTTCCAAGCCGGCTTATTAAGGTGATTGATGATAGATAATTTGAACATGTATATAAATTGGTGGTTGTGCTTTTGAAAGGGCGAGGTGGCACTATTTGCTAACAAAACAACAGCTATCATTTAACGTAGGTTGGCCTAGTTCAGGTGGCTGGTGTCGAGCGTATGGTTAGAAAGTTGCGAGTTCGATTCCTCACGCGCACGCTTGTGTATTTTTTCCCTTCTCGCGTTGCAGGCCATTTTTTTCGTGTTGCACTGAAGCTGGGCCAACGGCCCAGCCTGCAGGCCCAAGTCGGTAGGAGCACATCTAAGGTGATGGTTTTGATGCATGGGCAGTACCACCTCGTAAAAGCGTATTACGACTGGGCGGAAGCGTATTGTGACGGTGAACCCACGGAGTCAATCCATACTTTATTATTAGCGAAAGATTAGGGAGAGATTACTTTTAGTTTGGTCTTAGGTTTAGTTTAGTTTTAGGTTTATGTTTAGTCATGAAAAAAACTAAGAATAATTAGAAGAAGAGGAGGAGAAGAAGAATAGCTAGGTTTAGGTGTAGTTTTTTCCTGTTTTGTTTTAGGTTAATTAGTGCTAGGTTTAAGAAGAGGAAAAAGGAGAAGAAGAAGAAGAAGAAGAGGAGGAGGAGGAGAAGGAGAAGAAAGAAGAAGAAGAATAAGAAGAAGAAGAAGAAGAAGAAGAAGAAGAAGAAGAAGAAGAAGAAGAAAGAGAAGAGGAGGAGGAGGAGGAGAAGAAAGCTAGAGGAGAGGAGGAGAAGAAGAAGACCACCGACACCCTGACCCCGACCGCAACCACCGATACCCCGACACCTGACACCCCGACCACCGACACCCCGACCGCGACCCCGACCACCGACACCCCGACCCCGACACCCCGACACCCTGAGACCCCGACAATCGACACCCCGACCCCCGACCCCCGACACCCTGACACCACACCCCGACCTCGACCCCGACACCCTGACACCCCGACCCCAACATGATACCCCGGCACGACACCCCGACCCCGACACTCTAACACCACACCCCGACCCCGACCCCGACCCCGACCACCGACACCCCGACACCTGACACCCCGACCACCGACACCCCGACCCCGACCCCGACCCCGACCCCGACCCCGACCACCGACACCCCGACCCCGACCCCGACACCCTGAGACCCCAACAATCGACACCCCGACCCCCCACCCCCACCCCGACCCCGACAATGATGATGATGCATTTAATGATCCCGGAGCATATATAGACGATTCAGAGTAATATTAGTAATGTGAGCTTTAATTTTTTATTATGTTCATGATGATGATACACTTAAATTATATACATATTATTCATGTCAGGTATCCAAATTTTTTATGTTGTACTAATTTCGTTTACTTTTTGTCATTGCAGGTGTTGACAGGATGGTGGGCAAGGGTCCAAAGCGCCCCGAGCCTCCTGCGAGCGCTACTGGGAGGGGTGGTTCCGTTATTCCAGCCCAGCCCCTCCGGAGAGCGCTGCTAGACAGTATGCAGACAGCTGCGGAGGGCGCTTCTTCTTCGGCTGGGAGAGGTCGGGGGAGGACGAAGAAGGCTGCTAGAGGTGGATGTGGCAGCGGGAGATGTAGGAAGGCTGCTACGCCTTCCTCGCCGCCACCCTCAGCTGATTCACCCGACCACGTGGACCCGTCTTGGACTCCGGTCCATGACCCTCCGGTCGCCGATCCTTCGCCCCACCACACTCGGGTCGCCGATCCTTCGCCCCACGTGAGTCCAGTCCTAGAGTCTTCGTCCCAGAAGACTCCGGGCCCGGAGTCTTCATCCCAGAAGACTCCGATCCCGGAGTCTTCTTCCCACGAGACTCCGGAGGCTAGTGGCGAGATGGTCGCCGGTGTCTTGTGCGAGACGGTGGCCGACATGGTGTTCCATCGGTTTTGGGTAATTTCTCCTTTACAGAATTAAAAGTCAACACTACCTAGTGATTGTACTAATCAGTGTTGTCTTGTTTGATTGCAGACCTTCTACAGGGTTTCAGAGGGAGAGCAGGAGGCCGCTTCTATGGTTGTCGAAACCGAGTGCAAGCGCCTACTTCAGAACTTACGGCACGAGGCTCGGGTGCAGGCCGTTCGAGACTACTACGCCTCGAAGGGTATTAGGAGGGCCAAGAAGAAGTGTCGCGACAAGTTTCTGAGTAAGGAGAAGTACATGCAGGTAATTACCTATTCTTAAGGCCTTGAACTTAGTTTTCTTGATTTGATTCGTAGGCGTAGCGCTGAAATTTCTCTTGACTAACTTAGGTGCCCTCGAGATGGTGTGTGGATAAGATGGACTGTTGGGAGGCGTTGGTGGATGCGTGGTGCTCTCCCGAATGGCTAGTCGAACACCAAAGGGCCAAGGATAAGCGCGACCAAATAGAAGGTGTGCCACACCATCAAGGGAGCTCCAACCTGTTTGAGTACGAGGATAACTGGGTATGTGGTTTGGTACATGATTCATGCAATTTCATTCTTCATGCTAGCATTTATCCCTTCCAAAATGACTTAATATGCTTAGTTAGTTAAAAAATGGCATAACTACCTTGGATAGTTCATTTATGACATATTTAGCTCCAAAATGACATAATAACCTTAGATAGCTCTATAAAATGACTTAATATGCTTTAGTTAGTTAAAAAATGGCATAACTACCTTCGATAGCTCAATAACGACCTAAACTAATCTTCATTTGTATATCGGCCTAGGAATCCGCATATAGCTAGGCTCTTGCATGAGAGCCCACTACTCTTTTTCACTTGCTCTAAGATGACTTATACACCTAGACGGAGGGAGTAGTCTCAAGTCATTGGATGCATACGCACCCCACATCTCGTATTGGGTGATTTCTTTTTTCATGGCAAAAAACAGGGAACGAGGTGGGTAGTTAATGCACCGCGCCTAAAAGTTTTGGGATTACTATTTGGTTTTCGTAACGTGACTAATGCATCAGTACAGAGGGAGTACAATAGTAGTCTTTGATTGCAATTTTTTGTTGGTAGATTACAAAGCTGAGCGCTCGGTGAGTACAATAGTAGTCTGATTGATGAGACTTCAGATTTGAGCCATCTACCGGAAGGAATAAAACAATACACCATGTATTTATTTACAGAGGGAGTAGTACATTTTTTGTGACATGCATTACTAGATATTGCTAGTCAAATACTAAATCCAGATGGACGTGGTAGTACTACTAAATCCAGATGGTGGTGCTAGTACTAGTAGTAGTACTACCAATGTAGTAGTACTGTACTACCCGTTGGTCAAATTATTACGTGCTGCTCCTCACAGTGAAGTGACAAGACCCTGCGCCGGAGATGACACCTGAGTATAGGCGCCGTGTTCGGCATACCATAGTCAGCCTCACCCTCTGCAGTCACTATCATCATGGCTGTAGAGCTAGCCTGCTTACAACTAGCCGTGTTTGACATAATTTCCCGTGCGTAGATGCCCGTGCGTTGCACGGAACACCAAGATTGGGGGTGGACGTCGCCGGCAGCGGCCATCGCGCCAGATTTTTCCATGGCCTTCTAGATGTGGTGGGGAGGAGATAAGGCTGATTGTGAGAGACAAGGAGTTGTTTGTATATAGGGAACAAGTGCGGGCATCTTTTTGCAAAATTGGAGAAGTTTGGTTTGTATGCGTCAGATCTAGATCCGACGGCTATTGGTGAAAGATGGCAGGCACAACATCATCACCAACTCAGGACCTATTTGATTCGCAGGATTTTGAAAACACAGGAATAGGACACAACAATATTACAAGTTTCAAACTGATATTACAAATGTTAGGAGTAATGCTGCACTTACAAAGAGGGAATTACTAGGACGTAAGAACTTTCATTACTTTAGGTGGATGCAGCATTATAGTACAAACTAAAATCCACCGCCCTGACAAGTCACTAATGGGCAAATAAATTTTTGAGTCTCTGGCCACTTGATGTTTCAAAAAAAAAATCAGCTTCTGCGGAGGCTTTGTTATTTAGGCTTAGACGCTTGCGGTGATCAACACGCCATTCATTGTTGCGCTAGAGAACGCCAAACCTCATTACCTTGAGCACACTTGCCTCCAGAACAAAGAACCCGGACAATTTAATCTCAGATGTGTTGCCTCGGTAGTCGATCAAATCAATTTCTGTAAGATGGAGATCAAGGCATTCGATGAGATTGTTATAGTGCAACACATTTTCACTTTCGGGTCTTTTTTTTATCTGCAAAAGAAGAGAACATATTAGAGCAGCTGGCTGTATAAGATTGCCGTGTCAGCAAGAGGTACCAATATCATTCGCTCATATGATAGGGTTGGCTGGCTAGTGATATTTTTTCACTCTCTCTCTCTCCTTTTCTCTTTCCTCTCATTTACCTAGGAGCACGTGAAGAGCTTGGGCATTTGTTGCCTTCCACTATGTGGCCGATGCCATATTTCTCAAAAGTATGCCACATAATACGTATCGATGTCAAATCAAAAGATTTTGCCACCGCTCTCGTGATGTGAGAGAGTTGGCACCGCTGTGCACACAGACCCACATGTATAAACAAATCAATCAAACCAACTACACCAGCCTCTCACTCTCCCAAACAAGTGTTTTTTATTGCCTCAGTCCTCTCTCTCGCCCACGCAAGTGTTTTTTCATTGCGTGAGTTAATTTGGCACCAGAGCAAAGTAGGTGATCCAGATTGGGGCACCAGGTGAGAAATGGAGGGGCATCGATGCCAAATGCATCACAAGTGAATTTGGCACGTGTTTTGGCCTACATAGTGGAGGGCCGTTATAGCCCACTTTTGTACTACCTCGTATTTAGTGTAAAATTTTGACCATAGATTTACCTAAGTAAATGCCAATGCATGTCACCAAAAATTATACCATTTGAAATTATGTTCAAATACGAATCCAACGATATAATTTTTTAGTGACATGCATTAACATTTTGTCAGTTAAATCTATGGTCAAATTTTGATACTACAAAATAGGAAGAGTAAACCAGGACGGAGGTAGTACTTGCTCTTAGGGTAACCATAGAGTTACTAGTCTAAGTTACTTTCCACTATGACTATCCTAGGCTACTATAGTAGTACAACAAAAAAACAATGCAGGTGATCACATGAGAAAAAAATACTAAAAACATTTCTTTCGGTGCAGTGCGTAGATGCAGTTTTGAACACTACACTTGTCATCGTAATTTGGGAAAATTACAAAAAAAATTGAGCTACATTGTGATTACCGTTTACTAATAGGAAAGAAGTTTCACCTCGATGAGTAGCTTCTCCGTGCACGGAAAGCATGTAAGGAATCCAACAACTTGATCCAGATTGGGGCCGATAGATTTTATTGCCAAGATCTTCACTGTGCGCATAGACTGGGTCATGCTTGTGGGAATCATTTTCTGGAAGACGGTCGTAAATACATCAAGAAGAAATTTAAAAATGTGAATTTCAAGAAGATGGAGAAGAAGATGAGTGTTGTACCTGAACGATTACGGATCCAATAAAGAGTCCGAAGAATTTGGCAGACGAGTACACCAACACTGTCAATTTCGGCGCGTCAATGACCCTGATTTTTGTTGGACCTTCTAGATCAGATACAAGCAATCTCTCAAGGAAAGGTGCATTCTCAATGACCATAACGTGGAACAGCTGGAGTGATCTCTTCCCAATTGATGTCTTCTTGCGGGGCCAACAAGACACATAAATCCATCGGAGATTCGTCGAGGCGATGTGGAGGCTAATGAACCCGTGGATCTGCTGAAGACGAAGGTATTCGAGCGCTGTACAGTTGCGGAGCAGGTGCTCCATAGCCTGCTTCGAGATGCCAACGTCAAAGAGGTCGAGCTGCTTGAGTTGAGGGAGAAGAAGGGCGGGCGCGGCATTAATCTGGGGAAGATAGCAGGAGCTAAAGCTGGCGCGGCGCAGCATTGGCGTGAGGCGGAGCGCGGACGGCGGTAGAGAGCGACATCGTCCAGCTTCAAAGCTGAGCTCCTCGAGCTGATCTAGGGCGGGGGATAAGAACCACTCGTCGAACTTGGCTTGGACATTGCAGTTGGTACTGAACATGCGGATGTCAAGGCGTCTGGCTGGCCCAGGGTGCGATGAAAGGATCTTGGAGACAACGACCATGTGTTTGCAATCCCCGTCACAGAGGCAGCTGTCGACGGTGAGGTTGAGGGGGACGCGGCGTCAGAGGGGGCGCCACCGCTGGGAGAGCAGGGCGGTCCGCACTGTAGATTTGGTGGGGAGGAGGCCGATGATGACGAGCAGCATGTCATCGGGGAGGCTGCTGATGAAGTCCAGGCTCGCCGGATGCAGTTTTGGCTTGAGCCGCCTCCGCTTGTTGGCTGCCTCACCGTCCATCTCAACCGGCGGCGACGCCGGTGTACACGTGTGGTGGTGTGTGTTGTGTGCTGGCCTGCTGGGTGTGCGCGAGTGCGTCCTTCTGTGCATGCCACCGCGCAATGGTGAATTGTGCGCGAGTGCGTCCTTCACGCGGAAGAAGTGTGTCCTCAATGCGCCCTCAATTTACTAGCGTGCGGGGTGCTACCCCGAGTGGTTTCAACTTTGTTTACTTCACCGCGTGTCAGATGGGCCTCTAGTTTACTTATTTTCACCCACTGCCACATGGGCCAGCACACGAAGATAGAGAACACGAGCTGACAAGGCAGCATGTGGACTGGTTGACCGGTCAACTAAACAATATACTTAGCTATACGCTGACATATTGAGCGTATAATCCGTCGGTATAGAGAGTTCGAGTGAGAGGGGAGGCCCGTGAGAGATAGCAGAGAGAGAGAAAGAGCTACTCCCTCCGTTCAATAATGTAGTGCCAACATTTTTTTTAAAGTCAAACTTTTGAAACTTTGACCAAGTTTATAAAGAAATTACTTATATCTACAATACCAAAGATAAATGATAGTATGAAGTAAGTACATGTTGTGATGAATCTAATGATCGTTCCAGATGTAAATGTTTTTCTCCACATATACCTGGTCTAACTTTTCTGAGGTTTGAATTTTCAAAACATCCATATGCTTATGGACGTGAGAGAGTACCTAACTAGAGAGTGTGTGTGTGAAATAGAAAGAGTGACTGAAAAAAGTGTGTGTGCGTGTGTGAAAGAGACATGGACAACACACGATAAAAGTAGAGAAAAAGCGTGTGTGTCTTATGCAAACATATCAAACATGCATCTTTGACAGCGGAAGCAAGGTGAGGAGATAGTGTGTGGTTGTTTTCAACCGAGAGAGAAAGACCCCTAGCACGTGGCCAAGAGGGGTCTGACAAACAAGGGAGAGAGGTTGAGAGAGACGTACGAAGAAAATGCAGTCATGTGGAGGAGAGAGTGTATGTTTGTCATAGAGAGATCCCCTGGAGATCGTGATGGGACTACATGGGTGGGAGATCGAGTGACAAGGTGTGTGCGTGATAGAAGATACCCCGAGAGATATCGAGATAGACGTATGGATGGAAGCACACAATACATGTGTTCCTGATGGCTAGTGAGAGATAATCATACTTAGGGGGGAGTGCGTGCGCCTATGACGGAGTGAGGGATTATGGTACTTAGGGGGGTGCGTGTCACATAAAGAGAGAACAAGGGCGGATAGTGTTAGATGGGTCTATGTAGCACGAGCGAGACATGTGTATGTGTGAACCAGGGAGATATAAAGTTTGAGAGAGATAGAGGAGCCCTGATAAGGCTGAGTGGTGCGTCAGATAGCTGAGAGGGGGAAAGCGATATTCCATCCGCTCGATAATGAAGTGCATGTAAATTTTTTAGAAGTCGAACTTTGGAAACTTTGACCACATTTACACAAATGTTATTTATATCTACAATACCAAAGATACTGTTGGAAATATGCCCTAGAGGCAATAATAAAGTGGTTATTATTATATTTCCTTGTTCATGATAATTGTCTATTGTTCATGCTATAATTGTGTTATCCGGAAATCGTAATACATGTGTGAATATATAGACCACAACATGTCCCTAGTGAGCCTCTAGTTGACTAGCTCGTTGATCAAAAGATGGTTACAGTTTACTAACCATGGACATTGGATGTCGTTGATAACGGGATCACATCATTAGGAGAATGATGTGATGGACAAGACCCAATCCTGAGCATAGCACAAGATCGTGTAGTTCGTCTGCTAAAGCTTTTCTAATGTCAAGTATCATTTCCTTAGACCATGAGATTGTGCAACTCCCGGATACCGTAGGAATGATTTGGGTGTGCCAAACGTCACAACGTAACTGGGTGGCTATAAAGGTGCGCTACGGGTATCTCCGAAAGTGTCTGTTGGGTTGGCATGAATCGAGACTGGGATTTGTCACTCCGTGTGACGGAGAGGTATCTCTGGGCCCACTCGGTAGGACATCATCATAATGAGCTCAATGGGACCAAGGAGTTTATCACGGGATGATGTGTTACGGAACGAGTAAAAGAGACTTGCCGGTAACAAGATTGAACAAGGTATAGGGATACCGACGATCGAATCTCGGGCAAGTATCATACCGATAGACAAAGGGAACTGTATACGGGATTGATTGAATCCTCGACATTGTAGTTCATCCGATGAGATCATCGTGGAACACGTGGGAGCCAACATGGGTATCCAGATCCCGCTGTTGGTTATTGGCCGGAGAGATGTCTCGGTCATGTCTGCATGGTTCCCGAACCCGTAGGGTCTACACACTTCAGGTTCGATGACGCTAGGGTTATAGGGAAAGTATGTACGTGGTTACCGAATGTTGTTCGGAGTCCCGGATGAGATCCCGGACGTCACGAGGAGTTCCGGAATGGTCTGGAGGTGAAGATTTATATATGGGAAGTCGTCATACGGTCACCGGAAGTATTCGGGGGTTTGCCGGTATTGTACCGGGACCACCGAAGGGGTTCCGGGGGTCCACCGGGAGGGTCCACCTGCCCCAGAGGGCTCTATGGGCTGTATGTGGAAGGGAACCAGCCCCTAAGTGGGCTGGGCACCATCCCCCCCAGGGCCCATGCGCCTAGGGTTGGGGGGGAACCCTAAAGGGGGCGCCCCCCTTGGCTTGGGGGGCAAGCCCCCTCCCCTTGGCCGCCGCCCCCCTCTAGATCTCATCTAGAGGGGCTGTCCCCCTTCCCCCTTCGCCCTATAAATAGAGGGGAGGAGGGAGGGAAGCAGCACCTCATCCAAGGCGCAGCCCTCCCCCTCTCCAACACCCCCTCCTCATTCGTAGCGCTTGGAGAAGCCCTGCTGGAGAACCATGCTGCTCCAACACCACCACGCCGTCGTGCTGCTGCTGGAGTTGTCTTCCCCAACCTCTCTCTCCCCCTTGCTGGATCAAGGCGCGGGAGACGTCACCGGGCTGCACGTGTGTTGAACGCGGAGGCGCCGTTGTTCGGCGATTAGATCGGAATCGACCGTGATCTGAATCGCTGCGTGTACGACTCCACCAACCGTGTTATTGTAACGCTTCTGCATCGCGATCTTTAAGGGTATGAAGATGCACTCCTCTCTCTCTCGTTTCTAGTCTCTCCATAGATTGATCTTGGTGATGCATAGAATTTTTTTAGTTTCTACAACGATCCCCAACAATGGCATCATGAGCTAGGTCTATGCGTAGTTTCTATGCACGAGTAGAACACAAGTTGTTGTGGGCGTCGATTTTGTCAATTTACTTGCCGTTACTAGTCTTATCTTGATTCAGCGGCATCGTGGGATGAAGCGGCCCGGACCTACCTTACACGTACGCTTACGTGAGACAGGTTCCACCGACTGACATGCACTAGTTGCATAAGGTGGCTAGCGGGTGTCTGTCTCTCCCACTTTAGTCGGATCGGATTCGATGAAAAGGGTCCTTATGAAGGGTAAATAGAAATTGGCATATCACGTTGTGGTTTTGGTGTAGGTAATAAACATTCTTGCTAGAAACCTATAGCAGCCACGTAAAAACTTGCAACAACAATTAGAGAACGTCTAACTTGTTCTTGCAGCATATGCCGTGTGATGTGATATGGCTGAAAGGATGTGATGAATGATATATGTGATGTATGAGATTGATCATGTTCTTGTAATAGGAATCACGACTTGCATGTCGATGGGTATGACAACCAGCAAGAGCCATAGGAGTTGTCTTAATTTATTGTATGACCTGCGTGTCAATGAAAACGCCATGTAATTACTTTACTTTATTGCTAACCGTTAGCCATAGTAGTAGAAGTAACAGTTGGTGAGACAACTTCATGAAGACAGGATGATGGAGATCATGATGATGGAGATCATGGTGTCATGCCGGTGACGATGATGATCATGGCGCCCCGAAGATGGAGATCAAAAGGAGCAAAATGATATTGGCCATATCATGTCACTATTTGATTGCATGTGATGTTTATCATGTTTTTACATCTTATTTGCTTAGAACAACGGTAGCTTAAATAAGATGCTCTCTCACTGAAATTTCAAGAATTGTGTTCCCCCTAACTGTGCACCGTTGCTAAGGTCCGTTGTTCCGAAGCACCAGATGATGATCGGGTGTGATAGGTTCTAACGTTCGCATACAACGGGTGTAAGCCAGATTTACACACGCAATACACTTAGGTTGACTTGACGAGCCTAGCATGTACAGACATGGCCTCGGAACACGGAAGACCGAAAGGTCGAACATGAGTCGTATAGAAGATACGATCAACATGGAGATGTTCACCGTTGATGACTAGTCCGTCTCACGTGATGATCGGACACGGCCTAGTCGATTCGGATCATGTATCACTTAGATGACTAGAGGGATGTCTATCTGAGTGGGAGTTCATTAAATAATTTGATTAGATGAACTTGATTATCATGAACTTAGTCTAAAATTGTCTTTACAAATCTATCTTGTAGATCCAATGGCCCACGCTAATGTAGCCCTCAACTTCAACGCGTTCCTAGAGAAAACCAAGCTGAAAGACGATGGTAGCAACTACACGGACTGGGTCCGTAACCTGAGGATTATCCTCATAGCTGCCAAGAAAGCATATGTCCTTGCAGCACCGCTAGGTGACGCACCTGTTTTCCCAGCAACTCAAGACGTTATGAATGCCTGGCAGTCGCGTAGTGATGATTACTCCCTGGTTCACTCCGCCATGCTTTACAGCTTAGAACCAGGGCTCCAAAAGCGTTTTGAGCAACACGGAGCATATGAGATGTTCCAAGAGCTGAAAATGGTTTTCCAAGCTCATGCCCGAGTCAAGAGATATGAAGTCTCCGACAAGTTCTATAGTTGTAAGATGGAGGAGAATAGTTCTATCAGTGAGCACATACTCAAAATGTCTGGGTTGCACAACCGCTTGTCTCAGCTGGGAGTTAATCTCCCGGATGACGCGGTCGTTGACAGAATCCTTCAGTCGCTTCGACCTAGCTACAAAAGCTTTGTGATGAACTTCAATATGCAGGGGATGGAAAAACCATTCCTGAGGTATATTCAATGTTGAAATCAGCAGAGGTGGAGATCAAAAAGGAACATCAAGTGTTGATGGTGAATAAGACCACTAAGTTCAAGAAAGGCAAGGGTAAAAAGAACTTCAAGAAGGACGGCAAGGGAGTTGCCGCGCCCGGTAAGCAAGTTGCCGGGAAGAAGCCAAAGAATGGACCCAAGCCTGAGACTGAGTGCTTTTACTGCAAGGGAAATGGTCACAGGAAGCAGAACTGCCCCAAGTACTTAGCGGATAAGAAGGCCGGCAATACCAAAGGTATATGTGATATACATGTTCTTGATGTGTACCTTACCAGCGCTCGTAGTAGCTCCTGGGTATTTGATACCGGTGCGGTTGCTCATATTTGTAACTCTGCGGAATAAGCGGAGACTGGTGAAGGACGAGGTGACGATTGCTACGTCTTGAGCTTGCGTTGGTTTTCCTTGAAGAGGAAAGGGTGATGCAGCAATAGTAGCGTAAGTATTTCCCTTAGTTTTTGAGAACCAAGGTATCAATCCAGTAGGAGGCTCCTCAAAAGTCCCACGCACCTACACAAACAAACAAGAACTTGCAACCAACACAATAAAGGGGTTTTCAATCCCTTCACAGCCACTTGCGAAAGTGAGATCTGATAGAGATAATATGATAAGATAAATATATTTTTGGTATTTTATAATATAGATTGGAAAAGTAAAGATGCAAATAAAAGTAGATGGCAAACTTATATGATAAAAGATAGACCCGGGGACCATAGGTTTCACTAGTGGCTTCCCTCAAGATAGCATAAGTATTACGGTGGGTGAACAAATTACTGTCGAGCAATTGATAGAAAAGCGAATAATTATGAGATTATCTAGGCATGATCATGTATATAGGAATCACGTCTGTGACAAGTAGACCGACTCCTGCCTGCATCTACTACTATTACTCCACACATCGACCGCTATCCATCATGCATCTAGAGTATTAAGTTCATAAAGAACAGAGTAACGCATTAAGAAAGATGACATGATGTAGAGGGATAAACTCATGCAATATGATATAAACCCCATCTTTTTATCCTCGATGGCAACAATACAATACGTGCCTTGCTGCCCCTGCTGTCACTGGGAAAGGACACCGCAAGATTGAACCCAAAGCTAAGCATTTCTCCCATTGCAAGAAAGATCAATCTAGTAGGCCAAACCAAACTAATAATTCAAAGAGACTTGCAAAGATAACTTAATCACACATAAAAGAATTCAGAGGAGATTCAAATATTTCTCATAGATAAACTTGATCATAAACTCACGATTCATCGGATCTCGACAAACACACCGCAAAAAAGAGTTACATCGAATAGATCTCCAAGAAGATCGAGGAGAACTTTGTATTGAGATTCAAAGAGAGAGAAGAAGCCATCTAGCTAATAACTATGGACCCGAAGGTCTGTGGTAAACTACTCACAACTCATCGGAAGGGCTATGGTGTTGATGTAGAAGCCCTCCGTGATTGATTCCCCCTCTGGCGGAGCACCGACGAAGGCTCCAAGATGGGATCTCACGGATACAGAAGGTTACAGTGGTGAAAATAGTTTTTCGTGGGCGCTTCTGATGTTTTCGGGGTACATGGGTATATATAGGAGGAAGAAGTAGGTCGGTGGACGCCCGAGGGGCCCACGAGATAGGGGGGCACGCCCAGTAGGGGGAGGGGGGCGCCCTCCACCCTCGTGGCCGCCTTGATTGTTTCTTGACTTCCACTCCAAGTCCTCTGGATCACGTTTGTTCCAAAAAGATCGCTCCCGAAGGTCTCATTCCGTTTGGACTCCATTTGATATTCCTTTTCTTTGAAATACTGAAATAGGCAAAAAACAGCAATATGGGCTGGGCCTCCGGTTAGTAGGTTAGTCTCAAAAATGATGTAAAAGTGTAAAGTAAAGCCCATAAACATCCAAAACAAGTAATATAATAGCATGGAACAATCAAAAATTATAGATACGTTGGAGGCGTATCAAGCATCCCCATGCTTAATTCCTGCTCGTCCTCGAGTAGGTAAATGATAAAAACAGAATTTTTGATGTGGAATGCTACCTAGCATAATTCTTAATGTATTTTTCTTTATTGTGGCATGATTGTTCAGATCCAAATGATTCAAGATAAAAGCTTATAAAACGTAAAAACAATAATACTTCGAAGCATACTAGCAAATAATCATGTCTTATCAAAATAGCATAGCCAAAGGAAGCTCATCCCTACAAAATCATATAGTTAGGCCATGCTTCATTTTCATTACACAAAATACTCCCATCATGCACAACCCCGATGACGAGCCGAGCAATTGGTTCATACTTTTTAACGCGCTTCAGCTTTTTTCAACTCTTACGCAATACATGAGGGCAAGCCATGGACATAGCACTATGGTGGTATCTGGTGGTGGTTGTGAAGACAAAAAGGGAGAAGATAGTCTCACATCAACTAGGCGTATCAACGGGCTATGGAGATGCCCATCAATAGATATCAATGTGAGTGAGTAGGGATTGCCATGCAACGGATGCACTAGAGCTATAAATGTATGAAAGCTCAATAAGAGAAACTAAGTGGGTGTGCATCCAACTCGTTTGCTCACGAAGACCTAGGGCATTTTGAGGAAGCCCATCATTGGAATATACAAGCCAAGTTCTATAATGAAAAATTCCCACTAGTATATGAAAGTGACAACATAGGAGACTCTCTATCATGAAGATCATGGTGCTATTCCGAAGCACAAGTGTGGAAAAGAGATAGTAGCATTATCCCTTCTCTCTTTTTCTCTCATTTTTTTCTTTATATTTCTTTTCGCTTTTTTTTTTCTTTTTTTCTTTCTTCTTTTTTTTCTTCCCCCTTTTTTTTCTTGGTGGGCTTCTTTGGCCTCTTTTATTTTTATAAAGTCCGAAGTCTCATCCCGACTTGTGGGGGAATCATAGTCTTCATCATCCTTTCCTCACTTGGGACAATGCTCTAATAGTGAAGATCATCACACTTTTATTGATTTACAACTCAAGAATTACAACTCAACACTTAGAACAAAATATGACTCTATATGAATGCCTCCGGCGGTGTACCGAGATATGCAATGAATCAAGAGTGACATGTATGAAAAATTATGCAGGTGGCCTTGCCACGAATACGATGTCAACTACATGATCATGCAAAGAGCAATATGACAATGATGGAGCGTGTCATAATAAACGGAACGGTGGAAAGTTGCATGGCAATATATCTCGGAATGACTATGGAAATGCCATAATAGGTAGGTATGGTGGCTGTTTTGAGGAAGGTAAATAATGGGTGCAAGATACCGGCGAAAGTTGCGCGGCATAATAGAGGCTAGAAAAGTGAAAGGGTAAGTGTGCGTATATCCATGGACTCACATTAGTCATAAAGAACTCATATACTTATTGCAAAAGTTTACTTAGCCCTCGAAGCAAAGTACTACTACGCAGGCCCCTAGAGGGATAGATTGGTAGGAAAAGACCATCGCTCGTCCCCGACTGCCACTCATAAGGAAGACAATCAAAAGAGCACCTCATGCAACAAATTTGTCACACAACTTTTACCATACGTGCATGCTATGGGACTTGCCAACTTCAACACAAGTATTTCTCAATTTCATGATTACCCAACTAGCATGACTCTAGCATTACTACCTTTATATCTCAAAACAATTATCAAGCATCAAATTGATCCTAGTGTTAAATGCACTTTTTATGATAGTTTTTATTATACTCAACTTGGATGCTCATCATTCTAGGACCAAATTTGTAACCATAGAAAATACCATGCTGTTCTAAAAGACTCTCAAAATAATATAAGTGAAGCATGAGAGATCAACAATTTCTTCAAAATTAAGCCACCGCCGTGCTCTAAAAAAATAAGTGAAGCACTAGAGCAAAAACTATCCAACTCAAAAGATATAAGTGAAGCACATAAAGTGTTCTAATAAATTCTAATCATGTGAGTTTCTCCCAAAAGGTGTGTACAGAAAGTATGATTGTGGTGATCTAAAAAGCAAAGACTAATATCATACAAGACGCTCCAGGCAAAACACATATCATGTGGCGAATAAAAATATAGCTCCAAGTAAAGTTACCGATAAACGAAGACGAAAGAGGGGATGCCTTCCCGGGGCATCCCCAAGCTTATGCTTTTGGCTATTCTTGAATATCTTGGGGTGCCATGGGCATCCCCAAGCTTAGGCTCTTGCCACTCCTTATTCCATAGTCCATCAAATCTTTACCCAAAACTTGAAAACTTCACAACACAAAACTCAACAGAAATCTCGTAAGCTCCGTTAGCGAAAGAAAACAAAACACCACTTCAAGGTACTGTAATGAACTCATTCTTTATTTATATTGGTGTTAAACCTACTGTATTCCAACTTCTCTATGGTTTATAAACTATTTTACTAGCCATAGATTCATCAAAATAAGCAAACAACACACGAAAAACAGAATCTGCCAAAAACAGAACAGTCTGTAGTAATCTGTAACTAACGCAAACTTCTGGAACTCCAAAAATTCTAACAAAATAGGAAGTCCTGGGCAATTTGTCTATTGATCTACATCAAAAATAATCAACGCAAAAGCACGTTTGTTTGATTTACTAAAATTATTTTCGTGCGTGCAAAGTTTCTGTTTTTCAGCAGAATCAAATTAACTATCACCATAGGTTATCCTATAGGTTCTACTTGGCACAAGCACTAATTAAAACATGAAAACACATCTAAACAGAAGGTAGATGATAAATTTATTACTAAACATCAAGGAAAAATATTGGGTTGTCTCCCAACAAGCGCTTTTCTTTAAAGCCTTTTAGCTAGGCATTGATAATTTTAATGATGCTCACATGAAAGACAAGAATTGAAGCGCAAAGAGAGCATCACAAAACACGTGACAAACACATCTAAGTCTAACATACTTCCTATGCATAGGCATATTATAAGCAAACAAATTTGCAAGGCAAGTAAAAACTAGCATATGCGAGGAAGCGGAAAGAAACAATAGCAATCTCAACATAATGAGAGGTAATTTAGTAACATGAAAATTTCTACAACCATATTTTCCTCTCTCATAATAATTACATGTAGGATCATAAGAAAATTCAACAATATAGCTATCACAAAACATATTCTTAACACGATTCACATGTATGCAAAGTTGACACTCTTCCAAAATAGTGGGATTAACATAAACTAAAGTCATGACCTCTCCAAACCCACTTTTATCAAAAATACCATAAGATTGAACATTCTCCAAATATGTGGGATCTAAAGTTGACACTCTTCCAAACCCACTTTCAATATTATTGCAAACACTATTATAATCTCATATTCATTATGGGGCTTAAATAAATTTTCAAGATCATAAGAAGAATCACCCCAATCATGATCATTGCAACAAGTAGTAGACATAGCAAAACTAGCATCCCCAAGCTTAGGGTTTTGCATATTATTAGCACAATTGACATCAACAGAATTTATAGTAACATCATTGCAATCATGCTTTTCATCGAAGGAACTACCAAGTATGGGTGCAATAGCAACGATCTCATGTTTAACATAAGGAACTATAGCAAATGCATCTTCATAAATATTGGCATCATGGCCACGAGAATAGCAAGCATCATGTTCATCAAGGGATATTTCAATCAAATCATCGGAATCATCATTGTTTATAGATTCATGCATATCATTATTTTCTTCCAAAGCAACAGTCATTCTCTTAATAAATTCTTTGACATAGACATTATGAGCATAGTTTTCGTAGCAATATTTAAGTATGTCAAAATTTTCAGATTCGTAGAGAGTAATATCATACTTTTCAATCAAAGAAGCAACTTCATAAGCAGCCTTAAAAGCAACAAATTCTTCAATTTGTTCGATATCATAGTAACTATAAACACCCTTTGCATAAGAAGATAAGATTTCATTATCATTAAACTCACATAGGTAGGGAAGGTGTTTTTTAGGGTTCTTAGAGCAACAAGTAAAATCATAAATTTCACAAAGATTCCAAGCATAACACAACAATCTGTTTATTTGATCCCATAAGAGTCTCCCTTTTTCAGACAAATGGTGACGCACAAAATGAGCATGCTCATCTAAAGATTTCCCGTCAACTAGGCTAGTTGGGGTTTCAGCACGAGCGCATAAGGATCGAAGATGATCCAAGTAGAACACTTTAAGTGGATCCATATCAATAGATTTTTAGCAAGCAAAGATGCAAGCAAATAGAAGGCACATGGTAACACAAGATCGAACGGAAAGAGGGCGAATAAAACGACAAGGGTGAAGTGGGGAGAGGAAAACGAGAGGCAAATGGCAAATAATGTAATGCGAGGGAGATGAGTTTGTGATGGGTACTTGGTATGTCTTGACTTGAGCGAAGACCTCCCCGGCAACGGCGCCAGAAATCCTTCTTGCTACGTCTTGAGCTTGCGTTGTTTTTCTTGAAGAGGAAAGGGTGATGCAGCAATAGTAGCGTAAGTATTTCCCTCAGTTTTTGAGAACCAAGGTATCAATCCAGTAGGAGGCTCCTCAAAAGTCCCATGCACCTACACAAACAAACAAGAACTCGCAACCAACGCAATAAAGGGGTTGTCAATCCCTTCACGGCCACTTGCGAAAGTGAGATCTGATAGAGATAATATGATAAGATAAATATATTTTTGGTATTTTATAATATAGATTGGAAAAGTAAAGATGCAAATAAAAGTAGATGGCAAACTTATATGATAAAAGATAGACCCGGGGACCATAGGTTTCACTAGTGGCTTCCCTCAAGATAGAGTAAGTATTACGGTGGGTGAACAAATTACTATCGAGCAATTGATAGAAAAGCTAATAATTATGAGATTATCTAGGCATGATCATGTATATAGGCATCACGTCCGTGACAAGTGGACCGACTCCTGCCTGCATCTACTACTATTACTCCACACATCGACCGCTATCCAGCATGCATCTAGAGTATTAAGTTCATAAAGAACAAAGTAACGCATTAAGAAAGATGACATGATGTAGAGGGATAAACTCATGCAATATGATATAAACCCCATCTTTTTATCCTCGATGGCAACAATACAATACGTGCCTTGCTGCCCCTGCTGTCACTGGGAAAGGACACCGCAAGATTGAACCCAAAGCTAAGCACTTCTCCCATTGCAAGAAAGATCAATCTAGTAGGCCAAACCAAACTGATAATTCGAAGAGACTTGCAAAGATAACTTAATCACACATAAAAGAATTCAGAGGAGATTCAAATATTTCTCATAGATAAACTTGATCATAAACTCATAATTCATCGGATCTCGACAAACACACCGCAAAAAAGAGTTACATCGAATACATCTCTAAGAAGATCGAGGAGAACTTTGTATTGAGATTCAAAGAGAGAGAAGAAGCCATCTAGCTAATAACTATGGACTCGAAGGTCTGTGGTAAACTACTCACAACTCATCGGAAGGGATATGGTGTTGATGTAGAAGCCCTCCGTGATCGATTCCCCCTCCTGCGGAGCACCGGCGAAGGCTCCAAGATGGGATCTCGCGGATACAGAAGGTTACGACGGTGGAAATAGTTTTTCATGGGCGCTTCTGATGTTTTCGGGGTACATGGGTATATATAGGAGGAAGAAGTAGGTCGGTGGACGCTCGAGGGGCCCACGAGATAGGGGGCGCGCCCAGTAGGGGGGCGCCCTCCACCCTCGTGGCCGCCTTGATTGTTTCTTGACTTCCACTCCAAGTCCTCTGGATCACGTTTGTTCCAAAAAGATCGCTCCCGAAGGTTTCATTCCGTTTGGACTCCGTTTGATATTCCTTTTCTTCAAAATACTGAAATAGGAAAAAAACAGCAATACGGGCTGGGCCTCCGGTTAGTAGGTTAGTCCCAAAAATGATGTAAAAGTGTAAAGTAAAGCCCATAAACATCCAAAACAAGTAATATAATAGCATGGAACAATAAAAAATTATAGATACGTTGGAGACGTATCAACGATGCGCGTCGGGTATGGTTCCAAGGTCGATGTGATCGCCGTCGGCACGCTACCTCTACATCTGCCTACGGGGTTAGTTTTAAACCTCAATAATTGTTATTTAGTACCATCTTTGAGCATGAACATTGTATCTGGATCTCGTTTAATGCGAGATGGCTACTCATTTAAATCCGAGAATAATGGTTGTTCTATTTATATGAGAGATATGTTTTATGGTCATGCCCCGCTGGTCAATGGTTTATTTTTATTGAATCTCAAACGTGATGTTACACATATTCATAGTGTGAGTGCCAAGAAATGTAAGGTTGACAATGATAGTCCCACATACTTGTGGCACTGCCGCCTTGGTCACATTAGTGTCAAACGCATGAAGAAACTCCATGCAGATGGACTTTTGGAGTCTCTTGATTATGAATCATTTGACACATGCGAACCATGCCTCATGGGCAAAATTACCAAGACTCCGTTCTCCGGAACAATGGAGCGAGCAACCAACTTATTGGAAATCATACATACTGATGTGTGTGGTCCAATGAGTGTTGAGGCTCGCAGTGGCTATCCTTATGTTCTCACCCTCACTAATGACTTAAAGTAGATATGGGTATGTCTACTTAATGAAACACAAGTCTGAGACCTTTGAAAAGTTCAAGGAATTTCAAAGTGAGGTTGAGAATCAATGTGACAGGAAAATAAAGTTCTTACGATCAGATCGTGGAGGGGAATATTTGTGTCACGAGTTTGGCACGCACTTAAGGAAATGTGTTTGTTTCACAACTCACGCCGCCTGGAACACCTCAGCATAATGGTGTGTCCGAATGTCGTAATCACACTCTATTGGATATGGTGCGATCTATGATGTCTCTTACCGATTGTCGGTGTACAAAAGTAGGGGCTCTCCTTTTGACCCCTTTACTTGTGCACAGGTAGTCGGAGCCACGCGCCGCGGCCACACTTGGGAGGGCAGGGGAGGTGAACCGAGGTGGAACCAAAAGCACAAGACAAGCGAGACGACGCCAAGGCCAAGACCACAGAGAGCGGAGGAACGAAGCAGGTTCCCCCGGCAAGACCCTTGCCGGGGCAGCTCGTCCAAACACCAACAGAGCGGGCCACCCTTGAGCCCATGGTTTCCAACACCATCAACTACGTTGGGCCAAGGCTCGGGAGGCACCTGGTGGCATGCGGATCTTTGTAAAGACAAGAACACCATTCTTAATCAGAAGAGTGGAAGACGACGACCCTCGTCAAGATCCTTGCCGAGGGAAACCACAAGACCCCCGACAAGATCCTTGCCGGGGATGACTACGACGCCGCGGCAAGACCCTTGCCAAGGGCTTCAGCGGGGCCACTGCCAGGCCCGCACCAACCAAGCCTCCACCGCCAATCCCATGCAGCTGCCAGCCCACCAGCCGGGCAGGCACCTGCTTGTCGACGCAAGGCTCCTCCGACAACTCAGTACATGCCTACGTGGTGGCATGCAGATCTTCGTGAAGGCTCCACCACCGCGCCACCTCAGCTGTTTGCCTGCCTACATGGCACCACCGCCTCGCTGGCCCAGGCGCGTGTCGAGACAGGGAAAAGCGGCGGTAAAGTGGAGGGGACACGTTAAGGGCGCATTAAATGCTTGTCCCGTAGTAGCTAGGGATAAGCCTAACCATAGTACCCCGATGCCACCTCCTGGTGCCACTGTGGCGATCCCTTTGCCTATAAAAGGAGACCCAGGGCATCCAGGAGAAGGATTCGGACTCTTGGACAAGTTACGCCCCCTTGCAGCTAGTTCAGGAGCTCAAGAACACTCAATACATCCACCAAAGCAGGACTAGGGTATTACGCATCCCTGCGGCCCGAACCTGGGTAAACGACCCTTGTGCTGACTGTTGATCCTGCTCTTCTCACAACCCCGCACCCCTGCAACCGTAGTAGGGATTTCAGTGATCCCATAGGTGTTGTTTCCCACCGACATCTTTGGCGCGCCAGGTAGGGGGCGCAATTATGGGAATGTCGGGTGGTTGGTGCGACATATGCCAACGGATGGCTTATCATTGTGGGTGCCAATAAGACGTCGGCAGTGCCTGGAAACGGGATGAGGCGAAGACATGCACGCCGGCGGATCTTACCCAGGTTCGGGGCTCTCGGAGGAGATAACACCCCTAGTCCTGCTCTGCGGGGTCTCCGCATGATCACTAGATCGGTGAAAGTAGCTACAATCGCTCCTAGAGCTGTTGGGTTCAAGGGAGAAGAAGAACAAGGCTAGCTCTCTCTTCTCTCTATCTATGGTGTGTGTGTGCTATGCTTAGAAGCCAACCCTTTGCATGGGTGCTCCGGGGGGTTTATATAGGCCTACCCCCCGGGGGTACAATGGTAATCCGGCTGGGCACTGGTCCCAGCCGTCAGTGCTACGCTCGCCGGCTTTTCCGCCGGCTGTTGGGTCCCGCCGACTGGTGGGTCCCGCCGGCTGCCGGCTTCTTGGTCGACAGGCCAGCCCCACCGCCTAGGGTCTTGTCGGCGGCTGCTTACTGTAGCCTCGCCTCTGATGACGAGGGCTTTGTCGAGGTAAGCGTGGCTACAGTGGGCCGCATCGGGGGCTCTCACTGTAGCCTTACCTCGTCTTGTCTCCTTAATGGGGCTCCTGCTTCGAGGAAGGGAGTAGCCGGCTTCTGGGGGCCGGCTACGCCCTTGACCGACTGGGAAAGGCCGGGCCGCCTTCACGCCTCTCTCTGGCTGAAGAGGCCCGCCGCCCGTGGGCCGTACGGGAGTCTGTCGTGGATGACATTGAGGCTAGCATGGCTACAGTGTCGAGCCGCACGGGAAGCGGCCATCCCGTACGGCCTCCTGTAGCCATGCCCGCCTCGGGCTTCGGGGGTAGTGGGCCGCACTGTGGCCACACCCCGTCTTGTCACCGTTATGTGGGAGTAGCTTTGGTGGTTGTGGTCTTGGCCGGCTTCTTGGAGTCGGCGCTCTTTGAAGCCGGCTTCTTGGAGTCGGCCACCCCGCGGTTGTCTTGGGGATGGAGGTCGCTTGAGGCTGGGCCGCCTTCCGTGAGTCGGCTTCAGGGGTAGCCGGCCAGGGAAGGGGGTCCAATGCTTGGAGCGTTGGGAGGCCCAAAGGCCTGATAATTTTTCTGAAGAACCAGGGGTAGTTGGTTAGGCTACCCGTGGCCATTTACTCCGACAGTTGTCCCCGAAGCTGATTGGGCTTCGAGGTTGAGTAGGAGTTGAGAAGCTCGATCAGCTTCCCATCTTAGCAAGCCGGCAGCTGGGAGCCGGCCTTGGTTAGGTGTGCCGCCTGGGTCGAAATCTTCCGAAGTCGGAGGGCGGGAGCCCGCCAGTGCGTGCACCGGGCCGCGGGCCGGCCACTGCCCGTCTGCGAACCACGTGGCCCTTCTTGGCCGGAATGCCTGGCAGCCCACGCGCGTGACGGGACGTCGCCGCAGGGAGGGGGCCCGCCACGTCCGGGCCCTGGCCCAGGCGCGGATTGTCTACATCCCGAAACTGCCCGCACGTCTCGTGCGGCAGTTTCGGCTCGCATTTATGCGCAATAACCGCGAGGAGTGGGGGGAGTGGGTGCAGTTAATCCCACGTCTCCCCCACGTTCGGCTTCCCCGGTCCTGCCTCGCGAAGCTATAAGTAGGGGGAGGTGGAGGGCGGCAGGCCCTCGCACGCTCCTCGTACCTCCACCATCTTCTTCGTTCGCCGGTTCTTGCGACAGCGCCTCGCCGCCGCGCTCTTCCACTACGCATTCCTCCGCCGCCGTGCTTGTTTTCACCATGCCTCCTGCCACGGAGCAGTATGGCGGGGATTGGGATGGCTCCAACGTCCACGACGACCACGTCGAGTTTCTCCGCAACACGCGGCGGCTGCCCAGCGCGGACAAGGTGGAGGTCCGCCTCGCGCCGGCGAAGGAAATCACGCTGGAGCCGCAGGAGGGCGAGCGGGTGGTCTTCCGCTCGCACTTCTTGCGCGGCATCGGCCTTCCAGCGAGCGCCTTCTTCCGCTCCTGGCTCGAATTCTATCAGCTCCAGCCGCACCACCTCACCCCGAATGCGGTGGTGCCGCTGTCGGCCTTCGTCACCCTATGCGAGGGCTACCTCGGCGTCCTCCCCACCCTCGAGCTCTGGGGGGAGTTCTTCCAGTCCAAGCTGGGCACGCGCATGCAGGGCGTGCCGGCTCAGACTGGCGCCTTCATCGCGTCGCGGAGGTCAGTCGCCGACAACCCCTTCCCCGTCATCCCGCTGATCCAATCGGTGAAGAAATGGCAGAAGTCGTACTTCTACGTGCGGAACATCGCCCCACGGGGCGACTACATCAACCTGCCGGCTTACGTAGCCGGCCCACCGGCGGCAGGCGGCCCCAGTGGTCCTTCCGGGCCGTGACTCTGACGCCGGCCGGGTCCGCAACCGTCGCCCGAGTGCGAGTGATGACCCAGTCGGAGGGCTTGACGGGGGCTGACCTTCTGGCCGCCTTCGTCACGCGCCGGGTTCTTCCGCTCCAGAGCCATCCTCATCTGATCTGTCAGATGAGCAGCCAGCTCGATCCGAGCCGGATGTGCACCAAGGACATGCCGCACGAGGAGGTCGCCTATATGGTGAACTACCTTGCGAACTGCAAGCTCTCCGAAGAGTGGCAGTTCGGCAAGGAGCCATACAGCCGATCCAATCCACCGCCCACGGTATGCTCTCCCTGTGTCTTCTTCTTCTCTTAACTTTGTCGCCGAGTTCCTCTTGGCCGACTCTAACTTAGTCGGCTTGTTTTTTGACAGAGTCCTCTTCTCCGGCCGGCCGGCGGGTCAGACACGGAGCGTCGATTCGTCCCCGACCGGACGGAACACGATCTGGAGGACCCCGACCTGGGGGCGGCCGGCATGGACGACAACATCGAGCCGGGTGGTGGCCAAGCCGGCGGCGAAGCAGGCGGCTCCGGGCTCGGAGTCACCTTTGACGACTGGCCGGACGACGACGAAGCCGAAGTCGCCCCGCGCCGCCAGCCGGCTTCTGGGCGCGGCGCGGGGCTCCTCCGCTACACCGCCTGCTCGGGGCGGAGGGCAGAAGCGTCGCGCCGCCCAAGGTCTGTTCGGCAGTCGGACGAAAAAACCCAGGGGCGGGGCAGCCGCCACCAGGCGGGAGGAGGCGGCCGCGAAGGCGTCTCGCTTCCGCAAGGCGGTGAAGCAACCGCAGACCGTGTCGGCGTAAGTTCACTTTCTTTCATATACTCTTTTTCTTTCTTTTCTTTGGTGGTTTCTGAACCCTTGTCTCTTTCTTCAAATGATCAGAGCTCCGCTGTCGCTTGAGCGGGTGGCTGCTGCCTCCGTCGTCGAGTCGCCGAGGGGGTCTGGGAGCACCACCCGCCGTGTGGACCCCCGGGTCGATCTTCAGGAGGCGACAGAACGGAACGCGCGGGAGGCGCGGGCGGAACGGGAGGCGCGAGAGGCAAAGGCACGGAAGGCGGCCGCCGCTCAGGCGGCACTGGAGGAGGAGGCGGCGAAGGTGCTCGCCGACGCCGCTGCCAGGGCCCAAGCGGAGGCTGCAGCTGCAGAAGCGGCGGGGGAGGTCTTGATGGTCACCCCTCTGCGCTTTGCGGTGCCGGGTTCCATGGAGCCCTTGCCAGAAGGAGCCAGCGGCGACCAGCCAGGGCTGGGAAGAGATGACGACGTCATCATCCTGGAGAGGGCGCCGGTGCCGAACCCGCCGACTCGGGCGGCTCAAGGCGGCCGGCCTGATCAGCCGCCTACACAGTCGGCGGGGGGCGAGCCGATCGTGAGGACTGAGATGGCGGTCCGGACACCGCCGAGTCGGCGCGCGGGGAAGGCCGTGTCGGAGCCACAGAAGGCCACGTCGGAGCCACAGCCGGCCGTGGGCTCCAGCTCGTCGGCCCAGGATGCGGAGGCGGCCAGCGCAACCTCAGGGTGGACGCCAGGCGAAGGGACATCCGTGATGAATGTGGCTACGCAGGACGTCCGGACCCGGCTCCAGGGCCAAGCCGCGGCGCCGAGGCAGTTCACCGATGAGTTTCTCGCGACACGGGCGGCCATCCGGGTTAGTCTTCCCATCTAGCTTCTCTTGATCTTGATTTCTTCCGTGGGGGCGCGTCAGCGCACCCACTGGGTGTAGTCCCCGAGTTCCGAGTCGGCTGCTGGGCAGGCGGCTTGGAACTTCTTGGAGGATTTGTCTTTGCTATTCTTGTTCTTACTCCGATCTTCTGTTTATTTGGCAGGACTACCACAATCTTCGTGCGGCCGCCTTCAACTCCCAGGCTCGGGAGCTGACCCAGAAGACCGCCGACCTTACTGAGAGCCGAGGTACGTGCTTGGTTCTTTGTCTCATGTGGGGGCGCGTCAGCGCACCCACTGGGTGTACTCCCCGAGATTCGGGCCGACTGCTGAGCAGTCGGGTCGGATATTCCTTGACGACTTCTTCTTACTATTCTTTCTTCTTCTGCCGTCTCTGCAGCGGCCAATGCCAGTCTGAGGGCACAGCTGGGGGAGTCCCAGACTGCCCTTCGTGCCAAGGACGCCGAGATCGCCGCCTTGGTACAGGAACGCGACCGCTTGGCCAAGAAGTTGGCCGACCAGGAGGAAGGCCACAAGGCGGCTCTGAAGGCTGTGCAGGACCGCGAAGCCACTCTCTAGGCCGAGTACGAGACGGAGGCGGCTGGCTGGGCTGAGGCCAGGCAGACTCTGATCTCTGGCTATGGCCAGATCGAAGATCTGGTTGACGGTAAGCCGCCTACCTCTTCGTCCTTTCTTGCCATCTGCCACTTTGGCTTGTTTTCTGATTTTGGTGTTCTTTTCTTCCTTTCTTCTTCTTTCTTGCGCAGAGTATTTCCCTGGCTATTCTACTGCCGCCAACCAGACCATCGAGGCCCATCGTCAAGCGCAAAGGCAGGCTGGCTTTGAAATCTCGCCAACCGCCGGCCGCTCGCTGGAGGAACAGCTTCTGGCGATCCAGGCCCGCATCCAGCCGGCTCACCGACTGCTCCACCGGCTTCAGCGAGCCGGGGCGCAAGGCTTGGCCGCCCTCTGGCCCGGCCATGTGGTTCCTCGCACCCCCAGTCGGACTGCCGACTGGCTGGAGGTGGAAGTCGGCCGCTTCGAAGCTTGGAAGGCCTCGGCGGCTCGCTCTGGTGCCAGGCGGGCGCTGGAGTTCGTCAAGGCCTGGTATCCCGGCCTGAGCCTGGACCAGCTGACTACCTGGCGGCAGCAAGCCGACACAGAGCTGGAGCCGGCACGGCCGGCCATCATCCGGCGGGCTTCGGCAATCGCCGACTACACCGACACCAGCGTCTTCGCCCCCGAGGTGGACGACAACGGTGTCGCCCAGCCGGAGGAGTGGTTCGGTCTGAACCCGGTGGACGGCGAAGACTCGGCGGAGGAGATCGACTCCAGCGACGAGGGTGAAGAAGAGGAGGAGGAGGAGGGTGAAGACGCCGAGCCGGCTGGTGGAGCAGCCGGCTGGTGGAGCAGCCGGCCAGCCTCAGCCTGACCGCACCTCCAGCACCATGTCGCGCGCGAGTGCGTCGCCTGCCGTAGGTGGTGATCAAGCCGAGACCCGCTAGGCGGCCACCCCTTCAGCCGGCAAGGCCGCCTTCACCGACCAGCTCGGCCTCCGCGTCGCGCCTTAGTCTGCTATCTTTTGTTTTCCTGTCTAGTTACTTTTGGAACAATGTTTGGTTAAGTCTGCACAATTCCACCCACTGGGTGTATTCGAACTTATGTCTGTTGCCAACCCGTTGGGGGCTTTATGTGTATATATAACTTATGCATGCATTTGGCCTTTCCTTGTACTTTGCTTTTTATCCTTCCGCTGTTTCCTTTGCCGCCCTCCCTTGGATGCCGCCTCCCCAGTCCAACAGTTGCTCCGCAATCTGAAGTTGGAGGAGTGCTTGGCCGATTGGGGGGGGGGGAAGTACTTTAGCTTTGCTGGACTAAAGCTAAGTTTTTAGGAAGCCAGCCAGCCGGCTGTTTTTGACAGCCGGCAGGCATATTTGGAGGCCGTCTCTTTGCTATATAGGTTCGTTGTTCCTTAGCCATTTTTCATGTGGGCATCCTTTCTGCCTTGCCTCTTGTTAGTCGGACAGTCGTTTCTTCGAGCTGCGACTTTTAACAAGAGGGGACTCGGGAGCCGGCGCACTACTTTGCTGACTTCAGGTAGAACTTTCAATATAGCTCGAGGCGGCCAGTCCCCGGGCCGACTAGTCGAACCCGGTGCCAGACAAGAATTCGAATGTAATAATTCATTCATGGATATGACACTTGTCATTCATAGATAAACAAAGGCAGTCCCCGAGTACTGTTTGGGGGGCCTGTTGGTTTGTACTTAATACAAAAGGGTAGCGTGATACATACTGCTTTCAACTGTAAAATCGTCTTAGGAGGTTTGCGTTCCATGGTCGCTCTGACTCCTTGCCGGAGTCGTCTCTCTTGCGTGCTCTTGGTTTTTGCGCGTCGATCAAGTAGTAGGAGTCGTTGCCGAGTGCCTTGCTGACGACGAAGGGGCCTTCCCAAGGGGCCGAGAGCTTGTGCTGGCCAGCTGTTCGCTGGATCAGCCGGAGCACAAGGTCGCCCTCTTGGAAGGATCTTGGCTTGACCTTGCGGTTGTAGTAGCGACGCAGCCCTTGCTGGTAGATGGCGGACCGGCTGAGTGCTAACAGCTGGCCTTCTTCCAGTAGGTCGACACCGTCTTCTCTTGCTTCCTTGGCCTCCTCCTCTGTGTACATGGTGATCCGAGGCGAGTCGAACTCGATGTCTATTGGGATGACAGCCTCGGCACCATACACGAGGAAGAATGGAGTGAAGCCGGTTGACTTGTTGGGTGTAGTGCGCAGACTCCAAAGGACAGCCGGCAGCTCATCGAGCCAGCAGCCGGCTGATCGTTCCAGTGGTACAACTAGTCGAGGCTTGATGCCGGAGAGGATGAGTCCATTTGCTCGCTCGACCTGGCCGTTTGACTGCGGGTGGGCAACGGACGCTAGGTCCAGTCGGATGCCCTGCGTCGCGCAGAAACGTGCCAGTGCTCCCTTGGCGAAGTTCGTGCCGTTGTCGGTGATGATGCTGTGCGGTACGCCGTACCGAGTGGTGATGTCGGTGATGAATGTCACGGCAGTCGGCCCGTTCAGCTTCTTAATCGGCTTTGCTTCGATCCACTTGGTGAACTTGTCCACCGCGACCAGTAGATGTGTCAAGCCGCCGCGGGCTATCTTGAAAGGGCCCACCATGTCCAGTCCCCAGACGGCAAAAGGCCAAGTGAGGGGAATGGTCTTGAGTGCAAAGCCGGCAGGTGTTGCTTGGAACTAAAAACTTGACATCCTCTGCAGCTCTTGACTATTTCTTTAGCATCCTCCAAGGCAGTCGGCCAGAAGAAACCGTGGCGGAAAGCCTTGGCCACGAGTGATCTTGAGGCTGCGTGGTGGCCGCATTCGCCTTGGTGGATGTCTTTGAGGATTGCCACTCCTTTTTCTGGCTCGACACAACGCTGGAAGACTCCAGTGATGCTGCGCTTCACAAGCTCTCTGTTGATTATTGTGTATGCTGCGGCTCGTCGTTGCACTAGCCTTGCTGAGATCTCATCAGCCGGCAGCTCTCTGCTGACTAGGAACTTGAGGATGGCTGGGCCCATGACGGAGCTGTGACTTCTTCTTCTGTTAATGTAGCCACCATGACTCGGGTGGGTGGGCTGGGTGGCATGGAATTGGAGCCGGCCACCGCTTCTTATGTCGTTGCAGTCCCCGGGCCAACTGCTGCAGTCCCCGGGCCGGGTTCTGAAGTCCCCGGGCCGGGTTCTGAAGTCCCTGGGCCGGGTGCGACTATGGCAGTCCTCGGGCCTGTTGTTGAAGTCCCCGTGCCGCCTGCGGGGTTTCTCCAGTCGGATCCGGCTATGTCTGGCGCAGGCGGTACGAAGATGGAATCTGACTCTGGAGACGGCTTGATGGACGGCTTGAGGAGGCGCTGGAGGGAGACGCCAGTCGGTATGGCTTGTCGGGTGGAGCCGATCCGTGCTAGGGGCGTCTGCTTGGTCGTTGTCGGCCCTTGGCACGTGAAGGAACTCGCATCCCTCGAAGTATCCGCTGATCTGCTGGACGAGGAATTGATAGCTCGCCATGTTCGCGTCCTTGGCGTCCCAGTCGCCAGACGATTGCTGGACCACCAAGTCCGAGTCGCCGTAGCACAGGATCCGGCGTATGCCGAGTTCTTTGGCTAGCCGGAGCCCATGTACGAGCGCCTCGTACTCGGCCACGTTGTTGGAGGCGGCGAAGTGGATCTGCAGCGTGTACTTGAGCTTGTCGCCTTTGGGAGAGGTGAGGACGATGCCGGCTCCCAAACCGGTGCGCATTTTGGACCCGTCAAAGTGCATCCCCCAATGGGTAGAGTCGGGAGCCGGCGGTAGGTACTGGGTCTCGGCCCAGTCGACGAGGAAGTCGGCCAATGCTTGCGACTTGATGGCGGTGCGGGGTTGATAGAAGATTGTGTAGGGTGCCAATGCAATGGCCCATTTGGCCACCCGGCCGGATGCATCCCGGCTGCCTATGATCTCGGCGAGCGGAGCAGTGCACACGACCGTGATGGGGTGCTCTTGGAAGTAGGGCTTCAGTTTCTTGGCAGCGAAGTACACCCCATAGCACATCTTCTGGTAGTGCGGGTAGTTTTGCTAGAGCTGGATAGCACTTCGCTGAGATAGTACACCGGCCTCTGGACTAGCTGGGCTCGGCCTTCCTCCGGGAGCTGGACCACAACAACAGTGCTGACGACTCGGCTAGTCGCGGCGATGTAGAGGAGCATGGGCTCCTTTTCAGTCGGCGCAGCCAGGACAGGCGGAGTGGTCAGCATTTTCTTCAACTCATGGAAGGCTTGGTCGGCTTGATCATTCCACTCGAAGTGAGTGGACTTCTTCATGAGTCGGTACAGGGGGAGAGCCTTCTCTCCTAGTCGGCTGATAAAACGATTCAGGGAGGCTAAACAGCCAGTGAACTTCTGCACATTTCGCAGCTTGGTGGGAATCTCCATCCTCTTGATGGCCTTGATCTTGACGGGGTTGCATTCGATGCCGCGCTCGGAGACCAGGAAGCCCAACAGCTGGCCGGCTGGCACTCCGAACACGCACTTCTCAGGATTGAGCTTGATTTGGAATCGGCGCAAGTTGGCGAATGTTTCTTTCAGGTCTTCCAGCAAGGTACCGCGCTTCTCTGTCTTCACCACAATGTCGTCTACATAGACGTGGGCATTTCTGCCGAGTTGTTTCAAGAGGCATTTCTGCATGCAACGCTGAAAAGTGGCACCGGCATTTCTCAAGCCGAATGTCATTGTCAGGTAGCAGAAAGCTCCAAAGGGTGTGATGAAGGCAGTCTTCAGGCGGTCAGCCGGGTCCAACTTGATCTGATGGTACCCTGAGTATGCATCCAAAAAACTTAACAGCTCGCATCCGGCTGTGGAGTCTATTACTTGGTCAATCCGCGGCAGAGCAAACGGATCCTTTGGGCAGGCCTTGTTCAAACTGGTGTAGTCTATACACATACGCCACTTGTTATTCTTCTTCAGAACCAGAACTGGGTTGGCTAGCCATTCTGGGAAGAATACTTCCATGATAAAGCCAGCGGCAAGGAGCCGGGCTATCTCTTCTCCCACAATTCTTCGCTTCTCTTCGGACAGTCGGCGGAGGGGTTGCTTGACCGGCTTCGCATCAGCTCGGACATGTAATTTGTGCTCGGCGAAATCCTTCGGGACACCCGGCATGTCCTTTGGGGACCATGCAAAGATGTCTCGATTCTCACGGAGGAAGTCGACGAGCTCGCCTTCCTATTTACTGTCCAAGTTCGCTCCAATGACAGCGAACCTCTCCGGGTTCTCCGGGTCCAGAGGTATCTTCTTTGTCTCTTTGGCAGGCTGGAAGGAGCCCTGCACATCACCATCTTTGGGGTTGGGGGACAGGGCCGGCTGCTTGCCGGCCATGGCCACAACCCGTTCCAACATCTTCTTCTCTTCTGCCACCACGAGGGACTCGGCCAGCCGGCTACTGGCCATGGCGCACTCGATGGACTTCTTGTAGTCGCCGGCTACCGTGATGATTCGCTTCGAGCTCGGCATCTTGATCTTCAGGTAGGCGTAGTGGGGCACAGCCATGAACTTGGCAAAAGCAGGTCGGCCAAGCAGTGCATGATAGGGGCTCTCCAAATCCACTACCTCGAACCATATTGCTTCCCGGCGGAAATGATCTTTGTCTCCGAAGAGAACATCCATTTTGATCTTGCCGATTGGAGAGCAAGACAGGCCGGGGACAATACCATGGAAGACGGTGCGGCTCGGCATGAGCTGCTTTGCTTTGATGTTCAGCTTCTCCATGGTATCGTGGTACAGTATGTTGATACTGCTTCCGCCGTCTATCAGGACGCGGGAAAATCTGGCTGCTCGCTTCTCCGTCGCGAGGGTGACGTCCAAGACCATTGCATAGGAGCCAGGCGAAGGCATCACCTCTGGGTGGTCGGCCTGGCTCCAGCTGATCGGCTTCTCTGACCAGTGCACGAATTCGGGGGTGCTGGAGGCGACTGCATTCACTTCTTGATGCTGTCGGCGTCGGCTGCGCTTGTCGTCGGCTTGACTGGTGAAGACGATGTAGGCGGCATGCTCTTCGGGGAATTCGTCTTGGATGGCGCCGACTGCCGGCCGAGCCGCGGGCTGCTGGGGGGCTGGAGGCGGCGGGCCGGGAGGCGGAGGCGGCAGCATCCCCTCGCCCTTGGTGATGCGGGTGAGCCAATGGCATTTCCGGGTTGTGTGGTTGGACGGCTTCGCGCCGCTGTGGAATTTGCAGGGGGCATCAAGAGCCTGCTCGTAGGAGAAAGCCGGCTGCCAAGGCGGCCGGCCACCCTTCTTCTTGGAGCGGGCCGTTCTTCGGGCTGCTCATCTTCAACGGTGGCCACTTGCCGACTGGAGGAAGTCGGCATGGGGCCCTTGCGCTTGTGGTCGTTCTGGTAGGGGCGCCGATTAGGGTCGCCAACCGGCGTCTTGGGAGCCGGAGCAATCACCTTCCCCGAGGCGTCTACTTGCAGCTCGGTCTTCATTGAGGAGTCGGCTGTGGCGTACTTGTCAGCGATGACCAGTAACTCGTCGAGGGTAGCCGGCTCGTCACAGAGGAGTCGGTGCTTGAGGAGGGTGCCCTCTCGGCACCCTGCGGTGAAGTACTCGATGGCCTGGACCTCATGCACCCCCTTGCAGGAGTTGCGGAGCTCGGCCCACCGCGTGAGGTAGTCGCGGGTCGACTCGTTGGGCCCTTGGACGCAGAGGGAGAGCTGGCGAGGCTTGGGAGGCCGCTTGTAGGTGCTAGTGAAGTTGCGGACGAAGACTTCTGTGTAGTCCAGCCAACTGTTGATGCTGTAGGGCTTGAGGCTGTTGAGCCATGTGCGCGCCGTGCCCTGCAGCATGAGGGGGACGTACTTCACGGCGACGCGTCGATTGCCGTTGGCTATGCTGACGGCTGTGGAGTAGTCGATGAGCCAATCTTCCGGCTTCACTGAGCCGTTGTACTTGGGCGTGTCTCTGGGGAGCGAGAACCCTTTGGGGAAGGGCTCGTCGCGGATGCGGGGGCCAAAGCATGGCGGGCCGACATCGTCTTCTTCTTCTAACGCCAAGGATCGAGCAAGGCGGTCGATCCTGTGGCGGGCGTCGTTCTCGCCGACTCCTTCTCGGCGGCCGAGTCGGTCGCCAAGAGTCGGGTGTGTGATAGGCGGCGGAGTGAGGCGTCTTTCTCTTCGAGGCGGAGGAGGGGGCAGATTTCCTTGGTGCTCTACTGCTCGAGGGCGGTCCTCCGCATCGCGCTCGATGGTGATGCGAGTCCGGCTGCGGCTGGCAGCCGGCTCCTTGTCTTTCTTCTGGCATGCGCCGCTCGCAGTCGGCGAGCGGGACGTCGCGGCGTGCTCCCGGCGCGGGGGATGGCTATCAGCACGGGCGCCGGCTTCGTGCCGTTCTGCAGCCGCGTCGATCAGCTGCTGGATCCGTCTTGTCTTGTAGGGGAGCTCGTCGGCTCCCAGCCCATTGAGCTCTTCTGCGGCCGCCTGAGCGGCTCGCAAATTCTCGAGCGGGGTGGCGTAGACAGGGCGATCTGCCCCCAGCATGCTGGCGACGGCCGCGCCGCGCTTCTGGACGAAGCCGGCTCGGCTCGGGCGGCTAGGCGGCGGCGTACCGAAGGCGGTGCGGTCGACTTCGCGCTGGTGAGCCTCGGTGAGGCATCTCATGGAGGCTATCTTCTGGCCCTCCGCGATGAGGGCGAGGCGGCGTGCCTCCAAGGTCTCGGCGTTGGCATCGGCCGGGATGGGGACGGAGAGGTCGTGCATTGCCACTTGCAGGGCGTCGTGGGCGTTCTCGCCCGAGTTGGCGACGTGGCTGATGACCAGCACTTCGGTGACAGCGCTGCTGCCGCTGTCGGCTCGTGGGAGGGGGTCGTCGAAGACCACCACGTCAGAGGGGTAGGCGTCAAGCGATGCGGTGTCGGAGTCGACAAGCATCGGGTCGGTGGAGCCGACCGACTCCACATCTGCAGCAGGCTCGCTGGAGACGTGAAGCTGGTCGAGGAGGCTGACGAGGCGGCTCTCGGGGTAGTCCGTGCCTGCGTCGGACGCAGGCTCGTCGGAGATGCGAGTCTCGCCGAGCAGATCGGCGAGGCAGCTTGCTGCGCAGGCGTCGCCGACGCCTTGCAGCGCGTCGAGGTAAATGCCATCGGGCGCAGCAGGCTGGCTGCGCTCGCGGGGGAGGAAGAGGGTTCCCGTCCAGAACAGGTCTCCGGACGACGGTGCACCTGGCCCCACGGTGGGCGCCAAATGTCGGGTGGTTGGTGCGACATATGCCAACGGATGGCTTATCATTGTGGGTGCCAATAAGACGTCGCCGGTGCCTGGAAACGGGATGAGGCGAAGACATGCACGCCGGCGGATCTTACCCAGGTTCGGGGCTCTCCGAGGAGATAACACCCCTAGTCCTGCTCTGCGGGGTCTCCGCATGATCACTAGATCGGTGAAAGTAGCTACAATCGCTCCTAGAGCTGTTGGGTTCAAGGGAGAAGAAGAACAAGGCTAGCTCTCTCTTCTCTCTATCTATGGTGTGTGTGCTATGCTTAGAAGCCAACCCTTTGCATGGGTGCTCCGGGGGCTTTATATAGGCCTACCCCCCGGGGGTACAATGGTAATCCGGCTGGGCACTGGTCCCAGCCGTCAGTGTCTACGCTCGCCGGCTTCTCCGCCGGCTATTGGGTCCCGCCGACTGGTGGGTCCCGCCGGCTACCGGCTTCTTGGTCGACAGGCCGGCCCCACCGCCTAGGGTCTTGTCGGCGGCTGCTTACTATAGCCTCGCCTCTGATGACGAGGGCTTTGTCGAGGTAAGCGTGGCTACAGTGGGCCGCCTCGGGGGCTCTCACTGTAGCCTTACCTCGTCTTGTCTCCTTAATGGGGCTCCTGCTTCGAGGAAGGGAGTAGCCGGCTTCTGGGGGCCGGCTACACCCTTGGCCAACTGGGAAAGGCCAGGCCGCCTTCACGCCTCTCTCTGGCTGAAGAGGCCCGCCGCCCGTGGGCCGTACGGGAGTCTGTCGTGGATGACGTTGAGGCTAGCATGGCTACAGTGCCGAGCCGCACGGGAAGCGGCCGTCCCGTACGGCCTCCTGTAGCCATGCCCGCCTCGGGCTTCAAGGGTAGTGGGCCGCACTATGGCCACACCCCGTCTTGTCACCGTTATGTGGGAGTAGCTTTGGTGGTTGTGGTCTCGGCCGGCTTCTTGGAGTCGGCGCTCTTTGAAGCCGGCTTCTTTGAGTTGGCCACCCCGCGGTTGTCTTGGGGATGGAGGTCGCTTGAGGCTGGGCCGCCTTCCGTGAGTCGGCTTCAGGGGTAGCCGGCCAGGGAAGGGGGTCCAATGCTTGGAGCGTTGGGAGGCCCAAAGGCCTGATAATTTTTCTGAAGAACCAGGGGTAGTTGGTTAGGCTACCCGTGGCCATTTACTCCGACAGAGAATCTGGGTTAGTAGTTAGCCTAGCAGTTCTTCGTCGCCATGGCTCCCAAGAAGAAGGCGGCCACGGCGGCCGGTTCATCAGGAGCCAAGTGGCCCGATCCGGTGCGGGCGAGCAGCGGACCGGTCGCGGACAGAGCTCGAGCCGCAGCCCGCGAGCATCAGCATCGCTCTGGCAGTCAGAGCCTGGCGTGCGGCATCGTTCGTACACCGAATGACAAGCCGCACGCCGCTAGATCCAAAGACGGAGCTGGGCCCCACGCAGGCGGTGCGGGGCCCTCCAAGAGTGTAGTTGTGCCACCCACAAGTGGCGCAACGACCTCCAAGACGCCCATCCCGGCGCCCATAGCGTGCTCTTCCCATGGTGTGCGCGACGAGCAGCGTCACCACGCTGGTGACCCTGGACGCCGTCGTGGGAAGAGCCCTGTGCTTCATCCGCAAGACGAAGGGGGCCTAAATGCCCGGCGAAGCACTGGCGAAAGTGGCACGCAGTCGCTGGGCCATAACGGAGCTCCTTCTAACGTGGTTAGAAGTCGAAGCGCGCCGCGGTCCATGCAGCTTTTGCCACCACCCACGCCAGCAGAAGCTTTGGCACGCGCGCAGCTGCTCCTCGACTTCCCCCCTGCTGTGGAGAAGCTTGACGAGTCGAGAGCCACCATCCGGAGCCTCATTTCCATCGCCAACAAAGATGATCCGCGACCAACGGGGCCCTCGGGTCAGTGCTCCGTCGAGCCACCACATGCCAGTGGCGGAAGGACCGGGGGTGCTGCGGCCATGGTGCACTCTCCTCCTCCACACCAACCACCGCGGGCGTCAGCCCGTCGTGGCGACGCTTGTGATAATATCTCCATAGCATCGTCCGACCCGCGGACCCATCGCGACCAGCGCCAAGTTCTTCGGGAGCGAGCTCATGAAGACGCTCGAACCACCATCGAGCGCCGGCGTGATACACACCACCAGTCGGACAAGCGAGCAGGGCTCGCTGCAGACCCCCCGGCTCCGAGAGGCTTCGGCGGCCTACCTTATGAGTTGGGTTGTCCGGCCTTTACCTGTGAGCTGCGGCGGTTCCAGTGGCCACCCCACCGCACGTTCAAGCCCGACGTCAGCGAGAAGTACAATGGCAAGACCCATCCGTCGGAGTTCCTCAGCATCTACACCATCGCGATGCAAGCTGCTGGAGCTCGCGACGACAAGGTGCTTGCCAATTACTTCCCGTTGGCACTAAAGCCCAACGTCATGTCTTGGTTGATGCACTTGCCAGTGGATTCCATTTCTTCTTGGTCAGACCTGTGTCATGAGTTTGTTGGTGCCTTCACTGGAGGCCACCAAGCTCACGGCCAGGCGAGTGGTTTGCACATCATTCCCCAGAAGGATGGAGAAACCCTGCGCAAGTACATCCAGAGGTTCAGCCGGGTGCAGTACAACATCCCCGACGTTCATCCTGTCTCCGTGATTAGCGCGTTCCACCAGAACGTGCGCAATCGCAAGATGCACGAAGAACTGGCAATGAACAAGGTTAGGCATGTGGCCGAACTCTATGTCCTGGCCGATAGGTGCGCCTGGGCTAAAGAGGGAAGGAAGTACCCCGGCGAAGATGCTGGCGCGGAAACCGACTCTACCGATGGAGACACCGCCGCCCCAATGAAGAAGGGGCGGCGTCGCAACAAGAAACACAAGGGCAAGGCCGTGCTTGCCGTCAAGGGGTCTGACGACACCGGCGCCACCAAGAAGGCTAAGGCAGACGACCCCAGCAAGGAGATTGCCGGGTGCGCCGCTTGCCGGGCCTTGGCGGCTGCCGACAAGCTAGAGGGCTCCGACAAGCAGTATTGCAAGATCAACCGCACCAAAGGCCACAACCTCCAGAACTGCCGACAAGTCGAGCTGCTTGCTGAGAAGCAGAAGGCTGAGTATGAGAGGCGGGACAAGGAGAAGGGTCAGGATGGTGCCGGAGGATCCGACAAGAAGCATGGCGGCCAAGGAGGTCGCCGCGGCAAGGATAGCCAACAAGAGAGGCCCGCTCGGGGCCGCGACAAGAAGCAAGAAGATGATGATCATGACGAGGACGACGAATCCGGTGAGCAAGAGTTCCAGAAGGCTACAGAGGCCATGTGCGTGGACGGTGGTGCCTCGCTGCATACTTCTCACCGCCAGCTCAAACAGTGGGCGCGTGAGATTACAGCGGCAGGGCCCTTGTTCGACGCCCAGAAGCCCCTGAAATGGTCCAGCACGGCCCTCATCTTTGACACCGAGGATCACCCTGACTGCACAACTGCGGTCGGGTGTTTGCCGTTGTTGGTCTCACCAACGATACGCAACCTCGAGGTGAACAAGATGCTGGTTGACGGCGGGGCCGGTCTGAACTTGACCTCACCTGTTGTGATCAAAAAGCTGCAAATTACTAATGGAGACCTCGAGGAAACGGTCACCTTTCAAGGGGTCAACCCGGGAAGGAGCCAGCCGAAGGGAAAGTTCACGTTGCCTGTGACGTTTGGAAGTGAGCTGAACTACAGGACAGAGAGGATTGTGTTTGATGTAGCCGAGATCCCCTTGCCCTACAACGGGATCCTCGGCCGCCCGGCACTTGCCAAGTTCATGGCGGCTTCTCACTACGCCTATAACACGCTGGAGATGCCCGGGCCGATGAACATCATCACCGTCCCCTCCGACAAGAACGACGCACTGATCTGCGCTGACCTACTCTACCGGGAAGCAGTCGCAGCAGCTGTGTGGCGGCCCCGATTCAATCGTACACTAATCATACACGCAAACATGTACGATCAAGATCAGGGACTCACGGGAAGATATCACAACACAACTCTACAAATAAAATAAGTCATACAAGCATCATAATACAAGCCAGGGGCCTCGAGGGCTCGAATACAAGTGCTCGATCATAGACGAGTCAGCGGAAGCAACAATATCTGAGTACAGACATAAGTTAAACAAGTTTGCCTTAAGAAGGCTAGCACAAACTGGGATACAGATCGAAAGAGGCGCAGGCCTCCTGCCTGGGATCCTCCTAAACTACTCCTGGTCGTCGTCAGCGGCCTGCACGTAGTAGTAGGCACCTCTGGTGTAGTAGGAGTCGTCGTCGACGGTGGTGTCTGGATCCTGGGCTCCAACGTCTGGTTGCGACATCCGGGAAGAAGAGGGAAAAAGGGGGAAAAGAGGGAGCAAAGCAACCGTGAGTATTCATCCAAAGTACTCGCAAGCAAGGAGCTACACTACATATGCATGGGTATATGTGTAAAGGACCATATTGGTGGACTGAACTGCAGAATGCCAGAATAAGAGGGGGATAGCTAACCCTGTCCAAGACTACGCTTCTGGACACCTCCATCTTGCAGCATGTAGAAGAGAGTAGATTGAAGTCCTCCGAGTAGCATCGCATACCATAATCCTACCCGACGACCCTCTCCTCGTCGACTTGTGAGAGAGCGATCACCGGGTTCTATCTGGCACTTGGAAGGGTGTGTTTTATTAAGTATCCGGTTCTAGTTTTCATAAGGTCAAGGTACAACTCCAAGTCGTCCTGTTACCGAAGATCACGGCTATTCGAATAGATAAACTTCCCTGCAGGGGTGCACCACATTACCAGACATGCTCGATCCCATTTGGCCGGACACACTTTCCTGGGTCATGCCCGGCCTCGGAAGATCAACACGTCGCAGCCCTACCTAGGCTCAACAGAGAGGTCAGCACGCTGGTCTAAATCCTATGCGCACAGGGGTCTGGGCCCATCGCCCATTGCACACCTGCACGTTGCGTACGCGGCCGGAAGCAGACCTAGCCTCCCTAATACAAGAGCAGGCGTTCCAGTCCAATCCAGCGCGCGCCGCTCAGTCGCTGACGTCACGAAGGCTTCGGCTGATACCACGACGCCGGTTGCCCATATCTTGTCCCACGTGGCGGTTAGTGCGTATAAGGTCAACGACCCAACTCAGATCAAATACCAAGATCTCGTTAAGCGTGTTATTATGAAGTAACCGCGGACGCCGACCAGGGCCAGGCCCACCTCTCTCCTAGGTGGTCTCAACCTGCCCTGTCGCTCCGCCACAAAGATCCACTCGCGGGTACTCCTACGAGCCGACCCGACTTTAGTCACCACAGGTATCATATATCTTATGTAAATAAGTATATACCCGTGATCACCTCCCGAGTGATCACGGCCCGATAGTATAGCATGGCAGACGGGCAAGAATGTAGGGCCACAGATGGAATACTAGCATCCTATACTAAGCATGTAGGATTGCAGGTAAAGGTAACAACAGTAGTAGCAAGGACAGGCTATGCATCAGGACAGGATTAACGGAAAGCAGTAACATGCTACACTACTCTAATGCAAGCAGTATAGAGAAGAATAGGCGATATCTGGTGATCAGGGGGGGCTTGCCTGGTTGCTCTGGCAAGTAGGAGGGGTCGTCAACTCCGTAGTCGAACTGGGCAGCAGCAGCGTCGGTATCGAAGTCTAGCGAGAGAAGAGGGGGAAGAAACAATAAATATAATGCAAACATAGCATCACAAAGCATAAAGTGGCAATATGCCAGGCCGGGTGTGACCTAACGTATGGCTACACGATACAGGTGAAGGGGGAAAACAACCGGGGATGTTTTCCCGGTTCCAGACCTGTGTCAGACAGATGACCGCAGGGGGAATGTTCCATGTTTAGATAGCTAGAGGCATCTGACAGGTAAACGGACCGCGTATTCGGATTCGTTGGATTTTTCTGAGCAACTTTCATATATAAAGTTTTTCGATCCAAGATACGGTTTATTTTCTATGGATTTTTAAAGATTAAAGTAATTTCTGGAATTGTTCAAATTAACAGAAATTCATTATGACGTCAACATTGCGTGGGGATGACGTCAGCAGTCAACAGACTCGCTGTCAGGGTCAAACCTAGACCCACATGTCAGCCTCCGTTAGTCTAATAGGGTTTTAAACTAATCTAGCTGGGTTAATTAACTGGTTGGGGCCCTTCTGTCAGCGAGTGATTAGTGTTTTGATTAATTAATATTAGCTAATTAACCGGCTTGTAATTATTTAAAAAAACGTTAAAAGGACGGGACCCATATGTCAGCGACACGGAGCCAGCCCAGTCAGCAGTTGACCCGGTCAACAAGTCAGCCGGGCCCCAGGGGCCCATGGGCCAGCGTCCCAGGGGGTGGCCCCGGCCGGCCAGGTCAGCGGTGGTGCCGGAGCTAGCTCCGGCGACCAAATCCACGGGGGAGGGTGCGGCCGTGCGTCGGGATTCGCTGTCCGGCGGCCAAAATGGGCGCGGGCGGGCGTGTTCGAACGGGGAGAGCCCGCCGCGTCGCGTGGTGAGGCCGGCCGGAGCGGGAGCTGCTGGAAACGGTGCCGGCGAGGAGCTAAGGCGGCGACGAGCTACGGGCCTCGTCAGGGACGGCGCTACGGAGCAAGGTAGGACGCGTGGGGGGCGTTCGGTCGAGAGCGAGGAGCTGCATCGAACCGTGGCCATGGCCGGGCCGGGGGCGGCCATAGTCGGCGCCGGCGTCGAGGTTGGCGGACGCCGGAGTTGGACGCGATGGGGAACAGCTATGCTGGCCACTGTAGGACCAACAGATGGTCGCTCCATGTTCGTACAGCGATGCTGAGCTCGATGATGTGCTCAAGCGTGCGCTGCGGTAGCTGTGCGCGCGGCGGTGACATGGACGGCGGTGACGAGATACGGCGACGACGGTGAGGCGAGCTAGAGCTCGAGATCGAGCTCAGAGGAGAGGGGAAGGAAGCACAGGCTCACAGTGCTCCTGCAGATGTGCTCAAGCGTGCTCGAGGAGGGCTCGGTGCGGCGGAATCGGCGGCGAAGCTCGTCGGAGCAGAGGAGGAAGACGGTGACGACGTGGGTGCTGCGGTGGCTCCGAGCTCCCACGCGTTGCGCCAGTCGAAGTAGCGGAGTGCGGCGATCCTCGAGGACACAATGGGACGGCGAGAGGGGCACGGTGGCCGTGGCTAGGTCGCAGTCATGGCGATGGTGGCGTTCGGGCGAGGTGGGGAAGGGGATCGGAGAGGGAGGAGAAGTGGATCTGGGAGGGGGGCATCAAGGGGGAGTGGGGCCAGGGGGGCCAGGGGATGCAGGGCGTCGCCCTTATCCCTTCCCCGACGGGGACGGCGAGAGGGTTCGGTGGCGACCGGCAAGCGCGGTCGCTGGGTCTGGTGAACAGGGAGGAGGGAGGCGACCGGGGGAGGTGGGCTGCTGGTTTGGGCCGCCCAGATGACTAAGGCCCAGGGAGGTCAGGGGGGTTCCTTTTCTTCCTCTTTTTGCATTTCTATTTCTTTTTTATTTATTTATTTTCTTTTCTGTTTTAACTCAACTTAAGTATCTAGACATTTTCTAAAAATGTGTTTACTTCACCATAATTACCTATGCAATATTTGGCACCCACCGAACATTTTTGGTTTGACTTTTGAAAACTTTGGGTGTTTGTCACTAATTCATTTTTGAATTTGCAATGTTTTTGAACTACCACTTGATTAGCAACAGTAACATAGATGACATGGCATCATCAGGAGAGTTTTACTATAGCCTAATTATCCGGGCGTTACAAATCTCCTCCACTACAAGAAATCTCATCCTGAGATTTAGGAGGTAGAAGGAAACAGTGCGGGGTATTCCTTATGCAGGCGATCCTCGCGTTCCCAAGTGGGTTCATCTTCAGAATGGTGCGACCACTGGACTTTGAGGAACTTGATTGCCTTCTGGCGTGTGCGGCATTCAGCTTGGTCGAGAATGCGGACCGGATGCTCTTTATAGGAGAGGTCCTGTTGTAATTCGAGCACTTCATGATCCATTGCTCGGATTGGGTCCTTGAAGCACTGGCGGAGTTGTGACACGTGGAACACATCGTGAACCTGAGAAAGGTTCGGCGGAAGCTCCAGTTGGTATGCCACTTTTCCACGCCTTTCCAGAATAGTGAAAGGACTAATATAGCGAGGAGCTAGCTTGCCCTTGATCCCGAAGCGGTGAGCACCCTTCATTTGTGTAACTCGGAGATAAGCCTTTTCGCCAGGTTGATAGACCATGTCTTTATGATGACGGTCATACTAACTCTTCTGACGCGATTGAGCAGTCTTGAGATTCTCGCGAATAATGCGGACTTGTTCTTCGGCGTGTTGGATAATATCTGGACCGAAGAGTGGACGTTCCCCAGTTTCTGACCAGTTCAGAGGGGTTCGGCACTTTCATCCATATAATACTTCGAAGGGAGCCATCTTCAGACTAGCTTGATAGCTATTATTATAAGAGAACTCAGCGTATGGGAGAGACTCCTCCCATTTCTTGCCGAAGGAAATAACACAAGCTCGAAGCATGTCTTTTAGGACTTGGTTGACGCGTTCAACTTGCCCTTGCGACTGAGGATGAAAAGCAGTGCTGAAAGACAGATGAGTCCCCATAGCTTCTTGGAAACTTGCCCAGAATCTTGAAGTGAATAAGCTGCCACGGTCTGAACTGACTACCAATGGAATACCGTGAAGTGAGACAATTCTGGACATGTAGAGGGTTGCCAGCTGACTAGCAGTGATCGTTTCTTTGACAGCCAGAAAATGCGCAACCTTAGAAAGCCGGTTAATGACGACAAGAATAGCATCATTACCTTTCTGCAACTTGGGAAATCCAGTGACGAAGTCCATTTCAACATGGTCCCATTCCCATTCAGGAATAGAGATAGGTTGCAGAGTTCCAGTGGGTCTTTGATGTTCTGCTTTGATACGACGGCAAACATCACATTCAGCAACATAGCGAGAAATGTCTTGCTTAATATTAGACCACCAGAATCTCTGACGGATGTCTTGGTACATCTTTGTACTGCCAGGATGGATAGACAGAGGCGTATCATGAGATTCTTTCATAACTTTCTGAGTCATATCCAGGTTTTCCCTCTTACTCGGAACCACTAGGCGACCTTTGAAGAATAAAGTGCCATCATCAGCAACAGTGAAGAATGAGGGCTTTCCTTCTGCGAGATAACGTTTAATCCTCTCCACTTCATCGTCACATTTCTGTATCCATTTGATGGTGTCCACAAGATCTGGTTCCGCAGCCAGGGTATAGAGAGAACCCTGAGGTACCACACGAAGATTCATCTTTTGAAACTCCGGGGGAGGGGGAGTGAGTGCACCAGGAGGAACAATATGGAGATTCAGCTTTCTGAATTCTTCAACAAGCGAGGGCTGAACTTTGTGAACCTGGAGGTGGTTGCAGTAAGATTTGCGGCTCAAGGCATCAGCCATTACATTAGCCTTGCCTGGAGTATAGGAGATACCAAAATCAAAATCTGCAACAATCTCCATCCATCTCTGCTGACGGAGGTTCAGGTCTGGCTGAGTAAACAGATACTTTAGACTTTGGTGGTCGGTGAAGATCTCGCAACGATTACCGAGGAGGTAATGTCGCCACTGTTTCAGTGCATGTATAACATCAGCAAGCTCGAGGTCATGAACTGGATAGTTCTCTTCGTGAGGGCCCAATTGGCGAGAGGCATAAGCAATAACTTTGCACTCTTGCATTAGAACAGCGCCTAGGCCTTGACGTGAAGCATCACAATAAATGATGAAGTCCTTCTTAGTATCTGGAGGAGCAAGCAGTGGGGCAGAAGTCAACTTGTCTTTGAGTGCCTGGAAACTTTCCTGACATTTGTCTGTCCATTGGAAATTGACACCCTTATGCAATAGGTTAGTCAGAGGCCTGGCGATCTTGGAGAAGTTCTCGACGAATCAACGGCAATAGCTGGCAAGTCCGAGAAAACTTCTAACTTGCTTGACATTCTTCGGAGGAGTCCAATCGAGAATAGCCTGAACTCGCTCGGGGTTGAAGGCGATACCATCCTTGGAGATGACATGTCCAAGATAGGTTACTTCGGGAAGCCAGAATTCACATTTAGAGAACTTGGCATATAGTTGATGCTCTCGTAACTTTTCCAGCACAAGACGAAGATGTTCAACATGTTCTTGTTCGTTCTTGGAAAATACAAGGATATCATCCAGATAAACCATGACGAACTTGTCGAGGTAATCCATGAATATATAGTTCATCAGACGAGAGAAGGTGGCTGGCGCATTGGTTAATCCAAAAGACATGACGGTGTACTCGTATGAACCATAGCGAGTCACAAATGCGGTCTTTGGGATATCCTCTTCACGAACACGGATCTGGTGGTAACCCAACCTCAAGTCGAGTTTAGAGAACACTGATGAACCAGCCAGCTGATCATACAGATCATTGATCCGAGGAAGAGGATATTTATTCTGAATGGTAGCTTGGTTTATAGGACGGTAGTCTTGAACTAATCGGTTTGTCCCATCCTTCTTCTTGACAAAGAGAGAAGGTGCTCCCCAAGGAGAGCAACTTGGGCGAATGAAACCTTTGCGAAGAGATTTGTCGATTTCCTCCTTAAGCTCAATGAGTTCATGCGGCGGCATCTTGTAGGGTCGTTTGGCTATAGGAGTGGTGCCTGGTTTCAGGTCAATGATGAATTCGACAGCTCTGGCAGGGGGGATCCCTAGAAGTTCTTCAGGGAAGACGTCTTGGAATTCGTGAACGACAGGAATGTTTTCAATGCCCTCTAGGGGTGCAGCGTTCAATGCGTTCAACGCATAAAGCCTTGCCTCAGCATTCTGAACCAGACAAGCATTGTAGCTTATTATTTCATTGGAAGGGTGTAGCAGATGGACGGTCTTAGTGGCGCAAATGATAGAAGCAGTATGCGCTTCCAACCAATCCATACCCAGAATGAGGTCGATCTTAGACGACTTCAGGATTATGGGAGAGGCATAGAATTCCAACCCTTCGATTTCAACGGGAACGTTGTCACTAACCATAGAGGTTTGACATTGGCCCGCGGGGGATTTTACCACTAGTGGAGTGTTTATGACCTCACATTTAAGGTCGTGCTTGTATGCAAAATCTTCTGACATGAATGAATATGATGCTCCTGTATCAAATAAAATGGATGCTGGTACAGAATTTACAAGGAGGGTACCCATCACAGTAGCAGGCTGGTCTTGAGCTTCATTGAGGTCAACATGGTTGGCATGAACACGACCATAAGACTTGGCATTGTTGTTGCGGGGGTGGTTGCTTCCACGGCCAGTTGCTGGAAGGGCCAGTTGATTCTGGTTCTGGTTGCATTCCTTAGCACGGTGTCCTGGTTGACCACACCTGAAGCACAGACCATTATTGGGAGCGGGAGCAGGAGCTCGGGGTGGTGGTGCTGGAAGCCTTGGCTGCCTAGATGGTGGAGGCGACAGACGAGGTGCAGCAAAGGACTGCCTTGGAGCAGGTGTAGTTGGTTGGTACATGCTACTGGGAATCCAGATCTTACGCTTCTGCGAGGGCGGGCACGAAGATGAGCCCGTGTCACGGTTGCGCCTGTGAGAGCTCTGGTGTTCCTGCAGACCAGTCTCGGCATTGATGGCCTTGTTCACCAAGGTGGCGAAACTAGCAAAGTCATGCACTAGAAGTGCAAGCTTGATGTCAGCTTGAAGGCCGTCACAGAACTTCTCCTGTCTGCGTGCATCAGTTGCAATGTCTTCTTCAGCATAGCGGGACAAGTCCAGAAACTCCCACTGATAAGCTTCCATAGTTTTGTTGCCCTGGGTGAGGTTGCGGAACTCACGCTTCTTCCGGTCCATGATCCCCTGAGGAATGAAGCGAGCACGGAAGGTAGCTTGAAAGTCTGGCCAGGTGATGATTGTTCCAGCTGACAGAGTACGCCTGTGGCTGTCCCACCATTGAGCTGCGGGTCCCTTCAGGAAGAAGGAAGCAAAGGTGACATAGCGAGCAGGGTCTACATCAGCAGACTCCATCTCATAGGTGATGTCACGGAGCCAGTCATCAGCATCCAGAGGCTGAGTTGAGTTGCGGTACACAGATGGGTTGAGGCGCATGAAATCCTGCAGAGTCACTTGGGCTGGCTGCTGGTTCATATTGGGGCGAGGGAACTGAGCCATCATATTCTCCATGAACTGGCGATTCATCTCGAGCTGTTGCATCATACCAGCCATGTACTCAGGCGGTGGTGGGGCGTTCCCGCCACTACCACTACCACCTAGTCTAACCATCCTGCTAATATATAACAGGGGTAGTTCAGCATTGAGAAATTTGCATAGTCAAGAATCATTCATGATGGAATATGCATAATGAAAGGACCACGATAGATATTACATAGTAGTCGGCATAACTTACAAAAGGGGTTGGACATAGAGTTTAGTACACAGAGTTCAGCACACAGACTAAGTCATCATAGGCGGCACGCATGCTCGCGGCGAATGCATCTAATACTAATAAGCAACACTACATCAGTCCCAGGAGGAACTGTGGAGGTAGTCGTAGCCCGACAGCTGGTAGTGAGGTAACGGATATCCCTCCACGTCACCGGCCTGGGGGCCGCGGATACACTGGTGTAGAACCCGACGCTCAGGTGGCAGAAGAGGACCAAGTGCGGGAGAGTAGCCTCCCACCTCTGGCCAACCGACACCGTGGGGCATCACGGTCCTGGCTGGGTAGATCGCAGAACACGGTAGCTGTCTAGATCGGACAAAGGGGTGCAACAGCGTCAGAGCACTGTAAAGGTGCTGACGAGTGGTGTACAACTCGTGGCGAAGAGCTCGGTTAGCTCGGTCCAGCCCATCAGCATGCAGAACCAGGTTCTGATGGTGGAAGGGCTCTCGAGTGATGGTGAAGTAGGCAGCAGTGTAGTATCCCTCCGCACCAACATCGGATGCGATAGCATTGTGCCCGTAAGGTGAAGTGTCCAATGCCCGATACTCTCTAGGAAGACGTGTCAGAGCAGCATAAGCAGCATCGTGGACTGCCATATCGATGGTCACTCCAACACCATGAGCGGTGTGCAACACAATAGTGGAGTCATACTCCCGAGAGTAGAGGTGGACGATGGCACGGTACTGCTCCTGGTTAAAGTCCTGGTACTCCTCGTAGACGGTGTACTCAGGGTGCCAGCGATAACCCAGATAGGTCATCATCTCAGCTAGCACATCAGGTGATCCTGAGGCACCAATGGCCGTCGTGTGGCGCACGACCTGCCTCGTGGGTTCCATCTGAAAGCAAAGATGTTTCAAAGGAGTCAAATGACAGGGTGGGTATTATTCAAAACACTATCCTACAGAATAACTATGGCCTATCCAACTTTGGGGTGAACGTGGTAACGGGATCCTTCGGTGCATCAAGCAATCATCTGGAGTGAGGGCTCTCCGGGAGGAAGTAAGTACGAGAACCTAGTGTTAGAGTTAGCAAAATCATTTAACCCGAATAGAAGAGATATCAGAGTCCCAGAGCACAGACGAGGAGTAAAAGATCCTAATACCACCCAATGGCGACGTGGGCCCGTAAGGCACACAGCCAAGTTAGTAAAAGTTTTGTAATGACTAGACTCGACTTCGGCCAAGGAGTGTGGAAGGGGGTTTCCTACAGGCAGTCGGCTCTGATACCAACTTGTGGTGGCCCCGATTCAATCGTACACTAATCATACACGCAAACATGTACGATCAAGATCAGGGACTCACGGGAAGATATCACAACACAACTCTAAAAATAAAATAAGTCATACAAGCATCATAATACAAGCCAGGGGCCTCGAGGGCTCGAATACAAGTGCTCGATCATAGACGAGTCAGCGGAAGCAACAATATCTGAGTACAGACATAAGTTAAACAAGTTTGCCTTAAGAAGGCTGGCACAAATTGGGATACCAATCAAAAGAGGCGCATGCCTCCTGCCTGGGATCCTCCTAAACTACTCCTGGTCATCGTCAGCGGCCTGCACGTAGTAGTAGGCACCTCCGGTGTAGTAGGAGTCATCGTCGACGGTGGCGTCTGGATCCTAGGCTCCAATGTCTGGTTGCGACATCCGGGAAGAAGAGGGAAAAAGAGGGAAAAGAGGGAGCAAAGCAACCGTGAGTACTCATCCAAAGTACTCGCAAGCAAGGAGCTACACTACATATGCATGGGTATATGTGTAAAGGACCATATCGGTGGACTGAACTGTAGAATGCCAGAATAAGAGGGGGATAGCTAACCCTGTCGAAGACTACACTTCTGGACACCTCCATCTTGCAGCATGTAGAAGATAGTAGATTAAAGTCCTCCGAGTAGCATCGCATAGCATAATCCTACCCGACGACCCTCTCCTCGTCGACCTGTGAGAGAGCGATCACCGGGTTGTATCTGACACCAGGTTGTAGTTGTCATAAGGTCAAGGTACAACTCCAAGTCGTCCTGTTACCGAAGATCACGGCTATTCGAATAGATAAACTTCCCTGCAGGGGTGCACCACATTACCCGACATGCTCGATCCCATTTGGCCGGACACACTTTCCTGGGTCATGCCCGGCCTCGGAAGATCAACACGTCACAGCCCTACCTAGGCTCAACAGAGAGGTCAGCACGCCGGTCTAAATCCTATGCGCGCAGGGGTCTGGGCCCATCGCCCATTGCACACCTGCATGTTGCGTACGCGGCCGGAAGCAGACCTAGCCTCCCTAATACAAGAGCAGGCGTTCCAGTCCAATCCGGCGCGCGCCGCTCAGTCGCTGATGTCACGAAGGCTTTGGCTGATAGCACGACGCCGGTTGCCCATATCTTGTCCCACATGGCGGTTAGTGCGTATAAGGTCAACGATCCAACTCAGATCAAATACCAAGATCTCGTTAAGCGTGTTATTATGAATTAACCGCGGACGCCGACCAGGGCCAGGCCCACCTCTCTCCTAGGTGGTCTCAACCTGCCCTGTCGCTCCGCCACAAAGATCCACTCGCGGGTACTCCTACGAGCCGACCCGACTTTAGTCACCACAGGTATCATATATCTTATGTAAATAAGTATATACCCGTGATCACCTCCCGAGTGATCACGGCCCGATAGTATAGCATGGCAGACGGACAAGAATGTAGGGCCACAGATGGAATACTAGCATCCTATACTAAGCATGTAGGATTGCAGGTAAAGGTAACAACAGTAGTAGCAAGGACAGGCTATGCATTAGGACAGGATTAACGGAAAGCAGTAACATGCTACACTACTCTAATGCAAGCAGTATAGAGAAGAATAGGCGATATCTGGTGATCCGGGGGGGGGGGGGGCTTGCCTGGTTGCTCTGGCAAGTAGGAGGGGTCGTCAACTCCGTAGTCGAACTGGGCAGCAGCAGCGTCGGTATCGGAGTCTAGCGAGAGAAGAGGGGGGAGAAATAATAAATATAATGCAAACATAGCATCACAAAGCATAAAGTGGCAATATGCCAGGCCGGGTGTGACCTAACGTATGGCTACACGATACAGGTGAAGGGGGAAAACAACCGGGGATGTTTTCCCGGTTCCGGACCTGTGTCAGACAGATGACCGCAGGGGGAATGTTCCATGTCTAGATAGCTAGAGGCATCTGACAGGTAAACGGACCGCGTATTCGGATTCGTTGGATTTTTCTGAGCAACTTTCATATATAAAGTTTTTCGATCCAAGCTACTGTTTATTTTCTATGGATTTTTAAAGATTAAAGTAATTTCTTAATTATTCAAATTAACATAAATTCATTATGACATCAGCATTGTGTGGGGATGACGTCAGCAGTCAACAGACTCGCTGACCAGGGTCAAACCTGGACCCACATGTCAGCCTCCGTTAGTCTAACAGGGTTTTAAACTAATCTAGCTGGGTTAATTAACTGGGTGGGGCTCTTCTGTCAGCGAGTGATTAGTGTTTTGATTAATTAATTTAACTAATTAACCGGCTTGTAATTATTTAAAAAAACGTTAAAAGGACGGGACCCATGTGTCAGCGACACGGGGCCAGCCCAGTCAGCAGTTGAACCGGTCAACAAGTCAGCCGGGCCCCAAGGGCCCACGGACCAGCGTCCCAAGGGGTGGCCCCGGCCGGCCAGGTCAGCGGTGGTGCCAGAGCTAGCTCCGGCGACCAAATCCACGTCGGGATTCGCCGTCCGGCAGCCAAAATGGGCGCGGGCGGGCGTGTTCGAACGGGGAGAGCCCGCCGCGTCGCGTGGTGAGGCCGGCCGGACCGGGAGCTGCCGGAAACAGTGCCAGCGAGGAGCTAAGGCGGCGACGAGCTACGGGCCTCGTCGGGGACGGCGCTACGGAGCAAGGTAGGACGCGTGGGGGGCGTTCGGTCAAGAGCGAGGAGCTGCATCGAACCGTGGCGATGGCCGGGCCGGGGGCGGCCATAGTCGGGACCGGCGTCGAGGTTGGCGGACGTCGGAGTCGGACGCGATGGGGAACGGCTATGCTGGCCACGGTAGGACCAACGGATGGTCGCTCCGTGTTCGTACGGCGATGCTGAGCACGATGATGTGCTCAAGCATGGGCTGCGGTAGCTGTGCGCGCGGCGGTGACATGGACGGCGGTGACGAGATACGGCGACGACGGTGAGGCGAGCTAGATCTCGAGATCGAGCTCAGTGGAGAGGGGAAGGAAGCGCAGGCTCACAGTGCTCCTGCAGATGTGCTCAAGCGTGCTCGAGGAGGGCTCGGTGCGGCGGAATCGGCGGCGAAGCTCGTCGGAGCAGAGGAGGAAGACGGTGACGACGTGGGCGCTGCAGTGGCTCCGAGCTCCCACGTGTTGCGCCAGTCGAAGTAGCGGAGTGCGGTGATCCTCGGGGACACAGTGGGACGGCGAGAGGGGCACGGTGGCCGTGGCTAGGTCGCAGTCATGGCGATGGTGGCGTTCGGGCGAGGTGGGGAAGGGGATCGGAGAGGGAGGAGAAGTGGATCTGGGAGGGGGGCGTCGAGGGGGAGTGGGGCCAGGGGGGCCAGGGGATGCAGGGCGTCGCCCTTATCCCTTCCCCGACGGGGACGGCGAGAGTGTTCGGTGGCGACCGGCGAGCGCGGTTGCTGGGTCGGGTGAACAGGGAGGAGGGAGGCGACCGGGGGAGGTGGGCTGCTGGTTTGGGCCGCCCAGATGACTAAGGCCCAGGGAGGTCAGGGGGTTCCTTTTCTTCCTCTTTTTGCATATCTATTTCTTTTTTATTTATTTATTTTCTTTTCTGTTTTAACTCAACTTAAGTATCTAGACATTTTCTAAAAATGTGTTTACTTCACCATAATTACCTATGCAATATTTGGCACCCACCGAACATTTTTGTTTTGACTTTTGAAAACTTTGGGTGTTTGTCACTAATTCATTTTTGAATTTGCAATGTTTTTGAACTACCACTTGATTAGCAACAGTAACATAGATGACATGGCATCATCAGGAGAGTTTTGCTGTAGCCTAATTATCCGGGCGTTACAAGCTGCCGCCAAGGCACTTGCTCCTGCCGCTGAAGCCCCGGGAGGGAAGAAGAAGACCGGCAAGACCTCTCGCACCCATTCCAGCAAGCGCACCTCTTCGGAGTGTTGTGCTACCATCGAGGACGTGCCAGAGAGCTCCACCGGCAAGAGCAAGAAATCCAGAGCCGCGCCACCAGAGACCAAAAAGGTGTCCGTCAAGGAGGATGGCACGGGAGGGGCTTTCACCATAAGCTCCACCCTCGACAGCAAATAGGAAAGCACGCTCGTCACTTCCCTGCGGGCGAATGTCGATGTGTTTGCATGGCAAGCATATGACATCCCCGGTGTTCCCAGGGAAGTGATTGAGCACCATCTTGTTGTCTGCCCCCATGCGCGACCCGTCAAGCAGAAGGTCAGGAAGCAAGCTCTGGAACGGCAAGAGTTCATCACAGAGGAGATCAGAAAGTTAGAAGCAGCAGGACTGGTGAGAGGAGTGCTCCATCCGACTTGGTTGGCCAATCCGGTAGTGGTGCACAAGGCGAATGGGAAGTGGAGGCTGTGTATTGATTACACAGATATCAATAAAGCTTGCCCCAAGGACCCTTTCCCGTTGCCGCGCATCGACCAGATTGTTGACTCCACGGCCGGGTGTGACCTGCTATCGTTCCTCGACGCCTACTCAGGGTACCACCAGATCTTCATGACAAAAGAAGACGAGGAGAAGACAGCATTCATCACCCATGTGGTACGTATTGCTTTTTACGGATGCCCTTCGGGTTGAAGAGTGCTGGCTCAACCTTTGCAAGAGCAGTCCAAATTGGTTTTGAGCCCCAGCTACATAGAAATATGGAAGCTTATATGGACGACATAGTGGTCAAAACCAAGGACAAAGCAACACTTGTGCAAGATCTGGAGGAAACATTTGCAAACCTGCACAAGATCAACCTCAAGCTAAACCCTGAGAAGTGTGTCTTTGATGTCCCGTCCGGCAAGCTTCTCGGGTTCTTTGTGTAGCAGCGCGGGATTGAGGCAAACCCAGATAAGATCAAGGCCATCGAGCAGATTGAGGCACCTAAGTGGATCAAAGACGTGCGTCGGCTCACTGGCTGTGTTGCTGCCATGAGCAGATTCACTCCAAGTCCGCGGAGCGTGCCCTTCCCTTTTTCAAGATCTTGAAGAAGACGGGCCCAATGGAGTGGACCCCGGAGGCCGAGGCAGTGCTGCAGGATTTGAAGAGATACCTCTCCTCTACCCCAGTGCTGGTTGCGCCCAAACCACAAGAACCGTTGCTGCTGTACCTAGCGGCAACGAATCAGGTGGTTAGCGCCGCACTGGTGGCGCAGAGAGAGGTCGACGAAGAGACAGCGGTGACGGCAGAATCAACGGATGGCGAGCCGGAACCCTCCCCGGCAGGGCTCGGTCCCGGCAAGACTGAGTCCCCGGCAGAGGCTGACACCAGTGCGACAGGGCCCGCGCGACCAGGTGAAGTGACGCAGAAGAAGAAAATGGTGCAACACCCAGTTTACTTCATCAGCTCCCTCTTGCAGGGAGCTAGGTCGAGGTACTCAGGTGTGCAAAATTGCTCTTCGGCCTCCTTATGGCCTCGAGGAAGCTGCGCCATTACTTCCAAATGCACGAGATCACCGTGGTCACCCGCCTCCCGTTGCAACGGATACTGCATAACATAGATGCAACGGGTAGGATCGTGGAATGGGCCCTGGAGCTGTCGAGTTTCGGTTTAAAGTTTGAAAGCACCTCGACGATTCAGAGCAGAGTCTTGGCGGAGTTCGTTGCAGAATGGACCTTGACACCCGACGAAGGGGTACAGGAGACCGCTCTCCCCGGCAAGGAAACGAGCCGCAACTGGATCATGTACTTTGATGGGGCTTTTTCGCTGGAAGGCGCCGGTGCTGGCGTGCTGCTTGTCGCGCCCACCGGAGAGCACCTCAAGTATGTCATCCAATTGCACTTTCCCCGGGAGATGTCAACAAACAACACCGCCGAGTACGAGGGCTTGCTTGCCGGTCTCAGGATCGCAGCAGACCTCGGAGTCAAAAAGCTCATCGTCAGGGGTGATTCGCAGCTCGTTGTCAGGCAGATTAACAAAGATTATCAGAGCCTGTTGATGTAAGCTTACGTGGATGAAGTGAGGAAACTGGAGGAGCGCTTTGACGGTATACAAGCAGAGCATGTCCCTCAGACGGAGAACAACATCGCCGACTACCTGTCAAAGCGTGCTGCCATCAAGCTACATGTGGAACCAGGTACTTTTGTGCTTCAGTTAACTCAACCATCCGTCGAACCATCAACCGGGCAGAACAAGCGGAGGAAGCTAGGCCCCGGCAAGTACTTCCCCACCGAGCTCCCCGGAGCCGCTGGCGAAGATGTTGCAGTGGATGCCGATCCCGCCACGGGGCAACTGACTCTGGCAGGGCCTCAGGCCATGACCGTAGAGACAGCCGCTCCCGTGGCAGAAGAGATGCCTTTGGTCCTTGCCGTCGAGCCATAGGCTCCGGCATGGGCGCAGCACACCGTCCGATTCCTCCAAACAGGAGAGCTTCCTGAGAAGCAGGAAGAGGCAGAGAGAGTAGCCCGCCGGTCTGCTCTGTACCAATTCGTTGACAACGTCTTGTACAGAAAAAGGCCGAATGGGGTGAAATTGAAGTGCATCTCCCGGGAGGAAGGACTAGGGCTGTTGGCAGAGATACATGGAGGTATATGTGGCTCCCACATAGGGTCGAGGCCCCTTGCCGGCAAGGTTTCTTCTGGTCCACTGCCCTCCAGGATGCGGCGGCACTAGTAACCAAGTGTGAAGCATGCCAGTTCCATTCGAAGAAGCTTCATCAACCAGCTCAAGCCCTTCAAACCATCCCTCTCTCCTGGCCCTTCTCGGACTGGGGGCTCGACATATTGGGCCCCTCCCTTGTGCCGTCGAGGGCTTTGAGTACTTGTACGTTGCAATCGACAAGTTCACAAAGTGGCCAGAAGTGGAAGCAGTGAGGAAGGTGACAGCGCAGTCATCCATCAAGTTCTTCAAGGGACTAGTTTGCCGTTTTGGTGTACCCAACAGGATTATCACCGACAACGGCACACAGTTCACAAGCCACGCCTTCATGCAGTACATTGAGGATCTCGGCAGCAAGGTCTGTTTTGCTTCCGTGGCACACCCACAGAGCAACGGCCAAGCAGAGAGAGCAAATGCTGAAGTTCTGTGAGGCTTAAGAACGAAGACTTTTGACAGGCTGCGCAAGAGTGGAAGGCGCTGGATTGACGAGTTGCCAGCAGTTCTTTGGTCGATCAGAACAACGCCAAATCGAGCCACCGGCCAGACACCCTTTGCCCTGGTCTACGGGGCAGAAGCAGTTCTCCCCACGGAACACATATACGGGTCACCTCGAGTGCTCGCTTATGATGAGCTTGAGCAAGAGCGATTGCAGCAAGATGACGCAACGTTCCTTGAGGAAGATCGTCTCCGGGCGGCTGTAAGAGCAGCGTGCTACCAGCAAGCCTTGCGCCGCTACCATAGCCGCAAGGTTCATGCCCGGAGCTTTGAGGAAGGCGACCTTGTTCTTCGGCACGTTCAGTCAGCCAAGAATTCCAACAAGTTGACGCTGAAGTGGGAAGGCCCTTATCGGGTAACACGAGTCACCAGGCCCGGCGCAGTCCGCCTGGAGACCAAGGATGCCATTCCAGTGAGCAACTCCTGGAACATCGAGCATCTTCGCAAGTTTGACCCATAAGGCGCAGCTTGTCGGGCCCCCCGGCAAGCCACCCTTTTGTACAAGCCTTGCCGGCAAGGCATGTAACCCTTCATACAGAGCCAGGCGCAGACCCTGAGCATAAATAAATGAAGCGCTGGCGCCCTAAGTTATAGCATGCATGCTAGGTCGAGTCTCTTCCTCAGTTAGGGTTGATAGTGCTTAGCGGCGGCTAACCCCTAGCTTAGAGGTTGAGTGCGCGTCTATCTGTTCTTTCCTGTCCTCTTTGGTTCGCAGGGCACATGAGCACTTCTGCTGAGCTATTTGGAAGAAAGGGAGCAGACCGGCGTCCCGAGCCCGAAAAACCAAAGTTGCCGGGGGGCTGCAAATACAAGGATCCAACTGCGGCAAGCCAAGGTTGCCGGGGGCTGCAGATCAAGATAAGTCTTTTATCCTCTGTCATGCATTCCGGTATGGAACTGGGGTATATGAAACCTCGTTCTATTTCTAGTCTACCGTGCTCCCCTTCTCTGTACTCAAGGATTATCTCCTAGGTTCGGATTTAGTTGTAGTCGCGGCAGCAAGGAAATGGAATGAGGAACCTAAGCCCGCTTCATTCCTGCCTCTGCCAAGGGCGCGAGAACGGTCGAGCGAAGTGGGGGGACGGCAAGGCCTGTTGCCGGGCAAAAAACGTTTACCTTAAATAATAACAAGGATCTGCTCCTTGTCGCGGGTTTCACCCATGAACGAAAAACCCGGCAAACATCCCTTTTTCATTAAAAACATCCCGTACAGGTACAGTTCCTATGGAGTGAAAAACATGAGCAAGGGGATTACAAGCTTTAAAATTCTACTAATGCCCGCAGGCTTACAAACTAAAAAGAGAAAAGATGCCCATAATCCCTTTCTTGTCCCTCTCCTCAGGAGGCAGGTCAAGGAAGCGAAAAGGGGCAAAAGGGGCGCCTAGGCGAGCTACGAGCAGCAGAAAGCACCAAGAGAACGTCTCGGTGGCCATCCGAAGGCTGGCTGGTGATGACGGCGCCGGGGGAAGAGCTGGAAGACAAGGCGGCAGGACGTCAATACGCGATGAAGGCGTCGGTGCCCGCGTACTCCGACTTGACGGCCTTGCCGCCCGCCCTCTTCCTCTTCCGCAGCCTCCCAATGCCAGCCGCCCAAGGAGACGACCCCGAGAAGTTCAAGGAGTTGGCCCCTCCCCCGGCAGAGTCCACCGGAGGAGCGGCCAGGTGCAGATGCTGCTGCTGCCGCACCCGCCCAGGCGCGGGGCGTCCGACGCCTAGTCGGACTCGTCCCCGTCATCTGCCTCGCTATCCTCCTCATCACTCTCGCTTGAGGAGGAGTCTTCGCCATCAGAGGAGCTCTCCACGCGGCACCTTACGCGAGTCCCGAAGTGCCCAAAGTCTTGACGGAGAGGAGGCCGCTCTCCATTAATTTGAAATGGAGAGTGAGCCCCTCCGTCAGGCTGTGGATGCGAGCAAAAGTCTTCCACCCTCGGCGAAGATACATGACATGAGGAGCAGGGAACTCAACATCGGCCCATGTGCCGCTATTCCCACAACCCCTCATATGCAGCCGCAGCGCCTGCGGTAGATTCAGCTCCATCTCTCGCGCAAATGGGGTCGGGAGGCGAAGAGGACAGCGCGGCGGCTGGCGCAGCCTGATGAAGAACTCGCGGGGGTTGTCCCCGACGTGGCCCTCCACCAGGGAGGGGCCGCTGGCGGAGGCGAGGCCGATGCGCCGCCCCGTCCTCCTCTTCCTCGAGCACCGCGACGGCCTCGACCTCGCCCCCTCCCCCTTCCTCTAACGGCTGGCTCTGCCGCCACGAGCTCTTGGGGAGGAGCGACGAGTTGTCTGGCCGAGACCCTCGCCACCACCAATGAAGCATCACCGCGCCCCCTCGCCATGGTAGAAGGAAGGAGCAGGGATGGAGAGAAGCAGGTGACGAAGGATTGAGAGGCGATGTTCCTCCCGCTCCCCTCTTTATAAAGGGACAGGGGCGGGGCTCGGCCGCCCCTTTCAGCTAATCCGGCTCATTGAAGTGACAGCGGGCGGGGCCGTCGACCGCCCTCCCCGCCCAATTGAAGGCGCGTGGGAATCAACCCACGCACGCACGACTTCCCATATCCCACACACCTGTCACTCGTTCTGCGTCGTGCATGCAGCGAACGTGGCGCAAGAGATGGGCGTAATGGGACGCGTGGAGCGGCGGTTCCCCAAGTACGGAGAGTAAATGAGCAGCGGCCCTGCGGTCTCGAAGAGACACGTGGGCCGCCTCTTTACTGTTTGCCACAGATGGCGTCAGCATGCTCTGGTCACCCGCGCGCGCAACCACCACGTCACGCAATCAACACGGGTCATGGGGAAGCGCAGCAGACGGAGAGTTTTACTGTGGTAAAAACCGCCCCGCCTGCCCGCGCACCATTTTGGGCCTGGCCCAACAACGTGTTGCGCTTATGTGTGGCCCAGGCCCGGGGCTCCTGTCGGTGTACGAAAGTAGGGGCTCTCCTTTTAACCCCTTTTACTTGTGCATGGGCAGTCGGAGCCACGCGCCGCGGCCACACTTGGCAAGGCAGGGGAGGTGAACCGAGATGGAACCAAAAGCACAAGACAAGCGAGACGACGCCAAGTCCAAGACCACAGAGAGCGAGGGACAAAGCAGGTTCCCCCGGCAAGACCCTTGACGGGGCAGCCTCCGCGGCCCCGGCAAGGTCCTTGCCGGGGCAGCTCGTCCAAACACCAACAGAGCGAGCCACCCTTGAGCCCACAGTTTCCAACACCATCAACTACGTTGGGCCAGGGCTCGGGAGGCACCTCCATGGTGGCATGCGGATCTTTGTAAAGGCAAGAACAACATTCTTAATCAGAAGAGTGGAAGACGACGACCCTCGGTAAGATCCTTGCCGAGGGAAACCACAAGACCCCCGGCAAGATCCTTGCTGGGGATGACTACGACGCTGTGCCAAGACCCTTGTCGGGGCCCCGGCAAGGCCCTTGCCAAGGGCGTCAGCGGGGCCACTGCCAGGCCCGCACCAACCAAGCCTCCACCGCCAATACCATGCAGCTGCCAGCCCACCAGCCGGACAGGCACCTGCGTGTCGATGCAAGGCTCCTCCAACAACTCAGCACATGCCTACGTGGTGGCATGCAGATCTTCGTGAAGGCTCGACCACCGCGCCACCTCAGCTGTTTGCCTGCCTACATGGCACCACCGCCTCGCCGGCCCAGGCGCGTGTCGAGGCGGGGCGAAGCGGCGGTAAAGTGGAGGGGACCGTCAGGGGCGCATTAAATGCGTCTTGTCCCATAGTAGCTAGGGATAAGCCTAACCACAGTACCCCGATGCCACCTCCTGGTGCCACTGTGGCGATCCCTTTGCCTATAAAAGGAGACCCAGGGCATCCAGGAGAAGGATTTGGACTCTTGGACAAGTTACGCCCCCTTGCAGCTAGTTCAGGAGCTCAAGAACACTCAATACATCCACCAAAGCAGGACTAGGGTATTACGCATCTCTGCGGCCCGAAACTGGGTAGACAACCCTTATGCTGACTGTTGATTCTGCTCTTCTCACAACCCTGCGCCCCTGCAACCGTAGTGGGGATTCCAGTGATCCCATAGGTGTCGTTTCCCACCGACACCGATCTACCGCTATCATTTTGGGGTTATGCTTTAGAGACTGCCGCATTCACTTTAAATAGGGCTCTGTCGAAATCCGTTGAGACGACACCGTGTGAATTATGGTTTGGAAAGAAACCTAAGCTGTCATTTCTAAAAGTTTGGGGATGCGATGCTTATGTCAAGAAACTTCAACCTGAAAAGCTCGAACCCAAGTCGGAAAAATGCGTCTTCATAGGATACCCTAAGGAAACTATTGGGTATACTTTCTACCTCAGATCCGAAGGCAAGATCTTTGTTGCCAAGAATGGAACCTTTCTAGAGAAAGAGTTTCTCTCGAAAGAAATGAGTGGGAGGAAAGTGGAACTTGATGAGATGACCGGTCTCGAACCGGAGAGTAGCGCAGTGCAAGAAAATGTTTCTGTGGTGCCTGCACCGACTAGAGAGGAAGTTAATGATGATGATCATGATCAAGTTACACTGAACTTCATAGGTCCACAAGTACACATTCCGCACCAGAGTGGTATGGCAACCCTGTCCTGGAAATCATGTTGTTAGACAACGGTGAACCTTCGAACTGTGAAGAAGCGACGACGGGCCTGGATTCCAACAAATGGCTTGAAGCCATGAAACCCGAGATAGGATCCATGTATGAAACGAAGTATGGACTTTGACAGACTTGCCCGTTGATCGGCAAGCCATAGAGAATAAATGGATCTTTAAGAAGAAGACTGACGCAGATGGTAATGTGACCATCTATAAGGCTCGGCTTGTCGCTAAGGGTTATCGACAAGTTCAAGGGGTTGACTACGAGGAGACCTTCTCACCCATAGCGAAGCTGAAGTCCATCCGAATCATGTTAGCAATTGCCGCATTCTATGATTATGAGATATGGCAAATGGACGTCAAAACGGCATTCCTTAATGGTTTCCTTAAGGAAAAATTGTATATGATGCAGCCGGAAGGTTTTGTTGATCCTAAGAATGCTGACAAGGTATGCAAGCTCCAGCGCTCCATCTATGGGCTGGTGCAGGCATCTCGGATTTGGAACATTTGCTTTGATGAGATGATCAAAGCGTTTGGGTTTACACAGACTTATGGAGAAGCCTGTGTTTACAAGAAAGTGAGTGGGAGCTCTGTAGCATTTCTCATATTATATGTGGATGACATACTATTGATGGGAAATAATATAGAATTCTTGGAAAGCATAAAGGCCTACTTTAATAAGTGTTTCTCAATGAAGGACCTTGGAGAAGCTACTTACATATTAGGCATCAAGATCTATAGAGATAGATCGAGACGCCTCATTGGTCTTTCGCAAAGCACATACCTTGACAAGATATTGAAGAAGTTCAATATGGATCAGTCCAAGAAGGGGTTCTTGCCTGTATTACAAGGTGTGAGATTGAGCCCGACTCAATGCCCGACCTCGGCAGAAGATAGAGAAAAGATGAGTGTCGTCCCCTATGCCTCACCATAAGGTCGATTATGTACATGCTATGTACCAGACCTGATGGGAACCTCGCCATAAGTTTGGTAGGGAGGTACCAAAGTAATCCCGACATGGAACACTGGACAGCGGTCAAGAACATCCTAAAGTACCTGAAAAGGACTAAGGATATGTTTCTCATTTATGGAGGTGACGAAGAGCTCGTCGTAAAGGGTTATGTCGATGCTAGCTTCGACATAGATCTGGATGACTCCAAGTCACAAACCGGATACATGTATATTTTGAATGGTGGGGCAGTCAGCTGGTGCAGTTGCAAGCAGAGTGTCGTGGCGGGTTCTACATGTGAAGCGGAGTACATAGCAGCCTCGGAGGCAGCACAGGAAGTAGTCTGGATGAAGGAGTTCATGACCGACCTAGGAGGTATTCCCAATGCGTCGGGCCCAGTGACTCTCTTCTGTGACAACACTAGAGCTATTACCCTTGCCAAGGAGCCCAGGTTTCACAAGAAGACCAGGCATTTCAAGCGTCACTTCAACTCCATTCGTGAATATATTCAAGATGGAGACATAGATATTTGTTAAACCTCTTCCACGAGCAAAACATGATCAACACCAGAACTCTATGAGTGTTCGATTCATCACAATGTAACTAGATTATTGACTCTAGTGCAAGTGGGAGACTGTTGGAAATATGCCCTAGAGGCAATAATAAAGTGGTTATTATTATATTTCCTTGTTCATGATAATTGTCTATTGTTCATGCTATAATTGTGTTATCCGGAAATCGTAATACATGTGTGAATACATAGACCACAACATGCCCCTAGTGAGCCTCTAGTTGACTAGCTCGTTGATCAAAAGATGGTTACGGTTTCCTGACCATGGACATTGGATGTCGTTGATAACAGGATCACATCATTAGGAGAATGATGTGATGGACAAGACCCAATCCTGAGCATAGCACAAGATCGTGTAGTTCGTCTGCTAAAGCTTTTCTAATGTCAAGTATCATTTCCTTAGACCATGAGATTGTGCAACTCCTGGATACCGTAGGAATGCTTTGGGTGTGCCAAACGTCACAACGTATCTGGGTGGCTATAAGGGTGCACTAGGGGTATCTCCGAAAGTGTCTGTTGGGTTGGCACGAATCGAGACTGGGATTTGTCACTCCGTGTGACGGAGAGGTATCTCTGGGCCCACTCGGTAGGACATCATCATAATGAGCTCAATGTGACCAAGGAGTTGATAACAGGATGATGTGTTACAGAACGAGTAAAAGAGACTTGCCGGTAACAAGATTGAACAAGGTATAGGGATACCGACGATCGAATCTCGGGCAAGTATCACACCGGTAGACAAAGGCAACTATATACGGGATTGATTGAATCCTCGACATCGTGGTTCATCCAATGAGATCATCATGGAACATGTGGGAGCCAACATGGGTATCCAGATCCCGCTGTTGGTTATTGGCCGGAGAGATGTCTCGGTCATGTCTGCATGGTTCCCGAACCCGTAGGGTCTACACACTTCAGGTTCGATGACGCTAGGGTTATAGGGAAAGTATGTACGTGGTTACCGAATGTTGTTTGGAGTCCCGGTTGAGATCCCGGACATCACAAGGAGTTCCAGAATGGTCCGGAGGTGAAGATTTGTATATGGGAAGTCGTGATACGGTCACCGGAAGTATTCGGGGGTTTGCCGGTATTGTACCGGGACCACCGAAGGGGTTCCGGGGGTCCACTGGGAGGGCCACCTGCCCCGGAGGGCTCTATGGGCTGTATGTGGAAGGGAACCAGCCCCTAAGTGGGCCGGGCGCCCTCCCCCTAGGGCCCATGCGCCTAGGGTTGGGGGGGGGGGGAACCCTAAAGGGGGCGCCCCCCTTGGCTTGGGGGGCAAGCCCCCTCCCCTTGGCCGCCGCCCCCCTCTAGATCTCATCTAGAGGGGCCGGCCCCCTTCCCCCTTCGCCCTATAAATAGAGGAGAGGAGGGAGGGCAGCAGCACCTCATCCAAGGCGCAGCCCTCCCCCTCTCCAGCACCCCTCCTCCTTCGTAGCGCTTGGCGAAGCCCTGCTGGAGAACCACGCTGCTCCAACACCACCACGCCGTCGTGCTGCTGCTGGAGTTGTCTTCCCCAACCTCTCTCTCCTCCTTGCTTGATCAAGGCGCGGGAGACGTCACCGGGCTGCACGTGTGTTGAACGCGGAGGCGCCGTTGTTCGGCGCTTAGATCGGAATCGACCGTGATCTGAATCGCTGCGTGTACGACTCCACCAACCGCGTTATTGTAACGCTTCCGCATCGCGATCTTCAAGGGTATGAAGGTGCACTCCTCTCTCTCTCGTTGCTAGTCTCTCCATAGATTGATCTTGGTGATGCGTAGAATTTTTTTAATTTCTGCAACGATCCCCAACAGATACATCATACAAAACTACATATCATGATGAATCTAATGGTATATGTTCGCCTTTCTAGATGTAAATGTTTTTCTCCACGTACATGGTCAAACTTTGTGATGTTTGACTTTTCAATAAATCTATATGCTATGGACCGAAGAGAGTGCCTAAGTCGAGAGAGATCAAGTGCGTATGCAGGAGAATGAGTGAGTGTGCAAAAAGAGTATGTGTGTGAAAGAGAAAGGGACAACGAATGATAAATTAGAGTGAGAGTGTGTGTTTTCGTTTCTTATGCAAACCTATCACACATGCATCTCCGAGATAGAAAAGCTAGGTGAGGAGATACACGAAGATAGCTAGTGCATGCTTGTTTGCAATGAAGAGAGACACCCCTATAACACATGTCCAATAGAGGTCTGGCCAACAAGGAACAAAGGTCAAGAGGGACGCATGGAGAACATGGATGCATGGGGAGGGAGAGAGGGTGTGTTTGTGATAGAGAGATCCCCTCGAGATCGTGAGGGGACTATATGGGTGGGAGATCGAGGGAGGTGCGTGCGCGATAGAAAGATGCCCCGAGATAAATTGAGATAGACCATGCACATGTTTGTGATGGAGACTAAGATTAGCTAGTCATTTACATATAGGGGGGACTGCGTGTGCCTACAATTAAGTAAGAGACCATCATACTTGGCTAGGCATGAGATTGTGTGTGTGTGCGTGTGAGATGGAGAGAGAACGAGGGAGAGAGATAGAGTTTTAGATGGGTCTATCGAGTGCGAGTGAGATATGCATGTGTATGTGTGACCCAGGGAGATGGAGAGTTTGAGAGAGAGAGAGGGAAGAGCTCCAAGACGACAGAGTGGTGTGTGAGAGAGTTACGGGCAACGAGCCAAGAAATTTGTGTGCATACGATGAGTGCACCCAAGATATTTAGCTTGGACTAGAGAATCATACATAGTGTGCGAGAGAGACCTATAGATGGAGTATATATGCATGCGAACTAGAAAGACCCCCCCCCCACACAAAGAGAGATAGAGAGAGAGATGGAGAGAGAGGGAGAGGGATCAACAAGGTTTGTGTGTTGGATGCGTGTGACAGAATTGAAGATTGTCGGCGCGAGAGAGCAGGAGTCCGGGAGAGGGAGAGGTCGCGTTTTATGCATCAAAGACTGATATAAACCATGTTTCGATATAAACTTGCATTCAAATATTTAAATTGGAGAACATGTTGTCTGCAATCCACACATGAACGGAGATATGCGTATATCAAACAAGTTCATTAATTTCACTTTCAACATGTTCATGGAGTACTATAATATTGTACAACATGCTACTCGATTGAGGTGTTCAATTTTGGATTTAGTTCACTATTTTGACCTGGTGAACGAGCTATTTTATTGAATCGAGATATTTCATTTTGGGTTTGATTCCCGTTTTTAGTGGGTCAACTATCTGTCATATAGTAAATCGTTAGCAACGAGCATGTAAAAACACATTACTCCCGAGCATCATCTCTCCATCTAAAAAAGAAGTGGCAAGCTAATATTTCAAAATTTGATTCGAATCGATTTGGTAAGTGATGTCTATTACACAACCTTCTTCTTGTAGACGTTGTTGGGCCTCCAAGTGCAGAGGTTTGTAGGACAGTAGCAAATTTCCCTCAAGTGGATGACCTAAGGTTTATCAATCCGTGGGAGGCGTAGGATGAAGATGGTCTCTCTCAAACAACCCTGCAACCAAATAACAAAGAGTCTCTTGTGTCCCCAACACACCCAATACAATGGTAAATTGTATAGGTGCACTAGTTCGGCGAAGAGATGGTGATACAAGTGCAATATAGATGGTAGATATAGGTTTTTGTAATCTGAAAATATAAAAACAGCAAGGTAACTAATGATAAAAGTGAGTGTAAACGGTATTGCAATGCTAGGAAACAAGGCCTAGGGTTCATACTTTCACTAGTGCAAGTTCTCTCAACAATAATAACATGACCGGATCATATAACTATCCTTCAACATGCAACAAAGAGCCACTCCAAAGCCACTAATAGCGGAGAACAAACGAAGAGATTATGGTAGGGTACGAAACCACCTCAAAGTTATCCTTTCTGATCGATCTATTAAGAGTCCATAGTAAAATAACATGAAGCTATTCTTTCTGTTCGATCTATCATAGAGTTCGTACTAGAATAACACCTTAAGACACAAATCAACCAAAACCCTAATGTCACCTAGATACTCCATTGTCACCTCAAGTATCCATGGGCATGATTATACGATATGCATCACACAATCTCAGATTCATCTATTCAACCAACACAAAGTACTTCAAAGAGTGCCCCAAAGTTTCTACCGGAAAGTCAAGACGAAAACGTGTGCCAACCCCTATGCATAGATTCATTAAACCCGCAAGTTGATCACCAAAACATACATCAAGTAGATCACGTGAATATCCCATTGTCACCACAGATAAGCATGGCAAGACATACATCAAGTGTTCTCAAATCCTTAAAGACTCAATCCGATAAGATAACTTCAAAGGGAAAACTAAATCCATTACAAGAGAGTAGAGGGGGAGAAACATCATAAGATCCAACTATAATACCAAACCTCAGCGATACATCAAGATCATGCCAAATCAAGAACACGAGAGAGAGAGAGATCAAACACATAGCTACTGGTACATACCCTCAGCCCCGAGGGTGAACTACTCCCTCCTCGTCATGGAGAGCGCCGGGATGACGAAGATGGCCACCGGTGATGGATTTCCCCTCCGGCAGGGTGCCGGAAAGGGCTCCCGAGAGGTTTTTGGTGGCTACAGAGGCTTGCGGCGGCGGAACTCTCGATCTATTCTTGTCCCCAATGATTTTAGGGTATATGGACTTATATAGGCGAAATAAGTCGGTCAGGGGAGCCACGAGGGGCCCACGAGGATGGGGGGCGCGCCCAGGGGAGGTGGGCGCGCCTCCCTGCCTCATGGCTTCCTCGTTGCTTCCCTTACGTGCACTCCAAGTCTCCTGGATCACGTTTGTTCCAAAAATCACGCTCCCGAAGGTTACATTCCGTTTGGACTCCGTTTGATATTCCTTTTCTTCGAAACACCGAGATAGGCAAGAAAACAACAATTTGGGCTGGGCCTCCGGTTAATAGGTTAGTCCCAAAAGTAATATAAAAGTGTATAATAAAGCCCATAAACATCCAAAACAGATAATATAATAGCATGAATGCTTCATAAATTATAGATACGTTGGAGACGTATCAGCATCCCCAAGCTTAATTCGTGCTCGTCCTCGAGTAGGTAAATGATAAAAGAAATAATTTATGAAGTGTGAATGCTAGCAGGTGCACAAGTTTGATCAATGATAATTTCAATCACCTTTTCTAGCATGATTATATGTCATAACAGTAGTTCATCTCATAAAACTTCTCAAGATCAAGTAACAAGCTATTCACATGTTAAAGCATAGACCATAAACTTTCTTGAAAACTAGCAAACTTCATTCTCAGTCATCAAACAATTACAATTCATCTTATTTTCAGGAAGGGTCTATGTCAGAGCTTTGATTTAGCAAACTCCACACACTCAACTATCATATAGTCTTCCATGATTGCTACCACTCAAAGCATATTTTTAGAACAAATAGCATCCATCGAACACAGAGAAAGATAGGGGCTTAATGTTTCGCCTCCCAACTTACTTATCATATAGATAATTGTCAACAATAATAATTCATGATCAAATATATTTGCATGGCCATATATGCTTAGATCTTTCCCCAACACACGATGCTTGCCAACTAAAGAGTAGGTAGGAATGAGAAGGAATACTACTGACTCTTGCATAAAAGTAAAAGATAGGCCCTTCGCAGAAGGAAGCAGGGATTTGCAGAGGTGCCAGAGCTCGAAGAAACAACAGAGATGAAAATAATTTCGAGAGGTATGCTTTCATTGTCAACATAACGACCAAGAGTTCCCAATATCTTCCATACAAGATACATTATAGGCGGTTCCCACGCAGAAAGGTAAAGTTTTTACTCCCCTCCACCAACATTCACACTCCATGGCTTGTCCGAAACAACGGGTGCCGTCCAACTATCAACATTCCTGGGGGATTTTTGTTTAAATTATTTGCGAATTTGTTTTTGATCTTTTGATCATAGGACCGGGCATCCCAGTTACCAGCCATTTTCTCGTGAATGATGAGCGGAGTCCACTGATCGTGAGAATAACCCACCTAGCATGGAAGATACTGACAGCCCCTAGTCGCTACATGAGCGATTCGGGCATACAAAACAGATTATTATTTGAAGGTTTAGAGTTTGGCACATGCAAATTTACTTGGAACGGCAGGTAAATACCGTATATAATTAGATATGGTGGACACTCATGGAAGAAACTTGGTTCAAGGAATTTGGATGCACAAGCAGTATTCCTGCTTAGTACAGATATTTTGGCTAGCAAAGGATTCTAAATAGCAAGCACTACATGTTAGAGGATCTATAACAATATAACTTCTATACAAATATACCCAAGCATAACTCATTACGTTGTCTTCCTTGTCTAATTTCAACTAATTTGCTCAGGTTTGAAAATAATTAATGGGGCTCACAATCATAGAAGATTTCTAAGATAGTATATTTATATGTGAAATTTCTCTTCCTTCAATATTCTTTCATGAATTGTTCAAGTGACCAATACAATGCTTGCTAACCTTCAATAAATTTACTACCTCTACTTATTAGATGTGAAGTCATTACTCCCAATGGGGTAAGCATATGAAACATCCATAATTTCAGATTTATGATATTCAAATCATTCAACTATTTACTCATAGGATATAAGTGAAGAACACGAGTAAATGACAAACTACTCCAAAAAGATATAAGTGAAGAACAATGAGTAGTTAAATAATTATGTAACTATGTGAAGACTCTCTCTCATTTAAGAATTTCAGATGTTGGTATTTTATTCAAACAGCAAGCAAAGCAAAATAAAACGACATTGCAAGGATAGCAACACTCATGTGAAGAAGCAAAAACTTAGGCTCAACCGATACTGACCGATAGTTGTTGAAGAAGAAAGGTGAGATGCCTTCCGGGGCATCCCCAAGCTTAGATGCTTGAGACTTCTTGAAATATTATCTAGGGATGCCTTGGGCATCCCCAAGCTTGAGCTTTTGTGTCTCCTTAATTCCTCTCATATCACGGTTTCCTAAATCTCGAAAGCTTCATCCACACAAAACTCAACAAGGACTCATGAAATAAGTTAGTATAAACGAATGCAAAAAACTTATCATACTCTACTGTAGCAAATCACTAAAATTATTATTCAACATTGCATACTAAATTCCTCTGCATATTTAATACTCCTATCCTCAAATAGAATCATTAAACAAGCAAACATATGCAAACAATGCAAACATAACAGTAATCTGCCTAAACAGGACAGTCTGTAAAGAATGCAGCAAGATCCATACTTCCCTAGCTCCAAAAATTATGAAAGAAAATTCCCACTGTATTAAATTTATCAAAGCTTATTATTAAAAAGGTTTCAACATTTTATCACATTCTGACTTTTCTAGGGAATTTTTGCAACAGCGGTAAACTTTCTGTTTTGAAACAGCAACATGTATACTTACAAAATAAGCATGGTAAAAGCTATCCTTGACATTTTTATTGAAACTAAAGATGCAAAACAATATTCTAAATAACAGCAAGCAAATACTAACAAAATAAAATGATGCTCCAAGCAAAACACATATCATGTGGTGAATAAAAATATAGCTCCAAGTAAAGTTACCGATGAACGAAGACGAAAGAGGGGATGCCATCCGGGGCATCCCCAAGCTTAGTCTCTTGCCACTCCTTTATTCCATAGTCCATCGAATCTTTACCCAAAACTTGAAAACTTCACAACACAAAACTCGACAGAAAACTCTTAAGCTCCGTTAGTATAAGAAAATAAACCACCACTTAGGTACTGTTGTGAACTCATTCTTAATTCATATTGGTGTAATATCTACTGTATTCCAACTTCTCTATGGTTCATACCCTCCGATACTACTCATAGGTTCATCAAAATAAGCAAACAACACATAGAAAACAGAATCTGTCAAAATCAGAACAGTCTGTAGTAATCTATATCAAACGCAAACTTATGGAACTCAGAAAAATCTGCGAAAATAGGACAACCTAGATAATTTGATTATTGATCTACTGCAATTGGAATCAGTATTTGATGACTTTCTGGTGATTTTTAACAATTGTTTTCGTGAGCAGAAAGTTTCTGTCTTTTTCAGCAAGATCAAATAATTATCATCCAAGAAGATCCTATAGGTCTTACTTGGCACAAACACTAATTAAAACATAAAACCACATCTAACCAGAGGCTAGATGATTTATTTATTACTAAACAGGAACAAAAAGCAAGGAACAAAAATAAAATTGGGTTGCCTCCCAACAAACGCTAACGTTTGACGCCCCTAGCTAGGCATGATGATTTCAATGATGCTCACATAAAAGATAAGAATTGAAACATAATGGGAGCATCATGAGAATATTACTAGCACATTTAAGTCTAACCCACTTCCTATGCATAGGGATTTTGTGAGCAAACAACTTATGGGAACAATAATCAACTAGCATAGGAATGCAAAACAAGCATAAGTTCAAAACTTGAAGCACATAGAGAGGAAACTTGATATTATTGCGACTCCTACAAGCATATATTCCTCCCTCATAATAATTTTCAGTAGCATCTTGAATGAATTCAACAATATAACCAGCACCTAAAGCATTCTTTTCATGATATACTTGCATAGAATTTTTATTACTCTCCACATAAGCAATTCTTCTCATTCGGAATAGTGGGAGTATCATAAGAGACTCGAATACTATAAATTGTTTCTACATTGAAAGCATAAAGTTCAGAAAAAGGGTAATCATAATCATGACAAGTTTTATAAATATAATCATCACTACTTTTTATAGCATTAGTTTCATCACAATAATCATCATAAGTAGCAACTTTGTTCTCATCATAATCAATTGAAACCTCTTCCAAGATAGTGGACTCATCACTAAATAAAGTCATGACCTCTCCAAATCCACTTTCATAAATATTATCATCATAGGTAGAAGGCATGATATCATCATAACAACTTTACATATCAAAACTTGGGATGCTAAAAATATCATCTTCATTAAACGTAGCATCCCCAAGCTTGGGACAAACATTAATTTCAGCAAATATATTCTCAAATATGTCATCCTCATCAAACATAGCATCCCCAAGCTTGGGCCTTTTCATATTATAAGCATAATCACTCTCATCATTAATAGTATGGATAGCACCAATAGTATAGCAATTATCATCATCACAATGAGTAGTAGGAGCAACATCATTTGGGAGGGATACCTTTTTACCTTTGCTTCTCCGTTTCTCCTTTTTCTTCTTCACATTATGTGTGGGTTCAACCTTCTTCTTTGAGCTCCTTATTAATGAGATTGGTTGAATAGAAGGCTCCTCCTCGCTACCTGATTCATCATAAGAAATAATAGGAGGATATTGGGAAGTCTCATCCCTTTCATTAGTATTCTCTTCATCTTCTATTTGCTTTCTTTTCTTTAGGTAATTGGCAATATAAGGACTTTCAATGCAATTCACCGCACAAATATAAATAAATATTCTCTAGATCAAAATCAATAAATCTATCAAGATTAAATTTTGGAATACCCTCAGTTATACGTTTCATTTCTTCATACCCCCAAAGAAGACTAAGCTCTTTATGATGCTCAAGGGTAATCAAGTTATCACAATTTTTGGACACGATTCGATCATGAAACAATTTGCATTGGAGATTTAAATGACCATGTTCATTGCAAAGTTCACAAGGATCACGAAAAATATTGAATTTTTCAGCACAAACATCAAGACTTTCTTGCAACAATTTAGTTTCTAAATGCTTATGCCTCTTGCAATATCTATCTTCCCTATTTGGTGCATACTTGCAAACCCAATACACTCCACAAAAATTGACATGCTTATAAGAGATATTTTCATCATGACTAGTGCAATCATCATTAGTACTATGGATATTCAAAGAGTTCATACTAACAACATTGCAATCATGCTCATCATTCAAAGATTTAGTACCAAACATTTTATAGACTTCTTCTTCTAGCACTTGAGCACAGTTTTCCTTTTCATCATACTTACGAAAGATATTAAAAAGATGAAGCGTATGAGACAAACTCAATTCCATTTTTTTTTGAAATTTTCTTTTATAAACTAAACTAGTGATAAAACAAGAAACAAAAAGATTTGATTGCAAGATCTAAAGATATACCTTCAAGCACTCACCTCCCCGGCAACGGTGCCAGAAAAGAGCTTGATGTCTACTACACAACCTTCTTCTTGTAGACGTTGTTGGGCCTCCAAGTGCAGAGGTTTGTAGGACAGTAGCAAATTTCCCTCAAGTGGATGACCTAAGGTTTATCAATCCGTGGGAGGCGTAGGATGAGGATGGTCTCTCTCAAACAACCCTGCAACCAAATAACAAAGAGTCTCTTGTGTCCCCAACACACCCAATACAATGGTAAATTGTATAGGTGCACTAGTTCGGCGAAGAGATGGTGATACAAGTGCAATATAGATGGTAGATATAGGTTTTTGTAATCTGAAAATATAAAAACAGCAAGGTAACTAATGATAAAAGTGAGCGTAAATGGTATTGCAATGCTAGGAAACAAGGCCTAGGGTTCATACTTTCACTAGTGCAAGTTCTCTCAAAAATAATAACATAACCGGATCATATAACTATCCCTCAACATGCAACAAAGAGTCACTCCAAAGCCACTAATAGCGGAGAACAAACAAAGAGATTATGGTAGGGTACGAAACCACCTCAAAGTTATCCTTTCTGATTGATCTATTCAAGAGTCCGTAGTAAAATAACATGAAGCTATTCTTTCCGTTCGATCTATCATAGAGTTCGTACTAGAATAACACACTACAAAAAAAGGACACATCCATGACATTTTGGGCTAAACGAAATTTTTATCTGTCATACTTACGACACTTCTGTGACGATAATTGTGACAAAACCCGGTATCATCATAGATGTGGTGGGCTCCTACTTCTATGACAAAAAATCATGACATAAAATGGGCGTTTCGTCCTGGGCGGTCCGGAGACGCAGCTGCATGACATTCTTTGGGCCGTCCATGACGGAAAAAACCGTGGTAGAAGCGAGGGCGAGGAAAATTTCGGCGAGTTCCCGGTTACGGTGGGTGGTCGGGGGCCGAACGATGCACGTTTCTCTCATACAGGTACGCGCGTCTGTACGAGGCGTTGGCTCTAACTGAACCCGAGCGAGGCGTTGTGCTCTAACTGAACCCGAGCGATTGCACTGCAGGCTATGCGTTACTGAACCCGATCGATCGATCGATGGCTGTTAACTGAACCCGATCGAGCGATTCCTTCGCTACTGCTGCTAAATGAAGCCGATCGATGTTGCCTCTGGATGAACAGTGAGAGTTGCGGGGGGGGGGGGGGGGGTTGGATGAACAGTGAGCGGTGGCGGTGGATGAACAAGACCCCGTGGAGTTGCCTCTGGATGAACAGGACCCCGATCGATCGAGCCGGTTGGGGCTGGATGAACAGGAGCCCGTGGAGGGCTGGATGAACAGGACGACCCCGTGGAGGGCTGGATGAACAGTAGACGGTGGAGGGGTGGATGAACAGTAGCCTGTGGAGGGGTGGTTGAACAGGAGCCCGTGGAGAGGGGTGGTTGAACAGTAGCCGGTGGAGTAGCGCGCGGTGGAGGCTGGATGAACAGGAGCCCATGGATGAATAGTCGCAGATGGAGGCTGGAGGAGGTCGACGGTGGATGAACAGTAGCCCGTGGAGGCTGGAGGATGTCGACGGTGGAGATGAACAGTATCCCGTGGAGTCCCGTTTTGCGGTACGCCACACCCCTCCCGATGAACAGGACCCCTGCTTCGATCGTAGCACTCCAACACAAGTTTGTTTCCTCTGTTTTGCGGTACGCCACACCCCTCCCGATCAACAGGACCCCGTTTCGACCGTAGAAGGTCCAACACAAGTCCGTTTCCTCCATTTTGCGGTACGCCAGACCCCTCCGGATGAACAGGATCCCGTTTCGAACGTGGCCGGTCGAACACAAGGCCGTTTCCTCCGTTCCGCGGTACGCCAGGCCTCGTTTCCATCGCCTGTTCCGTCCAAGCCAGTTGGCTCCCACGCGTTCTGTTGCCTCCCGATGAACACGACACATTCCGTTGCCTCCCGATGAACACGACGCATTCTGTTGCCTTAACATGAACACGACGCCGACGCAGTTTCTCCGTTCCGACCCAGCCATGTACACGAGCCCTGGCCGTATGTATGCGCGAGTAGGCATTCGAGACCCCGCCAGTATGTACGTGCGTGGCCGTATTTGCTTTCTTGCACCCTGGTCGTTGCACGTACGTGTACATGCTACGTGTGCGCCTCTACTACGACACGTGCGCGCCTCTACTAAGACACGTGCACGCCTCTACATCGACCAGTATGTACATACACGTTCGCGACCAGAATGACAACGCTACGTACGCTTCGACCAGGTGGGTCCTGACTGTCAGGCACTTCCTTGCGTGCGAAGATGTAGATGGTGGGTCCCAGCAGTCACGGGGGCAAATCGTTTTCTTTCCCGGACGCACTTCCTTGCGTGCGAAGATGTAGCTGGTGGGTCCCAGCAGTCAGGGGGCGAATCATTTTTTTCGCGAAATACGATGGCCCGTCCGGTGGGTCCCGGCTGTCAGGTGGAGGAATAATTATTTTGCGCTTAATAAGGAAGCACTTCCTTGCGGCTGCCGTGGACCCAGCTGTCAGCCTCTCCACGTATAGTACTCTTCCGATGGAAGTCGGTCGTTGACCACATTGACCACGCCGCGCCGAGAGCACCACAGCGGTGGACAACGGCGAGGCCTAGGAATGGGACGACGCAGAGCCGGGGAAGACGCAGCAGTGGATGCCCACGCGAAGAGGAGTACGAGGGTTCACTGGTTCGGCTACGGTGTGAGGCTGCCGTCGCCGCAGAATAACATGGGTTGTGGGTGAGTAGAGGGATGGCCTGGCCAGCGGCGGGAGTAGTAGGGGGCGGTGAGGCCTCCGCGGCATCACAGCCGGCCACGGGAGGCAGGAGCATGCGGCACGACCGACGCTGCTTTGGGCGGCTGGAGCACGAAGACCAGAGGTTGAAGAAGCACTACGGCCGTTCGATGGACATCGTACGGTCACTGGAGCTAGAATCGTTCATATTGACTAAGTTGACAAAGCCCTCTGTCCCCGTCAACTTAGTAGGCCCACAAGTCAGCCTCCCACCAAGGTGACTCCAACTAGCAGGGGGAGTATTCATTTTTTTGTGCGTAATAAGGAGGCATTTCCGGTGGGTCCGAGCTGACAGCGGGGGGAACCTCTTTTTCGCGAAATACAGAGGCCCTTTCGGTGGGTCCCAGCTATCAGGTGGAGGAATCATTATTTTGCGCGTAATAAGGAGGCATTTCCCTGTGTGGGCCCCTACTGTTAGCCTCTACCGATGGCTCTTGTTTGTTGACCATGTTGACCTCGCTGCGCCGAGAGCACAAACGCGGTGGGCGAGGGCGAGGCCCAGGAAGAGAACCACCCGGAGCCAGCGAAGCCACCGCAGCGAATGTCCATGCTGAGGGGAGTACGAGCGCTGACTGGTCGGCTGCGGGGTGAGGCTGACGTCGCCGGAAAGTAACAGGATGTGTGGGTGGTTAGAGGGATGGCCTGGCGGCAGCACAGCCAGCCACGGGAGGAGGGAGCCGGCGCTGGTTTGGGCGGCTGGAGCCGGAAGATCAGAGATTGAAGAAGCACGACGGCCGTTGGATGGACATCCAACAGTCACTGCTGTGTGTTGACTAAGTTGACAAAGCCTTGCGTACGTGTAAAAAAAAAAATTTAGGACAGCGTCATCGTCAACCTAGTAGGCCCAGAAGTCAGCCTCCAAATCTGTGGAAAACAGCATACAACCCATTAGCCATTATTTTCAATAATTTACAGCCCACTAATTCTTAAGGATATTTGAAGCCCATATTCTTTTTATTAGCATTACAGACCATATATTCTGGGCACTGCTAAAAATTTCAATGAAATTTTGCATATTTCGGTGGGGTCCGAACTCTTTTAATGACGAAATTTTGAGTCACGTTAAAAATAATTTTCAAAAAATTATATCAAAATAAAATTCAAAAAACAATTCTCCGCAAAAAAAAGAATGAAATTTAGAATCTTAACTAGCAAGATGCCCGTTCGTTGCACGGAACATGAAGATGCATTTGTATGAGTAGTTTATCTTGTGGGAGAAAAGATGATATTTTAATGTAATTGCCAGTTGGCTTTGGTTTTTATAAGAGTAGAGAGTAGAGAAATCCTGAAAAATGATATTTTAATGCAATTGCCGGTTGGCTTTGGTTTAAAAATTTACAGCCCATTTCTTACAACTTATAGCCCATTTTCTGGGGAAGCCCATTTCTTACAACTTACATCCCTCCTCGTCTTGAAAGATATGTAGCCCAGCAGGGCTGAGAAAAGCAAGTAGGCCTCGGTTTTGGTATTCTCCGAAAAAAAGAACTGGGCTAGCCAATTTCAGAAAGAAAAAATATATCAATTGGGCTCGTCATGTGCTTAATAAAAGCGTAAGCATGGGCTAGACAGGCCACAGCCCCCACACAGCGCGCAGTTGAGCTCCGTCTCTGAAACTAAAAAACAACTGGGCGAGCTGCTGGGTCCCTGGTGTTATCCGCTCATTGTGTAATTTTCTCGTTTATTGACTACATTGACAATGGCGTGGGACCTAGTTGTCAAACAATTAGGAGGAAGTATTTTTTTGGCTTGTAATAACGAGGCACCTACTTTCGAAATGCAATGACCCTGGTGGGTCGCTACTGTCAGCCTCTCCACATACAGTCATCTCTTGATTCCTCTTGGTTGTTCACCATGTTGACAACGCCAGACGACGGCGGGCACAACGAGCGAACCAAGGCGGAGAACGACGGCGAGGCCTCGGACGGGAACGAACAGCAGCCGTGGAAGGTGCGACAGTGTAGTGGCAGGTGGAGGGGAGTACGAGGGCAACAACATGCAACTCAAGCATACAAATGGTACAAAAAGCCCAAGGATTAATTTTTCATCAAATTTTTAGACAAAACCCAGATTGAACATGACAGTAACATCTAACCCAACCACTCTTTTTTGCAGTCACAAACAAATGGATCGGTCTGATCCATAAAATCAACATCATGTGCAAAAAAAATTATTTCAGGATGACTACAACTTGTTGTAAATAGAAGCCGAGCACGTTTAGAAGCCCATTTGTCCACCTGAAACTTCTTTTTTTGCTATTCAACATGTCCGTCCGTGAGAAATCTGTTGCGGTAAAAATTAAGCCTTATGGACAATAGTAACCTCGCATTCAACAGGAAGAATGTGACAAAGCTTCTGTTTGCCTGGTTGGATGCATATAGTTCCATCGTTATTGTCCTCAAACAAATGTCATGAGAACTAAGAAAATCCTTGTGCTTATTACGCTACCGATTGGTTATACGTTTTTCTCCATGTGGTTCTGCCTAAGTAGACATGAAGATTGAAAATAGTTAAGGTCTGAAAAAAGAGTATGTCGAAAGAACGACAGCTGAATAGTTAATTCTAGTACAATATATATGGGCTTTCAATGTGCATGAAATCATCACCTCTATGTATAAATTCTCTAGAGATCGAAAGCATCGCAGCAAGCCAATAATTATGTCCAGATCAAAACTATACATTCTGATATATATGATCTTGACAGAATCCAGCAACATTGATAGGCTATCAATGGACGAACTCTTCATTGAGCATATAACATAATATTAGTACCCAAAGTGTACTCCAAGATGATATAAAAATTACGCGCACAAATGAAAAATGCAGCATATTATTAGAAATGTGTAGATGATAATATACGGTCCCTGAAAAAGTGAGGAGCCAAACACCAACTTCCTGTGATCATTAAACGGATCACGAATTACACCCAAGGCCTCCAGTTTTGGCGCAGAGACGAGAGTTATTTCCGAAGGTTTATAACAATTATCAAGGAGCAATCTTTGAAGTGAAGGGGCATCTTCGATGATGAGCTGCTGTCCTTCAAAACAAATTCCAATGCTTTTAAGGTGAGGCGACTTTATTTGGAGACAACTGATAGGGATTTCTATTCCCAAAACAATCAGCAAGCGCTCCAGGGCAGGGCAACTGGAGTGGATGATGCTGTGCAGTGAGGCCTCCGATAGATAAACCACCACAAGAGAAAGTTTTTTTAGCAGTGGTAGTCGAAGAATTTCTACCAGATCGTCAGGTACATGGCACCGGGCGAAGGTGGCGGTGTGGAGAGAGGAGGAAAACCGCTAGATGGACAATGGTGGTGTGGGCACGAATTCTTGGTGTGTTCGTGGTATGAAACTTTCGTGGTAATGGTAGAACTCAAACTGCTGGAGTTCTCCGAATTCAGGGGATGTCAGCCAAGCGTCCACCTTGCCGGGTATGGACATCAGGTAGTGTGTCGGGATGCAGAGGCATTGAACGGGGCGCTGCTGGTGAGAAGAGATGATGGCTCTGAGGAGATCAAATTCAGGAAGGACAGATATCTGACGACAGTCGAGATTGAGGGGCGCGGTGCGCCATAGAGGGCGCCACCGAGTTGAGAGGACTTGTATGCGGCAGCAATCCTTGGTGGGGAGAAGCGAGATGATCTCCTCAAGCATGACGTCCGGGAGATCGCTGATGTGGTCCACCGGAGATTCTACCGGTTCCTCAGATCCGAGTGGGGGGGGGGGGGGCTCGCCGCTTCTCCCCGCGATGCCAGGTGCGGGATCTACAACTGGCGTCGCCGCTGGCGGGAGCCTCATCTTCTTGGCACTGGGGCCAGCCGACTCCATTTTCGTTGTGGGCGTCACACCGAGCTCACGGGTTTGAGCAAAGTAGCCAAAGACGAGCCTAGTGGCAGTGCGAGTGGGGAAGAAGGAGGGCTGGGGATTTCTGTAGGAGTGGAAGAAGAGGAGCAGGCATTTTCTGTACGAGTGAGGAAGAAGGTGAGCGGGGGTTTTCTGGACGAGTGAGGAAGATTGGGGAGCGGGGGGAATTGGGGGGGGGGGGGGGACGGAAGCGGGAGAGCGAGCTGTTCGTGTCTATAAGGCCCGCTGCACTAACTACTCACTTTTTCCCAAGAACTGCTCTCTTCTTTTGCGTTGCTGCATTGGAGCTGGCGCATGGACTTGGCTGACTGGCCATGCATGCAGGATGCATGTGCCCGCCGGCCACTGTGTCGGTGTAAATGGCCACGGGTAGCCTAACCGACTACCCCTGGTTCTTCAGAAAAATTATTAGGCCTTTGGGCCTCCCGACGCTCCAAGCATTGGACCCCCTTCCCTGGCCGGCTACCACTGAAGCCGACTCACGGAAGGCGGCCCAGCCTCAACCGACCTCCCTCCCCAAGACAACCACGGGGTGGCCGACTCCAAGAAGCCGGCCTCAAAGAGCGCCGACTCCAAGAAGCCGACCGAGACCACAACCACCAAAGCTACTCCCACATAACGGTGACAAGACGGGGTGTGGCCACAGTGCGGCCCACTACCCCCGAAGCCCGAGGCGGGCATGGCTACAGGAGGCCATACGGGACGGCCGTCTCCCGTGCGGCTCGGCACTGTAGCCATGCTAGCCTCAACGTCATCCACGACAGACTCCCGTACAGCCCCACGGGCGGCGGGCCCCTTCAGCCAGAGAGAGGCGTGAAGGCGGCCCGGCCTTTCCCAGTCGGCCAAGGGCGTAGCCGGCCCCCAGAAGCCGGCTACTCCCTTCCTCGAAGCAGGAGCCCCATTAAGGAGACAAGACGAGGTAAGGCTACAGTGAGAGCCCCCGAGGCGGCCCAATGTAGCCATGCTTACCTCGACAAAGCCCTTGTCATCAGAGGCGAGGCTACAGTAAGCAGCCGCCGACAAGACCCTAGGCGGTGGGGCCGGCCTGTCGACCAAGAAGCCGGCAGCCGGCGGGACCCACCAGTCGGCGGGACCCACCAGTCGGCGGGACCCAACAGCCGACGGAGAAGCCGGCGAGCGTAGACACTAATGGCTAGGACCAGTGCCCAGCCGGATTACCATTGTACCCCCGGGGGGTAGGCCTATATAAACCCCCCGGAGCACCCATGCAAAGGGTTGGCTTCTAAGCTTAGCACACACACCATAGATAGAGAGAAGCAAGAGCTAGCCTTGTTCTTCTTCTCCCTTGAACCCAAACAGCTCTAGGAGCGATTGTAGCTACCTTTCACCGATCTAGTGATCATGCGGAGACCCCGCAGAGCAGGACTAGGGGTGTTATCTCCTCGGAGAGCCCCGAACCTGGGTAAGATCCGCCGGCGTGCATGTCTTCGCCTCATCCCGTTTCCAGGCACCGGCGACGTTTTATTGGCACCCGCAATGATAAGCCACCCGTTGGCATATGTTGCACCAACCACACGACATTTGGCGCCCATCGTGGGGCCAGGTGCACCGTCGTCCGGAGACCTGTTCTGGAAGGGAACCCTCTTCCTCCCCCGCGAGCGCAGCCAGCCTGCTGCGCCCGATGGCGTTTGCCTCGACGCGCTGCACGGGCTACCCCGAGAGCCGCCTCGTCAGCCTCCTCGACCAGCTTCACGTCTCCAGCGAGCCTGCTGCTGATGTGGAGTCGGTCGGCTCCACCGACCCGATGCTTGTCGACTCCGAGACGGCATCGCTCGACGCCTACCCCTCCGACGTGGTGGTCTTCGACGACCCCCTCCCTCGAGCTGACAGCGGCAGCAGCGCTGTCACCGAAGTGCTGGTCATCAGCCACGTCGCCAACTCAGGCGAGAACGCCCACGACGCCGTGCAAGCGGCAATGCACGACCTCTCCGTCCCCATCCCGGCCGATGCCGACGCCGAGACCCTGGAGGCACGCCGCCTCGCCCTCATCGCGGAGGGCCAGAAGTTAGCCTCCATGAGACGCCTCACCGAGGCCCACCAGCGCGAAGTCGACCGCGCCGCCTTCGGTACACCGCCGCCTAGCCGCCCAAGCCGAGCCGGCTTCGTCCAGAAGCGCGGCGCGGCCGTCGCCAGCATGCTGGGGGCAGATCGCCCCATCTACGCCACCCCGCTCGAGAATTTGCGAGCTGCCCAGGCGGCCGCAGAAGAGCTCAATGGGCTGGGAGCCGACGAGCTCCCCTACATGACAAGACGGATCCAGCAGCTGATCGACGTGGCTGCAGAACGGCACGAAGCCGACGCCCGTGCTGATAGTCATCCCCCGCGCCGGGAGCACGCCGCGACGTCCCGCTCGCCGACTGCGAGCGGCGCACGCGAGAAGAAAGACAAGGAGCCGGCTGCCAGCCGCAGCCGGACTCGCATCACCATCGAGCGTGACGCGGAGTGCCGCCCTCGAGCAGTAGAGCACCAAGGAAATCTGCCTCCTCCCCCGCCTCGAAGAGAAAGACGCCTCACTCCGCTGCCTATCACGCACCTGACTCTTGGCGACCGACTCGGCCGCCGAGAAGGAGTCGGCGAGAACGACGCCCGCCACAGGATCGACCGCCTTGCTCGATCCTTGGCATTAGAAGAAGAAGACGATGTCGGCCCGCCATGCTTTGGCCCCCGCATCCGCGACGAGCCCTTCTCCAAAGGGTTCTCGCTTCCCAGATTCACGCCCAAGTACAACGGCTCAGTGAAGCCGGAAGATTGGCTCATCGACTACTCCACGGCCGTCAGCATAGCCAACGGCAATCGGCGCGTCGCCGTGAAGTACGTCCCCCTCATGCTACAAGGCATGGCGCGCACATGGCTCAACAGCCTCAAGCCTTACAGCATCAACAGCTGGCTGGACTTCACGGAAGTCTTCGTCCGCAACTTCACCAGCACCTACAAGCGGCCTCCCAAGCCTCGCCAGCTCTCCCTCTGCGTCCAAGGGCCTAACGAGTCGACCCGCGACTACCTCACGCGGTGTGCCGAGCTCCGCAACTCCTGCGAGGGGGTGCACGAGGTCCAGGCCATCGAGTACTTCACCGCCGGGTGCCGAGAGGGCACCCTCCTCAAGCACCGACTCCTCTGCGACGAGCCGGCTATCCTTGGTGAGTTGCTGGTCATCGCCGACAAGTACGCCACCGCCGACTCCTTGATGAAGACCGAGCTCCGAGTAGACGCCTCGGGGAAGGTGATTGCTCCGGCTCCCAAGGCGCCGGCTAGCGACCCTAACCGGCGCCCCTACCAGAACGACCACAAACGCAAGGCCCCCATGCTGACTTCCTCCAGTCGGCAGGTGGCCACCGATGAAGATGAGCAGCCCGAAGAACGGCCTGCTACCAAGAAGAAGGGTGGCCGGCCGCCTTGGCAGCCGGCCTTCTCCTACGAACAGGCTCTTGATGCCCCCTGCAAATTCCACAGCGGCGCGAAGCTGTCCAACCACACAACCCGGAAATGCCATTGGCTCACCCGCATCACCAAGGGCGAGGGGATGTTGCCGCCTCCGCCTCCCGGCCCGCCGCCTCCAGCCCCTCAGCAGCCGGCGGCTCGGCCGGCAGTCGACGCCATCCAAGATGAATTCCCCGAAGAGCACGCCGCCTACGTCGTCTTCACCAGTCAAGCCGACGACAAGCGCAGCCGACACCGACAGCATCAAGAAGTGAATGCAGTCGCCTCCAGCACCCCCGAGTTCATGCACTGGTCGGAGAAGCCGATCAGCTGGAGCCAGGCCGACCACCCAGAGGTGATGCCTTCGCCTGGCTCCTATGCAATGGTTTTAGACGTCACCCTCGCGACAGAGAGGCGAGCTGCCCGATTCTCCCGCGTCCTGATAGATGGCGGAAGCAGTATTAATATACTATACCGCAATACTATGGAGAAGCTGAACATCAAAGCAAAGCAGCTCATGCCGAGCCGCACCGTCTTCCATGGTATCGTCCCTGGCCTGTCTTGCTCCCCAATCGGCAAGATCAAAATGGATGTTCTCTTCGGAGACAAAGATCATTTCCGCCGAGAAGCAATATGGTTCGAGGTAGTGGATTTGGAGAGCCCCTATCATGCACTGCTTGGCCGACCTGCTCTGGCCAAGTTCATGGTTGTGCCCCACTACGCCTACCTGAAGATGAAGATGCCAAGCTCGAAGGGGATCATCACGGTAGCCGGTGATTACAAGAAGTCCATCAAGTGCGCCATGGCCAGCAGCCGGCTGGCCGAGTCCCTCGTGGTGGCAGAAGAGAAGAAGATGTTGGAATGGGTTGTGGCCATGGCCGGCAAGCAGCCGGCCCTGTCCCCCAACCCCAAAGATTGTGATGCGCAGGGCTCCTTCCAGCCTGCCAAAGAGACAAAGAAGACACCTCTGGACCCGGAGAACCCGGAGAGGTTCGCTGTCATTGGGGCGAACTTGGACAGTAAATAGGAAGGCGAGCTCGTCGACTTCCTCCGTGAGAATCGAGACATCTTTGCATGGTCCCCAAAGGACATGCCGGGTGTCCCGAAGGATTTCGCCGAGCACAAATTACATGTCCGAGCCGACGCGAAGCCGGTCAAGCAACCCCTCCGCCGACTGTCCGACGAGAAGCGAAGAATCGTGGGAGAAGAGATAGCCCGGCTCCTTGCCGCTGGCTTTATCATGGAAGTGTTCTTTCCAGAATGGCTTGCCAACCCAGTTCTGGTTCTGAAGAAGAATAACAAGTGGCGCATGTGTATAGACTACACCAGTTTGAACAAAGCCTGCCCAAAGGATCCGTTTGCTCTGCCACGGATTGACCAAGTAATAGACTCCACAGCCGGATGCGAGCTGTTAAGTTTTTTGGATGCGTACTCAGGGTACCATCAGATCAAGTTGGACCCCGCTGACCGCCTGAAGACTGCCTTCATCACACCCTTTGGAGCTTTCTGCTACCTGACTATGACATTCGGCTTGAGAAATGCCGGTGCCACTTTTCAGCGTTGCATGCAGAAATGCCTCTTGAAACAACACGGCAGAAATGCCCACGTCTATGTAGACGACATTGTGGTGAAGACAGAGAAGCGCGGTACCTTGCTGGAAGACCTGAAAGAAACATTCGCCAACTTGCGCCGATTCCAAATCAAGCTCAACCCTGAGAAGTGCATGTTCGGAGTGCCAGTTGGCCAGCTGCTAGGCTTCCTGGTCTCCGAACGCGGCATCGAATGCAACCCCGTCAAGATCAAGGCCATCGAGAGGATGGAGATTCCCACCAAGCTGCGAGATGTGCAGAAGTTCACGGGCTGCTTAGCCTCCCTGAATCGTTTCATCAGCCGACTAGGAGAGAAGGCTCTCCCCCTGTACCGACTCATGAAGAAGTCCACTCACTTCGAGTGGAATGATCAAGCCGACCAAGCCTTCCATGAGTTGAAGAAAATGCTGACCACTCCGCCTGTCCTGGCAGCGCCGACTGAGAAGGAGCCCATGCTCCTCTACATCGCCGCGACTAGCCAAGTCGTCAGCACTGTTGTCATGGTCCAGCGCCCGGAGGAAGGCCGAGGCCGGAGTACTATCTCAGCGAAGTGCTATCCAGCTCTAAGCAAAACTACCCGCACTACCAGAAGATGTGCTATGGGGTGTACTTCGCTGCCAAGAAACTGAAGCCCTACTTCCAAGAGCATCCCATCACGGTCGTATGCACTGCCCCGCTCGCCGAGATCATAGGCAGCCGGGATGCATCCCGCCGGGTGGCTAAATGGGCCATTGCATTGGCGCCCTACACAATCTTCTATCAACCCCGCACCGCCATCAAGTCGCAAGCATTGGCCGACTTCCTCGTCGACTGGGCCGAGACCCAGTACCTACCGCCGGCTCCCGACTCTACCCATTGGCGGATGCATTTTGACGGGTCCAAGATGCGCACCGGCTTGGGAGCTGGCATCGTCCTCACCTCTCCCAAAGGCGACAAGCTCAAGTACACGCTGCAGATCCACTTCGCCGCCTCCAACAACGTGGCCGAGTACGAGGCACTCGTACACGGGCTCCGGCTAGCCAAAGAACTTGGTATACGCCGGATCCTGTGCTACGGCGACTCAGACTTGGTAGTCCAACAATCGTCTGGCGACTAGGATGCCAAGGACGCGAACATGGCGAGCTACCGATTCCTCGTCCAGCAGATAAGCGGATACTTCGAAGGGTGCGAGTTCCTTCACGTGCCAAGGGCCGACAACGACCAAGCAGATGCCCTAGCACGGATCGGCTCCACCCGACAAGCCATACCGACTGGCGTCTCCCTCCAGCGCCTCCTTAAGCCGTCCATCAAGCCGTCTCCAGAGTCGGATTCCATCTTCGTACCGCCTGCACCAGATACAGCCGGATCCGACTGGAGAAACCCCGCAGGCGGCACGGGGACTTCGACAACTGGCCCAGGGACTGCCGTAGTCGCACCCGGCCCGGGGACTTCAGAACCCGGCTCGGGGACTACAGCAGTCGGCCCGGGGACTGCTATGACACAAGAAGTGGTGGCCGACTCCAATTCAACGCCACCCAACCCACCCACCCGAGTCATGGTGGCAACATTAACAGAAGAAGAAGTCACAGCTCCGTCATGGGCCCAGCCCATCCTCAAGTTCCTAGTCAGCAGAGAGCTGCCGGCTGATGAGATCTCAGCAAGACTAGTGCAACGATGAGCCGCAGCATACACAATAATCAACAGAGAGCTTGTGAAGCGCAGCGTCACTGGAGTCTTCCAGCGTTGTGTCGAGCCAGAAAAAGGAGTGGCAATCCTCAAAGACATCCACCAAGGCGAATGCGGCCACCACGCAGCCTCAAGATCACTCGTGGCCAAGGCTTTCCGCCACGGTTTCTTCTGGCCGACTGCCTTGGAGGATGCCAAAGAAATAGTCAAGAGCTGCAAAGGATGCCAAGTTTTTAGTTCCAAGCAACACCTGCCGGCCTCTGCACTCAAGACCATTCCCCTCACTTGGCCGTTTGCCGTCTGGGGACTGGACATGGTGGGCCCTTTCAAGACAGCCCGCGGCGGCTTGACACATCTACTGGTCGCCGTGGACAAGTTCACAAAGTGGATTGAAGCAAAGCCGATCAAGAAGCTGAACGGGCCGACTGCCGTGACATTCATCACCGACATCACTACTCAGTACGACGTGCCGCACAGCACCATCACCGACAACGGCACGAACTTCGCCAAAGGAGCACTGGCACGTTTCTGCGCGACGCAGGGCATCCGATTGGACAAAGCGTCCGTTTCCCACCCGCAGTCAAACGGCCAGGTCGAGCGAGCAAATGGACTCATCCTCTCTGGCATCAAGCCCCGACGGGTTGTACCACTGGAACGATCGGCCGGCTGCTGGCTCGAGGAGCTGCCGGCTGTCCTCTGGAGTCTGCGCACTACACCCAACAAATCAACCGGCTTCACTCCATTCTTCCTCGTGTATGGTGTCGAGGCTGTCATCCCAACAGACATCGAGTTCGACTCGCCTCGGATCACCATGTGCACGGAGGAAGAGGCCAAGGAAGCAAGAGAAGACGGCGTCGACCTCCTGGAAGAAGGCCGGCTGTTAGCACTCAGCCGGTCCGCTATCTACCAGCAAGGGCTGCGCCGCTACTACAACCGCAAGGTCAAGCCAAGATCCTTCCAAGAGGGCGACCTTGTGCTTCGGCTGATCCAGCGAACAACCGGCCAGCACAAGCTCTAGGCCCCTTGGGAAGGCCCCTTCGTCATCAGCAAGGCACTCGGCAACGACTCCTACTACCTGATCGACGCGCAAAAGCCAAGAGCACGCAAGAGAGACGACTCCGGCAAGGAGTCGGAGCGACCATGGAACGCAAACCTCCTGAGACGATTTTACAGTTGAAAGCAGTATGTATCATGCTACCCCTTTTGTATTAAGTACAAACCAACAGGCCCCCGAACAGTACTCGGGGACTGCCTTTGTTTATCTATGAATGACAAGTGTCATATCCATGAATGTATTATTACATTTGAATTCTTGTCTGGCACCGGGTTCGACTAGTCGGCCCGGGGACTGGCCGCCTTGAGCTATATTGAAAGTTCTACCTGAAGTTAGAAAAGTAGTGTGCCGGCTCCCGAGTCCTCTCTTGTTGAAAGTCGCAGCTCGAAGAACCGACTGTCCGACTAGCAAGAGGCAAGGCAGAAAGGATGCCCACACGAAAAATGGCTAAGGAACAACGAACCTATATAGCAAAAAGACGGCCTCCAAACATGCCTGCCGGCTGTCAAAACAGCCGGCTGGCCGGCTTCCTAAACACTTAGCTCCAATCCAGCAAAGCTAAAGTACTTCCCCCCCCCCAATTGGCCAAGTACTCCTCCAGCTACAGATTGCAGAGCAACTGTTGGACTGGGGAGGCGGCAACCAAGGGAGGGCGGCAAAGGAAACATCAGAAGGACAAAAAAGAAAAAGTACAAGGAAAGGCCAAATGCATAAGTTATATATACATAATAAGCCCCCAACAGGCTGATAGCAGACATAAGTTCGAATACACCCAGTGGGTGGAATTGTGCAGACTTAACCAAACATTGTTCCAAAAGTAACAAGACAGGAAAACAAAAGACAGCAAACTAAGGCGCGGTACGGAGGCCGAGCTGGTCGGTGAAGGCGGCCTCGCCGGCTGAAGGAGTGGCCGCCTAGCGGGTCTCGGCTTGATCACCACCTACGGCAGCCGACGCACTCGCGCGCGACGTGGTGCTGGAGGTGCGGTCAGGCTGAGGCTGGCCGGCTGCTCCACCAGCCGGCTCGGCGTCTTCACCCTCCTCCTCCTCTTCTTCACCCTCGTCGCTGGAGTCGATCTCCTCCGCCGAGTCTTCGCCGTCCGCCGGGTTCAGACCGAACCACTCCTCCAGCTGGGCGACACCATTGTCATCCACCTCGGGGGCGAAGACACTGGTGTCGGTGTAGTCGGCGATTGCCGAAGCCCGCCGGATGATGGCCGGCCGCGCCGGCTCCAGCTCCGTGTCGGCTTGCTGCCGCCAGGTAGCCAGCTGGTCCAGGCTCAGGCCGGGATACCAGGCCTTGACGAACTCCAGCGCCCGCCTGGCACCGGAGCGAGCCGCCGAGGCCTTCCAAGCTTCGAAGCGTCCGACTGCCACCTCCAGCCAGTCGGCAGTCCGACTGGGGGTGCGAGGAACCACTTTGCCGGGCCAGAGGGCGGCCAAGACTTGCGCCCCGGCACGCTGAAGCCGGCGGAGCAGTCGGTGAGCCGGCTGGATGCGGGCCTGGATCGCCAGGAGCTGTTCCTCCAGCGAGCGGCCGGCGGTTGGCGAGATCTCAAAGCCAGCCTGTCTTCGCGCTTGGCGACGGGCCTCGATGGTCTGGTTGGCGGCAGTAGAATAGCCAGGAAAATACTCTGCGCAAGAAAGAAGAAGAAAGGAAGAAAAGAACACCAAAATCAGAAAACAAGCCAAAGTGGCAGATGGCAAGAAAGGACGAAGAGGTAGGCGGCTTACCGTCAACCAGATCTTCGATCTGGCCATAGCCAGAGATCAGAGTCTGCCTGGCCTCAACCCAGCCAGCCGCCTCCGTCTCGTACTCGGCCTGGAGAGTGGCTTCGTGGTCCTGCACAGCCTTCAGAGCCGCCTTGTGGCCTTCCTCCTGGTCGTCCAACTTCTTGGCCAGGCGGTCGCGTTCCTGCACCAAGGCGGCGAGCTCGGCGTCCTTGGCACGAAGGGCAGTCTGGGACTCCCCCAGCTGTGCCCTCAGACTGGCGTTGGCCGCTGCAGAGACGGCAGAAGAAGAAAGAACAGTAAGAAGAAGTCGTCAAGGAAGATCCGACCCGACTGCTCAGCATTCGGCCCGAATCTCGGGGACTACACCCGGTGGGTGCGCTGACGCGCCCCCACATGAGACAAAGAACTAAGCACGTACCTCGGCTCTCAGTAAGGTCGGCGGTCTTCTGGGTCAGCTCCCGGGCCTGGGAGTTGAAGGCGGCCGCACGAAGATTGTGGTAGTCCTGCAAGATAGACAGAAGAATCGGAGTAAGAACAAGAATAGCAAAGACAAATCCTCCAAGAAGTTCCAAGCCGCCTGCTCAGCAGCCGACTCGGAACTCGGGGACTACACCCAGTGGGTGCGCTGACGCGCCCCCACGGAAGAAATCAAGATCAAGAGAAGCTAGATGGGAAGACTAACCCGGATGGCCGCCCGTGTCGCGAGAAACTCATCGGTGAACTGCCTCAGCGCCGCGGCTTGGCCCTGGAGCCGGGTCCGGACGTCTTGCGTAGCCACGTTCATCACGGCCGTCCCTCCGCCTGGCGTCCACCCTGAGGTTGCGCTGGCCGCCTCCGCATCCTGGGCCGACGAGCTGGAGCCCACGGCCGGCTGTGGCTCCGACGCGGCCTTCTGTGGCTCCGACGCGGCCTTCCCCGCGCGCCGGCTCGGCGGCATCCGGACCGCCATCTCAGTCCTCGCGGCCGGCTCGCCCCCTGCCGACTGTGTAGGCGGCTGATCAGGCCGGCCGCCTTGAGCCGTCCCAGTTGGCGGGGTCGGCACCGGCGCCCTCTCCAGGATGATGACGTCGTCGTCTCTCCCCAGACCTGGCTGGTCGCCGCTGGCTCCTTCTGTTGAGGGCTCCATGGACCCCGGCGCCCTAACGCGCAGAGGGGTGACCATCAGGACCTCCCCCGCTGCTTCTGCAGCTACAGCCTCCGCTTGGGCCCTGGCAGCAGCGTAGGCAAGCACCTTCGCCGCCTCCTCCTCCAGCGCCGCCTGGGCGGCGGCCGCCTTCCGTGCCTCTGCCTCTCGCGCCTCCCGTTCCGCCCGCGCCTCCCGCGCGTTTCGTTCTGTCGCCTCCTGAAGGTCGGCCCGGGGGTCCATACGGCGAGTGGTGCTCCCAGACCCCCTCGGCGACTCGACAACGGAGGCAGCAGCCGCCCGCTCAAGCGACAGCGGAGCTCTGATCATTGGAGAAAAAGACAAGGGCTCAAGAACCACCAGAGAAAAGAAAGAAAAAAGACTATACAAAAGGAAGTGAACTTACACCGACACGGTCTGCGGTTGCTTCACTGTCTTGCGGAAGCGAGCCGCCTCCTCCCGCCTAGTTGCTGCCGCCCTGCCCCTGGGTTTCTTCGTCCGACTGCCGAACAGACCCTGGGCGGCGCGACGCTTCTGCCCTCCGCCCCGAGCAGGCGGTGCAGCGGAGGAACCGGCGCCGCGTCCAGATGCCGGCTGGCGGCACGGGGCGACTTCGGCCTCGTCGTCGTCCGGCCAGTCGTCGAAGGTGACCCCGAGCCCGGAGCCGCCTGCTTCGCCGCCGGCTGGGCCACCACCCGGCTCGATGTTGTCGTCCATGCCGGCCACCCCCAAGTCGGGGTCCTCCAGATCGTGTTCCGTCCGGTCGGGGACGAATCGACGCTCCGTGTCTGACCCGCCGGCCGGCCGGAGAAGAGGACTCTGTCAAAGAACAAGCCGACTAAGTTAGAGTCGGCCAAGAGGAACTCGGCAAAAAAGTTAAGAGAAAAGGAAGAAACAAGGAGAGCATACCGTGGGCGGTGGATTGGCTCGGTTCTATGGCTCCTTGCCGAACTGCCACTCCACGGAGAGTTTGCAGTTCGCAAGGTAGTTCACAATAAAGGTGACCTCCTCGTGCGGCATGTCCTTGGTGCACATCCGGCTCGGATCGAGCTGGCTGCTCATCTGACAGATCAGATGAGGATGGCTCTGGAGCGGAAGAACCCGGCGCGTGACGAAGGCGGCCAGAAGGTCGACCCCCGTCAAGCCCTCCGACTAGGTCATCACTCGCACTCGGGCGACGGCTGCGGACCCGGCCGGTGTCAGAGTCACGGCCCGGAAGGACCACTGGGGCCGCCTGCCCGCCGGTGGGCCGGCTACGTAAGCCGGCAGGTTGATGTAGTCGCCCCGTGGAGCGATGTTCCGCACATAGAAGTACGACTTCTGCCACTTCTTCACCGATTGGATCAGCGGGATGACAGGGAAGGGGTTGTCGGCGACCGACCTCCGCGACGCGATGAAGGCGCCAGTTTGAGCCGGCACGCCCTGCATGCGCGTGCCCAGCTTGGACTGGAGGAACTCCCCCCAGAGCTCGAGGGTGGGGAGGGCGCCGAGGTAGCCCTCGCACAGGGTGACAAAGGCCGACAGTAGCACCACCGCGTTTGGGGTGAGGTGGTGCGGCTGGAGCTGATAGAATTCGAGCCAGGAGTGGAAGAAGGCGCTCGCTGGAAGGCCGATGCCGCGCAAGAAGTGCGAGCGGAAGACCACCCGCTCGCCCTCCTGCGGCTCCGGCGTGATTTCCTTCGCCGGCGCGAGGCGGACCTCCACCTTGTCCGCGCTGGGCAGCCGCCGCGTGTTGCGGAGGAACTCGACGTGGGCGTCATGGACGTTGGAGCCGTCCCAATCCCTGCCATACTGTTCCGTGGCGGGAGGCATGGCGAAAGCAAGCACGACGGCGGAGGAGCGTGCGGTGGAAGAGCGCGGCGGCGATGCGCTATTGCAAGAAACGGCGAGCGAAGAAGATGGGGGAAGTAGGAGGAGCGTGCGAGGGCCTGCTGCCCTCCGCCTCCCCCTACTTATAATGTCGCGAGGCGAGGCCGGGGAGGCCGAACGTGGGGGGAGTTGTGGGATTAACTGCACCCATTCCCCCACGCCTCGCGATTATTGCGCATAAATGCGAGCCGAAACTGCCGCAACGAGACGTGCGGGCGGTTTCGGGATGTAGACAATCCACGCCTGGGCCCGGGCGTGGACGTGGTGGGCCCCCTCCCTGCGGCGACGTCCCGTCGCGCGCGTGGGCTGGCAGGCTTTCCGGCCAAGAGGGACCACGTGGTTCGCAGACAGCCAGTGGCCGGCCCGCGGCCCGGTGCACGCACTGGCGGGCTCCCGCCCTCCGACTTCGGAAGTTTTCGACCCAGGCGGCATGCTTAACCGAAGCCGGCTCCTAGCTGCCGGCATGCTAAGATGAGAAGCTGATCGAGCTTCTCAACTCCTACTCAACCTCGAAGCCCAATCAGCTTCGGGGACTACTATCGGAGTAAATGGCCACGGGTAGCCTAACCGACTACCCCTGGTTCTTCAGAAAAATTATTAGGCCTTTGGGCCTCCCAATGCTCCAAGCATTGGACCCCCTTCCCTGGCCGGCTACCTCTGAAGCCGACTCACTGAAGGCGGCCCAGCCTCAAGCGACCTCCCTCCCCAAGACAACCGCGGGGTGGCCGAGTCCAAGAAGCCGGCCTCAAAGAGCGCCGACTCCAAGAAGCCGGCCGAGACCACAACCACCAAAGCTACTCCCACATAACGGTGACAAGACGGGGTGTGGCCACAGTGCGGCCCACTACCCCCGAAGCCCGAGGCGGGCATGGCTACAGGAGGCCGTACGGGACGGCCGTCTCCCGTGCGGCTCGGCACTGTAGCCATGCTAGCCTCAACGTCATCCACGACAGACTCCCGTACGGCCCCACGGGCGGCGGGCCCCTTCAGCCAGAGAGAGGCGTGAAGGCGGCCCGGCCTTTCCCAGTCGGCCAAGGGCGTAGCCGGCCCCCAGAAGCCGGCTACTCCCTTCCTCGAAGCAGGAGCCCCATTAAGGAGACAAGACGAGGTAAGGCTACAGTGAGAGCCCCCGAGGCGGCCCACTGTAGCCACGCTTACCTCGACAAAGCCCTTGTCATCAGAGGTGAGGCTACAGTAAGCAGCCGCCGACAAGACCCTAGGCGGTGGGGCCGGCCTGTCGACCAAGAAGCCGGCAGCCGGCGGGACCCACCAGTCGGCGGGACCCAACAGCCGGCGGAGAAGCCGGCGAGCGTAGACACTGACAGCTGGGACCAGTGCCCAGCCGGATTACCATTGTACCCCCGGGGGGTAGGCCTATATAAACCCCCCGGAGCACCCATGCAAAGGGTTGGCTTCTAAGCTTAGCACACACACCATAGATAGAGAGAAGCAAGAGCTAGCCTTGTTCTTCTTCTCCCTTGAACCCAAACAGCTCTAGGAGCGATTGTAGCTACCTTTCACCAATCTAGTGATCATGCGGAGACCCCGCAGAGCAGGACTAGGGGTGTTATCTCCTCGGAGAGCCCCGAACCTGGGTAAGATCCGCGGCGTGCATGTCTTCGCCTCATCCCGTTTCCAGGCACCGACGACGTTTTATTGGCACCCACAATGATAAGCCACCCGTTGGCATATGTCGCACCAACCACACGACACACTGCATGCGCCTGATTTGTTACTAGGCCTATTTAATAGGGTGGTTATGTAGTAAATTAAGAAGATTTATTTTCTCTGTGTGCATCCACCAAATTAGAGGATGCAGTACTGGATGCAGACACTCACATTAAACTAAGCTTCAGAAGATACGGTATGCATACTAACATTCAGAAGAACAAAAGTTCAGCATGTCTATGCATCTCAATGATTCACCATACTATAACCAATACAAAGCTGTGAGAAGGTGTGGAAATAAAGAAAATCGGTCGATGCTTCTCTGAGCAAAGGGCCTCCCTGCGCACGCATTAATTTCCTGGGCATGCTTGTTTCTTCTCAATGTCGCGAGCACTTTGAGCATGTTGGCAACTCCACAGCTAGCTAGCTGCCTCATCTTGCAATTGATGCTGACACATTTGCAGCAAACACATGAGGCAATAGAGATGACTCAACATGAGTCCATATTGTGCTGTTCCCTTGAAATCATATTCATTGTCCTGAATCTGAAAAGATAGGAAAACAGTAGCTATACTTAAACGGTGTTGCAAAACAGTAGCACATATCAATAGCTCGGCATGACAAAACACGATCATCTCGACGAAGGGGATACTGACCTGCCTGAGGAAGATTATATATAATTTCATAAGTCCTTGGTTGATTTCCACCTTTGGCTGCACTGCTTGTTTGCTCCTCCACACATGACAGGATCGTTCCGCACTGCATTCAGCAAGTGTACGAATAAGCTAATTTCATCTTGCGGTGGTCATTGTACCTAGTTACGAATGTAGGAATACCTGCAGCACCATGAGGTTAGCTGACAGCAGGTAGATGCAGCCATATAAATTTTGTGCGGTGGTACCAAAATTGAGGTTTGTATCCCTTCCCGTTATGAGAATTCTTCTTGAAGTTGGTAGAATGTGATGGCTTGTTCTTTGCATCAAACTTGCCTTTCCCCTGAGATTTGTTCTTGTTGTTTTGGGGCTGGTTGGGCTGGAAGTTCTTCTCGTGTACCATGTGGGCACTAGAAGCTCCCTCAGCGACCCGAGCATGTGTGTCTTTTGCTCTCGCCTTCTCCTCAAAATCAAGAGTGCTAATGAGATCCAAAACAGAAAACTCATGTCTCTTGTTTTTCAGAGAAGTAGCAAAATCGTTCCACGAAGGTGGAAGCTTGGCAATGATGGTCCCAGCAACAAATTTGTTCAGCAACACACACTTAAAGTACTCAAGTTCCTTAGAGAATGACTGTATCTCATGAGTCTGCTGAACAACAGAGCGCTCATCAGTCCTTGTAGTCACAGAATTGCTCCATGACGTACAACTCGTTGCCAGCGCCCGAGGGCCCAAACGTGGCCTCGAGCGCAGCCCACATGTCTTTGCCGCTGTCGAACGACATATATGAATCCACAATGGAATCGTCAAGAACACTCAGCAGGGTGGCTTTATAGAGGGTATCCATGTTCTGAAAAGCTTCCTGCTGTGTAGGATTAAGATCGCCCTCAGGCTTACCCTTAGTGGCGTCATAGCATTACATGATCTGAAACCAATATACTGCTCTTGTGCACCACCTTTTATATTGCACCCCCTTAAAAGTCGGCGGCTTCAAAAGCGCAGCAAAACCACTCGGAGTAAATTGCCTGTAATCAGGTTTTTGGATTGGATTGTTGAATATATGAGCAATTTAGTATGAGATTTAATCCGAATCAGCAGTAAATAGATCACGACGACAATTGCAAGCATCAAAGTAATGATGCGGACTAAACCAGGAGGACAGAATCACATACTGTACAGCGGGAGCAGAAACGATGTGGTTGATGTTGTCACTCATGTCGTTGATGAAGAGGTTACCGAGGTTGGGGAAGAAGGCTGTCGTTGAGGAAGTCGTTGCTGGCAGCAGTCACAGGAGTGTGCTCCCCAAAAACCTGATCGCCCCTCTCCCGTACAGGATCACGAAAGGCGGGGTTCGGAGGACTGCTGTCCCTTCTCACGGTGCACGCCGGAAGGAGGGCTGGAGAAGAATTGCGTGGCGGCGCTAAGATCTGGAACGGTGCGAAACCATATGATACAGCGGCGGCTAGGGTAGAGCATGTCAGGTCGGTCGTGCGAGTATAATAGTAGGCCTTTGGCCCCCAAACCCCACGTCCAAGTCAATAATAGCCCCACCAAGGTTTGACAAAAAAAAGGAGTAATTAATGCGTCCGTTAGTCCCTTTAGTATAAATACTATATAATTAATAATGGCCCCACCTTTTGTCTCACAAAGTATGTTGGAGTACAACCGGCTACACGTTTATTACAATCCGCTTCTCTTCTTTCTCCTCTTCTCTCTCCTTCAACTAAGCACAAATACTATATTTAAATCCTTATAGCCAACTTATGTCATCTAATTGTAGTACTTGTTCTAAAGTTACTCTCCACTGTGTAGTCTGAAATGCCGGGCGTGCAGCGGGCGGTGCCCTCGGTCGGCGCGCCGCTTCAGCGGCGGAAGCAGTGAGAGGTCGCGTCGCCCTGACTTGCCATCAATGTGGAGCGGCGGGCTCAGCTGGCGCCGGGCGGGAAGCGCACGCGGGAGGGGGGAGGGTTTTTTGTTGGGCCAAGAAGGTGAGAAGCCAACTTGGGATCGGTCCGGACAGGGAAATATCATGTGCTCCCATACTCTGCATATGCCACTAGTCTATGTTACTACTCCCTCCTTTCCGGTTTATAGAGATGTTTAGAGTAACATAGTAATATGTTACAGTATAAGTTACTCCCCACTATGACCAGCCTTGGCCTCTCCCAGTGCTACACCATGTATAGCTGCTAAGCCTGCCACGTAGGCATAAAATATGATGTGGCACCAATAAACTAAGCACCTATGCATTGAAGACTTGAGTTACTAAGCCATTTAATGCACTTAGCACCTCATCTAAGCACATCTAAGCACTTACTAGCACCCCCTTGACCATGGACCTTGACGGTGTACGTCACCTTGTGTCTCATAATTTTCCTCGTCATCATCTGAGTCCTAGAAAATCTCACCCACATCATCATTAGCATGCAGTCGCCTTGATAGACAACGTGCGCAGAAGGAGTAGAGGCGACTGGGGATGCACCACCACCATGTCGTGGGCACTCCGTACGTGCTCGTGTGCGTGCAGCGTGCATGTTTTTCCATCGGTGCTAGCTCTAAGGCCGAGGCTGCGGTCGTCTTCATCACCGACTAGTCGTTGAGCAACGACGGCAAAGAGGTGCTGCAAGAGATGCGTAGGCGCCGTTGCGTGCGAGCTTCGCCGTAGCACGACGAACCGGACGTCACCGCGGATGGCGCACGCCTCCATGCAGCCGAGTGTGTGCGCATGCATGTGTTATTCACGTGTATTCTGCGGCCGGGCATGTGTGCATGCACGTGTTGTGTACGTGCGTTGTGTGCTCCATGCTGTGCGCGTATGTGCATGAGTTGGATCGGATGGAGTTAGTGCGTTGGCTTGTGTACATGTGTGGTTGCATGCGTCCTGTACATGCGTGGCTTGTTGCGTGGTTATCAATAATTCAATATAAACTACTCCTTCCGTTCCTAAATATAAGTCTTTCTAGCCATTTCAAATAGACTACAACATACGGATGTATGTAGAGATATTTTAGAGTGTAGATTCACTCATTTTGTTACGTATGTAGTCCCTTACTGAAATCTCTAAAAAGACTTATATTTGGGAATGGAGGGAGTATAAAACATCTTCAACTTAGCATCCTGATGTACCGTTTCTAGTGGTTAGCGAAAAGTTCATGTTCTTTTATTTGTTTATAGGTGGGCAGGCGGCAAAAAACAGGGGAAAACGCGCAAGGTTCCTTGCAGACGCTCCACCGCGAGGTTCCTTGCTCCTTCTCGGTCGTCAGGAATCTATGCTCTTCAACTCTTTTCTTTTACGTGAGCTTTGTTCATCCTTTTCCCAACACGCGAGACATCTAGCATCAAGGGGCACGTGTCATGCAAGAAAATGGAGATAATCAGATAAGCAGTGCGTAAGTGAGTCGTGCACTTCGATGGCACCTACGCAATATTTTTTCTCCTCGATGGCACGTGAATAGTGCATGTACTCAACGATGGAGCACGGGATGGTAGCAATGACATGGTCAGCCCTTTTTTGGAGAGAGTACATACTAAATAACTTTGATGTGTCCCGTCAACTCGCAGAACGACAAGAAGCTTGATTACGCCTTCTCCCTCGCCAATGTGTGCGCGGTGGCTCGCAGCACGAGGAGAAACTTTTGCTTACAAGTGGTGGACGTGCAGCAGTTCATTTGGTGTCAGATTGCCAGAAGTACTACTGTAGAACCATCGACTTCCGGAAGAGGCCGAGAGCCAAGCGCAAGGTCACCTACTAACCTTAGGCTAGGCGTAGTGGGAGTAACATAAGTAGGGGTACCTCATTTTTTTATTCTAGAAACAACCACACGCGAATATCGAGGTGCTGGTTACGTAGAATAAATTTCCTGGAGTCCATGCTCAGCCCTCCTCTATCTCTCTTCTCAGCTAGCCAGCGGACGCGCGGAGCCCATCGTCTGTTTGCTCACATGCGGTCCCACATGTCAATGAAAATGCAAGAGGACCCACTGAACCTGCACATCTTTCACCTCGACTTGCTGGTGATGAAAAACAAATCCAATAAAGATCTTCGGTGGCCGCTTTTGGAGTTACTCAAGAGTCGTAAGATTCTATTTACAGTTTAACCCAAGATGCACATCACGTGGCTTCAACTACCACTCTATTTTCTTGCATGACACGACCTAGATGCTGGATGTCCCACGTGTCGGCAAAAGGAGGAAGAACCCGACCAAATCTTCGGTTGTGCTCTCGGATTAGACTAGTTGTGCTAACTTAAATTTTTTATTGTGTAATAGAATGGATGCAAGTTTTGGTATTGGGAAGAAGAGTACATCGATATATTGATAGAGCGCAATTTAGTAGATGTTCTAGCACTTTTAGCTAGCATAGAGGCTAGAGATGAGACTAGTGCACTTGTTGATACACCTACTAGAATAGAGGCTAGACATGAGACTAGATGCGAGGAAGCAACGTCTACTTCTTTACACTCGAAGAAGAAAGAAGCACGCAAGATCGAGCCTCCGTAGATCAACAATGAATCCATCGAGAAGGCACTAATCCAACTTACAGGAGCACTTATGGAAGTTGGATATCTTCTAAAATGTATTCTTGTGGTTCTTGTTTTCTTTGGTCTTGCTTTTCTAGTCAAAATTATCATTGGAGTTCGTGCAAAATGGAGGTCTGTTTGAGGTCGTGCGTTGGAGTTGGCCTTACAAGTGGGACCGTAGTTGAGGAAACCGACTATCGGCAAACCCCCACCTCCCCGCCGCGCGATGGCTGAAGTTAGGGAAACGACGAGGTTGAAGAGATTGCTCTAGCATGGACTCCAAGAAATATGGTGTCAGATGGATGTCGTGCTGGTGGCGTGTGCCGTACTCCTGGACGTGAATGCTTGTTCTGGCCCATGCCACCCTACTACTCCTACTACTTATATAGTACTCCTACTAGTAGTATCGAGGATTCGAGGTGCTGGTTACGTACAGCGAACACATTAACATATGGCTACAGTAAAAACACCCGCCCGACGCGCGAAGCATGTGAAGCTAGTACAAATAGTGTACTACTATTGTTGATTGGCCTCATCTGATAACCTGTTGCAATGCACGTACAATTATGTATTCGGAAAATATTTTTTTGCCTCGTCGCACCACTCACTCAGAGAAGCGACTCGAAAGCCATTCATAAATTTAGTAAGTTTATCACAGGCATATCATTTTATTACATACAACAGGTCATCAACCCACATCGACAACGAGGATACATTATAAATACTAAAGTTTTCATCACACAACAAATAACAAGCAATGAAATGAACTTCAACTCAACCAATCCTCGGCGTTGGAAACGCTTGCTTTAAACCACAAGTGATTCTCTGGGAAGGGCCATCCATTGTCGATCTCGAGACCAACGCAGGACTGATCATCTAGGCTGAAGCGGCCTACTATATCAGTACCAGGGTAGGGAACCACCCAAATGTCTGAGGTATAGATACAGTTGCTTCTCATAAATGGTAGTAACGTTGTGTCAACAGCAGTTGGATCGCCTTTCACCATCATTGGATAGTTTTGTCCAAGGAAGAGCGAGTTTTCTCCAAGACTATCAATTCTATACCAGGGAGAAGGTGTTGGCGCTAGCACACTAGTATCCATCCCGAATACCATGCAACGGGTGTTGGAATAGGTCCGGAGAGTGCGACCATGGGAGACTACACCTGCTTCCTTAGTAGTAACATCATCAATGGGCTGTATACACACAAGAAGAGGTGATCCATCGGAATTAGTTGCCAGGCGCCACAGAGTATATGGGCGCTGCTCGTCCTCATGCTCATGATCATCACCATCGTCATCTCCCCCTTGGTTATAAATTTTTTCAAGTATAGGTGGTGGAATGTTCACAGGACCTTGGAAACACAAGAAGAAGGTTAATTAGTAAAGGGAAACTTGCTAACCCGCATGCATGTGGATGAAACAATTATAATTACGGTGGAAGACAAACGTACCGAAACTACGAGGATCCCATGCAAAAATAGTGCCATGAGTGGTGGAAGCAAACACAAGGCCCTCGTATTGAATTGCATCACAGTACTCATCCGTGTACAGAAACTGATTTTTGAGCAATATCCATCTAGTCGAACCACGAAGGACAGCAACAAGCTTGTCGAAGATAGCAACAACTTCATAGTTCTTGTAATTCCAAGAGCTTTTGGGAACTCGACAAATTGCTATCTTCCGTAGAAGACAGTCACCATGATCGTATTTGAACGTGCGTACAATACCGGTGTGCTCAACCTCTGGGCAGTCTGCTGAGATTTTTGGAAGTGGAACCCGGTCACGAGTGTACACATTCACAAGTTCCCACTCGCAGTTGGACCCAATGTAAACAACCCAATCTCCATTTGCGCCTGCCCAAGCCTTACCCTCAAGCGATGGCATCTTAACATCATACGTATCATTATCAAGCGGCATCAACTTGCACAAGGCGAGGCATCCGTCGTCCCCGCGCCAGTCATCAGGGTCACGGCGAAGAATATAGGGGAGATCAAACCGCTCCTTGACTCTTGGGTTCCTTGTAATGATGTTATTAGTTGAGTCAAGAATGTTCTTGAACGAACCTGCCATGCTAGCCGAGGTGATGACGTCGCACCGATCAATGAGTTCCTCCACCACGTCATCTTTCAGATCGGGGCAAGAATAACGGGGTCGTTTCCGGCCAGTTCCCTCCATGGAGAAGACGATTGAACAATGGCAGAAGGAAGGGTGAAGGGCTGAAGTAAAATGGAGGAGGGAGAGGAAGAGCGTGCGACAGCAGTTCCAAATCGAGAGGGAAAGGCGAAGAGTCGGTGGACGGTTGCCAGTTTGCCACGCTACACGAAGAGGCGCCCCGGCCTACACGTCCGTTCGGAAATACTCGTAGAAAAGGACTCGCCGTCGTCTCACTGATATGTTGGAACGGGACCACATGTCAACGAAACATGGTGTGTAATTTCTCGTGCAAAATGCGATCTGGCCGCGTTGGCCCGAGGTGCCGCATTAGTTTTTTTGAAAGTTTGCCGCATTAGTTATCGACCTTTATTTTTTTTAACATACAATCTGAATGGATAGCTCTTGTGGTCATCACACGTGAGCGGATATAGTGATGGTTGATTCGCCCGAGCAACTTATTACTGTGGGAATATGGGAGTACCAGCAGATTCAAGGAACAGAGAAATGATGGTTGCTTTGTCCGAGCAACTTACTGTGGCGAAGGTGGGGCTCTGTGATTTGACTGCTCACTAGTCATTACTACTGCGGCGCAACGACCGGGGTGAATCTTTCCCTGAAGTTGTGTTGTGCACTCAATATTGCTGCATGGCAGGTGGAGCCGGATGAAGGATGTCCAACATGTCGGCGAAACGAAATTGAATTGTTTCTGGCATTGCTATCAATCCTTCAGGATTTGTTTATATGTACGCATAATTTTAATGAAATTGTACTGTGATGCTATGAAGGTTTCAACTTTGGTTCCCGCAGGAAAAAAAAGGTTTCAACTTAGGATTCATGTGTTTTGCCTCGAGATTATCTTGTTACAACATTCCATCAAATACAAATGAAACTACCATGGCTACCATGGCTAATGCATCTCAATGGTTCGTAGATCAGCGCCAATATTCACATCACAACTGAAGACAAAGTTGTGAGAAGGTGTACAAATAAAGAAAAAAATATAATTGATTGATGTTGTTCGTAGGCATGGCTCCATTTCCTTGGCACAGTGTTCATTGCTTGGCAGCTAGTTTCACCCAGCTCTGTAGCCAAAAAAGAGGTGTATGAAGGACACCACAATCCGATCATTTTGTGCAGCTCCACTAAAATCAAGCGGACAATCCCTGTTTGCAAAGATATCCAGTCAGTGTGATTACAATAATAGTGGAACTAGATGATGAAACATAACACACATAAATAGAAGCCGATCACCTCTACGATCTCTCTTTAGGACTAACTTCTTGTTGGAGAAGATTAGGCACGGAGTTGGATGAGGAGGATAGCAAAACCAATCTCCCTTTCTGCAGTCCCACAGAAATGTAAAAACATTGCCCGTGTGACATTTTGGCGGAACTGCACAAAACACTCTTTAGAAAAAAGTGATTTGTGCAGTTCACCAAAAGGTCGCAATAGCAACGAGGTGAAAATGGATAGCCCTGTTTGCAAAAGGAGGTCGAAAGGAAACAATTACTGCCCAATAACACGAGTTGAAGACACATACGCCGACAAAAAAGAAGCATGTTCCATGTAATAAGGGAAAGATAGCACATGGTGGTTTATCAAAAATGGTTTGAGGACAAGATTGCAAGATGGAAAGTACGCCAGCCGAGATACGATTTAAGCAAACAACTAAAGAAGATCCACATGCAGCAACATGGGAAGATGGGCAGTGGAGCAAGGCCGAAGGAAGCTGTACCTGAGGGTCATCGGGATGTTACTAGGAAGGCGCCGACGGCCGGGATCTGCCCATACTGCGGCAGCGAGCAAGTGGCGAAGGCCCTACCGTGCCGGAGCTTGGTCAGAGAGAACGGCGGGTACCGCAGATCGGGACGTGCTGCCTCAACGCCGTCGAACGGAGAGACGATGCACATCCTCCCTTTCCTCCGGCGGACGGGATGCGGCCGGATCACTGACCAACGCTGAGAGAGAGAGAGAGGCCACGGCCGCCTTGTGTGAGATGGTGTAACGAGAGACAAACCCATTTTCCATTTTCCCCACGGCAATCATTTTATATTCTGTACGTGCCATTGAGGAATATATAACTTTATTTAATGCTAACATGTCAAGTCGAACTTTGTTCCGTCTAGGCGTGGTACCCGACCCTCCTTCGAGTAAACAACCGCTACACGCGTCAAATTATCACGTGGGCTGCCTTTTCGTACAGAAATGAACTCCACCGTGTACCCGCGCGGGTGTGGCCGGGAACGAGATGTGAGTACGTGCGTCCTGCGTGCACTTCTTCTTTAGGTGCAGATACGTATGTGGGTGGGTGTGAGAGAGATGGTTTGTGCGAAACAGAGGCAATGTGTTGATGATATCTCAAACAGAAAAATGTAACATATGCAATGTGTGTGAAACGGAGTCATGGACGTGAGATATCGATAGAATTGAGAACATGGATGAAGTGTGTGGCTGCACGATCGATAAAGAGTGCCATCGAATTTGTGTTTGCCCACGTCAAAGATACAGGGCGGCTGGCCTACTGGAATTTGAGAGGGCAGAGGTGCGGTTTTTTCTGTGGCATGGATACCTACCTACAACGTTCGACTATCTGTGTGTGGGGGGGGGAGGGGGCAGAGACCGATCGACTAGTATATGTGTGGGGAAGGAGAGAGACCTAGCTATGTATTGAGGGAGATCGATCGACATCCATGGATATGTGTAGCAGAGGAATAAGGTTGGGAAAAAGACAAAGGTAGAGCGTCGGAGGGTTGGTGGTGGAGTGGCGTCTCACAAATGGTGGGAGAGGCCTGCTAGACAAACGGAGGGTATGAGTGCAATATCAATAAGAGAGGGCGGGGGATGTCTGTCTGTCTATGCACGTGCGTGTGAGAGACGGGTCGGGAGGTATTCAAGGATGATGAGGGGAGAAGATATGGTTGTGGTAAGCATACGTAACTACATAGGAACATCAACCGTCGTGTGTCCGAGAAAGGGAGAGACATAACTAGCGAGGTAAGTGTATCGGTGCTTGGTGAAAACCAATTATAGTCGACCTGGCTATGTGTAGGGAGATCAGCTCATATACACGCCTGCATGTGTTAGAAGCAAATAAGGTCCGGAGAGACAGACAGGGGGAGAGGGTGCGGCTAGGAGGTGGTGCGAGAGGCCTACCATGTCGAGGGGGGAGGAGTGTGCGAGTATGTGATCAATGAAAAGAGGGGCGGGAGTGTGCACCTGCGTGGAACCGTATTGGACATAGGGGGGCATGGACGGTGAGAAGAGAAGAGGGGAAGTATATATGTGTTTGTTGTAGGCACACTTGACTAGAGAGGTATATCGACCGGTGTGTGCCGGAAAGAAGGAGCCGGGGGCCTACACACACCGCGGGTGGAGGACCTAAAGAGAAATAATGAACGTGCGCGATGGAGGGGACGCTAAGGGTGGGTGAGAGGGGGGCGGGCGTGTGCATGCACGATAGAAAGTTAGCGCTAGCTAGCTACAAATAGAAGAGGATCGTGAAGGTGTAAAAGACAAACAAAGATCATAATTCATTATAAAAAAGTGGATACGAATACTTGAAGAAGATATCATAATGTAGAACATTGATTATAATTTGGGATAATGTGTGGCTTTTGCAACTCAGGTCTAAATACTTGTCATAATGTAGGGGGCGGGGCACTATACTTTGTGTGATAAACATGGTGTACGTATGGAACATGGTTTAGATTATGAATATATAGTTAGTACATCAAATGTACTATTATTTGGAATCAACATCAAGTGTATTCAAAAAATAGAATTCGAGTTCATGTAGTACACATAGTTCATATCTATCTCTATAGTAATCATGTGGTGTGTTATTAAGGTAATACACGAATGATGGTTGAAGATGGCAACAATCATGATTGTAGATTCTTGTTGAAATAGAGAAACGAATTCAAATTTGGTTCGAATTGCAGCGGTAGTATAGACATTTGGAATGCACTAAAATGTTGGTATGAGTAGGTCGTTACATGCATTATACAGCAAGTGAAAAAATTTAATTGGACATAACATGGATTCATACTCCCTCCTTCCATCTATATAGGGCGTAATGAGATTTTTAAGACCGCCTTTGACTATTGACAAGATTAATAGTACATGACATGCACAATGTGAAAATTATATCATTGAAAGAACCTTTCACACATGAATTTAACGGTGTGCTTTGTGTAAGTTGCATGTCATATATTATTGCTCTAATATTTGGTCAAAGTTAGCATCGAAAAACGCATTAGGCCCTATATAGATGGAAGGAGGGGGTAGCTTTGAATAGCATTTGTATAGTAAAATGGGGCAAGAGTCTCTCTTTGTGTGGTGTGAATAGTTTTATTTTTTTCGTTTTCTTTTTGGTTGAGGGAAGTGCGAATTGATTTGGTACGTATAAGTACAATATTACTACACGTTAGCACTACTAGGGAAAACCATAGCAGTAGCGCGGGTATTTTGCCTATCAGTAGCGCGGGACGTCGCACTACTGATAAGGCGCTACAGCTAACGTGTAGCAGTAGCGCCTCTTGTCCCACGCTACTGCTATACATGGCTAGCTGCAGCGCGCTTTGGTGAAGAGCGCTGCTGCTAATAGCTGCAGCGCTTTTTGGCTGGCAGCGCTACTGGTAAGGCAGCGCTACTGCTAACTTTGTTCCCCCTCGCTACTACTAGTTTTATTAGTTTTTTTTCTGCATATTTGTTTTGTATTTGAATAGGCTTTATACAATAATCTTTAGCATATCATACACATACAAATGTAATCATAGCATATACATACAACTAGTCTCATCAAATCATGTCATCATCATAATCATCATCCAACACAAAGTGGTCTCTCGTCATCATCTCGAAAATAGCGATACAAGTCTCGATTACTTGCAACTACATCGTCATCCATCTAAACAATGATATACGCAAGAAGAGCTATCACTTTGAGTGAGAGCGGAACTATGCAGTACATGAGTTTGTATCCCTCTCTCGCATTAGCGTGAACCTAAACTAACTACTGCCTGTCGCTCCGAAATCAGAAATCGGTACACCTGGGCCTGACACTCCGGCCACTCATCGTATATATACTCCTGGCGTAGCACTTCTTCGCCATCGATGATCTATGCACCTGCATCGTCACATGAGTCGATGATATGCAACATATATAGTTGAGCAACAGAAAGAGACAGACTTGGCAAAAATAGAAGCAACATATCATAAGCATAAATAACAAAGTTGATCGTACCCAAAATGCCCTAACTAGAGTGATCGTCGCTAGTCGAGGAGGACGATTTAATTACATCACAAATAAAGTTTCGTCGTGCATAACTCAAAGTTTCGTCATACAGAAAGTATGGACTAAACGGACACATTGTCATATATCAACAATCACTCCAACATGTAGTTCCATCGATCCAAGTCAGGGAGATAGTCCCCGAGCTTAGTGAAAGGCTTCAGGTCGAGACACTGAGCGGCTACGCGTGTTCGGACATCTTCCCACAACATTTGTCCTTCTTCGTAGAACATCCCTATTTTTCCGACGACCTCCTTCATGATGATTTGGGCAAGTTCGCGCTGGATGTGATAGAACTCAGCTCGAAGTCGATGATCCTCGATATCTCCTACGTTCTTTGCCCATTGCAGAATATGGGCATCGCCGGATGTAGGTGACATGCGAAGGTTCTGGTGATCCCGTCTGTACTCCAACATGTGGTGTAGGACATAGAATCCATCATTAAGAGAATCACACGGTTACTGGATGCAGCAGAAGTCGGTCTTATGGCCGAAGGCGAGCCTGCCGCTCCTTCTCTTCTTGTCCTTGACCTCTCCACCCCGTGCTTGGTAGTAAAACATAGCACTGTCGAGAACATCCTTTTTGTGAATGTTCTTCGACGAGTCCAAGTAAAGAGCATGGGAGTATCGAGGGTAGAGGATGATGAGGACAGCGCGCCCGCCGCTGCGCAAAATAAGTACACCTCAAATTAATTAGCCTCCACGGTGCAAATGAATGATTGAAATCGAAGGAAGGATATCCGCGCGGATGACTTACAGGGGATGATAAGGCACGAGAATCGCCTCCTTGTCCTTATTGGCGAGCATGAAACTGACGATGTATTCCCTCTTGTATTCACGGTGCTTTGCGCAGACTCCCAAGAAGCCCTCGTGCATGTAGTACGGGTCAGCGACACAGATATGAGGTATCTGCTCAACCCCGATGATGTAGTTCATGTGCAAGGCATAAAGGCGGACAAACGTAAAATCCAGCTTCTTCGCGTGAAACATGTCGAATATGTAATCGAATCGAAGGAAGAACTTATCTGCGGGGAAGAAGTCGACGTACGACAATTGCCGCGGAACGTTAACCACGTAGAGTGGGTATCCTGGATCTTTCGAGGCGATGAGGCCTTTCTCTATCCGCAGCACATCGTCATGAAGTCTCCTTAGGTCGCCGAATCTAGTCCCTAGCGCTCTTGCGGGTAGGATTGGTTGACCGGGGATATGCCATTTATCCGCACCGGGGATATCTATACGGTCTTGAACCCGAGGCTGCTGAGGCGGCTGGATCATAGAATCAACTTTTTTGCCTTTCCTCGCTCTCTTCCTAGACTTCTTTACTACCGGAAGGTCGTCCATAATACGTTCAGCCTCCGGAGACGGCAATTCAGGCACCGACTCATGACGCTCAAACCCTGAGTAGGCGCCAGTATAGACATACTGTTGAGTGCCATCGTCATCCTCATCCTCATCGATGGCGACGTCATCAGCGACTAATGGAGCCTCTTCCTTACCCCATCCGCTATCACCCAACCCGACACCTGACGCTAATTGGGTACGTGGGGTGTTGATGTTCATACCTTGCTGAGGCTGCGTGCTCGTGGGTGTGCTCCCGGCCGCCTCCAGACGAAGCAGACTCTTTGGCCACAACAGGACCCACCCATTGCAACAATCACCAAGCCGCCGCGGGGTCTCGTCGTCATCCCCCACTAGTATCAAAGGAGGCAAATTCTCGTGGCCTGGTTTGACACTGGCCACGGAAACCTTGAAGATGTTCGGGGGGATCGGCCGGCTGTGGAACAATGGTTCCTTCGGCTCCAATATCGTCGCCTTCCCCACGTCCACCTTCTGGTCGCCGATGGTGTACAATATGGTGCACGGGGTTTCGTCGGCCTGCAAAGAAAAGTCTGTGATGTGAGATATCCGAAAGCAACGAAAACGGGAGATTATACATTTATTGAAGGGGGCCAGTGTGACAGATACCGTGAGGGCGTCGAGCTCAGACAAAGATGATGCACCGCCGAGCACGTCCGGTGCCGGAGCCGGTGCCGGAGCAGGTGCTGGTGCAACGCTAGTCGAGCTGCTCCCCAAGAAGTCAGCAAGGGGAAAGTCCTTTGCATTTTTTTCTGGATTTTGCCTGGTCCAATTGAAAACGGCCGGAACCAAGGAAGTAGACATATCTACAACCACCTGTTTTGCGGCAGCTACCGCTGTTGCGACTGTCTGAGATGATTTCTTCTCAACCGCAATCTCCACCTTCTTGTCGATGTTTTCTTCAGTTAACCTCCGTCTTTCCTTTCTCTCCTCCGTGGTCTCACGGTAGTACTTCTTCCACGTGGCGCCATCTCCGACACCGTGCACGCGTCCATACGACGGTCGAGTCTCCACCGGGAGTCGTTTCAATATGTTCAACACACAGTTGAATGGAGTGTCCCACTTGGGCCTCGCCAATGCCTCAGACGGCGAGTCGCTTTCGGCCACAATCCAGTGCTGCTCTCTCAAGGCACAAGGATCGTTTACAAATATGACTACTGTGTGCAGTCGAATTGATCAGAAACTAAAATTACCAGCAGTCTAATGAACTCCGTCGTGACCGCGTTTGTCTCGTAAACCTTCTTCACTAGGTCCCAACGGTGCCGGGCCCTGAGGACGTCACGCTCCTGCGGGATAGTGAACTCCGCCAAGGGGTCTGGGATGCCTAGACTCGCGGCTTCCGCGTCCTCCTTGGCCCATTTGGACCTCTTCCCGCCGTAACCACGGCTTCCGAGGTGGTGGCTCCCAATGTTCCTCTCTTGAAGCCCCTTCATGTACTTAGACTTTTTTTGGCAGCTTCGGCCTCGCAAGCCGCCTTGAATATTTGAAACTGCTCTTCCGTGATTGTCGGATTATCCTTTACAATATCGGAGTAGGGTTCCTTCTTGTCGATAATCCTTGCTTTCACCCTTGTTTTCCAGGCGGCCAACGCGTCGCTAAACTTGGTCATGGCGTGTTTGTTTATCTTCTTCATTGCCGGGTCCTTATCTGGATCTTCATAATCCTTTTCATACCGGCCCGGGAACAAGAATATCTGGTGAAACTTCTTTAGGAGGGAGGGCCTCATATTATCTATCTTCTTTAGTTTCTCATCATTGATGGTGGCGGTTGTCCGTACGATGCAGCCTATTTGATTGTCATAGCACGCGCGCGCTTCCTCGGGCACTTTTGGCTCAAAATTGCTCTCGTCCACCTCCATGACCACCAGTCTAGTAGTCCTGAGTTTGTTAGGAAGCCGTTGCCTCTTTACTTTCGGTTCTACACCGGCTCCGCTCCCCGAGGCAGCGCCGGTCTCAGTCTCAGCACCGGTCTGCGTGTCGGTCTCAGTCCCCGATGCCACCGGTGGGCCCAGCAACAAGATCGGTTGATCGTCGGCAAGGCTCAAAAATTCGTCTGCCGCCCGGTAGACGTTGTCGCAATCACCAGAACCCTGCCCTTCATCATTGCTAGCCATGTTTCCTACGATTAAATCTAGTCAATTAATTCTAGACCTAATAAAATGAATAATGACATAAAAAAGGCCTATTGTTTTGCAGGAACGTTGACTCCTTCCCGGTGCAGCAAATCCCGGGCACTCGATATGTCCTAGTTTGTAGCACAAGTCATGCCGAAATTCACGGAAAATTTTGGCATGACTTTTGCTAAAAAGTGGACAAATCGAGAACCTGAAATTTGCCGGAATGGAAATGAATCAACATTCCGGCAAAACATGACCACTTCAATGAAAAGATCTAACATGACACTTCAATGAAAAGATATAATCAACAATAAAAGTCTAGGAAGGGATCATCTTTAAAATAAAACTTGCCTAAATAACCTAGATAATTAACCTAATTAAACTAGTTAACCTGACTAGTTCTTTGTTAAATCCCTAACTAAATTTTTGCACTAACCTAGATAATTAACCTAATTAAACTAGTTAACCTAACTACTTCTTTGTCAAAGCCCTAACTAAATTTTTGCCCTAACCTAGATAATTAACCTAACTAAACTAGCTAACCTATGCATGAGAGAGAGAGAGGAGGGGTGAGGGCTTACAGAGGATGGCTCCGGTGGTGGCGAGGGAGGCAGGGGCGTCTCCGGTGACGGCGAGGGAGGCAGTTGTGGTGAGGGAGGATCCGGTGGCATCGACGGCGGCTCCGGTGGCGTTGATGAGGCCGCGCGGCTCCGTGGCGTTGGGGGCGGCTCCGGTGGCGTCGACGGCGCACGGCTCTGGTGGCTCCGGGGGCGTCGACGTTGGCAGGAGACGGCGGCAAAGTGGGGCGATGGCGAATCGGGGAGACGGCGGCGGGGTGGGTCGAGCGATTTGGGGGAGAAGTGGTGGCCGGGGGGAAACGGTTTTTTGGTTAAGTCAAAATTAGCGGTAGCGCGTTTCGCAAAACGCGCTGTAGCTAAGGTAGCTATAGCGGTTTTTACAAAACGCGCTACTGCTATAGCTATGTAATTTTCTCCCATTTTTTGATTTCCTTTTCTGTTTCTATAACGAGGGTCTAGGAAACGCGCTGCAGCTACGTTAACTATAGCGCCTCTTACGAACACACGCTACAGCTATGCCTTTCTCCGTTTTTTCGCTTTTTCATTTATTTTTCTTTACATTTTATTTTTTCTTTCTCCTTTTTCTATTTCTTTCATTTTCATTTACTTTTCTATTTGTTTTTCATTTTATTTTATTTTCGTTAGCAGTAGCGCTCTTTGCAGGAAACGCGCTACTACTTATGCCCTAGCGGTAGCGCGCTTCCTCCAAGCCGCTACTGCTATGTGTAGCCTATCATTCTACCAATGGGAATATTAGTAGTAGCGCTTTTACAGCTACACGCGCTACTGCTACGATTGTATCTGTAGCGCGGTTTTTTCTCAATCGCTACTGCTATCTAGCACTAGCGCCCTTTTTTGACCCGCGCTGTTGCTAAATTTCTGTGTATAAGGTTTTCCCTAGTAGTGTAGGCTTGTCCCTAAAATTCAACCCGCGGCTTGTTATATCCCGAAAATTCAGATATCGTGCGCCCAAAACTGGCGCCTTCACAACCCGCGCCTTGCTATCCCGAAATTACAACACGCGCGAAAACTCCCTCTAGCTGCCAAATCCCGACACGCGAAATCCCCCTTCTAACCCTGAGCCGAAAGGGCCGCTAGTTCAAATCAGTGGTGGGTACTTTTGTAACACACCCTACATTTTGGACAAGCGCGTCCCTAAGTCATGCTTCACCCCCTCCCATCGCCCCCTTTTCGCCATTCGAAATCCCAGGCCGCCATAACCTCTCCGCTCCAGCCGCGAAACCCCACCCTCCTCCGTCCGCCACCTCACCGCTGCCCAGCCGGAGCCTCTTCCCCGATGACGTCGTCCACCGCAACAGCTCGACGTCCGTCGTCCACCTCCCCGGATGAGGATCCGTCGTCCATCTTGTTGACCCGTCGGTTCAGCCGCCCCGTCCTCCACCTCCAAGGACCTGCTCCGACGATTGCCTCGTCTATCGCGGCTGCTCCATCCCCACAGCGCCGCCTTAACCTGCTCCACCGGAACCGCAACATCCTCACCGACTCCTCGGACGAAGCCGAGGCCTACTCGGCGCCACCAAAGAGGTTGTACACTCACCGCATCGCACCTTCTCCTTAACTCGACCTCCCGGCACCGACGGTGCTCCATCCCGCACCCCCATGGAGCGGCTATCTTGAAGCCGGCGCCGCGGGCGACATCTCCACGGCGGCTCTCCCCCAGTACGAGGCCCCTTCGATGGTGGCGTCCATACCAGCTGGATCCGCTGCCGCTGCTCCGGCTCTCACTCGCACTGCTGCTGCTGCTGCTCCGGCTCTCGCTCGATCTCTCGCTCACCCAGCTGCTGCTGCTGCTCTCCCCCTCGCTCGTGCTACTGCTCTGCTCCGTTTAGCCACACTTCAGTCGACTGAATCGACTTTTGGGTCAGTCGGTTTTCAGGGGTTGGGGGGCTCGCCGGAGTTAAGGAAGAACCACCCGCAGCGGCGACGGGGGCTCGCCGGAGAGGTACCCCACTATCTATCTTAGGGTTTAGGGTGGGGGGCGGGGGCCTAGAGGGCTGGCCGGGGCGGCGGTGGGGAGTTGTTTCGGGGCGGCGAGGCGGCGTTGGGGCCGGCGGTTCGGCCAGTGGTGGCTGGCGGCTCAGGGGGGTGCAGGTTGAAGATGAACTGCAGGCCCTCCCTTAACTACATGTCAAGTGCCTCTCTGCTACCATTGTGTTCAGTTTCGATAGAAACATTCAGATTCCACAGTAAATTTCAGTTTCGACAGTTAGGTTCAGAGTCAATAGTTTTTAACTCATGTGTTGTAGTCAGGTGGTTTTTGGTGATGTAAATTTTACATCTATTTTACATCATCTATTGGAGATGCTATTAGAATCCCACTTGAGATTGACGATGTCTGTCTTGTGCTGCGTCAGCCTTGACGTCTTACGGCTCACCGGAGCTGCACCAACGACAGAACGATCCATCACAACAGAGCAGTGCCCTGGACGCTGTCTATAGATTCCTCAGATCTTCCTCCACACCTCCGACAGCCACCTCTGTCTCAACTACTTCAGCGACCAACCCAATGATGCTGAGGTCTACACGACTACGGCAAAGAGGTTGTACACTTGTTGCATCACTTATTACTATACATTCACATCAATCCATCAGGGCTATTTTGGTTCAACGAAAAAACATTGCAATAGGGAATTTTCCAATGGCACTCTACTATTCAATTATTCATGCATTTTGTTGAAAGGAATGAAACAAAACATCCACCTGGACCTACTTTTCAAAATCCTATGCATGAAAACAAGACCAAGTGCATTAGTGGCAGAATAACATTGTAACTGTACACGCTTTCATATGGTTTCACTTTATTTTGGCCATGTTTCTTTGCATTCCTCTGCTCTTCCAATTCCTGTAAACCAAACACCCAAGTTGACAGAAATCCTGTGTTTACAAATGCTCTGTTTACCATGTGCATTCCTATCCTATTCTGGTGTTTTTCCTATCCCTGCGTTTTTAGAATCATGCAAGCCAAATGAGCCCTTACAGAATTACTTCAGTTACAGGTAGGTGTCGAAGGGAACTTTGTGTGGTTTGTCCTGCTCCTGCCGTGACGTCGTCCACCTCACCTGAGCTGCTCCATCGACAGAAGCATCCACCAAACCAGACATCACGACTCCTGGCCGTCTTTCGCCGCCTCAGATCTCCTTCCCTACCACCGGCACTAACCGCAACGACATCACCATCATCGACTCACAGATGAACCTGAGGAGTACACGGGTCCACAAGAGAGGTCGCACTCTTTTGTTTCTTCTTATGTTATGCATTGCTTAAAATTACCTGCTACTTTATCGTCCTGTTCACCTCTTGGACTCCCAAGTCAGGTCCAAATTAATGTTCAAACTTGAGTTCTAAATTAGTTGTGGGGCACATATCGAGGCAGCAATGAATAGTATGTCTGTCTAATATCTAGTTCACCTAGGGTATGCCTATGTTGTTCATCTTGGGTAGGAAACAAATAGTAAAGCAATCATCATCTGTCTTTTATTAAATTAAAGCAATCATCAGCCTGCTATCATTATTTTTGGATCAATCCACTAGTTGTTACCATCACTCTAAATTTCTGCATGCTCTCCTTACATAATCTCACCATATTTTTCTCGTATGCATGTCAGATATTGTACACAGTCATGCTGAACATGTAGAGAAAAAGAGAAGAGTTTTGCGCGGCAATACAATGTCATACATACATCGCTCCATGGTGGGTTCAATGGCAAACCCTCCCCACCCCTCTCCAGATGGTAATCCAGAGGAAGATATCTGTTCTGAGGCGGATTCAGACGCCGCTGACCACTCCTATTTACCCCCAAGGTGTTTGCTCTACCTTGGCATGATGATGTTAGTCATATCATGCATATGTTGCCTTGCAGTGCCTACTTTTGACATCATATATGTCATCTGCTTAGTTTAGACATGTTCTGTAATGCCACCTGTTTAGTTTCTATACCATATATGGGAATTATGCAGTCTCATGTCTTTTAGCCAGCCATAATATATGTGAAATGTGCAATGCCATCTTGTTTAACCAGGCATCATATATTTGAATGATATCTTGCCCATCCTTTTCTTCATTACATTTCCATTTGTCGACAATGTTTGTACATTAAACTACTCTTCCTGTGAATCAGCCGTTTGGGTGGGAGATGGAAAAATCTGGAGTGAAAACAAGGCCTTCAGAGCAGACAGTGCTACCTGTCGAAGCAGATCTCTTGTTGGGTCCCGATAGCTCCTCAGAGATGGATTCAGAGACAGATGACCAGTCATATTCCCCCACTGAGGTGTACACGGTTATACTGCTCATATCATGCATATGTTGTCTTGTATTGCATAGTTTATACATCATATACACAATATTCAACACCAAGTTCTTATTTCAGACATCATATCGAATGCCCTCTGTTTAGCATATAAATCACATATGTGAATTAAATGATCGATCCTGATTACTTAGATAACATGTAGGTGAATTATGTCATGCGATCCTATTTAGTTATTCATCATATCTTTGAATTATGTTATGCTATGCTATCCAGTTTAGATGGACATCATATATGTGAAATTATGTCATGCTATCCGTTTTAGTTAAACAATATACATGTCAACTATTTCATGCCCTCTTTTTTCCACACTATCTATTGCATCTGTCTCTCATACAATGTCTGTACATTCAACTATGTTTCCTGTTTATCAGCCATTTGAAATGGAGCGGGTGATGCTAGTATCTAGCGGACTAAAAACACGGTCTTCAAATAAAACAGTGCTACCTCTTGGTGGAGATAGCACCCCGGTTGTACATGCACAAGAACCAGCCCTACCACACATAACCCAAACTCTCGCAGATTGTACCCCTACTACGATGGACAGAGAACCAGCTTCACCCAATCTAACCCCAACCCCAGCCGATAGTAACCCAGTTCCTGTTGACACATCACCATCTCCACCACAGAGCTCCCAAACAAGAGCAGTTAGTAAGGCAGCTCCAGTGCCCAAAGGGCCAGTACTATCACGGCGAACCCCAACTCCACCAGTTAGTACGCCTATTCCTGTGGAGGAAGCACAACCAGCTAGTCGTAGTTTAGCATCTATTGCATTTGATGTTGTTAAATCGTATGTGCGTATCTTCCCATCTTGGAAATATTATACTGAAGATGAAGGAAAATGCCAGTTGCAAGTGTTTGTCCAGGAGTTATGTGTAAGTAATGTTATTCATGGCAATTACTTTGCTTCGTCCCATACATCCTACCTCCATGATGGTTATAATACAGCAAATTTTCCCATTTTTCTCTATAGAGAAGGACCGATTTGGAAACTCAGGATGAGGTAACCTGTGCTAATACCTCTGCTATCTTCAAGAATGCTTGGTGCCGGAATTACCTGAAGAAAACGTACTTCACCGGCAAAGAAACTCATCAAATTCCCTTACGTTCTCCTGAGACACATTTACTGGACGATGATTGGGAACGCCTTGTTCTGTACTGGTCCCGAACCAAGAATGTGGTAAGGTCTATGAGCTCATTTTCTATTTTTAAGTATTATATTCTTGCATCTTACTGTACTCTGTTCATGTAGAACAAGTGCCTAAACCTGAAGAACAACTGTTCTAATTTAAGATTCCATTGCTATCATAGTTCAAAAAAGCGCTAGGCGTTAATTGTGCGTTTTGCCACCGCCTTGCGCTTTACTGGCCAAAGCGCATGCTTATGCGCAGTTATGCACAGATTAAGCGTAGTTATGTGCAATGCGTTTTGCCAACGCCTAGAGCCTAGGCGCGCTTAAGCGCTCGCTTAGGCGCGCCTTTTTTAACTATGATTGCTTTGCTCTTGTATCACTGTATTTACTTACAAACTTATTTTTAAATTGAAGGATCCAATCAAAACTCCAATGGCACAGCAGGTATGTTCACGCATGTTTCTTTAACAGGGTTGCTCTTATCAATAGCTCTGTTGATTTCAATTTCAATTGTGTATACAATTGACTTTCATATCATGCACATTACTTGCATCACAACAGAGCCAATAGTGTTGTTGTACATGTAGACCCGTGGTACCGATCTAAAATCTTGTTGTGCCGTGTAGTTTCCCACGCTTTGTATTCTTTCACTGCTGCTTTGTCTTGAACTGATATGATTTGAACCGTGTCTCTATTTTGATTTGGCAAGACAATGCAGTGACCATAGGACATAGATATATGTTTGTTTGATGCTTTTATTATGTACTAGTACTTGGCAATAGAAGACTTGGTAGTTTAATCCTGTCCACCTTACTAATGAACTGGTTCACCGAAATGAGTTTCATATACTAGTACATGCTAAACTTGTTATGTGTCTGCTTGTTTCTTCTTTTAGAATGCTGACAGAATATTGGGGAAGAGTGCCTTATTAAGCAATGGTAAAGGAAGTAATGCAGATAAGGTTCAGGATAGTGACACATCCTTGTTGGTCTCCAACAAAGCTGATAAAACAGCAAAGGAAGACTATCTTGAAGACAGCGAGACAACCCCAAAGTCCTGTCTTGGTTTAGTGTTCGAGTTACTGGCCACTACCGCTTGCACAAGCTATTCAAACTCACTGTCTGAATCAGTTTGGTTTCTTGAGTCTCAACTAGAAGCTGAAAGACATCGATCAGCTGTGCTACGACAAGAAGCGGAAGGACTGCGGAAGTCCCTGTAACATTCAGATGCATACTTTCTGGTGCAACAGCAAGCGTTGGAGGATTTTAGCGCCAAACAGGACAAAGCTAATAAGCTTGCTAAGCTTATTGCCAGCATGGTGGATACCCAGGATAACGTTTCTTGAGCTCTTCTGAAGTTGTTTCAGTTATGCTCTTGTTTTGTTTCCACGTTTATTTGCACAGGTGGCCAATTTTGACGGCCAGTGTATGTAATATGCTGCTTTGTTCCCTATATTTGCACTGGTGGCGAACTTTGATGCCCAGTGGATGTAGTATGTGTAATAGCGGTAATAGGCTAGCGTTAATTGCTTGCTTATTTATTTCCTTATTGTCTTGTTTAGTTGTTTGCTTGTAGTCACTGTAGTTCTTTTTCTGTGTTTTTCTAGTGGCCATAATAGCCTATTTTTGGTAACTAGGCCAAAATAATCATGGCAACACACGGACTGTTGTAACCATGGGCCTCCTGCAGGCCGTATGATCCATGGGCCTTCTTCCGGCCGTAGGATCCATTAGCCTTCTATAGGGGCCGTAGGATCCATTGGCCTTCTATACGGGCCTTAGGATTCATGGGCCTTCTACGGGCCGTAGGGTCCATGGGCCTTCTACGGGCCATACGATCCATGGGCCTCATACGGGCCGTAGGATCCATGGGCCTTCTACGGGGCGTATCATCATTTCACCAATCATGGGCCGTACTATTCGTGGACCATAACAGGTCGTTAATAGGTCGTATTTGATAACTCTATGAAAACAGCCCAACGGGTTTTCTTTGACATGAAAACGGCCCAACGTATTAACGGTCCACAAACGGGCCGACTGTAATGACGGGCTGAAATTGGCCCACAAGCAGAAAATGACAGTAACGGGTCGTATGTAACCGAATGCTGCAAATGAGCCCAAGAATCAATGGGCCCTGAGAAGGCCGAAAGATAACTTGGGCTGGAAACGGCCCAATGGAATAACGGGCCGTTAATGGGTATAAAGTGATACACTGTTCATTACGGGCCAGTTTCACCACGGGCCGTTAATGGGCCAAGAGTTACAAAGGGCCTCATACGGGCCGAAAGAAGTCATGGGCCACACATGGGCAGGAAGTTAAAACGGGCTGGAATCATATTGGACGGCCCAGATGACGCTACTGGGCCTAATTCGGAGAGGTCGTAACGGGCCCTGGGTTAGCGGGCTGTAAATGGGCTATATGCGAACAGGCCGTTAACAGGCTTTCCGTGGGCCGGCCCACCACCTTTTGACCAAGTCAAACGGGCCAGCCTTTTCACAGGAATGGGCTTCTGTTGGGCCGTGCCATGTGTCGCCGTATCATAGGCGCCTTCGGTCCAATGAGTGGATGACATCTGTCCCAACGGTGAGCTGACACATGTTTCCTCCAGCCAATGATGATTTTACACGTGGAAAATCCCCATTGGTCGGGGCTGTTAACGGGTTATCGGATCCAAAACCGGGCCCGATAGCTTAACGACGTTCCGTTACGGTGATGCCACGTGTCGGTCACCCTTGACGAAAGCACTTCTGTGATACGCGATTTATCGTCATGGAAGTGGACACTTCCGTGATGATAATTTTGGTAATGTCATGGAACACTTCTACGACAGCACAGGTATGACTATCTTGATTCTGTCATAAAATCATCATGGATGTACATGCATGACAAAAAACGCGACCTACTGTGACAAACATGTATCATCACGGAAGTGTATTTTTTTTGTAGTGACACCTTAAGACACAAATCAACCAAAACCCTAATGTCACCTAGATACTCCATTGTCACCTCAAGTATCCGTGGGCATGTAGCGTCCAGACCTCAAATGGCCTGTGCTGCTGTGCACCAGTGTTGAAAAGAACAGTTGCAGTAAATGACTTAACCAAAAACTTACCTATTACTACATCAGGCTGAGCTTCAACCTCCTCCACGCTCACGTGGTTCACATGTCCTTTGTTGAACGGGTTCGGCTTCTTCCCAGAGCTTCCATTGCCATTTCCATTTTGGGCTTCAGGACATTCGTTGGCATAATGTCCATTCTTCTAGCACTTAAAACAAGTGACTTGGCTCAGGTCCCTCTTGGCTGGGGTAGATGGGTTGGTGCGGTTCTGTCCGTTGCTTCCTCCATTCCCATTTCCATTTTTAGAGCCATTATGGTTGTGCGAACTACCTCCTCCATGGGTATGCTGAAACTGTCCTCCCGGCTTCGGGGTAAATCGTGGCTTCTGCTGAGCTCCTGAGTTATACTTCCCTTGTCCATACTTCCTCTTACGGTTTTCAATCTGCTGTTGCTTCCCTTCAATCATGAGAGCTCTATCTACCAGTTCCTGGTAGTTGTTGAAAGTTGCTACCATCAACTGCATACTCAGCTCATCATTCAATCCTTCCAGAAATTTCTCCTGCTTGGCTGCATCCGTAGCAACGTCATCTGGTGCATAACGTGCTAACTTACTGAAATCCTCCACATACTGGCCTACGGTGCGTCCTCCTTGGCGTAGGTTGCGAAACTCACGCTTCTTCATAGCCATAGCTCCTGCTGAAACATGAGCTGTACGGAAAGCTTGCTGAAACTGGTCCCATGTGATAGTGTCAATAGGGTGCGTGGCTATATAATTCTCCCACCATGATGCTGCGGGTCCATCAAGCTGATGTGCGGCAAAACGCACTCTTTCCGCATCTGTGCATCCTGCAGTGGTCAACTCCCTTCCAACTTTGCGGAGCCAATCATCTGCAACAATCGGCTCGGTGCTACTGGAAAACACTGGCGGGTTTAACCTTAAGAAACGGGCTAAGTGGTCAACAGGTGGTGGTGGCGGTGGGTTGTTGTTGTTGTTGCCTTGGTTCTGAACTAACACTTGCATCAGGGCATTCTGTTGCTGAATCAACTGGGTGATCTCTGGCGGGAAAACAAATCCGGTGTCGCGTCTCGGAGGCATCTGATGGGTTTAGAAAAGATGAGAATTAAGAATAGAATGAGGTCTAGAGAGAAAACACTACCCATATGCTCATGAGACAAATTCAATCAATATCACTCAATCAATCCAAACAAGGCAAAACAATCGATCTAACTAGCGTTACAAAGTGCTTGAACTATACTATTGAATGGAGGTAAAACTACTACTGGTATGGTGGTCTACTAAAAATTCTGATCCGTTGAAGACTCCATGATGTCTGCTCCAGCTTCATCAATCCATTCGTCTTTACTTGGTTCCGAGTCGGTGTCGTCGATGATGATGTAGTTATCCGGACAAGTGCATTCGTCGACTTCTGCTTTTGGCACTGGATTTCCCACGGATGCTCCAATCTTCTTCTCCAGGTCGTCAATCTTCCCAACAAGTGCGTTGATTTCCTCCAAGTAATCTTCGCGTGTAGTCTTGAGTTCTTCTTGGAGTTCCTTGATCTTTGTGAATGCCTTCTTCAGTTCCTCCTGGTCCGTGCACATCTGGTTCTCCTGGCGACGAATATGTTGGTTCTGTTCCTGGATGAAAGCTACAATTGATCCATCCTTCTTGGTCTTGATCATCTCCCATTGCGCGTCTCGACGTCCACAAATCTGATAAATTGTATCCTTAAGCTCCTGGTGGTAGACTTCTCCAATGCGTCCCATGGCGATATGTGCGGCCATGCTCTTCCCTAAACTCCAAGTTGGTGCTTCGAAAACCAATCTCATGGGTTCCGTAATTGGCGCGAACGTTCTTCCTGGAATGATAACTTGAATCTTCCAGCTCTCCTCTTCAGGTAAGGTGGCGTTGTAGGTTCCGGTGACGCTTGGTATTCCTATGTTCAAGTACTTGGTGACTTCCTTCAAATGTCGTCCAAACGGCGTGTCTTCGTCTGGTTGCATGAACTTGCTCCTTGCATTCGCCATTCCTAAAAGAGTAGAGAGTGGAGAGGAGTCAGAAATGAGAAGAGAGAAGCTTTCTAGGGCTTAAGCTTAGTGGTCGTGTCCTATAGTCAGCGTGTGCTCTGATACCAACTTTGTAGCGACCAGACCTCAAATGGCCTGTGCTGCTATGCACCAGTGTCATCCCTGGATCAGTAATGCTGACACGCATAGTACAAATGGAGGATTTATAACAGAGTAGCAATCACACACTTATTACATCGAATATCTCCAAAGAGACTTAAGTATGATAAACATGGCTTAAGGCCATCTAATAACGATAACAGCGGAAGACTTGGAAGATAAGTGAGTCCATCAACTCCAGCGGCATCACTGAGTATAAGACCACGACCTAAGGCACCTTACTCGTCGTCTGAAAAGTCTGCAACATGAAACGTTGCAGCCCGAAAACGGGTCAGCACATAGAATATGCTGGCAATGTAACACATAGAGAGCAATGAACAATAATAATGCTATACTACATGCATATATGGCTGGTGGAAAGCTCTATGGTTACAGTTTTGCGAAAAGCCAATTTTATCCTACTTCAAAAGGAATAAATTTTATTTAACTATCATGGTGGTTGTGAAACATTGAGATGGTTGACAACATCTCAATCCCAATTAAAAATCATCAATAACCCAACAAAATTAATTAGAAGTAACATAGTGTTGAGATTCACATGATAATCCAAGTACTAGATACTCAAGTTGTCCATAACCGGGGACACGGCTAATCATGATCAGTTTGTACACTCTGCAGAGGTTTGTGCACTTTTCCCCACAAGACTTGATCTCCTCCGTTGGATTACTCGCACTACATGGTGTTTGAGTAACGGATGACCAAGACACAGTCTTTCAGAAGTGTTTGCACCTTACGTATGGGTAGACAGTTACACCTACTTTCCCCTACATCTGCTAGTCTACCACTGTAAGAGTTCACACAACTTAGTCAACTATGCTAGAGCCCATAATAGCTTGCGGCTGCACACGGAAGTTTCTAGCATGAAAAATCTCATGATCCCTTTGAACCTGGGTGGCGGTCCAAAGAAAACAGGCAATCCTGGAATACCCAGGTACCTCAATCCACCCAGATGTGAGTTTAAGTTGCCACCTTAAGTAAACCATTAATTAACAATCTCACATCTGTCATGAATTTCACTCAAACCCAATCCACGTCTACGAGCATAGCATGGCAACAATAAAAGCAACGTAGAAGTAACTCCCAAGGGTTTGAATAGAAAACAGGTAATAGGTACTACCTCAACTACTTCCCAATACCCACAATTTATTAGATCCTAATCATGCAATGTGTTTGAGGGTAACAGATCTAATGCAATAAAACTGGGTATGAACGGGGTATGATCAAAGTGTTACTTGCCTTGCTGATGATCCGTAAAACCTAGCGATTCGAAGTAACAAGCGGCACACTCCGGGTATTCTATCGCAAACAAACAAGCATACAATCAGTACTCAACTAATGCACAGGTAAAACTCGAATGAAAGATCCAACCAGAAAGTTCAACTTAAGAACTCCGGTTTGCAAAAAGAATCAACTCGAAAGAAGCAACGAAAGTCAAACGGCGGAAGAAAGAAACTTCGTTTGCTAATGTGGATCTAGGTCAAATTTTACTGTAGCGAAAACTTGTTGGAGTAGATTAATTAGAAAGAGAATTTCGAGACGAAACTCTAGGCGCTTGAATCGCCTGATTCCGATAAACGAGCGAGAAGTTAAACAGAAACGAAGATTCGATCAGAAATCGAATCTGAGAAAAATAGCGGAAAAATCCGACGAAAAAGAAAAACGGACGAACGGTTAAAGAACGGACGTTCGTTAACAGAGAAAAACCGATGAATGCGTTCGTTAAAACGAACGGTTCGGTGAACGCTCGTAAAATAAGAAAACCGAAAAAAAAACCGATCTAGGGTTTTTTTTAAAATGAAGGTTTTTTTTTTTAAAACCGGCAAACGAGGCGAGGTCTACCTCGTCGGGGTAGAGCTCCGGCGGGGCTCCCGTGCTCCGGCGAGGGGCGGCGAGGGCGGCGGGGCTTGGGGCTCGGGCTCGGGGGTGCGAGGGGCGGCGGCGGCGGCTCCCGGCGGCGGCGGCGCTGGCCACGGCGGCGGCGGCGGGGTGTGCTGCGGGCGGCGGCGATGAGGGCTCCGGCGGCGGCGGTGGTGAGGAAAGAGAGGGGGTGGCGGCCTATTTATGGAAGGGGGCGGCGGCTTGGGGAAGGGGTCGGGCGAGGGGAGGCGTGCGGCGGCCGGACTCGGCAAGGGCGGCGGCGCTCCCGTGCGGAAGAAGGAGAGGGCGCGGGCGGGCCGTCGGCTGGGCCTTTGGCCCAGTCGGCGCGCGGGCGTTTTTTTTAAATAAGTTTCGCGTAAAATAATACGTAGAAAAATAAATAAATATCAGAAAAATATGAAATAAATTTTCCCCGTCTAGTTAGAAAATCTAGAATAGGGTGAACATTTTTAAAATCAAAAATAAATATTTTGAAAATATGCAATATTTTAATGCAATAAAAATTGCAAATAAAATCCAAATAAATTCCAAATAATGATTTTAACATTTTTCCTCCAGTATTTCACTTGTTTTGGAGAAGTCATATTTTCTCCTCTCGTTTATTTAAAATGAAAATGTTCTTCCGGAGAGAAAAATAATTAAAACCACAATCCTCGTTTTATCATTTGATGAAAATCAAATATGAAAATTCGAGAAAATCCCCAACTCTCTCCGAGGGTCCTTGAGTTGCTTAGGATTTATCGAGGATTTGCCAAAATGCAATAAAACATGATATGCACTAATGTTTTATGTATAACATACCAAATTGAAAATTTGGGATGTTACAGGGCATGATTATACGATATGCATCACACAATCTCAGATTCATCTATTCAACCAACATAAAGTACTTCAAAGAGTGCCCCAAAGTTCCTACCGGAAATTCAAGACGAAAACGTGTGCCATCCCCTATGCATAGATTCATTGAACCCGCAAGTTGATCACCAAAACATACATCAAGTAGATCACGTGAATATCCCATTGTCACCACAGATAAGCACGGCAAGACATACATCAAGTGTTCTCAAATCCTTAAAGACTCAATACGATAAGATAACTTCAAAGGGAAAACTCAATCCATTACAAGAGAGTATAGGGGGAGAAACATCATAAGATCCAACTATAATAGCAAAGCTAGCGATACATCAAGATCGTGCCAAATCAAGAACACGAGAGAGAGAGATCAAACACATAGCTACTGGTACATACCCTCAGCCCCGAGAGTGAACTACTCCCTCCTTGTCATGGAGAGCGCCGGGATGATGAAGATGGCCACCGGTGATGGATTCCCCCTCCGGCAGGGTGCCGGAAAGGGCTCCCGAGAGGTTTTTGGTGGCTACAGAGGCTTGCGGCGGTGGAACTCCCAATCTATTCTTGTCCCCGATGTTTTTAGGGTACTAGATGATACCCCGCGCATTGCTGCGGGATATTAGTATCCAACATCGTAAACATTCATTAGGTGCATTCTTAGAGTGCGGATAAGAGATAAAAGGAAAATGAATTTATCACTAAAGTAGTATGTTTGTGTGATGTTGCAAACCACACTTTTAAAATCTATAAGTGACCGTCATACTGAATTATTAGTTACATTACACATTCTTTCAGTCATGCAAAGTTACAGGAAGCTTGTTAAATCAATGAAACAATTGTAGTAACGTACTCGTTCTGCAAAGTCTTCCAACTATAAATATGTGTAGATGGATAATAATTAAGTTCGAGGAGCATAACAGCTTGGCCATGTAAGCAGACATACAATATAACATGTGGAAATTCTTGCTAAGTTCAACTACATACATATATCAATAATATAGTCAGTTTATGCAAGCTTGGTATATTATACAGATATAAATGACCCATACAAAAATAATTTACTTCTATAAGTACATCTGCAACAAACGACGTGAACCATACAAATAATTTACTGGCTAGAAAGGCAACCTTTCATACCTAAAAAAAAAACACCATGTCCGGCAAGTCTGCATGCACGCTTGAATTTTCTTTCTGGCAGTTTGACACCTATATATGTCACGGTGAAGAAGATATAGGGTAGCTCATACAAAAGAGAGATGACCTTAATACATGGATGTAAGACCAATATAACCATATATTGCAGGAATAAGACACTTGGTAGCGTGTCAGCAGAGATTTTGTGGTGGGGAAAATCATTTTAAATTGCACACTTGGATGTTTACATCAGAGCTGGAGAAAATGTCAGGTGACAAAAGTTTATATTTAAGCAAGATGGACAGAGGACATGTAAATCAACAATAGAAGTATAGACGAAAGCTTCTCCCAGCAAGGGATGACGAACTATAAAAGGGACGGGGAATTAAGGAACTAAGAGAAATCATGAATTTGGGATCGTATTTACCTCCTTGACAGGAACGTCGAGGTAGAGGATAGAGGACTGCAATGCAATGCTTTTGTATGTCAGACTTTAAGCCTCTACAATTCTACAGAAAGATTATGAACATATAGATCATACACTAATTAAACTCCTTCAGTTCCAAAATTGATTATTAACTGCTACATGAACTACTTGTTATCACTATCTGCAGAAAAGTTTTAAATGAGTAATCAAATGGTTGTTGAGAAACGGATAGATACCATACCACATCACTGAAGATTGTAGGGGACCTCATGAACCTGTCGTTGTAGATTAAGGGATTAAAATAGGTGCTGATGTTCAGTGAAGTATTTTCTGGGACATGAATTTTTCCCATTCTTGTAACTAGAAGGGTTCAGCAAGGTAACCAAATAATGTAACAATATACAAAGGAAGCATCAAATTAAGCGTATCTAGTATGTGGTAAATTCCTGGTACCTGTTGAATTTGTGCCTTGTCACTTGTCCTCTTTAGATTGTTGTTATCGCTTCGCCTTCTGGCACTTGTTCGCTGACATATTCATCACAACCATGATCTCCCCCGGGGATCAGGCAAGGAAGATCTATTTCCAAAACGTAACTTTTTTATGTGTTTGTTTGGGCCGCCAAAAAAACCAACAGTTTATCTCTGTCCTTGCTCCACGGGAAAGTAAGGTGACTATAGATCAGACATGGACAGCAGCAAGAATCACTCATCTAGAAATAGAATCATGCTGACTTACTCCTCCTAGGCACCTTCTTGAACTCGGGAGGCGAGACCTGCAACGGACCCGTAGTCTATAGCAAGGCAGAACCATCAAGCCACCCACACTGAATGGGGAGCAGCTGCATCGGTTACTCCTGCAATGGGAGGTGGAGGAGTAAGATTGGGTGAAGAGAGAGATGTGATTAGCTGGAAGAGCAAATGTCGTGGAGAAAGCCCCTCGGTTATATATCTAGCACCGAGGACGAAATAGTGACAGGCGATTAATCCTGTTGTTTCATGTGCATTTTTGGCCGTCGCCTCATATCTTGAGTGGATACTGAATAACGTGTTGGCCATGGGGGCGGGGAGCGGAAGAGAGAGCAGCGGCTAGCGGACTTGGAGCGAGGAAGATGAAGCCTGATCGATCGACCTACTACAATTACATTTTATTTTTTGAGACACACCTACTGCAATTACATGGGCTCACACCCTGGACCAAAAAATAAGCTGGCTAGGCCTATATGGGCTGGCACCAGTGACAAATCCAATGCCACGTATTGGACCTGGCGGCCTAGTTGTGGGCTTAAATGCGAGTGCACGTACAACCCAGCCAAAAAAATCGAGTCGGAGCGAGGCCAGGCAGCGAGCGCTACGACGGCTAAAGAACGAAGGGGTATTTTCCACTTAGCGGTGGCAACTGTCTGTAATTTCAATAACTTCTGATCGGACGGCTACAGATTGCTTAGCTACACTACATCAATGGCCATAATAATTCAGATGACGTGGCTTCTTGAGGATCTAGAAAAATCAGTTAGTGGGGTGCCCCTATTTAGATATAGAAGATATGGACTTATATAGGCGAAAGAAGTCGGTCAGGGGAGCCACGAGGGGCCCACGAGGGTGGGGGTGAGCCCAGGGGAGGTGGACGCGCCTCCCAGCCTCGTGGCTTCCTCGTTGCTTCCCTTACGTGCACTCCAAGTCTCCTGGATCATGTTCGTTTCAAAAATCACGCTCCTGAAGGTTTCATTCCGTTTGGACTCCGTTTGATATTCCTTTTCTTCGAAACACTGAAATAGGCAAGAAAACAGCAATTTGGGTTGGGCCTCCGGTTAATAGGTTAGTCCCAAAAGTAATATAAAAGTGTATAATAAAGCCCATAAACACCCAAAACAGATAATATAATAGCATGAATGCTTCATAAATTATAGATACGTTGGAGACGTATCAGTAAGGTAGACGTGGATGCTCGTTCTCTGAAAATTTGAACGAACCGTTAAACACCCTCTGCTCGGTGGAATTCGCCCGAGCAAATAAATGGGAGATGCGAAATTACCGGCCTATGTGGGACACGCATCAATTGGCCCGTTGTACATCGAGCGTAGGTTTGTAACTTCATCGAAGCGCACCTTCTCCTCGGCAAATGACATGTGCCGAATAATTCATAAACCATGGTCGGCAAAACACCCTCTCCTCGCCCGAAATAGCTCGCGCCCACTATTTCAACACACGCTCTCCTCACCCGAAATCGCTTGCGCCCACTATATTTCAAAACACGCCCTCCTCGCCCGAAATCGCTCACGCCCACTATATTTCAAAACACGCCCACCTCGCCCGAAATCGCTCGCGCCCACTATTTGGGAGAAGCAAAGTTACTCTACTATCCCCGACCCTCAGTACACAGACCCAAGCCGAGAAGCCTAAAGGCACGGGTAGAACTGTAACTCCCCCCTCCCCACATTTCAGACAAATGTGTCCGTAAGACATGGTTCCCCCTCCCAATTCCCCATTCATACCTCGTGGGCGCCAAATCACCTTCTCCCCGGAAGCTCCCTTCTCCTGAGCCGTGAAACCTCAGACCCTCCCCCATGGCGCTCCCACCGCACCAAATTCACAGCCGCCCTCCTCCCTAATCCTGGAGACACTGTCCATTTGCCGTCGTGCACTGGGCCGTGTGCCTCTTACTCTGTGCTGCTGGAGCTGCCTCGATGACGGCCGCGTGAACCGTACCGGAGCCGATTCATCCCCGCCGTTGTTCATAGCGCCGGAGCGGCTCCAACTTTGGACCCGTCCAGAGCCCCGGTGTTGCTTCCTCGTAGCCGTCTACATCCCTGCCGCCGGTAGTCACTGTGGGTAACGTAGCAGAAATTCAAAATTTTCTACGCATCACCAAGATCAATATATGGAGTTTACTAGCAACGAGAGGGAAGGAGTGCATCTACATACCCTTGTAGATCGCGAGTGGAAGCGTTCAAGAGAACGGGGTTGATGGAGTCGTACTCGTCGTGATCCAAATCACCGATGATCCTAGCGCCGAACGGACGGCACCTCCGCGTTCAACACACGTACGGAGCAGCGACGTCTCCTCCTTCTTGATCCAGCAAGAGGGAAGGAGAGATTGATGGAGATCCAGCAGCACGATGGCGTGGTGGTGGAAGTAGCGGGATCCCGGCAGGGCTTCGCCAAGCGCAAGCGGGGAGGAAGAGGTGTCACGGGAGGGAGAGGGAGGCGCCAGGGCTTAGATTTTGCTGCCCTCCCTTCCCCCCACTATATATAGGGCCAAGGGAGAGGGGGGGCAGCCTTGGCCCTTCCTCCAAGGAAGGGTGCGGCCAGGGAGGAGTCCTTCCCCCCCAAGGCACCTCGGAGGTGCCTTCCCCTTTAGGACTCTCCTTTTTTTCTTATCTCTTGGCGCATGGGCCTCTTGGGGCTGGTGCCCTTGGCCCATATAGGCCAAGGCGCACCCCCTACAGCCCATGTGGCCCCCCGGGGCTGGTGGACCCCCTTGGTGGACCCCCGGACCCCTTTCGGCACTCCCGGTACAATACTGATAAACTGCGAAACTTTTCCGGCGACCAAAATAAGACTTCCCATATATAAATCTTTACCTCCGGACCATTCCGGAACTCCTCGTGACGTCCGGGATCTCATCCGGGACTCCGAACAACTTTCGGGTTACCGCATACTAATATCTCTATAACCCTAGCGTCACCGAATCCTTAAGTGTGTAGACCCTACGGGTTCAGGAGACACGCAGACATGACCGAGACGTTCTCCGGCCAATAACCAACAGCGGGATCTGGATACCCATGTTGGTTCCCACATGTTCCACGATGATCTCATCGGATGAACCACGATGTCGGGGATTCAATCAATCCCGTATACAGTTCCCTTTGTCTATCGGTATGTTACTTGCCCGAGATTCGATCGTCGGTATCCTATACCTTGTTCAATCTCGTTACCGGCAAGTCTCTTTACTCGTTCTGTAACTCACATCATCGCGTGATCAACTCCTTGGTCACATTGTGCACATTATGATGATGTCCTACCGAGTGGGCCCAGAGGTACCTCTCCGTTTACACGGAGTGACAAATCCCAGTCTCGATTCGTGCCAACCCAACAGACACTTTCGGAGATACCTGTAGTGCACCTTTATACCCACCTAGTTATGTTGTGACGTTTGGTACACCCAAAGCATTCCTACGGTATCCGGGAGTTGCACAATCTCATGGTCTAAGGAAATGATACTTGACATTAGAAAAAGCTCTGAGCAAACGAACTACACGATCTTGTGTCAGGCTTACGATTGGGTCTTGTCCATCACATCATTCTCCTAATGATGTGATCCCGTTATCAACGACATCCAATGTCCATGGTCAGGAAATCGTAACCATCTATTGATCAACGAGCTAGTCAACTAGAGGCTTACTAGGGACATGGTGTTGTCTATGTATCCACACATGTATCTGAGTTTCCTATCAATACAATTCTAGCATGGATAATAAACGATTATCATGAACAAGGAAATATAATAATAACATATTTATTATTGCCTCTAGGGCATATTTCCAACAGTCACCGCAACCGCGCCGGCCTCACTAACTCGGCAGCTGGAGCTGCCTACTTCACTGAGCCGCCAGATAGGTCGCACCCTCATCTCAAATCACTTAATTTAGGCGTCAGTTGTCTGCATTTTTATTTTGGGCCAATCGATTCCCAATGGGAAGCAGCACCCCTCGAGACGGCGGATCTCCTAGGTTGCCGGTTGGCTGGTGTCTAATGTAAGGGTGCCAGGGCGCAAGTTCGCCGCGGAAGCAGCGCTTAGATGGCTATCTTAGAGTTGCGTGGGTTGAAGGTACTGCTGAGGGAGTCCCGGATTAGGGGGTCCTCGGCTGTCCGGACTATGTGACGTGGGCCGGACTGATGGGCCTTGAAGATACAACACAGAAGACTCTCTCCCGTGTCCGGATGGGACTCTCCTTTGCATGGAAGGCAAGCTTGGCGTTCGGATATGAAGATTTCTTTCTCTGTAAACCGACTTTGTACAACCCTAGTCCCCTCTGGTGTCTATATAAACCGGAGGGTTTAGTCCCTAGAGGCAATCATAATCAGACAGGCTAGACATCTAGGGTTTAGCCATTACGATCTCGTGGTAGATCAACTCTTGTAATCCTCATATTCATCAAGATCAATCAAGCAAGAAGTAGGCTATTACCTCCATCGAGAGGGCCCGAACCTGGGTAAACATCGTGTCCCCTGTCTCATGTTACCATCGACCTCAGACGCACAGTTCGGGACCCCCTACCCGAGATCCGCCGTTTTTGACACCGACATTGGTGCTTTCATTGAGAGTTCCTTTGTGCCGTCACCGGAAGGACCGATGGCTCCATCAATCATCTACAACAATGCTGCCCTGAGGGAAGTCTTTCTCCCCGGTCAGATCTTCGTGTTCGGCGGCTTCGCACTGCGGGCCAACTCCTTTGGCCATCTGGAGCAGATTGACAGCTACGCCCCTGGTCACCAGATTAGTTTTGGAAATCTGGATTACGTCGCCGACATCCGAGGAGACTTGATCTTCCAAGGATTCGCGACCTCGACCTCTGCTCTGGCCTTAGATCCGGAGTGCATCGTCATGTCCGAAGATGGGATCCTAAAGCCCGGCAGACTCTTTGCCGCTATAGATCCTGGCATGGGAGAATCGAAGGAAACGGCATCGCACGCAATCGCTACAGCGCCGGACTCTTCTCCGCACTCTGGTTCCGAACTCTTGGAATCAGCCTCGTTTGAGCTCAGCCCGGGAACTTCCTTCCAGCCATGCTCCACGCACTCTCTTCTCCCTGTCCAAACCTCGCCCTTAAGCGAGGCTCTGGACTTGATGTGATCCCTGGTCATTACAGAGGAACATCATCCGAACACTATCCGGCCCACACTAGGGGCTGAGAACAGGGAATTCTATTTCCCACCCACCACCCACGTCATAGCCAATGTCGAAGATTTAACCGACATGCTCGACTATGGCTCCGAAGACATCGACGGTATGGACGACGATGCCGGAGAAGAGGAGGCCCAAAACCCGCCGTTTACCGGATGATGGACGGCCACCTCCTCGTATGACATATACATGGTGGACACACCTAACGCAGGCAACGGCGATAAGGACCAAGAGCCAGTCGAGGACGAACCTCCTAAGATTAAAACAAAGCGCCGACGTCCGCGATGCCGCTCTAAACCGTGTCGCGGGAGGGAAAGCAATACCGGCACCGGAGACAATAATACTCCGGAGACCGCCGAAGACCGAGAAGACCCCGTCGAGCCAACCTCCAAACAGGACGATCGGGAAGGTGTGCAGTTCAGCCCTAACGAACACACAGTTCATGAAGACTCCGAGTACAGCAATTATTTACCACTCTTTCAGGATGAGGTGAGCCTCGGCGACGAAGACTTTATCGTGCCTGAGGAACCTCTTGAACAGGAGCGCTTCGGGCGTCGGCTCATTGCTACCGCAAGGAGGGTGAAGAAAAAGCAGCAGCTTCAAGCTGATCAAGATCTGCTCAACGATAGATGGGCTAATGTCCTAGCAGCCGAGGAACAAGGCCTCGGGCGCCCAGCCAAGAGTTACCCAAAGCGTAAGCTGCTACCTCAGTTCGACGACGAGGCACTAGAGCCCGTCCCGACAGCGCGTAACACGGCTGACCGACCACCACGTGGCCGGGACAGAACGGCAGCTCAAGCCGAACACCAACCCGCACTACCTTACCGTAACAGTAGAGACAAAACAGTTCGGGAATACACGTATGACCTACGGCAAGACCTGGAGAATAGAGCAGGGCATACTAGATCGATCTATGGATCGCGAGGGCACGCCTCAATGCGTGAGGATAGTTACTTAGCCAGACGCGCCAAGCATCATCACGCACGGGCCGAAAACCGCATACGGACTGACTTGGCCCGATACAGAGGCGCCGCACACCCCCTCTGCTTCACTGATGAAGTAATGGAACATGAGTTCCCTGAAGGGTTTTAACCCGTGAATATCAAATCATATGATGGAACAACAGATCCTGCAGTGTGGATTGAGGACTTTCTTCTCCACATTCATATGGCCCGCGGTGATGATCTTCATGCCATCAAATACCTCCCACTCAAGCTTAAGGGACCAGCTCGGCACTGGCTAAACAGCCTGCCAGAAAACTCCACCGGCAGCTGGGAGGACTTGGAAGACGCCTTCCATGACAACTTCCAAGGCACATACGTTCGACCTCCGGATGCCGATGACTTAAGTCACATAGTTCAACAGCCCAGAGAGTCGACCAGGAAATTCTGGACTTGATTCTTAATCAAAAAGAACCAAATTGTCGATTGTCCGGATGCCGAAGCCCTAGCGGCCTTTAAGCATAGCATCCGCGACGAGTGGCTCGCCCGACAACTCGGCCAAGATAAGCCGAAGTCCATGACAGCCCTCACGACACTCATGACCCACTTTTGCGCGGGCGAAGATAGTTGGCTAGCCCGTAGCAGCAACAGCGCAAGCAAACTTGGCACCTCTGAGGATAGGAATAGCAACGGCAAGCCTCGACGCAACAGGCACAAGCGTCGGAACAACGGTGATAACACCGAAGAGATGGCAGTCAACGCCGGATTCAATGGCGCTAAGTCCAGTCAGCGGAAGAAGCCATTTAAAAGAAACAATTCAGGCTCGTCCAGTTTGGACCGAATACTCGATCGACCATGTCAGATCCACGACACCCCCGATAAGCCTGCCAATCATACCAACAGGACCTGTTGGTTCTTCAAACAGGTGGGCAAGATAAATGCCGATAACAAGGACAAGGGGTCGCCTAGTGAGGACGATGACGAGGAGCCCCAGCCACCAAACACAGGGGGTCAGAAGAAATTTCCCCCCCAAGTCAAAACGGTGAACATGATATATGTCACTCACATCCCCAAGAGGGAGCGCAAGCGCGCACTCAGGGACGTCTATGCGATAGAGCCAGTCGCCCCAAAATTCAATCCTTGGTCATCCTACCCGATCACTTTTGATCGCAGGGACCATCCAACCAGTATTCGTCATGGCAGCTCAGCCGCACTGGTTTTGGACCCAATCATTGATGGGTTCCACCTTACGCGAGTCCTTATGGACGGCGGTAGTAGCCTTAACCTGCTTTATCAGGACACGGTTCAAAAAATGGGCATTGATCCGTATCAAGCCCACAAAGACTACCTTTAAAGGAGTAATACCGGGTGTAGAAGCTCGCTGCCCGGGCTCAATCACATTGGAGGTCGTCTTCGGTTCGTCGGACAACTTCTGAAGCGAGGATTTGATCTTCGACATCGTCCCCTTCCGCAACGGCTATCACGCACTCTTGGGACGAACCGCATTTGCTCGCTTCAATGCGGTCCCACACTATGCCTATCTCAAACTCAAGATGCCTGGGCCACATGGTGTTATAACAGTCAACGGAAACACAAAATGCTCCCTCCGTACCGAGCAGCACACCGCAGCCCTGGCAGCGGAAGTACAGTGCGGCCTTCTCAAGCAGAACATTAATTCAGCGGCCAATCCCCAACACTACTAAACGAGTCCGAATTACTCCACATCATGACAGTTCGGCTCGTTAAGAGCTCGACTAGCAATACGGCCTCCATCCCCATCCCGATCAAATTGTGGCATATGTACTGTGCATACATAACTACGCACTAAAAATACCATGGGCACAGACGGAGGCATAACAGGATCATGGTCTGACATACTGCTCGACCCGGACCCTCATACTTTCACTTTTCTTTTTATCCCTTTTCAGGTTTCTCCCTCACAGGCCCCTCATGGAAGGCCTGACAATGGATCCCTTCAAAGGATCAACATACCAAGGAGGAGAAGCAGCATAGATGTACGGCAGAATATCTCGATGACCTTCTTAAAGATCGCCTTGCCTGCTCTCAGGACCCGTACGCAGCTCTCCCTTCGCTTCGGCATGATAAATGGCCCTGTTGCTTATCGCATCCTCTGTACAAGTACGCCTTAACGTATTACTCAGAATATAATGGAAACCGTTTTTTGGCCCAATTTATGCGGCCCTTGCTTACTTTTTAATCTGTGTTTTACTGTTTTTGTCGATTATCCCGTACACTTCGGCATGATTCACCTTGCCAGGGGCCCTATTGAGCCTCCTACGTGTACACTAAGTCCGAATGCTGGTTACAGTATAATTCGGTGCCCTGAATATTGCATTATATACTTCAGCTCTGAATCATGTCTTTGGTCAACAGTTGGGTTGCCCGGCTCCTGTGCTTGCTACCTTACGTTTCGCTCTATCGGCTAGGGTAGTAAAGGGAGAACTCCTGCGATTGTGTTTCTGGTTCACCCGGTTAAGCACCTCAGTAGAGAAAGCCGAAAACTGACTGTCATGATGCGGCGAGAGCTGGTCTGCTATTCGGCGGCTACGTTTAAATCTCTTGCGATTTTTCCGCTTTACGCGAAGGATCGGCTCTTGCCTGATCAGACGCTTACAGCACCCTAGTCCAGATAGACAAATAATGACTAGGGGCTGCACCTATACTCTTATTGTCAAACTCCTATGGCTAAGTGAGGGTGATAAAGCCGTATAGTCCGATTGCGTGGTTCGCAACACTAACACCTCTTTAACGGACCAAAAACTCTTTGGATCAAGTGTGTTTTGGCGCCAACCGAACACCCCCGTACTTCCTACGTGGGGGCTGAAGCCGACGACTGGCCAACCCTCAGATTTCAAAAATGGCCACACAGGAGGAAATATTTTTAACATAAGCATGCAATATATTCTACATAAAAAGCTTTGTTTGATAAGTGCATGACTGAATAACATGAGTACATTTCACTCCAAGATAACATCCTTTGCACATTGGCCTTCTACAATGCAGGCCCCCTCCAGGACATCGGTAAAGTATCGCTTGGGTGTGCGGTGCTCTTTGCCTTCGGGTGGACCCTCGGTCGCAACCTTGACGGTGTTCATCTTCGCCCATTGCACTTTGACACGGGCGAAGGCCATCCGCGCACCCTCAATGCAGACCGATCGCTTGATGGCGTCGAGCCGAGGACAGGCGTCGACCAGCCGCTTCACGAGCCCGAAGTAGCTGCTAGCTAGGCATGGCTTCGGCAGGCCACATCCGGATTGTCAAATCCTTCATGGCCAATCCGGCCATACTGTGCAGCTCGGTCAGCTGTTTCAGTTGATCCGTGAGGGACACCGGATACTCTGGTGCAAGATACTGTGACCAGAACAGCTTCTCCGTAGAGCCCTCCTCCTTGGTTCAGAAGAATTCCGCAGCATCAGAGACACTGTGGGGCAGATCGGCAAAGGCCCCTGGAGAACTCCAAATCCGGGTTAATAAAAGGTACCTATTCTGCACATGTTTGCTTTGCATGATAAAAGTCTTACCCACCGCGATTTGCTTGGCCTCTCGAATCTCCTGAAAAGCACCCTGGGCTTCAACCCGGGCCTCTTGTGCACTTTGTTGGGCCTTTACAAGTTTGGACCCCTGGTCCATAACTTTGCGCTCCAAGGCCTCGCACCGCTCTGCGGCGTCCTTGAGTTCCTGCTGCACCTCCACGACCCTTGCCTCATGCTTTTTGCGAGCGGCTTTTTCCTTATCTGCCTCCCTCTGGGCTTCGGTCAGCGCATTCTTGAGGGATTCCACCTCGGCCGCATCTACTAGAAAATATCATTATAGCATGATCAGTGCTGCAACAATTCATACCATTTACATTTGAATAGTTCATCGCATACCTTGCTTGTTCTCTAGTTGTTTCCGGACACGGCCGAGTTCGGCATTCGCCTGCTCCAGACTCTGCTTCAGTTCAAAGAATTCGGCAGCATGGGCGGTCGCCGCCAGCAGGGAAGCCTGTTTATCCACAGTAACACGCACATTAGTCTCCGGCGATACATTATCGGATCCTCTGTCCGGCTTTTTCCCATGCCAGACAGAGTCTCAGGGGCTACTAGCTATACTACGGCTTTCCTTTTACAATTACATACCTCAAAGCCTGTTAGAAGGCTGGTGCAGGCTTCGGTCAGCCCGTTTTTCGCGGACTGAACTTTTTGAACCACCGTGCCCATAAGGGTACGGTGTTCCTCCATGATGGAAGCACCTTGAAGTGCTTCCACGAGATTATCCGGTGCCTCCGGTTGGACAGAGGTCACCGGCGGAGTGGGCGCACCTCCTTCTTTCGAACAAGGCTGCTTACCTGATTCTGGAGCCACATAGGTCTCCGGAAAGGTATTCGGCTGGGGGCCGAATTGGATATGACCCCCATCGCCAGTCTCTAGGGGGATCTGCTCCCCCAGGTGTCAGGCAGCCGAGGTATTACCCTCGGGCGCCGTCCGGATGGCCTCTTGCACCTCTCCCTGGCACGTAAGGACCCTTTGGGACGACACTTCAGCGTCGTCCGTTGCCTTGGGGGAGAAGGCCTGCGGAGGTGACTCGCTGTCCATCACCTTCGGATCCAGCGAACTCCTCGAAGATGAGGATCGCAGGGGATGGGCGCGGGCCGGACTACAGCACATGATTCGACATATTAAATTCACAAAGTAAAGGAATCGGATATATAAGTGCCTTTGAGTACTCACAATTCGGCCAGGGGCTTCCTCCGGGGGCGCCATTCGGAGCCGCTGTCGGGGTCATGTTCATCCGCAAGAGAGATCTTTTCTCTCTTGGACGCCCCTGCCTCGGCCTCTGGATCCGAGGAAGCCATTCTCTTCCTCCCTCCCTTCTTGGAGGGAGAATCGCTCTCCTCCTCTTTCTCGTCGTCTTCGGCCGGGGAGGAGTGGGTTTCGGCGTCTCCAGATGCCACCTCCGAAGTGCCTTTATGGCGGAGGCCGGCTCTCGTCCCCAGGCCTTTCTTCTTGGCCTTCTTCTCTGGCGCCTTGTAAGTCGCTGGGACCAGCATCTTCGTCAGAACTGGAATAGCTGGATTTTCGGGCAGCGAAGCCGGACACTGAATCCGCTCCGCCTTCTTTGTCCAAGCCTGAGAAACAAATGGGGAAGCTTAGACATCTCCCTTGTATGCATGGATTGAGGATATACCATGGAGCATGGAAAACTTACCACGCTAGCCGGATGAGTCAGGTCGTGGCCGCAATCCTCGGTGGTGTCCGGCCATGTTTGGTTGGCCTTGAAGAGCACCTTCCACATACCTTTGTGTGTAGTGCCGAAGAACCGCTGGAGGGTTTGGTGCTTGGCTGGGTCGAACTCCCATAGGGGGCAAGTCCGGCTCTGGCAGGGAAGGATCTGGCGAACAAGCATCACCTGGATCATGTTCACAAGCTTGAAGTTCTTGTCCACCATGTTCTGGATGCGCGTCTGCAGCGTCTTCAGCTCCTCCGACGCCGCCCAATCCAGGCCCTTTTTCAGCCAGGATGTAAGATGCACTGGGGGCCCGGATTTGAATTCGGGAGCCGCGACCCAAGTAGCGTCGCGGGGCTCAGTGACATAAAACCACTGCTGTTGCCAACCCTTGACGGTCTCCACAAAGATACCTGTGGGCCATGTGACGTTGGACAATTTGCTCACCATGGCACCTCCGCACTTCGCATGTTGGCCATCCACCACTTTTGGCTTCACGTTAAAGATTTTCAGTCATAATCCGAAGTGGGGTGGGACGCGGAGGAAGGCCTCGCACACGACATTGAATGCCGAGATGTTGAGGAAGGAGTTTGGGGCTAGATAGTGGAAATCTAGCCCGTAGTAGAACATGAGCCCAAGGACGAAAGGGTGGAGAGGAAACCCTAGTCCACGGACAAAGTGGGGAAGGAAGACTACCCTCTCGCTGGGCTCCGGGGTGGGAATGATCTACCCCTTGGCTGGGAGCCGGTGAGCGATTGCGTGTGTCAAGTACCCAGCCTCCCAGAGCTCTGTGATGTTCCCCTCCGTGACGGAGGAGGCCATCAACTTGCCCTGCGCTCTAGATCCGGACATGGCCGAAGTGCTTTTTGGGGGCGGAGGATGGAAGCTTGGGCGCTGGAGCTCAAGGACAAATAAGTAGAGAAGAAGAAGGCGTGGGTGAAAGAATGGATATTTATCCTCTTTTAAAGGCAGCGAATATCAAGCGCCTCCCCACTAGCCTTAAAACTCGCCTGTTCCCAAAGGGTCGTGCGGACGGTGTGGTTGGATTACCCGCGCCCGTATTGATGAGAATTTCGTGATAAGGGGACACGATCTCTGCTTCGACAAGACGTGTCAATAAAAACCACATCTCGAAACATGGAGCGGGAGGATAAAAACGGTTCGAAATAATAATCGGGCTGGAACGCAATGTCTCGCTACAAAAGCTGTCCGTGGATGGGACTTGTCGAATATAATACTTTCTACGGTTGTACGAGAAACCTGTCTTGCAGAGATGGATACACTTTTGTGTTCAAAGATTACCTTGGAGAATTCGGAGGAGAAACCCGCCTGTCAATGTCGAAGACAATCTGTGCGCCGGACACATCGACATTGAAGCCTGGTTCAGGGGCTACTAAGGGAGTCCCGGATTAGGGGGTCCTCGGCTGTCCGGACTATGTGACGTGGGCCGGACTGATGGGCCTTGAAGATACAAGACAGAAGACTCTCCCCCGTGTCCGGATGGGACTCTCCTTTGCGTGGAAGGCAAGCTTGGCGTTCGGATATGAATATTCCTTTCTCTGTAAACTGACTTTGTACAACCCTAGTCCCCTCCGGTGTCTATATAAACTGGAGGGTTTAGTTCGTAGAGGCAATCATAATCAGACAGGCTAGACATCTAGGGTTTAGCCATTACGATCTCGTGGTAGATCAACTCTTGTAATCCTCATATTCATCAAGATCAATCAAGCAGGAAGTAGGGTATTACCTCCATCGAGAGGGCCCAAACCTGGGTAAACATCGTGTCCCTTGTCTCCTGTTACCATCGACCTCAGACGCACAGTTCGGGACCCCCTACCCGAGATCCGCCAGTTTTGACACTGACAACTGCCGCTGCCGGATCTGGATGACGGCGAGTCTTTGTGGATTGGCCCGGGGTGGCGCAACCACGGCAGTGCGGTAGGGCGTGGAGCACGGTTTTGGTCGGGGCCACGGACGGCGGAGACAGGCTGCTCTACCGGTGGTCGCTGGCTCTTCGGGGAAGATTCCGAACTGTGTCAGCCGGGAGGCACAAGACGGCCATCAAGCCATCCAGCGTAGATCGGACAGTACCAAAATAAAATAAAATCGTGTGACCCCAATTTAGTCTTCAGTCAACAGAGGTGTGACCACTCTCGTACCTTGTTGTTGATCTCTTAGGGTATTTCTTCAGATCAGAGAGATGTGTCATTCTTGACATTATGCGTTTTCTGCATCTTCAGCCACACCGTCTTCCGACTCACCGCAGCTGCTCCAATAAGGGAATCATACACCAGAAGGGAGCTATAGTCCCCACTCAATAGTTCCCTGCATCGAATGCGCGTGCCTGACATGGACAGCCACAACAACTGCAAGGCCATCGACAAGTCAGCACATGATGCTGATGCTCACTTCTATGGATGGCGGCCAGATAAGTTGTACCCTCATCTTACTTGTGTGCAGCATTTATCACATTTCACTGTATATTCATGCTGATCTCTTACGGGTCTTGTTCAGGAGTTAACACTATTCCATAGTTCAGCTAAGAGACTTGTTCTTTACGTAACATTGTTCCATAGTTATCATCCATCAGCCAATGCTATCCCACGGGCTGGTGATTATAGTGTTATACCACTTCTAGTATAACCTATGTTGTTCTTTAATACTTTTTTGTGTCATCTAGTTAATCTCGAGTACAAACGATACATATTCTGTAGCTTTCATCTGTGTTCTCCCTTTAGTGTTTGAGACTTGTTGCTGCTAGTTAACCCCAGTCCTACTACTTATGTCGTCTCCTACAGGCACTCATTACATAAATCTAACTACTAGTTGTCTTCCATGCATGTCAGATATAATTGCACACACTGATTTATCCACAAGAACCTCACGGAGCAATGTAACGGCCAGCAAACTTGACATCAATGATACCCAATATGATGGAACATGTAAAGGCAGTTCTTCACAAGACTTGCAGAAAGATGATGAATCCTATTCACCCCATAAGGTCATTGCTCTAACTTGGCCCTTGATATGGGTACAACATGCATATAATGTCCTGGAGTGCATCTACTCTGTTGCAATGCCTTGTGCTTCGCCTGCTAATCATGCATGTAAATATGGCATGTCTCCTGTTTTTCAGTACCTATTCCATTAATGATAACATGTTTTCAAATTCAAGTACTGTCATTCTACTCTATCGCAATGCCATCTGCTTAGTCTGGACATCATGCTTCTCAATATCTTATGCATTGTTATTCATCAGTATGTACTTCATCTGTCTACCATACCATATTCTTTTTTTACATTGAAGTGTTGTTCTAGTGGTCTCTTGCAATACCATCTTAGTTTCCCAATCATACATGCATATGTTGCCTTAGTGTTTTTCTGTAATGTATTCCGCTAGCATACAGTTCTACATTCAAGTAGTGTTTTTTTACACTGTTGTCCTATCGTATCCCTAGCTCTTACATCATACTCCCTCCGTCCGGATTACATGTCGCAGAAATGGATAAAACTGGATGTATCTAGAACTGAAATATGCCTAGACCCATCCATTTATTTCCGGATGGAGGGAATACATGTCAATATGTCATGCCTTTCTATTCTTCAGTACCTATTCCATCTCTGTTGTAGCATGTTTTATAATTGAAGCACCATTCTTCTATATAAGGCATGCAAGGGGAAGACGGCTATGTTAGAATCTGAAGGGTTACAAACCAGGTCTTTGCAAAAGATCCAAACGCCAGGAGATAATAAACCAGCTCCAATTTTCATAGATACTGCTCCAGCACAGAGAAACCCAACTCCCACTGATAATAAGCAGATTCTAGTGGCCAAAGAACTAGTCCGCTCCAGTCCAGCAAAAATATGTCAACTCCATTCTAAGAAGCGTGTGCGTATCCTCGCATCATGAAATTTTATAGCATTATGATCATATTTTCTACATGTTTCTTACCCATCTCTCTTTTAGAAAATAAGCTTAAAGGATAGAAGACTTTCTGTACTGGGATCGTATTCGAGGAAAGTATCTTGCAGGAATTCTCTGTGCTCCAATGCTGATGTAAGTACCTGTTGTATATCACTATATTTTTACATCAGCATGTATTTTGTTAATCGGTGTGAATCCAACCTTTATCTGATCTAAATTCAGTTGTAGCAAAATGTTAAAGGCGACAATGTTGATTTTTGTAAGGAAAACTGCCTGGTAGTTTTGCATATTGAGCTGCATGAGTGTACTATCTCATATCATGCACATTACTGAATTGTAGTGCTGCTCTGGTTGCCCATTCATTCATTGTGCCAATGTTGCTTTCGTATTACCTTACCTGGCTGATGATAGATGTGCCATATTGTGTTAATTTGGTGTAGGCTCATGTGGTCTGGTTGCCCAAATGCTCGTTGTGTCAACGTTGCTTTCCTATTATCTGACCTGGCCAATGATAGCAATGCTAGTGTGTTAATTTGGTGCAGGCTGCTGAAGATAAGAAGACAAACTCTAAAAACAGCAAGGCAACCCCATTGTTTGTTTCCAATAAATCTAGGCCAGGTAATATGGCAATAACTCTTGATTAATCTGTTCTATTCCCCTCCTAATTTATGTTATGATGCAGTGGTCGAGACACTCTCGACTATCAATAATACAAGCCTGCCAAAATCGCCATCTGAATCTGTTCAGTTTCCTCTGTCTCAAATGCAACGGAAAAAATGTATGTTTGTGAACCAATTAATGGCTAAAGCAATGATGGAAATGGTGGAGGAATCAGAGGTGCACATTCGTGCGCAACAACAACTGATCGATGTTTTCAGAGACAGTGTAGCAAAGTAGCAAGAACTTGCCCACATGCTTATGGGCGTCATCTGCATTCAGGTTGTAGATTGTGACGTTGTAGATCGTTAGGTTCTGTTCATTTATTTGCACTGGCATCAAGCTTTGATTGCCCAGTGCATGTAATTTCCTGTAATATATGCTGGATGTGCAACATTTTTCCCTGTTGCCGTACCTTTGCTTGATCGGTTTTGGTCCTGTGCATAATTACTCGTCGTAATGGGCTCAAATTATCTAATTGGGCCTAAAGACATGTACGAACTTTAGTGGGCCCATTAAGTTAATGGTCCGTTACCAGGCCAAAAGTTAGTGGTCGGCCCTCTTACCTCCCGGGTCGTTAACAAGCCGACATCGAAGCGGGCAACAGGCGGGCCCATTTGATTTCACGGGCCATTAACAGGCCGATACTAGGTCAGGCTACATATGGCCCAACTATACTGTGGGCCTTTAGCAGGCCAAAAGAGATAGCGGGCTCGTACTAGACCATGAAGAGCATGGGCCGCAAAGAGGCCGAAAGTCAGGTCGTACTGTAAATGGCCCAACTGTGTTGTGGGCCTATAGCAGGCCGAAAGAGAAACCGGGCTGGTATTGGACCATGAAGAGCATGGGCCATTAAAAGGCCAAAACTCAGGTTCGACTGAATGGCCCAACTCACTTATGGGCCGTCAACAGGCAGAAAGACACACCGGGCCGGAAATTGGCCCAACACTTAAATGGGTCACTAAAAGGCCGAAAGATGTACATCTTGAAAATTGGCCCATCCCTTGAATGGGCCGTTAACAGGCCGAAACGACATCGGGCCAATATTGAGCCCAAATATATAGCGGGCTGTTAACGGGCTCGAACTGACGATGGGCTACAATTGTGTCAAATCGTTAACGAGCCGTTGACTGGCCGAATTGGCACATCTCGTATGGGCCGTGGGATTAAATGGACCTGACACAAGTATGCCTTATATGGGCCGGCCTGCTAATTCTTACTGGGCCGGCCTTTTTCACCGGAGTGGGCCACTGTTGGGCCATGCCACGTGTCAATCTATCATAGGCGCCTCCTGTCCAATGAGTGGATGACATCTGTCCCAACGGTGAGCCGACACGTGGTTCCTCCGGCCAATGAGAATTTTACACGTGGAAAATCCCCATTGGTCCGGGCTATTAACGGGTTATCGGATCCAAATCGGAACCCGATAGCTTAACGGCGACCCGTTACGGTGGATGCCACGTGTCGGCCACCCTTGACGAAAGCACTGCTATGACGCGCGATTTATCGTCATGGAAGTGGAGACTTCCGTGATGATAATTTTGGTAATGTCATGGAACACTTCTACGACAGCACAGGTATGACTATCTTGATTTTGTCATAAAATCGTCATGGATGTACATGCGTGATAGAAAACGTGACCTACTGTGACAAACACGTATCATCACGGAAGTGTATTTTTTTGTAGTGCAAGGGCTATTCCTGAGGATGTGTCTGATGATGAACCAGTTATGGCACACCAAGATGGTGGGCAAGTCACACGGGAGGAGGTTCTCACACAGGAGGAGGTACATGTCACACAAGATGCTGGGCAAGTCACACAGGAGGAGGTTCATGTCACACAAGATGATGGCCAACTTACACAGGAGGATGTCCATGCCACACAGAATGATTGCCCAGTGCAGCAACAAGAGGATGAATATGATACACCTGTTGTCTTTCAGGTAAATTATAATCTTTTTTGTCCATTTCTTTTAGGTTGTATTTAATACGATACATCAGTGATGATAGCATGTGATGATTGGCTGTGCACAGGTGCAAGACTTTGGATGTACAATGCTTCATAAGATGCAGCACTCTAGGCCTGTACCTAGAGAAGAAACTGAAGGCACTCTGCCTTATTCATCATTCATATTACAGGCATCTAGTTCTCAAGCTTCAGCACATACAACAACAGCTACAAATGGTGGCAACCTGACCATGAAGTTGCTGAAGATGAAAAGAGATAAAGAAAGGCAGATGGCAGCCAGAAGAGATGAAGCACTAGAGGCAATGAATGAGATGGCAGAGAGGAGAGCAGAGGAGGCTGGAGCAAAGAGGCAGGAAATTGCTATCAGGAAAGCAGAGAAGGCAGCCAGAAGAAGAAGAGCAGCAAAAGAGAAGAAGGCTGAGGAAACAGCAGCAAAGTTGGAAGCTTCAGTAGCAAGGAAAGCAACATTACAAGAAGAGAAGGAGGCCAGGGCAATTGAAGCAATTGCAGCTAAGGCAGAGGCAGCAATGAAGAGAAGAGAAGAGCAAGAAGCAAAGAGAGCTATTGCGGCACTAAAGAAAAAACAAGATCAAGAAGCAAAGAAGAAACAGTAAGAAGAGGCCAAGGGAAGAAGAGCTGAAGAGAAGAAGCAAGCAGGAGGGCCAAGTGGACATGTGCCCAAGAAGAAAAGAGTCAACATGTCTGATGAGTTCAGATGAAGCAGTGTTGTTGCACTTGTATTTCAGTGATTTTTTGGCAGAAACTTAAATCTGAGTGTTTGAAACTACCAGAGCTCAAATGTAGTTCATTCAGTGACTCATTTCAAATGTACCAGACATAAGTGGTTCATTGAGTAATTTGATGCAAACTAAATTTGATGCAACTGAACTTGATGCACACTGAATTTTTTCTTCTCTGTCCATTTTTGCTTAATTTGATGCACACTGAATTTTTATGACTGAATTTGTATTGCTGAATTTGTTGCAAACTGAACATATGTACCAAATTTTGATTAAAGAAAAAAAATAAAAATCAAACAAAAAAAGTTTTGCCTGGTCTAGAACCCAGGACCTATGGTATTGAACATTGGGGGGCAATGCTAGTGGGTTAGTACTAATGCTTTGATCAAGGGCATGTACTAAACTGACTACTTAGTAGTTGCTAGTGGCCCAATGGCCCATGCCATTTCAGTTTCCTTCTCTGCTCTTTAAGCCCACCCACCGCTCCACTCTCCACTCACCTCCAGTCCATAGTCCACCCACGTCGCCTCGGTTACCCCGCTACCAAACTCCCACTCCGCCATCAAGAAAACCCCCGCCGCTGAGCACCACACCGCTGTTGATGCCATGGACAACAGCCCCGCCTGGCAGAGGCTCATCGACGACCTGGAAGGCGACAACAAGGCCATGCGCGCCGACCTGAAGGAGATCGGGCAGTGGTTCCCGAGCATCGGAATGTTTCGTCACCACGCGCGTGGCCTCCTCAAGGTCATGAGCGAGGACGAGCTCGACCGCGCCATCACCAACCCCAAAGGTATCTCTCCAGCATTGGTCCTCTGTTTCGGGATACAGGAGACGCGCTCCAACGACCCGCGGCAGCGCACGCAGTGGTGGATGTACCGGTCCGCCACCACACCGCGGCAGCTCGATCCGCATCGCGTTTCCTCCAGGATGGAGCGTGTCAAGGATGTCGAAGTGGTCAACACGGCGTACTGGGACCGCTTCCAGCCCGACCTGCTGCTGCACGATGATGTCTCTGACGCCGACTCGTCCGACTCAGAGTACGATTCCGACGACACCTTTGGCTACAACGCCGACTCGTCCTGGTCGGCTGGCTGGGAAGAACCAGAGGTGATTGTCCTCTCTGACGACGAGCCGGAGGTCAAGGTGGCGGCGCCCGTCGTCCTGGAGATGGAGGTCCAGATGGTGGCGCCCATCACCAGGGAAGGTGACAAGAACCGCCTCATTGACGTCGAGCTGCTTCCAGATGTTCCTAACATCGTCAAGCAGGAGGTGGAGGTGGTCTTGGGCCTGGAAGCACAGGTTGACGTTGCAGCACAACCAGAGAGGAAGAAGAAGAGGAAGGTGATAGTTGCCATGGAGGTTCGCCGCTCGGAGCGCCTCCAGAAGATGAAGAACTGAAGATGAAGAAGATGCGGTTGCCAACATGAAGAAGATGCAGTTGCAGTTAGTTAGATATGCTGAAATATACAAATTTTCAGCATATAAGTTATAAAATAGTGTAGTTTGTTAGGTCTGCTTGTATATTAAGCACATAAGTTATTTCTAATTTCTGTCGGCAATGTTGAACTATGTGTTGGTTGGTTTGTGAACTAAGTGGAAGTTGAACTTGATGATGCTGTCTAGTTGCTATATAAGGATGTCGATGCTAAATTTTTGCTTCTCTGTCCATTTTTTGCTGAATTTGATGCTACTGCCTAGTTGCTATATAAGGATGTTGATGTTGTCTTGCTGAACTAATTAAGTTGAACTAAGCAAGTGGCAATGATGAAGTGCTACAAAATAGTGTAGTTTATGTTGTTGATGTTGTAATGTCCTCTCTGTCATGTTGATGTTGTTGATGTTGTCTTGTTGCTATATAAGGCAACAATCCAAAAGTGTGTTATTGCTATATAAGGCTACAATCCAAAAGAAGTTAACTGAATTCTGTCTATTGATGCTACTGAAGTTAACTGAATTTTGTTAGCAAATTCAGTTAACTTGCTCAACACCTTTGGTCCACCAACTGGTTCAAGTTTGTACTTGCACACCCTGTAACTTGCATTATGCATGCACCTTTGGTCCACCAACACCAGCAGAGCAACCACCAGATCCCCTTCTTCTTCCTCTCTTCCACCAGATCTTCATCTTCATCCTCCATTTTCCTCCTCTGCTCCTGTTCCCCTGGTCTCCAGCAGCAACCATGGTATCCTGGGATGATCTCCCAACCTCTTCTAAAGATGACTCGGTGACCAGCAAGGTTAGTCATGTCCTCTCCTCCATGCAGCTAGGGTTAAACAGCAGCTAGGGTTAAACAGCTTCTAGGGTTATACTTAACAAATGCAAAATTTTATTTTTTTAGCCTCCTGCCACAATTTCTTGCAAAGAATGGATTGGCCTGGCCACAGATCTGCCTAGCTTTACATGTGAGCATGGATCTTTGTGTGAGAAGCATGTGGCTTTTCAATCAGTTGACAGTGGAAGAAGATTCCTGTCTTGTGCACACAAGGATTGTAAAAATCCAGATAATAGTGCCATTTTAATTCCATTTCATCATTTGACAGTGACAGTGGCTTTTATCTGAAGATTTGCAGGTAACTGAATAATGTCACTTAAGTGAATCTTTGTTTGGATGATAGGAAGTACCTAAATGCACCTATGTGGAATGGATAGACCCTGAGTGGCCTGAAGCATTGAAGATGAGACTAGCTACCATATGGAGCATGTATGAAGAGGAGACAAAACAAAGGCTAACACAAAATGTGTTGAGTGCTGAACAGAACTTGAATAACATGGAAGAGAAGACAAAAATGGAGAATGAGCTGAGACATTTCAAGCTTGATTTTGCCAAGATGGTGGCTGAAAAGGAGCGGGAAATGAGCCAATTAGGCAACACACAAATTGCTCTGGTTGATCTGAAGGAAGAGCTTGAGAAGAAGAAGAGCACTAACAAATCAGTAACAAACATTCATCAGGTATTCAGGGCTAAGGCAGAGAAAGAGAGGGACCAAGTCATGCAGGAGAGGGATCAATTGAAGCAAGAGAAGAGAAAGCTTGAGTACATGATTGGTGACTTATTCAAACACAAAGAGGACACCAAGGAGAAGATAAGGAAGCTTAAGGGGATGCTGAATGATTTTGACTGAACTTATCTTGTTCTTGTCCCTGTGTAAACTGAATTTGTCTAAGTATGTTGTGAAATGGATTTGGTTGTCAACTGAATTTATCTTGCCTGTCAACTGAATTTTAAGTGCAATGGATTTGGTTTTCAACTGTAATATGTTGTGAAATGGTTAGAATTGAATTGACATGATGTGTTGATGTTTAAATAAAGACGTAACATAACAACATTGGTACATATTCAACATTCCAAGATAACATAACAACATTGGTACATAACTCCAGTCTTCATATTACTTGATCAGTTATCCATTACAACCATCACAGCATGCAACCATTACAACCATCAAAGCATGCATCCAAACCCAAAACAAGTACTTAATCTACTTAGTGTGCTCACTGATTTCACTACATCTCACTTCTTCATAACTACTATGAAACACAGCACACAAAGCACCATAACAGCAGCCATCACCAGCTTCAGCAGCACTAGGATTTCTCTACCTAATCCACGCAGCATAGCAACTTGCTGCTTGGTAGCAAAGTTCTTCTCACTAGGGGTGCCAAATGACCCAAAATCAACTCTGCGAGCACCTCTCCCAGCCATGCCCCTTCCAGCTATTCTTCTTGTGTTCATTGCTTCAGCCCTCCTCCTCTCAAGCTCCTCCCTTTATCCCCAGCTGCTCCTATTGCATCCACAGAAGCATCACCAACAAGAACCCTATGTTCAACAAGATGCTGCACATATTTAAGCTCCGAACGCCAGAAATCACAGGTGACCTATAAAACAAAGGAAACACAGCATATTCAGTTAACTGAAAAAGTTCAGTTAACTATAAAGTTCAGTTAACTATTAGGGCATATGCAATTAACTACAAAACTGTTAGGAAACGTAGCATGCATTTTCAAAAAAATTCCTACGCTCACGCAAGATCTATCTAGGAGATGCATAGCAACGAGAGGGGGAGAGTGTGTCCACGTACCATCGTAGACCAAAAGCGGAAGCGTTATGTTAACGCGGTTGATGTAGTAGAACGTCTTCACGATCCAACTGATCCTAGGGGTGGCCGGCCCTAGGGGTGGCGCGCCATGGGGAGGGAGTCCTACTAGGACCCCACTCCTAGTAGGATTCGCCCCCTTCCTTCCAACGGAGAGGGGAAAGGGGAAAGAGGGGGAGAGGGAGAAGGAAAGGGGGCCGCGCCCCCACCCCTTGTCCAATTCGGATTGGCGCCATGGGGGGGCACCACCTCTTGTGGCCTTCCTCCCTCTCTCCACTATGGCCCATGAGACCCATCAACTTTCTCGGGGGGTTCCGGTAACCTCCCGGCACTCCGAAAAATCCCCGAACCTCTTCGGAACCATTCCGGTGTCCGTATATAACCTTCCAATATATCAATCTTTACCTCTCGACCATTTCGAGACTCCTCGTCATGTTCGTGATCTCATCCAGGACTCCGAACAAACTTCGTTCACCAAAACACATAACTCATAATACAAATCGTCATCGAACATTAAGCGTGCGGACCCTACGGGTTCGAGAACTATGTAGACATGACTGAGACATATCTCTGGTCAATAACCAATAGCGGAACCTGGATGCTCATATTGGTTCCTACATATTCTATGAATATCTTTATTGGTCAAACCGCACAACAACATACGTCATTCCCTTTGTCATCGGTATGTTACTTGCCCGATATTCGATCGTCGGTATCTTCATACCTAGTTCAATCTCGTTACCGGCAAGTCTCTTTACTCGTTTCGTAATGCATCATTCCGTAACTAACTCATTAGTCACATTGCTTGCAAGGCTTATCTGATGTGCATTACCGAGAGGGCCCAGAGATACCTCTCCGATACACGGAGTGACAAATCCTAATCTCGATCTATGCCAACTCAACAAACACCTTCGGAGACACCTATAGAGCATCTTTATAATCACCCAGTGACGTTGTGACGTTTGATAGCACACAAGGTGTTCCTCCGGTATTCGGGAGTTGCATTATCTCATAGTAAGAGGAATATGTATAAGTCATGAAGAAAGCAATAGCAATAAAACTTAACGATTATTATGCTAAGCTAACGGACGGGTCTTGTCCATCACATCTTTCTCTAATGATGTGATCTCGTTCACCAAATGACAACACATGTCTATGGTCAGGAAACTTAACCATCTTTGATTAACGAGCTAGTCAAGTAGAGGCATACTAGGGACACTTAGTATTGTCTATGTATTCACACATGTACTAATTTCCGGTTAATTAATACAATTCTAGCATGAATAATAAACATTTACCATGATATAAGGAAATATAAATAACAACTTTATTATTGCCTCTAGGGCATATTTCCTTCAGCCTCCCACTTGCACTAGAGTCAATAATCCAGATTACATAGTAATGATTCTAACACACATGGAGTCTTGGTGCTGATCATGTTTTGCTCGTGGAAGAGGCTTAGTCAACGGGTCTGCAACATTCAGATCCGTATGTATTTTGCAAATCTCTATGTCTCCCTCCTTGACTTGATCGCGGATGGAATTGAAGCGTCTCTTGATGTTTGGTTCTCTTGTGAAATCTGGATTCCTTCGGCAAGGCAATTGCTCTAGTATTGTCACAAAATATTTTTGTTGGACCCAATGCACTAGGTATTACACCTAGATCGGATATGAACTCCTTGATCTAGACTCCTTCATTTGCTGCTTCCGAAGCAGCTATGTACTCCGCTTCACACGTAGATCCCGCCACGACGCTCTGCTTGGAACTGCACCCACTGACAGCTCCACCATTCAATATAAATACGTATCCGATTTGTGACTTAGAGTCATCCGGATCAGTGTCAAAGCTTGCATCGACGTACCATTTACGACAAGCTCTTTGTCACCTCCATAAACGAGAAACATATCCTTAGTCCTTTTCAGGTATTTCAGGATGTTCTTAACCATTGTCTAGTGATCCACTCCTGGATTACTTTGGTACCTCGCTGCTAAACTTATAGCAAGGCACACATCAGGTCTGGTACACAACATTGCATACATGATAGAACCTATGGCCGAGGCATAGGGAATGACTTCCATTTTCTCTATATCTTCTGCAGTGGTCGGGCATTGAGTCTGACTCAACTTCACACCTTGTAACACAGGCAACAACCCTTTCTTTGACTGGTCCATTTTAAACTTCTTCAAAACTTTATCAAGGTATGTGCTTTGTGAAAGTCCAATTAAGCGTATTGATCTATCTCTATAGATCTTGATGCCCAATATATAAGCAGCTTCATCGAGGTCTTTCATTGAAAAATTCTTATTCAAGTATCCTTTTATGCTATCCAGAAATTCTGTATTATTTCCAATCAACAATATGTCATCGACATATAATATTAGAAATGCTAGAGAGCTCCCACTCACTTTCTTGTAAATACAGGCTTCTCCAAAAGTATGTATAAAACCATATGCTTTGATCACACTATCAAAGCGTGTATTCCAACTCCGAGAGGCTTGCACCAGTCCATAAATGGATCGCTGGAGCTTGCACACTTTGTTAGCACCTTTAGGATCGACAAAACCTTCTGGTTGCATCATATACAACTCTTCTTTAAGAAATCCATTAAGGAATGCAGTTTTGACATCCATTTGCCAAATTTCATAATCATAAAATGCGGCAATTGCTAACATGATTTAGACAGGCTTAAGCATCGCTACGGGTGAGAAGGTCTCATCGTAGTCAACTCCTTGAACTTGTCGAAAATCTTTCACAACAAGTCGATCTTTGTAGACAGTAACATTACCGTCAGCGTCAGTCTTCTTCTTGAAGATCCATTTATTCTCTATTGCTTGCCGATCATTGGGCAAGTCAACCAAAGTCCACACTTTGTTCTCATACATGGATCCCATATCAGATTTCATGGCCTCAAGCCATTTCGCGGAATCTGGGCTCATCATCGCTTCCTCATAGTTCGTAGGTTTGTCATGGTCTAGTAACATGACCTACAGAATAGGATTACCGTACCACTCTGGTGCGGAACGTACTCTGGTTGACCTATGAGGTTCGGTAGTAACTTGATCTGAAGTTTAATGATCATCATCATTAACTTCCTCACTAATTGGTGTAGGCATCACTGGAACTGATTTCTGTGATGAACTACTTTCCAATTCGGGAGAAGGTACAACTACCTCATCAAGTTCTACTTTCCTCCCACTCACTTCTTTCGAGAGAAACTCCTTCTCTAGAAAGGATCCATTCTTAGCAACAAAGATCTTGCCTTCGGATCTGTGATAGAAGGTGTACCCAACAGCTTCTTTTGGGTATCCTATGAAGACGCACTTCTCCGATTTGGGTTCGAGCTTATCAGGTTGAAGCTTCTTCACATAAGCATCGCAGCCCCAAACTTTAAGAAACGACAGCTTAGGTTTCTTGCCAAACCACAGTTCATATGGTGTCGTCTCAACAGATTTAGATGGTGCCCTATTTACCGTGAATGCAGCCGTCTCTAAAGCATAACCCCAAAACGATAATGGTAAATCGGTAAGAGACATCATAGATCGCACCATATCTAATAAAGTACGGTTACGACGTTCGGACACACCATTACGCTGTGGTGTTCCAGGTGGCGTGAGTTGCGAAACTATTCCACATTGTTTCAAATGAAGACCAAACTCATAACTCAAATATTCACCTCCACGATCAGATCGTAGAAACTTTATTTTCTTGTTACGATGGTTTTCCACTTCACTCTGAAATTCTTTGAACTTTTCAAATGTTTCAGACTTATGTTTCATCAAGTAGATATACCCATATCTACTCAAATCATCTGTGAAGGTCAGAAAATAACGATACCCGCCACGAGCCTCAACACTCATCGGACCGCATACATCAGTATGTATTATTTCCAATAAGTCAGTTGCTCGCTCCATTGTTTCGGAGAACGGAGTCTTAGTCATCTTGCCCTGAGGCATGGTTCACAAATATCAAGTGATTCCTAATCAAATGATTCCAAAATCACATCAGCATGGAGTTTCTTCATGCGCTTTACACCAATATGACCTAAACGGCAGTGCCACAAATAAGTTGCACTATCATTATTAACTTTGCATCTTTTGGCTTCAATATTAAGAATATATGTATCACTACTATTGAGATTCAACAAAAATAGACCACTCATCAAGGGTGCATGACCATAAAAGATATTACTCATATAAATAGAACAACCATTATTCCCTTATTTAAATAAATAACCATCTCGCATCAAACAAGATCCATATATAATGTTCATGCTCAACGCTGGCACCAAATAACAATTATTCAGGTCTACAACTAATCCCGATGGTAGATGTAGAGGTAGCGTGCCGACGGCAATCACATCGAACTTGGAACCATTTCCGACGCGCATCGTCACCTCGTCCTTGGCCAATCTTCGTTTAATCCGTAGCCCCTGTTTTGAGTTGCAAATATGAGCAACAGAACCAGTATCAAATTTCCAGGCGCTACTACGAGCATTAGTAAGGTACACATCAATAACATGTATATAAAATATACCTTTCACTTTGCCATCCTTCTTATCCGCCAAATACTTGGGGCAGTTTCGCTTCTAGTGACCAATCCCTTTGCAGTAGAAGCACTCAGTTTCAGGCTTAGGTCCAGACTTGGGCTTCTTCCCGGGAGTAGAAACTTGCTTGCTATTCTTCTTGAAGTTCCCCTTCTTCCCTTTGCCCTTTTTCTTGAAACTAGTGGTCTTGTTAACCATCAACACTTGATGCTCCTTCTTGATTTCTACCTCCGCAGCCTTTAGCATCGTGAAGAGCTCGGGAATTGTCTTTTCCATCCCTTGCAAATTATAATTCATCATGAAGCCTTTATAGCTTGGTGGCAGTGATTGAAGAACTCTGTCAATGACACTATCATCAGGAAGACTAACTCCTAGCTAAGTCAAGTGGTTATGGTACCCAGACATTCTGAGTATGTGTTCACTGACAGAACTATTCTCCTCCATCTTGCAGCTATAGAACTTGTTGGAGACTTCATATCTCTCAACTCGGGCATTTGCTTGAAATATTAACTTCAGCTCCTGGAACATCTCATATGCTCCATGAAGTTCAAAACGTCTTTGAAGTCTCAATTCTAAGCCGTAAAGCATGGCACACTGAACTATCGAGTAGTCATCAGCTTTAGTCTGCTAGACATTCATAACGTCCGGCGTTGCTCCTGCAGTGGGCCTTGCACCTAGCGGTGCTTCCAGGACGTAATTCTTCTGTGCAGTGATACGTCTCCAACGTATCTATAAATTTTGATTGTTCCATGTTGTTTTATTATCAATCTTGGATGTTTTATAATCATTATATAGTCATTTTATATCATTTTTTGGTACTAACCTATTGACATAGTGCCAAGTGCCAGTTGCTGTTTTTTGCATGTTTTTTACATCACAGGAAATCATTATCAGACGGAGTCCAAATGCAACAAAACTTTACAGAGATTTTTTTGGACCATAAGGAAGATATTGGGCCCTGGTTGCACCTGGGGGAGGCCCGAGGAGGGAACAACCCACCAGGGCGCGCCAGGAGGCCCACGCGCGCCCCGGGGGGTTGTGCCCACCTCGGGTACCCCCTGGACCGCCTCTTTGCTCTATAAATACCCCAAAAATACCATAACCCTAGAAGCGTCGACGAAATATTCATCCAGCCGCCGCAGAGTCCAGAAACACCAGATCCAATCTAGACACCGTCACGGAGGGGTTCACCACTTCCATTGGTGCCTCTACAATGATGCGTGAGTAGTTCTTCGTAGACCTTCGGGTCCGTAGTTAGTAGCTAGATGGCTTTCTCTCTCTCGCTGAATTCTCAATACAATGGTCTCTTGGAGATCCATATGATGTAACGCTTTTTGCAGTGTGTTTGTTGGGATCTGATGAACTTTGAGTTTATGATCAGTCATATCTTTTTATATCCATGAAAGTTATTTGAGTTTCTTTGATCTCTTATAGCCTCGTATTTCTTCTCCGATATTTGGGTTTTGTTTGGCCAACTTGATCTATTTATCTTGCAATGGGAAGAGGTGCCCGGTAGTGCGTTCGATCCTACGGTGCTTGATCCCAGTGACAGAAAGGGAACCGACACGTATGTATCATTGCTACTAAGGATAAAAAGACGAGATCTAATATCTGCCGCAATAGATAAATGGATCGTGTCTACATCATGTCATCTTTCTTAATGCATTACTCCGTTTCTCCATGAACTTAATACACTAGATGCATGCTGGATAGCGGTCGATGTGTGGAGTAATAGTAGTAGATGCAGGCAGGAGTCGGTCTACTAATCTTGGACGTGATGCCTATGTAATGATCATTTCCTGGATATCGTCATAATTATTTGAGGTTCTATCAATTTCCCAACAATAATTGTTTTACCCAGCGTTTGCTATTTTTCTCGAGAGAAGCCACTAGTGAAACCTACGGCTCCCGGGTCTTCTTTCTCATATATTTGCTTTGCGATCTATTTTATTTGCTATTTTTATTCAGATCTATTAAACCAAAAATACAAAAATACCTCGCTGAGTTTTATTCCTATTTATTTTATTTAGTGTTCGATCTATCAATCTACCACAATTTACTTCACTTTATTTTGCCTTTCTTGAGGCGCCGTGCCCCGGAAGGGATTAACAACCCCTTTAACACATCGGGTTGCGAGGATTTGTTATCTGTGTGCAGGTGTCGTTTACGTTGTGATTGCTTGGTTCTCCTACTACTTCGATAACCTTGGTTTCAGCACTGAGGGAAATACCTACCGTTGCTGTACTGTATCATCCCTTCCTCTTTGGGGAAAAACCCGAGGTAGCTTCAAGCGACATCAAAGGAACTTTCTGGCGCCGTTGCCGAGAAGGATCTTCATCATAACCAGGTTCCTAATCACAAATCTCATCTCCTCGCAATTTACATTATTTGCATTTGCCTCTCGTTTTCCTCTCCCCCACTTCACAAAAATTTGATGTTTTATTCGCCCCTCTTTTCCGTTAGCCGTTCTCTTGCTACTAGTCCCGATGGCTAGCGTTCTCACTCCTCCTTTGTCACCAGATTTTGAAGTTCTTTACTTCAAGCAAAGACAAGGAGAAAATTTGAAAGATGCCTGGTATAGGCTTATGGAATCTTATCATGTTTCCAATCTAGGGGATGCTAAAGTTTTGCTTCGCAATTTTTACATAGGATTGGCTCTGCATCATAGACAACTTCTGGATTTTGCCGCTAAAGGAAATTTTATCGAGCTTGATGCTAATGCTGCCTATGAAATTTTAGAGGGAATCTTGGAAATCCCTCCTCAAAAGAAGGGGTTTTCCTTTACCCCTGAGGGAGTTCAGATGTTGGACAAACTTGGTGATTTGCATAAACATATGGTTGAAATAGAGAAATATAATGAACCCCTCAAGCACCTTAATGGTAGTATCAATCGCATGAATACTTTGATTACTCTTTGCAACAAGCGATTGGATATTTTGGATCTTAATATGGTTTATTTTCCAGAGAATTTAGGGAAGTGTAAAGAGCCTCCCGGGTTTGAGAAAACCCTTACAAAAGTTGCCAAAACTTTAAATGACAAAACTTAGATCCTTGCTTTATGCCTAGCTAAGGCGTAAAACTATAGCGCTTGTTGGGAGGCAACCCAATGAATAAAATTTATTTTTGCTTTTTGCTTTCTGTTCTTGAGTGTTAGCACAATTATGCTACTGTTATGATTGTGTTTTTTATGTTTAAATTAGTGTTTGTGCCAAGTAAAGCCTTTGTGATTACTTTGGGTGATAGTTGTTTGATCTTGCTGGAAAACAGAAACTTTGCGCTCACGAAAACGTGTCTAACTTTTAATCAGAGAGTGATTTTAAGTTGATTCTTTTTGCAGAAGATCAATATACAAATTATCTAGTCGTCATAATTATTTTAGAATTTTTTGAGTTACAGAAGTATTTGAAAGTGTCAGATTCCTACAGACAGATTCTGTTTTCTTTGTGTTGTGTGCTTATTTTGATGGCTCTATGGTTTTCTTTGATGAGTTTTTGCCATAGAAAAGTTGGAATACAGTAGATATGATACAAAAACAAAATATGAATTGGTTTAACACAACACTTATAGTAGTGGTTTGCTTTCTTTTACTAACGGATCCCACGAAGGTTTTGTTGAGTTTTGTGTGATTGAAGTTTTCAAGTTTTGAGTTATCTTACGATGGATGAAAGAAGGATAGAAGAGCCTAAGCTTGTGGATGCCTTGGCATACCAAGCTCTTATCCAAGAAATATCAACCAACTAAGCTTGGGGATGCCCCCGAGTGACATCCCCTCTTTCTTCTAACAACTATCGGTATTTTACTCGAAACTATATTTTTATTCGTCACATGATATGTGTTTTGCTTGGAGCGTCTTGTATGATATGAGTCTTTGCTTGTTTTATTTTTCTTTTTAAGTCATCAATCCTTGCTGAATACACTTATTTGAGAGAGCCAAAATTATATCATGCTTTATTAGAATTGCTCTCTATACTTCACTTAAATCTTTTATGAGCTATGGACTTGCTCTAGTGCTTCACTTATATCTTTTTGAGCACGGTGTTCTTTAGTATTTTTGAAGAAATGCTCTCTTGCTCCACTTACATTTATTTGAGAGTTAGTAAATTTTGAAGAAATTCTCTCTTGCTTCACTTAAATTATTTTAAGAGAAAGAAAATTTTTATGCTCATGATCTTCACTTATATTTGTTTGAGCTTATGAAAAGCAACACATGAAAATTAGTCCCAAAGTGATAGATATCCAAGAAGGATAAAGTAAAAATTGTCATGAAGATCATTGGACAAAATAAACTTGATTCTTAGTAATAGTTTTGAGATATGATGATGTGATATGTGAGTTATGTTGATGAGTAATTATGCTTTAGTAAGAATATTGGTGTAAAGTTTGTGATTCCCTATGCATGCACGAAAGTCAATAATCATGCAATGAAAATTATATCCTACTTGTGGTGCATTATTCGGTGTTACTTATGCTTAATGCTTGCTTTACGAGATTATTCGTTTCTTGGTTGGTCGCTTCTTAATCTTTTGCTAGCCTTCATTTTGCACCAAGTATGATCTCTACTTGTGCATCCATAATCGTTTAAACCGGTTTTGCCACATGAGTCCACTATATCTACCTATATGTGGTATTCTTTTGCCGTTCTAAGTAAATTTGCATGTGCCATCTCTAATTTCCAAAATAAACTTCTCTTTTGTGTGTTTGTTTTGCTCGCGGAGCGGTGAGGGGTGACTAATATTTTCCATGCTAGATGTGTTATTCTCACGATGTGTTTATTCACTTCTCATTGCACGAGAGTAAGGCAAAGGTTTTAGGGATGCCCAGTCCCGAAATGAAAAAAATATATATTTATTTTATGTTGTCAAATAATAAATTCCTTGGAAAGTGTTGGTATGGAAGGCACCCGTGGATACGGCTAGCCATGGAAAGTGAAAGTATGGTGGAGAAAGGAATAACTTTATTTTCTGTTTGGGAATCGCCTATGGCATATCTAGCATGGAAAGTGTTGCGATCTCTAAGTCGTTTTTGTGAGTGGGATGGATACACCTCCCAAAATGTTTTTTATCTCTAAGTTTTTCGCTTTGAGCTCTGGCACTTCTACAAATCCCTACTTCCCTTTGCGAAGGACCTTTCTTTTACTTTATGCAATTTTTATTTTTGAAATTGATTCTCCATCTTCTCTTATAAAAAGCACCAACTAGGAGGCACTATGATCGTGAGTAACTATTGGGTGTAGCTAGCATTCGAGTATGTTTCATGAATGGATCAATGTTTGAGCATGATGGGCTAGGGATAACTTATTTTAGCATTGATATTTTGAAAGACTTCGTTGCTTGTTGATATGCTTGAGTATATAAATTATTATGTCAAAACTAGACTATTGCTTTGAATCACATAAAAGTCCGAATGTCCATGCTATAAAGAGAGAGAATATGATTTGGCATGATGAACAACACTCCACATCAAAAATTCTGTTTTTATCACTTACCTACTCGAGGACGAGTAGGAGTTAAGCTTGGGGATGCTGATACGTCTCCAACGTATCTATAATTTTTGATTGTTCCATGCTGTTTTATTATCAATCTTGGATGTTTTATAATCATTATATAGTCATTTTATATCATTTTTTGGTACTAACCTACTGACATAGTGCCAAGTGCCAGTTGTTGTTTTTTGCATGTTATTTACATCGCAGGAAATCAATATCAGACGGAGTCCAAATGCAATGAAACTTTACGGAGATTTTTTTGGACCATAAGGAAGATATTGGGCCCTGGTTGCACCTGGGGGGAGGCCCAAGGAGGGCACAACCCACCAGGGCGCGCCAGGAGGCCCAGGCATGCCCCGGGGGGTTATTCCCACCTCCGGTACTCCCTGGACCGCCTCTTTGCTCTATAAATACCCCATAAATACCAGAACCCTAGAAGCGTCGACGAAATATTCATCCAGCCGCAGAGTCCAGAAACACCAGATCCAGTCTAGACACCATCACGGAGGGGTTCACCACTTCCATTGGTGCCTCTCTGATGATGCGTGAGTAGTTCTTTGTAGACCTTCGGGTCCGTAGTTAGTAGCTAGATGGCTTTCCCTCTCTCGCTGAATTCTCAATACAATGGTCTCTTGGAGATCCATATGATGTAACTCTTTTTGCGATGTGTTTGTTGGGATCTGATGAACTTTGAGTTTATGATCTGTCGTATCTTTTTATATCCATGAAAGTTATTTGAGTTTCTTTGATCTCTTATATGCATGATCTCTTATAGCCTCGTATTTCTTCTCTGATATTTGGGTTTTGTTTGGCCAACTTGATCTATTTATCTTGCAATGGGAAGAGGTGCCCGGTAGTGGGTTCGATCTTACGGTGCTTGATCCTAGTGACAGAAAGGGAACCGACACGTATGAATCGTTGCTACTAAGGATAAAAAGACGAGATCTAATATCTGCCGCAATAGATAAATGGATCTTGTCTACATCATGTCATCTTTCTTAATGCATTACTCCGTTTCTCCATGAACTTAATACACTAGAGGCATGCTGGATAGCGATCGATGTGTGGAGTAATAGTAGTAGATGCAGACACGAGTCGGTCTACTAATCTTGGCCGTGATGCCTATGTAATGATCATTTCCTGGATATCGTCATAATTATTTGAGGTTCTATCAATTGCCCAACTGTAATTTGTTTACCCACCTTTGCTATTTTTCTCGAGAGAAGCCACTAGTGAAACCTACGGCCCCCGGGTCTTCTTTCTCATATATTTGCTTTGCCATCTATTTTGTTAGCTATTTTTATTCAGATCTATTAAACCAAAAATACAAAAATACCTCGCTGAGTTTTATTCCTATTTATTTTATTTAGTGTTCGATCTATTAATCTACCAAAATTTACTTCATGTTATTTTGCCTATCTTGAGGCGTCGTGCCCCGGAAGGGATTGACAACCCCTTTAACACGTCGGGTTGCGAGGATTTGTTACCTGTGTGCAGGTGCCATTTACGTTGTGTTTGCTTGGTTCTCCTGCTGGTTCGATAACCTTGGTTTCATCACTGAGGGAAATACCTACCGTCGCTGTACTGCATCATCCCTTCCTTTTTGGGGAAAAAACCAACGTAGCTTCAAGCGACATCATGCAACAATGAGGATAATCCTCAAGTTACGGACCCAGTCCGTGTAGTTGCTACCATCATCTTTCAACTTAACTTTCTCTAGGAACGCATTAAAATTCAAGGGAAGGGTAGCACGGGCCATTGATCTACAACAACATAGATATGCAAAAAACTATCAGCTACTAAGTTCATGATAAATTAAAGTTCAATTAATCATATTACTTAAGAACTCCCACTTAGATAGACATCCCTCTAGTCATCTAAATGATCATGTGATCCATATCAACTAAACCATGTCCGATCATCACGTGAGATGGAGTAGTTTTCAATGGTGAACATCTCTATGTTGATCATATCTACTATATGATTCACGTTCGAACTTTCGGTCTCAGTGTTCCAAGGCCATATCTGCATATGCTAGGCTCGTCAAGTTTAACCCGAGTATTCTGCACATGCAAAACTGGCTTGCACCAGTTGTATGTGAACGTAGAGCTTATCACACCCGATCATCACGTGGTGTGTCGACACGACGAACTGTAGCAACAGTGAATACTCAGGGAGAACACTTATACCTTGAAATTTAGTGAGAGATCATCTTATAATGCTACCACCGTACTAAGCAAAATAAGATGCATAAAAGATAAACATCACATGCAATCAAAATATGTGACATGATATGGCCATCATCATCCTGTGCCTTTGACCTACATCTCCAAAGCACCGTCATGATCAGCATTGTCACCGGCTTGACACCTTGATCTCCATCGTAGTGTCGGTGTCGTCTCGCCAACTATTGCTTCTACAACTATTGCTAACGCATAGTGATAAAGTAAAAGCAATTACATGGCGATTGCATTTCATACAATAAAGCGACAACCATAAGGCTCCTGCCAGTTGCCGATAACTTTTACAAAACATGATCATCTCATACAACAAATTATATCACATCATGTCTTGACCATATCACATCACAACATGCCCTGCAAAAACAAGTTAAACATCATCTACTTTGTTGTTGCAAGTTTTACATGGCTGCTATGGGCTTCTAGCAAGAACCGTTCTTACCTACGCATCAAAGCCACAACGATTTTTCGTCAAGTGTGTTGTTTTAACCTTTAACAAGGACCGGCTGTAGTCAAATTCGATTCAACTAAAGTTGGAGAAACAGACACCCGCCAGCCACCTGTGTGAAAAGCATGTCGGTAGAACTGGTCTCATGAACGTGGTCATGTAATGTTGGTCCGGGCCGCTTCATCCAACAATACCGCCGAATCAAAATAAGTCGTTGGTGGTAAGCAGTATGACTATTATCGCCCACAACTCATTGTGCTCTACTCGTGCATATCATCTATGCATAGACCTGGCTCGGATGCCATTGTTGGAAAACGTAGCATGCAATTTCAAAAAATTTCCTATGCTTACGCAAGATCTATCTAGGAGATGCGTAGCAACGAGAGGGGGAGAGAGTGTCCACGTACCCTCGTAGACCGAAAGCGGAAGCGTTAGGTTAACGCGGTTGATGTAGTCGAATGTCTTCACGATCCAACCGATCTTAGTACCGAACGTACGACACCTCCGAGTTTAGCACACGTTCAGCTCGATGACGTCCCGCGAACTCTTGATCCAGTAGAGGGTCGAGGGAGAGTTCCATCAGCACGATGGCATGGTGACGGTGATGGTGATGTGATCCGCGCAGGGCTTCGCCTAAGCACTATGACGCTATGAACGGAGGAGTAAACTGTGGAGGGGGGCACCACACATGGCTAAGAGAACAATTGATGTGCCTTTGGGGTGCCCCCTACCCCCGTATATAAAGGAGGGGAGGAGGAGGTGGCCGGCCCTAGGGGTGGCGCGCCATGGGGGGGAGTCCTACTAGGACTCCACTCCTAGTAGGATTCGCCCCCCTTCCTTCCAATAGAGAGGGGAAAGGGGAAAGAGGGGGAGAGGGAGAAGGAAAGGGGGGCCGCGCCCCCACCCCTTGTCCAATTCGGATTGGCCATGGGAGGGGCGCGCGCCACCTCTTGTGGCCTTCCTCCCTCTCTCCACTATGGCCCATGAGGCCCATTAACTTTCCCGGGGGGTTCCGGTAACCTCCCGGTACTCCGAAAAATTTCCGAACCTCTTCGGAACCATTCCGGTGTCCGTATATAACCTTCCAATATATCAATCTTTACCTCTCGACCATTTTGAGACTCCTTGTCATGTCCGTGATCTCATCCAGGACTCCGAACAAACTTCGGTCACCAAAACACATAACTCATAATACAAATCGTCATCGAACGTTAAGCGTGCGGACCCTACGGGTTCAAGAACTATGTAGACATGACCGAGACATATCTCTGGTCAATAACCAATAGCGGAACCTGGATGCTCATATTGGTTCCTACATATTCTACGAAGATCTTTATCGGTCAAAACGCACAACAACATACGTCATTCCCTTTGTCATCTGTATGTTACTTGCCCGAGATTCGATCGTCGGTATCTTCATACCTAGTTCAATCTCGTTACCGGCAAGTCTCTTTACTCGTTTCGTAATGCATCATCAAGTAACTAACTCATTAGTCACATTGCTTGCAAGGCTTATTTGATGTGCATTACCGAGAGGGCCTAGAGATACCTCTCCGATACACGGAGTGACAAATCCTAATCTCGATCTATGCCAACTCAACAAACACTTTCGGAGACACCTGTAGAGCATCTTTATAATCACCCAGTTACGTTGTGACGTTTGATAGCACACAAAGTGTTCCCCTGGTATTCGGGAGTTGCATAATCTCATAGTCAGAGGAATATGTATAAGTCATGAAGAAAGCAATAGCAATAAAACTTAACGATCATTATGCTAAGCTAACGGACGGGTCTTGTCCATCACATCATTCTCTAATGATGTGATCCCGTTCATCAAATGACAACACATGTCTATGGTCAGAAAACTTAACCATCTTTGATTAACGAGCTAGTCAAGTAGAGGCATACTAGGGACACTTAGTATTGTCTATGTATTCACACATGTACTAAGTTTCCGGTTAATACAATTCTAGCATGAATAATAAGCATTTATCATGATATAAGGAAATATAAATAACAACTTTATTATTACCTATAGGGCATATTTACTTCAAAAACAGAGTAAACACATCATATTCAACAACACCAACCAATTGCAGTACCCTAATCTGACCCAAAACCCTAGTGCAGTCTTATAGATCAATCTGATGCAGAACTAGTGGCAATATGGAGCATGTACAGATCACCAACCAATAGAAGGCAGAGGAACTTGACCTGGTGTTGGGTGCACCTGTAGAAGACCCACCCCTCATGCTCGTCGGTGCCAGAGCGGTAGAACTTGACCCGCTCGCCACAATCCGGGCACGGGATCAATGGAACTACAACGGAGCAGCCACGTAGCCCAGATCGAACAGAGCTCGAAGATGACATGAGGACAGAGGGCGGCGGCGGCGACGCGGTGGAGGGATGCGGCGACGACGGAGTTTGCGAGCTAGGGTTGGGAGAGGGCAGTGGGTGGGCTCGGCAGGAGCGGGTGTGGCTCGATCCGACCAGGTGTCCGACCAGGTGGGGGGGGGGGCAGATCTTTTTTGCTGGCAGTTTTGCAAAAAATAAACATGCGTGCATGCGTATTTGAGCGAGCTGGGCACATGTGGCAGTCAATGCACACTTGGCATCGGTTGACTAGCGCCAGCTCAGCACATACGTACACAAAACCGTATAATGGACCGTAGATGAATCCCAAATACAAGTTTGGTGACTGTATTCCGGGTATTTGTAACCACAGGGACTAAAGTGGGCACCAGCGCAAGTAATAGGTCTTGTAGTGAACTGGGCCAGAGAACCAGCCCAACTAATAACCTTGCTAAGAAAATAATGAAAAGGAGAAAGCCACAATCGAAGATAGGGCAGTCCATATATATCCCAGACCCCTCCATATATTATCCCAGACCCCCTACAAAAAAAAAAGAATCCCAGACTTCTGCCTGTTAAAAAGCCTTCCGGTCCAATCCCGTCGCAACTCGCCCTCTGATCTCCCCCTTCTCTCGTCGACGCGGCGAGTCTGCTTTGCGCCCATCCGAGGCGGAGGCCAACAGATCAAGGTATGCTCCCCCTCCCTAGCCTCTTCTAGCAGATGTACGCTCGCATCTCTTCTTCCATTCTCCTTCCCTGTGCAACTCGCCGATATGATGGCGCTCAGGTCGCGTCGACTCCGCGATAGGTGTCGATTCGGCAAAAAAAAAAAGGTGTCTTTTTCTCGCCTACCGCTCTATACGAACGGCAGTGATACTCTAGTCGCCGGAGAGGGTGGCTGCTGTTTAGGTTAGGGTTCTGGTATGGAGCACAGTCGGGCTTAGGGATTTTTTTGGATCGCAGGATGTAGAAACGTGTGAATAAGATAAACACGGGATTTCACGGGTTTGCTAGTGCAAAACAGAGGATTGCTGGTCACAGGAAAACTGCAAGATGATTGGAAAAAAAAAGAGGCTCTGTTCTTATTCCTAAAAAGAGGTTGGAGTGTTTGGTCAAATTCCTGTGGAATTGAGGCATAGGAATCCAATCCATATGAATTTAGATAGCACCTGCCCTTTGAAGCAGAGTTAAACCATAGGGAAAAGTAAAGGATTGGAATCCCACAGAAATCCTATGAAATTCCTACAATCGCGCAGGGGTGAGCTGTAGACGTTTTAGTTGGGTGGAGGCCGCCGGGAAGGTGGGTATGTTGTTGAAGTATATGACGGGGCTAACTCACCTAATAATTAAGACATGCATATAGCTGAGTCTGCTGCTGCCGTGGCTGATGCTCTGGCCACTCTGACAATGTAAGCTGCCGTGGTCTGTTGTATGTACCTGATTTCGTTCCGTCTAGTTTAGTTCAGATCATGACTGACCCTCCCACATTAAAAGCTTACTTTGGTTATATTCATGGTTGATATGTTCAGAATGGTACTGGTTTCAGGCTTTTCATGAAAACCACTTGAACTGAGAACAAGTTGCAATCTATTGGATCACACAGTTTTGGGCTTAATTTGATACTCTGCGGGAACCATGTGGTCCATACTGTGTTGACGAGGGCTAAGCTAATGCTATCTGATACACTATAGCTGGCTTCATTTTAATAGGACCAGCTATTTCTCTTATATTTTGTGGTTGGGCGTGAACCTGCAGAGAATTTGTAGAATTATGTATACTCAGTCCTAGTATTTTTGTTCGGTGATGGATCGCTCCTTTTAGAGAACCATAGAGATAATTTACAGTTTTTGTATCAATAAGATTCCATGTATGTACAATATTTCTATATGTCAAAACTATGTTTTCTTTTTCAGGATACACTACAGCATACTTTGAAGAGTTGTCCTGTGCCAAATCAAGAAAGAAGGCACCTTTTGCCTGGAATCATGGCACCATCAGCATCCACTGGTCAGAAAGTCAACCTGAAGGGGTACAAGACCCTACCCCATGCTATTCAGCTGGTAACGATGATGTCGGGGACGTCTTCAGCTTCAACATTGACGATTGGGGACCAGAACAAGAAGTTCAAGGTGAGCCGTGCTTTGACGTGGATGGTGGTTATCTGCATACCGGCTACTTTCATTGCCATCACAGCAGGTTCGGCCTACAGGATGTATAACAAACCCATCTGGGCCGCCGGCTTCCCATCGAGGCTGCCAGTTGTCTTGATGTTGGGAGCCTACCTGGCAGTGGTGAACCTGGCGCTGGGGTACTTGACCCTCTACTTGCCACAGGCACCCTTCGCTGTGTGGAAAGCTCTGGATGATGTTGGTCTCAGGTTGATTGGCCTTGCTGTTATCTTAATCTCTGGCCCTGTTTTGTTGTCTGCCCAGGCGTGGCTGCACATCATCTGGGCTTGCCTTCTTGCCGTCCTCATTGCTGCCATCCTTGCCTTCTGTGTCTGTCTTGCTCGGACGTACCGCAAGTAGCCTCTTGCTACCATGGCTTAGATGCCGCCTTTTAGGCCCGTACGCGCAGTACGGGCCTGTCCTCGTAAACTAGCTAGCGGCTTAGATGCCGCCTTAGACCCGTACGGGCAGTAGCGGCTTAGATGCCTTCTTAGACCCGTATATGGGGCAGTACGGGTCTGTCTTTGTGAACTATACTAGCTGTCGTTTGCTAGTAGGATAATAATGTCGTCTCTTCAAGGTGAAGTCGCTCTGTAAACAGTCTGCTGCTCTTGTGTTATATTAATTATTATTATTGTCTTTTTTGTTACCTTTAGCAAAAAAAAAAAAAACTGTGTGCAATTGTGACTCTGTTTAAAAGTAAGACGTTTTTGCCAGTTCAAGTTACATTTAGAATTTTGAAACAGAGGGCCCAGTGCCATTACGACAAAACGTCCGCTGTTGTGTTCATTTGTCATAGTGGGAAGTAGTCTATACTAGAAGTGTCAGCGCGCTTCGCCACTCCGCGAGGGTCCAACATTGCATGTTCTTTTTTTGAACATTTTGAGGCCTTTTTTACTATATGATTAGTTCCAAGTTACAGCTGGAACGAAGCATAGATAATCAGGTGCAAGTTACAGCTCATGGTCGTGGAACTACAATATACGGAGAAAAAAATGCAGCAAATTTAGGAGTAAAATCCACTTGCGGTATGACAATATACATTTTATCCTGCTACTCCAATATCAAATGAGTATTTCTGAGAAGTTGACGTAAAATCGGTGCAATTTAAAGTAAAATTCAGACTGTACAATATCAAGAAGATCGTTGCCTTCATTTGGCCCAGGAAAGGTTTGAGAACAAAGATTCGGTCAAGTCTACAATCAAAAGAGGAGAAAAATTGACGAAGACCTTACTTCCTCAATCTCTTGCACCAAGCACTAATCCTAGATTGTCGCCTACCCCTAACATCAACAGAATAGTTACAAACATAGGTCACAAAAATTGTCTTGTCCATATTTCAAATTCATCTCTTTAGCAACATCACACCATCTCTGTACTGCACTCACTATCACTATCAACAAGCCGGGCTCATTCCTGACCGGTTGATGGCTTTGTTAATTCAAAGATGGGCTCATTGCTAGCCTTTGTTCTAAAAACTATCTCTAGGAACAATTATAATAGGCACCTTGTCTCTTGAAGACATACAATGAATATTTGAAGCGTGAAATTAATCAATGGGGGGAAAAAGCATACTATGCACTAAATAAGAATTAGAATATAGATAAAGCTTAAGAATGTCACTCATAGATTATGTTAGAAGCATAAAAAAATTGACAAATAAAGAATGATATCCCATTATACACAATTGTGGGTATGCCTCTTGTGTACCATGTTGACAAACTACAAACTTTCAGTTATTTGGAATCACATTATTTGTCAGAGTAAAAGAAAAGAGATTTCTCTTCATTCTCAAAGATCAATCGCTTCAATCTATGGCACACAAATCAAACACATATACACTGGGAAATTATAGCTTAGCAAAAAAAAAATGACAAAGTCTGATTGTTTTACACCAAATATTAAGATTGTTTAGTCTTAAATGATGCTTGCTTGGATGTTGTAGAAGCCGAGGCCACGGCCGTCCGGGAATACAAAACTGCTAGCATTTTTCAGACATGTCCCGGCTTAGTTTCCACGACAGAGAGCTGGAAAGACTGTTAGCTTTTTTCCTTGATTGTTGCTCATGTGATGTTAGAAGATCGAGAATGCACACAAGTAGCTGATCACTTAGCTTCATGTGCATGTATGCAAGGTACGACTGGAGTTTGGTTGAACATCACTCCAGTTCATAGCAACGAACATTCTCTCAATAAATTCCTTAACATGGGCATTATGAGCATAGTTTTTATAGCAATATTTAAGTATGTCAAAATTTTCAGATTTATAAAGAGTAATATCATACTTTTCAATCAAAGAAGCAACTTCATAAGCACCCTTAAAAGCAACAAATTCTTCAATTTGTTAGATATCATAGTAACTATAAACACCTTTGACATAAAAAGATAGGATTTTCATTATCATTAAACTCACATAGGCAGGAAAGGTGTTTTTTAGGGTTCTCCGAGTAACAAGTAAAATCATAAATTTCACATAGATTGAAAGCATAGCATAGCAAACAATTTATTTGATTCCATAAGAGTCTCCCTTTTTGAGACAAACGGTGACACACAAAATGAGCATGCTCATCTAATGATTTCCCCCCAACTAGACTAGTTAGGGTTTCAGCACGAGCACATATGGATCGAAGGTGATCCAAGTAGAAAACTTTAAGTGGATCCATATCAATAGATTTTTAGCAAGCAAAGATGCAAGCAAATAGAAGGCACATGGTAACACAAGCAAAGATAGCAAACGAAAAAAAGGCATACGAAAAAAGGCAAATATTTTGGTGTTTTTCTGAAAACGTTTTAGAAGTGGGGGAGAGGAAAACGAGAGGCAAATGGCAAATAATGTAAGTGCAAGAGATGAGAGTTTATGATAGGTACTTGGTAGGCTTGATATAGAACCTCCCCGACAACGGCGCCAGAAATTCTTCCTCCTACTTCTTGAGCTTGCGTTGATTTTTCCCTTCAAGTGGAAAGGGTGATGCAGCAAAGTAGAGATAAGTATTTCCCTCAGTTAAGAACCAAGGTATCAATCCAGTAGGAGGTACAAGCAAGTCCCCAATATATGCACCTGCACAAACTAACAAACACTTGCACACAACGCAAAAAAGGGGTTCTCAATCCCTTCACGGTCACTCGCAAGAGTGAGACCTAATGGAGATAGATATAAAAGATAAGTAAAAGGCAAAATAAAGTAAATATAAATAAATTGCAGCAAGGTATTTTTGGGTTTTTGGTTTTATAGATCTGAAAATAATATGATGAGAAATAGACCCGGGGCCATAGGTTTCATTAGAGACTTCTCTCTCGAAGAAAGCATACGGTGGGTAAACAAATTACCGTTGAGCAATTGATAGAAAAGCGCAAAGTTATGATGATATCTAAGGCAATGATCATGAATATAGGCATCACGTCCGTGACAAGTAGACCGACTCCTGCCTGCATCTACTACTATTACTCCACACATCGACCGCTATCCAGCATGCATCTAGAGTATTAAGTTCATAAGAACAGAGTAACGCCGTAAGCAAGATGACATGATGTAGAGGGATAGATCCAATCAATATGGTAAAACCCCCATCTTTTTATCCTTAATGGCAACAATACAAATACGTGCCTCGCTACCCCTACTTCACTGGGTGAGGACACCGCAAGATTGAACCCATCACAAAGCACCACTCCCATTGCAAGAAAAAGCAACCTAGTTAGCCAAACCAAATCGATAGATCGGAGAGAAATACAAAGCTATCTTAATCATGCGTAAAAGAGTTCAGAGAAGACTCAAATAATATTCATAGATAATCTGATCATAAATCCATAATTCATCGGATATCAACAAACGCACTGCAAAAGAAGATTACATCGAATAGGTCTCCAAGAACATCGAGGAGATCATTGTATTGAAGATCAAAGAGAGAGAAGAAGTCATCTAGCTACTAGCTATGGACCCTTAGGTCCGTGGTAAACTACTCACACATCATCGGAAGGGCAGCAAGGTTGGTGTAGAGGCCCTCCGTGATTGAATCCCCCACCAGCAGAGTGCCGGAAAAGGCCCCAAGATGGGATCTCACGAGAACAGAAGCTTGCGGCGGCGGAAAAGTATTTTTGGTGTGCCCTCTGACGTAAGGGGAATACTTTGGTATTTATAGAGCAGAGATTAGGGTTAGGAGAGCCATGGGGGCCCACAAGCCTAGGGGGCGCCCCTTGGGGCGTTGGGGCGCGCCCCTAGGGCTTGTGCCTCCCTCATGGGTCTTCTGGCCTCTTCCCGAAGCTTCGTGGTTGTCTTCTGGTCCAAGAAAAATCGTCAAAAAGTTTTGTTCCGTTTGGACTCCGTTTGGTATTGATTTTCTGTAAAAGACAAAAAACAAGGAAAAAACAGCAACTGGCACTGGGCACTAGGTTAATAGGTTAGTCCCAAAAAATGATATAAAGTAGCATATTAATACATATAAAACATCCAAGATAGATAATATAATATCATGGAATAATAAAAAATTATAGATACGTTGGAGACGTATCAGAGGACACCATGCGGGAGACAGAACGGCGCGCAAGGTATTACAATCTGTTTTTTATTGGCCTACTCTTTTCAAGGATGCTCGTAAGTTTGTCTTATCTTGTGGTGAATGTTAAAGAATTGGTAATATTGGTAGACGTCAAGAAATGCCTATGAATTATTCACCTTTTATTTAACATTTTGATATTTGGGGATTTGATTATATGAGACCGTTTCCTTCCTCTAATGGGTATACACATATTTTGGTTGCTGATGATTATGTTACTAAGTGGGTAGAAGCTATTCCAACTAGTAGTGCTGATCACAACACTTCTATTAAAATGATTAAAGAAGTTATTTTCCCGAGGTTTGGAGTCCCTCTCTACAAAAAAAGACACATCCGTGACATTTTGGGCCGAACGAATTTTTTTCTGTCATACTTATGACACTTCTATGACGATAATTGTGACAAAACCCGGTATCATCATAGATGTGGTGGGCTCCTACTTCTATGACAAAAAATCATGACAGAAAATGGGCTTTTCGTCCTGGGCGGGACGGAGACGCAGCTGCATGACATTCTTTGGGCCGTCCATGACGGAAAAAACCGTGGTAGAAGCGAGGGCGAGGAAAATTTCGGTGAGTTCCCGGTTACAGTGGGAGGTCGGGGGCCGAGCGATGCGCGTTTCTCTCGTACACGTACGCGCGTGTGTGCGAGGCATTGGCTCTAACTGAACCCGAGCGAGGCGTTGGGCTCTAACTGAACCCGAGCGATTGCACTGCAGGCTACGCGTTACTGAGCCCGAGCGATCGATCGATGGCTGTTAACTGAACCTGTTGGGGATATAACTGTTGAGTATAAACCGCCCAGGAGGGGCCGGGTTATATTCATAAAGAATCATCCGTATTGAAGCCCATGAAGCTAAGGATTATGGCGTTTTACTATAGAGACTTAAAGGCCCAAGGCCCAAAGGCGGATTAGGGCCTGTGTATATAAAACGCCATGTAAATATGTAACTTGTGTTGTAAGGTAGGAGAAGGTAGATGTTGGAAATATGCCCTAGAGGCAATAATAAATGGTTATTATTATATTTCTTTGTTCATGGTAATTGTCTATTGTTCATGCTATAATTGTGTTATCCAGAAATCGTAATACATGTGTGAATACATAGACCACAACGTGTCCCTAGTAAGCCTCTAGTTGACTAGCTCGTTGATCAACCGATAGTCATGGTTTCCTGACTATGGACATTGGATGTCATTGATAACGGGATCACATCATTAGGAGAATGATGTGATGGACAAGACCCAATCCTAAGCATAGCTCAAAGATCGTGTAGTTCGTTTGCTAGAGCTTTTCCAATGTCAAGTATCTTTTCCTTAGACCATGCCGAATGCCGTAGGAGTGCTTTGGGTGTGCCAAACGTCACAACGTAACTGGGTGACTATAAAGGTACACTACAGGTATCTCTGAAAGTGTCTGTTGGGTTGACACGGATCGAGACTGGGATTTGTCACTCCGTGTGACGGAGAGGTATCTCTGGGCCCACTCGGTAATGCATCATCATAATGAGCTCAAGGTGACTATGGAGTTAGTCACGGGATCATGCATTGCGGTACGAGTAAAGAGATTTGCCGGTAACGAGATTGAACAAGGTATTGGGATACCGACGATCGAATCTCGGGTAAGTAACATACCAATTGACAAAGGGAATTGTATACGGGATTGATTGAATCCTCGACATCGTGGTTCATCCAATGAGATCATCGTGGAACATGTGGGAGCCAACATGGGTATCCAGATCCCGCTGTTGGTTATTGACCGGAGAGGCGTCTCGATCATGTCTGCATGTCTCCCGAACCCGTAGGGTCTACACACTTAAGGTTCGGTGACGCTAGGGTTGTAGAGATATGAGTATGCGGAAACCCGAAAGTTGTTTGGAGTCCCGGATGAGATCCCGGACGTCACGAGGAGTTCCGGAATGGTCCGGAGGTGAAGAATTCTATATAGGAAGTCAAGTTTCGGCCATCGGGAAAGTTTCGGGGGTCACCGGTATTGTACCGGGACCACCGGAAGGGTCCCGGGGGTCCACCGGGTGGGGCCACCTATCTCGGAGGTCCCCATGGGCTGAAGTGGGAAGGGAACCAGCCCTTAGTGGGCTGGGGCGCCCTCCATGGGCCTTCCCCCTGCGCCTAGGGTTGGAAACCCTAGGGTGGGGGGGGGCCCACTTGTCTTGGGGGGCAAGTCTCCCCCCTGGCCGCCGCCCCCCCTCCCAGGGGGCCTATATAAAGGGGGGGAGGGAGGGCAGAAAGACTACAGCCTTTGGCGCCTCCCTCCTCCCCTGCAACACCTCTCCCTCTCGCAGAAGCTCGGCGAAGCCCTGCCGAGGTCCCACTACATCCACCACCACGCCGTTGTGCTGCTGGATCTCCATCAACCTCTCCTTCCCCCTTGCTGGATCAAGAAGGAGGAGACGTCGCTGCTCCATACGTGTGTTGAACGCAGAGGTGCCGTCCGTTCGGCACTCGGTCATCGGTGATTTGGATCACGGCGAGTACGACTCCATCAACCCCGTTCACTTGAACGCTTCCGCTCGCGATCTACAAGGGTATGTAGATGCACTCCTTTCCCCTCGTTGCTAGTATACTCCATAGATGGATCTTGGTGATGCGTAGGAAATTTTAAAATTCTGCTACGATCCCCAACACTGGCATCATGAGCCAGGCCTATGCGTAGTTACTATGCACGAGTAGAACACAAAGCAGTTGTGGGCGTAGATGTTGCCAATTCTTCTTGCCGCTACTAGTCTTCTTGTTTCGGCGGTATTGAGGGATGAAGCGGCCCGGACCGACCTTACACGTACGCTTACGTGAGACAGGTTCCACCGACTGACATGCACTAGTTGCATAAGGTGGCTAGCGGGTGTCTGTCTCTCCCACTTTAGTCGGAACAGATTCGATGAAAAGGGTCCTTATGAAGGGTAAATAGAAATTGGCATATCACGTTGTGGTCTTACGTAGGTAAGAAACGTTCTTGCTAGAAACCTATACAAGCCACATAAAAACTTGCAACAACAATTAGAGGATGTCTAACTTGTTTTTGCAGCATGTGCTATGTGATGTGATATGGCCAGAAGATGTGATGAATGATATATGTGATGTATGAGATTGATCATATTCTTGTAATAGGAATCACGACTTGCATGTCGATGAGTATGACAACCGGCAGGAGCCATAGGAGTTGTCTTTATTATTTTGTATGACCTGCGTGTCATTGAATAACGCCATGTAAATTACTTTACTTTATTGCTAAACGCGTTAGCCATAGAAGTAGAAGTAATCGTTGGCGTGACAACTTCATGAAGACACAATGATGGAGATCATGGTGTCATGCCGGTGACGAAGATGATCATGGTGCCCCGAAGATGGAGATCAAAGGAGCAAAATGATATTGGCCATATCATGTCACTATTTGATTGCATGTGATGTTTATCATGTTTCGCATCTTATTTGCTTAGAACGACGGTAGTAAGTAAGATGATCCCTTATAATAATTTCAAGAAAGTGTTCCCCCTAACTGTGCACCGTTGCGAAGGTTCGTTGTTTCGAAGCACCACGTGATGATCGGGTGTGATAGATTCTAACGTTCGCATACAACGGGTGTTGACGAGCCTAGCATGTACAGACATGGCCTCGGAACACACGCAATACACTTAGGTTGACTTGACGAGCCTAGCATGTACAGACATGGCCTCGGAACACGGAGGACCGAAAGGTCGAGCATGAGTCGTATAGAAGATACGATCAACATGGAGATGTTCACCGATCTTGACTAGTCCGTCTCACGTGATGATCGGACACGGCCTAGTTAACTCGGATCATGTTTCACTTAGATGACTAAAGGGATGTCTATCTGAGTGGGAGTTCACTGAATAATTTGATTATATGAACTTAATTATCATGAACTTAGTCTAAAATCTTTACACTATGTCTTGTAGATCAAATGGCCCACGTTGTCCTCAACTTCAACGCGTTCCTAGAGAAAACCAAGCTGAAAGATGATGGCAGTAACTATACGGACTGGGTCCGGAACCTGAGGATCATCCTCATAGCTGCCAAGAAAGATTATGTCCTAGAAGCACCGCTAGGTGAAGCACCAATCCCAGAGAACCAAGATGTTATGAACGCTTGGCAATCACGTGCTGATGATTACTCCCTCGTTCAGTGCGGCATGCTTTACAGCTTAGAACCGGGTCTCCAAAAGCGTTTTGAGAAACATGGAGCATATGAGATGTTCGAAGAGCTGAAAATGGTTTTCCAAGCTCATGCCCGGGTCGAGAGATATGAAGTCTCCGACAAGTTCTTCAGCTGTAAAATGGAGGAAAATAGTTCTGTTAGTGAGCACATACTCAGAATGTCTGGGTTACACAACCGTTTGTCTCAACTGGGAGTTAATCTCTCGGATGACGCGGTCATTGACAGAATCCTTCAGTCGCTTCCACCAAGCTACAAGAGCTTTGTGATGAACTTCAATATGCAGGGGATGGAAAAGACCATTCCTGAGGTATATTCAATGCTGAAATCAGCGGAGGTGGAGATCAGAAAAGAACATCAAGTGTTGATGGTGAATAAAACCACTAAGTTCAAGAAGGGCAAGGGTAAGAAGAACTTCAAGAAGGACGACAAGGGAGTTGCCGCGCCCGGTAAGCCAGTTGCCGGGAAGAAGCCAAGGAATGGACCCAAGCCTGAGACTGAGTGCTTTTATTGCAAGGGAAGTGGTCACTGGAAGCGGAACTGCCCCAAATACTTAGCGGACAAGAAGGCCGGCAACACCAAAGGTATATGTGATATACATGTAATTGATGTGTACCTTACCAGTACTCGTCGTAGCTCCTGGGTATTTGATACCGGTGCGGTTGCTCATATTTGTAACTCAAAACAGGAACTGTGGAATAAACGGAGACTGGCAAAGGACGAGGTGACGATGCGCGTCAGGAATGGTTCCAAGGTCGATGTGATCGCCGTCGGCACGCTACCTCTGCATCCACCTACGGGATTAGTTTTAAACCTCAATAATTGTTATTTAGTGCCAGCTTTGAGCATGAACATTGTATCTGGATCTCATTTAATTCGAGATGGCTACTCATTTAAATCCGAGAATAATGGTTGTTCTATTTATATGAGAGATATGTTTTATGGTTATGCCCCGCTGGTCAATGGTTTATTCTTGATGAATCTCGAACGTGATGTTACACATATTCATAGTGTGAATACCAAAAGATGTAAAGTTGATAACGATAGTCCCACATACTTGTGGCACTGCCGCCTTAGTCACATTGGTGTCAAGCGCATGAAGAAGCTCCATGCAGATGGACTTTTGGAGTCTCTTGATTACGAATCATTTGACACGTGCGAACCATGCCTCATGGGTAAGATGACCAAGACTCTGTTCTCCGGAACAATGGAGCGAGCAACCAACTTATTGGAAATCATACATACCGATGTGTGCGGTCCAATGAGTGTTGAGGCTCGCGGAGGATATCATTATGTTCTCACTCTCACTGATGACTTAAGTAGATATGGGTATGTCTACCTAATGAAACACAAGTCTGAAACCTTTGAAAAGTTCAAGGAATTTCAGAGTGAGGTTGAGAATCAACGTGAAAGGAAAATAAAATTCTTACGATCAGATCGTGGTGGAGAATATTTAAGTCATGAATTTGGTGCGCACTTAAGGAAATGTGGAATCGTTTCACAACTCACGCCGCCTGGAACACCTCCGCGAAACGGTGTGTCCGAACGTCATAATCGCACTCTATTGGATATGGTGCGATCTATGATGTCTCTTACCGATTTACCGCTCTCATTTTGGGGCTATGCTTTAGAGACTGCCGCATTCACTTTAAATAGGGCTCCGTCGAAATCCGTTGAGACGACACCGTATGAATTATGGTTTGGAAGGAAACCTAAGCTGTCGTTTCTAAAAGTTTGGGGATGCGATGCTTATGTCAAGAAACTTCAACCTGAAAAGCTCGAACCCAAATCGGAGAAATGCGTCTTCATAGGATACCCTAAGGAAACTATTGGGTATACCTTCTACCTCAGATCCGAAGGCAAGATCTTCGTTGCCAAGAACGGGTCCTTTCTGGAGAAAGAGTTTCTCTCGAAAGAATTAAGTGGGAGGAAAGTGGAACTTGATGAGGTGATAGTCACCCCTTCCGAACCGGAAAGTAGCGCAGCGCGGGAAGATGTTCCTGTGGTGCCTACACCGACTGGGGAGGAAGTTAATGATGATGATCATGAAGCTTCGGATCAAGTTACTGCTGAACTTCGTAGGTCCACAAGGACACGTTCCGCACCAGAGTGGTACGGCAACCCTGTCCTGGAAATCATGTTGTTAAACAACGGTGAACCTTCGAACTATGAAGAAGCGATGGCGGGCCCGGATTCCGACAAATGGCTAGAAGCCATGAAATCCGAGATAGGATCCATGTATGAAAACGAAGTATGGACTTTGACTGACTTGCCTGATGATCGGCGAGCCATAGAAAATAAATGGATCTTTAAGAAGAAGACAGACGCGGATGGTAATGTGACCATCTATAAGGCTCGACTTGTTGCTAAGGGTTATCGACAAGTTCAAGGGGTTGACTACGATGAGACTTTCTCACCCGTAGCGAAGCTGAAGCCCGTCCGAATCATGTTAGCAATTGCTGCATACTATGATTATGAGATATGGCAGATGGACGTCAAAACGGCATTCCTTAACGGCTTCCTTAAGGAAGAATTGTATATGATGCAGCCGGAAGGTTTTGTCGATCCTAAGAATGCTAACAAAGTATGCAAGCTCTAGCGCTCAATCTATGGGCTGGTGCAAGCATCTCGGAGTTGGAACATTCGCTTTGATGAGATGATCAAGCGTTTGGGTTTACACAGACTTATGGAGAAGCCTGTGTTTACAAGAAAGTGAGTGGGAGCTCTGTAGCATTTCTCTTATTGTATGTGGATGACATACTATTGATGGGAAATGATATAGAATTCTTGGAAAGTATAAAGGCCTATTTGAATAAGTGTTTTTCAATGAAGGACCTTGGAGAAGCTGCTTATATATTAGGCATCAAGATCTATAGAGATAGATCAAGACGCCTCATTGGTCTTTCACAGAGTACGTACCTTGACAAGATATTGAAGAAGTTCAATATGGATTAGTCCAAGAAGGGGTTCTTGCCTGTATTGCAAGGTGTGCAATTGAGCACGGCTCAATGCCCGACCATGGCAGAAGATAGAGAAAAGATGAGTGTCATCCCCTATGCCTCGGCCATAGGGTCTATTATGTATGCCATGCTGTGTACCAGACCTGATGTAAACCTTGCCGTGAGTTTGGTAGGAAGGTACGAAAGTAACCCCGGCATGGAACACTGGACAGCGATCAAGAATATCCTAAAGTACCCGAAGAGGACTAAGGATATGTTTCTCATTTATGGAGGTGACGAAGAGCTCGTCGTAAAGGGTTACGTTGACGCTAGCTTCGACACAGATCTGGATGACTCGAAGTCACAAACCGGATATGTGTATATTTTGAATGGAGGAGAAGTAAGCTGGTGCAGTTGCAAGCAAAGCGTCGTGGCGGGATCTACATGTGAAGCGGAGTACATGGCAGCCTCAGAGGCAACACAGGAAGCAGTCTGGATAAAGGAGTTCATTACCAACCTAGGGGTGATTCCCAATACGTCGGGCCCGATGACTCTCTTCTGTGACAACACTGGAGCTATTGCCCTTGCGAAGGAGCCCAGGTTTCATAGGAAGACCAGGCATATCAAGCGTCGCTTCAACTCCATTCGTGAAAGTGTTCAAAATGCAGACATAGATATTTGTAAAGTACATACGGACCTGAATGCAGCAGATCCGTTGACTAAACCTCTCCCTAGAGCAAAACATGATCAACACCAGGACGCAACGGGTGTTCGATTCATCACAATGTAACTAGATTATTGACTCTAGTGCAAGTGGGAGACTGTTGGAAATATGCCCTAGAGGCAATAATAAATGGTTATTATTATATTTCTTTGTTCATGGTAATTGTCTATTGTTCATGCTATAATTGTGTTATCCGGAAATCGTAATACATGTGTGAATACATAGACCACAACGTGTCCCTAGTAAGCCTCTAGTTGACTAGCTCGTTGATCAACCGATAGTCATGGTTTCCTGACTATGGACATTGGATGTCATTGATAACGGGATCACATCATTAGGAGAATGATGTGATGGACAAGACCCAATCCTAAGCATAGCTCAAAGATCGTGTAGTTCGTTTGCTAGAGCTTTTCCAATGTCAAGTATCTTTTCCTTAGACCATGAGATCGTGTAACTCCCGGATGCCGTACGAGTGCTTTGGGTGTGCCAAACGTCACAACGTAACTGGGTGACTATAAAGGTACACTACAGGTATCTCTGAAAGTGTCTGTTGGGTTGACACGGATCGAGACTGGGATTTGTCACTCCGTGTGACGGAGAGGTATCTCTAGGCCCACTCGGTAATGCATCATCATAATGAGCTCAAGGTGACTAAGGAGTTAGTCACGGGATCATGCATTGCGGTACGAGTAAAGAGACTTGCCGGTAACGAGATTGAACAAGGTATTGGGATACCGACGATCGAATCTCGGGCAAGTAACATACCAATTGACAAAGGGAATTGTATACGGGATTGATTGAATCCTCGACATCGTGGTTCATCCGATGAGATCATCGTGGAACATGCGGGAGCCAACATGGGTATCCAGATCCCGCTGTTGGTTATTGACCGGAGAGGCGTCTCGGTCATGTCTGCATGTCTCCCGAACCCTTAGGGTCTACACACTTAAGGTTCGGTGACGCTAGGGTTGTAGAGATATGAGTATGCGGAAACCCGAAAGTTGTTCGGAGTCCCGGATGAGATCCCGGACGTCACGAGGAGTTCTGGAATGGTCCGGAGGTGAAGAATTCTATATAGGAAGTCAAGTTTCGGCCACCGGGAAAGTTTCGGGGGTCACCGGTATTGTACCGGGACCACCGGAAGGGTCCCGGGGGTCCACCGGGTGGGGCCACCTATCCCGGAGGGCCCCATGGGCTGAAGTGGGAAGGGAACCAGCCCTTAGTGGGCTGGGGCGCCCCCCATGGGCCTTCCCCCTGCGCCTAGGGTTGGAAACCCTAGGGTGGGGGGGGGGGGGGCGCCCCACTTGTCTTGGGGGGCAAGTCTCCCCCCTGGCCGCCGCCCCCCCCATGCAGATGGGTCTTGGCCGGCGCCCCCCCTCCCAGGGGGCCTATATAAAGGGGGGGAGGGAGGGAAGCAAGACTACAGCCTTTGGCGCCTCCCTCCTCCCCTGCAACACCTCTCCCTCTCGCAGAAGCTCGGCGAAGCCCTGCCGAGATCCCGCTACATCCACCACCACGCCGTCATGCTGCTGGATCTCCATCAACCTCTCCTTCCCCCTTGCTGGATCAAGGAGGAGACGTCGCTGCTCCATACGTGTGTTGAACGCGGAGGTGCCGTCAGTTCGGCACTCGGTCATCGGTGATTTGGATCACGGCGAGTACGACTCCATCAACCCCGTTCACTTGAACGCTTCCGCTCGCGATCTACAAGGGTATGTAGATGCACTCCTTTCCCCTCGTTGCTAGTATACTCCATAGATGGATCTTGGTGATGCGTAGGAAATTTTAAAATTCTGCTACGATCCCCAACAGTAGAGACCGAGGCGGACACATGTATGAGCCGGCTCGGGATTCTGTAGATCGCCGGGCGTCCCTGTGTATATAAAGGGACGACCCGGCGGCGGTTCAAGACAAGAAACAATAGCTCGAGAGCCAGGTAAAGCGATTCTTCTCCCTGATCATCGAGACCACATCAACTCCACCACAACTGGATCGTAGTCTTTTACCTTCACCGCAAGGGGCCGGACTAGTATAAACTCCCCATGTCCTTTGTCCGGTTTAACCCCTTTAAGCTAATCTCGTTGCGATGGCTCCACGACTAAGTCCTTTCGCTAGGACATCTGCCGTGACAAATCCACAACAGTTGGCGCCCACCGTGGGGCTATCGCACGATGGTTTTGAGCTCTTAAAGGGCAACTTCAAAGGACTCATGGGATACGCCGTGGGCCAGATGACCAAGAGTCATCGCGGCAAGCTCTACATTGACGACGCAGGCTGGGGCCCCGAGGCCAGCTCAATCGAATACGGATACCGGGTCCCCTTTGGAGGAATTCACGTCTTCATCGGCAAGATCGGCGAACCGGGCCCTGAGCCGGACATCTGCACCGACCTCGTCGAGACGGCTCAGCGTGCAAGCTCTGCCCGGGTTCAGCCCACCATGAAGCGTGCGTTCGTAGGATTCATCAACGGTGCGGAGCTTGAACCGGTGTCCGATGGTGAGACAGTCATTTATTCAGATGGCGAATCATCCACCGGGGAGACCGAGTCACTGTACCAGCTGCAAGATGGCCGGTTTGGGGGCTGTTCCGATGGCGACAGTATTCCGGATCCCCTTGAACCGCCGAACCGGGTTGCGATTTTCATGGCCGGTACACAGCCCACGTTGCAGTCTTCAGCTGCGGCAGCGATAATTTCCGGATCGGCAGCTGGGGCAGGAGGCCCCGCGCGCCGGCCGACCCAAGTCTTGTCCGGTTTACTGGACGCCTGGATGATGTTACTGGCCGCACAGGTTACCCCGGATACCCAAGATCAGCATAACGCGGAGGTTGCTAAGCTGCAGGATCAGATAACTCAGGCCAAGGAGGACTTGGCGGCTGAGGAAACCAAGATGGCTGAAGAGCGGGCCGCTTTAGATGCACAGGCACAGCGGATTCAAGCAGAAAATTACCGGCTCATGTTGGATCAGAACGCTTCAAACGACGTGTTGAGGAGAAGGCATCGGTCTCAATTGCCACCGGTTTATGAAGCAATGAATCTCTTCGGCACGCCAGGAGCAGGAACCAGTAATCTGGTAGCGGTAAACCAGATTGAAGCACCAGGGACGGGAGCACCGGATCAGCCACGGGTGACGGACCTGCCTCGACGGCCCCATGACCCACCGCAATATATACCGGCGTCGCCGGGTCACTTCTCCACCCCTTTGGATAACATGATCGCTGTGGCGTCACGATTGGCCGCTATTCCAATGGAGGGCGAGTCTCCAGCGGCGGTTGAGACGCGGCGCGCCAGGGATCTTCTTCAAACGGCTATGGTGCAGCAGCAGGCCTATTCATATAGTCGAGACAGACTTCATTCAACCCCGCGCCCGAGCCAGAGTTACAACAGACACATCGATGAACCGGCTGTGTCAAGCAGTGCGCGAAATCGCGACGCCCCTCGAGGGCCTAATCCGGCGCGCGGTGGGGCAAATGCTCAGGATGTGGTGGATAACGGTAGAGCGCGTCGAGAAGCCGAGTTAGGAGCACAGGACCGTCAGCTCACTCCGGTTCGTCCGACGACTTCTGTGGAACGAGGTCTTACTTTCAGCTCTTGAGGAGTGCCCTGTCTCACCCCGGCTTTGCGTAATGTGCGGCTGCCCAAGGATTTCAAGGGTCCACGTAAGGTGCCTAATTGCACCGCCGATTTACCCCCCGAGTCATGGGTTGAGAGTTATGAGATGGCCATGGAGATGCTGGATGTGGATGAAGCGGCATGTGTGAAGTATTTCACTATGATGTTGGATGGAACGGCTCGCACTTGGCTGAAAAGTTTACCAGTTAACTCCATTGGGTCGTGGGCCGAGTTAAAAGCCCGGTTTATACCAAACTTCAAGGACACGTGCAAGCAACCCATGTCAATTGTGGATTTAGCTGCCTGCGTCCAGGAAGAGGGCGAGTCAACAACCCATTGGGTGCGCCGGGTCTCAGAGATTTTGCATTCATCGGACCGCATCAATGCTGACTCGGCAGTTATAACATTGGATGGTAATTGCCAGTTTAAGCCTTTGAAACTGAAGCTGGGACGGCTCAAGCGTCACTGCAATGACATGGGAACACTTATGGCTGCTCTGGTTAAGTATGCCGATTCTGATAGTACCAAGGACCCTGAGTCTGATGATGAAAAGCCAGGGAAGGGAAAGAAGAGCGGCAACACCAAGGGGCAGCAGCATAGCCAGGCGGGCCACGGTAACAATGGTAAGCGTAAAGCGGATAATAATTCAGATTTTGTGGCTAACACCAATGCGCAGGACAATGGTCAGCGTCGTAAGGGTAGACCGCCCCCACGGGGCGTCAGATCAGGTAGCAATCTGGAGCATGTGTTAAATCAACCCTGCCCGAGGCACGGAACAAAGGAGAAGCCAGCCACACATCTCTAGAAGGATTGTTATATCATGCGGGATTTCAAAAACTCGGATCTCTTCCGATATGATCATGGACCGTCCGGCGGTTCAGGACCCGGGTCCTACGGGCCGGGTTATGGTGGAGGTAATTTTGGTTCAGGATTCCAGGGTAATCAGGGTGGACATGGCAATCAAGGCAATCAGAGCAACCAGGGTGGTTATAACCAGCAGGGAAATCAGCAGCAGCAACAGTCAGGTTACCAAAGTCACCCGAAGCAGTTGAGTAGTGGACAGTATCACGTCTTCACCACTAGCCTGTGCAAGCGCGATCAGAAGCTTCATAAGAGGGCGGTGAACTCCGTTGAACTGGCGGTGCCCCGTTACTTGCGCTGGTCTGAACAGCCTATTGTGTGGAGTCGGGAGGATCACCCGCCCCGAGTTGACAATCCGGGTCATCTGGCGTTGGTGGTGGCACATCAGGTTGGGGGTTATAAGTTCACTAAGGTGCTCATGGATGGAGGGAGCAGTATCAACATCTTGTATTATGACACCTTCCGTTGTATGGGGTTGACAGATAAGAATCTTAAACCATCAAACACCATTTTCCATGGTGTGGTGCCTGGCAAATCAGCTTATCCGGTTGGTAAGATAGCTCTGGAGGTTGCTTCTGTTTGGACGGCCGGCTTATGCTAAGTTTATGGCACGGCCCTGTTATGTTTATCTACAGCTCAAGATGCCGGGTCATAAGGGGACTATCACAGTGCATGGAAGCTGTAAGATCGCTTTGGAATGTGAGGAAGGTGATGCGGCCTATGCTGAGTCGGTTTGTGCAACGGAGGAGTTGAAATTCTATAAAGATAATGTTGATCCGACTGATATGACTTCTCTGAAAAAACCAACTACGGAGCATGATCCGGCCTTGAAGTTTAAATTGGCTGATGAGACCAAGCTGGTTGATTTTGTGCCCAGCGATTCATCCAAGCAGTTCATCATCAGCGCTAATTTGGATCTGAAATAGGAAAGCGCGCTCATCGAGTTCATCCGTGAGAATCGGGATATCTTTGCATGGAAGCCTTCTGACATGCCAGGTGTACCGAGGGAACTCGCTGAGCACACCCTTAATATTGATCCCAAGTTTAAACCGGTCAGACAGTTTCTTCGCCGGTTCAATGAAGAAAGGCGCAAGGCCATTGGTGAGGAGGTCGCCCGGCTCTTGGCGGCAGGGTTCATTGTTGAAGTTTTTCATCCGGAGTGGTTGGCTAATCCGGTGCTGGTACTTAAGAAGAACGACGCTTGGCGTATGTGTGTGGACTACACAGATTTGAACAAAGCGTGTCCAGCTGATCCTTTTGCTCTCCCTCGTATTGATCAAATCATTGATGCTACGGCGGGTTGTGAGCGTTTGAGTTTTCTGGATGCTTATTCGGGTTATCATCAGATCAAGATGGCAGTTAAGGACCAGGAGAAGACAACGTTCATAACTCCCTTTGGAGCCTTCTGCTATGTGTCCATGCCTTTTGGGCTCAAGAGTGCCCAGGCGACTTATTAGCGTTGTGTCCAGAATTGTCTTCATAATCAGATCGGGCGCAACGTTCATGCTTATGTGGATGATATTGTGGTGAAGTCCAGGAAGGAGTAGACATTGATAGATGACTTGAAGGAGACCTTTGATAACCTCCAGGTTTATAAGATGATGCTTAACCCGCCCAAATGTGTTTTTGGTGTACCGGCAGGCAAGCTTTTGGGTTTCCTAGTGTCTAACAGGGGCATTGAAGCTAATCTGGAGAAGATCAAGGCTATTACTTCACTGGCTAAACCGAAATGTATCAATGATGTTCAACGGTTGGCAGGCCGGATTGCAGCTTTAAGCCGGTTTATCAGTCACCTTGGGGAGAAAGCCATCCCTTTGTATCAAATGCTGAAGAAAACAGATGACTTCGTCTGGAGTGATGTGGCTAATGAAGCGTTTGATGCTCTAAAACGGCAGCTCGCCGAACCTCCTGTTCTTGCTGCCCCCATTGATAAGGAACCATTGCTGTTGTATGTGGCTGCTAACGCCCGGGCTGTCAGCGTGGCTATTGTGGTGGAGCGCAAGGAGGCAGGAATGGAATATTCGGTTCAGCGGCCGGTTTATTACATCAGTGAGGTTCTTATTGAGTCAAAGCAGAGATACCCACATTGGCAGAAGCTTGTATATAGGGTTTTCATGGCGAGCCGGAAGCTTAAGCAATACTTTCAGGGCCATCCCATTACTGTGGTCAGTTCCGCTCCTTTGGGAGATATCATCCAGAACAGGGAAGCGACTGGTCGGGTTGCAAAGTGGGCTATTGAGCTTGGTCCTCACGGATTAAAATACATGCCTCGTACGGCCATCAAGTCCCAAGCGCTCGTGGATTTTATCAACGACTGGACAGAGTTGCAGGCGCCAGAGGATAAACCGGATAACACATACTGGACTATTCACTTCGACGGGTCCAGGCAATTGGAGGGCTCAGGGGCTGGAGTGGTTCTTACTTCCCCTCGAGGTGACAAATTTTGTTATGTTCTCCGCTTGATGTTTTCTTGTACTAACAATTCAGCTGAGTACGAGGCCCTGCTCCATGGTCTTCGGATGGCTAGAGATGAATTTGAGCTGGGTTAAATGCTTCGGTGACTCGGACATGGTGGCTCAACAAGTGTCTGGTACCTAGGATTCCAAGGACCCGCTCATGGCAGCATATCGTCGAGAGGTGGATATTGTTGCAGGTCACTTCAAAGGTTATCAGGTGGATCATGTGGACCGGCGCAAGAATGAAGCGGCGGACGCTTTAAGCCGTTTGGGCTCCCAGCGTAAACCGGTGCCGCCCAATGTTTTTCTGGACGTTTTGCATAACCCGTCGGTCAAGCTCCCCACGGAGGAAGATTTGGCTGTTCCTGATCCGGAGGCTCAGTTGGTGGCGGCGCTTCACGTCATCCCGGATTCGACGGTCCCATATTTGGTGTATATGAGCCAGGGTGAGTTACCAGAGGATGAAGTTTTAGCTAGACAGATAGTCCGGCGGTCCAAGTCCATGACTATTATCAATGGCGAGTTACATCACTGCAGCGTCTCGGGGACTTTTCAGCGCTGCGTCTCTCCTGAAGAAGGGTCTAAGATTTTGCGTGAAATCCATGAAGGGGATTGTGGTCATCATGTTGGTTCAAAATCCCTTGTGGCCAAGGCTTTTCGTCACGGTTTCTATTGGTTGACGGCTCATGCTGATGCTAAATACTTGGTCAAAAAGTGTGATGGTTGTTAGAAGTTTTCATGCCGGGCCCACGTTTCGGCCCAGGAGTTGAGGATGATTCCAATCACCTGGCCGTTTGCAACTTGGGGGCTTGATATGGTGGGGCCCTTTAAGAGGTCCAAGGACAAGAAGACCCACCTTTTGGTGGCGGTTGATAAGTTTACCAAGTGGGTGGAAGCAGAGCCAGTCAGCAAGTGTGACGCAGCCAGGCGGTTCAATTCATGAAAAAGGTGATTTTCCGCTTTGGTTTTCCACATAGCATCATCACAGATAATGACACGAATCTCTCCAAAGGTGCCATGGGAGAGTTCTGTCAACGTGAGCACATCCGGCTTGATGTGTCATCAGTGGCTCACCTCCAGTCTAATGGTCAAGCTGAGAGGGCTAATCAAGAAATCCTGAAGGTTATCAAGCCCCGGCTTATGGTCCCTTTGCAGAGGACGCCGGGTTGTTGGGTGGAAGAATTGCTGTCCGTATTATGGAGCATTAATACCACCCCAATAGATCTACGGGTTATACACCTTTCTTCATGGTTTATGGGGCAGAGGCAGTTCTCCCAAGTGATATTCGCCATGACTCGTCTCGGGTGGCAGCTTATGTTGAAGCGGACAACGAAAGAGCACGCCAAGATGCATTGGACCTGTTAGATGAGAAACGGGACATAGCGGCGGCTCGCTCGGCGATTTATCAGCAAGACCTGCGGCGTTATCATAGCCGCCGGGTTAAAACCAGAACTTTTCAAGAAGGCGACTTAGTGCTCCGGCTTATCCAAGATCAGACCGATATGCACAAGTTATCCCCACCTTGGGAAGGGCCCTTTGTGGTCAGCAAGAATCTGAACAACGGATCATACTACCTCATCGATGTTCGAGAGCACAAAGACTCACGCAAGTCGGAGGAGGAGACGATCCGGCCGTGGAATATAGCTCATCTACGACCTTACTACACCTGAGCCATAGGCTCCTATCATGTACATATTTTTGACAATGTATATATCAATATAATAAAACGGCATCCTTGCTAAAGCGGGGCCTCTGCCGTTCGTCTTTAAATATCTTCTTGGTTACATGGGGGCTTCTGCTTATAAAGCGGAGTTCTATTTAATCCAGCTTATAAAGTTGCAAAAAGAGGAGGAAAGAGCATAGCTCAAACATAAGCTTGGGGGCTTAATACCTAATATCATAAGGAGCCAAAGAGGGTTTATTGCAAAGCATAACTCAAACATAGGCATCCACTGAGCACAGCTCAAAATGTTGCTTGGGGGATCTTTGCTTCCATAGGAACAAAGAATCTACACCTTGCAATAGGCTATCAAGCCACGGCTTGGAAGCCAGGTGTATTCACCTAAAACCCCGGGTTAACCTGCCTTCATCAAGTAAGTGACTCCGTCCAGGTAATCCTAGTACAACCCGTCGAACGTTTGGCAGTCAATCTTATAAAGACCTTGAACTTGTCAAAGTTAAAACGGCAATTGGTTAATGTGAGGACCATCTTAAAAGGCTTTGTGAAGCAGTTTAACTCAGTGGCCTGGCAGCCCATAAAAAGCCTCAATTTTAGGCTTGGCAGCCCATAAAAAGCCTCGACTACAAGTTTTCATATGCTTTTATTTGTCAAAGTTTTTTCCTCCTTTGATAAGGTTTTATGATAAACCGGCGTCTATTGACCCGGCCTGACTATAAGTCGCCAGTATAACGTAAACCGGTGTTTATTAACCCGGTCTGGTGCTGACCATAGGTCGCCTGTATGATCGTCCGGTGTTTATTATAACCCGGTATGGCTTTATTATAAACCAGCAATGCATGGTGAGAGTTATAAACACTCAAGGTTTGGGTTATCACCCTCAAATAAAGTTGATACAACAACAAAGTGATTCAATATCACAGGTATGATGTATTTCATATTTCAATTATTCTTAATATCACAATCTAGGTTATAAATCTTGGCTTTATATTGGGCGTTATGACCCGTCCGGCGATGAACCGCCAGGACAATTTTTAGTTTATTATATGCAGAAGCAGGATTGTATAAATCTCTTAAGGATCATGAGGAGTTATAAACATCCTTATCATGACAGATTAACGGTATCAGGCAAAGTGAATATGCACGATGGCATAGCAGACTAAGTGTTTCAACTAGCCTATTACAAGGTGCTTTGACGGCCCAAAAGAATAACTGTTTTGTCACACAGATGACAGCGTGTTGAAGATAAACCGGCCTCCGGATCCTGATTCTTCCTCGGGCTGACCTGAAGGTTGCGGATCATCTTGCGCCAGTTCAGCCTCCCTCTCTCCACCCAGGGGCTGGAAGTCAACAGTTGTCCAATCAATCCCGGTTAAGGCTTGGAAGACAGCTTCATCGTTTATAAGGTTGGACGGTTCAACATCAGGAGCATAAGTATGCTTACGGTTTGGCGGGATCAGATTTTCCACATCATAAGTTGGTGCGTTCATCCGCTTGCCGCTGGCATCATAAGTGTTCTAATAAAACGACAAGTCAGTATCTTCAGCCAACTTGCTTGCCAGTAGACGCATTTCTCTTGTGATAGCCCTGAGATCGTCATTATCAAATTCTGACCCGTCCTCCTTCTGGCTTGGACCGGATCGAGGTCAGATATCCAGGCCTTGGCCCGAGTCAATGCAGTAAGAGCACCGGCCCTAGCAGCTGATTTCTTCAATTCTTCAATCCGGGCAGGCATCATGGATAACTTCTCTAGTGTTTCCTTGATTAACGTTGGGGGCGGTTTATTATTTGAAGCTGTGCAGATGGCTCGTTGAGCGCCGGTATATAACTGCTCTACCAATGTATAGGCAGCCTTCAACTTTTTGCGCATGTCTGCGCCAAGATGAGTAATACGGCTACCTGCAAAAGGATCAAACTATTGTTAAACCGGAAGTTTCATAACTGGCACTTGTTAAAAAATTTATGAAGAGGTTTTTACCAAAGATGGCAGAGGTCATGGCATTGATCTGCCACTTCAAGCTGCTGAGTTCTTCTGTTACCAGGTTAAGGGCGGCTTCAGCATCTTCCGCCCGCTTTAGCAAAGTTGATTTTTCAGCTTCCCAGTCTTCCCGTTCACCCTTAAAGTACTCCTTCAGTTGTTCCATGGTTTTTAAAGCGGTGGTCAGCTCGCCTTTAGCCTTGCAAGTTTCTGCTTGCTGGGACTTGATATTTTCCTGAAGATCGGCGATTTGAGAGTCTTTTTTGCTCAGCTCAGCCTGAAAGAGATAGTTAATGAGTTGACCGTACATCTTTGAAGTCCCAAGCCCATAACAAGTTATACACATGGCACTTGGGGGCTAATGTGGATTGCTTTTATCAGCTGTCAATTTAAAGTCCCAAGCACATAACAAGTTATCTACTTGGCACTTGGGGGCTAATGTGGATTGCTTTTTATCAGCTGTCAATTTAAAGTCCCAAGCACATAACAAGTTATCTACTTGGCACTTGGGGGCTAATGCGGATTGCTTTTTATCAGCTGTCAATTTAAAGTCCCAAGCACATAACAAGTTATCTACTTGACACTTGGGGGCTAATGCATATTTGTTCATATTAAGATGGATTACCATAATCACAAGTTGTGGAAGCAGTATGACAAGAGATGTACTGGTTCATTCTAAAAGGTATAAGCCGGTCCATGGGGGCTATACCAGCAAAATTAATACAATCTATTCTATTACAAGACCCGGTTCACAACATTTTTATGAACCGGCCCTTGGGGGCTACTAGAGTTAATAGTCTAAGCCAGTTATAAGGAACAAATATGCATGTACAAGGAAGTGATAGTTACCTCATAACGATCCTTCATCAGGCCCACTAAGCCGGCTTCATAGTCACGGCTTGTGTATAGGCGGTTCAAAAAACTAGAATGAAGGTCTTGAGTGTTGAGATGGGCATAGCTGGATAAGTCAGATTTCCATTTGCCCTTGTCCATAGCAGCAAATTCTTCTTTGGCACTATGCTTCGATAAAGCGACAGGATGGCCAGGGGAGGTGAAACCGGTACCAGTTACAACAACATCGTCATCCGTAGTCTTGGCTGGGCTTGGCGGTTTATCAGATGTTCTTACTGGGCTTGGCGGATTAGCAGATGGACTTGGTGGATCAGCAGGCTGGCCTGTCGGGTTTGTCTCCACCGGTTCAACAAAAGTGTCCGGAGCCTGAGGTACCGGATCATCAAGGACAGTGTTAGCAACCGGATCAACAGCCTCTGGGATCTTCTCCGGTTCAATGGCCGGTTCATCATCGGTCAGTTTGTTTAACCTAGCCTTCTTGCTAGGTCTGGCTTTGGCACTGGAAAGAACAGGCACAAAAATCAGTATGGTAAAGTAATACAAGGCCGAAAAGGTTAAGTATAATATGCTTACCCAGGGACAGTTTTAAGGGGAGGAAGTTGTGTGGCCGATGACTCACCGGATGATGAATGGGAAGTTCCCTGACAATTTGAGTCAGACGGATTAAGAGGATATCGGAAGTAACCCGCCTTAGGATAAAGTGTGTCAGGAGTGTAAGAAACCTCTTGGCGGCGTTTGCGAACCGGAGAGTTCGGTAAACCGGAGGAGGTCACCACTTGCCCGCTATGCCGAGTTGTGCGGCGAGTTTCATGCTGCTGTGTCTTCAAAAGAAAGTGCGGATCCAAATAAGAAAGAGGGCATGCAAATTTTACTTTTCGAACTGCTCGACGGATTTTTGGTATTGGCATAGGATTTGAATCAGAAGAAAGAATGGTTACCTCGTCAGCATGGCTAGCTTCCGCATCATCCTGATAATGATCATTGTCAATAAGGTGTATGAAAAATGAACTAAGAGAGTCAAGTTCTACCTCTGAATCCGGATTATCCAGATCATCATCAATGTTTGGCTCAGACGGTTCAGCGTTTCTCCTTTTCGCAGGCTTCTTTGTAGCTTTGGTCTTGAGCCGAGGAGCTCTCGCCGGTTTATCTTGTGATTTCCTTTTCTTGAACGGATTGTCGGCGTGCACAGACAGATAGTAAATTATGAAAGAGCATTTAACAAGGGATGTATTAAAGACAAAAATGCTGTAATTATTACCTTTCACGGTTTGTTGGAAGCATAGGAAGGACTGAGCCTTGTTTTGCTGCATTCAGCCACCGGTTCATTAAGCATCTTCTTGACGGCCTCGGTGACTCCATCGTCAGTAAGCTGGATGTCAATATGACGCTGATGGTCTTTAAAATCCCCAGTGTATTCACACATTAAACCGGGGCGCCGGCTTAAAGGAAGAACGCTCTAAGAAAACCAGCATCAAACAAAATCAATGCCTGTAAGTCCATTTGCAACAAAAGCTCTGAGTTATGATAGCTGAGGGGCATATTTGGCTCGTTCCTTGGTAGTTAGTCGTTGAGGAACTGGATGAGTTTTTGTAAGCCGGTGTGGGCGATAACCCGGCAGAGGATTTTCATCAAGTGTTTCGTCAATAAAACCAAGTCTGATTCCAGTCCTTGGGATGACTGTGATGCTTGGCATGAGGGAAATCAACATCTTTCCTCCTCTGAATTGAAACGCCGCCAAGTTCAGTGTTGGGTCCGTCCGTAAATTCAGTACGGCGGTTTAAGTAAAAGAAGTCCCGGAACAGTTCGACAGTAGGTTCCTCTTGCAAATATACTTCACAAAACTCTTGCCAGTTGCAAATATTGGACACGGAGTTTGGCCCAATATCTTGAGGGCGGATCTGAAAACTAGCAAGCACGTCACGAAAGAATTTTGATCCGGGAGGCGTAAACCCTCGACTCAGATGGTCAACAAACACAATAACTTCTCCGTCTTTGGGCTCAGGAGGATTTTCTGGACCGGGGACTCGCCAATGAATGGTATCTTTGCTTGCTAAAGCGCCAGTTGCAACACACCCAGTCAGTTGTGCTTCCGTAACCCGGGAAGGGACCCAATTGCAAGCATAGATCTGTTTGGCCATTTCGGTAAAAAGCTGGAATAGAATCAATGGCCGGTTTAAAATTCATGGCTGCACTTATAAACCGGTGCAACGATGGAAGAAGATGACATTGAAACGTCTGTATATATTAAACCGGATTTTGATATTTAAAGCAGATTGGCGGTTTAAAAGAGGGCTAATGGTACCTGGCGAGTTATTATTTTTTAAAGGTTAAACCGCCTACAATGGTATGGAAGCTACAGATCTGAAAAATTCCTAAGTGTTGCACAAACAGATTTCACAGATTGGTGTTATAATTTAGGATCTACCGTAGTTCTAAAAGGGAGAAAAATTTTAAACCTAAAGTTGTGACAGCAGAAAACACATATGCTCGGATGGGATCTTATGCAGAAAAAGGTATCTTCTGTGGTTGGAAAGGGATGCTAAACTACTGTCGCTCGCCTTTACTATCAGATTCAGATCAAACTACACGATCCAGGACATAAAAAGGGGGAACGGTGAAGAACACCGATGAACAGCAGGAACCCTAATGCAGATCAGGTATTCGCGAAGAGGGGTACTTACTGACGCTGCTGAACAGCAGAGATGCGTCGCAGTTCTCTGGTCAAGACAGGTTGATGCAGCGGCCTTGGTTGGTCGAGAGGCGAAGGTCGACGGCGGCGGCGATGCTCGGGCTCTGAGGCGACGCGAGGTGGAATAAGAGATGAAAAGGCAAGGGGAAAAAGGAAAGGAACCCTTGGCCCTATTTATAAGGCGAAGGGATAAGCGACTGGCGCGGGAATCGAGGAGCCCCAAAAATGGAACTGTCGCCTCGATTTTTGGAGGTTCATTAATAAAAGGGAGGTATATATGATTTTAATAAGCAGGTGACGTCATGGCAGTTTATTACAATCCTAAAGGATGACGTCACGGTGGTTTACCAGATTCACAGAAGATGGCGGCATGGCGGTTTACATGAAGATGTTCAAAAAAGAAATTTTCGTAAGTGTTGAAGATTGACATGAACAGGTTCAAATCAATCTGGGGCCTAATGTTGGGGATATAAATGTTGAGCATAAACCACCCAGGAGGGGCCGGGTTATACTCATAAAGAATCATCCGCGTTGAAGCCCATGAAGCTAAGGATTATGGCGTTTTACTGTAGAGACTTAAAGGCCCAAGGCCCAAAGGCGGATTAGGGCCTGTGTATATAAACCACCATGTAAATGTGTAACTTGTGTTGTAAGGTAGAAGGTAGAGACCGAGGAGGACACATGTATGAGCCGGCCTCGGGATTCTGTAGATCGCCGTGCGTCCCTGTGTATATAAAGGGACGACCCGGCGGCGGTTCAAGACAAGAAACAACAGCTCGAGAGCCAGGTAAAGCGATTCCGCTCCCTGATCATCTAGACCACATCAATTCAACCACAACTGGATCGTAGGCTTTTACCTTCACTACAAGGGGCCGAACCAGTATAAACTCCCCGTGTCCTTTGTCCAGTTTAACCCCTTTAAGCTAATCTCGTTGCGATGGCTCCACGACTAAGTCCTTTCGCTAGGACATCTGCCATGACAAATCCACGACAGAACCCGATCGAGCGATTCCTTCGCTACTGCTGCTAACTGAAGCCGATCGATGCTGCCTCTGGATGAACAATGAGCGTTTCTGTGGGTTTGGATGAATAGTGAGTGGTGGGGGTGGATGAATAGGACCCCGTGGCGTTGCCTCTGGATGAACAGGACCCCGATCGATCGAGCCAGTTGGGGCTGGATGAACAGGACCCTGTGGAGGGCTGGATGAACAGGACGACCCCGTGGAGGGCTGGATGAACAGTAGACGATGGAGGGGTGGATGAACAGTATCCCGTGGAGGGGTGGTTGAATAGGAGCCCGTGGAGAGGGGTGGTTGAACAGGAGCTGGTGGAGTAGCGCGTGGTGGAGGCTGGATGAACAGGAGCCCGTGGATGAATAGTCGCAGGTGGAGGCTGGAGGAGGTCGACGGTGGATGAACAGTAGCCCGTGGAGGCTGGAGGAGGTCGACGATGGAGATGAACAGTATCCCGTGGAGTCCTGTTTTGCGGTATGCCACACCCCTCCCGATGAACAGGACCCCCGTTTCGACCATAACGCTCCAACACAAGTCCGTTTCGTCCGTTTTGCGGTACGCCACACCCCTCATGATCAACAGGACCCCTGTTTCGACCGTAGGAGGTCCGTTTCCTCCGTTTTGCGGTACGCCAGACCCCTCCCGATGAACAGGATCCCGTTTCGAACGTGGCCGGTCAAACACAAGGCCGTTTCCTCCGTTCTGCAATACGCCAGGCCTCGTTTCCACCGCCTGTTCCGTCCAAGCCCTCCCGATGAACACGACGACGCATTCCATCCGACCCAGCCGGTTGGCTCCCCATGAACACGACGGCGACGCTGTTTCTCCGTTCCGACCCAGCCATGTACACGAGCCCTGGCCGTACGTATGCGTGAGTAGGCGTTCGAGACCCCGCCCGTATGTACACATACGTGGCCGTATTTTCTTTCTTGCACACTGGCAGCTGTACGTACGTGTACATGCTGCGTGCGCGCCTCTACTACGACACATGCGCGCCTCAACTACGACACGTGCGCGCCTCTACATCCACTAGTATGTATGTACACGTTCGCGACCAGAATGACAACACTACATACGCTTCGACCAGGTGGGTCCCGATTGTCAGGCACTTCCTTGCGTGCGAAGATGTAGCTGGTGGGTCCCAGCAGTCGGGGGGCGAATCGTTTTTTTTTGCCCGGACGCACTTCCTTGCTTGCGAAGATGTAGCTGGTGGGTCCCAGTAGTCAGGGGGAAATGTTTTTTCGCGAAATACGGTGGCCCGTCCGGTGGGTCCCCCCGTCAGGTGGAGGAATAACTATTTTGCGCGTAATAAGGAGGCACTTCCTTGCTGCGGCCGTGGACCCAGCTGTCAGCCTCTCCACGTACAGTCCACGTCCGATGGAAGCCGTTCCTTGACCATGTTGACCACGCCGCGCCGAGAGCACCAGGGCGGTGGACGACAGCGAGGCCTAGGAAGGGGACAACTCGGAGCCGGGGAAGACGCGGCAGTGGATGCCCACGCGTAGAGGATTATGAGGGTTCACTGGTTCGTGCGGTGTGAGGCTGCCATCGCCGTAGAATAACAGAGGGTGTGGGTGAGTAGAGGGATGGCCTGGCCAGTGGTGGGAGTAGTAAGGGGCGGTGAGGCCTCCGCGGCAGCACAGCCGGCCACGGGAGGCAGGAGCAGGCGGCACGACTGGCGCTGCTTTGGGCGGCTGGAGCAAGAAGACCAGAGGTTGAACAAGCACTACGGCCGTTGGATGGACATCGTACGGTCAGTGAAGCTAGAATCGTTTATATTGACTAAGTTGAAAAAGCCCTTGGTACGCGCCAACTTAGTAGGCCCACAGGTCAGCCTCCGAAACGGTGCGCCCCAGATGTTAGGGGGAGGAATCATTTTTTGGGCGGCCGAAGCTAAGAATATCCGAGATTGAAGAAGAAGCACGACATCCGTGGGATAGACATCCAACGGCCACTGCTGCTAGAACCGTGTGTTGACTATAATAAGTTGACAAAGCCTTGCATACGCGTCAACTTATTTTTTTAGGGGACGCGTCAACTTAGTAGGCCCACAAGTGTGTGGCAAAGAACTTATAGCCCATTTGTGATTTGTAAGAATGTACAACCCATTTTTGAATTCTAATGGAATTTACTACAGCCCATTTACAATTTGTTAAAAGTACAGCCCATTTTCCAGCTAGGACAACGATTAATAATTTCAACCAACCGTTGAAGATAGAATTCAATAAAATTTCCCACATTTTGATGGGATCCGAAATATTTTTATCCCGAAATTTCTAGTCAGATTAAATATAAATTTGTATTATGTAAAAATCCTACGAAACATTGCGCGCGCAACAATGAAAATTTAAGATTTTCAAAATCCATAAATAATATTTTATAAACTAATTTCGTGTCTGGTGCATTTTTTATAGTTACTGTCCAGTTTTTATAATTACATCCCATTTATTATTTTTTAAATCACATTTTCCTGTTAAGCCTAATGCATCCCTCCTAGGAAAGATTTGCAGCCTAGCGGGGCGGAGAATAACAAGTTGACCTTGCCTGGGTATTCCTCAAAAAATGTATAGCTGGGCTAGCCATTTTCATCTTGAAAAAATTAATATCTGGGCTAGATATCTGGCCTGGGCTAGACGGGCCACAGCCTGCCCAGTTAATACCCTGCTCTCCTCTAAACAACAACGAAATCATCGCCAAGAAAAACTCTGCAGTGCTCACGCCTCAAAAACACAAATACTGCTCGAGCTGCTTGGTCCCAGCTGTCGGCCGCACCTTGTGCAATTCTCTCGTTTATATTGACTACATAGGTTGACAATGGTGTGGGACCGTGATGTCAGGAAACCAGGTGGAAGCAAAAATATATAATTGTACATAATAAGGAGGCACTTGCGTACGTACGGCTATGGCCCTAGTGGGTCCCTAGTGTCATCCAGTCAAAAAAAGTCATCTCCTGAATCCTCATGTTCGTTGACGATGTTAACAATGCTCGGCACCACGGCGAGCGCAACAACTTGAAGGACGACGGAGAGGGCCTCACGGGCCCTAGGGATGGTCTGATACAGCGCCCGCTGCTCATTCAGAAAGCCAGGATCATCGGACACCTATGAGCACCTTCGAGAAACTGAGACGGCATGAAACGGTAAGGCCGCGCTTGGGAGCTCTGGTTTATTTCAAACCTGTATTAACATACAAGTGTAATTTACTCGTCATCGGAAACAACGCGTAAAATACAGGCGTAATGAAACCGAGGGCCCGAGGTCTGTAAGTAAAACCGGTGGGTTACACGTGTAATTTGAGAGACCAGTGTATATTTTACGAGCACTGCTATATGGACGACATTACCAGACGATACATGCACGACGTGCGTATCATGCCATCCATGGGCAAGGCTGAAACAACAGCTAACGGCTGGATTAGCAATCGTCCGAGTGTCGTTCAACGTTTTTATCGTGTGTGAAGTACTTCCGATATTTTACTAGTCGAAATCGACCAACCAAGCGCTTCGCCCGAGACCATCTGTTTTTATTTACAAGCGTCAGTTTTACAAGCGGTTTTGGTTGGAAAAGGACGATCCAATCACGACCTAGTATCATGAGTTGGTCGGAAGATCATATGGTTTCACGTCCAACCTACCCGACTTGTCGTATAGGCTATGAATGAAACATAAGACGATGAACTTCTTAAGCACGGAAACAACAGAAGAGGATGATCTTCTTAACAAGCAAATCACTGGCATTAGATCGACATGCAAAACAATACGAAGCATTATTCTCAGGAGGCATGGTGAACATCTCGAGATGCCGCATGCCACAATATTCCAAGCTCAACTTTGCAATCAAACACAAGGCCTGGCATTACATAGACAATATTCAGAACAAACTCTTAACACAAGAATATCTCAGCAGAGTAACTATTTACTTCTAAACTGAACACAGGAATAGGAAAAAACAATCGACGCTGCTCACAACAAGGGCGTCCCACTCAAAAATATCAAATGCATGTCTTCTGGCTAACATCAATGAGCAAATTTTGACAAGGTTTCCCAATTCCAATATATTAAACTAACATCTTCTTGCTAACATCAATGATTAAACTTTGACAAGCTTTTCCCATTCAAAATATGTAATGCCTATGATCGTCGAGTCCCGTCGTAGCTTCTTGTACTTGTTTGGGCACTTTTTGCCCAGTGCACTCCACGTGTTGTAGAATTGCCAATGCTCTCTGCAAACTAGTCATGTCACCAGCGTCTAATAATACTCTGTAAAGCTTCTCGGTCATTCCTTCTGTAATGTAGCGCAAACAGTGACTGCTTCTTTCTGCAAAGTGGAATAACCAACTGGACCCAGTAATGCAGCAGTTTGCCTTGGACACATTGGCTCCTTTTGTGCAGTTCAACTAAAATCGATGTCGGAATAAAACCGAGCTTTAATTTTGATATCCCTGTAAGCAACAATAGGTATAAGGGAAAGAATTACTGAGAAATAATGATTGATGACTTGTACACCCAGAAGAAAAGCATCTACTGATCTACCTTATCTTAATGGGAAACAAAGCAGGAGAGTAGCAATTCTCTATCAGTGTGATTCATTCATATTGACTGAGACATTATCTTAACTATGCCCTGTTTCAACATGTATAAAGAACGACAAAGCAGAAAAGTACCATTCCTAAAACAATGCAACTGATTCATTTTAACAGAGACATTATCTTAACAATACCTTGGTTAAACATGTAGAAAGAACTACAAAGCAGGATAGTACCATTCCTAACAAGTGTTGCAGTTTTGAACTAAGATTCAGTAGTTAATTAATTCTGAGAGTGGCATTGCTTAATTTTAGCAGCGGCATTAGATTAACGAAAAGCATAAATAGTTCCAGGGGAAAGGGGGCGCAACAACACCATGTGCTTCCATCTACTTATAAAGGGGGTGATGCAGAGTTTGTTGTAACAAAGCAACAAGCATCATGTCTGGGTTGGTACCATTTTTGTTCACTACTTAATGGGAAAAGAGAGCAATACAATAGCTTCAATTCAACATTTATTTAAAGCAGTACCAATACAAGTAGCACAACATCTCAAAACACACAACCTGTCATGACGCACACAAGATCTCGTACGAATCTGCCAACACGAGTAGGAAATCCAATCTCGTTTTGTGTAGTTGCACTGAAATCAAGCAAAGTGTTTCGCGTAGCAAAGCAAAATGTCGCAATAGCAACAAGTTGAATAGGTACCCCTGTTTTAACAGAGGCAAAAAAGGAAACAATTACTTGCCGATAAAGGAGGATGAAACAAACGGTGACAGAAAGAAGCATCTAACTTATCTTGGATGGACAACAAAGTAGGATAGTAGCATTTCTAAAACGGTTGCATTGATTCATATTAACAGAGACATTCTCTTAAAACAACATTCGTTAAAAAATGTAATTTACTTTTAACAGTGGCATTGCTTCAATTTTTCGGCGGCATTCTTAGATTAACAACAGCAAAATAGCTGTATGGGACATGCCAGCACCATGTGCGTCCACACGTATAAATGGGTGATGCAGAGTATGTAGCCAAGGAGCATATATGCGTTGGTCCCATATTTGTTCTCTTTGAACCTTTTTCCTATGTGAGGGCAGCAAATCTAGTCCTGCACAAACTACCCGACCCCCTAGTTTCTTTCCCTTTTCAACACAGAGATCGGTTCCTTACAGATGTGTGTACTGGGTTAACCCCTTTTTCCCTTTTCGACCAACAAAGCGACTGGATAGCTACTCTATACTACTTTCCGTCCCTCCTTTCCTCATTGAACCATGTCCTAGATTCTTGCTCCAGCCCACCGCACCCTTCTTTCCTCTTTGAACCAAGACCTAGATTCGACTACAGATCGAAAAAGATCCACATGCAGCTAGAGCAATGACGGTTTCAAAGAAACTTATACCTTAGGGTCGTCGGGATGTGGCAAGGCGTGCGGCGGGAGGCCGGATCTGCCCACACTACGTATGGCAGCGAGGAAGAAGGGGTCGGTGGCCCTCCCGCACAGGCGCTGGGTGAAAGAGAACAGCGTAGCCGGCAGTGGATTGCCTCCCTCGCCGAAGGAGATAGAGTGAACGCTGCACCTCCTCCCCTTCCCGGTGCGACGGGATACGGACGCCTCCTTCACCAGCTGTGAGGGGGGAGAGAGAGACAAGAGGCCAACACAGTCTTGTTTAGATCTGGTGAAGAGGGACATTGAATATAGCAAACCCTAGCAAATGAACGCTGAGCCTCCAGCGTGTATATATATATGTAGTGCGGCGAGAGTGTGGAGAGTGCAAACCCTAGCGAACAAGCGCTGTGGCTCCAGCTTATATATATACTACTGTAGTACGGACTAAGCTCCGGTGCCTTCACTGCACCTGCTTTTGGCTGTATGACAGGTGAGCCAGCCACATTTTGGGCCCACCTGTCATAAACCCAAAGGCAGGTGCACTAAGTCAATGAAGCTGCGTCCATATAGTACTCTCGTGTATACGATTAATATATAGTGGAGTGGTTTTCTTATTCTCTCCATAACAATCGTTTTAAATTGTGTAAGTATGAAACAAAACTCTTTATTTAACGTATAGTGAAGAAAACTACTACTACTTCCAATGAACTAACGATCCATGCGTCCTGGTCGCACTTCCTGTCCTTCACATGCGGTACACTACCCTCCCTTAAGTGAACAACCACACATGCGCCAAATTATCGGAAACGTGTGAGAGTGTGTACAAATAAAGAATTTTAATTTTAATTATCGGAAAGGTTTGAGAGTATTACAAAGTTTGACTTCAGTGAAATCTAATATGCGGAGTAAATAAAAATGGAGGGCTACTACGTCCATCCGGGTTTTTAGTCCACACCATTTTTTAAATCAAAGTTAATAGCTGGACAAATAAAATTACAGGGGAGCTGGAGACAAAGTTGTGAGAAGGCTTAGAAATCAATACAAAACTTATGCTCTTAGTACCAACGTGGATCCTTCTTCGAGGAAACATTTGGTTCATAGCCAATTGTGTGATAAAATTGCACCAATGTGAAAGACGACTGCGTCTCCAACTCAACCAAGGTGAACTGACGAAGGATATCATCTTTGTGCGTAACAAGCAAAGAGCACTGATGGAAGACAGCTTGTTTTTCATTGAAAATCGACCAGCTTCACCAGCCGACGCAACCATGAGGCGCAACCATGAGCATTGATAGGTCATTGTGGTGATGCATCATCCATTTGGCATCAAGTTTGGGTGAGGCACCTATGAAGTTCGACAAATCCTCACTGTGGTCTGTTTCTTCTCAGTAATCAAGCTCGAGGAAGGAAGAACCACGTGGCAGAGGACAGTGAGGCGGAACAACAATGGCCATCCAATTTTGTGCAGTTCCACTAAAATTGAGGAAGACATGCCCGGGTATGGAGATACGCATCGCTGTTTCCAAAAATATAAAAAAGGGATATAGTGTTGTTACTTTGTTTTACAAGATTAGCAACAACATCTCAATTGTCAATAAGAAAAGTACACCAACAAATAGAAGCATCATAATTATCTTGATGGGAACTAAACCAGGATACCCGAGAAAAAAAGCATTTCTTCATTTAACCAGTGATAGTACTACCACCATATGGACAATGACCGCACAACCACCATGTACTTTTTGTCGAAACAATATGTATACCTCCACCGAGGCATAAATCAGGACAACTTTTCGAGTGGCATTTCCTCTGTAATAGTACTAGTAGGTGATGTTGGACCAGCCGACGAACCCTAGCTACTATACATGGGGAGCTGGGGAGTAGTCGCATAGAAGAAAACCCACACGCAGCGACCTGGGGAGCTGGACCAGTACAAGAAGTCATACCTCAGGTGGGCGAGATGTCGTTTAGGCGGGCGGGCGGGATCTGCCCACACGACGACAGCGAACAAGGGCGCGGAGGATCTTCGTCCGCGCTAGCGCCGACTCCGAGAGGATGGTGCGCATCGGCTTCCTCCATCGCCGATGGCGACAACGTCAATGTTGCACCTCCTCACCTCCCGCAGCGGACGGGATTCGGCCGGATCTGTGACCACCGGTGAGGAGAGAGATAGAGTGGACACTACCATCTTGTTTTGATATGGAGAGGGTGAGAGAGCGAGACGCGAGAAACTCTATCAAGCAAGAGGCTATAATGGAGTCGTCGTGCACACACACATAGACATAGACATGCATATCCGTGTTTACGTAAAATTCCATTTCCATCTCCATCTCCATCTCCAATCATATTTGTCCAACTGGCACATTATTTACGTTGTTAATTATATACGCAACAATATTAACGTACAACATCTGTTGTTTGCGGACGTCCGGACCGCTGCCACGGCCGGTCCTGACCAACCCGAACCCTCTTCATCACCCGCGCGTGCTTCTCGCCCGAAACGGTCAGTGCCGCATTCATGCCCGGCCAGAGCGGACGCGACCTCTCACTGGCGCCGGCATTGAAGCGGCACGCCGGCCGAGAGAGCGTCGCCCGCGCCACTTCCTGGTGCACGCGACTGCTCCACGTTCAAAGGTCGCAATAGCCGGCTACAACATGCATGTAAAAAGTTCTTGGGAGTCCGTGCTACAGCTAGCTGTCCTCCCCCAACTCGTCAATCTCTTCCAGTAGTGCTAGTACTCCATGGCGCGATCCATCGACAAGCAGGCAGGAAAGTTATCGTATACTCGGTTTGTGGTGAGTGGCATGCCGAGCGACCGTGTGGGGTCGAGCCGTGGTGGAGGGTGAGACACGAACACGACAGACGTGATTTAAATGTTGGTTTTGCTCGATGGCGCGATCCAACGAAACGAAACGTTGGTTTCTCTCCGTTTCCATTTTTTCTCCGGAAAAACGGTAACTTTCCACTCCATTTTCATTCCTATTCCAAGGCCGCCCCGTTACATCATTCCATCAAATACAAAGGAAAACTAACACGCATGCTGATGCATCGCAATGATTCACAGATCATAGCCAATATTTACTTCACAACTAAAGACAAAAGTTGTGAGAGCGTGTACGAAAGAAAAACTACTGATGGGGTCACTACGACTTAAACCCTAAACCCTAAACAGGATTTAATTTCCTGGCCAGGTAGAACCTGTCAAAGGAAAGACAGCCGGCACCCTCGGATCATACGATGCTTTTGTGCAGTTCCACTAAAATCGACCTGAGCATCCCTGATGCCAAATATATTGAAGAAGTGTGATTAGAATAATAGTACTGGCACTAGTTCATGAGACATAAACTCATCACAAGTAGAAGCCGGTAGAAGTAGAGAAAGTTCCACATGGAGATGGAGCTACGGCAGTGGAGCAAGCCGGCTCCAAAAGGAAGATGGACTACCTGGGACGTCGGGCTGTAGCTAGAAGGGCGGCTGGGACGCGGCATCGGCCCATACCGCGGTGATCCCCGATTGGGACGCACCGACTGTGGGTTTTCTCCCTCGCCGATGCCGACCGCGTCTACGCAGAACATTGTTCCCTTCCCCTAGCTGCGGGATCAGGCCCGTCGTTCTATGTTTGTGAAGAGAGCAACCTAAGCAAGCAGGCTTGTATCTTAGGCTCTTGCTAGTGTATATATAGTGGTTTTCTTTTTCTCTCCATATCAACCATTTTATATTGCGTGCGTGTCATTGAAGAGTGAAATGATGGTTGCTTCTTCCGACTAACTTACTGTGTGATTTGACTGCTCCTTAGTGGCCCCTACACGTACCCCCCTATGTGTATGCAACAGTCACACGTACACATGGACACAAAAACGCGCGCGACGCCCTAATGCATGCATGTCCGAGCACACGACGGAACACACACGGTCACGCTCAAGTGCTCAACCTACACGTGCATGGACACACATACTCAGTCAGGGTGAGCTAGTGACCGTATAAACACCAGAAAATATATATATTGAGCGCAATGAGCGTATTATGAAGTCCACTGACCGTATTTCTACAAATATACAGTGACAGACAGTGTATTTATCTTGTTTGAAATTAAGCCATATTAACCGGAGAGGAGGCAGTATGGACTAGCATTACTTTGCTGTGTCCCGTCAACTTGCCGAAGGAGGAGAAGGTTGCAGGACGGGAGAAGCTTGCGCGCGGTGGCTTGCAGGACAAGGAGAAACCTTTGACTAATGCAAGCTCTCCCTCGCTCAGGCGGTGGACGTGCAACAGTTAATTTGGTGTCAGATTGCCAGAAGCATACACTATACTACTAGTACTATTATTGTTCGACTTCCCGAATAGGCGAACAACCAAGCGCAAAGTTTACTAGTAGTACTAGTACTACTACTATAGTCTATAGAGGTATGTACTATACTAGTACTACTAGGAACCGGATGGAGGAGCGTCTGCACTCTTATTATAATTTTAAAATGTGATAAAGCAATCTTCAACACATTTGGTTCTCTTCGAGGGTTCTCGCATGTGATAATGGAAGTTGATTGCATGGAGCACTCGCCACAATTCTCGCTTAATTCTGGCTTATATCCTGTTACAAATAGGAGTGCTCGGTAATATTTCCCTTTTTTTGTTATTCAGCATGTAAACAAGTCAGCAAACCTTGCGGCGCATCTTCGTGCGAACTGTGCTTACTGCACTTTGAATGTGGCCGAGAGCTGGCTTGATGAAACACCTCGCTTCCTACTTTTTTTGCGGGCTACCTCGCTTCCTAGTGACCAGTGTCTTGGTGGATCGTCCTAAGAATGCTTATACATGAATAAAGCTCTCGCATTTACCCGCAAAAAAGATTAAGCCATATTAACCGGAAAGGAGGGAGTATTGACTAGCACTACTTTTTGCTGTGTCCCGTCAACTCGCAAAATGAGAAGAAGCTTGCAGGACAAGGTGAAGCTCTCTTACGCCTTTTGACTAATGCAACCTACCCTCGGTGGACATGCATCAGTCCATTCGGTGTCAGATTGTCAGAGGCATACATTGTAGTACCCAACATGCGGAGTACCATCATTGTTCGACTTCACGAAGAGGCGAAGAGCCAAGCGCAAGGTTTAGTAGTACGAGTAGTACTACTACTAGAACAGCATGGTGGAGTGTCTGTACTCTTATTTTTTTAATCTGATAAAGTACACGTTTATTCCGGAGAAGGGCAGAAAACGACATCCCAACATGTAATGATGATATCGATCAACCAACCATGCTCGAATATATCTTGGCCTCCGTGCGAGCCTGTTTGTGTGTTCTCGCTCCTCGTCTCTCTCAAGGAACGGTGGGTTGGCTCTTTGCCGTCAATTGAGATCGGGTTGCTCACACTCCTGTCCCACATGTCAGTGATATGCCAAGAGGAGGTGCGTTGACCGACTGGCCATACGCGTACTTGGTTTTGCACCTTCATACTACTCCTCCCTCCGTCACAGTTTACAGGGCGCGCTTCATTATGATGCATTTCTCTCAATGCATTTCCACCACCAGAGAGACTTTAGACGCATTTGGTTTAATGCTCAATTAATTAGGGCGTGGTAACCGCAATCAAGTCCACAATTTTCTCTTGATGTACTACTACGGAGTGGAGTAAGTGCATGCATGTGTGTACCCGGGGTGGAAGCACTGCATGCATGTGTGTACGCATTATTCCCTCTAGTAATAGACGCCGTGCTATAACTACCAATGCTATTTTTCAGGCCGATCGCTAGTCGCCTTGGTCCCACAGATTTTTTTTCTGAAGCACGCTCTATAAATAGTGACGGATGGAGTAGTATGAGCGGATTCAAAGAAGAGCGTATTGATGGTTGCTTCTTCCGAGCAACTTACAGTGGGAAAGGTGGGGCTTACGATTTGACTGCTTATTACTCACTATTAATGCGGCGCAACGACCGGGCTGAGTCTCCCATGCGGTTGTGCACTACCCCCTTGGTTCTTAAATATACTCCGGAGTATTTGTCTTTCTAGAGATTTCAACGAGTGACTACTCAAATATTTGTCTTTTTAGAGATTCAAATGGACTACTACATACGAATGTATATAGACATATTTTAGAGTGTAGATTCACTCATTTTGCTCCGTATGTAGTCACTTGTTGAAATCTCTAGAAAGACGAATAGAGTGTTTAGGAACGGAGGGAGTACACATACGAAGCAAAATGAGTGAATCTACACTCTAAAATATGCCCATTTGAAATTTGTAAAAAGACAAATATTTAGGAACGAAGGAGTATAATTTTGTGCATGGCACATGGACCCGGATGCTGAAGAGGCTTCCGGCAATGCTATCAAGCTTCCATCATTTGTTTACATAATTGACGTACTATACAAATAATTTTCCAGCGACATGAAATTGTACAATGGTGTGAGCTTTCAGCTTTTGTTTCATGTGTCTTGCCATCGATGCTCTTTCGGAAACAATAAAAAACTAACTTCCTTGCTAATGCATGTCAATTATTAGCAGATCATAGCTAATATTTACATCACAACTGAAGACAGAGTTGTGAGAAGGTGTTAAATTAAAATTGATCCATGCTTTCATTGGCAGCAACGTCCCCCAGCTCTGTCTAAATTAACAAGGCATGTTGGGAAAAAAAGTAGCTGTCTGGAGCATGCAACATTCCGATCATTTTGTGCAGTTCCACTAAAATAGAGCTGAGCGTCCCTGTTCCAAAGATATTAAGTGTGATTACGATAATAGAGGACTGCTGATGAAACAATAAACACACAAATAGAAGCCGGTCACCTTTGCAGTCTCTCTTAAGACTAACTAGTTGGAGAAGATTAGGCTCGGAGTTGGATGAGGATAGAGCAAAACCAATCTCCCTTTGTGCAGTCGCACTGAAATGTAGAGATGTTGCCCGTGTGACATTTTAGTACAACTGCACAAAACACTCTTAAGAAAAAAGTGATTTGTGCAGTTCACCAAAAGGCCGCAATAGCAACGAGGTGAAATGGATAGCCCTGTTTGCAAAAAAAGAGGTAGAAAGGAAACAATTACTGGCCAATAACAGTTTATGACACATGCGACGACAAAAAAGAAGCATATTCCTTGTCCTAAGGGAAGATAACAACACGGTTGTGTTTGTCTAAAATGGTGTGAGGAGGAGATTGCAATATGGAAAGTACGCCGAACGAGCTACATTTTGGGCAAAGAACTATGGAAGATCCACATGCAGCGACGTGGGAAGACGGGCAGTGGAGCAAGGCCGAAGGGGGTACCTGGAGGTCGTCGGGATGTAAATAGGCGAGCGGCGGCAGGCGGAATCTGCCCATACTGCGGTAGTGAGCAGGTGGCATAGGCCCTGCCGCGCCGGAGCTTGGTCAGAGAGAACGGCGTGTACCGTAGATCGGGACTTGCTGCCTCGGCGCCATCGAACGGAGAAACGATGCACTTCCTCCCTTTCCCCCGGCGGATGGGATGCGGCCGGATCAGTGACCAACGGTGAGAGAGAGAGGCTACCGCAGCCTTGTGTGAGATACTTTGAAGAGCGACAAACCAGGCAGGCAGGCTCCATTGTATATAGTGGAGCGGACTACCTTTTTCTCCATAAAAATCATTTTATATTCTGTGTACGTGCCATTGAGCGCTATAACTTTATTTAAAAATAACACGGCAACGGGTCAAGTCGAACTTTGTTTCGTGCACGCGTGCTACAGGCGTTCAAATTAGCACGTGGGCTGCCATTTCGTAAAGAAATGAGCTCCACCGTGTACCCGCGCGGGTGTGGCTGGGCACGAAGCGTGAGTACGTGCACGGTGCACCTATTCTCTTCTTGTATACGTACACCACCTATGTGCGGTTGTGTGAGAGAGATACAAACCTAGAGAGATATAGTGTGTGGGTTTGTGAGAGTTTTTTTTGGGGGGGGGGTGGGGGTCAATCAAAAAATGTAACATATGCAATGTGTGTGAAATAGAGTCCTGGATATAACATATATATAGAGGGGGCGATCCACGAGAAGAGAGTGGAGGTATCATCGGCTTGAGGTGTCCATAGAATCGAAGAGAGGGATGATGTGTGTGTGTGTGCGCGTGCGATCGATAAAGAGTGCCGTCGAATTTGTGTGTGCCCACGTCAAAAATATAGAGTGGCTGGCCTACTGGAACGTAAGAGGGGACATGTGCAGTTTGTCTCTGTGGCATGGATACCTACCTGCAGCGCTCGACTATCGGTGTGTGGTGGGGGAAGAGGGAGACCCAATTAACTATAGAGGTACAATGGCTGGTATATGTGTGGAGGAGGAGAGAGGCCTACCTCATGTATTAAGGAGATCGATCTGCCTCATGTATTAAGGGAGATCGATCGGCATCCATGCATATGTGCAGGAGAGGAATAAGGTTGGGAGAGAGACAGAGCTAGAGTGTTGGAGGGGTGGTAGTGGAGTTGCTTCTAACAAATGGTGGGATAGGCTTGCTAGACAAATGGAGGGCACACCCGCAATATCAATAAGAGAGGAGATGGCTGCTTGTTGTCTGTGCATGTGCGTGTGAGAGACGGGTCAGGAGGCATGCACAAATGATGAGGGGGGAAGATATGGCTATGATAAGCAGACGTAACTACATAGGAAGATCAATCGCCCTTTGTTAGAGAAAGGAGAGACATAACTTGTGAGGTACGTCGATCGATGGGGGGGATAGTTAAAGTCGATCTAGGTATATGTTGGGAGATCGATCGGTATACATGCATGTGTGTGTTAGAAGCAAATGAGGCACGAGGAGAAGGATTGAGAGAGAGGGATGCATCTAGGAGGTGGTACGAGAGGCATACTATATCGAGGGGGAAGGAGTGTGCGAGTACGAGATCGATGAAAAGAGTGGTGGGAGTGAGGCATGGTCGGTGATAAGAGAAGAGGGGAAGCTTCTGTTTGTGCTAGGCACACCTGGCTAGAGAGGCATATCGATCGATGTGCGCCGTAAAGAAGGAGCTGGGGGGCCTACACACACCGTGGGTGAACGACCTAAAGTGAAAAGATGAATTTGCGCGATGGAGCTAGAGAATGCTGAGGGAGGGTGAGAGGGATGCGGGCGTGTGCATGCACGAGAGAAAGTTAGCGCTAGCTACAAAGATAAGAGGATTGTGTGGGTGTAAAAGACGAATAGAGATCATACTTCATTATAAAAAGCGAATTCGGATATTTGAAGAATTTATCATAGTGTTTTAAACCGACGCATGTGTGAATATATATAATGGTGATACACATGGTGTGGTTATGAACATGTTATACTACATATAATATATTTTATCTCTACTCTTATAAAAATACGGAGTTGTTGATGATGGTGTGCCTGCCATCCTGCAATATAGGCCGTCCGATTTATATCTGGCGGATAGGAAGGAAACTATGGCAAGTTTGAAAAAAAGATACCCACACCCCTCTCCATATTTGCAAATTAGGCCCCTTGATCATGTTGATGTTGTGTGGAACGCATGGGCATCTTGCTAGTACTACGTATAATACATAGAACATTGATTATAATTTGGGCTAATGTGTGGCTTTTGCAGCTCAGGTCTAAATACTTGTCATAATGTAGGGGGCGGGGCACTATACTTTGTGTGATAAACACGGTGTACGTATGGAACATGGTTTAGATTATGAATATATAGTTAGTACATCAAATGTACTATTATTTGGAATCAACATCAAGTGTATTCAACAAATAGAATTCGAGTTCATGTAGTACACATAGTTCATATCTATCTCTATAGTAATCATGTGGTGTGTTATTAAGGTAATACACGAATGATGGTTGAAGTTGGCAACAATCATGATTGTAGATTCTTATTGAAATAGAGAAACGAATTCAAATTTAGTTCGAATTGCAGCGGTAGTATAGACATTTGGAATGCACTAAAATGTTGGTATGAGTAGGTTACATGCATTATACAGCAAGCGAAAAAATTTAATCGGACATAACATGGATTCATACTCCCTCCTTCCATCTATATAGGGCGTAATGAGTTTTTTAAGACCGCCTTTGACTATTGACAAGACTAATAGTACATGACATGCACAATGTGAAAATTATATCATTGAAAGAACCTTTCACAGACGAATTTAACGGTGTGCTTTGTGTAAGTTGCATGTCATATATTATTGCTCTAATATTTGGTCAAAGTTAGCATCGAAAAATGCATTAGGCCCTATATAGATGGAAGGAGGGAGTAGCTTTGAATAGCATTTCTATAGTAAAACGGGGCAAGTCTCTCTCTTTGTGTGGTGTGAATAGTTTTATTTTTTTTGTTTTCTTTTTGGTTGAGGGAAGTGCGAATTGATTTGGTACATACAAGTACAATATTACTACACGTTAGGCTTGTCCCTAAAACTCAACCCGCGTCTTGCTATATCCCGAAAATTCAGATATCGTACTCCCAAAACTGGCGCCTTCACAACCCGCGCCTTGCTATTCCGAAATTACAACGCGCGGAAACTCCCTCCAGCTGCCAAATCCCGACACACAAAATCCCCCTTCTAACCCTGAGCCGAAAGGGACGCTAGTTCAAATTGGTGGGGGGTACTTTTGTAACACACCCTACATTTTGGACAAGCGCGTCCCTAAGTCATGGTTCACCCCCTCCCATCGCCCCCTTTTCGCCATTCGAAATCCCTGGCCGCCATAACCTCTCCGCTCCCGCCGCGAAACCCCACCCTCCTCCGTCCGCCACCTCACCGCTGCCCAGCCGGAGCCTCTTCCCCGACGACGTCGTCCACCGCAACAGCTCGACGTCCCTCGTCCACCTCCCGGATGAGGATCCGTCGTCCATCTCGTCGTCCCGCCGGTTCAGCCGCCCCATCCTCCACCTCCAAGGAGCTGCTCCGACGATCGCCTCGTCTATCGCGGCTACTCCATCCCCATAGCGCCGCCTTAACCTGCTCCACCGGAACCGCAGCATCCTCACCGACTCCTCGGACGAAGCCGAGGCCTACTCGGCGCCACCAAAGAGATTGTACACTCATCACATCGCACCTTCTCCTTAACTCGACTTCCCGGCGCCGACGGTGCTCCATCCCGCACCCCCATGGAGTGGCTACCTTGAAGCTGGTGCCGCGGGCGACATGTCCACTGCTGCTGCTCCAGCTCTCGCTCGCTCGCTCGCTCGCGCTGCTGCTGCTCCGGCTCTCGCTCGATCGCTTGCTCGCCCAACTACTGCTGCGGCTCTCCCCCTCGCTTGTGCTGCTGCTCTGCTCCGATTTAGCCACACTTCAGTCGACTGAATCGACTTTTGGGTCAGTCGATTTTCAGGGGTTGGGGGGGGGCTCGCCGGAGTTAAGGAAGAACCACCCGCAGCGGGGACGGGGGCTCGCCGGAGAGGTACCCCACTATCTATCTTAGGGTCCAGGGTGGGGGGCGGGGGGCCTAGAGGGCTGGCCGGGGCGGCGGTGGGGAGTTGTTTCGGGGCGGCGAGGCGGCGCTGGGGCCGGCGGTTCGGCCGGTGGTGGCTGGCGGCTCAGGGGGGTGCAGGTTGAAGATGAATTGCAGGCCCTCCCTAAACTACATGTCAAGTGCCTCTCTGCTCCATTGCATTCAGTTTCGTCATTAGCATTCAGATTCCACAGTAAATTTTAGTTTCGACAGTTAAGTTCAGAGTCAACAGTTTTTACCTCATCTGTTGTAGTCAGGTGGTTTTTGGTGATGTAAATTTTACATCTATTTTACATCATCTAGTGGAGATGCTATTAGAATCCCACTTGAGATTGACGATGTCTGTCTTGTGCTGCTTCAGCCTTGACGTCTTACGGCTCACCGGAGCTACTCCAACGACAGAACGATCCATCACAACAGAGCAGTGCCCTGGATGTCGTCTACAGATTCCTCAGATCTTCCTCCACACCTCCGACAGCCACCACCGCCTCAACTGCTTCAGCGACCAACCCAATGATGTTGAGGTCGACACGGCTACGGCAAAGAGGTTGTACACTTGTTGCATCACTTATTACAATACATTCACGTCGATCCATTAGGGCTATTTTGGTTCAACGGAAAACATAGCAATAGGGAATTTTCCAATGGCACTCTACTATTCAATTATTCATGCATTTTGTTGAAAGGAATGAAGCAAAACATCCACCTGGACCTACTTTTCAAAATCATATGCATGAAAACAAGACCAAGTGCATTAGTGCCAGAATAACATTCTAACTGTACATGCTTTCATATGGTTTCACTTTATTTTGGCCATGTTTCTTTGCATTCCTCTGCTCTTCCAATTCCTGTAAACCAAACACCCAAGTTGACAGAAATCCTGTGTTTACAAATGCTCTGTTTACCATGTGCATTCCTATCCTATTCCGGTGTTTTTCCTATCCCTGCGTTTTAAGAATCATGCAAGCCAAATGAGCCCTTAGAGAATTACTTCAGTTACAGGTACGTGTCGAAGGGAACTTTGTGTGGTTTGTCCTGCTCCTGCCGCGACGTCGGCCACCTCACCTGAGCTGCTCCATCGACAGAAGCATCCACCAAACCAGACATCACGACTCCTGACCGTCTTTCACCGCCTCAGATCTCCTTCCCTGCTGCCGGCACCCACCGCAACGACATCACCATCATCGACTCAGCAGATGAACCTGAGGAGTACACGGGTCCACAAGAGAGGTCACACTCTTTTGTTTCTGCTTATGTTATGCATTGCTTAAAATTACCTGCTACTTTATTGTCCTGTTCACCTCTTGGACTCCAAGTCAGGTCCAAATTAATGTTCAAACTTGAGTTCTAAATTAGTTGTGGGGCACATATCAAGGCAGCAAAGAATAGTATGTCTGTCTAATATCTGGTTCACCTAGGGTATGCCTATGTTGTTCATCTTGGGTGGGAAACAAATAGTAAAGCAATCATCATTTGTATTTTTATTAATTTAAAGCAATCATCAGCCTGCTATCATTATTTTTGGATCCATCCACTGGTTGTTACCATCACTCTAAATTTCTGCATGCTCTCCTTACATAATCTCACCATATTTTTTTCGTATGCATGTCAGATATTGTACACAGTCATGCTGAACATGTAGAGAAAAAGAGAAGAGTTTTGCGCGGCAATACAATGTCATGCGGACATCGCTCCATGGTGGGTTCAATGGCAAACACTCCTCACCCCTCTCCAGATTGTAATCCAGAGGAAGATATATGTTCTGAGGCGGATTCAGACGCCGCTGACCACTCCTATTTACCCCCAAGGTGTTTTCTCTACCTTGGCATGATGATGTTAGTCATATCATGCATTTGTTGCCTTGCAGTGCCTACTTTTGACATCATATATGTCATCTGCTTCGTTTAGACATGTTCTGTAATGCCACCTATTTAGTTTCTATATCATATATGGGAATTATGCAGTCTCATGTCTTTTAGCCAGCCATAATATATGTGAAATGTGCAATGCCATCCTGTTTAACCAGGCATCATATATTTGAATGATATCTTGCCCATCCTTTTCTTCATTACATTTCCATTTGTCGATAATGTTTGTACATTAAACTACTCTTCCTGTGAGTTAGCCATTTGGGTGGGAGATGGAAAAATCTGGAGTGAAAACAAGGCCTTTAGATCAGACAGTGCTACCTGTCAAAGCAGATCTCTTGTTGGGTCCCGATAGCTCCTCAGAGATGGATTCAGAGACAGATGACCAGTGCTATTCCCCCAGCGAGGTGTATGCTCAAACTTGGCACAATTATACTGCTAATATCATGCATATGGTGTCTTTCATTGCATAGTTTAGACATCATATACACAATATTCAACACCATGTTCTTAGTTCAGACATCATACCGAATGCCCTCTGTTTAGCATATAAATCACATATGTGAATTAAATGATGTGATCCTGATTACTTAGATACCATGTAGGTGAATTATGTCATGCGATCCTGTTTAGTTATTCATAATATCTTTGAATTATGTTATGCTATGCTATCCACTTTAGATAGACATCATATATGTGAAATTATGTCATACTATCCATTTTAGTTAAACAATATACATGTCAAGTATTTCATGCCTTTTTTCCACACTATCTATTGCATCTGTCTCTCATACAATGTCTGTACATTCAACTATGTTTCCAGTTTATCAGCCATTTGAATTGGAGCGGGTGATGCCAGTATCCAGCGGACTAAAAACACGGTCTTCAAATAAAACAATGCTACCTCATGGTGGAGATAGAACCCCGGTTGTACATGCACAAGAACCAGCCCTACCACACATAACCCAAACTCTCGCAGATTGTACCCCTACTGCAATGGACAGAGAACCAGCTTCACCCAATCTAACCCCAACCCCAGCAGATAGTAACCCAGTTCCTTTTGACACAGCACCATCTCCACCACAGAGCTCGAAAACAAGAGCAGTTAGTAAGGCAGCTCCTTTGCCCAAAGGGCCAGTACTACCACGGCGAACCCCAACTCCACCATTTAGTACGCCTATTCCTGTGGAGGAAGCACAACCAGCTAGTCGTAGTTTAGCAGCTATCGCATTTGATGTTGTTAAATCGTATGTGCGTATCTTCCCATCTTGGATATATTATACTGAAGATGAAGGAAAATGCCAGTTGCAGGTGTTTGTCCAGGAGTTATGTGTAAGTAATGTTATTCATGGCAATTACTTTGCTTTGTCCCATACATCCTACCTCCATGATGGTTATAATACAACAAATTTTCCCATTTTTCTCTATAGAGAAGGACCGATTTGGAAACTCAGGATGAGGTAACATGTGCTAATACCTCTGCTATTTTCAAGAATGCTTGGTGGCCGTATCGGAATTACCTGAAGAAAACGTACTTCACCGACAAAGAAACTCATCAAATTCCCATACGTTCTCCTTAGACACATTTACTGGACGATGACTGGGAACGCCTTGTTCTGTACTGGTCCCGAACCAAGAATATGGTAAGGTCTATGAGCTCATTTTCTATTTTTAAGTACTATATTCTTGCGTCTTACTGTACTCTGTTCATGTAGAACAAGTGCCTAAACCTGAAGAACAACTGTTCTAATTTAAGATTCCATTGCTATCATAGTTCAAAAAAGCTCTAGGCGTTAATTGTGTGTTTTGCCACCGCCTTGCGCTTTACTGACCAAAGCACATGCTTATGCGCAGTTATGCACAGATTAAGCGTAGTTATGCGCAATGCATTTTGCCAACGCCTAGAGCCTAGGCGCGCCTTGTTTAACTATGATTGCTATCATGCATACTGCTTTGCTCTTGTATCACTGTATTTACTCATACAAACTTATTTTTAAATTGAAGGATCCAATCGAAACTGCAATGGCACAGCAGGTATGTTCACGCATGCTCTTTAACAGGCAAGACAATGCAGTGACCATAGGACATAGATATATGTTTGTTTGATGCTTTTATTATGTAGTAGTACTTGGAAATAGAAGAATTGGTAGTTTAATCCTATCCACCTTACTAATGAACTGGTTCACCGAAATGAGTTTCATATACTAGTACATGCTAAACCTGTTATGTGTCTGCTTGTTTCTTCTTTTAGAATGCTGATAGAATATTGGGGAAGAGTGCCTTATTAAGCAATGGTAAAGGAAGTAATGCAGATAAGGTTCAGGATAGTGACACATCCTTGTTGGTCTCCAACAAAGTTGATAAAACAGCTAAGGAAGACTATCTTGAAGATAGTGAGACAACCCCAAAGTCCTGTCTTGGTTTAGTGTACGAGTTACTGGCCACTACCGCTTGCACAAGCTATTCAAACTCACTCTCTGAATCAATTCGGTTTCTTGAGTCTCAACTACAAGCTGAAAGACATCGATCAGCTATGCTGCAACAAGAAGCGGAAGGACTGCGGAAGTCCCTGGAGCATTCAGATGCATACTTTCTGGTGCAACAGCAAGCGTTGGTGGATTTTAGCGCCAAACAGGACAAATCTAATAAGCTTTCTAAGCTTATTGCCAGCATGGTGGATACCCAGGATAACGTTTCTTGAGCTCTTCTGAAGTTGTTTCAGTTATGCCCTTGTTTTGCTGCCGCATTTATTTGCACTGGTGGCCAATTTCGACAGCCAGTGTATGTAATATGCTGCTTTGTTCCCTATATTTGCAGTGGTGGCGAACTTTGATGCCCAGTGGATGTAATATGTGTAATAGCGGTAATAGGCTAGCGTTAATTGCTTGCTTATTTATTTCCTCATTGTCATGTTTAGTTGTTTGCTTGTAGTCACTGCAGTTCTTTTTCTGTGTTTTTCTAGTGGCCACAATAGCCTATTTTTGGTAACTAGGCCAAAATAATTATGGCAGCACACGGACTGTTGTAACCATGGGCCTCCTGCGAGCCGTATGATCCATGGGCCTTCTACGGTCGTAGGATCCATTGGCCTTCTGTACAGGCCGTAGGATCCATGGGCCTTCTACGGGCCGTAGGGTCCATGGGCCTTCTACGGGCCATAGGATCCATGGGCCTTCTACAGGGCGTATCATCATTTCGCCAATCATGGGCCGTACTATTCGTGGACCATAACGGGCCGTTAATGGGCCGTATTTGATAACTGTATGAAAACAGCCCAACGGGTTTTTTTTGACATGAAAACGGCCCAACGTATTAACGGTCCACAAACGGGCCGACTGTAACGACGAGCTGAATTTGGCCCACAAGCAGAAAATGACAGTAACGGGCCGTAAGTAACCGAATGCTACAAATGATCCCAAGAATAAATGGGCCCTGAGAAGGCCGAAAGATAACTTGGGATGGAAATGGCCTAGTGGAATAATGGGCCGTTAATGGGTATAAAGTGATACACTGTTCATTACGGGCCAGTTTCACCACGGGGCGTTAATGGGCCAAGAGTTACAAAGGGCCTCATATGGGCCGAAAGAAGTCATGGGCCACACATGGGCCAGAAGTTAAAACGGGCTGGAATCATATTGGACGGCCCAGATGACGCTATTGGGCCTAATTCGGATAGGGCGTAACGGGCCCTGGGTTAGCGGGTTGTAAATGGGCTATATGCGGACACGCCGTTAACAGGCTTTCCGTGGGCCGGCCCGCCACCTTTTGACCAAGTCAAATGGGCCGGCCTTTTCACAGGAATGGGCCTCTGTTGGGCCGTGCCATGTGTCGACGTATCATAGGCGCCTTGGGTCCAATGAGTGGATGACATCTGTCCCAACGGTGAGCCGACACGTGGTTCCTCCAGCCAATGATGATTTTACACGTGGAAAATCCCCATTAGTCGGGGCTGTTAACGGGTTATCGGATCCAAAACCGGGCCCGATAGCTTAACGGCGTTCCGTTACGGTGGATGCCACGTGTCGGTCACCCTTGACGAAAGCACTTCTGTGACGCGCGATTTATCGTCATGGAAGTGGACACTTCCGTGATGATAATTTTGGTAATGTCATGGAACACTTCTACGACAGCACAGGTATGACTACCTTGATTCTGTCATAAAATCGTCATGGATGTACATGCATGACAGAAAATGCGACCTACTGTGACAAACACGTATCATCACAGAAGTTTATTTTTTTGTAGTGCCTAGATATTTAATGACTGATGGTGGTTCACATTTTATTCATGGTGCATTTTGTAAACTGCTTGCTAAATATGATGTCAACCATAGAATTACATCCCCATATCACCCTCAATCTTGTGGTCAAGTTAAATTGAGCAATAAAGAAATAAAGTTAATTTTGCAAAAGACTATCAATAGATCTAGAAAAGAGTTGGTCTAAGAAACTTAATGATGCATTATGGGCCTATAGAACTGCTTAAAAAAAATCCTATGAGTATATCTCCATATAAAATGGTTTATGGAAAATCATGTCATTTACCTCTTGAGTTAGAACATATAGCATATTGGGCAATTAAAGAACTCAATTATGATTTCAAACTTGCCGGTGAAAAGATGTTATTTCATATTAGCTCACTAGATAAATGGAGAACCCAAGCTTATGAAAATGCCAAATTGTTTAAAGAAAAACTTAAAGTATGGCATGATAAAAGAATCCAAAAACTGGAATTCAAAGTGGGTGAGTATGTTCTATTGTACAATTCTCGTTTTAGATTTTTTGCAGGAAAATTTCTCTCCAAATGGGAAGGACCATATATCATCGAAGAAGTTTATCGTTCTGGAGCTATATAAATCAATAATGCCAAAGGCACTAATCCGAAGGTGGTCAATTGACAAAGAATTAAGCACTATAGCTCAAGTACGCCTATTAATGTTGAAACTAACATTATTCAAACTATGACACTGGAGGAATACATAAAAGAGACCCTCCAGAATACCAAAACCCTGAAAAGGAGAGGCACATTATACGGTAAGTAAACCGACTCCCAAAATTCCATAAAAATACTTTGTGTCAGTTTTGGGATATTAGAAAAAATAAAAAATAAGAAGCATTCAAGGGGGCCACCCAGGTGCCACAAGGCTCCAGGACGCACCTACCCCCCCCTCCCAGGGGCGCCCTGGTGGCTTGTGGGCCCCTCGTGAGCCTTCCCGACTCTATTTTCTTCTGGTATACTTGTTTTGCTAGATAAAAATTCTTTATATATACTCCCAGATGTTTTGACCACCGCATCGCGGAAATATCCCCTGTTCTTGTTTCGTGCTATTTTTTTGAACTAAATTGCCATGGCTCCCCAAAGGCTCTGTACCAAGCGTCGTATCATGCAACCATCACCGGGCAAACGCCCCTACGGCAAGGTCGACTATGAGTGGTTGTCAGGAGAAGAGGACAGTGGCAAGGAGGAGAAGGCCAAAGAAGTTGGAGGGAACCATGTTCAGGAAGGAGGCCAAGCCATGTCTGTGGAGAAAACTACAGAGGTGGGAGATATCCTTCAACCCGCTTATAATGATCCCTCCTCATCTGAAATTGAAGCCCTAAGGATCTTTGAAACAGTTTGTGTTCAGAATACTTATCTCACTCGTGCAGTTATTTTATTGGAGGAGCAAAAAATCGCCCTTCAGAGCATCATTCGTAAATTGGAGTATCTTCCAAAGTTGAAGGACAAGCTCACCACTTCATCACCACCACCATCACCGAAGAAAGACACTTGAGTACACGAGTATGGGCACCACCCTAGGCTTGTGGCAAGTTTGGGGGAGGTGCCCCGTTATCGCATCACCATCACTTTTATTATCTTTACCTATTTTTAGTTTGATCCTTAGTTGTTTCGTGATTTAGTTGAATAAAAGTTTGGTATGATCTATTTTCGAGTGCTAGTTTCGTGATCTATCTATCTATGTAATCGAGTTGAGAGTTATATAATAAAGAGTAGTTTGAGTTTTTGCTTCTTTACTTTTATGTTTCAATTCTAGCAATGAAAATAATGAAAAAGATCATATGCTAATCTTATGGAAAGTAATGACATTACATAAGGAAAACTACAAGTGGTAAAGTTTATTGAAAGTTGACAAACATAGCATTGGTCAATGATGCAATTCATAAAAAGAATTAATAAGGGAAGAGAAGATTCACATGCAAATAGAGTATCTTGGACATCTTTTATGATTGTGAGCCCCCATTAAGTATTTTATGCCAAATTGTTGACATTGGACAAGGAAGATGACATAATGAATTATGTTTGCTTATATTCACATAGAAGTTATATTGCCATATCCTCCAACACTACAAAAAAAGACACATCCGTGACATTTTGGGCCAAACGAATTTTTTTCTGTCATGCTTATGACACTTCTATGACGATAATTGTGACAAAAGCACGTATCATCATAGATGTGGTGGGCTCCTACTTCTATGACAAAAAATCATGATAGAGAACGGGCTTGTCATCGTGGGCGGGCCGAGGACGCACCTGCATGGCATTCTTTGGGCTGTCCATGACGGAAAAAATCATGGTAGAAGCAAGGACGAGGAAAATATCAGGGAGTTCCCGGTTACGGTGGGTGGTCAGGGACGAGCGATGCACGGAGGTTTGCGCATTTCTCTCATACACGTACGTGTGTGTGTGCGAGGCGTTGGGCTCTAACTGAACCTGAGCGAGGCGTTCGCTTACTGAACCAGAGCGATTGCACTAGCTACATTACGAACCCGAGCGATTGATCCATGGCTATTAACTGAACCCGAGCGATTCCTTCGCTACTGCTGCTAATTGAAGCCGATCGAACCTGCCTCTTGATGAAGAGTGACCATTGTTGGGGGTTGGATGAACAGTTCCCGGTGGGGGTTGGATGAACAGGACCCCGTGGTAGTTGTAGGCCGTTGCCACTGGATGAACAGGACCCTGATCGAGGAGGCCGCCACACCCAAGCCGGACGGGGGTGGATGAACAGGACCCCGTGGAGGGCTGGTTGAACAGTAGCTGGTGGAGGCTGGATGAACAGGCCCCCATGGAGGCTGGTTGAGCAGGACCCTGTGGAGGGCTGGTTGAACAGTAGCCGGTGGAGGCTGGATGAACAGGACCCCGTGGATGAACAGTAGCTGGTGGAGGCTGGAGGAAGTCAACGGTGGATGAACACTAGCAGGAGGAGGTTGGAGGAAGTCGATGGTGGATGAACAGTAGCCCTGTGGAGGCTGGACCGAGAGGCAGTAGATGGTGGATGAACAGTAGCCTGTGGAGTACCGTTTTGCGGTACGCCACACCCCTCCCGATGAACATGACCCTGTTTCGACCATAGGCGCTCTAACACAAGTCCGTTTCCTCCGTTTTGCGGTACACCACACCTCTCCCGATCAGCAGCATCCCGTTTCTACTGTAGGAGCTCGAACACAAGTCCGTTTCCTCCGTTTTGCGGTACGCCAGACCCCATTTCGGCTATTCCGTCCAAGTCGGTTGGCTCCCGTTGAACAGGACGGATTCCGACCCAGTCTGTTGCCTCCCGATGAACAAGACGCTGTTTCTCCATTCTGACCCAGTCGGTTGGCTGCCCGATGAACATGACGCTGTTGCTGCCGTCCATTGCCTCTCCATGTACACGAGCCCTGGCCGTACGTATGCACGAGTAGGCGTTCGAGACCACGCCCGTATGTTTGTACGCGGCCGTATTTTTTGGTATGTGGATGTACGTTCGTGTAAATAGTTTAGAAGGGACTGCCTGAACTGCTATGTTGGGGGCTCTACTACTACACGTGCAGCTGCTTGCTCGGCCACGATTCATCATTGCAGAGAGACCGATCGACCAGTATGTACATACACGTCCGCGACCAGACAGACTACGTTACATATGCTTCGACCGGGTGGGTCCCAGCTATCAGGGAGGATAATGATGCACTTCCTTCCGTGCGAAGATATAGATGGTGGGTCCAAGCTGTCAGGAGGAGGATTCATTTTTTGCGCGCGTAATAAGGAGACACTTCCTTGCGTGCGAAGATGTAGCTGGTGGGTCAATCTTTCAGCCTCACCACGTACACTACTCTTCTGATGGATGTCGTTCATTGACCAGGTGAGGCCTAGGAAGGGAACGACGTTGAGCCAAGGAAGATGAGGAAGGTGGATGCCCACGTGGAGGGGAGTACGAGGGTTCACTGGTTCGACTGTGGTGTAAGGCTGCCGTTACCGAAGAATAACAGGGGTGTGGGTGAGTAGAGGGAAGGCTTGGCCAGTGGTAGTATGGTCGGGCGATGAGGCCTGCGCGGCAGCACAGCAGGCCACGGGAGGCTGGAGCAGGCGGTACGATGGGCGCAGCTTTGGGTGGCTGGAGCAAGAAGACCAGAGGTTGAAGACGCAGTTCGGCCGTTGGATTAACATCCAACGATCACTTCAGCTAGAATCGTTTATTGACTAAGTTGACAAAGCCCTGCATACGCGTTAACTTAGTAGGCCCACAAGTCAGCCTCCAAATCTGGTGGGTCCCAGCTAGGAGGGGGAATCTTTTTTTTTTGCGCGTAATAAGGTGGCACTTCCTTGCGTGAGAAGATGTTTTCTGATTTTTTTTAATTTCTTGTTTTTCGAGTTAGAATAAAAATAAAACAATTTAGCATCTTCGTTACAATCTATATTTTCACGAAATGGATCACAATAAAGCTGGTGGGTCCCAGCTGTCAGGGAGAGGAAACTTTTTATTTCCGCGTAATAAAGGAAGCACTTCCTTGCGTGCGAAGATGTAGCTGGTGGGTCAAACCAGTAAGGGGGAGAAATCATTTGTTTTCGCATAATAAGGGGGCACTTGCTGCGTGCGGCCATGGGCCATGTGGGTCCCTACTGTCAGCCACTCCACGTACATGCCTCTTCTGATGGCTGCCGTTTGTTGACAAAGTTGACCACGCCGCGCCGAGAGAACCAACACGTTGAACGATGGCGAGTCCTAGGAAGGGAACGACCCGGAGCTGGCGAAGACACAGTAGTGGATGCCGACGCGGAGGGGAGTACGAGGGTTCACTAGTTCGGCTGCGGTGTGAGGCTGCCGTCGCTGGAGAAGAACATGAGGTGTTGGTGAGTAGAGTAATGGCCTAGACGGCGTTTGGGAGTAGGGTGGGCCAGTGAAGCCTGCGCGGCAGCACAGCCGGCACACGGGAGGCGGTAGCAGGCGGTACCGCCGGCGGTGGTTTGGGCGGCTGAAGCAAGAATATCCGAGATTGAACAAGCACTACAGCCGTTGGATGGACATCCAACGGCCACTGCTGCTAGAACCATGTCTTGACTATAAGTGGACACAACCTTCCGTGCGCGTCAACTTAGTAGGCCCACAAGCCTTCCGTACGCGTCGTGAATATAATTCTCAAAGAAAAAAGTAGGCCCACAAGTGAGCATCACATTTGTCGCAGAGAACATATACCCATTTGCGATTTGTAATAATGTACATCCCATTTTTGAATTCTAATGGAATTTATTACAACACATTTACAATTTGTTAAAATTACAGCCCATTTTCTAGCCAGGACAACGATTAATAATTTAAACCAACCGCTCAAAACAGAATTCAACAAAAAATCCCACATTTTGATGGGATCCGAAATATTTTTATCCCGAAATTTTGAGTCAGATTCAATATAACTTCAAAATAAATTTGTATTAGGTAAAAATCTAACAAAATATTGCACGCGCAACAAGTAATGAAATTAAAATTTACAAAATCAAAAAATAATATTTTTGAAACTAATTACCTGTTTGGTGCATTTTTGTATATTTACAGCCCAGTTTCATCCCAGTTATTATTTCTTAAAGCCCATTTTCTTGTTAGGCCTAATGCATCCCTCCTAGTAAAGATTTGCAGCCCAGCGAGGCGGAGAATAACAAGTTGATCTGGGTTGGGTATTCCGCAAAAAAAGTATAGCTGGGATAACCATTTTCACCTTGAAAAATTAATGTCTGGGCCAGATATTTGGTCGACAAAAAATAATAGCCTGGGCTAGACAGGCCACAGCCCGCCCAGTTGATACCTTGCTCCTCTGAACAACAACAAAAACATCCTGATATGTCCATTTTGCATCATATTTTGCTATTGTTATTTATAATGTTTTTATGCATAATAATGCGTTTTGGAGTAATTCTAATGCCTTTTCTCTCATAATATGCAAGGTTCACACAAAGAGGGAGAATAGCAGTAGCTGGAATTCTGGACCTGAAAAAGCTACGTCAGGCCACCTATTCTGCACAACTCCAAATGAGCTAAAACTTCACGGGGATTTTTTATGGAATAAATAAGAATTATTGGAGAAAATAACTACCAGAGGGGGCCCACCAGGTGGGCACAACCCACCTGGGTGCGCCAGGGAGCCCAGGCGCGCCCTGGTGGGTTGTGCTTGAAGGAAATATGCCCTAGAGGCAATAATAAAGTTGTTATTTTATATTTCCTTATTCATGATAAAGGTTTATTATTCATGCTAGAATTGTATTGATCGGAAACCTTGATACATGTGTGAATACATAAACAAACACCGTGTCCCTAGTGAGCCTCTACTAGACTAGCTCGTTGATCAAAGATGGTTAAGGTTTCCTAACCATGGACATGAGTTGTCATTTGATAACGGGATCACATCATTAGGAGAATGATGTGATGGACAATACCCATCTGTTAGCTTAGCATAATGATCGTTCAGTTTTATTGCTATTGCTTCCTTCATGTCAAATACATATTCCTTCGACTATGAGATTATGCAACTCCCAGATACCGGAGGAATGCCTTGTGTGCTATCAAATGTCACAACATAACTGGGAGATTGTAAAGATGCTCTACAGGTATCTCCGAAGGTATTTGTTGAGTTGGCATAGATCGATATTAGGATTTGTCACTCCGAGCATCGGAGAGGTATCTCTGGGCCCTCTCAGTAATACACATTGTAAGCTTGCAAGCAAACAACTAAGGAGTTAGTCACGAGCTGATGTATTACAGAACGAGTAAAGAGACTTGCCAGTAATGATATTGAACTAGGTATGAAGATACCGACGATCGAATCTCGGGCAAGTAACATACCGATGGACAAAGGGAATTACGTATGTTGTCATAACGGTTCGACCGATAAAGATCTTCGTAGAATATGTAGGAGCCAATATGGGCATCTAGGTTCCGGTATTGGTTATTGACCGAAGAGGTGTCTCGGTCATGTCTACATAGTTCTCAAACCCGTAGGGTCTGCACGCTTAACGTTCGATGACGATTTAGTATTATATGAGTTATGTGATTTTGTGACCGAATGTTATTTGGAGTCTCGGATGATATCACGGACATGACGAGGAGTCTCGAAATGGTCGAGAGGTAAAGATTGATATATAGGACGATAGTATTCGGACACCGTAAGTGTTCCGGAGGGTACCGGGTACATATCGGGTCATCGGAAGTGGTTCCGGGCACCCCGGCAAAAGATATGTGCCTTATGGGCCAAGAGGGGAAACACACCAGCCACAAGGGGCTGGTGCGCCCCCCATATGGGCCGAACCAGGAGGAGAAGGAAATAGGGGAAGAGAAAGGAAAGGGGGGATTCGGCCTCCCCTTCCCTTTCTCCCGCTCCTCTTTCCTTGCCCCTCCGATATATATGGCAGGGGGGCGCGGCTTGGGAGGAGCCCAAGTAGGATTCAGTCCTACTTGGGGCACCTCCTGGCCTCTCCCCTCCGTGGGGGGCACCCCTAGCACACACCAGACAATAGCCTAGCCGTGTGCGGCGCCCCCCTCCACCGTTTACTCCCCCGGTCATATTTTCATAGTGCTTAGGCGAAAGCCCTATGGAGATCGCTTCACCATCACCATCACCACGCCGTCGTGCTGACAGAACTCATCTACTACCTCGACATCTTGCTAGATCAAGAAGGCGAGGGACGTCACCGAGCTGAACGTGTGCAGAACTCGGAGGTGCCGTACGTTCGGTACTCGATCGGTGGATCACGAAGAAAGTTCAACTACATCAACCGCGTTATGAAACGCTTCCGCTTATGGTCTACGAGGGTACATAGACACACTCTCCCCCTCATTGCTATGCATCTCCATGGATAGATCATTGCGTGTGCGTATAATTGTTTTGTTCTCCATGCAATGATTCCAAACAGTGGTATCCGAGCTAGGTCTATGCGTAGATGATATGCATGAGTAGAACACAAAGATTTGTGGGCGGTGATAGTCATACTGCTTAGCACCAACATCTTATTTTGATTCGGCGGTATTGTGGGATGAAGCGTCCCGGGCCAACCTTACATGTCCACGTAGATGAGACCGGTTCCACCGAAAGACATGCAACTAGTTTTGCATAAAGGTGGCTGGCGGGTGTCTGTTTCTCCTACTTTAGTTGAATCGAATTTGACTATGGCCGGTCCTTGAAGAAGGTTAAAACAGCAAACTTGATGAAACAACGTTGTGGTTTTGTGCGTGGGTATGAACACTTCTTGCTAGAAGCCCGTAGCAGCTGTCGTGGTTCTAAGACTGACAGTAGAATAGGGGGGTAGGTATGGAGAAGCAAGATTGAAGTTGTACACATGAGTTTTACGAGTTCAGGCCCTTCGCGGAGGAAGTAATAGCCCTACGTCTCAGAGCCCGGAGGCGGTCGACTGGATTATGCATGTGAATGTTACAGGGGGTGCGAACCCTTGTCCCAGAGGAGGGGTGTGGCTTATATAGAGTGCGCCAGGACCCCAGCTCCCCTCCGTTACAGGGGTTCAATGTACATAAAGATAGGGCGTTACTAGTAACGCCAGCCATAAGTGCTATAAATGACATTAAAGGCTACAGAGTGAACGCCTGACCGTTGCAGTGCTGGACGACTCCTGGTCTCCAGTAGGTCGAGTGATTCCTAGTATGGTCGAGTGACTACAGGAAGGATGGATCTCCGAGTGGTTGATCGGTCGAGTGGATGGCACTCGACGCCTTGGTAGGGCCCTTCCTGTTGCCTCTTAGGTTTCTTTGCTTCTTTGATAGTGACCCTGGATAGGGCTTATAGGTCAGGCCTATGACCCTACCCCAGGTCTATGTCATCATCATTAGCCCCCGAATGGATTGAGGTCCGAGTGAAAGAAGGTTGAAGTAGGTCTCACTTTGACTCTTGCGTTTCACAGCTATTCATGTTTGCACAGAGGCTAACGTTGGAACATCGGCCTTGTTTCAGTCGCCTTGATCGATTCAAAAGTTGTCGATTGGATTATCAACGTCATCCGCCGAGTGTTGTTTTGGTGTGCTGAACCTTTGGCGCGATTGATTGCAGTGTATCCCGGATTTCACAGGATTCGAAATTTTGGGGAAGTGCGTGGGGCGGGACGTGCCGAAGTAAACAGGATGGATAAACAGGAGCGCCTCGATTCCCGCGCCACCTTTTTCGCCGCGTACGACGCGCGCGACTGTTGCGGGATTTGATAGGATCGCCTGGACCCACGCGTCAGCCACTCGGAAGCGGCCCTTTATAAGGCGACGGAGCCGAGGCGCCGGTACTGTACGCGTCTGTTTCCTCTCTTCCTCCACTGCTTCCCCACGACATCCAGCTCCTCCGCTCTCGACGCCGCCGCCCCGCCACCATGGTGAAGGACAAGACGGCGGCGCTGGAACGCGCGAAGAAGGCGACGGGGGCGGCGAAGGGCAAGAAGCAGAAGTGCGGGTCATCGTCGCGCTCGACGCTGGCGCCAGGTTGGATCCAAGGCGATTGGATCCGGTCTTCGCTCCAGCAGGAAGATCTGGACGAGCTGGCGGAGTCCGGGCTGATCGCCAAGGGCGCAGCGAGGCTGCCGGGGGGTGAGACGGAGCCGCAGCCCCGACCTGGTGAGTGCGTACTACACACCACCCATGTCGACCGGGGTTTCTCGCTTCCTCCGCATGCCTTCTTCAGGGGCTTCTTGAACTTCTTTGGTGCCCAACTCCACCATTTTTCTCCCAATACCATCACGTACCTCGCTGCATTTGTATCCATGTGCGAGAACTTTCTGGCGTGTCGACCGCATTGGGGACTTTTCAAGCATATCTTCACCATTCGTTCTCAGTCGGTGAAGAAAGCGAACACGAGTGATTTAGAAAACGCATGTCAATCAGATGTGTGGTGGTTTAGGTATCCAGAAAAGGAAGAGGAGCTGTTTCCCTTCCATGACCCTTCCTGAATCGGTTAGAGGCTGGCAGTCGACCTGGTTCTACTGCCAGGACCTCACAACTTCAGGTCAGTCGACCGGACTTCCCAACTTCACTTTTGACCGTGCTCAGATTCCTTCTTCATTGAAAGTGGCTGCTGCTGAGAGAGTGGAGACGAATATGCTAGTTGAGAGGGTAGTCCAGCTGATAAATCAGGGCGTCACTGGTATGGACCTGCTGGAAGTATTCCTTAGTCGACGCATCCAGCCTCTTCAGTACCGTGACCATCCCATGTGGATGTACACTAGGCCTGGTGACACTGCTCGGGTTCATCCCGAAGAAGTACCGGCCAAAACAGTGGCCATGTGGTTGACGAGCATTACAGGCAACAAGGGCAACCCCAGAGGAGCCAGGAGAGTCGTTCCCTTCAGTGATGACAATCAGCCTGACAAGGTATGGCCTTCGTTCCGACTGTTTCTGAACACACATTCCGATTGCTCTTGATCCCGATTGACTTTCACTCGACTCCTTGTTTTGCAGATTTATACCGAGCCGTACTCGATGCCTAATGGTGAACAAGTTCTGGAGCAGAACCCTGAGAGTGAGGACAGCGCGGAGGAGAGCGGCGAATGGGAATCTCCAAACGGCGATGATGACGATGACGATGAGAGCGAGGAGTCAGACGATGAGGAGGAGGTCGACTCGCCGCCCCATACTGAACGCCGATCCAAGCAACACCATGATCCAGCGGGCGGGCGCGGTAAGGTTGTGGCCTTGAGCACTCAAGCACATAAGCGCGCTCGGTCTCCAACTCCGGAGCTGGCGGAGAAAGTCACCAAGCACCCCAAGATCAACCCCTCAAAGGCTCGGAAGACTTTGCCAAAGATCAAGATGGATGTACCTGTCGCCTCTGGGTAAATGTTCTTTCTGTGTTTTTCTTGTACCGATTGATTCTTCCGTTCTGACCGAGTGGATTACAAACTTGTCCAGCCCTGCCTCTGCCACGACTGATATGGACATTGACAAGGTCCCAGATGACGAGGAGACTGATGAGGCGACCACCTCCAAAGCTAGTAAGTCCGCTCGACTCGAATTTATTCTGTCGATTGAATTGTTCATCAGTTGCATCTGATACTTTCTGTTTGTTGCAGCTCCACATGACGTTGTCGTGCTTTCGGATGACGAAGAAGAAGTGCCTCTGAGGGAAAGGAGGAGGAGGAGGGACAAAGGGCTGAGCGGGAAAGCGCCTGAGGTTCAGCCGGTCGAGCGATCTTCAGATCTGGACCGAACTAACGTCACTTTCGCTATCCCGCTGTCGACTGATTGCCCACCAGGATTGGCTATTCCGACCCCTGCTGCTGCTCCAGTACAACTTCACGTTTCAGACCCAGTGGCTGCTTCGACTGCTCTGCCGTCATCACTTTTTACTATGTATCAAACTCCAGACGATCCACCGAGTGCTGCCAAGGAGGCTCTTCTTCAGCTGAATCTTGTGATGGGGCAGATGAAAGTGGTGCACGAGGCCAGTCAGGTGGCCTACAACGCTAGCGCTACTCTGCAGAGCAATGTCCAGGTTCGTTGATTCCTAACTGATCTTATTTCTCGTCCAATGTCTGATCACCCACTGGGGTGTGTCTGTCTTAAAGTTGTATAGGTCCACTTGAGTCGACTAGGACTGAGTCGATTGAGTCTTTGAAAAACTGCTTTATTATTCGTAAGATGCTCGTGGATGAACGTTTTGGAACTTTATGTGCATCTATCATGAGTTTGCACCTTGCATCTGTTCATCCACTGGACCGTAGCTCTTGAACCAGTGGGGGCACGCTAAGTGCACCCAGTGGGTCTATTCCCCGAGACCATAGTTGACTGCGGGCAGTCGACCGTGGTCTAAGAATTTGAATGTTCTCACTCGACCTGGTCGGACCAAGTCGAGTGGAATCCAAACTAGTGGGGGCACGCTGAGTGCACCCACTAGGTGTAGTCGCCGAGACCGTGGTCGACTGCGGGCAGTCGACTATGGTCTGAGAACAACTTTCTTTTACGCTCGTGCTGGGCGGACCATGCCGAGTGTTGAATCAAACCAGTGGGGGCACGCTAAGTGCACCCACTGGGTGTAGTCCCCGAGACTGCCGTTGAATGTTTGATTCGATGGTAGTCTTAGAGTAACTTTCACTGTGATGTTCTTTTGTTTCTGTTGACTGATATAACTTGTATGCTGACTGCAGAAATCTTGTGATCTTGGAGCTCAGCTTTCCGTACTGAACAAGCAACAAATCAGCCTCAATCTTGATCTGGAACTGGCCTAGAAAACCTCAAGACCGCTCGTGAAGAAGTAACTGCCATGGGAGGTAACCAATCGTCAACTGTCTATCTTACGACTCGCACTTTTCCGTGTGTTTTTTAGTCACTTTGAACCGAGTGACTTCACTCGAACAGATGTGCGTAGTGAAAACCGTCAACTTCAAGCTCGTCTGAAGAATGTTGTTTCTTTAGAGAAAATGAAGCAGGCTCTGGAGCAGTAGGATCTTGATCTTGCTGCTGCCTAGAAGGAGGTGCGAGAGAAAACGGCGCTTGCTGACAAGAAGCTGGCTTCAGTCGGTAAGATGGAAGAAGAGAATTCCAAACTCAAGACCATTATCTCTGATGCCAATTGGGAAGTAGAGCAACTGAAGAAGGACAAGGACAAGCTGACTGACAAGATTGGAAGCCTCAAGGCCAAGAAGGGCGAGTTAGAATCTTATCTGGGCCAGCTTGCCGCAAAACTGGTTTTAAAGCTTGAAGGTATTGCTGTTCGACTGACTTGTTCTTGTCGACTGATAAGATTTACCATACTGTCGACTCACTATTCACTCGACTGTGCAGAACTTTGCCAAGACTTTGAAGAAGAAACTGGGCGGGTCGAGACGGGTCTCGATCCCATAAACTGTCCAGTCAAGGATGATGTCGCAATGAATGTGCTGCGGATGGAATCTCGCATGGATAGCACAGTTGGTTATCTTGCTCGTCTGAGGGCGGCGATGACTCGGGTTGATGCTGAACTCTGGCCTCAGGCGGAACTGTCTCAAGCTCTCGAGTCTCTTATGGATTGACTGAATCAAATACCTGACCGAGTGCAAGAATGGAAGAAATCATCTGCTCGCTGCGGCCCTGATGTCGCCCTGTCATTGGTTCGAGTGCACTGCAAAGATGTCAACGAAGACAAGCTGGCGGCGCTCAAGGTCGCCAACACAAAAAAGCGCACTTTCCAGTCCTTCATGGATACTTTCCTTGACGCCGCCACTCGCATTGCAGACAGCATAGACCCTGACAGTTTCTGTGACCCAGCCAGTCCTTCTCCTGACGAGTGATCCAAAAAAACAATATGCTTCGCCTTTATTTCCCTCGGACTGCCGAGTGATCATGTAATCGTTAAACTCCTTCGGGCTTGACGCTTGAGTACTTTAATCCGTGGACCGGAACCTTAGGATTTATCTGAACTTGGTTTATCTCTGAATATGTTTGTGTTTGTCTTCGAGTGGGACTTTCTCTTCACTTGGAATAATCTTTGAGTGGTGCAGCTTCGAGAAGGAGGTGACAGTCGACCTGCACTTCGTCGTCCTTGTGGATAACGATGGAGCGTACGTTATACTTGTGGCGCAGCTTCGAGGAGAAGGTCGCAATCAACCTACACCTCGTCGTCCTTGCGGAGCGGGACGGAGCATGTGGCCAAGTCCCCGAGCGAGAAGGCCAGTTCTCACTTGGAACGTGTTTTATATTTAGGCGAGTACTGAACTGCAACTAAGTCCCTGAGTGAGAGGGTTGCTCACCACTCAGTAGGATTTTACAAACTTAGGCGAGTACTGGACTGCAGCTAAGCCTCCGAGTGAGAGGGTTGCTCACCACTCGGTAGGATTTTTCAAACTTAGGCGAGTACTGGACTGCAGCTAGGCCCCCGAGTGGGAGGGTTGCTCACCACTCAATAGGATTTTACAAACCTAGGCGAGTACTGGACTGCAGCTAAGCCTCCGAGTGAGAGGGCTGCTCACCACTCGGCAGGATTTTCCAAACTTAGGTGAGTACTGGACTGCAGCTAAGCCTCCGAGTGAGAGGGTTGCTCACCACTTACAAACTTAGGCGAGTACTGGACTGCAGCTAAGCCTCTGAGTGAGAGGGTTGCTCACCATTCGGTAGGATTTTTCAAACTTAGGCGAGTACTGGACTGCAGCTAAGCCCCCGAGTGGGAGGGTTGCTCACCACTCGGTAGGATTTTACAAACTTAGGCGAGTACTGGACTGCAGCTAAGCCTTTGAGTGAGAGGGTTGCTCACCACTCGGCAGGATTTTTCAAACTTAGGCGAGTACTGGACTGCAGCTAAGCCTCCGAGTGAGAGGGTTGCTCACCATTCGGTAGGATTTTTTAAACTTAGGCGAGTACTGGACTACAGCTAAGCCCCCGAGTGAGAGGCTTGCTAACCACTCGGTAGGATTTTTTAAACTTAGGCGAGTACTGGACTACAGCTAAGCCCCCGATTGAGAGGCTTGCTCACCACTCGGTAGGATTTTTCAAACTTAGGCGAAACAGATTCGCAGCTAAGCCCCCGAGTGAGAGGCTTGTTCACCACTCGGTAGGATTTTTTAAACTTAGGCGAGTACTGGACTGCAGCTAAGCCCCCGAGTGAGAGGCTTGCTCACCACTCGGTAGGATTTTTTAAACTTAGGCGAGTACTGGACTGCAGCTAAGCCCCCGAGTGAGAGGCTTGCTCACCACTCGGTAGGATTTTTCAAACTTAGGCGAAACAGATTCGCAGCTAAGCCCCCGAGCGAGAGGCTTGCTCACCACTCGGTAGGATTTTTTAATCTTAGGCGAAATAGATTCGCAGCTAAGCCCCCGAGTGAGAGGCTTGCTCACCACTCGGTAGGATTTTTTAAATTTAGGCGAAACGGATTCGCAGCTAAATCACCCACTGGGGGATTTTAAACACAAGAATACTCAACGGCAATCATATTTAGATAACTGTAAAACTCTGTCTTTGATAAACAAACTAAACAGGTGTTTCTTATTACATCTCGACAGACCGCGTGCTTAAGTATAAAAGGGGCGGAGCAGCTCCGCATTCCAAGAGCGTGGCTCGTCTTTCTTGTGCTTGACATTGTAAAGATGGTATGCTCCGTTGTGGAATAGTTTTGTGATGATGAAGGGGCCTTCCCAAGCAGGAGTGAGCTTTTGTGGTTTCTGCTGATCCACTCGAAGAACCAAATCCCCCTCCTGAAAGGCTCGGCCTCTCACGTTTCTGGCATGGAATCGACGCAGGTCTTGTTGATAAATGGTCGACCGGATCAGGGCCATCTCTCTTTCCACTTCCAGGAGGTCCAGCTTCAGCTTCTGAGAAAAGTTCGACTCGGGGCGCATTGTGAAGCAAGTCACTCAGAAGTACAGCTTCAGCTCCATAGACCAAGAAGAATGGAGTTCGGCCAGTCGACCGATTGGGAGTTGTCCTCAAACCCCAAAGTACTGACGGAAGTTCATCGACCCAGGCGCATGCTGCATGCTTGAGATCACGCATCAGTCAGGGTTTCAGTCCTTTGAGAATCAATCCGTTTGCTCTTTCGGCTTGTCCATTCGACTGGGGATGGCCGACTGAAGCATAGTCGACTCGAGTGCCTTCGGAAGCACAGAAAGCTCTGAACTCATCAGAATCGAAGTTTGACCCATTGTCAGTGATGATGCTGTGCGGCACACCATATCTGAATGTCAACTCTCTGATAAAGCTAATAGCAGTACTGGCTTCAAGATTTTTGATAGGTTTGGATTCAATCCATTTGGTGAATTTGTCGACTGCCACGACCACATGAGTGAAGCCACTCCTGCCAGTCCTCAGAGGTCCAACCATATCTAATCCCCAGACACCAAAAGGCCAGACGAGTGGAATGGTCTTCAGAGCAGATGCAGGCTTGTGAGACATGTTGGAGTAGAACTGGCAACCTTCACACTTGTCTACTATTTCCTTTGCCATTTCATTTGCTCGTGGCCAATAAAATCCTGCTCGGTATGCTTTGGCCATGATGGTCCGAGAGGACGCATGGTGACCACAGGTCCCCGAGTGGATGTCGTTGAGGATCACTCGACCTTCTTCTCGTGTTATGCACTTCTGGCAGACTCCAGTCACACTCGATGGACGATCTGACGAGCCTCTTCTTCATCCTCTGGGAGTTCCTTCCTAAGAATGTACGCGATGTATGGCATAGTCCAGTAGGGAGTGATGATCAAAACTTCCATGATCAAGTCGACCACGGCTGGGACTTCGACTTCAGTCGGATCGGTGGCACTCTTTGGTTGTGGTGGCTCTTCAGTGAAAGGATCTTCCTGAACTGAAGGTGTATGAATATGTTCCAGAAACACATTGCTGGGAATGGCTTCTCTCTTGGAACCTATCTTTGCCAAATCATCAGCTGCTTGATTTTTCAGTCGGGGTATATGATGGAGCTCCAACCCCTCAATCCTCTTTTCTAGCTTTCTCACCGCATTGCAGTAACCAGTCATAGCTGGGCTTCTGACGTCCCACTCCTTCATCACTTGATTAACCACTAAATCTGAGTCGCCGTAGACCATAAGGCGACGGATGCCGAGTGAAATGGCCATACGCAACCCATATAGGAGTGCTTCATACTCAGCTTCATTGTTGGAAGAATCAAAGTGAATCTGGAGAACATAACTGAGCTTGTCTCCTCGGGGGGACACCAATACCACCCCAGCACCGGAACCATTTAGCATCTTGGAGCCATCGAAGATATGCTCCAATGCTCCAAGTGAACTTGAGTCGGCAATTGCTGCTCAATCCACTCGGCATGGAAATCAGTGATTGCTTGGGACTTGATAGCTTTCTTTGCCTCAAACTTGATATCCAATGGAAGGAGTTCAATCGCCCACTTCGCCACTCGACCAGTTGCATCTCTGTTGTTCAAGATTTCAGATAATGGTGCATCGCTGACGACTGTAATGGAGTGATCAGAAAAATAATGTGCAACCTTCTTCATGGTCATGTAGATTCCATAAACAAGCTTTTGATAATGCGGATATCTCTGCTTGGATGGATTCAAAACTTCAGAAAGATAGTATACTGGGCGTTGAACTTTATAAGTTTTTCCTTCTTCCTCCCGCTCGACCGTGAGTACTGTACTGACAACTTGTCCAGTGGCTGCGATATAAAGCAGTAAAGGCTCTTTGCTGATTGGGGTAGCAAGCACCGGCTGGGTGGAAAGCAGGGCTTTGAGCTCTGCAAACGCTGCATCAGCTTCATCAGTCCACTCGAACTTGTCAGATTTCTTCATCAGTCGGTAAAGCGGCAAGGCCTTTTCACCGAGACGAGAAATGAATCGACTCAAGGCGGCCAAACATCCGGTGAGCTTCTGAATGTCATGTACGCGCACAGGGCGTTTCATTCGGAGGATGGTACCAACTTTCTCTGGGTTTGCGTCGATCCCTCGTTCGGAAACGAGGAAACCGAGTAATTTTCCACCGGGAACTCCCAATGTGCACTTCGACGGATTCAGCTTGATATCATACCTTCTTAGGTTGGCAAAGGTTTCAGCGAGGTCAGTCAGCAGGTCGGAACCTTTACGCGACTTGACCACGATGTCATCCATATATGCTTGCACATTCCGATTGATTTGAGTGAGCAGGCACTTCTAAATCATACTCATAAATGTGGCTCCGGTGTTCTTGAGGCCGAATGGCATGGTGACATAACAGAAGCACCCAAATGGAGTGATGAAAGCTGTTTTTATCTCATCGGGCCCATATAGTGGGATCTGATGGTACCCGGAATAGGCGTCTAGATAAGACAGTCGCTCACACCCCGCAGTCGAGTCGACCATTTGGTCGATGCGGGGGAGAGGAAAATGATCTTTCGGGCAAGCCCGATTGATATGCTTGAAGTCAATGCACATGCAAAGCGAGTCATCCTTCTTGGGGACCATGACAACATTGGCAAGCCACTAGGAGTGGTAAATCTCTCGGATGAACTCAGCTGCCAGGAGCCGAGCCACTTCTTCAGCAATTGCTTTTCTCTTTTGCACGACAGACCGTCAAAGATGTTCTTTGACTGGTTTTGCTTTCGGGTCGACTCGCAAACGGTGCTCAGCCAGTCCCCTGGGTACACCCGGCATGTCAGAAGGTTTCCATGCAAAGATGTCCTAGTTCTCACGGAGGAACTGGATGAGCGCTTCTTCCTATTTGATGTCGAGTGTCGTTGAGATATGAGTTGGAGCAGCATTGGGATTGGTCGGGTGAATATGAATCGGCTTTGTTTCACCGGACGACTGAAATGCAGAGTCTGTAGTGGGCTTCTTGGCTCGCAACAAATCTCTCGGATCTGCATTTTTCTGGTACTCTTGCAATTCAACTACTGCCATTTGTGCATCAACAATTTTAGAACCGTTCTGAAAGCATTCCTCTGCCTTCTGCTGATTGCTAGTGATAGTGATCACTCCTCTAGGACCGGACATCTTCAATTTGAGGTACACGTAACATGGTCGAGCCATAAAACGTGCATAAGCAGGCCTGCCCAGAATAGCATGATAAGCACTCTGGAAATCCACAACTTCAAATGTCAACTTCTCTTTGTGGTAATTCTTCGAATCACCGAAAACCACGTCAAGGGCGATCTGACCGAGTGACTGAGCCTTCTTGCCAGGTATAACACCATGGAAACTCATATTGCTTTCGCTAAGCTTGGACATCGGAATGCCCATCCCTTTCAAGGTTTCAGCATAAAGGATATTCAGGCCACTGCCACCATCCATTAGCACTTTGGTCAGTCGAGTGCCTTCTACCACAGGGTCGACCACCAACGCTTGCCTCCCAGGGGTGGCTATACGCGCTGGGTGATCAGACTGGTCAAATGTAATGGCAGTCTGAGACCACTTCAAATAACTGGGTGTTGCCGGAGCAACCATGTTCACTTCTCTGTTGATAACTTCCAATCGACTTTTGCTCTCAACATCAGCAAAAATGAGCAGAGTGGAGTTGATGTTAGGAAAACCATCATCATCTTCTTCCTTGTCCTCACTCTTGTCTGACCCTTTCTCCTTGTCACTGGGCTGTTTCTCTTGGAACTGTGGGATCAGGAGTCGACACTGTCGAGTGGTGTGTTTGGGGTAAATGAAATTACCCTCTTCATCTTTCTTGGTGTGGATGTGACACGGTAAATCCAACACATCATTTCCGGCTTGATATTTTACTTTCTTGGGGGTCCAGGGCCATTTGGGCTTCCCCTTGAACTTTCCTTGAACCACAGCTAGAGCTTCACCAGGGGCAGCTGGCTCGGCTTTACGCTTCTATTTCCAATTGGAAGTACCACCGGCGTCCTGGCCGACTGGTTTGCCTTTCCCACTACGGAGTCGATCCTCTTCTTCTCCGTTAGCATACCGAGTGGCTATTTCCATCATCCGAGTCAAAGACATATCTCCTGTCCGACCGAATTTCAGGACTAGCTCCCGATACTTCACGCCTTCCTTGAAGGCACACACTGCTTGATGCTCAGACACATTTTCCACTGTATGATGCAAAGTGGTCCATCTCTGAATGAAGTCTCTCAAAGTTTCACTCGGCTTCTGTACGCAATGCTGCAATTCTGTCAGCCCTGCTGGTCGTTTGCAAGTTCCTTCAAAGGTTCTAACAAACACTCGAGCGAGCTCCTCCCAGCTGTATATACTGCCAGGTGCCAGCTGATTCAACCATGCTCTGGCCGAGCCCTCTAACATCAGGGGAAGGTGTTTCATGGCCACTTCATCATTACCGCCACCGATCTGCACCACCACTCGGTAATCCTCAAGCCAAGTATCAGGCTTGGACTCACCAGTGAACTTGCTGACTCCAGTCGCCAACCTGAAGTTGGAAGGAATCACTGCAGCCCGGATAACTCTGCTGAAACACTCAGGACCTGAAACATGGACCCTGCTGCCAGTCGGCTAGTCTCTATCACAGCCTTCTCTGCGCGCTCTATTTCTGTCAACCAAACCTTGAACAAGAATCGATCTTGCATCAAAGCCTGGCTCTCTGGGGTCGACTGGACCTCTGCGCTCGCCACTGTGATGGCGTCTGTAATCATATTGCCGAGGCATATTCGACCCACTCCTCGGAGGGGGTGTGGGCACTCGACGACGGTCATCACGACCGAGTCGGGGATCATACTGCTCATGGTTTCTGTGCCGATCTTGCTGGGGCTCACGTCCCTCACACCTCGAGGGCGATCTTGGGCTGTGGGCCGACTGAACTATGTCTGCCATCACAGACCTGCTGTGAATCCTATTCCGCGACTGAGATACTGCTGTATTCTGCTCTCCTGCTACGGTGGAGGTGGGAAAAGTTGCCGTCGACTGGAATCAGGGATCTGCTACCAAGCGCGCTCGTCGAGAGCCTGCTGGAGGTTATCCAGTCGAGTGCATTCAACCAAGTTGGCCAAGCGCACCTCCTCCAAGGCCCGAGCCTCGGGGGTTTCCCCAATGATGGGAGTGTGAAGTGCATCCACATTGCGGCGGCGAAGCTCTTCCCTCTGCTGCGAAGAAAGTGGCTCGGGGCGGTACTCCTCGTGAGCACGCGACGGATCGCCGTTGCCATCACCGCCGTCGTCGCGGGGGAAGCCAGGAGGACTGCGTGGTCCATTGACCATTAAGACTTCCGCCGCGGGATCGCTGCTGTCGCACTCGGATGCGGTCTCTATGGAGCCAATCGACAGGTCGAACAGGCCGTAGAGAGTTTCGTCGGGCTCGATTGCCGCGACTTGTGGGGTGGCCGACTGACGGGCCACCGCATGCCTCAGCCAACACTGAAGCCGTGACCGACCGGATCGCTTGCGACGGCGTGCAGCAGGGAGCGAGGACACCACGGGAGCCGACCGGTACTGGGTCGCCTGCTGTCGGAGGAGGACGCCGCGGACGAACGCGTGAAAGTGCATTGCCCCGCGGACGGGAAGCGCCTCGACGTCGAGTGGAGCTTCCTGGAGCCAGGCGGAGTCGTCGGCAACGAAAACGAGCGCGCCAAGACGGATCTCGCGACCGTCAGCCAATCCTCCGCCGGAAACCATGATGATGGGAATCGGAAAAATCGCAACTTCACCAAAAAGTCGCTAAGACACCTGCCCCACGGTGGGCGTCAACTGTCGTGGTTCTAAGACTGATAGTAGAATAGGGGGGTAGGTATGGAGAGGCAACATCCTAGCTATGGTAAAGTTGTACACACGAGTTTTACGAGTTCAGGCCCTTCGCGGAGGAAGTAATAGCCCTACGTCTCGGAGCCCGGAGGCGGTCGACTGGATTATGCATGTGAATGTTACAGGGGGTGCAAACCCTTGTCCTAGAGGAGGGAGGTGGCTTATATAGAGTGCGCCAGGACCCCAGCTCCCCTCCGTTACAGGGGTTCAATGTACATAAAGATAGGGTGTTACTGGTAACGCCAGCCATAAGTGCTATAAATGACATTAAAGGCTACAGAGTGAACGCCTGACCATTGCAGTGCTGGACGACTCCTTGTCTTCAGTAGGTCGAGTGATTCCTTGTATGGTCGAGTGACTACAGGAAGGATGGATCTCCGAGTGGTTGATCGGTCGAGTGGATGGCACTCGACGCCTTGGTAGGGACCTTCCTGTTGCCTCTTAGGTTTCTTTGCTTCTTTGATAGTGACCCTGGATAGGGCTTATAGGTCAGGCCTATGACCCTACCCCAGGTCTATGCCATCATCAGCAGCCACGTAAAACTTGCAACAACAAAGTAGAGGACGTCTAACTTGTTTTTGCAGGGTATGTTGTGATGTGATATGGTCAAGACATGATGTGATAAATGTTATTGTATGCGATGATCATGTTTTGTAAGTTATCGGCAACCGGCAGGAGCCTTATGGTTGTCTCGTTATTGTATGAAATGCAAACGCCATGTAATTGCTTTGCTTTCTCACTATGCATTAGCGATAGTTGTAGAAGCAATAGTTGGCAAGACAATCACGACGCTACGATGGATATCAAGGTGTCGAGCCGGTGACAATGAAGATCATGACGATGCTTTGGAGATGGAGATCAAAAGCACGAGATGATGATGGCCATATCATGTCACATATTTTGATTGCATGTGATGTTTATCTTTTATGCATCTTATTTTGCTTAGTACGTCGGTGTAATGCCCACGATGCGGCTATAACTCCCACGTGTCGAGGCATGACTTAGAGGCATAACCGCATATTGGTTTTGTCGCAAGAAGGGTCATCTTCACACAATCCCATGTAATGAACAAGAATGGGATAAAGAGTTGGCTTACAATCGCCACTTCACACAATACATAAATATAATTCATACATCATCCAAAATACATACATATAGACCGACTACGGTCAAGATCTAGATGAAAATAAGACAACCCCAAATGCTAGATCCCCGATCGTCCCAACTAGGCTCCACTACTGATCATCAGGAAAAGACACATAGTAACGACCACGTTCCTCGTCGAACTCCCACTTGAGATCGACCCCATCATCTGCACTGGCATCGTCGGCACCTGCAACTGTTTTGGTAGAATCTGTGAGTCACGAGGACTCAGCAATCTCACACCCGCGAGATCAAGACTATTTAAGCCAATAGGAAAGGATGGAGTAATGAGGTGGAGCTGCAGCGGCAAAAGCATATATGGTGGCTGACATACGCAAAAGAGAGCGAGAAAAGAAGCAACGGAACGGACGTCATCTAGCAATGACCAAGAAGTGATCCTGAACTCCTACTTACGTCAATCATAACTCAGACCGTGTTCACTTCCCGGACTCCGCCGAGAAGAGACCATCACGGCTACACACGCAGTTGATGCATTTTAATTGGGTCAAGTGACAAGTTCTCTACAACCGGACATTAACAAATTCCCATCTGCCTCATAATCGCGGGCACGGCTTTCGAAAGATAATACCCTGCAGGGGTGTCCCAACTTAGCCCATCATAAGCTCTCACGGTCAACGAAGGATAAACCTTCTCCCGGAAAACCCGATCAGTCTCGGGATCCCGGTTTACAAGACATTTCGACAATGGTAAAACAAGACCAGCAAAGCCGCCCGATGTGCCGACAAATCCTGATAGGAGCTGCACATATCTCGTTCTCAGGGCACACCGGATGAGACATCCTACGAGTAAAACCAGACCTCGAGTTTCCAGGAGGGGGCCCCGCAGTCTACTCAGTTCGGACCAACACTCGAAGGAGCACTGGCCCGGGGGGGTTAAAATAAGATGACCCTCGGGCTCGCGAAAACCCGGGGGAAAAGGCTTAGGTGGCAAATGGTAAAACCAAGGTTGGGCCTTGCTGGAGGAGTTTTATTCAAGGCGAACTGTCAAGGGGGTCCCATAAATCACCCGACCGCGTAAGGAACGCAAACTCAAGGAACATAATCCCGGTATAATAGTAACTAGGGCGGCAAGAGTGGAACAAAACACCAGGCATAAGGCCGAGCCTTCCACCCTTTACCAAATATATAGATGCATTAATTAAATAAGAGATATTGTGATATCCCAACATATCCATGTTCCAACATGGAACAAACTTCAACTTCACCTGCAACTAGCAACGCTATAAGAAGGGTTGAGCAAAAGCGGTAACATAGCCAAACAACGGTTTGCTAGGAAAGGATGGTTAGAGGCTGACATGGCAATATGGGAGGCATGATATAGCAAGTTGTAGGTAGCGCAACATGGCCATAGAGCGAACAACTAGCAAAGCAAAGATAGAAGTGATTTCGAGGGGTGGTCATCTTGCCTGCAAGGTTCTCAGAGTTGTCGAAAGCTTGATCCTCGTAAGCGTACTCAACAGGTTCCTCGTTCACGAACTCGTCTCCCGGCTCTACCCAAGACAAGAACACAAACAAACGGAACCACAATCAACCACGAGAAATGCACAAGCAACGTGATGCGGAACATGTATGATATGCAAGATATGGTATGCGATGCATATGCATGCTCCGGAAGGAAAATGATGAACAAGGCAGTAACTTGGCAAACCAAGCATGCCACTGGAAAGATGAGATGATTTCGGTCGAAATCGATATAAAGATGACCGGAAACGGATGCACGGTTTGCAAATGGCAAGCAAAACAAGAATGACACGAATCTGTGATTAACAGCATGATAGCACTTAAAATGCAACAAGCAATAATGCTACAGCACTCCAACATAGCAACAAAGCATATGACAGTAATCTACAGGAGATTCGTGACAAAAGATGAACACTGAGCTACGGCTAGATCACAACATATCAAGCTCAAACAAGCATGGCAAAAGTGCAAAAGATAACAGGATCACAGACTTGGTGAAAAACTGGACATGGCAGAAAACCGCATCAGGTAGCAATGTTCAGAGCACGAAATCAACATGCTACAAGAACTTGACATAGCAAAACAAGGCATGGCAGTGTTCTACTGAATGCATATGACAAAAGTCCCTTACTGATCCTAAGCCAAAAAGGATTAGAAGATATGAAGGCAAGCATGTAAACATAGCAAGTTTCGTTATCAGGTTTCAGACTTAGCAGAAAACAGAGCATGGCAGAAACAATAATTTGAGGGCATGTTTGTGAGCTTTATGCACTCACCACAAAACAATGCATGACAAAACAAGCATACCTACAGCAAGAAGGCATGTTTATGAAGATATCCATGGCAAGAACAAATACATATCATGTATGTATCAACTACAATAAGCTTGGCAAAATGGCATATCATGTTAAGAATCTGCCAGAAATATTTTATAGAAAAAGTAGAGCAAGATTGAGTCATGCTATGACACTCCATAATTGCAAACAATGGCAGGAATGGATCAATTACAACAATAAATACAAAAAATCCTTACGGAACATCTCCAAAATATGCATGGATCACTCTGTAGCATCAAGTTTACATGGCAACAAAATAACAGCAGACAAGGACTTAGAGAAATCACTAAGTCCCTGAAATCAGAAACATTACGGAGCCTACTTTGCATGCTTGTGCTAGTCACCACAAAGATTAAGAAAATACACGGCATACACCACTGGAAAGATGGCATGGCATACAACAAAACACAGGTAGAGATCATGCCCATCAGATGCACAGATTAAATGATACAAAAATGACAAATCTCCAAGTTCTGCTAAGAACCAGAAGATAACAGCAACTAGCCCTCTTGCAATAGATATTTGGGCAACAAGATGACCTCTAATTAACATGGTGCAATTGAACAAAATGTAAAGCATCATGAGACGAACAATTTGACATATTACACGCGCGAAACGGAGCTACATGCAAGGAGTTATGCACTGATAAACATAGGTACTTGCTGTAACAGGAAAAAAAACTTGGAGGAAAATCGGACTTCGGGAAAGTCAACCTTGCTACAGTGGATCTCAGATCTGCTCGGGGAAGATACTCGGGCTCCCGAGCGGCGGCTCACCGGAGCGGCAGCGGGGACGGCGAGGGAAGGAGGCGGCCGGAGGGAGGGGGTGCGGTGCGGCGCCGGCGGAGGCAGGCCGGAGGAAGGAGGCGGTGCGGCGACGGCGGCGTGGCGCGGGCGGCCGTCGGCGGCGAGGCGGCGAGGCGGAGGGTGTGGGACCGGCCGGCGGCAGCGGGGCGAGGCGCCGGCGCGGAGCAGAGCGCGGGCTCGGGCGGCGGCCGAGGGGGCCAGCCACGAGCCCGGCGGGCCGGCGCGGTACGGGCGGCGGCGGGCGCCCGGGCTGCCACGTGGCGGCGCCCGATTCGCTGCGGCCGTCGGTGGAGATGTGTCCGGCGCGGACGGACACGTCAGGCGCGGCGCGAGGGAAGTTGCTAGGGTTTGTCTGACGGAAATATGCCCTAGAGGCAATAATAAAGTTATTATTTATTTCCTTATATCATGATAAATGTTTATTATTCATGCTAGAATTGTATTAACCGGAAACATAATACATGTGTGAATACATAGACAAACAAAGTGTCACTAGTATGCCTCTACTTGACTAGCTCGTTAATCAAAGATGGTTATGTTTCCTAGCCATAGACATAAGTTGTCATTTGATTAACGAGATCACCTTATTAGGAGAATGACGTGATTGACTTGACCCATTCCGTTAGCTTAGCACCCGATCGTTTAGTATGTTGCTATTGCTTTCTTCATGACTTGTACATGTTCCTCTGACTATGAGATTATGCAACTCCCGTTTACCGGAGGAACACTTTGTGTGCTACCAAACGTCACAACGTAAATGGGTGATTATAAAGGTGCTCTACAGGTGTCTCCAAAGGTACTTGTTGGGTTGGTGTATTTCGAGATTAGGATTTGTCACTCCGATTGTCGGAGAGGTATCTCTGGGCCACTCGGTAATGCACATCACTATAAGCCTTGCAAGCATTGTGACTAATAAGTTAGTTGCGGGATGATGTGTTACGGAACGAGTAAAGAGACTTGCCGGTAACGAGATTGAACTAGGTATCGAGATACCGACGATCGAATCTCGGGCAAGTAACATACTGATGACAAAGGGAACAACGTATGTTGTTATGCGGTCTGACCGATCAAGATCTTCGTAGAATATGTGGTAGCCAATATGGGCATCCAGGTCCCGCTATTGGTAATTGACCGGAGACGTGTCTCGGTCATGTCTACATAGTTCTCGAACCCGTAGGGTCCGCACGCTTAAAGCTACGATGACAGTTTTATTATGAGTTTATGTATGTTGATGTACCGAAGGAGTTCGGAGTCCCAAATGAGATCAGGGACATGACGAGGACTCTCGAAATGGTCGAGACGTAAAGATCGATATATTGGACGACTATATTCGGACTTCGGAAAGGTTCCGAGTGATTCGGGTATTTTTCGGAGTACTGGAGAGTTACGGGAATACGTATTGGGCCTTATTGGGCCATACGGGAAAGAAGAAAAAGGGCCTCAAGGGTGGCCGCACCCCTCCCCTTGGTCTGGTCCGAATTGGACTAGGGAAGGGGGGCGCCCCCTTCCTTCCTTCTCTTTTCCCTTCCTCTTTTCCTATTCCATATGGGAGGTGGAATCCTACTAGGACTAGGGAGTCCTAGTAGGACTCCACACTTGGTGCGCCCCCTCCTAGGGCCGGCCTCCTCCTCCCTTGCTCCTTTATATATGGGGGCAGGGGGGCACCCCAGAGACACAACAATTGATCCTTGAGATCTTTTAGCCGTGTGCGGTGCCCCCCTCCACCAAATTACACCTCGATAATATCATTGCGGAGCTTAGGCGAAGCCCTGCGTCGGTAGAACATCATCGTCGTCACCACGCCGTCGTGCTGACGAAACTCTCCCTCAACACTCGGCTGGATCGGAGTTCGAGGGACGTCATCGAGCTGAACGTGTGTAGAGCTCGGAGGTGCCATGCGTTCGGTACTTGATCGGTCGGATCGTGAAGACGTACAACTACATCAACCGCGTTGTGATAACGCTTCCGCTGTCGGTCTACGAGGGTACGTGGACAACACTCTCCCCTCTCGTTGCTATGCATCACCATGATCTTGCGTGTGCATAGGAATTTTTTTGAAATTACTACGTTCCCCAACAGTGGCATCCGAGCCTGGTTTTATGCGTTGATGCTATGCACGAGTAGAACACAAGTGAGTTGTGGGCGATATAAGTCATACTGCTTACCGGCATGTCATACTTTGGTTCAGCGGTATTGTGAGATGAAGCGGCCCAGACCGACATTACGCGTACGCTTACGCGAGACTGGTTTCACCGTTCGGAGCACTCGTTGCTTAAAGGTGACTGGCGGGTGTCTGTCTCTCTCACTTTAGTTGAACCGAGTGTGGCTACGCCCGGTCCTTGCGAAGGTTAAAAGAGCACCAACTTGACAAACTATCGTTGTGGTTTTGATGCGTAGGTAAGAACGGTTCTTGCTAAGCCCGTAGCAGCAACGTAAAACTTGCAACAACAAAGTAGAGGACGTCTAACTTGTTTTGCAGGGCATGTTGTGATGTGTTATGGTCAAGACATGATGTGATATAATGTGTTGTATGAGATGATCATGTTTTGTAACCGAGTTATCGGCAACTGGCAGGAGCCATATGGTTGTCGCTTTATTGTATGAGATGCAATCGCCATGTAATAGTTTTACTTTATCACTAAGCGGTAGCGATAGTCGTAAAAGCAATAAGTTGGCGAGACGACAACGATGCTACGATGGAGATCAAGGTGTCGCGCCGGTGACGATGGTGATCATGACGGTGCTTCGGAGATGGAGATCACAAGCACGGTGCTTCGGAGCTGGAGATCACAAGCACAAGATGATGATGGCCATATCATATCACTTATATTGATTGCATGTGATGTTAATCCTTTATGCATCTTATCTTGCTTTGATTGACGGTAGCATTATAAGATGATCTCTCACTAAAATTTCAAGATAAAAGTGTTCTCCCTGAGTATGCACCGTTGCAAAAGTTCTTCGTGCTGAGACACCACGTGTCAATCGGGTGTGATAGGCTCTACGTTCAAGTACAACGGGTGCAAAACAGTTGCACACGCGGAATACTCAGGTTAAACTTGAGAAGCCGAAAGGTCGAGTGTGAATCATATAGTAGATATGATCAACATAGTGATGTTCACCATTGAAACTACTCCATCTCACGTGTTAATCGGACATGGTTTAGTTGCTTTGGATCACGTAATCACTTAGATGATTAGAGAGATGTCTATCTAAGTGGGAGTTCTTAAGTAATATGATTAATTGAACTTAAATTTATCATGAACTTAGTCCTGATAGTATTTTGCAAATTATGTTGTAGATCAATAGCTCGCGTTGTTGCTTCCCTGTGTTTATTTTTTGTTCCTAGAGAAAAATTATGTTGAAAGATGTTAGTAGCAAAGATGCGGATTGGATCCGTGATCTGAGGATTATCCTCATTGCTCCACAGAAAAATTATGTCCTTGATGCACCGCTAGGTGACAGACCTATTGCAGGAGCAGATGCAGACGTTATGAAAGTTTGGCTAGCTCAATATGATGACTACTTGATAGTTTAGTGCACCATGCTTAACGGCTTAGAATCGGGACTTCAAAGACGTTTTGAACGTCATGGACCATATGAGATGTTCCAGGAGTTGAAGTTAATATTTCAAGCAAATACCCGAGTTGAGAGATATGAAATCTCCAACAAGTTCTATAGCAAAAAGATGGAGGAGAATCGCTCAACTAGTGAGCATGTGCTCAGATTGTCTGGGTACTACAATCGCTTGAATCAAGTGGGAGTTTATCTTCCAGATAAAATAGTGATTGACAGAATTCTCTAGTCACCATCACCAAGTTAATAGAACTTCGTGATGAACTATGGTATGCAAGGGATGACGAAAGTAATTCCCGAGCTCTTCGTGATGCTGAAATCGACGAAGGTAGAAATCAAGAAAAACATCAAGTGTTGATGGTTGACGAGACCACTTCAAGTGTTGATGGTTGATGAGACCGCTAGTTTCAAGAAAAGGGCAAAGGGAAAAAGGGGAACTTCAAAAAGAACGGCAAGCAAGTTGCTGCTCAAGTGAAGAAGCCTAAGTCTGGTCCTAAGCCTGAGACTAAGTGCTTCTACTGCAAAGGGACTGGTCACTGGAAGTGGAACTACCCCAACTATTTGGTGGATAAGAAGGATGGCAAAGTGAACAAAGGTATATTTGATATACAGATTATTGATGTGTACTTTACTAGTGTTTATAGCAATCCCTCGGTAATTGATACTGGTTCAGTTGCTAAGAGTAGTAACTCGAAACGGGAGTTGCAGAATAAACAGAGACTAGTAAAAGTGAACAAAGGTATATTTGATATACAGATTTGTGGTACTGCCGTTTAGGTCATGTTGGTGTAAAGCGCATGAAGAAACTCCATACTGATGGGATTTTGGAATCACTTGATTATGAATCACTTGATGCTTGCGAACCGTGCCTCATGGGCAAGATGACTAAAACGCCGTTCTCTGGAACTATGGAGAGAGCAACAGATTTGTTGGAAATCATACATACAGATGTATGTGGTCCGATGAATATTGAGGCTCGTAGCAGGTATCATTATTTTCTGACCTTCACAGATGATTTGAGCATATATGGGTATATCTACTTGATGAAACACAAAGTCTGAAACATTTGAAAAGTTCAAAGAATTTCAGAGTGAAGTGGAGAATCATCGTAACAAGAAAATAAAAGTTTCTACGATATGATCGCAGAGGTAAAATATTTGAGTTACGAGTTTGGCCTTCAGTTAAAACAATGTGAAATAGTTTCACTACTCACGCCACCTGGAACACCACAGTGTAATGGTGTGTCCAAACGTCATAACCGTACTTTATTGGATAAAGTGCAATCTATGATGTCTCTTACCAATTTACCACTATCGTTTTGGGTTATGCATTAGAGACAGCTACATTCACGTTAAATAGGGCACCATCAAAATCCGTTGAGACGACGCCTTATGAACTGTGGTTTGGCAAGAAACCAAAGTTGTCGTCTCTTAAAATTTTGGGGTTGCGATGCTTATGTGAAAAAATTTCATCCTGATAAGCTCAAACCCAAATCGGAGAAATGTGTCTTCATAGGATACCCAAAGGAGACAGTTGGGTACACCTTCTATCGCAGATCTGAAGGCAAGACATTCGTTGCTAAGTATGGATCCTTTCTAGAGAAGGAGTTTCTCTCGAAAGATGTGAGTGGGAGGAAAGTAGAACTTGATGAGGTAACTGTACCTGCTCCCTTATTGGATCACATAAATCTGTTCCTGTGACTTCTACACCAATTAGTGAGGAAGTTAATGATGATGATCATGTAACTTCAGATCAAGTTACTACCAAACCTCGTAGGTAAACCAGAGTAAGATGCGCACCATAGTGGTACGGTAATCCTGTTCTGGAGGTTATGTTACTAGACCATGACGAACCTACGAACTATGAAGAAGCGATGGTGAGCCCAGATTCCGCAAAATGGCTTGAGGCCATGAAATCTGAGATGAGATCCATGTATGAGAACAAAGTGTGGACTTTGGTTGACTTGCCCGATGATCGGCAAGCAATTGAGAATAAATGGATTGTCAAGAGGAAGACGGACGCTGATAGTAGTATCACTATCTACAAAGCTAGAATTGTCGCAAAAAGGTTTTCGACAAGTTCAAGATGTTGACTACGATGAGAGTTTCTCACTCGTATCTATGCTTAAGTCTGTCCGAATCATGTTAGCAATTGCCGCATTTTATGAAATCTGGCAAAGGGATAAACAAAACTGCATTCCTTGATGGATTTATTAAAGAAGAGTTGTATATGATACAACCAGAAGGTTTTGTCAATCCTAAAGGTGCTAACAAAATATGCAAGCTCCAGCGATCCATCAATGGACTGGTGCAAGCATCTCGCAGTTGGAATATACGCTTTGATAAGTTGATCAAAGCATATAGTTGTATACAGACTTGCGGTGAAGCCTGTATTTACAAGAAAGTGAGTGGGAGCACTACAGCATTTCTGATAAGTATATGTGAATGACATATTGTTGATCGGAAATAATGTAGAATTATTCTGTAAATCATAAAGGAGTGTTTTGAAATGAGTTTTTCAAAGAAAGACCTCGGTGAAGCTGCTTACATATTGAGCATCAATATCTATAGAGATAGATGAAGACGCTTGATGATTTTTTCAATGAGTACATACCTTAACAAGATTTTGAAGTAGTTCAAAATAGAACAGTCAAAGAAAAAAGAGTTCTTGCCTGTGTTACAAGGTGTGAAATTGAGTAAAGACTCAAAGCCCGACCACGGCAAAAGATAGAAAGAGAATGAAAGTCATTCCCTATGCCTTGGCCATAGGTTCTATAAAGTATGCCATGCTGTGTACCAGATCTATTGTATACCCTACACTGATTTTGGCAAGGGAGTACAATAGTTATCTAGGAGTAGATCACTGGACAGCGGTCAAAATTATCCTTACTGGAATACGGATATGTTTCTCGATTATGGAAGTGACAAAAGGCTCGTCGTAAAAGGTTACGTCGATGCAAGTTTTGACACTAATCTAGATGACTCTAAGTCTCGGTCTAGATACATATTGAAAGTGGGAGCAATTAGCTAGAGTAGCTCCATTCAGAGCATTGTAGACATAGAAATTTGCAAAATACTTACGGATCTGAATGTGATAGACCCGTTGACTAAAATTATCTCACAAGCAAAACATGATCACACCTTAGTACTATTTGGGTGTTAATCACATAGCGATGTGAACTAGATTACTGACTCTAGTAAACCCTTTGGGTGATGGTCACATGACGATGTGAACCATGGGTGTTAATCACATGGTGATGTGAACTATTCATGTTAAATCACATGGCGATGTGAACTAGATTATTGACTCTAGTGCAAGTGGGAGACTGAAGGAAATATGCCCTAGAGGCAATAATAAAGTTATTATTTATTTCCTTATATCATGATAAATGTTTATTATTCATGCTAGAATTGTATTAACCGGAAACATAATACATGTGTGAATACATAGACAAATAGAGTGTCACTAGTATGCCTCTACTTGACTAGCTCGTTAATCAAAGATGGTTATGTTTCCTAGCCATAGACATAAGTTGTCATTTGATTAACGAGATCACCTCATTAGGAGAATGGCGTGATTGACTTGACCCATTCCGTTAGCTTAGCACCCGATCGTTTAGTATGTTGCTATTGCTTTCTTCATGACTTATACATGTTCCTCTGACTATGAGATTATGCAACTCCCGTTTACCGGAGGAACACTTTGTGTGCTACCAAATGTCACAACGTAAATGCGTGATTATAAAGGTGCTCTACAGGTGTCTCCAAAGGTACTTGTTGGGTTGGCGTATTTCGAGATTAGGATTTGTCACTCCGATTGTCGGAGAGGTATCTCTGGGCCCACTCGGTAATGCACATCACTATAAGCCTTGCAAGCATCACTGGTAGAAAAAAGGCCTTTAGTCCCGGTTCGCAAAGGCCTTTAGTCTCGGCTGTGCAACCGGGACTAAATATGCGCGACTAAAGACCCCCCCCCCTTTAGTCGCGCCTCTTACGAACCGCGACTAAAGGCTTTAGTCCCGGTTCTCGTGGCTAACCGGGACTAAAGGCCCGTCCACGTGGGCGCCAGGGGTCCGTCGGGGCGGAGGACCTTTAGTCCCGGTTCTCGTGGCTAACCGGGACTAAAGGCCTCCTCCGCAGGTTTAGGGTTTTAGCACCCCTAAACCTGGTTTCTTTTTAATTTGTAGTGTTTTATTTCTTTTATATTTTATTTTGTGTTTCATTTTAATTTTGATGAAGTTTCAGTACACATATTCTACGCTACTATATACATGCATATGAAATTTCAAACAAGAAGAATTCAAGAGGAATATATAATATATATTCAATCTCGGGTGACCATATACAACTTCGAACAAGTTTCCATACACAATTAGGATGGATGACCATATACAACTTCGAACAAGTTTCAATCTCGGGTATGCATATAAATTTCTTCGTCCTCGGTATAGTGTTCTCCTTTAGGATTGATGACTTCCCTCATGAAAAATCCTGCTAATTCATCTTGAATTGGTCGGAAGCGAGCTTATGGACTAAGCCTCCTCCGCAAGTTATCCGTCGCCGTCCGCACGCTATCCGATGCCTTCCGCTCAGAGGTGTGTCTCCGGATGTTCTCACAAACATAGTATCCACATAGATTGGTCCCCGGTGGCTTCTTATCCACATTAACTAACCTTCTAAAATCTAGCTCATGTTTTAATTCACCGACAATTTCTTCTGAGAACCGTCTCCAAACCCTACAGGGCAAAGAAAATTAAATGAACAAGGGAGTTATTAGTTACTTGATATTAGGAAATGAACGAAAGAGACCGATCGATATAGAGCTCAAATGATTGAAAATAATTACTTTTGCAGCATTTTTCTCATGTCGGCCCAACGCTTTGGATCCGAATCCATAGAGTCCATGATTAGAACTCTGGAGGTGTGAAGTTCAATATTTAGCAGAATCCAATGGAACCTGCGGACACGTTACATGCACAGTCATGCATAACTCATCGATTAGACATACCATGCATGGAGTAAACAAAAGAGAATGGGCACAAGAGAGAAACACTCACCCAAAATGGTAAGGAAATAGAATATGACTTTTGAGTTGATGCTTTCTAAGAAACTTGTACAAGTCTTTCTCCACGTCTTTGGGGTGATTTTGTAACACATGTCCATTAACGATATGTGGGTCAATGAACCCAACATCATGGATGTTTCTTATTTTGCATTCCCAAATCTTCAATCTGCATAATAGCGTACGCAACAATATAGTTAGGACAATATATATATATATATATATATATATATATATATATATATATAGTGCAGGCAATGAAGAACGAGATGAGGTAGAAATAAATCACTTACAAAACGTAGCAACTCAGCATAGATTTGTCGAGGTCGCGCAGATTGAACAGCTGGAACAATTCACTCATATTAACTTGTACAGAGTACTGTTTGGTGTGATGCTCCTTTGTAACATCCGCGTAAACATATTCTTTGTCGGCCCATGTTATGAATTGCTTGTACCAACGTAGCAGATTTCGCATTTGTGGTGGTAGACTCTTTTCCCGCACAGGCTCGACGAGAGGCCCATTCCGCACATATTGTAATGCTATCTCACATACTGGCGCATCCTCAAGGCCTAAGAAGGCACGAAGAGTCAAACCCATCTCGGACGCTTGTTTCATGGCACTCGCTACAGTCAATCCAAGTGCTGCCGCAGCTGCTATGATCTCGGGGTCCTCTTCCAGACCGGCTTTCACTAGGAGCGGGGGGATCGATTGTTTCTTCTGCATCCCGAGCTGGTCAACTTGTTTCCCGCTTTTTTTACTTTCTTCTTTCTCCTCCTCCAATATTTTTGCTTGCCTACGAAGTTCATGTCCATAGTCGTCAGGCATATTCAGCTCGGCTTGGGACGGTGTCGTCAAAAAATCCTTAGCCCACTTCTTTTGCTTCTCAGTGAATACTTGCTTGGGCTCAGGCTCTTTTATCGCCTTCATATCCGCCTTCCATTTCTCATAATCAGCAGACGCGGCCAATTGGGTTTCAGCTTCACTAAGTTCCCAAGGCCTTGGGAGGAGAGGCTTCAGTGATGGCTCCGGTACCCTTGTGGTCTTAGGTACATAAGGGTCCGGGTTAATAGTCCAGGAGCGGGTTTCCTTGCTGTCCGCCTGCTTCTGCTTCTTCACCGGAGGTGGATTGGGGGGCGTCGTACCCGCCGGAGGAGGATTGGGGGGCGTCGTACCCGCCGGAGGTTGTGGATCGGGGACGGCGTCGAATGGCGTGAAGGAGGTGTAGGTGAACCACCACGACCACCACCACCTCCACCACCGCCACCACCACCACCGCCACCACCATCGGAGGGGGGTGGACTTGCTAGCCTTGGCGCCTCGCCTGGAAACACTATGTACTTCTTTTTCCATAGAATGATCTGGCGCTTGACATCTCCAATTCTTCTCTCCCCTTCGGGTGTAGCTTTGTCAATCTCCAGGTCCTCAAAACCTTGGACTATGTCTTCCACCGTGACACGAGCATAGCCATATGCAATGGGGTTGTTGTGGTGGAGTGCTCCAGGTGTATAGGGTAAAGCACTGCCGCTAGCTACCTTCATGGAAACGTTCCCCACGGGATAATGCAGATCACAATATTTCATCTCCTTTACATCATCCACGGGGTAGTGAGGCTCCGGTGCACGAATCTCGATCATCGGTGCACTAGCACCAGGCGGGGCATCCGTGGAAGCCACGCTGCTTCTCCGCTGCTGGCTTCCGCGATCCGCTTCATGATCTTCATGCGGCCCTGCAGCCGATTTTTCTTTTACTAGTTCATGCACGGTCTGCTTCAACTCATGGAGTTCCGATGCAAACTTCGCCATAAGATCTGCATCCCGGTCCGTCTTTCTCTTACGGCTTCTGTAACAGTACGGGTCATTGTCCTGGGAAAACCCTACTTTCCACGGAACTTTGCCTTTGCCTCGTACACGTCCTCCGTGTTCATCATTCCCGAGGGCTGTTGTCAGTGCGTCTTTCTCTCTGTTGAACTTGATCAAGCCCTCTTGAGCTTGGGTCATTGCGTCAATAAGGGCTTGGGTGGGAGCAAACTTTTTCTTCCGGTGAACACACACCCCTGTCTCCGGGTCTAGCGATCCCCCATGCCCGTACCACCAGCTTTTGGCCCTTGGGTCCCATCCCTCTGTACCTAGAGGGATTCCTCGCACCCTCAGGTCCTCCTCCATCTTCTGCCACCTAGGCTCCAAAAGGCGGTATCCTCCTGGCCCCATAATATGATGGAACTTTTTCTTACTCGCATTATCCTTATTTTTTTCGATATTTCCTTGAAATGCTCTGATTGCTTTTGCCTCACAAATTCTGGCCAATCATCTTTCAGTTTCTCATGTTGTCCATTGAAATCCGGAGTCTTGCCCTTGTTGACATAGTCACGGGTTAAATTTTTCTTGAAGTTCCGGAATGCTTCGCCCATCTTCTGAAGAGCGAACTCTTTAACTAGCCTCCTCCTCTCACGTCCACCCGGAACCTCGTTACCGAATTCATCGACTTTGTTGTATTCCGGAGGTAGAATAAAATGTTCCATAAGCTTTCTCCAGCAATCCTTTTTCGTTCTCTTGTCGACAAAACTTAAACCAAGACGTGCCTTCTTTGGCTCCTTCCATTCCTGGACGGTGATCGGGACGTTGTCTCTAACAACGACTCAGCATTGGTTGATAAACTTTGAGGTGTGCTGTAGGGGCTTGCCGGTTTCACTGACAAACTCAATGGCATATGTTTCTCCTGTTTTCATCGCCTTGGATTTGCTACGCTTTGTCGTACTCGATCCGGCCAAGGGCTAAAAAAAGAAAGAGAGTCGCGCGCGTTAATACATATGTATTCACATTTCAGTAAGTTTGTATCACGAGAGGCTCAATGTATATATATACCTCGCCGGAGGTGGTTGCTACATGCAATTCGAGATCGTCGTTTGTTGACGGTTGACCTCCGTCGACAATGTCCGTTCCTTCACCTTCTTGATTATCGCCTTCTTGATCACCGTCAAGGTTCAGAAAAGAAGAGACTACATCCTCTTCTTGCTCATATTCTGAGCCCGGCACATAAGGAATCTCGTTGTTGATGATGCCCATTAAATAACGTTCAGCCTCCGGATCCCTAAGCGGCTCGGCTCTATCGTCTGCCATATGTCACTCCTGCATGTAGTAAAAATTCTTGAAGTATAAAGGAATTAAAAAATAAGATTAAGGGGACATAGAGGAGGAGGAATTAAAAAATAAGATTATTGAGCACTGCCAAGTATTTTCTTTTTCCTTTTCTTTTTCCTTTTCTTCTTCCTTTTCTTTTTCCTTTTCTTCTTCCTTTTCTTTTTCCTTTTCTTCTTCCTTTTCTTCTTCCTTTTCTTTTTCCTTTTCTTCTTCCTTTTCTTTTTCCTTTTCTTATTTTCTTTTTCCTTTTCTTCTTCCTTTTCTTTTTCCTTTTCTTCTTCCTTTTCTTCTTCCTTTTCTTTTTCCTTTTCTTCTTCCTTTTCTTTTTCCTTTTCTTCTTCCTTTTCTTCTTCCTTTTCTTCTTCCTTTTCTTATTTTGTTTTTCCTTTTCTTCTGTTTGTTTTGTTTTCTTTGTTTTTCTTTTTGGTTTTCATTTGGTTTCTTTCTTCTTCCTTTTTTTGAAACACATTTAACATTTAACATTTTCATTTGGTTTCTTTCTTCTTCTTCCTTTTTCTTTCTTCTTCTTCCTTTTTCTTTTTGGTTTCTTTCTTCTTCTTCCTTTTCTTTTTGGTTTTCTTTTTCTTTCTTCTTCTTCCTTTTTTTGAAACACATTTAACATTTTCATTTGGTTTCTTTCTTCTTCTTCCTTTTTCTTTCTTCTTCTTCCTTTTTCTTTCTTCTTCTTCCATTCCCACTAGGGGCAGCGGGCGGCAGGCAGGCAGGGGCAGCGGGCGGCGGGCGGCAGGCAGGGGCAGGGCCAGGGGCGGCGGGCAGGGGCAGCGGGCGGCGGGCAGGGGCAGGGCCAGGGGCTGCGGGCAGAGGCAGGGCAGGGCAGGGGCGGCGGCGGCGGCGCGCTAGGGCAGGGCAGGGGCGGCGGCGGCGCTCACTGGGGGCGGGGGCGGCGGCGCGCAGGGCAGGGGAAGTGGGGGGCGGCGGAGCTCACTAGGGGCAGGGCGTCGGCGTCGATCGGCGTCGGGGCAGCAGCCTGGCGGCGTCGGCGTCGATCGGCGTCGGGGCAGGGCTTCGGCGTCGAGAGGAGAATGGGAGGTGGCGGAAACTGCTAAGTGCTATATATATAGACAGAGCTTTAGTCCCGGGTGGGGAGGCGGACCGCGACTAAAGGTACCCTTTAGTCCCGGTTGGGGACACCAACCGCGACTAAAGGGTACCTTTAGTCGCGGTCCGCCTCCCCAACCGAGACTAAAGGTTTTTCGCGCCGCTTTCGTTCCCGCGCAGAAAGAGCCTTTAGTCGCGGTTCGTGTCACGAACCGCGACTAAAGGTCCTTTTTCATATAAATAAAACTAATTCATTTTAAAATCTTAAAAATACAATTATATATCAAAAAAACAGAAAAATAAAACTAATTCATTTTAAAATCTTAAAAGTACAAATAATATATCAAAAAAATCAGAAAAATAAAACTAATTCATTTTAAAATCTTGAAAATACAAATAATATATCAAAAAAATCAGAAAAATAAAACTAATTCATTTTAAAATCTTAAAAATACAATTATATATCAAAAAAATCAGAAAAATAAGATTAATTCATTTTAAAATCTTAAAAATACAATTATATATCAAAAAAATCAGAAAAATAAAACTAATTCATTTGAAAATCTTAAAAATACAAATAATATATCAAAAAAATCAGAAAAATAAAACTAATTCATTTTAAAATCTTGAAAATACAAATAATATATCAAAAAAATCAGAAAAATAAAACTAATTCATTTTAAAATCTTAAAAATACAATTATATATCAAAAAAATCAGAAAAATAAAACTAATTCATTTTAAAATCTTAAAAATACAAATAATGTATCAAAAAATCAGAAAAATAAAACTAATTCATTTTAAAATCTTAAAAATACAAATAATATATCAAAAAATTCAGTTCATCGATCCCTTGAAGGTTTGACAAAAGGTTTGATACATCATTCAGTTCATCGACCAAATACAAATCATCTGGATTCGCCATCGTACGTTTTAATTCACATGATCCATTCAACAAAGTTTGGTATAATAAATTATTACACATCAATTCTTCCCTTGTGTCCCTGCTTGCTTACGATTGTGCCGTATCCATGGAGCATCCTCATCATTTAACTTAATGCTTGGGTCAGTGTTCACTTTGAAGGGCGGAATTTCACTAAACATATTATAATCTTCTGACATGTCTGTCTTGTCCTCCACTCCCACGATGTTTCTTTTCCCTGAAAGAACAATGTGGCGCTTTGGATCATCGCATGATGTACTGATCGTTTTCTTATCTTTCCGTTTCCTCGGTTTGCTACTCATGTCCTTCAAATAAAAAACCTGAGCGACATCTTTGGCAAGGACGAATGGTTCGTCAAGGTAACCAAGATTGTTGAAATCCACCATTGTCATTCCGTATTGGTCGTCCACCTTTACCCCACCTCCTGTTAGCTTGAACCATTTGCACCGGAACAAAGGGACCTTAAAGGAGGGTCCATAGTCAAGTTCCCATATCTCCTCTATGTAACCATAATATGTGACCTTTCGCCCATTCTCGGTTGCTACATCAAAGCGGACACCACTGTTTTTGTTGGTGCTCTTTTTATCTTGGGCGATGTTGTAAAATGTATTCCCATTTATCTCGTACCCTTGGAAAATCGTTATAGTCGAAGATGGTTTCTTGGCCAACATGTACAGCTGATCTCCAACATCATCATTGTCATTCATTAAATGTTTTCGCAACCAACTGCCGAAAGTCTCCATGTGGGCCTTTCTAATCCAGGATTCAGGCTTCCCCGGGTTGTCCGAGCATAAAATATTCTTGTGTTGCTCGAAGTACGGAGCCACCAAGCTGGAATTTTGCAGAACTGTGTGGTGTGCTTCAGTCATAGAATGACCGTCCATACATATCGTGGATTTCCTTCCGATCTTGCCTTTTCCACTTAGTCTCCCCTCGTGCCGCGATTGAGGAATACCAATCGGCTTAAGGTCAGGAACATAGTCAATACAGAACTCAATTACCTCCTCATTTCCATAGCCCTTGACGATGCTTCCTTCTGGCCTAGCACGGTTACGAACATATTTCTTTAATACTCCCATGAACCTCTCAAAGGGGAACATATTGTGTAGAAATACAGGACCGAGAATGGAAATCTCTTCGACTAGGTGGAGCAGGAGGTGCGTCATAATATCGAAGAAGGATGGTGGGAACACCAACTCGAAACTGACAAGGCATTGGACCACATCGTTCTGTAACCGTGGTAGATCTTCTGGATTGATTACCTTCTGAGAGATTGCGTTGAGGAATGCACATAGCTTCACAATGGCTACTCGAACATTTTCCGGTAGGAGCCCCCTCAAAGCAATCGGAAGCAATTTCGTCATAATCACGTGGCAGTCGTGAGACTTCAGGTTTTGGAACTTTTTCTCCGCCATGTTTATTATTCCTTTTATATTCGATGAGAAGCCAGACGGGACCTTCATACTGCTCAGGCATTCAAAAAAAATGACCTTCTCTTCTTTGGTAAGAGCGTAGCTGGCACGACCTTGAAACCATTCCGGATGCCGGTCATTTGGGTCTTTCAAAAGTTGCTGGTCCTGCCGTGCTTCCTTTGTATCATTTGTCTTCCCATACACGCCCAAGAAGCTTAGCAGGTTCACGCAAATATTCTTCGTAACATGCATCACGTCGATTGCAGAGCGGACATCTAGGACTTTCCAATATTCTAGCTCCCAAAATATAGATTTCTTCTTCCACATGGGTGCGTGCCCGTCAACTCCCCGCGGAACTGATTGTCCGCCAGGACCCTTTCCAAAGATGACTTTCAAATCCTTGACCATATCAAATATCTCAGCACCAGTACGTTCCGCAGGTTTCGGCCGGTGATCTGCCTTGCCGTTGAAATGCTTGCCTTTCTTTCTTACATTATGATTTCGGGGAAGAAATCGACGATGACCCAGGTACACGTTCTTCTTACAATTAACCAAACGTACACTTTCAGTCTCATGTAAGCAGTGTGTGCATGCATTGTATCCCTTATTTGTCTGTCCCGAAAGGTTACTGAGAGCAGGCCAATCATTGATGGTTACAAAAAGCAACGCTCGTAGGTCAAATTCCTCTCCTTTGTGCTCATCCCAGACACGTACACCAGGTCTGGCCCACAACTGTAAAAGTTCATCAACTAATGGCCTTAGGTACACATCGATGTCGTTCCCGGGTTGCTTTGGACCTTGGATGAGCACTGGCATCATAATGAACTTCCGCTTCATGCACAACCAAGGAGGAAGGTTGTAGATGCATAGAGTCACGGGCCAGGTGCTATGGCTGGAGCTCTGCTCGCCAAAAGGATTCATGCCATCAGTACTTAGACCAAATCTTATCTTCCTTGCGTCAGTTGCAAAATCTTTGAACACTCTGTCGATCTTTCTCCATTGCGTTCCATCAGCGGTGTGTCTCAACTCCCCGTCGGACTTACGGTCCTCTTTGTGCCATCGCAATGACTTGGCATGCTTTTTGTTCCTGAACAGACGTTTCAACCGTGGTATTATAGGAGCATACCACATCACCTTGGCGGGAACCCTCTTCCTGGGTTTCTCGCCCTCAACATCGTCACCAGGGTCATCGCCTCTGATCTTATAACGCAATGCAGTGCATACAGGGCATTCATTCAAATTCTCGTATTCACCGCGGTAGAGGATGCAGTCGTTAATGCATGCATGTATCTTCAGAACCTCTAAACCTAGAGGGCAGACAACCTTCTTTGCTTCGTACGTACTGGCGGGCAACTCGTTATTCTTCGGAAACATATTCTTCAACATTTTCAGCAAATTTTCAAATGATGAGTCACCTACACCTTCCTGTGCCTTCCATTTTAGCAAATCCAGTGTGCAGCCCAGCTTTTTCAGACTATTATCGCATCCTGGATACAACGACTTTTTGTGATCCTCTAACATGCGATCCAAATTCTCCCTATCCTTGTCAGTTTCGCAGCGTCTCCGTGCATCAGCAATGGTCCGACCAAGATCATCAGCGGGCTCATCATGTGCCTCTTCTTCACCTTCACCTAACCCTTCCCCACCTTCAGCATCATCCTCCATGAAAGTATCACCGAAATGATCATGATAGTTGTCATCGATATCATCCCCTTCTTCATCTTCTTCCATTCTAACCCCTCTTTCTCCATGCTTGGTCCAACAATTATAGCTTCGCATGAAACCGTGCCGAAGCAGGTGCATGTGAACGTCTCTTGAGGAGGAGTAACCCTTCTGATTCTTACAGACAGCACATGGACAGATAATAAAACCTTGCTGCTTGTTCGCATTTGCCACTACGAGGAAATATTTCAAACCCGTAGTGAACTCGCCGGAGAGTCGGGGACCGTACATCCATTGCCGATTCATCTGCATTATTATTATATAAAGTATATAATTAACCATCATGCATTTGTTAAACTAACTAGCTAGAAATAATACAAATTAAACAATGAACTACACACATGCATATTTTATCAATGACACATGAAAGGTTCAAGTTGCTAACCGCGATCGCGGAGGAAAAATAAATGAGAAAGCTCAAGTGTGGCTCGGACACTTCATATCATGTTTGTTTCAGGCTCTCGGGCATTTCATCGAACACCTTGTGTGCATAGGAGGAACCAAAAGCAAACCCACCACCCCCTTCTGAATATTGTGAAGTGAGCTGAGTGAAGTGAAGTGAGCTGAGTCCTATATATAGGGATGGGCCTTTAGTCCCGGTTGGCCTGGCCAACCGCGACTAAAGGCCTTCGGGGACCTTTAGTCCCGGTTGGCCAGGCCAACCGGGACTAAAGCCCCTCCCGTACGCCAGCTGGATGGGCCTTTAGTCCCGGTTGGCCTGGCCAACCGCGACTAAAGGCCTTCGGGGACCTTTAGTCCCGGTTGGCCAGGCCAACCGGGACTAAAGCCCCTCCCATCCGCCAGTTGTCGACCGAGCGCGCTGGGCCCAGATAGTTGGTCGCGGGTCTCCTCCCGAACCGCGACTAAAGACCCCTTTTGTCGCGGTTCGATTATTTTGGGGACTAATGGGGGCGTATGGAAGCCTCTTTTTCTACTAGTGCATTGTGACTAATAAGTTAGTTGCGGGATGATGTGTTACGGAACGAGTAATGAGACTTGCCGGTAACGAGATTGAACTAGGTATCGAGATACCGACGATCGAATCTCGGGCAAGTAACATACTGATGACAAAGGGAACAACGTATGTTGTTATGCGGTCTGACCGATAAAGATCTTCGTAGAATATGTGGGAGCCAATATGGGCATTCATGTCCCGCTATTGGTTATTGACCGGAGACGTCTCTCGGTCATGTCTACATAGTTCTCAAACCCGTAGGGAACGCACGCTTAAAGCTACGATGACAGTTTTATTATGAGTTTATGTATGTTGATGTACCGAAGGAGTTCAGAGTCCCGGATGAGATCGGGGACATGACGAGGAGTCTCGAAATGGTCGAGACGTAAAGATCAATATATTGGACGACTATATTCGGACTTCGGAAAGGTTCCGAGTGATTCGGGTATTTTTCGGAGTACCGGAGAGTTACGGGAATACGTATTGGGCCTTATTGGGCCATACGGGAAAGAAGAAAAAGGGCCTCAAGCGTGGCCGCACCCCTCCCCTTGGTCTGGTCCGAATTGGACTAGGGAAGGGGGGCGCCCCCTTCCTTCCTTCTGTTTTTCCCTTCCTCTTTTCCTATTCCATATGGGAGGTGGAATCCTACTAGGACTAGGGAGTCCTTGTAGGACTCCACACTTGGTGCGCCCCCTCCTAGGGACGGCCTCCTCCTCCCTTGCTCCTTTATATACGGGGGCAGGGGGGCAGCCCAGAGACACAACAATTGATTCTTGAGATCTTTTAGCCGTGTGCGGTGCCCCCTCCACCAAATTACACCTCGATAATATCATTGCGGAGCTTAGGCGAAGCCCTGCGTCGGTAGAACATCATCATCGTCACCACGCCGTCGTGCTGACGAAACTCTCCCTCAACACTCGGCTGGATCGAAGTTCGAGGGACGTCATCGAGCTGAACGTGTGTAGAACTCGGAGGTGCCGTGCGTTCGGTACTTGATCGGTCGGATCGTGAAGACGTACGACTACATCAACCGCATTGTGATAACGCTTCCGCTGTCGGTCTACGAGGGTACGTGGACAACACTCTCCCCTCACGTTGCTATGCATCACCATGATCTTGCGTGTGCGTAGGAAATTTTTTGAAATTACTACGTTCCCCAACATTGTCTGCGTTTCGTTTCGGGAGGGGATGCTCTTTTATAGCTAGAGGGAGCTAGGAGGCTCCAAATGAGGTGCGGTTTTCGCCCACACGATCATGATCGAACGACCTAGAGCATGGAAGAGAGTTTGGTGGGTTTTGGGCTGGTTTTCAGGGGGGGTTTTCTGCACACACAAATGGACTTTGCGGATGCCCGGTTAACCGTTGGAGTACCAAACGACCTCCAAATGGAACGAAACTTGACCGGTGGCCTACCGGTGGTATATTAAGGCCTGACGAGCCTCAGTCCATTCCGAGAATGTTTGACACCCGCACACGAAAGAAAAGAAGAGGGGTGCGCCGGAGGAGATAGGAGCGCCGGATTGCAAAACGGACAACGGGGAAAATGCTCGGATGCATGAGACGAACACGTATGCAAATGCAATGCACATGATGACATGATATGAAATGCATGACATGAACAAAAAGCAAAACGAAAGACAAAACCCGACCGCGGAGGGAATATCATAACACATAGCCGAAAATGGCAAGACTCGTAGTTACAAATATGGAAAGTTACATGCGGGGTGTTACAGTCGGTAGCATTATAAGATGATCCCTTCACTAAATTTCAAGGTAAAAGTGTTCTCCCTAAGTATGCACCGTTGCTACAGTTCGTCGTGTTGAGACACCACGTGAAGATCGGGTGTGATAGACTGTACGTTCACATACAACGGGTGCACGACAGTTTTGCACATGTGGAATACTTGGGTTAAACTTGACGAGCCTAGCATGTACAGACATGGCCTCGGAACACTAGAGACCGAAAGGTCCAACGTGAATCATATAGTAGATATGATCAACATAGATATGTTCACCATTGATGACTACCCCATCTCACGTGATGATCGGACATGGGTTAGTTGATTTGGATCACGTTCACTTAGATGACTTGAGGGATGTTTATTTAAGTGGGAGTTCTTAAGTAATTTGATTAATTGAACTTAATTTATCATGAACTTAGTCTTGATAGTATTTGCAAATTATGTCATAGATCAATAGCTCGAGATGTAGCTCCCCGTTTATTTTTTATATGTTCCTAGAGAAAAATAAGTTGAAAGATGATAGTAGCAATAATGGGGACTGGGTCCGTGATCTGAGGATTATCCTCATTGCCGCACAGAAGAATTATGTCCTTGATGCACCGCTAGGTGACAGACCTATTGCAGGAGCAGATGCAGACGTTAAGAACGTTTGGCAAGCTTGATATGATGACTACTTAATAGTTTAGTGCACCATGCTTTACGGCTTAGAACCAGGACTTCAAAATGTTTTGATCGCCACAGAGCATATGAGATATTCCAAGGGCTGAAATTGGTATTTCAAACTCATGCCGGTGTCGGGAGGTATGAGACCTCTGACAAGTATTTTGCATACAAGATGGAGGAGAATAGCTCAACCAGTGAGCATAGGGGTGGGCATAAAAAACCGTTGACCGAAAAACCGACCCGGAAAACCGGGACCGAACCCGTAATCACCGAAACCAAAAATTTCGGTAACGCATTCGGTCAAAGAGTACAAGAAACCGATCTTGTTTTGGTATATTCGGTTTCAGGTGTCAATTGACCGAAAGGACCAGAAACCGAGAAAGGAAGAAAAGTAAGTAATGGCCCGAGTAAGATAAAGCCCACTAGCCCAAATTTCCATGTGGCTCTACTACCTATCCTTATCTTATCTCGTCGCAGCCTCCAGGCACAGACCACAGATGGCTTCACGAGATATTCGTCAAGTCACATCACGCCCCAGCATCCGACTAGCCTTCCCATCCATGCGAACCTCTCCATGACTCCAACTCTCCTCCCCAGCGGCCAGCAGAGGCGAACGACGGCGTTCTTCAGCTGGCGTTTCAGGGGAGGCAGGATCCAGCCCACGCGGCCGCGCTACGCCGCCGCCCGCAACTGACATCAATGTTGACTGATATCTCGCTGGTGTCATTCCAGTGAATAGCGGTGCGTCTGGTGTTCTGCTAGAAGCACTACCGCCGCTTTGGCTTGTCCTAATTAGCGCATCCAACTCCATCTCTTATCCCCTTTCGCTCCATTCAATCGATATGATTTTCATTGGTGCAATTTGTTCGTGTTTGTCATATTTTTACTAAGTTTATTCGGTTAGATCCGAGCACCGAACCGAACTCCCCATGACCGAATGCCTCGGTTAGTGATTTATCCATAAACCGATCGGTCATAGTTTAGTTAAGACTGAATTTTATAATAAACCAAACAACCGGAACGAGCGGTTCGGTGTAACCGAACGCCCAGCCCTAAGTGAGCATGTGCTCAGAATGTCTGGGTACTGCTCACAAGGTATTGCAATCTGGTTTTTATTGGCCTACTCTTTTCAAGGATGCCCGTAAGTTTGTTTTATCTTGTGATGAATGTCAAAGAATTGGTAATATTGGTAAGCGTCAGGAAATGCCTATGAATTATTCTCTTGCTGTTGAACCATTTCATGTTTGGATTTTTGATTACATGGGACCTTTTCCTTCCTCTAATGGGTATACACATATTTTGGTTGCCATGGATTATGTTAATAAGTGGGTAGAAGCTATTCCAACCAGTAGTGCTCATCACAACACCTCTATTAAAATGCTTAAGGAAGTCATTTTCCCAAGGTTTGGAGTCCCTAGATATTTAATGACTGATGGTGGTTCACATTTTATTCATGGTGCTTTCCATAAAATGCTTGCTCAATATGATGTTAACCATAGAATTGCATCACCCTATCATCCTCAGTCCAGTGGTCAAGCTGAACTTAGCAATAGAGAGATAAATTTAATATTACAAAAAACTGTCAATGGGTCCCGAAAGAATTGGTCTAAGAAATTAGATGATGCACTTTCGGCTAATAGAACAGCTTACAAAAAACCTATGGGTATGTCTCCTTATAAAATGGTTTATGGAAAAGATTGTTACTTACCTCTTGAGTTAGAACATAAAGCATATTGGGCAATTAAAGAACTCAATTATGATTTCAAACTTGCCGGTGAAAAGAGGTTATTTGATATTAGCTCACTAGATGAATGGAGAACCCAAGCTTATGAAAATGCCAAACTATTTAAAGAGACAGTTAAAAGATGGCATGATAAAAGGATCCAAAAATGGGAATTCAAAGTTGGAGAATACGTTCTTCTATACAACTCTCGTTTCAGATTCTTTGCAGGAAAACTTCTCTCCAAATGGGAAGGACCGTATGTTATCAAAGAGGTATATAGATCTGGAGCCATCAAAATAAATAATTCCAAAGGCACTAACCTGAAGGTTGTCAATTGCCAAAGAATTAAACATTATATCTCAGATACGCCCATTAATGTTGAAAGCAATATTATCCAAACTATGACACCAGAAGAACACATAAAGGAAACCTTCCTGAACACTCCAGAATAACTGAAAACGAGGAGGTACGTGATACGGTAAGTAAACGGACTCCAAAAAATCCGCAAAGATATTTTTTGTCAGTTTTGGAATATATAGAAAATTAGGAAAATAAGAAAGAGCCAGGAAGGAACACTGGTGGGCACAATACACCGCCCAGGTGGGTTGTGCCCACCTCGGGTACCTTCCGGACTCCGTTTTTCTTCCATTTGCTTGTTTCCCAAGGTAAAAAATCTTTATATACCCCCCGAATGTATCGACCTCCGTATCACGGAGAAATCTTCTGTTTTCTTTTCTCGCTGTTTCCTGTCAGATTTGTCAAGTCGGGCATCATGTCCTCTCCCTTCTCCAACGATGAAGAAGGCGATGCTTGGTTACTTCAGGTGGAGTTTGGGGGAGATGGAGTTGAAGAGGTCGCTATGGAGGAAGATGAGGGAGACTCGCTTGAAGTTCACCCTCCTGCCTTCGAGAGTGGCACCATGGCCGGCAACTCCACTCGTCCTAACCCCCATCAGGCCATGAGGCCAACAAACAATCAAGAGAGCCCTGGAGAACAGGAAGGACCCCCTCCAAGGAGACCTCTACACATGTTACATCAAAACAATTTTCACAATTTGATTCATAAGTATGGGTTCGAAAACACTCCTCGTGTGCATATACCGTATAGTTGGGACATATCTCGTCCAAGAGAAAGTGATGCAGGAACAAACTCTTGGGTCCAGAAAATAAAAATATCATGGCTAAAATGGAGAAGAACACTGAGTTGCTTCATCAAGCCCTTCGGGAGATTCACAGTTTAAGAGAGGCACTCGGAGATATATTGGACAAACTTAATACCTCATCACCACCACCTCCTTCTTCATCACCAAAGGAAACTTGAGTATCGGGTTGAAGGAAATATGCCCTAGAGGCAATAATAAAGTTGTTATTTATATTTCCTTATATCATGATAAATGTTTATTATTCATGCTAGAATTGTATTAACCGGAAACATAATACATGTGTGAATACATAGACAAACAGAGTGTCACTAGTATGCCTCTACTTGACTAGCTCGTTGATCAAAGATGGTTGTGTTTCCTGGCCATAGACATGAGTTGTCATTTGATTAATGGGATCACATCATTAGGAGAATGATGTGATTGACTTGACCCATTCCGTTAGCTTAGCACTCGATCGTTTAGTATGTTGCTATTGCTTTCTTCATGACTTATACATGTTCCTATGACTATGAGATTATGCAACTCCCGTTCACCGGAGGAACACTTTGTGTGCTACCAAATGTCACAACGTAACTGGGAGATTATAAAGGTGCTCTACAGGTGTCTCCGAAGGTACTTGTTGAGTTGGCATAGATCAAGATTAGGATTTGTCACTCCGATTGTCGGAGAGGTATCTCTGGGCCCTCTCGGTAATGCACATCACTATAAGCCTTGCAAGCAATGTAACGAATGAGTTAGTTGCAGGATGATGCATTACGGAACGAGTAAAGAGACTTGCCGATAATGAGATTGAACTAGGTATTGAGATATCGACGATCGAATCTCGGGCAAGTAACATACCGATGACAAAGGGAACAACGTATGCTGTTATGCGGTTTGACCGATAAAGATCTTCGTAGAATATGTAGGAGCCAATATGAGCGTCCAGGTTCCGCTATTGGTTATTGACCGGAGACGTGTCTTGGTCATGTCTACATAGTTCTCGAACCCGTAGGGTCCGCACGCTTAACGTTCGGTGACGATCGGTATTATGAGTTTATGTGTTTTGATGTACTGAAGGTAGTTCGGAGTCCCAGATATGATCACCGACATGACGAGGAGTCTCGAAATGGTCGAGACATAAAGATTGATATATTGGATGGCTATATTCGGACACCGGAAGAGTTTCGGGTGATATCGGAGAAAATCTGAATGTCGGAGGGGTTACCGGAACCCCCCGGGGACTAATGGGCCTTGATGGGCCCTAGTGGAGAGAGAGAGGGGCCGGCCAAGGCAGGCCGCGCCCCCTCCCCTTGAGTTTGAATAGGACAAGGAAGGGGGTGCCCCCCTTGCCTTTCCCCTCTCCCACTCCTTCCTTCCCCCTCCTAGTGGGACTAGGAAAGGGTTCCAATAAAGGGAACCCAGGGACCATATTCTTCTCCAATCTGAGTTTTGCTCAAGTCTCGAATAAACTCAAGGACATATTCAAAAAGTTCTGACCGTCGGTTGGCATGGTTTGTGGATTCCGAACAGCTATGACAACTGAACCTAGCAAGATAGTAATTACGACCCAAGAAGTGATGAGTACTTGGGCATGAATTTGGAAACCTCCTATTTGCCAAAAGAAGTGTTGGCGGAGTCCTACTCCCACTAGGAGGAGGACTCCTCCTCTTGGCGTGCCCTCCTAGGGCCGGCCGACCTTCCCCCTTGCTCCTTTATATACGGGGGCAGGGGGGCACCCCAAGACACACAAGTTGATTAGTTGATCTTTTAGCCATGTGTGGTGCCCCCTCCACCATATTCCACCTCGGTCATATCATAGCGGTGCTTAGGAGCAGCCTTGCGTCAGTAGCATCATCATCACCATCATCACGCCGTCGTGCTGACGAAACTCTCCCTCGAAGCTCTACTGGATCGTGAGTTCACGGGACGTCACCGAGCTGAACGTGTGCAGAACACGGAGGTGCCGTGCGTTCGGTACTGAGGATCGGTCGATCGTGAAGACATACGACTACATCAACCGCATTGTCATAACGCTTCCGCTTTCGGTCTACGAGGGTACGTGGATACACTCTCCCCTCTCATTGCTATGCATCACCATGATCTTGCGTGTGAGTAGGAATTTGTTTGAAATTACTACGTTCCCCAACATGGGTATGGGCACTCCCTTTGGCTTGTGCCAAGCTTGGGAGAAGTGCCCCAGGATCGTATCATCCCCATTATCTTTTACCTTTACTTATTTTAGTTCGATCCATAGTTATCTTTTGCTTTAGATGAATAAAAGTTTAGTTTGATCCTTTCTTTTCGAGTGTTTTCTTAGTGATCTATATATGTAATCGTGTGCGAGTTATATAATAAAAATTGGTTCAAGTTTTGCTTTCTGCACTTTTATGTTTCAATAAAAAGAAAGAATTAAAAAGGGGAGATCATATGCTAATCTTATGGTAAGTAATGACATCACATAAGGAAAAGTATAAGTGGTAAAATTTGTTGGAGATTGACAAACATAGCATTGGTCAATGATGCAACTCATGAAAGAATTAATAAAGCAAGAGAAGATTCACATGCAAATACACTATCCTGGACATCTTTTATGATTGTGAGCCCCCATTAAATATTTTGTGTCAAAATAGTTGACGCTGGACAAGGAAGACAATGTAAGGATTTATGTTTGTTCATATCCACATAGAAGTTATTTTGTCATAGATCCTTTAACATGTGGTGCTTGCCCAATATCTTTTCTAGCCAAAAACTCCGCACTAAGTAGAGATACTACTTGTGCATCCAAAAACACTTAACCAAATCTTATTTCGAGAGTCCACCATACCTACCTATGGATTGAGTAAGATCCTTCAAGTAAGTTGTCATCGGTGCAATAAGGCAATAAAAATTGCTTCTAAATGTGTTGGATCATTTAGTGTAAGAGAAAATTGAGCGTTGTACGAACTTGCGATGGCAAAGAATAAAAGCGACAGACTGCATAATAAAGGTTGCTATCATAAGGGGCAACACAATGTGACATTCTTTTGCATTAAGGGATTTGGCATACGAACAAATAAGCGCATGGCAACCTCTGCTTCCCGCTTCGAAGGGCCTATCTTTTACTTTTATGCAGAGTCAAAGTTTTCTCCCCTATTTCATTTTATTTTTTTCTCCTTTGGCAAGAATCATGTGGTGAGGAAAGATCTAGGCACATATATCCAGCTGGATATGAGTAGGCATGAGTTATTATTGTCGACATCACCCTTAAGGTGAATATGTTGGGTGGCGAAACTATAAGCCCCTATCTTTCTATGTGTCTGGTTGAAACTTTTTGTTCATGGGTACGTTGTGAGTGTTAGCAATCATAGAAGATTATATGATGGTTGAGTATGTGGACTTGCCTAAAGGCTCCGACACATGACCCTTCCTGAAAATATGATGAATTGTAGTTTCAAAGTTGACTGAGAACATAGTTTGTTGGTTTTCAATAAGGTTTATGCTTTATACTTCAATGTTGTGATGAATTGTTACTTGTTCATAAGAAGTCATATGACACAAGTTATATGATAAAAGTTACAGGATAAAAACCCTATGTTTAAGTTCCTTGCTGTTATAATAATATACATGATGCTTCTATGTCCGTATTTTCTTTTTATGGACACCTCTCTATCTAAGCATGTGGACATGCTTTTCAATTTCAATTTTCGCTTGAGGACAAGCGAGGTCTAAGCTTGGGGGAGTTGATACATACATTTTGCATCATGTTTTGCTACGATTATTTATAATGTTTTTATGCATAATAATTATTTTTGGAGTAATTCTAATGCCTTTTCTCTCATAATATGCAAGGTTCACACAAAGAGGGAGAATACCGGCAGCTGGAATTCTGGACCTAAAAAAGCTATGTTAGGCCACCTATTCTGCACAACTCCAAATGAGATGAAACTTCACGGGGATTTTTTATGGAATGAATAAGAATTAATGGAGCAAATAACTACCAGAGGGGGCCCACTAGGTGGGCACAACCCACCTGGGCGTGCCAAGGAGCCCAGGCGCGCCCTGGTGGGTTGTGCCCTCCTCGGCCCACCTCCGGTGCCCATCTTCTGGTATATAAGTCATTTTGACCTAGAAAAATAAGGGGAGGACTTTCGGGACGAGGCGCCGCCATCTCGAGGCGGAACTTGGGTAGGATCACTTTTTCCCTCCGGCAGAGCGATTCTGCCGGGGGAACTTCCTTCCCGGAGGGGGAAATCATCGTCATCGTCATCACTAACAACTCTCCATCTTGGGGAGGGCAATCTCCATCAACATCTTCAACAACACCATCTCCTCTCTGATACGTCTCCAACGTATCTATAATTTTTGAATTTTCCATGTTGTTATATAATCATTCTTGGATGTTTTACAATCATTTTATGGCAACTTTATATCATTTTTTGGGACTAACCTATTGACATAGTGCCAAGTGTTAGTTGTTGTTTTTTTGCTTGTTTTTCACCTGCCTGGAAATCAATACCAAACAGAGTCCAAACGTAGCGAAACTTTTTGGTGATTTTTTCTGACCAGATGACACATGATGTCCAAGAAAGTACCTGAGGGGGTGTGACGCCCCGATAATTAAGCTACAGTGAACCTCCGGTAATGATGCCACGTCACCTCGGTTATCGTTGATAAACCCGCGTCGGTTCGAAACCTAGTTCAAGATTCAAATTTGAATTAATGACAAACAACCAAAGTTTTCAAACATTAAAATAAAAATGTTCGGAATGTGACTTAATTAAGTTTACTTAATTAGGTACAACCTATGTATTTTTACAAAACTGAAATGTTAGGTAAATAAAGAGAAAACAGAAAAGAAAAAAAAAAGAAAAAAAGAAAGGAAAGGCCCCCTGGCCAACTGCGCCAGACGGCCCAGCTGGCCGACCCACCTGGACCAGCCGGCCAGCCCACCAACCGGCCGACCCACCCCCACTCCCCCATAACCCCACTACCCCAAACCCTAATCCCTCCATCGCCGCACTCCCCCCCACGTCGCCACTCCTCTCTCCCGATCCGATCTGGATCGGGATCGATCCCGTCGCCCCCGACGCCCTTCACCGTCCACCGCTGCCCGGAACGCCGCCTCGACCACGCCTCCCCGCCGGACTGCCTCCCCACCGCTCGACGCCGGAGCCACCTTGTCACCTCCTCCCCTTCGTCGCGTCATCCCCGTCCCACACCACGAGCCCGGCTGCCCCGTGCCCTACAACACCGGTGAGGCCACGACCTCCCTTTCCTCTTCTCCTCCTCACTGTTGCATGTCGCCGTACCGCGCCCGAGCTCGCGTGTGCCTCGCCGCGCCCTCCGCGCCTGTGCACGTCCTGCGCCCGTGAGGGATTGACAACCCCTCTCTTACATCGGGTTGCAAGTATTTGTTCTTTGTGTGCAGGAGCTGTTTACATGGTGTTGCGTGGTTCTCGTACTGGTTCGATAACCTTGGTCTCATCACTGAGGGAAATACCTACCGTAGTTGTGCTTCATCATCCCTTCCTCTTTGGGGAAATACCGACGTAGTTCAAGCCGCATCAAAAGGAATTTCTGGCGCCGTTGCCGGGGAGACATCATCAACATCTATCAGGTTCCTAATCACAAATCTCATCTCCCTGCAATTTACATTATTTGCCATTTGCCTCTTGTTTTCATCTCCCCCATTTCACAACCATTTTCCGTTTTATTCGCCCCTCTTTTTCGTTTGCCTTTTCTCGCCAGATCTCTTGTTTGCTATGTTTGCTTGTGTTGCCATGTGACTTCTATTTGCTTGCATCTTCGCTTGTTAAAAATATGTTGATATGGACCCTCACCCACTTGCTAATCTTTTCAAAAGATCCAATTATGATGAACCAATTGCTAGTGAATTGAGTTCACTAGATTATCTTTATGAAGTTTTGCTTGACATTTATGAATCTGAAAATTGTGATGAAGTGTTAAAAGAAGGAATTTATAAAGTGATTCATGATAGCTCCTTGGATGAAAAGCATGATTGCAACAATGTTATTATAAATACTATTAATGTCAATTGTGCTAATAATATGAAAAACCCCAAGCTTGGGGATGCTAATTTTGCTATGTCCACTACCTATTGCAATGATCATGATTGCGGTGATAATGATTCTTATGATCTTGATAGTTTATTTAAGCCTCGTGATGAATATGTTTGCAATATTATTGAAAGTGGGTTCGGAAGAGTGTCAACTCTAGGTAAAAGTAATCCCACATATTTGGAGAGTGTTCAACCTTGTGAAATTTTTGATAAAAGTGAGTTTGGAGAGGTTATGACTTTAGTTGATGTTAATCCCACTATCTTGGAAGATTATAAAACTTTTATGCATATGGATCATGAAGAGAAAATTTTATATGATAGCTACATTGTTGAATTTGAATATGATCCTACATGTAATTATTATGAGAGAGAAAAATATGGTTGTGGAAATTTTCATGTTACTAAATTACCTCTCTTCATGGTGAGATTGCTATTGTTTCTTTCTTCTTCCTTGCATATGCTAAATACTTCATGTCTTGATAATTTGTTTGAGTACAAAATGCCTATGGATAGGAAGCATGTTAGACATAAATGTGTTTGCCAGAAGTTTTATGATGTTCTCTTTATGCTTCAATTCTTGTCTTTCATGTGAGCATCATTGAAATCTTATGCCTAGCTAGGGGCATAAAACGATAACGCTTGTTGGGAGGCAACCCAATGAATAAATTTTATTCTTTTTCTTTCTGTTCTTGAGTGTTTGCACAATTATGCCTCTGTTATGATTGTGTTTTTTGTGTTTTAGTAAGTGTTTGTGCCAAGCAAAACCTTTGGGATCTTGTGGGGTGATAGTTGATTTGATCTTGTTGAAAAACATAAACTTTTGCGCTCAATAAAATAATTTTCATAAATCAAAGAAACGTGCTTTTGCTCTGAAGTTTTAACAAAAGATTGATATACAAATTTCCCACGTTGTCCTAATTTTTCAGAATTTTCCAAATTACAGAAGTATTCGAAGTTTTCAGATGCTACATGCTGTTCTGTTTTTGATAGATTCTATTTTCTTTGCGTTGTGTGCTTATTTCGATGAATCTATGGTTTGTATTGGAGGGTATAAGATATAGCAAAGTTGGAATATAGTAGATATAATGCAAAAATAAAATATGAATGGGTTTGCAACAGTACTTATAGTAGTGACTTGCTTTGTTATACTAACGGATCTCACGAAGGTTTTGTTGAGTTTTGTGTGATTGAAGTTTTCAAGTTTTGGGTGAGATCACGATGGATGAAGGAATAAGGAGTAAGAAGAGCCTAATCTTGGGGATGCCCATGGCATCCCAAGCTATTATCTAAAATAGAAGGAAGCAACTAAGCTTGGGGATGCCCGAGTGGCATCCCCTCTTTCTTCTAACGACCATCGGTATTTTACTTGGAGCTATATTTTTATTCATCACATATCATGAGTTTTGCTTGGAGCGTCTTGTATGATATGAGTCTTTGCTTGTTTTTCTTTTTATTCTAAGTCATGTATCCTTGCTGGACACACCTATTTGAGAGGGCCAAAGTTATGCTATGACTTGTTAGAATTGCTCTCTATGCTTCACTTAAATTTTTTGAGCTTTGGAATTGCTCTAGTGCTTCACTTATATCTTTTTGCGCACGGTGTGCTTTAGTATTTTTGAAGAAATGCTCTCATGCTTCACTTAGATTTATTTGAGAGTCAGTAATTTTTTCAGGAATTCTCTCTTGCTTCACTTAAATTATTTTGAGAGAAGAAAATTTTATGCTCATGTTCTTCACTCAGATTTGTTTGAGCTATCAAAGCAACATATGAAATTAGTCCCAAAGTGATAGATTTTCAAGAGGGATATAATAAAAACTTTCATGAAGATCATTGGACAAAATAAACTCGATTCCTTGTAATAGTTTTGCGATATGTTGATATAATACGTGAGTCATGTTGATGAGTAATTATGCTCTAGTAAGAATATTGGTGTTAAGGTTTGTGATTCCCTATGCAAGCATGAAAGTCAATAGTTATGCAATGAAATTACATCCTACTTGTGGTGCATTATTCAGTGTTAGTGATGCTTAATGCTCGCTTATGAGATTTTTCGTTTCTTGGTTGGATGCTTCGCAATCTTTTGCTAGCCTTCATTTGCACTAAGTATGATCACTACTTGTGCATCCAAAATCCTTAAAGCAGTTTTGCCACATGAGTCCACTATACCTACCTATATGCGGTATTCTTTTGCCGTTCTAAGCAAATTTGTATGTTCCATCTCTAATTTACAAAATAAATTTCTTTTCTGCGTGCTCGTACCGCTCATGAAACGGCAGGGGGTGGCCGATATTTTTCCATGCTAAATGTGTTATTCTCAAGATGAGTGTTTATTCACTTGTCATGCATGAGAGTACGACAAAGGTATTAGGGATGCCCAGTCCCGAAATGAAAAATGAAATTACTTTATGTTGTCAAATAATAAATTCCTTGGAAAGTGTTGGTATGGACGGCACCCGTGGATTCGGTTAGCCGTGGAATGTGAAAGTATGGTGGAAAATGGAATAAACTTTATTTTCTATTTGGGAACCGCCTATGATATATCTAGCATGGAAAGTATTGGGAACTACTCGATCATTTTCGTTGACAGGAAAAGCATGCCACCCAAAATGTTTTTATCTCTTCTTTTTTCGCTTTGAGCTCTGGCACCTCTACAAATCCCTACTTTCCAAGGCCTTCCTTTACTTTATTTAATTTTTATTTTTATTTGACTCTCCATATTCTCTTATAAAACACCAACTAAGGGGCACTATGATCGTACTTGAGCATTGGATGTAGCTAATATGCGAGTGTGTTTCATGAATGGATCAATGATTGAGCATAATGGGCTAGGGATAACTTTCTTTAGTGTTGATATTCTGAAAGACATGGTTGCTTGTTGATATGCTTGAGTATTGAAATATTCGTGTCAAAACTAGACTATTGCTTTGAATCATATAAAAGTCCAAATCTCCATGCTACAAAGGAAATATTATGTGATGAACATGTTAGGCAGCATTCCACATAAAAAATTCTGTTTTTATCATTTACCTACTCGAGGACGAGCAGGAATTAAGCTTGGGGATGATGATACATCTCCAACATATCTATAATTTTTTATTGTTCCATGCTGTTATATTATCATTCTTGGATGTTTTACAATCATTTTATAGCAACTTTATATCATTTTTTGGGATTAACTTATTGACATAGTGCCCAGTGCCAGTTGCTGTTTTTTTGCTTGTTTTTTACTTCGCAGGAAATCAATACGAAACGGAGTCCAAACGCAGCAAAACTTTTTGGTAATTTTTTTTGGACCGGAAGACACATGATGGGCCAAGAAAGTACCCGAGGGGGGCTTCGAGGGTAGCACCACCCACCATGGCGCGACTGGGGGGCCAGGCGCGCCCAGGTGGGTTGTGCCCAACTCGGTGGCCTCTCACACCGCCTCTTTGCTCTATAAATACCCCAATATTCTAGAAACCCTGGGGGACTTGATGAAAATCAATTCCAGCCACCCCAAGTTCCAGAAACCACAGACCCAATCTATAGACCATCACGGAGTGGTTCATCATCCTCATTGGTGCCTCTCCAATGATGCGTGAGTAGTTCATTGTAGACCTACGGGTCCGTAGTTAGTAGCTAGATGGCTTCCTCTCTCTCTTTTGATTCTCAATACAATGGTTTCTTGGAGATATATTTGATGTAGCTCTTTTCGCGGTGTGTTTGTTGGGATCCGATGAACTTTGAGTTTATGATTAGATCTATGTTTTTATCCATGAAAGTTATTTGAGTCTTTTGATCTCTTAGATGCATGATTACTTATAGCCTCGTATTTCTTCGTCGAATCTTTGGTTTAGTTAGGCTGACTAGATCGATTTTTCTTGCCATGGGAAGTGGTGATTTGTGATGGGTTCAATCTTACGGTGCTTGATCCTAGTGACAGAAGGGGAACCGACACGTATGTATTGTTGGCATTAAGGATTACAAGATGGGGTCTATTTCTACATAAATAGATCTTGTCTACAGAATGTCATTGTTCTTATTGCATTACTCCATTTTCCCATGAACTTAATACACTAGATGCATGCTGGATAGCAGTCGATGTGTGGAGTAATAGTAGTAGATGCAGGCATGAGTTGGTCTACTAATCTTGGACGTGATGCCTATATAATGATCATTGCCTGGGTATCGTCATGATTATTTGAAGTTCTATCAATTGCCCAACAGTAATTTGTTTACCCACCGTATGCTATTTTTCTCGAGAGAAGCCACAAGTGAAACCTACGACCCCCGGGTCTCTTGTTTATTATATTTGCCTCCGAGATCTATTTTTATTTGCTTCTATTTTCAGTTCTATTAATCCAAAAACACAAAAATACCTTGCTGCATTATTTATTTATTTATTTTATCTCGCGTTCCCGCGAGATCTATTTATCGAATCTACTACAATTTTACCTATCCCTTTACCCGTGAGGGATTGACAACCCCTCTCTTACGTCGGGTTGCAAGTATTTGTTCTTTGTGTGCAGCAGCTATTTACGTTGTGTTGCGTGGTTCTCCTATTGGTTCGATAACCTTGGTCTCATCACTGAGGGAAACACTTGCCGTAGTTGTGCTGCATCATCCCTTCCTCTTTGGGGAAATACCGACGTAGTTCAAGCCGCATCACTCTCAAACACTAGTTCATCTTTTGTGTTTGAACTTTGTACCGGAACTATAGATTGGTGCTCGCGGGTGACTAGTAGTGTTGTTCACATCCTGTAGTTGATTACCATATGGTTTATTTGGTGGAAGATTATATGTTCAGATCCATTATGCTATTTAATTGTAACATCCCAAATTTTCAATTTGGAATGTTATACATAGGTCAACATATGCATATCATATTTTATTTGCAGTTCGTTTGTGATCCTAGAAATCTTAAGAAACTCAAGGACCCACGGAGAGAGTTGCGGATTTCATGATTTTCATATTTGAATTTTCTTAAATTTGAAAATAGGATCATTTTGGTTTTTATTATTTTTTCTCTCCGAAATATTTCAAATATTAAAATATATGAGAGGAGATAAAATGACTTCTCCAAAATAAAAGAAATGTTGGAGGAAAAATGTTAAAATCAAATAAATTATTTTATTTGGATTTTATTGCTATTTTATTTGTATTAGAAAAATATGCATTTTTCAAAATGGCATTTTTAGGCCAAGAAAATGTTCACTTTGTTCTAAATTTTTTATTTAGACGGTGAAAATTGTTTTTGGCATTTTTAGAATTTTTTATATTTCTTTAGGATTCTTATTTCGGCGAAATTTTATTTAAAAAAAGCTGCGCCCGACTGGGCCAACGACCCAGCCGAGCCGGGCCGGGCCGGCCTAGCGCCCCGCACCGCCTCCCGCTCCGACTAGGGACGGAGTCCCGAGCTGAGCCGCCGCCGCCACCGTGTCCCTTGCGAACACCACCGCCGCCAACCCCTCCCCCAAGTCGCCCGCACCCCCCACCTATAAATGCCGCCGCCCCGGTCCCCTCTCGCCACCCTACCCCGCCGCCGCCGCCTGCCGCGCCCGACGCTGCCTCGTCGCCGCCGCCGCGATCGCCACCCGCGCCGCCGCCCCACTCCGCTACCGCGCCGCCGCAGCCGCGGAGCCCCGCCGGAGCCGCTCGCCGTCCGCCGCCGTTGACCCCGCTGACCCGCCGGTTGTTTTTTTCGGTTTAGGTATAAACCGTTCGGTTTTTTTAAACCCTAGTTTCGGTTTTTTTAGATCGGTTCGGTTCGGTTTGTTTTTTTCTTTCGGTTTCGTTATTTAGCGAGCGTCCACTCGTTAGTTCGTTTTTAACGAACGTGTTCGTCCGTTCATCTCTGTTAACGAACGTTCGCGCCGTAGTCTTTCTCTTTTTCTTTTATTTTCGGCCAGGAACCTATCCGTGATTATTTTTATCGCAGATTATCCCCTGATCTTCAAACCCTCGCCACTTTTTAACCGTTCGTCCAAATCCAGTGAACCCAACGCCAAAATTTTCGTCTTGAACCCCTCTTTCCAGTTAATCAACTTGAACATGGTTTTGACAATTTAAAATTTGGTTTCAAGAAGATTTGATTTCGAAGTTCTTTTGTCCGTAGTTTCAGTTCCGTAGCTCCGATTCGATTGATTCTTTTTGCAAATCCAAGCTCTTCAGTTGAACTTTCAAATTTGATCTTTATCATTTGAGTTTTACCCTTGCATCTATGCTTGAGTGCTTATGTATGTTATTGTTTGTTTGCGATAGAATTCCGGAGTGCAAAGCATGCTACTACGAGTCTCTAGGGTTTGTGGATCGTCAGCAAGGCAAGTAACACATTGATCATACTTCTTTATTACCCAGTTTTATGCATTAGTTACAAAACTCAAACACTGCATGGTTAGGATGTGATTAACTTGTGGGTATTGGGAAGTAGATGATGAGGTAGAACCTATTACCAGTGTTATATCAAACCTCGGGAGTTACTTCTACGTTATGCGTATACTGTTATGCTATGCTCGTAGACGTGGTTTGGTTTGAGTGATCCATGAGAGATGTGAGTGTTATTAATTAATGGTTAACTTAAGGTGGCTACTTTAATACACATCTGGGTGGATTGGTTGTAGGCACCTGGGGATATACCAGTGTTGTCTTTGGTTTGCCACCCAGGCTCAAAGGGATCATAAGATTATTCATGCTAGAAACTTCCGTGTGCAGCCACAAGCTATTATGTGCTCTAGCATAGTTGAGTATGTTGCATGACCTCTTTCAGTGGTAGGCTAGCAGATGTAGTGGAAAGTAGGTGTAACTGTCTACCCAGGGTAAAGAGTTAATGGTTCTGAAAGACTGTGTCTCGGTCATCCGTTTCTCAAACACCACGTAGTGCGAGAAATTCAACGGAGGAGATCGAGTCTTGTGGGGAAAAGTGCACAAACCTCTACAGAGTGTATAAACTAACCATGGTTAGCCGTGTCCCCGGTTATGGACATCTTGAGTATTTGGTACTTGAATTATTGATTTGATCTCATCACTCTAAATTAATTTGTTGGGTTGTTAATGATTAACTTAATTGGGATTGAGATGGGGTTACCTTCTCAATGGTTCAACCACCATGATAGTTAAATAAAATCTATTCCTTGTTGTAGGGAAAAATTGGCTTTATGCAAAAACATTATAACCATAGAGCCTCCACTAGCCATATATGCATGTAGTGATAGCATTTACTTGTTATTTGCTCTACTGTGTTTTTGCCAGCATATTCCATGTGCTGACCCGTTTCGGGCTGCAACATATCATCTTGCAGACTCTTCAGACGAGGAGTAAGGTGCGCTTGGTCGTTGTCGTGCACTCAGCTATGCCGTTGGAGTTGATGGACTCATTTACCTTTGATGCTTCCGCATTTATCTTATTTAGATGGCCTTACGCCATATTATTGTAATAAGTTCTCTTTTGAGACATTCGATGTAATAAGTGTGGGATTGCACTCTGTTATAAATCCTTCAAGTACTCACTACAAAAAAAAGACACATCCGTGACATTTTGGGCCGAACGAATTTTTTTTGTGTCATACTTATGACAGTTCTATGACGATAATTGTGACAAAACCCGGTATCATCATAGATGTGGTGGGCTCCTACTTCTATGACAAAAAATCATGACATAAAATGGGCTTTTCGTCTTGGGCGGGCCGGAGACGCAGCTGGATGACATTCTTTGGGCCGTCCATGACGAAAAAACCATGGTAGAAGTGAGGGCGAGGAAAATTTCGGCGAGTTCCCGGTTACGGTGGGAGGTCGGGGGCCGAGCGATGCACGTTTCTCTCGTACACGTACGCGCGTGTGTGCGAGGCATTGGCTCTAACTGAACCCGAGCGAGGCGTTGGGCTCTAACTGAACCCGAGCGATTGCACTGCAGGCTACGCGTTACTGAACCCGAGCGATCGATCGATGGCTGTTAACTGAACCCGATCGAGCGATTCCTTCGCTACTGCTGCTAACTGAAGCCGATTGATGCTGCCTCTGGATGAACAGTGAGCGTTGCGGGGGGTTTGGATGAACAGTGAGCGGTGGGGGTGGATGAACAGGACCCCATGGTGTTGCCTCTGGATGAACAGGACCACAATCGATCGAGCCGGTTGGGGCTGGATGAACAGGACCCCATGTAGGGTGGGATGAACAGGATGACCCCGTGAAGGGCTGGATGAACAGTAGATGGTGGAGGGGTGGATGAACAGTATCCCGTGGAGGGGTGGTTGAACAGGAGCCCGTGGAGAGGGGTGGTTGAACAGGAGCCGGTGGAGTAGCGCGCGGTGGAGGCAGGATGAACAGGAGCCCGTGGACGAACAGTCACTGGTGGAGGAGGCTGGAGGAGGTCGATGGTGGATGAACAGTAGCCCGTGGAGGCTGGAGGAGGTCGACGGTGGAGATGAACAGTATCCCGTGGAGTCCCGTTTTGCGGTACGCCACACCCCTCCCGATGAACAGGACCCCCGTTTCAACCGTAGCGCTCCAACACAAGTCCGTTACATCCGTTTTGCGGTACGCCACACCCCTCCTGATCAACAGGACCCCCGTTTCGACCGTAGGAGGTCCGTTTCCTCCGTTTTGCAGTACGCCAGACCCCTCCCGATGAACAGGATCCCGTTTCACATGTGGCCAGTCGAACACAAGGCCATTTCCTCCGTTCTGCGATACGCTAGGCCTCGTTTCCATCGCCTGTTCCGTCCAAGCCCTCCCGATGAACACGACGACGCATTCTGTTCCGACCCAGCCGGTTGGCTCCCCATGAACACGACAACGACGCTGTTTCTCCATTCCGACCTAGCCATGTACACGAGCCCTGGCCGTACGTATGCGCGAGTAGGCGTTCGAGACCCTGCCCGTATGTACACATACGTGGCCGTATTTTCTTTCTTGCACACTGGCCGCTGTACGTACGTGTACATGCTACGTGCGCGCCTCTACTATGACACGTGGGCGCCCCTACTACGACACGTGCGCGCCTCTACATCCACCAGTATGTACGTACACGTTCGCGACCAGAATGACAACACAACGTACGCTTCGACCAGGTGGGTCCCGACTGTCAGGCACTTCCTTGTGTGCGAAGATGTAGCTGGTGGGTCTCAGCTGTCAGGGGGGCGAATCATTTTTTTTTGCCCGGACGCACTTCCTTGCGTGCGAAGATGTAGCTGGTGGGTCCCAGCAGTCAGGGGGAAATGTTTTTTCGCGAAATACGGTGGCCTGTCCAGTGAGTCCCCGCTGTCAGGTGGAGGAATAATTATTTTGCGCGTAATAAGGAGGCACTTCCTTGCTGCGGCCGTGGACCCAGTTGTCAGCCTCTCCACGTATAGTCCACGTCCAATGGAAGCCGTTCCTTGACCACGTTGACCACGCCGCGCCGAGAGCACCAGGGCGATGGACGACGGCGAGGCCTAGGAAGGGACCGACGCGGAGCCGGGGAAGACGCGGCAGTGGATGCCCACGCGTAGAGGAGTATGAGGGTTCACTGGTTCGCTGTGGTGTGAGGCTGCCGTCGCCGTAGAATAACAGGGGGTGTGGGTGAGTAGAGGGATGGCCTGGCCAGCGGTGGGAGTAGTAGGGGGCGGCGAGGCCTCCGCGGCAGCACAGCCGGGCATGGGAAGCAGGAGCAGGCGGCACGACTGGCGTTGCTTTGGGCGGCTGGAGGTAGAAGACCAGAGGTTGAAGAAGCTCTACGGCCGTTGGATGGACATCGTACGGTCACTGAAGCTAGAATCGTTTATATTGACTAAGTTGACAAAACCCTTGGTACGCGCCAACTTAGTAGGCCCACAGGTCAGCCTCCGAAACGGTGCACCCCAGATGTCAGGGGGAGGAATCATTTTTTGGGCGGCCGAAGCTAAGAATATCCGAGATTGAAGAAGAACCACAACATCCAACGGCCACTGCTGCTAGAACCATGTGTTGACTATAATCAGTTGACAAAGCCTTGCATACGCGTCAACTTATTTTTTTAGGGGACGCGTCAACTTAGTAGGCCCACAAGTGTGTGGCAGAGAACTTATAGCCCATTTGCGATTTGTAAGAATGTACAACCCATTTTTGAATTCTAATGGAATTTACTACAGCCGATTTACAGTTTGTTAAAGGTACAGCCCATTTTCTATCTAGGACAATGATTAATAATTTCAACCAACCGTTGAAGACAGAATTCAATAAAATTTCCCACATTTTGATGGGATCCGAAATATATTTATCCCGAAATTTCTAGTCAGATTAAATATAAATTTGTATTACGTAAAAATCTAACGAAACATTGTGCGTGCAACAATGAAAATTTAAGATTTTCAAATCCATAAATAATATTTTATAAACTAATTTCGTGTTTGGTGCATTTTTTATAGTTACTGCCCAGTTTTTATAATTACATCCCATTTATTATCTTTTAAAGCCCATTTTCCTGTTAAGCATAATGCATCCCTCCTAGGAAAGATTTGCAGCCCAGCGGGGCGGAGAATAATAAGTTGACCTTGCCTGGGTATTCCTCAAAAAAACGTATAGCTGGGCTAGCCATTTTCATCTTGAAAAAATTAATATCTGGGCTGGATATCTGGCCTGGGCAAGACGGGGCACAACCCGCCCAGTTAATACCCTACTCTCCTCTGAACAACAACGAAATCATCGCCAAGAAAAACTATGCACTGCTCACGCCTCAAAATCACAAATACTGCTCGAGCTGCTTGGTCCCAGCTGTCGGCCGCACCTTATGCAATTCTCTCGTTTATATTGACTACATAGGTTGACAATGGTGTGGGACCATGATGTCAGGAAACCAGGAGGAAGCAAAAAAATATATAGTTGTACATAATAAGGAGGCACTTGCGTACGTACGGCTATGGCCCTAGTGGGTTCCTAGTGTCATCCAGTCAAAAAAAAGTCATCTCCTGAATCCTCATGCTCGTTGACGATGTTAACAATGCTCGGCGCCACGGCGAGCGCAACAACTCAAAGGATGACGGAGAGGGCCTCGCGGGCCCTACGGATGGTCTGATACAGCGCCCGCTGCTCATTCAGGAAGCCAGGATCATCGGACACCTATGAGCACCTTCGAGAAACTGAGACGGCATGAGACGGTAAGGCCGCGCTTGGGAGCTCTGGTTTATTTCAAACCTGTATTAACATACAAGTGTACTTTACTCGTCATCAACAACGCGTAAAATACAGGCGTAATGAAACCGAGGGCCCGAGGTCTGTATGTAAAACCGGTGGGTTACGCGTGTAATTTGAGAGACCAGTGTATATTTTACGAGCACTGCTATATGGACGACATTACCAGACGATACATGCACGACGTGCGTATCATGCCATCCATGGGCAAGGCTGAAACAGCAGCTAACGACTGGATTAGCAATCGTCCAAGTGTCGTTCAACGTTTTTATCGTGTGTGAAGTACTTCCGATATTTTACTAGTCGAAATCGACCAACCAAGCGCTTCGCCCGAGACCATCTGCTTTTATTTACAAGCGTTAGTTTTACAAACGGTTTTGGTTGGAAAACGATGATCCAATCACGGCCTAATATCATGAGTTGGTCGGAAGATCATATGGTTTCACGTCTAACCTACCCGACTTGTCGTATAGGCTATGAATGAAACATAAGACGATGAACTTCTTAAGCACAGAAACAACAGAAGAGGATGATCTTCTTAACAAGCAAATCACTGGCATTAGATCGACATGCAAAACAATACGAAGCATTATTCTCACGAGGCACGGTGAACGGCTCGTGATACCGCATGCCACAACATTCCAAGCTCAACTTTGCAATCAAACACAAGGCCTGGCATTACATAGACAATATTCAGAACAAACTCTTAACACAGGAATATCTCAGGAGAGTAACTATTTACTTCTAAACTGAACACAGGAATTGGAAAAAACAATCGACGCTGCTCACAGCAAGGGCATCCCACTCAAAAATATCAAATGCATGTCTTCTGGCTAACATCAATGAGCAAATTTTGACAAGGTTTTCCAATTCCAATATATTCAACTAACGTCTTCTTGCTAAGATCAATGATTAAACTTTGACAAGCTTTTCCCATTCAAAATATGTAATGCCTATGATCGTGGAGTCCTGTCGTAGCTTCTTGTACTTGTTTGGGCACTTTTTGCCCAGTGCACTCCACGTGTTGTAGAATTGCCAATGCTCTCTGCAGACTAGTCATGTCACCAGCGTCTAATAATACTCTGTAAAGCTTCTCGGTCATTCCTTCTGTAATGTAGCGCAAACAGTGACTGCTTCTTTCTGCAAAGTGGAACGACCAACTGGACCCAGTAATGCAGCAGTTTGCCTTGGACACATTGGCTCCTTTTGTGCAGTTCAACTAAAATCGAAGTCGGAATAAAACGGAGCTTTAATTTTGATATCCCTGTAAGCAACAATAGGTATAAGGGAAACAATTACTGAGAAATAATGATTGATGACTTGTACACCCAGAAGAAAAGCATCTACTGATCTACCTTATCTTAATGGGAAATAAAGCAGGAGAGTAGCAATTCTCCATCAGTGTGATTCATTCATATTGACTGAGACATTATCTTAACAATGCCTTGTTTCAACATGTATAAAGAACGACAAAGCAGAAAAGTACCATTCCTAAAACAATGCAACTGATTCATTTTAACAGAGACATTATCTTAACAATACCTTGGTGAAGATGTAGAAAGAACTACAAAGCAGGATAGTACCATTCCTAACAAGTGTTGCAGTTTTGAACTAAGATTCAGTAGTTAATTAATTCTGAGAGTGGCATTGCTCAATTTTACCAACGACATTAGATTAACGAAAAGCATAAACAGTTCCAGGGGAAAGGGGGCGCAACAACGCCATGTGCTTCCATCTACTTATAAAGGGGTGATGCAGAGTTTGTTGTAACAAAGCAACAAGCATCATGTCTGGGTTGGTACCATTTTTGTTCACTACTTAATGGGAAAAGAGAGCAATACAATAGCTTCAATTCAACATTTATTTAAAACAGTACCAATACAAGTAGCACAGCATCTCAAAAGACACTGCACGATCATGTGGATGAAGGCAAGTACCAACCTGTCATGACGCACACAAGATCACGTACGAATCTGCCAACACGAATAGGAAATCCAATCTCGTTTTGTGCAGTTGCAGTGAAATCAAGCAAAGTGTTTCGCGTAGCGAAGCAAAATGTCGCGATAGCAACAAGTTGAATAGATACCCCTGTTTTAATAGAGGCAAAAAAGGAAACAATTACTTGCCGATAAAGGAGGATGAAACAAACGGTGACAGAAAGAAGCATCTAACTTATCTTGGATGGAAAAAAAGTAGGATAGTAGCATTTCTACAACGGTTGCATTGATTCATATTAACAGAGACATTCTCTTAAAACAACATTTGTTAAAAAATGTAATTTACTTTTAACAGTGGCATTGCTTCAATTTTCTGGCGGCATTCTTAGATTAACAACAGCAAAATAGCTGTATGGGACATGCCAGCACCATGTGCGTCCACACGTATAAATGGGTGATGCAGAGTATGTAGCCAAGCATCATATATGCGTAGGTCCCATATTTGTTCTCTTTGAACCTTTTTCCTATGTGAGGGCAGCAAATCTAGTCCTGCACAAACAAACTGACCCCCCAGTTTCTTTCCCTTTTCAACAAAGAGATCGGTTCCTTACAGATGTGTGTACTGGGTTAGCCCCTTTTTCCCTTTTCGACCAACAAAGCGGCTGGATAGCCAGTCTATACTACTTTCCGTCCCTCCTTTCCTCATTGAACCACGTCCTAGATTCTTGCTCCAGCCCACCGCACCCTTCTTTCCTCTTTGAACCAAGACCTAGATTCGACTACAGATCGAAAAAGATCCACATGCAGCTAGAGCAACGACGGTTTCAAAGAAACTTATACCTTAGGGTCGTCGGGATGTGGCAAGGCATGCGGCGGGAGGCCGGATCTGCCCACACTACATACGGCAGGGAGGAAGAAGGGGTCGGTGGCCCTCCCGCACAGGCGCTGGGTGAAAGAGAACAGCGCAGCCGGCAGTGGATTGCCTCCCTCGCCGAAGGCGATAGAGTGAACGCTGCACCTCCTCCCCTTCCCGGTGTGACGGGATACGGATGCCTCCTTCACCAGCTGTGAGGGGGGAGAGAGAGAGAGACAAGAGGCCAATGCAGTCTTGTTTAGATCTGGTGAAGAGGGACATTGAATATAGCAAACCCTAGCAAATGAACGCTGAGCCTCCAGCGTGTATATATATATGTAGTGCGGCGAGAGTGTGGAGAGTGCAAACCCTAGCGAACAAGCGCTGAGGCTCCAGCTTATATATATACTACTGTAGTACGGACTGAGCTCCGGTGCCTTCACTGCACTTGCTTTTGGCTGTATGACAGGTGAGCCAGCCACATTTTGGACCCACCTGTCATAAACCCAAAGGCAGGTGCACTAAGTCAATGAAGTTGCGTCCATATAGTACTCTCGTGTATACGACTAATATGTAGTGGAGTGGTTTTCTTATTCTCTCCATAACAATCGTTTTAAATTGTGTAAGTATGACACGAAACTCTTTATTTAACGTACAGTGAAGAAAACTACTACTACTTCCGATGAACTAACGATCTATGCGTCCTGGTCGCACTTCCTGTCCTTCACGTGCGGTACACTACCCTCCCTTAAGTGAACAACCACACATGCGCCAAATTATCGGAAACGTGTGAGAGTGTGTACAAATAAAGAATTTTAATTTCAATTATCGGAAAGGTTTGAGAGTATTACAAAGTTTGACTTTAGTCAAATCTAATATGCGGAGTAAATAAAATGGAGGGCTACTACGTCCATACGGGTTTTTAGTCCACACCATTTTTTAAATCAAAGTTAATAGCTGGACAAATAAAATTACAGGGGAGCTGGAGACAAAGTTGTGAGAAGGCTTAGAAATCAATACAAAACTTATGCTCTTAGTACCAATGTCGATCCTTCTTCGAGGAAACATTTGGTTCATAGCCAATTGTGTGATAAAATTGCACCAACGTGAAAGACGACTGCGTCTCCAACACAACCAAGGTGAACTGACGAAGGATATCATCTTTGTGTGTAACAAGCAAAGAGCACTGATGGAAGATAGCTTGTTTTTCATTGAAAATCGATCAGCTTCACCAGCCGACGCAACCATGAGGCGGAACCATGAGCATTGATAGGTCATCGTGGTGATGCATCATCCATTTGGCATCAAGTTTGGGTGAGGCACCTATGAAGTTCGACAAATCCTCACTGTGGTCTGTTTCTTCTCAGTAATCAAGCTCGAGGAAGGAAGAACCACGTGGCAGAGGACAGTGAGGCGGAACAACAATGGCCATCCAATTTTGTGCACATCGCTGTTTCCAAAAATATAAAAAAGGGATATAGTGTTGTTACTTTGTTTTACAAGATTAAGAACGACATCTCAATTGTCAATAAGAATTAATGAAAAGTATACCAACAAACAGAAGCATCATAATTATCTTGATGGGAACTAAACCAGGATACCCGAGAAAAAAAGCATTCTTCATTTAACCAGCGATAGTACTACCACCATATGGACAATGACCGCACAACCACCATGTACTTTTTGTCGAAACAACATGTATACCTCCACCGAGGCATAAATCAGGACAACTTTTCGAGTGGCATTTCCTCTATAATAGTACTAGTAGGTGATATTGGACCAGCCGACGAACCCTAGCTACTATACATGGGGAGCTGGGGAGTAGTCGCATAGAAGAAAACCCGCACGTAGCGACCTGGGAAGCTGGACCAGTACAAGAAGTTATACCTCAGGTGGGCGAGGTGTCGTTTAGGCGGGCGGGCGGGATCTGCCCACACGACAGCAGCGAACAAGGGCGCGGAGGATCATCGTCCGTGCCAGCGCCGGCTCCGAGAGGACGGTGCGCATCGGCTTCCTCCATCGCCGATGGCGACAACATCAACGCTGCACCTCCTCACCTCCCGCAGCGGACGGGATTCGGCCGGATCTATGACCACCGGTGAGGAGAGAGATAGAGTGGACACTATCATCTTGTTTTGATATGGAGAGGGTGAGAGAGCGAGACGCGAGAAACTCTATCAAACAAGAGGCTATAATGGAACAAAAAAACCTCTCCATAGTAGTGGTTTTAAATAGAATACGCGCGTTCTCGGAAAAAAGAAACGAAAACTGGCGGACAATTTTTTAATGTACCAAGAAAGAAAACTCGATCAAAAACACGCCCCCGCTTCCAGGTCGCGACAGTCGTCGCGCACACACAAATAGACATAGACATGCATATCCGTGTTTACGTAAAATTCCATTTCCATCTCCATCTCCATCTCCAATCATATTTGTCCAACTGGCACATTATTTACGTTGTTAATTATATACACAGCAATATTAACGTACAACATCTCTTGTTTGCGGACGTCCGGATCGATGCCACGGCCGGTCTTGACCAACCCAAACCCTCTTCATCACCCGCGCGTGCTTCCTGCCCGGCCAGAGTGGACGCGACCTCTCACTGGGGCCGGCATTGTAGCGGCGCGCCGGCTGAGAGAGCGTCGCCCGCGCCGCTTCCTAGTGCATGCGACTGCTCCACGTTCAAAGGTCACAATAGCCGGCTACAACATGCATGTAAAAAGTTCCTGGGAGTCCATGCAACAGCTATCTGTCCTCCCCCAACTCGTCAATCTCTTCCAGTAGTGCTAGTACTCCATGGCGCGATCCATCGACAAGCAGGCGGGAAAGTTATCGTATACTCGGTTTGCGGTGAGTGGCATGCCGAGCAACCGTGTGGGGTCGAGCCATGGAGGAGGGTGAGACACGAACACGACAGACGTGATTTAAATGTTGGTTTTGCTCGATGGCGCGATCCAACGAAACGAAACGTTGGTTTCTCTCCGTTTCCATTTTTTCTCGAAAAACGGAAACTTTCCACTCCATTTTCATTCCTATTCCAAGGTTTCCCCGTTACAACATTCCATCAAATACAAAGGAAAACTAACACGCATGCTGATGCATCTCAATGATTCACAGATCATAGCCAATATTTACTCCACAACTAAAGACAAAAGTTGTGAGAGCGTGTACGAAAGAAAAACTACTGATGGGGTCACTATGACTTAAACCCTAAACCCTAAACAGGATTTAATTTCCTGGCCAGGTAGAACCTGTCGAAGGAAAGACGGCCGGCACCCTCGGATCATACGATGCTTTTGTGCAGTTCCACTAAAATCAAACTGAGCATCCCTAATGGCAAAGATATTGAAGAAGTGTGATTAGAATAATAGTACTGGCACTAGTTCATGAGACATAAACTCATCACAAGTAGAAGCCGGTAGAAGTAGAGAAAGATCGACATGGAGATGGAGCTACGGCAGTGGAGCAAGTCGGCTCCAAAAGGAAGATGGACTACCTGGGACGTCGGGCTGTAGCTAGAAGGGCGGTTGGGACGCGGCATCGGCCCATACCGCGGTTACCGCCGATTGGGACGTACCGACTGTGGGTTTTCTCCCTCGCCGATGTCGACCGCGTCTACGCAGAACATTGTTCCCTTCCCCCAGCTGTGGGATCAGGCCCGTCGTTCTATGCTTGTGAAGAGAGCAACCTAAGCAAGCAGGCTTGTAGCTTAGGCTCCTGCTAGTGTATATATAGTGGTTTTCTTTTTCTCTCCATATCAACCATTTTATATTGCGTATGTGTCATTGAAGAGTGAAATGATGGTTGCTTCTTCCGACTAACTTACTGTGTGATTTGATTGCTCATTAGTGGCCCCTACACGTACCCCCCCTACGTGTATGCAATAGTCACACGTACACATGGACGCAAAAACGCGCGCGACGCCCTAATGCATGCTTGTCCGAGCACATGACGGAGCACACACGGTCACGCTCAAGTGCTCAACCTACACGTGCATGCACACACATACTCAGTCAGGGTGAGCTAGTGACCGTATAAACACCGAAAAATATATATATTGAGCGCAATGAGCGTATTATGAAGTCCACTGACCGTATTTTTACAAATATAAATTGACAGACAGTGTATTTATCTCGTTTGAAATTAATCCATATTAACCGGAGAGGAGGCAGTATGGACTAGCATTACTTTGCTGTGTCCCGTCAACTTGCCGAACGAGGAGAAGGTTGCAGGACGGGAGAAGCTTGCGCGCGATGGCTCGCAGGACAAGGAGAAACTTTTGACTAATGCAAGCTCTCCCTCGCTCAGGCAGTGGACGTGCAACAGTTAATTCGGTGTCAGATTGCCAGAAGCATACACTATACTACTAGTACTATTATTGTTCGACTTCCCGAATAGGCGAACAGCCAAGCGCAAAGTTTACTAGTAGTACTAGTACTACTACTATAGTCTATAGAGGTATGTACTATACTAGTACTACTAGGAATCGGATGGAGGAGCGTCTGCACTATTATAATAATTTTAAAATGTGATAAAGCAATCTTCAACACATTTGGTTCTCTTCGAGGGTTCTCGCATGTGATAATGGAAGTTGATTGCATGGAACACTCGCCACAATTCTCGCTTAATTCTGGCTCATATCCTATTACAAATAGGAGCGCTCGGTAATATTTCCTCTTTTTTTTGTTATTCAGCATGTAAACAGGTCAGCAAACCTTGCGGCGCATCTTCGTGCGAACCGTGCTTGCTGCACTTTGAATGTGGCCGAGAGCTGGCTTGATGAAACACCTCGCTTCCTACTTCTTTTTTTGTGGGGTACCTCGCTTCCTAGTGACCAGTGTCTTGGCGGATCGTCCTAAGAATGCTTATATATATATGAATAAAGCTCTCTCATTTACCCATAAAAAAGATTAAGCCATATTAACCGGAAAGGAGGGAGTATGGACTAGCACTACTTTTTGGTGTGTCCCGTCAACTCGCAGAACGAGGAGAAGCTTGCAGGACAAGGTGAAGCTCGCTTACACCTTTTGACTAATGCAACCTACCCTCGGTGGACATGCATCAGTCCATTCGGTGTCAGATTGTCAGAGGCATACACTGTAGTACCCAACATGCGGAGTACCATCATTGTTCGACTTCACGAAGAGGCGAAGAGCCAAGTGCAAGGTTTAGTAGTACGAATAGTAGTACTACTAGAACCGCATGGTGGAGCGTCTGTACTCTTATTTTTTAATCTCTGATAAAGTACACGTTTATTCCGGAGAAGGGCGGAAAACGGCATCCCAGCATGTAATGATGATATCGATCAACCAACCATGCTCGAATATATCTTGGCCCTCCGTGCGAGCCCGTCTGTGTGTTCTCGCTCCTTGTCTCTCTCAAGGAACGGCGGGTTGGCTCTTTGCCGTCAATTGAGATCGGTTTGCTCACACTCCTGTCCCACATGTCAGTGATATGCCAGGAGGCGGTGCGTTGACCGACTGGCCATACGCGTACTTGGTTTTGCACCTTCATACTACTCCTTCCTCCGTCACAGTTTACAGGGCGTGCTTCATTATGATGCATTTCTCTCAATGCATTTCCACCACCAGAGAGACTTTAGACGCGTTTGGTTTAATGCTCAATTAATTAGGGTGTGGTAACCGCAATTAAGTCCACAATTTTCTCTCGATGTACTACTACAGAGTGGAGTAAGTGCATGCATGTGTGTACCCGGGGTGGAAGCACTGCATGCATGTGTGTACGCATTATTCCCTCTAGTAATAGACGCCGTGCTATAACTACCAATGCTATTTTTCAGGCCGATCGCTAGTCGCCTTGGTCCCACAGATTTTTTTCTTTTTCTGAAGCGCGCTCTATAAACAGTGACAGATGGAGTAGCATGAGCGGATTCAAAGAAGAGCGTATTGATGGTTGCTTGTTCCGAGCAACTTACAGTGGGAAAGGTGGGGCTTATGATTTGATTGCTCATTACTCACTATTAATGCGGCGCAATGACCGGGCTGAGTCTCCCATGCGGTTGTGCACTACCCCCTCGGTTCTTAAATATACTCCGGAGTATTTGTCTTTCTAGAGATTTCAACGAGTGACTACTCAAATATTTGTCTTTTTAGAGATTCAAATGGACTACTACATACGGATGTATATAGACATATTTTAGAGTGTAGATTCACTCATTTTGCTCCGTATGTAGTCACTTGTTGAAATCTCTAGAAAGACGAATAGAGTGTTTAGGAACGGAGGGAGTACACAAACGAAGTAAAATGAGTGAATCTACACTCTAAAATATGCCCATTTGAAATTTGTAAAAAGGCAAATATTTAGGAACGAAGGAGTATAATTTTGTGCATGGCACATGGACCCGGATGCCGAACAGGCTTCTGGCAATGCTATCAAGGTTCCATCATTTGTTTAAATAATTGACGTATTATACAAATAATTTTCCAGCGACATGAAATTGTACGATGGTGTGAGCTTTCAGCTTTTGTTTCATGTGTCTTGCCATCGATGCTCTTCCGGAAACAATAGATAACTAAGTTCCTTGCTAATGCATGTCAATTATTAGCAGATCAGAGCTAATATTTACATCACAACTAAAGACAGAGTTGTGAGAAGGTGTTAATTAAAATTGATCCATGCTTTCATTGGCAGCAACGTCCCCCCAGCTCTGTCTAAATCAACAAGGCATGTTGGGAAAAAAAGTAGCTATCTGGAGCATGCAACATTCCGATCATTTTGTGTAGTTCCACTAAAATAGAGCTGAGCGTCCCTGTTCCAACGTTATTAAGTGTGATTACGAAAATAGAGGACTGCTGATGAAACAATAAACACACAAATAGAAGCCGGTCACCTTTGCAGTCTCTCTTAAGACTAACTAGTTGGAGAAGTTTAGGCTCGGAGTTCGATGAGGATAGAGCAAAACCAATCTCCCTTTGTGCAGTCGCACTGAAATGTAGAGACGTTGCCCGTGTGACATTTTAGTACAACTGCACAAAACACTCTTAAGAAAAAAGTGATTTGTGTAGTTCACCAAAAGGTCCCAATAACAACGAGGTGAAATGGATAGCCCTGTTTGCAAAAAGAGGTAGAAAGGAAACAATTACTGGCCAATAACAGTTGATGACACATGCGACGACAAAAAGAAGCGTATTCCTTGTCCTAAGGGAAGATAACAACATGGTTGTATTTGTCTAAAACGGTGTGAGGACGAGATTGCAATATGGAAAGTACGCCGGACGAGCTACGTTTTGGGCAAAGAACTATGGAAGATCCACATGCAGCGACGTGGGAAGACGGGCAGTGGAGCAAGGCCGGAGGGGATACCTGGAGGTCGTCGGGATGTAACTAGGTGAGCGGCGGTGGGCGGAATCTTCCCATACTGCTGCAGCGAGCAGGTGGCATAGGCCCTGCCGCGCCGGAGCTTGATTAGAGAGAACGGCGTGTACCACAGATCGGGACGTGCTGCCTCGGCGCCGTCGAACGGAGAAACGATGCACTTCCTCCCTTTCCCCCGACGGACAGGATGCGGCCGGATCAGTGACCAATGGTGAGAGAGAGAGGCCACCGCAGCCTTGTGTGAGATACTCTGAAGAGTGACAAACCAGGCAGGCAGGCTCCATTGTATATAGTGGAGCGGACTACCTTTTTCTCGATAAAAATCGTTTTATATTCTATGTACATGCCATTGAGCGCTTTAACTTTATTTAAAAATAACGCGGCAACGCGTCAAGTCGAACTTTGTTTTGTGCACGCGTGGTACACGACCTCCCTAGGTAAACAACCGCTACAGGTGTTCAAATTAGCATGTGGGCTGCCATTTCGTAAAGAAATGAGCTCCACCGTGTACCCGCGCGGGTGCGGCTGGGCACGAAGCGTGAGTACGTGGACGGTGCACCTATTCTCTTCTTGTATACGTACACCACATACGTGGGGTTGTGTGAGAGAGATACAAACCTATAGAGATATAGTGTGTGGGTTCGTGAGAGTTTTTTGGGGGGGGGGGTCAATCAAAAAATGTAACATATGCAATGTGTGTGAAATAGAGTCCTGGATATAACATATATATAGAGGGGGCGATCTACAAGAAGAGAGTGGAGGTATCATCGTCTTGAGGTGTCCATAGAATCGAAGAAATGGATGATGTGTGTGTGTGCGCGCGCGATCGATAAAGAGTGCCATCGAATTTGTGTGTGCCCACGTCAAAGATATAGTGGCTGGCCTACTGGAACGTGAGAGGGGACATGTGCAGTTTGCCTCTATGGAATGGATACCTACCTGCAGCGCTCGACTATCGGTGTGTGGTGGGGGAAGAGGGAGGCCCAATTAACTATAGAGGTACAATGGCTGGTATATGTGTTGTAACGCCCGGATAATTAAGCTACAGTAATCCCACGCTAATGATGCCACGTCACCTCTGTCACTGTAATTAACCTCGCGATGATTCGAACCCGTTTCAAAATTTAAATTCAAATTAATGTCAATAATAAAAGTTTTCAAATATTTAAACAAAAATGTTCGGTGGGTGCCAAATATTACAAGGGTAATTATACTAAAGAAAACATATTTTTATAAAATGCCTAAATAAATTAAATTGAAATAAAACAGAAAATAAAATAAATAAATAAAAAGAAAATACAAAAGAAAATAGAACAAACAAAGAAAAAAAGGAGAAGCCCCCCCACTGGACCCTGGCCCAACTGGGCCGACCCCAGGCCCAGCCGGCCTGGCCCACCTCCCCGGGTCGCCTTCCCCCCCTGTTCCCCCGACCGGGGTCGCAACAGGCGCGTCCCCGCCGGACCCCCCTCGCCGGCGTCGAGGATAACGATGCCAGCGCCCCCGCCTCCTCGGGCCCCTCTCCCACTCGCCCCCGCTCACCCTCTCGGCCTCTGCGCCTCTCCCTCTCCCCCCCAGATCCACGCCGCTCCCTCCTTCCCCACCACCCGAGCGCTGTCGCCGACGTGCCGCCGTCGTTCCCGCGGCCACCGAGCCCCGTTCTCCTCCCCGACGTATCCACGAGCTCCGCCGCGTCGAGCCCGTCCTCCCCGACCACCTGCTCGAGCCGGGACCCCCCTGCATCACCCCCAACGCCGTCGCCTTCTTCCTCGGGTCGCCGCCGTCTTCTTCGACTCCGGCGACTGCTGCTGCTACTAAGCCTTTGACCGGCCTCCGTGTGCCGCGCGGTGAGCTCCTCTACCTCCTACCCTTCTCCGTTTGCTCTCGCGCGAACCTTAGCTAGCTCTCACGACGAGGCCGAACGCGTCGCCGCGGAGCTCGCCGCCGACGCGTCTTCGGTGACGGTTTGGTCACGGGCCCGTACCCATTAGACTCGCCGCACCACGTAGTTACTCCCCAGCTTCTCCGTTTGCTCGATAGCACGCCGTAGCTCCGTTTTCGTCGAGCACCCGTGCACGCCGCCACCTCCGCCGCTCACCGGCGCCGATTCCGGCCAAGTCCGGCGATGCTACGGCCACCACTGGATGCGGCGCTGAGAGCTCGTTCGAATGAGGCTAGCCCCGCTCCTCCCTGAGCCCTGTACGCGTTTTCCGGCGAGATCCGAGCAGCGCCGCCGCGTGTGGCGTCGCCGGCGTTGAGCCGCCGGCCGCGCTGAGCTGGCACACCTGGGGCCACCCCCTGGGTCACTGCCAGTGGGCCCTCTGGCCCACTGTTGACCTGTTGACCAGTTGACCTGGTCAACTGGGCTGACTGGGCAGGCCCCAGCCACTGACGTGCGGGCCCCACCACTTAATCCGATAATTAAATTTTTTTAATAATTAAAACTAATTAGTTTAGATAATTAGACTATGACAGGTGGGGTCCAGTAGTTAATTAATCTAATTTTAGTTAATTTAATCTTCTGTTAGTCCACTGTCTATGACAGGTAGGACCCACCTGTCTGGTTTGACTGGTCAGCCGACCTGTTGACCTGCTGACGTCAGCCTTACCTCATGCTGACGTCATAATTCATTTTTGTTAAATTCAAATAATTCCAGAAATTCAAATAATCTTTGAAAATTCATATCTTTTCAACCGTAACTCGGATGAAAATGTTTTCTACATGAAAGTTGCTGAGAACGACGAGACGAATCCGGATACGCAGTCTGTTCGTCCACCACACCTCCCTAACCTATCGAACTCGCAACATTCCCCCTCCGGTCCGTTTGTCCGAAACGCGAAACAGCGGGAATATTTTCCCGGATGTTCCCCCCTTCGCCGGTACCACCGACTGTCGCGTTAGGACACACCTCGCACTGCTCATTGTCATGTCACGCATCGTCATGCTTATGTTTGCATTGTATTTACTGTTTCTTCCCCCTCTTCTCTCCGGTAGACTACGAGACCAACACTGCTGCTGCCCAGTTCGACTACGGAGTTGACGACCCTCCTACTTGCCAGAGCAACCAGGCAAGCCCCCCCCCTTGATCACCAGATATCGCCTATTCTTCTCTATACTGCTTGCATTAGAGTAGTGTAGCATGTTACTGCTTTCCGATATCCTATCCTGATGCATAGCCTATCCTTGCTACTACTGTTGTTACCTTTACCTGCAATCCTACATGCTTAGTATAGGATGCTAGTTTTCCATCAGTGGCCCTACATTCTTGTCCGTCTGCTGTGCTATACTATCGGGCCGTGATCACCTGGGCGGTGATCATGGGTATATACTTATATACTATATACATGACACATGTGATGACTAAAGTCGGGTCGGCTCGTAGGAGTACCCGCGAGTGGATCTTTGTGGCAGAGCGACAGGGCAGGTTGAGACCGCCTAGGTGAGAGGTGGGCCTGGCCCTGGTCGGCGTTCGCGGTTACTTAACACGCTTAACGAGATCTTGGTATTTGATCTGAGTCTGGCCATTTGGTCTATACGCACTAACCATCTACGTGGGAGTAGTTATGGGTATCCCGACGTCGTGGTATCAGCCGAAGCTCTTTTGACGTCAGCAACTGAGTGGCGCGCGCCGCATTGGACCATAAGCTCACGCTTGTATTAAGGGGGCTAGGTCTGCTTCCGGCCGCGTACGCAACGTGCAGGTGTGCATAGGGCGATGGGCCCAGACCCCTGCGCGCATAGGTTTAGACCGGCGTGCTGATCTCTTTGTAGAGCCTAGGTGGGGCTGCGACGTGTTGATCTTACGAGGCCGGGCATGACCCAGAAAAGTGTGTCCGGCCAAATGGGATCGAGCGTGTTGGGTTATGTGGTGCACCCCTGCAGGGAAGTTTATCTATTCGAATAGCCCTGTCCCTCGGTAAAAGGACGACCCGGAGTTGTACCTTGACCTTATGACAACTAGAACTGGATACTGAATAAAATACACCCTTCCAAGTGCCAGATACAACCCGGTGATCGCTCTCTAACAGGGCGACGAGGAGGGGATCGCCGGGTAGGATTATGCTATGCGATGCTACTTGGAGGACTTCATTATACTCTCTTCTATGTGCTGCAAGATGGAGATGGCCAGAAGCGTAGTCTTCGACAGGACTAGCTATCCCCCTTTTATTCCGGCATTCTGCAGTTCAGTCCACTGATATGCCCCTTTACACATATACCCATGCATATGTAGTATAGCTCCATGCTTGCGAGTACTTTGGATGAGTACTCACGGTTGCTTCTCTCCCTCTTTTCCCCCTTTCCTTTCTATCTGGTTGTCGCAACCAGATGTTGGAGTCCAGGAGCCAGACGCCACCGTCGACGACGACACCTACGACACTGGAGGTGCCTACTACTACGTGCAGGCCGCTGACGACGACCAGGAGTAGTTAGGAGGGTCCCAGGCAGGAGGCCTTGCCTTTTCGATCATTGCTACTTTTGTGCTAGCCTTCTTAAGGCAAACTTGTTTAACTTATGTCTGTACTCAGATATTGTTGCTTCCGCTGACTCTTCTATGATCGAGCACTTGTATTCGAGCCCTCGAGGCCCCTGGCTTGTATTATAATGCTTGTATGACTTATTTATGTTTTAGAGTTGTGTTGTGATATCTTCCCGTGAGTCCCTGATCTTGATCGTACACATTTGCGTGCATGATTAGTGTACGGTCAAATCGGGGGCGTCACATGTGTGGAGGAGGAGAGAGGCCTACCTCATGTATTAAGGAGATCGATCTGCCTCATGTATTAAGGGAGATCGATCGGCATCCATGCATATGTGCAGGAGAGGAATAAGGTTTGGAGAGAGACAGAGCTAGAGTGTTGGAGGGGGTGGTAGTGGAGTTGCTTCTAACAAATGGTGGGATAGGCTTGCTAGACAAACGGAGGGCACGCCCGCAATATCAATAAGAGAGGAGATGGCTGCTTGTTGTCTATGCACGTGCGTGTGAGAGATGGGTCAGGAGGCATGCACGAATGATGAGGGGGGACGATATGGCTATGATAAGCAGACGTAACTACATAGGAAGATCAATCGCCCTTTGTTAGAGAAAGGAGAGACATAACTTGTGAGGCACGTCGATCGATGGGGGGATAGTTAAAGTCGATCTAGGTATATGTTGGGAGATCGATCGGTATACATGCATGTGTGTGTTAGAAGCAAATGAGGCACGAGGAGAAGGATAGAGAGAGAGGGATGCATCTAGGAGGTGGTACGAGAGGCATACTATATCGAGGGGGAAGGAGTGTGCGAGTACGAGATCGATGAAAAGAGTGGTGGGAGTGAGGCATGGTCGGTGATAAGAGAAGAGGGGAAGCTTGTGTTTGTGCTAGGCACACCTGGCTAGAGAGAAAGTTAGCGCTCGCTACAAAGATAAGAGGATTGTGTGGGTGTAAAAGACGAATAGAGATCATACTTCATTATAAAAAGTGAATTCGGATATTTGAAGAATTTATCATAGTGTTTTAAACTGACGCATGTGTGAATATATATAACGGTGATACACATGGTGTGGTTATGAACATGTTATACTACATATAATATATTTTATCTCTACTCTTATAAAAAACGGAGTTGTTGATGATGGTGTGCCTGCCATCCTGCAATATAGGCCGTCCGATTTATATCTGGCGGATAGGAAGGAAACTATGGCAAGTTTGAAAAAAGATACCCACACCCCTCTCCATATTTGCAAATTAGGCCGCTTGATCATGTTGATGTTGTGTGGAACACATGGGCATCTTGCTAGTACTACATATAATACATAGAACATTGATTATAATTTGGGCTAATGTGTGGCTTTTGCAGCTCAGGTCTAAATACTTGTCATAATGTAGGGGGCGGGGCACTATACTTTGTGTGATAAACACGGTGTACGTATGGAACATGGTTTAGATTATGAATATATAGTTAGTACATCAAATGTACTATTATTTGGAATCAACATCAAGTATATTCAAAAAATAGAATTCGAGTTCATGTAGTACACATAGTTCATATCTATCTCTATAGTAATCATGTGGTGTGTTATTAAGGTAATACACGAATGATGGTTGAAGTTGGCAACAATCATGATTGTAGATTCTTATTGAAATAGAGAAACGAATTCAAATTTAGTTCGAATTGCAGCGGTAGTATAGACATTTGGAATGCAGTAAACTGTTGGTATGAGTAGGTTACATGCATTATACAGCAAGCGAAAAAATTTAATCGGACATAACATGGATTCATACTCCCTCCTTCCATCTATGTAGGGCGTAATGAGTTTCTTAAGACCGCCTTTGACTATTGACAAGACTAATAGTACATGACATGCACAATGTGAAAATTATATCATTGAAAGAACCTTTCATAGACGAATTAACGGTGTGCTTTGTGTAAGTTGCATGTCATATATTATTGCTCTAATATTTGATCAAAGTTAGCATCGAAAAACGCATTACGCCCTATATAGATGGAAGGAGGGAGTAGCTTTGAATAGCATTTGTATAGTAAAACGGGGCAAGACTCTGTCTTTGTGTGGTGTGAATAGTTTTATTTTTTCATTTTCTTTTTGGTTGAGGGAAGTGCGAATTGATTTGGTACGTCCAAGTACAATATTACTACACGTTAGGCTTGTCCCTAATACTCAACCCGCGTCTTGTTATATCCCGAAAATTCAGATACCGTGCTCCCAAAATTGGCGCCTTCACAACCCGCACCTTGCTATCCTAAAATTACAATGCGCGCGAAAACTCCCTCCAACTGCCAAATCCCGACATGCGAAATCCCCCTTCAAACCCTGAGCCGAAAGGGCCGCTAGTTCAAATCGGTGGGGGGTACTTTTGTAACACACCCTACATTTTGGACAAGCGCGTCCCTAAGTCATGGTTCACCCCCTCCCATCGCCCCCTTTTCGCCATCCGAAATCCCAGGCCGCCATAACCTCTCCGCTCCAGTCGCGAAACCCCACCCTCCTCTGCCGCCACCTCACCGCTGCCCAGCCGGAGCCTCTTCCCCGACGACGTCGTCCACCGCAACAGCTCGACGTCCCTCGTCCACCTCCCCGGATGAGAATCCGTCGTCCATCTCATCGTCCCGCCGGTTCAGCCGCCCCGTCCTCCACCTCCAAGGAGCTGCTCCGACGATCGCCTCGTCTATCGCGGCTGCTCCATCCCCACAGCGCCGCCTTAACCTGCTCCACCGGAACCGCAGCATCCTCACCGACTCCTCGGACGTAGCCGAGGCCTACTCGGCGCCACCAAAGAGGTTGTACACTCATCGCATCGCACCTTCTCCTTAACTTGACCTCCCGGCGCCGACGGTGCTCCATCCCGCACCCCCATGGAGCGGCTACCTTGAAGCCGGCGCCACGGGTGACATCTCCACGGCGGCTCTCCCCCAGTGCGAGGCCCCTTTGGCGGCGGCGTCCATACCAGCCGGATCTGCTGCTACTGCTTCGGCTCTCGCTCGCTCGCGCTGCTGCTGCTGCTCCAGCTCTTGCTCGATCGCTCGCTCGCCCAGCTGCTGCTGCTGCTCTCCCCCTCGCTCGTGCTGCTGCTCTACTCCGATTTAGCCACACTTCAGTCGATCGAATCGACTTTTGGGTCAGTCGATTTTCAGGGGTTGCGGGGGCTCGCCGGAGTTAACGAAGAACCACCCGCAGCGGGGACGGGGGCTCGCCGGAGGGGTACCCCACTATCTATCTTGGGTTCAGGGTGGGGGCGGGGGGCCTAGAGAGCTGGCCGGGGTGGCGGTGGGGAGTTGTTTCGGGGCGGCGAGGCGGCGCTTGGGCCGACGGTTCGGCCGATGGTGGCTGGCGGCTCAAGGGGGGTGCAGGTTGAAGATGAACTGCAGGCCCCCCCTAAACTACATGTCAAGTGCCTCTCTGCTACCATTGCGTTCAGTTTTGACATTAGCATTCAGATTCCACAGTAAATTTCAGTTTCGACAGTTAAGTTCAGAGTCAACAGTTTTTACCTGATCTGTTCACCTCTTGGACTCCAAGTCAGGTCCAAATTATTGTTCAAACTTGAGTTCTAAATAAGTTGTGGGGCACATATCGAGGCAGCAGTGAATAGTATGTCTGTCTAATATCTGGTTCACCTAGGGTATGCCTATGTTGTTCATCTTGGGTGGGAAAGAAATAGTAAAGCAACCATCATCTGTCTTTTTATTAATTTAAAGCAATCATCAGCCTGGTAATTATTTTTGGATCCATCCACTGGTTGTTACCATCACTCTAAATTTCTGCATGCTCTCCTTACATAATCTCACCATATTTTTTTCGTATGCATGTCAGATATTGTACACAGTCATGCTGAACATGTAGAGAAAAAGAGAAGAGTTTTGCGCGGCAATACAATGTCATGCAGACATCGCTCCATGGTGGGTTCAATGGCAAACCCTCCCTATCCCTCTCCAGATTATAATCCAGAGGAAGATATCTGTTCTGAGGCGGATTCAGACGCCGCTGACCACTCCTATTTACCCCCCAAGGTGTTTGCTCTACCTTGGCATGATGATGTTAGTCATATCATGCATATGTTGCCTTGCAGTGCCTACTTTTGACATCATATATGTCATCTGCTTAGGTTAGACATGTTCTGCAGTGCCACCTGTTTAGTTTCTATATCATATATGGGAATTATGCAGTCTCATGTCTTTTAGCCAGCCTTAATATACGTGAAATGTGCAATGCCATCCTGTTTAACCAGGCATCATATATTTGAATGATATCTTGCCCATCCTTTTCTTCATTACATTTCCATTTGTCGACAATGTTTGTACATTAAACTACTCTTCCTGTCAATCCCATTTGGGTGGGAGATGGAAAAATCTGGAGTGAAAACAAGGCCTTCAGAGCAGACAGTGCTACCTGTCGAAGCAGATCTCTTGTTGGGTCCCGATAGCTCCTCGGAGATGGATTTAGAGACAGATGACCAATCCTATTCCCCCACCGAGGTGTATGCTCAAACTTGCCACAGTTATACTGCTAATATCATGCATATGGTGTCTTGCATTGCATAGTTTAGACATCATATACACAATATTCAACACCATGTTCTTAGTTCAGACATCATATCGAATGCCCTCTGTTTAGCATATAAATCACATATTTGAATTAAATGATGCGATCCTGATTACTTAGATACCATGTAGGTGAATTATGTCATGCGATCCTGTTTAGTTATTCATCATATCTTTGAATTATGTTATGCTATGCTATCCAGTTTAGATAGACATCATATATGTGAAATTATGTCATGCTATCCGTTTTAGTTAAACAATATACATGTCAACTATTTCATGCCTTTTTTCCACACTATCTATTGCATCTGTCTCTCATACAATGTCTGCACATTCAACTATGTTTCCTGTTTATCAGCCATTTGAATTGGAGCGGGTGATGCCAGTATCCAGCGGACTAAAAACACGGTCTTCAAATAAAACAGTGTTACCTCTTGGTGGAGATAGCACCTCGGTTGTACATGCACAAGAACCATCCCTACCACACATAACCCAAACTCTCACAGATTGTACCCCTACTGCCATGGACAGAGAACCAGCTTCACCCAATCTAACCCTAACCCCAGCAGATAGTAACCCAGTTCCTGTTGACACAGCACCATCTCCACCACAGAGCTCCCAAACAAGAGCAGTTAGTAAGGCAACTCTAGTGCCCAAAGGGCCAGTACTACCACGACGAACCACAACTCCACCACTTAGTACGCCTATTCCTGTGGAGGAAGCACAACCAGCTAGTCGTAGTTTAGCACCTATCGCATTTGATGTTGTTAAATCGTATGTGCGTATCTTCCCATCTTGGAAATATTATACTGAAGATGAAGGAAAATGCCAGTTGCAGGTGTTTGTCCAGGAGTTATGTGTAAGTAATGTTATTCATGGCAATTACTTTGCTTTGTCCCATACATCCTACCTCCATGATGGTTATAATACAACAAATTTTCCCATTTTTCTCTATAGAGAAGGACAGATTTGGAAACTCAGGATGAGGTAACCTGTGCTAATACCTCTGCTATCTTCAAGAATGCTTGGTAGCAGTATCAGAATTACCTGAAGAAATCGTACTTCACCGGCAAAGAAACTCATCAAATTCCCTTACGTTCTCCTGAGACACATTTACTGGACGATGACTGGGAATGCCTTGTTCTATACTGGTCCCGAACCAAGAATGTGGTAAGGTCTATGAGCTCATTTTGTATTTTTAAGTACTATATTCTTGCGTCTTACTGTACTCTGTTCATGTAGAACAAGTGCCTAAACATGAAAAACAACTGTTCTAATTTAAGATTCCATTGCTATCATAGTTCAAAAAAGCGCTAGGCGTTAATTGTGCGTTTTGCCACCGCCTTGCGCTTTACTGACCAAAGCGCATGCTTATGCGCAGTTATGCACAGATTAAGCGTAGTTATGCGCAATGCGTTTTGCCAACGCCTAGAGCCTAGGCGTGCCTTTTTTAAGTATGATTGCTATCCTGCATACTGCTTTGCTCTTGTATCACTGTATTTACTCATACAAACTTATTTTTAAATTGAAGGATCCAATCAAAACTCCAATGGCATAGTAGGTATGTTCACGCATGCTCTTTAACAGCCAAGACAATGCAGTGACCATAGGACATAGATATATGTTTGTTTGATGCTTTTATTATGTACTAGTACTTGGCAATAGAAGAATTGGTAGTTTAATCCTGTCCACCTTACTAATGAACTGGTTCACCGAAATGAGTTTCGTATACTAGTACATGCTAAACCTGTTATGTGTCTGCTTGTTTCTTCTTTTAGAATGCTGACAGAATATTGGGGAAGAGTGCCTTATTAAGCAATGGTAAAAGAAGTAATGCAGATAAGGTTCAGGATAGTGACACATCGTTGTTGGTCTCCAACAAAGCTGATAAAACAGCTAAGGAAGACTATCTTGAAGATAGTGAGACAACCCCAAAGTCCTGTCTTGGTTTAGTGTTCGAGTTACTGGCCACTACCGCTTGCACAAGCTATTCAAACTCACTATCTGAATCAATTCGGTTTCTTGAGTCTCAACTACAATCTGAAAGACATCGAGCAGCTGTGCTGCGAGAAGAGGCGGAAGGACTGCGGAAGTCCCTGGAGCATTCAGATGCATACTTTTTGGTGCAACAGCAAGCATTGGAGGATTTCAGCGCCAAACAGGACAAAGCTAATAAGCTTTCTAAGCTTATTGCCAGCATGGTGGATACCCAGGATAATGTTTCTTGAGCTCTTCTGAAGTTGTTTCAGTTATGCTCTTGTTTTGCTGCCGCATTTATTTGCACTGGTGGCCAATTTTGACGGCCACTGTATGTAATATGCTGCTTTGTTCCCTATATTTGCACTGGTGGTGAACTTTGATGCCCAGTGGATGTAATATGTGTAATAGTGGTAATAGGCTAGCGTTAATTGCTTGCTTATTTATTTCCTCATTGTCATGTTTAGTTGTTTGCTTGTAGTCACTTCAGTTCTTTTTCTGTGTTTTTCTAGTGGCCACAATAGCCTATTTTTGGTAACTAGGCCAAAATAATCATGGCAGCACACAGACTGTTGTAACCATGGGCCTCCTGTGAGCCGTATGATCCATGGGCCTTCTACGTTCGTAGGATCCATTGGCCTTCTGTACGGGCCGTAGGATCCATGGGCCTTCTACGGGCCGTAGGGTCCATGGGCCTTCTACGGGCCGTAGGATCCATGGGCCTTCTACGGGGCGTATCGTCATTTCGCCAATCATGGGTCGTACTATTCGTGGACCATAACTAGCCGTCAATGGGCCGTATTTGATAACTGTATGAAAACAGCCCAACGAGTTTTTTGACATGAAAACGGCCCAACGTATTAACGGTCCACAAACGGGCCGACCGTAACGACGGGCTGAATTTGGCCCACAAGCAGAAAATGACAGTAACGGGCCGTAAGTAACCGAATGCTGCAAATGAGCCCAAGAATAAATGGGCCCTGAGAAGGCCGAAAGATAACTTGGGCTGGAAATGGCATAGTGGAATAATGGGCCGTTAATGGGTATAAAGTGATGCACTATTCATTACGGGCCAGTTTCACCACGGACCGTTAATGGGCCAAGAGTTACAAAGGGCCTCATATGGGCCGAAAGAAGTCATGGGCCACACACGGGCCGGAAGTTAAAATGGGATGGAATCATATTGGACGGCCCAGATGACGCTACTGGGCCTAATTCGGATAGGGCGTAACGGGCCCTGGGTTAGTGGGTTGTAAATGGGCTATATGCAGACAGGCCGTTAACAGGCTTTCCGTGGGCCAGCCCGCCACCTTTTGACCAAGTAAAATGGGCCGGCCTTTTCACAGGAATGGGCCGGCCTTTTCACAGGAATGGGCCTCTGCTGGGCCGTGCCACGTGTCGACGTATCATAGGCGCCTTGGGTCCAATGAGTGGATGACATCTGTCCCAATGGTGAGCCGACACGTGTTTCCTCCAGCCAATGATGATTTTACATATGAAAAATCCCCATGTCGATCACCCTTGACGAAAGCACTTCTGTGACGCGTGATTTATCATCATGGAAGTGGACACTTCCGTGATGATAATTTTGGTAATGTCATGGAACACTTCTACGATAGCACAGGTATGACTATCTTGATTCTGTCATAAAATCGTCATGGATGTACATGCATGACAGAAAATGCGACCTACTGTGACAAACACGTATCATCACGGAATTGTATTTTTTTGTAGTGACTGCGTGTGTCAGCATTACCGATCCAGGGATGACACTTATGCACAGAGATTTGACCATCTGAGCACACGCTGATTGTAGGACACGACCACTAAGTTAAGCCATAGGTCACTCTTCTCTACTCATTTCTGACTCCTCTCCATTTTCCACTCTATAGGATGGCGGACCCAAGGAACAAGTTTGCACAACCGGATGAAGACACACCTTTTGGGAGACACTTGAAGGAAGTCACTAGGTACCTGAACATCGGAATACCAAGTTTCACTGGGAATTACACCGCCACTCTACCCGAAGAAGAGCGCTGGACGATTCGAGTACATGTTCCATGAAGGACATTTACCCCAGTTACTGAGCCCATAGAGTTTTGTTTTGATGCACCAACCTGGAGTCTGGGAAAGAGCATGGCAGCTCACATTGCCATGGGACGCATCGGTGAAGTCTAAAGCAAGGATCTTAAGGACACCATCTACCAGATCTGTGGACGCCGAGATGAGCAATGGGAGATGATCAGCACCAGGAGGGACATGTCCATTGCAGCTTTCATCCAGGAGTTAAACCAGAATATTCGACGCCAGGAGAACTAGATGTGCGCACGCATGATAGATTTGAAGAAGGTGATGACCAGGAACATGGAGCTTGAAGAGGAACTCAAGTCTACATGCGATGGATATGAGGAGGAAATCGCAATACTAGTGGAGAAGAATGACGACATGACAAGGAAACTAGGAGTATTCATGGGAGACCCCACGCCGGGAGGAGATGACATCCGTTCAAAGGACTACATCATCATCGACAACACCGAGTCCGACCCCGACAGCAGTGATGATGATTATGAAGATGAAGCTGGAGCAGATGTCATGGAGTCTTCCACCGATCAAAATTTCTAGATGACCACCATATGATTAGTTGTATTCCCCCATGTAAATAGTAGTAGTCCGAGCACTTTTGTAACGATAATTTAGACCGATTGTATGCTCTTGATTGAATTGAGTGATATGATATGATTATGTGTTTGTCTCATGAGCATATGGGTAGTGATTTCTCCTTAGACCTCATTCTATTCTAATCTCTCCCCTCTAAACCTATCAGATGCCTCCGAAACGTGACACTGGATTTGCTTTCCCACCGGAGCTCACTCAGTTGATCCAACAGCAGAATGCCTTGATGCAGTTGCTAGTCCAGAATCAAGGCAACAAGAACAACAACAACAACAACCCACCGCCACCACTTCCAGTTGACCACTTAGCCCGTTTTCTGAGGTTGAATCCACCGGTGTTTTCCAGTAGCACCGAGCCGATTGTTGCAGATGACTGGCTCCGCGGGATTGGAAGGGAGCTGACCACCGTAGGTTGCATAGATGCTGAGAAGGTGCGCTTTGCCGCACACCAATTGGATGGACCCGCAACATCATGGTGGGATAATTACTCCACCACTTTCCCCATAGAGAATGTCACTTGGGGTTAGTTCCAGCAAGCTTTCCGTACTGCACATGTTTCAGCTGGAGCTATGAGCATGAAGAAGCGCGAGTTTCGCAACTTACGCCAGGGGAACCGTACTATAGGGCAGTACGTGGACGAGTTCAGCAAGTTAGTTCGCAATGCCCCGGATGACGTGGCCACAGATGCCGCAAAGCAGGAGAAGTTTATGGAAGGGCTGAATGATGAGCTGAGTATGCAGTTGATGGTGGCAACATTTCCAAACTACCAGGAGTTGGTAGACAGGGCTCCTATGATTGAAGGGAAGCAACAGCAGATAGAAATCCGCAGTTTTTAGGACTTGCGGGATATTATCGGAGATTCATTGAGAATTTTTCCAAGATTGCGAAGCCAATGACGGAGTTGTTGAAGAAGGACACCAAGTTCAAATGGACAGATGATTGTGAGGCAAGTTTTCAGGAGCTGAAGAAACGTTTGGTTACAGCCCCAGTGCTGATTTTGCCGAATATCCGCAAGGATTTCCAAGTATATTGCGACGCTTCTCGCTTAGGACTTGGATGTGTACTTATGCAGGACGGAAGAGTTATTTCTTATGCCTCACGTCAGCTTCGACCGCATGAGTTGAATTATGCCACGCATGATTTGGAGTTAGCAACCGTAGTGCATGCAGTCAAGATCTGGAGACATTTCCTCATTACAAACCGTTGTGATGTGTACACGGATCATAAGAGTTTGAAGTACATTTTCACACAGAAGGAGCTGAATCTCAGGCAAAGGAGATGGTTGGAGCTTATAAAGGATTATGATATGAAGCAACATCATCATCCAGGAAAGGCCAATGTCGTAGCAGATGCCTTGAGCTGGAAGAGCTATGTCAATACCCTCGTAAGCGGAGGATTACCAAAGGAGTTAGCCGAAGATCTTAGGGAGCTTCGTTTGGAGATAGTTCCTAGAGGTTTTGTGGCAACATTGGAGGTTCAATCAACATTATTGGGAAAGATTCAAGAAGCTCAGAAGAACGATAAGGAGATTGCCGAGATAAAAGAGAGGATGAGCAAGGGTAAGGCCAAGGGTTTTTGTGAGGATGAGAACGACACCTTGTGGTTTGAGGACCGTATATATGTGCCCAATAATGAAGAGATCAGGAAGTTGATACTTCAGGAGGCTCATGACTCACCATACTCGATACACCCCGGAAACACCAAGATGTATTTGGATCTGAAGGACCGTTTCTGGTGGACTGGTATGAAGAAGGATATTGCCGAGTATGTAGCCGTATGTGATGTATGTCAGAGAGTGAAGGCAGAACATCAAAAGCCAGCAGGATTACTGCAACCTATGCCGATACCCGAATGGAACTGGGACAAGCTTGGCATGGATTTCATCACCGGATTACCCAGGACCCGATTGGGATATGATTCTATCTGGGTAGTAGTTGATCGCTTGACTAAAGTGGGTCACTTTATCCCAGTGAAAACCACCTATACAAGTGCAAAGGTGGCCAAGATATATATGACTAGGATAGTATGTCTGCACGGATTTCCGAGGACCATCGTATCAGATAGAGGAACACAATTCACTTCAAAGTTTTGGCATCAGTTTCATCAGACTTTGGGTACCAGGCTAGAGTTTAGTACAGCCTTTCATCCGCAGACAGATGGACAGACCGAGAGAGTCAATCAGATTCTCGAGGACATGTTGAGAGCCTGTGCACTAGATTATGGATCTAGTTGGGATGATAAGTTACCATACGCAGAGTTCTTATACAACAACAGCTACCAGACCAGTTTGAAGATGGCACCCTTCGAAGCCCTGTATGGAAGAAGGTGCAGGACACCGTTGCTGTGGGATGAGGTTGGAGACCGCCAGTTGTTTGGACCAGATTTGATCAAGGAATCTGAAGAGAAGGTTAAGTTGATTCATGACAAACTAAAGGTAGCACGGTACAGGCAGAAGAGTTACGCAGATTCAAAGCGCAAGGAGGTAGTCTATGAAATTAGAGACAGAGCATATCTTCGTGTATCACCACTCCGAGGAGTTAAACGATTTGGAGTTAAGGGAAAGTTAGCCCTGAGATTTGTAGGACCATACCGAGTTTTGGAACGTATGGGAGAAGTAGCCTACAAGTTGGAGTTACCCGAAGAACTGTCAGGAGTTCATGATGTGTTTCACGTTTCTCAGTTGAAGAAGTGCCATGCTAAGATTGCCCATATTCCTCTGAGAGATACAGTGCCCCTGGAAGCAATTCAGTTGGATAGTGATCTGATCTACGAGGAGAAACCTGTCAAGATTCTCGAGTTTGCCAGCCGAGTTACCCGCAGCAAGGTTATCAAGTTTTGCAAAGTTCAGTGGAGCCACCATACTGAGGAGGAAGCCACCTGGGAACGAGAGGAAGACCTGCGTAAACACCACCCACACCTATTTTCTAGCCAACCCGAATCTCGAGGACGAGATTCATCTTAAAAGGGGTAGGTTTGTAACATCCCAAATTTTCAATTTGGAATGTTATACATAGGTCATCATATGCATATCATATTTTATTTGCAGTTCGTTTGTGATCCTAGAAATCTTAAGCAACTCAAGGACCCACAGAGAGAGTTGGGGATTTTATGATTTTCATATTTGAATTTTCTCAAATTTGAAAATAGGATCATTTTGGTTTTTATTATTTTTTCTCTCCGGAATATTTCAAATATTAAAATATATGAGAGGAGATAAAATGACTTCTCCAAAATAAAAGACATATTGGAGGAAAAATGTTAAAATCAAATAAATTATTTTATTTGGATTTTATTCGCGGATTTATTTGAATGAGAAAAAAATATGCATTTTTTCAAAATTGCATTTTAGGCCAATAAAATGTTCACTTTGTTCTAAATATTTCATTTAGACGGTGAAAATTGTTTTGGCATTTTTAGACTTTTTTATTTATTTAGGATTTTCTCGGCAAAATTTGTTTAAAAAAACTATTTCGGACCGAGCCGGGCCGAAGCCCAGCCGACCCATCGCCCTGCGCCGCCTCCCCGTCGTGCTCGCGACGGACTCGGGGAGTCCGACCCCGAGCCGCCGGCGCCGCCCCTCCCGCACGCCACCACACCCCCTCCCCGGGCCTTGAAAACCCGAGGAACCGCCGCCGCCTCGACCCCACACTGCCCCGCCACCCGAGCCGCCCCGTGCCCCGCCGCCCGAGCCGCTGCCGCCGCCTCGCGTCGCCCGAGCCACTGCCGTCGCCGCGCTACCCTCCGCTGCCGCCGCCGTCGCCCCGCCACGCCGTCGCCGCCCGCTGCCTCCCCGGAGCCACCACACACCGCCGGAGCCGCCGCCGATCCGATCCAATCCGCCGCCATTTTTTTCCGTTTTAGGTAAAAACCCCCGGTTTTTCTTAAAACCCTAGTTCGTTTTTTATTAGATCGGTTCGGTTTTTCTTCGGTTTAGTTATTTAGTAAACGTTCGTTCGTTCGTTTTAACGAACGAATTCGTTCTTTAGTCTCTGTTAGCGGATGTCCGTCCGATAGATTTTTTTTTCTGTTTATTTTCGGCCAGGGATCAATCCGCGATTACTTTTATCGCAGATTAGCCCTTGATCTTCAAACCCTCGCCGTTTCTTAACCGTTTGTCGAAATCCAGTGAAACCAACGCCAAAATCTTCACCTCGAGCCCCTCTTTCTATTTAATCAACTTGAACATGGTTTTTACAATTTAAAATTTGGTTTCAAGCAGATTTGAATTAGAAGTTCTTTTGACCGTAGTTTCAGATTCGTAGCTCCGTTTCAATTGATTCTTTTTGCAAATCGAAGCTTTTCAGTTGAATTTTCAGATTAGATCTTCTTATTGCAGTTTTACCCATGCATCTTTTCTTGAGTGCTTATGTATGCTATTGTTTGTTTGCGATAGAATTCCTGGAGTGCGAAGCGTGCTACTACGAGTCTCTAGGGTTAGCAGATCGTCAGCAAGGCAAGTAACACATTGATCATACTCTTTTCATACCTAGTTTTTATGCATTAGTTTCAATCCTCAAACATTGCATGACTAGGATGTGTTTAACATGTGGGTATTGGGAAGTAGATGATGTGGAAGAACCTATTGCCCTGATTATTATCAAACCCTGGGAGTTACTTCTACGCTATGTTTATTTTGCTATGCTATGCTCGTAGATGTGGATTGGGTTTGAGTGTATCCATGACAGATGTGAGATTGTTAAATTAATGGTTAACTTAAGGTGGCTACTTAAATACACATCTGGGTGGATTGGTTGCGGGCACCTGGAGAATCCAGTGTTGTCCTAGGATATCCTGGAGTACCCATGTGATCATCCTATGGTTCACCACCCAGGCTCAAAGGGATCATAAGATTATTCATGCTAGAAACTTCCGTGTGCAGCCACAAGCTATTATGGGCTCGAGCATAGTCGAGTATGTTGCATGACCTCTTCCAGTGGTAGGCTAGCAGATGTAGGGGATGTAGGTTGGTATTGTCTACCCAGGGTTAGAGTTAATGCTTCTGAAAAACTATGTCTCAGTCATCCATTTTCTCAAACACCATGTAGTGCGAGAAATCCAACGGAGGAGATGCAGTCTTGTGGGGAAATGTGCACAAACCTCTGCAGAGTGTACAAACATATCATGGTTAGCCGTGTCCCCGGTTATGGATATCTTGAGTATCTGGTTCTTGGATTATAATATTGTTTAATTGGGATTGAGTTGGAGGAACCTTCTCAATGTTTAACAACTACCATGATAGTTAAACAAAATATATTCCTTTGTTGTAGGGAAAAATTGGCTTTTCGCAAAAACATTATAACAATAGAGCCTCCACCATCCATATATGCATGTAGTGATAGCATTTACCTGTTCATTGCTCTACTATGTTATCTTGCCAGCATATTCCATGTGCTGACCCGTTTCGGGCTGCAACATATCATGTTGCAGACTTTTCAGACAAAGTATAAGGTGCGCTAGGTCGTTGTCGTGCACTTAGCTATGCCGTTGGAGTTGATGGACTCACTTTATCTTCCAAGCTTTCTGCTGTTATCTCATTTGGATGGCCTTAAGCCATAGTTATTGTAATAAGTTCTCTTTTGAGACTTTGTTGTAATAAGTGTGTGATTGCACTCCGCTGTAAATCCTTCAAGTACTGTGTGTGTCAGCATTACCGATCCAGGGATGACACTTATACACAGAGATTTGACCGTTTGAGGTCGGATCGCTACAAGATGGTATCAGAGCATACGCTGATTGTAGGATACGGCCACTAACATAAGCCATAGGTCACTCTTCTCTACTTATTGCTGACTCCTCTCCATTTTCTACTCTATAGGATGGCGGACTCAAGGAACAAGTTTGCACAACCGGATGAAGACACACCTTTTGGACGACACTTGAAGGAAGTCACTAGGTACCTGAACATCGGAATACCAAGCTTCACCGGGACCTACACCGCCACTTTACCAGAAGAGGAGCGTTGGATGATTCGAGTTCAAGTTCCGGGAAGGACATTCACGCCAGTTACTGAGCCCATAGATTTTTCCTTTGATGCACCCACCTGGAGTCTAGGCAACAGCATGGCAGCCCACTCGCCATGGGACGCATCGGCGAAGTCTACCACAAGGATCTTAAGGACACTATCTACCAGATATGTGGGCGCAGAGATGAGCAATGGGAGATGATCAGCACCAGGAGGGATAGGTCCATTGTAGCCTTCATCGACTACAAAAAAGACACATCCGTGACATTTTGGGCCGAACGAATTTTTTTTTCTGTCATACTTATGACACTTCTATGACGATAATTGTGACAAAACCCGGTATCATCATAGATGTGGTGGGGTCCTACTTCTATGTCAAAAAATCATGACAGAAAATGGGCTTTTCGTCCTGGGCGGGCCGGAGACGCAGCTGCATGACATTCTTTGGGCCGTCCATGACGGAAAAAACCATGGTAGAAGTGAGGGCGAGGAAAATATCGGTGTGTTCCCGGTTACGGTGGGTGGTCGGGGCCGAGGGATGCGCGTTTCCCTCGTACACACACACACGTGGGTGCGAGGCGTTGGGCTCTAACTGAACCTGAGCGAGGCGTTGGGCTCTAACTGAACGCAAGCGATTGCACTGCAGGCTACGCGTTACTGAACCCGAGCAATCGATCGATGGTTGTTAACTGAACCCGATCGAGCGATTCCTTCGCTATTGCTGCTAATTGAAGCCGATCGATGCTGCCCCTGGATGAACAGTGAGCGTTGCTGGGGGGGTTGGATGAATAGTTCCCGGTGGGGGTGGATGAACAGGACCCCGTGGTGTTGCCTCTAGATGAACAGGACCCTGATCGATCGAGCCGGTTGGGGCTGGATGAACAGGACCCCATGGAGGGCAGGATGAACAGGACCACCCCGTGGAGGGCTGGATGAATAGTAGATGGTGGAGGGCTGGATGAACAGTAGCCCATGGAGGGGTGGTTGAACAGGAGCCCGTGGAGAGGGCTGGTTGAACAGTAGCCGGTGGAGTAGCGCACGGTGGAGGGTGGATGAACACGAGCCCATGGATGAACAGTCGCAGGTGGAGGCTGGAGGAGGTCGACGGTGGATGAACAGTAGCCCGTGGAGGCTGGAGGGGGTCGACGATGGAGATGAACAGTATCCCGTGGAGTCCCGTTTTGCGGTACACCACACCCCTCCCGATGAACAGGACCCCCGTTTCAGCCGTAGCGCTCCAACACAAGTCCGTTTCCTTCGTTTTGCGGTACGCCACACCCCTCCCGATCAACAGGACCCCTGTTTCGACCGTAGGAGGTTCGTTTCCTACCTTTTGCGGTACGCCAGACCTCTCCCGATGAACAGGATCCCGTTTCAAATGTGGCCGGTCGAACACAAGGCCGTTTCCTCCGTTCTGCGGTACGCCAGGCCTCATTTCCATTGGTTGTTCCGTCCAAGCCCTCCCGATGAACACGACGATGCATTCCATTCCGACCCAGCCGGTTGGCTCCCCATGAACACGACGACGATGCTGTTTCTCCATTCCGACCCAGCCATGTACACGAGCCCTAGCCGTACGTATGCGAGAGTAGGCATTCGAGACCCTGCCCATATGTACGCACGTGGCCGTATTTTCTTTCTTGCACACTGGCCACTGTATGTACGTGTACATGCTACATGCGCGCCTCTACTACGACACGTGCGCGCCTCTACATCGAACAGTACGTACGCACATGTTCGCGACCAGAATGACAATGCTACGTACGCTTCGACCAGGTGGGTCCCGACTGTCAGGCACTTCCTTGCCTGCGAAGAAGTAGCTGGTGGGTCCCAGCAGTCGGGGGGGGCGAATCATTTTTTTGCCCAGACGCACTTCCTTGCGTGCGAAGATGTAGCTGGTGGGTCCCAGCAGTCAGGGGGAAATGTTTTTTCGCAAAATACGGTGGCCCGTCCGGTGGGTCCCCACTGTCAGATGGAGGAATAATTATTTTGCGCGTAATAAGGAGGAACTTCCTTGCTGCGGCCGTGGACCCAGCTGTCCGCCTCTCCATGTACAGTACTCTTCCGATGGAAGTCGGTCGTTGACCACATTGACCACGCCGCGCCGAGAGCACCAAGGCGGTGGACGACGGCAAGGCCTAGGAAGGGGAGGACGTGGAGCCAGGGAAGACGCGGCAGTGGATGCCCACACGGAGAGGAGTACGAGGGTTCACTGGTTCGGCTGCGGTGTGAGGCTGCCGTCGCCGCAGAATAACAGGGGGTGTGGGTGAGTAGAGGGATGGCCTGGCCAGCGGTGGGAGTAGTAGGGGGCGGTGAGGGCTCCGCGGCATTGCAGCCGACCACGGGAGGCACGAGCACGAGGCACGATCGGCACTAGTTTGGGCGGCTGGAGCAAGAAGACCAGAGGTTGAAGAAGCACTAGGGCCGTTGGATGGACATCGTACGGTCACTGGAGCTATAATCGTGCATATTGACTAAGTTCACAAAGCCCTCCGTCCCCGTCAACTTACAAGGCCCACAAGTCAGGCTCCCACTATACTGGATCCCAGCTAGCAGGGGGAGTATTCATTTTTTTGTGGGTAATAAGGAGGCACTTCCTTGCGTGCGAAGATATAGCTGGTGGGTCTGAGCTGTCAGCGGCGGTAACGTTTTTTCGCAAAATACAGAGGCCCTTTCGGTGGGTCCCAGATGTCAGGTGGAGGAATCATTATTTTGCACGTAATAAGGAGGCATTTCCTTGCATGCGGCCGTGGACCAAGTTGTCAGCCTCTCCACGTACAGTCCACTTCAGATGCATGTCGGTCATTGACCACGCTGACCAAGCCGCGTCGAGAGCACCAGGGCGGTGGACGACAGCGAGGCCTAGGAAGGGAACGACACGGAGCCAGGGAAGACTCGGCAGTTGTTTCCCACGCGGAGGGGAGTACGACTGTACGAGGGTTTACTGGTTCATCTCCCGTCGCCGGATAATAACAGCAGGTGTGGGTGAGTAGAGGGATGGCTAGGCCAGCGATGAGAGTACGGTGGGGCAGTGAGGCCTGCGCGGCAGCACAGCAAGCCACGGTGAGGAGAGAGCAGGCAGTCCTGCCGGCGCTTGTTTGAGCGGCTGGAGCAGGAAGAGCAGAGATTGAAGAAGCACGACGACCATTGGATGGACATCCAACAGTCACTGCTTGTGCGTCAACATTTTTTTAGGAAAGCCTCAAATCTGTGGAAAACATCATACAGCCCATCTGCCATTATTTCTAATAATTTACAGCCCATTTGCTAATTCTTAAGGTTTTTTTGGAGCCCATATTCTTTTTGTTAGCATTACAGCCCATATTGTGGCCACGGTTAAAAAATTATACGAAATTTTGCATATTTCGGTGCGGTCTGAACTGTTTTTAATCCCAAAATTTCGAGTCACGTTCAAACTGATTGTAAAAATAAATATATATCAATATAAAATCCAACAAATTGTCTACGCATAAAAATCAATGCAATTTAAAATCTCGAAATGAAAAAAAGAAATTTGAAACTAATTGCCGGTTTGATGTGTTTTAAAAAAGTACATCCCATTTCTCATTACTGATAGGCCATTTTCTCGGCCAGCCGAATGAAAGCTCTCCTTGGCTTGAAAGATTTGCAGCCCAACAGGCCTGACAAAGCGACTTACTTGGCAAATCACAAAAAAACTGAGCTGCAGCCGTGGACCCAGCTGTCAGTCTCTCCACGTACAGTATTCTTCCGATGGAAGTTGGTCGTTGACCACATTGACCAAGCCGCGCCGAGAGCACCAAGGCAGTGGACGACGGCAAGGCCTAGGAAGGGGACGACGCAGAGCCGGGCAAGACGCGGCAGTGGATGCCCACGCGGAGAGGAGTACGAGGGTTCACTGGTTCGGCTATGGTGTGAGGCTGTCGTCGCCACAGGGCCTTGCTAGTGGTGGGAGTAGTAGGGGGCGATGAGGCCTAAATGGCAGCACAGCTGGCCACTGGAGGCAGGAGCAGGCGGTCTCGGCGGCGCTGGTTTGGGCGGCTGGTGCAAGAAGAGCAGCGATTGAAGAAGCAGCAGGACCGTTCGATTCAAATCCAACGGTTACTGCTGCTAGAATCATTTGTTGACTAAGTTGATAAGCCATACGTACGCGTCAACTTAGTAGGCCCACAGGTCAGCCTCCCAACCGGTGCGCCCCAGATGTCAGTGGGAGGAATCATTTTTTCGTGTAATAAGGAGGCAGTTGATTGCGTGCGGCCAGGCCAGCGGAGGGAGTAGGGTGGGCCGGGGAAGCCTGCGCGGCATCACAGCGGGCCCCAAGAGGAGGGAGCAGGCAGTCCCGCTGGCGCTAGTTTAGGCGGCTGGAGCAGGAAGATCAGAGATTGAAGAAGCACGTCGGCCGTTGGATGGACATCCAACAGTCACTGCTGCTAGAATCGTGTGTTGACTGACAAAGCCTTGCATAAACAAGTCAGCCTCGAAATCTATGGCGTGTACAGCCCATTTGCTATTATTTTTATAATTTTTACTCATTTTCTAATTCATATGGAATTTATTGCAGCCCGTTTTCCATTTTTAGAATTGCTGCCCATTTTCAGTACCAGGGTTAAAAAAATTAACTAAATATGTGGGAAATTTTGAAAATTCGCAAATTTTTGCTGGGGAACAAAATATTGTTAATCCAAAAATTAGTAGCCATACTAAAAAAATTAAAAATAAATTAGTACTATGTCATGTTAAATCCAATGAAATACGTATAAGATATCAGTGAAGAACAAAAATAAAAAAAGAAACTAATATCCCATTTGCTATAATTTTTTTGGAATTTTCAACCCCTTTTGATATTACTTTTAACAGACACTGACCATACTCTTTGGCCAAGCCGGAATGCATCCCTCCTCGTCTTGAAAAATTTGCAGCCTAGTAAGTCGGAGAAAACAAATAGGCCTAGCTTGGGTATTCTTCCAAAAGAAATACTGGGCTACCTATTTTCCCAAAGAAAAAACTGCTGGGCTGGTCATGTTGTTAGACGGGCCACAGAGATCGCACAACCCAGTTTATAGCCTGCTGCTCCGAATTACTACTAAAAAAAGTTGTGCAATTCTGTCATTAATTGACTATACATTGAAAATAATGTGGGTCCCAGATATCAGCAGGGTGGATTAGAGTAAAAAACGAGGGGTTCATCTGAGTAGTAAAAGAGGCGCTTGCTTGTGTTCGGGAGTGGATCTGGTGGGTCCGTACTGTCATACTCACAACTACAGTCCTCTCCCGATTCACTATGTTGACAGGGACCGTTTCGAAAAAAACTATGTTGACAGGGCCGGACGGCGGCGCTGCGGCGAGCGCACCAAGGCGGAGGATAAAGTGCTGTCGCCAGTGTGCTATTCTGGGTTGGACATTCTTATTGAAAAATAAAAATGGACCAGATCTATTTACGATGTTGACTACGATTTGCATGGGTCCGCTGGTTGCAGGAACAAAATGCTGGGAGGAAGAAGACTGGTCGCTATCTTTGCCGAAGAATAATATCGACTGAATGTAACGACACTATCATAGGAAATAATATCCTCTTGTTAAATCGTGAATTTAAAGAACTGGTGCATGAGCATTTAGCTTTATTTATTTATTTAGTTATTTATGTTTAGGGGACCATGAGCATGTACCTGGGCCGGATTCATGTGAGAGCCTCCGTTCCAGTTAATTATGTGCTTCTCTATTGGGCCTTCATCAGTGGGCTACATGTTATCAACAAGTGGAAAATGTGTTCCGTACGAAAAATAGTATGCGCTACGTACGGTACGGGGCACTAAAGGATCAAAAAGTGCAATGACTTCCAAAACATTGTGTTTGTCATTCTAACAACACATTTATTCAACCAACAGACGAAATATACTACTGATTGTACATTGAAAACAGCAGCTGTAGCAACCAGGGCTGGGGGTGCAACAGAAGCAGTAAGCAGGCCAGAAGAGTGAAGACGCAGCTCTCTCTTCCAAACGAAACATCAACCATCATTATGAAAGGGCTACCAAAAAGAACAAGTGTATGCATCAAACTAAATAAAGATCCTACTACACCAAGTGTACGCATCTAACTAACTGGCTCAGTTAGATACTATTTATTAAGCTATGGAGATTGGCTAACGGCTTGAACCAGATGGGTTCCTGACGGGGGAAACTCCAGCCAGCAGGTCAAAGTCTGATACTTGTGACCCTCTCTCCTACTTTGGGCTGCAGAGCGTGGCGGCACATATTAGGGTATGGTGCATGCACAGACGCATTTGTACGCTGTGTACACACAGTTTTGCCTGATGAACGAAACTGCGCTGCCATCATGATCCTTGCCGTCGGTTATCTCCTAGTTAATTGGATATTTTAGTCCGACAAACAGAGAGCGTGTACCAAGGCTACTTACCAACCTCCAGTCAAAAATTCCTGAAGTCCTAGAGAAGCTGGGATCCTGCTCAAAGACCTTGCAGTGACTGTGATTGTATTCCGTGAAACAACACGCCCGGTACGTGCGAATGATCATCAATTGTTCGCCGTCGTCTGATCGAGCCAGGAACCACCTGCAACTGCCATGCCGCTTTTCTTTGAAAGGTTCTGGGATTAGGAAGGGTAGGGACACCAGGCGGCCTACAACATCATATCAAGTTGGAGTCAAATAACCCTCAAAAAAAGGGTGAGTCAAATAAAAAGGCTCTTGATGTAGTCAATCTTAAGAACAACATGTTATGAGCATGAATATTTTTTCAGTAAATGTTGACAGTAATATAAGCAAGCCATCATGATATCATAGGAAAGTAACATACTGCTGTAACAGCCGTTTGTAGCGATGACTGGAGTAGGCCAGCAATACATCCAGCCATAGAAGGAGTCGACAGCGTAAATGAAGCCCTTGTGTTCAATGGCATCAGAGAACCATGGAGGATGTATGGTCCTGCGATGGACGTGCAGATTTATCCACTTACTGCAGTGACCTGTCAGATAGGCGAGACCACGGTTGAAGAACGCAATTAGCCTGAAGTCTTTATAATTCGCAGATCTTGTGGGCACTTGGCATATTACAACCTTGAGAAATCAAACTTGGTATGATGTTGGCTACTGTAAGATTCCGAGTATTCTGGCCGCGGTGCCAAAGTAGTGCAGTATTAATCAAAGGAAGGGGGATCCATCGCCGGGTGTAGACCTCCACGAGCATCCAGCTGCCGCGACCGTCAACGAGCACCATCCAAGACGTGTTCATGCCGACCCAGTACATACCGTTAATGTAGTTGAGGGTGACGGGGATCGGACCACAGTCAAGGGGGTTGATGCTCGCCACCCTATGATCGTTATGTTGCGTGACACGTCGTTTCTGAAGATCAGGCGGCATCAGCAAGCAAGGAGCTGGCTTAAAAAGCTCCTGCCTGAGGGCTTTCAGTAAATGGTACAGCCCCGACGAGCACGCGGCGAGTGGCATGGTACTGAGATTGTCCACACGCGAAACAATGAGCTTGATTACCTCTGTGGGGAGAGAATTCCAGCCACTCTTTCGGCGGACGCTGCTCGGTTCTGCCATTGTTAGTGCTTGGGTTTCGGACGAGGAGGGGAGGCGCCTTAGCGGGGATGGAAGATTGGACGAGGGGGGAGGTGCCTTAGCGGGGATGGAAGAGCAGCCAAAGATGGAGAAGTGAATATGTGCTGCGGGAAGTGGACAGGTCATGATGACTACAGCACGCCGCTTGGCTTACCAGACACATACCAGCAGCGTAGGGTCATATCGAAGTTAGACAACTTACTTGAGTGATCAAAGTACTGGTACTCCCTACAGTACCTGCTACTATGCCCTAACTTGCTTGAGTAGAGTAGTAGTGGAGTAGGACTCTGCTCTACTTCTAGCACCGGAGTTGTAGTATGTTCTAATCTAAAATAGTTACAAACTTCAACGCCCGAGCGTGGAACGACTACGAACCGCCATCGGTGCTAACTCCAATCCTGCTAGTCATGCATTTGTTTCTTTTTAACTTTCTGTATGAATCTGTAGCCAGCCTGCAAGTCATGTACATTGTACTGACAGTGGAACCCACAGAGTACTTAGAATACAAGATTAGGATGCAATTAACTTTTTATAGAGGGACAATCATACACGCAATTAACTCAAATGGATTGGACGTGACTCTATTATTCACCAACGGCAACCGGCAAATTTCCTCCCGCGGTCGGAGTCGGTTTCTCGGTTTGCATGCGGGTTTAACGGAGGGGTTTGATGGAGGCCAGGAGGCGTGTTCAGCCGGGCGTGCAGTGGACAGCGCAGTACTATTTGATTTGAGAACTACAACTAGTATATTATAAAAAACAAAGAAGAGTAGTAGAGATGGAGATAATAATAGAGACTAGGGAGGAGCACCATCTACTGCTTCGTGGGCTACTCCTGTGCTCCATTCGGTGGCCGCAACGTCCCCTACAGCCACTCCCTCCTGCGCTCCATTCGGCGGCGCTGTTGAAATTTGGGGAGCACACTCTCGCGATTGCTAGCAGCGACGACTTCATCGACGACGACTTGTTCCCCGACCTCGGCAACCTCTTCCTCAACGACATGGGCGACAACCTCAACGCCAATGGTGCTGCTCCCGTTGCACCATATGTGTTTCTGTCCTTCCTGTTCGAAATTGTGGTAGAATTCATGTTTCTAGTCTGTGTCCTAGATTCGATCTGTTCATCTACTATGCTAGTCCGCATGATTAGTTTAATCTCTGTTATAGTCATCATGATTTATTTTGTAGTAAATCTCGTAGTAACTTGCTCATATATTCAACTGGCAGAACGTCCCCTACAGCCACTCCCGTTTCATGGACGACCTGGTCGATGCCTCCAAGGAGCCCTTCATCTACTGCTATGAGTGCCCGGTGCCGTTTTGGGGCTCGCCGGCGGACATCGTGCATCACCTGACGCAGGCGTGCGGCGATCACTATTGGCCCTTGGCGAAGAACATTAAGTACGAGGCGTGCTACCCGTTCACCGTGCCGGAGTCGCTGGAGGATCAGCGCCGCCTGTTAGTCTCGGAGGAGGACGGCAGCGTCTTCCTCTTGATCGTGGGCACCGGCGAGGCCCGTGCAGGCCGCTGCCACATCTCTGTAGTGTGCGTCAGGGGCGACGCCGCTGACGCTGACACTGACACGAGGCCGATGTACGGGTGCGTGCTCACTATTACTACCCCTCGGAGGTACGTGGGCGGCAACACTGGCTACGTCAAGCTGACTTGGACTCTGCCGAGCTGGGACCTTCCCGCCGATGTGGACATGGAAGACGCACAGTATTATTTGACCCCCAACAATGTGCACGGGGACTCCAAGGAGGTTCACCTAGACATCTGCATTATCAACTTAAATGTTGATCATTAGTCTTCGCTCAATGTAATCCGCTGTCTAAGCATGTGGAGACTTCCATGCATGATCTTGCTCTATTGGAGTATCGCGCATGAATAAAAGTGTATCCATTTATGGTTTAGTCTAGAATCTTCCATGTATGAATTTTTACTACAGTACTAGTGAAAGACTTATGATGAACCATTTTTTACATATCCTCTGCCCCCTTCCAAGTCATCCTGATTTAATCCCTCCATCTAGGTGTATAAGGGCATGGTTAATACTTAAATAGTATAGCCAACTGTTGACTATCAGAAAGTGCCATGTCATCTGTAACCAACATGTATAACAACGGATACTCAAAAACTAATTCTTGAAGATCATTTCCTGCAAAGCACAATAAGAGTTATTTCTTCACAAGTTTTGGATGCAGGTTGAACAGTTGAACACTTTTGTTTGCAAAAGATACTTTTTTATCTATTTCACCCGGATGTTTGTGAGCTTTAGAGATGAAATAATATCCGAACAAACCTATCGATACCCGTTACACATGAGATGACCCCCACATCCTTTGTCAAAATAAACAACTCCCCGATCAATGCATTTCACTCTTCCGTGCAATGCACGGGCACCTCACTATAGATTAGTACGACCAAAAATTGAACCAACATTATATATAGTACGATAAATGATGATGCATGTCACCTAAAAGTATATCATTGAAAACTATGTTCAAATACGAATCCAACGATATTATTTTTGTTGACATGCACTAACATTTTGTCAGTTAAATCTTCAGTCAAATTCAATGGGGGATAAACCATGACCGATGTAGTAGTACTAGTGTAGAGGGCGACGCTGCACGGGAGTCTCACCCCGCTCTTGGCGCGCCAGTAAAGCCGTCATATCACAAAACCCAACAACTCCCAGTAATAAGTGGCCTGGTAAAATAAATGGACAAGCAACCATCACATCCCTCCGTCTTTTTTGCATTTCATCTCTCCGCATTTACTTTCCCCGGTTCATCTCGCACACTCAATCCCTAACTACTACTCCTAGGGCCAGTTCTTTTGGCGGCTTCCCCAGCTTTTCCCATAAGACAAGTCACAGTGGAGAGTAACATTAAGGCGCCTCACTCATTTATTTGGGCTTCTAAACTACTACTAGTAGTACCTCCGTCCTGGTTTATTCCTCACCATTGTAATTTGTGCTAAATTTTTATCAAAGATTTAACTGATAAAATGTTAGTGCATGTGACATGCACTAACATTTCATTAGTTAAATTTATGATCAAAATTTGACACAGATTACAATGGAGACCAATAAACCAGGACGGAGGAACTAGTTATGGGATTACTAATCTAGAAGCCTTAAAGAACTGGCCCCTGGTACTCCTACTAGTAGTAGTACTCAAGTTGGAATTCCAATTGCACGGCACAACTTGTTAGGCAAAAAATTCGTTACAGGGTGTAGGAAGCGGTTTGGGAATTTGCATGCCTTTCCGACCAGTGAGATACTCCTTACAAAGTACGACAGAGAAATAACCACAGAGAAGGAAGCTAAAAGTAAACAATCAAACGAGCATTTTTGCATTTGTTTTGCATTGAATCGTTTCACAAGCTTGACTAGTGCCGTTTTTCTACTTTTACAAAAACTGCATCGTAATGTTAAAACGTGCATTTGCACGTACATAAGTAATAGTAGTACTCCCTCCATCTAGGTGTATAAGTCTTCCCTCTTTCTTGGTCACGGTGCACAACCAAAGATGACTTATTGGCCTGGAGGGAGGGAGTAGCACAGTCTGCAAGCATATATAGAGACAGACGTGTAGTGCGATAGTATATAGTAAAGTTTGTGCTATATGCACGTACTTACAAAAAGCGTACGAATACACAAGGTTTCCAAACTTCCCCTTTTACATACTTAATTAAGGACGCTAATAATACCTGAACGTTCGGGATTTATCATTTGCGTCCCAAAACTAATGAGATCGCCTTATGAAACAAAAATTATACTCCTATTAAAAGCCACGGCGCTCGCAGGAGTGCTTGCGGCGCGGCACGAGTGCCCTGGTGCGCGGCCGTTTCCCAGCGCGCCGACACAACGCCTCTTCCTCAGCCTCGCAAGTCACGAGGTGCTGATTGGCGGCTTGCCGGCGGGCGAGCGCGATCTCACCGGTGTGGTGATCCGGCGCCAACAGGTAATCCTCCTCGCTGGAAGTGTGCACCCGGTCCACATACCGCCAAGCATAGATGAGGCGCTTGGGCCCCACTGCACTCAGGGCTTTGGCACGGGCGTCCTCCGCCACCCTCACAGCCCTCGCACGAGCCTTCTGCCAAAGAGCCAACTGCGTGACTCTCTCGGAGGCGACATAGGCCTGCCAGGCAGCTTGTCCCACAGTGCGCTTCTCTTCCTCGGCCTTCTTCTCCGCCTCTAATTTTGGCGCGCTCTGCTGGAGGCAAAACCTCCCACAAGGCGACATCCATTTATTTCCAAAGCTCCTCAAGGCAGGGGGGCTCAGCGGGCGGCGCGGCGTTCTCCTCGTAGCGGGGAGCCGACGCGTCCTCCGACGCGCGTGCTGGTGAGATTGGGAACACCGACGCATCCACCTCGACGCGTCGCGGTGAGGAGCGGAACGCCGACGCGTCCTCCTCGACTAGTGGCGGCGAGGAGTGGAACGCCGACGCGTCCTCCTCGACTAGTGGCGGCGAGGAATGGAACGGCGATGCGTAACCGTCCGCGCAGTGCAGCGAGGGGCGCCTAGGGCTTGGGAGGGGCGATACCATGGTGGTCGACGTGAGAGGGAGGGGGAGGAGATAGCGATGAACGTGAGCATTCTTCCGAATGTCGTGGGAGGCGCAGTATTTATAGCGAGCAATGGCACACCTACGTAAGATATGGACTGAGCTGCACTGACTTAACTGCAGGTCCAAGTGCGTCATTGACATGTTGGCCAGACCCTTGTTGGGCCCATATGTTAGTGACCCAATGCACCTGAAGTTAAGTAACTGAAGCAGCGTCCCGGAAGATATGTTGCGTGATTAACGTAGTACTCCCTCCTTTCCGGCTTATAGGGCTCAATTCAAAAATCTCACCAACCAATGTTGATGGTGAGTGGTGGAATACTTTTTGTAGTTTGCAGAAGTACCCAATTAATGCTCTTGTTTTCCTCAAAAAATTATGTTTACGAATGCATTAATTGCAATGCATGCATGCATAAAATACATGCATTGGTCAATTTTCTCTTAATACTTGCATGCAAAGATTTAATGCACCTTGGAATCTGAACATGTGATGGGGAACAACCAAATTGAGCCTTATAAAATGGAAAAACTAAAATTTTGAGATAAGCCCTATAAACCGGAAAGGAGGGAGTAAAAGCTACGTGGGCATATTTGTTGGAGTAAATTACGGGGGAGGGAAGGGGTGGAAATATTGCTGGTCACAATGGATTGGACGAGCGCGGGGGGAGGAGAGTCATGCATGCAGATTTTTTCCACACGGGGTGGAGTGGTGGGACCGCCGGAGGGAGAAGGAGAGTCTGGCAGGCATATTGTTTCCAGACATGGAGAGGAAAAGATTTGGAGACAAACGGGCTTCCTGCAGGTATGGGGAACGGTGCATAATAAGTCTCATCTTGCATGCCGAGCTAGGTATAGTCTCAAGTCATTAAAAACATACACGCGCCACACATGTTCATATTTCAAGGTGCACTAAATTATAGCATGCGATGGTTAAGGCTGGCCATAATGGTGGTATCTTAGCTGGTATCATGCACACGGGAATAGCAAACAAGCCGGCATGGCGTGCGAACAGGCCGAAGGTCGTGGGAGGCGCGACGATTGACAAAATTAATTGAAGTTACACACAAGCCGGCATGGCATGCGAACAAGCAAGAAGTTATACTGTCAGGCCTATGATATGGGTCTAGTAAACATGACATCTAGTGGGTCCCGCATAGTTCTCGAGAACTCTTTGGGGGCTTGCAGCCGTTTATCCACCGGGCAAGCCAGCAACCCCACGCCGTTCGCACGCCCTACTCGTCCCGTCTACTACTAGTACAGTACCTTACAATAGTTCGCTCCCAGTCGTCCAATCCTTTCACATTACGGCAGTTTCACTAATCCTAACCCTCCTCCCAAATCCATGGCGTCCCAAATCTCCATGATCGGCGGTGGGTACAATGTTAGAACCATCACCGGCGATGAGTTTGACGTCATCTACACCCGTTCTTCCGCAAAGGAGAAAGAATGCCTTGCTCGCTTCAAACGCATGTTCAAAAACTCAAATGATGAGTGGGTCGCTGGGCTAGATGTTGAGTACACCACAGTCTTGGGAAGAGAGAAGAAACTAAAGGAGGCAGAGAAGAAGAAGCCCGCCGTGATCCAGGTTTGCGTGCATGACTTATGCTTGGTCCACCACATATGCCATGCCGACGTTGAGTGCGAGGAATTTAAGAACTTCCTCAAGGGCGGCCGAGTCAAATTCGTTACTGTAGACTTTAGGAACGACAAGGAAATCCTGGGTCGGATAGGCCTCGTTGTAGGCCAGCCCTTCGATCTCCAGAAGGCAAGCCTGGTGTCCTCCGCTCAGCCTTCAATGCTGACCCTGGCAGCAGCCAAGATTGATCGTTCGTACGCTAAACTGAAGAAACCTCACTACGAGTTTCATCATGAATGGGAGTCAAAGACATTAGATGAAGATCACATCCTGTACGCAGCAATGGATGCCTACCTTTGTTTAAATATCTACAAGGGTTGGATGAAGAAGCAGAGCCCACTGTCCGGTTCAAGCAAAGAAGCGTCGGCAAAGAGGAAGAGGAAGAGGGATGAGGACGAAGTCGAGGACGTGGACTCGGACTCCGAGTAGGTGGCAGTGTCGTCGCTCATGCTGGTTCTACTGCAGTGTCAAGCGGACTAGTTGCTTAGTTTATTTTCAAGGGTGTGTTGTGCTGAGGCCCCAGCAGAACTATGTTTATGTTCTTTCTCGTTATTTGAACTCTTTAGTACGTACAGTAGTACTAGTACTATGTCTTACTACTGTTCTTCTTGCAGTTGGTACTACTACTCGTATCTTCGTGTTCCTACTGTAGTTAATACGTTCGTACTAGTAGTATAATTTGGGTCAGCCGATTTGTGAAAGAAGTTCGACGGCGTGAAGGAAGAAGACGGCAGGGTGCCCATGATCTATCTTATGAGTGTTGGGTGTGGAATGCAGTTCACCGGAAAAAAATGGATCATGCCCGGGGTTAAACGAATGGCGGGGGTGGAGAGGAGCATGGCGGTGGCAGGTGGTTCAGGGGAGGGCGCGGCGGTGGCGGCAGGCGGTTAGGCCTGTGGCAGGCTGAGAAGATGAACCGTGCATCTATTTCGGAGGTTGAAGAAGCCCTTTTAGCCATCCATGTTGCATCAAACGGCTCACAAGAGTCGACTGACCCAAATTGCTCCTTCAGATTGCAGGATCCACGTGGCATTCAAGGCCTCGAAGGTAGATTCCGCGTCCGCAGCCGGTTTGCGGGCTCAACGCGCGCGCGACCGGCTTCCGCCGCGACAGCCACCATGCGTGCCTCCTCCGCGCGGGCGGAGACGACAATGACATGCTAGTTCCTCCTTGCCGGCATGCTGGACCACGCGCTCGTCCTCCTCTTTGTATGCTGCGTGCATAGATGCGGCTCCACCAGCTGCTCACGTGCTTGGCAGCGCAGCGGCATCACGAGGAGGGACTGCAGACGACGTGAGCGGGCGAGCCTTCGGCTTGGCGGCGACACGGCGGTGATGGGCGAGAAATTGTTGGCCGGAGCAGGCGGGCGCCGGCATGCGCAACGGCGGCGGCATATTGATGAGTGCGCGTATGGGAGCTTAGTTTAGTTTTATATAGGGTTGGTCAAACTTAAAAGAAAACCGTACTAGTACACGTAAACATTAGACTTAGGCAGCGCTTTTATTAGTTACCACAGCCACAATACGGAATCCTGTGCAAGCGCGTGAACCGCGGCCGCGCGGTCGATCGAACGGTGCGTCACCGTGTCACGCTCGAAGGACATCCACCGAACCTTTTTGTGTGTGTGAAAACAATCCCCGAATATTACTCAACTTTTTTTCCGGGAAAAGTTCTTGACGCTACAATATATATTTTAATTTAGCTCCAGTTCATGTTTATTTGGATTTGGACGTTTTAGGTGCGCCCTAGTTTTTTTTTAATACTGATTTTGTGTGTGTGACTGAGAGAGAATGTGTGTATGTGTCCATATGTGTGTTGTGGCGGAAGGGCAATGTGGAGACGGTGTGCGTGTGATAGAGACATAGAGAGGTGTGAATGTGCAAATGATCATGCATGAGTGAGGCATAGACAGATGCCGATACGTTGTGTATACATGAGAGAACGGTCTTCTATTTTACTTGTGTGTGTGTGTGTTTGAGAAAGAGAGAGAGGAGTATCTGTAACACAACAACCATCTCTCTCGATTCGTCCGTCCCTCGCACGATCGCATGTAACACATGCATCAACGCGCACATTTTGACACCCTCACCCGGCCCCTGCCCACCTCAAGGCCCGCACATCGCTCTCTATCTCGCACGCACAATCTCTTCGTGAATACCCTGTTTAGCAAGTAGCTTTCCGTCACATACACACACATTTCTCTCCTTAGGTTTGTTTTCTCACAATATCTGACACACACACACACACACACAGCACACAGCACACACACATACCCTCCCCCGAGCACACAATTCATCCCCATCCAAGGTTATATGGCGACCACTCTCGCTTGTGCTTCTCTGCACCCCAGCATGCACAACACCTCAATCTTCAAAGAGGGCATTGAGGAGATCAAAGATGGCGACCACACTGCACTAGAGAATGCAGGGCTATTTGGAAGCAGGATGATGTGACGATGGCTGACTGACTCCTCCCCCACCCTCTCTCTCTCGCACAAAATTACCAATCCCTCTCTCCCTCGCACAAATTTATCAATCCCTCAACCCACGAGATCCTTCCCCTCTCGTCCATGTTTTTCCAGCTCTCTCATCAAACCTGTTGTCTCTTCTCCTTCCACGTGTACAGAATCTGGATGCACACGCATCTCACGTATATTACATGTCTCCATCTTTCTCACAGACCTAACTTCTTCCTCTCTCTTTCTCTCTCTATCTTCCTCTCCCTGTTTCGTTAGGTTTGTCTCCTACTCTCTCATACAATCTTTCCCGCCCTATCCGCTCCATCTTCGCAAGCTCTCTCTGCACGTTTCATTCACACATTGGGATATGTTCAAAATGTTGCTTTTATAATGGCTGATGTAGAGTTATTGTTGGTTTTGTTGCATCCTACAAAGTAATAACTATGAAATGCATTTTGATTGTCATTTGACGAGGATTATGCGAGTTCGAGCATGTTGTGAAGTACTATAGACCTCGTATACATCTTGGAATTCGACAATGATTGTAACTATTGAATTGTATAGACCATTACATTCGAAGTCAATAGCCTAATATATTTATTTCACAATTTCAACAAATGGTTAATTCACTACATACTAAGAAAACAAATGTGTACACCCTCCGTTTTTATTTAAGTCTGCGTATTAGCATTGGTCAAAGTCAAGTTTTGTAAACTCTCAGAAAGTTTATAACAAAAATATGAACATATATAATAACAAATAAATACCATTAGATTAATTATTGAATGTACTTTCACATCATACATATCTGTTATGGTAAATGTTTATATTTTTCTATAAACTTGGTCAAACTTTCGGAAATTTGACTTCTGTCAAACCTAATATGCAGAGTTTACTAGTACTACTCGCTAGTTGCTTAACCGAATCACCCAACACGCCACACGGGGAGTTTAGTGTCACAAAATTTTGAGGTCGGCGGGAAAATCTCCCGCGACCCTGATTCGAGCTGTGGGAAGTTACCATCATAGCCTTCGGAACAGGCCTACGGATGACGGTTGGTAGGGGGCTGTTTTCGTAACTTCAGGTTCACCCTACCCATCCAACCCCACCCCAGCACCCAGAGTAGTACACCTGAATACTCCCCATTTTCTATCCCCACCGCAAAATAGACTTCTCCACAGCACCGCAGCCTTCGTGCTCCTTCGCTTCTACATCGGCGCACTCATCCACCGCAGCGCATCTGCCTCATCGACGACCTCATACGCCGCACTGGGGCCCGTCCACCGTCGTCGTCGTACACGGAGCCTCTTCCCCGGCACCATCTTCCACGATCTCGGATCTGCTTCCCGGAAGCCGGCGCCAAGCGCAGAAGCACCACCGTCGTGGACAATGAACTGACTCCCATTGCCGACCATGACTCACGGAGGCTGCCATGACCATCTTTCTCCTCCTCGATTGGTAATGTGTGTATTGAATCACGTAGCAGTACATGTGCAGTTCCAATTTTGTTCATACCTACCCTTCAAATTTCCTGGGTGCTATTGTTCCCGTAAAAGTAATTGGTTATAGCCTCCATTGTCCAACAGAATATCAGCTTGTAATTGTGCGTCACTCCTGTATCGCATTGTGCTTGGGTAGGTATTTCATCTGCAACCAGTAGTGTGGCAAATGATGGATAGTTTTTTAGAAGTAGCAAGATGCCCATGCGTTGCACGCATCAAGATGCATTTGTATGAGTAGTTTATCTTGTGGGAGAAAAGGATGAACGAGGGAATGCCTTATTTGCAAATGCGGAGAGGGGTGTGGGTATCTTTTTGCAAAATTGCCACAGTTTCCTTCCTATCCGTCGGATATAAATCGGATGGCCTATATTGCAGGATGGCAGGAACACCATCATCACCAACTCTGTTTTTTATAAGAGTAGGGAAAAAGTAGAGAAAAAAAAGAGAGTAGAGAAGTAGAGATAAATATTAAATATAAAATAAATAAAAGAGTAGAGAAGATAGTAGAGATAGCAGAGACGTCGGGAAAGGATTGCGCGCGCGTGGGAAAAGCGGACGGGCATGCGCTAGTTTTGGCGCGCGGCGTCCGGCGCGCTTTATAAAATCCAACGCCCTCCCACCGCTCTGTGTCTTGCCACCGCTCTCTCCCTGCTCTGTGCCTCGCCACCGCACTCTCCCTGCTCTTTCTTGACTCGCCACCGCCGCGCCACCATGCCGCCGCGTCGCCAGGAAACTTGGGGATACCGCGGCGTCCGCGCGCGCCCCTTTGGCGGCTTCTCCGCCGAGATCCGGTTCCGCGGGATGCGCCTCGGCCTCGGCAATTTCGACACCACCAACGAGGCCGCCCGTGTGTATGACGCGGCGCGTGGCGCCTCCGGTGGCCTCATAGAACATTGAACTTCCCCAACGTGCCGACGCGGGAGCGGGCACAGGAGCTCGCGCCTCTGCCGCGGCTTATCACCAACGAGGATCGTCGCGACAACCGGAAGCGGGAGCACCGTCTCGGCATCGCCGAGATGGACGAGGAAGCCATGGCGCTGTGGCGCCAACGCTTCCCGCAGGACATCATCAACGAGCGCGAGTTCTACGAGCAAAGGAGGGCGGAGAGGGATAAGAGGAGGGCGGAACGAGCCGCCTATCGCGAGGACAAGCGTTGGCGAAAAGAGGACACTCAATTCAACATGAGGCTAGGAGCAGCGTCGCCCTGGGAATCCGACGACGATCGGTATCTTCAGGCCTACAGTCAGACGTTGGAGGAGGATATCACCGAGGAGGAGTCGGACGACGAGGAGTAGTTGAATAATCTATTTTTTTATCTATCTATGCTGAGAACTATCCTCTACTCTCTATCTCTACTTCTCGATCTCAGCATTGTAAACGCTTTTTTAAAGAGCCGCGCATAGCGATTCTGTTGGAGATGCTCTAACATGGCAGATGAGTGCTTTAATGTTGCCCACAAGATGTGCGAGTATTACTAGTAGTATATTTTTCTTGCCATGTTGAGATTTTAAAACCACGAGTGCGAACATGCAGAGGAGCAATGAAGACCAAACACGGGATATTGGGGACATCTTAAAGGAGCGTGGCAAGTTAAAGAGGAGCTGCACCAAACCTGTAAAACGAGCTTTGGTAAGTAACACCCTTTCAATTACTTTCGTTTAGCCTCATGTTCTTCGATGTGTATATGTTGTAGTTTCTGTTTCTCTTAAGCCTCGTGTTCTTCGATGTGTCATAAGAAGAGTCTTAATCGTCCTAATGCTTTCGTTTTTAGCTTGAAGTAGGAAGTGGGTATTCTCACCTTGTAGACTGTTTTTATATTATTTTCCTTTTGAATTCACTTCTCCCAGTTCTGTTTATCTGGCTTCTACTAAATGGATCTGGATTGTTCTGAGTAATTATCTAAAAAAGAAGTAACTTCATGTCAGGATGCCGTTCCTGTGAGGAGGGAAGTATGGTCAACCTCGAGATCATGTTTCCAGAATGAGGCTGGATTACACACAAGGTGCCAGTTCCCTAATGATGCTGGATTAGACACAAGGTGCAAATTCCCAGATGATGCTGGATTACACACAAGCCAGGTGGAGTCGTCAGCTGTTCGTGTCCTCGTGGCTCTAGTAAAGGCTGAAAGAAAGCATGCAGCAGCCCTTGAGAATGTAGCTGAGTTCCTGAAGAAGCGAAAAGAGCAATCAGATGTGCTCTTCACCCATGCCAAAGAAGAGATGGAAGAAGCCAGAGTTTAGCTAGCAGAGGCAGAGCAGGCTAGGCGTCTCCTGCTATCTAAAACTGTTGTCAATACAAAATTTCCTTCATAGTAGCTAGGTTCAAATGTTTATCCAGTCAGTATGCCTGTTGTGATGTCCGTGCATCTACTGATGTGGCACAAAATATTTTTTTCGGGTCATGTAATAACAGCAATTACTTTCCAAACAATAACAGACGAAGCATTGGACATGGTTTAGTTCACGCGCAAGCCCGACATTCCAAGTTCAACTTCCAGATCAAACTCATGTTCACAGATATCTCCACATTCATACATAATGTCCACAACCATGATTCACTTCGAAGCCAAAAAACATTTGAGGAGAGTTATGAATAAAGAAAAACCTCTAGATCCCGCTACCAGTGCGAGCACAACAAGTCAAGACCATGCGTAATTAATTATATTTTGGTCATTTTTTGTGTTGTAAAATGCCGGCCGGCTTGCGAAAGGACGTGTTGCCAGCACACGCGCGGATTCCATGAAGGTAGGCGGGGCAGTCTGAAGCTGGTTGCATGCGGCGAGGAGGCGTGTTCAGCCGTGCCTGCAGCGAGTGGGGCCCTCTTGGCCGACGCGCCGGTTCAATGCCTGCGCTATGAGAGGTTGCGCCCGTGTCAGAGCAATCACTCCCTCCAGTCCTTTTTGTTTGCGTATAACAAAATCTCGGTTTCCATTCACATTTTACAAGTAAAATTCGTGGACAAACTTTGACCAAAAATACGATGGGGACTAGTAAACCAGAAGGGAGGTAGTAGTTTTTTAATCAAAGAAGGGTTTCCCCCTTCCGATTTTCATTACTGAAAACCAACATCTAAATCTAAATATAGTATTTGCCATAGAACTACCAGGTTCAACATCTCGCAGCATAAACCCATACAACCATACGCCAAGGAGGTACGTAGTACTATGAATTCCATTTTCGCTCCATACCAATCGTTCTAAAAACTACTTAATACTTATAACACGCCATTGAAGATTGGAACTCTTAACCCCGCTAAAAAAAATGATATTTTAAACGTGGATACTCGATCTGTGGCAACTAGCGAGCCACCACCTCCAAGTCGTTCACCTGTGGTCCCGACCATCAATTCCCATGGATCAAATTATCACGCGAGCTGACTATTCCTACAAAGGTGCGCTCCACCATGTACCCGATACCCGCGAATGCAGCAATCATGCACCTAGGGTTTTAGGGTTTATTTGTTAACGTTGCCTTTACATAACACTCGTGTGTGCGAGACAGCGAGAGACCGACTGCGTGCGTGCGCCTCTTCTCTTCGTGTATATACTCCACCGTTTGTCTGGTGTCCAAAAAATTATAATAACTATTAGCAATGTGCCAATGCGTTGCCACACGATCTGAGTAGATTAATACATATTCACCGATTTGATAGAAAAAAGTCTAGTTTTGAAATACGTATATCACTAAAAAATTGTTATGTTTCACTCAAAATATATTCCTTTGGCGGTTTTGATGAGATAAGGGAGGAATGTTTTTGGTTTCAAGATTCGAGAAGTGGTATATTTCTAATTTCTACTCTTACTAGCAAGATGCCCGTGCGTTGCAAGGAACATCAAGATCTTGTGGGAGAAAAGGATGAATGAGGAAAGGCCTTATCTGCAAATGTGGAGAGGAGTGCGGGTAAATTGCCATAGTTTCGTTCCTATCCGTCAGATATAAATCGGATGGCCTATATTGCAGGATGGCAGGCCCACCATCATCACCAACTCTATTTTTTTATCTCTACTCTTATAAAAAGCATAGTCGGTGATGATCGTGTGCCTGCCATCCTGCAATATAGGCCGTCCGATCTATATTTGACGGATAGGAAGGAAACTATGGCAATTTTGCAAAAAGATACCCACACCCCTCTCCACACTTGCAAATAAGGCCTTCCCTTGTCCACCCTTTTGTCCCACAAGATAAACTACTCATACAAATGCATCTTGATGTTCCGTGCAACGCATGGGCATCTTGCTAGTTGTTGCAAAAAGCCCATGTGTGTGAGAGAGAGAGGGAGAGATGAGGAGGACGGAGTGCATGTGTGACAAAGACACAAAGAGTGTGTGTGCGAGAGGTATCAGCTTAAAATGAGGTTATATTGTGTGTGTGCACGATCAAGAGGGCGTGTCTCAAGAAGGGAAGAAAAATCTACATAGATACAAGGAGAGGGAGAGAGACATGTATGCGATAGTGGAAGCACGAGTGTGCGGGTGTATAAACCTATCAAGAGGCTAGTCGATAAATGTTTGTGAGAGAAATACAAGTCGGGGGTGTGAAAGTGAGAGTTTTGTGTGTGTGAGAGAGAGACGATAGACGGGAAGGGGAGTGGAAGCAGGAGTTGTGTGTGTGTGTGAGAGAGAGAGAGAGGGGGGAGTTTGTCTGATCGGTAAGCAAATGAATAATGTCAGTCTGGGATGGAGACGAAAAGGAGACCGCAACAAATGTTGTGTCTACAGGAGAGAGAGAGAGAGAGAGTAATTTTAGTGGTATGATTCATATCTACAGACATACAGGGTGTGTGAGAGAATCCCATAGAGAGAAAGACAAAGTGAAAGACGTGTGGAGACTGTGTGTGTGGCGGTGAAAATGAAAGCCTAGGTACCTAGTGATACGAGAGAACGGTAGAGACGTCAGAGATAATGAAAACTGTGTAAAGTATAATGATAGCGAGAGTGTGATAGTTCTCAAGGGAGACGTCGAGAGACCATGTTTGCGAGGATAGGAGAAACATGAAGTGAGCATGCGGGTGAGCTGCAGAAAAGAGAGTGATAGCTACATGAAGGAGCATGCATGCGAGAGAGAATGGCATGAAAGGAGTGAACATAAAAGGGATTCAAATATTTGAATTTCGAGAAGATGATACATGTAATCCATACTCGAACCAAAATTGATCTATCAAACATGCATACTCATATGAATTCACGCGCATCTATGCTATTTAATATGTAGATATTACTGATCCATACATTTTAGTAGAACATAATTTGGTTTAATTTTTTGAATTCAACCTTATGATTTTGAGATCATTGTATTTGTAAATCATATTATACATATAAAGGAGCAGAATTCTTTGTTGTGCTTTTGAAAGTATATAAAAAAATGATGTATATAGAATTTTATTCCAATCAAAAATGGATCCCGCCCAAAAAAATAAAAACGGGATTCGAATTGAGTTGGCACGGTAAACGTGCACTCTGCAAAATTTGAACGAAGCGGGGAAAGTTGCAGTAACCGCCCGAAACCAAAATCTGCGAGATGGAAATTACTACTGCCTATCCCTGCCACACAAAGCCTATCTGCTCGATTTCTGTAGGTTTTGATGGGGGTAGGTTTGTAATTTCACTCAAACGTGACATAACCGCCTCTCACCTGGATTCATACACGGTGGGCGCCAAAACACAGTGTGTCCTCGGCCGAAATCAACTCCCTCCCCGATTCATACACGGTGGGCGCCAAAAACAAACTCTCGTCGGCAAATATTCGGTGTATGCAAGATTACCGTCCTATCCCCAACCGACTAATATTGCTGTGATGTAGGAAATTTGGAACAGGGGCTAAGTTTGTAAATTTCCTTGCATTTGAGACAAGCGCGCCCTGAAGACATGGTTCCCCCTTCCTCTCCACCTCCATTTCCCCGTTAGTACTTCGTGGGCGCCAAAACACCCTCTCCACCCCAGCCTCCTCCGTCCGCCACCCCATCCACCGCCGTCCTCCTCCACCATGCCGGAGCTGATACCCTGATGCCGCCGTCCATTACAAGAGATCGACCTCTCTCATCCACGGCTTCGGACCGGGATCCTGGCATCCCGTCCTCTCGCTTCATCCCCGCCGTCGTCCACCTTGCCGGCGCCGCTCCAACGACCGTCTCGTCCACCGGGCCCCACCGCCACCGTCTACCCTCTTAGATCTGCTTCCACGCCGCCGACAGCCATGGCTAAGCAACGTCAAATTCTCAGCAGATGCATACACGGCGCCGCACCAGAGGTGGTACTCTTTCGTATCTGCTCAACTTATTTATCGCAGCAAGAAAATAGATCGCCACTGATTTACTCTGATTTCTTGTCCATCACTTACTTGCTAGTTGAGAGCAAACATTGGTTGCGAAGTTGCCTTTGTCCGGTTTGCACCTTCAGATCCGCCATAGCACGCTCAACACTATACTCCCAATGCTTATGGTTTCCCCTTTTATATTCCACACTAGTTAAATCATAGTAGACTAAATTTCAAAATTGGGTCAGTCAATTTTTCAGAGCTCGCCAGAGTTCGCCGGTGCGAACGAAGGGGCTCGGGTGGGGACTTTGGTTGTGGGGGGCGGTGGTGGGGCCTCGCCGAACGAAGAAAACTCGATGCGGGTGGGGGCGGGGGTGGCGGAGGAACACAGGCGGTGGGGGCCGGTGGTCCGGCCGGCGGCCCGTGCGGTGTTCTGTATGGGAAGAATCAGAGACGAGGAAGAAGGGTTAGGAGACGTAGGATCTTCATCCAACCGCCTGAAATGGTCGACTGGCCCAAATGACAAAATTCACGCGACTTGCATGCAGACATGCCTTTATATTCAGTACCATCATCGTACCTACTTAGCACTGCTCCTGAATCCATCAAGCTAAACAACGTGCCACTCATAATTCCAAACTTGTTGCTCAAGTACGAATCTGATATGATGCTGATATTACTAAAACAGATAACATTTAATTGGTCAACTAATGTTCCTACTTTACTTTCGAAAAGCACGTGCACTACATATAGAGAGACAGCAGGGAGTTGCTTTCTTAATGCGCTCTGGTTCATCATGTGTGGGCACTCCGCAACGAACTTTTTATTATCCAAAATCTACTTGCTCTTCTTTAGCATGTTCCTCTTCCGTTCTTCTTTAATAAGTACTCTCTCCATTCCTAAATACAAGTCTTTGTATAGATTCCACCATGGACTACATATGGAGCAAAATGAGTGAATCTACACTCTAGAATGTATCTGGATACATCTGTATGTGATCCATAGTGGAAATCTCTACCAAGACTTATATTTTGGAATGGAGGGAGTATGACAGTAGTACAGTATGTTCCTTGTAGTGAAGATGAGTAGGGACATTTGCAGTGTAGAGGTCTATACGGTCGGTTGGTATGGACACTTTGAACTCTTTGGGCCTCTTTGATTCGTAAGATTTTGTAAACATGGGAATAGGATTTGTAGTGGCCTGCCCACTTGAATCCCATAAGAATAGCAAGGAAATGCGGGGAGTTGTGTCGCCTTTGAGAGTTACACTGATATTAACAGTACCGCACCTTCAGTTGAAGAGAGCTGGTATCTGAAGCCTTTCTAGCCGTACCGGCAATACTAGCACATATATTCCAGCAAGTTCCACTTTGCTGATTTACTCTGATGCTTACGGTTTTCCCGTTATATCTACACTATGATCTGTGTAGCTGCTTTGTGTTGCACTAGTAGCAGTCCACTCTTGAAGCTAAACACCGCAATGACTGACAAAATTGGCACCAAGGCATTGAGTGGCATTCTGGATGCAATGAAACTCATACGCTCCCCACCTGTTGATTCTTGTTCAGAATATGATCCTAATGACTATTCTAACCTCAGGGAGTCAAAGGAAGATGGCCTGTCCTGTTCACCCATCAAGGTGCCTGTTCTAATTTTGCAAGGTTTTATTGATTGCGCATATCTTGCATATGTTGTCTTGCATTTCTTCTACTTTGTTGCACCGCCATCTTCTTAGTTTACTCATCATATATGTCGAGATGCCATGCCCATCCACTATCAATACATATTCCATCTGTCATCATACCATGTTTTTTCACTCAAATGTTGTTCTCGTGCATCAGACATCAAAAAGGAAGAGGGTGATTGCCGAACCTGAAGGAGCTCCAGCAAAGTCCTTGAAAAACGTGGTTGTGCCGGAGAAATCAGACAGTACCCCACTTATATTGGCTGTACAACCAGTGACACAAAACGTAGGACCGACTCCAGCAGACTGTACCCATACTTCACTGGCCACACCACTAGCCGCACCACATAGGACCTGCACTCTAGCAAAAGGTATGCCGATTTCAATTGCCATAGCACCAGCCGTACCATAGAAAAATCCCACTCCAGCAAAAAGTACAGCAAGTCCACCGGTCTAAGAGCTATCCCAACTGCAGAGACGGCCAATTCCTGCATATTGGAACCCCATTCCAGTTATTCCCAGTTTAAAAGACAATGCTATCAATGTTGTTAGGGACTATGTGCATATATTCCCATCATGGGAAGATTATAGTGAAGACAAACACCATTTTCACATCTTCCTGTCCCACTTACGTGTAAGTGCTATTATTCATGGTGATTATTTTCCTGTTTTCTGCTGATTGAACACATCAATGATTTACATTACATTGTTGTAAGTAGGCGAGGGTCAATCTGCATAGTCATGAGGAGCAAAGCTTGCTTGCGCTTTTCAAGGAAGCATTGCAGCAGTATTGGTGTTACCTGAGGAAATCACACTTTGATGGCAAGTCTATAAACGAATTTCTAGTGAAGTGTCCTGTGCTAAATTTAGAAGACATTGAATGGAAAAACCTTGTTATGCACTGGTCTTGTTCCGAGGATGAGGTACTTTCTATGATATCGCATGACAATTTGAACTTCTACTTTTCCGCATCTCCCTTACGGATCTTTTTTGTAGGAAATCTGCTCGAAAAAGAATTCCGGTTTGAAAAGAACGACAGGATATCGCAAATATGCTGCCCGCTTCTTTGCTCTTGTTAGTACCTGTTGTCCTGTATCAGTGTACTTGCATACATACCTGGTTCATTATGTGACAGTAGTATGCATGATAGATTGCTTATCAATTGTTCGCTCCAAATTATCTGATATGTATGAATGGTTACATTAGTGTAGAATATATCCAATGCCAATGAAAATTTTTAGCTCTGCATTGTTCTTGTAAGTACCTGTTGTCCTTTATCAGCGTACTTATATTGACAGGTAGTTGTTCATCTACCATCACTTTGCAGCTTATTTTCCTTTGCCCTCCATTTTCTACACATAAGATCTATATTTACTCTTACCATAGGGTTGGATAACACCGATGGAACTGAAGAAGTTTAGCTCTGCATCGCTCTTGGCTATACCTTTTACCTGTATCGATGTACTTACATTTATAGCTACTTGGTTATGTAGCATCACTCTTCATCTTATCTTAAATATTCTCCATTTTTCTTATATTGTCACATCTATATTTACTCTTTACAAAATGTAGAATAAAGGCAATGCTTGTGAAGAAGATTCTGTGGTAAACTTCTTGAATTGCCCCCCCATCAACATGGACAAGGGCTTTATAGAGTCTGCCTTCACCAATAATGTAAGTTTGTCCTTCTCAAGCCTTCAAGCTTTGTTGTGTATATTTGGTTAGGCATGACTGCAACAGGTGTTTATTTTTGGTGTTTGCATTAAATTGCATGTTCAAAGTTTATTATGTAGTTCATAAACAAAAGTTTGTCCTTCTCAATTTAAGTTTTCAGTTGTACAACCAAGTTCCTTCTTCATACCATGTAAATTAAACTTTACAGAGCAAGTGATCTTCTTTTGCACTGCATGCATGCTTCTGTTCTTGATCCGTAATCCAGTGGTGTGGTGGACCTACCCACTACAGCACAATGTCATATTCTGGAATGTCTTAACTATGAACAATGTCATATCATTCTACTATTATTTAAACCGTCTCTTTATTTGCCAATCTGAAATGGGATAAATTGACAGCACACTAACCATTGATACTTATGAGTTCTTGATCTGTAATCGAGTGGTGTCGTGAAGCTGCCAACTCCTTCACAATGTCACTTCCTGCCATGTCTTGACCTGAACAATACCATATTGTGTCAATGCAATTTTAAACTGTGTCACTTTATTCGTCAGTAAGAAATGTGATGAATTGTCAGCACTGATACTTTTATGTGCAAAACTTGTCATCTCTCTGCTTGTTTATCTTTCAGAGTTAGGAGGATATAAGTGTTAAACAAGCGCAGTCTCATCAGCTTGCTCAACTACTTGCGCTGCAGCTCCCCAATAGGGCTAACCTTTCTTGAACTCTATTGAAGTGCTGTCGGATTTGTATATTATTTTGTCGGCATGTTTAGTTGCACTGGCGGCAATCTTTGATGCCCTGTGTATGTAATCTGCTGTCTGCTTGTGCTTTATTATCATAGTGGCGAACTTTGATGCCCAGTGGATGTAATATGCCGTAATTTAGTTTTTGTATAGTCTAGGTTTTTTCTTATTCACGATGCTGCAGTTATTTTATTGTATATATATCCCGTCTTCGCAGTAAACCGGCCAAACCGTAAAATTACGGTACATAATTGGGCCATCATGCAATCATAATGGGCCCCGTCATCTTGGTCCGTTAGAAGGCCTAAATGTAATCTGGCCCACTAGTAGAGTCGGGCCTTTAATAGCCCGAGTAAACCGCAGCCCTCTTTTCGCAAGAAAACTCAATGGGCTTTTAGGAGGCTGAGAAGTAGGTTGGGCCTGAAACGTGCCGAACAGCTCTCGGGCCGGCAGAAGCCCGAAATGGACCCCGGCCCATGATTGTGCCAATCAAACATAGGCCTTTAACAGGCCAAAATTGTCTCGGTCCTTGTTTGGCCCAATCAGATTATCGGCTGCGAGCAGGCCGGATGCCAACCGGGCCGTAGTTAGGCCCAACTATATGACGGACTTTTAACAGGCCGAAATTAATATAGGGCCGAAATGTTAAACGGGCCCTTAACAGGCCGAAAGTAATATCAGGCTGAATTACTAAATGGGCCTTTAGGAAGTGGGCCCAAAAGAATAGGGGATATTTAAATTAGTGCCCCTGGTTCCTTAGTTGTGCTCACTTTTCCCCACGCTCCAAACTTTTGCTCACTTTTCCCCTCTTCCTTAGCTGAAACTCTCACAAATGCTCATAGCGGGCGTTTGCCGTCTTGACCGTCCATTGACCATTAATTGCTGACGAGTGGGGCCGAGTCTTCGTCTGACTGTTGCTTGCTGACGGGTGGGACCGCAAGGAGACACGTATTGGGCAGCTTGTCTGAATCTGAAACAAATCTAGACAGGCCGCACTGCACCGCGCCGCCCCTCCCCTCCGCCGGCATCGTGCCGCGTCCACCGCAGTTGTTTCCTCCACCCTATGCCCCTATTCAGTTCGTCTGTGACGCCGCGTCTCTGCCAGATATAGCCCACCTCCCCACCTAGGATTACATAGCGATGTTGAGTGAGGACGACTGGAATGCAGTCGACCGTGGAGAGGATTGGGTGGAATCTACGGCAGATAATTCATGGATTAAACCTGGGTAAGCATTGTTTCCTCTCTAATTGATGTTCTAAGTCGTATTGTAGGCCGTATTTGACTTCTGTTTGCTTGAATCGTTTGAATTTGTGCTCGATTTTACCCGGCTAACTGAAGCCTTTGTTTCCTTCAACAAAATAGGATTGATCCCGCGCTGGCTTTCCGGCTGGCGATTAGAATGGAAACTAGTGTGCTGCGTGGTACTAAACCGCATTTGATTTCATCATTTTTCTATCCCAAAGTGGTAGAAACCAGCATATCTTTCAAAGATTTGCGAGCTGAGCTCCGAAACACCTATCCCTGGAGTGATGCCGATGCTGTTGAACTGAATTACTTCAGCAGTGACGAGCAAAGATTTCTCCCACTAACTTGTGACGATCATATGCCGTTGCTTTTTGCTGGGATTGATGTCTGCCAATTTGGTAAACTCCAAATCGATGTGCTTCAGCCATGCGCTGAACGGGCGAAGGGGAAGGGAGTTCAGACATCATCTGTCTGTATTAATAGCCAGCACCCCGGCACTCCTTGTAGGTTGACACCAAGTAAAGTAAGTGGTTCATGGAGCCACAACATGCCTGCTGCCAATTCTGGTTCCGATTCAGCTCTTGCTTCTCGTGTACCTTCTGCAGTTGGCGTAGAAGAAGATGCAGAACCTGACGAGGCAGTGCCTACAAATGATGATGAAGACGAGATGATGTTTCCTGAACTGGTCGATGTAGCCAGTCAGCAAGCAGTGGATGACGAATATATGGAGGAGCCCATCAGCCAAGCTAGGTTTGATGACACTGACGATGAAGAGAAGGTGGAGAACATGGACAGCTTAATCGAGGATGAATACGATGGTGATGACATGCCAACAATTGAGTGGAACAGGGAAAAACCTGAGCTTAGTGTAGGTACAATTTTCCAATCAATGGTGGACTGTCGGAATGCAGTGACAACATGGTGCATTATATCTGAAAACACCTATAAGATTAAAAGGAGTGAGCCAGCAAGGTTCAAAGTATTTTGTCCATATCCTAGGTGTAGGTGGAAGTTGCATGCATCTCGTATGAGAAAGAGAAAATATATTCAGGTAATCCAAGTTCGGTTATTAATTTAGTTTCAGATCGTTGAGTAAGGTTTCTTAACTGTTTTTTACCCTTTTATTTTGTTTCAGATAAAGAAAAACCCACACAAGCACACATGTCCACCTGGAGGGGGAGGGGGGAAGGCCAAAACCAAGCTAGCAAAAACTAGGTGGGTGGCAGATGCTATATTGGATTGGCTGAGAGAAGAACCTGGACTTGGTCCAACAGCACTCCATGGGAATCTTTTTGAGAAGTACAAGATAGAAATTCCTTACATGAGAATTTTCAATGTTAGGGAAAAGGCTCTTGACAGAATTAATGGTCAATGGAATGACAGTTTTCAGCTGCTTTACACTTTCAAAGCTGCAGTGGAGATGGAAAGTCCAGGGAGTGTTGTAGAGATTGACAAGCATACAGTTCCGTTCAAAATAAAAGGGAAGTCATTTCAGAAGGAGTGCTTCAGAAGGGCTTTTGTTTGTTTCAAGGCTTGCTGGCAGGGATTTCTAGATGGTTGCAGGCCCTATTTGGCTGTAGATGCTACACATTTGACTGGAAGATGGAGAGGACAGCTAGTAGCAGCTTCTGCAGTTGATGGACACAACTGGCTATTCCCAGTTGCATTTGGTGTGGTGGAGGCAGAGTATATGGAAAGTTGGGTCTGGTTTCTGCAGCAGTTGCGCAACATTATAGGCACACCCCCAGGTTTAGCTATACACACAGATGCTTGCAAGGGTTTAGAGAGTGCAGTGGAAATTGTATTCCCTGGAGTGGAGCATAGGGAATGTATGCGACACCTAGCGCATAACTTCAAAAAGAAGTTCAAAGGTAAAGTTTATAATTAGAACTTATGGCCAGCATCATACACATGCAGCAAAAGGAAGCATGAACACCATTTGAGAGTGTTGTATGCTCAAAATCCTCTTGTGAAGGAGTACATGGATGCACATCATGGTAAGGTGTGGTCAAGAAGAAAATTCAACGAAATATGCAAAGTAGATTATGTGACCAGTAACCTTGCAGAATGCTTCAATTCAAAGTTCAAGTCAGTGAAAGGGCTCTTGTTGTGGCAAGCATTTGACAAGATGAGGCAAATGATCATGATAAAGATGGCTCTTCGCAAAAGAATTGCAGAAACACAATATGTTGGTCATCAAATGCTCCCATCACTGATTAAGGCATTGAACTTGAAGGCAAGAGGACTGAAGATGAAATGTATTTGATCTGGCACATATGAGGGAGAGGTTACCTATACTGACACTAAAAATAGGGTATGGAGGTATCCTGTGAACCTAAGTACTAGAGAATGTACTTGTAGGCAATGGCAGATCCGTGGGAAGCCATGCATACATACCCTACATCTGATGACCGTTATCGGGGGTGCAGATGGTGAAGTTGATCAATATTGCTCTGAGTATTTCTCTGTTGCCAAATTTATGTCTGCTTATGCTGACAATGTGCCTGCACTATTGGGGAAAGATCAATGGAACATAGTAGATCCAGGGTTCAAACTCCACGCTCCTGTCATTACTAGACCACCAGGAAGACCAAGGAACCAGAGGATTAGGGCAGGTGAGGAGGGTCGTCTACCAAAGAAGCGTGCTTGCAAAAAATGTGGAGTTCTGGGGCATATTGCTAGGCTTTGTACCAATGCAGTGGATGCATCATTTGGAGAGGAGGAAAGATGGACAGCAGCCAATGCTGAGGAGAATGCAGCAGCAATGGAGACTGAAGATGCAGTGGAGAATGCAGCAGCAATTGAAGCAGTGGAGAATGCAGCAGCAAATGAAGCATCTTGGTATGTGTTTGCACCCTTTGTAGAATGCAGCTACCCTTTTGTTTGCATTTGTTGTCTTTTTTGCCTATGGCTCATAATTTTATTTACCAGCTCCAGGGAGAAAAGGCCAAGAGATGAAGAAGCAGAAGATTTTGAAACCATGGCCTTTGATGGTTTTGAAGCTATAAGAGAGGAAGAGGAGGGGGTAATTTTTCCAACTGTCCCTTTAAAGATTATTGAACCCATAGATGACCGTCAAATGGTCGTCAAGTGCTCGGCGAGTGGAACTACTCCATCAACACCTCCACAGGGAAAACCCCAAGATCAAAAGGAACAAGAGTCTGAAAGAAAATAGCATCTCAACTAGGGAAACCAGGAGCAAGACGGTGAAGCCAGCTGCAAACACAAGGAGCAAGTCAAAAATTTGAATTAAGTTGTTGGGAAATGTTTGTGTTGTCAATTTGAGGGTGAGTCGATCGCTTAAAACTTGGTAGATTTGTATTAAGATGTTGGCATCTTAAAACTTGGTATATTTGAGCTACTGTGAAAACTTATCAGTTGTAATAAGGGATCCCTTGTAATAATGTTGCTTCTACTTTGGTTTCTTATTTGTGTCAGAATTCAAATTTCCATCAAAATTTGAATTGAAATCAATATTTTAATTTGGGCCAAAATTTGGATTCGAGCCAAAGTTGAAGTTGAACAATGGAGGTTCATTGCTCTGTGCGGTGTATTTGATCGAGCATTTGAAGTCCAATATTCGTAGGTGAATAGTCCGAATGAGAAATGTGCTAGAAACAAGCTCGAAAGCTAGGGTAAACAGCCCTATTTGAAATCAAGTTTTTTTTGACCTTGGCTAAAAGAGGCATATATATTTTTATTAACACTTGTTCCATATATATATGGTAAAAACGAAGTCTCACTATTTACTGATTAATATTCATATTACTACATATTTTTGATAAAATATGCTTTTAATTCAAAACCGTCAAATAACACGTTTTAGATATGAAAATGAAAAAGTAAGTTCAGATCCTTCTTATTCACTCGAAAATGAAGCTATGGAGATTTTTCTGATTTTTTTGAATTTTTTTGATTTTTTTCAAACCCTAAACCCTCTCTCCCTATTATACAAACTCCGAACAAGTTCATAGGTGATAGCTCATTTGTGTGAAGCCTTTTTTCATGAAAAATGACCTACACCAAGTTTATAATTTTTTCTCATAACCTTGTCACATATGACGGCTATGTGCACAAGAATTACAACATTTTGAGTTTTTTTGAATTTTTTAAAAACATTTGAACTTGATTTTGACATATCACTTCAAAAAATGATTTTTCAAAAAAATGCCCCTATACCGAGTTTATATTTTTTTATGGTAACTAGGTCTCATAAACGGACGAACTACGTTTGTTTTATATTTTTGCGATTTTTTCTAATTTAGTTATGGCCATTTGAAATATGGTCAAACCCTAATAACCCCGTTGACTCGCTCATAACCCCGCAGAAATGCTCCAAACCCTAGCATCGAACGTCCGCCGTCGGATCCTACCAAGCGCCAAACACCACCCGTCAGATGTGGGGCAGGCATGCGCGATCCGCGTGATGCATCCTGATTGGCTACTGCACTGTCCTTCTCGGGTTTTTACGATCTGCCCCACTTTACATATGAAATTGTATTTTTCGCACATGACCACCACATGTCAGTGTTAAGAGTTGGTTCAAATATTCAAACTACAAAATACAATGTGGCAAATCGTCAATATAGCTTCCCATTCTCCTCTTCTCCATCTGACAGACAAAGGCATCAAGCAGATCGGGCAATTCCTCTGTTTCTTTCCCCATCTTCTTGTTCTTCTTCCTCTCGAGCAATTCCTCTGTTTCTTTCCCCATCTTCTCGTTCTTCTTCCTCTCGAGCAATTCCTCTGTTCTTCCTCTCAGGCGATATGTCGACCTCCTCGTCAGCCCCCCGTTCCACGTGGCTGGTTTATGGTCCAGTGCCGATGACTCGATGCACTGACTGCCCACGGACTGCTCCACTGAAGCGGTTGACTTCGAAGGAGGAGAAGAATGGGAACTTTGGGCGCGAGTTCGTCAAATGCGAGAGCAAGCAGGAGGGCAGGTTAGATCTGAGTTTTCCTCGCATCCTTTATCTCTAATTTCTCAAAAAATCTATCAGATTTGGATTTAGATTACATGATTTCGTTTTTAGATCGTGAAGAAATGCCACCATTTCGAGTGGATGGATGATTACATCCAGAGGCTTCAAGGGTTGGGCTTGCTGGATTCGAGGGGGAATGCAATCCACGAGTTCAATCTGCCCCATGACAGTGCCGCTCCGGCAGCAGCAGCGCGTCCAGAATACCCGACGGTGGTAGATGTCGAACTGAAGACGGAATTGAAGAAGATGAACAAGAACTTCAAGCAGCTGATTGAGTTGAGGAAGCAATCCAATCTGATAGCTTTAGGAATACTTGCTCTAGGAATTTTTTACTTGATGGCCATCTCTCATTAGAGATGTTTGTCTACTGTTGTTGCCACTGTTTAGCAATCCATGTCTGTTTATCTCAAATGCAACTCTGTTTAGTGCAACTGTCGATCTCTGAATGTATGCAGTTTACTGTTAAGTTTCGACACTTTCAGTTTCGGCAGAAGACAACTACCAGTTCAGTGATACGATTATTTTGTTAGCAAATAACCTCGAGTGTTGGATCATACCCTAGCTCGTCAGATGACAGTAAGCAGTACTTGAGCAGCACAAGGGATATACATCAAGTTCATCTCTTCTCTCTCGCACTTTCCAAACTTTTGTCCTCGAGTTCGTTAGTTCTGCTAGAAACCTAGTTCGCGGGCCCAAAGAGAATCAAGCTGCAATAGGCCCACAAAGGATAAATGAGGCCCAGAAACAAGCGATGTTTCTTTTTTTTGTTTAGGAACGATTACTTTGTCCTTTTTTGTTTCTGATTGCTTTTTTCATTAATTTGATTGCCCAATCTCTTCTATATCATTGAGGATTTTTTTTGCTTTCCTTTATGGGTCCCTTCATTTTTTAGAATCAAAGTATTTGCAAACCGCAGTATTATTATGCCTAGCGAACCAATACTTCATGATTGGAAAAAGAGGTCCAACCCTCTTTTTTATCTACTTCAAAATTGTCGGAGTAAATGGCCACGGGTAGCCTCCCGACTACCCCCGGCACTTCAGCAAATTTACCTGGCCTTTGGGCCTTCAAGCACTCCTTGCATCTGGGCCGCCTTCCCCGGCCGGCTACCACTAAAGCCGACTCTCGGAAGTCGACCCAGCCTCACCGACTCCCCCCCCCCCCGAGACGACTATGGGGTGGCCGACTCCGAGAAGCCGGCCAAGACTGCAACCACTCCTACATAACGGCGACGTGACAGGGTGTGGCCACAGTGCGGCCGACTACCCCCGAAGCCCGAGGCGGGCATGGCTACAGGAGGCCGTACGGGACGGACGTCCCCCGTGCGGCTCGGCACTATAGCCATGCTGACCTCGACATCATCCACGACCGCCTCCTGTACGACTCACGGACAGCGGGCCCCTTCAGAGAGAGAGAGGCGTGGAGGCGGCCCAGCCTTTCCCGGTCAGCCGAGAGTATAGCCGGCCTCCAGAAGCCGGCTGATTCCTCCCTCGAAGCAGGAGCCCCATTAAGAAGACAAGACGAGGTGAGGCTACAGTGACAGCCACCGAGGCGGTCCACTGTAGCCACGCTTACCTCGACAAAGCCCTCGCCATCATAGGCGAGGCTACAGTATGCAGCCGCCGACAAGACCCTAGGTGGTGGGGCCGGCCTGTCGACCAAGTAGCCGGCAGCCGGCGGGACCCACCAGCCGACGGGACCCAGCTGCCGGCAGAGAAGCCGGCGAGCATAGACACTGACGACCGGGACCAGGTCCCAGTCGGACTACCATTGTACCCCCGGGGGGTAGGCCTATATAAACCCCCCGGAGCACCCATGCAAAGGGTTCGGACCCAAGCATAGCTGGCTGCTAAGCATAGAGTGGCCATCTGAGCATAACACACACACCATAGATAGAGAGAAGCAAGAGCTAGCCTTGTTCTTCTTCTCCCTTGATCTCAACAGCTCTAGGAGCGATTGTAGCTACCTTTCATCGATCTAGTGATCATGCGGAGACCCCGCAGAGCAGGACTAGGGGTGTTATCTCCTCGGAGAGCCCCGAACCTGGGTAAGATTCGCCGGCGTGCATGTCTACGCCTCATCCCGTTTCCAGGCACCGGCGCCCTTTTATTGGCTCCCACAATGATAAGCCATCCCTTGGCATATGTCGCACCAACCACCCGACATTTGGCGCCCACCGTGGGGCCAGGTGCACCGTCGTCCGGAGACCTGTTCTGGACGGGAACCCTCTTCCTCCCCCGCGAGCGCAGCCAGCCTGCCGCGCCCGATGGCGTTTGCCTCGACGCGCTGCAGGGCATCGACGACGCCTGCGCAGCGAGCCGCCTCGCCGATCTGCTCGGCGAGACCCGCATCTCCGACGAGCCTACGTCCGACGCAGGCACCGACTACCCCGAGAGCCGCCTCGTTAGCCTCCTCGACCAACTTCACGTCTCCAGCGAGCCTGCTGCGGACGTGGAGTCTGTCGGTTCCACCGACCCGATGCTCATCGACTCCGACTCTGCGTCGCTCGACGCCTACCCCTCCGATGTGGTGGTCTTTGATGACCCCCTCCCTCGAGCTGACAGTGGCAGTAGTGCTGTCACCGAAGTGCTAGTCATCAGCCACGTCTCCAACTCGGGCAAGAACGCCCGCGACGCTCAGCAAGCGGCGATGCACGACCTCTCCGTCCCCATCCCGTCCGATGCCGACGCCGAGACCCTGGAGGCACGCCACCTTGCCCTCATCGCAGAGGGCAAGAAGATAGCCTCGATGAGACGCCTCACCGAGGCCCACCAGCGCGAAGTCGACCGCGCCACCTTCGGCACGCCGCCACCTAGCGGCCCGAGCCGAGCCGGCTTCGTCCAGAAGCGCGGCGCAGCCGTTGCCAGTATGCTGGGCACAGATCGCCCCGTCTACGCCACCCCGCTCGAGAATCTGCGGGCCGCTCAGGCGGCTGCAGAGGAGCTCAATGGGCTGGGAGCCGATGAGCTCCCCTACATGACAAGACGGATCCAGCAGCTGATCGATGCGGCTGCAGAACGGCACGAAGCCGGCGCCCGCGCCGATAGCCATCCTCCGCACCGAGAACACGCCGCGACGTCCCGCACGCCAACTGCGAGCGGCGCGCGCCAGAAGAAAGACAAGGAGCCGGCTACCAGCCGCAGCCGGACTCGCATCACCATCGAGCGCGACGCGGATGGCCGCCCTCGAGCGGTAGAACACCAAGGGAATCTGCCTCCTCCCCCGCCTCGAAGAGAAAGACGCCTCACTCCGCCACCGGTCACGCATCCGACTCTTGGTGACCGACTCGGTCGCCGAGAAGGAGTCGGCGAGAACGATGCCCGCCATAGGATCGACCGCCTAGCTCGGTCCTTGGCGTTAGAAGAAGAAGACGATGTCGGTCCGCCATGCTTTGGCCCCAGCATCCGCGACGAGCCCTTTCCCAAAGGGTTCTCGCTCCCCAGGGACACGCCCAAGTACAACGGCTCGGTGAAGCCGGAAGATTGGCTCATCGACTACTCCACGGCCGTCAGCATAGCCAACGGCAACCGGCGCGTCGCTGTGAAGTACGTCCCCCTCATGCTGCAAGGCACAGCACGCACATGGCTCAACAGCCTCAAGCCCTACAGCATCAACAGCTGGCTAGACTTCACCGAAGTCTTCGTCCGCAACTTCACCAGCACCTACAAGCGGCCTCCCAAGCCTCGCCAGCTTTCCCTCTGCGTCCAAGGGCCTAACGAGTCGACTCGCGACTACCTCACGCGATGGGCCGAGCTCCGCAACTCTTGCGAAGGGGTGCATGAGGTCCAGGCCATCGAGTACTTCACCGCCGGGTGCCGAGAGGGCACCCTTCTCAAGCACCGACTCCTCTGCGATGAGCCGGCTACCCTCGATGAGTTGCTGATCATCGCCGACAAGTACGCCACCGCCGACTCCTCGATGAAGACCGAGCTCCAAGTGGATGCCTCGGGGAAAGTGATTGCTCCGGCTCCCAAAACGCCGGCTGGCGACGCAAACCGGCGCCCCTACCAGAACGACCACAAGCGCAAGGGCCCTATGCCGACTTCCTCTAGCCGGCAGGTGGCCACGGTTGAAGAAGAACAGCCCGAAGAGCGGCCCGCTCCCAAGAAGAAGGGCGGCCGGCCGCCTTGGCAGCCCGCCTTTTCCTACGAGCAGGCTCTTGACGCCCCCTGCAAATTTCATAGCGGCGCGAAGCCGTCCAACCACACAACCCACAAGTGCCACTGGCTCACCCGCATCACCAAGGGCGAGGGAATGCAGCCGCCTCCTCCTCCTCCCAGCCCGCCGCCTCCAGCCCCCCAGCAGCCGGCGGCTCGGCCGGAAGTCGGCGCCATCCAAGACGAGTTCCCCGAAGCGCACGACGCCTACGTCGTCTTCACAAGTCAAACTGACGACAAGCGCAGCCGACGCCGGCAGCACCAAGAAGTGAACGCAGTTGCCTCTAGCCCCGCCGAGTTCATGCATTGGTCGGAAAAGCCCATCAGCTGGAGCCAGGCCGACCACCCAGAGGTGATGCCTTCGCCTGGCTCCTACGCTATGGTCTTCGACGTCACCCTTGCGACGGAGAGGCGAGCTGCCAGATTTTCCCGCGTCCTGATAGACGGCGGAAGCAGTATCAACATACTGTACCGTGATACCATGGACAAGCTGAACATCAAAGCAAAGCAGCTCATGCCGAGCCGCACCATCTTCCATGGTATTGTACCCGGCCTATCATGCTCTGCAATCGGCAAGATCAAAATGGATGTTCTCTTCGGGGACAAAGATCATTTTCGCCGGGAAGCAATATGGTTCGAGGTAGTGGATTTAGAGAGCCCCTATCATGCACTGCTTGGCCGACCTGCTTTGGCCAAGTTCATGGTTGTGCCCCACTACGCCTACCTGAAGATGAAGATGCCGAGCTCAAAGGGGATCATCACCATAGCCGGCGACTACAAGAAGTCCATCGAGTGTGCCATGGCCAGCAGCCGGCTGGCCGAGTCCCTCGTGGTGGCAGAAGAGAAGAAGATGTTGGAACGGGTTGTGGCCATGGCCGGCAAGCAGCCGGCCTTGTCCCCCAACCCCAAGGACTGTGATGCGCAGGGCTCCTTCCAGCCTGCGAAGGAGACGAAGAAGATACCTCTAGACCCGGAGCACCCGGAGAGGTTCGCCGTGATTGGGGCGAACCTGGACAGTAAATAGGAAGGCGAGCTCGTCGACTTCCTCCGTGAGAATCGAGACATCTTTGCATGGTCCCCAAAAGACATGCCGGGTGTCCCGAAGGATTTCGCCGAGCACAAACTACACGTCCGAGCTGATGCGAAGCCGGTCAAGCAACCCCTCCGCCGACTATCAGAAGAGAAGCGAAGAATTGTGGGAGAAGAAATAGCCCGGCTCCTTGCCGCCGGCTTCATCATGGAAGTGTTCTTTCCAGAATGGCTTGCCAATCCAGTTCTGGTTTTGAAGAAGAATAACAAGTGGCGTATGTGTATAGACTACACGAGTTTGAACAAGGCCTGCCCAAAGGATCCGTTTGCTTTGCCACGGATTGACCAAGTAATAGACTCCACAGCCGGATGCGAGCTGTTAAGTTTTTTGGATGCGTACTCAGGGTATCATCAGATCAAGCTGGACCCGGCTGACCGCCTGAAGACTGCCTTCATCACACCCTTTGGAGCTTTCTGCTACCTGACGATGACATTCGGCTTGAGAAATGCCGGTGCCACCTTTCAGCGTTGCATGCAGAAATGTCTCTTGAAACAACTCGGCAGAAATGCCCACGTCTACGTAGACGACATTGTGGTGAAGACAGAGAAGCGCGGTACCTTGCTGGAAGACCTGAAAGAGACATTTGCCAACTTGCGCCGATTCCAGATCAAGCTCAACCCCGAGAAGTGCGTGTTCGGAGTGCCAGCCGGCCAGCTGCTAGGCTTCCTGGTCTCCGAACGCGGCATTGAGTGCAACCCTGTCAAGATCAAAGCCATTGAGAGGATGGAGATTCCCACCAAGCTGCGAGATGTGCAGAAATTCACCGGCTGCTTAGCCTCCCTGAACCGTTTCATCAGCCGACTAGGAGAGAAGGCCCTCCCTCTGTATCGACTCATGAAGAAGTCCACTCACTTTGAGTGGAATGATCAAGCCGACCAAGCCTTCCATGAGTTGAAGAAAATGTTGACCACTCCACCTGTCCTGGCTGCGCCGACTGAGAAGGAGCCGATGCTCCTCTAGATCGCCGCGACAAGCCGAGTCGTCGGCACTGTTGTTGTGGTCCAGCGCCCGAAGGAAGGCCGAGCCCAGCTAGTCCAGAGGCCGGTCTACTATCTCAATGGAGTACTGTCCAGCTCAAAGCAAAACTACCCGCACTACCAGAAGATGTGCTATGGGGTGTACTTCGCCGCCAAGAAATTGAAGCCCTACTTCCAAGAGCACCCCATCACGGTCGTGTGCACTGCCCCGCTCGCCGAGATCATAGGCAGCCGGGATGCATCCGGCCGGGTGGCCAAATGGGCCATTGCCTTGGCGCCCTACACGATTTTCTATCAACCCCGCACCGCCATCAAGTCGCAAGCATTGGCCGACTTCCTCGTCGACTGGGCCGAGACCCAGTACTTACCGCCGGCTCCCGACTCTACCCATTGGCGGATGCACTTTGACGGGTCCAAGATGCGCACCGGCTTGGGAGCCGGCATCGTCCTCACCTCTCCCAAAGGCGACAAGCTCAAGTACACGCTGCAGATCCACTTCGCCGCCTCCAACAACGTGGCCGAGTACGAGGCGCTCGTACATGGGCTCCGGCTAGCCAAAGAACTTGGCATACGCCGGATCCTGTGCTACGCGACTCAGACTTGGTGGTCCAGCAATCATCTGGCGACTGGGACGCCAAGGACACGAACATGGCGAGCTATCGTTTCCTCGTCCAACAGATAAGCGGATACTTCGAAGGGTGCGAGTTCCTTCACGTGCGAAGGGCCGACAACGACCAAGCAGATGCCCTAGCACGAATCGGCTCCACCCGACAAACCATACCGACTGGCGTCTCCCTCCAGCGCCTCCTCAAGCCGTCCATCAAGCCGTCTCCAGAGTCGGATTCCATCTTCGTGCCGCCTACGCCAGAAACAGCCGGATCCGGCTCAAGATATCCCACAGGCGGCACGGGGACTTCGACGACTGGCCCGGGGACTGCTGTAGTCGCACCCGGCCCAGGGACTTCAGAACCCGGCTCGGGGACTGCAGCAGTCGGCCCGGGGACTGCAACGACACAAGAAGCGGTGGCCGACCCCAATACGACACCCAACCCACCCACCCGAGTCATGGTGGCCACATTAACAGCAGAAGAAGTCACAGCTCCCTCATGGGCCCAGCCCATCCTCAAGTTCCTAGTCAGTAGAGAGCTGCCGGCTGATGAGATCGCAGCAAGACTAGTGCAACGACGAGCCGCATCATATACAATAATCAACAGGGAGCTCGTGAAGCGCAACGTTACTGGAGTCTTCCAGCGTTGCGTCGAGCCAGAAAAAGGAGTGGCAATCCTCAAAGACATCCACCAAGGCGAATGCGGCCATCACGCCGCCTCAAGATCCCTCGTGGCCAAGGCTTTCCGCCATGGTTTCTTCTGGCCGACTTCTGCCCTCAAGACCATTCCCCTCACCTGGCCTCTTGCCGTCTGGGGACTGGACATGGTGGGCCCTTTCAAGACAGCCCGCGGCGGCTTAACACACCTACTCGTTGCTGTGGACAAGTTCACGAAGTGGATTGAAGCCAAGCCAATCAAGAAGCTGAACGGGCCGACTGCCGTGACATTCATCACCGACATCACTACTCGGTACGGCGTGCGGCACAGCATCATCACCGACAACGGCACGAACTTCGCCAAAGGAGCACTGGCATGTTTTTGCGCGACGCAGGGCATCCGACTGGACTTAGCGTCCGTTGCCCACCCGCAGTCAAATGGCCAGGTCGAGCGAGCAAATGGACTCATCCTATCCGGCATCAAGCCTCGACTCGTTGTACCACTGGAGCGATCGGCCGGCTGCTGGCTCGAAGAGCTGCCGGCTGTCCTCTGGAGTCTGCGCACTACACCCAACAAATCAACCAGCTTCACTCCATTCTTCCTTGTGTACGGTGCCGAGGCTGTCATCCCAACAGACATCGAGTTCGACTCGCCTCGGGTCACCATGTACACGGAGGAGGAAGCCAAAGAAGCAAGAGAAGACGGCGTCGACCTACTGGAAGAAGGCCGACTATTAGCCCTCAGTCGGTCCGCCATCTACCAGCAAGGGCTGCGCCGCTACTACAACCGCAAGGTCAAGCCAAGATCCTTCCAAGAGGGCGACCTTGTGCTCCGGCTGATCCAGCGAACAGCCGGCCAGCACAAGCTCTTGGCCCCTTGGGAAGGCCCCTTCATCGTCAGCACAGCACTCGGCAACGACTCCTACTACTTGATCGACGCGCAAAACCAAGAGCACGCAAGAGAGACGACTCCGGCAAGGAGTCAGAGCGACCATGGAACGCAAACCTCCTAAGACGATTTTACAGCTGAAAAGCAGTATGTATCACGCTCCCTTTTCGTATTAAGTACAAACCAACAGGCCCCCCGAACAGTACTCGGAGACTACCTTTTACTTATCTATGAAATGACGAGTGTCATATCCTTCAATGTATTATTACAATCCGAATTCCTGTCCGGCACCGGGTTCGACTAGTCGGCCCGGGAACTGGCCGCCTTGCGCCATATTGAAAGTTCTTCCTGAAGTCAGCAAAGTAGTGCGCCGGCTCCCAAGTCCTCTCTTGTTGAGAGTCGCAGCTCAAAGAACTGATTGTCCGACTAGCAAGAGAGAAGACAGAAAGGTTGCCCACACGAAAAATGGCTAAGGAATTACGAACCTATATAACAAGAGGACGGCCCCAAAACATGCCCGCCGGCTACCAGAACAGCCGGCTGGCCGGCTTCCTAAAAAACTTAGCTTCAGTCCAGCAGAGCTCAAGTATTTCCCCCTCCCGAATCGGCCAGGCACCCCCCCGGCTACAGATTGCAGAGCAACTGTTTGACTGGGGAGGCGGCAAAGAAAAAAGCAGAAGGACAAAAAGCGAAAGTACAAGGAAAGACCGATTGCATACATTATATACATAAAGCCGCCCAGAGGCCGGCAGCAGAATTAAGTTTAAATACACCCAGTGGGTGGAATTGTGCAGACTTAACCAAACATTGTTCGAAAGTAACAAGACAGGAAAACAAGGAAAGAAGACTAAGGCGCGACTTGGAGGCTGAGCTGATCGATGAAGGCAGCTCGTCGGCTAAGGGAGTGGCCGCCTAGCTGGCCTCGGCTTGACCACCTCCAGCGGCAGGAGGCGTGGAGGCGCGCGGAGTAGTGCTGGAGGAGCGGTCAAGTTGGGGCTGGTCGGCCGCTCCACCAGCCGGCTCGTCGTCGTCACCCTCTTCCTCCTCCTCCTCGCCCTCGTCACTGGAGTCGATCTCCTCCGCCGAGTCCTCGCCGTACGCCGGGTCCAGCCCAAACCAATCTTCCGGCTGGGCGACTCCATTGTTGTCCACCTCGGGGGTGAAGACGTTGGTGTCGGTGTAGTCGGCGATCGCTGAAGCTCGCCGAATGATGGCCGGCCGTGCCGGCTCCAGCTCCGTGTCGGCTTGCTGCCGCCAGGTCGCCAGCTGGTCCAGGTTCAGGCCGGGATACCAGGCCTTGACGAACTCCAGCGCCCGCCTGGCCCCGGAGCGAGCCGCTGACGCCTTCCAAGCCTCGAAGCGCCCGACCGCAACCTCCAGCCAGTCGGCGGTCCGACTGGGGGTGCGAGGGACCGCCTGGCCGGGCCAGAGGGCGGCCAAGACCTGCGATCCCGCGCGCTGAAGCTGGCGGAGAAGCCGGTGAGCCGGCTGGATGCGAGCCTGGATCGCCAGGAGCTGTTCCTCCAGCGAGCGGCAGGCGGTTGGCGAGATCTCGAAGCCGGCTTGCCTCTTCGCCTGGCGACGGGCCTCGATGGCCTGGTTGGCAGCGGTGGAATAGCCGGGGAAGTACTCTGCGCGAAGAAGAAAAGGAAAGAAAAACACCAAGATCAGAAAAACAAGCCAAAGTGACAGACGGCAGGAAGGACGAAGGGACAGACGGCTTACCGTCAACCAGATCCTCGATCAGGCCGTAGCCGGAGACCAGAGTCTGCTTGACGTCCGCCCAGCCGGCCTCCTCAGTCTCGAACTCAGCCTGGAGAGCGGCTTCGCGGTCCTGCGCCGCCTTCAGCGCCGCCTTATGGCTTTCCTCCTGGTCGGCTAGCCTTTTGAGCAGGCGGTCGCGCTCCTGCACCAAGGCGGCAAGCTCCGCGTCCTTGGCACGAAGAACAGTCTGGGACTCCCCCAGCTGGGCCCTCAGACTGGCGTTGGCCGCTGCAGAAGTAGAAGAAGAAGAAGGACAGTAAGGAATCATCAAGGAAGATCCGAGCCGACTGCTCAGCAGTCGGCCCGAATCTCGGGGACTACACCCAGTGTGTGCGCTGACGCGCCCCCACATGAGATAAAAATCAAGTCACATACCTCGGCTCTCAGTGAGATCGGCGGTCTTCTGAGTCAGCTCCCGAGCCTGGGAGTTGAAGGCGGCCGCTCGAAGGTTGTGGTAGTCCTGCAAGGCAGACAGAAGACCAAAGTGAGAACAAAAGCAACAAAATCTCCAGGAAGTTCCAAGCCGCCTGCTCAGCAGCCGACTCGGAACTCGGGGACTACACCCAGTGGGTGCGCTGACGCGCCCCCACAGGAGAAGTCAAGATCAAGAAAAAAGCAAAGTCAAGAAGAAACAAGATGGGAGCACTAACCCGGATGGCCGCCCGAGTCGCGAGGAACTCGTCGGTGAACTGCCTCAGCGCCGCGGCTTGGCTTTGGAGCCGGGTCCGGACGTCTTGCGCAGCCAAATTCACAACGGCCGACCCTCCGCCAGGTGTCCACCCTGAGGTAGCGCCGGCCAACTCCGCGTCTTGGGCCGACGAGCTGGAGCCCATGGCCGGCTGCGGCTCCGATGCCGCCTTCTGCGGCTCCGCCGCGGCCTTCCCCGCACGCCGGCTTGGCGGAATCCTGACCGCCACCTCGACCCTCGCGGCCGGCGCACCCTCCGCCGACTGCGCAGGCGGCGGTTCAGGCCGGCCACCTTGGCCCGCCCCAGTCGGCGGGGTCGGCTCCGGAGCCTTCTCCAAGATGACGACGTCGTCGCCGCTTCCTCCCAGCCCCGGCTGGGAGCCGCTGGCTCCCCCTGGCGAAGGATCCATGCCCCCAGGCGCCATGGTGCGCAGGGGGGTGACCATCAGAGCCTCCCCTGCCGCCGCTTCGGCCTCGGCCTCCGCCTGGGCCTTAGCCGCGGCCTCGGCGAGCGCCTTCGCCGCCTCCTCCTCCCGAGCTCCCTGGGCGGCGGCTGCCCTCCGTGCCTCCGCCTCCCACGCTTCCTGCTCCTCCCGCACCTCCCGCGCGTTCCTTTCCGTCGCCTCCAGGAGGGCGGCGCGGGGATCTACGCGGCGGGTGGTGCTCCCAGAGCCCCCTGGCGACTCGACGACGGAGCCGGCAGCCGCCCGCTCAAGTGACAGTGGAGCTCTGACCATTGAAGAAGAAAGCGAAGATTCAAGAACCACCGAAGGAAAGAAAGAAGGACAGAACGTAGGAAGAGAAACTTACGCCGACATAGTCTGTGGCTGCTTCACCACTTTGCGGAAGCGAGCCGCCTTCGCGGCCGCCTCTTCCCGGCTGGTGGCCGCCGCTCCACCCCTGGGCTTCTTCGTCCGGCTCCCGAACATGCCCTGAGTAGCGCGGCGCTTCTGGCCTCTACCCCGAGCAGGCTGCGTGCCGGAGGAGCCCGCGCCGCGTCCGGCTGCCGGCTGGCGATGCGGGACGGCTTCGGCCTCGTCCTCGTCCGGCCAGTCGTCGAAGGTTGCGGTAAACCCAGAGCCGCCTGCTTCGTCGCCGGCTTGGCCACCGGCCGGCTCGGCGGCGTCCTCCATATGGACTGCCCCCAGATCGGGGTCATCCTGGTCGTGTTCGGTCCGGTCGGGGGCGAAGCGGCACTCCTCGTCTGCCCCGCCGGCCAGCCGGAGCAAAGGACTCTGTCGAAAAGAGCAAGCCGACTGAGTTAGTGTCGGCCCAGAGGAACTCGGCGACCAAGCCGAGAGATAGAGAGAGAGACAGAGAAAGAGACGAGGGGAGCGTACCGCAGGCGGAGGATTGGCGCGGCTGTACGGCTCCTTGCCGAATCGCCAGTTGTCAGGAAGTTGGCAGTTGGCGAGGTAGTTCACCATGTCAGCGGCGTTGGGCGGCGGCATCTCCTTGGTGCACATCCGGCTCGGATCGAGCTGGCCACTCATCTGACTGATCAGATGAGGCCGGCTCTGGAGTGGAAGGACCCGGCGCGTGATGAACGCGGCCAGGAGATCGGGCCCCGTCAGGCCCTCCGACTGGACCATCACCCGGAGGCGGGCGATGGCGGCATTTCCTCCAGGCGACAGCGTCACAACCCGGAAGGACCACTGGGGCAGCCTGCCCGCCGGAGGGCCGGCCACGTAGGCCGGCAGGTTGAGGTAGTCGGCCCGGGGAGCGATGTTCCGCACGTAGAAGTATGACTTCTACCATTTCTTCACCGATTGGATCAGCCTGATGACGGGGAAAGGGTTGTCGGCGCCTGATCTCCGCGACGCGATGAAGGCGCCGGTCTGAGCCGGCATGCCCCGCACGCGCGTGCCCAGCTTCGACTGGAAGAACTCCCCCCAGATCTCGAGGGTGGGGAGGACGCCGAGGTAGCCCTCGCACAGGGTGACGAAGGCCGACAGCAGCACCACCGCGTTGGGGGTGAGATGGTGCGGCTGGAGCTGGTAGAAATCCAGCCAGGTGCGGAAGAAAGCGCTCACTGGCAGGCCGAAGCCGCGCAGGAAGTGCGAGCGGAAGACCACCCGCTCGCCCTCCCGCGGCGCCGGCCTGATTTCCTTCTCCAACGGAAGGCGGACCTCCACTTTGTCCGCGCTGGGCAGACGCCGGGTGTCGCGGAGGAAGTCGATGTGGTCGCTATGAACGATGGAGCCATCCCAATCCCCGCCAAGCTGCTCTACGTGGGGAGGCATGGCGGCAGCTAGCACGGTGGCGGAGGAGCGTGCGGAGGAAGAGCGCGGCGGCGAGGCGCTGTAGCGAGAACGAGCGAGGCAAGAAGACGGTGGAAGTAGGAGGGGCGTGCGAGGGCCTGCCGCCCTCCACCTCCCCCTACTTATAGCTTCGCGCGGCTGAGGAGGCCGAACGTGTGGGGAGACGTGGGATTAACCGCGCCCGTTTCCCCCACGTCTCGCGCTAATTACGCATTAGTGCGAGCCGAAACTGCCGCACGGAACGTGCGGATGGTTTCGGGATACAAAGGATCCGCCCCCGGGCCGGGGCGCGGACGTGGCGGGCCCCCTCCCTGCGGCGACGTCCCGTCGCGCGCGTGGGCTGGCTGGCTTTCCGGCCACGCGGCACGCCAGCGGCCCGATGCCGGCCCGCGGCCCGGTGCACGTATCTGCGGGCCCCCGCCCCCCCCCCCCCCCCGACTCCAGAAGAATTCGACTAGGGCCGCGCGCCTAACCAAGGCCGGCTCCCAGCTGCCGGCTTGTCACAATAGGAAGCTGATCGAGCTTCTCAAAATCCCACTCCACCTCGAAGCCCAATCAGCTTCGGGGACTACTGTCGGAGTAAATGGCCACGAGTAGCCTAACCGACTACCCCCGGCACTTCAGCAAATTTACCTGGCCTTTGGGCCTTCAAGCACTCCTTGCATCTGGGCCGCCTTCCCCGGCCGGCTACCACTAAAGCCGACTCTCGGAAGTCGACCCAGCCTCACCGACTCCCCCCCCCCTGAGACGACTGCGGGGTGGCCGACTCCGAGAAGCCGGCCAAGACTGCAACCACTCCTACATAACGGCGACGTGACGGGGTGTGGCCACAGTGCGGCCCACTACCCCCGAAGCCCGAGGCGGGCATGGCTACAGGAGGCCATACGGGACGGACGTCCCCCGTGCAGCTCGGCAATATAGCCATGCTGACCTCGACATCATCCACGACCCCCTCCTGTACGACTCACGGATTGCGGGCCCCTTCAGCCAGAGAGAGGCGTGGAGGCGGCCCAGCCTTTCCCGGTCGGCCGAGAGTATAGCCGGCCTCCAGAAGCCGGCTGATTCCTCCCTCGAAGCAGGAGCCCCATTAAGAAGACAAGACGAGGTGAGGCTACAGTGACAACCCCGAGGCGGTCCACTGTAGCCACGCTTACCTCGACAAAGCCATCGCCATCACAGGCGAGGCTACAGTAAGCAGCCGCCGACAAGACCCTAGGCGGTGGGGCCGGCCTGTCGACCAAGTAGCCGGCAGCCGGCGGGACCCACCAGCCGACGGGACCCAGCAGCCGGCGGAGAAGCCGGCGAGCATAGACACTGACGGCCGGGACCAGGTCCCAGTCGGACTACCATTGTACCCCCGGGGGGTAGGCCTATATAAACCCCCCGGAGCACCCATGCAAAGGGTTCGGACCCAAGCATAGCTGGCTGCTAAGCATAGAGTGGCCATCTGAGCATAGCACACACACCATAGATAGAGAGAAGCAAGAGCTAGCCTTGTTCCTCTTCTCCCTTGATCTCAACAGCTCTAGGAGCGATTGTAGCTACCTTTCATCGATCTAGTGATCATGCGGAGACCCCGCAGAGCAGGACTAGGGGTGTTATCTCCTCGGAGAGCCCCGAACCTGGGTAAGATTCGCCGGCGTGCATGTCTACGCCTCATCCCGTTTCCAGGCACCGGCGACGTTTTATTGGCTCCCACAATGATAAGCCATCCCTTGGCATATGTCGCACCAACCACCCGACAAAAATAGTGTAGTTTTCTACATATTAAAGTATATAAAACTACACTTTTGACTAAAGCCAAACATCTCAAAGTATTTGATACTTCAATATTTCTGAAAACCAAAGTATTCTTGGAATACCTAAAAAATACAGAGCTCTCAAACCAAAGTCGTGTACAAATGTACAATATGTTCTTATTTTTAGAAGGCATCTATAAACACATCATTTTTAGTTAGTTTGGTTAATTTTCCCCACGCCAATTAGCCGTGTCTAAACTTGGGACAAACAAAATACAAACATAACAAAGCATTAATATAACACACATAACTTAACTTAGATAGGGTTGCTAGGGCAACATAAGTTCTTACATAAGTCCTTACATAGATAGGGTAGCTAGGTCGGGCCACACGCACACCAAACTCACACTACATAGTAGATAGGGTAGCTAGGGAAACACCGCCATGTCTTCACCATCGTCTTCACCTTAACCGCCGGCTTCACCGTCTTCTTCGCCGTCGGCTTCAGTACTGCTCCTCCTCAAGGCCGTTGTCGCCGAGGTAGTACGGGAGGCTGTGCATGCGGTTGCAAGCGGGGAAGACGCTCTCGAAGTCGGTGAAGATGTTATAGGTGGTGAATGCGATGAACTCGCACCCACACCAATACACCTTGCCGAGCAGGTAGTAGGCATCGAACCTATTGGTGAAGTGGACGACGAGCCCTACCACTGGAGCGTTGGCGTGGGGACGCTGCTCCACGAGGTTGAACATGGGTGGCGAGCCTGCCGGGAGGTGGTGGAAGCCCGCACGGAGGAACCCCCGTGCAAGCTCAGTGCTACCCCTCCAGCGTGAGATCGCCCACACGCGGAGCGATGCCTCGACGACGACGTTGGCTGGGTACCGCCGTTCTGGCACGGTGGGCGGCGCTTGGAACATCGGCCCGTTGTACTACATCTTGAACGCTTCGCTGAGTGGAACGGCTTTGGCTTTTGGGGGAAGAAGAGAAGTGGGAGGCGCAGATGGATCTGTAGAAGAAGAGGCAATGAAGGGCAGTTTAAATAGACAGGAGAGACGAAGTGGGTACACGCGCAAATGGCGTAGATCGTGACTCAGTGCGTGCGTGAACCGATGCGATCATCAATGTGTGAACGTGAATCCATGCGAACGTGCTTTGCGTGCCCTGCGTTGGCGGCTGCCTGCCTTCCCCTTCTGCGTGCTCTACATTGGCGGCTACCTGCCTCCCACAACTGAATCGAGCGGCAGTCATGCGGCGTGAACCGATGCCTCGACATAGACGCGAGCGTGTGTGCAGCCTGCCCCTTCTGCCACCAGCACGTATGCCTGCGACGCGTGAAACGACGCTGCGGAGCGACTGAATCCACCGGCAACCGTGCGGCACGGATCGATGCGTGCGTGTCGGCGTGCATGCATGCGTTTAGGTCTAGGTCACTAGATCCGTGCGTGGCAGTGTTCGCATGCATAGCAGGCTACATCGATGCCAAAGCCGGGCATGCATAGCAGGCTGCATCCATCGATAGCAGGCTTTTTTAATTTATTCCCAACAAACTAACGGGCCCGTCCTATGAACACAAACACGGCCCAACCAGCGAAGCCACGACGACAGTCAACAGAGTCCAACGTGGCCCCACAAGTCAGTTAACGGCCAAGACGGCAAAAGTCTGTTATGAACATTTGTGAGAGTTTTTTTAAGGGAGTGGGGAAAAGTGAGCAAAAGTTTGAAGCGTGAGGAAAACTGAGCACAACTAAGGAAATGGGGGCACAGATGGAATAAGCCCAAAGAATAGCGTCCAGTTGACGGGCCGAATCTAATATGGGCCATAATTTAGCCCAAAGCCTCTTAAAGGGCCGGACCTGATCTGGGCCGTAATTTGGCCCAGAACATGGTACGCTTATAACGGGCCGGATCTCATACGGGCCATTGTTAGGCCCGGATCGGGGCAGGCCATTAATGGACCGGATCAAATATGAGCCAGCATTTGGCCCAAAACATGGCAGCCAGTTAATGGGCTGGCCTACTAGGGTCCTCAAAATCTTGTGGGCCTACAGCTGGGCCGGCCCATTAATGTCGGTGAAATCTCGTGGGCCTTTAGCTGGGCTGGCCCATTATGGTCCACAAAAATCTTGTTGGCCTTCACCTGGGCCGGCCCATTATGGCCCGCAAAAATCTTGTGGGCCTTTACCTGGGCCGGCCCATTATGGCCCCCAAAATCTTGTGGGCCTTTAGCTGGGCCAGCCCATTATGGTCCACAAAATCTCGTGGGCCTTTAGCTGGGCCGGCCCACTATGGTCCACAAAATCTTGTGGGCCTTTAGTTGGGCCGGCCCATTTAAACTTTATGGGCCACTTTTGGGCCGGTCCACGTGCAACATATCATAGGCGCATCTCGCCCATTGGATGAGTGACATCTGTGCCAATGCGGACCTGACACGTGTTTCCGTCAGCCAATCACAATTTTACACGTGGAAAATCCCCAGTGGTCCGGGCTGTTAACGCGTTATCGGATCCAAAACCGGACCCGATAGCTTAACGGCGTTCCGTTACTGTGGATGCCACGTGTCGGTCACCCTTGACGAAAGCACTTCTGTGACGCGCGATTTATCGTCATGGAAGTGGACACTTCCGTGATGATAATTTTGGTAATGTCATGGAACACTTCTACGACAGCACAGGTATGACTATCTTGATTCTGTCATAAAATTGTCATGGATGTACATGCATGACAGAAAACGTGACCTACTGTGACAAACACGTATCATCACGGAAGTTTATTTTTTTGTAGTGATCCAGGATTTAAACCAGCACATTCGTCGCCAGGAGAACCAGATGTGCGCAAGCATGATAGAACTGAAGAAGGTGATGACCAGGAACATGGAGCTAGAAGAGGAACTCAAGTCTACACGCGACGGATATGAGGAGGAGAAGACGACCAACCCAAGGACATTCGTACTGAAGACTACATCATCATCGACGACACCGACTCCGACCCCGACAGTAGTGATGATGATTATGAAGACGAAGCTGGAGCGGATATCATGGAGTCTTCCACCGATCAAAATTTCTAGTAGACCACCATATGATCAGTACTATTCCCCCATGTATATAGTAGTAGTCCGAGCACTGTAACGATAGTTAGATCGATTGTATGCCCTTGCTTGATTGATTGAGTGATGTGATATGATTTGATTGTGTTTGTCTCATGTGCTTATGGGTAGTGATTTCCCCTTAGACCTCACTCTATTCTAATCTCTTCCCTCTAAACCCATCAGATGCCTCCGAGACGTGACACCGGATTTACCTTTCCACCGGAGCTCACTCAATTGATCCAGCAGCAGAACGCCTTGATGCAGTTGTTAGTCCAGAACCAAAGCAACAACAACAACAACAACAACAACAACAACAACAACAACCCACCGCCACCACCTCCAGTTGACAACTTAGCCCGTTTTCTGAGGTTGCAGCCGCCGGTGTTCTCCAGTAGCACCGAGCCAATAGTTGCTGATGACTGGCTACCAGGATTGGAAGGGAGTTGACCACCGCAGGTTGCACAAATGCTGAGAAGGTGCGTTTTGCCGCACATCAATTGGATGGACCCGCAGCCTCATGGTGGGAGAATTACACAACGACTTTTCCTATAGCCAATGTCACTTGGGAGCAGTTTCAGCAAGCATTCCGCACTGCTCATGTCTCAACTGGAGCTATGAGCATGAAGAAGCGTGTGTTTCGCAACTTACGCCAAGGGAACCGTGCAGTGGCTCAGTACGTCAATAAGTTTAGTAAGTTAGCTCGCTATGCCCCTGATGATGTGGCCACAGATGCCGCGAAGCCAGAGAAGTTTATGGAAGGGCTGAATAATGAGCTGAGTATGCAGTTGAGGGTGGCAACATTTGACAACTACCAGGAGTTGGTAGACAAGGCTCTTATGATTGAAGGGAAGCAACAACAGGTAGAAAGCCGCAAAAGGAAGTATGGACAAGGGAAGTACAATTCAGGAGCTCAGCAGAAGCCTCGCTTTACCCCGAACTTGGGAGGATATATCCATAACCATGGAGGCCATACTCACAATGGAGGAAGTTCGCATAACCACAGTGGCCCCAAGAATGGAAATGGGAAAGGAGCAAACAACAATCAGAACCGCTCTAACCCAGCCACACCCACCAAGAAGGACCAGAGTCATATTACCTGTTTCAAGTGTGGGAAGACTGGGCACTGCGCCAATGATTGTCCTGAGTTGAAGAATGGCAATGGAAATGGAAGCTTCAGGAAGAAGCCCAACCCTTTCAACAGGGGACAAGTGAACCACGTTAGCGTGGAGGAGGTTGAAGAGCAACCAGACGCAGTTATCGGTAAGTTTTTGGTTAAGTCATTTACCGCTCTCGTTCTTTTTGATACTGGTGCATCGCATTCATACATTTCAAGGGGGTTCGTGGACAAGTTGAAGTTACCCACCTTAGCCCTTAGGACACCCTTGTTAGTGAGCTCACCAGGTGCGGAGTATATGGCCAGCCGATGGTGCGATCGGTTCCCCTTAACCATTGGTAGCCATGTTTTCCCCTCAGAACTAATAATTTTGGAGTCACAAGGATTGGATGTGATACTAGGAATGGACTGGCTATCGAAGTATGGAGGAAACATTGACTGTGCTAGTAGGTCAATTCTGCTCACCACCCCGGAGGGAAAAAGGATTAAGTATGTATCCAGGCATGCACCAAGGAGGACCCAAGTAAATTCCCTCTTAGGAGTTGTTCAGGAGGAAGTGCCTGTAGTGAAGGATTACCCAGATGTATTTCCAGAGGAGTTACAAGGCATGCCGCCAGATCGAGACATTGAATTCTTGATAGAACTATTGCCAGGCACCGGACCGATATCAAAGAGACCATACCGGATGCCCGCAAATGATCTGGAGGAGATTAAGAAGCAGATCAAGGAGTTATTGGAGAAAGGTTACATTCAACAAAGTTCATCACCGTGGGGAGCCCCAGTGCTCTTGGTTGAGAAGAAGGATGGATCTTTGAGGATGGTTGTTGATTATCGTGCGCTGAATGAGGTGACGATCAAGAATAAGTACCCGCTGTCGATGATCAATGATTTGTTTGACAAGCTGCAAGGAGCTAAAGTGTTTTCAAAGATCGACCTGCGACCAGGATATCACCAGCTGAAGATTCGAGAAAAGGATATACCTAAGACAGCTTTCACCACAAGGTACGGGCTTTATGAGTATACGGTTATGTCATTTGGATTGACTAATGCCCCTGCCTACTTCATGAGTATGATGAATAAGGTGTTTATGGAGTTCTTGGATAAGTTTGTTGTGGTGTTCATTGATGATATCTTGGTATACTCAAAGAATGAAGAGGAGCACAAGGAGCATTTACGTTTAGTTCTCGAGAAGCTCAGGGAACATCAGTTGTATGCGAAGTTCAGCAAGTGTGAGTTTTGGCTGAAGGAAGTTGGATTCCTTGGACACGTTATATCAGGAGAGGGTATAGCGGTAGACCCCACCAAGGTTCAGTCCGTCACCGATTGGCTAGCACCCACCTTAGTTGGAGAGATCCACGGTTTTCTTTGACTTGCAGGATATTATCGGAGATTCATTGAGAACTTTTATAAGATTGCAAAGCCCATGACGGAGTTGTTGAAGAAGGACACCAAGTTCAAGTGGACAGATGAATGTGAGGCAAGTTTTCAGGAGTTGAAGAAACATTTGGTTACAGCCCAAGTGCTGATTCTGCTAGATATACGCAAGGATTTCCAAGTGTATTGCGACGCATCTCGCTTAGAACTTGGAGGTGTACTTATGCAAGATGGAAGAGTTGTTTCATATGCCTCACGTCAACTTCGACCGCATGAGTGAAGTTATGCCACACATGATTTGGAGCTAGCAGCCGTAGTGCATGCACTCAAGACCTGGAGACATTTTCTTACTGGAAATCGTTGTGATGTGTACACGGATCATAAGAGTTTGAAGTACATTTTCACTGAGAAGGAGCTGAACCTCAGGCAGAGGAGATGGTTGGAGCTTATAAAGAATTATGACATGAAGCTGCACTATCATCCAAGCAAGGCCAATGTCGTAGCAGATGCTTTGAGCCGGAAGACTCATGCCAATACCCTCGTAAGCGGAGGATTAACAAAGGAGTTAGCTGAAGATCTCAGGGAGCTTTGTTTGGAGATAGTCCCTAGAGGTGTTGTTGGAGCATTGGAGGTTCAGTCAACATTATTGGGAAAGATTCGAGAAGCTCCGAAGGAAATTGCCGAGATAAAGGAGAGAATGGGCAAAGGAAAAGCCAAAGGTTTTCGTGAGGATGAACAAGACACCTTGTGGTTTGAGGACCGTGTTTATGTGCCCAATAATGCCGAGATTAGGAAGTTGATACTACAGGAAGCTCATGACTCGCATACTCAATACACCCAGGAAACACCAAGATGTATTTGTATTTGAAGGAGCATTTCTGGTGGACTGGTATGAAGAAGGATATTGCCGATTATGTAGCCGTATGTGATGTATGTCAGAGAGTGAAGGCAGAACATCAAAAGCCAGCAGGATTACTGCAGCCTATGCCGATACCCGAATGGAAGTGGGATAAGCTTGGCATGGACTTTATCACTGGATTGCCCAGGACCCGATCGGGATATGATTCTATCTGGGTAGTAGTTGATCGTTTGACCAAAGTGGCTCACTTTATCCCAGTGAAAACCACCTATACGAGTGCGAAGTTGGCCAAGATATATATGACCAGGATCGTATGTCTGCATGGAGTTCCGAGGACCATCATATCAGATAGAGGAACACAGTTCACTTCAAAGTTTTGGCATCAGCTACACCAGACTTTGGGGACCAGGCTAGAGTTTAGTACAGCCTTTCACCCGCAGACACATGGACAGACCGAGAGAGTCAATCAGATTCTGGAGGACATGTTGAGAGCTTGTGCGCTAGATTATGGATCTAGTTGGGATGATAATTTGCCTTACGTGGAGTTCTCATACAACAACAGCTACCAAGCCTGTCTGAAGATGGCACGTTTCGAAGCTTTGTTTGGACGAAGGTGCAGGACACCATTGATGTGGGATGAAGTTGGAGACCGTTAGTTGTTTGGACCAGATTTGATCAAAGAGTCGGAAGATAAGGTCAAGTTGATTCGCGATAGACTGAAGGTAGCACAGTCCAGGCAGAAGAATTATGCAGACTCGAAACGCTAAGAGGTAGTCTATGAAATCGGAGATAGAACATATCTTCGTTTGTCACCTCTGCGAGGAGTTAAATGTTTTGGAGTCAAGGGAAAGTTAGCCCCGAGATTTGTAGGACCATGCCGAGTCTTGGAACGTATGGGAGAGGTGGCCTACAAGTTGGAGTTACCCGAAGGACTGTCAGGAGTTCATGATGTGTTTCACGTTTCCCAGTTAAAGAAGTGTCATACTGAGATGGCCGATATTCCTCTGAGAGACAAGTGCCCCTGGAAGCAATTCAGTTGGATAGTGATTTGACCTATGAGGAGAAACCTGTCAAGATTCTCGAGTTTGCCAGCCAAGTTACACGCAGCAAGGTTATCAAGTTTTGCAAAGTTCAGTGGAGTCACCAAACCGAGGATGAAGCCACCTGGGAACGAGAGGATAATCTACGGAAAGACCACCCACACCTATTTTCTAGCCAACCCGAATCTCGAGGACGAGATTCATCTAAAGGGTGGTAGGTTTGTAACATCCCAAATTTTCAATTTGGAATCTTATACATAGGTCATCATATGCATATCATATTTTATTGCATTTTGTTTTGTGATCCTCGAAATTCTAAGCAACTCAAGGCCCACAGAGAGAGTTGGGGATTTCACAGTTTTCATATTTGAATTTTTCTCAAATATCAAACAAGGATCATTTTGGTTTTAACTAATTTTTCTCTCCAAATATTTCAAATATTAAAATATATGAGAGGAGATAATATGACTTCTCCAAAATAAATGAAATATTGGAGGAAAAATATTAAAATCAAATAAATAATTTTATTTGGATTTTATTCGCGGATTTATTTGAACTAGAAAAAAATATGCATTTTTCAAAATTGCATTTTTAGGCCAAGAAAATGTTCACTTTGTTCTAAATATTTCATTTAGACGGTGAAAATTGTTTTGGCATTTTTAGAATTTTTTATATATTTAGGATTTTCTCGGCGGAATATGTTAAAAAAAACTGTTTCGGACCGAGCCGGGCCGAAGCCCAGCCGGCCATCGCCCCGCGCCGCTTCCTTATTGTGCTCGCGACGGAATCGGGGAGTCCGACCCCGAGCCGCCGGCGCCGCCCCTCCAGCATGCCACCACCCCCCTCCCCGGGCCATTAAAGCCCGAGGAACCGCCGCCGCCTCGACCCCACACCGCCCCGCCACCCAAGCCACGTCGTGCCCCGCCGCCCGAGCCGCTGCCGCCGCCTCACGCCACCCGAGCCCTTGCCGCCGCCGCCCCGCGCCGCGCCGTCGCCGCCCGCTGCCTCGCTTCGAATGAGACTGAATATCCGAAACGCAGGAACGATCTGACTAGAAAGTCATTCAAAACTTGATCGAAGAACCAGCGTTCTTTGATTCACTACTGACTTCTTCTGTGGAGCCGAGTTCGCCGACTGAGACTACTTGAAAAGAATTTTTGACCAACCGATCTCACGACGATGAGTCCTCAGCCATATAGACTTGCTAATACCCAGAGTAGGCGTCGAGGAAGCTCAACATCTCGCACCCTGCGGTGGAGTCGACCAGTTCCGCAAAGGGGGCTTGCTATTCTCTGCAATTGAAGGTTGGGGCAGCTGCTGACTTTCTAGAAAGAGACAAGGAAGTCGATTCAACATAAGGGAAGAAAGCATATTTTAGGTTTACTCCTTCCATGTCTAGTAGGAGTGCGCCATCAGTCAGATTGAATGCAGCGCCCTGCTGGCAGCTCCTGACCTCCGGAGCCACCGCACGCCGCTGGAGCGACCGCCGATCCGATCCAATCCGCCGCCGGTTTTTTTGGTTTTAGGTAAAAAAACACCGGTTTTCATAAAAACCCTAGTTCGGTTTTTTTATTAGATCGGTTCGGTTTTTCTTCGGTTTAGATATTTAGTAAACGTTCGTTCGTTCGTCCGTTCGTTTTAACGAATGAATTCGTTCGTTAGTCTTCGTAGCGGACGTCCGTCCGATAGATTTCTCTTTTTCTGTTTATTTTCGGCCAGGGACCTATCCGCGATTACTTTTATCGCAGATTAGCCCCTGATCTTCAAACCCTCGCCGTTTCTTAACCGTTTGTCCAAATCCAGTGAAACCAACGCCAAAATCTTCGTCTCGAGCCCCTCTTTCTGTTTAATCAACTTGAACATGGTTTTGACAATTTAAAATTTGGTTTCAAGGAGATTTGAATTTGAAGTTCTTTTGACCGTAGTTTCAGTTCCGTAGCTCCGTTTTGATTGATTCTTTTTGCAAATCGAAGCTTTTCAGTTGAATTTTCAGATTGGATCTTCTTATTGGAGTTTTACCCGTGCATATTTGCTTGAGTACTTATGTATGCTATTGTTTGTTTGGGATAGAATTCCCGGGGTGTGAAGCGTGCTACTACGAGTCTCTAGGGTTTGCAGATCGTCAGCAAGGCAAGTAACACATTGATCATACTCTTTTCATACCAAGTTTTTATGCATTAGTTTCAATCCTCAAACATTGCGTGACTAGGATGTGTTTATCATGTGGGTATTGGGAAGTAGATGATGAGGTAGAACCTATTGCCCTGATTATTATAAAAGCCTGGGAGTTACTTCTACGCTATGTTTATTTTGCTATGCTATGCTCGTAGACGTGGATTGGGTTTGAGTGTATCCATGACAGATGTGAGATTGTTAAATTAATGGTTAACTTAAGGTGGCTACTTAAATACACATATGGGTGGATTGGTTGCGGGCACCTAGAGAATCCAGTGTTGTCCTAGGATATCCCGGAGTACCCGTGTGATCATCCTATGGTTTGCCACCCAGGCTCAAAGGGATCATAAGATTATTCATGCTAGAAACTTCCGTGTGCAGCCACAAGCTATTATGGGCTCTAGCATAGTCGAGTATGTTGCATGACCTCTTCTAGTGGTAGGCTAACAGATGTAGGGATGTAGGTTGGTACTGTCTACCCAGGGTTAGAGTTAATGCTTCCGAAAGACTGTGTCTCGGTCATCCGTTTTCAAACACCATGTAGTGCGAGAAATCCAACGGAGGAGATCGAGTCTTGTGGGGAAAAGTGCACACACCTCTGCAGAGTGTACAAACTAATCATGGTTAGCCGTGTCCCCGGTTATGGACATCTTGAGTATCTGGTTCTTGGATTATCATGTTGATCTCATCACTCTAAATTAATTTGTTGGGTTGTTAATACTATTTAATTGGGATTGAGTTGGAGGAACCTTCTCAATGTTTAACAACTACCATGATAGTTAAACAAAATATATTCCTTTGTTGTAGGAAAAAAGTGGCTTTTCGCAAAAACATTATAATAGTAGAGCCTCCACCAGCCATGTATGCATGTAGTGATAGCATTTACCTGTTCAGTGCTCTACTGTGTTATCTTGCCAGCATATTCCATGTGCTAACCCGTTTCGGGCTGCAACATATCATGTTGCAATTTTTTCAGACGAAGAGTAAGGTGCACTAGGTCGTTGTCGTGCACTCAGCTATGCCATTGGGGTTGATGGACTCACTTTATCTTCCAAGGCTTCCGTTGTTATCTTATTTAGATGGTCTTCAGCCATATTTATTGTAATACGTTCTCTTTTGAGACATTCGTTGTAATAAGTGTGTGGTTGCACTCTGCTATAAATCCTTCAAGTACTGTGTGTGTCAGCATTACCGATCCAGGGATGACACTTATACATAGAGATTTGACTGTCTGAGGTCGGATCGCTACAATAACTCATATTTAGTTGGTCAAATGGATGAGCTAGAACTACGTGCATGCCCTATAAACCAAGACGGAAGGAGTATGATCAACTAACGATCCACGTGCCCTGGTCGCACTTCCTGTCCTTCATGTGCGGTACACTACCCTCCGTTAAGTGAACAACCACACATGCGCCAAATTATCGGAAAGGTGTGAGAGTGTGTACAAATAAAGAATTTTAATTTCAATTATCGGAAAGGTGTGAGAGTATGTACAGTTTGCCCTCTCTCAATAATTATGGTTTGTTGTGTTCGGCCTAAACTTGGTCAAACTTTACAAAGTTTGACTTCAGTCAAATCTAATATGCAGAGTAAATAAAAACGGAGGGGTACTACCTCCATCCGTGTTTTTAGTCCACACCATGTTTTTAATCAAAGTTTGACCACATATTTAGTTAAAAGCTGGACAAATAAAATTACAGGGTAGCTGAAGACAAAGTTGTGAGAAGGCTTAGAAACCAATACAAAATTTTTGCTCTTAGTACCAATGTCGATGCTTCTTTGAGGAAACATTTGGTTCATATCCAATTGTGTGACAAAATTGCACCAACGTAAATGACTGCTCAAAGTTGAATTGATGAAGGATATCGTCTTTGTGGTAACAAGCAAAGAGCACTGATGGAAGACAGCCTGTTCTTCATTGAACATCGATCAGCTTCACCAACCGATGCAACCATGAGACGCAACCATGAGCATCGATAGCTCATCATGGTGTGATGCAACATCAATTTTGGCATCATGTTTGGGTCAGGCACCAATGATGTTTGACTATCCTCACTGTGGTTTGTTTCTTCTCGGTAATCAAGCTCGAGAAAGGAAGAACCGAGCAACAATGGCCATCCAATTTTGTGTAGTTCCACCAAAATTGAGGAAGAAATGCCCGGGTATGGAGATACGCATCCCTGTTTGCAAAAATATAAAAAATGATATTTAAGCAGTGTCGTTACTTTGTTTTAGCAATGGAACAAGATTAACAGTGGCATCTTAATTTTCAATAAGAATTAATGGAACGTACAACCAAAAATAGAAGCATCATGATTATCTTGATGGGAACTAAATCAGGATACCCGGAAAAAAACTAAAGCAGGAGAAAAGCATTTATCGACGCCTCTAGATTGACGGTAGCATTACTTAAAAGGGACGTCACTTTAACATGGGCATTGCTTCATTTTACCAATGATAGTTTTAGATTAGCAGCAGGAATAGGAGCATATGGACAATGACCGCACAACCATCATGTACTTTTTGTCGAAAAAAACATGTATACCTCCACCGATGCATAAATGATAAACCAGGACAACTTTTGGAGTGGCCTTTCCTCTATAACTAGCAAGATGCCCTTGCATTGCATGGAACATAAAGATGCATTTGTATGAGTAGTTTATCTTGTGAGAGAAAAGGATGAATGAGGGAAGGCCTTATTTGCAAATGTGGATAGGGGTGTGGGTATCTTTTTGCAAAATTGACATAGTTCCTTCCAATCCGTCAGGTATAAATCAGACAACCAATATTGCAGGATGGCAGGCACACCATTATCCCCAACTCTGTTTTTTTATAAGAGTAGAGATAATAAGATCAGATAACAGATAAGAGATAGTAAAAAATAGGTGATGTTGGACCAGCCGACGAACTCTAGCTACTCTACATGGGGAGCTGAGGAGTAATGGTATAGAAGAAAACCCGCATGCAGAGTACAATGAAGCATGAACTCCAAAAGAAGTTATACCTCAGGTGGGCGCGCGGAATCTGCCCACACGACGGCAGCGAACAAGGGCGAGGAGGACCGTCGTCCGCGCCGGCGCCGGCTCAGAGAGGATGGTGCACATCGGCTTCCTCCATCGCCGACGGTGACAACGTCAACGCTGGACCTCCTCACCTCCCGCAGGGGACGGGATCTGGTCGGATCTGTGACCACCGATGAGGAGAGAGGTAGAGTGCACACTGTCAACTTGTTTACATATGGAGAGGGTGAGAGAGCGAGACGCGAGAAACCCTATCAAATAAGAGGCTATTTATATAATGAAGTAAAAAAACTCTCCATAGAAGTGGTTTTAAATAGAATACGCACGTTCCCGGAAAAAAGAAATGAAAACTGGTGGACAAATCCTTTTTTTAACGTACCAAGAAAGAAAATTCGATCAATAGATCTCCTCCAATGCAAAGGTGCTTAGATGAGGCGCTAAGTATATTAAATTCCTTAGCAACTCAAGTCCCCAATGATAAGGTGCTAAGCTTCATACATTTAATTAGTTGTAGACTCAGAATTGTGCTTCCACCGAGGTACACGTGCTTAGCACCGTTTCTTTCTGGGGTCACCATACTACTCTCTCTCTCTCTCTCTCTCTCTCTCTCTTCTTAACTAGCATGCCACATCAGATTTTTTGCTTAGTTGGCAACCTTAGCACCTATACAAGGTTGAGCATTGGGAGGGGGCACCCCTGGTTCCAGGTCGTAGTTTGTATCGCTCACGTGTGATCCCCGCCCCTCCATTATTAAGTGAACAAATGAAAGGGTCAAATTATTACGTACGTAAGCTACCTCTTCATGTACAAATGCGCTCCATCGTGTACTCGCGGGTATGTCGGAGGCAGAGTGAGTGCGTGTGCATTTCTTCTTGTACGTAGTACTCCATTTATCTCGCTTCATATTGTTTCCCACTCCTATGATATTCCTATACTAGGAACAAAATGAGGCGGTACTAAGTTCGGGTGTGTGTAGGGAGAAAGAGACATCGATGATGTGTACGAGTAATTGCGGGAGTCATGACTATGTGTGTGTGCACACACACACATAGACATGCATATCCGTGTTTACGTAAAATTATTACTTTCATCTTCATCTCCATCTCCATCTCCAATCATATTTTTCCAACTGGCACATTATTTGCGTTATTAATTACGCAGCAATATTTACGTACGTCCAGCATCTCTCGTTTGCGGGCGTCCGGACCGCCGCCACGCCCACTCCTGACCGCCCTGGCCAACCTGAACCCTCTTCATCACCCACGCACGCTTCCCGCCCGAAACGGTCAGTGTCGCGTTCATGCCCGGCCAGAGCGGACGCGACCTCTCACTAGCACCGACATTGAAGCGGCGCGTCGACCGAGAGAGCGCCGCCTGCACCGCTTCCCGGTGCAGGCGACTGCTCCGCATTCAAACGTCACGACGGCCGACCGTGACATGCATCAGCTAGCTGTCATCCCCCTCCCTCTTCCAGTAGTGCTAGTACTCTATGGTGTGATCCATCGACAAGCATGCGAGAAAGTTTGTGTATACTTGGTTTGCGGTGAGTGGCATGTCGAGCGACCGTGTGGGGTAGAGGAGGGTGAGACACGAACACGACAGATGTGATTTAAATGTTGGTTTTGCTCGATGGCGCGATCCAACAAAACGAAACGTTAGTTTCCAAAAGAATACAGTACTGCAGGAGGGAGAAGCAGATTCAATGAAGAGTGATGGTTTGCTTCTTCCGTCCAACTAACTACTGGGTCTATGTGATTTGACGACTCATTGGTCACTATTACTGCAACGGTAAAGCGTCGTAGAGCGTCTGCACTATGATTTATTTATTCGGTGATAAAACTAACTTTCTCCACTCTTACACTGGAGGAGTATGAAACACGACAGCCCAGTGACTACATGGCCCACCTCCCACTATCACCATATTCCTTGGACAACCCGCATGCCAAGAAAAAATTACTACACACCGGAGTGTATAGAATATTTGGCCCCGGATTTACGAGGAAATGCTGGGTAGTTACGGGCATGCAAAGTACTCCTCTCTCCATCTCTCTGGATGCAGGCTCACTAGATCTATCTGCATGCAGCTCTCTCTCTCTCTCCAGTTTTGCATGCATGCGATGCGACTCTCTCTCTGTGTGTGTGTGTGTGTGTGCAAGCATGCCTTAAGCATGGTTAATAATATAGCCAGTTGATGGCTAACATGTCGCCCATGTCATCAATAGCCTATGTAATACTCCCTCCGTCCAAAAAAACTTGTCATCAAAATGGACAAAAAGGAGTGTATCTAGAACTAAAATACATCTAGATACATCCCCTTTTATTCATTTTGATGGCAAGTATTTCCGAACGGAGGGAGTAATAAACATGTATAGTAATGGGCTACAAGAAAGTACTACTACATTTTACCACATGACCTACCATACACTCTCACATACTACCTCCGTCCTAGTTTATTAGTCCCCTATGTAATTTATGCATGATACTAGTCTATGATACCCCGCACTATGGGTAGCCTTATACGCATACTCCCTCCATCCGAAAAAGCTTGTCCCTCAAATAGATGCATTTAGCACCAAGTTAGTGCTAGATACATCCATTGGATGGACAAGCTTGGGACAAGCTTTTTCGGACGGTGGGAGTACAAAAAGGACCAGAGGAGTATGAAGCTTTCTCAGATTTTGTTTCATGTATGTATCCTGACTCCAAGGTTGCCCCGTTAGAACATTCCATCAAATACAAAGGAAAACTAACACGCATACTGATGCATCTCAATGATTCACAGACCATAGCCAATATTTACATCACAACTAAAGAAAAAGTTGTGAGAGTGTGTACAAAAAAACTACTGATGGGGTCTCTATGACTTAAACCCTAAACCCTAAACAGGATTTAATTTCCTGGCTAGGTAGAACCTGTAGAAGGAAAGAAGTTTGGCACCCTCGGATCATACGATGCTTTTGTGCAGTTCCACTAAAATCGAGCTGAGCATCCCTGTTGGCAAAGATATTGAAGAAGTGTGATTAGAATAATAGTAGTGGCACTAGTTCTGTAACATCCCAATTTTCCTAAATTAGGATATTATTAGATCATTCATATTCATATCATATTTTTATTGCATTATTTGTTTTTCTGCAATATTCGAATCATTATGCAACTCAAGGCAAGTTATTGGAGTGGAGATAACATGACTTCTCCCCTGTTTTAAAATGTTCATAATGTGCAGAATATTATTTCTAGTTCATCTGATATGTTCTTGTAATTTTTGCAGTCTCCAAATATTTTAATTGTGTGTTATTTTGCTGTTTGTGTGGCCTTTTGCATCAAAATGAATTTCTAAAACTGCATTAGCTTTGGAACTAGTGTTCCTGTGGTTTATATTAGGTGTATATATTTTACTGTGTGTCTATGTATTTTTTATTAGATTTTATTCTGGTGTTTTATTTTAGTTATTTAACTACTGTAGTTTTGTTTAAAAAAGAGAAAGCCAGCCAGCCAGCCCACCAAGGCAGCACAGCCACGGCCACTTTTGGCCCACGGCCCACCTTTCCCGTGAAGCGGTACGCGCCGCACCGCTGCGCCCGAACACCGCCCGTGCCCGACCCGCATCGCCCGCCCCGCGCCCTGTTTCGTTCTCACTGAGCCGGACGCGCCGCCGCGCGCACGCCGAGGCCGACCCGGACCAATCCAGCGCCTATTCCAACCCCGTGCACCTCTGGGACTCCGCGATCGAGCAAAAGCCCTCGGGAACCCTAGCGCAGCCCCTTCTCCGTCCTTTCCTCATCCGCACTAGCCGCTAGGGCGACTTGGATATCGCCGGAGGACCTCCGTCCGCCGTCGTTTCTTCGGTCGATTCCGTTGATGTAAGAACACCGCAGCCGTGCCAGTTGCCTCCCTCGACCCTCCAGTCATCACCAAACCCTTCTGACACTCTTACCTGGGCAGAGAGCCACCGGAGCCGCCGCCCGACGCCGAGCAGAAGCGCCAGAGCACACCGGAGTTCGCGAGCCGCCGTTGCCTACAGAGGACACCCCCGTCGCCGTACTCACACCACCACCTCGGCCACTCAACGCCGGCCCCGCCCGTAGCCTCACCCTCGCCGGAGAGTCGCCGGAGGAGTGCCACCGCCGACGCCCGACCGCCGCCGCCGCTTCTTTTGTCTTTGGGTGAGCACACACACCCAGCCAATCATGAAGTGCCACGTGGCAGTTCGCTACAGGGCACGCACAGGAGTTCGCTACAGCGCTCAGGAGAATTTTGTTGCTGTTTTTTTTGGTTTTTCACTCAAAACTTCAATTAGCTATAACTCCTATTCTATAAATCCAATTTAGGTGATTCTTTTTCCTGTGCACTCACAAAAATCAGCACTTTATCATAGTACCAAGTTTGCACATGTTTGCACTGTTCAATTTTGAATTCGTTTGAATTTGAATTAAACCTTCCGGAGGCTGTAACTTTCAAACCGTTTATCGAAATCGAGTGATTCTTCTTGCTTTGTGATCGTAGTGCAATTTAGGTGCTGTTAAGCGTCTGTTGTTGAGTTTTAAAAATGGTTTTCTTGCTTTTGGTTTTGTTTTGGTTCCATTCGTGTTCTGGTGATTGATTTGTTGAATTGTGTGAAACGTGTGGATTGTCCGGAGTGCGACGCAAGCTATTGTCAGGAGAGTGACTTTCTGAACCAGAACCAAGGCAAGTTACATGTTGATCATCCTTTAATTACCTATTGTTTTCTATGCATGTAGTTATATCACACTATGAATATATGCATGTATAGGAATACTATCTTATTTTGCTATGCTGTTGAGCTATCTTCCCGTCTTTGCAAATCGTGGTAGTTGTAGTTTGCTATGCTTTGTAGACGGGGCTGGTTCGTGTATTCACTGAGTTTATGTGAGGATTATATATATATATATATATATAAATTGAGTAGTAACTCGGGATTTAACTCACCTCTGGGCGGAAGTGGTATTGCTTGGTGTTGAGGGAAGGCATCATGGGGTCTTGCACCTTTTCTAAGGCCATGCGCTCATGAGAGTGCACCCTAAGTGGTATGCCGCCCAGGTTCAAAAAGATCAGACAGACTTAGTGACTAGTAGCTTCCATGTGCGGCCACTGGTTATATGGGCTCTGGCTTAGTTGATCAGTTGTTGGAACCCTTGCCCAGACTATGTTGATAGATGTAGCATATGTAGGTGCGATGTGGCCGTCAGGTGGTTAAGGGAACCTCTTCTGAAAGACTTCGTCTCAATCTTCGAATTGGGTCCAGTGGGTAAAGCATACTAAACTCTACAGAGTATTAAAACTAATCATGATTAGTCATGCCCCCGGTTATGGGCAAATCTGAGCCACTATGCGATTACAGTTGTTGGATGATCTTGACAGATGTGACACTTAATAATATTTGTGGGCAACTTAATAAAGGGTAGGTTGGAGTTGATTTTTGCCAACTCAACCTTGTGTATTTAATTGTAGTAATAAAAGTACTAATTAAAAATTTGACTATTAGGTAGTTATGAGGACAAAATCAGCTTTCCGCAAAATAAACCCTCAAGCCTTCCTTTTGTTATACTATGCATATACATGTAGGTCTGCTATATTATTACTCCTGTGTAACTTGCCAATACATTCAAAGTATTGACCTATATGGCTGCAACGTCTCATGTTGCAGGATATTCAGACAAAGAGTAAGGTACCGTTAGGGTCGCGAGTCTGCACTCAGCATCGCCAGTGGGCTATGATGGGACTCATCGTTATTTTCTGCTACTTTCCGCTGTTTGATTGAATAAAGCTAGCCAAGTGATATGTAGATTATTTTATTTTATATATTTTGGATCATACGATGTAATAAATGATGCACTTGCTATTCTGGTATTCATCTATACTGTGTGTGCTAGCGAGTTTGATCCAGGGACTAGCACGGTAAGCACAGAGAGTCAAATCCTTTGAGGTTTGGTCGTTACAAGTTCATGAGACATAAACTCATCACAAATAGAAGCTGGTAGAAGCAGAGAAAGATCCACATGGAGATGGAGCTACGTGGGGAGCTGCAGCAGTGGAGCAAGCTGGCTCCAAAAGGAAGTTGTACCGGGGACGTAGGGGTGTAGCTAGATGGCCGGTGGGAGGCAACATCAGCCCATACCACGGGGACCCCCGATCGGCACGCACCGATAGTGGGTTTTCTTTCTCGCTGCTGTCGACCGCGTCTACGCAGAGCATCGTCTGCCTCCCCCGGCGACGGGATCAGGCCAGCTCTATGACCAGTGGTGTGGCCACCATCGTTCTATGCTTGTGAAGAAAGCAACCCAAGCAAGCAGGCTTGTAGCTTAGGCTCCTGCTAGTGTATATATAGTGGAGCGGTTTGTTTTTTCTCTCCATCTCAACGTTTTTATATTACATACATGTCATTAAAGAGTGAAATGATGGTTGCTTCATCCGAGTAACTTATTGTGTGGTTTGACTGCTCCTGAGTGGCCCCTGCACGTACTCCCCCTACGTGTATGACCGTTCCTGAGTCTCACATGTACTTATCTCTATTTTCTTGCATGACACGTAGACAGGATGCGCATAGAGGAATTTTGTACTGCACGTTGTTACGTACCTACTCCCTCCTTCCGGTTCACTACTAGTACTCACTCCATCCTTGTTTATTGGTCCCCTTTGTACTCAATTCATGGGCTCGTTTTCCTCAAGAAATTGTCTTTACTAATGTATTAATATCGGGAATGCATGCATGAAAAACGAATGATTAAACCTTGCATGCAACATTTTGACAAAGCATTGACATATGAACATGTGAATGTGAGGGACTACAACCTCGTGCATGCATGCAACAGTCACACGTACACATGCACGCAAAAATGCGCGGATGCCCTAATGGATGCATGTCTAAGCACACGACGGAACACACACGGTCACGCTCAAGTGCCCAACATACACTTGCATGCACACACACACACTCAACCAGGGTGAGCTAGTGACCGTATAAACATCGGAAAATGTATATATTGCCTGCAATGAGCGTATTAAGAAGACCACTGGCCGTACTTTTACAAATATACAGTGACAGCCAGTGTATTTATCTCATTTCAAATTAAGCCATATTAACTGGAAAGGAGGCAGTATGGACTAGCATTACTTTGTTGTGTCCCATCAACTTGCAGAACGAGGAGAAGCTTGCGCGCGATGGCTCGCAGGACAAGGAGAAACTTTTGACTAATGCAAGCTCTCCCTCACTCAGGCGGTGGACGTGCAACAGTTAATTCGGTGTCAGATTGCCAGAAGCATACACTATACTAGTACCATCATTGTTCGACTCCCCGAAGAGGCGAAGAGCCAAGCGCAAAGTTTACTACAGTAGTACTTATTACATATACAGGTACTACTAGGAACTGCATGGTGGAGCGTCAGCATTATTATGTCTCCTTTGGTTTGTGGGAATTCCGTAGGATTTCTATAGGATAGGATTTGCAAATGAAAATTTCCTTTGAATCCCTTTGGTTTGTAGGAATGGATTCCTATTCCTATGTAGCATAGGAATCAATCCTTCACATTTTGGAGGAAAAAACATTACCTAAGACTCAATGGAAAAATTCCTATCCTATGCATCAAATGACATCTCTTTCTCTATAAGAATTGAGATGCATGTCATCTCACTTCCTATGATTTTCATATTCCTATAACATTCCTACCATATGAACCAAAGGAGGCCTTATTTTATTGTAATCTATGATAAAGCCATCTTCAACACATTTGCTTCTCTTCGAGGGTTCTCGCATGTTATAATGGAAGTTGATTGCATGTAACACTCACCACAATTCTCACTTAATTCTGGCTCCTATCCTGTTAGAAATAGGAGCACTCAGTAATATTTTCTCTTTTTTGTTATTCAGCATGTAAACAGGTCAGCAAGCCTTGCGGCGCATATTTGTGCGAACCGTGCTTGCCGCTCTTTGAATGTGACCGAGAGCTGGCTTGATGAAACACCTCACTTCCTTTTTTGCGGGGTACCTCGCTTCCTAGTGACCAGCCTCTTGGACGATTGTCCTAAGAATGCTTATATATGAATAAAGATCTGTCATTTACCCGCAAAAAAATTAAGCCATATTAACCGGAAAGGAGGTGCTATGGACTAGCACTACTTTGGTGTGTCCCGTTAACTCGTAGAACGAGGAGAAGCTTGCAGGACAAGGTGAAGCTTGCCTACGCCCTCTCCATCTAGTACTCCTACCTCAAGCGCGGTGGCTCGCAGGATGAGGAGAAGCTTTTGAGTAATACAACCTACCCTTGCCCAGGCGGTGGACGTGCAACAGTTCATTCGGTGTCAGATTGCCAAAGGCATACACTGTAGTACCATCACTGTTCGACTTCCCAAAGAGGCGAGGAGCCAAGCGCAAGGTTTAGTAGTATGAGTAGTAAAGTACTACTAGTATACAGGTACTAGGAACCACATGGTGGAGCGTCTGCACTCTTATTTTATTTTAATATCTGATAAAGTACACATTTATTTGGGAGAAGTGCGGAAAACGTCATCCCAATAGTACTATTAAAAAATATCGAACATGTAATGATAACATTGATTGACCATGCTCGAATATATCTTGGCCTCTGTGCGACACCTAGCGGCGGGTTGGCCATTTTGCCGTCGATTGAGATCGATTTGCTCACACTCCGGTCCCACATGCCAGTGGTATGCCAAGAGGAAGCGCGTTGACCGACATGCCATACGCGGACTTGATTTTGCACCTTCATACTAGTATGAGCGGATTCAAAGAAGAGCGCATTGATGGTTGCTTCTTCCGAGCAACTTAGAGTGTGAAAGGTGGGGCTTATGATTTGACCGCTCATTATTCGCTATTAGTGCAGCGCAACGACCGGTCTGAGTCTCCCATGCGGTTTGTGTTTGGTGCATGGCACATGGACCCGGATGCTAAATGGCTTCTGGCAATGCTATCAAGCTTCCAGCATTTGTTTACATAATTGACATATACAAATAATTTTCCAGCGGAATGAAATTGTACAATGCTCTAAAGCTTTCAGCTTTTGTTTCGTGTGTCTTGCCAGCTGGAAGGTTGTCTCGTTACAACATTAATCAAATACTAGAAAGGAAACTAACATCCATGCTCTTTCAGAAAAAAAAACTAACTTCCTTGCTAATGCATCTCAATGATTAGCAGATCAGAGCTAATATTTACATCAGAACTGAAGACAAAGTTGTGAGAAGGTGTTAAATTAAAATTGATCCATGCTTTCATTGGCAGCAACTTCCCACTAGCAGTGTCTAAATCAACAAGGCATGTTGGGAAAAAAAGTAGCTGCCAGGAGCATGTAACATTCCAATCATTTTGTGTAGTTCCACTAAAATAGAGTTGAGTGTCCCTGTTCCAAAGATATTGAGTAACTGTGATTACAATAATACAGGACTGTGGATGAAACAATAAACACACAAATAGAAGCCGGTCACCTTTGTAGTCTCTATTAAGACTAACTAATTGGAGAAGATTAAGCAAATAGTTGGAGAAGATTAGCCTCGGAGTTGGATGAGGAGGATAGAGCAAAACCAATCTCCCTTTGTGCAGTCCCACTGAAATGTAGAAACGTTCCCCGTGTGACATTTCAGCAAAACTGCACAAAACCCTCTGAAGAAAAAAGTGATTTGTGCAGTTAAACAAAAGGTCACAATAGTAACGAGGTGAAATGGATAGCCCTGTTTGCAAAAAATAGGTAGAAAGGAAACAATTACTGGCCAATAACAGTTGATGACACATACAACGACAAAAAAGAAGCATATTCCTTGTCCTAAGAGAAGATAACATCACAGTTGTTTATCTAAAACAGTGTGAGGACGAGATGGCAATATGGAAAGTACGCCGGACGAGCTACGTTTTGGGAAAATAACTAGGGAAGATCCCACTACTGCAGGATGCTGCTAACGCGACACTACGATCAGAGACCCTTTGACAAAATTGTGTGCGATGCATCAATCACAAACGGGGATGTAAAAAACTGTCAAAAAAGATACGAAACGTTTGCGATGGTGGAGACATCAAACACGGTTCAGATTTTAGTTATGTGTGTGATGTGGGGCATACTGTTTAGTTCAATGAACTATTTGTGATGAGGCAGAACAACAGAAACGGGCAGCCAGATGACCGCGTGTGCGATATACGACATACAGTTCACTCTGATAAACTATTTGTGATGAGGCAGAACAATAGAAACGGGCATCCGGATGAAGGTGTGTGCGATACACGGCATACAGTTCAGTCGGATGAACTGTTTGTGATTAGGCGGAACAAAAGAAATGATCAACCAGATCAAAGTGTGTGCGATAGAGGGCAAACGGTTCACTCGGATGAACTGTTTGCGTTGAGCCAAGAGAACAAAAATGGTTCAATTTAACAAGATGTGTGTGATACGCGGCAATATATATATATATATATATATATATATATATATATATATATATATATATGCGCATTATTATGATCATGGTATCAGAATAACTATTCTGATCACGCTCCCGAACTAGCTGAAACAAAGAAAAGGTCCGATCCTAAAACTACCCACCCCGATCCCCCACTCCCTGCACAACCCACGCACCCAACCCCAACTGGGACACGCCACCATCACGCCCCCAACCGGCGACCGGAGACGCCACCGCGGCCTCGCCACCAACCACCGGCGACCGCCGCCGCTGCCAACCGCCGCTGGCCGGCGATGCCGCTGTCGCTTGTCCCCAAAGGGAGACGCCGTCGCCACCTACCCTGCTCGCCAACACCTCAGATCCGGCCACCACCGCCTGCTCCGCAAGCTGCCACCGAGGATCCGGTAACCACTACTGCCTCCTCACGGCGCCGGCGCGGTTCGGTTAACCACGACCATCCACGCGGGCGGATCAGCCTAGGGCCGGCGAGCCCAAATCTCCCAATCCCCTATCCATGCTCCCCTACAGTGGCCTCTGCTTCCCAACACTGCACCCCTGCAACGTCAAACAGCGACCGTCGTGCAGTCCAACCTCCTCTCCGCGAGTAGTGCCTCCTCATCTGCTCGCTCGTGTAGATCCTTCGCGGGGCACCGGCTGTGTGCTACTCAGCTCTTCCTGCACCTCCTCCTACTACCAACTACTGGTATGCATGATCAGGAGTTCCATGACGGGCCATGGATGCTAAGGGAAGAACTAGATTTTCACTTATAGTTATTTTAATTTGTGCATTTCTACTGCTGCCGATAGAGAAGGAGAACGGCAATGGTATTTTTCTCTGAAATTTCATCTACATGTGTTCAGGCTAAGGCTGTTACTCTGAACTTTTTTCTCTTTGAACATTTTTGTGCCCCTGGGCATTTTCAGGCTACAACTGTTTTCTCTCTGAACACTTCTGGGGACCAAAAAAAGTGTGGTGGTGTAGCGGTCGTGAAGCAGCCGCCGGCGAGGATCAGTGGCATTGTAGGATGCACTTCAAAGTGTTCGTGTTAATGCCTCAACGAAAAATGTTTTGTGTAGTTTTGTATTTCAGTGCAAGCACACTCGACACCTTGAAACCGCCCATGCCCAGCTGATTTGTCTTTGTGTTCAGCCTACATAAGCTACTTTTATTTGTGTCTAAAGCAGAACTCAAGAAGTTCCACACATCAAGTCTAGAGATATACAGTTAAGTTCTACTATAAAAATATGCCACGTATAGGGCACGGTGAAGTTCTACTACGACTGTACGCCAAGTTCAACTACAGGTATATGCTTAAAAACATCATTAGAGAAAACTGCAGGCCGCAGCCGTGCCCCTCCACAGCACAGCCCATCATCAGCCCGGGTGGACCACTACCGCTTCTCACATCCTCGCCCCCTTGCTGTTGTATTCCACTCTAGGCGTTGGTCGTGGCAGGCAGCGAGAAGCAAACAAAAGTGCCGCCGGTTCATCCCGAATGCTGCATGTACTCCATTACGTATTATTTTCCTAGATGAGGTTGTAGAAAAGGATTGTGTAGTGTGGTGTGCGTGGCTGAGAAGATGATGTAAGATGGAAGTGGATAGGGATGGAACATGTGGTGGGGAAAATCAGAGTTATATACTGTAAAAACTAATTTTTAGATTTTCCAAAAAAGAGCATATAACATGCTCGTTCTGAGAGATATTTGTTCATTATATTAGGAAAAGAAGTCGGCGAAATAAAAATGATGTAGTTCAAGTATTTAAAGTAAGGAAGAAAAAACAAAATCTAACTTGGTAAGAAACAACGGTACTTCACAATGAAAAATGATGCAGTTCAAGTATTTAAAACAAGGAAGAAAAAACTGACTTGGTAAAAAACAACGATACTTCACTATGAAAAAGGCAAAACAATGCCTAAGATAAAGGGGAAAATACTATCAGAATTTACAAAAAATAATAAAAGTACACACACAATAATGAGTGTATTTAAAAATGTATTCAAGTAAATATTCTCGATTCCAGGAAGTTCATGTGTTGTCATTCAGGAAATAAAAACCTTAGGGGCTCACATGAAATATAGATATTCAAGTATCGTCCCACCAAGTGGTTCATGCATTTGGTTGGAGGGAGTACAGCCCGCCGAGAAAAGTTGCTAGGGAAAAAATGTTTGATGCTTATTTAAAAACATATTTTTTCTAAGAATAAAACCAATAAGTTCAATTTCATATAACGAAGAAGTTCGATGTTTCTAAAAAACCTCCAATTTTCACATTTCTAAAAATACACAATGAAGTTCAAATAAAAAAGGTCAAGCGGTTTAATGTCTACTCAAATATTTTCACGTAACCGAGAGAAGTTCAGTTTCATAACTGCCAGAAGTTCACATACTACACGGTGTGCATTTGTATGAAAAAAAAGAATGAGAAAGCAAAGGCCCAATGTTTTGTTGCTAGAATTTCAAGTGCTCGGCCCGAGAAAGTTCAAAAATTCTTGTGAGAGAGGTTGAACAAAAATACGTTACAGAAGTTCAAGGTGAAAACAGTGGGAAGTTCAACTACTACATGAAATGTGTTTCAGATAATAAAAAACTAAAATCTTAAAAGGTTTGTTGCAAGAAGTTCACGTGCTCCTCCTAGCATAGTTTAAAATTCATGTGTGAGACGTCCGTCGTTCATTTACTTGTTGAAAAAAGGCAAAAAAAACAACGCTGTTTTGCCATTTTAAAAACTGCTCTCAAGCGACAACGAATTTGTAACACCTTTCTACATGAAAAATTTACTGCTATTCATAAGCTTTCCGACGATATATTATGTGGTACATTTTGATGAACGGTTCAAAATTTTCATGTATACCATATAAACACGTTTTTATGTGTTCAAAAATTTCTTTTTGAACCATCGCGAGTATGAAAAACTGATCAACACGGAAAGTTACGTGGTTTCAACAGCTTTCCATCGATATATGTTTTGCTCAATTCCGGTAAGTGGTTTGGGAGTTACGGGCAAAAATCAGCACGCCAAAAATAGATTGAAGTTCAAACAGAGCTGCCACAGAAGTTCAAGTACTTCACACAGTGCATTTCCTTTCGCGATGAAGGCAGAAATCGTGATCTCACCATTTTCTAAATTACCTCAAAATGGACGGGAATTAGAGAAAACCTTACATATGAAAAGGTTTCGCATTTTCGATAGCTATCCAACCGTATATTATTTGCCCCATTCTTACAAAGTTTGCTACAATTGCAGCCAAAAAGCGTTTTTAACCATTTTCAAAATTGACTTAAAACCGTAAGGAATTGGGAGAAACAATATATAATAAAAAGTTTCGCATTTCTTCAGGCTTTCCAACGCCATATCATTTGCTGCATTCAGACGTATAGTTAAAAAATTAACTCGAAAATACGAACATCGTGGAACTTGGACCGTTTTTAAAACTACTCTTAAACCATTTAAAATTAACAAAAACTATATACATGAAAAAGAAGCGCATTTTCATAAGATTTCCAATGCCATATCTTTTGCCTCAATTGCATTAGGCGTTTAGAAACAACATCGAACATATGAACCCGGCTGTTCGGTTTACGAAATTCTATGATTTTTCAAATTACTCTTTAACTATAGGGAATTAGAGAAAACTTTATACATGTGGAACGAGCGGATTTGCAGCAGCTTTCCAACGCCATATTATCTTCCTCATTCCCATAATCGGTTTAGAAAGATGATCAAAAATATGATTCATGTTTTTTGCGTGAAGAAAAAACGGTTTTCAAAACTGCTCTTAAATTGTTTACATTTTGCCAAAAAATTAACTTGGGTCATGATACTCATGTTCATAGCTTTCGAGTGGTACATCGCAAGCCCCATCTGGGCAATTTTTGCGAAAGTTCAACTTAGCATTGGGGGAAGTGCAACTACTACAGCTAGGGCAGGTCAGGTTGTTATCAGAATATAATTCTCATCCCATGATCAGAATAGTTTTTATGTGTGTGTGTGTCTACCAAAGTAAACTATTAATGCATCATTACATAGGTGGCTACTACACACATGACATCTCCACACACCAAAGTAAACTATATATTACATGCATAATTACCTAGGATAAACGATCATCTGATCATCATCTACTTCTTGTGACGCTTGCCACTACTGCTCTTCTTGTGGCTTGATCCGGCCTCATCGATTTCGTTAACGAGGCACTTTCTCATGTCAACGATCCGTCTGTGCATCTCGTAGCATGTGTACACGCTCTTGGCCACGAACCTGAGGTGAGGTTCATCCAGTTGCCGCGTCCAGGCCCCGTGCTAGGATACAAGATGTGTTCTGTTGGCATCCTGCTTCATCATTTCATAGAAGGGGTCGATGATGGACGAGGCAAGTTCAACCAGGGAGTCCTTGTTCGTGCTGCCCCAGACCCTGTAGTGGTCGCGGATTTTGATAAGGTTCTTGCAGGCCAAGCCCATAACCTTGACCGCTTTTACATCCTCGGAGGTTTCCACCGTAGTGAACTTGTAGTCTGTGTTGTTGACAAACCTGGCAAAATGGTCGCAAGGCTCTGTGGCCATGCAGTAGTGGTAGATGAGGACATGATGGCGCATGCACAACTGGGCGACGGCAACCTTCTAATCTTTACCGGGACGACCGCTGGTGTACTGGAGGTCGATGCCGACCACCATGTACTTGTCTCGAGCAAGCAACTGCTCCACGGTGTTGATGTAGCCCTCTACCACGGCCGAGTCGATGGTGTACACCACCGAGAGATCTGTCTCCCTCGCATGGGTCTCCACTTTATGCTCGCCGAACTCCATTGGAGCGCCGCTAGATATCCTCTCTGTATGTGTCGTCATGGGTGTGCCTGTAGTGTTGTGGGGAAAGATCAAAAGGTTGAAGAGACTAAGGTTATAATGGCCGCGGGAATTAAAGGGGAAGCCGGACGGCCTGGAATATCTGCACGCCCGGATGGGAATTCTAATTTGTAGCGCGTAAGTCCATCGTGTCGCACGTAACTGCATCGTGCCCATGCAGGCGGCGCAACCGCATGCATATGGGCCCCCAACGTAATCGTGCGCAGGCTCCAACCGCTGGCAGAGCGCTCGCGCAGGGACGTGAGCAGAGCGCTCCGTGGCGCCTCAACGGCGAGCAACCATATATATGCATACAATAGTTGAACACGCAAGCAAATGCTGTCCACAAGCGAGCACGTGGAGGTACGCATGGAGAGCACGCCGATGGACATGAGCAGAGCACGCCACGGCGCCTAACAGTGAGCACAGCGCACTGCGGCGCCTATCAGCGAGCAGAGCGCGTCGAGGGACGCGAGCATAGGCGTGATACGTGGCAAATAAGACGAAATGTGTGAGTGATGGCGGAGACATCAGGAACGATGGAATAAGCCGTCTGTGTTGTGGGCAAATGCTTGCTGGTATACAACCGTCTGCGATTGATGAATTCATCACCGATGGGTTCCCTAGTGTGGTCTCTGTGCGATGTGATATGCTCTTTCTACAGAACATCAACATATATACTTATAAGAACAACATTGCATAACCTAATTAAGCATACAATTACATAAGTGACTACACACATAACATTTCCACACACCAAAGTAAGCAATTACATGCATACTAAACTAGGAGAAATGAGCATCTAATCATCTACATCTTGTTGCGACGATGCTTGCCATTGCTCCGCTTCCGGCTGGATCCCTGGTCATGAATGGTTAATAAAATCTAAGTCTATTGCATATTAAGGTCAAAATACTACCAATATACGAGTCTCATACGATGCCATTTCAACGATTGTACCACAAAAGCCCGAAATATTACAAGGTTCAAATTCCAGAGTGCATGGCTCAAATTCAAAGATTGCAAGCTTCAAACTAATAATAGAAATGAAATTCAGCTCAGCTGCAAACGCCCGTGTTGATCAGCTGAACATGGATATAAGAGGAGTTCAAACTATAAATACAAATAGTAAGGCTGGTTTCGAAACCTCGTCATTTCTGCAAAGGGATCAGCCGCTGACAAGTCATGTATGGGGTTGACACAATGACTTCCAATTACTCTGTCATATGCAGTTCCAATACAAAGTTTAGCTTTTTTGGAGCCTCTTCCATTCTGTAGTAGCTGCCGGCTCTGATCAACAAACCATTCATATTTTCTATATAAATGCATGTTCAACCTCATTACCTTCAACACCCTTGCTCTGACAACAAAGAACCTGGCGAATATAATCTCCAGTAAGGTCCCTCGGTAAGAGTTCAAAGTAATTTTTGAGAGATGCAGATCTAGGCATTCGATGTGATTGTCGTTATATTGTATCACATTATCCACCACCAGGCCTATTATTATCTGCAAAAGAAGAGAACTTGTTAGTGCCTACATGCAATTTTGAACACTACTACAGGCCTATTTGGTTTGCAGGATTTGTAAAATGCACCAGCGTGCCATCTTCGATCTGACATGATTAACATGGGCATTTGATTACAATCTAGAAAAATGTAGCCTTCTTCACAAGAGGTTGGTGTGGATGGAAATTCCCTAATAAAACTAGTACAGATGAATCCAAAGGAGAAATGCTTATGGATTGTAACCATATGAATCAAGCAACCAATATGGGGTGGGGGGATGTATGTCCTGAAATCCTCCAAAATTCCTTCAGAACCCGTAGTACATTGTCATTCTAAACTTGGGAAAAGGTGCCAGAAATTGAACTCCCTTATGGTTCACATTTAACAGGAAAGGAACATCACCTCGATATACAACTTCTTCAGGCACGGAAAGCATCTCAGGAAACTGTCAACTTCGTGCTGGTTGGGGCCGATATATTCTAGTGCCAAGACCTTCACTGTGCGCAGAATCTGGGTCAAGCTTTTCTGGATGAGACGAACATACATCTTCAAAATTATAAATAATGTTGATATCAAGAAGGAGAGGTAGAAGGTGACTATTGTACCTAAATGGGTGTGGATCCAATAACAAGTTTAGAGTATTTGACAGGCGCGTAGCCCACCACTGTCAATTTTGGCGCAGAAATGACATTGATTCTTGTTGGACCTTTTTGATCAACTACAAGTAATCTCTCAAGTGAAGGTGTGTCCTCAATGACCATATTGTGGTCCACCTTTTGTGATCTCTTGTTGCAGCACCAACAACACACATAAATAGTCCGGAGAGTCATGGAGGTGATGTGGAAGCTACTCATCCAATTCATTGTCTAAAGACGAAGGAAATCAAGTGCAGTATAGCTGCGGAGCAGGCGCTCCATGTCATCCTTTGGGATGCAGACGACGATGAGCTCGAGGTGCTTCAGTCGTGGTAGACAAAGAGCGAGCGCGTCATTAAGGGGCGATGGCAGTTCATGAACTTGGCGAGGCGCAGCGTGGGCGCGAAGTGGAACGCGGACGTTGGCATCAAGCGCATATGCCCATCATTAAAACTGAGCACCTCGAGCTATTCTAGGGTGGGGGATTGGAACCACTCGTCAAGCTTGGCTCGGTCCTTGCCGTTGGAACAGAACCTGCCCATGATAAGGCCTCTGATTGGACCATGGTGACTGCCGAGGATCTGGGAGAACGTATCCAAGCTTTTGTGATGGCCATGGCATAGCTCGTGGGCGTCGAGGAGGTCGAGAGGGGTGGAGAGCGATAGGGCGCGCCACCGTCGGGAAAGGATGGTTGTCCTTGCCCCATATTTGATTGGGAGGAGGGATATGATGAATGTCAACATATCATCACGGAGGCTACTGGTGAAGTCTAGGCCTGTTGGAGTCGCTTGCGGTTCTTTCTCGAACCGCATCCGCTTGTTGGCAGCCTCGTTCTCCACCGTGTCGGCGGCGACGGAAACCTCTGTCTCCATATTCATGCCGTGCTCCGGTGCTTCAGCAGCCCCGACGTCGCCACTCCCTTCGATGGGGCGCTTCAGTGGCATCCTCATACACTGGTGGCTTTGACGACTGAGAGCGACGTCGAGGATGCGGGCGGAGAGAGAGGATTGTGTGTGTAGCGACGATGGGGGGTGCGGCCGCTGGGGCGTGCCATTAATACGGACCCGTGGGAGCGAGGCGGGCGTCGGTCAAAGGCTGTCTCGCTTCCCGGTGAGCCCGTGCGGCGGACTTCTGGCATTCCTATGCCATCATTTCACACAGCTACTCGCACGCCTCCTGGTGACACTACACAGCGAAAACGCCTCCCGTCAATTCACACACCTGCACGCACGCCTCCTAGTCTGCCTGCGGAGCGGACTACTTGCATGCGTCTCGTCAACTCACGCCTGCTCGCACGCCACACGGGGTGCGTGGCATGTATTTTTTTTGTTTTGTTTTTTGTTGATTCATTCTGCCGCTTTACTGCTTAACCGAAGCATGGCACGGTCTAACGCACATGGTCCGAATAAATATTCCGTATGAGATATTGGTTGCCAATTATTAACAATCTCCCATTTGTAAGTAGATTATATCAAAACTTGTCTCAAATTTGACAAAAAAAAGTACAATATCATAGTCTACTAGTGTCCATATATGACACCACGATAAGTTTCATGAATTTCAACTAAGTTTTGCATTTACTGAATTTTAAAAATCAATATTCTCAATGTTTTGAAATTTCTTTCACGGGGAAACATGCACCGAGGGACACACATAGGAACTCACTCGCGTGCGACGCTTCCATCTGTGGGCCCGCGAGGTCGTCCTCCATCACTCTGACCCAACGAGAGAGAGGCACATTTGCCGAACAAGCAGTATTAATTATTTTAGGGTTGTGTTAGGGTAGGAGTATATATATAGTACGTGTCGAAGGGGAGATGGGACCAACATATACTAGGTGTCACACATGAACCTCACTCTGTGTGGGGACTTTGCGGTTTTTGAGGAAAAAGCCACATCAAAGGTAGTGCATTAGGTATTCATTACATCACAACCACACCCTCTCCATATATATGTTTTGGCACACATGCAACCGATGGTGGTTGTCCTGTGGTACTAACTCACGTGGTTATCGGCGATACTTCCATCTGTCGGCCCGCTTGGTCCATCACTTTCACCGACAACGAGAGAGGTTAATTATTTTGACTTATAGGAGGGGATTATTTTTTTGTTTGTCTCATGATATAGGTCATGATGTGAGATTACATATATAATAGTGCATGTGTACACATGAATCCATCCCGCTGGATCAAAGGGGGGGCGAGCACACGAGATGTCATGAACCTCTTGCTCTGTGTGGGGACCTGTGAGATTTTGAACGCACGCACCACATCAATGTTGTGCATTAGGTATTCAACACATATGCAATGGTTGTCTTGCACACTCTCACTCGCTTGGTTATGGGCGGCAAGCCTATATATATTTGTGGACCAGCGTGGATGTCCATCATTTCGACCGACGACAAGAAAGGTTACCTGGGTGGATTCATATTCGTTGGTTCGTGTTACCGTATAGTAGGTAGATCATTCTAGGCCAAATTAAGTTTGAGCGCATGCATGCTACGCATCGTGAACCCTCGATTAGTGTGGGGATTTTACGGTTCCAAGGCATGGTGACACATCATATTTGCGCATTGCATATTCAGACACCACACACACCATATCCATACATAATTGGGCCACATGCACAGAGCGGGTTTTGTCTTCAGACAGTACTCCCTCGCGAGTTTATCGGCGACAGGCTAGCCCATTTTGCGGGGCCGTGTGGACGTCCATCACTTTGACCAACAACGAGCGAGGGACGTTGTACGATCAAGTTAGATTCTGTTTGGTCCATGTTATAGTACGTCTTGATGAGATGCCCTCCGCCCCCCCCCCCCCCCGACACTTGTGTGTGGGGGGGGACTACTTTGCACTACCCCCAACCTCTGCGGGGTCGGGGAAGTCTGGTTATTTTGCGAGGCACACGTGCCACATCAAAGTTGTGAATGGTAGTTAAATATCACACCACGCCCTTTTCATACATATAGTATAGGGCCACCCGCAGGTGGTTCGTATGTGGACCCATCTCCTGCCACAAACACACTTTTGTGTGTCGGCACATGGTTGACCTTTGTTCGGAAGCGAAAGGAGGAAGTTTGACCATATATATGATGGACTTCCTATAGGTTTTGTGTTACGGTAGGGTGAGATTTCAAACCTAACTATCTGGGGGCATGCATCCGTAGCTAGGATTCCCTTACCGCCGACACGAAGTGGAGTTCGTAGGGGTTGGCTGACTAGCAATACTGTGCGCTTTGTGCGACAGGTGCCACATCAAAGTTATGCATTGGGTATTCAAACATCAAACCACCCTTTTCATACATATATTTGGTCCACATGCAAGTAAGTTCGTGTTCTGACCCTTTCCCGCGTTATTCTTTTAGCCAAATTTATAAACAGCACATGAGTTGGTTGCAGAAACCATCTGCGATTGGGTACGCAACAGACACGGTTCGGTGGGTCTACCCGTGTGCCACGCCCGTGCCCCTGCAGTCACTCACATCAACATAGTAGATTGGGCTCCACGAGGCCTGCCTCCCGCTCTCGAAAACATCTACTGCCTCGTAATCTGGAAAATAACTACCCGCGTAGAGGGTTTTTCTGTTTGATAGCACATGACTCGTATGTGTGGACTGCGTGAGATGTCTATTACTCCCGCTCTGCTTCAATCAGTTGATCCAAATTTTTAGTAGCCCTGGATTTTTTTTGAACTGGAGCCCAGGCATTTTACTCCCGCCTGCATCCCTCGCAATCTCAGAAATATCTGCTCGGCTGGAGTGGTTTTCTGTTTGATAGCACATGATTATTATTTTTTAACCGTGTGTGATGTTCGTTACTCCTGCCCCGCTCTGCTTCGATCCCTTGATCCAAATTTTTGGTAGGCCCGCCATTTTACTCCCGCCTAGTAAAATTTTCAGTACCCGCGGCATTTCCTCAAACACCACCTTGGACCCCCTCCACACACACCCCAAATCCTTCGCTCACCCCAAATCCCCCGCTCACACACCTACACACCACCCCTCCCTCGCTCCAAACCTAGCTAGTTCGCCGCCACTGCCGCGCCGCCTCCATCGTCAACCTTTGCCGGTCTGCCCGTGCAGTTTAATCACCGATATAAATACCCTCGCCGCCCTGAGTTTCTTAGATGACGCCTGCTAAACGCCCCCTTTCCCACAGATCCCCATCCCCACCCCTCCCCCACTCCAGAGTGTAGTAGCCTAAGCTCGGCTATGCTTCCCGGGGAGCTCGAGGAGCGAATGGCCCAAAAGAGCTTTACGACGGCCTCTTCGCCCGACGTCGGCGAGGTGGCCGCCGAGAAAGCTGACGATGATGACTGGACTTGGATGGAGCCTTTCAGTCAGCGGGCTAAAGTATTCTTGCATGTCGCACTCACCGGCTACGACATCGAGGTCGTCGACACCGACGGCTTGACGCGGGCTATATCACAGGTTAAGTTGCCCACCGCCAACCCTTCGGGTTTGACAACTATCAATCTAATCGATGGCCCTGCCGATGATCTCCTGCGGGTCGTTATGAACAATTTGCGATCCTTCGTCGGCATGGAGCCCCTTTTGTCATTTTTGAAGGACACGCTCTGCGACGCTGGCTTGGGGTCCTCAGTTGGAAAGTCAAACCTCATCAACGGCGACCACGAGGAGGAGCCAATCTGTGACAAGTGAGGAAACCCATGATTTGTTTTCTCGAACCCCTTTTGTAGTGAGAACATGTCCAGTATTTATTGTTATATTTGGTTGTTTGCATTACGCCTTGTTTATTTCTAGGGTTTATGGTTGTTCGGTTGTTTGTAGTTAACATATGTCTAGTTTCAATTGCCATCTTTGGTTGTTCGTAGTATGCCTTGTTTATTTCAGTTATTAACAGTGTGATGTTCTATATGTGCTAGTATGAACTGTGCAGTTCAATTTCATCAATACCAATTTTAACAATAGCTCTATGAATGACTATATTTGGTTGCTGTTAAGCATATTGTACTCCCTCCGAATCTTTTTACTTCGCATATAAGATTTGTCTAAAGTCAAGCCTCGTAAAGTTTGACCAACTTTATAGAAGAAAATACCAACATTCACAATATGAAGTAATATTAGTACATGTGTCATGACTTAAAATTTCATATTGTATAACTTTAGCATGGTAGATATTGATATTTATTCATATAAATAAGGTCAAACTTTATGAAGTTTGACTTCAGCCAATTCTTATATGCAGAGTAAAAAGGGCCGGAGGGAGTATTTAACACGCCTTTCCATTTGATTGAACAATGGCACTATTTGGATACTCTAACTTAGCTAGAGGTTAGAGTTAGTTTCTAGGTCATCACAGTTAAAAGGGAGAGAGAGATTGGTGGAATAGTTGATTGTATTGCTTGAGCCACGTGGGCATATATAGGAGTACAAGGTCATCTTGGAGTACAATTCAAGGTAGAATAAATCCTACGATATCCTATGTTTCCTAAATAACACTGATACTCAACAATGTCTAACCCTGAACTAACTCTAGCCAAAGAGATGTTTGGATGACAGTGTTAGATTGACAATAAATGCACTAGGAGAACTAGCCCCAATCAACACATCTTGGGTGGGATAGTTGTTTTGGGTGGGTTAGACGCAACTAGCTCAAACTAGCCCTCATATTTGGATACTTTAGGGCTATTTGAGCCCAAACTAGCTCGAACTAACTCTAAAGCATGGATCCAAACAGGGCCAATAACAAGTGTACTTAGACCTGCACAATACAAGTTTGAATGACTATGTTTGCTTGTTTTTAAATACTAGGCCTGTTGCAGTTAATAACACACCTTTCCACTTCTTGTTTTTAAATATTAGGTTTTGAACAATTTGGTCTTGCACATGTAGGTGCTCCTGTCAGAGGTTTGACCCACTGTTTGACCCTTTTTGCATATGTGGAAATGAGTTGTCCATGAATTTCAGTCAAGTCAAGAAACTCAGAAAGATTGTTAGGATAAAGAAATTAGCGACAAAAAACAACAAGATCTTTGTCTGCACAATGAAGAAGACATCAGTTCACTACATGATGGTACTAACTGTTATACCTTGTCTTTTTAATTCCTTTGCGCCATTTCAAATCTACAGAAGATATTTATGCCTATCCTTGTTTTAGGCCTTTCCAAAGCAGTTCACTGATGATTACCTCTCAAACCACCTATATGGTCAGGAGGCAAGGAAGGTATTCATACAATAACCATGGTTCAATATTGAAGTCTTCCTGAAAAGGACGAAGGATAGACAGTCAATCATCCACAGGCACTGGCCTAAAGTTGCAAGACCTTCAACATCAATGAAAGCTCAGTATTCGCATTCCGCTTCAGCAGTCTTCCAAATGATATTCATCTATCTATGTACTGTTTATGATGCTAATTTCGAAAGGTTATAGATGTTGCATGTGAAACTTGGAGCCGATGCAGTTGTGTAATGGGGTAGCTGAGTGCTGAAGCTATACGATGTTGTACTCTGATGTATTTCAATACGAAATCATGCTTCCTTAATACAAAAATGAAATATATGGTGTGCTTAATATGAAATGTCAATTAATAAATGGATTATTAATAATAGGACAATTAGCCTGCTAATGGCCAATTAGCCTGCTAATTGGGTTTTGCTATTGCGAACGGTTATTGAGAAAACACCGTGGGCGATGACCTCAGACAACGCACACAGTTTCTAGGAATAAAAACGTGTTGGATCAATGAACAATCACACACGACTTCCTCTTGAAAACTTTTTGTGTTAGGCCACCTTGCGCAAACGTTTACCACATAAAAAGTGTGTGTGATGGACAGCTATGCCACACAGTTTTTCTACGCACCGTGTGTGATGCATTCAATAATGCAAACGGTAAAATTGTTAATATCATGTGCAATGGAAACGCTATCACAAACGATTTTATGGGGAAAATTGTGTGTGATGTACCTACGAACGGAAATGTTTTCCTTGGAGTGACTGTGTGGGATGTACATATGAACGGAAACGTACTTCTTGGATTAACTGTGTGGGATGTACATACTAACGGAAACCTATTCCTTTGATTGACTGTGTGGAATGTACGTACGAACGAAAACGTTTAGCTGAGACTAACTGTGTGGGATGTAGTTACGACCGAAAATAATTTGGCATGTATAATTGTACTTTTTTTGCACAATTGTACGTATAACCGTATTGATCGCTCGCCCGTCACACACGACCTCATTTTGCCGAGCGTGTGTGCCAGGAGGGCCTATCCTCGACGGTTTCTGGGTCGTGTGGGAAGGACCCCCCCTATCGCAGTCACTCACTTGGCGATGGTTCATAACGCCGTCCCGGAAAGGGGTTAAGAACCATTTGTATAGCACCTCGCTATACCAGTGTCCACATGCAAGATTTTCCACATGCAGCGACGTGGGAACATGGGCAGTGGAGCAAGGCCAGAGGGGAGGAATCTATACCTGGGGGTCGTCGGTATGTAACTAGGAGGGCGGCAGCGAGCGGGATCTGCCCATATTGCGGCAGCGAGCAAGTGGTGAAGGCCCTACCACGCCGGAGCTTGGTCAAAGAGAACTGCGGGTACCATAGATCGGGACTTTCTGCCTCGACGCCTTCGAACGGAGAAACGATGCACGTCCTCCCTTTCCGCCGGAGGAAGAGATGCGGCCGGATCAGTGACCAACGGTGAGAGAGAGAAGCCACCGCCGCCTTGTGTGAGATAGTGTGACGAGAGACAAACCCTGAAAGACAGGCTCCATTGTATATAGTGGAGCGGATTTCTTTTTTCTTGATAACTATCATTTCATATTTTGTACATCCCATTGAGGAATATAACTTTATTTAAAACTAACGCGTCAAGTCAAACTTTGTTCCATGTACACGACCCTCCTTCAAGTAAACAACCGTACACGCATCAAATTATCACGTGGGTTGCCTTTTCGTATAGAAATGAGCTCCACCGTGTCCCCACGCGGGTGTGGCCGGGAACGAGACGTGAGTACGTGTGTTGTGCGTGCACCTCTTCTCTACATGCAGGTACGTACTACATGGGTGTGTGTGAGAGAGATGGTTTGTGCGAAGCAAAGGCAATGTGTCAATGATATCTCAAACAAAAACTGTAACATATGCAATGTGTGTGAAACAGAGGCCTGGATATATCATATATTGAGGGGCAATCAAGGAGAAGAGAGTGGAGGGATCATCGGCGTGAGATATCGATAGAATCAAAGAGATGCATGAAGTGTGTGGGTGCGCGATCAATACAGAGTGCCATCGAATTTGTGTGTGCCCACGTCAGAGATATAGGGTGACTGGGCTACTGGAACGTGAGAGGGGAGAGGTGCAGTTTGTCTCTATGCCATGGATACCTATCTACATCGTTCGACAATAGGTGTGTATGTATGGGGGGGCAGAGACCTAATTATATAGAGAGGTAGATCGACTGGTATATGTGTGGAGAAGGAGAGAGACCTAGCTATGTATTGAGGGAGATCGATCGGTAGCCATGCATATGTGTAGCAGAGGAATAAGGTTCAAAGAGAGACAGAGCTAGAGTGTCGGAGGGTTGGTGGTGGAGTTGCTTCTCACAAATGGCGAGAGAGGCCTCAAGATGGCCGTCTCCTGTCCCTCTGCTCGTGGGGAATCCGCTCCTGGGGCGTCGCTCTGCTGCGTCTGGCCCGTCCTCTAGGAACCTTTGGAGGGCGGGGAGTGTGACAACGTACACGCTTCCCTTTACTCCATAGGGCCCTTTCCTCAGTTGCAGGGTTTGGTGGCCCGAAATTGACTTGGCTTCGCTAAAAGGCCTCATCTCCAAAGCCCGGCTCGCGAGGCGTCCCTCTCGCTGTAGGGCGGAGCCTGCTAGACAAACAGAGGGTACGACTGCAATATCAATAAGAGAGGGAAAGCGTGCCTGTCTGTGCATGTGCGTGCGAGAGACGGGTCGGGAGGCATGCAATGATGATGAGGGGGACGATATATCTAGGGGGATATGGCTGTGGTAAGCAGACATAACTATATAGGAAGATCAATCGGCGTGTGTCAGAGAAAGGGAGAGACATAACTAGTGAGGTACGTTGATCGGTGCGTAGAAAAAGAGTTATAGTCGACCTAGCTATATGTAGGGAGATCGGTAGGTATACATGTATGCATGTGTTAGAAGCAAATAAGGCCCAGAGAGGCGGATAGAGTGAGAGGGATGCGGCTAGGAGGTGGTGCGAGAAGCCGACTATATCGAGGGGGGAGGAGTGTACGAGTATGAGATCGATAAAAAGAGCACTACCAAAAAAAAGACACATCTGTGACATTTTGGGTCGAACGAAATTTTTTTCTGTCATGCTTATGACACTTCTATGACGATAATTGTGACAAAACCTGGTATCGTCACAGATGTGGTGGGCTCCTACTTTTATGACAAAAAATCATGACAGAAAATAAGCTTTTCGTCCTGGGCGGGCCGGAGACGTAGTTGCATGACATTCTTTGGGCCGTCCATGACGGAAAAAACCATGGTAGAAGCGAGGGCGAGGAAAATATTGGGGAGTTCCCGGTTACGGTGGGTGGTCGGGGGCCGAGCGATGCGCGTTTCTCTCCTACACGCACACGCGTGGGTGCGAGGCGTTGGGCTCTAACTAAACCCGAGCGAGGCGTTCGCGCACTAAACCCGGGCGATTGCACTGCAGGCTACGCGTTATTGAACCCGAGCGATCGATCGATGGCTATTAACTGAACCCGACCGAGCGATTCCTTCGCTACTGCTGCTAACTGAAGCCGGTCGAACCTGCCGCCTCTTGATGAACAGTGAGCGTTGTTGGGGGGTTGGATGAACAGTTCCCGGTGGGGGGTTGGATGAACAGGACCCCGTGGTGTTGCCGCTGGATGAACAGGACCTCGATCGATCGAGCCGGTTGGGGGTGGATGAACAGGACCCCGTGGAGGGCTGGATGAACAAGACCCCGTGGAGGGCTGGTTGAACAGTAGCCGGTGGAGGGCTGGATGAACAGTAGCCCGTGGAGGGGTGGTTGAACAGGACCCCGTGGAGAGGGTTGATTGAATAGTAGCCGGTGGAGGCTGGATGAACAGGAGCCCGTGCATGAACATTCACAGGTGGAGGCTGGAGGGGAGACGCCGTGGATGAACAGTCGCAGGTGGAGACTTGTGGAGGTCGACGGTGGATGAACAGTAGCCCGTGGAGGCAGTCGACGGTGGAGATGAACAGTATCCCGTGGAGTCCCATTTTGCGGTACGCCACTGTCACGCACAATATGCGATACTATCCTAAAGAGACTCGAAGGTCCCACCAAGGATAGAACCGCATATTGATACGCTTTTGCAAGGTGGATATCATTACATCAACATTACATAATAGATGGGGATACATACAAGGCATACAAATGCCGCAAGAATACATCAATACAACATACATAAGATCAACATCCGACTATGGATGAAACACAAACAGAAGCTCAAACGACATCCACCCTTCTAGCCCAGGCTGCCGACCTGGAACCTATCCCTTGATCGAAGAAGAAGCAGAAGAACTCCAAAACAAGTAACATCGCTCTCGCGTCATGATCATCGCAAAACCTGTACCTGCAACTGTTGTTGTAGTAATCTGTGAGCCACGAGGACTCAGCAATCCCATTACCATGGATATCAAGACTAGCAAAGCTTAATGGGTAAGGAAAGGATAGTGGTGAGGTTGCAGCAGCGACTAAGCATATATGGTGGCTAACATACGCAAATAAGAGCGAGAAGAGAAGCAACGCAACGGTCGTGAAGCTAGCAATGATCAAGAAGTGATCCTGAAACTACTTACGTTCAAACATAACCCAAACCGTGTTCACTTCCCGGACTCCGCCGAAAAGAGACCATCACGGTTACGCAACGCGGTTGGTGTATTTTAATTGAGTCAACTTCAAGTCTTCTACAACCGGATATTAACAAATTCCCATCTGCCACATAACCGAGGGCACGGCTTTCGAAAGTTTATACCCTGCAGGGGTGTCCCAACTTAGCCCATCACAAGCTCTCACGGTCAACGAACGATATTCCTTCTCCCGGGAAGACCCGATCAGCCTCGGAATCCCGGTTACAAGACATTTCGGCAATGGTAAAACAAGACCAGCAAGACCACCTGACTGTGCCGACAAATCCCGATAGGAGCTGCACATGTCTCGTTCTCAGGGCACACCGGATGAGCTAAGCGTACAAGTACCAACATAACCCAAGTTGCCAAGGGATGGTCCCCCACGGTGCTCTAGTTTGGACCAACACTCAAAGGAGCACTGGCCTGGGGGGGGTAAATAAAGATGACCCTCGGGCTCCGGAAACCCAAGGGAAAAAGGCTTAGGTGAGGCAAATGTAAAACCAAGGTTGGGCCTTGCTGGAGGAGTTTTATTCAAAGCGAACTGTCAAGGGGTTCCCACAACACCCAACCACGTAAGGAACGCAAAATCAAGGAACATAACACCGGTATGACGGAAACTAGGGCGACAAGAGTGGAACAAAACACCAGGCATAAGGCCGAGCCTTCCACCCTTTACCAAGTATATAGATGCATTAATTAAGATACGATATATTGTGATATCCCAACAGTATCCATGTCCCAACATGGAACAAACTTCATCTTCACCTGCAACTAGCAACGCTATAAGAGGGGCTGAGCAAAAGCGGTAAGATAGCCAAGCAACGGTTTTCTAGGAAGGGTGAAAAGGTTAGAGGCTGACATGGCAATTTGGGAGGCTTGATAAACAGGTGATAGGTAGCGCAACATAGCGATAGAACGAAGCACTAGCAGAGTAATGATAGTAGTGCGATCTAGGGTAACGGTCATCTTGCCTGAAATCCCGCTTGGAAGAAGAACGAGTCCATGAAGAAGATGAAGCCACGAAGTCGAACCAAGCGTAGTCAACGGATCCTCACGAACGCAACGAAATAGGAACTATCGAGAAGAAGCACAACCGGAAAGAAGCAAACAACATGGTAAACACACAACACATAAACATGGCACGATGCACAACCAAGCATGATGCATGACAAGGCTACATGTAGCTACTCATGGCAAAAGACGATGCATACAAGAACAACACATCAAAGAGGGTTTAAATGAGGCCGGATACAACATATAACAATTCCGGTAAGTCCCCATATGCAAATTTCGAAATTGGTCCAGACCTGAATAAACCTTATGTTCAAGTTGTTAAACAGAAAGTTAAGATGCACCAAGATGATCTACACGAAATTCTAGTCAAGTTACATATAAAGTTCATTTAGTTCGGAGGTACGGCCTAGAAGATATGAGCAAAACAAGCTAACCAAGGCATTGATGCAAAATACATTCAAACATCAAGAAAACACACTAAAAACATGAATGCAACAAGGTAACATGAAACTACATGCAAAACTAAGCAAGTTTCATATAGAGCACACTCAAAACGGAGCAACGGTGCAACACATACACTCCAAACAAGATACAACAACAATCTGTCCAAAACAGCAACTAGGCATCTTGCAAGCATCATGATAATATGCTAAAGCACCCCAACATGCAAACAAAAAGCATGGTAGTGATCTACAAATGAAGCTTACCAAAACATGAACATTGAGCTATCTCCAGAAACCACTAGAACATGCTCAAAAGGACCTGGCAAAATTGCAAATAATAACAGTTTCACAGACTTAGCAGAAATTAACTGGACATGACAGAAATAACACCAGGTTGCATTGTTCAGAGCTAGCAAACTAAAAGTTACAGCAAGCTATCATGGCAAACTTAAGAATGGCATGCTAGTACTAAAAGCACGTAACAACACTGCCTTACTGAACTTATTCCAAAGATCAACAGAAAACATGGTAGCATCCATGCAAACATGTCAAGCAATATGGCAGATTCAGACTTGGTGAAAATAACAGTACATGACAGAAACACCGATAAGTAGGCATGTTGGTGAGCTTGTACAACTCACCACAGAGCAATACATGGCATGACAAGGTGACCAACAGTAATCAGACACATTTATGGAGCTAAACATGGCAATATAATAGTCATAGGGTGCATGGATCACTAGCAAAACACATGGCAAAACTGAACATCATGTTAACAGGCCGACGGCAACATTATTTAGCAAATTTGGAGCATGATAACAATAACCTACAGCAAGCTATAATTTCAACTAGGGGCATGCATGGATAGAGTACAACATGTCGAACAAAACAACCTTAGTGTACATCTCCAGATTATGCATGGAACTCATGGTAGCAGCATGGCAACATAGCAACAAAATGTAACAGGAAAAGGACTTAGCAAAAACACTGTCTGAAAACAGCAACATCATGGAGCCTACTTTTCATGCTTGTGCTAGTCATTACAGAGCTCCTAAAAATATAATACTTGCATTAATGTAAAGATGGCATGATGTAGCTCAAAACTCATGTAGATATCAAGCTCATAGGATGCACGCACAAGATGCAATGAAAAAGACAATTCACCAAGTTCTGTTAAACAGACAGCAGTTAACATCATATAGCACTCTTGCAACAATGATTAAGGCATCAAGATGAACTCAAACAAGCATCTCTCAGTGGAATGAAATGTAGACCATCTCATAGTGAAAATTTTGACATATTATGCATGCAAAATGGATCTATATGCATGAAGTTATGACATGGTGTGCGGGACGAGGAGATCCGGGGCGGGGACGGCGTTTGGATCGGCGTGGTGGTGGATCTGGTCCACCCGCGGTGGATCCGGCCGGAGGAGCTTCGGCGGCCGGTGGACGGCGAGGAGAGGTGGATCCGGGGGTGCGGACCTCAGATCCGGCGAGGAGGAGGCCGGGGCGCGTGGCTCGGGGTTCGCCGGAGGCGCTGGAGAAGGTCGGCGGTGGGGCGAGCTCCTTCGGTGGCGGCGCATGGCGGCGGAGGCGGCGAACTGCAGCGGTCAACAGCGACGGAGAGCAGCGGGCGGCTGGGACGTCGCTGGGACGGCGAGGCGGCTGCGCGGGAGGCGCGGGCGGCGGGGTAGCGCCTTCCAGGGCGGCGGCGATGGAGATTGGGGCGACCAGCGGCGGGGTCAGGCGCGGAGGCGCGCGGGTCGGGCGCGAGGTGCGGACGGGCTCGCAGCGGCGGGCGGACGGGCCGCACGGGCCCGCTGCGGGCTTCGGCGGGCCGGCGGCGGTGGGAGGAGAGAGGAGGCGCGGGGAGCTGAAGTGGCACGACGGGGTTGGACGGGACGGTGGCGCGGACATGTCCGGTGGCGGGGGAGGACTTGTCCGGCGCGTGAGAAGGAACGAGGCTAGGGTTTGGACCCGAAATTTCGGAGGGGGAGGTCTAGTTATAGGTAGAGGGAGCTAGGAGAGTCCAAATGAGGAACGGTTTTCGCCGACACGATCATGATCCAATGACCGAGAGCATGGAGGGGGTTTGGATGGGCTAATGGGCTGTGGTGGAGGGGTGTTGGGCTGCAAAGGGAGAAGGGTTTCGGGGTTACAAGGTTAACCGTTGGGGCAACAAACGACCTCCAAATGGAACGAAATTTGATGGGCGGTCTACCGGTGATATACCAAGGCCATTCTGAAAATCTTGGCCCATTCCGAGAATGTTTTTATGCTACTTATAAAATAATATTTTGGAGGTGCCGCGGGCGCGTGCGAGTGTGGTCTGGACTCCGAACGGACAATGGAGAGAACCGGGGGAACCCGAACGGATGCAAGTTTTGAAAAACATGCGGATGAAATGTAGATGATGACATGACAAAATGCAACACGCAAGCAAATGACATAGCAACGACGGCGAATAACTGGAAGACACCTGGCGCATCAGATTTGGGGCGTTACAGCCACACCCCTCCCGATGAACAGGACCCCTGTTTCGACCGTAGTGCTCCAACACAAGTCCGTTTTCTCTGTTTTGCGGTACGCCACACCCCTCCTGATCAACAGGACCCCGTTTCGACCGTAGGAGGTCCAAGAGAAGTCCGTTTTCTCTGTTTTGCGGTACGCCAGACCCCTCCCGATGAACAGGATCCCGTTTCGACCGTGGACGGTCGAACACAAGGCCGTTTCCTCCGTTCTGTGGTACGCCAGGCCTCGTTTCGATCGGCTGTTCCGTCCAAGCCGGTTGGCTCCCGATGAACACGACATATTCCGTTGCCTCCCGATGAACATGAGGCATTCCGTTGCCTCCCCATGAACACGACGACGATGCAGTTCCTCCGTTTCGACCCAGCCATGTACACGAGCCCTGGCCGTACGTATGCGTGAGTAGGCGTTAGATGCCCCGCCCGTATGTACGTATGTGGCCGTATTTACTTTCTTGCATCCTGGCTGTACGTACGTGTACATGCTACATGCGCGCCTCTATTACGACACGTGCGCGCCTCTACTACGACACGTGCCCTTCCGTACACAGCCACGGTTCATCGTTGCAGCCTGCAGACAGTCCAGTATGTACGTACACGTTCGCGACCAGAATGACAACGCTACGTACGCTTCGACCAGGTGGGTCCCGACTGTCATGCACTTCCTTGCGTGAGAAGATGTATCTGGTGGGTCCCAACAGTCAGGTGGCGAATCATTTTTTTTGCCCGTAATATGGACGCGCTACCTTGCATGCGAAGATGTAACTGGTGGGTCCCAGCTGTCAGGGGGGAACATTTTTTCGCAAAATACGGTGGCCCGTCGTGGGCCCCTGCTGTCAGGTGGAGGAATCATTATTTTTCGCGTAATAAGGAGGCACTTCCTTGCTGCGGCCGTGGACCCAGCTGTCAGCCTCTCCACGTACAATACTCTTCCGTTGGAAGTCGTTCCTTGACCATGTTGACCACGCCGTGCCGAGAGCACTAGGGTGGTGGACAACGGCGAGGCCTAGGAATGGGACGATGCGGAGCTGAGGAAGACGCGGCAGCGGATGCCCACACGGAGAGGTGTACGAGGGTTCACTGGTTCGGCTGCAGTGTGAGGCTACCGTCACCGCAGAATAACAGGGGGTGTAGGTGAGTGGATGGCCTGGCCAGCAGTGGGAGTAGTAGGTGGCGGTGAGGCCTCCGGGGCATCACAGCCGGCCACGGGAGGCTGGAGCACACGGCACGACCGGCGCTGGTTTGGGCAGCTGGAGCAAGAAGACCAGAGGTTGAAGGAGCACTACGGCCATTGGATGGACATCATATGATCACTAGAGCTTGAATTGTTAGTATTGACTAAGTTGACAAGGCCTTCCGTCCCTGTCAACTTAGTAGGCCCACAAGTCAACCTCCCACTACGGTGGGTCCCAGCTAGCAGGGGGAGTATTCATTTTTTTGTGCGTAATGAGGAGACACTTCCTTGCGTGGGAAGATATAGCTGGTGGGCCCGACCTGTCAGCGGGGCGAACGTTTTTTTCACGAAATACAGAGGCCCTTCCGGTGGGTCCCAGCTGTCAGGTCGAGGAATCATTATTTTGCGCGTAATAAGGAGGCATTTCCTTGCGTGCGGCCGTGGACCCAGCTGTCAGCCTCTCCACGTACAGTCCACTTCCGATGGATGTCGTTCGTTGACCACATTGACCATGCCACGCTGAAAGCACCAGGGCGGTGGACGACGACGAGGCCTAGGAAGGGAATGACACGGAGCCAGGGAAGACTCAGCAGTTGTTTCCCACGCGGAGGGGAGTACGAGGGTTTACTGGTTCGTCTGCCGTCGCCGAAGAATAACAGCAGCTGTGGGTGAGTAGAGGGATGGCTAGGCCAGCGATGGGAGTATGGTGGGGCGGTGAGGCCTGCGCAGCAGCACAGCCGGCCGTGGGAGGAGGGAGCAAGCAGTCCCGCCGGCGCTTGTTTGAGCGGCTGGAGCAGGAAGAGCAGAGATTGAAGAAGCACGACGGCCGTTGGATGGACATCCAACAATCACTGCTCTCGTGTGTTGACTAAGTTGACACGGCGTTGCGTGTGCGTCAACCTTTTTTTTAGGAAAGCATATGCGTCAACCCGTAGTAGGTGCACAAGTCAGCCTCAAATCTGTGGAAAACAACATACAACCCATCTGCCATTATTTCTAATATTTTACAGCCTACTTGCTAATTCTTAAGAATTTTTTTGGAGCTCATCTTCTTTTTGTTAGCATTACACCCAATATCGTGGCCACGGTTAAAAGTTATACAAAATTTTGCATATTTCGATGCGGTCAACTGTTTTTAATCCCGAAATATCGAGTCACATTCAAACTATTTTGAAAAATAATTTATATAAATATAAATTCAAATAATTGCCCACGCATAAAAATCAATGGAATTTAAAATTTTGTAATGAAAAAAATGAAACTAACTCCCGCTTTGATGTGTTTTAAAAATGTACAACCCATTTCTGGGCAAACCGAATGAAACTCTCCTCATCTTGAAAGATTTGCAGCCCAGCAGGGCTGATAAAGCAGGTAGGCCTCGCTTGGGTATTTCTTAAAAAAAATAGAACTGGGCTAGCCATTTTTAGCAAGAAAAAACACAACTGGGCTCATGATGTGGTAAACATAAATAAAACCCTGGCTAGACGGGCCACAGCCCCCGCACAGCCTCGTTGTTACCCTGATCCATCGCTAAAACTAGTATAAATAGCAACTGCTTGTTCCTCCAAAAAAGTAAATAATAACTACGCGACCTGCTGGGTCCCTAGTGTGAGTCGCTCGTTATGTAATTCTCTCGTTTATTGACTACGTTGACAACGGCGTGGGCCCCAGATGTCTAACCATTAGGAGGAACCATTTTTTTTGGGCTTGTAATAACGAGGCACTTGCTTGCGTACTGCCATGACGCAGGTGGGTCCCTACTGTCATCCTCTCCACGTACAGTCATCTCCTTGTTCCTCTCGGTTGTTGATGACGTTGACAACGCAAGAGGGCGGCGCACCACACACGGTGAGCGAACCAAAGCAGAGGACGACGGCGAGGCCTCGGACGGAAGATGCGCCGGTCCAGTCGCAGGCGGAGGGGAGTACGAGGGTTGACTGGTTCGGGTGAGGGTGCGTGTTGGGGCTGACGTCGCCGGGGAATAACAGGACGTGTGGGGGAATACAGGGAGGGACTGGGCAACGTTGGAGGGTACGGTAGGGCGGCGGAGACACAGCCATCCATGGGAGGAGGGAGCAGGCGGAGCCGGTGGGGTGGTTTGGTTTGGGCGGCTAGAGGAAGAAGACAAGAGATAGAAGATACAAGACCTATGTTGGATGTCAATCCAACGGCTGGTTGGCAGAATCGTTTGTTGACTTGCTAGTAAGTCGACACCACCTTCGATAGGCTATTTCCTCGTGGGTCCCAAATGTCAGAATCCAAATCTGTCACGGTCATGCAGCCTTTCCTATGAAAATTTATAGCCCATTTGGTGTGCTAGTTCAAAATAAGTTTGTGGGGGCTAATCACTTGGCTTCTGTAATGCATAGTGAGCTCAAGCAGCCGACGAGAGTGGTGTTATTTCCCTTTGTTGGGATTTGTTACAATATTTCACTCTAAATTAAACGAATGGCATGCCATTTGCCTTGTTTCAAAGAAAATATGACAGTCACAGCCGAGTTGAAAAGGGCAAGAACATCTAACTACAGCTTACAAACTGTACAAAAGCACGAGGGTTAATTGTTCATCAGGTTTAGACAAAACCCAGGTTGAAAAGAGAAACAACATCTAACTCCAGCACTGTTTTCGGCAGTCACAGTCAAATGGATTGGTCAGGTCCATAGAATGAACATCCTGGGTCGTAAAATTTACTGGATTATGACCACAATATGTTGTAAACAGAAGCCCGACATGTTCAGAAGCTCTTTTGCCCACCTGAAACTCCTTTTTTTGCTCTTCGACATACCCATCCGTCAAAACCATGGTGCTGATAAACTTAAGCCTGATGGACAATAGTAACCTCGCATTCAGCAGGAAGAATGTGACGAATCTAGTGTTTGCATGGTTGGCTACATATCGTTCTAGCGTTATTGTCTTCAATCGAATGTCATGAGAAGTGGGAAAATCCCGGTGCTTATGAATCCACCGATTGGTTATAACTTTCTTACCCCGTCCTGTTGCCTAAATAGACATGAAGATTGAAAACAGTTAAGGTCTAAAAAAAGAGTGTCGAAAGAGCAATAGTTGAACGGTTAATTCTAGTACACTGTATGCGGGCTTCCAATATGCGTGAAATTATCACCTTTATATACAACTTCTCCAGACATGGAAAGCATTGCAGCAAGCCAATAATCTTGTTCAGATCAAAACTATTCATTTGGATATATAAGATCTTGACAGAATCCAGCACCATTGATAGGCTATCCATGGGGAAACTCTTCATTGAGCATAGAACATAATGTTAGTACAAAATGTGTACTCCAAGATGATATATAACTTATGTTGGGACTGAACCCAGGATCACACACGCACGCGAGGTGGAAGAACGCAACAGAACAGATCTCTAAAACACAGCTGAGACAGAGAAGTTTTTTGCGATGCGCCAGACCTTGCGTCTTTTCAGTTTTTCCTTTTATTCAGATAGCAACAGTATGCCCGAGAATCTCGCCCACGATCCATTCCTTCCGTGCCATCCCACGGATGCAATCGTGGCCAAGTCCTCGCGCACTTACAGGAAGTAGCTTAACTGAAACAAAAACTATCCTATGACCTTGACTGAACCGCAACGTGAACGACAGCACGTTTCTGGTTTTATTTATGCATGCTTACAACTGAAAAGAAACACTAACTTGGAAAGTTCAGGTTCATCGAGGGTAACTTAACATTTCTCCTCCTTAGCCTTGATGTTCTGAACTCACCTCCAGCATCCCAATTTTCCCTTTCAGAACTTGAAACTGAAACCTTGGGAGTGATTTTGTCAGAATGTCTGCATGTTGCTCCCCTGTTCTCACATGCTCCACCTCTATTTTGCCTTTCTCAACACAATCTCTGACATAGTGGTAGCGCACATCAATATGTTTACTTCTCTCATGGAATACAGGGTTTTTACACAGAGCAATGGCAGACTGATTATCAATCATGATCTTGGCCTTAACTTCATCACATCCCAGCAATTCTTCCACAAGCCTTGCCAGCCATACTCCCTGACATGCAGCTGATGCAGCAGCCACATACTCTGCCTCACAGGATGACTGGGCCACTATTTTCTGCTTCTGTGATATCCAAGATACAGGGCACTGTCCATAATAGAACAACACCCTAGTTGTACTTTTTCTGTCATCCACATCCCCTGCATGGTCACTATCACTATATCCCAGTAACTGTGGATGGTTTCCTGCTTTCTTGTAACAACATCCAAGATGTATATTGCCTTTCACATACCTTAAAATGTGCCTAACTGCTGTCATATGTTCCTTGGTAGGTCTCTCCATAAACCTACTGACATAGCCCATAGCAAAACTGAGATCAGGCCTTGTATGCAACAAGTATCTTAGGCTCCCTACCACACTCCTGTACTCTGTTGAATCTACCTCATCAGCTTGACTTGACTTACTGAGTTTCAGCCTATTTTCCATAGGTGTGTATGTAGGATTGCAATTTGCCATGCCCATTTTCTCAAGTATCCTTGCTGCATAACCAGACTGACAAAGTGTGATACCTTCCTCTGTTTGTTTCACTTCTATTCCCAAATAATAACTCAGCAAACCCAAATCTGTCATACTGGATTTCAAATTCATTTGCCCTTTGAACTCCTGGATAGCTAGCTCACTCCCTCCTGTGATCACTAGATCATCCACATACACACCTACAATCAGTGCAGATCCTCTTGCTTTCTTTCTGTACAGACCAGATTCTGATGGACACCTATCAAAACCCAGCTCAGTGAGTGTTGCATCTAGCTTGGAGTTCCAAGCTCTTGGGGCCTGCTTAAGCCCATATAAGGCCTTGTGCAGTCGATACACCTTGCTTTCCTTCCCTTCTATCTCATAGCCAGGGGGCTGAGTCACATAGACTTCCTCTGCTAGATCACCATTCAGAAAAGCTGACTTGACATCCATCTGATGTATCTTCCACCCAAACTGCACAGCAAGAGAAATCAGCAGCCTGACAGATTCTAGACGAGCTACAGGAGCAAAAACCTCTTCAAAATCAATGCTCGGTCGCTGAGCATATCCTTTTGCCACAAGCCTGGCTTTGTGCTTAACAACCTTGCCTTCAGGGTTCTTCTTCAACTTATAGACCCACTTAACTCCAACAGGCATGTGTCCCCTTGGAAGATCACATAACTCCCAAGTTTGATTTTCCCTTATGGCTGTCAGCTCCTCCTTCATCGCATTTTTCCAGCAAGCTTCTTTCAGTGCCTCAATATGACTTGACGGCTCTTCCAGCCCAAAGAGACATAGTCCAGCATCTGCTAGCTTAATCTCTACAGTTTCCTCATAGAGCTCATCAAGCAGGCGCTTACCTTGAGGTCCAAAGGAGGGCTCAGTGCATGGAGTGGCAACTGACACAGGGGTATGTGTAGGTGTCGCAGGTGAGCCCATAAGATCAAACGGGATCGCCACCCCATCATTCGCCTTCCTAGTTCTGCTAGCCTGTCGAGGAGCTGCTATGGCAGCAGATTCGACTGCCCAATTCTTTGTCATGGCAGTGTGCTTCACAGGTGCAGCTGAGGATGACTCGGGCGATTTTGTTGCCATGGAAGCAGTTTTTGCTGCCTGTTTTTCTGCAAAGGGAGCGTTCTCATCTGCACCTCCTCCTCCTTCAGGCTCTTCTCCATCTGGGTACACGACGATGAATGGTGCCTTGTCCTCTTCTTCAAGTGAGCTCGATGTGTCCCAGTTCCATGGCCTATCCTCCTCAAATATGACATCTCGTGCAATCACCAATTTCTTACTCTCTGGATCATACATTCTGTAGGCCTTGGAGCCGGTTTCATATCCGATAAAGACCATCTGTTTGCTTCTATCTGAAAGCTTAGATTGGCCTGGCCCTACGTGCTTTACATGAGTTGTGCACCCAAATGTGCGAAGATGTAGCACTGATGGTTTCTTTCCATGCCATGCCTCATAGGGTGTCATGCCCTTTACACTCTTCGTAGGAGCTCGGTTCAGCAGGTACACTGCAGTAGTCACTGCTTCACCCCAGAATCTTGCCGGCATTCCCATGCTTTTGAGCAAGCTCCTCGCCATTCCCACAACTGTTTGGTTTCTCCTCTCAACCACACCCTTGTGCTGAGGTGTGTATGGCGCTGTCCGAAAATGTTTGATGCCAAGGCGCTCGCAGTACTGTAGGAACTCTGCTGAATTGAATTCGCCACCTCTGTCAGTGCGAAGGGCTTTCAGCTTCAGGTTTTTCTCGAGCTCTGCTGCTGCTTGTACTTTCTTTACAGCTGCCAAGGCTTCATCCTTGCATTTCAGTAGCACAATCCACATAAACCATGAGTGATCATCGACCAACAGCAAGAAGTACCTCTTTCCACCCGGTGTTGGTGGTGTGATAGGCCCACAAAGATCGCCGTGCCACAGGTCCAGTGGCTGGGCTGCTCTGTATGTTGCCACTCCTGGGAACGGGAGACGCCGTTGCTTGGCTATCATGCAGCCATCGCACACCTGGTGAACTTGCTCAATTTTGGGCATTCCCTCGGCCATTTCCTCTGCTGCCAGTGACCGCAGCGCTCTGAAGTTTAAGTGCCCAAAACGCATGTGCCACAACCAAGCATCCTCCTTTGCATGAGCCAGCAGGCACACTGGTTCTGCCGGCTGTATGTGCAGTATGTACATCCTGTTCCCACTCCTGGGCACACGGGCCAACACTTTCTTCTACCTGTCCCACACCGTGAGGATTCCATTCTCTCCGGTGTACTTGCACCCATTCTCATCGAGCTGTCCAAGACTAATGATATTGTTCTTCAGCTGCGGTATGAAATAGACGTCAGACAAGACTCTGTGCTCTCCGGTGAGACACTGCATCAGCACTGAACCGCGCCCACAGATTTGCACAGCTGAGCCATCTCCAAACCGCACTTTCCCTTTAACATACCTATCCAACTCGGCAAACTTCTCTGCATTTCCTGTCATGTGGTTGCTCGCCCCTGTATCCAGGTACCAAGCAACGTCACGGTCGCCTGACAACTTTGGGACGACCTCCTCTTCGTTGAGCAGCACCTGTTCTGCCGGTACCGACTCAGAGATCGTCAGCTCACATGTTTCCATCATCAGCAGACCTGGGTCCTCTTCCTCTTCTGCCTGAACAAAGTTTGCATTTTCCTTCTTTGGCTCTGGGCAGTCAGATTTGAAATGGCCCATTTCATTGCAATTGAAGCACCTTACCTTGGTTATGTCAAATTTTCTGTATTTCTTTTGCTTGCCGCGGTCGTTGCTCTCGCCGCGTCCAGCCTGCCCACCGTCGGCGCGGTCACCACGCCCACGGCCACGCCCGCGGCCGCCACCACGGCCGCGTCCGCCACCACTGTTGCTTGCACCTGGTGCGCTTTTCTTACCCTTCATCAACTGTTCCAGAGCCTGAGTCATGAGCATGAGTTGATCGTCCTTGCTGCCAGACTGACGAGGCCGGCCTCTCTGATTTTCCTCGAAGGCAGCCAGACGTCCGACAGCCTCAGCCACGGACATCGTCGAGAGATCGCCCCACTGCTCGATGGTGTTGATGATGCCGCCGAACCGCGCAGGAACGGCATTGAACAGGGTTTCGACCACCGTCTCATCGGTGATCTTCTCGCCGAGGGACCGGATCTCCCCGACAAGAGTCATCATCTTCTGGGCAAACGCCGATACGGACTCGCCTTCGCCCATTTCCATCCGATCCAACTGCCTCTTGAGCTGCTTGATCCGCGCCTTCTTGACGCGATCCTCGCCGACGCGCATGCGCCGGATCGCTTCCCAGGCTTCATGGGCCGTCTGACAGTCACCCACAGCCATCATCACCGGGTCGGGTACAGACTGTGACAGAGCAGCGAACGCCTCATCGTCCTTGACCTGATCAAATTCGGCCGTGCCCTCCAACGCCGGCCACACACCGAACGGACGGAGGAGCACCTTCATCTTCATCGCCCACAGACCATAGTTAGAGTCCGTGAGCATGGGGTACTGGATCGGGACACCACCAGACCTCGCCGGCGTGCGCTGCACGATCGCCGTGCCTTCGTCGCCGGCTCTCTTCGGGGGCGGTGTGTACTTTTCACCGCCTCCGCTGGTGTCGTCCTTCTTCGGCGAAGTACTCATCGCCGATCACCGCCGCCACAACTCCAATCTCCGCCGCCGTGCTCCCCCTCCGTGAAACCTGGCTCTGGTGCCAAATGTTGGAACTGAACCCAGGATCACACACGCACGCGAGGTGGAAGAACGCAACAGAACAGATCTCTAAAACACAGCTGAGACAGAGAAGTTTTTTGCGACGCGCCAGACCTTGCATCTTTTCAGTTTTTCCTTTTATTCAGATAGCAACAGTATGCCCGAGAATCTCGCCCACGATCCATTCCTTCCGTGCCATCCCACGGATGCAATCGTGGCCAAGTCCTCGCGCACTTACAGGAAGTAGCTTAACTGAAACAAAAACTATCCTATGACCTTGACTGAACCGCAACGTGAACGACAGCACGTTTCTGGTTTTATTTATGCATGCTTACAACTGAAAAGAAACACTAACTTGGAAACTCTTCATTGAGCATCGAACATAATATTAGTACAAAATGTGTACTCCAAGATGATATATAACTTATGCGCAGAAATTTAAAATGCAGCATATGGTTACAAGTGTAGATGATAATATAAAGTACCTGAAGAACTATGGAGCCAAACACCATCTTGAAATGAGCCAAGAGATCGTGTATTACACCCAAGGTCTCCATTTTAGGCGCAGAGAGGACAGTTATTTGCGACGGTGAATAACTAGAATCAAGGATCAACCTTTGATGTGAAGGGGCATCTTGGATGATGAGCTACCTTCCGTCAAAAGAAATTCCAATTCTTACAAGGTTAGGGGACTTTATTTGGAGACAACCGATTCTAACTGTGAAAACAAGCACCAAGCACTCGAGGGTAGGGCAACTGGAGTGGATGATGCTATGCAATGAAGCCTCCGATATACGAACCCACACAAGTGAAAGTTTCTTGAGAAATGGGAGTCGAAGGTTTAGTACCAGATTGTCTGGTAGGTAGCACAGCGCAGAGGTGGCGGTGTGGAGAGAGGAGGAAAACCGCGAGATCGACATCCGTGCTGAGGGCACAAGTACATGGCGTTCGGTATCTGGTAGGTGATTTCCAGGGGAATAGTAGAACTCAAGCAGCTGTAGTTCTCTGAATTCAGGGGATTTCAGCCAGGAATCCACAGTGCAGGGCATGGTATGCTTGCTCAGGTAGCATGATGGGATGCAGAGGCTTTGAACGGAGCCCTGGTGGGAGGAGATGATGGCTCTGGGAATTTCAAAATCATTGAAGAGAGATAGCTGACGACAGTCGAGATTAAGGGGCACGGCACGCCATAGAGGGCGCCACCGAATTGACAGGACTTGGGTGTGATATGTCTCCAACGTATCTATAATTTATGAAGTATTCATGCCATGTTTACTATTGTTTTATATGATTTTGGTATGATTTGATTAGAACTAACCCGGACTGACACTGTTTTCAGCAGAACTACCGTGGTGTTGTTTTTGTGCAGAAATAAAAGTTCTCGGAATGCGATGAAAATTAACGGAGAATTTTTATGGAAAATATAAAAAATACTGGAACAAAAATCTACCGGAGGGGAGTCCCGTGGGCCCCACGAGGGTGGGGGCGCGCTCACGCCCCTGGAGCGCGCCCCCCTATCTCGTGGCTGCCTCGGGGACCCTCCTGACTTGTTCTTGACACCATCCTCTCCTATAAATACAGAAACCTTCGAAAAATAACCTAGATCGGAAGTTCCGCCGCCGCAAGCCTCTGTAGGCATGAGAAATCAATCTAGGCCCTCTCTGGCACCCTGCCTGAGGGGGCCATCATCACCGGAAGCCATGGAGGAGGATCCCGGAGGGGCCATCATCGCCATGAAGGCCAAGGACCAGAGGGAGAACCTCTCCCCATCTAGGGGGCAGGCCAGGGAGGAGGAAGCACAAGGGGAGAACCTCTCCTCCTCTCTCTCGGTGGCGCCGGAGTGCCATCGGAAGGGGAATCATCACCGCGGTGATCGTCTTCATCAACATCACCACCATCCTTATCTATTTTACACGGTCCACTCTCCCGCACCCCGCTGTAATCCCTACTTGAACATGGTGCTTTATGCCACATATTATGATCCAATGATGTGTTGCCATCCTATGATGTTTTGAGTAGATATCTTTTGTCTTTGGGCTGATTGATGATCTAGATTGGTATGAGTTGTATGTTTTATTTTGGTGCTGTCCTATTGTGCCCTCCGTGTCGCGCAAGCGTGAGGGATTCCCGCTGTAGGGTGTTGCAATATGTTCATGATTCGCTTATAGTGGGTTTCTGGAAAATAAAAAAATACTGGAATGAAGAATTACCGGAGGGGAGGCCCATGGGCCCCACGAGGGTGGAGGGCGCGCCCACCCCCCTAGGGCGTGCCCCCTGCCTCGTGAACTCCCCGTGGGCCCCCTTGATGTGAAATCAACGCCAACTCCTCCTATAAATCAAGAAAACCCCAGAATAGAAGGGAGAACGGAAGTCCCGCCGCCGCACGCCTCTGTAGCCATGATAAATCAATCTAGGCCCTCTCTGGCACCCTGCCGGAGGGGGCCATCATAATCGGAGACCATGGAGGAGGATCCTGGATGGGCCATCGTCGCCATGAAGGCCAAGGACCAGAGGGAGAACCTCTCTCCATCCAGGGGGGAGGACATGGAGGACGAAGCACAAGGGGGAGAACATCTCCTCCTCTCTCTCGGTGGCACCGGAGTGCCATCGGGAGGGGAATCATCGCCGCGGTGATCGTCTTCATCAACATCACCATCCTCATCTCTTTTACGCGTTCCACTCTCCCGCACCCCGCTGTAATCCCTACTTGAACATGGTGCTTTATGCCACATATTATGATCCAATGATGTGGTTCCATCCTATGATGTTTTGAGTAGATATCTTTTGTCTTTGGGTTGATTGATGATCTTGATTGGTATGAGTTGCATGTTTTATTTTGGTGCTGTCCTATTGTGCCCTCCGTGTCGCGCAAGCGTGAGGGATTCCTTCTGTAGGGTGTTGCAATATGTCCATGGTTTACTTATTGTCTGCGTTGCTTGAGTGACAGAAGCATAAACACGGATAAGTGGGTCACGGCGTATGGGATAAAGGGAACTTGATACTTTAATGCTATGGTTGGGTTTTACCTTAATGATCTTTAGTAGTTGCGGATGCTTGCTAGAGTTCCAATCATAAGTGCATATGATCCAAGAAGAGAAAGTATGTTAGCTTATGCCTCTCCCTCATATGAAATTGCAATAGTGATTACCGATCTTGTTAACAATTGCCTAGGACAATTCCGCACACCGATCCATCATTATTCCACACTCGCTATTTACAATACTTAGTAATATATTATAACTTTATGATAACAACACCCACTTTTATATTTTAGCTCTCCGATACCATGCAAAGTTATCCTCTTCATATCCACAACGTAGTTTTATTTCTCGTTTCTAGTTGGAAGCAAACGTTCGGTGTACGTAGAGTCGTATCAGTGGCAGATAGGACTTGAAAGAATATTGATCTTACCTTTATCTCCTTGTGGGTTCGACACTCCATACTTATCACTTCCACCTTTGGGAATTTCTAGGATGATTCCCTGGACTTGGGGATTATCAAGCTCTTTTCTGGCGCCGTTGCCGGGGAGCAATAGTGTGGGGTTGATATTCTCGTGTGTGCTTGTTTGCTTTCTTCACTTAGTAGATTTTGCTTTTCCTTTTTGTTTCCGTTTAGTTGTGGGTGAAACATACAAAAAAATTAAGAATGAAAATACAAATTTAGTTGTGGGTGAAACATACAAAAAAATTAAGAATGAAAACACAAAAAAATTTACTTGCCTCCAATGCCTAAAAATTTTTTCAATAAGAGAAGTGATTGGAAGGTTATGCATTGAAGAAGTGAGGGTCGACCTTGAGCACTTGTGTTCATGCTCATGGAAACAATGTAAAAAAATTCATGGAAGCTTCTCTTAAAATAATTATACCTTTGTATATAGCCATTGTATTATAAAAATAATGTGCCAAGCTTTGGTTTTAGGACTATTAGATTGCTTGTTTACTATGTGCAGTACAAAAACAGAAACTTTGGCTGTAGAGCATGAATTTTCATTTTTTACTGGAAAGTCAAATGCGTCTGAAACTTTTTGCACATTACATCTGTACAATTTGTTTAAATTTTCGAATTTTTTTAGAATTTGTTGAGTTACAGAAGTTTACTAAATTCCCAGATTACTACAGAATATCTTGTTCTTGACAGATTCTGTTTTCTATGTGTTGATTGCTTATTGTGATGAATCTATGGGTAGTATCGGGGGGTATGAACCATGGTGAAGTTGGAATACATTAGATAAAGTGCTAATATGAAATTGGAATGAGTTTTCAACGGTACCTAAAGGTAGTGATTTGCTTTAGTATACTAACGGACCTCACAAAGTTTTTGTTAAGTTTCTGTGGATGAAGTGTTCGAAGAACGAGGAGTTACCGATGTGAGGAGAATAAAGAGAGGCAAGAATTCAAGCTTGGGGATGCCCAAGGCACCCCAAGTAAATATTCCAAGGGTACTCAAGCATCTAAGCTTGGGGATGCCCCGGTTGGCATCCCATCTTTCTTCTTCAACAATTATCGGTATACCTCGGTTTTGTTTTGTTCACATGATTTGTGTCATTTGTGTTTTTCTTTTTCTTTAAGAACCATGCTAGTATGAGATAGCCCTTCATTGATCTTATAGAATGCTTCATGTGCTTCACTTATATCTTTTGAGTATGATCTTATAGAATGCTCTATGTGCTTCACTTATATCTTTTGAGTGTGACCTTATAGAATGCTCTTTGTGCTTCACTTGTATATTTTGAGCTTGGATATTGGTTAGTCTATATTAATTGTAGAATACTCCATGAACTTCACTTATATCTTTTGGAGTATGAATAATACTATCATCTAAAGTGGGTTTGGAAGAGTGTCAACTTTAGGAATTAGTGATCCCACTATTTTGGGGGGTGTTGAATCTTAGTGTGATATTTATGAAAGTGGATTTGAAAGAGTGTCGACTTTAGTTAATAATGATTCCACTATTTCGGAAGAGGTTCCAACTGACTATGAGAACAAAGTTGCTATCCAAGATGATTATTGTGATGACATGTATGTTGTAAAGAATAATGTTAACCATGAAACTTGTCATCATGATTTTAATTTCAATTGGATTATGCCTCACATGACAGTTATTTTGTTGAGTTTGCTCCCACTATTCCGAATGAGAATAATTTTGCTTATGTGGAGAGTCGTAAAATTTCTATGCTTGTAGATCATGAAAAGAATGCTTTCGGTGATGGTTATATTGTTGATTCATTCATGATGCTACTGAAAATTATTATGAGGGAGGAATACATGCTTGTAGGAGTTGCAATGATATCAAGTTTCCTCTCTATGTGCTTAAAGTTTTGAAGTTATACTTGTTTTGCCTTCCTATGCTAGTTTATTCTTGTTCCTATAAATTGTATGCTCACAAAATACCTAGGCATAGGAAGTGGGTTAGATTTAAATGTGCTAGTCATATTCTTCATGATGCTCTTTTTATGTTTCAGTTCTTATCTTTTTACGTGAGCATCATTGAAATCATCATGCCTAGCTAAAAGGCATTAAAGAAAAGCGCTTGTTGGGAGACAACCCAATATTTACCCTTACTGTTTTTGTGTGTTCACATGATTAAGCTACTGTAGTAATCATGCTTTATAGCTTTTGTTTCAATAAAGTGCCAAGTAAGACCTTTGGGATAGCTGATGGTGATAGTTGTGTTGATCCTGCTAAAAATCAGAAACTTTTGCACCCAGTAAATTAGTTTTGATAATTCACAGAAACGTGCTTTTGATCTGATACTTTTTGCAATGGGTTGGTACACAAATTTCTCAGGTTTTCCTAATTTGTTGAATTTTTGGAGTAGCATAAGTATGGTTGATGTTCAGATCATTACAGACTGTTCTGTTTCTGACAGATTCTGTTCTCATTGCATAGTTTGCTTGTTTACTAGTTTCTATGGCTTATATTTCTCAATATAATTTGTATAAATTATATGGTACAGTAGGCATTGTTTGAGAACAATTATGAACCTTGTCTTTGACAGTACCAAAGTGAATGGTTTACTCTTTATCATACTAACCCGTCTCACGAAGTTCCTTTAAGTTTTGTGTGATTGAAGTTTTCAAGTTTTGGGTGAGATATCGATATGAGGAGAATAAGGAGTGGAAAGACCCTAAGATTGGGGATGCCTAAGGCACCCCAAGGTAATATTCAAGGAAGACTCAAGCGCCTAAGCTTGGGGATGCCCGGGAAGGCATCCCCTCTTTCGTCTTCAAAACTATCGGTATACCTTACTCGGAGCTATATTTTTATTCGTCACATGATATGTGTTTTGCTTGGAGCGTATTTTCAATTTTACTTGCTGATAGAATAAAATCATTGGATCTGAAATCTTGAATGAAAAAGAATCCTCCCATGGCTACTTAATTATTTGACTACTCAGTGTTCTTCATTTATATCTTTTTGGAAGTAGTTTGATATTCACTCATGTGCCTCACGTATATCCTATGAGTAATGGTTGAATGAATTGAATGTCATAAATCTGAATATATATATATATATACGTTTCATATGCTTATACCATGGGGAGTAATGACTTCACACATAATAAGTATAGGTAGTAAACTTATTGAAAGTTAGCAAACGCAGAATTGGTCACTTGAACAATTCATGAAAGAATATTGAAGGAAGAGAGATTTCACATATAAATATACTATCTTGGACAGCTTTTGTAATTGTGAGCACTCATGAAAATATGACATGCTAAAAAGTTGATGTTGGACAAGGAAGACAACTTAATGGGTTATGTTTTCCTATATCCGAAATGTTATATTGTCTTGGATCATCCAACATATTGAGCTTGCCTTTCCCTCTCATGCTAGCCAAATTCTTTGCACTAAGTAGAAATACTACTTGTGCTTCCAAATATCCATTAAACCAGTTTTGCCATGAGAGTTCACCATACCTAACTATGGATTGAGTAAGATCCTTCAAGTAAGTTGTCATCGGTGCATGCAATAAAAATTGCTCCTTAAATATGTATGATCTATTAGTGCGAAGAAATAAGCTTTATACGAACTTGCGATAGGGAAGAAATAAAAGCGACGGACTGCATAATAAAGGTCTTTATCACAAGCGGCAATATAAAGTGACGTTCTTTTGCATTAAGATTTTGTGCATCCAACCATAAAAGAAAATGACAACGTCTGCTTCCCTCTGCGAAGGGCCTATCTTTTACTTTTATCTTCTACCCTTATACAAGAGTCATGGTGATCATCACCTTTCCTTTTACACTTTTTCCTTTGGCAAGCACTTTGTGTAAGAGCAATCCGGATATATATATCCACTTGGATGTAGGTTTCTATGAATTATTATTGTTGACATTACCCTTGAGGTAAAAGGTTGGGAGGCAAAACTATAAGCCCCTATCTTTCTCTGTGTCCGATTAAAACTTTGAACCCATAAATATCACATGAGTGTTAGCAATTGTGAAAGATTAAATGATAGTTGAGTATGTGGAGTTTGCTGAATCAAAGCTCTTACATAGGCCCTTCCCGAAAATAAGATGAATTGCAATTGTTTGATGACTAAGAGCACAGTTTGTTAGTTTTCAAGAAAGTTTATGATCCATACTTTAACATGTGAATAGTTTGTTACTTGATCATGAGAAGTTTTATGAGTTGAGCTACTGTTATGATATATAATGATGCTAGAAAAAGTGATTGAAACTATCATTGATCAAACTTAAGAACTTGCTAGCATTCACACTTCATATATTTTTCTTTTATCATTTACCTACTCGAGGACGAGCAGGAATTAAGCTTGGGGATGCTGATACGTCTCCAACGTATCTATAATTTATGAAGTATTCATGCCATGTTTACTATTGTTTTATATGATTTTGGTATGATTTGATTAGAACTAACCCGGACTGACGCTGTTTTTAGCAGAACTACCGTGGTGTTGTTTTTGTGCAGAAATAAAAGTTCTCGGAATGCGATGAAAATCAACGGAGAATTTTTCTGGAAAATATAAAAAATACTGGAACAAAAATCTACCGGAGGGGAGTCCCATGGGCCCCACAAGAGTGGGGGCGCGCCCACCCCCTGAGGCACGCCCCCCTATCCCGTGGCTTCCTCGGGGACCCTCCTGACTTGTTCTCGACGCCATCCTCTCCTATAAATACAGAAACCTTCGGAAAATAACCTAGATCGGAAGTTCCTCCGCTGCAAGCCTCTGTAGCCACGAGAAATCAATCTAGGCCCTCTCTGGCACCCTGCCGGAGGGGGCCATCATCACCGGAGGCCATGGAGGAGGATCCCGGAGGGGACATCATCGCCATGAAGGCCAAGGACCAGAGGGAGAACCTCTCCCCATCCAGGGGGAGGCCATGGAGGAGGAAGCACAAGGGGGAGAACCTCTCCTCCTCTCTCTCGGTGGTGTCGGAGTGCCATCGGGAGGGGAATCATCACCGCGGTGACCGTCTTCATCAACATCACCACCATCCTCATCTATTTGACGCGGTCCACTCTCCCGCACCCCGCTGTAATCCCTACTTGAACATGGTGCTTTATGCCACATATTATGATCCAATGATGTGGTTCCATCCTATGATGTTTTGAGTAGATATCTTTTGTCTTTGGGTTGATTGATGATCTTGATTGGTATGAGTTGCATGTTTTATTTTGGTGTTGTCCTATTGTGCCCTCCGTGTCGCGCAAGCGTGAGGGATTCCTGCTGTAGGGTGTTGCAATATGTCCATGATTCGCTTATTGTCTGCGTTGCTTGAGTGACAGAAGCATAAACATGGATAAGTGGGTCACGGTGTATGGGGTAAAGGGGACTTGATACTTTAATGCTATGGTTGGGTTTTACCTTAATGATCTTTAGTCGTTGCGGATGCTTGCTAGAGTTCCAATCATATGTGCATATGATCCAAGAAGAGAAAGTATGTTAGCTTATGCCTCTCCCTCATATGAAATTGCAATAGTGATTACCGATCTTGTTAACAATTGCCTAGGACAATTCCGCGCACCGATCCATCATTATTCCACACTCGCTATTTATAATATTTTTTAATATATTCTAACTTTATGATAACAGCACCCACTTTTATATTTTAGCTCTCCGATACCATGCAAAGTTATCCTCTTCATACCCACAACGTAGTTTTATTTCTCGTTTCTAGTTGGAAGCAAAGGTTCGGTGTACGTAGAGTCGTATCAGTGGCAGATAGGACTTGAGAGAGTATTGATCTTACCTTTAGCTCCATGTGGGTTCAACACTCCATACTTATCACTTCCACCTTTGGGAATTGCTACGATGATTCCCTGCACTTGGGGATTATCAGGGTGCGGCAGCAATCCTTGGTGGGGAGAAGCGAGATGACCTCCCCAAGGACGGCGTCCAGGAGATCGCTGATGCGGTCCACCCGAGATTCTACGGGTTCCTGGGATCCGGTGGGGGCGGGGTCGCCACTTCTCCCCGCGCTGCCAGGTGCAGGATCTACAACTGCCTTGTCGCCGCTGGCGGGAGCCTCATCTTCTTGGCGCTAGGGTCAGCCGACTACATTTTCCTCGAGGGTGTCGCATCGCGCTCACGGATGAGCAGAGTAACGAATGACGAGCCTAGTTGTAGTGCGAGTGAAGAAGAAGGGGAGCTGGAGTTTTTCTGTAGTAGTGAGGAAGAAGGGGAGCTGGGGTTTTCTGTAGGAGTGAGGTGAGGAATTTGGGGGTACAAGTGGAGCGAGCTGACGTGAGGCGGGTGGGAGTGAGGAGGAAGAAGAGCACCCAGGTTTTTTGGGGGGCGGTGTGCTGGGTGTGGGTAGCGCCTCTCATTAAGTAAATATATGGGCTTTTGAATTGATTTTATTATTTACTAGGGCGGATGGGCTGTTTTGTCTTGGGCCCAGAGAAACAATTACTACTAGTATAGTGGAGACACTCTACAGCTACCCAAAAAAACAATTACTACTAGTACAGTGGATGCACTGCCGCTTCTGGCTCCTCCTAGGTCATCGAAACGTCTCCCTCTACTGAATGTCGTCTTAGTTTTGTTCACCAGCATGCGGGCCATGCAGCGCACGGGCCCAAATGCCATCCACCAAATTGGAAGGCAGTATGCAGGCGGAGAGTCACCCCTGTCATAGCGCGGCAGTAACGAGCCGTCATATCACAAAACCCCACCTCCCCACAGTCTAAGTTTGACGGACGAAGCAACCATCATTTCACTCTTCGCTGAATCCCCTTCTCCCTCACCGTCTTCAAGAAAGCCAACACTTGCATCTGCCACTGTTCTTCTCTCCCAATGAAGGGAAGGTAAGCGGATCCGTGATGTTGGTATTTTTTCGTTCAGAGAAAAAAACTTTTGCAAAGCAGTAACCGATCCTCACTCTCTTTTTTGTTTCATTGTCATTGCGATTGTGTTTTCCTTTCAGCGGTCTCCTAGTATTCGTCAGTTTCATGATGGACCAAGGAGAACCAGGCAAAGATCTGTCGATATTGGAGCAGATGCGGGAGGCTGATCCCCACGAGACAGAGAGCTCCAAGAAGATGGAGGCAGCCACCGAGCCGACCCCACATACGCTCACGGCCACTACTGAGATGGTCAACGCCCCGTTTGAGGTTACAGTCCCCGTGGCCCTGCAGGAGCAGTTTTCCCCCTTCAAGGATGTGTCCCCACCCGCTGAGTTGCTCAAGGTGATTTTCTTCTTTGCCGATCTCGATTGTGGTTTCTCATCTAAGTATGTGGTGATGAATAATGAAAAATTATATTAGCTTCGATGCCATGCTATACATAGTGGTTTAAATAACTTGTGTTTCTTATACTGGAAAGTAATTAAGAATTTTTTTCTGTTTCAGTTAGAGCCCTGATGCAGACAAGGATTCTGTGGTTGTACATGTCACTCGCTATGAGGCGGATGACCTGAATATACGCACTGGGAAAACAGAGTTCTTAGGCTATCAGATCCTGGAAGCCATTTGCGCTTATACCGATGTCGAGTTGTATTCCAACCTCACTGTTGTCTGGCGTGTTGTCCAGGGTGTACTGAAGCACAAGAAGTTCAAAGCTACTCCTTCGTTTGTGAGGCATACTGTTCTTGTCAAGCTTACGCAGGAAGATGACATGGCATGCCTCCACAAACAAGTTTATGAGTGGCAAGGCCACAAGGTTATCTTCATGAAGGTTCACATGATTGAGCTGCTGCCGGACGTCCTCGATGATGTTCATGGCAAGGTCCGTCTTGTGTCCAGCCCAAATTAGATCGAGGCATGAAATAGTTGCCCCAGCTAGTGTTTAATAGTAGTTTGGATTGTGTATAATTATCCGAACCTTGCCTATTATCGAGCCCTATGGGGCTAGTACTCTGTTTGAATCCATCTATGGGAACTGCTACTTTTGTGTGCCCGTGAATCATGTGAGAACCATCGTAATTGTTGCCGAAACAGATGCTTTCTCACTAGTTTTTTCATGAATATGGCATGGTAAGACATAAGTTGTCACGGTTTATCATACGAGTAGTGTGTGTTTGATGAAATAGAGTACTCATTCGAGACCTGTGTGCCAACGTATACATAAGTACTTGTAAACACTGTTGGTGCTACCCCCCTTGTAAGCAGTTGTGCAAAACACGGCACATTGGTTCAGCTCGCTTCAACACTAGGCTATCGACCAGCTAACAATCAACAATCTGATGTCTGACATATAAGCTACTACGTATCTTGTTACAGTGGTTCATGCAGTTAACTGAGGCCACAATGTAAATTCCAAACGTTCACACGCTAGTCCAGCATTCATGTGGAACACTCACATTAAACTCGGCTTCATAAAAAACTTGAAAAGCATAAGTTAAGCAATTTTATACATCTCAATGATTCATAGAACATAACAAACATATACTAGTTCACAGCAAAAGACAAAGTTGTGAGAAGGTTTACAAATCAGGAAAAATCAAGCAAGGCTTCTCTGAGCAAAGTACCTCCCTAGGCAGGCTTAAATTTCCTGGAGTTCACCCTGGTTTTTCCTGGAGTTCACTCTGGAATGTTGAACTGAACCATGTAGTGTACTGACCAGCTGAAATTCTTGTGCATTCCACTAAATTTAAGCACCGCTATTTGCAGAAATAAGCAGACCACAATGCCTCTTGTCCGTGCACCTGTCCCAAAAACCTCTGTGCGGCCGTGCCAGCTAGTCCTCGGTCCATGGATGAACTGGTAGAAAGTGCATTCCGGACTAGGATGCAGTTGTTTTCGCTCGTCCCTGCACTGCAATCAGGAAGTAAAATGTACGAATTAGCTTCTTTTAGATTGTGTTGGTCATTCAACCTAGTTACTACCAATGTAGGAATACCTTGAACACTGGTGGATAGAGGACGGCAGCTAGGAATAGCCATCTCATTTTGTGCAGTTGTACTAAAACTGAGGTGTGTACTTTTGATTGCGCAGATAGAAACGATATGGAGACAGACATCCCTGTTTGCGCAAATATGAAATACGGTTATTTAAACAGTGACAGATACTTGCAGTGGCGTATGATTAACAGCAGCATCTATTGTGTTATAATTGGCACTAGATTGACAGTATGAAAGTGCCCTTAAGTAAGTAGTATCACATCACATCAACACTGCCACTAGATTAACATGCACAACAATAGCATTAGTATTAGTATCATGAGAGTATCACATGGTCAGTAAATGTGCAATCAAATTTGTGCAGTTCCACTGGGATGAAGCAATGTTAGCGGTGTGAGATTTAAGTGTAACTACAAAAACACAATTCATGGGAAATAAAGCAAGACGGAACCACTTCATAAAATGGTGATGGCATTGCTTCAATTTATCGACGACACTAGACCATTACTTATAGTGACATTAGGTGGCATTGCTTAATGCTTCATGTGATTTTACATTAACGGTAGCGATATGGGCATAGGGACAGCAGGGGCATAAAGTGGTGAGGCAGATGTGGTTGCCGAGAGCGGCAAACACTCAGGCAGCATGTGTGCATTTGTCCCACTTTTTACTCCTCGGTGACATTTTCCTATGTGAGCACAGGAAATCTAGACCTGCTCATTCTCATTTGCGTTGTCCCGCAACACCCCTCACTTTCTTTCCTTTTTCAACCAAGAGACAGGTCCACTTCCCCCCACCCTTCGCCATCCACCATTCTTTCTTCGCCTTTTCAACCAAGAGACCGGTTGGGTAGCCAGTATCTACTACTTTCCCCCGTTTCCTCTTAGAACCAAGTCCTAGATTCATGCTACAGCTTTCCCACTTTCTTCCCTGTTTGAACCAACTCTTAGATTCGACTGTATGAACTAGCTTTACCTCTAATAATATTAAAAGTCTAGGTGGCTTTGGAACAGCCCATGGAAGTAGAAAAAGATCCACACACAGCCATGTGGGGATCTAGGGCAGTAGAGCAAGGCAGGTTTCAAAGGAATATATACCTGAGGGTCGTCGTCATGTGGCAAAGACGGCGTCAGAAGGCCGCATCTTGGCCACGATACCGCAGGGAGGAAGAAGGGGTCAGAGGCCCTCCCGAGCCGGCGCTCTCTCGGAGAGAACGGCACGGCTGCCGATCGGGATGCGGGGCAGCCGTTGGTCTCCTCCCTCGCCACCGACGACAGCGTGAACGATGCATCTACACCCCTGCCCCGGTCGAGGTGCAGCCTGATTTGTGACCAGCCTGAGCAGAGAGAGTGTGTGGCCACCTATGTCTTGCTTAGATCTGCAGAGCATGAGAGAGTGAAAGAGAGGACCCTAGTAAAGAAAGCGCTAAGGCTCCTGCTTATATATATAATGGAGTGATTTTGTTGTACCAGCTTAAAAAAAATGCGCTCCTACGTGTACCCGCGAGTGGGTGTCAGAGAACTAGTGCGTGTGTGCACCGCTTCTCTTCGTGAGAGTACAATATACTATGCCCAAAGAACGTTCGCGGCAAGAGTAATAGTATAAGTGTGTGACGTGTGAGCTAAAATAAAAGGTGCGCGGCGTCTTTGTTTTTAAGTTCTGAGGGTAGGGTGTGAAGAGCACATATGTGTGTGACGTCTACCTACAGATAGACGGTGGGTGCGAGAGGACTCGGAAGAGTCGTGACTCGTGAGAGTGCATGTGTGCGTGAGAGAGGGGGGCACGTATCAATGCAATGCATGTGTCTATAAATCATTATCTGACAAACATTCACCATAAGCCGTTTCCTGACGAACGCCGTAAGAACCGTTAGATCGGCATCCGACAATGTCAGTTTTGCCATGTCATTTAACAGAACAGCCACTCCTACACACAAATCTTCCACGTGAGTGTTAGCAACTGCCGTATGCTCCTCCCTCCGTTCCAAAATGTAGTGCATATAGCTTTATTGAAAATTCGAACCTCGCAAACTTTTACCGAGTTTTCGTGTACCAAAATGCACATATAGAATGCCCAGTATATATCATTTCATTCATCTTCGAGAGGTAACTATAAGAGCATCTCCAATAGCATGTGTATATTTGAATGTCTATATATTCATATAGACAATGGTCTAAAAAGGTTCCCTCATATACACGTCCAGTTTTGCATCAGAATGTCTATATACAAGGACCATGACAGGTGGGCCATCGCTGGGGAGAGGAAGAAATCATGACTGCAGCTGAGTTTAGACGACGCCTTCACATTGTCCAAGCATGGACATTGTCGAGGTCGATTTAGAGGATGTGTATATTTGGACGACCATATAGACAAGCTGTTGGATGCCTGTTTTGGGCTCGCGTCGTGGAAAATGAGTATAGACATCCATATAGACAAGCTATTGGAGATGCTCTAAAGATGGGGGAGGAGTCTACAAAGAAAGACCATCGTATCACCTGCAGCAATTTCAACCATCCTTTGGTGTGGAGGAATATCATAGGAACTCTATATGATATGATTTTTATAGGATTTTTTTCCTTTAGAGCCAATTCATAGGAATAGATTCATATAGTCCACATTTCAAAGGAAATAAACATGATATCATTTTTATAGCTTTAGAGCCACTTGGTTCATATGAATGGATTCCTATACTCCCATAATTTCAAAGTAAAATAAACATTAGCGTATATTCAATAGAAAAGTTCCTATGATGTGAACCAAATGACATCTGTTTTCTAATCCCTCCTCATAGGAATTGAGATACATGTCATCTCTAGATTCAATAGAAAAGTCCCTATGATGTGAACCAAATGACATCTCTTTTCTAATCCCTCCTCATAGGAATTGAGATACATGTCATCTCTAGATTCAATAGAAAAGTTCCCATGATGTGAACCAAATGACATCTATTTTCCACTCCCTACTCATAGGAATTGAGATACATGTCATCTCTTTCCCTACAAATTCCATGTATACATCTTCTATTCCTAAATAGCTAGTACAACCCACTAGTAGCTTTTTTCCTAGACATGCAACTATGGCACAAGAACACGTCATGCATGCAAGTCATAAATCACATTGTTTTTGTACTCTATGCATGCAAGCACCACATCATCAATTCGTGCATGTTACTCATAAGTTATTTCTTGCATTAAATTTTGTATTGACAATGTATGTGCTGGTCACGTGCACACATATGTAGTTCACAATCACATTTTTGTTAGAAATTTCATTCTTTTAACTGCAATTCATTTTTTCTCCTTGTACTCCCTCCGTCTAGGTGTGTAAATCATCTTCTGAAAACCAAATAATCCCAAAACACTTAGGCACAGTACATTAACTCCCTCCTCGTTTCTTGTTTCGCGACAATGTATGTGCTTGAGAGAATATTGATCTTACCTTTAGCTCCTTGTGGGTTCGACACTCCATACTTATCACTTCCACCTTTGGTAATTGCTACGATGATTCCCTGCACTTGGGGATTATCAAGCTCTTTTCTGGCGCCGTTGCGGGGGAGCAATAGCGTGGGGTTGATATTCTCGTGTGTGCTTGTTTACTTTCTTCAGTATGTAGATTTTGTTTTTCTATTTTGTTTCTGTTTAGTTGTGGGTGAAACATACAAAAAAATTGAGAATGAAAATACAAAAAAAATTACTTGCCTCTCATGCCTAAAAAGTTTTCCAATAAGAGAAGTGATTGGAAGGTTATGCATTGAAGAAGTGAGGGTCGACCTTGAGGATTTGTGTTCATGCTCACGGAAACAATGTAAAAAATTTCATGGAAGCTTCTCTGAAAATGATTATCCCCTTGTATATATCCATTGTATTATAAAAATAATGTGCCAAGCTTTGGTTTTAGGATTATTAGATTGCTTGTTTACTATGTGCAGTACAAAAACAGAAACTTTGGCTATGGCGCGTGAATTTACATTTTTTACTGGAAAGTCAAATAGGTCTGAAACTTTTTGCACATTACTTCTGTACAATTTGTTTAAGTTTTAGTATTTGTTTAGAATTTGTGGAGTTACATAAGTTTACTAAATTTTTAGATTACTACAGACTGTCCTGTTCTTGACAGATTCTGTTTTCTATGTGTTGATTGCTTTTTTTGATGAATCTATGGGTAGTATCGGGGGGTACGAACCATGGTGAAGTTGGAATACAGTAGATAAAGTGCTATTATGAAATTGGAATGAGTTTGCAACAGTACCTAAAGGAAGTGATTTTCTTTAGTACACTAACAGATCTCACAAAGTTTTTGTTAAGTTTTTGTGGATGAAGTGTTCGAAGAACGAGGAGTTACCGATGTGAGAAGAATAAAGAGAGGCAAGAGTTCAAGCTTGGGGATGCCCAAGGCACCCCAAGTAAATATTCCAAGGATACTCAAGAACCTAAGTTTGGGGATGCCCCGGTTGGCATCCCATCTTTCTTCTTCAACAATTATCGGTATACCTCGGTTTTTGTTTTGTTCACATGATTTGTGCCCTTTGTATTTTTGTCTTCCCTTTAAGAACCATGCTAGTATGAGATAGCCCTTCATCGATTTATAGAATGCTCTTTGTGCTTCACTTAAATCTTTTGAGTATGGTTTTATAGAATGCTTCGTGTGCTTTAGTTATATATTTTGAGCTTGAATATTGGTTAGTCTATATTAATTGTAGAATGCTCCACGAACTTCACTTATATCTTTTGGAGTATGAATAATACTATCATCTAAAGTGGGTTTGGAAGAGTGTCAACTTTAGGAATTAGTGATCCCACTATTTTGGAGGGTGTTGAATCTAAGTGCAATATTTATGAAAGTGGGTTTGGAAGAGTGTCGACTTTAGTTAGTAATGATTCCACTATTTCAGAAGAGGTTCCAATTGACTATGAGAATAAAGTTGCTATCCATGATGACTATAGTGATGACATGTACGCTATAAAGAATAATGTTAACATTGAAACTTGTCATCATGATTTTAGTTTTCAATTAGATTATGCCTCACATGACAGTTATTTTGTTGAGTTTGCTCCCACTATTCCGAATGAGAAGAATTTTGCTTATGTGGAGAGTAGTAAAATTTCTATGCTTGTAGATCATGAAAAGAATGCTTTATGTGATGGTTATATAGTTGAAATCATTCATGATGCTACTGAAAATTATTATGAGCAAGAAATACATGCTTGTAGGAGTTGCAATAATATCAAGTTTCCTCTCTATGTGCTTAAAGTTTTGAAGTTATACTTGTTTTGCCTTCCTATGCTAGTTGATTCTTGTTCCTATAAATTGTGTGCTCACAAAATTCCTAGGCATAGGAACTGGGTTAGATTTAAATGTGCTATTCATATTCTTCATGATGCTCGTCTTTATGTTTCAAATCTTATCTTTTATGTGAGCATCATTGAAATCATTATGCCTAGCTAAAAGGCATTAAAGAAACGCGCTTGTTGGGAGACAACCCAATATTTACCCTTACTGTTTTGGTGTGTTTACATGATTAAGCTACTGTATTAATCATGTTTTTACAGCTTTCGTTCCAATAAAGTGCCAAGTAAGACCTTTGGGAAGACTTGGATGAAAGTTAATGTGATCTTGCTGTAAAAACAGAAACTTTGCGCTCACGAGATTAGCTGTAATTTTTTACAGAAGAGTGCTTTTGAGTTGATTCTTTTTGAAGAATATTAATATAAAAACTCCTCACGTCCACCAATTTATTTCTTAACTTTTGGAGTATTAGAAGTATGGTTTCTGTGCAGATCATTACAGACTGTTCTGTTTCTGACAGATTCTGTTTTCATTGCATAGTTTGCTTGTTTTCTAGTTTCTATGGCTTATATTTCTCAATATAATTTGTAGAAATGATATGGTACAGTATTTATTGTGTGAGAACAATTATGAACCTTGTCTTTGACAGTACCAAAGTGAATGGTTTACTCTTTATCATACTAACCCATCTCACGAAGTTCCATTAAGTTTTGTGTGATTGAAGTTTTCAAGCCTTGGGTGAGATATCGATATGAGGATAATAAGGAGTGGAAAGACCCTAAGCTTGGGGATGCCCAAGGCACCCCAAGGTAATATTCAAGGAAGACTCAAGCGCCTAAGCTTCCACCCCGGAAGGCATCCCCTCTTTCGTCTTCAAAACTATCGGTATACCTTACTCGGAGCTATATTTTTATTTGTCACATGATATGTGTTTTGCTTGGAGAGTATTTTCAATTATACTTGCTGTTTTAATAAAATCATTGGATCTGAAATCTTGAATGAAAAAGAATCCACCCATGGCTAGTTAATTATTTGACTACTCAGTGTTCTTCACTTATATCTTTTTGGAGTAGTTTGTTATTTACTCACGTGCTTCACGTATATCCTATGAGTAAATGGTTGAATGAATTGAATATCATAAATCTGAATTTATATACGTTTCATATGCTTATAACATGGGGAGTAATGACTTCACACATAATGAGTATAGGTAGTAAACTTATTGAAAGTTAGCAAACGCAGAATTGGTCACTTGAACAACTCATGAAAGAATATTGAAGGAAGAGAGATTCCACATATAAATATACTATCTTGGACATCTTTTGTAATTGTGACCACTCATTAAAATATGACATGCTAAAAGTTGATGTTGGACAAGGAAGACAACTTAATGGGTTATGTTTTCCTATATCCAAAACGTTATATTGTCTTGGATCAGCCAACATGTTGAGCTTGCCTTTCCCTCTCATGCTAGCCAAATTCTTTGCACTAAGTAGAGATACTGCTTGTGCTTCCAAACATTCCTTAACCCAGTTGTTCACCTACCTATGGATTGAGTAAGATCCTTCAAGTAAGTTGTCATCGGTGCATGCAATAAAAATTTCTCCTTAAATATGTATGATCTATTAGTGTGAAGAGAATAAGCTTTATACGAACTTGTGATAGGGAAGAAATAAAAGCGACAGACTACATAATAAAGGTCTTTATCACAAGCGGCAATATAAAGTGACATTCTTTTGCATTAAGATTTTGTGCATCCAACCATAAAAGCGCATGACAACATCTGCTTCCCTCTGCGAAGGGCCTATCTTTTACTTTTATCTTCTACCCTTATACAAGATTCATGGTGATCATCACCTTTCCTTTTTACATTTTTTTCCTTTGGCAAGCACTTTGTGTTGGAGCGATCCAGATATATATATCCACTTGGATGTAGGTTTTCATAAATTATTATTGTTGACATTACCCTTGAGGTAAAAGGTTGGGAGGCGAAACTATAAGCCCCTATCTTTCTCTGTGTCCAATTGAAACTTTGAAACCATAAATATCACATAAGTGTTAGCAATTGTGAAAGATTAAATGATAGTTGAGTATGTGGAGTTTGCTGAACCAAAGCTCTTACATAGACCCTTCCCGAAAATATGATGAATTGCAATTGTTTGATGACTGAGAGCATGGTTTGTTAGTTTTCAAGAAAGTTTATGATCTATACTTTAAACATGTTAATAGCTTGTTACTTGATCATGAGATGTTTTATGAGTTGAGCTACCGTTATGATACATAATGATGCTAGAAAAAGTGATTGAAACTATCATTGATCAAACTTAAGCACTTGCTAGCATTCACACTTCATAAATTATTTCTTTTATCATTTACCTACTCGAGGACGAGCAGGAATTAAGCTTGGGGACGCTGATACGTCTCCAACGTATCTATAATTTATGAAGTATTCATGCCTTGTTTATAATAGTTTTATACGATTTTGTATGATTTGATTAGAACTAACCCGGACTGACGCTGCTTTCAGCAGAACTACCGTGGTGTTGTTTTTGTGCAGAAATAGAAGTTCTCGGAATGCGATGAAAATCAACGGGAATTTTTCTAGAAAATAAAAAAAATACTGGAACGAAGAACTACCGGAGGGGAGGGCCATGGGCCCCACGAGGGTGGAGGGCGTGCCCCCTACCTCGTAGACTCCCCGTGGGCCCCCTTGATGTGAAATCAACACCAACTCCTCCTATAAATCAAGAAAACCCCAGAACAGAAGTGAGATCGGAAGTCCCGCCGCCGCAAGCCTCTGTAGCCACGAGAAATCAATCTAGGCCCTCTGTGGCACCCTGCCGGAGGGGGCCATCATAATCGGAGACCATGGAGGAGGATCCCGGAGGGGCCATCATCGCCATGAAGGCCAAGGACCAGAGGGAGAACCTCTCTCCATCCAGGGGGGGACATGGAGGACGAAGCGCAAGGGGGAGAACGTCTCCTCCTCTCTCTCGATGGCGCCGGAGTGCCATCGGGAGGGGAATCATCGCCGCGGTGATCGTCTTCATCAACATCACCATCATCATCACCATCCTCATCTCTTTTACGTGGTCCACTCTCCCGCACCCTGCTGTAATCCCTACTTGAACATGGTGCTTTATGCCACATATTATGATCCAATGATATGTTGCCATCCTATGATGTTTTGAGTAGATATCTTTTGTCTTTGGGTTGATTGATGATCTAGATTGGTATGAGTTGTATGTTTTATTTTGGTGTTGTCCTATTGTGCCCTCCGTGTCACGCAAGCGTGAGGGATTCCCGCTGTAGGGTGTTGCAATATGTTCATGATTCGCTTATAGTGGGTTTCTCGAGTGACGGAAGCATAAACCCGAGTAAGGGGGTTGTTGCGTATGGGATAAAGGGGACTTGATACTTTAATGCTATGGTTGGGTTTTACCTTAATGATCTTTAGTAGTTGCGGATGCTTGCTAGAGTTCCAATCATAAGCGCATATGATCCAAGAAGAGAAAGTATGTTAGCTTATGCCTCTCCCTCATATGAAATTGCAATGATGACTACTGGTCTTGTTAACAATTGCGTAGGACAATTCCGCACAACAGTCCATCATTATTCCACACTCGCTATTTATAATATTTAGTAATATATTCTAACTTTAAGATAACAACACTTACTTTTATATTGTAGCTCTCCAATATGATGCAAAGTTATCCTCTTCACTCCCACAACATAGTTTTATTTCTCGTTTCTAGTTGGAAGCACACGTTCGGTGTACGTAGAGTCGTATCAGTGGCAGATAGGACTTGAGAGAATATTGATCTTACCTTTAGCTCCTTGTGGGTTCGACACTCCATACTTATCACTTCCACCTTCGGGAATTGCTACGATGATTCCCTGCACTTGGGGATTATCACCTACATCCACAATTTTTTGTACGTATATCTCCACTGGTCCCCGAACCCAAAATGCTGCCTCGTTCCTGTAAAACCAGGCGGCCCACACATATTAAGGCGCCGACTCGAACTCAATCCCTCTCCCGTTTACTACAACGTGGCCCCGCACGCCGTAGTACTCCTACAAACCCTATCGCCGCACGCATTATCGGTTTTCTTCAAGAGGACGAGGGAGAAGCGGATTTGTAGTGGAGGCGCTTTCAAGAAAAAAGGAATTGTAGTGGAGGCCCCTACCCTAGGCTGCCCTAGGTAGCTGTCGCACGCATCATTGGTTTTCTCTTTTCTTTATGCTCATGCACCCTAGAGTGAAATGATGGTTGCTTCGTCCATCCAGCTTAATACAGGAAAGGTGGGGCTTTGTGACTTCACCCCTCATCGCTCATTTACTACTACGACGGCGCTATGACCGGGGTGCCTCCAAGTCCAACCGCTGCTCCGAACTGTAATTTGGTGCATCGCATGTGGAACAAGACGGTGGATGAGCCACATGTCGGCCAAAGGGGTCCTGTTAAGTATGTCACCATTTCGTGTGTGGACTGACCTTCTTGAGTTGCTACGCCAGCAGGACAGGAGCAGCCTACCACTTGATTTTGCTCCGTGGTGAATCCCGACTATATTGATTTAAAAGATACGTACTGTACTACCCTCTCCGTCTCGGTTTATAGGGCGTGCACGTAGTTCTAGGTCATCCATTTGACTAACTAAATATGAGTTACTATTTCACAAAAAGTATATCATTGGATTCTTAAGTGGATGTAGTTTCTAAACATATACTGTTCATCACATATATAGCCAGTTAAATTCTCAACCTAAAACGACGTGCATGCCCTGTAAACTGATACGGAGGAAGTAGTAAAAATGAGGTGATTTTACCGAGCGATGGGCGGGCGAGCATGGCCTGTCATGCGGTCCCACGTGTCATGATGTACCAAGGCGATGCGCGTGTCCCTCTTGAGGCAGAACAATGGCAGAAGCAATACTACGTGGTTTTCTTGAAGGAGATTATGGCGAAGCAAAGTGTGAAATAATGGTTGCTTCGTCCGTCTGGGAAGGTGCGGCATTGTGATTTGGCGTCTCATTGCTTATTACTACTACTGGGGCGGTACGGCTAGGGTGCGTCCTCCCTCCTGTTCTGCACTGTTATTTGGTGCATGACACGTCGACCCGGTTGCTATATCTCCCACATGTCGGCTAGAGGAAGTACCGAATTCATGATTGCGAGCATCGACGGAGGAGTACAAGACATGGCTTGGTTTTTTCTGCTACATGCGATCCATCGATACAAACCCGGACTAAAAAAGGTGAGGGCGGGTCTTTTCCCGCGCGGCAGGCAGGGGAGTTTGGCATAGTCTATTCGAGGCAACGAGGCAGGGAGGGAAACAAGCAAATAAATGTTGAGCGACTTAATTTTGGGAAAATCTGATTTTACGGAGTACGTACCCATTATGGAGGTAGTACTCCTACTACTTACCAAGGTAGGGACGAGGAGTAAACAAAGGGAGTAGTAAAATTTTCTCCTCCTCCTGCGAGCCATCGCGCGCGTGGGCGAGGGAGCGGGCGTGAGGCGTAGTAAGCAAGCTTCACCTCGTCCTGCGAGCCACAGTGCCCGTGGGTGGGGGAGACGGTGTACTAAGCAAGCTTCTCCTTGTTCTGCAAGTTGACGAAACACATCAAAAGTACGTAATACGTACAGAGCATCTCGAGTGTATAGAGCCTTGCCTCTAAGGTAGGCCCCACATGGTTTGCCTCTTTTTTTAAATAACGCATCAAGTTGCAATTTGTTTGTTCACCCGTGGTAGACGATTCTCCATCAAGTGGATAACCAGTACACATGTAAAATACCACGTGGGCTGCCTTTTCGTACAGAAATGAGCTCCAACGTGTGCCCACGCGGGTGTGGTTGGGAAAGAGACGGGAGTACGTGCGCCGTGCGTGCACCTCTTCTCTTCGTGCACGTCCCCCACCTACGTGGGTGGGTTTGAGAGAGATACAAACCTAGACATAATGCGTCGTCCATCCCCATGCCTCCGCCCAGTCCGACCACCAGTCACCACCACGCCCCACTCCTCCTCACCTTATCTCTCATCTTTCTCGAGATATCATTTTTCCGATGAAATTCTCGAGATACCATTTTTTCGATAAAATTCTCGAGATATCATTAGTTTTAAACATGGGATTACTCCTGCATGGGTCAATCACAATAGGTGTTTTGTAAAAAAATGCATCTTGATGTTCCGTGCAATGCACGGGCGTCTTGCTAGTCCATGAAAACAACACATGGCAAAATTTCACGGCGAACAAGGGATTTGAATCTACTGGGAGGGGCTGTTTGGATCTTGCCCGGGGTAGCCAAAATATTGGTGACCCTTTTGTCCACCGGTGCCTTTGCCACCGATGAACGAGGAATGGCTCGGGTGCTCATGCATCCTCCAGCGTGCACATTGGAAACGAGATCGCACGAGTTTTGCTTTTTTTGTCCCACCACACCGCCCGAGCCTGCCGCAGACCGACCGGCGACCCGCAAATTACGCCATCCAACCGTAGCCGCACACATTCTGACAGCAACTCAACCAACCGGACAAAATTCATGCAAACACGGCGATATTTGATATAAAGAATGACGGAATTCATATAAAATACTCCATGACGGATTTCATTACATTCAAATCAACTAAGTGTTGCTAGTTCTGGACAGCACAGGTATATAATACGTGGCCTAAATGGTCGCCCGCCGATCCATTTGTGTTCCTCATGTCTGGCAGCACGATCACCGGACTGCGGGGAGCCCCAAAGGTAAATGCTTCAGCGCAAAGGACGGCTCGCTTCCCCACTGCCCAACTGATATCGTTGGCTGATGCCCAAGATGATGGTGGAAGGGGGCTTCTCCGCTTCCGTGGAGCCCATGCGGGGTTGACGAAGGTCCTCGCGACAAAAGCATCCGGCAAGACACCTACTGTGTACGCCGGCGTCGCCTCCGCGGTGGCCTTCATGGGACCCAAGCGGCGATGGCCTCTCGTGTTCTACTTCTCCTCGACGATGGCGGCGGACGCGGTGGCGCTAGCCACCGACTCGTCACTCTCCACGCACCCGGCTTATGTCTCTGCTTGCATGGCGAGGCCGCTGGCATGGGAGTCTCGGCCACAAACGGGAGACGCGGTCGCAGACATGGGAGGTGCGATACGAGGCAGCGACGTGGACGGCAGCGACGACGCCCGTGCGCTGCTCCTCGTCGAGCTGGCCTGGAGTGGCGAGTTGCTGAACCGCGCACCGGCTTGGGGCAGCAACTGGCTCCATCGGGCGCAGGGAGGAGGTGGATCAGCGAGCTGCATAGCTCGTATCTGGCGGGATCGGCGGGCCACCCAGCCGGCTTGGATGCGGGATAACTACTCTTTGTAAGACATTGTAAGAGTGGACAAAATGGTCAAGGAGGAGATAGGGGAGCGGCGGAGGTGTGCGATTCTTGGCCGGCGTTTGGCCTCGTTTAAATAGGAGATTAAATAGACGGCGGACGGGAGGAGCTCGGCCGCGTTGCGTTTAATGTCGGCCCGGTCATGAACGGACGTGTGTCCAGAGTGGGTTTCTCGGCTTCCACACGGGTTTCATGGAGGCGTTTGAATGCGGCAAGGAGGCGTGTTCAGCCGGGCATGCAGCGAGTGGCGCCCTCGACTCTGACGTATGACACCGTGCCGTTCTTCCACTGACGTGTGGGCTCTTTGGGTACATGGCCTGCATGTCAGTGACCCACGCAGGCAGCGCACGGTAGGGGAACTTTTGGTGGGCCAGGGCGGTCAGAAGCGGGCATTTCATAACCCGATGATTGTTCATTGAGTGTGACGTCATCTATTTCATGTAGATAAGCTTACTATATAATGTAGGATAATTTTAAAATTTTCATATATACGTTGATAGCCCGTTCGATACGTTGTGATTCATAAAGACCGCTGCAAACATCAATGTTCTGCTTATCATAGATAAGATTGATAAATACATGTAACAATCCATGTCCTTAACAAAGGGTGCATGCACGTATAGGTTGAGCGTGTGTCTTGCGTCGTGTGCTGTGTGCATGCAAGCGTGCGAGTGTTGCGTGCGTGCATGTGTATGTTTCAGTGTTGCATGCATGTGTGCGTATATGCGTGTGTACGTGAGTGCATGTGTACGTATCAGTGTTGAACGCCTGCATGCGTGCGTGTGTTCGTTATGTGTATGTGTCAGTGTTGCACGCCTGCATGCGTGCGTGTGTTCTTGCGAGTGTTGCATGCGTGCATGTGTACGTGCGGGGTGAGGCTACACGTCAGTTGACTGACTTTTTCATCTTTGGTCAGTAGATTTTCTAGCCATTGGATACGAAATCAAGGGCCTGCAGTTTATCTTCAACCTCCACCCCCCCTGAGCCGCCAGCCACCACCGACCGAACCGCCGGCCCCCACCACCCGCGGCCGGCCCGCGCCGCCACACCGGCCCGCCCGCCCCGAAACCACTCCCCACCGCCGGTCCACCGCCTCCGTGGCCATCCCTCTAGACCCCCCCCCCCACGCCGAGCTTTTTCTCCAGCGATGCCCACGCCACCGCCCAATCACCGCGCCCCCCACCGCCGGTGACTGCCAACCAGAGATCTCACGACTTCGAATCCCCACCGACCACTAATTTATTACCATTTATGTCCTTCATATACGCGCTGACGCGTGGGCCCTATGGTAATGTGCGCTGCTGAATGTGGACCGTTTGACTGGTCAATTGATCGTGTCATCAACAAATTACGGAGCTGTATGGTGAGCCAGTGACCGTATGATCACCCTAAAATGTATTTTATTAACACAGTACATACTCAAACTACCATTTCTTTCTTTCATATATGCGCTGACAGGTGGGCCCCACGGTTACGCGCCCCGATGGTGCAACACTAGTTGCGCCACGTGGAACATTTGACTGGTCAATTGATTGTGTCATCAACAAAATACGGAGTTGTACGGGTGAGCCAGTGACCGTATAATCTTGACATGTATTTTTTTAACACGGTACAGATGCAAGCGCTCATACATACGTGCAAGCACTCATCGCTATAAGTGCACACACGCAGACCCTACCCCTATGAGCACCTTCGAGAGAGTGAGCCAGCATATGATCTTGAGATGTTATGAAGTCACCATAGTTGCCCCGTAGTCGAGTGGAACGTCTCCTCCCACTAAACGCACATCACCGGAAAATACTGAAATTAACCCAGGATAAATGCGAGCACTAGGACTTTAACCCTGGTGGGCTCGGGAAACCACTGTCCTCCTAACCATCCAACCACAAGTTGGTTAGCACCACAAAATGTATGTGGTGACCGTGATGAGCTTATTTTGATGACCATATTGTGCTTTCGCTTCAAATACAATGACCGTAAGTGTCGTCAACAAAATATGGAGCTCGCTTCAAATACAATGTCCGCCAGTGTCATCAACAAAATATGGAGACGTATCGTGAGCTAGATACCATATGATCACCACGAGAATGTATACGGTGACCGTAATGAGCATATTATGAAGTCCAGTGACCGTATAGTGCTTTCGCTTGAAATACAGTGAACGTCACGCGTGAATGTGTCATGGGCATGCTTACTTTTAGATGGTCGAGAGATGGTTTGTGTGCGTACGTGAAAGTGGTGTAGAAAGAAGGGGGTGTCCGGTGGAGACAAGGAGAGATATGCCCTTCTTTTCTCTTTCCCGTGACTAATATTTTAGGAGAAAATATAAACATTCACGATGCAGAACAAATATTTTTGGATGCACCATGCAATTAACTTTCATGTATAACATTGTACTATTGTATATGCTTATTTTCTTAGTGGCCGATTGCGTGTGTGGTGTGGTGGGCACATCATTTCTAGTTGGGGGGGCACATCATTTCTAGGTGGTGGGTCAACATGAGGACTCATGGGTCGGTTCCATCCTGCGCCACATAGGTTGGACCGAGACGCATTATACGAAGACCCATGTGGAGGACTCGGCGTACAACACGAAGCTACCAGAGTCGTGGAGGACTCTATCCCCACTGGTGATAAGCTGACTATATATGATTTGTAACCCTAGGCCCCGAGTATGTTATAGAAGCCTGGGGCTAGTTCGTCGATAGTATACACACACGCACAATGCCTGGTATTCACGTGTACTTTGTACACACCCCTATCACTAATATACAGTACCAGGAGTAGGCTTTTTCCTCAACTGCAAGGGTCTGAACTTGGGTAAAACTTTACATTGTATTACCATCCAGCCTAACAGTCAGGGATATCGTACTGAATGATCTGATGGAATCATATCTACCAACTACTAAGAGAGAGGTGTGTCTGGGGGGGCAATGTGTGCGAGAGAGGCCTAAAGATAATGTGCGTGCGGGAGACCCGTAGGCACATATATGTGCGTATAGAGGGCTAGTAGAGGCCATGCATGTGTATATATGCATGTGAGAGAAATAGTGTTTTCCAACTGAGATTAGTGAAAAGAGTGGTACATAGTAGTCAGAAAGAGAGAGAGAGAGAGAGAGAGAGAGAGAGAGAGTGCGTGAGACACCGACACCCCGGGAGAGATTGTGAGCATGTGTGAAAGAGAAATGCCGATGTATATGAAGTGTGTGCACTTATGCGTTAGATAGAGAGAGAGATAGCGCGTTTGTGAGAACGGGCCGATGCATAGTGCATCTACGTGTAAAAGGCGGTTCTACGCATTAAATTAAAACATAAATGGCATTATTATTTGTGGATCAGATCATGAATTTTGCAATTTGCGTATGAACAAAAATCGGTCTATCAGACACCCATACTCTATTGAATTCTAGCATGTGCATGTGTTTATTTCATATTATCGATCCATAGAGTGAGAGCTGTTTGAAATACAGGCAATGCATTGCTTTTGCAATTCATATATAAACATTAATTAGTGCACTCCATGTTGTTACTGTGAAGCACTTTATACATTTGTCACTTACATGGATACATTCCAAATTGCTAGCTACGAAATAGAATACATGTTGAATTCAACATAAAGGGGGTTTCGAAGATTCGAATTCATAGGAAGTGCATCCATCTATTTGAACCCGAGATAATGGCATTTATAAATCAGATCTAAAAGGGGGCATCAATCTTTGTTGTGCGTTTGAACACGCTATATATTCATAGCATGTCTAACTATTTTTTGCAACCATGGAGATTATATCTGGAACCATGCAAACTGAGGTAAGTTGCATATTATGTATATTCAAATGTACCCCCTCCATTCCAAAATAATCATAGTTTTAGGATTTTCAAGAGTAAAGATTTGTGAAGTTTGACAAATACTGAAAGTTCAATTCAAGAGAAACGAAAACGTTAATGCTTCTGCTGCCAAATATTGAACGAAGCACCAAGTAAGCCGCTGGTCACCCGAAACCGCGCGAGATTAATGTTTGGTGGTAGGAAATTACTGTCCTGACTCTGGCCCGTGTAGCCTATCGGCCCAATGTCCAAAGGTCTAAATCGGGGTAGGTTTGTAACTTCAGAAAGACGCCAGTCTCAACCGCCTCCAAGAAGCATTCATACGCCATGGGCACCTAAACCCCCATGAGCTCGACCGAAATCTATCCCGCCCACCATTTGGGACACCTGAGATTATTGTCCTACCCCCAACCCACAATATGTCCGAAATTTTAGATGGGGGCAAAGTTTGTAACTTTCCCCAAATTTCAAACAAGCGCATCCCAAACCGAAACATTGTTCCCCCTTTGTTCCCCCTCCCTCCGTTTCCCCATTCATACTCCGTGGGCGCCAAAACACCCTCTCCACCAGCCGCGAAACCCCAGCCTCCTCCGTCCTCCACCCCATCGCGCCCAATCCACCGCCGCCCTCCATCATGCCGGAGCCAGTACCCCGACGTCGTCGTCCAACGCAACCGCAACCACAACGCCCTCAAGGACTTAGCAGCTGAAGCCGAGGCAGAGCTGCCTCCACAACGACAACGCCGACGTGCGTTGTACCAGAACCACTTCGAGCACGCCGTCGTGCGCCTCACCACTGCCGCTCCACTGTAGCAACCGTCCACCGCACCGGAGCTGTCCCCGCGACGCCGTCGTTCGCCGCCTCGGGTCTGGTTCCCCGCCGCCGATAGACCGCCACTGCGCCACACTCAACAACTTGGCCATGGGTTCGTCCAAGGCTCCACCGTCCTCCACAACTTCTCGTTTCCAGCGAACCACAAGAAGATCGTTGGAAAAACAGAAGGAGGATGATACATCTCCAACGTATCTATAATTTTTGATTGTTCCATGCTATTATATTATCTGTTTTAGATGTTTAATGGGCTTTATTATACACTTTTATATTATTTTTGGGACTAACCTACTAACCTATGGCCCTGGGGTCTATTTTCCATCATATAAGTTTCCAATCTAGTTTATTTTGCAATCTTTACTTTTCAATCTATACAACAAAAATACCAAAAATATTTATATTATTATCTCTATCAGATCTCACTTTTGCAAGTGGCCGTGAAGGGATTGACAACCCCTTTATCGCGTTGGTAGCAAGGTTCTTATTTGTTTGTGCAGGTACGAGGGACTTGAGTGTGGTCTCCTACTGGATTGATACCTTGGTTCTCAAAAACTGAGGGAAATACTTACGCTGCTTTACTGCATCACCCTTTCCTCTTCAAGGGAAAACCAATGCAGTGCTCAAGAGGTAGCAAGAAGGATTTCTGGCGCCGTTGCCGGGGACTCTACGCACAAGACAAGACATACCAAGTACCCAGCACAAACTCTTATCCCTCGCATTACATTATTTGCCATTTGCCTCTTGTTTTCCTCTCCCCTACTTCACCCTTGTCGTTTTATTCGCCCTCTTTTCCGTTCGCCCCTTTTCGCTTGCCTCTTGTGTGCTTGTGTGTTGGATTGTTTGTCACAATGCTCAAGACAATACCAATTTGTGTGACTTTTCCAATACCAACAACAATGATTTTCTTAGCACTCCGATTGCTCCTACCACCGATGCTGAATCTTGTGAAATTAATGCTACTCTGCTGAATCTTGTTATGAAAGATCAATTTTCTGGCCTTCCTAGTGAAGTTGCCGCTACCCATCTAAACAACTTTGTTGATTTGTGTGATATGCAAAAGAAGAAAGACGTGGATAATGATATTGTTAAATTGAAGCTATTTCCGTTTTCGCTTAGAGATCGTGCTAAAACTTGGTTTTCGTCTTTGCCTAAAAATAGTATTGATTCATGGAATAAGTGCAAGGATGATTTTATCTCTAAGTATTTTCCTCCCGCTAAGATCATCTCTCTTAGAAACGATATTATGAATTTTAAGCAACTTGATCATGAACATGTTGCACAAGCTTGGGAAAGGATGAAATTAATGATACGTAATTTCCCTACACATGGTTTGAATTTATTGATGATCATACAAATTTTTTATGCTGGATTGAATTTTGCTTCTAGAAATCTTTTAGATTCGGCCGCGGGAGGCACTTTTATGGAAATCACTTTAGGAGAAGCTACTAAACTCCTAGATAATATTATGGTTAATTATTCTCAATGGCACACTGAAAGATCTACTAGTAAAAAGGTTCATGCGATTGAAGAAATTAATGTTTTGAGTGGAAAGATGGATGAACTTATGAAATTGTTTGCTAATAAGAGTGTTTATTCCAATCCTAATGATATTCCTTTGTCCACTTTGTTTGAGAATCATAATCAATCTATGGATGTGAATTTTGTTGGTAGGAACAATTTTGGTAACAACGCGTATAGAGGAAACTTTAATTCTAGGCCTTTCCCTAGTAATTCCTCTAATAATTATTGTAATTCCTACAACAACTCCTATGGAAATTTTAATAAGATGCCCGCTGATTTTGAGACTAGTGTTAAAGAATTTATGATTTCTCAAAAGAATTTCAATGCTTTGCTTGAAGAAAAATTTCCTAAGATTGATGAATTGGCTAGGAACGTGGATAGAATTTCTCTTGATGTTGATTCTTTGAAACTTAGATCTATTCCACCTAAGCACGATATCAATGAGTCTCTCAAAGCCATGAGAATTTCCATTGATGAGTGTAAAGAAAGAACCGCTAGGATGCACGCTAAAAAGGATTGCTTTGTGAAAGCGTGTTCTTCTAGTTTTCATGATAATAATGATGAATATCTAAAAGTGATTGATGTGTCTCCTATTAAATATTTGTTCTCCAATATGAATCTTGATAATAATGGGACTAGAGATGATTCAACTTTAGTTAGAAGGCTTCCCAATGATTCGGAGCTTTTAGACCTTGATGCAAAAATTGGTAAAAGTGGGATTGAAGAGGTCAAAACTTTACATAGCAATGAACCCACTATTTTGGATTTCAAGGAATTTAATTATGATAAATTCTCTTTGATAGATTGTATTTCCTTGTTGCAATTCGTGTTAAATTCTCCTCATGCTTATAGTCAAAATAAAGCTTTTACCAAACATATCGTTGACGCTTTAATGCAATCCTATGAAGGAAAGCTTGAATTAGAAGTTTCTATCCATAGAAACTTTATGATGAGTGGGAACCTACTATTAAACTTAAGATGAAAGATCATGAATGCAATGCTTTGTGTGATTTGGGTGCTAGTGTTTCACGATTCCAAAAACTTTGTGTGATGTGTTAGGTTTCCGTGAATTTGATGATTGTTCTTTAAACTTGCACCTTGCGGATTCCACCATTAAGAAACCTATGGGAAGAATCATTGATGTTCTTATTGTTGAAAGTAGGAATTATGTGCCCGTATATTTTATTGTTCTTGATATAGATTGTCCTACATGTCCTATTATTCTTGGTAGACCTTTCCTTAGAACGATTGGTGCGATTATTGATATGAAGGTAGGGAATATTAGATTCCAATTTCCATTAAGGAAAGGCATGGAACACTTTCCTGGAAAGAAAATTAAATTTCCTTATGAATCTATTATGATATCCACTTATGGATTGCATACCAAAAATGACAATACCTAGATCTATTCTCGTTTTTATGCCTAGCTAGGGGCGTTAAACGATAGCGCTTGTTGGGAGGCAACCCAATTTTTTTTATTTTTTTTATTTCTGCTTCTGTTTAGTAATAAATATTTGATCTAGCCTCTGGTTAGATGTGGTTTTATGTTCTAATTAGTGTTTGTGCCAAGTAAAACCTATAGGATCTTCTTTGGTGATAGTTAATTTGATCTTGCTGTGAAAACAGAAACTTTGCGCTTAGTCCCAGAATTATTAAAAATCACCAGAACGTGATAAAATAGTGATTCTTTCTGCAGTAGATCAATAAAAAAACTACCTAGGACTTCCTGTTTTATCAGAATTTTTTGAGTTACAGAAGTTTGCGTTAGATACAGATTACTACAGACTGTTCGGTTTTTGACAGATTCTGTTTTTCGTGTGTTGTTTGCTTATTTTGATGAATCTATGGCTAGTATCGGGGGGTATGAAACATAGAGAAGTTGGAATACAGTAGGTTTAGCACCAATATAAATAATGAATGAGTTCATTACAGTGCCTTAAAGTGGTGGTTTGTTCTATTTCGCTAACGGAGCTCATGAGATTTTCTGTTGAGTTTTGTGTTGTGAAGTTTTCAAGTTTTGGGTAAAGATTTGATGGATTATGGAATAAGGAGTGGAAAGAGCCTAAGCTTGGGGATGCCCAAGGCACCCAAAGGTAAAATTCAAGGACAAGCAAAATCCTAAGCTTGGGGATGCCCTGGAAGGCATCCCCTCTTTCGTCTTCATCTATCGGTAACTTTACTTGAGGCTATATTTTTATTCACCACATGATATGTGTTTTGCTTGGAGCGTCTTGTATGATTTGAGTCTTTTCTTTTTAGTTTAGCACAATCATCCTTGCTGTACACACCTTTTGAGAGATACACACATGAATCGGAATTTATTAGAATACTCTATGTGCTTCACTTATATCTTTTGAGGTAGATAATTTTGCTCTAGTGCTTCGCTTATATCTTTTTAGAGCACCGTGGTGGTTTTATTTTATAGAAATTATTGATCTCTCATGCTTCACTTATATTATTTTGAGAGTCTTTTAGAACAGCATGGTAATTTGCTTTGGCTATAAAATTAGTCCCAATATGATAGGCATCCAAGATGGGTATAATAAAAACTTCCATATTAAGTGCATTCAATATCATGAGAAGTTTGATACTTGATAGTTGCTTTGAGATATAAAGGTGGTAATATTAGAGTCGTGCTAGTTAAGTAATTGTAAAAGTTAGAAATACTTGTGTTGAGGTTTGCAAGTCCCGTAGCATGCACGTATGGTAAACATTGTGTGACAATTTGAAGCATGAGGTGTTCTTTGATTGCTTTCCTTATGAATGGCGGTCGGGGACGAGCAATGGTCTTTTCGTACTAATCTAACCCCCTAGGAGCATGCACATAGTGCTTGGTTTTGATGACTTGTAGATTTTTGCAATAAGTATGTGAGTTCTTTATGACTAATGTTGCGTCCATGGATTATACGCACTTTCACCCTTCCATCATTGCTAGCCTCTTCGGTACCATGCATTGCCCTTTCTCACCTCGAGAGTTGGTGCAAACTTCGCCGGTGCATTCAAACCCCGTGATATGATACGCTCTATCACACATAAGCCTCCTTATATCTTCCTCAAAACGGCCACCATACCTACCTATTATGGCATTTCCATAGCCATTCCGAGATATATTGCCATGCAACTTTCCACCGTTCCGTTTATTATGACATGCATCATCACTGTCATATTGCTTTGCATGATCATGTAGTTGACATCGTATTTGTGGCAAAGCCACCATGCATAATTTTTCATACATGTCACTCTTGAATCATTGCCCATCCCGGTACACCGCCGGAGGCATTCATATAGAGTCATATTTTGTTCTAGTATCGAGTTGTAATCATTGAGTTGTAAATAAATAAAAGTGTGATGATTTTCATTATTAGAGCATTGTCCCATGTGAGGAAAGGATGATGGAGACTATGATTCCCCCACAAGTCGGGATGAGACTCCGGACGAAAAAAATATAAAAAAATAAAAAATAAAAGAGGCCAAAGAAGCCCAAATAAATAAATAAATGACAGAAAAAGAGAGAAGGGACAATGTTACTATCCTTTTTCCACACTTGTGCTTCAAAGTAGCACGATGATCTTTATGATAGAGAGTCTCTTATTTTGTCACTTTCATATACTAGTCAGAATTTTTCATTATAGAACTTGGCTTGTATATTCCAATGATGGGCTTCCTCAAAATGCCCTAGGTCTTCGTGAGCAAGCAAGTTGGATGCACACCCACTTAGTTTCTTTTGTTGACCTTTCATATATTTATAGCTCTAGTGCATCCGTTGCATGGCAATCCCTACCCCTTGCATTGACATCAATTGATGGGCATCTCCATAGCCCGTTGATTAGCCGCGTCAATGTGAGATTTTCTCCTTTTTGTCTTCTCACACAACCTCCATCATCATATTCTATTCCACCCATAGTGCTATGTCCATGGCTCGCGCTCATATATTGCGTGAAAGTTGAAAGAGTTTGAAAAGGCTAAGTATGAAACAATTGCTTGGCTTGTCATCGGGGTTGTGCATGATGAGAGCATTGTGTGTGACAAAAATGAAGCATGGCCAAACTATATGATTTTGTAGGGATAAGCTTTCTTTGGATATGTTATTTTGATAAGACATAATTGCTTGGTTAGCATATTTGAAGTATTATTATTTTTATGTCAATATTAAACTTTTGTCTTGAATCTTTCGGATCTGAACATTCATGCCACAATAAAGAGAATTACTTTGAAAATTATGCTAGGTAGCATTCCACATCAAAAAATTTGTTTTTATCATTTACCTACTCGAGGACGAGCAGGAATTAAGCTTGGGGATGCTTGATACGTCTCCAACGTATCTATAATTTTTTATTGTTCCATGCTATTATATTATCTGTTTTGGATGTTTAATGGGCTTTATTATACACTTTTATATTATTTTTGGGACTAACCGACTAACCTATGGCCCCCGGGTCTATTTTCCATCATATAAGTTTCCAATCTAGTCTATTTTGCAATCTTTACTTTTCAATCTATACAACAAAAATACCAAAAATATTTATCTTATTATCTCCATCAGATCTCACTTTTGCAAGTGGTCGTGAAGGGATTGACAACCCCTTTATCACGTTGGTTGCAAGGTTCTTATTTGTTTGTGCAGGTACGAGGGACTTGAGTGTGGTCTCCTACTGGATTGATACCTTGGTTCTCAAAAACTAAGGGAAATACTTATGCTGCTTTACTACATCACCCTTTCCTCTTCAAGGGAAAACCAACGCAGGGCTCAAGAGGTAGCAGAGGACACAACACTGCCAGCAGAAAGAGGTACTCCTCTTCCCTTATTCATGCAAACCTTGCATCTCTACTCACACCGTATACATCCCACGAAAGAAACTAGTTGAGCGCTTCTTACTACATCTTCTTCGTGATACTAAATGCACAAGGTTTCTCCCATTTACTATTTCACCTTTGCTAGAGGTCAGTAGCCCGCCTGGATTTCAATTCAGGGTTAGTCGAATCGCAATTAAAAGAAGCAGCACCCGCTTAGGCACGCGGAGCACCTAGTCCGCCTGTTCGCCGGGGAAGCGGCGCATCGGTGTCTATCATAGGGGTGTGGGGCTCAGGAGTTGCTTGCGCCCAATCTGGAGGTCGGCGAGGCTTGAAGGGATGGCCAGGGGGGCGGTGCCAAGCAGGCAGTGCGGTGAGGTCGAGGGGAGGGTGGAGGCAGGGGACTGGGCCGGTGGTCGCTGGCGTTTTGAGGAAGATCGTAACACTGACTGGCTGGAGGTAGATGAAGGCGATCTGCTGCTACCTCTTGAGCACTGCGTTAGTTTTCCCTTGAAGAGGAAAGGGTGATGCAGTAAAGTAGCATAAGTATTTCCCTCGGTTTTTGAGAACCAAGGTATCAATCCAGTAGGAGACCATGCTCGAGTCCCACGCACCTACACAAACAAATAAGAACCTCGCAACCAACGCGATAAAGGGGTTGTCAATCCCTTCACGATCACTTACGAGAGTAAGATCTGATAGAGATAATAAGATAATATTTTTGGTATTTTTATGATAAAGACAAAAAGTAAAGAAAGCAAAATAAACGGCGATAGAAATAGCTTGTTGACGGGAGATTAATATGATGGAAAATAGACCCGGGGCCATAGGTTTCACTACTGGCTTCTCTCAAGATAGCATAAGTATTACGGTGGGTGAACGAATTACTGTCGAGCAATTAATAGAATTGAGCATAGTTATGAGAATATCTAGGTATGATCATGTATATAGGCATCACGTCCGAGACAAGTAGACCGAAATGATTCTGCATCTACTACTATTACTCCACACATCGACCGCTATCCAGCATGCATCTAGAGTATTAAGTTCATAAGAACAGAGTAATGCTTTAAGCAAGATGACATGATGTAGAGGGATAAACTCATGCAATATGATATAAACCCCATCTTTTTATCCTCGATGGCAACAATACAATACGTGTCATTTCCCTTTCTGTCACTGGGATCGAGCACCGCAAGATTGAACCCAAAGCTAAGCACTTCTCCCATTGCAAGAAAGATCAATCTAGTAGGCCAAACCAAACTGATAATTCGAAGAGACTTGCAAAGATAACCAATCATACATAAAAGAATTCAGAGAAGATTCAAATATTGTTCATAGATAATCTTGATCATAAACCCACAATTCATCGGATCTTGACAAACACACCGCAAAAAGAAGAGTTACATCAAATAGATCTCCAAGAGAATCGAGGAGAACTTTGTGTTGAGATCCAAAGAGAGAGAAGAAGCCATCTAGCTAATAACTATGGACCCGAAGGTCTGAGGTAAACTACTCACACATCATCGGAGAGGCTATGGTGTTGATGTGAAAGACCTTCGTGATCAATGCCCCCTCCGGCGGAGCGCCGGAAAAGGCCCCAAGATGGGAACTCACGTGTACAGAAGGTTGCAGCGGTGGAAATAGGGTTTTGGCTCCGTGTGTGATGGTTTGGGGGTACGTAGGTATATATAGGAGGAAGAAGTAGGTCGGTGGAGAGGGTGGAGGGTGCGCCCAGGGGGGTAGGCGCTCCCCTACCTCGTGGCTTCCTCATCTGTTGCTTGACGTCCACTCCAAGTCCTCTGGATCACGTTTGTTCCGAAAATCACGTTCCCGGAGGTTTCATTCCGTTTGGACTCCATTTGATATTCTTTTTCTGTGAAACACTGAAATAGGCAAAAAAACAGCAATTTGGGCTGGGCCTCCGGTTAATAGGTTACTCCCAAAAATAATATAAAAGTGTATAATAAAGACCATTAAACATCCAAAACAGAATATATAATATAGCATGGAACAATCAAAAATTATAGATACGTTGGAGACGTATCAAGCATCCCCAAGCTTAATTCATGCTCGTCCTCGAGTAGGTAAATGATAAAAACAGAATTTTTGATGTGGAATGCTACTTAGCATAATTTTCAATGTAATTCTCTTATTTGTGGTATGAATATTCAGATCCGAAAGATTCAAGATAAAATTTTAATATTGACATAAAAATAATAATACTTCAAGCATACTAACTAAGCAATCATGTCTTCTCAAAATAACATGGCCAAAGAAAGTTATCCCTACAAAATCATATAGTCTGGCTATGCTCTATCTTCACCACACAAAATATTTAAATCATGCACAACCCCGGTTTCAGCCAAGCAATTGTTTCATACATTAGTATTCTCAAACTTTTTCAATCTTCACGCAATACATGAGCGTGAGCCATGGACATAGCGCTACATGTGGAATAGAATGGTGGTTGTGGAGAAGACAAAAGGGATAAGATAGTCTCACATCAACTAGGTGTATCAACGGGCTATGGAGATGCCCATTAATAGATATCAATGCGAGTGAGTAGGGATTGCCATGCAACGGATGCACTAGAGCTATAAGTGTATGAAAGCTCAACAAAAGAAACTAAGTGGGTGTGCATCCAACTTGCTTGCTCACGAAACCTAGGGCAATTTGAGGAAGCCCATCATTGGAATATACAAGCCAAGTTTTATAATGAAAAAATCCCACTAGTATATGAAAGTGATATCATAGGAGACTCTCTATCATGAAGATCATGGTGCTACTTTGAAGCACAAGTGTGGAAAAAGGATAGTAACATTGTCCCTTCTCTCTTTTTCTCTCTTTTTTTATTGGGCCTTTTCTCTTTTTTTATGGCCTCTTTCTTTCTTTCTTTTTAGTCCGGAGTCTCATCCCGACTTGTGGGGGAATCATAGTCTCCATCATTCTTTTCTCACTTGGGACAATGCTCTAATAATGATGATCATCACACTTCTATTTAATTACAACTCAATACTTAGAACAAAATATGACTCTATGTGAATGCCTCCAGCGGTGTACCGGGATATGCAATGAATCAAGAGTGACATGTATGAAAGAATTATGAACGGTGGCTTTGCCACAAATACGATGTCAACTACATGATCATGCAAAGCAATATGACAATGATGAAGCGTGTCATAATAAACGGAACGGTGGTAAGTTGCATGGCAATATATCTTGGAATGGCTATGGAAATGCCATATAGGTAGGTATGGTGGCTGTTTTGAGGAAGGTATATGGTGGGTGTATGATACCGGCGAAAAGTGTGCGGCATTAGAGAGGCTAGCAATGGTGGAAGGGTGAGAGCGCGTATAATCCATGGACTCAACATTAGTCATAAAGAACTCACATACTTATTGCAAAGATCTATAAGTAATTAAAACAAAGTACTACACGCATGCTCCTAGGGGAAGGGTTGGTAGGAGTTAACCATCGCGCGATCCCGACCTCCACACATAAGGAAGACAATCAATAAATAAATCATGCTCCAACTTCATCACATAACGGTTCACCATACGTGCATGCTACGGGAATCACAAACTTCAACACAAGTATTTATCAAATTCACAATTACTCAACTAGCACAACTTTAATATCACTACCTCCATATCTCAAAACAATTATCAATCATCAAACTTTTCTTAGCATTCAACGCACTTATAAGAAAGTTTTTACTAATCTTGGATGCCTATCACATTAGGACTAATTTCACAATTAAAGCAAATTACCATGATGTTTTGTAGGGCTCTCAAAATAATATAAGTGAAGCAGGAGAGAACAATAGTTTCTATAAAACAAAACCACCGCTGTGCTCTAAAAGATATAAGTGAAGCACTAGAGCAAAAACTATATAGCTCAAAAGATATAAGTGAAGCACATAGAGTATTCTAATAAATTCCGAATCATGTGTGTCTCTCTCAAAAGGTGTGTACAGCAAGGATGATTGTGGTAAACAAAAAAGCAAAGACTCAAATCATACAAGACGCTCCAAGCAAAACACATATCATGTGGTGAATAAAAATATAGCTCCAAGTAAAGTTACCGATGGACGAAGACTAAAGAGGGGATGCCTTCCGGGGCATCCCCAAGCTTTGGCTTTTTGGTATCCTTAGATTTACCTTGGGGTGCCTTGGTCATCCCCAAGCTTAGGCTCTTTCCACCCCTTGTTCCATAATCCATCAAATCCTTACCCAAAACTTGAAAACTTCACAACACAAAACTTAGCAGAAAATCTCGTGAGCTCCGTTACCGAAAGAAAACAAAACACCACTTCAAGGTACTGTAAGGAACTCATTATTTATTTGTATTGGTGTTAAACCTAATGTATTCCAACTTCTCTATGGTTTATAAACTATTTTACTAGTCATAGATTCATCAAAATAAGCAAACAACACACGAAAAACAGAATCTGTCAAAAACAGAACAGTCTGTAGTAATCTGTAACTAACGCAAACTTCTGGAACTCAAAAAAATCTTCAAAAATAGGAAGACCTAGATAATTTGTTTATTGATCATATTCAATTGGAATCAGTATTGTATCACGTTCTGGTGATTTTTAACAATTGTTTTCGTGAACAGAAAGTTTCTGGAATTTTCAGCAAGATCAAATAACTATCATGCAAGAAGATCCTATAGGTTTAACTTGGCACAAACACTACATAAAACCACTTCTAAACAGAAGCTATATCAAAGATTTATTACTAAACATAAGCACAAAGCAAAAAACTAAAATAAAATTGGGTTGCCTCCCAACAAGCGCTATCGTTTAACGCCCCTAGCTAGGCATAAAAGCAAGGATAGATCTAGGTATTGCCATCTTTGGTCGGAAAGTCTTCAATAAGACACCTATAACCCCTAGGAGTTTCTTTCTTTTTATTAATTATCAAACTCCTAGGCACAAAATCAAGAAAATCATTTGTAGCAAAAGGTTCCCTAAGGATAGCGAGAAAGTTGGGGTGAACACTTATGGATTTGAGGTCCGCATTTCCCTTATTAGAAGTTTCACCCTTATTTTTAGGAACATACATCAATTTGGCAACCTTAGAATTAGAAGGAGTGTTTTTCACGGAAGAAAAGGCAGACCCTAGGTTAGTAATAATATCCTCAATTTTATCAATTCTAGTGGAATCTTGATCTATCTTTTCATTAACCATAGGTTCCTTTTCTTTAAAAAAATTAAGAGCAACTCCTACCTTAGATCCGTATTGGGTAACTTTATTGTGGATCTTTCTATCCAAATTTTCAATCAACTCAACTATGGCAACTTTATTTTCAATGATTTCAAGCCGTTGCATCACATGGCCCAAAGTTAAAATAGTTCCATTAACCAAAAGAGGTCGTGGGCCAAACAAATCTATCATAGCATTATAAGAATCAAAAGTATGGCTACCCAAGAAATTTCGTCCGGTAATGGTATCAAGAATATATCTATTCCAAGGAGTGATGCCTACATAAAAATTGCGAAGAAGAACGGAAGTAGATTGCTTCCTAGTAGATCTATTTTGCGCATTGCAAATTCTGTACCAAGCATCTTTTAGATTTTCTCCCTCCCTTTGTTTAAAATTAAGAACTTCATTCTCGGGAGACAAACGAGTAGATAAAGGACTAGCCATGACGGCACACGGGACACAAGAGGCAAGCGAAAAAAGGCGAACGAAAAAGAGGGCGGATAAAACGGCAAGGGAGAAGTGGGGGAGAGGAAAACGAGAGGCAAATGGAAAATAATGTAATGCGAGGGATAAGAGTTTGTGATGGGTACTTGGTATGTCTTGACTTGTGCGTAGACTCCCCGGCAACGGCACCAGAAATCCTTCTTGTTACCTCTTGAGCACTGCGTTGATTTTCCCTTGAAGAGGAAAGGGTGATGCAGTAAAGTAGCGTAAGTATTTCCCTCAGTTTTTGAGAACCAAGGTATCAATCCAGTAGGAGACCACGCTCGAGTCCCACGCACCTACACAAACAAATAAGAACCTCGCAACCAACGCGATAAAGGGGTTGTCAATCCCTTCACGGTCACTTACGAGAGTGAGATCTGATAGAGATAATAAGATAATATTTTTGGTATTTTTATGATAAAGACTAAAAGTAAAGAAAGCAAAATAAACGGCGATAGAAATAGCTTGTTGACGGGAGATTAATATGACGGAAAATAGACCCAGGGGCCATAGGTTTCACTAGTGGCTTCTCTCAAGATAGCATAAGTATTATGGTGGGTGAACGAATTACTGTCGAGCAATTGATAGAATTGAGCATAGTTATGAGAATATCTAGGTATGATCATGTATATAGGCATCACGTCCGAGACAAGTAGACCGAAATGATTCTGCATCTACTACTAATACTCCACACATCGAACGCTATCCAGCATGCATCTAGAGTATTAAGTTCATAAGAACAGAGTAATGCTTTAAGCAAGATGACATGATGTAGAGGGATAAACTCATGCAATATGATATAAACCCCATCTTTTTGTCCTCAATGGCAACAATACAATACGTGTCGTTTCCCTTTCTGTCACTGGGATCGAGCACCGCAGGATTGAACCCAAAGCTAAGCACTTCTCCCATTGCAAGAAAGATCAATCTAGTAGGCCAAACCAAACTGATAATTCGCAGAGACTTGCATAGATAACCAATCATACATAAAAGAATTCAGAGAAGATTCAAATATTGTTCATAGATAATCTTGATCATAAACCCACAATTTATCGGATCTCGACAAACACACCGCAAAAAGAAGAGTTACATCAAATAGGTCTCCAAGAGAATCAAGGAGAACTTTGTATTGAGATCCAAAGAGAGAGAAGAAGCCATCTAGCTAATAACTATGGACCCGAAGGGCTGAGGTAAACTACTCACACATCATCGGAGAGGCTATGGTGTTGATGTAGAAGCCCTCCGTGATCAATGCCCCCTCCGGCGGAGCACTGGAAAAGGCCCCAAGATGGGATCTCACGGGTACAGAAGGTTGCGGCAGTGGAAATAGGGTTTTGGCTCCGTGTCTGATGGTTTGGGGGTACGTAGGTATATATAGGAGGAAGAAGTAGGTCGGTGGAGCCACGAGGGGCCCACAAGGGTGGAGGGCGCGCCCAGGGGGGTAGGCGCGCCCCCCTACCTCGTCGCTTCCTCGTCTGTTGCTTGACGTCCACTCCAAGTCCTCTGGATCACGTTTGTTCCGAAAAGCACGTTCCCGAAGGTTTCATTCCGTTTGGACTCCATTTGATATTCTTTTTCTGCGAAACACTGAAATAGGCAAAAAAAATAGCAATTTGGGCTGGGCCTCCGGTTAATAGGTTAGTCCCAAAAATAATATAAAAGTGTATAATAAAGCCCATTAAACATCCAAAACAGAATATATAATATAGCATGGAACAATTAAAAATTATAGATACGTTGGAGACGTATCATCTTCCCATTATTTGTACATCGGACGGTGCAGAAAAAATGGACTGACCTATTTGTTTTTAGTCGACTGTTATTTTCATAGGACCACACCTTGTGGTGTGCTGGAGGAGCATCTGCATTTCCGAGCCATCCCTGTGCTCATATTTCAAAATCCTAGAATCTAGTAATTTCGTGTGCCATGCATGTTGTAGAGCTATCATATGTCTCCTGTCATTTATTTCTCACGGACCTGCTATCTGCTACCTTTACACTGTACTACCAGTGCACACACTTCACCCATACTCACACTATTGTTTTTTTACGCATGGGTATTTCAGACTCTGATGCAGTGTTGATGAATACAAAAAATAAAAGACAGAAGTCGCTCCAGTGTAATTCAAAGATAAGCACTAAGCGTTTCAGCACTCTAAAGGGTGCAGTGTCAGTAGATGGAGATAGTAAACATAGCTCTGCAGTTGATGATCTCAATTGCCACACACAACCATCCCAGGTGCTTGCTTTAACTTCGCGCTGTCAAATGTGGTTGCATGTTGCATATGGTGTCTAGCTTGTATTGCTTCCAATTTGGTTAAATTGCATCTGCTTACGTTACACATTATACCTTTGACAATGACATGCCTTCCTGTTTTTGATACATACTACATATGTCTATTAACCATGTTCGTACATCAAACTAATGCTCTTTTGTATCCCTCATCAATCACTTATGATGAGACAGTCACCCCCGTGGGTTACTGTGAGACGCGCTACTCGTTTAAAGAGTGCAGTGTCATCCTCCCCACATGATTCTCAAGAAACAGCAAGGATAAATGAAGATAGTCAACGTAGCTCTCTAGTTGATGACCGCAATTCCCCCACACCACCATCGCAGGTGCTTGCTCTTACTTGGCAGTGTGATATGTGGTTCCATGTTGCATATGGTGTCTACCTTGTAATGCTTCTAATTAGGGTAAATTGCATCTGCTTAGTTAACACATTATACCTGTGAATATGGCATGCCTTCCTGTTTTTGGTACATACTACGTCTTTCAATTAACCATGTTCTTACATCAAACTACATTTCTTGTGTATCCCTCATCAATCACTTCTGACGAGACACCTTCAAGTTGACAGTATAATATTGGTTGCATCTTGCATATCATTTCAAAAATGTATTGCCTCTAATTTGTTGAAGTGCCACTTATAATGAGACACATCTAACTTGGTAGAGTGATTTTGGTTGGATCTTTCATATGGTGTCTAGATTGCATTGCTTCCAATTTGTTGAAATGCCTTCTGCTTAGCATTTTTCATACATACTCCATCCTCCTACAATGTGGTTGCCATACATAAAAGTTGTTTTCATTCCTTTTTCTTGTGTGTTTACTTGACAAGGCAAAATCTAAAAGGACGAAGGCACGGAATGATGGTGGTCCTCTGGAGCAACCGAAACAGATGATCTCTGCAGATTCTCCTGCTACTCCTACTGCAGTGCAAGTTCCAAATCTCATCTCCCCTACTCCACAACCCCAGGTGCTTGCTCTAACATGGCAGTGTGATATCTGGTTGCATGTTGCATATGGTGCCTAGCTTGTATTGCTCCTAATTTGTTAAATTGCATCTCCTTAGCTTACACATTATACATGTGAATATGACACGCCTTCTTGTTTTTGGTACATACTACATCTTCCTATCACACCATGTTCTTACATCAAACTACTGTTCTTGTGTGTCCTGCATCTATCGCTTATGATGAGACAGTCACGCCCGTGGGTTAGTATGAGACACGCTACTCTTATAAAGAGTGCAGTTTCATCCCTCTCCACATGATTCTCAAGAAACCGCAAGCCTAAATGAAGATATTGAACGTAGCTCTGTACTTGAAGACCGCACTTCCCCTACACCACCATCGCAGGTGCTTGCTCTAACTTCGCAGTGTGATATGTGGTTGCATGTTGCATATGGTGTCTAGCTTGTAATGCTTCTAATTAGGGTAAATTGCATCTGCTTAGTTTACACATTATACCTGTGAATATGACATGCCTTCCTATTTTTGGTACACACTACATCTACGTGTTAATCATGCATGAATGAGTTCTGAAGAGCGAATTGTGTTCCTTTTTCTTGTCGGTTTGACCTCACAATGCAAAATCAATAAAGCGGAAGGAAATTGGTAAGGCATTGGATGATGGTGGTCCTTCCGAACTGAAACGGAGGGTCTCTACAGATTCTACTCCGCCATCCTCCCAACAAGATTCGCAAGACAACGCAAGGCTAGACAGTCAACGTAGCTTTGTAGATCTTGAGCACATCTCCCCTACTCCACCATCACAGGTGCTTGCTCTAACTTGGCACTATTATATGTGGTTGCATGTTGCGTATGATGTCTAGATTGTATTGCTTCTAACTTTGTTGAATTGCATCTGCTTACTTTACACATAATGCCTGTGAATATGACACATGTTCCTGTTTCTAGAACATATGTGTAGATGATGAGCACATCTCCCCTACTCCACCATCACAGGTGCTTGCTCTAACTTGGAACTGTTATATGTGGTTGCATGTTCCATATGATGTCTAGTTTGTATTGCTTCTGATTATGTTGAATTGCATCTGTGTAGCTTACAACTTATACCTGCAATGATCACTTACCCATAAGCACATTTAACTTGGGAGTGTGATGTAGGTTGCATCTTGCATTGTCTTCTAGCTTGGACTGCTTCTAATTTCTTGAAATGGCACTTACGAGGAGACACTTTTTACCTGATAGAGTGATATTGGTTGCATGTTCATATGGTGCCTAGCTTTCATTTCGTCTAATTTTGTTGAAATGCCTTCTGCTTACTGTTTTTCATACATATTCGATCCTCCTATCGTACGTCTGAATATGCAATGCTGTCTTTTCTTTGTATATATTCCATCCTCCTATCCTGCGCTTTCCTTACATCAAAGTAGTGTTCGTCTGTATCATGCATCAACCAGTTATGCAGAGCTAATTTTATTCATCTTATTTTGGTTTTGACTTCATAAGGCAAATATCAGAAAATAGGAAGGAAAAGAGTAAGTTAGGGGATATTGGTGGTCCTCCGGACCAACGCAAACAGAGACTCTCTAGATTTGCCACTGCTACTGCTAATGAAGTTGAAGTCTCAAGTCTACATGATGAGTTCATCTCCCGTACTCCACCATCGTAGGTGCTTGCTCTAAGTTGACAGTGTCATAATTGGTTTCATGTTGCATATGTTGTCTAGCCTGTATTTTCTTCTATTTTGATTAAATTGCACCTGCTGAGTTTATGCGTTATACATGTGGATATGACATGCCTTTCTGTGTCTAGAATACACTGCATCTATCAATCATACCATGTTCTTACATCAAAGTACTGCTGTTGTGTATCCCGCATCAGTCACTCATGATTGGACGCTTTTAACATGGCAGTTTGATAGTGGTTGCATCTTGCATTGATTTCTACGTTGTACTGCTTCTAATTTTGCAAAATGCCACTTATGACAAGACACATTTAACTTGGCAGAGTGATATTGGTTGCATCTTTCATATGGTGTCTAGCTTGCATTACTTCTATTTTCTTGAAAATCCTTCTTCTTAGTTTACATATTGTAGCTGTGAATATGTCACGTCGTCCTGTTTTTCTTACATATTCCATCCTCATGCGGTTGTCTTACATCAACGTATTGCTTGTCTGTATCATGCATCAATGAGTTCTGAAGAGCGATTTTATTCTTTTGTGTTGTGGGTACGGCTTGACATGGCAAAGTCAAAAAAGAGCAAGGAAAAGAATATAGTAGGGAATGGTGTTACTCGTCGGATGAAACGGAAAAGGATCTGCCCTCGAGATTCTGCTGGTACTTATAGTGCAATAGAAGGTCCAAGTCCACCGGCTAAATCTACAAACACGGTATCACCTGCTCCACCAGCTGCAGCATCCGCTTCAACTGTACCAGCATCTCAACGAGTTACTCGTTCATTTGCTCCGGAACTGGCCAGTTCCCAAGCTGCCTTCACACCTAACACTACTTACGAAGCACTGCTGACACAATAGGATTTGGCAAGATCAGATGAACCTCATGAGCATCAACATCAAGACTGTACCTGACCGAGTCAAGTTGCAGTTGCATGCTCCTTTATATGTACTCTCACAGTTTGATGTGCAGTAACACTTTCCATATTCGTTGTTGAACTAGCACCACGGGGCAAGCGGAAACAGACATTAGGGATAATGCTTGATAGATTAACAAAATCGAAAGGAGGAAGAATGGAGATCCATTTTGAGGCAGGTTTAAAAAGGCACCGTGATGCTACAGAGTCAGCCAAGTTAGTATCAGAGGCAGCCCTTGCCGTTAGGTGTCATGCACGTATCCTCCCAACGTGGATCCAGTACAGGAATGAGAAAGACAATACCCAGTTTAACACCTTCCTTGACCATTTATCCGTAAGTAATGTTATTCATCGCTATTTGTAATATTGTCTTGCTCTGTGCCATACTTTCTAGCCTCCTCCTAATAAGACTCACATTCTTTTTTCAACAGATGAGGTTCAAGTTGGATCCGAAAGATGATGCAACTAAACAAGCATGCACTCATGTTTTTCAGTCTGCTCTGCGACAGTATCGGTACCACCTTAGAAAATCTCACTTTGAAGGCAAGGCTAACAACGAAATCGCCCAAACATCTCCAGTGGAATATATTACAGATGAAGACTGGACAACCCTTGCTAAACACTGGTCTGATCCAAAGTATCAGGTAGGGTATATGTATTTGATCAGACCACATATTGAACTTGTATTTATGTATGTGCCTTACAAGTGTATCTTCTTCTAGGCTAACTGTTTGAAGAACAAGACCAACCGTTCTAAAGTGAAATTCCAACAGACAACAGGATCTTGTAGCTATATTGCACACTGCGAGGCTCTTGTAAATAGCTGTTAGTTCCTTCTTTTTTGTGCCATATTATTATCTATATTGACTTGTTCCAAATACAGAGGAAAACCCGTGTGGACCAAAAAGAACCTGAACCGAATGCAGTGCAAATCTTCAAGGATTGCCACACCAGCAAGATGAAGGGCATGAGCACACCAGTTCTAGCCGCTGTTGTAAGTCCTTACTCCTCCTGCCTTTGAACTGATTGGTACTGTGATGTGTTCATTTAACTCCTTGGTTTGCAGCCAATGGCAGTTACTCTGTTCACTTTTATACAGTTGTCTTAACGTATCATTTCACCTAACATGGTTTAAAAGAGATGAAGGATATTCTTTTGGTCTTGATCTGTAATCTAGTTGTGATGTTCACGTGCGCACACAATGATACAATAGCCTGTTTGTTTTATATCTATTTGCCCATGATATGAATGATGTCATACTATGTTCATCCTACTTTAAACCATGTCTCTTTATCCTTAGATGTCAACGAATGTGAGGAAATAGACACTACAGTAGGCATGCTACATGGACATATGTTCCGAAAGTGATTTTATTATGTAGTTGGCACTACAATACATGCTAATGTATTACAGTAGTTCACCAAAATAAGTTATGTATAAATGTGAAACCTACTTTGTTTGTTTTTGTCTCATTAGTAACTTATCTGGTACACTAATCTACAAGTTCAAACTTTCACCAAGCTATGGAACAAATGATTGAACAGCCACAACCACCTGAAGGTCACGAGGCTACCACAGGCACAACGTCACCTCTTGCTACAGTGCGTCAGTATCTCTCCACTAACAGTGCAAAGAGCACCTTCCTGCGTAATTTTGGGTTGGTTGTCAAGGTAACCTCGTCCAAATCGCCTACTGAACAAAATCTTCCGGCTAGACAGAGTGATATATCTGTGCTCCAGACACAAGTCCAATCCCTAATGGACGTTGTTTCGGAAACAAGAATAGTGGTTGACAAATGTCGTGAAGATATGAATGGTTTTGAAACCAGACTATCAGACATTTGCTTCGTTGTTCAAGAGCAATGACGGAAAAATGGGAAGATTGTGCTGCTCCATCAGATTCTACAGCCTGAAACATTAGCACTCAGGTCAAATGATTTGTGCTTCTATACATCTGATGGTGCTTTTATGTGCAAGGACCGTAAACTTTATGCCAACAGGCCTTTTGTTGTATGGTTGGAATTTATTTTGTTGTGATACAACATTTATGATGCTGCCAAAGGCTGCAGTAATTACGACGCTATTTTTGTAGAGTGTAGGTTTACCTTAGTAATGTATTCGGACGAAAGCTTCGTAGGAGCCCAACATGCCAACATTCGTCGGGTCCATTCCAATTGGGCTAAAAACGATTATGGGCCGAAATTTGCATGTTGCCCACTAAAAATATCTGGGCCTAAATCAGCATAAGCTTTCATATTTTTTGGTAGGCCTGTGCCCATAGTGGGCCTTTAACATGCCTACGCATAATTTGGGTCCTCAGTAATGATAGGCCGTTTACAGGTGTAAATATCTCGAGCCCATAAAAAACATGGGCCTTTAATAGGCCAAAAGTGAGACTGGGCCCTGATTGTGCCAAATAACCCACTGGTCTTAGCAGGCCGAAATGGTGGCCCATTACAATGTGGATCGTCCACAGGCCGAAATTCAGACGGGCCGTAAATGCGCCGACCGACTACACGGGCCTTTAACAGGCCGGAAGTTCGGTCGGGCTTGATTAGTGTCATTTTTATATGGGCCGTTAGTAGGCCCGATATGACGTTGGACCACATATGGCCCATGGATTTCGTCTGACGTTAACAGGCCGAAAGTCACAATAGGCTGAAAGTGGCCCAAATCTTTAGTGGGCCTCTAGCAGGCCGAATGTCAGACATGGCCGAATATGACCCAAATCCTTCACGGTTGTTTATGGGCTGAAAGTTTCAATGGCCTATAAATGGGCCCAAATGAAGCAGGACCTTTAACAGGCCGGAAACACACCAGGCCGTAATTCGGCCCAAATACTTAGCGAACTGTTAACGAGCCAGAAGTGACCATGGGCCACGATGATGACAAGTTTAGGACGGGTCATTGATGGGCCGATTTGAACCTAGCCGTACGGGCCTTAACTGAGAATGTTGGGCCTTTAGCTGGGCCGGCCCATTATGGTCTGCAAAATCTTGTGGGCCTTTAGCTGGGCTAGCCCATTATGTTCCGCTAAATCTTGTGGGCCTTTAGTTGGGCCGGACCATTTAATCTTTATGGGCCTCTTTTGGGTCATGCCATGTGTTGACGTATCATAGGCGCCTCCTGTCCAAACGGTGAGCCAACACGTGTTTCCTCTGGCCAATAAGAATTTTACACGTGGAAAATCCCCATTGGTCCGGGCTGTTAACGGGTTATCGGATCCAAAACCGGACCCGATAGCATAACGGCGACCCGTTATGGTGGATGCCACGTGTCGGTCACCCTTGACGAAAGCACTTCTATGACGCGCGATTTATCGTCATGGAAGTGGACACTTCCATGATGATAATTTTGGTAATGCCATGGAACACTTCTACGACGGCACAGTATGACTATCTTGATTCTATCATAAAATCATCATGGATGTACATGCATGACAGAAAACGTCACGTACTGTGACAAACACGTATCATCACGGAAGTGTATTTTTTTGTAGTGGAGGGGCGGGAGTGTGCACGTGCATGGAACTGTATTAGACAGAGGAGGGCATGGATGGTGAGAAGAGAAGAGGGAAAGCTTGTGTTTTTGGTAGGTTCGCCTGGCTAGAGAGGTATATCGATCGGTGTGTGCCGGAAAGAAGGAGCTGGAGGGCCTACACACACCGTGGGTGAACAGCCTAAAGAGAAATAACGAATGTGCGCGATGGAGAGAATGCAGAGGGAGGTGGGCGTGTGCATGCACGAGCGAAAGTTAGCGCTAGCTACAAAAGAGAAGAGGATTGTGTGGGTGTAAAAGACGAACAAATATAATAATTCTTTATAAAAGTGGATTCAGATATTTGAACAAGAGATCATAGTGTTTTAAACCGTTGCACATGCATGAATATAATGGTGATACGCATGGTGTGGTCATGAACATGTTATACTACATATAATATATATAATTTTTTTTGAATTTGTGATAATGTGTGGCTTTTGCAGCTCAGGGCTAAATACTTGGCATAATGTAGGGGGCGGGGCACTGTACTCTGTGTGATAAATATAGTCACTGGTATGCGCCGCAGCTATACAAACGGTTTTTATCCCCTTTCCGCGATGACATTTGGAACCGTCGCCAAGTGAGTGTGGGCGATACGGGGGTCCTTCCCACACGACCCAGAAACTGTCGGGGATAGGGTGCCTTAATGCATACAGTTGTCCCTATATAACCGTTTTTGATATCTCGAATATCCCAAACACTTCATCCTTGCTGCTCGTTTGTGCTCGCATTGCCATCGCAGTCGGAGTTTTGTGATTTTACCTAAAACCAGGCAGATTCCAGACATGGGAGTTTTCCAGGAACGTACCAAACTGGCTCTACGTTTACGATGCCTAGCACATGACAAACAGTTCATGATTATAAACCGTGTACGATAGGTAGACAATCACATACATTTAGTTTTCCCGCACCGTATGTGATAGTGTCTGACATCACACATGCTTTGCAAACGGCAACTATGTGCATTGTTATACACGTTTCCTCTCCATGAACCGTGTCGGATTATGAAGTATATCGCACACGCTGTGCTTTATTAACCGTGTGCGCCGTAATGACCTGCACACCATAATTTCGCCCTAATTTAATTGCTGCTATTTAAAATTGTGCCTAATTTAAACTTGAAAGTAGGCTATAGCTTTATTCATATCCATGAGGTTGAAACAAGCAATGTATTATTCGATTCACATGTACATTTGTTTAAGAATTACATAAGCACCAAATAAAGAATGATGAACCAGGGTTCTATACTTGTACTATTACAGATGGAAAAGAAAGAGGCGACAGACATTCTGGTTGCTGAACAAGGTGAAGCGGAATGGCCCTATTGTGCTCTCCTGGATGCAGAAGGCACGCATGACTCTAGTCCAACCCCTTGTGATGGCCGGCAGCCAATCATGTAGTTTGAGAGGTAATATTGAGTAAAATGCTTCAGGATCCACTACAAAGGAAAAAAGATTCAGACATTGTCATCTAACACAACTCATTACGGGCAGTAAAAATAAGGCTACAGGGTTCGTACTTACCATCCTGCAGTTCACTGTTGTCTTGCATAAAGTGTAAACAAATATTTGGATTGACATCTTTTGACCCATTTTAATAACAATCTTTATCAGTTTCCTCACTTGATGTTGGTTCATGAATATCTCATTGCCCCATACGCAGAAAGGGTCGAAGTGTGGATCTTTGGCAATGACATATGTACCTAAAAGAACCAAGTTAATATTAGAAGCTAAACAACAATTGCAAAATGATGTAGTACAACACTCCCTCCATCCCATTATATGAGATTTTATTACATGTATATCTAGACATCATCAGAACATTAAGGTAACACTCTTCCTTCTTGCTATGTAGCCTGGGATTGCATATTTAGTCATTCAGTACAATGCATGTTGCTATGTAGCTTCAGTGTGCAGGCTTAAGCATGCTAGTTAAGCAAAACAAGAAGTGGAAAGGTGTGTTAACTGCATAAGGCATAACATTTAAAAACAAGCAAATAGTCATTCAAACTGGTATTGTGCATGTCTAAAGTACACTAGTTATTGTTAAAAATGAAAAGGCATGTTAACTTCAGTATCCTTAACAACAACCAAATATCGTAATTCATAGTGGTATTGTTGAAACTGTTATTGATGAAATTGAACTGCACGGCAAATAGTTGCACATATAGAGCATCACATTGTGAAGAACTGAAAAAAACAAGTCATACGGCCATCTCTAGTCGATCCTTTAAAAGTTAAAGGACTAAAACCCATAGTGGATATATATATATATATATATTTATATATATATTTATATTTATATTTATATATATATATATTTATATATATATATATATATATATATATATACTCCAGCAATTTTTGGCCTTTTCTAGTCGATCCCCTCAACTTAAAATTCTAAACTTCAATTTGATCAAGTTCAAAGCAGGTTCAACTGAAAGTAGCATGCATTCAAACATAAACATAGATAGTTTTGCATAACCAAACATAAAACATAAAGTTAAACTAAGCTAAACTACTTTCGGTCGAAATAGAGGTCGAGCCAATCCTTCCTCGTCATGTACGGTGTGTCGCGAGCCGGGTCTGGGCCGGTGCCGTCGTCAGGGTCATTGGGGAAGGCACTCCTCCACTCATCAACGTCGATCTCCTCGTCCTCGGGGCCCGCCTCGACACCCTCCGCGCCGCCGTCCTCGCCGCCTTCGACCTCGTCATCGGAGGAGAGCGCGATAACCTCGCCGCCCTCCGCACCGCCATCCTCACCGCCTTCGACCTCATCATCAGAGGAGAGCGCGATAACCTCGCCGCCCTCTGCGCCGGCAAAGATCGCCCGCTCCGCCTCCACGAGCTCCGGGTGCTTCCGGCGGAGCTCTTGCATGTAGGCCTCGGCGGCGGCCTCGGCCTCGAGGCGCTCCCACGCCTCGCAGTCCTCCCACGCCATAGCCGAGCTCACCACCCCTAGCTCCGGCGGAACGAGGTCGACAGGACGTGTGCCGAAGAGGAAATTGAGCCTAGCCGCCGCGCCATGGTAGTGGACCTGCCAGCAGTCCTACTCCATGGCCACGAGCTCAGCCGTGTGGAAGCTACCGAGCCTCGGCGGGTGTGGGTCTCCCGATCTGTAATCTCGGTGACCCACGTCCCGCACTGCCTGAAGGAAATATGCCCTAGAAGCAATAATAAAGTATTATATATTTCCTTATATCATGATAAATGTTTATTATTCATGCTAGAATTGTATTAACCGGAAACATAATACATGTGTGAATACATAGACAAACAGAGTGTCACTAGTATGCCTCTACTTGACTAGCTCGTTAATCAAAGATGGTTATGTTTCCTAGCCATAGACATGAGTTGTCATTTGATTAACGGGATCACCTCATTAGGAGAATGACGTGATTGACTTGACCCATTCCATTAGCTTAGCATCCGATCGTTTAGTATGTTGCTATTGCTTTCTTCATGACTTATACATGTTCCTATGACTATGAGATTATGCAACTCCCATTTACCGGAGGAACACTTTGTGTGCTACCAAACGTCACAACATAACTGGGTGATTATAAAGGTGCTCTACAGGTGTCTCCAAAGGTACTTGTTGGGTTGGCGTATTTCGAGATTAGGATTTGTCACTCCGATTGTCGGAGAGGTATCTCTGGGCCCACTCAGTAATGCACATCACTATAAGCCTTGCAAGCATTGTGACTAATGAGTTAGTTGCGGGATGATGTATTACGGAACGAGTAAAGAGACTTGCCGGTAACGAGATTGAACTAGGTATCGAGATACCGACGATCAAATCTCGGGCAAGTAACATACCGGTGACAAAGGAAACAACGTATGTTGTTATGCGGTCTGACCGATAAAGATCTTCGTAGAATATGTGGAAGCCAATATGGGCATCCAGGTCCCGCTATTGGTTATTGACAGGAGACGTGTCTCGGTCATGTCTACATAGTTCTCGAACCCATAGGGTCCGCACGCTTAACGTTAGGATGACAGTTTTATTGAGTTTTGATGTACCGAAGGAGTTCGGAGTCCCGGATGAGATCGGGGATATCACGAGGAGTCTCGAAATGGTCGAGACGTAAAAATCGATATATTGGACGACTATATTCGGACTTCGGAAAGGTTCCGAGTGATTCGGCTATTTTTCGGAGTACCGGAGAGTTACGGGAATACGTATTGGGCCTTATTGGGCCATACGGGAAAGAAGGAAAAGGGCCTCAAGGGTGGCCGCACCCCTCCCCTTGGTCTGGTCCGAATTGGACTAGGGAAGGGGGGCGCCCCCTTCCTTCCTTCTCTTTTTCCCTTCCTCTTTTCCTATTCCATATGGGAGGTGGAATCCTACTAGGACTAGGGAGTCCTAGTAGGACTCCACACTTGGTGCGCCCCCTCCTAGGGCCGGCCTCCTCCCCCCTTGCTCCTTTATATACGGGGGCAGGGGGCACCCCAGAGACACAACAATTGATCCTTGAGATCTCTTAGCCGTGTGCGGTGCCCCCCTCCACCATATTACACCTCGATAATACCGTTGCGGAGCTTAGGCCAAGCCCTGCGTCGGTGGAACATCATCATCGTCATCACGCCGTCGTGCTGACGAAACTCTCCCTCAACACTCGGCTGGATCGGAGTTCGAGGGACGTCATCGAGCTGAACGTGTGTAGAACTCGGAGGTGCCGTACGTTCGGTACTTGATCGGTCGGATCGTGAAGACGTACGACTACATCAACCGCGTTGTGATAACGCTTCCGCTGTCGGTCTACGACGGTACGTGGACAACACTCTCCCCTCTCGTTGCTATGCATCACCATGATCTTGCGTGTGCGTAGGAAATTTTTTGAAATTACTACGTTCCCCAACAGTGGTATCAGAGCCAGGTTTTATGCGTTGATGCTATGCACGAGTAGAACACAAGTGAGTTGTGGGCGATATAAGTCATACTGCTTAGCAGCATGTCATACTTTGGTTCAGCGGTATTGTGAGATGAAGCGGCCCAGACCGACATTACGCGTACGCTTACGCGAGACTGGTTTCACCGTTCGGAGCACTCGTTGCTTAAAGGTGACTGGCGGGTGTCTGTCTCTCTCACTTTAGTTGAACCGAGTGTGGCTACGCCCGGTCCTTGCGAAGGTTAAAACAGCACCAACTTGACAAACTATCGTTGTGGTTTTGATGCGTAGGTAAGAACGGTTCTTGCTAAGCCCGTAGCAGCCACGTAAAACATGCAACAACAAAGTAGAGGACGTCTAACTTGTTTTTGCAGGGCATGTTGTGATGTGATATGGTCAAGACATGATGTGATATAATGTGTTGTATGAGATGATCATGTTTTGTAACCGAGTTATCGGCAACTGGCAGGAGCCATATGGTTGTCGCTTTATTGTATGAGATGCAATCGCCATGTAATAGTTTTACTTTATCACTAAGCGGTAGCGATAGTCGTAAAAGCAATAAGTTGGCGAGACGACAACGATGCTACGATGGAGATCAAGGTGTCGCACCAGTGACGATGGTGATCATGACGGTGCTTCGGAGATGGAGATCACAAGCACAAGATGATGATGGCCATATCATATCACTTATATTGATTGCATGTGATGTTAATCCTTTAGGCATCTTATCTTGCTTTGTTTGATGGTAGCATTATAAGATGATCCTTCGCTAAATTATCAAAGTATAAGTGTTCTCCCTGAGTATGCACCGTTGCGAAAGTTCTTCGTGCTGAGACACCACGTGATGATCGGGTGTGATAGGCTCTACGTTCAAATACAACGGGTGCAAAACAGTTGCACACGCGGAATACTCAGGTTAAACTTGACGAGCCTAGCATATAACAGATATGGCCTCGGAACACGGAGACCGAAAGGTCGAGCGTGAATCATATAGTAGATATGATCAACATAGTGATGTTCACCATTGAAACTACTCCATCTCACGTGATTATCGGACATGGTTTAGTTGATATGGATCACGTGATCACTTAGAGGATTAGAGGGATGTCTATCTAAGTGGGAGTTCTTAAGTAATATGATTAATTGAACTTAAATTTATCATGAACTTAGTCCTGATAGTATTTTGCAAATTATGTTGTAGATCAATAGCTCGCGTTGTTGCTTCCCTGTTTTATTTTTGATATGTTCCTAGAGAAAATTATATTGAAAGATGTTAGTAGCAAAGATGCGGATTGGATCCGTGATCTGAGGATTATCCTCATTGCTGCACAGAAAAATTATGTCCTTGATGCACCGCTAGGTGACAGACCAATTGCAGGAGCAGATGCAGACGTTATGAACGTTTGGCTAGCTCAATATGATGACTACTTGATAGTTTAGTGCACCATGCTTAACGGCTTAGAATCGGGACTTCAAAGACGTTTTGAACGTCATGGACCATATGAGATGTTCCAGGAGTTGAAGTTAATATTTCAAGCAAATACCCGAGTTGAGAGATATGAAGTCTCCAACAAGTTCTATAGCTAAAAGATGGAGGAGAATCGCTCAACTAGTGAGCATGTGCTCAGATTGTCTGGGTACTACAATCGCTTGAATCAAGTGGGAGTTAATCTTCCAGATAAAATAGTGATTGACAGAATTCTCTAGTCACCATCACCAAGTTAGGAGAACTTCGTGATGAACTATAGTATGCAAGGGGTGACGAAAGTAATTCCCGAGCTCTTCGTGATGCTGAAATCGACAAAGGTAGAGATCAAGAAAAACATCAAGTGTTGATGGTTGACGAGACCACTAGTTTCAAGAAAAGGGCAAAGGGAAGAAGGGGAACTTCAAGAAAAACGGCAAGCAAGTTGCTGCTCAAGTGAAGAAGCCTAAGTCTTGTCCTAAGCCTGAGACTAAGTGCTTCTACTGCAAACGGACTGGTCAACTGGAAGCGGAACTACCCCAACTATTTGGTGGGTAAGAAGGATGGCAAAGTGAACAAAGGTATATTTGATATACAGATTATTGATGTGTACTTTACTAGTGTTTATAGCAACCCCTCGGTAATTGATACTGGTTCAGTTGCTAAGAGTAGTAACTCGAAAACGGGAGTTGCAGAATAAACAGAGACTAGTAAAAGGCAAGGTGAGGATGTGTGTTGGAAGTAGTTCCAAGATTCATATGATCATCATCGCACACTCCCTGTACTTTCGGGATTAGTGTTGAAACTAAATAAGTGTTATTTGGTGTTTGCGTTGAGCATGAATATGATTTGATCATGTTTATTGCAATACGGTTATTCATTTAAGTTAGAGAACAATTGTTGTTCTGTTTACATGAATAAAACCTTCTATGGTCATACACACCAACGAAAATGGTTTGTTGGATCTCGATCGTAGTGATACACATATTCATAATATTGAAGCCAAAGGATGCAAAGTTAATAATGATAGTGCAACTTATTTGTGACACTGCAGTTTAGGTCATATTGGTGTAAAGCGCATGAAGAAACTCCATACTGATGGGATTTTGGAATCACTTGATTATGAATCACTTGATGCTTGCGAACCGTGCCTCATGGGCAAGATCACTAAAAACACCGTTCTCCGGAACTATGGAGAGAGCAACAGATTTGTTGGAAATCATACATACAGATGTATGTGGTCCGATGAATATTGAGGCTCGTAGCAGGTATCATTATTTTCTGACCTTCACAGATGATTTGAGCAGATATGGGTATATCTACTTAATGAAACATAAGTCTGAAACATTTGAAAAGTTCAAAGAATTTCAGAGTGAAGTTGAAAATCATCGTAACAAGAAAATAAAGTTTCTACGATCAGATCGTGGAGGAGAATATTTGAGTTACGAGTTTGGTCTACATTTGAAACAATGCGGAATAGTTTCGCAACTCACGCCACCCGGAACACCACAGCGTAATGGTGTGTCTGAACGTCGTAATCGCACTTTACAAGATATGGTGCGATCTATGATGTCTCTTACTGATTTACCGCTATCGTTTTGGGGTTATGCTTTAGAGACGGCTGCATTCACGTTAAATAGGGCACCATCAAAATCCGTTGAGACGACGCCTTATGAACTGTGGTTTGGCAAGAAACCTTGTCGTTTCTTAAAGTTTGAGGCTGCGATGCTTATGTGAAGAAACTTCAACCTGATAAGCTCGAACCCAAATCGGAGAAATGTGTCTTCATAGTATACCCAAAGGAGACAGTTGGGTACACCTTCTATCACAGATCCGAAGGCAAGACATTCGTTGCATAGTATGGATCCTTTCTAGAGAAGGAGTTTCTCTCGAAAGAAGTGAGTGGGAGGAAAGTAGAACTTGATGAGGTAACTGTACCTGCTCCCTTATTGGAAAGTAGTTCATCACAGAAATCTGTTCCTGTGACTTCTACACCAATTAGTGAGGAAGTTAATGATGATGATCATGTAACTTCAGATCTAGTTACTACCAAACCTCGTAGGTAAACCAGAGTAAGATCCGCACCAGAGTGGTACGGTAATCCTGTTCTGGAGGTTATGTTACTAGACCATGACGAACCTACGAACTATGAAGAAGCGATGGTGAGCCCAGATTCCGCAAAATGGTTTGAGGCCATGAAATCTGAGATGAGATCCATGTATGAGAACAATGTGTGGACTTTGGTTGACTTGCCCGATGATCGGCAAGCAATTGAGAATAAATGGATCGCCAAGAGGAAGACGGACGCTGATAGTAGTGTTACTATCTACAAAGCTAGAATTGTCGCAAAAAGGTTTTTCGACAAGTTCAAGGTGTTGACTACGATGAGAGAGTTTCTCACTCGTATCTATACTTAAAGTCTGTCTGAATCATGTTAGCAATTGCCGCATTTTATGAAATCTGGCAAATGGATAAACAAAACTACATTCCTTAATGGGTTTATTAAAGAAGGGTTGTATATGATGCAACCAGGAGGTTTTCTCAATCCTAAAAGTGCTAACAAAATATGCAAGCTCCAGCGATCCATCTATGGACTGGTGCAAGCATCTCGGAGTTGGAATATACACTTTGATAAGTTGATCAAAGGATATAGTTTTATACGGACTTGCGGTGAAGCATGTATTTACAAGAAAGTGAGTGGGAGCACTACAGCATTTCTGATAAGTATATGTGAATGACATATTGTTGATCGGAAATAATGTAGAATTATTCTGCAAAGCATAAAGGAGTGTTTGAAAGGAGTTTTTCAAAGAAAGACCTCGGTGAAGCTGCTTACATATTGAGCATCAAGATCTATAGAGATAGATCAAGACGCTTGATAAGTTTTTTCAATGAGTACATACCTTAACAAGATTTTGAAGTAGTTCAAAATAGAACAGTCAAAGAAAAGAGTTTCTTGCCTGTGTTACATGGTGTGAAATTGAGTAAGACTCAAAGCCCGACCACGGCAGAAGATAGAAAGAGAATGAAAGTCATTCCCTATGCCTTGGCCATAGGTTCTATAAAGTATGCCATGCTGTGTACCAGATCTATTGTATACCCTACACTGATTTTGGCAAGGGAGTACAATAGTGATCTAGGAGTAGATCACTGGACAGCGGTCAAAATTATCCTTAGTGGAATAAGGAAATGTTTCTCGATTATGGAAGTGACAAAAGATTCGTCGTAAAGGGTTACGTCGATGCAAGTTTTGACACTAAATCTAGATGACTCTAAGTCTCGGTCTAGATACATATTGAAGTGGGAGCAATTAGCTAGAGTAGCTCCGTGCAGAGCATTGTAGACATAGAAATTTGCAAAATACTTACGGATCTGAATGTGACAGACCCGTTGACTAAAATTATCTCACAATCAAAACATGATCACACCTTAGTACTCTTTGGGTGTTAATCACATAGCGATGTGAACTAGATTATTGACTCTAGTAAACCCTTTGAGTGTTGGTCACATAGAGATGTGAACTATGGGTGTTAATCACATGGTGATGTGAATTATTGATGTTAAATCACATGGCGATGTGAACTAGATTATTGACTCTAGTGCAAGTGGGAGGCTGAAGGAAATATGCCCTAGAGGCAATAATAAAGTATTATATATTTCCTTATATCATGATAAATGTTTATTATTCATGCTAGAATTGTATTAACCGGAAACATAATACATGTGTGAATACATAGACAAACAGTGTGTCACTAGTATGCCTCTACTTGACTAGCTCGTTAATCAAAGATGTTTATGTTTCCTAGCCATAGACATGAGTTGTCATTTGATTAACGGGATCACCTCATTAGGAGAATGACGTGATTGACTTGACCCATTCCGTTAGCTTAGCATCCGATCGTTTAGTATGTTGCTATTGCTTTCTTCATGACTTATACATGTTCCTATGACTATGAGATTATGCAACTCCCGTTTACCGGAGGAACACTTTGTGTGCTACCAAACGTCACAACATAACTGGGTGATTATAAAGGTGCTCTACAGGTGTCTCCAAAGGTACTTGTTGGGTTGGCGTATTTCAAGATTAGGATTTGTCACTCCGATTGTCGGAGAGGTATCTCTGGGCCCACTCAGTAATGCACATCACTATAAGCCTTGGAAGCATTGTGACTAATGAGTTAGTTGCGGGATGATGTATTACGGAACGAGTAAAGAGACTTGCCGGTAACGAGATTGAACTAGGTATCGAGATACCGACGATCAAATCTCGGGCAAGTAACATACCGGTGACAAAGGGAACAACGTATGTTGTTATGCAGTCTGACCGATAAAGATCTTCGTAGAATATGTGGGAGCCAATATGGGCATCCAGGTCCCGCTATTGGTTATTGACAGAAGACGTGTCTCGGTCATGTCTACATAGTTCTCGAACCCGTAGGGTCCGCACGCTTAACGTTACGATGATAGTTTTATTGAGTTTTGATGTACCGAAGGAGTTCGGAGTCCCGGATGAGATCGGGGATATCACGAGGAGTCTCGAAATGGTCGAGACGTAAAAATCGATATATTGGATGACTATATTCGGACTTCGGAAAGGTTCCGAGTGATTCGGCTATTTTTCGGAGTACCGGAGAGTTACGGGAATACGTATTGGGCCTTATTGGGCCATACGGGAAAGAAGGAAAACGGCCTCAAGGGTGGCCGCACCCCTCCCCTTGGTCTGGTCCGAATTGGACTAGGGAAGGGGGGCGCCCCCTTCCTTCCTTCTCTTTTTCCCTTCCTCTTTTCCTATTCCATATGGGAGGTGGAATCCTACTAGGACTAGGGAGTCCTAGTAGGACTCCACACTTGGTGCGCCCCCTCCTAGGGCCGGCCTCCTCCCCCCTTGCTCCTTTATATACGGGGGCAGGGGGCACCCCAGAGACACAACAATTGATCCTTGAGATCTCTTAGCCGTGTGCGGTGCCCCCCTCCACCATATTACACCTCGATAATACCGTTGCGGAGCTTAGGCGAAGCCCTGCGTCGGTGGAACATCATCATCGTCACCACGCCGTCGTGCTGACGAAACTCTCCCTCAACACTCGGCTGGATCGGAGTTCGAGGGACGTCATCGAGCTGAACGTGTGTAGAACTCGGAGGTGCCGTACGTTCGGTACTTGATCGGTCGGATCGTGAAGACGTACGACTACATCAACCGCGTTGTGATAACGCTTCCGCTGTCGGTCTACGAGGGTACGTGGACAACACTCTCCCCTCTCGTTGCTATGCATCACCATGATCTTGCGTGTGCGTAGGAAATTTTTTGAAATTACTACGTTCCCCAACACTGCCGCTGTCGAACCTCGAGGTAGGACCTCGTCGGCTACCGGGTTTGAGGGAGGACGGGGAAGTCCTCGGACCGGCATAGGGGCGCGGCGATGGGTGGATCGGGGGACCAGCGATGATGGATCGAGCCCGCGGAGGATGACGGGGACACCTCGGCGGCCACCCCGCCAGCATCGGGTGAAAAGGCCGCGATAAACCTCTTTTTGGCCATTGGCTCCTCGAGCTCCCCGGCACACATGCAGAGGTTGAGGATGGAGGCGGCAGCGATGGCGGCGACCTACCAATGGTTTCGGGGGTGGTGTGTGTCTGTGTGAGCGGAGGTTTTGGGGAGTGTGTGGTGTGTGTGGAGGGGGGGCAAGGTGGTGTTTGAGGAAATACTGCGGCAACTAAAAATTTTACTAGGCGGGAGTAACAAGGCGGGGCTACTAAAAATTTGGATCAAGGGCGAGCAAATATTTTTGAGATTGCGAGGGATGCAGAAGCGGGAGTAAAATGTCGGGGCTACTGAAAATTTGAATCAAGGGACTGAAGTAGAGCGGAAGTAATAGACATCGCACACGGTCCGCACATACTAATCGTGTGCTATCAAACATTAAAACCTTCCAGGCGGTACATATTTTCGAGATTACGAGGCAGTAATATTTTCGAGATTGCAACGGATGTAGAGGCGGGAGTATTTGGGGGGCGAGCTAGTGTGCTTGACACGCCGTCTGTGGACTGTAGCCGACGCACCTTCTCGCGTAAGCCATAGGCGTACTATACACCAATGGTGCTCCAGGATATTTTGTACTGCATCTCACACGGTTGTGATAATAAATTGTGTGGGATCTACTTGTTTTTTCATCTTGATTTGAATTACATAATGGGGTCACAGCGGCAATGGATGGTGTTTGAATTGCTAGCACTTTTATCTGCAGTGAACATGCAACTATATGTGTGTGGTAAAAGAATTGGAATTATTCAGGGTTCGTTTGGACATTTTATATATTAAATTGGTTTTCTAGCCATTTCAGGTGCACAATTCAAATTAAACTACATGCACATGCTCCGGTGCACCAACATGGGTTGTAAAATCGCACATGCTCCGGTGCACCAACATGGGTTGTAAAATCATATATGTGTCCATGGGTTTATGCTTCTGTCTCATGCAAGAAATGGGGATGAATTTCGAACACCACGCCACCGTGGCTCTCTGGCAAACATCGACGTACTTGCTTTTCTAATTCTAGTAAATCCAAAAGTCGTCCAAAATTCATGAAACTTGGCATGCTACCATGGAGCGGCATCAACATGTCGTGGTAAATTATTTGTCCCATTTGGGGCAGGTTTGGGTATAAACTTCTCACAAACCAGAGCTTCTCACAACAAGTATGATGGTTTCGGTAGGGAACGTTTCACCTTTCTGGACGAAACAATATTCGTTGCCTCTTCTTGATTTTAATTTTTTCCTAGTGTCAACATAGAACAACAGGAGTGTTGTGTTAATTTTTGGAATTTTTGGGGGTTCGTTTGGACATTTTATACATTAATTGAGTTTTCAATGCATTTATGTGCATAATTCAAATTTGAACTACATGCACATGCTCTAATGCATATAAATTGGTTGAAAATTCAAATCCGTGTCCTTGGTTGCATGCTTAGGTCCAATGCAAGAAATGGGAATGAATGTCAAACACCCTGCCACTGTCACTCGGCCACAAGCATTGAGATACCTGGTTTTTAAATTCTAGTAAATCCAAAACTCGTCTGAAATTCATGAAACTTGGCATGGTATCATGGAGCGGCATCAACATGTCGTGGTAAATTTTTTGTCCCATTTGGGGCAGGTTTGGGTATAAGCTTCTCACAAACCAGAGCTTCTTACAACAAGCCTGATGGTTTCGGTAGGGAACGTGCCACCTTTGGGGACGAAACGATATTCGTTGCCTCTCATTGCTTTCAAAAAAATTCTAGTGTTAAAATAGAACAACAGGAGTGTTGTGTTAAGTTTTGGAATTTTTTAGGGTTCGTTTGGACATTTTTGTACATTAATTGGGGTTTCTAGGCATTTTATGTGCATAATTCAAATTTGAACTACATGCACATGCTCCAGTGCATATAAATTGGTTGAAAATCAAATCTGTGTCCTTGGGTGCATGCTTAGGTCCCATGCAAGAAATGGGAATGAATTTCAAACACCAGGGCACTGTTGATTGACGGCAAAACATTGAGATACCTGGTTTCTAAATTCTAGTAAATCCAAAATTTGTCTGAAATTCATGAAACTTGGCATGGTATCATGGAGCGGCATCAACATGCCGTGGTAAATTTTTTGTCCCATTTGGGGCAGGTTTGGGTATAAGCTTCTCACAACAAGCCTGATGGTTTCGGTAGGGAACGTGCCACCTTTGGGGACGAAACGATATCCGTTGCCTCTTATTGCTTTCAAAAAAAATCTAGTGTCAACATAGAACAACAGGAGTGTTGTGTTAAGTTTTGAAATTTTTCGGAGTTCGTTTGGACATTTTTTATACATTAACTAGGTTTTCTAGGTATTTTATGTGCATAATTCAAATTTGAAATACATGCACATGCTCAGTGCATATAAATTGGTTGAAAAATCAAATATGTGTCCTTAGGTGCATGCTTGGGTCCCATGCAAGAAATGGGAATGAATTTCAAACACCAGGGCATTGTTGATTGCCGGCAAAACGTTGAGATACCTTATTTTGAAATTCTAGTAAATCCAAAACTCGTCTGAAATTCATGAAACTTAGCATGCTATCATGGAGCGGCATCAACATGCCGTGGTAAATTTTTTGTCCCATTTGGGGCAGGTTTGGGTATAAGCTTCTCACAAACCAGAGTTTCTCACAACAAGCTTGATGGCTTCGGTAGGGAATGTGCCACCTTTGGGGACGAAACGATATCCGTTGCCTCTTATTGCTTTCAAAAAAATTCTAGTCATTGTGTCAAACCCATACATGACTTGTCAGCGGCTGATCCCTTTGCAGAAATGACGAGGTTTGCAATGTTTGAATTTGGGCATTGTAACCTTTGAATTTGAACCTTGCAATATTTATGGTATTTGTTATATAACGTAATTGGATGTTTAATTTGGTATTGCAATCATGTCATGTTTCAAGTATATATATGTTGTTCTTCTGTACACAGAGCATAGATGTTCTGCAGATAGAGCATGTCACATCTCACACGGACCGCACTAGGTAACCCGTCAGCGATGAGTTCATATGCATATACATGGTTGCTCGCCGTTGAGGCGACCGCGGAGCGCTGTGCTCGCGTCCCTCCGCGCGTGCTCTGCTAGCGGTTGGGCCTGCGCACGATCACATCGGGGGCCCCATATGCATGCGGTTGCGCCGCGCGCGTTGCCACGCGATGCAGTTACGTGCGGCACGATGGAGTTACGCGCTGCAAATTAGAACTGCCATCAGGGCGTGCCAATATTCCAGGCCATCTGGCTTCCCCTTTAATTCTTCCAGCCATTATAACCTTAGTCTCTTCAACCTTTCAATCGCGCCCCACAACACAACAAGCACACCCACGACGACATATAGAGAGGGGATGTCTAGCGGCGCTCCAATGGATTTCGACAAGCATAAAGTGGAGACCCACGCGAGGGAGACGGATCTCTCGGTGGTGTACACCATCGACCCGGCCGTGGTGGACGACTACATCAACACCGTTGAGCAGTTGCTTGCTCGAGACAAGTACAAGGTGGTCGGCATCGACCTCCAGTACACCGCCGGTCGTCCCAACATAGATCAGAAGGTTGTCGTCGCCCAGTTGTGCATGCGCCATCATGTCCTCATCTACCACTACTGCGTGGCCACAGAGCCTTCCGACCGTTTCGCCAGGTTTGGCAACAACACCGATTACAAGTTCGCTACGGTGGAAACCACCGATGATGTAAAAGCGCTCAGGGTTACGGGCTTGGCCTGCAAGAACCTTGTCGAAATTCGTGAGCACTACAGGGTCTGGGGCAGCACAAAGAAGGACTCCCTGGCTGAACTCGCATCGGACATCATCGACCCATACTACGAAAAGATGAAGCAGGATGCCAACAGAACACGTCCCGTATCCTTGCACGAGGCCTGGATGCGGCAACTGGATGAACCTCACCTCAGGTTCGCGACCAAGAGCGTGTACACATGCTACGAGATGCACAGGCGGATCGTTGACATGAGGAAGTGCCTCGTTACCCAAATCGATGAGGCCGGATCGAGCCACAAGCAGAGCAAGCGTCACAAGAAGTAGATGATGATCAGATGATCGTTTATCCTAGTTAATCATGCATGTAATTAATATATAGTTTACTTTGGTGTGTGGAAATGTCATGTCTGTAGTAACCACCTATGTAATTATGCATGTAATAGTTTACTTTAGTGTGTGCAAATGCCATGGTTGTAGTAGCCTTATTAGCAGCAATCGTCTGTGTTATTATCGGTCTTCGCACACATTTCTGATTACAGACCTGTTTGCCGCGTATCACACACATCTTGTTATATTGAACCGTTTCTGTTCTCTTGTCTCAACGCAAACAGTTCATCCGAGTGAACCGCATGTCGTATATCACACACACCTTGATCCGGCTGACCGTTTCTTTTGTGTTGCCTAATCACAAACAGTTCATCTGAGTCAACCGTATGCTGTATATCGCACACACCTTCATCTAGCTGCTCATTTCTTTTCTTCCTCCTCATCGCAAATAGTTAATTGAACTGAACCGTATGCCTTACATCGCACATGCAACTAAAATCTGAACCGTGTTTGATGCATCCGTCATCGCAAATGTTTTGCACCTTTTTTGACTGGTTTTTTACACCACCGTTTGTGATTATTGTATCACACACAGTTTCGTCGAAGGGTCTCTGATCGTAGTGCCGCAATAGCAGCATCCTGTAGTAGTGAGTGTACATATGAAACATGGTTTAGATTATGAAAATCTAGCTAGTACTTCAAATGTTAAGATAATATACGAATAATGGTTTAACTTGGCAACAATCATGATTGTAGATTCTTATTCAAATAGAGAAACAAATTCAAATTTAGTTCGAATTGCAGCGGTAGTATAGACATTTGGAATGCACTAAAATGTTCGTATAAGTAGGTTACATGCATTATACAGCTAGCGAAAAAATTTAATTGGACATAACATGGATTCATAGCTTTGAATAGCATCTGTACAGTAAAACGGGACAAGACTCTCTCTTTGTGTGGATTGAATAGTTTTATTTTTTTGTTTTTTTGTTGAGGGAAGTGCGAATTGATTTGGTACGTATATTATTACACGTTAGGCTTGTCCCTAAAATTCAACCCGCGCCTTGTTATACCGAAAATTCAGATATCGTGCTCCCAAAACTCGCGCCTTCACAACCCGCGCCTTGCTATCCCAAAATTACAACGCGCGCGAAAACTCCCTCCAGCTGCCAAATTCCGACACGTGAAATCCCCCTTCTAACCCTGAGCCGAAAGGGCCGCTAGTTCAAATCGGTGGGGTTACTTTCGTAACACACCCTACATTTTGGACAAGCACATTCCCAAGTCATGGTCCCCCTCCCATCAACTCCTTTTCGCCATTCGAAAACCCAGGCCGCCATAACCTCTCTGCTCCAGCCGCTAAACCCCACCCTCCGTCGTCTGCCACCCCACCGCTGCCCAGCCGGAACCTCTTCCCCGACGACGCCGTCCGCCGCAACAGCTCGACGTCCCTCATCCACCGCCCCGGATGAGAATCCGTCAGCGATCTCGTCATCTCGCCGGTTCAGTCGCCCTGTCCTCCACCTCCAAGGAGCTGCTCTAACGATCGCCTCATCTATCGCGGCTGCTCCGTCCCCACAGCGTCACCTTAACCTGCTCCACCGAAACCGCAGCATCCTTACCGACTCCTCGGACAAAGCCGAGGCCTACCCGGCACCACCAAAGAGTTTGTACACTCATCGCATAGCACCTTATCCTTAACTTGACCTCCCGGCGCCGCCGGTGCTCGATCCCGCTCCCCCATGGCGCGGCTACCTCATAGTCAGCATCGCCGGTGACATCTCCACGGTGGCTCTCCCCCAGTGCGAGGCTCCCTCGGCAGCGGCGTCCATACCAACCTGAGCTGCTGCTCTGGCTCTCGCTCGCTTTCGCCGCTACTCTGCTGTTGCTGCTATGGCTCTCGCTCGCTCATGTTATTGCTCTGCTCTTCCCCTAGCTCGTGTTGCTGCTCTGCTCTTGCTCTTGCTCGCGCTGCTCATGCTGTTACACACGGGCTGCTGCAGCTACATGAGTTGCTGCTCTTGCTCTAGTTCGCACTGCTACTCCAGCTGCTATCTGCTACTATGTTCCCTGTCGATCACCTGCTGATTTAGATCACTGTTTCTGTACTACTAGTGCTCGAGCGGCCTAAACTATACATGTGAAGTGCATCTCTGCTACCAGTGCGTTCAGTTTCGACAGTGATGTATTTTAGGCAGGTGTTTTTTGGTGATGTACATTTTACATCTACCACTTTTTGGTAATGTATTTTACATCATCTATTGGAGATGCTATTAGAATCCCACTTGAGATTAATGATGTCTGTCTTGTGCTGCTTCAGCCACGATGTCTTACGGCTCCCCGGAGCTGCTCCAACGACGGAACCATCCATCACAACAGAGCAGTACCCTGGACGCCGTATATAGACGCCTCAGATCTTCCACCACACCTTCGATAGCCACCTCTGCCGTAACTTCTTCAGCGACCAACCCAATGATGCTGAGGTCGACACGGCTACGCCAAAGAGGTTGTACACTTGTCGCATCACTTATTACTCTACATTCATGTCGATCCATTAAGGCTATTTTGGTTCAAAGGAAAAAGTAAAGGAAAAACATAGCAATAGGAAATTTTCCTATGGTACTCTACAATTCAATTATTCATGCATTTGGTTGACAGGAATGGAGCAAAACATCCACCTGGACCTACTTTTCCTATGCATGAAAACAAGACTAAGTGCATTAGTGGTGGAATAACATTCTAACTGTACACACTTTCATGCTAATTTTTTTTAAATAATACATTTTTTAATTAATTTGTATAAATATTACGCCTATATTTTTATTTTCAAAAATAATACACCATCGGCCTGCTGCAGGCTGACTGGGCCTAGTCGGCCCACCACAAGCCGATTGGCTTCCAGTCGGCCCGCAGCAAGCCGACTGGGACTATTGGTAGTAGTCCCAGTCGGCTTGCTACGGGCCGACTGGAAGCCAATCGACCTGTGGTGGGCCGAGTAGGTGCATGTGGCTATTTTTTCTTTTCTGTTTTTGGTTTTAGTTGTTGTTTTCTATTTATTCTAGCTATTAAATGAATCTGGTTTGTGTTGAAACTTTTTGCATAAATTACTAGCAATATTAGCATGCCGCATATAAATTTTCATAATTTTTGGAAAACCACATATTTATATTTGTATTTGATAGCTCCTGGTGAATATAGATAGGGTTTAAATTTATTTATCCAAATTGGATTTTTTTTAAAATATTCAAATATTGAGGAGAATGGTTTAAACATTTTTGAGGAATTTTTTTGGCTTATGAAACAATTTGAAACAATTTTTGTGAAACAATTTGAGGAACATAAGCCAAAATGGTATTCTCAAATTGTTTCATAAGCCAAAAAATAATTTTCCTAAAATTGTTTCATAAGCCAAAAAAGTATTCTCAAATTGTTTCACAGAAAATTTTAAACTATTCTCCTCGCTATTTTAACATCTATAAAAATAAAAAAAATCAATTTGGATAGATAAATTTAAACCCTATCTATATTCACCAGGAGCTATCTAATACAATTGTAAATATGTGGTTTTCCAAAAATTATGAAAATTTATATGTGGCTTGTTAATATTGCTAGTAATTTATGCAAAAAGTTTCAACACAAACTAGATTCATTTGATAGATAGAATAAATATAAAACAACAACTAAAACTAAAAACAGAAAAAGAAAAATGGCCACATGCACCTAGTCGGCCCGCAGCAAGCGGACTGGAACTAATTGGTTCGCAGCAAGCCAATTAGTCCGAGTCGGCTTGCTGCGGGCCGACTGGAAGTCAATCGGCCTGCGGGGGGGGCGACTAGGGCCAGTCAGCCTGCAGCAGGCCGATGGTGTATTATTTTTAAAAATAAAAATATCGGCGTAATATTTATGCAAATTAATTTAAAAATGTATTATTTAAAAAAATTAGCCACTTTCATATGGTTTCACTTTAATTTAGTCATGTTTCTTTGCATTCCTCTGCTCTTCCAATTCCTGTGAACCAAACATCCAAGTTGACAGAAATCTCGTGTTTACAAATGCTCTATTTCCCACGTGCATTCGTATCCTATTCTGGTGTTTTTCCTATCCCTACGTTTTTAGAATTCTGCAAGCCAAAGGAGCCCTTACAGAATTACTTCGGCTACAGATAGGTGTCGAAGAAAACTTTGTGTGATTTGTCCTGCTCCTGCCGCGATGTCGTCCACCTCACCTGAGCTACTTCATTGACAGAAGCATCCACCCTACCAGACATCACGACTCCCGACCGTCTTTCGCCGCCTCAGATCTCCTTCCCTGTCGCCGGCACCCACTGCAACTGCATCATTATGATCGACTCAGCAGATGAACCTGAGGAGTACACAGGTCCACAAGAGAGGTCGCACTCTTTTGTTTTCTGCTTATGTTATGAATTCCTTAATATTACCTACTGATTTATCGTCCTGTTCACCTCTTAGACTCCAAATCAGGTCCGAATTAATGTTCAAATTTGATTTTTTAAATGCTTGTGGGGCACATATCGAGGCAGCAATGAATAATATATATGTCTATTATCTGGTTAACCTAGGGTATGTCTATGTTGTTCATCTTGGGTGGGAAACAAACAGTAAAGTAATCATCATCTGTCTTTTTATTAAAGTAAAGCTATCATCAGCCTGCTATCATTATTTTTTGATCTATCCACTGGTTGTTACCATCACTCTATATTCTGCATGTCCTCCTTACATAATCTCACTATATTTTTTCATATGCATGTTAGATATTGTACACAGTCATGTTGAACATGTAGAGAAAAAGAGAAGAGTTTTGCGCGGTAATACAATGTCATGCAGACATCACTCCATGGTGGGTGCTCCAGATTGTAATCCAGAGGAAGATAACTGTTCTGAGGCGGATTCAGAAGGAGCTGGCCACTCCTATTTACCACCCGAGGTGTTTTCTCTAACTTAGCATGATGATGTTGGTCATATCATGCATATGTTGCCTTGCAGTGCCTACTTTTGACATCATATATGTCATCTGCTTAGTTTAGACATGTTCTATAATGCCACATGTTTAGTTTCTATATCATATATGTGAATTATGCAATCTCATCTCTTTTAGCCAGCCATAATATATGTGAAATATGCAATGCCATCCTGTTTAACCAGGCAACATATATTTGAATTATATCTTGCCAATCCTTTTCTTCATTACATATCCATTTGTCGACAATGTTTGTACATTCAACTACTCTTCCTGTGAATCAGCCATTTGAGTGGGTGATGGAAAATCTGGAGTGAAAAAAAGGTCTTCAGGGCAGAAAGTGCAACCTGTCGAAGCAGATCTCTTGATGGGTCCCGATAGCTCCTCAGAGATGGATTCAGAGACAGATGACCAGTCCTATTCCCCCACCGAGGTGTATGCTCTAACTTGGCATGGTCATACTGCTCATATCATGCATATGGTGTGTTGCATTGCATTGTTTAGACATCATATACACAATATTCAACACCATGTTCTTAGTGCAGACATCATATATGTGAATGCCCTCTGCCTAGTATATAAATCACACATGTGAATTATATCATGCGATCCTGATTACTTAGATAACATGTATGTGAATTATGTCATGCGAACCTGTTTACTAAAGACATCATATAATTATCTTATTCCATCTTGTTTAGTTAGTCATCATATCTTTGAAGTATGTCATGCTATGCTATCCAGTTTAGATAGACATCATATATGTGAAATTATGTCATGCTATCCTTTTTAGTTAAACAATATACATGTGAACTATTTCATGCCCTTTTTTCCACACTATCTATTGCATCTGTCTCTCATACAAGGTTTGTACATTCAACTATTTTTCTTGTTTATCGGCCATTTGAATTGGAGGGGTGATGGCAGTTTCTAGCGAAGTAAAAACACGGTCTTCAAATAAAATAGTGCTACCTCTTGGTGGAGATAGCACCCCGGTTGTACATGCACGAGGACCAGCCCTACCACACATAACCCAGACTCTCGCAGATTTTACCCCTACTCCGATGGATAGAGAACCAGCTTCACCCAATCTAACCCCAACCACAACAGATAGTAACCCAGTTTCAGTTGACACAACACCATCTCCAGCACAGAGCTCCCAAACAAGAGCAGTTAGTATGGTAGCTCCAGTGCCCAAAGCACTTGTACTACCACGGCGAACCACAACTCCTCCAGTTAGTACACCTATTCCTGTGGACGAAGCACAACCACCATTCGTAGTTTAGCATCTATTGCATTTGATGTTGTTAAATCCTATGTGTGTATCTTCCCATCATGGAAATATTATACTGAAGATGAAGGGAAAATCCAGTAGCATGTGTTCGTCCAGGAGTTATGTGTAAGTAATGTTATTCATGGCAAATACTTTGCTTTGTCCCATACATTCTACCTCCATGCTGGTTATAATACAGCAAATGTTCCCATTTTTCTCTATAGAGAAGGACCGATTTGGAAACTCGGGACGAGGTAACCTATGCTAATACCTCTGCTATCTTCAAGAATGCTTGGTGGTAGTATCATAATTACTTGAAGAAAACGTACTTCACTAGCAAAGAAACTCATCAAATTCCCTTACTTTCTCCTGAGACACATTTACGGCACGATGACTGGGAACGCCTTGTTCTGTACTGGTCCCGAACCAAGAATGTGGTAAGGTCTATGAGCTCATTTTTTATTTTCAAGTACTATATGCATGTGTCTTACTATACTCTATTTGTGTAGAACAAGTGCTTAAACCTGAAGAAGAACTGTTCTCATTTAAGATTCCATTGCTATGGTGCATACTTCTTTGCTCTTGTATCACTGTATTTACTCATACAAACTTATTTTTAAATTGAAGGATCCAATCGAAACTCCAATGGCACAACAGGTATGTTTAAACATGTTTCTTTAACAGGTTTTCTCTTCTAAATTGCTCTGTTGATTTCTGTTTCAATTGTGTATACAGTTGACTTCTCATATCATGCACATTACTATCATCACAACAGAGCCAATGGTGTTGTTGTACATGTATACCCGTGTTACCCATCTAAAATCTTGTTATGCCATGTAGTTTCCCACACTTGTATTCTTTCAATGCTGCTTTGTCTTGAACTGATATGATTTGAACCGTGTCTCTATTATGATTTCGCAAGACAATGCACTGACCATAGGACATAGATATATGTTTGTTTGATGCTTTTATTATGTACTTACTACTTGGCAATAAAAGACTTGGTAGTTTTCCACCTTACTACTGAACTGGTTCACCTAAATGAGTTTCATATACTACATGCTAAACATGTTATGTGTTTGCTTGTTTCTTCTTTTAGAATGCTGACAAAATATTTGGGAAGAATACCTTATTAAGCAATGGTAAAGGAACCAATGCAGATAAGGTTCAGGATAGTGAGACATCCTTGTTGGTCTCCAACAAAACTGATAAAATAGCTAAGGAAAACTATCTTGAAGATAGTGAGACAACCCCAAAGTCCTGTCTTGATGTAGTGTTCGAATTACTGGCCACTACCGTTGGCACAAGCTCTTCGAACTCACTGTCTGAATCAGTTCGGTTTCTTGAGTCTCAACTACAAACTGAAAGACATCGATCAGCTGTGTTGCGACAAGAAGTCGATGGACTGAGGAAGTCCCAGGAGAATTCAAATGCATACTTTCTGGTGCAACAACAAGCGTTGGAGGATTTTAGCGCCAAACAGGAGAAAGCTAATAACCTTGCTAAGCCTATTGACAGCATGGTGGATACCCAGGATAACGTTTCTTGAGCCCTTGTGAAGTTGTTTCAGTTATGAACTTGTTTTGCGGCCGCTCGTTTATTTGCACTGGTGGCCAATTTAGATGCCCGACGTATGTAATATGCTGCTTTGTTCCCTATATTTGCACCGGTGGCGAACTTCAATGCCCAGTGGATGTAATATGTGTAATCTCTACTCCTAATGTCTCAGTTGGTAGTCTCCGTTCCACGGTTAATTTTCGTCCCACCTTCACTGGGTTTTTTCGTCCTTCCTACCACCTCCCAGCGATCTCCCACACCCCCACCTCACCCGCACGCAACAAAAAAACCCGCACGCAGCAAAAAAAACCACTCGTGCGATCCCGATCCCCTCCCCTCGTGCGATCACGTACTCCCGAACCCCTCGCACGATCCTGATCTGTTGCCCTCTATCAGCTTTGTAACCACCGCCGCCGCCTCTGCGGACGACCTGATGGACAAACCGCAGTCAGAACTCGTGCGTCCGCCCTCTTTCAAGTTCCTCGCCGCCGCTGCCGACCTCACTGACAAACCGCCGTGGGATCTCATGCGAGGCCCGATCTCCTGCGTGATAGATCTATTTGTTGGCCCGTGGCAACCCTCCACCTGCAGCTGCCGCCCACGCCCGCACCACGCACCACAGCCCCCTCCGCAGGTTCTCATCGTCGCCACCGATTTCTCGTTCTGTCGTGCTAGGTTGAGTGCCGGCCGAAGCGGGTCGGCCACAAAGATGGCCGTGTGCGTCGTCGACCTTGGGCTGAGATGGGGAGGGGAGGTCGAGATGAAGAGAGGAGGGAGAGGGAGACGGCGCGAAAATATTCGATAGAGCATCTGCACCCCGGTCCGGTTATCTCAGCCGTTTGTTTTCTTAGGGATCCGCGTCATTCACAGGGGCAAAACAAAGTCACGGGCACGTTTTGGTCCTAACCTTGTTGGGATGTACAGGCCTATGCCTGTGATCAGTCTACGTTTGGAGTATATGGAACTGTTCAGCCCATAGCTGTTCACACCGCATGCAGTACAAGAAGACAACCGCATCAGACAATTTTCTTGGAACCCATGGAGAGTCACTGTAGTACACACGCGTGCACTTCTTGCCTCCTGCTATTTCCATTGCTTCTGTTTTATAAAAATGAGGAACAGCGTAGACGGCCTGCCCAATTTTCGGTTGCTCGTGTTAGGAACTGTAACAGTGAAAATGAGAGTGAGAGAGAGAGATGCATCATGCATGCAAAAGCTGGGAGAGAGAGAGTATCCATGAGCTCCAACTAGAGCTGGCTAGCTCGGTCTTCTCTCTCTTCCCTCACTTTGCATGAGCCTCCATCTTGTATTCATGGCTGACGAGCTCCCAAATCATGAGAATGAGAGATGCATGCAAAGATTTGTGTTCTCTCCATCTATTGAGCAAAGATTGGGGGAGAGAGAGAGAGAGAGAAGAGAGAGAGAGAGAGAGAGAGAGAGAGAGAGAGAGAGAGAGAGAGAGAGAGAGAGAGAGAATCCATGAGCTCCAACTAGAGCTGGCTAGCTCGGTCTTCTCTCTCTTCCTTCACTTGCATGAACTCCATCTTGTATTCATGGCGGACGAGTGCTGAACTCATGAGAATGAGAGAGATGCATGCAAAGATTTGTGCTCTCCATCCATTGAGCGATAAGACAGAGAACAGCAGGGTGGTGTGTACAGAGCGTCGCCATTAGCAGTCACGGGTGCGCGTCTGTATGCTGGGGCGCTGTAAGACAAGATTCCGCAGAACCTACTGCAGAACAGTACCCTATGACGCCAATGACCTTAACAGCTACCTGCCACGGGAATGGATACACTAAAACTGGAATCTGTGACAGGCATCTCGAGGTACAGCGTCATAACTCAACGGCAAGGATAACGCGGCCGGGGTGCAGGTGCTCAAAAAATCCGCATCCGGAGACGGCGAGCCCATGGAGAAGCGCAACCAAGAGCCGTCCCTGTCGTCGTCCTTGGGCTGAGAAGGGGAGGGGAGGACGAGATGAAGAGAGGAGGGAGAGTGAGACAGCGAGCCCATGGAGAAGCGCAACCGGGAGAAAATCTGCCCGTCAGCGGTACGAAGGCGACAGCCCTCTCCACCTCCGTGCGGCCACCCAGGTATGCAGTGCATTGCTCTATTCCAAGGCGCGTGCCTGTCTTATTTGATATTGTGTGTGCGTGCCTGTCTAAATTGTTGTTGTGTATGATTTGCTCCGTCACTGCGCATTCCTACTATCCTAACGATGGCTGCCAAAACGTTTGTTGTTCGTTCAGGTTCTTTCAATACTGCACCTGCTTCCTCTTCCTCTGCTTCGAATCGATCTTTAGTAGGTACGAACCATGGTCTTGAAGCTCATGCATGTTCACTGTTTTCTGTAGAATACACGGATAATTAAAACCTATACGGGAGACGGACATTCTTCTTCCACTTCTCTACATCATGCTACCCACCGGGCGTGGATATTCACCTCCACCAATTTCGTTGATCCTATGTGCTACTTCAGTTTATTAGCTACGTTTATACACTATTCTTAAAGGCCTAAGCCCAAATCGCATGTTAATTCCCTGCGCAATTTTTGTTATCCTAATACACCTTGGCAAAAAAAATTGGCACTCAGGATCGAACTCACAGTACTTAACTTTATACCTTCAATGCTTTTAACTGGGTGTGTGATTCTTTTGTTACTAAATAAGATTAGCTTCTCCCTATGCATCTGTTGTTTGTTTGATAATTTATTGGGCATATTTTCAACTGGAAGACACAAAGGAGGTGGCGTAGTGGCATGGAGATCCTGGTGTTGAGTGTCTTGTTTGTCTGGCTACTGTTCTGAATAGATGGTAACACTAATTATTGAGGCTAAATGATACTGTTATACCGCTTTCTTGGCCTAAATATTATTTAGTAAACATCTTTGTTCCATATCCTATTAATATGCGTGCATCTTCTCAATTTATTCCCATTGGTGCAATGCCTATTTGATTTTATTATTAGCTATTATGGGAAAGTTAGTACTAAGTACTGCCCTTGAGCAAGCGCTTTCTATTTATTTGATTCAGTTAACGAATTCAGTTTTCCGTGGTCGATGAATACAGTAGGAGCCTGGGATCTTTTAACCACAGAGATGCTTAATTAGTAATCAAAAAATGCATCATTTCTTTGTTGGAATTCTATTGGTTCGGCCGTCGACACGTCTCTCTTCAAGGCAAGGTCAGGTCTAAGGTGAGCTCATCATATTTTCTTTCTTCAATCTCAGGTGAAGATATATTTCCTGTGCACTAAGATCCATTTTTTGTGTGAATGAGGAGGCCAGACAGCATTTTACGAACCGTTTATGCCTCTGAACCGGACCATACCGTGGGTGATTGACGATTGTCTTAGTGTGCATAGCTATATTCTTGGGTGCATGTTAGATCTAATAATTTTGACAATCTGTTAGGTGACAGACGAAAGATTTGCTGATACGTTTGCATTTATCGAGTTCGGTGCAGAAGGCATTATTATATCTTCAGATGCTACATTTATGTTTTTCAGCAGTTAATTGATGGTTTGATACATATGGCACATTTAATATAGCGGGTGCTAGAGCTGCACTTAACCTTGGTAGCACAATGCTTGGGTTCTACCCTGTTAGAGTCTTGCCTTCAAAGACAACTATCTTACCTGTGAATCCAGAAATTCTTCCGGTGGTAGGTTGTTTGATGTTTCACCTTCTGCCAGCTCCATTCTACTTATCCACAATACCAACAACAATATCCTATTGTTCCTGGCCCGTAGATGGGGGATTAGAAAGAAATGGTCCTATAAACGGTTTATTGTAAAATATGGATAAGAAGGTACACACTCGTGTTCTACTTCGACATCGTATTGACTTTCACTTGCTCATTTCCTCATCATACCTTTTTTTATTTCAAGACACCGCAATCAAATCAGATGTTTAATTACAATTTACCTGTTTTCTCTGCAGGTTACTCAATTAGATGTAAAGAGTTTCTTTGAAGAACTTTGTGGGGAGGTGAGTTATGGCGCATATCCAATCATCGTGCCGCATAGCTTCTAAATAAGTATCTGTCTCATGGTGTAAAAAGTCCATAACTTTTGTGAGACTAACTCTAAGACAAACATATGTGATAGTTCAAGTGAGACATGATTTAGCTCAAGTTTTGTTCATCTCTAAGATTAGAAAACAAATTAAATGTCAATCATGTCTTTGGTCAGGCTCCTTTGTAAATACTAACATATCTGATCATTTTATTTCATGTTTTCTTTTTTTTACTTGTCATCATGAGAGTTTCCCATCTTTTGGAATGTAGGTTTACTAATTTTGGCTCAAGGGAGACACATTTTTGGCTGGCACGACATTGAATTCTCCGGTAAGAACCTCCACGGGTGTTGAGAGATGGTGGGTGATACAGCGATAGGTGGCACTGGGGTCCAGTTGTGATCGTATCTGCTGGTACGTTCATCATCATCATTCCATAATTTCTTTGCACCAAGACGTGGATCTTAATGGCTTACTGACATCCTAATTTTCCTTCATGGTGGTTTGAGTTTGTTGCCTGCGCTTATTACTAGGAAATGAAGCTCTCAGCCTGGTTCTAACAAACTTAACTGGACTTTTGCACAGGCAATAAATAAATACAATGTGTATTAAGATGTTAAGAGTCCTTCTACTGATATTTTATTTAGTTCTTCTTCTTCAATGACACATTAATTAAGTTTCAAAGTTAAATGTCATTTTTAGTAAATTGTTGTGTGGTACATTCTTTAGGTAGTTGATTACGTTGTCTGAATCTTTGTAGCTGTTGCCTATAGCTTATGGCTATGGTCCTCCAGCCGAGTTATCTCTGGCTGTAGAATCAGCAAAGAAAGGACCCACTGTTGGTCTCATTGGCCCTGATCTTCCATTCACAAACAATTAATGTGTATGGGAGCACGAATTCAAAGTAGCACATTTTCACAGCCGTGAAATGCAACAGCATGTTTGGATAGCTGACCAAAACGAATCTCACTGAAAAACTAAAATATTTAAGTAACACTATATGCTCCTCTCCTTATCAATATGAGGAAAACTGAACAAAGTACCTTGCATGAGTTGTAAATAAATAATTCTGAATTTATCAATAAGGAACGTGACATTTGCATGTGTTCAATAGGCTATGCTGATTGCCCTGGTGAATGACAATGATATCTTTGGGGAAGCTTCAGAAAGTACATCAACTTCTGCAACATCTGTACCTACTGCAGATCTTACGAGTATTGATCAGCTTCTCAAAACAGTATGTCCTTGTCAGAATCATTATTTAGCATGTGAAGTCATTTTTGTTCTTTGTTCTACACAGTATAATCATTATTTTGTGTTTGCGCTAGAGTGGTGGAGTTAATGAGCCAGGATGAAGTTCGAGAAGTTGCATTATACCATGTAAATATTAAGGTTCCACTTTAATGAGCTGTGGAAGACAAGTGCACCGGTAAGTGTTCGAAATTTTAAGTGTGTTGGTGGAAGTGGAAGGGGGATTGTGAGTAGGATCTGTCATTAACAGAGGTGGTGAACTTGGATTGGTCATGCAGACATAGCTGTTGGAGACATAAGAAGATGATGAAGAGCGATTTATGGGTAAAAAATATAGTGAATAGATTTGCACGTGAAGTCAAGTGTATGCCCAGACTCGAGCAGGTTCGCTGTTATTGTTGTTCTTGTGTGTCAAGGCTTTTGGCTGCAGACTTGCAGGTATACATACGAGTCCATGCTTAATTTTTGTTACGTTTCTTACTTACAACTGTTATTTCTAGCAGAAGGGGCAGCTGGGGCATGGGGACACTCTTGCGTAACCTCCAGCTGTCGTTTCTAAACTATGAAGAGAATCGTATGCACTGCCCTTCATTTTAATTGTGTAAACAGGTGTGTATGGTATTGCTAAATCCATGAACATATAGCATCCAACATACTTGAACTTAATAGTCTAACAACATTACATGTTTTCTCGACATGTTTCCAAATGCTAATTAGAAGTTGTCAGTTCTGCAGATACAACATAATTGCAGCAGCTGTTGGAAGAAATCACACGGTGGTTGTAACTAGCGAAGGGGAAAGTGATTTTCATTTGGTGACAACATGCATGGGCGGGAGGGGTTCACTAAGGAGTGGTCGACTCCCTTGCCTGTTGCATTTTTTTCTTTATGGTTGATAGATGACACAACTAGAAGTGCAGTAAATACGACTTATATTGTCACCTGTTCTTACAACCTACCTGTTTGGGTGATAATGAAACCAATAAAAATATGGCGGCCATTAGTCAGTGTTTCACAAGTCATGTATAGATCTTTTAGTTTTGTGGCCTACACGCTTATGTGTAATATTTATCTGTTGATAATCATCTTTGTCATATATTGCTAAGGACATGAAAAATGATGTGTTTCAAAAACCATGAAGAGCATTAGTTTGGGTGTTTTAAAAATCTTGTTAGTCACAATCTTATGACTGTTTTAGACGGAAAAAATCAATTGACAAATCTAATGACTTCGTTTATGCTATACAGGTGAGTGATAAGCTTGATCATCGGAGCTTGTGAAACCGTGTGAGATTTTGAATCCCCACAACAAGCCCGAGAGGCTGGCACTAATCACGAGGATGGGGGCTGAGAAGATGCATGACAAGCTCCCCCATATGATCAGAGTTGTGCGTTAAGCAGGGCTGATTGTCACCTGGGTCAGCGATCCCATGCACCGGAACACCATCAGCGCATCTTGCAGGTTCAAGACAGGACCATTCGATGCAATCCGAATAAGCATGATAACTTTTTGCATAATTCGACACAGAACAACCTACCTATATCTGATTTTTCACGTCAGTTGTTACCGAACCCCATGCCATTTAGACATCCAATAGCATTGTTTGGACTTGTCAACTTTGGCATTGCATGGTTCTGAATTTTCACTGTTTCTTATGGTTGTGCAGGCTGAGGCTTTGTTTTATGTCCATGAGTGAGAGGGAGCTACCCTGGAAGGGTTCACCTAGAAATGACATGGCAGAACGTTACAGAGTGCATTGGTGAATCCAACACAATGACCTGAAATGATCTCATTTCCCGCTACCACACACATTGCGACCCCAGGCTGAATGTGTCACAGTCGCTCGAGCTGACCTTCACCATTTTCGATAGGCTAAGGAAGAAGGACATGGAATAACCTCATATCTAGGGTACAAGCTTAAGATATCTATCTTATGTTTCTTCCCCGCAAAACTCTCTTCTGCTGCTAGAGGACATAATTTTACATTCTTTAGTTTTTTTAGTAGTATAGGTGGCGTTTGATTTTGGAAATACCGAGAAAAAATCTCCCTCAAATAATAGGATATAGTTGTTTTGTTGCATTACCAATTGTGCTTAGTTCAATTTCTTTCGTGTTCATCCTTTCTTTGATGCAGATAGTGTGAGGGAGATTACAGGAGACCTGACAATAGATTACTCATTCGGTATCTGCTGAGATTGTACATAATGTTTATTGATTAAATTTGGAAATGTAATATGAGAAGTAAGGGCATCTATAGTGCTTCCCTGAATTTTAAGTCCTCAAAAGACACTCCAAGTTCAACTCAAATTTTTAGGAGTTAAAGGTTATTGCAACCAGCCCTATGAAGGAAATATGCCCTGGAGGCAATAATAAAGTATTATATATTTCCTTATATCATGATAAATGTTTATTATTCATGCTAGAATTGTATTAACCGGAAACATAATACATGTGTGAATACATAGACAAACAGTGTGTCACTAGTATGCCTCTAATTGACTAGCTCGTTAATCAAAGATGGTTATGTTTCCTAGCCATAGACATGAGTTGTCATTTGATTAACGGGATCACCTCATTAGGAGAATGACGTGATTAACTTGACCCATTCCGTTAGCTTAGCACCCGATCGTTTAGTATGTTGTTATTGCTTTCTTCATGACTTATACATGTTCCTATGACTATGAGATTATGCAACTCCCGTTTACCGGAGGAACACTTTGTGTGCTACCAAACGTCACAACGTAAATGGGTGATTATAAAGGTGCTCTACAGGTGTCTCCAAAGGTACTTGTTGGGTTGGCGTATTTCAAGATTAGGATTTGTCACTCCGATTGTCGGAGAGGTATCTCTGGGCCCACTCGGTAATGCACATCACTATAAGCCTTGCAAGCATTGTGACTAATGAGTTAGTTGCGGGATGATGTATTACGGAACGAGTAAAGAGACTTGCCAGTAACGAGATTGAACTAGGTATCGAGATACCGACGATCGAATCTCGGGCAAGTAACATACCGATGACAAAGGGAACAACGTATGTGTAGTAACTCGAAACGGGAGTTGCAGAATAAACAGAGACTAGTAAAAGGAGAGGTGACGATGTGTGTTGGAAGTAGTTCCAAGATTGATATGATCATCATCGCACACTCCCTATACTTTCGGGATTAGTGTTGAAACTAAATAAGTTTTATTTGGTGTTTACGTTGAGCATGAATATGATTTGATCATGTTTATTGCAATACGGTTATTCATTTAAGTTAGAGAACAATTGTTGTTCTGTTTACATGAATAAAACATTCTATGGTCATACACACCAACGAAAATGGTTTGTTGGATCTCGATCGTAGTGATACACATAATCATAATATTGAAGCCAAAAGATGCAAAGTTAATAATGATAGTGCAACTTATTTGTGGCACTGCCGTTTAGGTCATATTGGTGTAAAGCGCATGAAGAAACTCCATACTGATGGGACTTTGGAATCACTTGATTATGAATCACTTGATGCTTGCGAACCATGCCTCAAGGGCAAGATGACTAAAACGCCGTTCTCCAGAACTATGGAGAGAGCAACAGATTTGTTGGAAGTCATACATACAGATGTATGTGGTCCAATGAATATTGAGGCTCGTGGCGGATATCGTTATTTTCTCACCTTCACAGATGATTTGAGCAGATATGGGTATATCTACTTGATGAAACATAAGTCTGAAACATTTGAAAAGTTCAAAGAATTTCAGAGTGAAGTGGAAAATCATCGTGACAAGAAAATAAAGTTTCTATGATCTGATCGCGGAGACAAATATTTGAGTTACGAGTTTGGTCTTCAGTTAAAACAATGTGGAATAGTTTCACAAATTTATGCCACCTGGAACACCACAGCATAATGGTGTGTCCGAACGTCATAACCGTACTTTATTGGATATAGTGCAATCTATGATGTCTCTTACCAATTTACCACTATCGTTTTGGGGTTATGCATTAGAGACAGCTACATTCACGTTGAATAGGGCACCATCAAAATCCGTTGAGACGACGCCTTATGAACTGTGGTTTGGCAAGAAACCAAAGTTGTCGTTTCTTGAAGTTTGGGGTTGCGATGCTTTGGTGAAAAAGTTTCATCCTGATAAGCTCAAACCCAAATCGGAGAAATGCGTCTTCATAGGATACCCAAAGGAGACAGTTGGGTACACCTTCTATCACAGGTCCGAAGGCAAGACATTCGTTGCTTAGTATGGATCCTTTCTAGAGAAGGAGTTTCTCTCGAAAGAAGCGAGTGGGAGGAAAGTAGAACTTGATGAGGTAACTGTACCTGCTCCCTTATTGGAAAGTAGTTCATCACAGAAATCTGTTCCTGTGACTCCTACACCAATTAGTGAGGAAGTTAATGATGATGATCATGTAAACTTCAGATCAAGTTACTACCAAACCTAGTAGGTAAACCAGAGTAAGATCCGCACCAGAGTGGTACGGTAATCCTGTTCTGGAGGTCATGTTATTTGACCATGACGAACCTACGAACTATGAGGAAGCGATGATGAGCCCAGATTCCGCAAAATGGCTTGAGGCCATGAAATCTGAGATGAGATCCATGTATAAGAACAAAGTATGGACTTTGATTGACTTGCCCAATGATCGGCGAGTCATTGAGATTAAATGGATCTTCAAGAAGAAGACGGACGCTGATAGTAGTGTCACTATCTACAAAGCTAGAATTGTCGCAAAAAGGTTTTCAACAAGTTCAAGATGTTGACTACGATGAGAGTTTCTCACTCGTATCTATGCTTAAGTCTGTCTGAATCATGTTAGCAATTGCCGCATTTTATGAAATATGGCAAATGGATAAACAAAACTGCATTCCTTAATGGATTTATTAAAGAAGAGTTGTATATGATGCAACCAGGAGGTTTTGTCAATCCTAAAAGTGCTAACAAAATATGCAAGCTCCAGCGATCCATCTATGGACTGGTGCAAGCATCTCGGAGTTGGAATATACGCTTTGATAAGTTGATCAAAGGATATAGTTTTATACAGACTTGCGGTGAAGCCTGTATTTACAAGAAAGTGAGTGGGAGCACTACAGCATTTCTGATAAGTATATGTGAATGACATATTGTTGATCGGAAATAATGTAGAATTATTCTGCAAAGCATAAAGGAGTGTTTGAAAGGATTTTTTCAAAGAAAGACCTCGGTGAAGCTGCTTACATATTGAGCATCAAGATCTATAGAGATAGATCAAAATGCTTGATAAGTTTTTTCAATGAGTACATACCTTAACAAGATTTTGAAGTAGTTCAAAATAGAACAGTCAAAGAAAGAGTTCTTGCCTGTGTTACAAGGTGTGAAATTGAGTAAGACTCAAAGCCCGACCACGGCAGAAGATAGAAAGAGAATGAAAGTCATTCCCTATGCCTTGGCCATAGGATCTATAAAGTATGTCATGCTGTGTACAAGATCTATTGTATACCCTACACTGATTTTGGCAAGGGAGTACAATAGTGATCTAGGAGTAGATCACCGGACAGCGGTCAAAATTATCCTTAGTGGAATAAGGATATGTTTCTCGATTATGGAAGTGACAAAAGGTTCATCGTAAAGGGTTACGTCGATGCAAGTTTTGACGCTAAATCTAGATGACTCTAAGTCTCGGTCTAGATACATATTGAAAGTGGGAGCAATTAGCTAGAGTAGCTCCGTGCAGAGCATTATAGACATAGAAATTTGCAAAATACTTACGGATCTGAATGTGACAGACCCGTTGACTAAAATTATCTCACAATCAAAACATGATCACACCTTAGTACTCTTTGGGTGTTAATCACATAGCGATGTGAACTAGATTATTGACTCTAGTAAACCCTTTGAGTGTTGGTCACATAGAGATGTGAACTATGGGTGTTAATCACATGGTGATGTGAATTATTGATGTTAAATCACATGGCGATGCGAACTAGATTATTGACTCTAGTGCAAGTGGGAGACTGAAGGAAATATGCCCTAGAGGCAATAATAAAGTATTATATATTTCCTTATATCATGATAAATGTTTATTATTCATGCTAGAATTGTATTAACCGGAAACATAATACATGTGTGAATACATAGACAAACAGTGTGTCACTAGTATGCCTCTACTTGACTAGCTCGTTAATCAAAGATGGTTATGTTTCCTAGCCATAGACATGAGTTGTCATTTGATTAACGGGATCACCTCATTAGGAGAATGACGTGATTGACTTGACCCATTACGTTAGCTTAGCACCCGATCGTTTAGTATGTTGCTATTGCTTTCTTCATGACTTATACATGTTCCTATGACTATGAGATTATGAAACTCCCGTTTACCGGAGGAACACTTTGTGTGCTACCAAACGTCACAACGTAAATGGGTGATTATAAAGGTGCTCTACAGGTGTCTCCAAAGGTACTTGTTGGGTTGGCGTATTTCGAGATTAGGATTTGTCACTCCAATTGTCGGAGAGGTATCTCTGGGCCCACTCGGTAATGCACATCACTATAAGCCTTGCAAGCATTGTGACTAATGAGTTAGTTGCGGGATGATGTATTACGGAACGAGTAAAGAGACTTGCCAGTAACGAGATTGAACTAGGTATCGAGATACCGACGATCGAATCTCGGGCAAGTAACATACCGATGACAAAGGGAACAACGTATGTTGTTATGCGGTCTGACCGATAAAGATCTTCGTAGAATATGTGGGAGCCAATATGGGCATCCAGGTCCCGCTATTGGTTATTGACCGGAGAGGTGTCTCGGTCATGTCTACATAGTTCTAGAACCCGAAGGGTCCGCACGCTTAAAGTTACGATGACAGTTATATTATGAGTTTATATGTTTTGATGTACCGAAGGTTGTTCGGAGTCCCGGATGTGATCACGGACATGACGAGGAGTCTCGAAATGGTCGAGACATAAAGATTGATATATTGGACGACTATATTCGGACACCGGAAGTGTTCCGGAGAAGTTTCGGATTAAACCGGAGTGCCGGAGGGTTACCGGAAACCCGTGGGGAAGTATTGGGCCTTAGTGGGCCTTGAGGGGAGAGAGAGGGCAGCAGCCAGGAGGTGGCGCGCCCCGTCCCAGGAGGAGTCCTAGTTGGACTAGGAGAGGGGGGCGCAGCCCCCTTTCCCTCTCCCTCTCCCTCTCTTTCCTTCCCCCCCCCCCCTCTTTTCCTAGTAGGACTAGGAAAGGGGAGTCCTACTCCTACTAGGAGGAGGACTCCCCCCTCTCCTTGGCGCGCCTAGGGCAGCCGGCCTCCCCCTTGCTCCTTTATATACGGGGGCAGGGGGCACCTCTAAACACACTTGATATACGATATTTTAGCCGTGTGCGGTGCCCCCCTAAACCATATTACACCTCGATAATACCGTTGCGGAGCTTAGGCGAAGCCCTGCGTCGGTGGAACATCATCATCGTCACCACGCCGTCGTGCTGACGAAACTCTCCCTCAACACTCGGCTGGATCGGAGTTCGAGGGACGTCATCGAGCTGAACGTGTGTAGAACTCGGAGGTGCCGTACGTTCGGTACTTGATCGGTCGGATCGTGAAGACGTACGACTACATCAACCGCGTTGTGATAACGCTTCCGCTGTCGGTCTACGAGGGTACGTGGACAACACTCTCCCCTCTCGTTGCTATGCATCACCATGATCTTGCGTGTGCGTAGGAAATTTTTTGAAATTACTACGTTTCCCAACACCCTAACCCTAAAACTTGACTCCCTATAACTTTTAGGAGGGAGTAGATGATGAATGTTGCAAGACATGCAAAGTTTTGCAAGGGATTTCAAAGAAGCACTCGAAATAAAGTTGTCTGGTTGGAGTTCTGAGTATAGACGGGTAATGAATTCATAATAGAAACATTTATTTTTGTTATCACTATATTCTTTATATTATTAATTTAAAAAACTGCAGGAATGTGTATGCCTATTTTGTTTTTCACTAGCTCAATGCCCGTGCGTTGCAACGGGACAAAATAATTTTTTCAAAAAAGTTGAACATAGTCGGAAATATATATAATTCCCACATCTTAAACTTCGATAATTCCGATATCAATTTATGCACATACATTTCTCGAAAAAGAAACAAATACAAGCTTTAAGAAAGGAAAACAAAAAATTCTCATGTGTCCATAAGAAGCGGCTAAGATCAATATACATCTTGACCAGTACCATCTTATCCTGGGCGTACCCACAAAGGACATGAACTAAATCCTAGGTCTGCAGTTGCATCTACTACATATTTTTAACTGTTCTAAAAAATATAAGACACAAAGCACATGTGATCTTCAAGAATGGAAATCTGATATGTCATTAAAACGTGTGCAGCATGTCTAACTCGGCAGGATCTACAGAGATAATCATTTTCTCAGTACATGGAAGACAATTTTCTGCAACTGATCGACAGCTCATGGAATACCACATGTTACAAGGTAGCAACCTGGATACAATACTGCCTCGTCTTAAGCAGCCTCTCCAGATCTCCAAGCCGTGCCTTCTCCACAGATAACCCCTCCTCAGATTCTTGCAATGAGGAGATTGATGTTATTGGACAAAACACAGCCAAATCTATTAGTATATGTGGAGAGAAAGAAACACGTACCTGCATTTGTAGTTGTGCAGCGCGGCAAGAGCCCTAGAGAGCAGTAGCACCGGCTCGATCTGTACCTAAAGCTGATCCTTTTGCCGCTAGATGCCCTCGGTGGCCTCCCTCCTCCCGACGACGAGCTCGTATGGCCGCGCCCGCTGCAGCTCGAGCCGCCACCTCATCTCCATGCATGTTGTACGGTGGTGGACGCCTCCTGCGCGGCCCTGGCATGGCCTGCATCCCTCTTACTCGCCTTGTCTGAATCAGCAGCGGCCCCGGCTACCACGGGAGACTCCTCACTCCCGCTTGGCAACCTCCTCCTCGCAGCCATTGCGGCGTCTCCCGCTGGTCAGGAAGCGCCTGTGTCTGTGTGACTTGCTCCCGTCACATGGCCCCAGGGTCTTCCTTATCATCATCGTTGTCTCCTCATCATCGTTGTCGCTTGGCCACAATACCTGCCTTCCCCGCCAGACCGGAATGTCGGATCTGAATTCACCGTGGGGTTTGGGAGAGGGGACTCAGGGGAAACGGGGCGGCGGGGTAGATGGGAGCAGATGTAGTTGGCAGCGAGGACATCCCGTGATGGATTTTGGGAACGGGGGCTGGTGATTTCGGCGGCGATTAAGGAGATAGACCAGGACATAAGATGGGACCAGCGGACGAAGCGGTGTGGGGTTATCGGAAGTGGGAGGTCCGACGAAACTTAGCGACGTAAGAGAGGAGACGGAACCATACGGTTTTTTTAGGTAGTGGAGATTTTATGTTCTAGTGGGACGGTAAAGAATTGATCAAGCCGGTTTGCCCAGTGAGTATTGTCCATTACATATTTTAAGAACTTCGGCGTGAAATTTTCATACTAACTACATATATTGTTTGTGCGGGATGGGTATGAGTTGAGGAAGCGGTTTTTATTATACTTGCTAAAACATCGTGGGAATGAAGCTAAAGACAACTTTCATGATATTGTGAAATAATTTCTTAAACGCATCGTCTAGATATTGATAGTTTTGTAATAGATGTTTAGTTCGAGCATCGCTCAGTTTGTTACATGGACATGTCATTAGTCTTTCTTTTTGTTATCAATTTACATTGCAAAAATGGACTTCAATTATTCAATAATTGTGTTTGTGTTATATTGTTTGTACATTTGAAATTTAACATGTAACTCTTGTAAACTATTTCAAAAACCCGTGGCAACGCACGTGCACTTTACTAGTAGTCGTAATAGTCTAGCGTAAGTTGTTTGCTTATTTATTTCCTTATTGTCTTGTTTATTTGTTTGGTTGTCACCGGTGCGTGTCGGTCCTAAACAAACAGTTTAAAACCCTTTCCGCGACGGCATCTGGAACCGTCTCCAAGTGAGTGTGGGCTATAGGGGGTCCTTCCCACACGACCCAGAAACTGTCGGGGATATGCCCTCCTGGCACACACGTTCGGCAAAATGAGGTCGTGTGCGACCGGCGAGCACTCAAATACGGAAATACGTACAGTAGAGCTAAAAAAATACAATTATACAACAAAATTATTTCCGGTCGCAAGTACATCCCACACAGTCAGTCCCCGCTAAACATTTCTGTTCGTATGCACATCCCACACAGTCGCTCCAAGGAAAACGTTTCCGTTCACAGGTACATGACAAACAATTTTTCCCGTTAAATCGTTTGCATTATTGAATGTAGCACACACGGTCCGTAGAAGAAACTGTGTGGCAAAGGCTGTCCATGACACAGAGTTTTTATGTGGTAAACGTTTGCGCAAGGTAGCCTAACGCAGATAGTTTTCAAGAGAAAGTCGTGTGTGATTGTTCATTGATCCAACAAGGTTTATTCCTAAAAACTGTGTGCGTTGCCTGAGGTCATCGCCCACGGTATTTTTTCAACAACCGTTTGCAATATCAAAACCCAATTAGCAGGCTAATTGCCCTATTATTAATAATCCATTTATTAATCTAGTTGACATTCATATTAAGCACACAATATATTTCATTTCCATATTAAGGAAGCAGAATTTCATAATTGAAATACATCAGAGTACAACATGATATAGCTTCAGCACTCAGCTACCCCATTACACAACTGCACCAGCAGCAAGTTCCACATGCAACATGTAGAACCTTTTGAAATTAGCATCATAGACGGTATATAGACAGATGCATCTCATCTGGAAAACTGCTGAAGCGGAAGGCGAATATTGAGCCTTCATTCATGTTGAAGGTCTTTGCAACTTTAGGCCACTGCCTGTGGATGATTGACCGTCCGTCCTTCGACCTCTTCAGGAACACTTCAATATTGAACCGTGGGTGTTGTATGAAAACCTTCCTCGCCTTCTGACCATAGAGGTGGTTTGAGAGGTAATCATCAGTGAACTGCTTTGGAAAGGCCTGAAAACAAGGATGTGCATAAATATCTTCTCTATATTGGACATGGGGCAAAGGAATAAAAAAAGGCAAGGTATAATAGTTAGTACCATCTTGTAGTGAACTGATGTCTTCTTCATTGTGCAGACAAATATCTTGTTGTTTTTTGTCGCTATTTTCTTTATCCTAACAATCTTTCTGAGTTTCTTTATTTCATTGATATTCATGGACAACTCATTTCCCCATATGCAAAAAGGGTCGAACAGTGGGTCAAAACCTCTGACAGCAGGACCTACATGTGCAAGATCAAATTGTTAAAAACCAAAATATTAGAATGGTTCCTGCAATTGCACAATAATGTGCTATTAGACAACAGACCATGCACGTGCTAACCTTGATTGTAAACCTCAGTGCTTCCCATTGTTTCCCTGCAACACATATAAGGTAGTTAGTCATCAGGTTAAGTAAGGGTTCGCATGCTATCAGTAAAATATGTTGATGAAAAATAAGCACATTGCATATCATCAGATTAATTGAAGCCACACAGAAAATCCATTTACCCAAACCAAGCATGATTAAGAACTAGGAAATATAGCACTTGTATATGTTTCTCATGTATTAAGTACAACCAAATTCGATTTATTCCTCACATGCACAACAATACAAAATTCTACCCACGACAATTGGACATCGCATTGCAGAATTAAACCAACCAGTTAACTAAACACGACAACAAATGAACCAAACATTAACTGAGCACCACATTGCACAATATAACATTGAACCAAGGAGTTAACTAAACACCACAACAAATGAACCAAACATTAACTGAGCACCACATTGCACAATATAACATACTCCTAATAGAAGATCAGAGAGTTAACCAAATAGTTAACTACAGCCAATTGTAGCAATTGTATTTGTTTCTCATGTATTTACTACAGCCAAATTCAATTTATTTCTCACATGGTATACAATAATAGAATGCACCCACAATTTTGTAAAGATAAATTCGATTTATTTCACACATGGAAGACAATACAAAATTGCAGCCTAAAGAATTGAACATCACATTTGCAGAATTGAACCAAACAGTTAACTAAAGACGACAACTAATTAACAAAACAGTTAATAAGTGAGCACTACACTGCACGACATATAGAATATATACACTAGAGCAACAGATTGCATGGTGAAATTAGATAGCACAATTCACTAGATTTTGTGAAGGAAAGGCAGGACCAGCACACGCAACGGGTAAATCGAGCATGCTTAACCGGCGTAGCTAGCAATTGGCAAGGTGCTCCTCCAAGATCTGGGGGTCGGCACGAATGGCAGCCATCGCAACCTCATCCGCGCGTGCGGCCGCGATTTGCTTCTCCGCTGCCAAATGCTCCTTGAGGTCCTGGCTATACTGCGTGCACCATGGCTTAGGCCGGCGCTTATTTGGTGGAGGGGTCGGTGATTTGGGTGGAAGGTGTCGCGCTCACGCCAGCGGTCGAGGCATGTGGGATGTGGAAGGAGGAGGGGGATGGGGGTCGGGTGTGGATTACCTGCCTGGATAGAGGAGGCCGAGCAGTGTGAAGGAGGGTCGCCGGCGAGGAGGCGGCGGCGCTGCAAGCAAGGAGTGAAGGTTTCAACTTGGAAAGGAAGGCGGAAAGAGGGGAAATGTGGCTTTGGTAAGGGGGAGGGGCGGGGAGGTAGATATTTCCGCGGAAGCCGAAAATTTGGAATCGCTTCAGCCAAAAAACTAGCGCGCAAAGTGTCATCAGACACGGTCCCTTATTCAGAACTGTGTACGATATGTGGACATCACAAACGATTCAAATAGCTTAACCCGTGTGTGATGAGTTTGAACGTCAAAAGTTTTGGTTTGAATTTCCATAGTTACAGTGGTCATCCACGTCATTGCATAATTTGGGTACACAAAGGAGACTACAGCACACCCACACTTCTTAATCGAGCAAGTTCAGCAATTAAACAGAGCTAGCTGACCTCAACATTACTCTAACAAATTAAAGACAGGCGCTCTTAATTAAACAAAACATAGAGTACTACTACGGCTGGTGCTCGTCGATCTCCATCGCCGCCTCCATGTCCAGCTCGCGCCCGACGGTCTCCTAGGGACACTACTAGGGAAAACCTTATACACAGAACTTTAGCAGTAGCGCTTGTTAAAAAAAGGCGCTAGTGCTAAATAGCAGTAACGCGTGCAGGATAAGCACGCTACAGATACAAACCTAGCAGTCGCGCGCCTAACTATAAACGCGCTACAACTAAAATTCTCACGACTAAGCCGATAAGCTACACATAGTAGTAGCGTTCTTATTTAAACCGCGCTACCGCTATGTCTATTGTAGCAGCGCTTTTACGTAGAAAGGTGCTACTGCTAACGAAAAGAAAATAAATCAAACAACAAATAGAAAAGTAAATGAAAATGAAAGAAATAGAAAAAGGAGAAAGGAAAAAATAAAATGTAAAGAAAAATAGATGAGAAAGGGAAAAAAAGAGAAAGGTTTAGCAGTAGCGCATTTTGCGAAACGCGCTATAGCTAACTTAGCTATAGCGCGTTTTCTTTAACGCGTTACCACTATGTTTCACTTAACCAGTGGTTTTCCCTCCACACGGCCACCACTTCTCCCCCAAATTCCTCGCCCCCACTTCGCTGCCGTGTCCCCAATTCGCCGTCGCCCCACTTCGTCGCCGTCTCCTGCCGACGTCAACGCCCTCGGAGCCACCAGAGCCGCGCGTCGTTGACGCTACCAGAGCCGCCCCCGACGCCACCGGAGCCGCCCTCGACGCCCCTGCCTCCCTCGCCGTCACCGGAGACGCCCCTGCCTCCCTCGCCACCACTGCCTCCCTCGCCACCACCGGAGCCATCGTCTGTAAGCACCCCTCCTCTCTCTCTCTGATGCATAGCACAAACATTGGACATACTAACTAGCTGGGTTAACTAGTTTAATTAGGTTAATTATCTAGGTTAGTGCAAAAATGTAGTTAGGGCTTTGACAGAGAACTAGTTAGGATAACTAGTTTAATTAGGTTAATTATCTAGGTAAACTAGGTTAACTAACTAGCTCGGTTAATTTGGTTCGTTAGGTTAACAAGCTAGGTTAACTATGTTCGCGAGGTTAGAGTAAAAATTTATTTTCGACCACTATTTTTCTAGGAAAAGAATTTAGGCAAGTTTTATTTTAAAGATGATCCCTTCCTAGACTTTTATTGTTGATTACATCTTTTCATTGAAGTGTCATGTTATATCTTTTCATTAAAGTGGTTCGATTGTGCCCAAGTGGCCTTTTGTTGTTTCCAAGGAATGAAGCCGAGTGGCCTATGTTTTGCCGGAATGTTGATTCATTTCCGTTCTGGCAAATTTTAGGTGCTCGATTTGTCCACTTTTTAGCAAAGGTCACGCCGAAATTTTCCGTGAATTTCGGCATGACTTGTGCTACAAACTAGGACATATCGAGTGCCCGGGATTTGCCGCACCAGGAAGGAGTCAACGTTCCTGCAAAACATAGGCGTTTTTATGTCATTATTCATTTTATTAGGTCTAGAATTAATTGACTAGATTTAATCGTAGGAAACATGGCAAGCAACGATGAAGGACAGGGTTCTGGTGATTGCGACGACGTCTACCTGGCGGCAGATGAATTTTTGAGCTTTGCCGACGATCAACGGATGTTGTTGCTGGGCCCACCTATCGCATCGGGACTAATACCGACATGCAGACCGGCGCTGAGACTGAGACCGGTGCCGAGACTGGCACCGAGACCGGCACCGACACTGGCTCCGAGACTAGCGGAGCCGGTCTAGAACCGAAAGCAAAGAGCCAACGGCTTCCTAACAAGCTCAGGACTACTAGACTGGTGGTCACGGAGGTGGACGACGGCAATTTTGAGCCAACCGCGCCCGAGGAAGCGCGCGCGTGCTACAGCAATCAAATAGGTTGCATCGTACGGACAACCGTCACCATCAACGATGAGAAACTACAGAAGATAGATAATATGAGGCCCTCCCTCCTAAAGAAGCTGCACCAGATATTCTTGTTCCCAGGCCGGAACGAAAAGGATTATAAAGATCCAAATAAGGACTCGGCAATGAAGAAGATAAACAAACACGCCATGACCAAGTTTAGCGACGCGTTGGCCGCCTGGAAAACAAGGGTGAAATATCGGATCGTCAACAAGAAGGAACCCTACTCCGAGATTGTAAAGGACAATCCGACAATCACGGAAGACCAGTTTGAAATATTCAAGGCGGCTTGCGAGGCCGAAGCTGCCAAAAAAAGTCTAAGTACATGAAGGGGCTTCAAGAGAGGAACATTGGGAGCCACCACCTCGGAAGCCGTGGTTACGGCGGGAAGAGGTCCAAATGGGCCAAAGAGGACGCGGAAGCCGCGAGTCTGGCATCCCAGACCCCTTGGCGGAGTTCACCGTCCCACAGGAGCGTGACGTCCTCAGGGCCTGGCACCATTGGGACCCAGTGAAGAAGGTTTTCGAGACGAACGCGGTCACGACGGAGTTCATAAGACTGCTGGTAATTTTAGTTTTTGATCAATTCAACTGCACGTTAGTCATATTTGTAAACGATCCTTGTGCCTTTTGCAGAGAGAGCAGCACAAGATTGCGGCCAAAAGCGACTCGTCGTCTGAGGCGTTGGCGAGGCCCAAGTGGGACACTCCATTCAATCGGGCGTTGAACATACTGAAAGGACTCCCGATGGAGATTCGACCATCATATGGATGCGTGCACGGTGTCGGAGACGGCGCCACGTGGAAGAAATACTACCGTGAGACCACGAAGGAGAGAAAGGAAAGACGGAGGTTAACTGAAGAAAACATCGACAAGAAGGTTGAGATTGCGGTTGAGAAGAAATCATCTGAGACAGTCGCAACAGCGGTAGCTGCCGCAAAACAGGTGCTTATAGATATGTCTACTACCTTGGTTCCGGCCATTTTCAATTGGAGCAGGCAAAATCTGGGGAAAAAAGCAGTGGACTTTCCCCTTGCTGACTTCTTGGGGAGCAGCTCGAGTAGCATTGCACCAGCACCTGCACCTGCACCTGCTCCCACACCGGCTCCTGCACCTGCTCCCGCAACGGCTCCCGCACCGGCTCCGGCACCGGACGTGCTCGGCGGTGCTTCGTCTTTGGCTGAGCTCGACGCCCTCACGGTATCTGTCACACCGGCCCCCTTCAATAAATGTATAATCTCCCATTTTCGTTGCATTTTGGATGTCTCACGTCGCAGACTTTTCTTTGCAGGCCGACGAAAACCTGTGCACCATATTGTACACCATCGGCGACCAGAAGGTGGACGTGGGAAAGGCGAAGATAGTGAAGTCGAAGGAACAATTGTTCCACAGCCGGCCGATCCCCCCGGACGTCTCCAAGGTTTCTGTGGCCAGTGTCAAACCGGGCCACGAGAATTTGGCTCCTCTGGTACTAGTGGGGGATGACGACGAGATCCCGCGGCGGCTTGGTTATTGTTGCAATGGGTGGGTCCTGTTGTGGCCAAAGAGTCTGCTTCGTCTGAAGGCAGCCGGGAGCACACCCACGAGCACGCAGCCTCAGCAAGGTATGAACATCAACACCCCACCTACCCAATTAGCGTCGGGTGTCGGGCTGGGTGATAGCGGACGGGGTAAGGAAGAGGCTCCATTAGTCGCTGATGACATCGCCATGGATGTGGATGAGGATGACGATGACACTCAACAGTATGTCAATACTGGCGCCTACTTAGGGTTTGACTGTCATGAGTCAGTGCCTGAATTGCCGTCTCCGGAGTCTGAACGTATTATGGACAACCTTCCGGTAGTAAAGAAGAAGTCTAGGAAGAGATCGAGGAAAGGCAAAAAAGCTGATACTATGATCCAGCTGCCTCAGCAGCCTCGGGTTCAAGACCGTATAGATATCCCTGGTGCGGCAAAATGGCATATCCCCGGTCAACCAATCCTACCTGAAGTAGCGCTACGGGCCAGATTCGGCGATTTAAGGAGACTTCATGACGATGTGCTGCGGATAGAGAAAGGCCTCATCGCCTCAAAAAAAATCCAGGATACCCACTCTATGTGGTTAACGTGCCGCAGCAATTGTCGTACATGGACACATTCCCCGCGGAGAAGTTCTTCCTTCGATTCGATTACATCTTCGACATGTTTCACTTGAAGAAGCTGGATTTTACGTTTGTCCGCCTTTATGCCTTGCACATGAACTACCTCATCGGGGTTGAGAAGATACCTCATATTTGTGTCGCTGACCCGTACTTCATGCACGAGGGCTTCTTGGGAGTCTGCGCAAAGCACCATGAATTCGCGAGGGAATACATCGTCAATTTCATGATCGCCAATAAGGACAAGGAGGCGATTCTCGTGCCTTATCATCCCCTGTAAGTGATCCGCGCGGATATCCTTCCTTCGATTTCAATCATTCATTTGCACGGTGGAGGCTAATTAATTTGAGGTGTACTTTGCGCAGCGGCGGGCGCGCCGTCCTCATCATCCTCTACCCCCGATACTCCCACACTCTTTACTTGGACTCGTCGAAGAACATTAACAAAAAGGATTACACCCACATCAAGTCTATTCTCGACAGTGCTATGTTTTACTACGGCGCACGGGGTGGAGAGGTCAAGGACAAGAAGACAAGGGACGGCAGGCCCGCCTTCGGCCATAAGACCGACTTCTGCTGCATCCAGCAACTGAGCGATTCTCTAAATGATGGATTCTATGTCCTACACCACATGCTGGAGTACAGACGGGATCACCAGAACCTTCGCATGTCACCTAGATCCGGCGATGCCCATATTCTACAATGGGCAAAGAACTTAGGAGATATCAAGGATCATCAACTTCGAGCTGAGTTCTATCACATCCAACGCGAACTTGCCCAAATCATCATGAAGGAGGTCGTCGAAAAAACAGGGATGTTCTACAAAGAAGGACAAATGTCGTGGGAAGACGTCCGAACACGCGTAGACGCTCAGCGTCTCGACCTGAAGCCTTTCACTAAGCTCGGGGACTATCTCCCCGACTTGGATGGATGGCACCACCTGTTGGAGTGATTGTCGATATATGACAATGTCTCCGTTTAGTCCATACTTTCTATATGACGAAACTTTGAGTTATGCACGACGAAACTTTATTTGTGATGTAATTAAACCGTCCTCCTAGACTAGCGACGATCACTCTAGTTAGGGCATTGTGGGTACGATGAACTTTGTTATTTATGCTTATGATATGTTGCTTCTATTTTTGCCAAGTCTGTCTCTTTCTGTTGCTCAACTATATATGTTGCATATCATCGACTCATGTGACGATGCAGGTGCATAGATCATCGATGGCGAAGAAGTGCTACGCCAAGAGTATATATACGACGAGTGGCCGGAGTGTCAGGCCCAGGTGTACCGGTTTCCGGTTTCCGAGCGACAGCCAGTAGTTAGTTTAGGTTCACGCTAATGCGAGAGAGGGATACGAACTCATGTACTACATAGTTCCTCTCTCACTCATAGTGATAGCTCTTCTCGCGTATATCATTGTTTAGATGGATGACGATGTAGTTGCAAGTAATCGAGACTTGTATCGCTATTTTTGAAATGATGACGAGAGACCACTTTGTGTTGGATGATCATTATGATGATGACATGATTTGATGAGACTATTTGTATGTATATGCTATGATATGCTAAACATTATTGTATAAAGCCTATTCAAATACAAAACAAATATGCAGAAAAAAAAGAAACTAATAAAACTAGCAGCAGCGAGGGGAACAAAGTTAGCTGTAGCGCTCCCTTACCAGTAGCGCGTCCTGCTAAAAGCGCTGCAGATATTAGCAGCAGCGCTCTTCACTAAAGCGCGCTGCTGCTAGCCATGTATAGCAGTAGCGTGGGATGACAGGCGCTACTGCTACACGTTAGCTGTAGCGCCTTACCAATAGCGCGTCCACCCGCGCTGCTGATAGGCAAAATACCCGCGCTACTGCTAGGGTTTTCCCTAGTAGTGGGAAGGGGCTCCATGGCATCCATCGCACCATACTCGGCAAGCATCTTGCCATCCGCGTCCGCCATCTCTTTGGAAAAGGCCGCCACGAGCTGGGCGTGGGCGGACGCGGTCTGGGCTTGGACGGGCTCCGTCGTCGCAAGGTATGCGGCGGAGGAACAGACGGCTGCTCGAACGCTCTCGGCGATTGCCAGCTCTTCGGCCGTGGGTTGCCGGCCGTTGTCGGAGAAGCTTCGTTCGATTTGTGCGGTGACCGCCAGGAGCTGGGCGTGAGCAGCCTTGACATGGTCGTGGGCGGCCTCCATCAGGGCTAAGGCCGCCGCTGCGGAACGGACAGCTGCTATGCCGCTCTCGCCAGTTGCTATCCCCGAGGCAGATGTTGCTGCCGCCACCTGAGAAGCAACAGCGGCCGTTTGGGCTGCCTTTGCCGCCCAGTCACAAATTGTGGCCGCGCTCATGCACCTTGTTAGCACGCGCATGGCGGCTACGGCCGCGCTCTCGCTGGAGTGGGCCACCGAAGTTGCCTTCACGAAACGAGTCCACGTACCCATATTTCACCGGTGATGATTGAACAGTGAAATGATATTTGGGGAGCGAGCTAGTGTGCTTCAGACGCCGGTTGTGGACTGTAGCCGACGCACCTTCTCGCGTAAGCCATAGGCGTACTATACACCGACAGTGCTCCAAGATATTTTGTACTACATCTCGCACGGTTGCTGATAATAAACTGTGTGCGATCTACTTGATTTTCATCTTGATTTGAATTACATAATGGGGTCACAGCAGCAATGGACGGTGTTTGAATTGCTAGACCTTTTATCTGGAGTGAACATGCAACTATATGTGTGTCGTAAAAGAATTGGAATTATTCAGGGTTTGTTTGAACATTTTATACATTAAATTGGTTTTCTAGCCATTTCAGGTGAACAATTTAAATTTGAACTACATGCACATGCTCCAGTGCATATAAATTGGTTGGAAAATCAAATCGGTGTCCTTGGGTGCATGCTTAGGTCCCATGCAAGAAATGGGAATGAATTTCATACACCGGGGCACCGTTGATTGCCGGCAAAACATTGAGATGCCTGGTTTTTAAATTCTAGTAAATCCAAAACTCGTCTGAAATTCATGAAACTTGGCATGCTATCATGAAGCGGCATCAACATGCCGTGGTACAAATGTTGTCCCATTTGGGGCAGGTTTGGGTATATGCTTCTCACAAAGCGGAGCTTCTCACAACAAGCATGATGGTTTTCGGTAGGGAACATCCCACCTTTGGAGACGAAACGATATCCATTGCCTCTTATTGCTTTTAAAAAACATTCTCGTGTCGACATAGAACAACAGGAGTGTTGTGTGATATATTTTTTTGATTTTTCGGGGTTCGTTTGGACATTTTTATGCATTAACTGAGTTTTCAATGTATTTTATGTGCATAATTCAAATTCGAACTACATGCACATGCTCCAGTGCATATAAATTGGTTGAAAAATCAAATATGTGTCCTTGGGTGCATGCTTAGGTCTCATGCAAGAAATGGGAATGAATTTCAAACACCGGGGCACCGTTGATTGCCGGCAAAACATTGAGATGACTGGTTTTTAAATTCTAGTAAATCCAAAACTCGTCTGAAATTCATGAAACTTGGCATGCTATCATGGAGTGGCATCAACATGTCGTGGTACAAATTTTGTCCCATTTGGGGCAGGTTTGGGTATATGCTTCTCACAAACCGGAGCTTCTCACAACAAGCATGATGGTTTTCGGCAGGGAACGTCCCACCTTTGGGGACGAAACGATATCCATTGCCTCTTATTGCTTTAAAAAAAATTCTCGTGTCAACATAGAACAACAGGAGTGTTGTGTGATTTTTTGTGATTTTTCGGGGTTCGTTTGGACATTTTTATGCATTAACTGAGTTTTCAATGCATTTTATGTGCATAATTCAAATTTGAACTACATGCACATGCTCCAGTGCATATAAATTGGTTGAAAAATCAAATATGTGTCGTCGGGTGCATGCTTAGGTCCCATGCAAGAAATGGAAATGAATTTCAAACACCGGGGCACCGTTGATTGCAGGCAAAACATTGAGATGCCTGATTTTTAAATTCTAGTAAATCCAAAACTCGTCTGACATTCATGAAACTTGGCATCCTATCATGGAGCGGCATCAACATGTCGTGGTACAAATTTTGTCCCATTTGGGGCAGGTTTAGGTATATGCTTCTCACAAACCGGAGCTTCTCACAACAAGCACGATGGTTTTCGGTAGGGAACGTCCCACCTTTGTGGACGAAACGATATCCATTGCCTCTTGTTGCTTTCAATTTTTTTTCTCATGTCAACATAGAACAACAGGAGTTTGTTGTGATTTTTTGTGATTTTTCGGGGTTCGTTTGGATATTTTTATGCATTAACTGAGTTTTCAATGCATTTTATATGCATAATTCAAATTTGAACTACATGCACATGCTCCAGTGCATATAAATTGGTTGAAAAATCAAATTTGTGTCCTTGGATGCATGCTTAGGTCCCATGCAAGAAATGGGAATGAATTTCAAACACCGGAGCACCGTAGATTGCCGGCAAATCATTGAGATGCCTGATTTTTAAATTCTAGTAAATCCAAAACTCGTCTGAAATTCATGAAACTTGGCATGCTATCATGGAGCGGCATCAACATGCCGTGGTACAAATTTTGTCCCATTTGGGGCAGGTTTGGGTATATGCTTCTCACAAACCGGAGTTTCTCACAACAAGCATGATGGTTTTCGGTAGGGAACGTCCCACCTTTGGGGACGAAATGATATCCATTGCCTCTTATTGCTTTCAAATTTTTTTCTCGTGTCAACATAGAACAACAGGAGTCTTGTGTGATTTTTTGTGATTTTTTGGGGTTCGTTTGGACATTTTTATGCATTAACTGAGTTTTCAATGCATTTTATGTGCATAATTCAAATTTGAACTACATGTACATGCTCCAGTGCATATAAATTGGTTGAAAAATCAAATCTGTGTCCTTGGGTGCATGCTTAGGTCCCATGCAAGAAATGGGAATGAATTTCAAACACCAGGGCACCGTTGATTGCCGGCAAAACATTGAGATGCCTGTTTTTAAATTCTAGTAAATCCAAAATTATGTTAACCATTCACGTGACGCCACCTGCCTTGGTTTTAATGGCTGTAGGAGGTGCCATGCGGACAGCTGCTTGACCTTGACTGAACGGGAGGCGTGCGAGCGTCGTCCGGTGCGCAGGCTGACCGAGAGGCGTGCATGCTGTCCTTGAGTGCGCAGGCTCACCGGGAAGCGTGCGAGTTGTACGCTGCGTAGGCTCACTGGGAAGCGAGCCTTTTTACTTCCATGGCCGCCCGCCTTGCTCGCATCCTCTCCATTAATGGCGCCCAAGCCGCAGTTTAATTTGCTTTTTAAATATAAAACACTCATCGCAAACGTTTTAGTTAGAACACCCGTATGAAATCCGACAGCTTCCCCAGGAAGCCAAGCTAAAATGTGCCGAGCAGGATTTCTGCAGCCCTTGATCGCAAACGTTTTAGATAGAACACCCGTATGCAAAGTGAGAGCAGCACAGGATTTGTGCATCCCTTCAACGCAAACGGTTGTTTTGGATGACCCGTGTGCAACCACGTACAAACAATTTGGTAAGATTTGTCAATCCTTGTAACACTGCGATTTGTCAAAATATGAAACTAAAAATCACTAGCAGTATCTAATTTTTGTAACTAAAATTCAGTAATTAAGCATAGATTCATTCATAGATTAAGCAGTCGTTCTTAATTTATACAAACAGTTCAACTCGACAGCTGAACCGACCAAACTCTTCCCCAATTGTTGCCAACCACGTACTGAAATAGCTGGTTCAACTATATATACTAGCTAATTTTAAGTACGTTGTACAGTTCCACTACATCTATAGTCAGATGAACTGAACAAAATAGCCCCTAAATACTACTACTACTGCGGAGGGGCTTTGTACTACTTCCTGCTGCCTCTCATCTGCCGAGCGCGCTCAGTAAGAGGTGGAGGAGGAGGAGCCTACTGACGAGCTAGGCAACCGCAATGTGGTGCCTGCCGCTAATGCAGCTTCAGTGACGCTCGCCTCGAACGCCCTCTGCCGCTCCAGACGACCCCTCTCAAAGCGGTGGTTCTCCTCGTAGATCTCCTGATTCCTCGCCTCTGAGGCGGCGTGTGCTGCTGCCACTGCGGCGATAAGGCTCTTTGCGTACTCGACGAGGCGCTCCTCCTCCTCCCGTAGGAACTCGGTGTAGCGCGCAAGGTTGTTGTCGCACGTGCGGGCATCCACCTCTGCCTCCCGCCTTCGGGCGGCGGTGGCGGAGCGGGTGATGACCCCGGCGGTCGACGGTGGGCTGGCGGCCACGGCGGCCGACGACGGGGTGGCGGCCACGACCACCACCACCTGCCTTCGGGCCGCGGTGGCGGAGCGGGTGATGGCCACAGTGGCCGGCAGTGGGGTGGCGGCCACGACGGCCATCTCCCGCCTTCGGGCCGCGGCGGCGGAGTGGGCGATGGCCCTTGCTTTCGACGGCGGTGTGGCGGCGACGGCGGCCGGCAACAGCTGCCGACGGGCACCGGCGGCGGAGCGTGTGGTGGGCGTTCCGCGCACACCCAACAGGTACGCCACGCGCACTACACTACGCCGGGGACTGCGCCGCCACCGCGGTGTAGCCTCCCAGCTGGAGCTGTCCTCTGATGATGACGGAGTGGCTGAGCGACGGCGACGGACCGGTGCCATTGGCGAATGTGGGAGAAGCAGACAAGATAAGCTACAGGGATGGAGGGGAAAATGCGACGCAGGACTCGCCGGCCGTGAGGGTTTTTATAGTAGGCCGGTAAGCATTGGGACTTTGGGGGATTTCACTGAGTCGGGCGGGAAGCTTGTGCGGGAACCTGCGAGGTTGCGCGGGAACAGGCTCACCGACGATTCATTGGCGCCACCGTTTGGCAAAAAGAACGCCCCCGCGCGTTGCGCAAGCTTGTTCGTTCGATATTTTGATGATATGTATGTTGTTGATTCCCTTAGTGGTGTTATGTGAACGTCGACTACATGACACTTCACCATCTTTGGGCCTAAGGGAATGCATTGTGGAGTAGTAAGTAGATGATGGGTTGCTAGAGTGATAGAAGCTTAAACCCTAGTTTATGCGCTATTCCGTAAGGGGCTGATTTGAATCCATATGTTTAATGCTATGGTTAGATTTATCTTAATTCTTCTTTCATAGTTGTGGATGCTTGCGAGAGGGGTTAATCATAAGTGGGAGGCTTGTTCAAGTAAGAACAACACCCAAGCACTGGTCCACCCACATATCAAATTATCAAAGTAGCGAACGTGAATCAAACAAACATGATGAAAGTGACTAGATGAAATTCCCGTGTGTCCTCAAGAACGCTTATCTTATTATAAGAGACCGTTTCGTCCTGTCCTTTGAAACAAAAAGGATTAGGCTACCTTGCTGCACCTTAGTTATTATTGCTACTAGTCACTTGTTACAAATTATTTTGCAATCAAACTACTCATTACCGATAATTTCAGTGCTTATAGAAAATACCTTGCTGAAAACTGCTTGTCATTTCCTTCTGCTCCTCGTTGGGTTCGACACTCTTACTTATCGAAAGGACTATGATAGATCCCCAATACTTGTGGGTCATCATAGAACCAATGTCAATCCTATTTGGGGAAAGATTTGGAAGTTATCCTGTCCGAAAAAGGTAAAAATCTTTATCTGGCGTACTCTACATGGAACGCTTTCGTGTCAAGTTACACTTGCTAATAGACGCTTGAAGGTTTCGCCCATCTGCCCTTCATGCTCGAATGCTCCAGAAGATACAAAACACGCCTTGTTCTAGTGTCAGAAGGCAAAAGAAGTATAGGTAAAATTTGGTTTATACGAGGTGATCAATAAAGCTTGTGTTGTTGACCGTGCGAGAGAGGCGGTACTAGAATTCTTACTCTTTATGCAAGATCAGGAATTATCTTTAATGGGCATCTAGAACGTGCGTGAATTGGTCGCTATAGCAGCCTGATATTTATGGTGGAATAGACGTAAACTGCTTCATGAAGGAAAGTTTCAAGATGATAACCAAACTTCGATGGGGGCTCTTGCCATAATGACAAACGATGTTAATCCCTACTCCCCTAAGGCATCTATTAAAACAGCGGATGGAGTTTTCCTCCTAGGGGTTTTGTCAAGCTAAATGTTGATGGCTCGTTTGATCATGATTTGCTTCACGGTACAGCTCGGGTGGTCCTTAGAGATGACAAAGGCAGGTTTATTGTCGGTGGAAATTGTAGGTTTGATTGTTGTGAAGATGTATTAGCGGCAAAAGCTGCAACTCTGAAGTTTGGGTTATTACTTGCATGAAAGGCGGGATGCAATCATCTTGTTATTAACTCAGACAATATGAAAGTGATTGACACAACGAATAATGGAGGATACTCGGCAGGAGCGGCGGCTGCAGTCTTCAATGATTGTTATTTTTTGGCTTATGATTTTTCTCTTATTAGTTTTGAACATTGTAATAGGTAAACAAATAAGGTGACTCATGAAATTGCTAGGCTAGCAAATTTTTCGCAAACTAGGGATTGGTTTGACGAGACAATGAATGATATTGTACCTTTTCTTACGGACGATGTAACAATTATTTCTAATTAATGAAGTTGAAGTTTTCTTTCAAAAAAAAAACTTTGATCATTTTCTTCATAAGCTTCGACTGCTCACTGCACTCTCTCTCTATTCCTCGCATTGTGTCGCTGTCTTTTCAAGCACCCATTTTGTATATTTCTCTTACTTTTCCAAGTCTATTCTCTCTCAATGTTCAACTCCACTTTCGCCCTCTCCTGGTCAAACTCCATCCTCGTCCTTTGCGCATCTATGAAGAGCTTGTACCTATCCTCCTTGACGGAAAAAATGCCTTGTCGCACCATCACGCATGACCCTCTTCTCCCATTTGTTTCCCATCACCTGTCGATTTCTCTTTGGCACATGTTTTTTTTTGGCACGGTGGATTGTACATCCCTCCAATTTGGCTTTGGCACACTACCAGCGGCAGGTGTATGCCTCTGTATGCATAGGAATACCCCAAGATTTGGACGAAAAAAATATATATACATGTCAGCCCAGAGCAAACGCAAGCCCAGCCCCCGGTTCACACCGACGCCCAGCCCACGAAATGACTCGTTCGCTCCTTGCCTCGTTCCAGTTCGCACCGACGCCTCCACTCCTCGTCTCCTCGCACCGTTCCCATAGGCACGCAACGCTCGCAGACACGCAGGCACGCAACGCTCGCAGACACGCAGGCACGCAGCGCTGCCGGAGGCCGATGTCAACCGTCGGAGGCGACTCTCGCGGCGGCGCCTGGCCCCCCGTCCGCCCCTCCTCTTCAGCTTCGGATGGAGCAGCAATCGAGCAGGTACAAGCGACCCTGGCGGCGGTGCCCCGCCACCCGCACCGGCGGCGCCCGACCCCCGCCCGCCCCTCCTCTTCAGAAACAGAAGGTGCGACGACCTCCGCCCTCGCCCCCAATTTGGGAATTTCTTGATTTGCTCAGGTAGTCAATCTATTTAACAGATGCAAGTATTTAAATTTATGTTCCCCTTATTTTCCTAACGTAGATGAAGAGGAGTGGAATTGTTGGCAGTAGCATATTTGCAATGTGGGAAAAGGCTTCAAGGAAAGGAAAATAGATGAAGTATCCACACCGAATCAGACAGTAGCTGCATCTAGTACTTGTACTTCTCCTGTTCATTTTGAGAGCAATTTGCAATTGGTGTTATGGCAAGAACCGGAGAGTAGAGGAGAAACCTCAACACCTCATGTAGAAGATGATGAATCTATTGATGAAGATTATGAACCGATGCAAGCAGATTTGGAGGCACTCGAACATGATCCTGGAAAGCGGATTCCCATCTCAGTGTATGTTGTTAATGACCAAGATAGAGTAAGAAGGAGATATATTGAGATGGGGTCATGTCAACCAAAGAATCATAAGTTCAAGTTTACAAATAAAAGTGGAAAAGAGCGTCGATTTTGCCGTGTTTGGTTTAAAGAATTTCCGTGGATTGAGTATAGTGTGGAAAAACATAGAGCTTTCTGCTTCGTTTGCTATTTGTTCAAGGATAAAACAAGATGTCCCAGTGGAGATGCTTTCGTGAAGAAGGGATTTAATAACTGGAACATGAAGTCAAGATTGAAGAAACATGAAGGTGAGGTTAGTAGTGCTCATGCTGAAGCTCAAGAGAAGTATGATAAGTTCACTACACCACAAACATGAATTCGGGAGTCTATTGCTTCAAACACCTCACAATACAAGGCTTTGTATAAACAGCGTTTGACATGGACACTCAAGTGTCTGAGATTTCTGTTGCGCCAAGGCTTGACATTTAGAAGACATGATGAAAGTGAAGACTCACTAAATAAAGGAAATTTCCTTGAGCTTCTAAATTCGCTAGCAGGAAATTTTGAAGAGGTTGACAGGGTTTGCAGGATGACTCACCATGATATAAACAAGAGGTGATAAAATGTTGTGCATAAGAGACTACTAAACTAGCCATTGAAGAACTTGATGGTGGTCATTTTGCAATACTTGTAGATGAGTCTAGTGATGTGTATCAGAATGAACAGTTGGTTGTTTGCTTGCGTTATGTTGATAAGAAAGGAAGGGCGGTTGTAAGATTTCTTGGTCTTGCTCATGTTGAAGATACTACCTCTTTGACACTAAAAGTTGCAATTCAGAAAATGCTTATGGAATACAATTTGACCCTTGCAATGGTTCATGGGCAAGGATATGATGGAACTAGTAATATGAGAGGTAATGTTAATGGCCTGAAAAAACTGATTATGGGTGAGTCTCCTTCTGCCTACTATGTTCATTGTTTTGCCCATCCACTACAGTTAACTCTTGTTGCTGTTGCTAAGGAGAGTGGTGATTGTACTTGGTTCTTTTAGCAGCTTGCACACTTGTTAAATGCTCTTGGCATGTCTTGTAAAAAGATGAGAATGCTTCGAATAGCTCAGACTGAAGAACTCATTGATGCATTGGAATTGGAAGAGTAGAAACAGGGAGTGGCCTGATCAGGAAATGGGTTTGGGAAGGTCATGTGATACACGTTGGGGCTCTCACTTCAAAACTGTGAACCATGTCATCTCTATGTATGGTGCACTACGACGAGTCCTTCGCAAGATTGGAGACTAGTACCATGGTGCGGAGGCACAAGCGGCTCTATCCATAGAGACAATATTTCGATCATTTGAGTTTGTTTTCATGGCACACTTGATCCAAGAAATATTTGAACACACAGATGAGTTGTGTAGAGCTTTGCAAAAGCAAGACGAAGATATTGTTCATGCTATTAAGCTTGTTGGTGACACAAAGTATTACTTGAAGGCTTTGAGGACCGATGCTGGATGTGATGATTTTATCACAAAGGTCACATCTTTTTGTACAAAGCATAACATCAAAGTTGTTGATATGGAGGGTCCTTACTTTCCCGTTAGCCGGCCTAAAAAGGGTTTATGTAATGGTGCGACCAATTACCACCACTTCAAGGTTGATATGTTTGTGGATTTCATTGATAGGCAAACCAGTGAGCTAAATGGCAGATTTGATGAGGTAAACACGTAGCTACTTTCTTGCATGGCAGCATTCTGTCCACTTCATCTATTTGCTGCTTATGACGAAGAGAAGTTGGTTAGGCTTGCTACAAAGTTTTATGCTTCTGATTTTACAAGGGATGAACTGGCAAGACTTCCATGGCAACTAAACATGTATGTTACTAATGTGCGTAGAGATAAAAGGTTTCAAAATCTGAAAAATCTGTGTCAGCTTTTAGTTATGCTTGTTGAGACAAACAAGCATGAACAATATCAAATTGTTTACAAGCTTCTTAAGTTGGTATTGATTCTGCCGGTAGCTACTGCTGGTGTTGAAAGGGTATTATCTTCAATGAGCTATGTGAAGAATAAGTGAACAAAATGGGTGATGAATATTTGAACAATTGTTTGGTTACATTCGTTAAGAGATAATTTTTCAATCAAGTGAAAGATGAAGATGTCATCAATTTATTTCAAAAAGGCGACCGCAGAGTTATATTGTAAGAAGGATATCATCACTTTATTAATCAAAAGGTACTTATGTATTTATGTCGTTATGGTCTGATATACTAAAATATTGCTATTGCCGTTATGCTAGTGTTGTTTTATTCATATATTGCTAGCGTTGTGTTGTTTAGTCCATATACTACATTTAGAGAAAAAAGAATTTGGATGAATACCCAGCCTTCATTTCATTTTAATTCATTTTCTTGAGGTCCGCGTTGGAGATGCCCTAGAAGGTTGTATTCTCACAAAATCAACATCGTATCGCTGTGAAAGAGTTGGTATAATTTTGCACGTACATTGTGGAAGATTTTCCATCACGTTGGCTCACTACTCTATTTTACGTGTACAGAAAACCTAGTTTATCTGTGAGCTGACTTCTGTGATGATTCAACGTCCACGCGTGGTAACGTAGACGCACGCAATGCGCACGTCCTGTCCTGAGGAGGGCAATGAGAGTACCAACATAAACTAATACAATCCTCTTGGTAACACATAAATCGCATTTGAAGAAATAAGTGAAACATTACTCAAGTACCATAAGTTGCGCAAAACATCACCGGATGAAGTGAAATATTACTCAAGTACGTCATATAACAGCTGCAATGAAACATTACTCAAGTAGTATGTCATATGACAGCTGCCGTTTACCGTGAAGAACAATACAAGGAAAGAAATGAATTGAAGAAAATCAGAGCCAATTGAACTGAAGCTGGATCTGCAGCTTCAGGATTGTCTGAAAGAGCAGACAGCAATGACACGCCACTGAAGTTCAGTTAGCAGATGGAAACTCAAAAGGACTAGATAAAGGAAATGTCGTTAAGAGCTGCTAATTTCCTCGTATTCAGAAGGGCTTTACTTCAAGTAAATAAGATTCACATAAACACATCGCTAGCAGACTATCCTGGATCAAGCGAATCAACCACACAACAAAAACACCCTACCTGTTCTCCAAAGCAAAATCCAAAGCTTACAGCAGTGATCCACCGGCTGAATACCATGTGGAATGTAAGCATTAGATCAAAAAAGGAAAAATCATAATATGGTGAAACTAATCACCATAAGAGCAAAGCATTGCATAATCATAATAGATTGGCACTCACCTGTAATAACATCTCAAACATATCAGCATTTGGAGCTTATCCAGCTGCCTCTAAGGAAAAATTCACATAACATAGATCAATCACTTTTGACAAACAAACATCCGACCAGCACTGGAGTAAGACAATGGAACAGAAGTCCAGGAAAAGCAGACAACCTACCTTACGATCTCCTGTATGAGTACAAGTCCAGAGAGAACATGAATATAAATGGTTTCTTGCAGATGACAATCTTAGTAATTATATGACTGTTTTCAGTACGGCCGCGAACGCGAACCACCACCCTGGTTTCTGTTAGGCCCATGGCCTCCTCCATCTCTGCGTCTATCCGCGCCATAGCCGCCGCCTCCACCGCGTCCGCCTCTGCACAACAAGTAATGCGGCAAACAGGTTATATATTAACATCATACAACCAATCATGATTTTAGTTATACTGAGCTGGAGATACATAAGATATATGCTGATTTAAAGGCTCAGCTCCTTAAAAGAAAAACCACATATTGGTCAACTGTACTTGGCAATGATTCCAGACTTTATCTGGTCATCCAAGGCATATGTAACATGACAACAATGTCTGATACATAATTTGATTCAGGTTAACTTGGTTGGGTTCCATTCTGTCCTCTTCAGGCCAAAATGCAACAACCAGACAAACTCATGACATATTCTCATATCCGCTAAATAATTTTAAGAGGCCTGTAAATCACACAATGACGCAGGACAAAATAATATGACAATGATTGGAAAATGCAAATTGAGATATCAAACTGTAGCACGAGCCAGAGGGTATAATTGGCCCAGAGTAGACATTACATTCCAGAATTTGCACTTATCAGATAAACAAGCAAGATGTACTTACCCATGACCAGATGTAGGAGCTCTAGGTGCTGATTTCTCAGCCATCACAACACTAATTTTACGGCCTCTCATGTCATAATCTGAAAACGAAGAAGAGCATATGCATTATGAAGTGGAAAGCACAGAGTGTTATATAGAAAAATGTGATGCATCGTGGCAACCACAGCACTAAACATACCGTTGTAGAATCCACCAGCTGAATGAGCAGCAGAAGGATCTTCATAAGCAAGGCAAGCATCTCCTTTGGCTTTCCCAGAATCATCAGTGTAGATTTTTATGTTCCAGGGCCACTGGTCTTTGTAGCCACGTTTTTGCTTGATCCTTCCAACCTTTAAAAAAGTAGTTGCAAGTATTGCAAGAACAAAATAAAATGACCAACAAGTGCTCGACATAATTGAGAAACAACAGTATTCTATTCTCTAAGATTAGCAAGAGCAATGGGGGTGCCATCTCGCGAGTTCTTGGGCAAAGATATGTTACCTGACCGACTCAGCATGGCTATAAAGTTTTTAAGTAAAAAACTAAAACATACATTGAGGTAACAGGAATCAAAAAATATATTGGCCTATTTTGGACTAGAACTATGTGAGCAGAGTCAAGCTGATTATTACTAACTATGTATCAGATAGAATTACCCTCACTATGGTCTTACCACACGTAAACTTCGCATCTGATTTGTATAAGCACCTTATCTTAAAAAGTTAAAAGAATGATAGACGGGGTCCAACCATGCAGTGATTATAGAAAATATTATTACGAATATCAGTAAGTGCAGCTTACACACTTAATATGAACTATGAACTGATGAAAACAGAACACAACTTCACATCATATGACACAGGCATTAACAACCCAGGTTGAAAGTGAGATATTTTAAGAGGAACACATACCAGGCATTCAGGCAATAAAGAACTAATGCATACAGTTTAAATTAAGGAGCACCTCACAAAATATGTTTTTAGACGACGCACAGATCCACAGCATGCGGAGCTCAAGGATATTACATTGATAAAGAATTCAAGAGAAGGTAAATTATACCTGGCCAATTCCTCCAAAAAGCTCTTGCAGTTCCTCAACAGTCACATCGGGAGGCAGGTTTGAGATGTAAATCCTTGCATTGTCGCAGGAATCATCACAGTTTGCATCACACTGCTTAACCTTTGTAGTAGGTTCAGGGGCAGCATTTGCAGAATAACCACCGCCACCTCCACCTCCGCCATGATAAGGAGGTGGAGCACCACCTGCGCCTCCACCCCCAGGCGCAGACCGACCACCATAACCACCATCATATGTAGGTGGCAGGCCTCCTTGCCCCCCTGGGGCACCGCCACTGTATGGGTTCGGAGGTGGGGCACCATAGCTTGGTGGGTAAGGGCCTCGACCACCGCCATAGCTGTTGGGGGGTGGCACTGCAGAGTCTGAACTGTACACATTGTTGCCTCCATAGGAACTTGGGGGCGGTGCATAGTCACCTGGAGGACCGCCATAGGATGGAGGGCCTTTAGGGGGAGCCTGCCCATAGCCACCGTCACCTTGGTTGTTCTCTTGGCCTCTTCCCCCATAACCAGCACCGCTCCCACCACGGTGGTCATCAAAACCACGGCCGCTCCCACCATCACGATTGTACCCTCCTCTTGCTCCCCCGGCACCACCATCACGACCACCAGAGTTGTAATCCCCATCACCTCTGCTGTAGCCACCACCTCCTGAACCATGATCACCACCACCACGACTGTACCCCCCACCTCCACCAGACCTATCGTACCCGCCGCCACCACCTCCACCTCCACTTGGGTTAACTGCCCCACACTTATTGCACTCAGTCCTCCTTGCAAAGTTCACATTAAGGCAGCTGCAACAAGAGTTCATATATTTTTAGTCTCAAGGATTCCATACAAGATAATACCCTTAGCATGAAAACAACTGGTAGTGTTTACAAAACTAGAGCCCACCAATGTTTCCAATAAGAGCACAACATTGCTAAGACATACTACCTCCGTCCGGGTTTATTAGGCCCCATTGTATTCTGGATCCAAGTTTGACCATGCATTTAACTAAAAATATATAAAGTATATGCTACACAAAGTATATTGTTGGATTTGTATTTGAAAGAGGTTTTCTATGGAATAGTTTTCGTTACATACATTTATATTTTATTACTTAAATTCATGGTCAAACTTTGGCTCAAAATGAAAGAGGGTCTAATAAACCCGGACAGTGGAAGTAAAACCGTAAATTAAATGCATGCTCTGGTGTAAAAACCAATAAAATATATAACGGAGTAAATAACCAGGGCAGATACGCTAGTATATCAACATATGGCCCAGCAATATTTTCGAATGTAAATTGCACACAGGAATAACATCGCATCATAAGTTATGATTTTAAAGCAATAGGGCATCTAGCAGAAGTTGAAACTAAAGCATCAGAATGATGGGATGTTTGAAATTCCAGTCAAGGCGATACAGCATAAGCTCCCACAATAAAATATCATGAAAGTTCTACCAAGCCTAAATGCCCATAACAAGTTCAGAAGACAACGGCTGGATCAGCCGAGCCCAACGCCAAATCCTAGAGCGAGATGATGAGAATTCGATACCCACCTTGCATCAGGGCAAGTCCAGTCGCCTTCGCGTCCACCCCCGCGCCCGCCACCTCTCCCGCCTCCGCCTCCGCCACCACCGCCGTAGCCTCCTCCTCCACCACTACCCCCTCTCCCGCCACCGCCGTACCCTCCCCCGCCGCCGCCGCCTCCGTATCCTCCACCACCGCCACCGCTGCCGCCATATCCTCCACCACCTCCGCGCCCACGACCACTTCCGCCGCCGCCGCCTACACAAACACGAAAAAGGTCAGAAAAACGATCCGCGAAGAGGAGACAAAACCGATTCCGAGGATCCTGAGGCGACCTCGGCCGCCGTAGCCGCCGCCGCGGTAGTCGTCGGATCCGTACGACCCCGACATGGGGTTCACGCCAAAGCTAGGGTTTGGGAGTGTTCGAGAGGCCGCGGGGGCGGAGCCGAGTATTCGCGATGCAGGGGGAGAGGCGCCCGCTGAGGATTAGGGCAAAACAGTCGCGATGCGATTGCAAGAGGGAAACATCGCGAACATGGGCCCAATTTTATTGTAAAGAGTTCTGTTTGATTTCGATTGCGCTGACCGACTCCGGCAGGCCTTCTGCTGACTGGGAGTTGCCTGAGGCCCACTACGTAGTTCCCTGGTGCAGCGTTTGGCCCGGCCCATTTAGATGTTTTGATTTTGACGTGTGAAGCCCACTACATAACCGTCTAATCTATTAACCCTAAAAAAACCGTCTAATCTATTTGTATGTTTATTATTGTCTTCTCAATAAACATTTTTGTGTGTGTTTATTGTATTGTTTGCTTGATCTGTTTCGATTCTATACGACTCATCTTTATACAGAAATTCATATAATAACTACTCCCTCCGTCCCATAATATAAGAGCGTTTTTGACACTACACTAGTGTAAAAAACGCTCTTATATTATGGGACGGAGGGAGTATAACGCAATATAGCAACCGTGAAGTGAGTCTTCACATTTCTCTAAAAAAAATTAAGAAACTTGTAGTTAATCTCCCCGCAAAAAAAAAACTTGTAGTTAATCTGAATCTTGATTTTAAAAGACAAATTCTATGATTTTAATGGAGCCGACAAATATTTTTCACTTACACGACATGCATTAATGAACAAGACTAGTGCAACTTCATATCGGGTCTTGCATGTAGGACACACCTGTCAAAGATTTGTGGCTTATTTAGGGAATGTTAGGGAAGATGTCTAGATTGAACAAACGAACGAAGGATAAAGATCCATGACTAAATGTTACATGTGGTTCTTTGAAGTCGGTGTCTCCAGTTTTGACCTTTTGCATATCTGCACTCCACCATAACATTAGTGAGGAAACTATAGAAGACCTTTTCTGGGGGAGGGGGCGACTATAGAATTTTGTCTAGAAAAAAACTATAGAAGAAAATCCTGCATAAACTAGATTAGCCTCAAAGATTTTGAAAAGAAGCACGAACCGCCCACCCAACCGATGGAAAAAAAAGATCATAGCACGTGTTATGACCAAATACACATCCCTTGACCCTTGGAACAAAAATTGCCGAAGTGTACTTCGTCGCCAAGCTCATAGGTGAAAGACTATGAGCACCCTAGCACAGAAGAAATAGAAGAGGAGTATCTTTAGCCAAAGCATACTTCACACCATTGTTGTCGCCGTTCACCAACATATGTCGAAGCTTGTTGGAAATATGAGCAAATTACTACGAGATTTAATCTGAATAAACAGAAGATAAATCATGACTACAGTAGCAGAGATTGAACTAATCATGCAAACTAGCATAGCAGATGAACAGATCACATCTAGGGCACATACTAGAAACATGAATTCTACCACGATCTCGAACAGGAAAGATAGAATCACATACGGTGCAGCGGGAGCAGCACCGCCGGCGTTGACGTTGTCGCCCATGTCGTCGAGGATGAGGTTGCCGAGGTCGGTGAAGAAGTCGTCGTTCGCGAAGTCGTCGCTGCCAGCAGTCGCGCGAGTGCGCTACCCAAAAACCTGATCGCCCCTCTCCCGTACAGGATCACGAGAGGCGGGGTTCTGGAGGCCTGTTGTCCCTTCTCCCGGTGCACGCCGAAAGGAGGGATGGAGAAGACTTGCTTGGCGGCGCAATGATCTGGAACGGTGGTGAGAAACCATACGAAGCGGCGGCGGCTAGGGTAGACGTCTGCCTGACTATGTAGTGCGGGCCGGGTAGGCCGTGCGAGTAAACCCCACGTCCGAGTCGTCACGATCCAAAAGAATCGGACGTTCAGTAATTAACGCGTCCATTAATTATTAATCAATGACTCATTAATTTTTCCCGAGCGGCAAAAATATAGACAACGTGCATAGCTCTGTCCTCGGCTCGGCTCAATCCCGCAACCCGCGGCGCGGCGCGGCGCGTCGTGACGAGGCGTGGCGAGCAAGGAGGAGGAGCGCGCGTGTAGGTCTCCTCTTCTCATGCTCACACAAGTGGTAGAAGAGCTCACCTTATAAAGAGGTGCAACTCTCTCTCAACTTATGAGGTGGGACTAAACTTTAGCCTCACTCACTCCACTCACATGTGTGCATGAATGGGCCAAAAGAATTTCAGAATTTTAGTTGGGCTTTGGGCCAAAAGCCCACTAGCAAATTCCAACAATCCCCCACAAAGTCTCATTGGCACATTTCACCATTGGGTTCCAAACATTGTTTATATACCGGTGCTTAGTGGAGACTGTGAAGTTGAACTTCCACTTAGAGATTTATGCTACACTAGATCACAACTTGAATAGTGGACTATGCCTTGAACTACAAGTTTTCTGCGAGACTAGTTTCACACAAATTCTTGACCGATACTGGGCTGCCGCAAGGCTTCCCCGCGGGTGGAGCGTATACGTTGTACTCCAGGGCCTTTTCATGAATTTATTAGAGAACACCCAATTCTCACAGACTGCGACGTTAACAGTCAAATTCATATAGGTGTGTTCCTCAGAAGATGCCCTGCAGGACAACATCTCTGCTTACTCAAATAAGCCACTTGGAACACATTAAGATAAATATCAACCTGCCATGCAGATCAGGAGAGTATTGCATCTACACGGAGTGGGATAATTAAAATAGGGATACTCTCCTCTCAGCTGACCAACAGCTTGTCTCCCACTTCTTCTTCACGGGATCTCCGATCACATAGAGTGGGTTACCACTATGGACAACTTATGTGGTGGGTCTCGAACCCATCTCCATCTATCACATTACGTGATAAACCCTTTGTGAAGGGATCTGCCAAGTTTTTCGTTGTTTGGATATAATCCAACGTAATAACTCCGGAGTTCCTCAATTTTCTGACAGATTTTAGTCTCCTCTTCACATGCCTTGAGGACTTCATATTGTCCTTAGAACTGTTTATCTTGACGATCACATTTTGATTATCACAATTCATCAGGATAGGGGGTATTGGTTTTTCAACCATAGGTAAGTCCATCAATAGCTCACAAAGCCACTATGCTTCAACAGTGGCAGTGTCTAATGTTGTGAGTTCTGCTTCCATAGTTGACCTCGTGAAGATGGTCTGCTTGCAAGACTTCTAAGAAACAGCGCCACCACCAAGTGTAAAAACATAACCACTTGTGGCCTTAATCTCATCAGCATCAGATATCCAGTTTGAGTCACTATAACCCTCCAGTACCCTTGGATACCCGGTGTAGTGAATCCCATAGCTCGCGGTGCCTTTCAAATAGCGCATAACTCTCTCAAGCGCACGCCAATGATCATCTCCCGATTTTGACACAAACTGACTCAGCTTACTCACAGCAAAAGAGATGTCAGGCCTCGTGGCACTCGCCAAATACATAAGCGAGCCAATAATCTGAGAATGCCTCAGTTGATCTCTAGCAATCCGTCGATTCTTTCGAAGCAACACACTAGCATCATATGGAGTTGGAGAAGGCGTGCAGTCGCTATACCCAAAACGACTCAAGATCTTTTCCATATAGTGAGACTGAAGCAGTGTGATCCCATCATTCTCATCTCTCAACAGCTTGATGTTCAAGATAACATCAGCTACTCCTAGATCCTTCAAATCAAAACAGCGAGATAGGAAATCCTTAACCTCCTTGATTAGATCAAATTTGGTTCCAAAGATCAGTATGTCATCGACATACAGACAAAGAATAACTCCTTCGCCCCCACCATGGCGATAGTACACACACTTGTCACCATCATTTACTACAAAGCCGGCAGCAGTTAATGTTCTTTCGAACTTCTCATGCCACTCCTTAGGAGCTTGTTTAAGGCCATATAAAGACTTTAATAACTTGCACACCTTTCCTTCCTGACCAGGTACTACAAAACCATCTGGCTGATCCATGTAAATTTCCTCCTTCAACTCTCCATTGAGGAAAGCCGTCTTAACGTCCATTTGATGAACGAGAAGACCATGTGAGGCAGCCAGTGATAGTAGCACCCGAATTGTGGTCAGTCTAGCCACGGGTGAGTAAGTATCAAAGAAGTCTTCACCTTCTTTCTGGGTATAACCTTAGCCACAAGCCGTGCCTTGTACTTTTCAATCGTACCATCAGGTCTAAGCTTCTTCTTGAAGACCCACTTACATCCTACAGGTTTGCACCCATAAGGACGGTCAGTGATCTCCCAGGTTCCGTTAGCTAAGATGGAATCCATCTCGCTACAGCTTCCTTCCAGTAGTCAGCATCAGGAGATGCATAGGCTTCTGAAATAGTCCTGGGTGTGTCATCCACAAGGTACACAATGAAATCATCACCAAAGGACTTTGCAGTCCTCTGTCTCTTACTCCTTACAGGAGTTTCATTGTCACCCTCAACAGGATTCTCAACGTGTTCCATCACAATGGTGGATTCAGAAATTACAGTGAGTTCCTCACTAGATGGAGTAGGTATCTCTTGATTTGATGAACTCGACATGTCCTTCATAGGAAATATGTCCTCAAAGAAAGTTGCATCATTAGACTCCATAATCGTACCAACATGCATGTCGGATACCTCAGATTTTATTATCAAAAATCTATAGCCAATGTTATGAAAAGCATAGCCCAGAAAAACACAATCCACGGTTTTTGGTCCAAGCTTGCGCTTCTTGGGAATTGGTATATTGACTTACGCCAAACAACCCCAAGAACGTAGGTAAGAGAGTTTCAACCTTTTCCTTTCCCATTCCTCAAATGGAGTCATGGTCTTATGCTTTGTGGGAACTCGGTTTAGGACATGACACGCAGTCATTAGCGCCTCCCCCCACCATTCCTTGGAAAGACCCGATGTGTCTAACATGGCGTTAATCAAATCGGTTAAAGTTCGGTTCTTTCTTTCGGCCACCCCATTTGACTGAGGTGAGTAGGGAGGCATCCTCTCATGGATTATACCATGTTCCGCACAAAACAGATCAAATTCATTGGAAAAATACTCTCCACCACGATCAGACCTAAGCCGTTTAATTTTTCGATCAAGTTGGTTCTCTGCCTCAGCTTTATAGTTTTTGAAGAAAGTTAAAGCCTCATCTTTTGATTTCAGAAGATACACATAACAATATCTAGTGGAGTCATCAATCAACGTCATGAAATATCTCTTTCCACCTTTTGTCAACACGCCATTCATCTCACAAAGATCAGAATGTATAAGCTCTAGTGGCGCCAAGTCTCTTGCCTCTGCAGTCTTATGGGACTTGCGAGGTTGCTTAGCTTGCACACATACTTGGCACTTAGAGCCTTTGACAGTAGAGATTTTCGGAATTAAATTCATATTGGCTAGCCGCGTCATGCAACCAAAGTTAATATGACAAAGTCGCGAATGCCAAATATCCAACTCATTATTGTGGCAAACATTATTAATAACTTTTAGTGCAAATATCTGATAAAGATAGGCGGAACAAGCCTCCGCACTCATAGCCTTTTCCAACAAATTGTCTACACTTGCAAATTACAACTTTATTGGACTCAAAAACCAACTTAAAACCATCTCGACATAAACGGGAACCGCTAACGAGATTTTTATTGATGGACGGCACATGATGAACGTTCTTCAGACGCACGGTCTTGCCCGAAGTAAACTTCAGATCGACCGTACCGACACCTCGAACGATGGCATGTGACCCGTTCCCCATCAGCACGGGAGAAGTCCCTGTGACCTGGTAAGAAGAAAACATTGAGGCGTCAGCACAAACATGTACATTGGCACCGGTGTCAATTAACCAATCAGGAGATTGAAATACTGAAAGGATGGTAGGAAGAATACCGTACCCAGATTCCTTCATATCAGTATCACCGATGACAACATTAGCGGAGTTGCCGCTCTTCTCATGTTCACGCTCCTCAAAGCGGTTAGGACACTTCGGAGCCCAGTGATTAGGATCACCGCAAACAGGGCAAAGTCCCTTCCCCTTCTTGTGAGAATTCTTCTTGAAGTTGGTAGAATGCGATGGCTTGTTCTTTGTATCCAACTTGCCTTTGCCCTGAGTTTTGTTCTTATTGTTTTTGAACTTGTTGGGCTGGAAGTTCTTCTTCTGTACCATGTGGGCACTAGAAGCTCACTCAGCAACTCGAGCACGTGTGTCCTTTGCTCTCGCCTTCTCTTCAACATCAAGAGTGCCAATGAGATCCGCAACGGAAAACTCTTGTCTCTTGTGTTTCAGGGAAGTAGCAAAATTGTTCCACGAAGGTGGAAGCTTGGCAATGATACCTCCGGCAACAAATTTGTCCGGCAACACACACTTGAAGTACTCAAGTTCTTTTGCGAGCGACTGTATCTCATGAGCCTGTTGTACAACAGAGCGCTCATCAGTCATCTTGTAGTCATAGAATTGCTCCATGACGTACAACTCGCTGCCGGCGTCCAAGGCACCAAACTTGGCCTCGAGCGCAACCCACATGTCCTTGCCGTTGTCAAACGAAATATACGAGTCCACAATGGAGTCATCAAGAACACCCAGAAGAGTGCCTTTAAAGAGAGTATCGATCTTCTCAAAAGTTTCCAGCTGTGCTGGATTAAGATTGCCCTCAGGCTTGCCCTTGGTGGCGTCATAGCAGCCCATGGTCTGAAACCAGTAGACTGCTCTCGTGCGCCACCTCTTATATTGCGCCCCCTTAAAGGCAGGCGGCTTCAGATGCACAGCAAAACCACTCGGAGCAAATTGCCTATAATCAGGTTTTTGGATTGTTGGAAATATGAGCAAATTACTACGAGATTTATTCCGAATAAACAGAAGATAAATCATGACTACAGTAGCAGAGATTGAACTAATCATGCAAACTAGCATAGCAGATGAACAGATCACATCTAGGGCACATACTAGAAACATGAATTCTACCACGATCTCGAACAGGAAAGATAGAATCACATACGATGCAGCGGGAGCAGCACCGCCGGCGTTGACGTTGTCGCCCATGTCGTCGAGGATGAGGTTGCCGAGGTCGGGGAAGAAGTCGTCGTTCGCGAAGTCGTCGCTGCCAGCAGTCGCGCGAGTGCGCTACCCAAAAACCTGATCGCCCCTCTCCCGTACAGGATCACAAGAGGCAGGGTTCCGGAGGCCCGCTGTCCCTTCTCCCGGTGCACGCCGAAAGGAGGGATGGAGAAGACTTGCTTGGCGGCGCAATGATCTAGAACGGTGGTGAGAAACCATACGAAGCGGCGGCGGCTAGGGTAGACGTCTGCCTGACTATATAGTGCGGGCCGGGTAGGTCGTGGGAGTAAACCCCACGTCCGAGTCGTCACGATCCAAAAGAATCGGAAACGGTTCAGTAATTAACGCGTCCGTTAATTATTAATTAATGACTCATTAATTTTTCCCGAGCGGCAAAAATATAGACAACGTGCATAGCTCTGTCCTCGGCTCGGCTCAATCCCGCAACCCATGGTGCGGCGTGACAAGGCGTGGCGAGGCGAGTGAGGAGGAGGAGCGCGCGTGTAGGTCTCCTCTTCTCATGCTCATACAAGTGGTAGAAGAGCTCACCTTATAAAGAGGTGCAACTCTCTCTCAACTTATGAGGTGGGACTAAACTTTAGCCTCACTCACTTCAATCACATGTGTGCATGAATGGGCCAAAAGAATTTCAGAATTTTAGTTGGGCTTTGGGCCAAAAGCCCACTAGCAAATTCCAACAATCCCCCACAAAATCTCATTGGCACATTTCACCATTGGGTTCCAAACATTGTTTATATACCGGTGCTTAGTGGAGACTATGAAGCTGAACTTCCACTTAGAGATTTATGCTACACTAGATCACAACTTGAATAGTGGACTATGCCTTGAACTACAAGTTTTCTGCGAGACTAGTTTCACACAAATTCTTGACCGATACTGGGCTGCCGCAAGGCTTCCCCGCGGGTGGAGCGTATACGTCGTACTCCAGGGCCTTTTCATGAATTTATTAGAGAACACCCAATTCTCACAGACTGCGACGTTAACAGTCAAATTCATATAGGTGTGTTCCTCAGAAGATGCTCTGCAGGACAACATCTCTGCTTACTCAAATAAGCCACTTGGAACACATTAAGATAAATATCAACCTGCCATGCAGATCAAGAGAGTATTGCATCTACACGGAGTGGGATAATTAAAATAGGGATACTCTCCTCTCAGCTGACCAACAGCTTGTCTCCCACTTCTACTTCACGGGATCTTCGATCACATAGAGTGGGTTACCACTATGGACAACTTATGTGGTGGGTCTCAAACCCATCTCCATCGATGCATTATCTATCACATTATGAACTCTTGTTGCAGCTGCCTTAATTCAAAGACGCTACCTCTTGAGCACTGCGTTGGTTTCCCTTGAAGAGGAAAGGGTGATGCAGCAAAGTAGCGTAAATATTTCCCTCAGTTTGAGAACCAAGGTATCAATCCAGTAGGAGACTACACGCAAGTCGCCTTGTACCTACACAAACAAATAAGAACCTTGCAACCAACGCGATAAAGGGGTTGTCAATCCCTTCACCGCCACTTGCAAAAGTGAGATTTGATAGAGATAATAAGATAAATATTTTTGGTATTTTTGTTGTATAGATTGAAAAGTAAAGATTGCAAAATAAACGGCGACAGAAATAACTAGTTGAAGGGAGATTAATATGATGGAAAATAGACCCGGGGGCCATAGGTTTCACTAGTGCCTTCTCTCAAGATAGCAAATTCTACGGTGGGTGAACAAATTACTGTCGAGCAATTGATAGAAAAGTGCATAGTTATGAGAATATCTAGGCATGATCATGTATATAGGCATCACGTCCGCGACAAGTAGACCGAAACGATTCTGCATCTACTACTATTACTCCACACATCGACCGCTATCCAGCATGCATCTAGAGTATTAAGTTCATAAGAACAGAGTAACGCATTAGGCAAGATGACATGATGTAGAGGGATAAACTCAAGCAATATGATATAAACCCCATCTTTTTATCCTCGATGGCAACAATACAATACGTGCCTTGCTGCCCCTGCTGTCACTGGGAAAGGACACCGCAAGATTGAACCCAAAGCTAAGCACTTCTCCCATTGCAAGAAAGATCAATCTAGTAGGCCAAACCAAACTGATAATTCGAAGAGACTTGCAAAGATATCAAATCATACATAAAAGAATTTAGAGGAGACTCAAATATTGTTCATAGATAATCTTGATCATAAACCCACAATTCATGGGATCTCGACAAACACACCGCAAAAAGAATTACATCGCATAGATCTCCAAGAGAATCGAGGAGAACTTTGTATTGAGATCCAAAGAGAGAGAAGAATCCATCTAGCTAATAACTATGGACCCGAAGGTCTGCGTTAAACTACTCACACATCATCGGAGAGGCTATGGTGTTGATGTAGAAGCCCTCCGTGATCGATTCCCCTCCAGCGGAGCGCCGGAAAAGGCCCCAAGATGGGATCTCACGGGTACAGAAGGTTGCGGCGGTGGAAATAGGGTTTCGTGGTGCTCCTGGATGTTTTCGGGGTATATGAATATATATAGGCGAAAGAAGTCGGTTGGGGGAGCCACGAGGGGCCCACGAGTGTGGGGGCGCGCCTACCCCCCTGGGCGCGCCTCCCTGCCTCGTGGCCACCTTGTCGCTTCCTTGACGTCCACTCCAAGTCTCCTGGATTGCGTTTATTTCAAAAATCACTCTCCTGAAGGTTTCAGTTTGGATTCCGTTTGATATTACTTTTCTGTGAAACACTGAAATAGGAAAAAAAACAACAATTTGCACTGGGCCTTTGGTTAGTAGGTTAGTCCCAAAAATAATATAAAAGTATATAATAAAGCCCATTAAACATCCAAAACAGATAATATAATAGCATGGAACAATAAAAAATTATAGATACGTTGGAGACGTATCAAGCATCCCCAAGGTTAATTTTTGCTCGTCCTCGAGTAGGTAAGTGATAAAAACAAAATTTTTGATGTGGATTGCTACCTAGCATATTTTTCAATGTAATTTTCTTTATTGTGGCATGAATGTTCAGATCCGAAAGATTCAAGATAAAAGTTTAATATTGACTTAAAAATAATAATACTTCAAGCATACTTCTGGAACTCCAAAAATTCTACCAAAATAGGAAGACCTAGATAATTTGATTATTGATCTACTGCAATTGGAATCAGTATTTTATCACTTGCTGGTGATTTTTAACAATTGTTTTCGTGAGCAGAAAGTTTCTGACTTTTTCAGCAAGATCAAATAACTATCATCCAAGAAGATCCTATAGGTTTTACTTGGCACAAACACTAATTAAAACATAAAACCACATCTAACCAGAGGCTAGATCAATTATTTATTACTAAACAGGAACAAAAAGCAAGGAACAAAAATAAAATTGGGTTGCCTCCCAACAAGCGCTATCGTTTAACGCCCCTAGCTAGGCATAAAAGAGAGAATAGATCTAGGTATCATCGTCTTTGGTATGCAATCCGTAAGTGGCTCTCATAATAGATTCATAAGGCAATTTAATTTTCTTTCTAGGAAAGTGTTCCATGCCCTTCCTTAACGGAAATTGGAATCTAATATTCCCTTCTTTCATATCAATAATTGCACCAATCGTTCTAAGGAAAGGTCTACCAAGAATAATAGGACATGTAGGATTGCAATCTATATCAAGAACAATGAAATCTATGGGCATGTAATTCCTATTTGAACAATAAGAACATCATTAATCCTTCCCATAGGTTTCTTAATGGTGGAATCCGCAAGGTGCAAATTTAAAGAACAATCATCAAGATCACGGAAACCTAACACATCACACAAAGTTTTGGGAATCGTGGAAACACTAGCACCCAAATCACACAAAGCATAGCATTCATGATCTTTAATCTTAATTTTAATAGTAGGTTCCCACTCATCATAAAGTTTTCTAGGAATAGAAACTTCTAGTTCAAGCTTTTCTTCATAAGATTGCATTAAAGCATCAACGATATGTTGGGTAAAAGCTTTATTTTGACTATAAGCATGAGGAGAATTTAGCACGGATTGCAACAAGGAAATAATATCTATCAAAGAGCAATTATCATAATTAAATTCCATGAAATCCAAAATAGTGGTTCATTGCTATGTAATGTTTTGACCTCTTCAATCCCACTTTTACCAATTTTTGCATCAAGATCTAAAAACTCCGAATCATTGGGACGCCTTCTAACTAAAGTTGACTCATCTTCAGTCCCATCATTATCAAGATTCATATTGGAAAACAAAGATTTAATGGGAGACACGTCAATAACTTTTAGATCTTCATCCTTATTATCATGAAAACTAGAAGGACACGCTTTCATAAAGCAATCTTTTTTAGCAGGCATCCTAGCGGTTCTTTCTTTGCACTCATCAATGGGAATTCTCATAGCTTTGAGAGACTCATTGATATCATACTTAGGAGGAATAGATCTAAGTTTCAAAGAATCAACATCAAGAGAAATTCTATCCACGTTCCTAGCCAATTCATCAATCTTAGGCAATTTTTCTTCAAGCAAAGCATTGAAATTCTTTTGAGAAATCATAAATTCTTTAACACTAGTCTCAAAATCAGAGGGCAACTTATTAAAATTTCCATAAGAGTTGTCGTAGGAATTACCATAATTATTGGAGGAATTACTAGGATACGGCCTAGGATTAAAGTTTCCTCTATATGCGTTGTTACCAAAATTGTTCCTACCAACAAAATTTACATCCATAGATTCATTATTATTCTCAATCAAAGTAGACAAAGGCATATCATTAGGATCAGAAGAAACACTCTTATTAGCAAACAACTTCATAAGTTCATCCATCTTTCCACTCAAAACATTAATCTCTTCTATCTCATAAACCTTTTTACTAGTAGATCTTCCGGTGTGCCATTGAGAATAATTAACCATAATATTATCTAGGAGTTTAGTAGCTTCTCCTAAAGTGATTTCCATAAAAGTGCCTCCCGCGGCCGAATCTAAAAGATTTCTAGAAGCAAAATTCAATCCAGCATAAAATTTTTGTATAATAATCCATAAATTCAAACCATGTCTAGGACAATTACGTATCATTAATTTCATCCTCTCCCAAGCTTGTGCAACATGCTCATGATCAAGTTGCTTAAAATTCATAATATCGTTTCTAAGAGAGATGATCTTAGCGGGAGGAAAATACTTAGAGATAAAAGCATCTTTTGCACTTATTCCATGAATCAATACTATTTTTGGGCAAAGACGAAAACCAAGTTTTAGCACGATCTCTAACCGAAAACGGAAATAGCTTCAATTTAACAATATCATTGTCCACGTCTTTCTTCTTTTGCATATCACACAAATCAACAAAGTTGTTTAGATGGGTAGCGGCATCTTCACTAGGAAGGCTAGAGAATTGATCTTTCATGACAAGATTCAGCAAAGCAGCATTAATTTCACAAGATTCAGCATCGGTAATGGGAGCAATCGGAGTGCTAAGAAAATCATTGCTGTTGGTATTGGAAAAGTCACACAATTTAGTATTATCTTGAGCCATTGTGACAAACAATCCAACACACAAACACACAAGGGGCAAGTGAAAAGAGGCGAACGGAAAAAGAGGGCGAATAAAACGGCAAAGGTGAAGTGGGGGAGAGGAAAACGAGAGGCAAATGGCAAATAATGTAATGCGAGGGATAAGAGTTTGTGATAGGTACTTGGTATGTCTTGACTTGTGCGTAGACTCCCCGGCAACGGCGCCAGAAATCCTTCTTGCTACCTCTTGAGCACTGCGTTGGTTTTCCCTTGAAGAGGAAAGGGTGATGCAGCAAAGTAGCGTAAATATTTCCCTCAGTTTGAGAACCAAGGTATCAATCCAGTAGGAGACTACACGCAAGTCGCCTTGTACCTACACAAACAAATAAGAACCTTGCAATCAACGCAATAAAGGGGTTGTCAATCCTTTCACGGCCACTTGCAAAAGTGTGATCTGATAGAGATAATAAGATAAATATTTTTGGTATTTTTGTTGTATAGATTGAAAAGTAAAGATTGCAAAATAAACGGCGACAGAAATAACTAGTTGAAGGGAGATTAATATGATGGAAAATAGACCTGGGGGCCATAGGTTTCACTAGTGCCTTCTCTCAAGATAGCAAATTCTACGGTGGGTGAACAAATTACTGTCGAGCAATTGATAGAAAAGCGCATAGTTATGAGAATATCTAGGCATGATCATGTATATAGGCATCACGTCCGCGACAAGTAGACCGAAACGATTCTGCATCTACTACTATTACTCCACACATCGACCGCTATCCAGCATGCATCTAGAGTATTAAGTTCATAAGAACAGAGTAACGCATTAGGCAAGATGACATGATGTAGAGGGATAAACTCAAGCAATATGATATAAACCCCATCTTTTTATCCTCGATGGCAACAATACAATACGTGCCTTGCTGCCCCTGCTGTCACTGGGAAAGGACACTGCAAGATTGAACCCAAAGCTAAGCACTTCTCCCATTGCAAGAAAGATCAATCTAGTAGGCCAAACCAAACTGATAATTCGAAGAGACTTGCAAAGATATCAAATCATACATAAAAGATTCAGAGGAGACTCAAATATTGTTCATAGATAATCTCGATCATAAACCCACAATTCATCGGATCTCAATTCATCGGATCTCGACAAACACACCGCAAAAAGAATTACATCGAATAGATCTCCAAGAGAATCGAGGAGAACTTTGTATTGAGATCCAAAAAGAGAGAAGAAGCCATCTAGCTAATAACTATGGACCCGAAGGTCTGCGGTAAACTACTCACACATCATCGGAGAGGCTATGGTGTTGATGTAGAAGCCCTCCGTGATCGATTCCCCCTCCGGGGGAGCGCCGGAAAAGGCCCCAAGATGGGATCTCACGGGTACAGAAGGTTGCGGCGGTGGAAATAGGGTTTCTTGGTGCTCCCGGATGTTTTCGGGGTATATTAATATATATAGGCGAAAGAAGTCGGTTGGGGGAGCCACGAGGGGCCCACGAGGGTGGGGGGCGCGCCTCCCTGCCTCGTGGCCACCTCGTCGCTTCCTTGACGTCCACTCCAAGTCTCCTGGATTGCGTTTGTTCCAAAAGTCACTCTCCCGAAGGTTTAATTCCATTTGATATTCCATTTCTGCGAAACACTGAAATAGGAAAAAAAACAACAATTTGCACTGGGCCTTTGGTTAGTAGGTTAGTCCCAAAAATAATATAAAAGTGTATAATAAAGCCCATTAAACATCAAAACAGATAATATAATAGCATGGAATAATCAAAAATTATAGATACATTGGAGACGTATCAAAGGACTCTAAATTTCCCAGCCTACACTCCACATGGCTTTAACCGAATTGATTTTTTGTCCATGTTGATTCCCTCTCACCTCATAACTTCTTTCTCCACCACTACCTGTCATGCAGTTGGGGCCTGATAACTTTCTTCTTTAGATGGAGGAGGTTGGCATTACGGATATGGGGGATGGAGGAGGTTGGCATTACATATACTAGAAGGGTTGGACGCGCTTTGCTGCACCGTTGATGTTGTTGGGTATCTTAAAAAAAATCCACTATGTTATTACTTTTTTGAAAAGTCAAATCTTTTTAAGTTTGATCAAATTTGTAGTTAAATAGATCAAAATCCATAACATCAAATCGATATAATTAGATTCATCATGACAATGAATTTCCATATTACTTTGTTTAATATTGTGGATGCCGATATTTTCGGCTCTAAACTTGGTCAAAGTTAAAGGAATTTACTTTTCAAAAAACTATACCTCTTATATTTTGGAATTGATGGAATATTTAGTTCGGCGGGGTAGGGAGATGATGGAGTATGTTTTTTATAACATGGTGATTTGGTGGGCCTTTCGTGGTGTGATTCTGTGTTATCCGTTAATAAACCCAAATTTATGTGCGGAAATTTCTATGTCGGTAGCTGCATGTACTATATTGGTGCTACAGTACCAGGTGATGGTGTTTCTTTTTCCTATGTGGCGGGTGGTTGCGCGAGATTGATATGTTTCTATAGACCGGTTGCTGCTAATCGATTTGAAAAATCATTGGCCCGATCAAAATAGTAAACCAAATCTAAAATTGAATACCTCAATCGAATGAAAGGGCTTCAAAATTAGGGAGCATAGTGAATTAAAATAATTGAATGCGAGAGCTCCTCAAGAAATTGTTGACTCAGTCAAAATCGTGTGACCCAAATCTAAATTGAAGACATCAATTAATTGTGATGCCTTAAAAATTAGGAAACATAGTGTATAATATAAAAATAAATGAATGAGAGAGCCTTGAGAAATTGTTGACCTGGTTAAAATCGGGTGAATCAATTATAATTTGAGACCTCAATTGATTGCGAGGTCTTAAAAATTAGGGAGCTTAGTGTGTTGACCTAGTAAAAATCGAGTTGAACCAATTCTAAATTGAAGACATCAATTAATTGTGAGACATTAAAAATTAAGGAGCATAGTATATAGTATAAAAGAACTGAATGGGTAAACTTTGAGAAATTATTGACCCGGTCAAAATCGGATGGCCTAATCTCAATTGAAGACCTCAATTGAATGTGGGCCTTTTAAAACTAAGGAGCTTACTGTTATAAAGAGGATGGGGGAGATCGGCCTAATCTCAATTGAAGACCTCAATTGAAGACCTCAATTCCACACCTAAGGAATTTACACCGGCAGCCTCAACTAACATGTCTCAGCCTCACGCGCGTCATTTGGTAATTTCTCTTTATATTCCTATAACGGTTGGCACATATCAATATATCATGGTCGAACAGAAAAATGTGACCAGAAACGATGAGCATCCACTCTATAAACACATGGCCGATATTAGATTTTTTTTTTAGTGGAATTTGGAGACAACTTGAACTCAGACGGTGAGTGTTGATTTGCATCCCATCTGAATTATTTATGCGCGGTTTCTCTTTCACCCAGCTTGAAGGTTTACAAGCTAAACGGTTCTGTAAATTAATTCCAGCTTTGTCACGGTGCTATAGCAATTGGGACCATTAAACCTGAAACTGCAGCCTCTTTCATGCTTTGTTCAGATAAGAAAGTACTCCCTCCGTTCACAAATACTCCCTCTGTTCCTAAATATAAGTCTTTCTAGAGATTGCAACAAGTGACTACATACGGAGCAAAATGAATGAATGTACACTCTAAAATATGTCTACATACATCCGTATGTTGTATTCCATTGGAAATGTCTAAAAAGACTTATATTTAGGAACAGAGGGAGTATATGATGTTTTGGATATTTCAATATGGACTACATACAAACTGAAATGAGTGAACACAGACACTAAAATGTGTTTATATATATCTGATTCACAAAAAAAACATAAATCTTATATTTATGAACGGAGGGAGTAGATCAAAATACAGTTGCTTCAACATGTCTTGGCAATAGGACTCCCGATAGTAGGATGCATGCTCAACTTAGCAAATTTCATCTGCAAATATAATGTCGAAGACAGATTGCACTGCAAAATGAGGAAGATAGAGTGAAATAGCATCAGATCAAACCATTACTAAAAACCATATCTTCAGTTTTATTGTTTCATTTCTTACCTTCATCTTTCGGTATGTTTGGTTGGTCTACCAAGAGTTGACGCATTGCAGCGATATCACTTGAACTGCAAAAGAAAGGGCACCAAAAGTAAATGAAGAAATATAAGAATCAAGGTTTGGCTAACTGCTGGTTTTAAGGGACGGGAGGGGGATTAGTATTAGGTAAACTAACAGTGATACAGAATTATCGGAAACAAATCTAAGGAGATCAAAAGAGAATTTAGTGGTCATAAATTCCAACTTGCCTGCTTTTCCATGTCAACAAAGAGATGATTGATGATTTTAGCGCATACCTGGCATATCAATGTATTATCAGTAAAGAAGTAGCTTCTGCTATGATAAAAAGAGTAAGATGCATATCAATGAACTGTCAGAAAAGAAGGCAAATAGCATCTTAAACATATGACACCAGCAAAAACAAAATGTACAAGAGAGACAGTACTGGTGAAAGCAGGTGAGTTTCCCATATATGAGATGGTAGCGCGACAGTCAAATGAGTCAGCTTCATATTATTTAAAAGAAAAAAGAGGATGTTCTAAAAAAAGAGCAGATCTGGTGAAGGTATTTCACTTGGTTCTTACTCAGCCTGGTGCATGTCAGACAGCGTTTGTAGCCCACCCAAGCAATCCGCAATAGTTGGCAAAATTCCCACTTGTAACTGCAACTGTTTCGCAGTGAGTGCCAATCCACCCCTCACCATCTGATTAGTATCATGCAGTACCTTGCTCAAACCTTTGGCAATGCCACTGAACTCCTCCCTGAAAAAAAATGCAGCAACATTGTAACACCAACTCGAAACAATTCCGTTGCATATATGCTTCTAGAGTTGGACCAAACCAAAAGCGGTTGCAACAACAGTGACAGCAGCTTACAGAGCCTCCCTCATTGAAACAAATATGAGCTCCAGGCTCTCCATCTGCACCCCCAAGAGATCCTCCCTGAAGTTGGGCACACACCGCAGGACACCATAATTTTTAGCATCTCCAAGTACCTTGTCAACACATGACACAGAGTAAGATTTTGAATCCTCCAGATACATGAGAATCCAACATCACAATGCAGCTAGGTAGCCACTAGTCACTAACATTAAATGAGCACCCTAGCTTGCATATTAGCAGCAGTATCAGGGATCACTATTCCTAAATTTTGGTCTGTTCTTTAACTGAAACCAATAAAATTTGCTACTGTAACCACCTTACTGTGAACCGTGCAGCACATTTACTAGATCTGTCAAACCCCATTACAGCTGCGAAATTGAGCATGCAAAGCACATCACTGAAGCTGCTGTGTACAAGTAGGACACAGATAAGCGCAAGGAAGGATCTGAGGAGAATGAAAGGTACCGGAAGGCGGGTGATGATGGCGGCGGCATTGGAGAACTGGGACAGGAGGCGGGAGTTGAGGTCATCCCATCGCTCCGTCTCCTCCCGTGCCTTCCTCACCCGCTGCTGCATCTTCCGCACCGCAGCCTCCATCCCGATCGACCGCTCGCCCCGTTTCCCTTCGCGACCCCGGTCCTCGATCAATTTCTTGGCGGGCTTGCCTGTTTTCTTAGGGAACGTCTGTGGCTGCTGAGAACAAGGCCCGTATGATAGGCTGGGCTGAGCTCGACCTGACCATCAGAGGCAATGACGTTTTGAGGAAAAAAACTAGTAACATACTTTGAGCTAACAAGAATCATATAAATATTTTTCTATTTGGGAGCATACTATGTCAGCAAATAGACTTGAGATGATTATGGCTGTGTCAAACTAACTATGCAAGGTTGTTCGTGCACTTCGACGAGCAACACACATTTTCATATTTGATCAGTAGAAACGAGTCTAATGGTACACTTACCCTCACTATGATCTCACCACACATAAACTTCACATTTGGTTTGTAAGCACTTTATTATCTTAAAAGATTTGATAGTCCCCCCCCCCCCCCCCCCCCACACACACACACACCCACGTAATGAATCAACACGTAAAGCTCTTGCTTGTTCAGGAAAAAAATGTATTGATGAAAACAGAGCACAACTTCACATTATATGCCACGAGCATTAACAGTGCAAGTGGAAAATGAGATATTTTAAGAGGAATACATACCGGACAATAAAGAACTAATGCATACAGTTCAAATTAAGAGCAGTGTAAATACACATCCCCGTCAGGAAGTGATAGGTTCATAAAATATATTTTCAGAGGACGCACAGATGCACGAATGTGGAGTTCTTGGCTATCACGAATTTCATACAGAATTCAGTGGAGAATTTTTATTTTTTGCCACGATTTACTTTGCATTTTGACAATTTGCCACTAGTTACATTGCTATTGCCTTTTTGCCATCTTTACATTTGACTATGATTGTTTGCCCTTTTTGCCTCAAAAACAATTCTTTCGAATGTATTTGATGATACATGCCCAAAACTAGTTACTGTTATGTCATTTGTATATGTTGACTGAAGAAGTAGTCCTTCACACGAAATTCCCCAAATGTGCAGTGATGAACCCTAGCTTTCATGGTCTGCACCAAAATCGGGCAATGTATGTTAGCAGCAAAGGAAGCATCGAACAGTAGCAAGCAAGCAGCAGAAAGCCAGGGGCAGGGCCAGGTTGTGGACGCAGGAGACGGCTAGGGGCAGCGGCCAGGTTGTGCACTTGGGAGACGGCCAGGTCGAGGACGCAGGAGACGGCCTAGGGCAGCGGTGGCGGCGACCTCTTAAATCTAACCCTAGGTCGGCCGTGGGACATGGGGATGAGCAGGGGAGAAGAGACTCACCGTCGCTGTCGCCGGGAGGGAGCCCCCGCCGTCCGCCGGTGTGTCGCTTCGAGGAAGAGCAGAGAGCTGGCCAGGTGTAAAACCGGGATTTCAAGCGGGCCCCACCTGTAAGAGGGCAAACGTCCAAGTCCAATGTGAAGAGTGGCTAAAGCCAATTACTACAATGTAACCAGTGACAAATTGTCAAAGTGCAAGGTAAACCGTGGCAAATCCCCCCCCCCCCCCCCCCCCCCCAAATTCAATAGATGGTAAACCGTGGTAAATCGTAATTTTCAAAAATGATGACGAATTTCAAAAATGCTCTCAAATTTCAAAAATGCTCATGAATTTGAATTTGTTTCCCTAGTTTTAGAAAAATGTTCCTGGTTTTAAAATGACGAATTACACAAACTAATAAACAATGTAAAAAAGAAAAGGAAAAATAGAACATGAAAAGCATGTGAAAAAGGTAAAAGGGGCAAAAAAGAAACATAAAAAGGAAAATCCGATCCACAGAGGGTTCTTTTCAAAACTAGTGGAAACGACATCGGTTACAAAGCAGTCGCAATTACAAAGAAGGGAATCTTGCAAACATGGGTCGAATATTTTTATAAATAATGGATTGTGTTTGACTCGATTGCCCTAACTGCATCTGGACTAAGTATGACTTCTGACAAGGGATTCCATGAAGCCCACTACTTAGTTCGTCGGTGCAGCTTTTGGCCCGGTCCATTTTATTTTGACATGTGAAGCTACTCTTTTCATGATATTTTTTCTTAGTCCACATTTAGCATTATGGTGGATATAACCGTCCAATCTTTTTAAAATATTTTACCTATTGTTTGATAAATCTTTTTAAATACTAATTGATGTCGACCTACAAGTGGACATGATTGGTTGAAGCACACTTTCATGAAAGTATTATCCCAGTTTGTGTCTCGTTTTCAACAAACAGCACATGGGAGCGTCATTGTGAGTGTCTCGGTCGCACTCGAGGTGCCGCTAGCCTCAAGTGAATTGTCTAGTTTGGTACATTCAAGAATTATGATAGTGATGATGGAAGAATAATTGTGGTATATAATAATGGAACTTGATTAAGAGCTGTAAGTAAGTAACATGAAACTGGATAACGGAAAGTAAATAGTGGTCATGCAATAGAGAAGTTAGGAACGAAGAGGTTTGGTTCATGGTGAATAATGAATGTGTCTTGTGCAATGTTAATGTAATGGTGCCGTCTATATTAAAGTTTGGTAGACATGTAACCCTTGAATAGCCAAACTTCTCCCGGCGGGTTTGTTTAACTCTATTGTCCCACCTCACATTACCGTCACTCCATCACCAATGGTCAGTTCAACAGTTAAGGTCGTTAAAACGGACCAATGCTTTTGGCACCGTGCCTTCTTGTGCTCCTCATATTGACTTCATTGCTCGCTGATATCAACATTTGTCACCCGAGGTCGTGGACTCGTTGTCTAATAGGTGCTTAGCCATGTAGGTCTCTAGATCTTGTTGCTTGGGCCCTTAAATTGGATAACAATCATTGCGGACGCCATGAATAATTAACCTAGTAATCAGTAATAAAAGTAAGGCCACAAATATATATCAAGAGCGAGAGATAAATAACAACCAGACGCATAGAACAAATAGAAGGGAATCATCTCGAAATTACCATGATTTTCCATCATAAGATGAATGATTAACAAGATTGTGATATCCGAGTCAAAATACAAATAGAATTTACAAATTCTAGCCTTACGAGTTGGAATGTCTCTATAATGACGGTGTTGTAGATGGTGGAATGGAGGGTCGCGCCACAGAGGAACCCAGAATGGATCTAAGTGAAGCAATTATCCTTCGGATCTCTCTTTCCTCTGCTCTGGCTTTGGTTCTGCCCCCTTTGTCGCTTTGTTGTGTGTTTCCCAATTACGAACGTTGTTAGTGTAGACGAGGGGAATGTGGCGACACCTAGTATGACCACTGGTACGAGTAGGTCGTTCGCACCACACGTTGTCTTGTCTCGTGTTGACGTCAAATGCACTTTTCCAAAGGGGTCCATTTCCTCCTCAATGATCCAAATATGGATTTATATCCTTTCAGAAGTGTTTGATCCTTAAAATCAAGGAAGAATACAAGGTTTCTTTATTTCCGATAAATATATGTTAGTGAATAGGCGAAAGCAGGGATTAAACTAAGAAAATACCCTCAGAGAACACTATATAAAACAAAGCCGTCACTTTTATGACTCGTTTTGTACAACATATCATAAAATAAACACAACATAATTCAGCAACCCTGGGTCAGTCGTAGCATTTCATTTTTTATGGAAAAATTAAGAAAATTACAGCTAATTTGAAACATTATTTTGAAAAGACGCATTCTACGTTCTTTTAATGGAGTCAAAAGGCATTTTTTGACATGACATGCATTAATGAATAGGATTGATGCAACTTCACGATGGATTTTCGCATGAAAGAGGAAACTATCAAAGTTGTGGGTTTATTTAGGAGGAGTCTAGATTAAACAGACAAATACAAAGTACCAAGGATAAAAATCCATGACTAAAAGTTAAATTAGGGTTCTTTGAAGTCAGTGTCTCTAGTTTTCATATTGTGCATTTTTTGCATCCCACCATACTGTTAGCGAATAAACAATATAAGACGAAACATGCCAAAAGCCAAAAACTAAATTAGCTCAACGGTTTTGAAAAGACCCACAATCGCCCACCCAATAGGTAAAAAATCTAAGATCATTGGGCGATTGTGACCGAGGACGCATCTCTTGGAAGGGGAGTTGTTGAAGCATGCTTCACCATCAATCTCTCAGGGAGAAGACATGAGCGCTAAAGAAATGGAAGAGGGGTACCTTCAATCAATGCATACTAGACACCATTGTTGCCGCCATCTGCTAATATAGATCGTTGGTCGGGTCGGGGTCAATCTGTAGGACCAAATCACCACATGCTCCTTGGTGGCAATTGTTACCACGACTCTCGAGACTTTTGTTCCATGCAACATGCTTTCATGGTCAAAACATCTCTGCCACGATCCTGATACTAAAACAGAAATAAAAGTTGCACTCCAACTTGATCAGTGGTTTCGTCGCCTCTAGGTGTCAGAACTACCGCAAAAGGCGAGAGAAACCGGCATAAACACGGGTGATGAAAATGAGATTGCTTTTTGGTGGCTAGGGTTCCTCTTAAACACACTGTTTTCTTAGAAAATGGAAGATTGCATTACCCTCGCCTCTGCCTCTGCCATGTGTGCATACAACATGTACTTATTAGAATCGCTTTATTACATCACGAAAGCTTAAAGTCTAACCAATTAGAAGCATGCTACGTACCCCACTACGCATGAAATCAAACAAACAGTAGGAAACATATTACATACTGCCACCTAAACTGGGATATTAGTTCTAAAAAGATAGTACTCCATCCGTTCCATAATGTAGTGCATATAGATTTTTTGAAAAGTCAAACCCTACAATCTTTGACCAAGTTTTTGGAGAAAAACATTTACAGCTAGAATGCCAAGCATATATTATTAGATTCATTATAATAAGTAGTTTCATATTTTATATATTTGATATTGTAAAATAGTTTTCTATATAAACTTGATCAAAGTTTGCAAAGTTTGACTTTTCAAAAAATCTATCCGAACTCCATTATGGAACAGAGGGAGTACTATTTTGTTATGTTTTTTTAAGATCGAAGGACTATTTTGTGGCAGTTCATCTAAATTATATTTGCCGCAAAAATATTTTAATTACTTGTGTGAGTTATCCACAAAAATAAACCTTCTATGAGTTTCTGCTGGGTGCATGCATGCCTCCTGGCTACCGTAGCAAGAGTTGTCGTTTGTTCCTTGATACCATGCCTCCATGATGTTCGATTTGCCTACATGCTATGTACTTAGGTCCTTGATCATACCCATTTAATAATATATCGAAATCTCCATTGAAAACAAAGTGATCACCACGCACGCAATCTGAAATCTTTGCTGCCGATCGAACGCCACACACACCAATCATTACCCGATCGTGTGCAATGATTTTGTACCAACGTAATCTCCATTGTTCCAAGACCGACAATCTGAGAGACAAACTGGATCCCACGTAGGCCATTGCCGGCCGGCCGGCCACCTACATGGCCGCACGTCTGCACCATTTTAATACTCTCCCTGGCCCCTCACCTGGTCACCTTGCCGCGTCCATATATGAACCCGACGCCTCCCGCCATTCCCACACAGCCAAAGCCAGCTGCGATCATCTCCATCGATCTAGCACGCACGCACGGAGTACCAGTCTTCCCTTCCAGCAATGGCGGCCTGCCTCCCCCTCGCCGTCGTCCTCGTGGCCCTCGTCGCCGCCACCGGCGCCAGCGCCCACGGCTACAGCCAGACCCCCTCGCCGACGCCTGCACCGGCTGCCAAGTGCGACAAGGTGATGCTGAAGGTGGAGGGCATGGTGTACTGCCAGAGCTGCACGCACCGGAACTCGTGGTGCCTGGACGGCGCGACGCCGCTGCCGGGGGCAAAGGTGACGGTCACCTGCCGCGACGCCAAGAACCGCGTCATGGAGTCGCGGACGCCCGTCGCCGACGGCAATGGCTACTTCCTCGCCGAGTTCGACGTCGCCGAGAAGGCCGACTACTACAAGGGGGACCCCGCCAAGGCCTGCTTCGTGCGCCTGCTCGCGTCGCCGGACCGCAAGTGCGACGACCTCACCAACGTCAACTACGGCATCGAGGGCGCGCCGCTCCGCCACGAGGGCAAGCGGTGGTCCGGTAAGGGGTACGAGAACGTCGTGTACGCCGCCAGACCGCTCTCCTTCAAGCCGGACACCTGCGCGCCCAGGGGCCACTACTGATGATCGTTTTTTTTTTTTGATTTTTTTAAAGTATTATCTAATCTAATCACTTCAAGCATCATAGCTCAATTTCATCATTTCAAACATGAAGTTGATAACCACACATACCATGTGGTTACTGATGATTAACTCCGTTAATTTGAAGTGCATGCGTGTACGCGCGTACGTGCGTGCGCAAAGCTTATATGCGCCATGCGCGGCTGCTTTGGGTTTGAGACCGTGTATATTCTGTTTTTTTCTCCTACAAAACTTCATGTATTCATCATCAATCTTTTCCTAATAATAATAAAGCGATTATTGCTTCTACCCGCTCGCTCACCGTCGTCGTGCTTTTGCTAAAACCCCCCTGTGTTTTCAGTAATACACCCCGCAATCCCTCTTCTACATGTGTAAAAACGGTTCGCTTTCTACAAACAAGCCCCTACGTCTTATCCAGATGCCCCCTCTTCCTTTATTGCCGCGGGCGGAGCAGGAGAAGGTCAGGGGTGGCGCGGCGAAGCAGGAGAGATTGAGGGGCGGCGCGGCGCGGCGGAGCAGGAGAGATTGTGGGGCGGCGCGGCACGGCGGAGCAGGAGAGATTGTGGGGCAGCGCAACAGAGCAGTTGAGATTGAGGGGCGAGCACATCTCGTACGCCACGGCGAGCGCCTCGCCGCGCGCCCGGTCGAGGCACGACGACCACGGGAGGCAGAACGCATGCTGGCCGGAGCCAACACCGGCGGGTGCGCCAGGGCCAGCCGGTCTGCCAGGCCCTGCACGAGCACGACGCGACGTGCTGGAACGCCGTGCTGTGCACGGGCGCGCCGACCTGCATTATGACAGTACAAAGAGCACCATAAATAATAAAACATACATGCAGATCCGTAGACCATAATGACGACTACAAGCACCGGATCGAGCTGAAGGAGCGTCGCCGTTATCACCCCTTCCTAGCGCGAAGCTGGCCAAAACTTGCAATAATAGACAGTCGGTAATAGCACCCTATGACCCAGCCCTAGGGAACCAATTATCATGCAATATGTTTATCTTCGATCCATCGCGGATGGCCATATCCCATGACTCAACAAGTCCCTCCCATGCATAATGTTGCGCCATGTAGAAGAACAACCCTGTGGGATGTCACTGACATGATATCCGAGTCTCTGAAGTACCCCGCCTTGAGCACGCGCGCGCACAATGAATTAGGAACCACAATAATTCTCCAGACTGGTGCTAGAAGGTCTTGATTGAAAACATAAAAAATTATAAGCCCAAGACCACCTTCACGCTTTCTTCTGCACATCTTGTCCTGCGCTGCCCAATGGACTTTCCTCTCACTGTTGGCCGCTCCCACCAAATTTTAGAAGAGATATGTTTTAGGTTTCTACACAATTCTTGTAGAGCTGGAATCATCTCATTGTATACGTAGGTGTCGCACGCGGCACTGACTTAATGAGAACTTCTCTTCCAGGCTTGCATAAGCCTTGTCGCTTCCACCTTGCCACTTCCGATCTAAGCATATCCGAACATGTCTAAAACATTCCTCCTCGAAACAGACTTTCGCCTCGCTTTACATATAAAGCAACACCCAAGAAAGTACACGGCTGAACGATGCAAGATGGTGAGGTAGTGCTATCTCTTGAGCATGCGTTGGTTTTCTCTTGAAGAGGAAAGGGTGATGCAGCAAAGTAGCGTAAGTATTTCCCTCAGTTTTTGCGAACCAAGGTATCAATCCAGTAGGAGACTACACGCAAATCGCCTAGTACCTGCACAAACAATCAAGAACCTTGCAACCAACGCGATAAAGGGGTTGTCAATCCTTCATGGCCACTTGCAAAAATGAGATCTGATAAAGATAATAAGATAAATATTTTTGATATTTTTGTTGTATAGATTGGAAAGTAAAGGTTGCAAAATAAACGACGGCAGAAATAGCAAGTTGATAGGAAAATAATATGAGATGTAAAATAGACCCGGGGGCCATAGGTTTCACTAGTGGCTTCTCTCAAGATAGCATATATTACGGTGGGTGAACAAATTACTGTCGAGCAATTGATAGAAAAGCGCATAGTTATGAGAATATCTAGGCATGATCATGAACATAGGCATCACGTCCGTGACAAGTAGACCGAAACTATTCTGCATCTACTACTATTACTCCACACATCGACCGCTATCCAGCATGCATCTAGAGTATTAAGTTTATAAGAACAGAGTAACGCATTAGGCAAGATGACATGATGTAGAGGGATAAACTCAAGCAATATGATATAAACCCCATCTTTTTATCCTCGACGGCAACACTACAATACGTGTCGGTTCCCTTTCTGTCACCGGGATCGAGCACCGCAAGATTGAACCCAAAGCTAAGCACTTCTCCCATTGCAAGAAAGATCAATCTAGTAGGCCAAACCAAACTGATAATTCGAAGAGACTTGCAAAGATATTAAATCATGCATATAAGAATTCAGAGAAGAATCAAATATTGTTCATAGATAATCTTGATCATAAACCCACAATTCATCGGATCTCAACAAACACACCGCAAAAAGAATTACATCGAATAGATCTCCAAGAAGATCGAGGAGAACTTTGTATTGAGATCCAAAGAGAGAGAAGAAGTCATCTAGCTAATAACTATGGACCCGAAGGTCTGTGGTAAACTACTCACACATCATTGGAGAGGCTATGGTGTTGATGTAGAAGCCCTCCGTGACCGAATCCCCCTCCGGCGGAGCGCCGAGAAAGGCCCCAAGATGGGATCTCACGGCCGGGTACAGAAGGTTGTGGCGGTGGAAAAGGTGTTTCGTGGCTCCCCCCGATGGTTTCAGGGTATAAGAGTATATATAGGCGAAAGAAGTAGGTCGGTGGAGCTGCGAGGGGCCCAAGAGGGTGGGGGCGCGCCTACCCCCCGTGGGCGCGCCCTCCTACCTCGTGGCCGCCTCGTGGCTTTCTTGACCTCCACTCCAAGTCTCCTGGATTGCGTTTGTTCCAAAAAAGATCCTCGCAAAGGTTTCATTCCGTTTGGATTCCGTTTGATATTCCTTTTCTGTGAAACACTGAAATAGGCAAAAAAACAGCAATTTGCACTGGGCCTTCGGTTAATAGGTTAGTCCTAAAAATAATATAAAAATGTATATTAAAGCCCATTAAACATCCAAAACAGATAATATAATAGCATAGAACAATCAAAAATTATAGATACGTTAGAGACCTAACAAGTAGCCCTCTTACAAAGACGATCCTGAGATAATCGGCACACGAAGAATGCACACGACTACACTACCAATAACAAGCACCGGAAGAACTAAACGCCCCCACGCTACGACCTAACACACCTAAGCTCCACGACAACGCCCTCAAGAGAGAGAACAACATAAAGCGTCGTCGTTGCCGAGTCCACACAGGACAAAGGGCTTCATCCGGAGCCCTGACACAGAGAGAAGAACCACATCGACGTCTTCAAGAAGATTGCGATACCTACGTGTCGCCGTTATCGACACCAAGGTATGGAGCTTCCACTCGACAACTCACCCGTGCCACCACAAGGCAGTTTGGAGGAACGCGATGATGTCAGATCCCCAGATCCGGATGAGGGCACTGTCCCTCCGACAGAGGGGATGCCCAAGCTACCCACCGCAACACCTCCCAATGCCCACACATCCTAGCAGGAGAGTCATTACCAGCGTAATGATGCCCGCCAAAGAGCAACATGCAGACCACCATCCGGGGCGCCGCCCCGGCATCCCTGTCATGAGATACCGTACGCCAATCACATCACAATGCACTCATCCATGGGAGAAAGAGCGACAACACTTCATCTACTCCTAGACCGGCATTAGTCCCCGAGTCTGGGTAGGCACCTCCACCGTAGGAGGCACCCATAGCCACGTCCCCAGCCAATGCCCGGTGGACTAGGGTACACGACTCCGAGATTGCCTCCGGCCGCCGGCAAGCCAGCCCCGAGCCCTTGGCCAGGCGAGCTCACACGATGCCATGTCCGTGGTCACTGACGCCGATCCGCACACCGACACATTGCTAACACGACCACCACCACCAAGCACTATACCCACAAGGAGAGCATGTGCGAGCACCACCTAGGAGCACATCCCGTGCCAAGCTCGACCTCTCCTACCTGAAGCACAAGCTCCGATCCACCCTGGGCCCCAAACTTTCCGCCAGAGCATGAACCCTAGATCTGAACCTACCCATTGGTCCAATCTCCGGAGAAGGAGGCCACCACCACCACCGCGCACCACCTGCACTGCACCATGCGAGATGCACAGCCCACACCGCCGTGGACCACCCACTAGGGAGCCCAGATCTCCACCACCCGGCGTCACCAGCCAGCCTCCTGACAACAGATCCAGCCGGCTCTGGCCAGATCCTAGCTAGCCTGCACCACCGCATGTCGTCAGCCCTGTGCTCATGTAGTAGCCTACAGCCGTGCCGGTAGCCAATAACTCAGCGCCTGAGCAACAGAGCCGCCCGAGCCAGGCCCTAGCAGCGCCCTAGAAGAGCCCCACGTCGGACCCCGCCGCCGGCATGGAAGAGGACACCGCCACGTAGCCGTCCGCACGCCCTGCAGCCACTACCGTAAGCACGTGCCGTCACGCCACCACGCCCACGCATGTGTAGCGCCGCCACCAGAGGAAGCGCCCCGTGCCGCCACACGGAAGAGGAGAAACAAGAGGGGTCACTCCGAGTAGCCTCGCATACGGATGCCTGATGAGAAGAAGGTTCCCATGACCCAAGCATGACAACTACCGAGTGGAGCCAACATAACCGAAATGGAAGAGGGAAACAACAGGGGAGCCAAGCACACAAAAGGGAAGGACAAAGGATTCTTATCAAGAGGTTTTAGTTGATGCTAAATTTCTATGAAATGTATGACATATGAATCCTTAGGGGTAAATCCATGTGATTCAGGCATTAATTGGTTTACAATAATTTTGTAGGAATTATGTAGGATAGAATTTCCATAGGAAAATTTTCATTAGAGCCCTTTGGTTTGTAAGAACGAATTCCTATTCCTATGCAGGATTAATTCCTATCCTTCACCTTTTAAAGGAAAAAACATTTTCTCATACCTAATGGAAAAATATCCTGTGAACCAAATGACATCTCTTCCTAGAAATTGGTATGCATGACATCTCATTCCTACGAATTTCATGTTCCTATGATTATATCATATGAACTAACGACCAACCTAGGGAAAATTTCTAAGGTTTCCAATCATCTAAAATTCCTATGAGCATCCCTTGAATCAAAGAGGCCCCAAATGTATAATCCAGGATATTCATGTATCAAAAATAGAAGGAATTAGATAATACATCACGTGCTATTGCAAAAGTTAATTGGAATATATTTCAAGGAGACCTGTTTGTATGGAAGATGAGTATTTGAATTAATAACATGAACACTAAAACTGAAAATACATTTGATTTATGCATTGTATAATTGTAAAAAAATATTATAATTTACATGGCATAATGGAATGAAAAACCTTGTACCATGCATGGATGCATGTTAAGGTTGATTTTTCTATGCGTGGCATACTGAGCTTACATGATTACGGGTTGAGAAATATCACATATTTAGTTATGTACGACGTGCTTAAGCCAACAAGGTAGTCTTTTGGATAGTACACGTGGTAGAATCATGTGCATTGAAGAAGATATCAAACGATCAACAGTGCTTGAATTTTCCACATCTTTAGCATTAGAGCGGCATCATCCAATATTCAAAAATATTCCTATACTATGTAGAAGAACATGACAGAATATGAAAAACAAATCTACTTTTCTTCTAGCTACCAACATTTATGTCAATGCACCTTTTATCCATTATAATTTATAGTATTGCTAATGAAGGAATTTAATTGTTCTAAATTGCCTGAAGTAATGTGAAAGATCGTGGATGTCGCCTAGAGGGGGGGGGGTGAAGAGGCACTTTAAAATAATTATGGTTTAGGTTTGAACAAATGCGGAATAAACATAGCGGTTAATTTGTGAAGCACAAAACCTACAACAACTAGGCTCACCTATGTGCACCAACAACTTATGCTAACCAAGATAAACTACTAGGTGATAGCAAGATATATGACAAGAAACAATATGGCTATCACAAAGTAAAGTGCATAAGTAAAGGGCTCGGGTAAGAGATAACCGAGGCATGCGGAGACGACGATGTATCTCGAAGTTCACACCCTTGCGGATGCTAATCTCCGTTTGGAGCGGTGTGGAGGCACAATGCTCCCCAAGAAGCCACTAGGGCCACCGTAATCTCCTCACGCCCTCGCACAATGCAAAGATGCCGTGATTCCACTAAGGCACCCTTGAGGGCGGTCACCGAACCCGTACAAATGGCAACCCTTGGGGGCGGTCACCGAACCCGTACACTTTGGCAACCCTTGGGGCAGTCACCGGGACCCGTCAAATTGCTCGGGGCGATCTCCATAACCTAATTGGAGACCCCGACGCTTGCCTGGAGCTTTACACCACAATGATTGAGCTCCGAACACCACCAACTATGTAGGGCGCCCAAGCACCCAAGAGGGAACAAGCTCAAGGGTACCAAGCACCCAAGAGTAATAAGCTTCTCAACTTGTAACTTCCACGTATCACCGTGGAGAACTCAAACCGATGCACCAAATGCAATGGCAAGGCCACACGGAGTGCCCAAGTCCTTCTCTCCCAAATCCCACCAAAGCAACTAATGCTAGGGAGGAAAATGAGAGGAAGAACAAGAAGGAGAACACCAAGAACTCCAAGATCTAGATCCAAGGGGTTCCCCTCACATAGAGGAGAAAGTGATTGGTGGAAATGTGGATCTAGACCTCCTCTCTCTTTTCCCACAAAAACTAGCAAGAATCCTTGGAGGAATTGAGAGATAGCAAGCTCGAAGAAGGTCAACAATGGGGGAAGAACACGAGCTCAAAGGATAAGGTTCATTGGGGAAGAAGACCCCTGTTTATAGGTTGGAAAAATCCAACCGTTATGCTCACAGCCCGCACAGAGCAGTACTACCGCTCGTCCTCACGGTACTACCGCTAGGGGTAGCGGTACTACCTCAAAGGGTAGCGGTACTACTGCTTGCGAGCGGTACTAAAAAAATACATCCGTGCCTACCACCGCTGGACTTGAGACGAGTTTTTGGTCCGGAGCGGAAGTAGCCGCGGTAGTACCGCTCCCAAGAGCGGTAGTAAAAAATTACATCACCTCCAAGCGGTAGTACCGCTCCCATGAGCGGTAGTACCGCTGCAACCTTTTTAAGGACACCAAAACTGACACAACTTCTGCAAACGGACTCCGAATTCAACGAAACCAAGTTTGTTGGAAAGCTAGCGACAAGGGCTAACACAATATTGATAGAAATAACAATAAGAAGGAAATTAGAAAAGGCCCATAAGAAAATGGTGAGAACCCTTCCTCGAATAAGACCGGTAAAACCTCCAACACCGAAAACGCAATAGAAGAAGCATGTGAACTCTGTTTTCGATGAACTCGAGCTTGTCAAGAAGATGACCATAAGCTCCAAATCTCACAAGGAGAAAACCAAACAAGAACCAAGAAAGATGATGCAAGCATGCAATGGTTTGAGCTCTCTACGAACGATACGATCAAGCTACTCACTTGAGAGCTGAGGGAGTCCGGATTCGGGGGTCCCCGGGCGTCCGGGCTATGTGTGTTGGGGAACGTAGTAATTTCAAAAAATTTCCTACGCACACACAGGATCAAGGTGATGCATAGCAACGAGAGGGGAGAGTGTGTCCACGTACCCTCGTAGACCGAAAGCGGAAGCGTTAGCACAACGCGGTTGATGTAGTCGTATGTCTTCACGATCCGACCGATCCAAGTACCGAACGCACGACACCTCCGAGTTCAGCACACATTCAGCTCGATGACGTCCCGCGAGCTCCGATCCAGCAAAGCTTCACCGGAGAGTTTCATCAGCACGACGGTGTGATGACGGTGATGATGATGCTACCGACGCAGGGCTTTGCCTAAGCACCGCTACGATATGATCGAGGTGGATTATGGTGGAGGGGGGCACCGCACACAGCTGGGAGAGATCAACAGATCAACTTGTGTGTTTAGAGGTGCCCCCTTCCCCCGTATATAAAGGAGCAAGGGGGGAGGCCGGCCTGCCCCTGTAGGGCATGCCAGGAGGAGGAGTCCTCCTCCTAGTAGGAGTAGGACTCCCTTCTTTCCTACTCCTACTAGGAGGGGGAAAGGAAGGGGGAGAGGGAGAAGGAAAGGGTGGCCCCCCCCTCTCCTAGTCCAATTCGGACCAGAGGGGGAGGGGCGTGCGGCCTGCCCTAGGCCAGCCCTCTCTCTCTCCACTAAGGCCCATAAGGCCCACTATTTCTCCGGGAGGGGGGGGGGGGGTTCCGGTAACCCTCCGACACTCCGGTTTTCTCCGAAACCACCCGGAACACTTCCGGTGTCCGAATATAGTCGTCCAATATATCAATCTTTACGTCTCGACCATTTCGAGACTCCTCGTCATGTCCGTGATCATATCCGGGACTCCGAACTACCTTCGGTACATCAAAACACAAAAACTCATAATACCGATCATCACCGAACTTTAAGCGTGCGGACCCTACGGGTTCGAGAACTATGTTGACATGACCGAGACACGTCTCCGGCCAATAACCAATAGCGGAACCTGGATGCTCATATTGGCTCCCACATATTCTACGAAGATCTTTATCGGTCAAATCGCATAACAACATACGTTGTTCCCTTTGTCATCGGTATGTTACTTGCCCGAGATTCGATCGTCGGTATCTCAATACCTAGCTCAATCTCGTTACCGGCAAATCTCTTTACTCGTTACGTAATGCATCATCCCGCAACTAACTCATTAGTCACATTGCTTGCATAAGGCGTCGTCTCAACGGATTTCGATGGTGCCATATTTAACGTGAATGCAGCCGTCTCTAAAGCATAACCCCAAAACGACAGCGGTAAATCAGTAAGAGACATCATAGATCGCACCATATCTAGTAAAGTACGATTACGACGTTCGGACACGCCATTACGTTGTGGTGTTCCGGGTGGCGTGAGTTGCGAAACTATTCCGCATTGTTTCAAATGTAGACCAAACTCGTAACTCAAATATTCTCCTCCACGATCAGATCGTAGAAATTTTATTTTCTTGTTACGATGTTTTTCCACTTCACTCTGAAATTCGTTGAACTTCTCAAATGTTTCAGACTTATGTTTCATTAAGTAGATATACCCATATCTGCTTAAATCATCTGTGAAGGTGAGAAAATAACGATACCCGCCGCGAGCCTCAATATTCATCGGACCACATACATCAGTATGTATGATTTCCAACAAATCTGTTGCTCGCTCCATTGTTCCGGAGAACGGCGTTTTAGTCATCTTGCCCATGAGGCATGGTTCGCAAGTACCAAGTGATTCATAATCAAGTGATTCCAAAAGTCCATCAGTATGGAGTTTCTTTATGCGCTTTACACCAATATGACCCAAACGGCAGTGCCACAAATAAGTTGCACTATCGTTATCAACTCTGCATCTTTTGGCTTCAACATTATGAACTTGTGTATCACTACTATCGAGATTCATCACAAATAGACCACTCTTCAAGGGTGCATGACCATAAAAGATATTACTCATATAAATATAACAACCATTATTCTCAGATTTAAATGAATAACCGTCTCGCATCAAACAAGATCCAGATATAATGTTCATGCTTAACGCTGGCACCAAATAACAATTATTTATGTCTAAAACTAATCCCGAAGGTAGATGTAGAGGTAGCGTGCCGACGGCGATCACATCGACTTTGGAACCATTTCCCGCGCGCATCGTCACCTCGTCCTTAGCCAGTCTTCGCTTAATCCGTAGTCCCTGTTTTGAGTTGCAAATATTAGCAATAGGACCAGTATCAAATACCCAGGTGCTACTGCGAGCTCTAGTAAGGTACACATCAATAACATGTATATCACATATACCTTTGTTCACCTTGCCATCCTTCTTATCCGCCAAATACTTGGGGCAGTTCCACTTCCAGTGACCAGTCTGTTTGCAGTAGAAGCACTCAGTATCAGGCTTAGGTCCAGACTTGGGTTTCTTCTCTTGAGCAGCAACTTGCTTGCTGTTCTTCTTGAAGTTCCCCTTCTTCTTCCCTTTACCCTTTTTCTTGAAACTGGTGGTCTTGTTGACCATCAACACTTGATGCTCCTTCTTGATTTCTACCTCCGCAGCTTTTAGCATTGCGAAGAGCTCGGGAATTGTCTTATCCATCCCTTGCATATTATAGTTCATCACGAAGCTCTTGTAGCTTGGTGGCAGTGATTGAAGAATTCTGTCAATGACACTATCATCCGGAAGATTAACTCCTAGTTGAATTAAGTGATTGTTATACCCAGACATTTTGAGTATATGTTCACCGACAGAACTATTCTCCTCCATTTTGCAGCTGTAGAACTTATTGGAGACTTCATATCTCTCAATCCGGGCATTTGCTTGAAATATTAGCTGCAACTCCTGGAACATCTCATATGCTCCATGATGTTCCAAACGTCGTTGAAGCCCCGTTCTAAGCCGTAAAGCATGGCACACTGAACTATCGAGTAGTCATTAGCTTTGCTCTGCCAGACATTCTTAACGTCGTCAGTTGCATCTGCAGCAGGCCTGGCACCCAGCGGTGCTTCCAGGACATAATTCTTCTGTGCAGCAATGAGGATAATCCTCAAGTTACGGACCCAGTCCGTGTAATTGCTACCATCATCTTTCAACTTTGCTTTCTCAAGGAACGCATTAAAATTCAACGGAACAACAGCACGGGCCATCTATCTACAACAACATAGACAAGCAAAATACTATCAAGTACTAAGTTCATGACAAATTTAAGTTCAATTAATCATATTACTTAAGAACTCCCACTTAGATAGACATCCCTCTGATCATCTAAGTGATCACGTGATCCATATCAACTAAACCATAACCGATCATCACGTGAAATGGAGTAGTTTTCAATGGTGAACATCACTATGTTGATCATATCTACTATATGATTCACGCTCGACCTTTCGGTCTCAGTGTTCCGAGGCCATATCTGCATATGCTAGGCTCGTCAAGTTTAACCCGAGTATTCTGCGTGTGTAAAACTGTCTTACACCCATTGTAGATGAACGTTGAGCTTATCACACCCGATCATCACGTGGTGTCTCGGCATGACGAACTTTGGCAACGGTGCATACTCAGGGAGAACACTTTTACCTTGAAATTTAGTGAGAGATCATCTTATAATGCTATCGTCAAACAAAGCAGAATAAGATACATAAAGGATAAACATCACATGCAATCAATATAAGTGATATGATATGGCCATCATCATCTTGTGCCTTTGATCTCCATCTCCAAAGCACCGTCATGATCACCATCGTCACCGGCGCGACACCTTGATCACCATCATAGCATCGTTGTCGTCTCACCAACTATTGCTTCTATGACTACCGCTACCGCTTAGTGATAAAGTAAAGCAATTACAGGGCGATTGCATTGCATACAATAAAGCGACAACCATATGGCTCCTGCCAGTTGCCGATAACTCCGTTACAAAACATGATCATCTCATACAATAAATATAGCATCATGTCTTGACCATATCACATCACAACATGCCCTGCAAAAACAAGTTAGACATCCTCTACTTTGTTGCTGCAAGTTTTACGTGGCTGCTACGGGCTGAGCAAGAACCGTTCTCACCTACGCATCAAAACCACAACGATAGTTCGTCAAGTTAGTGCTGTTTTAACTTCTCAAGGACCGGGCGTAGCCACACTCGGTTCAACTAAAGTTGGAGAAACTGACACCCGCCAGCCACCTATGTGCAAAGCGCGTCGGTAGAACCAGTCTCGCGTAAGCGTACGCGTAATGTCGGTCCGGGCCGCTTCATCCAACAATACCGCCGAACCAAAGTATGACATGCTGGTAAGCAGTGTGACTTGTATCGCCCACAACTCACTTGTGTTCTACTCGTGCATATAACATCTACGCATAAACCTGGCTCGGATGCCACTGTTGGGGAACGTAGTAATTTCAAAAAAATTCCTACGCACACACAGGATCAAGGTGATGCATAGCAACGAGAGGGGAGAGTGTGTCCACGTACCCTCGTAGACCGAAAACAGAAGCGTTAGCACAACGCGGTTGATGTAGTCGTACGTCTTCACGATCCGACCGATCCAAGTACCGAACGCACGGCACCTCCGAGTTCAGCACACGTTCAGCTCGATGACGTCCCGCGAGCTCCGGTCGAGCAAAGCTTCACCGGAGAGTTTCGTCAGCACGACGGCGTGATGACGGTGATGATGATGCTACCAATGTAGGGCTTCGCCTAAGCACCGCTACGATATGATCGAGGTGGATTATGGTGGAGGGGGGCACCGCACACGGCTGGGAGAGATCAACAGATCAACTTGTGTGTTTAGAGGTGCCCCCTTCCCCATATATAAAGGAGCAAGGGGGGAGGCTGGCCGGCCCCTGTAGGGCGTGCCAGGAGGAGGAGTCCTCCTCCTAGTAGGAGTAGGACTCCCCTCTTTCCTACTCCTACTAGGAGGGGCAAAGGAAGGGCGAGAGGGAGAAGGAAAGGGGGGCGCCGCCCCCCTCTCCTAGTCCAATTCGGACCAGAGGGGGAGGGGCACGCGGCCTACCATAGGCCTGCCCTCTATCTCTCCACTAAGGCCCATAAGGCCCACTATTTCTCCGGGGGGGGGGGGGGGTTCCGGTAACCCTCTGGCACTCCGGTTTTCTCCAAAACCACCCGGAACACTTCCGGAGTCCGAATATAGTCGTCCAATATATCGATCTTTACGTCTCGACCATTTCGAGACTCCTCGCCATGTCCGTGATCATATCTGGGACTCCGAACTACCTTCGGTACATCAAAACACAAAAACTCATAATACCGATCGTAACCGAACTTTAAGCGTGCGGACCCTACGGGTTCGAGAACTATGTAGACATGACCGAGACATGTCTCCGGCCAATAACCAATAGCGGAACCTGGATGCTCATATTGGCTCCCACATATTCTACAAAGATCTTTATCGGTCAAACCGCATAACAACATACGTTGTTCCCTTTGTCATCGGTATGTTACTTGCCCGAGATTCGATCGTCGGTATCTCAATACCTAGCTCAATCTCGTTACCGGCAAGTCTCTTTACTCGTTACGTAATGCATCATCCCGCAACTAACTCATTAGTCACATTGCTTGCAAGGCTTATTGTGATGTGCATTACCGAGAGGGCCTAGAGATACCTCTCCGACAATCAGAGTGACAAATCCTAATCTTGATCTATGCCAACTCAACAAGTACCATCGGAGACACCTGTAGAGCACCTTTATAATCACCTAGTTACGTTGTGACGTTTGGTAGCACATAAAGTGTTCCTCCGGTAATCGGGAGTTGCATAATCTCATAGTCATAGGAACATGTATAAGTCATGAAGAAAGCAATAGCAGTAAACTAAACGATCATGTGCTAAGCTAACAGAATGGGTCAAGTCAATCACATCATTCTTCTAATGATGTGATCCCGTTAATCAAATGACAACTCACGTCTATGGTTTAGGAAACTCAACCATCTTTGATTAACGAGCTAGTCAAGTAGAGGCATACTAGTGACACTATGTTTGTCTATGTATTCACACATGTATTATGTTTCCCGGTTAATACAATTCTAGCATGAATAATAAACATTTATCATGATATGAGGAAATAAATAATAACTTTATTATTGCCTCTAGGGCATATTTCCTTCAATGTGACATGGGCCGGACTGGTGGGTCGTGAAGATACAAGATAGAAGGCTTTCCCCCGTGTCCGGATGGGACTCTCCTTCGCGTGGATGGAAAGCTTGGCCTTCGGATATGAAGATTCCTTTCTCGGTAAACCGACTCTGTACAACCCTAGGCCCCTCCGGTGTCTATATAAACCAGAGGGTTTAGTCCGTAGAAAAGGACACAATCATACAGGCTCGACATCTAGGGTTTAGCCATTACGATCTCGAGGTAGATCAACTCTTGTAACCCCTATACTCATCAAAGTCAATCAAGCAGGAAGTAGGGTATTACCTCCATTAAGAGGGCCCGAACCTGGGTAAACATCGTGTCCCCTGCCTCCTGTTACCTTCGATCCTTAGACGCATAGTTTGGGACCCCCTACCCGAGATCTGCTGGTTTTGACACCGACATTGGTGCTTTCATTGAGAGTTCCACTGTGCCGTCATTAGAAGGCTCGATGGCTCCATCGATCATCTACAATAGGGCCGCCTTGAAGGATACTTTTCTCCCCAGCCAAATTTTTGTATTCGGCGGCTTCGCACTGCAGGCCAACCCGATTGGCCACCTGGAGCAGATTGACAGCTATGCCCCTGGTCGTCAAATCAGTTTTGGAAACCTGGACTGCGTCGCTGATATCTGAGGAGACTTGATCTTCGAGGGGTTCGCGACGCCGACCACCGCTCTGGCCTTAGATCTGGAGCAAACTGGTAGGTCCGAAGATGGGAGTTTGGAACCCACCGTACTCTCCTCAATTATGGAGCTCACTACTGCAGGTCCAGATAGGACTGTGTCATCGGTAGGCTTGGAGCCTAGCCAGACTCCCCTCGTCACTGAAGGGACGGACTCGTCCCCGGATCCTAATTTCGGACTCTCAAGGTCTGCGGCAAGCAGGCGCGACCCAGAGGCTTTTTCCTCACTTAGCGCCAAAAACTCTTGTCTCCCCATCCAATCCTCGCCTTTTAGCGAGGCCCTGGACCTAATGCGATCCCTCGCTATTGCAGATGAATCACTGCCGAACTATGCCCAGCCCATGCTAGGGGCTGAGAGCGGGGAATTTTATGTCCCACCCACCACCCACTTCATAGCCACTGTCGAGGATTTAACCGACATGCTCGACTACGCCTCCGAAGACATCGACGGTATGGACGACGATGCCGGAGATGAGCAAGGCCAGAACCCGTCGTTCACCGAACGTTGGACGGCCACTTCCTCATATGACGTGTACATGGTGGACACACCCAAAGAAGATGACGACGATGGTGAGAAGGATCCAGTCGAGGACAAACCTTCTGAGATACCACCAAAGCGTCGACGTCAGTGGCGATGCTCTAAATCGTGTCGCGAAAAAGATAGCAATACCGGCACCGGAGACAATAATACTCCGGAGAACGCCGAAGACCAAGAAGCCCCCGCCGAACCAACATCCGAACAGGATGATTGGGAGGAAGGGCAAGTTAACCCTGACAAACCGGTAGGGAACGATGACTCAGAGGATAGCAACTATCTACCACTCTTCGAAGATGATGTGAGCCTCGGCGACGAAGATTTCATCATGCCAGGGGAACCCCTCGAACAAGAACGCTTTAAGAGACAGCTAATCGCAACTGCGAGAAGCCTCAAAAAGAAGCAGCAATAGCTCCAATCCGAACAGGATACGCTCAATGACAGATGGACTAAAGTCCTGGCAGCCAAAGAGTACGGCCTCGAACGCCCAACAAAGAGCTACCCGAAGCGCAAGCTGCTACCCCAATTCGACGACGAAGCCCTGGAGCCCATACTGCCAACGCGTGATACTGCTGACAGACCGGACCGACCACCACGTGGCCGGGACAGAGAGGCAACTCAAGCCGAACACCAACCCGCACCACCTCGCCGTAGAGGCAGAGAAACAACGGCTCCAGGATACACCTATGACCTATGAAAGGACCTGGACAATAGAGCCGGTCAGACCAGATCAATCTACGGAGCACGGGGGCGTGCCCCAGCGTGAGAAGACGACTATCAGGCCTGGCACGACAAGCATAACCTCACCCGGGCCGAAAACCGCACACGGACTTCATTCGAACTGCGTCATGACGTGGCCCGATACAGAGGCGCCGCACACCCCCTATGCTTCACCGATGAGGTAATGGAGCACGAGTTCCCAGAAGGGTTTAAACCCGTGAACATTGAATCGTACGATGGTACAACAGATCCCGCAGTATGGATCGAAGATTTTCTTCTCCACATTCACATGGCTCGCGGTGATGATCTACATGCCATCAAATACCTTCCCCTAAAACTTAAGGGACCAGCTCGACACTGGTTAAATAGCCTCCCAGAAAACTCTATTGGAAGCTGGGAAGACTTGGAAGATGCCTTAGGGACAACTTCCAAGGCACTTATATCCGGCCTCCGGACGCTGATGACCTCAGTCACATAGTCCAGCAGCCCGGAGAGTCAGCCAGAAAATTCTGGACCAGGTTCCTAATTAAAAAGAACCAGATTGTCAACTGTCTGGACGCCGAAGCCCTAGCGGCATTTAAACACATCATCCGCGATGAATGGCTCGCCTGACACCTCAGCCAAGAGAAGCCGAAGTCCATGGCAGCCCTTACAGCACTCATGACCCACTTTTGCACGGGCGAAGATAGCTGGCTACCCCGTAGCAATAACAGTACCAGTGACCCTGGCACTTCTGAAGCCAGAAACGGCAACGGTAGGCCCCAACGCAACAAACACAAGGTCAAAGCAACAATGACAACACCGAAGACACGGCGGTCAACGCCGGATTCAGTGGCTCCAGATCCGGTCAGTGGAAGAAGCCATTCAAAAGAAACAAAGACGGTTCATCTAGCTTGGACCGAATACTCGATCGACCTTGCCAGATTCACGACACCCCCGACAAGCCTGCCAACCATACCAACATAAGTTGTTGGATCTTTAAACAGGCCGGTAAGTTAAACACCGAACATAAGGAGACAGGGTCGCCCAACGAGGACGATGATGAGGAGCCTCGCCCATCGAACACAGGGGGACAGAAGAAATTCCCCCCCAAGGTCAAAACGGTGAATATGATATACATTACTCACATCCCCAAGCGGGAGCGCAAGCGTGCGTTAAGGGACGTCTATGCGATAGAGCCAGTCGCCCCAAAATTCAACCCATGGTCAGCCTGTCCGATCACTTCCGATCGCAGAGACCATCCGACCAGTATCTGTCATGGAGGTTCGGCCGCGTTGGTCCTCGACCCAATTATCGACGGATTCCACCTTACGCGAGTCCTCATGGACGGCGGCAGTAGTCTTAACTTGCTCTATCAGGACACGGTCCGCAAAATGGGTATTGATTCGTCAAGAATCAAGCCCACCAAAACTACCTTTAAAGGGGTAATACCTGGTGTAGAGGCTCGTTGCCCGGGCTCAATCACATTGGAAGTCGTCTTCGGTTCGCCGGACAACTTCCGAAGCGAAGACTTGATCTTCGACGTCGTCCCTTTCCGCAGTGGCTATCATGCACTGCTCGGACGAACCGCGTTCGCCCGCTTCAATGCGATCCCGCACTATGCCTATCTCAAACTCAAGATACCCGGACCACGCGATGTTATAACAGTCAATGGAAACATGGAGCGCTCCCTCCGTACTGAGGAGCACACCACGGCCCTTGCAGCAAAGGTACAGTGCGGCCTTATCAAACCAAATACTACACCGGCAGTCAAGCCCCCGAACACTGTCAAACGAGTTCGGACTACCCGACAGAACGATAGTCCAGCTCGTCAGAAGCTCGATTAGCAATTCGACCTCCATCTCAGCCCCAACCGGATTGCGACATATGTTCCACGCGTACATCACTACGCACTAAAGATACCATGGGCAAAGATGGAGGCATATTAAAGATAAAGTTCCTTACAACCCACATCACCTTTCGACGGTACCAAGGGCCCTTTTTCCAGGTCGTTGATCCTTTCGAAGGATAATACACCAAGGAGAAAAGCAGCGTAGACGTGCGGCAGAGTATCTAAAGGATATTTAAAGATCACCTCTTCCTTTTTTAGGACCTGTACACAGCTTTCCCTTGTGCTCGGCATGTAAAATAGCCTCGATGCTTATCGCATTATTTGTACAAATACGTTTTGACGTATCAATCAGACTATAATGGAAATAGTTATTCGCCCAACCTATTCGGTACTGGCTTATTTCCTAATCTGTATTCCCTCTTTTTCGTCCGATTGTCATGTACACCTCGGTACGACTTAAATTGCCAGGGGCTCCATTCAGCCACGTACATTTCTTAAAAATAAAATAAGTCGAACACTTTTATAGTACAATTCGGTGTCTCGAATATAGCATTATATGCATCGGCTCCGAATCATGTCTTTGGTCAATAGTTGGGTTGCCCGGTTCCTGTGGTTACTGCCTTACGTTCCGCTCGTTCGGCTAAGGTAGTAAAGGGAGAACTACTGCGATTGTGTTTCTGGTTCGTCCGGATAAACACCTTAGTAGAGAAAGCCGAAAACTGACTGTCATGGTGCGGCGAGAGCTGGTCAGCTATTCAGTGACTAATTATAAATCTTTTGCGATTTTTTCCGTATTACGCGAAGGACCGGTCTTCACCCGGTCAGGCGTCTACAACACCCAAGTTTGGATAATCGAATAATACCAGGGGCTGCGCCTACAATCTCATTGTCAAAATCCTATGGCTAAGTGAGAGCGATAAAGCCACATAGTCCGATTGCCTGGTTCGCCGCACTAACACCTCCTTCAAGGACCAAGCCGTTGGGTCAAGTGTGTTTAGGTGCTATTCCGAACACCCTCGTACTACATACGTGGGGGCTGAAGCCGACGACTGGCCAACTCTCAGATACCGTAAACGGCCGCACATGAGGAAAAGTATTTGAGGTAAAACAAGCAACATATTATACATAAGCCTTGTTTCATAATACAAAGTTCGGGCAGCACGGATACATTCATTCAAAAATAATGTCCTTCGAACACTGGCCCTCTACAATACGGGATCCTTCCAGGACGTCATCAAAATACCGCTCCGGCGTGCGGTGCTCCTTGCCTGCGGGCGGTCCCTCGGTTGCAAGCTTGACGGCATTCATCTTCGCCCACTGCACCTTGACACGGGCGAAGGCCATCCGGGCACCTTCGATGCAGACCGACCATTTTATGGCGTCAAGTCGGGGGCAGGCACTGACTAGCCGCTTCACGAGCCCGAAATAGCTGCTGGGTATGGGTTCGGCTCGTCAAAGACGGACTATAACATCCTTCATGGCCAGTTCGCACTACAAAAAAAATACACTTCCGTGATGATACGTGTTTGTCATAGTAGGTCATGTTTTCTGTCATGCATGTACATCCATGATGATTTTATGACAGAATCAAGATAGTCATACCTGTGCTGTCGTAGAAGTGTTCCATGACATTACCAAAATTATCATCACGGAAGTGTCCACTTCCATGACGATAAATCGCGCGTCCCAGAAGTGCTTTCGTCAAGGGTGACCGACACGTGGCATCCACCGTAACGGAACGCCGTTAAGCTATCGGGTCCGGTTTTGGATCCGATAACCCGTTAACAGCCCCGACCAATGGGGATTTTCCACGTGTAAAATCATCATTGGCTGGAGGAAACACGTGTCGGCTCACCGTTGGGACAGATGTCATCCACTCATTGGACCGATGGCGCCTATGATACGGTGACACGTGGCACGGCCCAACAGAGGCCCATTCCTGTGAAAAGGCCGGCCCGTTTGACTTGGTCAAAAGGTGGTGGCCCGGCCCATGGAAAGGCTGTTAACGGCCTGTTCGCATATAGCCCATTTACAGCCCGCTAACCCAGGGCCCGTTATGACCTATCCGAATTAGGCCCAGTAGCGTCATCTGGGCCGTCCAATATGATTCCAATCCGTTTTAACTTCCGGCCCATGTGTGGCCCATGAATTCTTTTGGCCCATATGAGGCCCTTTGTAACTCTTGGCCCATTAACGGCCCGTGGTGAAACTGGCCCATAATGAACAGTGTATCACTTTATATCCATTAACGGCCCGTTATTCCATTGGGCTGTTTCCAGCCCAATATCTTTCGGCCTTCTCAGGGCCCATTTATTCTTGGGCTCATTTGTAGCATTCCGTTACATACGGCCCGTTAGTGTCATTTTCTGCTTGTGGGCCAAATTCAGCCCGTCGTTACAGTCGGCCCGTTTGTGACCGTTAATACGTTGGGCCGTTTTCATGTAAAAAAACCGTTGGGCTGTTTTCATAGAGTTATCAAATACGGCCTATTAACGGCCCGTTATGGTCCACGAATAGTACGACCCATGATTGGCGAAATGATGATATGCCCCGTAGAAGGCCCATGGATCCTACGGCCCGTATGAGGCCCATGGATCGTACGGCTAGTAGAAGGCCAATGGATCGTACGACCCATAGAAGGCCCATGGATCCTAAGGCCTGTATAGAAGGCCAATGGATCCTACGGCCCGTAGAAGGCCCATGGATCATACGGCCCGCAGGAGGCCCATGGTTACAACAGTCCGTGTGTTGCCATGATTATTTTGGCCTAGTTACCAAAAATAGGCTATTGTGGCCACTAGAAAAACACAGAAAAAGAACTGCAGTGACTACAAGCAAACAACTAAACAAGACAATAAGGAAATAAATAAGCAAGCAATTAACGCTAGCCTATTACCGCTATTACACATATTACATCCACTAGGCATCAAAGTTCGCCACCAGTGCAAATACAGGGAACAAAGCAGCATATTACATACACTGGCCATCAAAATTGGCCACCAGTGCAAATAAACGCGGCAGCAAAACAAGAGCATAACTGAAACAACTTCAGAAGTGCTCAAGAAACGTTATCCTAGGTATCCACCATGCTGGCAATAAGCTTAGCAAGCTTATTAGCTTTGTCCTGTTTGGCGCTAAAATCCTCCAACGCTTGCTGTTGCACCAGAAAGTATGCATCTGAATGCTCCAGGGACCTCCGCAGTCCTTCCGCTTCTTGTCGCAGCACAACTGATCGATGTCTTTCAACTTGTAGTTGAGACTCAAGAAACCGAACTGATTCAGACAGTGAGTTTGAATAGCTTGTGCAAGCAGTAGTGGCCAGTAACTCGAACACTAAACCAAGACAGGACTTTGGGGTTGTCTCACTGTCCTCAAGATAGTCTTCCTTAGCTGTTTTATCAGCTTTGTTGGAGACCAACAAGGATGTGTCACTATCCTAAACCTTATCTGCATTACTTCCTTTACCATTGCTTAATAAGGCACCCTTCCCCAATATTCTGTCAGCATTCTAAAAGAATAAACAAGCAGACACATGACAGGTTTAGCATGTACTAGTATATGAAACTCATTTCGGTGAACCAGTTCATTAGTAAGGTGGACAGGATTAAACTACCAAGTATTCTATTGCCAAGTACTAGTACATAATAAAAGCATCAAACAAACATATATCTATGTCCTATGGTCACTGCATTGTCTTGCCAAATCAAAATAGAGACACGGTTCAAATCATATCAGTTCAAGACAAAGCAACAGTGAAAGAATACAAAGCGTGGGAAACTACACGGCACAACAAGATTTCAGATGGGTACCACGGGTCTACATGTACAACAACACTATTGGCTCTGTTGTGATGCTAGTAATGTGCATGATATGAGAAGTCAACTGTATACACAATTGAAATTGAAATCAACAGAGCTATTGATAAGAGCAAACCTGTTAAAGAAACATGCGTGAACATACCTGCTGTGCCATTGGAGTTTCGATTGGATCCTTCAATTTAAAAATAAGTTTGTATGAGTAAATACAGTGATACAAGAGCAAAGCAATCATAGTTAAAAAAGGCACGCCTAAGCGAGCGCTTAAGCGCGCCTAGGCTCTAGGCGTTGGCAAAACGCATTGCGCATAACTACGCTTAATCTGTGCATAACTGCGCATAAGCATGCGCTGTGGTCAGTAAAGCGCATGGTGGTGGCAAAACCCACAATTAACGCCTAGCTTTTTTTGAACTATGATAGCAATGGAATCTTAAATTAGAACAATTGTTCTTCAGGTTTAGGCACTTGTTCTACATGAACAGAGTACAGTAAGACGCAATAATATAGTACTTAAAAATAGAAAATGAGCTCATAGACCTTACCACATTCTTGGTTCGGGACCAGTACAGAACAAGGTGTTCCCAGTCATCGTCCAGTAAATGTGTCTCAGGAGAACGTAAGGGAATATGATGAGTTTCTTTGCCGGTGAAGTACGTTTTCTTCAGGTAATTCTGATACTGCCACCAAGCATTCTTGAAGATAGCAAAGGTATTAGCATAGGTTACCTCATCCTGAGTTTCCAAATCGGTCCTTCTCTATAGAGAAAAATGGGAAAATTTGCTGTATTATAACCATCATGGAGGTAGGATGTATGGGACAAAGCAAAGTAATTGCCATGAATAACATTACTTACACATAACTCCTAGACAAACACCTGCAACTGGCATTTTCCTTCATCTTCAGTATAATATTTCCAAGATGGAAAGATACGCACATACGATTTAACAACATCAAATGCGATAGATGCTAAACTACGACTAGCTGGTTGTGCTTCCTCCACAGGAATAGGCGTACTAACTGGTGGAGTTGGGGTTCGCCGTGGTAGTACTAGCCCTTTGGGCACTGGAGCTGCCTTACTAACTGCTCTTGTTTGGGAGCTCTGTGGTGGAGATGGTGCTGTGTCAACAGGAACTGGGTTACTATCTGCTGGGGTTGGGGTTAGATTGGGTGAAGCTGGTTCTCTGTCCATCGCAGTAGGGGTACAATCTGCAAGAGTTTGGGTTATGTGTGGTAGGGCTGGTTCTTGTGCATGTACAACCGGGGTGCTATCTCCACCAAGAGGTAGCACTGTTTTATTTGAAGACCGTGTTTTTAGTCCGCTAGATACTGGCATCACCCGCTCCAATTCAAATGGCTGATAAACAGGAAACATAGTTGAATGTACAGACATTGTATGAGAGACAGATGCAATAGATAGTGTGGAAAAAAGAGGGCATGAAATAGTTGACATGTATATTGTTTAACTAAAACGAATAGCATGACATAATTTCACATATATGATATCTATCTAAACTGGATAGCATAGCATGACATAATTCAAAGATATGATGAATAACTAAACAGGATCGCATGACATAATTCACCTACATGTTATCTAAGTAATCAGGATCGCATCATTTAATTCACATATGTGATTTATATGCTAAACAGAGGGCATTCAATATGATGTCTGAACTAAGAACATGGTGTTGAATATTGTGTATATGATGTCTAAACAATGCAATGCAAGACACCATATGCATGATATGAGCAGTATAACCGTGCCAAGTTAGAGCATACACCTCGGTGGGGGAATAGGACTGGCCATCTGTCTCTGAATCCATCTCTGAGGAGCTATCGGGACCCAACAAGAGATCTGCTTCGACAGGTAGCACTGTCTGCTCTGAAGGCCTTGTTTTCACTCCAGATTTTTCCATCACCCACCCAAATGGCTGATTCACAGAAAGAGTAGTTTAATGTACAAACATTGTCAACAAATGGAAATGTACATCATTCAAATATATGATGCCTGGTTAAACAGGATGGCACTGCACATTTCACATATAATAATTCCCATATATGATATAGAAACTAAACAGGTGGCATTACAGAACATGTCTAAACTAAGCAGATGACATATATGATGTCAAAAGTAGGCACTGCAAGGCAACATATGCATGATATGACTAACATCATCATGGCAAGGTAGAGCAAACACCTTGGGGGGTAAATAGGAGTGGTCAGCAGCGTCTGAATCCGCCTCAGAACAGATATCTTCCTCTGGATTACAATCTGGAGAGGGGTGGGGAGGGTTTGCCATTGAACCCACCATGGAGCGATGTCTGCATGACATTGTATTGCCGCGCAAAACTCTTCTCTTTTTCTCTACATGTTCAGCACGCCTGTGTACAATATCTGACATGCATACGAAAAAAAATATGGTGAGATTATGTAAGGAGAGCATGCAGAAATTTAGAGTGATGGTAACAACCAGTGGATGGATCCAAAAAAAATGATAGCAGGCTGATGATTGCTTTAATTTAATAAAAAGACATATGATGATTGCTTTACTATTTGTTTCCCACCCAAGATGAACAACATAGGCATACCCTAGGTGAACCAGATATTAGACAGAGATACTATTCATTGCTTCCTCGATATGTGCCCCACAACTAATCTAGAACTCAAGTTTGAACATTAATTTGGACCTGACTTGGAGTCCAATAGATGATGTAAAATAGATGTAAAATTGACATCACCAAAAACCACCTGACTATCACAGATGAGGTAAAAACTGTTGACTCTGAACTTAACTGTCGAAACTGAAATTTACTGTGGAATCTGAATGTTACTATCGAAACTGAACGCAATGGTAGCAGAGAGGCACTTGACATGTAGTTTAGGGAGGGCCTGCAGTTCATCTTCAACCTGCACCCCCCTGAGCCACCAGCCGAACCGCCGGCCCCAACGCCGCCTCGCCGCCTCGAAACAACTCCCCACCGCCGGTCCGCCGCCACCCCGGCCAGCCCTCTAGGCCCCGCCCCCACCCTAAACCCTAAGATAGATAGTGGGGTACCTCTGCGGCGAGCCCCCGTCCCCGCTGCGGGTGGTTCTTCCTTAACTCCGGCGAGCCCCCCCAACCCCCTCAAAATCGATTGACCCAAAAGTTGATTCAGTCGACTGAAGTGTAGCTAAATCGGAGCAGAGCAACTGCACAAGCGATGGGGAGAGCAGCAGATGCAGCACGAGCGAGAGCCGGAGCAGCAGCAGCTGGGCGAGCAAGCAATCGAGCGAGAGCCGGAGCAGCAGCAGCAGATCCGTCTGGTATGGCCGCCGCCGCCGAAGGGACCTCGCACTGGGGGAGAGCCACCGTGGAGATGTCACCCGCGGTGCCGGCTTCAAGGTAGCTGCTCCATGGGGGTGCGGGATGGAGCACCGTCGGCACCGGGAGGTCGAGTTAAGGAGAAGGTGCGATGCGATGAGTGTACAACCTCTTTGGTGGCGCCGAGTAGGCCTCGGCTTCATGCGAGGAGTCAGTGAGGATGCTGTGGTTCCGGTGGAGCAGGTTAAGGCGGCGCTGTGGGGATGGAGTAGCCGCGATAGACGAGACGATCATCGGAGCAGCTCCTTGGAGGTGGAGGACGGGGCAGCTGAACCGGCGGGACAACGAGATGGACGACGGATCCTCATCCGGGGAGGTGGACGAGGGACGTTGAGCTGTTGCGGTGGACGACGTCGTCGGGGAAGAAGCTCCGTCTGGGCAGCGGTGAGGTGGCGGACGGAGGAGGGTGGGGTTTCGCGACTGGAGCGGAGAGGTTATGGCGGCCTGGGATTTCGAATGGCGAAAAGGGGGCGATGGGAGGGGGTGAACCATGACTTAGGGACGCGCTTGTCCAAAATGTAGGGTGTGTTACAAAAGTACCCCCCACCGATTTGAACTAGTGGCCCTTTCGGCTCAGGGTTAGAAGGGGGATTTCGCGTGTCGGGATTTGGCAGCTGGAGGGAGTTTTCGCACGCGTTGTAATTTCGGGATAGCAAGGTGCGGGTTGTGAAGGCGCCAGTTTTGGGAGCACGATATCTGAATTTTCAGGATATAACAAGGCACGGGTTGAATTTTAGGGACAAGCCTAACGTGTAGTAATATTGTACTTGTACGTACCAAATCAATTCGCACTTCCCTCAACCAAAAAGAAAACAAAAAAATAAAACTATTCACACCACACAAAGAGAGAGTCTTGCCCCGTTTACTATACAAATGCTATTCAAAGCTATTCCCTCCTTCCATCTATATAGGGCCTAATGCGTTTTTCGATGCTAACTCTGACCAAATATTAGAGCAATAATATATGACATGCAACTTACACAAAGCACACCGTTAAATTCGTCCGTGAAAGGTTCTTTCAATGATATAATTTTCACATTGTGCATGTCATGTACTATTAATCTAGTCAATAGTCAAAGGTTGTCTTTAAAAACTCATTACGCCCTATATAGATGGAAGGAGGGAGTATGAATCCATGTTATGTCCAATCAATTTTTTTTGCTTGCTGTATAATGCATGTAACCTACTCATACCAACATTTTAGTGCATTCCAAATGTCTATACAACCGCTGCAATTCGAACTAAATTTGAATTCGTTTCTCTATTTCAATAAGAATCTACAATCATGATTGTTGCCAACTTCAACCATCATTCGTGTATTACCTTAATAACACACCACATGATTACTATAGAGATAGATATGAACTATGTGTACTACATGAACTCGAATTCTATTTTTTGAATACACTTGATGTTGATTCCAAATAATAGTACATTTGATGTACTAACTATATATTCATAATCTAAACCATGTTCCATACGTACACCGTGTTTGTAACACAAAGTATAGTGCCCCGCCCCCTACATTATGACAAGTATTTAGACCTGAGCTGCAAAAGCCACACATTAGCCCAAATTATACTCAATGTTCTATGTATTATACGTAGTACTAGCAAGATGCCCATGCGTTCCACAGAACATCAACATGATCAAGGGGCCTAATTTGCAAATATGGAGAGGGGTGTGGGTATCCTTTTTCAAAATTGCCATAGTTTCCTTCCTATCCGCCAGATATAAATCGGATGGCCTATATTGCAGGATGGCAGGCACACCATCATCAACAACTCCGTTTTTTATAAGAGTAGAGATAAAATATGTTATATGTAGTATAACATGTTCATAACCACACCATGTGTATCACTGTTATATATATTCACACATGCGTCGGTTTAAAACACTATGATAAATTCTGCAAATATCCGAATTCGCTTTTTATAGTGAAGTATGATCTCTATTCGTCTTTGACACCCACACAATCCTCTTATCTTTGTAGCTAGCGCTAACTTTCTCTCGTGCATGCACATTCCCGCATCCCACTCAGCCTCCCTCAGCATTCTCTAGCTCCATCGCGCAAATTCATCTTTTCACTTTAGGTCGTTCACCCACGGTGTGTGTAGGCCCCCCAGCTCCTTGTTTACGGCACACATCGATCAATATGCCTCTCTAGCCAGGTGTGAAGCACAAACACAAGCTTCCCCTCTTCTCTTATCATCGTCCATGCCTCACTACCACCACTCTTTTCATCGATCTCGTACTCGCACACTCCTTCCCTCTCGACATAGTATGCCTCTCGTACCACCTCCTAGATGCATCCCTCTCTCTCTATCCTTCTCCCTGTGCCTCATTTGCTTCTAACACACACATGCATGTATACCGATCGATCTCCCAACATATACCTAGATCGACTTTAACTATTCCCCCCCATCGATCGACGTACCTCACAAGTTATGTCTCTCCTTTCTCTAACAAAGGGCGATTGATCTTCCTATGTAGTTATGTCTGCTTACCACAGCCATGTCGTCCTCCCTCATCATTCGTGCATGCCTCCTGACCCGTCTCTCACACGCACGTGCACAGACAAGCAGCCATCTCCTCTCTAATTGATATTGCGGGCGTGCCCTCCGTTTGTCTAGCAAACCTATCCCACCATTTGTTAGAAGCAACTCCACTACCACCCCTCCAACACTCTAGCTCTGTCTCTCTCCCAACCTTATTCCTCTCCTACACATATGCATGGATGCCGATCGACCTCCCTTAATACATGAGGTAGATCGATCTCCTTAATACATGAGGTAGGCCTCTCTCCTCCTCCACACATATACCAGCCATTGTACCTCTATAGTTAATTAGGCCTCCCTCTCCCCCCACCACACACCGATAGTCGAGCGCTGTAGGTAGGTATCCATGCCACAGAGACAAACTACACATGTCCCCTCTCACCTTCCAGTAGGCCAGCCACTCTATATCTTTGACGTGGGCACACACAAATTCGATGGCACTCTTTATCGATCGCGCGCTGATGTCTACTACACAACCTTCTTCTTGTAGACGTTGTTGGGCCTCCAAGTGCAGAGGTTTGTAGGACAGTAGCAAATTTCCCTCAAGTGGATGACCTAAGGTTTATCAATCCGTGGGAGGCGTAGGATGAAGATGGTCTCTCTCAAACAACCCTGCAACCAAATAACAAAGAGTCTCTTGTGTCCCCAACACTCCCAATACAATGGTAAATTGTATAGGTGCACTAGTTCGGTGAAGAGATGGTGATACAAGTGCAATATGGATGGTAGATATAGGTTTTTGTAATCTGAAAATATAAAAACAGCAAGGTAACTAATGATAAAAGTGAGCGTAAACGGTATTGCAATGCTAGGAAACAAGGCCTAGGGTTCATACTTTCACTAGTGCAAGTTCTCTCAACAATAATAACATAATTGGATCATATAACTATCCCTCAACATGCAACAAAGAGTCACTCCAAAGTCACTAATAGCGGAGAACAAACGAAGAGATTATGGTAGGGTACGAAACCACCTCAAAGTTATTCTTTCTGCTCAATCTATTCAAGAGTCCGTAGTAAAATAACATGAAGCTATTCTTTCCGTTCAATCTATCATAGAGTTTGTACTAGAATAACACCTTAAGACACAAATCAACCAAAACCCTAATGTCACCTAGATACTCCATTGTCACCTCAAGTATCCGTGGGCATGATTATACGATATGCATCACACAATCTCAGATTCATCTATTCAACCAACACAAAGTACTTCAAAGAGTGCCCCAAAGTTTCTACGGGAGAGTAAAGACAAAAACATGTGCCAACCCCTATGCATAGGTTCATGGGCGGAACCTCAAGTTGATCACCAAAACATACATCAAGTGAATCACGTGAATATCCCATTGTCACCACAGATAAGCACGACAAGACATACATCAAGTGTTCTCAAATCCTTAAAGACTCAATCCGATAAGATAACTTCAAAGGGAAAACTCAATCCATTAGAGGAGAGTAGAGGGGGAGAAACATCATAAGATCCAACTATAATAGCAAAGCTCGCGATACATCAAGATCGTGCCGAATCAAGAACATGAGAGAGAGAGAGTGATCAAACACATAGCTACTGGTACATACCCTCAGCCCCGAGGGTCTCCCTCCTCGTCATGGAGAGCGCCGGGATGATGAAGATGGCCACCGGTGAGGGATCCCCCCTCCGGCAGGGTGCCGGAACAGGGCTCCCGAGAGGTTTTAGGTGGCTACAGAGGCTTGCGGCGGCAGAACTCCCGATCTATTATGTTCCCCGAAGTTTTTAGGGTATATGGACTTATATAGGCGAAAGAAGTCGGCCAGGGGAGCCACAAGGAGCCCATGAGACAGGGGGCGCGCCCTCCACCCTCGTGGCCACCTTGAAGTTTCCTTGACTGCAACTCCAAGTCTCCTGGATCACGTTCGTTCCAAAAATCACGCTCCCGAAGGTTTCATTCCGTTTGGACTCCGTTTGATATTCCTTTTCTTCGAAACACTGAAATAGGCAAGAAAACATCAATATGGGCTGGGCCTCCGGTTAATAGGTTAGCCCCAAAAGTAATATAAAAGTTCTTAGTAAAGCCCATAAACATCCAAAACAGATAATATAATAGCATGAATGCTTCATAAATTATAGATACGTTGGAGACATATCAGCATCCCCAAGCTTAATTCCTGCTCGTCCTTGAGTAGGTAAATGATAAAAGAATTTATGAAGTGTGAATGCTAGCAGGTGCACAAGTTTGATCAATGACAATTTCAATCACCTTTTCTAGCATGATTATATGTCATAACAGTAGTTCATCTTATAAAACTTCTCAAAGGTGGAAACTTGTCTCTTTCTCCTTGGCCGGAAGGAGAAACTTCCTACCTTCTTGAAATATCCCTCGGCTAGATAGAATGGATATCCATTTGTTTTTTCTCACGGCCTGGTGGTCGGCGTAACAATAATGACATTTGTCGATATGCCACCAAGTAACAAGCTATTCACATGTTAAAGCATAGACCATAAACTTTCTTGAAAACTAGCAAACTTCATTCTTAGTCATCAAACAATTACAATTCATCTTATTTTCAGGAAGGGTCTATGTCAGAGCTTTGATTTAGCAAACTCCACATACTCAACTATCATATAGTCTTCCATGATTGCTACCACTCAAAGCATATTCTTAGAAAAAATAGCATCCATCGAACATAGAGAAAGATAGGGGCTTAGTGTTTCGCCTCCCAACTCACTTATCGTATAGATAATTGTCAACAATAATAATTCATGATCAAATATATTTGCATGGCCATATATGCTTAGATCTTTCCCCAACACACAATGCTTGCCAACTAAAGAGTAGGTAGGAATGAGAAGGAATACTACCGACTCTTGCATAAAAGTAAAAGATAGGCCCTTCGCAGAGGGAAGCAGGGATTTGCAGAGGTGCCAGAGCTCGATTTTGAAATAGTGATGAAAATAATTTTGAGAGGTATGATCTCATTGTCAACATAACAACCAAGAGTTCCCAATATCTTCCATACTACATACATTATAGGCGGTTCCCAAATAGAATGGTAAAGTTTTTACTCCCCCTCCACCAACAATCATCAATCCATGGCTTGCCCGAAACAACGGGTGCCTCCAACTAACATCAATCCTGGGGGAGTTTTGTTTGCAACTATTTTTGATTTGATTTGATTTTGATCTTTTGATCTTTTGATCATGGGACTGGGCATCCCAGTTACCAGCCATTTTCTCGTGAATGATGAGCGGAGTCCACTCATCGTGAGAATAACCCACCTAGCATGGAAGATACTGACAGCCCCTAGTCACTACATGAGCGATTCGGGCATACAAAACAGATTATTATTTGAAGGTTTAGAGTTTGGCACATGCAAATTTACTTGGAACGGCAGGTAAATACCGCATATAGGTAGGTATGGTGGACACTCATGGAAGAAACTTGGTTCAAGGAATTTGGATGCACAAGCAATATTCCCACTTAGTACAGATATTTTGGCTAGCAAAGGATTCTAAATAGCAAGCACCACATGTTGGAGGATCTATAACAATATAACTTCTATACAAATATACCCAAGCATAACTCATTACGTTGTCTTCCTTGTCCAATTTCAACTAATTTGCTCAGGTTTGGAAACAATTAATGGGGCTCACAATCATAGAAGATGTCTAAGATAGTATATTTATATGTGAAATCTCTCTTCCTTCAATATTCTTTCATGAATTGTTCAAGTGACCAATACAATGTTTGCTAACCTTGAATAAATTTACCACCTCTACTTCTTATATGTGAAGTCATTACTCCCCATGGGATAAGCATATGAAACATAAAAAATTTCAGATTTATGATATTCAAATCATTCAACCATTTACTCATAGGATATAAGTGAAGCACACGAGTAAATGACAAGCTACTCCAAAAAGATATAAGTGAAGATCAATGAGTAGTTGAATAATTATGTAGCTATGTGAAGACTCTCTCTCATTTAAGAATTTCAGATCTTGGTATTTCATTCAAACAGCAAGCAATACAAAATAAAATGACATTGCAAGGATAGCAAACATCTCGTGAAGAAGCAAAAATTAGGATCAACCGATACTAACCGATAGTTGTCGAAGAAGAAAGGTGGGATGCCAACCGGGGCATCCCCAAGCTTAGATGCTTGAGAATTCTTGAAATATTATCTAGGGATGCCTTGGGCATCCCCAAGTTGAGATTTTGTGTCTCCTTAATTCCTTTTATATCATGGTCTCCCTAAATCTCAAAAGCTTCATCCACACAAAACTCAACAAGGACTCGTGAGATAAGTTAGTACAAACCAATGGAAAAACCTTATCATACTCTACTGTAGCAAATCACTAAAATTATTATTCAAAATTGCATACTAAATGCCTCTGCATATTTAATAATCCTATCCTCAAATAGAATCATTAAACAAGCAAACATATGCAAACAATGCAAACATAACAGCAATCTGCCTAAACAGGACAGTCTGTAAAGAATGCAGCAAGATCCATACTTCCCTAGCTCCAAAAATTATGAAAGAAAATTCCCACTGTAGTAAATTTATCAGGTCTTATTATGCAAAAGGTTTCAACATTTTATCACATTCTGACTTTTCTAGGGAATTTTTGCAACAGCGGTAAACTTTCTGTTTTGAAACAGCAACATGTATACTTGCAAAATAAGCATGGTAAAGGCTATCCTTGACATTTTTATTGAAACTAAAGATGCAAAACACTATTCTAAATAACATCAAGCAAATACTAACAAAATAAAATGACGCTCCAAGCAAAACACATATCATGTGGTGAATAAAAATATAGCTCCAAGTAAAGTTACCGATGAACAAAGACGAAAGAGGGGATGCCATCCGGGGCATCCCCAAGCTTAGGCTCTTGGTTGTCCTTGAATATTACCTTGGGGTGCCTTGGGCATCCCCAATCTTAGGCTCTTGCCACTCCTTATTCCATAGTCCATCGAATCTTTACCCAAAACTTGAAAACTTCAAAACACAAAACTCAACAGAAAACTCGTAAGCTCCGTTAGTATAAGAAAATAAATCACCACTTAGGTACTGTTGTGAACTCATTATAAATTCATATTGGTGTAAAACCTACTGTATTCCAACTTCTCTATGGTTCGTACCCTCCGATACTACTCATAGATTCATCAAAATAAGCAAACAACACATAGAAAACAGAATCTGTCAAAAACAGAATACTACTCATAGATTCATCAAAATAAGCAAACAACACATAGAAAACAGAATCTGTCAAAAACAGAACAGTCTGTAGTAATCTGTATCAAACGCAAACTTCTGGAACTCATAAAAATCTACCAAAATAGGACAACCTAGGTAATTTGTTTATTGATCTACGGCAATTGGAATCAGTATTTTATCACTTTCTGGTGATTTTTAACAATTGTTTCCGTGAGCAGAAAGTTTCTGTCTTTTTCAGCAAGATCAAATAATTATCATCCAAGAAGATCCTATAGGTCTTACTTGGCACAAACACTAATTAAAACATAAAACCACATCTAACAAGAGGCTATATGATTTATTTATTACTAAACAGGAGCAAAAAGCAAAGGAACAAAAATAAAATTGGGTTGCCTCCCAACAAGCGCTATCGTTTAACGCCCCTAGCTAGGCATGATGATTTCAATGATGCTCACATAAAAGAAAAGAATTAGAACATAACGAGAGCATCATGAATCATATGACTAGCAATTTAAGCCTAACCCACTTCCTATGCATAGGGATTTTGTGAACAAACAACTTATGGGAACAATAATCAACTAGCATAGGAAGGCAAAACAAGCATAACTTCAAAACTTTAAGCACATAGAGAGGAAACTTGATATTATTGCAATATGTAGAAGCATATGATACTCTCTCATAATAATTTTTAGTAGCATCATGAATGAATTCAACAATATAACCATCACATAAAGTATTCTTTTCATGATCTACTTGCATAGAAATTTCACTACTCTCCACATAAGCAAATTTATTCTCATCAATAGTAGTGGGAGCAATCTCAACAAAATAACTATCATGTGAAGCATAATCCAATTGAAAACTAAAATCATGATGACAAGTTTCATGTTTATCATTATTCTTAATAGCATACATGTCATCACAATAATCATCATAGATAGCAACTTTGTTCTCATAATCAATTGGAAACTCTTCCGAAATAGTGGAATCATCACTAAATAAAGTCATGACCTCTCCAAATCCACTTTCATAATTATCACAATAATATTCAACATCCTCCAAAATAGTGGGATCATTACTTCCTAAAGTTGACACTCTTCCAAACCCACTTTCATCAATATAATCATCATAAATAGGAGGCATGCTATCATCATAATAAATTTGCTCATCAAAACTTGGGGGACAAAAATATCATCTTCATCAAACATAGCATCCCCAAGCTTGTGGCTTTGCATATCATTAGCATCATGGGTATTCAAAGAATTCATACTAACAACATTGCAATCATGCTCATCATTCACATATTTTATGCCAAGCATTCTATGTAATTCTTCTTCTAGTACTTGAGCACAATTTTCCTTCCCATCATTTTCACGAAAGACATTAAAAAGATGAAGCATAAGAGGCAACCTTAATTCCATTTTTTTGTAGTTTTCTTTTATAGACTAAACTAGTGATAAAACAAGAAACAAAAAGATTCGATTGCGAGATCTAAAGATATACCTTCAAGCACTCACCTCCCCGGCAATGACGCTAGAAAAGAGCTTGATGTCTACTACACAACCTTCTTCTTGTAGACGTTGTTGGGCCTCCAAATGCAGAGGTTTGTAGGACAGTAGCAAATTTCCCTCAAGTGGATGACCTAAGGTTTATCAACCCGTGGGAGGCGTAGGATGAAGATGGTCTCTCTCAAACAACCCTGCAACCAAATAACAAAGAGTCTCTTGTGTCCCCAACACTCCCAATACAATGGTAAATTGTATAGGTGCACTAGTTCGGCGAAGAGATGGTGATACAAGTGCAATATGGATGGCAGATATAGGTTTTTGTAATATGAAAATATAAAAACAGCAAGGTAACTAATGATAAAAGTGAGCGTAAACGGTATTGCAATGCTAGGAAACAAGGCCTAGGGTTCATACTTTCACTAGTGCAAGTTCTCTCAACAATAATAACATAATTGGATCATATAACTATCCCTCAACATGCAACAAAGAGTCACTCCAAAGTCACTAATAGCGGAGAACAAACGAAGAGATTATGGTAGGGTACGAAACCACCTCAAAGTTATTCTTTCTGCTCAATCTATTCAAGAGTCCGTAGTAAATAACATGAAGCTATTCTTTCCGTTCAATCTATCATAGAGTTCGTACTAGAATAACAGCTTAAGACACAAATCAACCAAAACCCTAATGTCACCTACATACTCCATTGTCACCTCAAGTATCCGTGGGCATGATTATACGCTATGCATCACACAATCTCAGATTCATCTATTCAACCAACACAAAGTACTTCAAAGAGTGCCCCAAAGTTTCTACCGGAGAGTCAAGAGGAAAACGTGTGCCAACCCCTATGCATAGGTTCATGGGCGGAACCCGCAAGTTGATCACCAAAACATACATCAAGTGAATCACGTGAATATCCCATTGTCACCACAGATAAGCACGGCAAGACATACATCAAGTGTTCTCAAATCCTTAAAGACTCAATCCAATAAGATAACTTCAAAGGGAAAACTCAATCCATTAGAGGAGAGTAGAGGGGGAGAAACATCATAAGATCCAACTATAATAGCAAAGCTCGCGATACATCAAGATCGTGCCGAATCAAGAACACGAGAGAGAGAGAGAGAGATCAAACACATAGCTACTGGTACATACCCTCAGCCTCGAGGGTGAACTACTCCCTCCTCGTCATGGAGAGCGCCGGGATGATGAAGATGGCCACCGGTGAGGGATCCCCCCTCCGGCAGGGTGCCGGAATAGGGCTCCCGAGAGGTTTTAGGTGGCTACAGAGGCTTGCGGCGGCAGAACTCCCGATCTATTCTGTTCCCCAAAGTTTTTAGGGTATATGGACTTATATAGGCGAAAGAAGTCGGTCAAGGGAGCCACGAGGGGCCCACGAGACAGGGGGCGCGCCCAGTAGGGGGGGGGCGCCCTCCACCCTCGTGGCCACCTCGAAGCTTCCTTGACTTCAACTCCAAGTCATACTGATAGCAGGCTGATGGTAACAACCAGTGGATGGATCCAAAAAAAATGATAGCAGGCTGATGATTGCTTTAATTTAATAAAAAGACAGATGATTATTGCTTTACTATTTGTTTCCCACCCAAGATGAACAACATAGGCATACCCTAGGTGAACCAGATATTAGACAAAGATACTATTCATTGCTTCCTCGATATGTGCCCCACAACTAATTTAGAACTCAAGTTTGAACATTAATTTGGACCTGACTTGGAGTTCAATAGATGATGTAAAATAGATGTAAAATTTACATCACCAAAAACCACCTGACTATCACAGATGAGGTAAAAACTGTTGACTCTGAACTTAACTGTCGAAACTGAAATTTACTGTGGAATCTGAATGTTACTATCGAAACTGAACGCAATGGTAGCAGAGAGGCACTTGACATGTAGTTTAGGGAGGGCCCGCAGTTCATCTTCAACCTGCACCCCCCTGAGCCGCCAGCCACCACCAGCCGAACCGCCAGCCCCAACGCCGCCTCGCCGCCCCGAAACAACTCCCCACCACCGGTCCACCGCCGCCCCGCCACCCCGGCCAGCCCTCTAGGCCCTCGCCCCCACCCTGAACCCTAAGATAGATAGTGGGGTACCTCTCCGGCGAGCCCCCGTCCCCGCTGCGGGTGGTTCTTCCTTAACTCCGGCGAGCCCCCCCAACCCCCTCAAAATTGACTGTCCCAAAAGTTGATTCAGTCGACTGAAGTGTAGCTAAATCGGAGCAGAGCAACTGCACGAGCGATGGGGAGAGCAGCAGCAGCAGCACGAGCGAGAGCCGGAGCAGCAACAGCTGGGCGAGCGAGCAATCGAGCGAGAGCCGGAGCAGCAGCAGCAGATCCGGCTGGTATGGCCGCCGCCGCCGAAGGGGCCTCGCACTGGGGGAGAGCCGCCGTGGAGATGTCACCCGCGGTGCCGGCTTCAAGGTAGCCGCTCCATGGGGGTGCGGGATGGAGCACCGTCGGCGCCGGGAGGTCGAGTTAAGGAGAAGGCGCGATGCGATGAGTGTACAAGCTCTTTGGTGGCGCCGAGTAGGCCTCGGCTTCGTTCGAGGAGTCAGTGAGGATGCTGTGGTTCCGGTGGAGCAGGTTAAGGCGGCGCTGTGGGGATGGAGTAGCCGCGATAGACGAGACGATCATCGGAGCAGCTCCTTGGAGGTGGAGGACGGGGCGGCTGAACCGGTGGGACGACGAGATGGATGACGGATCCTCATCCGGGGAGGTTGACGAGGGACGTCGAGCTGTTGCGGTGGACGACGTCGTCGGGGAAGAAGCTCCGTCTGGGCAGCGGTGAGGTGGCGGACGGAGGAGGGTAGGGTTTCGCGGCTGGAGCGGAGAGGTTATGGCGGCCTGGGATTTCGGATGGCGAAAAGGGGGCGATGGGAGGGGGTGAACCATGACTTAGGGACGCGCTTGTCCAAAATGTAGGGTGTGTTACAAAAGTACCCCCCACCGATTTGAACTAGCGGCCCTTTCGGCTCAGGGTTAGAAGGGGGATTTCGCGTGTCGGGATTTGGCAGCTGGAGGGAGTTTTCGCACGTGTTGTAATTTCGGGATAGCAAGGCGCGGGCTGTGAAGCGCCAGTTTTGGGAGCACGATATCTGAATTTTCGGGATATAACAAGGCGCGGGTTGAATTTTAGGGACAAGCCTAACGTGTAGTAATATTGTACTTGTACGTACCAAATCAATTCGCACTTCCCTCAACCAAAAAGAAAACAAAAAAAATAAAACTATTCACACCACACAAAGAGAGAGTCTTGCCCCGTTTACTATACAAATGCTATTCAAAGCTATTCCCTCCTTCCATCTATATAGGGCCTAATGCGTTTTTCGATGCTAACTCTGACCAAATATTAGAGCAATAATATATGACATGCAACTTACACAAAGCACACCGTTAAATTCATCCGTGAAAGGTTCTTTCAATGATATAGTTTTCACATTGTGCATGTCATGTACTATTAATCTAGTCAATAGTCAAAGGCGGTCTTTAAAAACTCATTACGCCCTATATAGATGGAAGGAGGGAGTATGAATCCATGTTATGTCCAATCAATTTTTTTCGCTTGCTGTATAATGCATGTAACCTACTCATACCAACATTTTAGTGCATTCCAAATGTCTATACTACCGCTGCAATTCGAATTAAATTTGAATTCGTTTCTCTATTTCAATAAGAATCTACAATCATGATTGTTGCCAACTTCAACCATCATTCGTGTATTACCTTAATAACACACCACATGATTACTATAGAGATAGATATGAACTATGTGTACTACATGAACTCGAATTCTATTTTTTGAATACACTTGATGTTGATTCCAAATAATAGTACATTTGATGTACTAACTATATATTCATAATCTAAACCATGTTCCATACGTACACCGTGTTTATCACACAAAGTATAGTGCCCCGCCCCCTACATTATGACAAGTATTTAGACCTGAGCTGCAAAAGCCGCACATTAGCCCAAAATATAATCAATGTTCTATGTATTATACGTAGTACTAGCAAGATGCCCATGCGTTCCACAGAACATCAACATGATCAAGGGGCCTAATTTGCAAATATGGAGAGGGGTGTGGGTATCCTTTTTCAAAATTGCCATAGTTTCCTTCCTATCCGCCAGATATAAATCGGACGGCCTATATTGCAGGATGGCAGGCACACCATCATCAACAACTCCGTTTTTTATAAGAGTAGAGATAAAATATATTATATGTAGTATAACATGTTCATAACCACACCATGTGTATCACTGTTATATATATTCACACATGCGTCGGTTTAAAACACTATGATAAATTCTGCAAATATCGGAATTCGCTTTTTATAGTGAAGTATGATCTCTATTTGTCTTTTACACACACACAATCTTCTTATCTTTGTAGCTAGCGCTAACTTTCTCTCGTGCATGCACGTGCCTGCATCCCACTCACCCTCCCTCAGCATTCTCTAGCTCCATCGCGCAAATTCGTCTTTTCACTTTAGGTCGTTCACCCACGGTGTGTGTAGGCCCCCCAGCTCCTTGTTTACGGCACACATCGATCGAGATGCCTCTCTAGCCAGGTGTGCCTAGCACAAACACAAGCTTCCCCTCTTCTCTCATCATCGTCCATGCCTCACTACCACCACTCTTTTCATCGATCTCGTACTCGCACACTCCTTCCCTCTCGATATAGTATGCCTCTCGTACCACCTCCTAGATGCATCCCTCTCTCTCTATCCTTCTCCCTGTGCCTCATTTGCTTCTAACACACACATGCATGTATACCGATCGATCTCCCAACATATACCTAGATCGACTTTAACTATTGCCCCCCATCGATCGACGTACCTCACAAGTTATGTCTCTCCTTTCTCTAACAAAGGGCGATTGATCTTCCTATGTAGTTATGTCTGCTTACCACAGCCATGTCGTCCTCCCTCATCATTCGTGCATGCCTCCTGACCCGTCTCTCACACGCACGTGCACAGACAAGCAGCCATCTCCTCTCTAATTGATATTGCGGGCGTGCCCTCCGTTTGTCTAGCAAACCTATCCCACCATTTGTTAGAAGCAACTCCACTACCACCCCCTCCAACACTCTAGCTCTGTCTCTCTCCCAACCTTATTCCTCTCCTACACATATGCATGGATGCCGATCGACCTCCCTTAATACATGAGGTAGATCGATCTCCTTAATACATGAGGTAGGCCTCTCTCCTCCTCCACACATATACCAGCCATTGTACCTCTATAGTTAATTAGGCCTCCCTCTCCCCCCACCACACACCGATAGTCGAGCGCTGTAGGTAGGTATCCATGCCACAGAGACAAACTGCACATGTCCCCTCTCACCTTCCAGTAGGCCAGCCACTCTATATCTTTGACGTGGGCACACACAAATTCGATGGCACTCTTTATCGATCGCGCGCTGATGTCTACTACACAACCTTCTTCTTGTAGACGTTGTTGGGCCTCCAAGTGCAGAGGTTTGTAGGACAGTAGCAAATTTCCCTCAAGTGGATGACCTAAGGTTTATCAATCCGTGGGAGGCGTAGGATGAAGATGGTCTCTCTCAAACAACCCTGCAACCAAATAACAAAGAGTCTCTTGTGTCCCCAACACTCCCAATACAATGGTAAATTGTATAGGTGCACTAGTTCGGTGAAGAGATGGTGATACAAGTGCAATATGGATGGTAGATATAGGTTTTTGTAATCTGAAAATATAAAAACAGCAAGGTAACTAATGATAAAAGTGAGCGTAAACGGTATTGCAATGCTAGGAAACAAGGCCTAGGGTTCATACTTTCACTAGTGCAAGTTCTCTCAACAATAATAACATAATTGGATCATATAACTATCCCTCAACATGCAACAAAGAGTCACTCCAAAGTCACTAATAGCGGAGAACAAACGAAGAGATTATGGTAGGGTACGAAACCACCTCAAAGTTATTCTTTCTGCTCAATCTATTCATGAGTCCATAGTAAAATAACATGAAGCTATTCTTTCCGTTCAATCTATCATAGAGTTCGTACTAGAATAACACCTTAAGACACAAATCAACCAAAACCCTAATGTCACCTAGATACTCCATTGTCACCTCAAGTATCCGTGGGCATGATTATACGATATGCATCACACAATCTCAGATTCACCTATTCAACCAACACAAAGTACTTCAAAGAGTGCCCCAAAGTTTCTACGGGAGAGTCAAGACAAAAACGTGTGCCAACCCCTATGCATAGGTTCATGGGCGGAACCCACAAGTTGATCACGAAAACATACATCAAGTGAATCACGTGAATATCCCATTGTCACCACAGATAAGCACGGGAAGACATACGTCAAGTGTTCTCAAATCCTTAAAGACTCAATCCGATAAGATAACTTCAAAGGGAAAACTCAATCCATTACAAGAGAGTAGAGGGGGAGAAACATCATAAGATCCAACTATAATAGCAAAGCTGGCGATACATCAAGATCATGCCGAATTAAGAACACACGAGAGAGAGAGAGAGATCAAACACATAGCTACTGGTACATACCCTCAGCCCCGAGGGTGAACTACTCCCTCCTCGTCATGGAGAGCGCCGGGATGATGAAGATGGCCACCGGTGAGGGATCCCCCCTCCGGCAGGGTGCCGGAACAGGGCTCCCGAGAGGTTTTAGGTGGCTACAGAGGCTTGCGGCGGCAGAACTCCCGATCTATTCTGTTCCCCAAAGTTTTTAGGGTATATGGACTTATATAGGCGAAAGAAGTCGGTCAGGGGAGCCACGAGGGGCCCACGAGACAGGGGGCACGCCCAGTAGGGGGGGGCGCCCTCCACCCTCGTGGCCATCTCAAAGCTTCCTTGACTTCAACTCCAAGTCTCCTGGATCACGTTCGTTCCAAAAATCACGCTCCCGAAGGTTTCATTCCGTTTGGACTCCGTTTGATATTCCTTTTCTTCGAAACACTGAAATAGGCAAGAAAACAGCAATATGGGCTGGGCCTCCGGTTAATAGGTTAGCCCAAAAGTAATATAAAAGTGCTTAGTAATGCCCATAAACATCCAAAACAGATAATATAATAGCATGAATGCTTCATAAATTATAGATACGTTGGAGACGTATCATGCGCGCACACACACACACATCATCCCTCTCTTCGATTCTATGGACACGTCAAGCCGATGATACCTCCACTCTCTTCTCGTGGATCACCCCCTATATATATATGATATATCCAGGACTCTATTTCACACACATTGCATATGTTACATTTTTTGATTGACGCCCCCCAAAAAAAACTCTCACGAACCCACACACTATATCTCTCTAGGTTTGTATCTCTCTCACACAACCCCACGTAGGTGGTGTACGTATACAAGAAGAGAATAGGTGCATTGTGCACGTACTCACGCTTCGTGCCCAGCCACACCCGCGCGGGTACACAGTGGAGCTCATTTCTTTACGAAATGGCAGCCCACGTGCTAATTTGAACGCGTGTAGCGGTTGTTTACCTAGGGAGGTTGTGGTACCACGCGTGCACGAAACAAAGTTCGACTTGACGCGTTGGCGCGTTATTTTTAAATAAAGTTATAGTGCTCAATGGCACGTACACAGAATATAAAACAATTTTTATGGAGAAAACGGTAGTCCGCTCCACTATATACAATGGAGCCTGCCTGCCTGGTCTGTCTCTCTTCAGAGTATCTCACACAAGGCTGCGGTGGCCTCTCTCTCTCTCACCGTTGGTCAATGATCCGGCCGCATCCCGTCCGCCGGGGGAAAGGGAGGAAGTGCATCGTTTCTCCGTTCGACGGTGCCGAGGCAACACGTCCCGATCTGCGGTACACGCCGTTCTCTCTGACCAAGATCTGGCGCGGTAGGGCCTACGCTACCTGCTCGCTGCCGAAGTATGGGCAGATTCCGCCCGCCGCCGCTCACCTAGTTACATCCCGACGACCTCCAGGTATCCCCTCCGGCCTTGCTCCACTGCCCGTCTTCCCACGCCGCTGCATGTGGATCTTCCATAGTTCTTTGCCCAAAACGTAGCTCGTCCGGCGTACTTTCCACATTGCAATCTCGTCCTCACACCGTTTTAGACAAACACAACCGTGTTGTTATCTTCCCTTAGGACAAGGAATATGCTTCTTTTTTGTCGTCGCATGTGTCATCAACTGTTAGTTGCCAGTAATTGTTTCCTTTCTACCTCTTTTTTTGCAAACAGGGCTATCCATTTCACCTCGTTGCTATTGCGACCTTTTGGTGAACTACACAAATCACTTTTTTCTTAAGAGTGTTTTGTGCAGTTGTACTAAAATGTCACACGGGCAACGTCTCTACATTTCAGTGCGACTGCACAACGGGAGATTTGTTTTGCTCTATCCTCCTCATCCAACTCCGAGCCTAATCTTCTCCAACAAGTTAGTCTTAAGAGAGACCGCAAAGGTGAGCGACTTCTATTTGTGTGTTTATTGTTTCATCAGCAGTCCTCTATTATCGTAATCACACTTAATATCTTTGGAACAGGGACGCTCAACTCTATTTTAGTGGAACTGCACAAAATGATCAGAATGTTGCATGCTCCAGACAGCTACTTTTTTTCCCAACATGCCTTGTTGATTTAGACAGAGCTGGGTGGACGTTGCTGCCAATGAAAGCATGGATCAATTTTAATTTAACACCTTCTCACAACTTTGTCTTCAGTTGTGATGTAAATATTAGCTCTGATCTGCTAATAATTGAGATGCATCAGCAAGGAAGTTAGTTTTTTATTGTTTCCGAAAGAGCATCGATGGCAAGACACGCGAAACAAAAGCTGAAAGCTCACACCATTGTACAATTTCATGTCGCTGGAAAATTATTTGTATAGTACGTCAATTATGTAAACAAATGCTGGAAGCTTGATAGCATTGCCAGAAGCCTCTTCAGCATCCGGGTCCATGTGCCATGCACAAAATTATACTCCTTCGTTCCTAAATATTTGTCTTTTTACAGATTTCAAATGGGCATATTTTAGAGTGTAGATTCACTCATTTTGCTTCGTATGTGTACTCCCTCCGTTCCTAAATACTCTATTTGTCTTTCTAGATATTTCAACAAGTGACTACATACGGAGCAAAATGAGTGAATCTACACTCTAAAATATGTCTATATACATCCGTAGGTAGTAGTCCATTTGAATCTCTAAAAAGACAAATATTTGAGTAGTCACTCATTGAAATTTCTAGAAAGACAAATACTCCGGAGTGTATTTAAGAACCGAGGGGGTAGTGCACAACCGCATGGGAGACTCAGCCCGGTCGTTGCGCCGCATTAATAGTGAGTAATGAGCAGTCAAATCATAAGCCCCACCTTTCCCACTGTAAGTTGCTCGGAAGAAGCAACCATCAATACGCTCTTCTTTGAATCCGCTCATACTACTCCATCCGTCACTGTTTATAGAGCGCGCTTCAGAAAAAAGAAAAAAAATCTGTGGGACCAAGGCGACTAGCGATCGGCCTGAAAAATAGCATTGGTAGTTATAGCACGGCGTCTATTACTAGAGGAAATAATGCGTACACACATGCATGCAGTGCTTCCACCCCGGGTACACACATGCATGCACTTACTCCACTCCGTAGTAGTACATCGAGAGAAAATTGTGGACTTGATTGCGGCTACCAGAAAATTGTGGACTTGATTGCGGTTACCACGCCCTAATTAATTGAGCATTAAACCAAACGCGTCTAAAGTCTCTCTGGTGGTGGAAATGCATTGAGAGAAATGCATCATAATCAAGCGCGCCCTGTAAACTGTGACTGAGGGAGGAGTAGTATATGAAGGTGCAAAACCAAGTACGCGTATGGCCAGTCGGTCAATGCACCTCGTCTTGGCATATCACTGACATGTGGGACAGGAGTGTGAGCAAACCAATCTCAATTGACGGCAAAATGGCCAACCCGCCGTTCCTTGAGAGAGACGAGGAGTGAGAACACACAGACGGGTTCGCACGGAGGCCAAGATATATTCGAGCATGGTTGGTTGATCGATATCAACATTACATGTTGGGCTATCGTTTTCCGCCCTTCTCCGGAATAAACGTGTACTTTATCAGAGATTAAAAAAATATGAGTACAGACGCTCCACCATGTGGTTCTAGTAGTAGTACTACTCATACTACTAAACCTTGCGCTTGGCTCTTCGCCTCTTCGTGAAGTCGATAATGATGGTACTCCGCATGTTGGGTACTACAGTGTATGCCTCTGACAATCTGACACCGAATGGACTGATGCATGTCCACCGAGGGTAGGTTGCATTAGTCAAAAGGCGTAAGCGAGCTTCACCTTGTCCTGCAAGCTTCTCCTCGTTCTGCGAGTTCACGGGACACACCGAAAAGTTGTGCTAGTCCATACTCCCTCCTTTCCGGTTAATATGGCTTAATATTTTTTGCGGGTAAATGAGAGAACTTTATTCATATATAAGCATTCTTAGGACGATCAGCCAAGACACTGGTCACTAGGAAGCGAGGTACCCCGCAAAAAAGAAGTAGGAAGCGAGGTGTTTCATCAAGCCATCTCTCGGCCACATTCAAAGTGCAGCAAGCACGGTTCGCACAAAGATGCGCCGCAAGGTTTGCTGACCTGTTTACATGCTGAATAACAAAAAAAATAGGAAATATTACCGAGCGCTCCTATTTGTAACAAGATATGAGCCAGAATTAAGCGAGAATTGTGGCGAGTGTTCCATGCAATCAACTTCCATTATCACATGCGAGAACCCTCGAAGAGAACCAAATGTGTTGAAGATTGCTTTATCACATTTTAAAATTATAATAAGAGTGCAGACGCTCCTCCATCCGGTTCCTAGTACTAGTATAGTACATACCTCTATAGACTATAGTAGTAGTACTAGTACTACTAGTAAACTTTGCGCTTGGCTGTTCGCCTATTCGGGAAGTCGAACAATAATAGTACTAGTATAGTGTATGCTTCTGGCAATCTGACACCGAATTAACTGTTGCACGTCCACCGCCTGAGCGAGGGAGAGCTTGCATTAGTCAAAAGTTTCTCCTTGTCCTGTGAGCCATCGCGCGCAAGCTTCTCCCGTGCTACAACCTTCTCCTCGTTCGGCAAGTTGACGGGACACAACAAAGTAAAGCTAGTCCATACTGCCTCCTCTCCGGTTAATATGGCTTAATTTCAAACGAGATAAATACACTGTCTATCACTGTATATTTGTAAAAATACGGTCAGTGGACTTCATAATACGCTCATTGCGCTCAATATATACATTTTCCGGTGTTTATACGGTCACTAGCTCACCCTGGTTGAGTATGTGTGTGCATGCACGTGTAGGTTGAGCACTTGAGCGTGACCGTGTGTGTTTCGTCGTGTGCTCGGACATGCATGCATTAGGGCGTCACGCGCATTTTTGCATCCATGTGTACGTGTGACTGTTGCATACACGTAGGGGGAGTACATGTAGGGGCCACTAAGGAGCAGTCAAATCACACAGTAAGTTAGTCGGAAGAAGCAACCATCATTTCACTCTTCAATGACACGTATGCAATATAAAATGGTTGATATGGAGAGAAAAAGAAAACCACTATATATACACTAGCAGGAGCCTAAGCTACAAGCCTGGTTGCTTGGGTTGCTCTCTTCACAAGCATAGAACGACGGTGGCCACACCGCTGGTCACATATCCGGCCTGATCCCACAGCAGGGGGAAGGGAACAATGTTCTGCGTATACGCGGTCGACATCGGCGTGGGAGAAAACCCACAGTCGGTGCGTCCCAATCGGGGGTCACCGCGGTATGGGCCGATGCCGCGTTCCAACCGCCCTTCTAGCTACAGCCCGACGTCCCAGGTAGTCCATCTTCCTTTTGGGGCCGGTTTGCTCCACTGCCGCCGCTCCCCACGTAGCTCCATCTCCATGTCGATCTTTCTCTACTTCTACCGGCTTCTACTTGTGATGAGTTTATGTCTCATGAACTAGTGCCAGTACTATTATTCTAATCACACATCTTCAATATCTTTGCCATCAGGGATGGTCAGCTCGATTTTAGTGGAACTGCACAAAAGTATCGTATGATCCAAGGGTGCCAGCCGTCTTTCCTTCGACAGGTTCTACCTGGCCAGGAAATTAAATCCTGTTTAGGGTTTAGGGTTTAAGTCATAGTGACCCCATCAGTAGTTTTTTTTCATACACGCTCTCACAACTTTTGTCTTTAGTTGTGAAGTAAATATTGGCTATGATCTATGAATCATTGAGATGCATCAGCATGCGTGTTAGTTTTCCTTTGTATTTGATGGAATGTTGTAACGGGGCAACCTTGGAATAGGAATGAAAATGGAGTGGAAAGTTCCTGTTTTTCCGGAGAAAAAATGGAAACGGAGAGAAACCAACGTTTCGTTTCGTTGGATCGCGCCATCGAGCAAAACCAATGTTTAGATCACGTCTGTCGCGTTCGTGTCTCACCCTCCTCCACGGCTCGACCCCACACGGTCGCTCGGCATGCCACTCACTGCAAACCGAGTATACGATAACTTTCCCACCTGCTTGTCGATGGATCGCGCCATGGAGTACTAGCACTACTGGAAGAGATTGACGAGTTGGGGGAGGACAGCTAGCTGTAGCACGGACTCCCAAAAACTTTTTACATGCATGTTGTGGCCGGCTATTGCGACCTTTTGAATGCGGAGAAGTCGCGTGCACCAGGAAGCGGCACGGGCGACGCTCTCTCAGCTGGCGCGCCGCTTCAATGCCGGCGCCAGTGAGAGGTCACGTCCGCTCTGGCCGGGCATGAATGCGGCACTGTGACAGTTTTGGGCGGGAAGCACGCGCGGGTGATGAAGAGGGTTCGGGTTGCTCAGGAGCGGCCGTGGCAGCGGTCCGGACGCCCGCAAACAAGAGATGATGTACGTTAATATTGCTGCGTATATAATTAACAACGTAAATAATGTGCTAGTTGGACAAATATGATTGGAGATGGAGATGGAAATGGAATTTTACGTAAACATGGATATGCATGTCTATGTCCATGTGTGTGTGCGCGACGACTCTCGCGACCTGGAAGCGGGGGCGTGTTTTTGATCGAGTTTTCTTTCTTGGTACGTTAAAAAATTGTCCGCCAGTTTTCGCTTCTTTTTTCCGGAAACGCGCGTATTCTATTTAAAACCACTGCTATGGAGAGATTTTTTTTACTCCATTATAGCCTCTTGTTTGATAGAATTTTTCGCGTCTTGCTCTCTCACCCTCTCCATATCAAAACAAGATGACAGTGTCTACTCTATCTCTCTCCTCACCGGTGGCATAGATCCGGCCGAATCCCGTCCGCTGCGGGAGGTGAGGAGGTGCAGCGTTGATGTTGTCGCCGTCGGCGATGGAGGAAGCCGATGTGCACCGTCCTCTCAGAGCCGGCGCTGGCGCGGACGAAGGTCCTCCGCGCCCTTGTCCGCTGCCATCGTGTGGGCAGATCCCACCCGCCCGCCTAAGCGACATCTCGCCCACCTGAGGTATAACTTCTTGTACTGGTCCAGCTCCCCAGGTCGCTGCATGCGGGTTTTCTTCTATGCAACTACTCCCCAGCTCCCCATGTATAGTTGCTAGGGTTCGTCGGCTGGTCCAACATCACCTACTATTATAGAGGAATGCCACTCGAAAAGTTGTCCTGATTTATGCCTCGGTGGAGGTATACATGTTGTTTCGACAAAAAGTACATGGTGGTTGTGCGGTCATTGTCCATATGCTCCTATTGCTGCTGCTAATCTAATACTATCAGTGGTTAAATGACGAAATGCTTTTTTTCTCAGATATCCTGGTTTAGTTCCCATCAAGATAATCATGATGCTCTGTTTGTTGGTGTACTTTTCATTAATTCTTATTGACAATTGAGATGTCGTTGTTAATCTTGTAAAACAAAGTAACAACACTATATCCCTTTTTTACATTTTTGGAAACAGCGATGCGTATCCCCATACCCGGGCGTGTATTCCTCAATTTTAGTGGAACTGCACAAAATTGGATGGCCATTGTTGTTCCGCCTCACTGTCCTCTGCCACGTGGTTCTTCCTTCCTCGAGCTTGATTACTGAGAAGAAACAGACCACAGTGAGGATTTGTCGAACTTCATAGGTGCCTCACCCAAACTTGATGCCAAATGAATGATGCATCACCACGATGACCTATCGATGCTCATGGTTGCGCCTCATGGTTGCGTCGGCTAGTGAAGCTGATCGATTTTCAATGAAAAACAAGCTGTCTTCCATCAGTGCTCTTTGCTTGTTACCCACAAAGATGATATCCTTCGTCAGTTCACCTTGGTTGCATTGGAGACGCAGTCGTCTTTCACATTGGTGCAATTTTATCACACAATTGGCTATGAACCAAATATTTCCTCGAAGAAGGATCGACGTTGGTACTAAGAGCATAAGTTTTGTATTGATTTCTAAGCCTTCTGACAACTTTGTCTCCAGCTCCCCTGTAATTTTATTTGTCCACCTATTAACTTTGATTAAAAAATGGTGTGGACTAAAAACCAGGATGGACGTTGTAGCCCTCCATTTTTATTTACTCCGCATATTAGATTTGGCTGATGTCAAACTTTGTAAAGTTTGACCAAGTTTAGGCCGAACACAACAAACCATAATTATTAGAGAGGGCAAACTGTACATACTCTCAAACCTTTCCGATAATTGAAATTAAAATTCTTTATTTGTACACACTCTCACACGTTTCCGATAATTTGGCGCATGTGTGGTTGTTCACTTAAGGGAGGGTAGTGTACCGCACGTGAAGGACCGGAAGTTCGACCAGGACGCGTGGATCGTTAGTTCGAAGTACTCCCTCCGTTCCTAAATATTTGTCTTTCAAGTGATTTGAAATGGACTACCACATACGGATGTATATAGACATATTTTACAGCGCAGATTCACTCATTTTGCTCCGTATGTAGTCATTTGTTGAAATCTATAGAAAGACAAATATTTAGGAACAGAGGGAGTAGTAGTTTTCTTCACTGGTACGTTAAATAAAGAGTTTCGTTTCGTACTTACACAATTTAAAATGATTGTTATGGAGAGAATAAGAAAACCACTCCACTATATATTAGTCGTATATACACGAGTACTATATGGACGCAGCTTCATTGACTTTAGTGCACCTGCCTTTGGGTTTATGACAGGTGGGCCCAAAATGTGGCTGGCCCACCTGTCATACAGCTAAAAGCATGTGTAGTTAAGGCACCGGAGCTCAGTTCGTACTACAGTATATATATAAGCTGGAGCCTCAGCGCTTGTTCGCTAGGGTTTGCACTCTCCACACTCTCGCTGCACTACATATATATATAAACGCTGGAGGCTCAGCGTTCCTTTGCTAGGGTTTGCTATATTCACAGTCTCTCACCCTCTCTTCACCAGATCTAAACAAGACTGCGTTGGCCTCTTGTCTCTCTCTCCCCCCTCACAGCTGGTGAAGGAGGCGTCCGGATCCCGTCGCACCGGGAAGGGGAGGAGGTGCAGCGTTCACTCTATCGCCTTCGGCGAGGGAGGCAATCCACTGCCGGCTGCGCTGTTCTCTTTCACCCAGCGCCTGTGTGGGAGGGCCACCGACCCCTTCTTCCTCGCTGCCGTACGTAGTGTGGGCAGATCCAGCCTCCCGCCGCATGCCTTGCCACATCCCGACGACCCTAAGGTATAAGTATCTTTGAAACCGTCATTGCTCTAGCTGCATGTGTTTCTTTTTCGATCTGTAGTCGAATCTAGGTCTTGGTTCAAAGAGGAAAGAAGGGTGCGGTGGGGTGGAGCATGAATCTAGGACGTGGTTCAATGAGGAAAGGAGGGACGGAAAGTAGTATAGACTGGCTATCCAGCCGCTTTGTTGGTCGAAAAGGGAAAAGGGGGGTAACCCAGTACACACATCTGTAAGGAACCGATCTCTTTGTTGAAAAGGGAAAGAAACTGGGGGGTCGGGTAGTTTGTGCAGGACTAGATTTGCTGCCCTCACATAGGAAAAGGGTTCAAAGAGAACAAATATGGGACCAATGCAGATATGCTGCTTGGCTACATACTCTGCATCACCCATTTATACGTGTGGACGCACATGGTGCTGGCATGTCCCATACAACTATTTTGCTGTTGTTAATCTAAGAATGCCGCCGGAAAATTGAAGCAATGCCACTGTTAAAAGTAAATTACATTTTTTAACGAATGTTGTTTTAAGAGAATGTCTCTGTTAATATGAATCAATGCAACCATCTTAGAAATGCTACTATCCTACTTTGTTTTCCATCAAGATAAGTTAGATGCTTCTTTCTGTCACCGTTTGTTTCATCCTCCTTTATCGGCAAGTAATTGTTTCCTTTTTGCCTCTGTTAAAACAGGGGTATCTATTCAACTTGTTGCTATTGCGACATTTTGCTTCGCTACGCGAAACACTCTGTTTGATTTCAGTGCAACTGCACAAAACGAGATTGGATTTCCTATTCGTGTTGGTAGATTCATATTTTATGTTGGTCTTCTCATGAAAGGTCAGTACAGGCCTTCATCCACATGATTGTGCAGTGTGCTTTGAGATGTTGTGCTACTTGTATTGGTACTGTTTTAAATAAATGTTGAATTGAAGCTATTGTATTGCTGTCTTTTCCCATAAGTAGTGAACAAAAATGGGACCAACCCAGACATGATGCTTGTTGCTTTGTTACAACAAACTCTGCATCACCCCCTTTATAAGTAGATGGAAGCACATATTTTTGTTGTGCCCACTCTCCCCTGGAACTGTTTATGCTTTTCGTTAATCTAATGCCGCTGGTAAAATTAAGCAATGCAACTCTCAGAATTAACTACCGAATCTTATTTCAAAGCTGCAACACTTGTTAGGGATTGGCGGGATTACCATTTTTGTGGCCGCATGTTTCATCCTCCTTTATTAGCCAGTAATTGATTCCTTTTTTGCCTCTGTTTATACAGGGATATCTATTCAACTTGTTGCTATTGCGACATTTTGCTTCGCTACGCGAAACACTTTTGTTTTAAGAGTGTTTTGTGCAGTTCAACTTGAATGTCACACCGGCAACTTTGCTTAATTTTGGTGGAACTGTACAAAAGGAGATCGAGATTTCATATATGTGTTGGGATATGTTTCCAGTCTTCCTCGCGAGCTGTTTCAAAACTTGGTCAAGAAAGGTCAGTACCGACTTTCATCCACATGATGCTGCAGTGTGCTTTGAGATGTTGTGCTACTTGTATTGGTACTGTTTTGGATAACTGTTGAATTGAAGCTATTGAACTGTTGTCTTTTACCATTAAGTGAGAAAAAATTGTTCCAACCCAGACATGATGCTTGTTTCTTTGTTACAATAAAAGTCTGCATCACCCCCTTTATAAGTAGATGGAAGCACATGCTGTTGTTGCGCCCACTCTCCCCTGGAACTGTTTATGCTTTTTATTAATCTAATGCCGCTGGTAAAATTAAGCAATGCCACTCTCAGAATTAATTAACTACTGAATCTTAGTTCAAAACTGCAACACTTGTTAGGGATTGGCGGGATTACCATTTTTGTGGCCGCATGTTTCATCCTCCTTTATTGGCCAGTAATTGATTCCTTTTTTGCCTCTGTTAAAACGAATCAGTCGCATTGTTTTAGGAATGGTACTATCCTGCTTTGTAGTTCTTTCTACATGTTTAACCAAGGTATTGTTAAGATAATGTCTCTGTTAAAATGAATCAGTCGCATTGTTTTAGGAATGGTACTTTTCTGCTTTGTCGTTCTTTATACATGTTGAAACAAGGCATTCTTAAGATAATGTCTCAGTCAATATGAATGAATTACACTGATGGAGAATTGCTACTCTCCTGCTTTGTTTCCCATTAAGATAAGGTAGATCAGTAGATGCTTTTCTTCTGTGAGTACAAGTCATCAACCATTATTTCTGAGTAATTGTTTCCCTTATACCTATTGTTGCTTACAGGGATATCAAAATTAAAGCTCGGTTTTATTCTGACTTTGATTTTAGTTGAACTGCACAAAAGGAGCCAATGTGTCCAAGGCAAACTGCTGCATTACTGGGTCCAGTTGGTCGTTCCACTTTGCAGAAAGAAGCAGTCACTGTTTGCGCTACATTACAGAAGGAATGACCGAGAAGCTTTACAGAGTATTAGTAGACGCTGGTGACATGACTAGTCTGCAGAGAGCATCAGCAATTCTACAACACGTGGAGTGCACTGGGCAAAAAGTGCCCAAACAAGTACAAGAAGCCATGACAGGACTCCATGATCATAGGCATTACATATTTTGAATGGGAAAAGCTTGTCAAAGTTTAATCATTGATGTTAGCAAGAAGACGTTAGTTTAATATATTGGAATTGGAAAACCTTGTCAAAATTTGCTCATTGATGTTAGCCAGAAGACATGCATTTGATATTTTTGAGTGGGACGCCCTTTGCTTTGAGCAGCGTCGATCGTTTTTTCCAATTCCTGTGTTCAGTTTAGAAGTAAATAGTTACTCAAAATCAAAAAAGAAGTAAATAGTTACTCTGCTGAGATATTCCCGTGTTAAGAGTTTGTTCTGAATATTGTCTATGTAATGCCAGGCCTTGTGTTTGATTGCAAAGTTGAGCTTGGAATGTTGTGGCATGCGGCATCACGAGTTGTTCACCGTGCCTCCTGAGAATAATGCTTCATATTGTTTTGCATGTCGATCTAATGCCAGTGATTTGCTTGTTAAGAAGATCATCCTCTTCTGTTGTTTTCGTGCTTAAGAAGTTCATCGTCTTATGTTTCATTCATAGCCTATACGACAAGTCGGGTAGGTTAGACGTGAAACCATATGATCTTCCGACCAACTCATCATCTTAGGCCGTGATTGGATCATCATTTTCCAACCAGAACCGCTTGTATAACTGACGCTTGTAAATAAAAGCAGATGGTCTCGGTCGAAGCGCTTGGTTGGTCGATTTCGACTAGTAAAATATACACTGGTCTCTCAAATTACATGCGTAACCCGACGGTTTTACTTACAGACCTCGGGCCCTCGGTTTCATTACGCCTGTATTTTTTTAATTTTTTTGCGGGTCATTACGCCTGTATTTTACGCGTTGTTTCCGATGACGAGTAAATTACACTTGTATGTTAATACAGGTGTGAAATAAACCAGAGCTCCCAAGCGCGGCCTTACCGTTTCATGCCATCTCAGTCTCTCGAAGGTGCTCATAGGTGTCCGATGATCCTGGCTTCCTGAATGAGCAGCGGGCGCTGTATCAGACTATCCGTAGGGCCCGCGAGGCCCTCTCCGTCGTCCTTCGAGTTGTTGCGCTCGTCGTGGCGCCGAGCATTGTTAACATGGTCAACGAACATGAGGATTCAGGAGATGACTTTATTTTGACTGAATGACAGTAGGGACCCACTAGGCCATAGCCGTATGTACGCAAGTGCCTCCTTATTATGTACAACTATTTTTTTTTGCTTCCTCCTGGTTTCCTAACATCACGGTCCCACACCATTGTCAACCTATGTAGTCAATATAAACGAGAGAATTGCACAAGGTGCGGCCGACAGCTGGGACCAAGCAGCTCGAGCAGTATTTGTGTTTTTGAGGCGTGAGCATTGCGGAGCTTTTCTTGGCGATGTTTTCGTTGTTGTTCAGAGGAGAGCAGGGTATTAACTGGGCGGGCTGTGGCCCGTCTAGCCCAGGCCAGATATCCAGCCCAGATATTAATTTTTTTCAAGATGAAAATGGCTAGCCCAGCTATACTTTTTTTGAGGAATACCCACGCAAGGCCAACTTGTTATTCTCCGCCCCGCTGGGCTGCAAATCTTTCCTAGGAGGGATGCATTAGGCTTAACAGAAAAATGGGCTTTAAAAAATAATAAATGGGATGTAATTATAAAAACGGGGCAGTAACTATAAAAAAATGCACGAAACACGAAATTAGTTTCTAAAATATTATTTATGGATTTTGAAAATCTTAATTTTTAATTGTTGCGCGCGGAATGTTTCGTTGGATTTTTACGTAATACAAATTTATATTTAATCTGACTAGAAATTTCGGGATAAAAATATTTTGGATCCCATCAAAATGTGGGAGATTTTATTGAATTCTTTCTTGAACGGTTGGTTGAAATTATTAATCGTTGTCCTAGCTAGAAAATGGGTTGTACTTTTAACAAACTGTAAATGGGCTGTAGTAAATTCTATTAGAATTCAAAAATGGGCTGTACATTCTTACAAATCAGAAATAGGCTATAAGTTCTCTGCCACACACTTGTGGGCCTACTAAGTTGACGCGTCCCCTAAAAAAAAGAAGTTGACGCGTATTCCTCTCCGCGTGGGCATCCATTGCCGCGTCTCCCCGGCTCCGCGTCGTCCCCTTCCTAGGCCTCGCCGTCGTCCACCACCGTGGTGCTCTCGGCGCGGCGTGGTCAATGTGGTCAATGACTGACTTCCATCAGAAGATACTGTACGTGGAGAGGCTGACAGCTGGGTCCACGGCAGCCGCAAGGAAGTGCCTCCTTATTACGCGCAAAATAATTATTCCTCCACCTAATAGCAGGGACCCACCGGACGGGCCACCGTATTTCACGAAAAAAACTTTCCCCCCTGACTGTTGAGACCCACCGGACGGGCCACCGTATTTCGCAAAAAAAATGTTCCCCCCTCCGTCAGCTCGGACCCACCGGAAGTGCCTCCTTATTACGCACAAAAAAATGAATACTCCCCCTGCTAGCTGGGACCCTCCTTGGTGGGAGGCTGACTTGTGGGCCTACTAAGTTGACGGGGACGGAGGGCTTTGTAAACTTAGTCAATATGAACGATTCTAGCTCCAGTGACCGTACGATGTCCATCCAACGGCCGTAGTGCTTCTTCAACCTCTGGTCTTCTTGCTCCAGCCGCCCAAAGCAGCGCCGGTCGTGCCGCATGCTCTTGCCTCCCGTGGCCGGCTGTGCTGCCGCGGAGGCCTCACCGCCCCCTACTATTCCCACCGCTGGCCAGACCCTGCGGCAACGGCAGCCTCACACCGCAGCCGAACCAGTGAACCCTCATACTCCTCTTTGCGCGGGCTTCCACTGCCGCGTCTTCCCCGGCTCCGCGTCGTCCCCTTCCTAGGCCTCGCCGTTGTCCACCGCCCTGGTGCTCTCGGCGCGGCATGGTCAACGTGGTCAAGGAACGACTTCCATCGGAAGAGTACTGTACGTGGAGAGGCTGACAGCTGGGTCCCACGGCGGCCACAAGGAAGTGCCTCCTTATTATGCGCAAAATAATTATTCGTCCACCTGACAGCAGGGACCCACCGGACGGGCCACCGTATTTCGCAAAAAAATGAATCGCCCCCTGACTGCTGGGACCCACCAGCTACATCTTCGCACGCAAGGAAGTGCGTCCGGGCAAAAAAAAAAACGATTCGCCCCCCTGACTGCTGGGACCCACCATCTACATCTTCGCACGCAAGGAAGTGCCTGACAGTCGGGACCCACCTGGTCGAAGCGTACATAGCGTTCATTCTGGTCGTGAACATGTACGTACATACTGGTGGATGTAGAGGCGCGCACGTGTCGTAGTAGAGGTGCGCACGTAGCATGTACACGTACGTACAGCGGCCAGTGTGCAAGATAGAAAATACGGCCACGTACGTACATACGGGCGGGGTCTCGAATGCCTACTCGCGCATACGTACGGCCAGGGATCGTGTACATGGCTGGGTCGGAACGGAGAAACAACGTCGTCGTCGTGTTCATGGGGAGCCAACCGGCTGGGTCGGAACGGAATGCGTCGTCGTGTTCATCGGGAGGGCTTGGACGGAACATGTGATGGAAATGAGGCCTGGCGTACCGCAGAACGGAGGAAACGACCTTGTGTTCGACCGGCCACATTCGAAATGGGATCCTGTTCATCGGGAGGGGTCTGGCGTACCGCAAAACGGAGGAAACGGACTTGTGTTGGACCTCCTACGGTCGAAACGGGGTCCTGTTGATCGGGAGGGGTGTGGCGTACCGCAAAACGGACGAAACGAACTTGTGTTGGAGCGCTACGGTCGAAACGGGGGTCCTGTTCATCGGGAGGGGTGTGGCGTACCGCAAAACGAGACTCCACGGGATACTGTTCATCTCCACCGTCGACCTCCTCCAGCCTCCACGGGCTACTATTCATCCACCGTCGACCTCCTCCAGCCTCCACCTGCGACTGTTCATCCATGGGCTCCTGTTCATCCAGCCTCCACCGCGTGCTACTCCACCGGCTACTATTCAACCACCCCTCTCCACGGGCTCCTATTCAACCACCCCTCCACGGGCTACTGTTCATCCACCCCTCCACCGTCTACTGTTCATCCAGCCCTGTACGGGGTCGTCCTGTTCATCCAGCCCTCCACGGGGTCCTGTTCATCCAGCCCCAACCGGCTCGATCGATCGGGGTCCTGTTCGTCCAGAGGCAACGCCACGGGGTCCTGTTCATCCACCCCCACCGCTCACTGTTCATCCAAACCCCCCTGCAACGCTCACTGTTCATCCAGAGGCAACATCGATCGGCTTCAGTTAGCAGCAGTAGCGAAGGAATCGCTCGATCGGGTTTAGTTAACAGCCATCGATCGATTGCTCGGGTTCAGTAACGCGTAGCCTGCAGTGCAATCGCTCGGGTTCAGTTAGAGCCCAACGCCTTGCTCGGGTTCAGTTAGAGCCCAACGCCTCGCACACACGCGCGTACGTGTACAAGAGAAACGCGCATCGCTCGGCCCCGACCACCCACCGTAACCGGGAACACCCTGATATTTTCCTCGCCCTCGCTTCTACCACGGTTTTTTCCGTCATGGACGGCCCAAAGAATGTCATGCAGCTACGTCTCCGGCCCACCCAGGACGAAAAGCCCATTTTTTGTCATAATTTTTTGTCATAGAAGTAGGAGCCCACCACATCTATGATGATACCGGGTTTTGTCACAATTATCGTCATAGAAGTGTCATAAGTATGACAGAATAAATTTTCGTTCGGCCCAAAATGTCACGGATGTGTCTTTTTTTTGTAGTGTTGGCCACTCTATGCAGTTCGGTCAGCTGCTTCAGCTGATCACTGAAGGGCACTGGATGCTCTGGCGCAAGGTACTGCGACCAGAACAGCTTCTCCGTTGAGCTCCCCTCTTCGGCTCGGAAGAACTCTGCAGCATCAGCAATACTCCGGGGTAGATCCGCAAACGCTCCTAGAGAACTCCAAACGCGGGTCAGTAAGATGTACCTTCTCCTTACAAATTTGCTCTGCATATTAAAGGCCTTACCCGCCGCGATCTGCTTTGCCTATTGGATCTCTCGGCAGGCACCTTGGGCTTCAACCCGGGCTTCCTTCACGCTTTGGAGGGCCTTAGCAAGTTCGGAATCTTGATCCGAAATCTTGCGCTCCAAGGACTCACATTTGCTTATGGCATCCTTGAGCTCTTGCTGGACTTCCTCCACCCTTGATTCATGTTTTCGACGGGCGGCTCGTTCCTCCTCCGCCTCCTTCTTGACTCCGGCCAGCGCGTTCTTGAGGGTCTCGACCTCAGACGCGTCAGCTATGAGCATAATCATAAAACTCATTCAGATAACAAATCAGAGCTCATATCATTTCAGATATGTTTCAGTATCACATACCTTGCTTTTGCTCTAATTTCTGCTTCAGCTCGGACACTTCGGCGGCATGGGAGGTTGCCGCCAACATCGAAGCCTGTTTGTTCACATAGACATGTATGTTAATCTCCTGCGAGATCTATTCGATCCTCTGTTCGGCCTTTCTTTGCGAACACCGAACAGAGTCTCAGTGGCTACTACCTATACACATGCATTCCTTTTATATAGCTAAAAAGTATTACATCACATACCTCAAAGCCTGTCAGAAGGCTAGTATAGGCCTTGTCCAATCCGTTTTAGCGGACCGAACCTTTTCAACCACCGTACCCATAAGGGTACGATGTTCCTCCACAATGGAAGCACTCTGAGGCGCTTCCACCAGAGTGGCCGGCGCCTCCGGATTGACAGACGACGCCGGTGGAGTTGACGCGCCCCCTTCTTTCAAAGGAGGCTGCTCACCCGATTCCGGAGCCGTGCGGGTCTCTAAAATGACATTCGGTTGGGGGCCGAATTGGGCATGGCCCTCATCGCCAGTCTCTATGGGGGTCGGTTCCCCCACGTTTTCGGCAACAGAGGTATTACCCTCTGGTGCCACCTTGACGGCTTCCCGCACCTCTGCCTGGCCCGGAAGGGTCCTTCGGGACAACACTTCGGTGTTGTCCGTAGCAGTGGGAGGGGAGGCCGGCGGAGGCGACTCGCTCTCCATCATGTTCGGACCCAGTGAATTCCCAGAAGATGATGATCGTTGGGGTATATCGTGCGCCGGACTATAGCACGCAATTCAATGTGTTAAAACCACAAGGCGAAAAGCCGGATATATGTACGGTGTCTTTGGATACTTACGATCCGGCCAGGGGCTTCGGCCTGGGGCGCCACTCGGGGATGGCGTCGGCGTCCGATGCAGAATCGTCCGAAAGGGAGAGTCTCCCCTTCTTGGACGCCTCCGCCTCTAGATCCACAGAAGCCACCCTTTTCTTCTTTCCCCCCTTAAGGGGAGAACGGCTCTCTTCCTCCTCCTCTTCATCTTCGCCATGAGAGGAGAGAGTTTCGGTATCTTCGGACACTACATCCGAAGCGCCTTTATGGTGGAGGCCACCTTTGGCCTCGTTGCCCTTCTTCTTGGCCTTCTTTTCCGGTGCCTGATACGACGTCGGAACCAGCATCCTCGTTAGCAGTGGAATGGCTGGGTCTTCGGGTAGCGGAGCCGGACAGTGGATCTGCTCCGCCTTCTTCGTCCATCCCTGTGGGGAGAATGGAAAGCTCAGTATACTCCTTGGATCTACAAATTAAGGTTATCAGAAAACTTACAGGAGTGGCCGAGTGAGTGCGGTCGAGGCCGAGGTCTTGGGTCGTTTTCGGCCACGACTTCTGGGCCTTGAAAAGCAGCTTCCATATGTCTTCGTGCGTTGTGCGGAAGAACCGCTGCAGGGTCCGGGGACTGGCCGGATCGAACTCCCACATATATAGAGTCCGGCGTTGGCAGGGGAGAATCGAGCAAAAAAGCATCACCTGGATCACGCTAGCAAGACTGGTGTTCTTGTCTATCATACTCTTGACGCGCTTCTGCAGCGTCATTGCCTCGTCGGACGACGCCCAATCCAGGCCCTTGTTGAGCCAGGATGTAAGCCGCATTGGAGGCCCGGACTTAAACTCGGGAGGGGCAGCCCATGTGGTGTCACGGGGTTTCGTGATATAGAACCACTCCTGTTGCCATCCCTTCACGGTCTCCACAAAGGTACCCTTGGGCCAGGTAACGTTGGGAAGCTTGCTCACCATGGCGCCGCCGCACTCCGCGTGTTAACCGTCAACCACTTTCGGCTTCACATTGAAGACCTTGAGCCATAGGCCGAAGTGGGGGGGAATGCGGAGGAATGCCTCACACACGACGATGAACGCCAAAATGTTGAGGAAGGAATTCGGGGCTAGATCATGGAAATCTAGCCCGTAGTAAAACATGAGACCGCGGGCGAAAGGATGGAGGGGAAACCCTAATCCACGAAGGAAATGGGGGATGAATACTACCCTCTCATTGGACTCCCGGGGTGGGGATGATCTGCTTTTTGGCAGGAAGCCGGTGGGCGATTTCCTTGGCTAGGTACCCCGCTTCCCGGAGTTCCTTGATGTTCCCCTCCGTGACGGAGGAGGCCATCCACTTGCCCTGCGCTCTAGATCCGGACATGGTAGGAATGTTTGCTGGGGACGGAAAGGATTGAAGCTTGGGCGCTGGAGCTCGAGGGTGGATGGGCTGAGGAGGAAGAAGGCGTGGGGTAAAAAGGTGGATCCTTATCTTCTTATAAAGGCAGTGAATGTCAAGCGCCCCCCCACGAGCCTTAAAACTCGCCTATTCCCAAGGGGTCGTGCAGACGGCATGGTTGGATTACCCAAACCCGTATTGATGAGAATCCCGCAATAAGGGGACACGATCTCTGCTTTGACAAGACGTGTCAATGAAAACCGCGTCTCGAAACGCGAAGCGGGAGGCTGAAAAACGGTTCGAAATAATAATAAGGCCAGAACATAACGTCTCGCCAGAAAAGCTGTCAGTAGATGCGATTTGTTTTGATTAAGTATTTTGCCCTTATGGTTCAGGGTTGTAACTATTATACAGAGCCGGATATAGTTCTTTTGATCAACTACTTTGAAGTGTTCGGAGGAGGAACCCGCCTTGCAATGCGGAAGACAATCTGTGCACCGGACACATCATCATTGAAGCCTGGTTTAGGGGCTACCGAGAGAGTCCTGGATTAGGGGGTTCCCGGGCGTCCGGCTATGTGACGTGGGCCGGACTAGTGGGCCGTGAAGACACAAGATAGAAGGCTTTCCCCCGTGTCCGGATGGTACTCTCCTTCGCGTGGATGGCAAGCTTGGCGTTCGGATATGAAGATTCCTTTCTCTATAAACCGACTCTGTACAACCCTAGGGCCCGATGTCTATATAAACCTGAGGGTTTAGTCCGTAGAGAAGGACACAATCATACAGGCTCGACATCTAGGGTTTAGCCATTACGATCTCGAGGTAGATCAAGTCTTGTAACCCCTATACTCATCAAAGTCGATAAGCAGGAAGTAGGGTATTACCTCCATTAAGAGGGCCCGAACCTGGGTAAACATCGTGTCCCCTGCCTCCTGTTACCTTTGATCCTTAGACGCACAGTTCGGGACCCCCTACCCGAGATCTGCCGGTTTTGACACCGACAAGAGCCCTCCTTGATAGTATGGCAATCGATCATATAACCCGGTCTCCAAACTACCACCATGAGACCGGTAAAATAGAGAACCTATCAAGGCCAAACATTTGCCTTGCACAAATTCCACTTGAGCTAGATGTAGATGATCTTGACTTTCTCAAGTAGGACCACCTTTCTTGATTGTGTTGGCTCGGTGAAGACTAGTAGATTGCTCCCGCATACTCCACTATGGGTGAGCCACTCTTCGGCACATCTTCACAAGTCCATTTTCACCACAATGGATGGCAATCTTCAAGCACTTGATCTCTTCGTGATGCATCACTTGAACGTGCACACCGCAACCTAACCCCACAAAGAACTCTCATGAAGACCATGGGTTAGTACACAAAGCATAATTGACAATGCTTACCATACCATGGGATCACTTGATCCCTCTCGGTACATCTTCTACGCTTTGTGAGTTGATCAACTTGATTCACTCTTGACTTAGTCTTGATCAACCTTGAACCTTTCCAACTCTCTTCATTTGGATGATGCCTTGAAGGTAAGCATGAATGATCACACAATCTTCTTCTTCAAGACATGCTTGCAATAAGCTCAACTCTCACATGACCAATCTTTGGATAATTCCTTAATAGCACCTTGGTCAACACATAAACTCCTTGAAACCAACACTTGGACTTCAAGAAATGCCTATGGACAAATCCTTCAAATATAACTCAATGCAACCATTAGTCCATAGAGAATGTCATCAATTACCAAAACCACACATGGGGGGACCACATGTCCTTTCATAATGGGATTGGCACATGTATTCAATAAATAGTGAATTAGTGGTAGAAAGCCACACTTTTCTTTTTAGTGGTACTTAACTCTAGGTGTTATGATCATCTGATGTCACAAAACCACATCGTTACGAAATGTGCCCTCGCCTTTGTTGATCCTCACCTCATAGAGTTAAAATCAAGCTCCACTTTTACCGAGCCATTGCAATGCAGAATGATGACATATAAAGCGATTGCCATCACTAGCGGCAACATTTGGTTAGAGTAAGGTTTTGTAAAATTGTATGACCATAAAACCAAGGGCTAAGTGATATAACCAAGAAGTAAGATACTTCAGTTACGACAATAAAGTTTCTAAAAAGTTACTTACTATGGCAAACACTTATCATGTTAAACTCTCGTGTTAATTTGTATGAAACATATGAAAAAGATACTCAAGTTCATTTTATAGAGCACAATTTAACTACACAAACATTGCTTTGCATGTGCACCTAATTTCGTTTTATGCCCTTTTGTATGGAGACAACTTTTTAGAGGGAACCTTTTTATGTATGTAAGAATTCACGTAGTGCAAACCAGAGGCAACTGTAATTGTGCAAGGCCCCACAGGTGTGCAACTTTAGTTACGTGTGGAAAATAACAAAAAATTTAAATGTGCACAAAGAGATAGAAAAACAGAAAGGACAAATATGTATGAATCTCTGTCTAATATGATGGTCATAGCAGTTATTGAGGTTTAACTAATTCTTAATTGATGGAGAATTAGCAAATCCAAAATAAATTTCACTTGAAGTATAAACATATATATTGTATTCGGCCAACCAGGTATGCCACGTCGCGCATGTTGGTTGGCTGTGGTAAGAAAGTTTTTGACTTCTTGGTAGATTATTTTGAGAAATTGAAAGCGGTACTTTTTTCTTTTTTTGAGAAAAGTTTTTTTGGCATTTTCTTTTCTTTTTGAGATGGATGTGATGTTCATGTGATGCGAGAAAGTTTTATTTTTATTTTGAGATAAAGGTGAGTGATATTTTTCCTTTAATATGGAGAAACACGCATACAACTTTCTCTCAAGCGTTGCGGGCCGCAACCACTAGTTCTCAAGACGAATCAAAATGCACCACCTCCTTTTGAGAATGCGCTACCCGTGTGTATAATGCGTTTGAAGTGAAAAAAGATATGCTTGACTTGTCCAAGGAAGAGATTAACAAAAAAATATTCTATCAATAAATAGAACAGAAGCAAAAGAAAAGCCACATGAATGAAGCCTTCAAGCTCCACAAATTTCTCAACTCCAAAGCAGCAGCGCAGGCGCATCTAGCTTGCGCACGCACGCACGCGCGCGCGTACATGCAGTTCAAATCAACGGACGAATCAGTAGTGGCCCCTGGGCGCGCAGGTGTCCGGCTTGAAGGAGAGCGGGCCGGCGGCGTACACGACGTTCTCGTACCCCTTGCCGGACCACCGCTTGCCCTCGTGGCGGAGCGGCGCGCCCTCGATGCCGTAGTTGACGTTGGTGAGGTCGTCGCACTTGCGGTCCGGCGACGCGAGCAGGCGCACGAAGCAGGCCTTGGCGGGGTCTCCCTTGTAGTAGTCGGCCTTCTCGGCGACGTCGAACTCGGCGAGGAAGTAGCCATTGCCGTCGGCGACGGGCGTCCGCGACGCCATGACGCGGTTCTTGGCGTCGCGGCAGGTGACCGTCACCTTTGCCCCCGGCAGCGCCGTCGCGCCGTCCAGGCACCACGAGTTCCGGTGCGTGCAGCTCTGGCAGTACACCACGCCCTCCACCTTCAGCATCACCTTGTCGCACTTGGCAGCCGGTCCAGGCGTCGGCGATGGGGTCTGGCTGTAGCCGTGGGCGCTGGCGCCGGTGGCGGCGAGGAGGGCCACGAGGACGGCGAGGGGGAGGTAGGTCGCCATTGCTAGAAGGGAAGACTGTACTCCGTGCGTGCGTGCTAGATCGGTGGAGACGATCTCGCAGCTGGCTTTGGCTGTGTGGAAATGGCGGGAGGCGTCGGGTTCATATATAGACGCGGCAAGGTGACCAGCTGAGGGGCCAGGGAGAGTATTAAAATGGTGTAGACGTGCGGCCATGTAGGTGGCCGGCCGGCCGGCCGGCAATGTCCTAGTACGTGGGAGCCAGTTTGTCTCTCAGATTGTCGGTCTTGGAACAATGGAGATTACGTTGGTACAAAATCATTGCACACGATCGGATAATGATTGGTGTGTGTGGCGTTCGATCGGCAGCAAAGATTTTAGGATTGCGTTAATGGCGATCGCATTTTTTTGGGAGATCGTCGGTGTCAGAACAATGGGAAGGTTACGTTGGTACAAAATCATTAGACATGATCTGATAATGATTGGTGTGTGTTGCGTGCGTGGTGATCACATTTTCTTTCTTTAATTAAGCTACACACCTTACGTGTCTGCCGGTATGGGGTGAGGTGAGGTGAGGATTGAGTTGATGCTATAGAGGACCAGTTTTAACGAGCAATATAGGGCGTGTTTGGTTGCCCGCATGCAGCCCAACCAGACCCGCGCGGGATGTGCGCGGACTGTTTGGTTGGCTGGGCTGCATGCGGTTTGTGGCCCGCACGGAACTTAAAGCAACCCGCAGCCTGGCCCAGCGAAAACTGCCGAATCGTCAGTTTCTCGCGAGCCTGGCCGGACGCGGCCACGCGTGCGAGGCAGTTGCATGCCTCGGGCAGCGCGGGAGACGGAAGCGACGTCTCATAACTCGCCTCCCACTCTCCTGTCACCGCCCAGTCGCACTGTTCCCACCGCTTCCTCTCTCCCTCACCGCCCCTCCCTCTCCTCTCCTCCGATGGCTCCGCCTCGTCCACCGCCGCGCCGCCCTCTGACCCCCGTCGACCAGCGCATCGCCAGCATCCAGGAGCGCTGGCTGGCCGGGCTCCAGAACTCGGGCCGGGACCTGGCGTCGGCGCTGCGAGCGACGTCCCCCATCTGCTGCCGGCCACCACGAGCGCCAGGCAATGCGGTGGCGCCTGTTCCTGCTCCGCCGCCGATTCCGGACCTCGTGGTCCTGGGCTCGGCGCCGGCGCCGTCCACGGAGCCGCCGCTGCTTGGGACCCCATTGGGTAGGGGGTTTTCTTAACCCCCGTCCAAGGGTTTTCTCCTGTCGGCGGGCCGTCCTCGACCTCTGGCGTGGCGATGAGCACGGGGCCGATGCCGCAGGCCGTCGCCAGGGACGGCTCCTCCTCTGCTCCGCCACCTCTCTCCTTCCCGCCGGGGTTTTCACCCTGGCCTCAGTTTGCTGCGAATGCGCGTGCTCCGGTGAGTCAACCCCCCTCAATGCTTGCTCGTAGTTGTAGATTAGAGGTTTATTTCTTAGGCATGTGCTAGTAGTTAGTGGATTTGATAGCATTAGATAGGATTTGATCGGATTCGAGTAGATCCGATTGGATTTCATCCCAATCAAATCCAATCAGACCGATCTGTTCTTGTTTCGTACAGTGTGTGTCCTAGGATAATTTTCTTCGGCTACTGCTAGTGTGTCCTATGATCTGTGTTCATGCTAGTAGTTGTGTTCATGCTAGAATCCCCAATGGTAGTGTGCTTTGCTAGGATCTGTGTTCATGGTAGGGTCTTGCTAGGATGTGTGTTCATGCAAGGATCATGTTGCTACATACATGCATGGATCATGTTCATGTTTGTTCATGTTGGTACATACATGTTCAAGCTAGGGTTTGTGTTGATTGTTATACGTGCATGTAGTAGAACCATTTTAGGATGCTGCCAAATGTGCATGGGTGCACATGGGTGCTATTGGCACTTGTTGTTGCTATTTTTAGATGTTTCCATGCTTAGGATAGTGCACTGATGGGTGGTGGTTGCAGAAAAGCAGATGCCACTGATCAGTGGACTTGCCCAACAGCAAGTGCCACTGATCAGTGGCATTTGCCCAACAGCAAGTGCCATTGATAAGTGGCATTTGCCCATGAGAAAATGCCACTTATCAATGGCACTTGCTGTTGGGCAAGTCCACTGATCAGTGGCACTGATCAGTGGCATTTTCCCATGAGCAAATGCCACTTATCAAAGGCACTTGCTGTTGGGCAAGTCCACTAATCAGTGCCACTGATTAGTGGCATTTGCCCAACAGCAAGTTCCATTGATCAGTGGCATTTGCTCAAAGAGTTTGTGCACTGATCAGTGGCATTTGCTCTTGGGCAAATGTCTCTGATCAGTGCCATTTTGCAAAGAGTTTGTGCACTAATACTTGTCATCTTACCTGACAAGGTATTGAAGACTGACTGGGATGTGGCGGGTGGAGGAGCTCAGGTGGTGGCCGGAGCTGAGGGCGCCGAGGATTTCATCCCCACGAACAGGTGGCTCAGGACGGTGGCCTTGCCTGGCAAGATCGCCTTCATGAGCCTGCCTCGTTCAAGGGGACGATCTCCGAGGCAGGGCCACGAGGAGGGAGCCCGGGAGCCGCTGCGCTTCTACCAGCAGATCAAGGACAACGAGGACCTCGCCATGCTCGTCGTCCCTCCCAAGTTCGTGGAGGTGATGAACACCTGGCTGGTCATCAAGCGGCTCCCGCGCGTGGTCAGGCTGTCGGTGAACAAGCGGTGCTTGTTCTGGGTGCAGGTCCAGAACTTCGAGGGGCACATGGTGCTTGGCCAGGGCTGGAACTACTTCTGCCGCCGCCACCGGATCGTCCCCGGCGACCTCGTCATTGTGCGCATCTCAGGACTCGGACTGCAGGTTCAGATCTACAACCACGACTCCTCGGTCAGGTGCAGGTTTCGTTGCAGCAGGCGCAATTGCGTTGGTGACATCGAGCATGCTATGTAGTTAAGTTAAGTAAGGTGTTAGTGTTGAACTTTTATGGTGTGTGGCGAGACTTGTGATGGGAACTTGTTCATATTTTGTCCAGGAGCAGCACCCTGGCATGGAGCGGGGAAGGAGGATGCCCCTGCTGTTAATCTAGACTTATGCTATGTAATTAAGTAGTTTGTTGTCATCTCTTTGCTTGCTGTGTTCGATTTCATTTGGTTGCTTGCTTTGTTTGATCTTGCTGTTGTGCTGATCATGTGGTGGTAAGGCCACCACATTTGAATGGGGTGAGCAGAACACAAACGCTGTTTGCAACCAAACAGCTGAAGTTTGCATCTGCTCACGCCCTAAGCACAAAAACGCCAACCAAATAGCAGGAGGGTAAGTGCCCCTCCATGCGATGTAGGCAACGAAACATGTTGCATCTGCTGCATATGAGGCTGCATTTCAACAACCAGGCTAGCTGGAGATGGACATGCAATGAAACTACTGTTGCAAACTGCAACCGAACACGCCCATAAAGACTAGACGAATGTTCGTGCGTTGCTGTGGAACAACAAACTTAGACACTTAGATATTGATCAAAATATGATTATAATTCACAATGTATACATCGTATGTAACTTGTGATTTGTTACGACAAATTGAAGGAAATATGCCCTAGAGGCAATAATAAAGTTATTATTTATTTCCCTATTTTCATGATAAATGTTTATTATTCATGCTAGAATTGTATTAATCGGAAACGTGATACATGTGTGAATACATAGACAAACAGAGTGTCACTAGTATGCCTCTACTTGACTAGCTCGTTAATTAAAGATGGTTAAGTTTCCTACACTACTGGAATCAGCTAATTTGCCATCTGCCAGCTCTTTGCCGTCTGCTAGCTGACGGCAAAGAAGCTCTTTGCCATCAGCTACCCAAAAGCAGATGGCAAAGAAATGGCAGGCGACAAAACAGGTCTTTGCCATCTGCGAGCTCTTTGCCGTCTGCTAGAAGACGGCAAAGAATCTTTGCCGTCCGCTGGCAGACGGCAAAGAGAGAGGTGGCCCCCACCCCCCGCCCGTTTGGAAAAAACTTAACGCCCCACCTCTTTGCCGTCTGCTAGCAGACGGCAAAGAGACAAAAAGGCGGACGGCAAAGATTGCCGGAAGACAAAGAGGAGAGTACCTAACGGCCCGTACCCCCGCCCGTTACTCTCTTTTCTCTCCCTCTCTCTCCTCCCCGACGCGCCCCGCCACCACATCCCACCCCACCGCCGCCGCCCGCCGCCGCCCCGTCCCCCGCCACCCGCCGCCCGGCGCCGCCCCGTCGCCCCCTCCGCCCCGTCGCCCGCCACCCGCCGCCCGGCGCCGCCCCGTCGCCCCCTTCGCCCCGTCGCCCCCACCCCTCCGCCCCGTCGCCCCCTCCGCCCCGTCGCCCCCACCCCTCCGCCCCGTCGCCCCCACCCCTCCGCCCGGCCAGCGCCACCCCGCCGCCCCTCCGTCGGCGAGCGCCCCTTCGTCGGCGAGCAACCCCGCCGCCCGGCGCCCCTGGGCCCTGCCAGCGTGCCACAGGCCTCCCACCCCTGCCGCAGGTGAGCCCCACCCCTCTTCTCCTTTTTTTCTTCTGTTTTTTCTGTTTTTTAGTTTAGATTACTTTTAGTTTAGTTTTAGATTTAGTTTAGTTTAGATTACTTTTAGTTTGGTTTTATATTTAGTTTAGTTTAGATTACTTTTAGTTTGGTCTTAGGTTTAGTTTAGTTTTAGGTTTATGTTTAGTAATGAAAAAAACTAAGAATAATTAGAAGAAGAGGAGGAGAAGAAGAATAGCTAGGTTTAGGTGTAGTTTTTTCCTGTTTTCTTTTAGGTTACTTAGTGCTAGGTTTAAGAAGAGGAAAAAGGAGAAGAAGAAGAAGAAGAAGAAGAAGAAGAGGAGGAGGAGGAGGAGGAGGAGAAAGAAGAAAAAGAAGAAGAAGAAGAAGAAGAAGAAGAAGAAAGAGGAGAGGAGGAGGAGGAGGAGAAAGCTAGAGGAGAGGAGGAGGAGAAGAAGACCACCGACACCCCGACCCCGACCACCGACACCCCGACCCCGACCACCGACACCCCGACACCTGACACCCCGACCACCGACACCCCGACCTCGACGACCGACACCCCCACCCCGACGCGACACCCCGACACGACACCCCGACCCCGACACGACACCCGGGCACGACACCCCGGCACAACACCCCGACACGACACCCCGACACGACACGACACCCCGACCCCGACACGACACCCCGACACCGACACCCTGACACCACACCCACCCTTACCCCGACACCGACACGGCACCCCGACCCCGACCCGGCACCCCGACCCGACACCCCGACCCCGAGACCCCGACCCCGAGCCTGACCCAACACCCCAACCCCGACACCGACACGGCACCCCGACCCCGACCCGACACCCCGACCTCGAGACCCTGACCCCGACCCCGACCCCGACCCCGACACCCCGACCCTGACCCGACACCCCGACCCCGACACCGACACGGCACCCCGACCCCGACCCGGCACCCCAACCCGACACCCCGACCCCGAGACCCCGACCCCGACCCCGACACGGCACCCCGACACCGACACGACACCCCGACCCCCGACACCTCCCGAAAAGGTGTTCTTTGGCCTTCCAGAAGCCGACGGGGTCATATATTTGTGAATTATTAGTTAGGTCATATATTTTTCGATTTTGTTATGAAAAACATCATATATAATTGTGTTGATCGGGTAGTTTTAAATGTGCAGTTGTTTCATCGCTGCGAGGTTTGGTGCTCGACGACCTCGCCGTGCGTTTGACGAGCTCTGCCCCTTCGTTCGTGGGTGAGCACAAATGACATGTTCTCCTCCCCCATTAATTATTTGATCTATTCCGATGAAACTTGATAGCTAGCTATATATGTGTCTTGAATCATCAGTATGCGTAACCAATATGTGTCTCCCGTTCGAAAGCGTCATAGTTATAAATATGCATGCATTTGCATATTTATAACCTTGATTCTTTCGAATTGTCCAACGCTATCCATGGACAGCCCGAGTATGTTTAGATTGGGTTCGTTTTCCCATATGCTTTGCTCCGGATCCAACGCATAAATTTCGTCAGTGCCTCCCCTGTTGTTCTCCGGGTACACATCCTCTCTGTTTATTGCAGAGACGTGTATCAGGAGAACAGCGGGGAGGTGCTGCCGAAATTTTGCGTAGGATCCGGAGCATAGCATGGGAAAATGAACCCAATCTAAACATACTCGGGTGGGATTAGGACCTATCATTACCTATTAGAGTGTAGGTTGCATGGACGTAATAAAATTGACAAAGTAGATCAACTGATGAATATATACATGGTGAATTATATATATATATATATTTGTTGTGTGTCTAGTAGCTCTGAAAGTCAAGATGAGTGATCGTGCGTGGATGTACACCGGTCACACTGGTAAGAACAAATGGAGCACTGAATGGTTCACAAAAACCAAGGGGTTTGTGTGAGCCGCATTTGCAAATGGCCAGAGGAAAACCTGGTGCCCCTGTTTACGGTGCGGCAATTGGGAAAAGAGGACAGAGGCTGAAATGGGCAAACACCTGCAGAAGAGTGGTTTTATGCCCGATTATACGGTGTGGACATTTCATGGTGAGTCTGCCCAACGTGACCGAGCTGAGGTGGATCATCGTCGCACCGACGAGCATGGTACCGCGATGGAAAACATGGTGCAAGACTTCGATGATGCTCGGGATTCGGACGAGGAGATGGAGGAATCTGCAAAGGCCTTCAATGAAATGTTGGAGTCTTCAAAACGTCCGCTCCATGAGCACACTGAGCTTTGTCAGTTGGATGCCATCTCAAAAGTAATGGCTCTGAAGGCTCAGTTCAACTTGGGCAGAGAATGCTACGATGCAATGATGACTGTATTTGGACGCTTTCTACCCAAAGGCCATGTAATGCCTGCAAACCTGTACCAGTCGGACAAAATCCTCCGTGCACTGAAGATGCCCTATGATAAGATACATGCCTGTGAGAAAGGATGTGTCTTGTTTAGGCTTGACTATGCGGACTTGAACTATTGTCCCATTTGCAAGTCTTCCAGGTATGTTGTGGTAGACAACGGTATGGGTGAGAAGACACAGACCAAAATCCCCGTTAGTGTTCTTCGGTATATGCCAATCGTACCAAGACTTCAACGTCTTTTCATGGTCGAAGAGACGGCCAGACAGATGACATGGCACAAAACGGGCAAAAGAACCGAACTAGATGCAGATGGGAATTTGATGATTGTACACACATCGGATGGTGTTGCGTGGAAAAAGTTTGATGAATTACATGGTGACAAAGCGGCAGATCCGAGGCATCCTCGAGTCGGCATTAGCACGGATGGGTTCAGTGTGTTTGGTATGACGGCAGCCCAATACAATTGTTGGCCCGTATTTGTCTTTCCACTCAATCTCCCCCCGGATAGATTATGCAAAGAAAGAACATTTTCCTGACGTTGATAATTCCAGGGCCCAACTATCCGGGGAAAAATATGAATGTGTACATGCAGCCGCTTAAGGACGAATTGCAAGAAGCCTGGGATAATGGGTTCAAGACATACGACGCCTATAGCAAACGGAACTTCATAATGCGTGTCTGGTACATGTACTCGACGCATGACTTGCCGGCGTATGCGCTATTCGTTGGCTGGTGTGTGCATGGAAGGTTCCCGTGCCCCACATGCAAGGGAGCTCTTGAGTTTCGTTGGCTTCAGGCCGGTCGCAAGTTTTCTTGCTTCGACATGCATAGACAGTTCCTGAATCCTCGCCATAAGTTCAGGAAAGACAAGAAGAACTTCATCAGAGGTAGAGTTGTCAAAAACTCTGCACCACCTGCATTGACAGGCCAACAGACCCTGGATCAGTTAAACGCTCTCGAGCCAGATCCAGAGCGTCCAGGGTACTTCAAGGGGTATAATTCTAAGCACGCCTGGACTCACAAAACATGCTTATGGGATCTGCCTTACTTCAAAGACCTCCTTTGCCCACACAACATCGACGTGATGCACACTGAGAAGAATATCGCCGAGGCACTTTTTGGTACATTGTTCGGCATAGATGGGAAGTCAAAGGATAATACTAAGGCTAGAGTCGATCTGGAGGCGCTATGTGATAGGCCGTTACAAAACATGAAATAATCGAAAGGAAAGCAGAACTGGACGAAGCTAAAGGCATGGTTCAATCTTGGAAGGCCAGCTATGAGGGAAATTATCTTGTGGGTGAAAATGCAGTTGATGTTCCCCGATGGGTATGCAGCGAATCTACAGAGGGGAGCCAGTCTTGATAAATTGAAGATATTTGGTCTCAAGAGTCATGATTGGCACATATGGATTGAGCGGGTAATGCCGGTGATGTTGCGTGGCTTCATCCCTGAGGATGAATGGCTAGTACTGGCAGAACTCAGCTATTTCTTCCGTGTTCTTTGTGCGAAAGAACTATCGCCTGGCGTGCTAGAAGAAATGGAAGAGTTGGCGCCGGAGTTGATCTGCAAGTTAGAGAAGATCTTTCCACCGGGCTTCTTTAATCCAATGCAACATTTGATTTTGCATCTCCCGACCGAGGCAAGATTGGGGGGCCCGTGCAAAATCGTTGGTGCTACCCAACTGAGAGGATGCAGAAGACGCTTCGACAAAAATGTAAAAATAAACGTAGAATTGAAGCATCGATGGCTGAGGCATTCATCACTGAGGAGGCGGCAAACTTCGTGACAGCACACTACGAAGCCAAAAATCGTCATTTGCATAATCCGAAGCCTCGGTACAATGCTGACGACCCTTAAAAGGGTGGATCCAACCTCAGCCTATTCAAAGGGAATCTCGCACCAGCCAGTGTTTCAAATCCAGTATCTTTGGATAACGAACAATGGCGGACCATTTCGTTGTATATCTTCAACAACCTGATAGAAGTGCGGCCGTACATCGAGTAAGTTCTCGGTACATAGTTTCGCAACTTCTATTTCCTTTGAACTGCTCTTATTCCTGGATATTTCATACAGTCGATACGTCGCCTTATTCTCGTATGGAGCGGTGATCCAAAAGGATTCTGTCGAAGAGTATGAGCTTCTCGCAAAGCAAGGAGGCGGCTATCCCGGTTTCATCTCTTTGTTCAAACAAACGGTAATTTATATTAGACAATTTCATTTCATTCGCTAATTTGTGCGTAATGCAACAATCCTTTCATATTAAACTTGTAGGCTAATTCAGAGTCTATGGATGCCGAATTGAGACAAGTCGCTAATGGTTTTGACTATAAGGTCCGTTCATTTGACAAATACGACATCAACGGGTATCGCTTTCGTACCTATGGCAAAGAGCTATGTATGGCCGACCGAAAGTCTACAAATTGTTGTGTATCTGCTATCGGCGAAGGAGGTACCGAGTATTATGGGAGAGTTGAAGCAATATATGAACTTCTATTCTATGGTGAAAACCCACCGAATGTCGTAGTCTTCAAATGTTATTGGTTTCAGCCGAAGGAGACTAGAAGGACTCATGAACATATAGGGCTAGTTGAAATCAACCAAAGCACCCATTTAGATGTTCCTGATGTCTATATTACGGCTCAACAGGCGACCCAAGTATTCTATCTACAGTGGGCCTGCCAAACTAATCCAAATCTGAAAGGTTGGGATGTCGTTTATGAAGTGCCGCCACGTGCTAGACTATCTCCCCCAAAGGAAGAGGATTATGAACCTCACATTAACCCAGACACATATGAAGGAGAATTCTTCCAAGAGACACGTTTTCCAAAAAGCGTTTCAAGAACCGCTATACTTCACCCCAAAACATTGAAGTAGACAACGACAGTGAATCCGACATCACCCCAGATCAGGAGGAACAAGAAGAGCCGGAACAAGAAGAGGTTACTGCTGCGGATGACCTGTCATTGCTTGACCGATTACGTCAAGGTGGCCTTCCACATGTTGATGCCACTGATATGAGCCCGTCATTGATTATAGTGATGATGATGATTATGCATTTATTGATGATACTGATCGAGATTATTAGTAGTGTCAGGTATTAAATTTTTTATGTTGTACTTGATGATGATACACTTAAGTGATACACATATTATTATTCATGTCGGTCTTTTTTTTATGTTGTACTAATTTCGTTTACTGTTTGTCATGGCAGGTGTTGAAATATGGTGGGCGCTGGTCGGGAGCGCGCCAAGGCCCCTTCTTCGTCGGCGCGTGGTCTGAGGTCTTCCATTCCAAACGCACCTCTCCGCCGAGCGTTGCTAGACAGTATGGCCACACCGCCGGGCCCTTCTTCATCGACCGCGGTGCCCAGCAGGGGACGAGGTAGGAAGAGAGGAGGTGGGGCACGTGGTCGCGGGAGAGGAGGTAGGGTGACTGCTACGGCGCCTTCCTCGCCGCCACCCCCAGCTGTTTCACCCGAGCACGTGACTGCTAGGGTGGACTCGTCCGAGGAGGAGGCTCCACGGACTCCGGTCCACGAGCCTCCGGTCCACGGGTCTTGGGCCCACGAGCCTCGGGTCGACTGGCCTTCGGCCCACGAGAGTTCGGCCCACGAGACCCCGGAGGAGCACACGTCCGGATGGGGTACCTGGCCGGATCAGCCCGAGGAGCCGAGTGGCCATGCTGATGATGGCAGGGAGCCGACTGATATTGAGGAGGAGGGGGGCACCGTCTACCAGCGTGGTGCTACTCGGCTCCCGTCCGTGCCGGCGACCCGCGAGCAGAGGTGGTTGATTTTCCCTGATGGGGAGAGGTACGTAAGTGCATTTAATATTTTTGTACCTTCTGCATTCGCGTTTCTTCAAATAACTAATGTGTTGGCCTTGTCATGCTGCAGGGGTTGGGACCACCATCATAGTGTCCGCCGGCCCAACTCCGTCCTTGGAGTTCTTTGCCGGCAAAACTTCCCGGGGTTTGTCATGTTGCCTGGTGAGGGTCGGCTTCCAGAGCTTGGATTGAGCTGGGAGCACTACGTGGCTGCCCCGGCTCCGACGGATGAGATTATCGACGGTGTCGTGTGCGACACGAGGGCAGACATGGTGATCAGAAAGTTCTGGGTAATTTCTCCTTTACACATTTAAAAATCTTCAACTAGCTAGTTATTAATTGTACTAATCAATATTGTCTCATTTGATTGCAGACATTCTACAGGTGTGAGGAGGGATACGAGGAGGACGCGGCACATGTTATCGAGAACGTCTGCAAGCGCCTACTACAGAACTTACGGCACGAGGCTCGGGTGCAGGCTGTTCGAGACTACTACGCCTTGCGTGGTATCAAGAAGACCAAGCCGGCGTGCCGCGATAACTTCCTGAGTAAGGAGCAGTACATGAAGGTAATTCTTAAGGCCTTCTACTTAAGTTCCTTCATTTAGTAATTCTTAGCCGTAGCGCTCAAGTTTCTATTTGCTAACTTAGGCGCCTCCGAGATGGTGTGCGGATCGGATGGATTGTTGGGAGGTGTTGGTCAATGAGTGGTGCTCAAAAGAATGGCTAGCCCTCCACAACGAGGCCAAGGACAAACGTGCCAAAATGGAAGGTGTGCCACACCATCAAGGCAGCTCCAACTTATATCAGTTCGGGCGCAACTGGGTATGTGGTTTGCTTCATGATTCATGCAATTCATTCATCATGCTAGCTTGAGCCCTTTAATTACTAATTTACATTGTTTCTCTCTTTCAGGCACGCCACAATAAGGTGGATAAGGTGCCAGAGGTGTACGACCTGTATGCCATGGCCCACACTGCCTCTTTCAAGAAAGTCAAGGCTTTCTCTCAGTCTGACCTCGATGATGCAAACAACTTCACCAACATCTCCTCCCACAGCAAGCTCGTGAGATATAGAGATGAGGGGAAGGCGAGGAAAGGGGAGGACTTTAACCCGAGCCAGGGTCCCATTGATCCAGAGCTGGTGATGATATCTGGTGGCGGGAGGTCCCATGGCTCCATAGCCATTGGAGACGGACTTATCCGTTGTCCTAGCACTCTCCCGGAGATCAAGGCGCGCCAGTCGAGCTCCGCTCCTGAGATAAGGCCTCGTGAATGGCCAGTGCAACTCGCCATCAAGGTTAGTGATACGTACTCAGTTATCTTTCTCCATTACATTGTGTGCGCTTCCATCAATGATTACAAATGGTCATGCGAGTGGTGTTGCAGGCTGCTATACAGAGTGAGAGAGATAGAACGGAGAAACTTCTGGCGAAGGCGGCGGAGAGGCAGCGGGAGTTGGAGGAGAGGACGACAAAGATGATGGAGGAGGAGAGGGCACGGAATGACATGCAGGCAAGGGCCATGTACGAGCTCCTTGTGGTAAGTTTCTTCTGCAGATTAGCCAAAACATTCATGTAGTGTTTGTCTCATTACTAACTAGTATGACTGAGTCGTCAAAACCAAATGTGCAGTCTGTGTGCGAGAAGACCGGTCAGACCGCTCCGCCGATGCCAGTGATTGCTCCTGGGACCACGGTGAGTTTAATTTGAATGGACATTACTTGCTAGTCTTAACATTTGAGTGTCATCATGCTAACAAGACATTGGAAATGATCTTTGGTGCAGTGTAACTCCAGACAAGCATCGCACGATCCTTCTCCAGCTACCGACACGAGCCAGCCCGCTCCTACACCTCCTGGATCTTGGTAAGTTTATCTAGTGTTTTGCTTAACACATGCATAAAGACCTAGACTTAGCTTTATTTCCTCCAATGCTTACCATAATGACCTAGACTTAGCTTCTTCTCCTCCAAAATGACTTAATAAGCTTACTGACCTCCAAAACCATCCATTTTACCCAAGTTAGCTCTAAAACGATCTGTACTTAGCTTATTTATGTCAAAAATTGCATAATTAGCTTATTTAGCTCATAAACTATCCATTTTACCTAAGTTAGCTCTAAAATGACCCATTTTACCTAGGTTAGCTTATAAATGATCCAGTTCATCCAAGTTAGCTCAAAAATGACCCATTTTACCTAAATTAGCTCCTAAATGATCCATTTTACCTACATTAGCTTTAAAATGACCCATTTCACCTAGGTTAACTCCAAAATGACCCATCTTACCTAGGTTATCTCATAAACGATCCATTTCAACTAATTTAGCTCATAAACGATCCATTTCACCAAGTTAGCTAAAAAACGATCCATTTCACCTAAATTAGCTCTTAAATGATCCATTTCACCTAAGTTAGCTCAAAAAGATCCATTTCAACTAAATTAGCTCATAAATGATCCATTTCACCTAAGTTAGCTAAAAAAGATCCATTTCAACTAAGTTAGCTCATAAATGATCCATTTCACCTAAGTTAGCTAAAAAACGATCCATTTCACCTTAGTTACCTCAAAAACGATCCATTTGACCTTAGTTAGCTCATAAACGACCCATTTCAACTAAGTTAGGTCATAAATGATCCATTTCACCTTAGCTAGCTCATAAACGACCCATTTCAACTTAGTTAGCTCATATATGATCCATTTCACGTAAGTTAGCTCATAAATGACATACTCTTCTTGTTCTACTCTTCTTGTTCTAGTCTTCTTCTTATTCTACTCTTCTTGTTCTAGTCACCTATTTCTAACTTTCTTATTTGCCATTTTGCAGATTTCATTCACTTCATGGAAGCTACTCTTCTTGTTCTAGTCTTCTTGTTTATGTATGGATGGAACTTGTTTATGTATGAATTGATGGATGGAACTTGCTTATGTAATATGTATGGATGGAAGTTGCTTATGTAATATGTATGGATTGAACTTGCTTATGTATCAATGTATGGAACTTATGTGCTGGATATATGTGATATGAATGCCTGTGAAATATATCTATATATGTCATATATATTTGCTGTGAAAATTGTTGGATTTAGTAAAAAACAGAAAAAAGAGCCAATATGCAGGCTCTTTGCCGTCTGCCACCGACGGCAACGGGCTCTTTGCCGTCTGCCGTGGACGACAAAGAAGCCACGTGGCATCCAGCTGTGCTTTCTGGGAGCTGACCCATTTGGTCAGTTTGCCTACAGTGGCAGACGGCAAAGAGTAAACAATTTTGCCGTCAGCGGCAGACGGCAAAGGCCTGCCATGTAGTGAAGTATAGATGACATCATAAGGCGGACGGCAAAGACACTAGAAAGTTTGTCGTCTGCCGCGGACGGCAAAGGCCTGCCGTTAGCCACTTAACGGACTGACAGCGCAATTATTGCCGTCCGCTCTCTTTGCCGTCCGCGGCAGACGGCAAAGGGCCTTTGCCGTCAGCCGCCAGGAAGCAGACGGCAAAGTAGCTGTTTACCGTAGCCAACTTTGCCGGAGCCTTTTGCCGTCCGCGGCTGACGGCAAAGGCCTTTGCCGTCCGCCGTTCATGCCTTTGCCGTCCTGTCACGACCGGATTTTTGGGATAATAATTCCCCAGAAAATGGTCTTTGTGCCCACCAGCCCTAGGATTACTGTTAGCTGATGAGGCACCAACTCGATACAAGAATTCCAACCAGGGTACAAAAATATGTAGTACAAGACCATTGAGGCCTAGGAGTACAACACTTGGTTTCTAATGGTAGAGGGCGGAAGCGGTTGGATACATCTGCGTTTCTGGGACTCCATTTCCCACAAGAACAGCTGACCAGGATAACTCCTATCTTCGCGAGGCTGCAAATGTCGACACGTAGGTTCCGAGGTTGACACCGCGATGCTTATCTCCAAGCAAGGAATCTGGCCAAGACAATAGCCAGGGACAAGCCAGTGAGTACGTTTGCATGTACTCCCAAACATTAAGAACACGGGTATAATATATCAAACATGCTCCGGATTAATTTGGTGATCACACACCTGTCACAAAATATACGAAAAACCATGATGCACACATGTGGTTAAAAATAATCCAAAGTAAAATACTGGGTGCCAAACGAGGGTCTGAATGACTCCTCGAGAGGAAACTGCAAGAATAATAATGCCGCAGTCGGGCGTCGGGGCGACACCACATAAAGGGCTTATAAGAGAATAATCACGGTGAATATCCAGGAGGTAGAACCGTCCCACTGATACTCCATAAAACAAAAAAAATATATAAAGGGGTTAGTCCATAATAAATAAAGATCATAATCCACATGTGCCACAATCATAAACAAATTTAGTTCAGCCGTTTCTCCATCCGAAAACCGATAATTTGGTCTAGTCAAGCCGTACCTCCATCCGAAAACCGATAATTTGGTCTAGTCAAGCCGTATCTCCATCCGAAAAAACCGTCAGTGAGTTCTAGCTAAATCGTTCTCCATCCGGATACGGTTACTGAGTTCTAGTTAAATTGTACTCCATCCGAATACCGTTACTAGATTCAATATCAGACATGTGGTCCTTACACAAGAACATGACTATCCAACAGGATATATCCTCTACAGAGGGAGTACCATTATCCCACGAGTAACGGGTTTACTTAGTCCATCGGGACTAATTCCGTCTACGGTCTTTTAATTGAAAACACACCTGACCTGCACACACCAGCTTAACTCACTGGTGTCTGGAATCACCCACGACACCTACCAAGCAAAACTCTAAGTGGGGAGGCTACAACCTCGACGTAGCATGGGATCAAATTTCTATTCGCGCGCTCTAAGGGGGTGCCCCCCCTCTCGGTCCCAACCGGAAACACCCATGCCCCCTGACCAAGTGGCATGCCTACCGGAGGCCTCCGGTATCTTCCACTATGGCCTCTCTATACGGTGTGTGCTTTGGTAAGGGGTTGACAACTTACTGAACCATACCCCGTCTGCGACAGGGACAAGTGGTAGTACCAACAAATAGGGAAGCTACCGACCAAGGCTCGACTTACGACCGACTCAGGTGGTCCAAGCATCCTCCAACAGTATTACCACTAGTGAAATAAAACACCACTCATCAAGCCTCACCATGCCATACCGGACATGCTCGTCTCGACGAGGGACTAGGGACAAGCTCGTGTCTACCCAAGACCACGACTTTCCCGGCTTCCTTCCAGTATGCATGAGGAGCTTACGAGGATGATCCAAGCCACTAGTGCATCCATTTTTGATCACAAAACAACTCCCAAGGTGTACTCATGTACGAGACTTTATCGTTACATAAAGACAACGCATACTCCAAGTCAATGGTGTTGTAGTCGTATCAAAACACCACAACAAAATATTATGCCAGAGTCCAGAAATGCTTGCCTTCAAGAGTATGCAAAGGATGCACTTTTTGGAAGCTTTCCCTTTTCTCCAAAATCCTATTTTGCAAAATATCCAAACAACAAATATTTCAAACACAGTACCAAAAGTTGTCTCAAATATTTTTTAAATAAATCCTAAAATAAACTAGATGAAATTCGAGAGAGGTAGGAGAAAGAATCAACTCATTTGGAGTTTTATTTTAAAAGTTATAGCTGGTCAAAGTCTGGTCAAACTCTGTTTTTAATAAAACCAGAAAAAGGAAAATGCTTCGAGGGGAATACGCTTTCGCAGCAGAGGAAACGTACTCGGTGCTTTGCGCTATCACTTAACCAGAGAGGGCGGACACGCGGGTCACTGACAGTGGGTCCCGAGGGCCCACTGGTCAGGTTTGACCGTTCTTCCCTCCTTCTTCTCTCTTCTACCCGACGGGAGCGGGGCTTCGGCGATCGCCGTCGACGAACGGCAGCGCCTCACGGGAATCCAAGTGCGGGGATGGAACGGCCAGACCGAGGCGGTCCTCTGGGTGGTTGCTAGGCCGTCGGAGGTGGGAGGAGTCGCCGGCGGCGAGCTCCGCGGCGGAGGGGGCTACGGTGTCGAAGTGATTTTTGTGCTCCGGTGGCCTCCGATCGAGCTTGGGTAGTTGGGCAGCTCCGCAAGGACTAGGGGAAACTACTGGTGGCGTTGGTTGGGCGAAAGGGCGGCTGGTTGCGACGAATCGCACCGGAGCTTGGCGGCGGTCGAACTGGCCGGAGTTGAGGAAGATGGCCACTACGGGTCGATCTACTGTGTGGGAAGCTCTACGGGGGAAGTCTGATGTCGCCTGAAGTCTTGAACGAGTTCGGGGGCCCTTTATATAGGCGCTCGAGGTTGGACAGCGGCGGCAGAAGATAAGATCGCCGCCGACAGCCGTTTCTGTAGCTGTAGGGCGTTGTGGCGGCGACGAACGCGTTCCGACGAGCATGAGGATAAGCACGAGCTATTCACAGGGGCAGCTGGCGCGCTGGTGTGGTCTGGGCGGTGCCAAACATGGCAGAGGCCGCTGCCGACGCCGGCGTGCCGCCAAGGGCGCTGCCAGCGGCGCTGCAGGGCGCCAGAGATGCCGTGGAGCAGGGAGCGGGCTAGTGCGCGGTTCAGCGATGCAGTAGGGGCCAGGGACGGCGTGTCGGCTCAGTGCGCGCGCGTGCAAAACGTGCGCTCTGGGCGCGCCCAGAGCACGCACGACAGGTGTTCGACGCAATGCCAGTGCGCTCTAGAGAGCTTGGGTGAGGCTGGCAAAGAACGGAACAAGGGTAGGGGTGGCTATGAGCTCAGTGGACATGTTTGCCGGGTCAGTGGAGCAAGATCACAGTGCAACCAAAGAACTTATGCCAAAACTGGCTGTGCACACCAACTGTTCGACAGAATGCCAAGTGCACTTAGGCAATTTTTGGAGTGGCCAAAGTCTCCAGATCAGGGTCTCTTTAGATGCAGGAGATGGTGGTAAGATCACTTGGGCAGAACCAGAAACTTGTTAGTGCAAGTTTTGCAAAACTCCAGTTTTGGACAGAAAGCAAAAGTGTTTAAAGCATGCACTTAAAAACCTCTAATGAGTCCACTCTCCTTGACTTAAGGGTTTTGAAGGGAGGGCTAGAAGTAGGAAAAAGCTCAGGGTTACTAGAGCAAGGAAAAACAAGGTTGCAGTGGAAATCACCAAATTGGACCAGAGTGCAAAAGAGGTTGATCCACTCAAATTTTTCAAAGAACATCACTGGGTTTTTGCTTGAAGATGGATTGTATGCATCCACTGACATCTCCAAATACTTGGAAGAATTTTTAAAGAAAAATTTAAATGGGTTGTAGTGTAAAAGTGCCTACTGGACCAGATTGGAAAAGTTGGTGTAGAGCTCAAAATCTCCAATGGCCAAAAGGTATTTTTGCATAAAAGTGATGTGGAACCATCACATGACATCCCCAAATTTTGGTGGAAATTTTAAATGCATTTGTGAAGTGGTTGTAGTGCAAAACAGGTTCAAAATGCAAAAGAAATCCTTTTATAAGAATAAAGCTCTGAGAACACAATTCTTGCAAATTTAAAACCACTGATAAAGAATTTGTTTTATCATAGAGAGTGTTCAAGTCCAACTATACTCTTGAAGGCTTTTCCCACTAGAGGCAAAAATCCAAAATCACAAAAGGTAAAACTTGACAATGGAAATTTTTTATTTCCTGGCAACATTTTAATAAATAAAACAAGGCCAAAATTTTGGGGTGTCACAACACTACCCCCCTTAAGAAAAATCTCGTCCTCGAGATTTGTTAAAAACTGTTTTGAACAAGAACTGTTTTGAAATAAATTTTGTTTTTATCAAAGAAATCCTTCAATTGCACAAAAACAAAACGGCTACAGTGTGAGGGCAATAAGTGGTGTAAAACCACAGTGTGGTACACTGGCGTAGTGTGGAAAAATCCACGGTTAGGGAAAACGAGACATTTCTACGCAGAAACAGTAATTTAGAATAAATGCTAAATTACTAAAATACGCTGGTTGCACCCGAGAGCACAGTGCTCTCTCTGGCTGACAGGTGGGCCCAGGGCCCACTGTCGGCCTCTTCTCCTACCTCTGGTTCTCTCTTCTCTCTCGCGCGCTCTCCCGCGCTTCCTCCACCGGTGATGCCTAGCTCGTAGGGCATCGAGGCCGTACCGTGGTAGTGCGCGGCGTGCTAGCTGCCGGTGCAGCGTGCACTCACCTCGCGGGCTAGGGCGCTGTCGGCACTGCTTGCGGACTCGCCTCCGAACACCGGCGGTCGAGCGACGAGTGGCGCTGGTGGACCTCGCCCACCGTACACCGATCTCGGGCTATAAAATGATCGCGGTGCTCCTCTCTTCTTCCTCACACCTGGCCTCACTTCTACTCCTCCTTCCTTCTCCTCCATTGCTGCTAGCAGGAGCTCGAGCCGAGGCTCTAATGGCGGAGGCAATGCCGGACTGGTATGTGGTCCTGGTGTGTGGAGGCTTGGCGGTGCTGCTGGGGTTCTCCGTGCTCCTGTGCGCGATGATCCTGGATGATCATCGTGATGCTGCTACACGAGTGTTGGCTCTTCGCGGTGGCGGAGATCACGTGGATTAGGCGCGGCATCGGGGCTGACTGCTGTCGGTGTGCTGGGGCAGCTCGCGCTCTAATGAACACTCACAAATCTTTCTTACTGAGACTGTGGTGTCCTCGGGTGTGGTTAGATAGGCGCAAAAATGTGCTCGAGGATTTGTAATAGTGCTCGAGGTCGAGTGGTGGCTGCTGAGAGTTTGCTGTAACGAGGTTGCGCGAATAAAAATCTGTGTTGTGAAAAAAAGCATACAACAGTGACTCGGGGAAAGAAATTTCCTCGAAAACATGTTGCGAGAGAAAACTAATGAAAACAAAACTAACAGCAGTAAAACTGCTCACATAACAGGAACCAAAGAAAATCGGACCTGTCGCACAAAATTTTACGACCATGCTGCAACACATAAATACAAGTACTATGACAATAAATACATCGGAGGCGTTTACAAGGAAAACGGCAAAAAGACAGGGTCCTGAGAAGACGCCTCTGGCACTGGGGCACACTCCTCTTCTATCGGGGGAAGCGGGTTGACCAGTCGATGAATGCGCGCTTCTTGGTCAGGCCTCAGGGGTCTGCCAATAGCGATCCGAGGATTTAGATCAGCGAGGCTCTGGAGATAACCCATCACCCGCTGAGTCAAACGCTCCTGAGCGATAACGTACTGGGTAAGGTTGGCCAGTACTGGATCTCTCTCAAATCGTCCACCGGGGAAAGATGCAACTTCTCCGGGTGCTGCACGACTCGGAAAATAAGAGTATCCTCGCTCGCTGCCATAGGGTACTGCGAATCGAAGACGAGTGAGCGCCTCGTATGCAGCAGCTTCTATGGCCATATGCGGAGTCGGCATGGATTTCCCCACGAAGGAGACTTCCGTTGGGTCTTGGTTTCGGTATGCGGGAGGGATGTGCACCACTGCCCAATATTTCGAGGTGGAAGGTGTGATCCTCGATTTGAGCAACTCGTACTGGGGTGGATGGGTGGCACTCATAGTACTGCAGGTAAAGTCCCACAATAATTTGACAAAACTGCCCGGGGTTGCGTCTGGGGTTCTCAGATAAATACTGGGGGTCGACATGGCAAGGAATGGCTGTGAGTGCTGCGCACATAGGTGAGGGGTGCTCGGCAAGGTCACGAAGTGGCCTTTATATAGCACCGGGGCTGGGTTATCTACCGGGGTGAAGGGTAACTGGTTGTCGATCCTGTTCTCGGGTCAAAGCCACAGATATACATATCACATAAATGTGACGTATTACTGTGGGTGCTGCCGGGGTTGGTCTTGGTAGCTGCGCCCGAAATTAAAAAAAAACAACTGTACGCTAACGTACACATGCACAGCTACTACTCCAACAATAAGGGTGCTCAAGCAGACAGCATGCAATAAAAGCGATACAAGACCACATCATTACAAAGCGTAGGAAAACTAAGGCTCGATATAACTCGAGCGACTTAGTCTACTACGTTGATGTCTAAGTGGGCTGGCCTTGCGGACGCCGATGCTTCTCCATGGTTCTCACCGTCGGGATTTGCTGGTTGAGGCTGAGGGGCTGCAGGGTCGGGGAAATGGTGATGACCATCGCGGGGGTTGTTGGCCACAATCCCGTTGGAATGGGTTCCCAAAAGGCGACGAAGCGCTTCTGGGGTCACCAAAGTACTCTGGTTGAGGGCTGGCGCAGACCTCAAGGGATCGATTGGGTGTCCGAACAGCACGACTGGGTTGTCGCCGTCGGGCTCCGCTTCTCTTCTCGCCGGGGCTCGGCGAACCAGTTCTCCACGAGCCGCGATCAGATCAAGGGTGACCTGATCGAACAGTTGCTCTAGTGCGCTTACATAGCGCACCAGATGCAACAGCGCAGGATCTGTCTCGTGGTCTCCGTTGGCAACCTGGGGCAGCCTACCATACCCGTCACGACTGGGGTAGTAGTAGAACGAGCGACAGTTAACTCTGGGCGACAAGCGCCGGAGTTGAACTATAGCTTCTCGGGCTGCCAGTTGGATGGCTTGTGGCTCAAAGGAAGTTGTCCTTCCAGTGAACCTGTAGGGGCGTTCTGGCGACAGACCCCTACCGTAGATGTGCACAGTGGCCCAGTACTGACGGCTCTCACCGTACATGGGTCCCTGGTACACAACATACTCAGGAGGTTCCTCTAACGCATAGGCACGGCGGGTGAGGTTTGCGAGCACGGTCACAAAACCTCCAAGGTTGGTCGCTTGGTCTCATTGTGAACGATGGGACCAGGCATCGTGGCTTGGTTTGGGGAAAAGAGGCTGTGCTGTGCTGTGTTTGAGGCTAGCGTGCCCTTTTTATAGGGAAAGGGGACGGAGTCTTCCTCCGCACGCTTGTGATAGAGACTGGTTGGGTGTCGGTCACTGGCGCGTGATTGACGGGCTAGGTTGATAGGTTGGGCACCGTCCGCCGAAAAGGGCGTCGGGTCACTGTGATAACGCGAGAAGCCTGATCGGGGTTAGGCTAAGGTCTGATGGTTTGGTTAACCTGGGTTTATTGACCTGGCTAAGATAGGATTAGCCACTGGTCAGCCGGGCTCTGATACCAAGTCTGTCACGACCCGATTTTTGGGATAATAATTCCCCAGTAAAACGGCCTTTGTGCCCACCAGCCCCAGGATTACTGTTAGCTGATGAGGCACCAACTTGATACAAGAATTCCAAGCAGGGTACAAAAATATGTAGTACAAGACCACTGAGGCCTAGGAGTACAACACTTGGTTTCTAATGGTAGAGGGCGGAAGCGGTTGGATACATCTGCGTTTCTGGGACTCCATTTCCCACAAGAACAGCTGACCAGGATAACTCCTATCTTCGCGAGGCTGCAAATGTCGACACGTAGGTTCCGAGGTTGACACCGCGATGCTTATCTCCAAGCAAGGAATCTGGCCAAGACAATAGCCAGGGACAAGCCAGTGAGTACGTTTGAATGTACTCGCAAACATTAAGAACACGGGTATAATATATCAAACATGCTCCGGATTAATTTGGTGATCACACGCCTGTCACGAAATATACGAAAAACCATGATGCACACATGTGGTTAAAGATAATCCAAAGTTAAATACTGGGTGCCAAACGAGGGTCTGAATGACTCCTCGAGAGGAAACTGCAAGAATAATAATGCCGCAGTCGGGCGTCGGGGCGACACCACATAAAGGGCTTATAAGAGAATAATCACGGTGAATATCCAGGAGGTAGAACCGTCCCAGGGATACTCCATAAAACAAAACAAAAATATAAAGGGGTTAGTCCATAATAAATAAAGATCATAATCCACATGTGCCACAATCATAAACAAATTTAGTTCAGCCATTTCTCCATCCGAAAATCGATAATTTGGTCTAGTCAAGCCGTACCTCCATCCGAAAACCGATAATTTGGTCTAGTCAAGCCGTATCTCCATCCGAAAAAACCGTCAGTGAGTTCTAGCTAAATCGTTCTCCATCCGGATACCATTACTGAGTTCTAGTTAAATCATTCTCCATCCGAATACCGTTACTAGATTCAATATCAGACATGTGGTCCTTACTCAAGAACATGACTATCCAACAGGATATATCCTCTGCAGAGGGAGTACCATTATCCCACGAGTAACGGGTTTACTTAGTCCATCGGGACTAATTCCGTCTACGGTCTTTTAATTGAAAGCACGCCTGACCTGCACACACCAGCTTAACTCACTGGTGTCTGGAATCACCCACGACACCTGCCAAGCAAAACTCTAAGTGGGGAGGCTACAACCTTGACGTAGCATGGGATCAAATTTCTATTCGCGCGCTCTAAGGGGGTGCCCCCCCTCTCGGTCCCAACCGGAAACACCCATGCCCCCTGACCAAGTGGCATGCCTACCGGAGGCCTCCGGTATCTTCCACTATGGCCTCTCTGTACGGTGTGTGCTTTGGTAAGGATTTGACAACTTACTGAACCATACCCCGTCTGCGACAGGGACAAGTGGTAGTACCAACAAATAGTGAAGCTACCGACCAAGACTCGACTTACGACCGACTCAGGTGGTCCAAGCATCCTCCAACAGTATTACCACTAGTGAAATAAAACACCACTCATCAAGCCTCACCATGCCATACCGGACATGCTCGTCTCGACGAGGGACTAGGGACAAGCTCGTGTCTACCCAAGACCACGACTTTCCCAGCTTCCTTCCAGTATGCATGAGGAGCTTACGAGGATGATCCAAGCCACTAGTGCATCCATTTCTGATCACAAAACAACTCCCAAGGTGTACTCATGTACGAGACTTTATCGTTACATAAAGACAACGCATACTCCAAGTCAAATGGTGTTGTAGTCGTATCAAAACACCACAACAAAATATTATGCCAGAGTCCAAAAATGCTTGCCTTCAAGAGTATGCAAAGGATGCACTTTTTGGAAGCTTTCCCTTTTCTCCAAAATCCTATTTTGCAAAATATCCAAATAACAAATATTTCAAACACAGTACCAAAAGTTGTCTCAAATATTGTTGAAATAAATCCTAAAATAAACTAGATGAAATTTGAGAGAGGTAGGAAAAAGAATCAACTCATTTGGAGTTTTATTTTAAAAGTTATAGCTGGTCAAAGTCTGGTCAAACTCTGTTTTTAATAAAACCAGAAAAAGGAAAACGCTTCGAAGGGAATACGCTTTCGCAGCAGAGGAAACGTACTCGGTGCTTTGTGCTATCACTTAACCAGAGAGGGCAGACGCGCGGGTCACTGACAGTGGGTCCCGAGGGCCCACTGGTCAGGTTTGACCATTCTTCCCTCCTTCTTCTCTCTTCTACCCGACGGGAGCGGGGCTCCGGCGATCGCCGTCGACGAACGGCAGCGCCTCACGGGCATCCATGTGCGGGGATGGAACGGCCAGACCGAGGCGGTCCTCTGGGTGGTTGCTGGGCCGTCGGAGGTGGGAGGAGTCGCCGGCGGCGAGCTCCGCGGCGGAGGGGGCTACGGTGTCGAAGTGATTTTTTTGCTCCGGTGGCCTCCGATCGAGCTTGGGTAGTTGGGCAGCTCCGCAAGGACTAGGGGAAACTACTGGTGGCGTTGGTTGGGCGAAAGGGCGGCTGGTTGCGACGAATCGCACCGGAGCTTGGCGGCGGCCGAACTGGCCGGAGTTGAGGAAGATGGCCACTACGGGTCGATCTACTGCGTGGGAAGCTCTACGGGGGAAGTCTGATGTCGCCTGAAGTCTTGAACGAGTTCGGGGGCCCTTTATATAGGCGCTCGAGGTTGGACCGCAGCGGCAGAAGATAAGATCGCCGGCGACAGCCGTTTCTGTAGCTGCAGGGCGTCGTGGCGGCGACGAACGCGTTCCGGCGAGCATGAGGATAAGCACGAGCTATTCACAGGGGCAGCTGGCGCGCTGGTGTGGTCTGGGCGGTGCCGAACATGGCAGAGGCCGCTGCCGACGCCGGCGTGCCGCCAAGGGCGCTGCCAGCGGCGCTGCAGGGCGCCAGAGATGCCGTGGAGCAGGGAGCGGGCTAGTGCGCGGTTCAGCGATGCAGTAGGGGCCAGGGACGGGTCGCGTCGAGCGCGGCAGTGCGGCGTGTCGGCTCAGTGCGCGCGCGTGCAAAACGTGCGCTCTGGGCGCGCCCAGAGCACGCACGGCAGGTGTTCGACGCAATGCCAGTGCGCTCTAGAGGGCTTGGGTGAGGCTGGCAAAGAACAGAACAAGGGTAGGGGTGGCTATGAGCTCAGTGGACATGTTTGCTGGGTCAGTGGAGCAAGATCACAGTGCAACCAAAGAACTTATGCCAAAACAGGCTGTGCACACCAACTGTTCGATAGAATGCCAAGTGCACTTAGGCAAATCTTGGAGTGGCCAAAGTCTCCAGATCAGGGTCTCTTTAGATGCAGGAGATGGTGGTAAGATCACTTGGGCAGAACCAGAAACTTCTTAGTGCAAGTTTTGCAAAACTCCAGTTTTGGACAGAAAGCAAAAGAGTTTAAAGCATGCACTTAAAAACCTCTAATGAGTCCACTCTCCTGGACTTAAGGGTTTTGAAGGGAGGGCTAGAAGTAGGAAAAAGCTCAGGGTTACTAGAGCAAGGAAAAACAAGGTTGCAGTGCAAATCACCAAATTGGACCAGAGTGCAAAAGAGGTTGATCCACTCAAATTTTTCAAAGAACATCACTGGGTTTTTGCTTGAAGATGGATTGTATGCATCCACTGACATCTCCAAATACTTGGAAGAATTTTTAAAGAAAAATTTAAATGGGTTGTAGTGTAAAAGTGCCTACTGGACCAGATTGGAAAAGTTGGTGTAGAGCTCAAAATCTCCAATGGCCAAAAGGTATTTTTGCATAAAAGTGATGTGGAACCATCACATGACATCCCCAAATTTTGGTGGAAATTTTAAATGCATTTGTGAAGTGGTTGTAGTGCAAAACAGGTTCAAAATGCAAAAGAAATCCTTTTATAAGAATAAAGCTCTGAGAACACAATTCTTGCAAATTTAAAACCACTGATAAAAAATTTGTTTTATCATAGAGAGTGTTCAAGTCCAACTATACTCTTGAAGGCTTTTCCCACTAGAGGCAAAAATCCAAAATCACAAAAGGTAAAACTTGACAATAGAATTTTTTTATTTCCTGGCAACATTTTAATAAATAAAACAAGGCCAAAATTTTGGGGTGTCACACGTCGGCCGTGGCAGACGGCAAAATAGCTGATTCCTGTAGTGCTAGCCATAGACATGAGTTGTCATTTGATTAACGGGATCACATCATTAGAGAATGATGTGATTGACTTGACCCATTCCGTTAGCTTAGCACTTGATCGTTTAGTATGTTGCTATTGCTTTCTTCATGACTTATACATGTTCCTATGACTATGAGATTATGCAACTCCCGTTTACCGGAGGAACACTTTGTGTCCTACCAAATGTCACAACGTAACTGGCTGATTATAAAGGTGCTCTACAGGTGTCTCCGAAGGTACTTGTTGGGTTGGCGTATTTCGAGATTAGGATTTTTGTCACTCCGATTGTCGGAGAGGTATCTCTGGGCCCACTGAGTAATGCACATCACTATAAGCCTTGCAAGCATTGTAACTAATGAGTTAGTTGCGGGATGATGTATTACGGAACGAGTAAAGAGACTTGCCGGTAACGAGATTGAAGTAGGTATTGAGATACCGACGATCGAATCTCGGGCAAGTAACATACCGATGACAAAGGGAACAACGTATGTTGTTATGCGGTTTGACCGATAAAGATCTTCGTAGAATATGTGGGAGCCAATATGAGCATCCAGGTTCTGCTATTGGTTATTGACCGGAGAAGTGTCTCGGTCATGTCTACATAGTTCTCGAACCCGTAGGGTCCGCACGCTTAAAGTTCGGTGACGATTTGTATTATGAGTTATGTAATTTGATGTACCGAAGGTAGTTCAGAGTCCCGGATGAAATCGGGGACATGACGAGGAGTCTCGAAATGGCCGAGACGTAAAGATCGATATATTGGACGACTATATTCGGACATCGGAAAGGTTCCGAGTGATTCGGGTATTTTTCGGAGTACCGGAGAGTTACGGGAATTCGCCGGGGAGTATATGGGCCTTATTGGCCAAGGGGCACCCCATAGACACACAAGTTGATCTGTTGATCTCTCCCAGCCGTGTGCGGTGCCCCCCTCCACCATATTCCACCTCGGTCATATCGTAGTGGTGCTTAGGCGAAGCCCTGCATCGGTAGCAACATCATCACCGTTATCACGCCGTCGTGCTGACGGAACTCTCCCGTGAAGCTCTGCTGGATCGGAGTTCGCGGGGCGTCATCGAGATGAACGTGTGCTGAACTCGGAGGTGCCGTACGTTCGGTACTTGGATCGGTCGGATCGTGAAGACGTACGACTACATCAACCGCGTTGTGCTAACGCTTTCGCTTTCAGTCTACGAGGGTACGTGGACACACTCTCCCCTCTCGTTTCTATGCATCACCATGATCCTGTGTGTGCGTAGGAAATTTTTTGAAATTACTACGTTCCCCGGAACAATGGAGCGAGCAACAGACTTGTTGGAAATAATACATACTGATGTAACCGCACTTTATTGGATATGGTGCAATCTATGATGTATCTTACCGATTGACCACTATCGTTTTGGTGTTATACATTAGAGACAGCTGCATTCACTTTAAATAGGGCACCATCAAAATCCGTTGAGACGACGCCTTATGAACTGTGGTTTGGCAAGAAACCAAAGTTGTCGTTTCTTGAAGTTTGGGGCTGCGATGCTTATGTGAAAAAGTTTCAACCTGATAAGCTCGAACCCAAATCGGAGAAGTGCGTCTTCATAGAATACCCAAAGGAAACAGTTGGGTACACCTTCTATCACAGATCCGAAGGCAAAATATTCGTTTCTAAGATGGATCCTTTCTAGAGAAGGAGTTTCTCTCGAAAGAAGTGAGTGGGAGGAAAGTAGAACTTGATGAGGTAATTGTACCTTCTCCCGAATTGGAAAGTAGTTCATCACAGAAATCAGTTCGAGTGATTCCTACACCAATTAGTGAGGAAGTTAATGATGATGATCATGAAACTTTAGATCAAGTTATTACAGAAACTCCTAGGTCTTCCAAAGTACGGTCCGCACCACTATGGTACGGTAATCCTATTCTAGAAGTCATGTTACTACACCATGATGAACCTACGAACTATGAGGAAGCGATGATGAGGCCAGATTCCGCAAAATGGCTTGAGGCCATGAAATCTGAGATGGGATCCATGTATGAGAACAAAGTGTGGACTTTGGTTGACTTTCCCGATGATCAGCAAGCCATAGAAAATAAATGGATCTTCAAGAGGAAGACAGACGCTGATAGTAGTGTTACTATCTACAAATCTAGAATTGTCACAAAAAGGTTTTCGACAAGTTCAAGGTGTTGACTACGATGAGAGTTTCTCACTCGTATCTATGCTTAAGTCTGTCCGAATCATGTTAGCAAATTGCCACATTTTATGAAATCTAGAAAATGGATGTCAAAACTACATTCCTTAATGGATTTCTTAAAGAAGAGTTGTATATGATGCAACCAGAAGATTTTGTCGATCCTAAAGGTGCTAACAAAATGTGCAAGCTCTAGCGATCCATCTATGGACTGGTGCAAGCATCTCGGACTTGGAATATACGCTTTGATGAGTTGATCAAAGCATATAGTTTTGTACAGACTTGCGGTGAAGCCTGTATTTACAGGAAAGTGAGTGGGAGCACTACAGCCTTTCTGATAAGAATATGTGAATGACATATTGTTCATCAGAAATAATGTAGAATTTTCTGGAAAGCATAAAGGTGTATTTGAAAGGAGTTTTTCAAAGAAAGACCTCGGCGAAGCTGCTTGCACATTGAGCATCAAGATCTATAGAGATAGATCAAGACGGTTGATAAGATTTTTCAATGAGTACATACCTTGATAAGATTTTAAAGTAATTCAAAATGGAACAGTCAAAGAAGGAGTTCTTGCCTGTGTTGCAAGGTGTGAAGTTGAGTAAGACTCAAAGCCCGACCATAGCAGAAAATAGAAAGAGAATGAAAATTCAATCCCTATGCCTCAGTCATAGGTTCTATAAAGTATGCTATGCTGTGTACCAGACCTATTGTATACCTTGCACTGAGTTTGGCAAGGGAGTACAATTTTTGATCTAGAAGTAGATCACTGGACAGCGGTCAAGAATATCCTTAGTAAGGACTAAGGAAATATTTCTCGGTTATAAAGGTGATAAAGAGTTCATCATAAAGAGTTATATCGATGCAAGCTTTTACACCAATCCAGATGACTCTAAGTCCCAATCTGGATACATATTGAAAGTGGGAGCAATAAGATAAAGTAGCTCCGTGCAGAGCGTTCTAGACATAGAAATTTGCAAAATACATACGGATCTGAATATGGCAGGCCCGTTGACTAAACTTCTCTCACAAGCAAAACATGATCACACCTTAGTTCTCTTTGGGTGTTAATCACATAGCGATGTGAACTAGATTGTTGACTCTAGTAAACCCTTTGGGTGTTGATCACATGACGATGTGAACTATGGGTGTTAATCACATGATGATGTGAACTATTGATGTTAAATCACATGGCGATGTGATCTAGATTATTGACTCTAGTGCAAGTGGGAGACTGAAGGAAATATGCCCTAGAGGCAATAATAAAGTTATTATTTATTTCCTTATTTTCATGATAAATGTTTATTATTCATGCTAGAATTGTATTAATCGGAAGTGTGATACATGTGTGAATACATAGACAAACAGATTGTCACTAGTATGCCTCTACTTGACTAGCTCGTTAATTAAAGATGGTTAAGTTTCCTAGCCATAGACATGAGTTGTCATTTGATTAATGGGATCACATCATTAGAGAATGATGTGATTGACTTGACCCATTCCGTTAGCTTAGCACTTGATCATTTAGTATGTTGTTATTGCTTTCTTCATGACTTATACATGTTCCTATGACTATGAGATTATGCAACTCCCGTTTACCGGAGGAACACTTTGTGTGCTACCAAACGTCACAATGTAACTGGGTGATTATAAAGGTGCTCTACAGGTGTCTCCGAAGGTACTTGTTGGGTTGGCGTATTTCGAGATTAGGATTTGTCACTCCGATTGTGGGAGAGGTATCTCTGGGCCCACTGGGTAATGCACATCACTATAAGCCTTGCAAGCATTGTAACTAATGAGTTAGTTGCGGGATGATGTATTACGGAACGAGTAAAGAGACTTGCCGGTAACGAGATTGAACTAGGTATTGAGATACCGATGATCGAATATCGGGCAAGTAACATACCGATGACAAAGGGAACAACGTATGTTGTTATGCGGTTTGACCGATAAAGATCTTCGTAGAATATGTGGAAGCCAATATGAGCATCCAGGTTCCGCTATTGGTTATTGATCGGAGAAGTGTCTCGTTCCTGTCTACATAGTTCTCGAACCCATAGGGTCCGCACGCTTAAAGTTTGGTGACGATTTATATTATTAGTTATGTAATTTGATGTACCAAAGGTAGTTCGGAGTCCCGGATGAGATCGGGGACATGACGAGGAGTCTCAATATGGTCGAGACGTAAAGATCGATATATTGGACGACTATATTCGGACATCGGAAAGGTTCCGAGTGATTCGGGTATTTTTCGGAGTACCGGAGAGTTACGGGAATTCGCCGGGGAGTATATGGGCCTTATTGGGCTTTAGGGGAAAGAGAGAGGGGAGGCTGGGCGCCCCCCAAGGCTTAGTCCGAATTGGACTAGGGGGGAGGGGCGGCGCCCCCTCCTTCCTTCTCTTCTCTTTTCCCTTTCCTTCTCTCCTACTCCTACTACTTGGAAGGGCTCCTAGTTCTACTAGGAAAGGGGGAACCCTACTCCCGGTGGGAATAGGACTCCCCTAGGGCGCGCCATAGAGAGGGCCGGCCCCTCCCCTCCTCCACTCCTTTATATACGTGGCCAAGGGGCACCCCATAGACACACAAGTTGATCTGTTGATCTCTCCCAGCCGTGTGCGGTGCCCCCCTCCACCATATTCCACCTCGGTCATATCGTAGTGGTGCTTAGGCGAAGCCCTGCATCGGTAGCAACATCATCACCGTTATCACGCCGTCGTGCTGACGGAACTCTCCCGTGAAGCTCTGCTGGATCGGAGTTCGCGGGGCGTCATCGAGCTGAACGTGTGCTGAACTCGGAGGTGCCGTACGTTCGGTACTTGGATCGGTCGGATCGTGAAGACGTACGACTACATCAACCGCGTTGTGCTAACGCTTCCGCTTTCTGTCTACGAGGGTACGTGGACACACTCTCCCCTCTCGTTGCTATGCATCACCATGATCCTGTGTGTGCGTAGGAATTTTTTGAAATTACTACGTTCCCCAACACAAATAACACCTTATACTTATATGTAAACGCATTGGATGTTCAAACGGGTTATTAGAACTAATCGGTTGCAAGGAGGAATGTTTCCCGAAGCTGCGATAGCACTTCCCCCTCCCCCTCTCCTCACACCGTCCCCGCGGACGGTCGGGGGAAGCCCCAGATCCGCCTCCTCTAGCCCCCTCTGCCTCCTCCTACGGGCAAAGCCCGGTCGTCCTGGGCGGCATCGTGGCCATCTTCTCCTCCTACCCTCTGGTGGCGCTTGAACCCTATTTTGTAATAGGCTGCAAAGCCTTGCTGTAGACAAATAATAGATGAAATTTAGGTGGGGATAACTACCCCTCTTTTGACTTTTTAAAAATATCATTTCTTTTCTTTCCTGTGATGATATCCAACAAGCTAAAATCCTGTAGGATTTAAGTAATCATGGCATTACAATTCTATTTGTTTTTCCTATCCTACATTTTTGAATATTCGCAAAAAGAAAGAAATACATTTTTAAATCCTTTTAATCATGATCCTAACCTCCGCCACCGCCAGCACGCCCTTCCCTGCCTCACCGCCGTCGGAAAGCGCCGTCGGGAAAAGCCCACGCGATGTAGGCGGCGGTGGGGCCTTCCCTCCCTCTCGGGTGGTTCTGGTGGCACGGGGTGTTGGATCTCGCGAGGGCGCGACGCTGGCATGGTTCGTCATGGCGAAGCGGATCTGGTCATCTTGCGGCGGTGTGGCGGGGTTTGGCCGTGGCGATGGCGGCTGGTCGCGGCAGAGGCGTGGCTGGGCGGCGACGGCTTCACCCCGCGTGGATCTCGGGCCTCGTCCTTCCTTGCTCTGTTGGTGCGCCGCCGACTGTGGGGATGGCTGTTGAGGAACGTAGTAATTTCAAAATTTTCCTACGCACACGCAAGATCATGGTGATGCATAGCAACGAGAGGGGAGAGTGTGTCCACGTACCCTTGTAGACCGAAAGCGGAAGCGTTATGACAACGCGGTTGATGTAGTCGTACGTCTTCACGATCGACCGATCCTCAGTACCGAACGTACGACACCTCCGTGTTCAGCACACTCTCAGCTCGGTGACGTCCCGCGAACTCACGATCCAGTAGAGCTCGAGGGAGAGTTTCGTCGGCACGACGGCGTGATGACGATGTTGATGAAGTTACCGACGCAGGGCTTCACCTAAGCACCGCTACGATATGACCGAGGTGGATTATGGTGGAGGGGCGCACCGCACACGGCTAAGAGATCAATGGTCAATTGTTGTGTCTTGGGGTGCCCCCTACCCCCGTTATAAAGGAGCTAGGGGGAGGCGGCCGACCAAGGAGGAGGGCGCGCCAAGGGGGGAGTCCTACTCCCACCGGGAGTAGGACTCCTTCTTTCCTAGTAGGAGTAGGAGAAGAGGGAAGGGAAGGAGAGAGGAGGAAGGAAAGGGGGGCGCCGCCCCCCCTCCTTTTCCAATTCGGACTAGTGGGGGAGGGGGCGCGTGGCTTGCCCTGGATGCCCCTCCTCTTCTCCACTAAGTCCCAATAGGCCCATTATACTCCTCGGGCGGTTTCGGTAACCCCCCGGTACTCCGGTATATGTCCGAAACTTCCCGAAACACTTCCGGTATCCGAACATAGTCGTCCAATATATCGATCTTTACGTCTCGACCATTTTGAGACTCCTCGTCATGTTCGTGATCATATCCGGGACTCCAAACTACCTTCGATACATCAAAACATATAAACTCATAATACCGATCGTCACAGAACTTTAAGCGTGCGGACCCTATGGGTTCGAGAACTATGTAGACATGACCGAGACACGTCTCCGGTCAATAACAAATAGAGGAACCTGGATGCTCATATTGGTTCCTACATATTCTACGAAGATCTTTATCGGTCAAACTGTGACACCCCAAAAAAATTTGGCCTTATTTTTATTTATTTAAAATGTTGCCAGGAAATAGAACTTTTCCTTTTCTGTCAAGTTTTGCCTTTTGTGATTTTGGATTTTTGCCTCTAGTGGAAAAACACTCAAAAGGCATTGTTGGACTTGATTGCTCTCTATAATAAAACAATTATTTAACAGTGGATTTAAATTTGCAAGATTTATTTCCTCTGAGCTCTATTTCTTGAAAATGATTTCTTTTGCATTTGGAGCCTGTTTTGCACTGCAACCTTTTGACAAATGCATTCAAAATTTCCACCAAAATTTGGGGATGTCATGTGATGGTTCCACATCACTTTTATGCAAAAATACCTCTTGGACATTGGAGATTTTGAGCTCTACACCAACTTTTCCAATCTGGTCCAGTAGGCACTTTTGCACTGCAACCCTTTTAAATATTTCATTAAAAATTCTTCCAAGTGTTTGAAGATGTCAATGGATGCATACAATTCATCTTCAAGCAAAAACCCAATGATGTTCTTTGGAAAATTTGAGTGGATCAACCTCTTTTGCATTCTGGTCCAATTTGGTGATTTGTACTGCAACCATATTTTTCCTTGCTCTAGTGACCCTGAGCTTTTTCCTACTTGTAGCGCTTCCTACCAAACTCTTAAGTCCAGGAGATTGGGCTCATTGGAGGTTTTGAAGTGCATGCTCTAAACCCTTCTGTTTTCTGTCCAAAACTGGAGTTTTTCAAATCTTGCACTATCAACTTTCTGTTTTTGCCAAACTAATCTTACCACCATCTCCTGCATCTAAAGAGACACTGATCTGGAAACTTTGGCCACTCCAAGAGTTGCCTAAGTACACTTGGCATTCTGTCGAACACCTGGTGTGCACAGTCATTTTTGGCAAGCTCTCTGGTTTGCATTGTGGACTTGTACCCCAGCCGCAGCAACCTTGTCCACTGAGCCCCTAGCCACCCCTACCCTTGATCTGTGCTTTGCCAGCTCCACCCTCGCGCTCTAGACCACACTGGCATTCCGTCGAGCACCTGCCGTGCGTGCTCTGGGCGCGCCCAGAGCACACGTTTTGCACGCGCGCGCACTACGCCGACACGCCGCACTGCCGCACTCGACGCGACCCGACCCTGGCCCCTTCTGCATCGCTGAGCCGCGCACTAGCCGCCCCCAGCTCCACGGCATCGATGGCACCCTGCAGCGCCACTGACAGCGCCTTGGCAGCACGCCGGCGTCGGCAGCAGATTCCGCCGCGGACGGCGCCGCCCAAACCACCAGCGCACGCCAGCTGCCCCGGAGCACAGGTCGTGCTTATCCTCCCGCTCGTCGGCATGCGTTCGTCGCCGCCACGATGCCCTGCAACTACAGCAACGGCTGTCGCCGGCGATCCTATTTTCTGCCGCCGCGGAGCCAGCCTCGTCACGCTATATAAAGGGTCCCCGAGCCCCTCCGAGCACTCACGCGACATCAGACCCACCCCGTAGAGCTCCCCGCGCAGTAGATCGACCCGTAGTGGCCGTCTTCCTTAACTCCGGCCAGCTCGGCCGCCGCTAAGCTCCGGTGCGATTCGTCGCAGCCGGCCACCCTTTCGCCAATCCAGCGCCACCAAGAACCTCCCCGTAGTCTTGCGGAGCTGCCCAGCTGCCCAAGCTCGATCGGAGACCACCGGAGCACCAAAGTCACTTCACCACCGTAGCTTTCCTCCACCGCGGAGCTCGCCGCCGGCGATTCCGTCCACCTCCGCCGACCCAACAACCACCCAGAGGACCGCCTCGGTCTTGCCGTTCCATCCCCGCCCTTGGATGCCCGTGAGGTGCAGCCGTTCGTCGACGGCGATCGCCGGAGCCCTGCCACCGTTCGGGCGCAGAGAAAGGAGGGAGAGGGAGACCAGTGAAACCTGACTAGTGGGCCCTCTGGACCCACTGTTAGTGACCCGCGCAGCCGCCCTCTCTCTGTTTAAGTGAAGGCGCAATCCCCCGAGTGCGTCTCCTCTACTGCGAAAGCGTATTTCTTCTGAATCGTTTTCTTTTCTGGTTTTATTTAAAAAACAGAGATTTGACCAAACTTTGACTGGCTATAACTTTTAAAATAAAACTCCAAATGAGTTGATTCTTTTTCCTACCTCTCTCAAATTTCATCTAGTTTACTTTAAGATTTATTTCAAAAATATTTGAGACAAGTTTTGGTACTGTGTTTGAAATATTTGTATTTGTGTATTTTGCAAAAATAGGATTTTTGGAGGAAAAGGAAAGCTTCCAATAAGTGCATCCTTTGCATACTCTTGAAGGCAAGCATTTCTGAACTCTGGCATAATATTTTGGGAGGTGTTTTGATATGGTTACAACACCCTTTTGACTTGGAGTATGTGATAGCTTTATGTATCATTATGGTCTCGTGCATGAGTGCACCTTGGAGTTGTTTTTGTGGTCAGGAATGGATACGCTAGTGATTTGGGTCATCCTCGTGAGCTTCTCTTGCACACCGGTAGGAAGCCGGGAAAGTCGTGGTCTTGGGTAGACACGAGCTTGTCCCTAATCCCTTGTCGAGACGAGTATGCCCGGCATAGCATGGTGAGGCTTGAGGAGTGGTGATTTATTTCACTAGTGGTAATATTGTTGGTAGATGATTGGACCACTTGAGTCGGTTGTAGACCGAGTCCTGATCAGTAGCTTCCTTTTGTTGGTACCACCACTTGTCCCTGCAGGGGACAGGGTATGGTTCAGTAGGTTGTCAACCCCTTTCTAAAGCACACACCATACAGAGAGGCCGTGATGAAGGTCCCGTGGCCACGGATTAAAGCCTGTCATTCGGTCCAGGGCATGGGTGTTTCGATTGTAGCCAAGGGGATAGCTTCCCCAGTTTGCGCGCGGTATAAATTTTGTGATCCCATGCTACGTCGAGGTTGTAGCCTCCCCACTTAGAGTTTTGCTTGGCAGGTGTCGTGGGTGATTCCAGACACTGGTGAGTTAAGCTGGTGTGTGCAGGTCAGGCGTGTTTTCAATCAAAAGACCGTAGACGGAATTAGTCCCGAGGGACTGAGTAATCCCATTACTCGTGGAAATTGGTACTCCCTCTGCAGAGGATTTATCCTGTTGGATAGTCATGTTCTTAAGTAAAGGCCACAGTCTGAGTTGAGTCGTTGTAACGGTATTCGGATGGAGAACGATTTAACTTGAGCTTAGTAACAGAATTCGGATGGAGATACGGCTTGACTAAATTATCGGTTTTCAGATGGAGAAACGACTGTACTAAATTTTGTTTATGATTATGGCACCTTTGGATTATGATCTTTATTGTTTTGGACTAACCATTTATATTACGCATATTATTGAGTACCCCTGGGATGGTTCTACCTCCTGGATACTCATTGTGGTGATTCTTTTATAAGCCCTTTATGTGGTGTCGCTCAGACGCCCGACTGCGGCATTATTATTTCTGTATTTTCCGCTCGAGGAGTCATTCAGACACTCGCTTGGCACCAGTATTACTATTCCGCATTTTCCGCTCGAGGAGTCATTCAGACACTCGTTTGGCACTCAGTATTTTATTTTGGTATATTTGTTTAACCATATGTGTGCATCTTGGTCTTACGTATTTTTCGTGACAGACGTGTGATCATCTAATTAATTCGGAGCATGTTTTGATTTATTATACCCGTGTTCTTTATGTTTGCGAGTACATTCAAACGTACTCACTGGCTTGTCCCTGGCTATTGTCTTGGCCAGATTCTTGCTTGGAGATAAGCATCGCGGTGTCAACCTCGGAGCCTACGCGTTGACATGTGCAGCCTCGCGAAGATAGGAGTTATCCTGGTCAGCTGTTCTTGTGGGAAATGGAGTCCCATAGACGCAGATGTATCGAACCGCTTCCGCCCTCAACCATTAGAAACCAAATGTTGTACTCCTAGGCCTTGATGGTCTTGTTCTACATATTTCTGTACTTGCTTGGATTTTCTTGTATCAAGTTGGTACCTCATCAGCTAACAGTAATCCTGGGGCTGGTGAGCACACAGGCCGTTTTTCTGGGAATTTATATCCCAAAAATCCGGCCGTGACACAAACCGCATAACAACATACGTTGTTCCCTTTGTATCCGGTATGTTACTTGCCCGAGATTCGATCGTCGGTATCTCAATACCTAGCTCAATGTCGTTACCGGCAAGTCTCTTTACTCGTTCCGTAGTGCATCATCCCATAGCTAACTCATTAGTCACATTGCTTGCAAGGCTTATAGTGATGTGCATTGCCGAGAGGGCCCAGAGATACCTCTCCGACAACCGGAGTGACAAATCCTATTCTTGATCTATACCAACTCCACGAACACCATCGGAGACACCTGTAGAGCACCTTTATAATCACCCAGTTACGTCGTGATGTTTGGTAGCACACAAAGTGTTCCTCCGGTATTCGGGAGTTGCATAATCTCATAGTCATAGGAACATGTATAAGTCATGGAGAAAGCAATAGCAGTAAACTAAATGATCAAGTGCTAAGCTAACGAAATGGGTCAAGTCAATCACATCATTCTCCTAATGATGTGATCCCATTAATCAAATGACAACTCATGTCTATGGTTAGGAAACTTAACCATCTTTGATCAACGAGCTAGTCAAGTAGAGGCATACTGGTGACACTCTGTTTGTCTATGTATTCACACATGTATTATGTTTCCGGTTAATACAGTTCTAGCATGAATAATAAACATTTACCATGATATGTGGAAATAAATAATAACTTTATTATTGCCTCTAGGGCATATTTCCTTCAGTCTCCCACGTGCACTAGAGTCAATAATCTAGATTACACAGTAATGATTCTAACACCATGGAGTGTTGGTGCTGATCATGTTTTGCTCGTGGAAGAGGCTTAGTCAACAGGTCTGCAACATTCAGATCCGTATGTATCTTGCAAATCTCTATGTCTCCCACCTGGACTTGATCCCGGATGGAGTTGAAGCGTCTCTTGATGTGCTTGGTTCTCTTGTGAAATCTGGATTCCTTTGCCAAGGCAATTTCACCAGTATTGTCACAAAAGATTTTCATTGGACCCGATGCACTAGGTATGACACCTAGATAGGATATGAACTCCTTCATCCAGACTCCTTCATTTGCTGCTTCCAAAGCAGCTATGTACTCCACTTCACACGTAGATCCCGCCACAATGCTTTATTTAGAACTGCACCAACTGATAGCTCCACCATTCAATATAAACACGTATCCGGTTTGCGATTTAGAATCGTCCGGATCAGTCTCAAAGCTTGCATCAACGTAACCATTTACGACGAGCTCTTTGTCACCTCCATAAACGAGAAACATATCCTTAGTCCTTTTCAGGTATTTCAGGATGTTCTTGACCGCTGTCCAGTGATCCACTCCTGGATTACTTTGGTACCTCCCTGCTAAGCTAATAGCAAGGCACACATCAGGTCTGGTACACAGCATTGCATACATGATAGAGCCTATGGCTGAAGCATAGGGAACACTTTTCATTTTCTCTCTATCTTCTGCAATGGCTGGGCATTGAGTCTGACTCAACTTCACACCTTGTAACACAGGCAAGAACCCTTTCTTTGCTTGATCCATTTTGAACTTTTTCAAAACTTTGTCAAGGTATGTGCTTTGTGAAATTCCAATTAAGCGTCTTGATCTATCTCTATAGATCTTGATGCCTAATATGTAAGCAGCTTCACCGAGGTCTTTCATTCAAAAACTCTTATTCAAGTATTCTTTTATGCTATCCAGAAATTCTATATCATTTCCAATCAACAATATGCCATCCACATATAATATTAGAAATGCTACAGAGCTCCCACTCACTTTCTTGTAAATACAGGCTTCTCCAAAAGTCTATATAAAACCATATGCTTTGATCACACCATCAAAACGTTTATTCCAACTCCGAGAGGCTTGCACCAGTCCACAAATGGATCGTTGGAGCTTGCACACTTTGTTAGCACCCTTTGGATCGACAAAACCTTCTGGTTACATCTTATACAACTCTTCTTCCAGAAATGCATTCAGGAATGCAGTATTGACATCCATTTTTCAAATTTCATAATCATAAAATGCGGCAATTGCTAACATGATACGGACAGACTTAAGCATCGCTACGGGTGAGAAAGTCTCATCGTAGTCAACCCCTTGAACTTGCCAAAAACCTTTCACAACAAGTCGAGCTTTGTAGACAGTAACATTACCATCAGCGTCAGTCTTTTTCTTGAAGATCCATTTATTTTCTATGGCTTGCCGATCATTGGGCAAGTCAACCAAAGTCCACACTTTGTTCTCATACATGGATCCCATCTCAGATTTCATGGCCTTAAGCCATTTTGCGGAATCTGCGCTCACCATCGCTTCTTCATAGTTTGTAGGTTCGCCATGGTCAAGTAACATGACTTCAAGAATAGGATTACCGTACCACTCTGGTGCGGATCTTACTCTGGTTGACCTACGAGGTTCGGTAGTAACTTGATCTGAAGATTCATGATCAATATCATTAGCTTCCTCACTAATTGGTGTAGGTGTCACAGAAACCGGTTTCTGTGATGAACTACTTTCCAATAAGGGAGTAGGTACAGTTACCTCATCAAGTTCTACTTTCCTCCCACTCACTTCTTTCGAGAGAAACTCCTTCTCTAGAAAGGATCCATTCTTAGAAACAAATGTCTTGCCTTCGGATCTATGATAGAAGGTGTACCCAACAGTTTCCTTTGGGTATCCTATGAAGACACATTTCTCCGATTTGGGTTCGAGCTTATCAGGTTGAAGCTTTCTCACATAAGCATCGCAGCCTCAAACTTTAAGAAACGACAACTTTGGTTTCTTGCCAAACCACAATTCATAAGGCGTCGTCTCAACGGATTTCGATGGTGCCCTATTTAACATGAATGCAACCGTCTCTAAAGCATAACCCCAAAACAATAGCGGTAAATCAGTAAGAGAGATCATAGATCACACCATATCTAGTAAAGTACGGTTACGACGTTCGGACACACCATTATGTTGTGGTGTTCCGGGTGGCGTGAGTTGCGAAACTATTCCTCATTGTTTCAAATCAAGACCAAACTCGTAACTCAAATATTCTCCTCCACGATCAGATCATAGAAACTTTATTTTCTTGTTATGATGATTTTCCACTTCACTCTGAAATTCTTTGAACTTTTCAAATGTTTCAGACTTATGTTTCATTAAGTAGATATACCCATATCTGCTTAAATCATCTGTGAAGGTGAGAAAATAACGATACCTGCCGCGAGCCTCAATATTCATCGGACCACATACATCAGTATGTATGATTTCCAACAAATCTGTTGCTCGCTCCATTGTTCCGGAGAACGGCGTTTTAGTCTCTTGCCATGAGGCATGGTTCGCAAGTACCAAGTGATTCATAATCAAGTGATTCCAAAAGTCCATCAGTGTGGATTTTCTTCATGCGCTTTACACCAATATGGCCTAAACGGCAGTGCCACAAATAAGTTGCACTATCATTATCAACTCTGCATCTTTTGGCTTCAACATTATGAATATGTGTATCACTACAATCGAGATTCAACAAAAATAGACCACTCTTCAAGGGTGCATGACCATACAAGATATTACTCATATAAATAGAACACCCATTATTCGCAGATTTAAATGAATAACCGTCTCGCATCAAACAAGATCCAGATATAATGTTCATGCTTAACACTGGCAACAAATAACAATTATTCAGGTCTAAAACTAATCCCGAAGGTAGATGTAGAGGTAGCGTGCCGACCGAGATCACATCGACTTTGGAACCATTTCCCACGCGCATCGTCACCTCGTCCTTAGCCAATCTTCGCTTAATCCGTAGTCCCTGTTTCGAGTTGCAAATGTTAGCAACAGAACCAGTATCAAATACCCAGGTGCTACTGCGAGCTTTAGTAAGGTACACATCAATAACATGTATATCACATATACCTTTGTTCACCTTGCCATCCTTCTTATCCGCCAAATACTTGGGGCAGTTCCGCTTCTAGTGGCCAGTCCCTTTGCAATAGAAGCACTCAGTCTCAGGCTTAGGTCCAGACTTGGGTTTCTTCTCCTGAGCAGCAACTTGTTTGCCGTTCTTCATGAAGTTCCCCTTCTTCTTCCCTTTACCCTTTTTCTTGAAACTGGTGGTCTTGTTGACCATCAACACTTGATGCTCCTTCTTGATTTCTACCTCCGCAGCCTTTAGCATCGCGAAGAGCTCGGGAATTGTCTTGTTCATCCCTTGCATATTATAGTTCATCACGAAGCTCTTGTAGCTTGGTGGCAGTGAATGAAGAATTCTGTCAATGACACTATCATCCGGAAGATTAACTCCCAGTTGAATCAAGTGATTATTATACCCAGACATTTTAAGTATATGTTCACTGACAGAACTATTCTCCTCCATCTTGCAGCTGTAGAACTTATTGGAGACTTCATATCTCTCAATCCGGGCATTTGCTTGAAATATTAACTTCAACTCCTGGAACATCTCATATGCTCCATGACGTTCAAAACATCGTTGAAGTCCCGGTTCTAAGCCGTAAAGCATGGCACACTGAACTATCGAGTAGTCACCAGCTTTGCTCTGTCAGACGCTCACAACGTCTGGCGTTGCTCCTGCAGCGGTGCTTCCAGGACGTAATTCTTCCATGCAGCAATGAGGATAATCCTCAAGTTACGGACCCAGTCCGTGTAATTGCTACCATCATCTTTCAACTTAGCTTTCTCAAGGAACGCATTAAAATTCAACGGACCAATAGCACGGGCCATCTATCTACAACAACATAGACAGGCAAAATACTATCAGGTACTAAGTTCATGATAAATTGAAGTTCAATTAATCATATTACTTAAGAACTCACACTTAGATAGACATCCCTCTAATCATCTAAGTGATCACGTGATCCAAATCAACAAAACCATAACCGATCATCACGTGAGATGGAGTAGTTTTCAATGGTGAACAGCACTATGTTGATCATATCTACTATATGATTCACGTTGGACCTTTCGGTCTCAGTGTTCCGAGGCCATATCTGCATATGCTAGGCTCGTCAAGTTTAACCCGAGTATTTCTGCATGTGCAAAACTGGCTTGCACCCGTTGTATGTGAACGTAGAGCTTATCACACCCGATCATCACGTGATCTCTCGGCACGACGTACTTTAGCAACGGTGCATACTCAGGGAGAACACTTATACCTTGAAATTTAGTGAGAGATCATCTTATAATGCTACCGTTAATCAAAGCAAAATAAGATGCATAAAAGATAAACATCACATGCAATCAATATAAGTGATATGATATGGCCATCATCATCTTGTGCCTTTGATCTCCATCTCTAAAGCACCGTCATGATCACCATCATCACCGGCGCGACACCTTGATCTCCATCGTAGCATCGTTGTCGTCTCGCCAACTGTTGTTTCTACGACTATCGCTACCGTTTAGTGATAAAGTAAAAACAATTATAGGGCGATTGCATTGCATACAATAAAGCGACAACCATATGGCTCCTGCCAGTTGCCGATAACTCCGTTACAAAACATGATCATCTCATACAATAAAATTTAGCATCATGTCTTGACCAGACCACATCACAGCATGCCCTGCATAAACAAATTAGACGTCCTCTACTTTGTTGTTGCAAATTTTACGTGGCTGCTACGGGCTGAGCAAGAACGGTTCTTACCTACGCATCAAAACCATAATGATATTTCGTCAAGTTAGTGATGTTTTAACCTTCACAAGGACCAGGCGTAGCCACACTCGGTTCAACTAATTAAAGTTGGAGAAACTGACACCCGCCAGCCACCTGTGTGCAAAGCACGTCGGTAGAACCAGTCTCGCATAAGCGTACGCGTAATGTCGGTCCGGGCAGCTTCATCCAACAATACCGCCGAACCAAAGTATGACATGCTGGTAAGCAGTATGACTTGTATCGCCCACAACTCACTTGTGTTCTACTCATGCATATAACATCTACGCATAAACCTGGCTCGGATGCCACTGTTGGGGAACGTAGTAATTTCAAAATTTTCCTACGCACACGCAAGATCATGGTGATGCATAGCAACGAGAGGGGAGAGTGTGTCCACGTACCCTCCTAGACCGAAAGCGGAAGCGTTATGACAACGCGGTTTATGTCGTCATACGTCATCACGATCGACTGATCCTCAGTACCGAACGCACGACAGCTCCGTGTTCAGCACACGCTCAACTCGGTGACGTCCCGCGAACTCACGGTCCAGTAGAGCTCGAGGAAGAGTTTTGTCAGCACGACGGCGTGATGACGATGTTGACGAAGTTACCGACACAGGGCTTCGCCTAAGCACCGGTACGATATGACCGATGCTGATTATGGTGGAGGGGGGCACCGCACATGGCTAAGAGATCAATGATCAATTGTTGTGTCTTGGGGTGCCCCCTGCCCCCGTATATAAAGGAGCTAGGGGGGAGGCGGCCGACCAAGGAGGAGGGCGCGCCAAGGGGGGGTCCTACTCCCACCGAGAGTAGGACTCCTTCTTTCCTAGTAGGAGTAGGAGAAGGGGGAAGGGAAGGAGAGAGGAGGAAGGAAAGGGGGGCGCCGCCCCCCTCCTTGTCCAATTCGGACTATAGTGGGAGGGGGCGCGCGGCCTGCCCTGGCTGCCCCTCCTCTTCTCCACTAAGGCCCAATAGGCCCATTATACTCCTCGGGGGGTTCCGGTAACCCCCCGGTACTCCGGTATATGTCTGAAACTTCCGGAAACACTTCCGGTATCCGAACATAGTCGTCCAATATATCGATCTTTACGTCTTGACCATTTCGAGACTCCTCGTCATGTTCGTGATCATATCCGGGACTCCAAAATACCTTCGGTACATCAAAACATATAAACTCATAATACCGATCGTCACAGAACTTTAAGCGTGCGGACCCTACGGGTTCGAGAACTAAGTAGACATGACCCAGACACATCTTCGGTCAATAACCAATAGCGGAACCTGGATGCTCATATTAGTTCCTACATATTCTACGAAGATCTTTATCGGTCAAACCGCTTAACAATACCTAGCTCAATCTCATTATTGACAAGTCTCTTTACTCGTTCTGTAGTGCATCATCCCGTAACTAACTCATTAGTCACATTGCTTGCAAGGCTTATAGTGATGTGCATTACCGAGAGGGCCCAGAGATACCTCTCCGACAATCGGAGCGACAAATCCTATTCTTGATCTATACCAACTCCACGAACACCATCGGAGACACCTGTAGAGCACCTTTATAATCACCCAGTTATGTTGTGATGTTTGGTAGCACACAAAGTGTTCCTCCGGTATTCAGGAGTTGCATAATCTCATAGTCATAGGAACATGTATAAGTCATGGAGAAAGCAATAGCAGTAAACTAAACGATCAAGTGCTAAGCCAACGAAATGGGTCAAGTCAATCACATCATTCTCCTAATGATGTGATCCCGTTAATCAAATGACAACTCATGTCTATGGTTAGGAAACTTAACCATCTTTGTTCAACGAGCTAGTCAAGTAGAGGCATACTAGTGACACTCTGTTTGTCTATGTATTCACACATGTATTATTTTTCCGGATACAGTTCTAGCATGAATAATAAACATTTATCATGATATGTGGAAATAAATAATAACTTTATTATTGCCTCTAGGGTATATTTCCTTCAATGGCCTCCTTGCATGGTGCTCCTCTACTCTCGCGCTGGTGGACGGCTCCTTCTTCCAAGCCCAGGGGTGGGCTGGTCGGGTCCTGCTAGATCCGACCTCGCAATGCCGCCGCCGATCCGAGGGATCGGGTCCATGGTTGTAGGCCATGGTTGACCGGAACTGCGCGAGGAGCAGCACAGGGTCGTCCAGGGGCGTAAAGGCGGTCCCTTTCATCTCGTTTCTTTGGTGGGCGGTGACCGATGGCTCGGCGGGGCTTGGAGGCGGCGAGATCTGGGATGCCGGGGTGGCGGTGTGTGACGCCCCCGATTCAATCGTACACTAATCATACACGCAAATGTGTACGATCAAGATCAGGGACTCACGGGAAGATATCACAACACAACCCTAAAATAAAATAAGTCATTCAAGCATCATAATACAAGCCAGGGGCCTCGAGGGCTCGAATACAAGTGCTCGATCATAGACGAGTCAGCGGAAGCAACAATATCTGAGTACAGACATAAGTTAAACAAGTCTGCCTTAAGAAGGCTAGCACAAACTGGGATACAGATCGAAAGAGGCGCAGGCCTCCTGCCTGGGATCCTCCTAACTACTCCTGGTCGTCGTCAGCAGCCTGCACGTAGGAGTAGGCACCTCCAGTGTAGTAGGAGTCGTTGTCGACGGTGGAGTCTGACTCCTGGGCTCCGATATCTGGTTGCGACAACTAGGTAGAAGGGAAAGGGGGAAAAGAGGGAGAAAAGCAACCGTGAGTACTCATCCAAAGTACTCGCAAGCAAGGAGCTACACTACATAGGCACTCCTCGTCGACCTGTGAGAGAGCGATCACCGGGTTGTATCTGGCACTTGGAAGGGTGTGTTTTATTAAGTATCCGGTTCTAGTTGTCATAAGGTCAAGGTACAACTCCAAGTCGTCCTGTTACCGAAGATCACGACTATTCGAATAAATAAACTTCCCTGCAGGGGTGCACCACATTACCCGACACGCTCGATCCCCTTTGGCCGGGCACACTTTCCTGGGTCATGTCCGGCCTCGGGAGATCAACACGTCGCAGCCCTACCTAGGCTCAACAGAGAGGTCCGCATGCCGGTCTAAATCCTATGCGCGCAGGGGTCTGGGCCCATCGCCCATTGCACACCTGCACGTTGCGTACGCGGCCGGAAGCAGAATTAGCCCCCTTAATACAAGAGCAGGCTTACGTTCCAATCTGGCGCGCGCCGCTCAGTCCCTAACGTCAAAAAGAGCTTCGGCTGATACCACGACGCCGGTTGCCCATATCTTGTCCCACGTGGCGGTTAGTGCGTATAAGGTCAACGACCCAACTCAGATCAAATACCAAAATCTTGTTAAGCGTGTTATTATGAAGTAACCGCGGACGCCGACCAGGGCCAGGCCCACCTCTCTCCTAGGTGGTCTCAACCTGCCCTGCCGCTCCGCCACAAAGATCCACTCGCGGGCACTCCTATGAGCCGACCCGACTTTACTCACCACAGGTATCATATATCTTATGTATAAAAGTATATACCCGTGACCACCTCCCGAGTGATCACGGCCCGATAGTATAGCATGGCAGACGGACAAGAATGTAGGGCCATAGATGGAATACTAGCATCCTATACTAAACATGTAGGATTGCAGGTAAAGGTAACAACAGTAGTAGCAAGGACAGGATATGCATCCGGATAGGATTAACGGATAGCAGTAACATGCTACACTACTCTAATGCAAGCAGTATAGAGAAGAATATGTGATATCTGGTGATCAAGGGGGGAGGGGCTTGCCTGGTTGCTCTGGCAAGTAGGGGTCGTCAACAATGTAGTCGGTCGGGGCACCAGCAGCGGCGTCGGTCTCGTAGTCTACCGAAGAGAAGAGGGGGAAGAAACAATGAATACAATCTAAACAGATGCGTAACGAGGTATGACAAAGCAAACAGCAGTGTTAGGTGTGCCCTAACACGGTCGAAGGAGATACCGACGAAAGGGGGAAACATCCGGGAAAGTATCCCCGGTGTTTCGCGTTTTCGGACAGATGAAACGGAAGGGGAAAGTTGCGTGTTTGCTATGCTAGGGATGTGTGGCGGACGAACGGGCTCCGTATTCGGATTCGTCTCGTCGTTCTGAGCAACTTGCATGTACAAAGTTTTTCCATCCGAGTTACGGATTATTTTCTATGATTTTCTAAAGATTTTAAACATTTCTGGAATTTATTTATTTATTTATTTCAAATCAGCATTATCCAGAACAGTGTCTGGTGACGTCAGCATGACATGGAGGTGACGTCAGCGGTCAACAGTCCGCTGACCAGAGTCAAACCTGCCCTGTGGGTCCAGTGGGACCCACATGTCATTGACAGTGGTTTAATTAGCTGAGTTAGTTTAATCTAATTAATCTAATTAGTGGGGGGGCCTACTGGTCAGTGGGTAATTAGTGTTTCAATTAATTAATTTAATTAATTAACAGATTTAGTTATTCGTAAAAATCATTTTAACAGGCGGGACCCACATGTCATAGACAGGGCCCACCTAGTCATCATAGTTGACTTTGTCAAGTGGTCAACAGTGGGGGGCCGGGCCCACTGGTCAGTGACCCAGCTGGGTGGCCCCAGGTGGCCACGTCAGCGTGGCGCCGGAGAGAGCTCCGGCGAGCATCTTCCGCGGCGGATCTACGCCAGAGCCAGGTGGGATTCGTCCCCCCCAGCGTCCATCTGACGCGCGGAAGGGCGCGTTCGAAAGGGGGTGACGAGCCGCCTATAGGGGTGGCCGCGTACGCAGCTGGAGAGGCGGGGAAGGGCGCCGGCGACTAGCTACAGCGGCGGCGCCTTCGGCCGTTCGACGGGGTCGACGTCGCAGCGCGCTGCAAGACAATTAAGGGCGCGGGTGGCTTCGCCGCGAGGCCCTGAGCGTGACGCGGGGCTCGGCTGAGCTCAACGGCGTCGGTAGCGACGACGAGGAGCTCCGCGGCGGTGCCAAGCTTCGGTAGCAGCAGCGAGCGAGCTATGGGAGGGAAGCGTTGCCGGAGAGGGAATGGAAGGCGCGGGGCTCACCTAGCAGGCGCACGGAGGCCCGTCGATGGCTTAGAAGCTGCAGAACTGCGGCGGACCGGGTGGAGCTCACGGCGGTCGACGGAGACGGAGACGAAGGGGTCATCGTGGTTGTAGCTCCCCAACCCCGATCTAGTGGCGAGGTAGAAGAAGGCGTGGCTGGCGGAGCTCCTGGGCATTCTCCGATGGTGCCGAGAGGCCGGTGGCCGCGCCTACGGCGGCGGTATGGCAACGGCAGCCACGACAAGGTTGGGCGTGTGGGAGAGGGGCGAAGAGAGGGGGGATCTGGAGGGCAGCTAGGGTTCAACCAGGGCATGGGTGCCCTTGTAGGTCGACGGGGGTGACGGGGGCGGGCGCGGGATGGCCGGCGCGTGGCCATCTGCGCCATGGACGCGGGTGCGGCATCCACCGCGATGGTGAACAGGGGGGAAGGGGATGGCCCAGGGTTGGGCCAGCTGGGCCAGTTGGGCCGGCACTGTGCACTAGGCCTAGTGCACAGTGTCCCCTTTTCCTTTTCTTTAACCTTTTCGTTTTCTTTTTGTTTGTTTTATATCTTTTCTGTTTCTTCTAGTTGCTGTTTATTCTAGTGTTAACCATATACCAAAGTGGCACCTAAATGGATGTCACCAATTATGCCACTCCCACATTAATTTTTCTACCCAAAGTAAAATAGTTTTGTAATTAATTATTATTTAAAGGTATTTAAATAATAGTTTTGCTACTGTTTTATTCATCTTAGAGTATTTAAGCATTCTATAAAAGTGTGGTTTCTCCACCATAATTACCTTGCGATATTTGGTTCTCTCCGAACATTTTAGTTTTAGAATTTAAAAACTTTTATTGTTTGCTTGATTTTGAATTCGAATTCGAACCGGTTTCGAACTAACGTGAGATTAGCAATAGTAATCGAGGTGACGTGGCATCATTAGCATAGGTTCACTGTAGCTTAAATATCCGGGCGTCACAATTCTCCTCCACTACAAGAAATCTCGTCCCGAGATTTAAGAGGTGGAGCAAGGGGGAAAGATCTGGTTACGAAATTCTAACGATTCTTCTTGGTCTTGGATGCTCTTCCCAAAGTAGTTGATCCTTTTCGTTGATGTCTTTATTTCTCTTCTTCAGGTCATCATGAAGTCAGGACCCTTCTTCAGGAACTCCATTGTACTTACGAAAGAATAGGGGGGGTATTCCGGGAGAGTGGACCTCGACAAGGTTGACTATCTGGTCAATAACATCGGGGAAGGTGGTGGAAAGTAACTCTCGAATTGAAACTTAAGAAAATATCGAGAGCAAAGTAAGGAGGCATCATGGGAAATTTTGATCAGGCAGGCAATCGTTCGATGCCTGAAACAGGGTGGTTCAAAGCAACGGGAATAAGTATTGTGTCTGATTCCAGAATAGATCAGTAGGAAGGTGACCCATGAATTACATATGAAGTTCAGCGCGAGGATAACTTTGACAACAGGGTGTATAGGTGAGTCAGGTTGCGATCCTATGGAACTGTGGGTTATCGGCCCACCATGTGGGTTAAAAGTAGGAAGCGTGGTGACATCTTGCATGATCATGTAAGCAAGGCATGTCAGAGGATAGTCTGTCGGTTATGTCGGCAACAACATCGATACCAAGGGCAAGGGACGAAGAGAACCATTTTTCTGCTCGTTGAACGAGGCGGACCAATAGGCAAAGTTCTCGTCCATCGGTGGTTACCGGAGTGTCATCAACAAAAGGAACAGGGTCTTACTGACAGAATTGTACACCGAGGTGTTTACATAAGCAGGGGAATATTGTTGCTTAGATCATATAGATCACAAGAAAGGTTAAACCAAACAATGGAAAGGAAAAATGTGTCTAAACACTAATTTCAATGGTATATCCTTCCCAAGGACAAGTAGAGCATGATATCCATGACAGGATATAATGTAGAAAACTCTTTAGGTAAGGGGAGAGAAATTTCATGACATTACCCATACACCGGTGTTTGGATAATTGAGCAAGAAAACATTTAACATTAGGCTTCAAATGTTCTTGTCGAAAATCGGAGTACCACAGACATGCTTCGGGATAGCATTAACATGGTCTTCAAGCAAAGGTCGGACTTTGGATACTCAATGGATGCATCAGGAATAACTTGTAGAATAAGTCTTACAATTTTTTCATGGAAGAATGGATAGCCTTGCTAACAAGGAAAACTATAACAATAGGTCCTCCGGCCAGGTGTACTCGGCATGATACCACCTTACCGGGTCATATAACAACCAATGTTATAACTCTTGAAAATATGTTCCAACCATCATATCTGACCGAGATTCAGATCCGATTGGTGTCATGATACCTCAGACTCAGGATGTCCGAGAAGAAAGGTGCAACACAAATAGACGAAATGACATTGCAAGATCTCGGGAAATGAACTATGGGAGCGGGTTCCTGAAACAATAGTTCATCATTAAACCAAGGAGGGGATGAGAAGGTGGCTGATGGGCTCAGCGACAATTCATCGAGAATTCCAAACGGATGGCTTTCCACAATAATGTGAACAAGAAGATGACACTTGTCAATTCAAATGATATAACGTTGTATGCTCAAGGAAAACATACACCATCAACCATTAGGTAGCATGATCGATGTTAGAGTGACGATTGAATAACCAACAGTCTAAGAACGAACTGTCGATCGTTAACTTCAAAGCAAATAGGGTTGCTAGAAGTACAGAACTCAAGCAGCATCGTTAGCACACTGGTATCCTGGTTAAAAACAACACGGGGACCATGAAAGAATGGTGATGGTGAGAAGTATCATCATATCGAGAATTTCTAAGAGGTGGAGCAATCCCCACAACATTCTCGACATAAAAGACAGTAATACTTCAAGGGAGAATACAACACTAGATGGAGAGCAAGTTGTATTCATAATGTGGACAAGTTCACGATGAAAGGAAGTCAAGGGTGTTGTCGATAATAATAATAATAATAAATCATCGAGGGCAAGGAGGGTATTTCTCATCATGAACACAGTTGACATCTCGGAAGAAGTCAAAGTGTTGAAGGTGATCGGACACAGTTGCCAGGAGGTTTCAAAAGGATGCAATCAAACAACAACGGCAACAAGCAAGAAATGACGAAGTGGCAAGTTATAGGATCAATACATAAGATACAAGCTCGGAACCAAAGTTGCCTTTCAAGACAAGCAACATGATGTTGAAAGCTCGACGTAAGTCGTGCTCACACACTGAAGAATTCATGCACCAGAGAAGGACGAGGTAGCACAGTTAAAGATAGCAAGACCAGGATGCAGCCGATAGTCTAGGAATGACCAGATTGGGTTCAGAATTTCCCAGTAAAAATACTAGGGGTATTTGATTTGTAGTGCGGAATAATTTCACTAGTCGGTGTCCTCGGTTGACAACAACCCAGAACCCGTAGAGTGATTACGACAAGGAAAGACATTACTTCATCAAAGTTAGTAAGATGTGGTGCAATGGCAAGTCATCTTCGAGATACCAGGGGGTAATACTCGAAGGTAGAACATGATAGAAGTAGAACCGGGTCATTGACCTGTGATAGTAGATAATTCAACCTTGCCAAAAATAGATGAGGCACTGGAATGAATTCCCATCAGATATATTAGATCAAGACAGCATGGTCGGAACCATAACTGTAAGGAATCAATTCAAGAAAACCGAAAGAATCATACAGCTGGATAATCATTTTGCAAGAAGCTTCCGAGACGGTCGACATCATTTTCATGGGCATGAACACAAAGTTCAAGGTCGACTCCCACTTCTTTAATGCATATCATTTCATTCACCTCTCGCTTTGATAAAACTGTAGTGTTGGAATTTTATCTGGTAGAACACCGGAAGAGTATGACTTGTGAAAACTTTCGGGTTCTCACGGATTAGGGGAAGGCATAGGTCCAACCCATCGGGCATCTTAGTAACATATACTACAAGTTTCAAAAGTAAATACACAAGCTCGAAAGCAGAGCATGGTTGGCCAAGCAGAGGATACAATTTACCAATGGCATTATGTATCAGGGGAAGAACTCACAAGGTGATTGAATATGAAGGACACTGTCAGACAAAAATCCAACAATGGATCGGGCGATCCACAACGGAGCTGATGTGAGTATCGGTACTCCCACTACTAGGAAAAGGGCTATAGATGATATGGCCACTAATGGCGCACCAGACATGTGGTGCGCCATTACTATATACTAATGGTGCACCATGTGTTGGTGCGCCATTAGTAATATATTACTAATGGCGCACCTGGTGTTTGGTGCGCCATTAGTAGTTTTGAAAAAAAGTAAAAAAAATTTGTTACTAATGGCGCACCGTGGTATAGTGCGCCATTACTAGTTGACATAGTAATGGCGCACCACACCCACCGTGCGCCATTAGTAGTTTTGAAAAAAAATAAAAAAAATTGTTAGTAATGCCGAGCCCCACCTCCCCTCGCCCCGTCGCCCCCTCCCCTCGCCGCCCCCTTGCCCCACCTCCCCTCGCACCGTCGCCCCACCGTCCCAACCACCCGCCGCCGCCGCCACCCGCTACCGCCCCCTGGCCCCACCGCCCCTCGCCCCATCGCCCCCACCACCCACCACCGCCCCGGCGCCCCGTCGCCCAAACGGCGCCCCGTCGCCCGAACGGCGCCCGCCCCGGCGCCCCGTCGCCCGAACGGCGCCCCCTGGTGCCCCGCCGCCCCCACCACTTGCCCGTCGTCCCCTGCGCCCGCGCCGCCCCCGGAGCCAGGCTCGCCGCCGCCCCTGCGTCCGCCTCGCGCCCCCCGGAGCCAGGCCCGCCGCCGCTGCCCTAACCGCGGCCGTCCACCACCACCCCCTGCCCCCGGAGCCAAGGTGAGCATTTTTTTTGTTTTTTTCTATTGTTTTTCTTTGCTGTTTAGGTTTAATTAGGTTATTGATAGGTTTAGGTTAGTGGTTGGTTCAGGTTAGTGCTAGATTTAGGTTTAGATAATTAGAAGAAGAAGAAAGTTGAAAAAAAGAAGAAGTAGAAGAAGAGGAAAAAATCATGAAACCCACCCACATGATTGAAATAAAAAAAACATAACTCTGCATATGCAAAGACAGAAGGCATAACAGAGAAAAAAATCATTATAAAGAAACTAGTTGCTGGCATTAAGCTTGCACATTCAATAGGTCACACCTTTACTGCTGAGCCGGATATAGCGTTGGAACTCTGTTTTGGGGTCACTGCCATACTCCATGACATCATTAGGCTGATGGTTCTGAACCTGTAGAAAGCAATATAATTCATACAGACATAAAAAAAGGCTCAAGCAGCACTCCAGAATTAATTGAACATGGGGAGGAAATTGTCAGGGCCAACCTTGGGTAAATCAGATATTGCATCTTCGAGGACGAGAGCTTTTTTCAAGTGTTTATTTGCTGCTTCCTCATAAGCAACGAGACATCTCTGAGGACAGAACATCATTTTAGTAGGATGTAACAATCATTAGTCTTCGAGAAGAATGATATTAAATAACATAGTGGCCTGTGATGTATTTTCGTACCGAAAATGCATTTGGCACTAGTCCTTGCTTAACAACATCATGGGAGGGAAGTGGGAACTTCGGAAGTGCATTGGTGTAGTTGATTATCTTCTGCTCAAAATTTATGCTGCTATAATGTTGTATGATAATGTTGTAAGGGTACTAATTGGTCTCTTCTGCTGCTTATCTAAGATGGGGGGAAGCAGCCACCGCCGCTCTGGCTCACCGGAGTACGAGTTGGATGCTTTCGAGTTCTTCAGTATCATACTTGGGACTTCAGTATCAGCCACGAGGCAGGTATATAAAACGAGAGATCTCCCCTTCACCCATCTCATTATGATAACTCTGTTGTTTGCTACATCACTCCTTGTCCCAAATTGCAGAGGCTGCCTGACACTTTTTTGAACATGCTGGGTGAATATCCGCCAGATAATGTGAAACTCCGACAGGCCGGCAGCGGGGTTCGCAGGCTGTGGGACGTGGAGTTGGTGATCGAGGAGGGCCACCTGTACTTGTGCCGTGGCTGGGAGAAGTTCTACAGTGCCTACGACCTGCGCACCGGGTACTTTCTTCTCTTCAGGTACGACGATGACGCCACAATGCTCATCGTGAAGGTTTTCAACATGACTATGTGTCGCATGCGCTACGCTGACGACGAAGATGCCAGTGCGTTCTGCCTCTTCTTATTCCTCTACATTTGGCTTTGTCTCACATCGATTGTTAACGGTCATTGTTGCATTTGGACAGGCAATGGGAGCAGCATCAGCGACACTGGCTACAACCAAAGCAGCAGTGATTATGGCTGTAGCAAAAGCAACAGCGATTCTGGCTTTAGCGAAAGCAGCAGCGATTCTGGCAGCAGCAAAGACAACAAGAAGGATGATCCGGACTGGAGTGGGGGAGAAGAGGAGCAGAGTGGGGATGAGGAGCTGCAGGATGACGATGGGCATCAGGCTGAGGATGACCTAGCGCTGGTGGTGGCTAACCAAGGGCAAGAGATGGTGGTGGCTGAGCATGGGCAAGAGATGGTGGTGGCTGACCATGGGCAAGAGATGGTGGTGGCTGAGGATGACCTAGCGATGGTCGTGCCCGTCCTGCCTGAAGGTGGCCTCGCGATGGTGGTGGTGCCTGACAATGACCACGCACCGGTGGTGGCGCCGGCGATCCCACAGCTGGGCGACATGACCACGCCATTTGTGGTGGAAGACTACATCCCACAGCTGCCTCCACCGCCTCGCCGCTCTTGGCGCATCAGGCTGAGGAAGGAGAAGGAGAAGAACAATGAGAACTAAACTATGTAAGGTATGTCAGATCTCCAAAATGACATATATATATATATACTTAGTTACCTATGTTATCTCTAATATGCTTAGTTTCCTATAGGTTAGCTCCAAAATTACTTATGTTAGCACAAAATGATCAAGTTTACATAATAAGCTTATAGTCTTCTTCTTATTCTTCTTCTTTTCCAAAATGACATAGGTTAGCTTCATTTTACCTAAGTTGGCTCTAATATGCTAACTTAGAGCTTATATGCTTAGTTTCCTATAGGTTAGCTCCAAAATAACTTATGTTAGCACAAAATGATCAAGTTTACATAATAAGCTTATAGTCTTCTTCTTATTCTTCTTATTCTTCTTGTTTTCCAAAATGACATAGGTTAGCTTCATTTTACCTAAGTTGGCTCTAATATGCTAACTTAGAGCTTATATGCTTAGTTTCCTATAGGTTAGCTCCAAAATTACTTATGTTAGCACAAAATGATCAAGTTTACATAATAAGCTTATAGTCTTCTTCTTATTCTTCTTATTCTTCTTCTTTTCCAAAATGGCATAGGTTAGCTTCATTTTACCTAAGTTGGCTCTAATATGCTAACTTAGAGAGCTTAATTATATGCTTAGTTTCCTATAGGTTAGCTCCAAAATTACTTATGTTAGCACAAAATGATCAAGTTTACATAATAAGCTTATAGTCTTCTTCTTATTCTTATTCTTATTCTTCTTCTAGTATTCTTCTAGTGTTCTTCTTCTTCTAGTATTCTTCTAGTCTTCTTCTTCTTCTAACTTCTTGTTTATCATTTTGCAGATTTGATTTAATTCACGGAAGCTTGCATGGATGGAGTGCTTCTTTTCCATTTGTGTTTTTATTTTGTATCAGTGTGAAACTTTTGTGAATTGATGGATAACGGTGTTGGATGAACAATGTGAAACTTTTGTAATATGTAACGATGCAACTATGTGTTGGCTATGTATGTATATGTGATGAAACTTGTGTGTTGGATATGATTGTTATATGGATGCTTGTTGTATATATATGTGTTGGATATCTCATATGTGAAATAGTGACCTGAGATTAAGAAAAAACGATTTTTTTTAAAAAAAAATTGTTACTAATGGCGCACTTCCATGTGGTGCGCCATTAGTATACCAGATACGACTGGTGCACCTGTGGGATACTAATGGCGCACCTGTGGTGCGCCATTACTAAAATATTCTAGTGGCGTGGTACTAATGGCGCACCTGTAGTGCACCATTAGTAGCCAAAATAGGTGCGCCATTAGTAGGCCTTTTCCTAGTAGTGTCACTCAGAGGAAGAAAGAATGCAGAGGCATCAGAGTCAAGAATCACCTGATTAGTCTGATGCTTAAATAGAAAGAAATTATGGTTTCCAAAACGAAGGATCAGAAGCAGACGCTCTGATCAAGGATGGATGAGTTGAAAACACTTAGTTGGACAATCAATAAAGGTTTGAATTGCCGAGAACCAACTCATGTCAGGAATTACGTCTGAGTCGGAAAGATAACTTTAAAAAGGATAACCTGATGACTGCGTGCTCGCGCACATATAGAATCAATAGGCTCAAAATGACTAAGACAAGGGATGTTATCAAGGACTACTAGTGATATGTAATTAACCACAATGCAGCAGGCAACAAGATTCTCAAGAGCACCAAGCTGTAGAGGATTCTTGGAAGATCGAATGGCATTTCGAAGTATTTTGTGAAACGCATGAACAACTAGGGATGAATGAATCCTCGATAAGTGTGAGGAATTATCCGTAGGGGTATTCAGGTGGCAAGGAACCGCAAGGCAGTGGCACAAGGGATTCTTGGAACAACGACGAGTATTACAGGGTATCTTGTAATAACAAGACCAACTGGGGATGAATGTAAGAATGGAAAGTGCATGTAGTTATCCATAAGGGTTGATGGTGGAAGGGGAATTGCACACGCGATGAACACAAGTTCTCGGGATAACATCGGAGAGTATCATCGGGGTCTTCTTATGAATCAGGCCATCATCTGGAATGAAGGGGCTCTCCGGGAGGAAGTAGTTACGAGATCCTAGTTTTAGAGTTAGCAAAATCATTAAACCCGAATAGAAGAGAGATCAGAGTCCCGGAGCATAGATGAGCAATAAAAGATTCTAATACCACCCAATGGCGACGTGGGCCCGTAAGCCGCACACCCATGTTAGTAAAAGTTTTGTAATGACTAGACTCAACTTCGGCCAAGGAGTGGGGAAGGGGGATTCCTACAGGCAGTCGGCTCTGATACCAACTTGTGACGCCCCCGATTCAATCGTACACTAATCATACACACAAATGTGTACGATCAAGATCAGGGACTCACGGGAAGATATCACAACACAACTCTAAAATAAAATAAGTCATATAAGCATCATAATACAAGCCAGGGGCCTCGAGGGCTCGAATACAAGTGCTCGATCATAGACGAGTCAGCGGAAGCAACAATATCTGAGTACAGACATAAGTTAAACAAGTCTGCCTTAAGAAGGCTAGCACAAACTGGGATACAGATCAAAAGAGGCGCAGGCCTCCTGCCTGGGATCCTCCTAACTACTCCTGGTCATCATCAGCGGCCTGCATGTAGGAGTAGGCACCTCCAGTGTAGTAGGAGTCATCGTCGACGATGGAGTCTGGCTCCTGGGCTCCGATATCTGGTTGCGACAACCAGGTAGAAGGGAAAGGGGGAAAAGAGGGAGAAAAGCAACTGTGAGTACTCATCCAAAGTACTCGCAAGCAAGGAGCTACACTACATATGCATGGGTATATGTGTAAAGGGCCATATCACTGGACTGAACTGCTGAATGCCAGAATAAGAGCGGGATAGCTAACCCTGTCGAAGACTACACTTCTAGCCGCCGCCGTCTTGCAGCATGTAGAAGAGAGTAGATTGAAGTCCTCCAAGTAGCTTCGCATAGCATAATCCTACCCGACGATCCTCTCCTCGTCGACCTGTGAGAGAGCGATCACCGGGTTGTATCTGGCACTTGGAAGGGTGTGTTTTATTAAGTATCCGGTTCTAGTTGTCATAAGGTCAAGGTACAACTCCAAGTCGTCTACCGAAGATCACGGCTATTCGAATAGATAAACTTCCCTGCAGGGGTGCGCCACATTACCCGACACGCTCGATCCCCTTTGGCCGGGCACACTTCCCTGGGTCATGTCCGGCCTCGGGAGATCAACACGTCACAGCCCTACCTAGGCTCAACAGAGAGGTCAGCACGCCGGTCTAAATCCTATGCGCGCAGGGGTCTGGGCCCATCGCCCATTGCACACCTGCATGTTGCGTACGCGGCCGGAAGCAGAATTAGCCCCCTTAATACAAGAGCAGGCTTATGTTCCAATCTGGCGCGCACCGCTCAGTCGCTAACGTCAAAAAGAGCTTCGGCTGATACCACGACGCCGGTTGCCCATATCTTGTCCCACGTGGCGGTTAGTGCGTATAAGGTCAACGACCCAACTCAGATCAAATACCAAGATCTCGTTAAGCGTGTTATTATGATGTAACCGCAGACGCCGACCAGGGCCAGGCCCACCTCTCTCCTAGGTGGTCTCAACCTGCCCTGCCGCTCCGCTACAAAGATCCACTTGCGGGTACTCCTACGAGCCGACCCGACTTTACTCACCACAGGTATCATATATCTTATGTATAAAAGTATATACCCGTGACCACCTCCCGAGTGATCACGGCCCGATAGTATAGCATGGCAGACGGACAAGAATGTAGGGCCACAGATGGAATACTAGCATCCTATACTAAACATGTAGGATTGCAGGTAAAGGTAACAACAGTAGTAGCAAGGACAGGCTATGCATCAGGATAGGATTAACGGATAGTAGTAACATGCTACACTACTCTAATGCAAGCAGTATAGAGAAGAATAGGTGATATCTGGTGATCAAGGGGGAGGGGCTTTCCTGGTTGCTCTGGCAAGTAGGGGTCGTCAACAATGTAGTCGGTCGGGGCACCAGCAGCGGCGTCGGTCTCGTAGTCTACCGGAGAGAAGAGGGGGAAGAAACAATGAATACAATCTAAACAGATGCGTAACGAGGCATGACAAAGCAAACAGCAGTGTTAGGCGTGCCCTAACACGGTCGAAGGAGATACCGACGGAAGGGGGAAACATCCAGGAAAGTATCCCCGGTGTTTCGCGTTTTCGGACAGATGAAACGGAAGGGGAAAGTTGCGTGTTTGCTATGCTAGGGATGTGTGGCAGACGAACGGGCTGCGTATTCGGATTCTTCTCGTCGTTCTGAGCAACTTGCATGTACAAAGTTTTTCCATCCGAGTTACGGATTATTTTCTATGATTTTCTAAAGATTTTAAACATTTCTGGAATTTATTTATTTATTTATTTCAAATCAGCATTATCCAGAACAGTGTCTGGTGACGTCAGCATGACATGGAGGTGACGTCAGCGGTCAACAGTCCGCTGACCAGAGTCAAGCCTGACCTGTGGGTCCAGTGGGACACACATGTCATTGACAGTGGTTTAATTAGCTGAGTTAGTTTAATCTAATTAATCTAATTAGTGCGGGGGGCCTACTGGTCAGTGGGTAATTAGTGTTTCAATTAATTAATTTAATTAATTAACAGATTTAGTTATTCGTAAAAATCATTTTAATAGGCGGGACCCACATGTCATAGATAGGGCCCGCCTAGTCATCATAGTTGACTTAGTCAACTGGTCAACAATGGGGGGCCGGGCCCACAGGTCAGTGACCCAGCGGGGTGGTCACAGGTGGCCACGTCGGTGTGGCGCCGGAGAGAGCTCCGGCGAGCATCTTCGGCGGCGGATCTACGCCAGAGCCGGGCGGGATTCGTCCCCCCCAGCGTCCATCTGACGCGCGGAAGGGCGCGTCCGAAAGGGGGCGACGAGCCGCGTCTAGGGGTGGCCGCATCAGCAGCTGGAGAGGCGGGGAAGGGTGCCGGCGACTAGCTGCAGCGGCGCCGCCTTCGGCCGTTCGACGGGGTCGACGTCGCAGCGTACGGCAAGACAATTAAGGGCGCGGGCGGCTTCGCCGCGAGGCCCTGAGCGTGACGCGGGGCTCGGTTGAGCTCGACGGCGTCGGTAGCGACGACGAGGAGCTCCGCGGCGGTGCCAAGCTTCGGCAGCAGCAGCGAGCGAGCTACGGGGGGAAGCGTTGCCGGAGAGGGAATTGAAGGCGCGGGGCTCACCTAGCAGGCGCACGGAGGCCCGTCGATGGTTTAGAAGCTACAGAGCGGCGGCGGATCGGGCGGAGCTCACGGCGGCCGACGGAGACAGAGACGAAGGGGTCGTCGTGGTTGTAGCTCCCCGACCCTGATCCAGTGGCGAGGTAGAAGAAGGCGTGGCTGGCGGAGCTCCTGGGCATTCTCGGATGGTGTCGAGAGGCCGGTGGCCGCGCCTACGGCGGCGGTATGGCGACGGCAGCGCCGACGAGCTCGGACGTGTGGGAGAGGGGCGAAGAGAGGGGTCGATCTAGAGGGCAGCTAGGGTTCAACCAGGGCATGGGTGCCCTTGTAGGTCGATGGGGGCGACGGGGACGGCCGCGGGATGGCCGACGCGTGGCCATCCGCGCCATGGACGCGGGTGCGGCGTCCACCCCGACGGTGAACAGGGGGAGGAAGGGGATGGCCCGGGGTTCGGCCAGCTGGGCCAGTTGGGCCGGCACTGTGCACTAGGCCTAGTGCACAATGTCCCCTTTTCCTTTTCTTTAACCTTTTCGTTTTCTTTTTGCTTGTTTTATTTCTTTTCCGTTTCTTCTAGTTGCTGTTTATTCTAGTGTTAACCATATACCAAACTGGCACCTAAATGGAACTCTCCCTCGACCCTCTACTGGATCAAGAATTCGAGGGACGTCATCGAGCTGAACGTGTGCTGAACACGGAGGTGTCGTACGTTCAGTACTTGGATCGGTTGGATCGTGAAGACGTTTGACTACATCAACCGCGTTAACATAACGCTTCCGCTTTCGGTCTACGAGGGTACGTGAACACACTCTCCCCCTCTCGTTGCTATTCATCTCCCAGATAGATATTGTATGATCGTAGGAATTTTTTTTGAAATTGCATGCTACGTTACCCAATAGTGGCATCAGAGCCAGGTCTAATGCGTAGATGATATGCACGAGTAGAACACAAAGAGTTGTGGGCAATAATAGTCATAATGCTTACCACCAACGTCTTAATTTGATTCGGCGGTATTGTTTGATGAAGCGGCCCGGACCGACATTACATGACCGCGTTCATGAGACTGGTTCTACCGACGTGCTTTGCACACAGGTGGCTGGCGGGTGACTGTTTCTCCAACTTTAGTTGAATCGAGTTTGACTACGACCGGTCCTTGTTGAAGGTTAAAATAGCACACTTGACGAAAAATCGTTGTGGTTTTGATGCATAGGTAAGAACGGTTCTTGCTAGAAGCCCGTAGCAGCCACGTAAAACTTGCAACAACAAAGTAGAGGATGTCTAACTTGTTTTTGCAGGGATTGTTGTCATGTGATATGGTCAAGACATGATGTGATATAAGTTTTTGAGATGATCATGTTTTGTAAAAGTTATCGGCAGCTAGCAGGAGCCTTATAGTTGTCGCTTTATTGTATGAAATGCAATCGCCATAAATTGCTTTACTTTTATCACTAAGCGGTAGCGATAGTCGTAGAAGCAATAGTTGGCGAGGCGACAATGATGCTACGATGGAGATCAAGGTGTCAAGCCGGTGACGATGGAGATCATGACGGTGCTTTCAAGATGGAGATCAAAGGCACAAGATGATGATGGCTATATCATGTCACATATTTTGATTGCATGTGATGTTTATCTTTTATGCATCTTATTTTGCTTAGTACGGCGGTAGCATTATAAGATGATCCCTCACTAAATTTCAAGGTATAAGTGTTCTCCCTGAGTATGCACCGTTGCTACAGTTCGTCGTGCCGAGACACCACGTGATGATCGGGTGTGATAAGCTCTACGTTCACATACAATGGGTGCAAGCCAGTTTTGCACGCACAGAATACTCGGGTTAAACTTGACGAGCCTAGCATATGCAGATATGGCCTCGGAACACTGAGACCGAAAGGTCGAACATGAATCATATAGTAGATGTGATCAACATAGAGATGTTCACCATTGAAAACTACTCCATGTCACGTGATGATCGGACATGGTTTAGTTGATGTGGATCACGTGATCATTTAGATGACTAGAGGGATGTCTATCTAAGTGGGAGTTCTTAAGTAATATTATTAATTGAACTTAATTTATCATGAACTTAGTACCTGATAGTTTTTTGCATATCTATGTTGTTGTAGATCAATGGCCGGTGCTACCGTTCCCTTGAATTTTAATGTGTTCTTAGAGAAAGCTAAGTTGAAAGATGATGGTAGCAATTACATGGACTGGGTCCGTAACTTGAGGATTATCCTCATTGCTGCAGAGAAGAATTATGTCCTGGAAGCACCGCTAGGTGCAAGACCCGTTGTAGGAGCAAATCCAGACGTTATGAACGTCTGGCAGAGGAAAGCTGATGACTACTCGATAGTTCAGTGTGCCATGCTTTACGGCTTAGAATCGGGACTTCAAATACGTTTTCAACGTCATGGAGCATATGAGACGTTTTCAACGTCTGCAAGATGGAGGAGAGTAGTTCTGCCAGTGAACATATACTCAGAATGTCTGGGTACCATAACCACTTGACTCAGCTGGGAGTTAATATTCCTGATGATAGTGTCATTGACAGAGTTCTTCAGTCACTGCCACCAAGCTATAAAGGCTTCGTGATGAACTATAATATGCAAGGGATGGAAAAGACAATTCCCGAGCTCTTCGCGATGCTAAAGGCTGCGGAGGTAGAAATCAAGAAGGAGCATCAAGTGTTGATGGTTAACAAGACCCCTAGTTTCAAGAAAAAGGGCAAAGGGAAGAAGGGGAACTTCAAAAAGAACGGCAAGCCAGTTGCAGCTCCCGGGAAGAAGCCCAAGTCTAGACCTAAGCCTGAAACTAAGTGCTTCTACTGCAAAGGGACTGGTCACTGGAAACGGAACTGCCCCAACTATTTGGCGGATAAGAAGGATGGCAAAGTGAAAGGTATATTTGATATACATGTTATTGATGTGTACCTTACTAATGCTCGTAGTAGCGCCTGGGTATTTGATAGCGGTTCTGTTGCTCATATTTGCAACTCGAAACATGGGCTACGGATTAACGAAGATTGGCTAAGGACGAGGTGACGATGCGCGTGGGAAATGGTTCCAAAGTTGATGTGATCGCTGTCGGCACGCTACCTCTACATCTACCGTCGGGATTAGTTTTAGACCTGAATAATTGTTATTTGGTGCCAGCGTTGAGCATGAACATTATATCTGGATCTTGCTTAATGCGAGACGGTTATTCATTTAAATCAGAGAATAATGGTTGTTCTATTTATATGAATAGTATCTTTTATGGTCATGCACCCTTGATGAGTGGTCTGTTTTTATTGAATCTCGATTGTAGTGATACACATATTCATAATACTGAAGCCAAAAGATGCAAAGTTAATAATGATAGTGCAACTTATTTGTAGCACTGCTGTTTAGTTCGTATTGTTGTAAAGCGCATGAAGAAACTCCATGTTGATGGGCTTTTGGAATCACTTGATGCTTGCGAACCATGCCTCATGGGCAAGATGACTAAGACTCCATTCTCCGGAACAATGGAGCGAGCAACTGACTTATTCAAAATAATACATACTGATGTATGCGGTCCGATGGGTGTTGAGGCTCGCGGTGGGTATCGTTATTTTCTAAACTACTTGATGAAACATAAGTCTGAAACATTTGGAAAGTTTAAAGAATTTCAGAGTGAAGTGGAAAATCATCGTAACAAGAAAATAAAGTTTCTACGATCTGATCGTGGAGGTGAATATTTGAGTTATGAGTTTGGTCTTCATTTGAAACAATGTGGAATAGTTTTGCAACTCACGCCATCTGGAACACCACAGCGTAATGGTGTGTCCGAATGTCGTAACCGTACTTTATTAGATATGGTGCGATCTATGATGTCTCTTACCGATTTACCACTATCGTTTTGGGGTTATGCTTTAGGGACGGCTCCATTCACGTTAAATAGGGCACCATCTAAATCCGTTGAGACGACACCATATGAACTGTGGTTTGGCAAGAAACCCAAGCTATCGTTTCTTAAAGTTTGGGGCTGCGATGCTTATGTGAAAAATCTTCAACCTGATAAGCTCGAACTCAAATCGGAGAAATGCGTCTTCATAGGATACCCAAAGGAGACTATTGGGTATACCTTCTATCACAGATCCGAAGGCAAGATTTTCGTTGCTAAGAATGGATCCTTTCTAGAGAAGGAGTTTCTCTCGAAAGAAGGGAGTGGGAAGAAAGTAGAACTTGATGAGGTAATTGTACCTTCTCCCGAATTGGAAAGTAGTTCATCACAGAAATCAGTTCTAGTGATGCCTACACCAATTAGTGAGGAAGTTAATGATGATATCATGAAACTTTGGTCAACCAGAGTACGTTACGCACCAGAGTGGTACGGTAATCCTGTTCTAGAAGTCATGTTACTAGACCATGACAAACCTACGATCTATGAGGAAGCGATGATGAGCCCAGATTCCGCGAAATGGCTTGAGGCCATGAAATCTGAGATGGGATCCTTGTATGAGAACAAAGTGTGGACTTTGGTTGACTTTCCCGATGATCGACAAGCCATAGAGAATAAATGGATCTTCAAGAAGAAGCACTACTGCAGGATGGTACAAACGCGACACTACGATCAGAGACCCTTTGACGAAACTATGTGCGATGCCATAATCGCAAACGATGGTGTAAAAAAACCATCAAAATGGTGGAAAACATTTGCGATGAAAGATGCATCAAACACGGTTCAGAATTTAGTTGCGTGTGCGATGCAGGGCTTACGGTTCAGCTCAATTAACTGTTTGGGATGAGGAGGAACAAAAGAAACGGGCAGCTAGATGAAGGCGTGTGCGATATACATCATACGGTTCACTGGGACGAACTGTGTGTGATTAGGCAACACAATGGAAATGGTTCAACTGAACAAGTTGTTTTATGATACGCGGCAAACTGGTCCGTAATCAGAAATGTGTGCGAAGACCAATAATAACACAGACGATTGCTGCTAATAAGCCGTGTGAATTGCTCTGTCTATAGTAGAATAACATGTATACCTGAAATAAACATCCAATAACATAAGTGACTATACATATCATTCACACACACCTCAATAAACAATCGCATGCATTTTAAAGTAGGAGAAACGATTGTCTAGTCATCTACTTCTTGTGACGCTCCCGCCACTGCTATGTGGCTCGATCCCTCGTCTGGGTCAGGAAGAAGACAGTTCTTCATGTCAACGATCCGCCTGTACATCTCGTAGCTTGTGTACGCATCCATGGCCGCGTACTTGACATGTTGTTCATCCAGTCTCTTATACCACACACTGTGCCAGGCGTTCTTGTCCTTATTGTTCTCTTCCTTCATCTTCGCGTAGTAGGTGTCGATGATGGCCGAGGCGAGGTCAACCAGGGAGTTCAGTATGTTTTTGTCGCTGCCGCAGACCTTGTAGTGGTGCTGGATGTTGACAAGATTCGGGCATTTCAAGTCCGAAACCTTGAGCGCTTTTAGATCGTTGGTGGTGTCCACCGTAGCGAAATTGTAGTCGGAGCTGTTGATAAACCTGGAGAAACGCTCGCAAGGCCTTGTGGCAAGGTAGTAGTGGTAGACGAGGAGGTCATGTCGCACGCACAACTGAGCGACGGAAACCTTCTGATCGTGCCTGGCACGACCGATGGTGTACTTGAGGTCGAAGCCGACCACTCGGTACTTGTCCTCGGCAAGGAACTGCTCCATAGTTTGGATGGAGCTCTCCACCGAGACTGGATCATTCGTGTACACCACCGAGAGGGCCTTCCCCCTCACGTGGGTGTCCACTATGTGATGCGTGGTGAACTGCCCACCATTGTCGTTGTCGGCCGCTGGGAGCACCATTGGAGCCACGGGGAGCGCCATTGGAACCGCTCGATGTCCTCTCTGTATGTGTCCTCGCGGGTGTGCTTACTGTGTCATGTGAGATGAGATATGAAGGTAAATGGCCGCAGGAATAAAAGGGGTCCGAGCGGCGTGGATTCTCGGCGCGTCCGCATGGTAGTTTTTGTAGCGGGTAACTGCATCGTCGCACCGCGCCAGCGCAACTGCTTGCACACGAACATGCGTGATCGTGCGCCGGCCCCAAACATTGGCAGCGCGCGTGGAGGGACGTGGGCAGAGCACCCGGAGGGACGCGAGAGCAGAGCGCGCGCGGCGGGACGCGAGCAGAGTGCATAGCAGCCGCCTGAACCGCAAGCAACCACACGCATAGAGCAGTTGAACACGTAGGAAATGGTCGCCTACAATCCGGCCGACAGTTCCGTTATATTCTGTGCCATACTTTGCCCTCAAATTTAACCAACAAAATGTTAATGCATGTATTAAAAATTAAATAATTGGAAACTATGTTCAAATACAAATCCAACTATATAATCTTTGGCGACATGCATTCGTATTTTATTAGTTAAATCATACTTATAAACCAGGACGGTGGTATAGTAGGTAATTAAATCGCAAACGTTTTTTTATTAACCGTACGTGTACGTGGCCTTTCATCCTCCTCTCGCACGTCTCGTCACCCCGCTGCCGCAGACGGCTTACACCGCAAGCTTGCGCAGCGCGCGGGGGCGTTCTTTTGGCCAAACGGTGGCGCCAATGAATGATCGGTGAGCCCGTTCCCGCGCAACCTCGCAGGTTCCCGCGCAAGCTTCCCGCCCGACTCGGTCAAATCCCCCAAAATCCCAATGCTTACCGGCCTGCTATATAAGCCCTCACGGTCGGCGAGTCCTGCGTCGAATTTTTCCCTCCCTCCCTGTAGCTTATCTCGTCTGCTTCTCCCACAATCGCCAATGGCACCGGTCCGTCGTCGTCGCTCAACCACTCTATCGTCATCAGAGGACAACTCCAGCTGGGAGGCTACACCGCGGCGGCGGCGCAGTCCCCGGCGTAGTGTAGTGCGCGTGGCGTCCCTGTTGGGTGTGCGCGGAACACACACCACACGCTCCACCGCCGGTGCCCGTCGGCAGCCGTTGCCGGCCGCCGTTGCCGCTACACCACCGCCGAAAGCCAGGGCCATCGCCCGCTCCGCCGCGGCGGCCCGAAGGTGGGAGGTGGTGGTCGTGGCCACCACCTCGTCATCGGCCACCATGGCCGCCAGCCCACCGTCGACCGTCGGGGTCATCACCCGCTCCGCCACCGCCGCTCGAAGGCAGGAGGCGGAGGTGGATGCCCACCCGTGCGTCAGCAACCTTGCGCGCTACACCGAGTTCCTGCAGGAGGAGGAGGAGCGCCTCATCGAGCACGCAAAGAGCCTTACCGCCGCCGTGGCCGCGGCACACGCGACCTCAGAGGCGAGTAATCAGGAGATCTACGAGGAGAACCACTGCTTCGAGAGGGGTCGTCTGGAGTGGCAGAGGGCGTTCGAGGTGAGCGTCGCTGATGCTGCAACAGCGGCAGGCACCGTATTGCGGTTGACCAGCTCGTCGGTAGGCTCCTCCTCCTCCGCCTCTTACTGAGCACGCTCAGCAGAGGAGAGGCAGCCGGAAGTAGTACAAAGCCCCTCCGCAGTAGTAGTATTAAGAGTAGTATTTAGGGGCTATTTTGTTCAGTTCATCTGACTATAGATGTGGTGGAACTGTACAACGTACTTAAAATTAGCTAGTATATATAGTTGAACTTGCTATTTCAGTACGTGGTTGGCAACAATTGGGGAAAAGTTTGGTCGGTTCAGCTGTCGAGTTGAACTGTTTGTATAAATTAAGAACGGCTCCTTAATCTATGAATGAAATCTATGCTTAATTACTGAATTTTAGTTGCAAAAATTAGATACTGCTAGTGATTTTTAGCTTCATATTTTGACAAATCGCAGTGTTACAATGATTGACAAATCTTACCAAATTGTTTGTACGTGGTTGCACACGGGTCATCCAAAACAACCGTTTGCGTTGAAGGGATGCACAAATCCCGCGCTGCTCTCACTTTGCATACGGGTGTTCTATCTAAAACGTTTGCGATCAATAGCTGTAGAAATCCTGCTCAGCACATTTTCTCTTGGCTTCCTGGGGAAGCTGTCGGTTTGCATACGGGTGTTCTAACTAAAATGTTTGCGATGTGTTTTATATTTAAAAAGCAAATTAAACTGCGGCTTGGGCGCCATTAATGGAGAGGATGCGAGCAAGGCGGGCAGACATGGAAGTCAAAGGGCTCGCTTCCCAGTGAGCCTGCGCAGCGTACAACTCGCACGCTTCCCGGTGAGCCTGCGCATTCGAGGACAGCTTGCACACCTCTCGGTCATCCTGCGCACCGGACGGCGCTCGCACGCCTCCTGTTCAGTCAAGGTCAAGCAGCTGACCACACGGCACCTCCTACAGCCATTAAAACCAAGACACATGGCATCATGTGAATGGTTAACAGAACGCACACAGTTTGAATTCTATAAACGTTTGACATATTAAAGTGGCAGCTATTTTTTCAAAATGCCTTCGTTGGCTGTCATTATTCGAGTGCGCCTTCTCTCAAAATGGACACAAAAAATACCATGGCATGTCGGGTGCCATTCCATGATAGAATGCCAAGTTTCATGAATTTCAGATGAGTTTTGGATTTACTAGAATTTAAAAACCAGGCATCTCAATGTTGCCGGCAATCAACGGTGCCCTGGTGTTCGAAATTCATTGCCATTTCTTGTATGGGACCTAAGCATGCACCTAAGGACATAGATTTGATTTTTTCAACCAATTTATATGCACTGGAGCATGTGCATGTAGTTCAAATTTGAATTATGCACATAAATGCATTGAAAACTCAGTAAATGCATAAAAATGTCCAAACGAACCCCAAAAAATAAAAAAAATCACACAACACACCTGTTGTTCTATGCTGACACGAGAAAAAAAATGAAAGCAATAAGAGGCAATGGATATCGTTTCGTCCTTAAAGGTGGGACGTTCCCTACCGAAACCATCATGCTTGTTGTGAGAAGCTCTGGTTTGTGAGAAGCATATACCCAAACCTGCCCCAAATGGGACAAAAAATTTACCACGGCATGTTGATGCCACTCAATGATAGCATGCCAAGTTTCATGAATTTCAGACGAGTTTTGGATTTACTAGAATTTAAAAACCAGACATCTCAATGTTTTGCCGGCAATCGACGGTGCCCTAGTGTTTGAAATTCATTCCCATTTCTTGCATGGGACCTAAGCATGCACCCAAGGACACATATTTGATTTTTCCACCAATTTATATGCACTGGAGCATGTGCATATAGTTCAAATTTGAATTATGCACATAAATGCATTGGAAACTCAGTTAATGCATAAAAATGTACAAACGAACCCCGAAAAATCACAAAAAATCACACAACACTCCTGTTGTTCTATGTTGACACGAAAAAAAAATTTGAAAGCAATAAGAGGCAATGGATATCGTTTCGTCCCCAACGGTGGAACGTTCCCTACCGAAACAATCATGCTTGTTGTGAGAAGCTCTGGTTTCTGAGAACCATATACCCAAACCTGCCCCAAATGGGACGAAAATTTTACCACGACATGTTGATGCCGCTCCATGATAGCATGCCAAGTTTCATGAATTTCAGACGAGTTTCGGATTTACTAGAATTTAAAAACCAGGCATCTCAATGTTTTGCCGGCAATCAACGGTGCCCTGGTATTTGAAATTCATTCACATTTCTTGCATGGGACTTAAGCATGCACCCAAGGACACAGATTTGATTTTTCAACCAATTTATATGCACTCGAGCATGTGCATGTATTTCAAATTTGAATTGTGCACATAAATGAATTGAAAACTCAGGTAATGCATAAAAATGTCCAAACAGACCCCGAAAAATCACAAAAATTCACACAACACTCCTGTTGTTCTATGTTGACACGAGAAAAATTGAAAGCAATAAGAGGCAATGGATATCGTTTCGTCCCCAAAGGTGGGACGTTCCCTATCGAAACCATCATGCTTGTTGTAATAAGCTATGGTTTGTGAGAAGCATATACCCAAACCTGCCCCAAATGGGACAAAAATTTTACCACGGCATGTTGATGCCACTCCATTATAGCATGCCAAGTTTCATGAATTCCAGACGAGGTTTGGATTTACTAGAATTTAAAAACCAGACATCTCAATGTTTTGCCGGCAATCAGCGGTGCCCTAGTGTTTGAAATATATTCTCATTTCTTTCATGGGACCTAAGCATGCACCCAAGGAAACATATTTGATTTTTCAACCAATTTATATGCACTGGAGCATGTGCATGCAGTTCAAATTTGAATTATGCACATAAATGCATTGCAAACTCAGTTAATGCATAAAAATGTCCAAACGAACCCCGAAAAATCACAAAAAATCACACAACACTCCTGTTGTTCTATGTTGACACGAGAAAAAAATTTGAAAGCAATAAGATGCAATGGATATCGTTTCGTCCCCAAAGGTGGGACGTTCCCTACCGAAACCATCATGCTTGTTGTGAGAAGCTCTAGTTTGTGAGAAGCATATAACCAAACCTGCCCCAAATGGGACAAATTTTTTACCACGGCATGTTGATGCCGCTCCATGATACCATGCCAAGTTTCATGAATTTCAGACGAGTTTTGGATTTACTAGAATTTAAAAAACAGGCATCTCAATGGTTTGCCGGCAATCAACGGTGCCTTGGTGTTTGAAATTCGTTCCCATTTCTTGCATGGGACCTCAGCATGCACCCAAGGACACAGATTTGATTTTTCAACCAATTTATATGCACTCGAGCATGTGCAAGTAGTTCAAATTTGAATTGTGCACATAAATGCATTGAAAACTAAATTAATGCATAAAAATGTCGAAACAAACCCCGAAAAGTCACAAATATTCACACAACACTCCTTTTGTTCTATGTTGACACGAGAAAAAAATTGAAAGCAATAAGAGGCAATGGATATCATTTCGTCCCCAAAGGTGGGACGTTCCCTACCGAAACCATCATGCTTGTTGTGAGAAGCTCTTGTTTGTGAGAAGCATATACACAAACCTGCCCCAAATGGGACAAAAAATTTACCACGGCATGTTGATGCGCCCAAGATAGCATGCCAAGTGTCATGAATTTCAGACAAGTTTTGTCTTTACTAGAATTTAAAAATCAGGCATCTCAATGTTTTGCCGGCAATCAACGATGCCCTGGTGTTTGAAATTCATTCCCATTTCTCGCGTGGGACCTAAGCATGCACCTAAGGACACAGGTTTGATTTTTCAACCAATTTATATGCACTGGAGCATGTGCATGTAGTTCAAATTTGAATTGTGCACATAAATGCATTGAAAACTCAGTTAATGCATAATAATGTCCAAACGACCCCGAAAAATCAGAAAACTTCACACAACACTCATGTTGTTCTATGTTGACACAATAAAAAATTTGAAAGCAATAAGAGGCAATGGATATCGTTTCATCCCCAAAGGTGGGACGTTCCCTACCGAAAACCATCATGCTTGTTGTGAGAAGCTCCGGTTTGTGAGAAGCATATACCCAAACCTGCCCCAAACGGGACAAAATTTTTACCACGGCATGTTGATGCCGCTCCATGATAGCATGCCAAGTTACATGAATTTCAGACGAGTTTTGGATTTACTAGAATTTAAAAACCAGGCATCTCAATGTTTTGCCGGCAATGAACGGTGCCCTGGTGTTTGAAATTCATTCCCATTTCTTGCATGGGACCTAAGCATGCACCCAAGGACACAGATTTAATTTTTCAACCAATTTATATGCACTCGAGCATGTGCATGTAGTTCAAATTTGAATTGTGCACATAAATGCATTGAAAACTTAGTTAATGCATAAAAATGTCAAAATGAACCCCGAAAAATCACAAAAATTCACACAACACTCCTGTTGTTCTATGCTGACACGAGAAAAAAAATTGAAAGCAATAAGAGGCAATGGATATCGTTTCGTCCCCAAAGGTGGGACGTTCCCTACAGAAACCATCATGCTTGACGTGAGAAGCTCTGGTTTGTGAGAAGCATATACCAAAGCCTGCTCCAAATGGGACAAAAATTTTACCATCGCATGTTGATGCCGCTCCATGATAGCACGCCAAGTTTCATGAATTTCAGACGAGTTTTGGATTTAGTAGAATTTAAGAATCAGGCATTCAATGTTTTGCCGGCAATCAATGATGCCCTTGTGTTTGAAATTCATTCCCATTTCTTGCATGGGACCTAAGCATGCACCCAAGGACACATATTTGATTCTTCAACCAATTTATATGCATTGGAGCATGTGCATGTAGTTCAAATTTGAATTGTGCACATAAATGCATTGAAAACTCAGTTAATGCATAAAAATGTCCAACGACACCGAAAAATCACAAAAATTCACACAACACCCCTGTTGTTCTATGTTGAAAAGGGGGGCAGCCCCGGTGCATGTAGCTCCCACTTGCGCAGGGTCCGGGGAAGGGTCCGACCACTTTGGGTCCATTGTACGAATCCTTTCCCTACATTTCTACAAGAGGCTGTTTCCAGGACTTGAACCCATGACGTCCTGGTCACAAGGCAGCAGCTTAACTACTGTGCCAAGGCTCCCCTTCCTGCTGTTCTATGTTGACACGAGAAAAAATTTGAAGGCAATAAGCGGCAATGGATACCGTTTCGTCCCCAAAGGTGGGACGTTCCCTACCGAAAACCATCATGCTTGTTGTGAGAAGCTCCGGTTTGTGAGAAGCATATGCCCAAACCTGCCCCAAATGGGACAAAAATATTTACCACGGCATGTTGATGCCGCTCCATGATAGCATGCCAAGTTTCATGAATTTCAGACGAGTTTTGGATTTACTAGAATTTAAAAACTAGGCATCTCAATGTTTTGCTCGCAATCAACGGTGCCCTCGTGTTTGAAATTCATTGCCATTTCTTTCATGGGACCTAAGCATGCACCCAAGGACACAGATTTGATTTTTCAACCAATTTATATGCACTCGAGCATGTGCATGTAGTTCAAATTTGAATTGTGCATATAAATGCATTGAAAACTCAGTTAATGCATAAAAATGTCCAAACGAACCCCGAAAAATCACAAAAATTCGCACAACACTCCTGTTGTTCTATGTTGACACGAGATAAAAAATTGAAAGCAATAAGAGGCAATGGATATCGTATTGTCCCCAAAGGTGGGACGTTCCCTACCGAAACCATCATGGTTGTTGTGAGAAGCTCTGGTTTGTGAGAAGCATATACCCAAACCTGCCCCAAATGGGAGAAAAAATTTACCACGGCATGTTGATGCCGCTCCATGATGGCATGCCAAGTTTCGTGAATTTCAGACGAGTTTTGGATTTACTACAATTTAAAAATCAGGCATCTCAATGTTTTGCCGGCAATCAACGATGCCCTGGTGTTTGAAATTCATTCCCATTTCTCGCATGGGACCTAAGCATGCACCTAAGGACACAGGATTGATTTTTCAACCAATTTATATGCACTGGAGCATGTGCATGTAGTTCAAATTTGAATTGTGCACATAAATGCATTGAAAACTCAGTTAATGCATAAATATGTCCAAACGACCCCGAAAAATCACAAAAATTCACACAACACTCCTGTTGTTCTATGTTGACACGAGAAAAAATTTGAAAGAAATAAGAGGCAATGGGTATCGTTTCATCCCGAAAGGTGGGACGTTCCCTACAGAAAACAATCATGCTTGTTGTGAGAAGCTCCGGTTTGTGAGAATCATATACCCAAACCTGCCCCAAATGGGACAAAAATTTTACCACGGCATGTTGATGCCGCTCCATGATAGCATGCCAAGTTTCATGAATTTCAGACGAGTTTTGGATTTACTAGAATTTAAAAACCAGACATCTCAATGTTTTGCCGGCAATCAACGGTACCCTGGTGTTTGAAATTCATTCCCATTTCTTGCATGGGACCAAAGCATGCGCCCAAGGACACAGATTTGATTTTTCAACCAATTTATATGCAATCGAGCATGTGCATGTAGTTCGAATTTGAATTGTGCACATAAATGCATTGAAAACTCAGTTAATGCATAAAAATGTCAAAATGAACCCCGAAAAATCACAAAAATTCACACAACACTCCTGTTGTTCTATGTTGAAAAGAGGGGCAGCCCCGGTGCATGTAGCTCCCGCTTGCGCAGGGTCCGGGGAAGGGTCCGACCACTTTGGGTCTATTGTACGCAGCCTTTCCCTACATTTCTGCAAGAGGCTTTTTCTAGGAAATGAACCCGTGACCTCCTGGTCACAAGGCAGCAGCTTTACCACTGTGCCAAGGCTCCCCTTCCTGCTGTTCTATGTTGACACGAGAAAAAATTTGAAAGCAATAAGAGGTAATGGATACCGTTTCGTCCCCAAAGGTGCGACGTTCCCTACCGAAAACCATCATGCTTGTTGTGAGAAGCTCCGGTTTGTGAGAAGCATATACCCAAACCTGCCCCAAATGGGACAAAATTTTTACCATGGCATGTTGATGCCGCCCCATGATAGCATGCCAAGTTTCATGAATTTCAGACGAGTTTTGGATTTGCTAGAATTTAAAAAGCAGACATCTCAATGTTTTGCCGGCAATCAACGCGCCCTAGTGTTTGAAATTCATTCCCATTTCTTGCACGGGACCTAAGCATCCACCGAAGGACACATATTTGATTATTCAACCAATTTATATGCACTGGAGCATGTGCATGTAGTTCAAATTTGAATTGTGCACATAAATGCATTGAAAACTCAGTTAATGCATAAAAATGTCCAAACGAACCCCGAAAAATCACAAAAGTTCACACAACACTCCTGTTGTTCTATGTTGACACGAGAAAGAATTTGAAAGCAATAAGAGGCAATGGATATCGTTTCGTCCCCAAAGGTGGGACGTTCCCTACCGAAAACCATCATGCTTGTTGTGAGAAGCTCCGGTTTGTGAGAAGCATATGCCCAAACCTGCCCCAAATGGGACAAAAAGTTTTACCACGGCATGTTGATGCCGCTCCATGATAGCAAGCCAAGTTTCATGAATTTCAGACGAGTTTTGGATTTACTAGAATTTAAAAACCAGGCATCTCAATGTTTTGCCGACAATCAACGGTGCCCTGGTGTTTGAAATTCATTCCCATTTCGTGCATGGGACCTAAGCATGCACCCAAGGACACATATTTGATTTTTCAACCAATTTATATGCACTCGAGCATGTGCATGTAGTTCCAATTTGAATTGTGCACATAAATGCATTGAAAACTCAGTTAATGCATAAAAATGTCCAAACGAACCCCGAAAAATCACAAAAATTCACACAACACTCCTGTTGTTCTATGTTGACACGAGAAAAAAAAATTGAAAGCAATAAGAGGCAATGGATATCGTTTTGTCCCCAAAGGTGGGACGTTCCCTACCGAAACCATCAAGCTTGTTGTGAGATGCTCTGGTTTCTGAGAAGCATATACCCAAACCTGCCCCGAATGGGACAAAAAATTTACCACGACATGTTGATGCCACTCCATGATAGCATGGCAAGTTTCATGAATTTGAGACGAGTTTTGGATTTACTAGAATTTAAAAATCAGGCATCTCAATGTTTTGCCGGCAATCAACGGTGCCCTGGTGTTTGAAATTCATTCCCATTTCTAGCATGGGACCTAAGCATGCACCTAAGGACACAGGTTTGATTTTTCAACCAATTTATATGCACTGGAGCATGTGCATGTAGTTCAAATTGTAATTGTGCACATAAATGCATTGAAAACTCAGTTAATGCATAAATATGTCCAAACAACCCCGTAAAATCACAAAAATTCACACAACACTCCTGTTGTTCTATGTTGACACGAGAAAAAATTTGAAAGCAATAAGAGGCAATGGATATCATTTCATCCCGAAAGGTGGGACGTTCCCTACCGAAAACCATCATGCTTGTTGTGAGAAGCTTCGGTTTGTGAGAATCATATACCCAAACCTGACCCACATGGGACAAAAATTTTACCACGGCATGTTGATGCCGCTCCATGGTAGCATGCCAAGTTTCATGAATTTCAGACGAGTTTTGGATTTACTAGAATTTAAAAACCAGGCATCTCAATGTTTTGCCGGCAATCAACGGTGCCCTGGTGTTTGAAATTCATTCCCATTTCTTACATGGGACCTAAGCATGCACCCAAGGACATAGATTTGATTTTTCAACCAATTTATATGCACTCGAGCATTTGCATGTAGTTCGAATTTGAATTGTGCACATAAATGCATTGAAAACTCAGTTAATGCATAATAATGTCCAAACGACCACGAAAAATCACAAAAATTCACACAACACTCCTGTTGTTTTATGTTGAAAAGCGGGGCCGCCCAGGTGCATGTAGCTCCCGCTTGCGGAGGGTCCGGGGAAGGGTCCGACCACTTTGGGTCTATTGTACGCAGACTTTCCCTACATTTCTGCAAGAGGCTGTTTCCACGACTTGAACCCGTGACCTCCTGGTCACAAGGCAGCAGCTTTACCACTGTGCCAAGGCTCCCCTTCCTGCTGTTCTATGTTGACACGAGAAAAAATTTGAAAGCAATAAGAGGTAATGGATACCGTTTCGTCCCCAAAGGTGCGACGTTCCCTACCGAAAACCATCATGCTTGTTGTGAGAAGCTCCGGTTTCTGAGAAGCATATACCCAAACCTGCCCCAAATGGGACAAAATTTTTACCATGGCATGTTGATGCCGCCCCATGATAGCATGCCAAGTTTCATGAATTTCAGACGAGTTTTGGATTTGCTAGAATTTAAAAAGCAGACATCTCAATGTTTTGCCGGCAATCAACGTGCCCTGGTGTTCGAAATTCATTCCCATTTCTTGCACGGGACCTAAGCATCCACCGAAGGACACATATTTGATTTTTCAACCAATTTATATGCACTGGAGCATGTGCATGTAGTTCAAATTTGAATTGTGCACATAAATGCATTGAAAACTCAGTTAATGCATAAAAATGTCCAAACGAACCCCGAAAAATCACAAAAGTTCACACAACACTCCTGTTGTTCTATGTTGACACGAGAAAGAATTTGAAAGCAATAAGAGGCAATGGATATCGTTTCGTCCCCAAAGGTGGGACGTTCCCTACCGAAAACCATCATGCTTGTTGTGAGAAGCTCCGGTTTGTGAGAAGCATATGCCCAAACCTGCCCCAAATGGGACAAAAAATTTTACCACGGCATGTTGATGCCGCTCCATGATAGCAAGCCAAGTTTCATGAATTTCAGACGAGTTTTGGATTTACTAGAATTTAAAAACCAGGCATCTCAATGTTTTGCCGGCAATAACGGTGCCCTGGTGTTTGAAATTCATTCCCATTTCGTGCATGGGACCTAAGCATGCACCCAAGGACACATATTTGATTTTTCAACCAATTTATATGCACTCGAGCATGTGCATGTAGTTCCAATTTGAATTGTGCACATAAATGCATTGAAAACTCAGTTAATGCATAAAAATGTCCAAACGAACCCCGAAAAATCACAAAAATTCACACAACACTCCTGTTGTTCTATGTTGACACGAGAAAAAAAATTGAAAGCAATAAGAGGCAATGGATATCGTTTTGTCCCCAAAGGTGGGACGTTCCCTACCGAAACCATCAAGCTTGTTGTGAGATGCTCTGGTTTCTGAGAAGCATATACCCAAACCTGCCCCGAATGGGACAAAAAATTTACCACGACATGTTGATGCCACTCCATGATAGCATGGCAAGTTTCATGAATTTGAGACGAGTTTTGGATTTACTAGAATTTAAAAATCAGGCATCTCAATGTTTTGCCGGCAATCAACGGTGCCCTGGTGTTTGAAATTCATTCCCATTTCTAGCATGGGACCTAAGCATGCACCTAAGGACACAGGTTTGATTTTTCAACCAATTTATATGCACTGGAGCATGTGCATGTAGTTCAAATTGTAATTGTGCACATAAATGCATTGAAAACTCAGTTAATGCATAAATATGTCCAAACAACCCCGTAAAATCACAAAAATTCACACAACACTCCTGTTGTTCTATGTTGACACGAGAAAAAATTTGAAAGCAATAAGAGGCAATGGATATCGTTTCATCCCGAAAGGTGGGACGTTCCCTACCGAAAACCATCATGCTTGTTGTGAGAAGCTCCGGTTTGTGAGAATCATATACCCAAACCTGCCCCACATGGGACAAAAATTTTACCACGGCATGTTGATGCCACTCCATGGTAGCATGCCAAGTTTCATGAATTTCAGACGAGTTTTGGATTTACTAGAATTTAAAAACCAGGCATCTCAATGTTTTGCCGGCAATCAACGGTGCCCTGGTGTTTGAAATTCATTCCCATTTCTTACATGGGACCTAAGCATGCACCCAAGGACATAGATTTGATTTTTCAACCAATTTATATGCACTCGAGCATTTGCATGTAGTTCGAATTTGAATTGTGCACATAAATGCATTGAAAACTCAGTTAATGCATAAAAATGTCCAAACGACCACGAAAAATCACAAAAATTCACACAACACTCCTGTTGTTTTATGTTGAAAAGCGGGGCCGCCCAGGTGCATGTAGCTCCTGCTTGCGGAGGGTCCGGGGAAGGGTCCGACCACTTTGGGTCTATTGTACGCAGACTTTCCCTACATTTCTGCAAGAGGCTGTTTCCACGACTTGAACCCGTGACCTCCTGGTCACAAGGCAGCAGCTTTACCACTGTGCCAAGGCTCCCCTTCCTGCTGTTCTATGTTGACACGAGAAAAAATTTGAAAGCAATAAGAGGTAATGGATACCGTTTCGTCCCCAAAGGTGCGACGTTCCCTACCGAAAACCATCATGCTTGTTGTGAGAAGCTCCGGTTTGTGAGAAGCATATACCCAAACCTGCCCCAAATGGGACAAAATTTTTACCATGGCATGTTGATGCCGCCCCATGATAGCATGCCAAGTTTCATGAATTTCAGACGAGTTTTGGATTTGCTAGAATTTAAAAAGCAGACATCTCAATGTTTTGCCGGCAATCAACGTGCCCTGGTGTTCGAAATTCATTCCCATTTCTTGCACGGGACCTAAGCATCCACCGAAGGACACATATTTGATTTTTCAACCAATTTATATGCACTGGAGCATGTGCATGTAGTTCAAATTTGAATTGTGCACATAAATGCATTGAAAACTCAGTTAATGCATAAAAATGTCCAAACGAACCCCGAAAAATCACAAAAGTTCACACAACACTCCTGTTGTTCTATGTTGACACGAGAAAGAATTTGAAAGCAATAAGAGGCAATGGATATCGTTTCGTCCCCAAAGGTGGGACGTTCCCTACCGAAAACCATCATGCTTGTTGTGAGAAGCTCCGGTTTGTGAGAAGCATATGCCCAAACCTGCCCCAAATGGGACAAAAAATTTTACCACGGCATGTTGATGCCGCTCCATGATAGCAAGCCAAGTTTCATGAATTTCAGACGAGTTTTGGATTTACTAGAATTTAAAAACCAGGCATCTCAATGTTTTGCTGGCAATCAACGGTGCCCTGGTGTTTGAAATTCATTCCCATTTCGTGCATGGGACCTAAGCATGCACCCAAGGACACATATTTGATTTTTCAACCAATTTATATGCACTCGAGCATGTGCATGTAGTTCCAATTTGAATTGTGCACATAAATGCATTGAAAACTCAGTTAATGCATAAAAATGTCCAAACGAACCCCGAAAAATCACAAAAATTCACACAACACTCCTGTTGTTCTATGTTGACACGAGAAAAAAAATTGAAAGCAATAAGAGGCAATGGATATCGTTTTGTCCCCAAAGGTGGGACGTTCCCTACCGAAACCATCAAGCTTGTTGTGAGATGCTCTGGTTTCTGAGAAGCATATATCCAAACCTGCCCCGAATGGGACAAAAAATTTACCACGACATGTTGATGCCACTCCATGATAGCATGGCAAGTTTCATGAATTTGAGACGAGTTTTGGATTTACTAGAATTTAAAAATCAGGCATCTCAATGTTTTGCCGGCAATCAACGGTGCCCTGGTGTTTGAAATTCATTCCCATTTCTAGCATGGGACCTAAGCATGCACCTAAGGACACAGGTTTGATTTTTCAACCAATTTATATGCACTGGAGCATGTGCATGTAGTTCAAATTGTAATTGTGCACATAAATGCATTGAAAACTCAGTTAATGCATAAATATGTCCAAACAACCCCGTAAAATCACAAAAATTCACACCACACTCCTGTTGTTCTATGTTGACACGAGAAAAAATTTGAAAGCAATAAGAGGCAATGGATATCGTTTCATCCCGAAAGGTGGGACGTTCCCTACCGAAAACCATCATGCTTGTTGTGAGAAGCTCCGGTTTGTGAGAATCATATACCCAAACCTGCCCCACATGGGACAAAAAATTTAGCACGGCATGTTGATGCCGCTCCATGGTAGCATGCCAAGTTCCATGAATTTCAGACGAGTTTTGGATTTACTAGAATTTAAAAACCAGGCATCTCAATGTTTTGCCGGCAATCAACGGTGCCCTGGTGTTTGAAATTCATTCCCATTTCTTACATGGGACCTAAGCATGCACCCAAGGACATAGATTTGATTTTTCAACCAATTTATATGCACTCGAGCATTTGCATGTAGTTCGAATTTGAATTGTGCACATAAATGCATTGAAAACTCAGTTAATGCATAAAAATGTCCAAACGACCACGAAAAATCACAAAAATTCACACAACACTCCTGTTGTTTTATGTTGAAAAGCGGGGCCGCCCAGGTGCATGTAGCTCCCGCTTGCGGAGGGTCCGGGGAAGGGTCCGACCACTTTGGGTCTATTGTACGCAGACTTTCCCTACATTTCTGCAAGAGGCTGTTTCCACGACTTGAACCCGTGACCTCCTGGTCACAAGGCAGCAGCTTTACCACTGTGCCAAGGCTCCCCTTCCTGTTGTTCTATGTTGACACGAGAAAAAATTTGAAAGCAATAAGAGGTAATGGATACCGTTTCGTCCCCAAAGGTGCGACGTTCCCTACCGAAAACCATCATGCTTGTTGTGAGAAGCTCCGATTTGTGAGAAGCATATACCCAAACCTGCCCCAAATGGGACAAAATTTTTACCATGGCATGTTGATGCCGCCCCATGATAGCATGCCAAGTTTCATGAATTTCAGACGAGTTTTGGATTTGCTAGAATTTAAAAAGCAGACATCTCAATGTTTTGCCGGCAATCAACGTGCCCTGGTGTTCGAAATTCATTCCCATTTCTTGCACGGGACCTAAGCATCCACCGAAGGACACATATTTGATTTTTCAACCAATTTATATGCACTGGAGCATGTGCATGTAGTTCAAATTTGAATTGTGCACATAAATGCATTGAAAACTCAGTTAATGCATAAAAATGCCCAAACGAACCCCGAAAAATCACAAAAGTTCACACAACACTCCTGTTGTTCTATGTTGACACGAGAAAGAATTTGAAAGCAATAAGAGGCAATGGATATCGTTTCGTCCCCAAAGGTGGGACGTTCCCTACCGAAAACCATCATGATTGTTGTGAGAAGCTCCGGTTTGTGAGAAGCATATGCCCAAACCTGCCCCAAATGGGACAAAAAATTTTACCACGGCATGTTGATGCCGCTCCATGATAGCAAGCCAAGTTTCATGAATTTCAGACGAGTTTTGGATTTACTAGAATTTAAAAACCAGGCATCTCAATGTTTTGCCGGCAATCAACGGTGCCCTGGTGTTTGAAATTCATTCCCATTTCTTGCATGGGACCTAAGCATGCACCCAAGGACACAGATTTGATTTTTCAACCAATTTATATGCACTTGAGCATGTGCATGTAGTTCCAATTTGAATTGTGCACATAAATGCATTGAAAACTCAGTTAATGCATAAAAATGTCCAAACGAACCCCGAAAAATCACAAAAATTCACACAACACTCCTGTTGTTCTATGTTGACACGAGAAAAAAAATTGAAAGCAATAAGAGGCAATGGATATCGTTTTGTCCCCAAAGGTGGGACGTTCCCTACCGAAACCATCAAGCTTGTTGTGAGATGCTCTGGTTTCTGAGAAGCATATACCCAAACCTGCCCCGAATGGGACAAAAAATTTACCACGACATGTTGATGCCACTCCATGATAGCATGGCAAGTTTCATGAATTTGAGACGAGTTTTGGATTTACTAGAATTTAAAAATCAGGCATCTCAATGTTTTGCCGGCAATCAACGGTGCCCTGGTGTTTGAAATTCATTCCCATTTCTAGCATGGGACCTAAGCATGCACCTAAGGACACAGGTTTGATTTTTCAACCAATTTATATGCACTGGAGCATGTGCATGTAGTTCAAATTGGAATTGTGCACATAAATGCATTGAAAACTGAGTTAATGCATAAATATGTCCAAACAACCCCGTAAAATCACAAAAATTCATACAACACTACTGTTGTTCTATGTTGACACGAGAAAAAATTTGAAAGCAATAAGAGGCAATGGATATCGTTTCATCCCGAAAGGTGGGACGTTCCCTACCGAAAACCATCATGCTTGTTGTGAGAAGCTCCGGTTTGTGAGAATCATATACCCAAACCTGCCCCACATGGGACAAAAAATTTACCACGGCATGTTGATGCCGCTCCATGGTAGCATGCCAAGTTTCATGAATTTCAGACGAGTTTTGGATTTACTAGAATTTAAAAACCAGGCATCTCAATGTTTTGCCGGCAATCAACGGTGCCCTGGTGTTTGAAATTCATTCCCATTTCTTACATGGGACCTAAGCATGCACCCAAGGACATAGATTTTATTTTTCAACCAATTTATATGCACTCGAGCATGTGCATGTAGTTCGAATTTGAATTGTGCACATAAATGCATTGAAAACTCAGTTAATGCATAAAAATGTCAAAACGAACCCCGAAAAATCACAAAAATTCACACAACACTCCTGTTGTTCTATGCTGACACGAGTAAAAAAATTGAAAGCAATAAGAGGCAATGGATATCGTCTTGTCCCCAAAGGTGGGACGTTCCCTACCGAAACCATCATGCTTGTCGTGAGAAGCTCTGGTTTGTGAGAAGCATATACCAAAACCTGCCCCAAATGGGACAAAAAGTTTACCACGGCATGTTGATGCCGCTCCATGATAGCAAGCCAAGTTTCAGGAATTTCAGACGAGTTTTGGATTTACTAGAATTTAAAAATCAGGCATCTCAATGTTTTGCCGGCAATCAACGGTGCCCTGGTGTTTGAAATTCATTCCCATTTCTTGCATGGGACCTAAGCATGCACCCAAGGACACAGATTTGATTTTTCAACAAATTTATATGCACTGGAGCATCTGCATGTAGTTCAAACTTGAATTGTGCCCATAAATGCATTGAAAACTCAGTTAATGCATAAAAATGTCCAAACGACCCCAAAAAATCACAAAAATTCACACAACACTCCTGTTGTTCTATGTTGAAAAGAGGGGCAGCCCCGGTGCATGTAGCTCCCACTTGTGCAGGGTCCGGGGAAGGGTCCGACCACTTTGGGTCTATTGTACGCAGCCTTTCCCTACATTTCTGCAAGAGGCTGTTTCCAGGACATGAACCCGTGACCTCCTGGTCACAAGGCATCAGCTTTACCACTGTGCCAAGGCTCCCCTTCCTGCTGTTCTATGTTGACACGAGAAAAAATTTGAAAGCAATAAGAGGCAATGGATACCGTTTCGTCCCCAAAGGTGGGACGTTCCCTACCGAAAACCATCATGCTTGTTGTGAGAAGCTCCGGTTTGTGAGAAGCATATACCCAAACCTGCCCCAAATGGGACAAAAATTTTACCATGGCATGTTGATGCCGCCCCATGATAGCATGCCAAGTTTCATGAATTTCAGACGAGTTTTGGATTTGCTACAATTTAAAAACCAGGCATCTCAATGTTTTGCCGGCAATCAACGGTGCCCTGGTGTTTGAAATTCATTCCCATTTCTTGCATGGGACCTAAGCATGCACCGAAGGACACATATTTGATTTTTCAACCAATTTATATGCACTGGAGCATGTGCATGTAGTTCAAATTTGAATTGTGCACATAAATGCATTGAAAACTCAGTTAATGCATAAAAATGTCCAAACGAACCCCGAAAAATCACAAAAGTTCACACAACACTCCTGTTGTTCTATCTTGACACGAGAAAAAATTTGAAAGCAATAAGAGGCAATGGATATCGTTTCGTCCCCAAAGGAGGGACGTTCCCTACCGAAAACCATCATGCTTGTTGTCAGAAGCTCCGGTTTGTGACAAGCATATGCCCAAACCTGCCCCAAATGGGACAAAAAGTTTTACCACGGCATGTTGATGCCGCTCCATGACAGCATGCCAAGTTTCATGAATTTCAGACGAGTTTTAGATTTACTAGAATTTAAAAACCATGCATCTCAATGTTTTGCCGGCAATCAATGGTGCCCTGGTGTTTGAAATTCATTCCCATTTCTTGCATGGGACCTAAGCATGCACCCAAGGACACAGATTTGATTTTTCAACCAATTTATATGCACTCGAGCATGTGCATGTAGTTCAAATTTGAATTGTGCACATAAATGCATTGAAAACTCAGTTAATGCATAAAAATGTCAAAACAAACCCCGAAAAATCACAAAAATTCACACAACTCTCCTGTTGTTCTATGTTGACACGAGAAAAAAATTGAAAGCAATGAGAGGTAATGGATATCGTTTCGTCCCCAAAGGTGGGACGTTCCCTACCGAAAGCATCATGCTTGTTGTGAGAAGCTCTGGTTTCTGAGAAGCATATACCCAAACCTGCCCCAAATGGGACCAAAATTTTACCATGGCATGTTGATGCCGCTCCATGATAGCATGCCAAGTTTCATGAATTTCAGACGAGTTTTGGATTTACTAGAATTTAAAAATCAGGCATCTCAATGTTTTGCCGGCAATCAACGGTACCGTGGTGTTTGAAATTCATTCCCATTTCTCGCATGGGACCTAAGCATGCACCTAAGGACACAGGTTTGATTTTTCAACCAATTTATATGCACTCGAGCATGTGCATGTAGTTCAAATTTGAATTGTGCACATAAATGCATTGAAAACTCAGTTAATGCATAAAAATGTCCAAACGAACCCCGAAAAATCACAAAAATTCACACGACACTCCTGTTGTTCTATACTGACACGAGAAAAAAAAATCGAAAGCAATAAGAGGTAATGGATATCGTTTCGTCCCCAAAGGTGGGACGTTCCCTACCAAAACCATCATGCTTGTTGTGAGAAGCTCTGGTCTGTGAGAAGCAAATACCCAAACCTGCCCCAAATGGGACAAAATTTTTACCACGGCATGTTGATGCCGCTCCATGATAGCATGCCAAGTTTCATGAATTTCGGTAGAGTTTTGGGTTTACTAGAATTTAAAAACCAGGCATCTCAATGTTTTGCCGGCAATCAACGGCGCCCTGGTGTTTGAAATTCATTCCCATTTCTTGCATGGGACCTAAGCATGCACCCAAGGACACATATTTGATTTTTCAACCAATTTGTATGCACTGGAGCATGTGCATGTAGTTCAAATTTGAATTGTGCACATAAATGCATTGAAAACTCAGTTAATGCATAAAAATGTCCAAACGAACCCCGAAAAATCACAAAAATTCACACGACACTCCTGTTGTTCTATGCTGACACGAGAAAAAAAATTGAAAGCAATAAGAGGCAATGGATATCGTTTCGTCCTTAAAGGTGGGACGTTCCCTACCGAAACCATCATGCTTGTTGTGAGAAGCTCTGGTTTGTGAGAAGTATATACCCAAACCTGCCCCAAATGGGACAAAAAAATTTACCACGGCATGTTGATGCCACTCCATGATAGCATGCCAAGTTTCATGAATTTCAGACGAGTTTTGGATTTACTAGAATTTAAAAACCAGACATCTCAATGTTTTGCCGGCAATCGACGGTGCCCTAGTGTTTGAAATTCATTCCCATTTCTTGCATGGGACCTAAGCATGCACCCAAGGACACATATTTGATTTTTCAACCAATTTATATGCACTCGAGCATGTGCATGTAGTTCAAATTTGAATTGTGCACATAAATGCATTGAAAATTCAGTTAATGGATAAAAATGTCCAAACGAACCCCGAAAAATCACAAAAATTCACACAACACTCCTGTTGATCTATGCTGACACGAGAAGAAAAATAGAAAGCAATAAGAGGCAATGGATATTGTTCGTCCCCGAAGGTGGGACGTTCCCTACCGAAACCATCATGCTTGTCGTGAGAAGCTCTGGTTTGTGAGAAGCATATACAAAAACCTGCCCCAAATGGGACAAAATTTTTACCACGGCATGTTGACGCCGCTCCATGATAGCAAGCCAAGTTTCATGAATTTCAGACGAGTTTTGGATTTACTAGAATGTAAAAATCAGGCATCTCAATGTTTTGCCGGCAATCAACGGTGCCCTGGTGTTTGAAATTCATTCCCAATTCTTGCGTGGGACCTAAGCATGCACCCAAGGACACAGATTTGATTTTTGACCAATTTATATGCACTGGAGCATGTGCATGTAGTTCAAATTTGAATTGTGCACATAAATGCATTGAAAACTCAGTTAATGCATAAAAATGTCCAACGACCCCGAAAAATCACAAAAATTCACACAACACTCCTTATGTTCTATGTTCCAAAGGGGGCAGCCCCGGTGCATGTAGCTCCCGCTTGCGCAGGGTCCGGGGAAGGGTCCGGCCACTTTGGGTCTATTGTACGCAGCCTTTCCCTACATTTCCGCCAGAGGCTGTTTCCAATACTTGAACCCGTGACCTCCTGGTCACAAGGCAGCAGCTTTACCACTGTGCCAAGGCTCCCCTTCCTGTTGTTCTATGTTGACACGAGAAAAAAATTTGAAAGCAATAAGAGGCGATGGATACCGTTTCGTCCCCAAAGTTGGGACGTTCCCTACTGAAAACCATCATGCTTGTTGTGAGAAACTCCGGTTTGTGAGAAGCCTATACCCAAACCTACCCCAAATTGGACAAATTTTTTACCACGGCATGTTGATGCCGCCCCATGATAGCATGCCAAGTTTCATGAATTTCAGATGAGTTTTGGATTTGCTAGAATTTAAAAACCAGGCATCTCAATGTTTTGCCGGCAATCAACGGTGCCCTGGTGTTTGAAATTCATTCCCATTTCTTGCATGGGACCTAAGCATGCACCCAAGGACACATATTTGATTTTTCAACCAATTTATATGCACTGGAGCATGTGCATGTAGTTCAAATTTGAATTGTGCACATAAATGCATTGAAAACTCAGTTAATGCATAAAAATGTCCAAACAAACCCTGAAAAATTAAATTAATTCACACAACACACCTGTTGTTCTACGTTGACACGAGAAAAAAATTGAAAGCAATAAGAGGCCATGGATATCGTTTGGTCCCCAAAGCTGGGACGTTCCCTACCGAAAACCATCATGCTTGTTCTGACAAGCTCTGGTTTGTGAGAAGCATATACCCAAACCTACCCCAAATGGGACAAAAAAATTTACCACGGCATGTTGATGTCGCTCCATAATAGCATGCCAAGTTTCAGGAATTTCAGACGAGTTTTGGATTTACTAGAATTTAAAAACCAGGCATCTCAATGTTTTGCCGGCAATCAACGGTGCCCTGGTGTTTGAAATTCATTCCCATTTCTTGCATGGGACCTAAGCATGCACCCAAGGACACAGATTTGATTTTTCAACCAATTTATATGCACTAGAGCATGTGGATGTAGTTCATATTTGAATTGTGCACATAAATGCATTGAAAACTCAGTTAATGCATAAAAATGTCCAAACGAACCCCGAAAAATCACAAAAATCCAGACGACACTCCTGTTGTTCTATGCTGACACGAGAAAAAAAATTGAAAGGAATAAGAGGAAATGGATATCGTTTTGTCCCCAAAGGTGGGACGTTCCCTACCAAAACCATCATGCTTGTTGTGAGAAGCTCTGGTCTGTGAGAAGCATATACCCAAACCTGCCCCAAATGGGACAAAATTTTTACCACGGCATGTTGATGCCGCTCCATGATAGCATGCCAAGTTTCATGGATTTACTAGAATTTAAAAATCAGGCACCTCAATGTTTTGCCGGCAATCAACGGTGCCCTGGTGTTTGAAATTCATTCCCATTTCTTGCATGGGACCTAAGCATGCACCCAAGGACACATATTTGATTTTTCAACCAATTTATATGCACTGGAGCATGTGCATGTAGTTCAAATTTGAATTGTGCACATAAATGCATTGAAAACTCGATTAATGCATAAAAATGTCCAAACGACCCCGAAAAATCACAAAAATTCACACAACACTCATGTTGTTCTATGTTGAAAAGAGGGGCACCCCGGTGCATGTAGCTCCCGCTTGCGCAGGGTCCGGGGAAGGGTCCGACCACTTTGGGTCTATTGTACGCAACCATTCCCTACATTTCGGCAAGAGGCTGTTTCCAGGACTTGAACCCGTGACCTCCTGGTCACAAGGCAGCAGCTTTACCAGTGTGCCAAGGCTCCCCTTCCTGCTGTTCTATGTTGACACGAGAAAAAATTTGAAAGCAATAAGAGGCAATGGATATCGTTTCGTCCCCAAAGGTGGGACGTTCCCTACCGAAAACCGTCATGCTTGTTGTGTGAAGCTCCGGTTTGTGAGAAGCATATACCCAAACCTGCCCCAAATTGGACAAAATTTTTACCACGGCATGTTGATGCCGCCCCATGATAGAATGCCAAGTTTCATGAATTTCAGACGAGTTTTGGATTTGCTAGAATTTAAAAACCAGGCATCTCAATGTTTTGCCGGCAATCAACGGTGCCCTAGTGTTTGAAATTCATTCCCATTTCTTGCATGGGACCTAAGCATGCACCCAAGGACACATATTTGATTTTTCAACCAATTTATATGCACTGGAGCATGTGCATGTAGTTCAAATTTGAATTGTGCACATAAATGCATTGAAAACTCAGTTAATGCATAAAAATGTCCAAACAAACCCTGAAAAATCAAATTAATTCACACAACACACCTGTTGTTCTACGTTGACACGAGAAAAAAATTGAAAGCAATAAGAGGCCATGGATATCGTTTGGTCCCCAAAGCTGGGACGTTCCCTACCGAAAACCATCATGCTTGTTCTGACAAGCTCCGGTTTGTGAGAAGCATATACCCTAAACTACCCCAAATGGGACAAAAAAAATTTACCACGGCATGTTGATGTCGCTCCATAATAGCATGCCAAGTTTCAGGAATTTCAGACGAGTTTTGGATTTACTAGAATTTAAAAACCAGGCATCTCAATGTTTTGCCGGCAATCAACGGTGCCCTGGTGTTTGAAATTCATTCCCATTTCTTGCATGGGACCTAAGCATGCACCCAAGGACACAGATTTGATTTTTCAGCCAATTTATATGCACTAGAGCATGTGGATGTAGTTCAAATTTGAATTGTGCACATAAATGCATTGAAAACTCAGTTAATGCATAAAAATGTCCAAACGAACCCCAAAAATCACAAAAATCCAGACGACACTCCTGTTGTTCTATGCTGACACGAGAAAAAAAATTGAAAGCAATAAGAGGAAATGGATATCGTTTTGTCCCCAAAGGTGGGACGTTCCCTACCAAAACCATCATGCTTGTTGTGAGAAGCTCTGGTCTGTGAGAAGCATATACCCAAACCTGCCCCAAATGGGACAAAATTTTTACCACGGCATGTTGATGCCGCTCCATGATAGCATGCCAAGTTTCATGGATTTACTAGAATTTAAAAATCGGGCACCTCAATGTTTTGCCGGCAATCAACGGTGCCCTGGTGTTTGAAATTCATTCCCATTTCTTGCATGGGACCTAAGCATGCACCCAAGGACACATATTTGATTTTTCAACCAATTTGTATGCACTGGAGCATGTGCATGTAGTTCAAATTTGAATTGTGCACATAAATGCATTGAAAACTCAGTTAATGCATAAAAATGTCCAAACGACCCAGAAAAATCACAAAAATTCACACAACACTCATGTTGTTCTATGTTGAAAAGAGGGGCAGCCCCGGTGCATGTAGCTCCCGCTTGCGCAGGGTCCGGGGAAGGGTCCGACCACTTTGGGTCTATTGTACGCAGCCTTTCTCTACATTTCGGCAAGAGGCTGTTTCCAAGACTTGAACCCGTGACCTCCTGGTCACAAGGCACCAGCTTTACCAGTGTGCCAAGGCTCCCCTTCCTGTTGTTCTATGTTGACACGAGAAAAAAATTGAAAGCAATAAGAGGCAATGGATATCGTTTCGTCCCCAAAGGTGGGACGTTCCCTACCGAAAACCGTCATGCTTGTTGTGAGAAGCTCCGGTTTGTGAGAAGCATATACCCAAACCTGCCCCAAATTTGACAAAATTTGTACCACGGCATGTTGATGCCGCCCCATGATAGAATGCCAAGTTTCATGAATTTCAGACGAGTTTTGGATTTGCTAGAATTTAAAAACCAGGCATCTCAATGTTTTGCCGGCAATCAACGGTGCCCTGGTGTTTGAAATTCATTCCCATTTCTTGCATGGGACCTAAGCATGCACCGAAGGACACATATTTGATTTTTCAACCAATTTATATGCACTGGAGCATGTGCATGTAGTTCAAATTCGAATTGTGCACATAAATGCATTGAAAACTTAGTTAATGCATAAGAATGTCCAAACGAACCCCGAAAAATCACAAAAGTTCACACAACACTCCTGTTGTTCTATGTTGACACGAGAAAAAATTTGAAAGCAATAAGAGGCAATGGATATCGTTTCGTCCCCAAAGGCGGGACGTTCCCTACCGAAAACCATCATGCTTGTTGTGAGAAGCTCCGGTTTGTGACAAGCATATGCCCAAACCTGCCCCAAATGAGACAAAAAGTTTTACCACGGCATGTTGATGCCGCTCCATGACAGCATGCCAAGTTTCATGAATTTCAGACGAGTTTTAGATTTACTAGAATTTAAAAACCATGCATCTCAATGTTTTGCCGGCAATCAATGGTGCCCTGGTGTTTGAAATTCATTCCCATTTCTTGCATGGGACCTAATCATGCACCCAAGGACACAGATTTGATTTTTCAACCAATTTATATGCACTCGAGCATGTGCATGTAGTTCAAATTTGAATTGTGCACATAAATGCATTGAAAACTCAGTTAATGCATAAAAATGTCCAAACGAACCCTGAAAAATCACAAAAATTCACACAACTCTCCTGTTGTTCTATTTTGACACGAGAAAAAAATTGAAAGCAATAAGAGGTAATGGATATCGTTTCATCCCCAAAGGTGGGACGTTCCCTACCGAAACCATCATGCTTGTTGTGAGAAGCTCTGCTTTGTGAGAAGCATATCCCAAACCTGCCCCAAATGGGACCAAAATTTTACCATGGCATGTTGATGCCGCTCCATGATAGCATGCCAAGTTTCATGAATTTCAGACGAGTTTTGGATTTACTAGAATTTAAAAATCAGGCATCTCAATGTTTTGCCGGCAATCAACGGTGCCATGGTGTTTGAAATTCATTCCCATTTCTCGCATGGGACCTAAGCATGCACCTAAGGACACAGGTTTGATTTTTCAACCAATTTATATGCACTCGAGCATGTGCATGTAGTTCAAATTTGAATTGTGCACATAAATGCATTGAAAACTCAGTTAATGCATAAAAATGTCCAAACAAACCCCGAAAAATCACAAAAATTCACACGACACTCCTGTTGTTCTATGCTGACACGAGAAAAAAAATCGAAAGCAATAAGAGGCAATGTATATCGTTTCGTCACCAAAGGTGGGACGTTCCCTACCAAAACCATCATGCTTGTTGTGAGAAGCTCTGGTCTGTGAGAAGCAAATACCCAAACCTGCCCCAAATGGGACAAAAATTTTACCACGGCATGTTGATGCCGCTCCATGATAGCATGCCAAGTTTCATGAATTTCAGAAGAGTTTTGGATTTACTAGAATTTAAAAACCAGGCATCTCAATGTTTTGCCGGCAATCAACCGCGCCCTGGTGTTTGAAATTCATTCCCATTTCTTGCATGGGACCTAAGCATGCACCCAAGGACACATATTTGATTTTTCAACCAATTTGTATGCACTCGAGCATGTGCATGTAGTTCAAATTTGAATTGTGCACATAAATGCATTGAAAATTCAGTTAATGGATAAAAATGTCCAAACGAACCCCGAAAAATCACAAAAATTCACACAACACTCCTGTTGATCTATGCTGACACGAGAGGAAAAATAGAAAGCAATAAGAGGCAATGGATATTGTTCGTCCCCAAAGGTGGGACGTTCCCTACCGAAACCATCATGCTTGTCGTGAGAAGCTCTGGTTTGTGAGAAGCATATACCAAAACCTTCCCCAAATGGGACAAAAATTTTACCACGGCATGTTGACGCCGCTCCATGATAGCAAGCCAAGTTTCATGAATTTCAGACGAGTTTTGGATTTACTAGAATTTAAAAATCAGGCATCTCAATGTTTTGCCGGCAATCAACGGTGCCCTGGTGTTTGAAAATCATTCCCAATTCTTGCGTGGGACCTAAGCATGCACCCAAGGACACAGATTTAATTTTCGACCAATTTATATGCACTGGAGCATGTGCATGTAGTTCAAATTTGAATTGTGCACATAAATGCATTGAAAACTCAGTTAATGCATAAAAATGTCCAACGACCCCGAAAAATCACAAAAATTCACACAACACTCCTGTTGTTCGATGTTCAAAAGGGGGGCAGCCCCGGTGCATGTAGCTCCCGCTTGCGCAGGGTCCGGGAAAGGGTCCGACCACTTTGGGTCTATTGTACGCAGCCTTTCCCTACATTTCCGCCAGAGGCTGTTTCCAGGACTTGAACCCGTGACCTCCTGGTCACAAGGCAGCAGCTTTACCACTGTGCCAAGGCTCCCCTTCCTGCTGTTCTATGTTGACACGAGAAAAAAAATTGAAAGCAATAAGAGGCGATGGATACCGTTTCGTCCCCAAAGTTGGGACGTTCCCTACTGAAAACCATCATGCTTGTTGTGAGAAACTCTGGTTTGTGAGAAGCATATACCCAAACCTGCCCCAAATTGGACAAAATTTTTACCACCGCATGTTGATGCCGCCCCATGATAGCATGCCAAGTTTCATGAATTTCAGATGAGTTTTGGATTTGCTAGAATTTAAAAACCAGGCATCTCAATGTTTTGCCGGCAATCAACGGTGCCCTTTTGTTTGAAATTCATTCCCATTTCTTGCATGGGACCTAAGCATGCACCCAAGGACACATATTTGATTTTTCAACCAATTTATATGCACTGGAGCATGTGCATGTAGTTCAAATTTGAATTGTGCACATAAATGCATTGAAAACTCAGTTAATGCATAAAAATGTCCAAACGAACCCCGAAAAATCAAATTAATTCACACAACACTCCTGTTGTTCTATGCTGACACGAGAAAAAAAAATTGAATGCAATAAGAGGAAATGGATATCGTTTTGTCCCCAAAGGTGGGACGTTCCCTACCAAAACCATCATGCTTGTTGTGAGAAGCTCTGGTCTGTGACAAGCATATACCCAAACCTGCCCCAAATGGGACAAAAATTTTACCACGGCATGTTGATGCCGCTCCATGATAGCATGCCAAGTTTCATGAATTTCAGACGAGTTTTGGATTTACTAGAATTTAAAAATCAGGCACCTCAATGTTTTGCCAGCAATCAACGGTGCCCTGGTGTTTGAAATTCATTCCCATTTCTTGCATGGGACCTAAGCATGCACCCAAGGACACAGATTTGATTTTCCAACAAATTTATATGCACTGGAGCATGTGCATGTAGTTCAAATTTGAATTGTGCACATAAATGCATTGAAAACTCAGTTAATGCATAAAAATGTCCAAACGACCCCGAAAAATCACAAAAATTCACACAACACTCATGTTGTTCTATGTTGAAAAGAGGGGCACCCCGGTGCATGTAGCTCCCGCTTGCGCAGGGTCCGGGGAAGGGTCCGACCACTTTGGGTCTATTGTACGCAACCTTTCCCTACATTTCGGCAAGAGGCTGTTTCCAGGACTTGAACCCGTGACCTCCTCGTCACAAGGCAGCAGCTTTACCAGTGTGCCAAGGCTCCCCTTCCTGCTGTTCTATGTTGACACGAGAAAAAATTTGAAAGCAATCAGAGGCAATGGATACCGTTTCGTCCCCAAAGGTGGGACGTTCCCTATCGAAAACCGTCATGCTTGTTGTGAGAAGCTCCAGTTTGTGAGAAGCATATACCCAAACCTGCCCCAAATTGGACAAAATTTTTACCACGGCATGTTGATGCCGCCCCATGATAGCATGCCAAGTTTCATGAATTTCAGACGAGTTTTGGATTTGCTAGAATTTAAAAACCAGGCATCTCAATGTTTTGTCGGCAATCAACGGTGCCCTGGTGTTTGAAATTCATTCCCATTTCTTGCATGGGACCTAAGCATGCACCGAAGGACACATATTTGAGTTTTCAACCAATTTATATGCACTGGAGCATGTGCATGTAGTTAAAATTTGAATTGTGCACATAAATGCATTGAAAACTCAGTTAATGCATAAAACTGTCCAAACGAACCCCGAAAAATCACAATAATTCACACAACACACCTGTTGTTCTACGTTGACACGAGAAAAAATTTGAAAGCAATAAGAGGCAATGGATATCGTTTCGTCCCCAAAGGTGGGACGTTCCCTACCGAAAACCATCATGCTTGTTCTGAGAAGCTCCGGTTTGTGAGAAGCATATACCCAAACCTACCCCTAATGGGAGATATTTTTTTACAACGGCATGTTGATGCCTAACCATGATAGCATGCCAAGTCTCAGGAATTTCAGACGAGTTATGGATTCACTAGAATTTAAAAACCAGGCATCTCAATGTTTTGCCGGCAATCAACGGTGCCCTGGTGTTTCAAATTCATTCCCATTTCTTGCATGGGACCTAAGCATGCACCCAAGGACACAGATTTGATTTTTCAACCAATTTATATGCACTGGAGCATGTGCATGTAGTCCAAATTTGAATTGTGCACATAAATGCATTGAAAACTCAGTTAATGCATAAAAATGTCCAAACGAACCCCGAAAAATCACAAAAATTCACACGACACTCCTGTTGTTCTATGCTGACACGAGAAAAAATTGAAAGCAATAAGAGGAAATGGATATCGTTTCGTCCCCAAAGGTGGGACGTTCCCTACCAAAACCATCATGCTTGTTGTGAGAAGCTCTGGTCTGTGAGAAGCATATACCCAAACCTGCCCCAAATGGGACAAAATTTTTACCACGGCATGTTGATGCCGCGCCATGATAGCATGCCAAGTTTCATGAATTTCAGACGAGTTTTGGATTTACTAGAATTTAAAAATCAGGCATCTCAATGTTTTGCCGGCAATCAACGGTGCCCTGGTGTTTGAAATTCATTCCCATTTCTTGCATGGGACCTAAGCATGCACCCAGGGACACAGATTTGATTTTTCAACAAATTTATATGCACTGGAGCATGTGCATGCAGTTCAAATTTTAATTGTGCACATAAATGCATTGAAAACTCAGTTAATGCATAAAAATGTCCAAACGACCCCGAAAAATCACAAAAATTCACACAACACTCCTGTTGTTCTTTGTTGAAAAGAGGGGCAGCCCCGGTGCATGTAGCTCCCATTGCGCAGGGTCCGGGGAAGGGTCCGACCACTTTGGGTCTATTGTATGCAGCCTTTCCCTACATTTCTACAAGAGGCTGTTTCCAGGACTTGAACCCGTGACCTCCTGGTCACAACGCAGCAGCTTTACCACTATGCCAAGGCTCCCCTTCCAACTGTTCTATGTTGACACGAGAAAAAATTTGAAAGCAATAAGAGGCAGTGGATACCATTTCGTCCCCAAAGGTGGGACGTTCCCTACCGAAAACCATCATGCCTGTTGTGAGAAGCTCCGGTTTGTGAGAAGCATATACCCAAACCTGCCCCAAATGGGACAAAAAGTTTACCACGACATGTTGATGCCGCCACATGATAGGATGCCAAGTTTCATGAATTTCAGACGAGTTTTCGATTTGCTAGAATTTAAAAAGCAGGCATCTCAATGTTTTGCCGGCAATCAACGGTGCCCTAGTGTTTGAAATTCATTCCCATTTCTTGCATGGGACCTAAGCATGCACCGAAGGACACATATTTGATTTTTCAACCAATTTATATGCACTGGAGCATGTGCCTATAGTTCAAATTTGAATTGTGCACATAAATGCATTGAAAACTCAGTTAATGCATAAAAATGTCCAAACGAACCCCGAAAAATCACAATAATTCACACAACACTCCTGTTGTTCTATGTTGACACGAGAAAAAATTTGAATGCAATAAGAGGCAATGGATATCGTTTCGTCCCCAAAGGTGGGACGTTCCCTACCGAAAACCATCATGCTTGTTCTGAGAAGCTCCAGTTTGTGAGAAGCATATACCCAAACCTACCCCAAATGGGACAAAAAAATTTACCACGGCATGTTGATGCCGCTCCATGATAGCATGCCAAGTTTCAGGAATTTCAGACGAGTTTTGGATTTACTAGAATTTAAAAACCAGGCATCTCAATGTTTTGCCGGCAATCAACGGTGCCCTGGTGTTTGAAATTCATTCCCATTTCTTGCATGGGACCTAAGCATGCACCGAAGGACACATATTTGAGTTTTCAACCAATTTATATGCACTGGAGCATGTGCATGTAGTTAAAATTTGAATTGTGCACATAAATGCATTGAAAACTCAGTTAATGCATAAAACTGTCCAAACGAACCCCGAAAAATCACAATAATTCACACAACACACCTGTTGTTCTACGTTGACACGAGAAAAAATTTGAAAGCAATAAGAGGCAATGGATATCGTTTCGTCCCCAAAGGTGGGACGTTCCCTACCGAAAACCATCATGCTTGTTCTGAGAAGCTCCGGTTTGTGAGAAGCATATACCCAAACCTACCCCTAATGGGAGATATTTTTTTACAACGGCATGTTGATGCCTAACCATGATAGCATGCCAAGTCTTAGGAATTTCAGACGAGTTATGGATTCACTAGAATTTAAAAACCAGGCATCTCAATGTTTTGCCGGCAATCAACGGTGCCCTGGTGTTTCAAATTCATTCCCATTTCTTGCATGGGACCTAAGCATGCACCCAAGGACACAGATTTGATTTTTCAACCAATTTATATGCACTGGAGCATGTGCATGTAGTCCAAATTTGAATTGTGCACATAAATGCATTGAAAACTCAGTTAATGCATAAAAATGTCCAAACGAACCCCGAAAAATCACAAAAATTCACACGACACTCCTGTTGTTCTATGCTGACACGAGAAAAAATTGAAAGCAATAAGAGGAAATGGATATCGTTTCGTCCCCAAAGGTGGGACGTTCCCTACCAAAACCATCATGCTTGTTGTGAGAAGCTCTGGTCTGTGAGAAGCATATACCCAAACCTGCCCCAAATGGGACAAAATTTTTACCACGGCATGTTGATGCCGCGCCATGATAGCATGCCAAGTTTCATGAATTTCAGACGAGTTTTGGATTTACTAGAATTTAAAAATCAGGCATCTCAATGTTTTGCCGGCAATCAACGGTGCCCTGGTGTTTGAAATTCATTCCCATTTCTTGCATGGGACCTAAGCATGCACCCAGGGACACAGATTTGATTTTTCAACAAATTTATATGCACTGGAGCATGTGCATGCAGTTCAAATTTTAATTGTGCACATAAATGCATTGAAAACTCAGTTAATGCATAAAAATGTCCAAACGACCCCGAAAAATCACAAAAATTCACACAACACTCCTGTTGTTCTTTGTTGAAAAGAGGGGCAGCCCCGGTGCATGTAGCTCCCATTGCGCAGGGTCCGGGGAAGGGTCCGACCACTTTGGGTCTATTGTATGCAGCCTTTCCCTACATTTCTACAAGAGGCTGTTTCCAGGACTTGAACCCGTGACCTCCTGGTCACAACGCAGCAGCTTTACCACTATGCCAAGGCTCCCCTTCCAACTGTTCTATGTTGACACGAGAAAAAATTTGAAAGCAATAAGAGGCAGTGGATACCATTTCGTCCCCAAAGGTGGGACGTTCCCTACCGAAAACCATCATGCCTGTTGTGAGAAGCTCCGGTTTGTGAGAAGCATATACCCAAACCTGCCCCAAATGGGACGAAAAGTTTACCACGACATGTTGATGCCGCCACATGATAGGATGCCAAGTTTCATGAATTTCAGACGAGTTTTCGATTTGCTAGAATTTAAAAAGCAGGCATCTCAATGTTTTGCCGGCAATCAACGGTGCCCTAGTGTTTGAAATTCATTCCCATTTCTTGCATGGGACCTAAGCATGCACCGAAGGACACATATTTGATTTTTCAACCAATTTATATGCACTGGAGCATGTGCCTATAGTTCAAATTTGAATTGTGCACATAAATGCATTGAAAACTCAGTTAATGCATAAAAATGTCCAAACGAACCCCGAAAAATCACAATAATTCACACAACACTCCTGTTGTTCTATGTTGACACGAGAAAAAATTTGAATGCAATAAGAGGCAATGGATATCGTTTCGTCCCCAAAGGTGGGACGTTCCCTACCGAAAACCATCATGCTTGTTCTGAGAAGCTCCAGTTTGTGAGAAGCATATACCCAAACCTACCCCAAATGGGACAAAAAATTTACCACGGCATGTTGATGCCGCTCCATGATAGCATGCCAAGTTTCAGGAATTTCAGACGAGTTTTGGATTTACTAGAATTTAAAAACCAGGCATCTCAATGTTTTGCCGGCAATCAACGGTGCCCTGGTGTTTGAAATTCATTCCCATTTCTTGCATGGGACCTAAGCATGCACCCAAGGACACAGATTTGATTTTTCAACCAATTTATATGCACTGGAGCATGTGCATGTACTTCAAATTTGAATTGTGCACATAAATGCATTGAAAACTCAGTTAATGCATAAAAATGTCCAAACGAACCCCGAAAAATCACAAAAATTCACACGACACTCCTGTTGTTCTATGCTGACACGGGAAAAAAATTGAAAGCAATAAGAGGAAATGGATATCGTTTCGTCCCCAAAGGTGGGACGTTCCCTACCAAAACCATCATGCTTGTTGTGAGAAGCTCTGGTTTGTGAGAAGCATATACCCAAACCTGCCCCAAATGGGACAAAAATTTTACCACGACATGTTGATGCCGCTCCATGATAGCATGCCAAGTTTCATGAATTTCAGACGAGTTTTGGATTTACTAGAATTTTAGAATCAGGCATCTCAATGTTTTGTCGGCAATCAACGGTGCCCTGGTGTTTGAAATTCATTCCCATTTCTTGCATGGGACCTAAGCATGCACCCAGGGACACAGATTTGATTTTTCAACAAATTTATATGCACTGGAGCATGTGCATGCAGTTCAAATTTTAACTGTGCACATAAATGCATTGAAAACTCAGTTAATGCATAAAAATGTTCAAACGACCCCGAAAAATCACAAAAATTCACACAACACTCCTGTTGTTCTATGTTGAAAAGAGGGGCAGCCCCGGTGCATGTAGCTCCCGCTTCCGCAGGGTCCGGGGAAGGGTCCGACCACTTTGGGTCTATTGTATGCAGCCTTTCCCTACATTTCTACAAGAGGCTGTTTCCAGGACTTGAACCCGTGACCTCCTGGTCAGAAGGCAGCAGCTTTACCACTGTGCCAAGGCTCCCCGTCCAACTGTTCTATGTTGACACGAGAAAAAATTTGAAAGCAATAAGAGGCAGTGGATACCGTTTCGTCCCCAAAGGTGGGACGTTCCCTACCGAAAACCATCATGCCTGTTGTGAGAAGCTCCGGTTTGTGAGAAGCATATACCCAAACCCCAAATGGGACAAAAAATTTACCACGACATGTTGATGCCGCCCCATGATAGGATGCCAAGTTTCATGAATTTCAGACGAGTTTTGGATTTGCTAGAATTTAAAAACCAGGCATCTCAATGTTTTGCCGGCAATCAACGGTGCCCTGGTGTTTGAAATTCATTCCCATTTCTTGCATGGGACCTAAGCATGCACCGAAGGACACATATTTGATTTTTCAACCAATTTATATGCACTGGAGCATGTGCATGTAGTTCAAATTTGAATTGTGCACATAAAAATGCATTGAAAACTCAGTTAATGCATAAAAATGTCCAAACGAACCCCGAAAAATCACCAAAATTCACACAACACTCCTGTTGTTCTATGTTGACACGAGAAAAAATTTGAAAGCAATAAGAGGCAATGGATATCGTTTCGTCCCCAAAGGTGGGACGTTCCCTATCGAAAACTATCATGCTTGTTGTGAGAAGCTCCGGTTTGTGAGAAGCATATACCCAAACCTGCCCCAAATGGGACAAAAAATTTACCACGGCATGTTAATGCCGCTCCATGATAGCATGCCAAGTTTCATGAATTTCAGACGAGTTTTGAATTTCCTAGAATTTAAAAACCAGGCATCTCAATGTTTTGCCGGCAATCAACGGTGCCCTGGTGTTTGAAATTCATTCCCATTTCTTTCATGGGACCTAAGCATGCACCCAAGGACACAGATTTGATTTTTCAACCAATTTATATGCACTGGAGCATGTGCATGTAGTTCAAATTTGAATTGTGCACCTGAAATGGCTAGAAAACCAATTTAATGTATAAAATGTTCAAACGAACCCTGAATAATTCCAATTCTTTTACGACACACATATAGTTGCATGTTCACTCCAGATAGAAGGTCTAGCAATTCAAACACCGTCCATTGCCACTGTGACCCCATTATGTAATTCAAATCAAGATGAAAAATCAAGTAGATCGCACACAGTTTATTATCAGCAACCGTGTGAGATGCAGCACAAAATATCCTGGAGCACCATCCGTGTATAGTACGACTATGGCTTACGCGAGAAGGTGCGTCGGCTACAGTCCACAGACGGCGTCTCAAGCACACTATCTCGCTCCCCAAATATCATTTCACTGTTGAATCGTCGCCGGTGAAAGATGGGCACGTGGACCCGCGTCGCAACTTCGGTGGCCCACTCCGGCGAGAGCACGGCCGCAGCCGCCATGCGCGTGCTAACAAGGTGCATGAGCGCGGCCGCAATATGCGACCGGGCGGCAAAGGCAGCCCAAACGGCCGCTGTTGCTTCTCAGGTGGCGGCACAACATCTGCCTCGGGGATAGCAACTGGCGGGAGCGGCACAACAGTTGTCCGTTCCGCAGCGGCGGCCTTAGCCCTGATGGAGGCCGCCCATGACCATGTCGAGGCCACCCACGCCCAGCTCTTGGCGGTCACCACACAAATCGAACGAAGCTTCTCCGACAACGGTCGGCAACCCACGGCCGAAGAGCTGGCAATCGCCGAGAGCGTTCGAGCAGCCGCTCGTTCCTCCGCCATATACCTTGCGACGACGGAGCCCATCCAAGCCCAGATCGCGTCCGCCCACGCCCAGCTCGTGGCAGCCTTTTCCAAAGAGATGGCGGACGCGGATGGCGAGATGCTTGTCGAGTATGGTGCGATGGATGCCATGGAGCCCCTTCCCTAGGAGACCGTCGGGCGCGAGCTGGACATGGAGGCAGCAGCGGAGATCGACGAGCACCAGCCGTAGTAGTACTCTTTGTTTTGTTTAATTAAGAGCATCGGTCTTTAATTTGTTAGAGTAATGTTTAGGTCAGCTAGCTCTGTTTAATTGCTGAACTTGCTCAATTAAGTAGTGTGGGTGTGCTGTAGTCTCCTTTGTGTACCCAAATTATGCAATGACGTGGATGACCACTGTAACCATGGAAATTCGAACCAAAACTTTTGACGTTCAAACTCATCACACACGGGTTAAGCTATCTGAGTCGTTTGTGATGTCCACATATCGTACACAGTTCTGAATAAGGGACCGTGTCTGATGACACTTTGCGCGCCAGTTTTTTGGCTGATGCGATTCCAAATTTTCGGCCTCCGCGGAAATATCTACCTCCCCGCCCCCTCCCCGCTCTACCAAAAGCCACATTTCCCCCTCTTTCCGCCTTCCTTTCCAAGTTGAAACCTTCACTCCTTGCTTGCAGCACCGCCTCCTCGTCGGCGACCCTCCTTCACACTGCTCGGCCTCGTTTATCCAGGCAGGTAATCCACACCCGACCCCCATCCTCCTCCTCCTTCCACACCCCACATGCCCCGACCGCCGGCGCGAGCGCGACACCTTCGACCCAAATCACCGACCCCTCCACCAAATAAGCGCCGGCCTAAGCCATGGTGCACGCAGTTAGCCAGGATCTCAATGAGCATTTGGCAGCGGAGAAGCAAATCGCGGATGCACACGCGAATGAGGTCGCGATGGCTGCCATTCGTGCCGACCCCCAGATCTTGGAGGAGCACCTTGCCATTTGCTAGCTACGCCGGTTAAGCATGCTCGGTTTACCCGTTGCGTGTGCTGCTCCTGCCTTTCCTTCACAAATTCTAGTGAATTGTGCTATATAATTTTACCATGCAATCTGTCGCTCTAGTGTATATGTTCTATATGTCGTGCACTGTGGTGCTCACTTATTAACTATTTTGTTAATTAGTTGTTGTCTTCAGTTAACTGTTTGGTTCAATTCTGCAAATGTGATGTTCAATTCTTCATGCTGCAATTTTGTATTGTCTTCCATGTGAGAAATAAATGGAATTTATCTTTACAAAGTACATGAGAAACGAATACAATTGCTATATTCCAAGTTGTCAAGCATGCTTGGTTTAGTTACACATTGTGCAATATGGTGCTCAGCTAATGTGTGGTTCATTTGTGTTGTGGTGTTTAATTAATTGTTTGGTTCAATTCTGCAATGCGATGTTCAATAGTTGTGGGTGCATTCTGTTATTGTATACCATGTCAGGAATAAATTGAATTTGGCTGTAGTAAATACATGAGAAACAAATACAATTGCTACAATTGGCTGTAGTTAACTGTTTGGTTAACTGTCTGATCTTCTATTAGGAGTATGTTATATTGTGCAATGTGGTGCTCAGTTAATGTTTGGTTAATTTATTGTGGTGTTTAGTTAACTGCTTGGTTCAATTCTGCAATGCGATGTCCAATTGTCGTGGGTAGAATTTTGTATTGTTGTGCATGTGAGGAATAAATCGAATTTGGCTGCACTAAATACATGAGAAACATATACAAGTGCTATATTTCCTAGTTCTTAATCATGCTTAGTTTGGGTAAATGGGTTTTCCGTGTGGCTTGAATTAATCTGATGAATATGCAATGTGCTTATTTTTCATCAACATATTTTACTGATAGCATGCGAACCCTTACTTAACTTGATGACTAACTACCTTATATGTGTTGCAGGGAAACAATGGGAAGCACTGAGGTTTACAATCGAGGTTAGCACGTGCATGGTCCGTTCTCTAATAGCACATTATTGTGCAATTGCAGGAACCATTCTAATATTTTGGTTTTAACAATCTGCTCTTGCACATGTAGGTCCTGCTGTCAGAGGTTTTGACCCACTGTTCGACCCTTTTTGCGTATGGGGAAATGAGTTGTCCATGAATATCAATCAAATCAAGAAACTCAGAAAGATTGTTAGGATAAAGAAATTAGCGACAAAAAACAACAAGATCTTTGCTGCACAATGAAGAAGACATCAGTTCACTACAAGATGGTACTAACTATTATACCTTGCCTTTTTTTAATCCTTTGCCCCATTTCCAATATAGAGAAGATATTTATGCACATCCTTGTTTACAGGCCTTTCCAAAGCAGTTCACTGATGATTACCTCTCAAACCACCAATATGGTCAGTAGGCGAGGAAGGTTTTCATACAACACCCACGGTTCAATATTGAAGTGTTCCTGAAGAGGATGAAGGACGGATGGTCAATCATCCACAAGCACTGGCTAAAGTTGCAAAGACCTTCAACATGAATGAAGGCTCAATATTCGCCTTCCGCTTCACCAGTTTTCCAGATGAGATGCATCTGTCTATATACCGTCTATGATGCTAATTTCGAATGGTTCTACATGTTGCATGTGGAACTTGCTGCTGGTACAGTTGTGTAATGGGGTAGCTGAGTGCTGAAGCTATATCATGTTGTACTCTGATGTATTTCAATTATGAAATTCTGCTTCCTTAATATGGAAATGAAATATATTGTGTGCTTAATATGAATGTCAATTAGATTAATAAATGGATTATGAATAATCGGATAATTAGCCTGCTAATTGGGTTTTGCTATTGCAAACAGTTATTGAAAAAATACTGTGGGCGATGACCTCAGGCAATGCACATAGTATCTACGAATAAACCGTGTTGGATCAACGAACGATCACACACGACTTTCTCTTGAAAACTGTTTGCGTTAGGCCACCTTGCGCAAACGTTTACCACATAAAAACTATGTGTCATGGACAGCCTTTGCCACACAGTTTCTTCTACGGACCATGTGTTATACATTCAATAACGCAAACGATTTAACGGAAAAATTGCGTGTGATGTACCTGTGAACGGAAACGTTTTCCTTGGAGTGACTGTGTGGGATGTACATACAAACGGAAACGTTTAGCGGGGACTGACTCTGTGGGATGTACTTGCGACCGGAAACAATTTCGCCGTATAATTTTATTTTTTAGCTCTACTATACGTATTTCCGTATTTGAGCGCTTGCCGTTCGCACACGACCTCATTTTGCCGAGTGTGTGTGCTAGGAGGGCATATCCCCGACGGTTTCTGGGTCGTGTGGGAAGGACCCCCCTATCGCCCACACTCACTTGGCGACGATTCCAAATGCCGTCGCGGAAAGGGGTTAAAAACGTTTGTTTAGGACCGACGCGCACCAGTGAAGACTAACGCTGACGGTAATGTTACTGTCTACAAAGTTTGACTTGTTGCGAAAGGTTTTCGACAAGTTCAAGGAGTTGACTACGATGAGACCTTCTCACCCGTAGCGATGCTTAAGTCTGTCCGAATCATGTTAGCAATTGCCGCATTTTATGATTATGAAATCTGGCAAATGGATGTCAAAACTGCATTCCTTAATGGATATCTTAAAGAAGAGTTGTATATGATGCAACCAGAAGGTTTTGTTGATCCTAAAGGTGCTAACAAAGTGTGCAAGCTCCAGCGATCCATTTATGGACTGGTGCAAGCCTCTTGGAGTTGGAATATACGCTTTGATAGTGTGATCAAAGCATATGGTTTTATACAGACTTTTGGAGAAGCCTGTATTTACAAGAAAGTGAGTGCGAGCTCTGTAGCATTTGTAATATTATATGTGGATGACATGTAGCGACCAGACCTCAAACAGTCCAATCTCTGTGCATCAGTGTCATCCCTGGATCGGTAATGCTGACACGTACAGTACTTGAAGGATTTATAACAGAGTAGCAATCACACACTTATTACATCGAATAGTCTCAAAAGAGAACTTATTACAATAAATATGGCTTAAGGCCATCTAAATACGATAACAGCGGAAGGCTTGGAAGATAAAGTGAGTCCATCAACTCCAACGGCATCACTGAGTATAAGACCACGACCTATGGCACCTTACTCGCCGTCTGAAAAGTCTGCAACATGAACGTTGCAGCCCAAAAACGGGTCAGCACATGAAATATGCTGGCAATGTAACACATAGAGAGTAATGAACAGAACAATGCTATCACTACATGCATATTTGGCTGGTGGAAAGCTCTATGGTTACATTTTTGCGAAAAGCCAATTTTTTCCTACAACAAAGGAATAAATTTTATTTAACTATCATGGTGGTTGTTAAACATTGAGAAGGTTCCTCCAACTCAATCCCAATTAAGAACTTGATTAAACCCAATCAGATTAAAATTAAGTAACATGATGAGATCCACATGATAATCCAAGAACTAGATACTCAAGATGTCCATAACCGGGGACACGGCTAACCATGATCATCTCCCATTGCTCGTCTCGGCGCCCACAAATCTGGCAGATAGTATCCTTGAGATCCTTGTGGTACACTTCTCCAATGCGTCCCATGGTGATGTGGGCTGCCATGCTCTTTCCTAGACTCCAGGTCGGTGTATCAAAGGAAAACTCTATGGGCTCAGTGACTGGCATGAACGTCCTTCCTGGAACTTGAACTCGAATCATCCAACACTCCTCTTCTGGTAGTGTGGTGTTGTAGGTCCCGGTGAAGCTTGGTATTCCGATGTTCAGGTACCTAGTAACTTCCTTTAAGTGGCGTCCAAAAGGCGTATCTTCATCCGGTTGCACGAACTTGTTCCTTGCATCCGCCATCCTAAAGGAGTGGAAGAAAGGAGAGGAGTCAGAAATGACAAGAGAGTAGTGATCTAGGGCTTTAGCTTACTGGTCGTGTCCTACAGTCAGCGTGTGCTCTGATACCATCTTGTAGCGACCAGACCTCAAACAGTCCGATCTCTGTGCATCAGTGTCATCCCTGGATCGGTAATGCTGACACACACAGTACTTGAAGGATTTATAACAGAGTAGCAATCACACACTTATTACATCGAATAGTCTCAAGAGAGAACTTATTACAATGAATATGGCTTAAGGCCATCTAAATACGATAACAGCGGAAGGCTTGGAAGATAAAGTGAGTCCATCAACTCCAACGGCATCACTGAGTATAAGACCACGACCTATGGCACCTTAATCGTTGTCTGAAAAGTCTGCAACATGAACGTTGCAGCCCGAAAACAGGTCAGCGCATGGAATATGCTGGCAAAGTAACACATAGAGAGTAATGAACAGAACAATGCTATCACTACATGCATATTTGGCTGGTGGAAAGCTCTATGGTTACAGTTTTGCGTAAAGGTAATTTTTTCCTACTGCAAAGGAATAAATTTTATTTAACTATCATGGTAGTTGTTAAACATTGAGAAGGTTCACCCAACTCAATCCCAATTAAACATCATCATTAAACCCAATCAAATCAAATTAAGAGTGATGAGATCCACATGATAATCCAAGAACTAGATACTCAAAACGTCCATAACCGGGGACACGGCTAACCATGATTAGTTTGTACACTCTGCAGAGGTTTGTGCACTTTTCCCCACAAGACTCGATCGCCTCCATTGAATTTCTCGCACTACATGATGTTTGAGAAACGGATGACTGAGACATAGTCTTTCAGAAGCGTTAGCACCTTACGATGGGTAGACCGTTACACCTACTTTCCCCTACATCTGCTAGTCTACCACTGTAAGAGTTCACACGACTTAATCGACTATGCTAGAGCCCATAATAGCTTGCGGCTGCACACGGAAGTTTCTAGCATGAATAATCTTATGATCCCTTTGAGCCTGGGTGGCGGTCCATAGGAGAATCACACGGTACCCCGGGATTTAAAAAAAACAGGCAATCACTGGATACCCCAGGTGCCTCAATCCACCCAGATGTGTATTTAAGTAGCCACCTTAAGTTGAACCAATAATTAACAATCTCACCTCTGTCATGAATTCACTCAAACCCAATCCATGTCTACTAGCATAGCATAGCAATATAAGCAACGTAGAAGTAACTCCCAAGGGTTTGATAATGAACAGGTAATAGGTACTACCTCAACTACTTCCCATACCCCACATATTAATCGGATCCTAATCATGCAATTGTTTGGGGATTGTTCTAATGCAATCAAACTGGGTAGTAATGGGATATGATCAAAGTGTTACTTGCCTTGCTGATGATCCGTGAAACCTAGAGACTCGTAGTAGCACGCTTCGCACTCCGGGTACTCTATCGCAAACAAACAATAGCATACATAAGCACTCAAGCAAAGATGCATGGGTAAAACTCAAATAAGAAAATCTAACCAGAAAGTTCAACTAAAGAACTCTGGTTCGCAAAAAGAATCAAATCAAACGAAGGAACGAAACTCAAACTGCGAAAGAAACAAGATTCGTTTACTAATCTGGACTTAAGTCAAATTTTACAGTAGCAAAATCTTGTTCAAGTTGGTTAAACAGAAAGAGGGCTTTGAGATGAAACTCTAGGCGCTTGAATCGCCTGATTCCGATAAACGAGTGAAAAGATATACTAGAACGAAAATCGGATCAGAAATCGCGATCGAAAATAATCGCGAAAAATCCCGAGAAAAGAAAACTGACGAACAGACTAACGAACGAACGTTCGCTGCCTGCGGCTAAACAGTGAAAACCTTTCGTGAAAACGAACGTACAGACGAACGTCCGCTATATAACTAAACCAAAATAACCGAACCGGATCTAAAAATAAAACGGATCTAGTGTTTCGAAAAAAAACCGATCGGTTTTTCCGACAAAACCGATGAACGGCGAGGCGGCGGCGGCGGCTACCTCCGGCGGGTCCGGCGAGGCGACGGCGGGCTCCGGCGAGATCCGGCGCAGCGGCGGCGGGCGGCGGCACGGCAGTGGCGGGAGGCGGCGACGGCAGCGGCGGGCGACGGCACGGCGGCGCGCGGCAGCGGCGGCAGGCGGCGGCGACGCTAGCGGCGGCGGTGGCTAGGGTTTGGGCGGCGGGGTGCGGGTGGGCTGGCGGGTGGGCTGACGGGCGGCGGTGGGCTGCGGGGCAGGGGGCCCCCGGCTTATAAAGCCCCCCCGGGCGGAGTCCCGGTCGGGTACGGCCCGGAGTCGGTTTCCTTTTTTTTAAATAATTCCGGCGTGCAGAAAGGGAAAGAAAAGAAATACTAACCGGACTCCAAAAATCCCGAAATAAATTTTCCCCGTCCTCTAAAAATAAGCCGGAGAAGATGAACATTTATTTGGGCCTAAAATGCAATTTTGAAAAACGCATATTTTTCCTATGCAAATAAAATAGCAATAAAATCCCAAATAAAAATATTTATTTATTTTTAATATTTTTCCTCCAGTATTTCATTATTTTTGGGGTAGTCATATTATCCCCTCTCATATATTTTGAATATGATAAAAAAATTCAAATATGAAAACGGTGAAATCCCCAACTCTCTCCGCGGGTCCTTACGTTGCGTAGAATTTCTAGGATCAAGCCAAAATGCAATAAAATATGATTTGCAATGATGATCTAATGTATAACATTCCAAATTGGAAATTTGGGATGTTACATGACATATTGTTGATTGGAAAAGATACAAAATTTCTGGATAGCATAAAAGGATACACTACTGCAGGTTACTGCTAACGAGACACTACGATCAGAGACCCTTTGCGGTGTGCGATGCAATAATCGCAAACGATGGTGTAAAACCGTCAAAAAAGGTGCAAAACGTTTGCGATGGCGGAGCCATCAAACACGGTTCAGATTTTAGTTGCGTGTGCGATGCAGGACACACGGTTAATCCATTCAAACTGTCTGCGATGAGGGAGAACAACAGAAACGGGCAGCCATAACAATGCGTGTGCGATGCAGGGCACACGATTACTCCATTCGAACCGTTTGCGATGAGGTAGAACAACAAAAATGGGCAGCCATATCAATGTGTGTGCGATATACCGCATACGGTTAACTCGGACGAACTGTTTTCGATTAGGGAACACAACAGAAATGGTTCAACTTAACAAGATGTGTGTGATATGCGGCATACGGTTCACATGGATGAACTGTTTGCGATGAGCCAAAAGAACGCAAACGAGTCGTGTAAACAAGATGTGTGTGATACGTGGCAAACAGCCGACTCAGATGAACTGTTTGCGATGAGAAATTACAACACAGACGGTCAATGCAGTTACTTCGTGTGCGATTCTGTGTGTACAAAATACTTTGAAAAATGCAAACTAGTTGCTTGCGGTGGCGGAGTATCACACTCGATGCGTCTGCGTGTACTCGTGTGCGATGATTAGTATGTTACACATACGTTTCCTTATGTTAACATGTGTGTGAATTTGCAATATGGACAGTTAATATGCAAATGCCTTCTGGTCCGGCCACACGCTTGAACTACATGAACTGTGTACAATACTAATACTTTCCATGAAAATTTATGAACTTGGGTAACAGCATTTGAGTAACATATATATAGTGGTTACACTATTCGACAAAAGGAGGATCTTCGTAACACGGTTTTGACAACCATATGGTCCATTCTACATACTTAACATAGTAACAACTATCACATTTTAAGAGGCTAAGGGCCAACAACCATATTGTCCATATCTACATACTTAACATATATAGTAACAACTAGCACATTTTAAGAGGCTGAGGGCCAACAACCACAACTATCCACTGGAAGCAGCTTGATCACGGTGACTCGGCATCTCGTCAATGAAAAGGAAGAGCCCTCATGTGCATTGTGAAGGAAATATGCCCTAGAGGCAATAATAAAGTTATTATGTATTTCCTTATTTCATGATGTTTATTATTCATGCTAGAATTGTATTAACCGGAAACTTAGTACATGTGTGAATACATAGACAAAACATAAGTGTCCCTAGTATGCCTCTACTTGACTAGCTTGTTTATCAAAGATGGTTATGTTTCCTAACCATAGACATGTGTTGTCATTTGATGAACGGGATCACATCATTAGGAGAATGATGTGATGGACAAGACCCATTCGTTAGCTTAGCATTATGATCGTTATAGTTTCACTGCTACTGCTTTCTTCATGACTTATACATGTTCCTCAGACTATGAGATTATGCAACTCCCGAATACCGGAGAAACACCTTGTGTGCTATCAAACATCACAACATAACTGGGTGATTATAAAGATGCTCTACAGGTGTCTCTGATGGTGTTTGTTGGGTTGGCATAGATCGAGATTAGGATTTGTCACTCTGTGTTTCAGAGAGGTATCTCTGGGCCCTCTCAGTAATGCTCATCACTATAAGCCTTGCAAGCAATGTGACTAATGAGTTAGTCACGGAATAATGCATTACGGAACGAGTAAAGAGACTTGCCGGTAACGAGATTGAACTAGGTATTGAGATACCAACGATCGAATCTCGGGCAAGTAACATACCGATGACAAAGGGAACAACGTATGTTGTTATGCGGTTTGACCGATAAAGATCTTCGTAGAATATGTAGGAACCAATATGAGCATCCAGGTTCCACTATTGGTTATTGACCGGAGAGGTGTCTCGGTCATGTCTACATAGTTCTCGAACCCGTAGGGTCCGCACGCTTAACGTTCGATGACGATTGGTATTATGAGTTTATGTGATTTGATGTACCGAAGGTTGTTCAGAGTCCCGGATGTGATCACAGACATGACAAGGAGTCTCGAATTGGTCGAGACATAAAGATTGATATATTGGAAGGTTATATTCGTACACCGGGAGGGTTCCGAAGTGTATCGGGTATTTTTCGGAGTACCGGGAGGTTACCGGAACCCCCCGGGGAGTCTATGGGCCTTATTGGGCCCTAGTGGAGAAAGAGGGCAGCAAGCAAGGAGTGGGGCACGCCCCCGTAGGCCCACACCGAATTGGTTTAAGGTTTGGGAGGCCGGCCCCACCTTTCCTTCTCCCCTCCTCCTCTTTCCTCCTTCTCCTAATAGGAATAGGAAAGGGGGGGACCAAACCTACTTGGAGTAGGATTGCCCCCCTTGGCGCGCGCCTCCTCCTAGGCCGGCCTCCTCCTCCCTCCTTCCTTTATATACGGGGGAGGGGGCACCCCATAGACACACAAGTTGATTGTTTAGCCGTGTGCGGTGCCCCCTCCATAGATTTCCACTTCGGTCATATCGTTGCAGTGCTTAGGCGAAGCCCTGCGCTGATAGCTTCATCATCACCGTCATCACGCCGTCGTGCTGACGAAACTCTCCCTCGACCTCAGCTGGATCTAGAGTTCATGGGACGTCACCGAGCTGAACATGTACAGATCGCGGAGGTGCCATACCTTCGGCGCTAGGATCGGTCGGATCGTGAAGACATACGACTACATCAACTGCGTTGTCATAACGCTTCCGCTTACGGTCTACGAGGGTACGTGGACAACACTCTCCCCTCTTGTTGCTATGCATCACCTAGATAGATCTTGCGTGTGTGTAGGAAATTTTTGAAATTACTGCGTTCCCCAATAGTGCCATCCGAGCCAGGTCTATGCGTAGATGTTATATGCACGAGTAGAACACAAAGAGTTGTGGGCGATAATAGTCATACTGCTTAGCAGCATGTCATACTTTGATTCGGCGGTATTGTTGGATGAAGCGGCCCAGACCGACATTACATGACCGCGTTCATGAGACTGGTTCTACCGACGTGCTTCGCACACAGGTGGATAGTGGGTGTCTGTTTCACCAGCTTTAGTTGAATCGAGTGTGACTACACCCGGTCCTTGTTGAAGGTTAAAACAGCACACTTGACAAAAATTGTTGTGGTTTTGATGCGTACGTAAGAACGGTTCTTGCTAAGCCCGTAGCAGCCACGTAAAACTTGCAACAACAAAGTAGAGGAAGTCTAACTTGTTTTGGCAGGGCTTGCTGTGAAGTGATATGGTGAAGACATGGTGATATATATAAATTGTTGTATGAGATGATCATGTTTTGTAAAAGTTATCGGCAACTGGTAGGAGCCTTATGGTTGTCGCTTTATTGTATGAATTCAATCGCCATGTAATTGCTTTGCTTTATCACTAAGTGGTAGCGATAGTCGTAGAAGCAATAGTTGGCGAGACGACAACGATGCTTCGATGGAGATCAAGGTGTCAAGCCGGTGACGATTGTGATCATGACGATGCTTTGGAGATGGGGATCAAAGGCACAAGATGATGATGGCCATATCATATCACTTATATTGATTGCATGTGATGTTTATCCTTTATGCATCTTATTTTGCTTAGTACGGTGGTAACATTATAAGATGATCCCTCACTAAATTTCAAGGTATAAGTGTTCTCTCTGAGTATGCACCGTTGCGACAGTTCGTCGTGCCGAGACACCACGTGATGATCGGGTGTGATAAGCTCTAAGTTCAAATACAACGGGTGCAAGCCAGTTTTGCACGCGCAGAATACTCGGGTTAAACTTGACGAGCCTAGCATATGCAGATATGGCCTCGGAACACTGAGACCGAAAGGTCGAGCGTGAGTCATATAGTAGATATGATCAACAAAGTGATGTTCACCATTGAAAACTACTCCATCTCACGTGATGATCGGACATGGTTTAGTTGATTTGGATCACGTGATCATTTAGATGACTAGAGGGATGTCTATCTAAGTGAGAGTTCTTAAGTAATATGATTAATTGAACATTAATCTATCATGAACTTAGTCCTGATAGTATTTGCAAATTATGTTGTAGTTCAATAGCTCGCGATGTAGCTCCCCGTTTATTTTTCATATGTTCCTAGAGAAAAATAAAGTTGAAAGATGTTAGTAGCAATGATGCGGATTGGATCCGTGATCTGAGGATTATCCTCATTGCTGCACAGAAGAATTATGTCCTTGATGCACCGCTAGGTGACAGACCTATTGCAGGAGTATATGCAAACGTTATGAACGTTTTGACAAACTCGGTATGATAACTACTTGATAGTTTAGTGCGCCATGCTTTACGGCTTAGAAGCGGGACTTCAAAAATGTTTTGAACACCACGGAGCATATAATTATGTTCCAAGAGTTGAAATTGGTATTTCATACTCATGCCCGTGTCAAGAGGTATGAGACCTCTGACAATACTTTTCCTACAAGATGTAGGAGAATAGCTCAACCAGTGAGCATGTGCTCAGATTGTCTGGGTACTACAATTGCTTGAATCAAGTGGGAGTTAATCTTCCAGATAAGATAGTAATTAAAAAAGTTCTCTATTCACTATCACCAAGTTACTAGAACTTCGTGATGAACTATAATATGCAAGGGATGATGAAAACAATTCCCAAGCTCTTCGCGATGCTAAAATCGGCGAAGGTAGAAATCAGGAAAGGCATCAAGTGTCGATGGTTGACAAGACCACTAGTTTCAAGAAAAAGGGCAAAAGGAAGAAGGGGAACTTCAAGAAGAACGACAAGCAAGTTGCTGCTCAAGTGAAGAAGCCCAAGTCTGGACCTAAGCCTGGAACTGAGTGCTTCTACTGCAAACTAAATGGTCACTGGAAGCGGAACTACCCTAGATACTTGGCGGATAAGAAGGATGGCATAGTGAACAAAGGTATATTTGATATACATGTTATTGATGTATACTTTACTAGTGTTTATAGCAACCCCTCGGTATTTGATACTGGTTCAGTTGCTAAGAGTAGTAACTCGAAACAGGAGTTGCAGAATGAATAGAGACTAGTTAAGGGTGAAGTGATGATGTGTGTTGGAAGTGGTTCCAAGATTGATATGATCATCATCGCACGCTCCCCATACTTTCGGGATTAATGTTGAACCTAAATAAATGTTATTTGGCATTTGCATTGAGCATGAATATGATTTGATCATGTTTATTGCAATACGGTTATTCATTTAAGTCAGAGAATAATTGTTGTTCTGTTTACATGAATAAAACCTTCGATGGTCATACACCCAATGAAAATAGTTTGTTGGATCTTGGTCGTAGTGATACACATGTTCATAATATTGAAGCCAAAGGTGCAAAGTTAATAATGATAGTGCAACTTATTTGTGGCACTGCCGTTTAGGTCATATTGGTGTAAAGCGCATAAAGAAACTCCACGCTGATGGGCTTTTGAAATCACTTGATTATGAATCATTTGATGCATGCAAACCATGCCTCATGGGCAAGATGACTAAGACTCCGTTCTCCGGAACAATGGAGCAAGCAACAAACTTGTTAGAAATTATACATACTAATGTATGCAGTCCGATGAGTGTTGAGGCTCGCGGCAGGTATCGTTATTTTCTGACCTTCATAGATGATTTGAGCAGACATGGATATATCTACTTGATGAAACATAAGTCTGAAACATTTAAAAAGTTCAAAGAATTTCAGAGTGAAGTGGAAAATCATCGTAACAAGAAAAAAAAGTTTCTACGATCTGATCGTGGAGGTGAATATTTGAGTTACGAGTTTGGCCTTCAATTAAAACAATGTGGAATAGTTTCACAAACTCATGCCACCTGGAACACCACAGCATAATGGTGTGTCTGAACGTCATAACCGTACTTTATTAGATATGGTGCGATCTATGATGTCTCTTACCGATTAACCACTATCGTTTTGGGGGTATGCATTAGAGACAGCTGCATTCATGTTAAATAGGCCACCGTCTAAAAATCCGTTGAGACGACACCGTATGAACTGTGGTTTAGCAAGAAACCTAAGCTGTCTTTTCTTAAACTTTGGGGTTGCGATGCTTATGTGAAAATGTTTCAGCCTGATAAGCTCAAACCTAAATCGGAGAAGTGCGTCTTCATAGGATACCCAAAGGAGACTGTTGGGTACACCTTCTATCACAGATCCGAAGGCAAGATATTCGTTGCTGAGAATGGATCCTTTCTAGAGAAGGAGTTTCTCTCAAAAGAAGTGAGTGGGAGGAAAGTAGAACTTGATGAGGTAATTGTACCTTCTCTCGAATTGGAAAGTATCTTATCATTGAAATAAGTTCCAGTGATGCCTACACGAATTAGTGAGGAATTTAATGATGATGATCATGAAACTTTAGATCAAGTTACTACCGAACCTCGTAGGTCAACCAGAGTACGATCCGCACCAGAGTGGTACGGTAATCCTGTTTTGGAAGTCATGTTAATAGACCATGATGAACCTACGAACTATGAGGAAGCAATGATGAGCCCAGATTCCGCAAAATGGCTTGAGGCCATGTTATCTGAGATGGGATCCATGTACGAGAACAAAGTATGGACTTTGGTTGACTTGCTCGATGATCAGCAAGCCATTGAGAATAAATGGATCTTCAAGAGGAAGACGGACGATGATAGTAGTGTTACTATCTACAAAGCTCGAATTGTCGCAAAAGGTTTTTGACAAGTTCAAGGTGTTGACTACGATGAGATTTTCTCACTTGTATCGATACTTAAAAGTCTGTCCAAATCATGTTAGCAATTGCCGCATTTTATGAAATTTGGCAAATGGATGTCAAACCTGCATTCCTTAATGGATTTCTTAAAGAAGAGTTGTATGTAATGCAACCGGAAGGTTTTGTCGATCCTAAAGGTGCTAATAAAATATGCAAGCTCCAGCAATCCATCTATGGACTGGTGCAAGCATCTCGGAGTTGGAATATACGCTTTGATAAGTTGATCAAAGCATATAGTTTTATACAGACTTACGGTGAAGCCTGTATTTACAAGAAAGTGAGTGGGAGCACTACAGCCTTTCTAATAAGTATATGTGAATGACATATTGTTGATCGGAAATTATGTAGAATTTTCTGGAAAGCATAAAGGAGTGTTTGAAAGGAGTTTTTCAAAGAAAGACCTCGGTGAAGCTGCTTACATAATAAGCATCAAGATCTATAGAGATAGATCAAGACGCTTGATAAGGTTTTTTTCAATGAGTACATACCTTGACAAGATTTTGAAGTAGTTCAAAATGGAACAGTCAAAGAAGGAGTTCTTGCCTGTATTGCAAGGTGTGAAGTTGAGTAAAGACTCAAAACTCGACCATGACAGAAAATAGAAAGAGAATGAAAAGTCATTCCCTATGCCTCAGTCATAGGTTCTATGAAGTATGCTATGCTATGTACCAGACCTATTGTGAACCTCACCATAAGTTTGGCAAGAGGGTACAATAGTGATCCAGGAGTGGATCACTGGACAGCGGTCAAAATTATCCTTAGTAGAATAAGGATATGTTTCTCGATTATGGAGGTGACAAAAAGTTCGTCATAAAGGGTTACGTCGATGCAAGCTTTGACACTGATCCGGATGACTCTAAGTCTCAATCTGGATACAAATTGAAAGTGGGAACAATTAGCTAGAGTAGCTCCATACAGAGCACTATAGACATAGAAATTTCCAAAATACATATGGATCTGAATGTGGCAGACCCGTTGACTAAACTTCTTTCACAAGCAAAACATGATCACACCTTAGTACTCTTTGGGTGTTAATCACATGGTGTCGGATTACGGGTTCCGGCAAACCCTTGAGGTTCGAACACTGGGGTGCGCACGAAGATCTCTCTCTCCCTCACTAGCTCGCTCGCTCAACGCTCCATGGCCTAACTCGACGAACTCGAAGAACACAGGACACGAGGGTTTATACTGGTTCGGGCCACCGTTGTGGTGTAATACCCTACTCCAGTGTGGTGTGGTGGATTGCCTTGTAGGCTGGGGATGAACAAGTACAACAGAAAGAACGGCCTCAGGAGGAGAGGTGTTCTCGGGCTCGGTGTGCTGGTGGGTGCTAGGGTGGTCCGAGTGATCCGTCCCCGGCTATGAGGGTGGCTAGTCCTACTTATAGAGGCCCTGGTCCTCTTCCCAAATATTAGGCGGGAAGGGATCCCACAACGACCAAGTTTGAAGGGGGACATCTAGTACAAGCTATCCTGACAAAAGTGGTCTTCGCCTGCCAAAGGCTCTGGTGGTGATGCCGTCCTGGGCTCCACGATGACCTCCGTCCTGCCGTCCTGCTGGTCTTGGTCTTGTTGCACTGATATGGAAACCTTTGCCTGACGCCTCGGGACTCCTCACCTGAGCTTGCCTCTTTAGCACCAAAGAGGAAACTAGTACTATGCGCCCACTGGCACCCGCCTGGTGCCCGCCTGGCCTTGGTCGTCATAGCTAAAGAGGTGCCCCTTGCATAGATATCTCCGCTCCTCACGAGCCAGCCTAGCGAGGCTGCCCTTTAGGAGATCTTGTGTTGTCCGCCTCGGGAGGCTCGGCCCCTCGCGAGGGTCTTGAGTGTTTGCTGATGAAGATGGGCCGTACCAGGCCGCTGGGCGAGCCACGCCCTGGGCCGCAGGCAGGCAAGTCTGGGGACCCCCGTTCCCAGAACACCGACAGTAGCCCCCGGGCCCCAGACGCGCTCGTACTTGGCTTCGAGTCGAAGCCAAAGGGCAAGTGCAGAGCACCACGGGCCCTAATAGCCTACAGCCTTGATTGACGCGTGGCGACTGATTGGACGTGGGCATCTTCGCTTCCCCACGCTGCCTCGGCAACTGCCCCTGACAAAAGGCAGGTGCGTGCTGCGGTGCCTTCATTGCTTGCCTTCGTCTTGCTCCAGATCCCCTTTCTCGCCTCTCTGTCCCAAGGACTCCAGATCCGCGCCAACTTCCCTTCGAGCCCGCAACAATGGCGCCCGGCAAGGCAAAGGCCACCTCTCCGCCCGCCTGGTACGAGCCGGCTCTGAGCGCGCCTAGCGCTTCGGAGAAGAACCTCGCCGCCGTGCTGCTGATGATGGCGGAGGCCAGCAACGAGAAGGGGAAGACCGCGCTTCGGGCTGGCTCCGCTGAGCCTGAAGCTCCAGGCAGTACCTTCTACCCCTTCTTCATGAGTATTGTTGTTGCGGGGCTGGTTCCCCCTTTTTTGATTTCTTCTACGCCGTCCTCAGCCACTACAAGCTGCATGCTCTCCATCTTCATCCCAACTCCGTCCTCCTCCTGTCCATCTTCGCCTTCTACTGCGAGGCATATGTCGGGGTGATGCCGTCCGTGGCGCTGCTACGTCACTTCTTCTTCCTTCGGCTTAAAGGCGGCATTTGCTCGGGGTGTGCTAACTTCGTTGCGGCCAACAAGGCCAACGCGATCTTGAAGGCCAGGAAGAAGGCCGAGGGCTTCAGGAGCAAGTGGGTCCTGATGGACGCCAAGTGCTCCCATCCTCGGCTGGCGCTGCCGATGGAGATGCCCACGCCTCACGACGGGTGGCTTCGCGCTAGGCTCACCGATCCGCGGGCGGAGAAGGTGTTGGAAAAGATGACCACCGACCTGAAGCCTGACGACCCAAGGGCAGCGAGGCTGACGGGGGCCATGATCGTCAAGGAATTCTTGGCACAATGTGTGGCCCCACTCTAGGCACGCTCACGGCCCTTGTGGAAGCTCGGAGAAGAGGAGGATAATCTTTGCCTGCGCCCGGATGCCTTGTTGGAGGAGGACCTAACTATAGCTCTCCGGCTCCTGGTTGGGGACGACGAGGGGTATCCGCTGGACATCCTTGTCCCCCTGTATCGCCGCCCAGACGGGGCGAAGGTTGCCGCCGCCTGGCCTGTCTTCGACGGGCGCGGCTTCTGCCACCGGCACCCTCCAAGGCCTTTATGGCGACAGCTCCGATGGTGCTGTCCTCCGATGACTCTGGCAGGGAGGAGGAGGACTCAGAAGCGACCCCGGAGGAGACCGGAGAGACCTCCCCCCCCCCCCCCGTGCGCAAGGTCGATCTCCTTCGCGCCTTGCCTGATGATGACGACGCCGACGGCCACCCGGTGAGGGAGGCCTCGCCCTCTGCTAGGGCCGCCACGAAGTCCAAGGTCACCTCCTCGAAGAGGCCGCCAGCTAGGGTCCCCACGAAGAGCAGGTCGGCGAAGATCTCCTGAGGCGACGCTCCAGCTCAGACACCACCTGCGCTGCCACTGGGCCAGCCGCCGTGGCCTCATCTGCTCCGGGGATCCGCGCTCCTGCGCCGCAGGCTGCGGGACCCCTGGGCTCCGTGCTCCTGAAGAGGCCGCGGAATTGCGCCGCCGTGGACCAGTAAGTACCTTGGTCTGACTTTGTCTGCGCTTCTGTTTCCATTGTTGCTCCCTGATATTTCCTTCTGGTGCTGTCAGGTCGACGTCGTTGGCGAAGAAGAAGAAAGAGGAGGCGGCCACATCTTCGCGAGCTCAGCAGCCTGGCCTGGCCGCACCTCCTCTGGTGCAGAGAGGTGGAGAGGGCACCCCTACTTCCCCCGCTCGGTCGTCCTCGCGAGGCCTAGCGGACCACCCTGAGGAGGAGGTGGCTTCCTTGGCCAAGCTGGCTCCGGAGGCACCCATCTCCGGTTCACCCGCGGACGTCACCAAGGCTAAGAAGCCCCATGTCTCTCCCTTCGCCATCGTCAGCTCGCAGGTCTTGATCACGCCGCAGCCTCCTCCTCCGGTCATGCCGCTAGTTCGTGGCCCTTATGCTTCACCCGACGCCCTGGAGGAAGCTCTTTCCGCGCTGACGCAGCTTCGGGGTGACCTCCAAGGGGCCGACCGTCGCCTGGTGGCAGGGCGCTTGGAGTTGATCTCGGACTGGCTGCACTCTAACGCTTCTGTTAGGGCTGTGCTGAGCCAGGCCGTGGCGGCACCCGAGGAGGACAAGCGGGCCGCCGCCCAAGCCGCAGCCGCTCGCGAGGCGGCGCAGGAGGATGCGGAAGCCGCCAGGGAGCGCTGTCGGTCGATGGAGGCTGAGCTGGAGACCATGCCCCACGAGCGCGCGGCCGAGGCCCGCAATCGCAAGGCGGAGGAGGAGAAGATGAAGGCCCGGGAAGACACCATCAACAATCGTGATGCTGAGTTGGAGCAGCTGGCGAGGGCGCAGGCCGCGGAGCACGGCCGCTTGGAGGAGCTGGAGAAGAAGGTGGAGGCGGAGAGGGCCCGGCTGGAAGCCAAGGCGAAGGTCCTTGCCGAGGATCGCGCAGCCTTCAAGTCCCTTGAAGAAAGATCCTGCGGGGCGCTGAGGGCATTCTACAAGAAGGGCCTGGAGAAGCCGTTGGTGACAGACGATGAAGGCCCCGCCCAGCTGCTTGCTTCTCTTGTTGTGGCGCTCGAGGGTGTTGCCAACGGGATCGACTCCATGGTGGAGGGGGAAGCGCGCGCGCTTTCCTCGTCGGCCTTGACGTGCGTCTTCAGCCATCTCTACCTTCGCGACCCCAATGCCGACCTCGGTAGGCTGCTGGAGCCCGTGGAGGGCGAGCGCTGCACGGCTGCCGCCGCAGCCGTTGAGGGCCAGGTGGAAGCCCTACTGACCAAGTTCCTCGTCGTTGAGCCTGCACCTCCAGCCGATGGCCCCGCCGATCCTGCGACAAGGGCCGATGATGCAGCCGACGGTGATGCTACCTGCGGGAAGGTGCTTCCTGACGACAGCACCCAAGGCTGAAGAAGGGGCTTGCTGGTGAGGAACGGCGCTCCTTCCCGCTAATTTTCCTGCGACATGAGACGTGCCTAGTGGAGGCATTAAAACTTCTGTTTGGTGTTTGAAGAACAACATGTCTTGTAATAATTGCTAGATTTTCGTGATTTCCTTCCTATTTTCTTTGTCGTTCTACGTCGGCAGAGCCCGGCCCCGCGCATACCTCAGCCGTCGCTGACTCGACCGGATCGCCAGGACGAGACCAGGGGGTGACTGTCTACGTGGCCAGTTAGGCTCCTGAGTCGCGATGCTCAGGAGTCCTCCTTGACGTGTGTCGGTGTCAAAACCGGCGGATCTCGGGTAGGGGGTCCCGAACTGTGCGTCTAAGGTCGATGGTAACAGGAGACAGGGGACACGATGTTTACCCAGGTTCGGGCCCTCTCTATGGAGGTAATACCCTACTTCCTGCTTGATTGATCTTGATGAATATGAGTGTTACAAGAGTTGATCTACCACGAGATCGTAATGGCTAAACCCTAGAGGCCTAGCTCGTATGACTATGATAATGAGTATCCGCCTATCCGAACTACGCCCTCTGGTTTATATAGACACCGGAGGGATCTAGGGTTACATGGAGTCGGTTACACAGAAAGGAATCTACATGATTGATCGCCAAGCTTGCCTTCCACGCCAAGGAGAGTCTTGCCAGGACACGAGTGCGGTCTTCGGTCTTCACATCTTCACGACCCATCAGTCCGGCCCATGGCTAACAGGCCGGACGCCCGAGGACCCCTTAGTCCAGGACTCCCTAGCCCCCGAACCAGGCTTCAATGACGAGGTGTTTGGCATTCGGATTGTCTTCGGCATTGCAAGGCGGGTTCTTCCTTTGATGACATCCATGTAATGTATTCGACCGCAGATTCAGTGCTTCTCGCCTCGGCTTACGCACGTTCAATAACTTTGTCTTCCACGTGTCGAGAGAATGTGGAAAGCCAGGGTATTTTTGTAAATAACACCCTGTCCACGCGAGGCAGAGTGCCTATTTAAAGAGATTGGATCTTAGATCCATTCAATACTAAGCCGAGAAAATCCCCGGAGACTGCCAGGAGAAACCATTCCAGCATGGCCAGCATTCCCAGCTCCTCTCCACATTCCAGCCTAGAGAAAGGCGAGTGGGAGAAGTGTTCTGTGACCCACAGTCAATTGGCGAAGCTGCAAATGCAGGGATTCCTTCCTCACGTGGATCTGGTCCCTGTTCGAGCAGGGCTGGCCTCTTTCGATGGCGAGACTCAAGCGGAGGAGTTCCCCAGCCCATCCGGGGGGAGCGAGTGTGTTACGTTCCCTTTCTATGAAGAGGCGTTGGATTTCCAATCCATCCGTTCCTCCGAGGGCTTCTGGAATACTATGGCCTCCAGCTACACAACTTCACTCCCGCTTCCATCCTGCATATTGCGGGTTATGTCGCTTTATGCGAATTATTTCTGGGCGTTGAGGCCCATTTTGAACTATGGAGAAAATTGTTTTGTCTTGTCCAGCATAACCACGAGGGGTCGATATTTGAGGTGGGCGGAGCCGAAGTATGGCGCATCGCCGATACCGGATACCCGTCCGACAAACCAAGGAGGGCATTCGAAACATGGCCTTCCGAATGGTTCTACATTGAGGACGTCGCACTTCCCGACCCTATTCGAAAGGGTCTTCCTGAGTTCGCAAGCGTTCCGCTGAAGAAACGCCACAGTTGGCGTCCCCGGAGTCTTGAAGAGGATGACAGTGCGGAAGTTCGTCAGCTCATGGGCAAGATAAAGATGCTTGCCCAGTTCAGATTAACAATACTTGAGGTAGTGGCGACCTCCATAACGTGAGGGGTTCAGCCGCTTCAATATAGAGGGCTCCCAATGTGGCACTACAACGGGGAGGATGACACCTCCCGCTGTGGTCGAAAGGGCCCGGACACCCCCGCCGCTCTGGCCAAGATACTGGCCGAGCTGTTCAAAGGGGAGGAAGAGGAATTTCTCCGAATCAATCGCAGAGATGGGTATTCTATGTATAATCCTACCAGTTGGGTAAGCCCCAATCCTTCTACTTTACTCATTCCGCTTCTAGGGTCACCTTTAACAGATATATAATCCGCTTATAACAGCATTGGCGAAAAATCACCGAGGGGCTCTACAGCCCCGCCCCATAGCCAGAGAACCACAACCGGGAGCTGGATCCCGGGTTTGAAGAGGATTCGGATATATTCGTGGTACTTGCGGAAGGGGTGTTTTACCAGGCGAGCTACGACGGCACGGAAGTGGCCATTATTGCCGATTATCCTGGTCTTCTTCCTGCTTCCCACGTAAGTCATCAAGAAAAATCCTCCTCGAAGAGTTTCCTTGCACTGCCTCACCTGCTGCACTACCTCGTGCTTCGAAGGGGAGGCGTTCGGCTCGTCATGCTACTCCGGGGGCGACTCCAAAGATAGCGGCTCTAGCGCCCAGCAAGGCCTTTAAGAGGAAGGTCAATGAAGACACGACCGGTCCCTCGTCGAAGAGGTACGGATTTGAAGGTGTACTTTAGTAGTCACGTCCAACTGTAACTTGTACATTTGTCTTGTACCAGGAAAAAGGTTTGCCGGACTATGTCCGCGGGTCCGGCCGGCCGTACTCCCAACAACCGGGATTTAGATCCCGCCGGAGAATCGAGGGCCGATATGAGAACAACGCCGGACTGTCCTTCGGCCGAGGGTTCAGAAGATATGTCCGTTACCAACTCAGAAGTAGAGAGCGCCATGAATCATCGGTGCTGCGGGGCTGTTTTACGAGACCCCCAGTTCTCGGAGGAGGCGTAAAGCCTTCGTTTCGGCTGACGCTTATATCCGGGCTGCTCGAACTGGGCTTAGCATAGCCACAAAGCAGTATTTAAAAGATGTGCAGGTAAATTTTCTTTGTCTGAATAGAATGACCATATGTAAGTAGCCCCTGAGACTGAAAGCAGTTGGTACAACTGATTTAAGGATCGTTGTGCAACCAGGTTCTTACCGAGAAGAACAACCTGCTAACTCAAGAGCTAGAGCAGTGTCGGGCACAGCTAAATGCTGCCACCGCCGAGCTGGCAAATTCCAAGAAGGCATCTACTGGTAATATTCCCTACGTAGAGGAGCGATAACAATGACCGTACATCCTCCGGGCTAATATTATTGTTGGTCTCATAATAGGGTCATCAGATCGACATGATGAGAAGCTGGCCGCTACACTGGAAGGAGAGCAAAAAGCAAAAAAGATGCATGCCGCAGGCGAGCGTATACTGACTCAAGCCATAATAGAGAAGAACAAGCTTCAGGATGCCAAGACCAGCTTGGGTATTGAGCTAAAAGATGTGCGGGGCCAGCTAGCCGACTCCGTGAAGGAGAATAAGGAACTGCGAGGCGGTATATTCAGTATGTATCCGAACTAACGTTTATAGTAGGTTGGTGATGAATGGAACTGATACAGTTATGATTGCAGGTATTTTGACGGGCCGTCCCGAAGGGGAGGTGTCCGAATCATCAAGTGATCTTCTGCAGGGGCTATCGCAAGTGCACGAGCAAGCTCGGTTGGCCATGCGGAGTGTTGCCAAGACTTTATGGCCGCCCGCCTCCCCTCCAGGGAGTATGGAGGAGCTTGTAGAGCTGTTCAAAGGAGCGTGGCGGCGCATCCGATTATGGAAAATATCGGCCTGCCGGGAGGGTGCGTGAGAAGCCTGGGCCATGGTGAAAACACGATACACAAAGTCGGATCCTAATCACATGGCCCGTGTCGGACCTGTAGGGTTAATGGGGAATAAATTCCCGTTAGTTTAGTATATGACCATGTAGAATTGGCCGCTAAATACTCCCAGCAGGATTGTAAGTTAGACCGCCTGCTGGACGGTATAGAGGAGGAAGTGTTTGAGTCCAAGTGACTATGTACTGTCCGTCTAGCCGAATTGTATATCGTTTGTCATGGCAGACCTTTTCGCTTCCCCCTCTGGACCCTAGGGTGCGGAGTGTTTCCGAATACCGTCATGGCCGAATAGACCAGGGTATGCGTGGAAACTAGGCGTAGGGGTCATAGTTGCTTGAACAGACAAGTTGTATCCAGCTAGTTATGTTATATTACAGTTGTAAGAAACATCTTCCAGAGAGAATAGTTTCGTTAAGGGTTCCTTTCCCTGGGTGTGCATGCATTTAGTGTACATGTCTGAATTGTGATGAGAGGATCACAGTGTATGTAACTTCTGGTGGTTCGCAATGAGTGCAGAAACGTCTTTAATTCACCGACCGAATATTCCCTTAAGAACGCTAGCTTTCGGCTTCACTCAGTCTGAGGTACACATCCGGATGACCCGGCAGTAGCAATCGCAGAGGTGCTCCCTTTATGCCCTAGCCGAACTAACGGGAATGTAGGGCATAAGCACAAGAGCCAGGCAACCCAGCTTGGCCAAAACTTAAGTCATATCGATGCATATAATGGTGAAGAAAAGGTACATATGGAAAAGGATGCATATGTGAGGAGCTTGATGCTCGAAGAAAAATAACAATCGTCTATCGAAGAAGCCTCCAGGTATGATGGACGTACATATTTGAAGATGTATGCGTCCGTGGTGTATGGTCTAGCCGTTTGAAAGCTTTAAGGCAAGAAAGGAAAATAAACAAAAAAGAGAGAAGAAATAATGGAAACTGAAAGGGAGAAGGACAAACACAAAGAGTTCGGCGCTAGGCGTAGAATCGTCGGAGTCTGGCTGCGTTCTAGGGGTTCGGCTCGAGGCGATTGTCAGATGCATCACGAAGACGGTACGCTCCTCCGGTGAGAACTTCATCAATTATGAAGGGACCCTCCCATTTGGGCTTGAGTTTGTCCTTTTTCTTCTCTGGTAGGCGTAGAAAGAGTTCGCCAACGTTGTAAGTCTTGGCCCGTACTTCTCTACTTTGGTATCTTCGAGCCTGTTGTTGATAAAATGCGGAACAAGCTTTTGCGACATCGCTCTCCTCCTCCAAGGCATCTAGGTTGTCCTGCCGATCTAACTCGGCTTCTCTCTCTTCGTACATACGGACTCTGGGTGAGTCATGAATAATATCGCAAGGTAACACAGCCTCTGCACCGTACACCATGAAAAAGGGTGTGTATCCGGTAGTGCAGTGAGGCGTGGTCCGCAGCCCCCAGAGTACGGAGTCGAGCTCCTCAACCCAGTGCTTGTCTGACTCTTTCAAAGACCGCGCTAGTCTGGGTTTAATGCCGCTCATAATAAGACCATTGGCTCGTTCAACTTGACCGTTTGTTTGCGGGTGGTAGACAGAGGCGTAATCGAGCTTAATGCCCAGATTAGCACACCAGGGTTTCACCTCATCAGCTGTGAAATTGGAACCATTGTCGGTGATGATGCTGTGCGGGACGCCATAACGGTGCACCACATCGGATATGAATGCAATCACCGGTCCGGACTCGGCCGTTTTAACTGGTCTAGCCTCTATCCACTTGGTGAATTTATCCACCATGACCAACATATATTTTTTCTTATGGCTTCCCCCTTTAAGGGGTCCAACCATGTCCAAGCCCCAGACCGCAAAGGCCATGTAATGGGGATTGTTTGTAGGGCGGTTGGGGGCATATGGCTTTGGTTGGTGAAGAGCTGGCATCCAACGCAGCGCTGGACGAGGTCCTATGCCTCTGCTCAGGCCGTGGGCCAATAAAATCATGTACGGAATGCCTTGCTGACAAGTGCCCGGGCTGCGGCGTGGTGCCCACCAAGACCAGCGTGAATTTCTGCCAAAAGTTGCCGCCCCTCCTCCTCGGAGATACACCTTTGAAGGACTCCGGTAGTACTTTTCTTGTAGAGCTCTCCTTGGTGAACTTTATAGGCCTTCGAATGCCAGACAATGCGGCGAGCCTCGTTCTGATCTTCTGGGAGCTCCTTCCTATTAAGGTAGGCCAAGAATGGTTCGGTCCACGGGGCAATGACTGCCATAATGAGGTGGGCTGATGGTGTTATTTTGGTGGCTGAGCCTCCGATGATATCGGTGTGTTCGCCATCTATGTTTGTGTTCGGAACCGGACTGTCTTTGTTGTTTCCCCCTTGCCACACCACGGATGGCTTAAAGAGCCTTTCCAGGAAGATGTTAGGTGGGACAGGGTCGCGCTTAGCGCCGATGCGAGCAAGGACATCTGCCGCCTGGTTACTTTCGCGGGCGACGTGATGAAATTCGAGCCCCTCGAACCGAGCCGACATCATTAAGACGGTGTCGCGATAAGCTGCCATCTTTGGATCTTTGGCATCAAAGTCTCCGTTAATTTGGGATATTGCGAGGTTTGAGTCCCCGCGCACCTCCAGGCGTTGTATGCCCATTGATACGGCCATCCAAAGGCCATGTAACAAGGCCTCGTATTCGGCTGCATTGTTGGAGTCTGTGTATAATATTTGGAGTACGTACTGGACGATATCTCCCATGGGGGACATTAATACGACGCCCGCTCCTAGCCCCGCCAACATTTTGGAGCCATCAAAATGCATAACCCAGTTGGAATACGCGTCGTACTCTTCAGGGAGTTCGGCCTCTGTCCATTCGGCGACGAAGTCAGCCAGTACTTGGGATTTAATGGCTCGACGTGGTTTGTACGTGATGTCGAATGGAAGGAGCTCAATGGCCCATTTGGCAATCCGGCCCGTGGCGTCCCGGTTGTTTATTATATCATTGAGGGGCACTTCAGAAGCCACCGTGATCGAACACTCCTGAAAGTAGTGCCATAGCTTTTGAGACGCCATGAAGACTGCGTATGCTATCTTTTGATAGTGGGGGTACCGGGATTTGCATGGTGTGAGGACGGTGGATACGTAGTATACCGGTTTTTGGAGCGGAAATTTGTGTCCGTCCTGTTCTCGCTCGACGACGAGTACGGCACTCACCACCTGGTGTGTTGCCGATATGTATAGGAGCATTGGTTCGCCGACGTTTGGCACGGCCAGGATTGGGTTGCTTGCCAGAAGGGTTTTTATTTCTTCCAGTCCGGCCGTCGCCGCGTCTGTCCACTTGAAGTTATCGGTGCGCCGTAGAAGGCGATAAAGTGGCAGCGCCTTTTCCCCCAATCTGGAGATAAAGCGGCTTAAAGCTGCCACGCACCCAGCGAGCTTCTGGACCTGTTTAAGTTCGGTTGGCGTAGCCAATTGTGACAGAGCTCGGATTTTGGCTGGATTTGCTTCAATTCCTCTGTTAGAAACGATGAAGCCCAGCAATTTTCCGACGGGGACGCCGAAGACGCACTTTTCCGGGTTAAGCTTGATGTCATATGCGCGGAGGTTGTCGAATGTGAGGCGCAAATCGTCTATTAGTGTTTCGACGTGTCTGGTTTTGATGATGATGTCGTCCACGTAGGCTTCTACAGTCTTGCCAATCTGTTTCTCGAGGCATGTTTGGATCATGCGCTGGTAGGTGCCGCCGATGTTCTTGAGCCCGAAAGGCATGGTGTTGAAGCAAAACGGCCCGTATGGTGTAATGAATGCTGTTGCGGCTTGATCGGACTCCTTCAATTTGATTTGATGGTATCCGGAATATGCATCGAGGAAGCACAGCGAGTCGTGTCCTGCGGTAGCGTCAATGATTTGATCGATGCGAGGGAGGGGGAAGGGATCCTTAGGGCAAGCCTTGTTAAGCTCTTTGAAATCGACGCACAGGCACCAGGATTTATCCTTCTTTGGTACCATTACCAGGTTTGCCAGCCAGTCCGGATGCTTAATATCTCTAATGAATCCGGCCTCAATGAGTTTGGCCAGCTCTTCCCCCATAGCTTGTCGTTTGGGTTTGGAAAAGCGCCGTAGTGTTTGTTTGACCGGTTTGTATCCATTCAGTATGTTGAGGCTGTGCTCGGCCAACTCGCAAGGGATTCCTGGCATGTCCGAGGGGTGCCAGGCGAATATATCCCAATTTCCGCGCAGGAAGTCTCGTAGTGCGGCGTCGACTATGGGGCTGAGTTGCACTCCGATAGATGCGGTCTTCTTCGGGTCTGTTGGATGGACCTGAAATTTAACTATTTCTTCTGCTGGCTTGAAGGAAGTGGATTTGGGTCGTTTGTCCAGGATCACATCGTCCCTATCCACAGTGGAGCGTAGTGCGGTTAATTCTTCGGCCGCAAGGGCCTCAGACAATGCTCGAGGGCCAGGGATGCGGTTTTGTTCTCGGCGCGGAGTGCTATTTCCGGATCGCTGGCGAGGGTGATTATTCCATTGGGCCCGGGCATTTTTAGCTTCATATACCCATAATGAGGTACAACTTGAAAGCGCAGGAAGGCCTCTCGCCCTAACATGGCGTGATATCCACTGTTGAAAGGGGCCACCTGGAAAGTTATTTCTTCGGACCGATAATTCTCCGGTGTGCCGAATATCACATCAAGTGTAATTTTTCCTGCGCACCGCGCTTCCCGACTGGGAATGATACCCCGAAAAGTTGTGCTGCTTTGCTTGATGCGGCTCCTGTCTATTTCCATCTTGTGGAGCGTGTCCTCATAAATGAGGTTTAGTCCGCTGCCGCCGTCCATGAGGACTTTTGTAAGCCGAAAACCGTCCACGATGGGACTGAGGACTAATGCGGCTGGCGCTCGGACTGTCTGTGTTTAGGTTCGTCACTGGCATTAAAGGTTATAGCCGTGTCGTTCCAGGGTCAATTGCGGCGATCTGGCAGACTTCGGCGAGGTCGCGCAGTGTCCTTTTACGCTTATTGTTTGAAGCGAATGTCTCAAAGACCGTCAGTACTCTGGGGTCGTCGTCTGGAGGGTGTTGTTCTGCGGCGATTTTGGCAAGAATATCTTCACCGCTTTTGGCTACCTGCCGGAGTATCCAACATGCTCTAAGGCTGTGGGTTGATATAGTATCCGGTGTTGTGTGAAGTTTGCATGGCCCCTCGAGCAATCCTTCCAAAACAGTTCCGTGACGCGTAATGGTTTTACATTTTTTGGCTGTTGTGTTGGGCGTGCCACGAGGGTGCGCCCTTTTCGCCTGGCCGAGGGGTCGTGTCGGGGCCGATGGCTCCCAGTGAGCTACCTGAATTTTCCAGGCGCTTTCCATTGCATTGTACTTTTGTACGATAGTTGCTAAGTCGTTGAAGTGTACAATGCAGCGGCGATTGATGGCATTTAGAATTCCTTCGTCCACACAGTTGTTGCAGAAAGCTGATATTGCGTCCTCATCATGGCAATCTTTTATATTGTCTTTGACAAGGAGGAATATGGCCCAGAAGTGATGGACCGTTTCCTGAGACTGCTGTTTTATGTTGATGAGATCGCTTATGCCTGGGTGGGTGGGCGGCGGAAAATCCGGCCCTTGACCCAATCGACCATCCGGAATCTAGAGGCCTTTCGGACTCAACAGTCCGGGCGCCGGAACATCTTTTGATTGTTTAGGTCCGCCGTCCAACTCTATGTTCGGAGGACAGGCCACATCCTTTCGCAGGTGATCGACCGGCTCTTCAAGATTGGCGACCCGAACATAGTTCGACTTCAGTATAGAAGAAAAGTCGCCGTCTTGTTCCTCGACCATCGCTACATGGTGGGTGATCGGTGGAGACTTGATTTCTCTTTGGTCGGGTTTAAGCCCGATCCAATCGTAATCCGTAGTGATTCCCAGGGCGGCGATGCGATCTAGGAGCTCGTTTAAGGACGAGAGTTCCGCCGGATCCATCTGCTTGGAGTGTTCGGGGTCGATATGAAGGGGGGTTTCGATGGCCCAAGAGGTCATCGTCGGCTTAACGGCCGACTGGGCGGTCATGGTTAAACTGCCCAGTCGGAGAGTTTGGCCTGGGGCCAGAGCTCCTCCGGCGGTGATATCGTCTTTAAGGATGAGGCGAGTCATCGATCCTGTCATCGACCGCACAGTGGAACTCTCAATGAAAGCACCAATGTCGGTGTCAAAACCGGCGGATCTCGGGTAGGGGGTCCCGAACTGTGCGTCTAAGGTCGATGGTAATAGGGGACAGGGGACACGATGTTTACCCAGGTTCGGGCCCTCTCTATGGAGGTAATACCCTACTTCCTGCTTGATTGATCTTGATGAATAAGAGTGTTACAAGAGTTGATCTACCACGAGATCGTAATGGCTAAACCCTAGAGGCCTAGCTCGTATGACTATGATAATTAGTATCCGCCTATCCGGACTACGCCCTCCGGTTTATATAGACACCGGAGGGATCTAGGGTTACATGGAGTCGGTTACACAGAAAGGAATCTACATGATTATTCGCCAAGCTTGCCTTCCACGCCAAGGAGAGTCCTGCCAGGACACGAGTGCAGTCTTCGGTCTTCACATCTTCACGGCCCATCAGTCCGGCCCATGGCTAACAGGCCGGACGCCCGAGGACCCCTTAGTCCAGGACTCCCTCAACATGCAAACAACCTCTAGGAAGGAAATGTGAAACCAGGCTTTAGCATTCTGCATCGGCACGGCCCGGCCCCGGGCGTGCCTCAGCCGCCGCTGGCTCGTCCGGATCACAAGGACGAGACCAAGGGGTGAGTGGCTACGTAGCCAGTTAGGCTCCTGAGTCGCGATGCTCAGGAGTCCCCCTTGACGCTCAAACAGCCTTGGGAAGGAATTGCAAGAGCAGGCCTTAGCGTTCTGCGTCGGCAGGGCCCGGCCCCGCGCGTACCTCAGCCGCCGCTGGCTCGTCCAGATCACCAGGACGAGACCAAGGGGTGAGGGGCTACGTGGCCAGTTAGGCCCTTGGGTCGCGATGCCCAAGGGTCCCCCTTGACGTACGAACAGACCTCATCCATGTCCTCGTCGGGCTTTCGCTCGGGAGGGTTGCGGGAGGACCAGGTCGGGGGACCCGGCGGGGCGTACGCCAGGTGTGACCTAAGCGCAGCCCCCGTGCCCAGCCCCCTCGCGCTACTCTCCCAAGGGGAAAGCAGCGCGGTGAGGCTAGGCACTGAGCCTGGTGGCTCCCTAAGGTTAAAGCGGCCGCGAGGCCACCCCCATTTGTTTATCACCAGCGTGGAGCATGGCGCTACCGCACATGCACGGGCATAACCGCTCCTCGACCGTGTCGACTGCCAGCGCGGAGCATGGTGCTTCCACTGGCACGTGGGGGGACTCCCTACTACGGAGAGCCCCCGGGGCATGTACAGCCCTGCCCTGACACGTGGCTTACACGGCAGGGCTAGACGAGGTGTATCTGGGCACCCGTGAGCCAGCGCGGGACTCACGAGGCCCTACCTCAAGGCGGGTTGCGCCTGGTCTTGATTGAGAGTGCTTGAGATCCTACGAGATGGTTAGGTAACCTGCGCCGAGTGAATCCCTCGAGGTTGCCACATGAGAAGGCCAGACACCAACGACCCCAGGAGGTGATGTGAACGGGGCCGGCCCCCAGACAGAGCTCAGCCGTTGGATTTTCCGACACTGTAGGGATGGACCCAAGCACAGACGCCGTGCCTAGTCTTCTCATGCGGACATCCTAAAGAAAGACAGCCGGCGCGCGGCTCCCATGGCGACAAGGCACCGTGTCGTGCGCCCTTACTCACCTGTTCGCACTTAGCTCGTGCGAGGACGAGACACCAAGGACTATGGGAGGTGACGTCCACGGGGCTAGCCCGTGAGCCAGAGCTCAGTCGCTTGGATTTAGTGACGCTGCAGGGACGGACCCGAGCACAGACGCCGTGCCTGTCCTTAATCGTGAGGCCGGTGTGAGCAGGCTCGCAAGGGCGTACAACGTTCATGGCATCGAAGTGCCGGCCAGGCAGATGATAATTTTGAAGCGGTTACTAGAGAAGGGTAACACTAGTTCAGATAAATGCAAGGCGGATATATGCCACTAGGACGGACCCGAGCGGCCTGGGCATGATGCCGCCCGAGGGGCGCCCCCGACAAGGTAAGCTAAAGATGCAAAAGGATACATGTCGCAGGGACAAGCCCGTGCGACCTAGGAATGATGCAGCCCGAGGGGCGCTCCCAGCTGAACAAACTGGAAAGAGTCACCTGGCATAGTTGCTGAAGGGATGTTGAGGCAGCCGAAGACACGTGCTGATGAAGTTGCTCCTTAGATGTCGTCTGGCAGCCGGTTCCCAGGAGATCCTGGAGGCTCTGGCTCCTCCTCCCCTAGGACCGCCTGGCGCCTAGCCTCGCGAGACGCAAGGGCACCATGCATGAGCTGTTGGAAGGTGACAGCCGCGTTCGACATGCCGTAAGGCATGCGAACGTACCTGTGAGGGGGGCATTCACACCGACCGGCATGCAATGGCCAATAACGCTCCTGAGATGCGGCCCGGTTGAGCCCGAGGTAGTCGATGCAGACACGCAGCTCACCATCATCGCCTAGATGGGGAGCTGCTCCGGGTAGTGGGCGGCGCTCGCCGCGCATGGCTCTGGGCGTTTGAAGCTCCTGGGTCGTCTTGGTGATGAACTCCTGAGCACTAGGCGCCTCGCGCCTCGTGCCTGCTTGAGGGAACGTGCTGCGAAGCACGCCTCCACATGGTGCCCAAGTGCCTCCCTAGTGAGGTTGGCTAGGTCTGAGGCCCTGCAGGAGAGAGCCCCCGAGCCCAGCCTGAGGAGGGCACCGGGCGTGCCTTCCTATGCGAGGGAGGGAGGCGCCCCATCCGCGGGCGCAGGTCCTGAGGTGGTGGCGCCGCTCTCCTGAGGCCCTAGGCGTAGCAGCTGCTTCTTCTTCTTGGGAACTGCCTCAGGAGGGTAAATGATGCCTTCGCTTTCTGGGTCCTCAACTGCCGCCGCCTGGTAAGCGCGCTCGAGAGAGCACACCGCATCTTTTTCTTCGCAAGCGACCGCGATGACTCCGCCGCTGCCCGGCATCTTGAGGACGTTGTAGCCGTGGTGAGTCACCGCCATGAACTTGGCCAAAGCTGGGTACCGAGGATGGTGTTGTAGGGAAGGCGAATGTGGGTGTCGGTGTCAAAACCGGCGGATCTTGGGTAGGGGGTCCCGAACTGTGCATCTAGGATCGATGGTAACAGGAGACGGGGGACACAATGTTTACCCAGGTTCGGGCCCTCTCTATGGAGGTAATACCCTACTTCCTGCTTGATTGATCTTGATGAATATGAGTATTACAAGAGTTGATCTACCACAAGATCATAATGGCTAAACCCCAAAAGTCTAGCCTGTATGACTATGGTTATGAGTATCCTAATCCGGACTAAGCCCTCCGGTTTATATAGACACCGGAGGGATCTAGGGTTACATAAGGTCGGTTACAGAGAAAGGAGATCTTCATATTTGATCGCCAAGCTTGCCTTCCACGCCAAGGAGAGTTGAGTCTTCGGTCTTCGTATCTTCACAGCCCATCAGTCCGGCCCATGGCTAACAGGCCGGACACCTGAGGACCCCTTAGTCCAGGACTCTCTCAGTAGCCCTTGAACCAGGCTTCAATGACGAGGTGTCCGGCGCGCAGATTGTCTTCGGCATTGCAAGGCGGGTTCCCTTTCCCGAATACTCCAAGATAGTCTTCGGACGTGAAGAATGTATCCGGACCTGCAACACAAGCACCACACACAGCCGGAGAGAGTATAATATTCCACGAGTCCAATCCGCCGACATCTTTTTTGTAATGTGACATCACATCCACCCAGTCATTATTTCGAACCGTTTTCGTCAGCCGTTCCGCGTTTCGAGATGCGGTTTCCATTGGCACGTCTTGTCAAAGCAGAGATCGTGTCCCCTTATTGCGGGATTCTCATCAATACGGGCGTGGGTAACCCAACCGTGCCGTTTGCATAGCCCTTGGGAATAGGCGAGTTTTTAAGGCGAGTGGGGAGGCGCTTGATATTTACCGCCTTTATAAGGGGATAAGGATTCCCTTTCTTCACCCACGCCTTCTCTCTTCCTCTGCCCTTCCATTCTCGAGCTCCAGCGCCCAAGTTCTTACCTTTTGCTCCCCAAGAAAGCATTCCACCATGTCCGGATCTGGAGGGAAAGGCAAATGGATGGCCTCCTCCGTCAAGGAGAAGGACATCGCCGAGCTTCGGGAGGCCGGGTATCTGGCAAAATAAATCGCCCACCGGCTTCCAGCCAAGGGGCAAATCGTCCCCACACCGAAGCCCAACGAGAGGGTGGTATTCCTCCCTCATTTCCTCCGCGGGTTAGGGTTTCCACTTCACCCCTTCGTCCGCGGACTGATGTTCAATTACAGGCTAGATTTCCATGATCTAGCCCCGAACTCTTTCCTCAACATCTCGGCATTCATTGTCGTGTGTGAGGCCTTCCTTCGCATCCAGCCCCACTTCGAACTGTGGCTCAAGATCTTCAACATGAAGCCGAAGGTGGTGGATGGCCAACACGCGGAGTGCGGAGGAGCCATGGTGCGCAAGATGCCCAATGTCACATGGCCCAAAGGCACTTTTGTGGAGACTGTCAAGGAGTGGGAGAAGCTGTGGTTCTATATCACAGAGCCCCGCGATGCCACCTGGGCCGCGGCTCCTGAATTCAAGTCCGGAGCTCCAATGCGGCTCACCTCCTGGCTAAAGAAGGGCCTGGACTGGTCTTCGTCAGATGAACTAACAGCGCTGCAAACGCGCATCAAGAGCACGGTGGATAAAAATGTCCAGCTCGTCAATGTGATCCAGGTGATGCTTGTTCACCGGATCCTTCCTTGCTAGGGCCAAACATGCCCCTTGTGGGAATTCGATCCGGAGAAGCACCAGACTTTGGAGAGGCTCTTCGGAACCACTCATGAGGATGTCTGGAAGTTGCTTTTTAAGGGCAACGAGACGCCGCCGGCCATAGACTCGGACCGCGGGCACGATCCTGCCCATCCTGCCAATGCAGTAAGTCTTTCATGTCTCAAGGTGCATCCTCTTCCTGTTTGTTCAAGGAAGGCAACTGAACTTTGCTGTTCGCTTTTCAGGTATGGACAGAGACAGCGGAGTGGATTCAATGTCCGGCTCCGCTACCCGAGGAGCCAGTCATCCCGCTCCTGGCAAAAAATGCTAGTTCCAGCGCCCTACAAGGCGCCGGAGAAGAAGGCCAAGAAAAAGGCCAAGGGGGTCCGAAGTGGCCCCCGCCGCAAGGGAGCTTCGGGCATGTCGTCCGAAGACAAAACTCACTCCTCGGCCGCCGAAAACGACGACGAGGAGGAGGAAGAAAGCAGCTCCCCCCCCTGACGGGGGAAGGAGGAAGAGGGCGGCCTCCACAACTTTGGAGGTGGAGGCGCCCAAGAGGGGGAAGGGCCCCCTCGCGGATAACTCCGTGTGGGATGTTGACAGCAGCCCAGAGCGGCACCCCCGAAACAAGCCCCTGGCCGCATCGTAAGTACTAAAAACCCGTATACGTCCATGTGTCTGCTTCATGGTATTAATATGTTAAATTATGCTATTACAGTCTGGCCCACGACAACCCCCCGCGATCCTCATCAGGAGGTTCGCTAGATTCAAAGGCGATAGCCAGCGAGTCACCGCCGGCCGCTCACTCTCCCTAGGCCAAGGGCGACAAGGAGGTGGTGTCCCAAAGGACCTTCCCAGGCCAGGGAGAGGTTCAAGAGGACGTCGGGGTGGCGCCAGAGGGTGACCCCTCGGCCGCCGGACACATGGGGGAAGAAGCCCCCATGGAGACCGGTAGTGGGGGCCATATTGAATTTGGCCCCCTAGCCGAATACCATTCCGAAGACCTACACGGCTCCGGAGTCAAGCGAGCAGCCCTCCCCGAAAGGAGGAGGTGTGCCTGTTCCGCCGGTGACCTCTGTCCAACTAGAGGCACCGGATAGTCTGCTGGAAGCGCTACGAGGCGCTTCCGTTGTGGATGAACACCGTACCCTTATGGGTACGGTGATTGAGAGGGTTCAGTCTGCCAAGAGCGGACTAACCGAGGCCTGCCATAGCCTGCTGACGGGTTTTGAGGTAAGCAGCGTAAACAGAGAAAATGCCCATACAGACAGTAGCCCCTCAGACACTGTCCGGTGTTCGGAAAGAAGAAACAGGACAGAGGATCAATCCCTTAAGGCAGGAAACTAACTAAATACGTCTGAAATGAATACGCAGGCGTCGCTGCTGGCTGCGGCTTCGCATACTGCCGAAGTCTCCGGACTGAAGCAGAGACTGGAGCAAGCCGACGAGGAGCTCAGCCAGGTGAAGAGGTAGCTCCAGGAGAAGCAAGGTATGTAGTAGCCCGTTGTATATTCGGGAAAGAGTAAAATTATATATATTGACCGAAGTGTCATGATATGTGTAGGAGCCACGACCGAGGTCGAGGCCCTGAAAAAGGCCCTGGCTGAAGCCAAGGAGAAAGCAGTCAAGGAGCAAGCTGCCCGTAAGAAGCTCAAGGCTAGGCTTGATGAGGTTCAGCAAGAGCTCCTGGCTGGTGTGAAAAAATGCGAGGCCTTGGAGGGTGATGTTACGGCTCGAAGCGCCAAACTCGCCAAGGCGCGCCAAAGTGCAGAAGAGGCCCGGGTTGAAGCCCAGGGCGCCCTCCAGGAGATCCAGGAGGCCAAGAAGATCGCGGCGGGTAAGGCGTTTAGTATGCAAAGCAAGTATGTAAAGAAGAAGTATTTCTTACTAACCCGGATTCGGAGTTCTCCAGGAGCATTTGCGGATCTGCCGCGCAGTATTTCTGATACTGCGGAGTTCTTCCGGGCCGAAGAAGGGAGCTCAACAGAGAAGCTGTTTTGGTCGCAATACCTTGCACCAGAACATCCGGTGCCCTTCACCGATTAGCTCAAACAGCTGGTCGAGCTGCATAGGGTGGCCGAACTGGCCATGAAGGATTTGATAATCCGGCTGTGGCCTGCCGAAGCTATACCCAGCAGCTACTTCGGTCTCATGAAGCGGCTGGTGAATGCTTGTCCTCGGCTGGGGTCTGCATCGAGGGCACGCGCATGGCCTTCGCACGGTCAAGGTGTGGTGGGCGAAGATGGACGCCGTCAAGCTAGTGACCGAGGGGCTGCCTGAGGGTAAAGAGCACCTCAAGCCCGAACTGTATTTTGATAGTGTCCTGGAGGGATCCCGCATTGTGGCGGACCAATGTACTAAGGATATTGTTTTTGAATGAATACATTCATATTATCCCTGCCTAGTATGATAAAACAAAGCCATTATGTAATGTAAAGCTTGTATTTAAAATTTTGTTTTACCTCCTGCGCGGTCGTTTTTTATTAAATCTGAGAGTTGGCCAGTCGTCGGCTTCAGCCCCCATGTAGGAAGTACAGGGGTGTTTGGTTGGTGCCAAAACACACGTGATCCAAAGATTTTTGGTCCGTTAAGGAGGTGTTAGCGCTGCGAACCAGGCAATCGGACTATAAGGCTTTACCACCCTCACTTAGCCATAGGAGTTTGACAGATAAAAATTTAGGCGCAGCCCCTAGTGTTCATAAGTCCGAACTTGGGATGCTGTAAACACCTGATTGGGTAAGAATCGATCCTTCGCGAAATGCGGAAACAACCTCTAACGATTTGTAACCTCTCGAACAGCTGACCAGCTCACGCCGCATCATGACAGTCAGTTTTCGGCTTTCTCTACTGAGGTGCTCAGCCGGATGAACCAGGGCACAATCACAGTAGTTCTCCCTTTACTACCCTAGCCGATGTAGCGGAATGTAAGGTAGTAAGCACAGGAGCCGGGCAACCCAACTATTGACGAAAGACATGATTCGGAGCCGATGCATATAATGCTAAAGATCGGGGTGCTGAACTATACTGTGAAAGTGTTCGGACTTTGTTGCCGTATTATGGGGCATAATGAAGCCCCTGGCGAGTGAAAGCGTACCAGAGTGTACGGGTGCAATTGATAAAAATATCAGGAAAAAGAAAGAGGAAAGGGACAGTAAGCCAGTGCCACAAAAATTGGGACTGCGAACTAGTTTCCATTATAGCATAATTAATACGTCAAAGCGTATTTGTACAAGTAGTGCAATAAGCAATAGGGCTATTTAACATGCAAAAACTAAGGCAAAGCTACGTGTGGGTACCGAAAACAGGTAGAGTGATCGTTGAAGGGGCCGCCTAGAGCTTCCCTTATGTGTCCGAGATGCTTGCCGCCTTGGTGTATTTTATCCTTCGAAAGGGCAGGTGATCCGGGCTTCAGAGAGGGCCTGTGGAAAAGAAACCTGAAAAGGAGAAAAAAGGGTAAAAGTGAACGCATGTGTGTGTCCGGGGTCGGTCGAGTCGCACTGTGGAACATGAGCTAGCTATGCCTCCGTCGATGCCCATGGAATTTTGAGTGCGTAGTTATGTACGCGCGGTACTAATGCCGCCATCTGATCGGGAGTGGGACGGAGGCCGAATTGCTAATCGAGCTCTTGACGAGCCGAGCTGTCATGCTGCAGAATAGTCCGGACCCTTTTGACAGTGTCCGGGAGCTTGGCCGCCGAATTGAGGTTCTGATTGAAAAGGCCACTCTGTACTTCTGCTGCTAAGGCAGCGGTGTGCTCTTCGGTACGAAGGGAGCGTTCCTTATTTCCATTGACTGTTATGACGCCGCGTGGCCCGGGCATCTTGAGCTTGAGATAAGCGTAGTGTGGCACCGCGTTGAATCAAGCAAATGTGGTTCGTCCAAGCAGTGTGTGATAGCCACTGTGGAAGGGACGATATCGAAGATTAGCTCTTCGCTTCGGAAGTTGTCCGGAGACCCGAAGACAACCTCTAGTGTGATTGAGCCTGTACAACGGGCCTCTACACCTGGTATGACTCCTTTAAAGGTAGTCTTTGTGGTCTTAATCCATGATGGGTTAATGCCCATTTTGCGCACTGTATCCTGATAAAGCAGGTTGAGGCTGCTGCCACCATCCATCAGGACCCGCATGAGGTGGAATCCGTCGATGATTGGATCGAGGACCAGTGCGGCCGACCCGCCATGACGGATACTGGTCGGATGATCTCGGCGATCAAATGTGATCGGGAAGGAGGACCATGGGTTGAATTTTGGGGCGACTGGCTCCATCGCGTAGACGTCCCTGAGTGCGCGCTTGCGTTCCCTCTTGGGGATATGAGTAGCGTATATCATGTTCACCGTTTTGACCTGAGGGGGAAACTTCTTCTGTCGCCCTGTGTTCGGTGGCTGGGTATCCTCGACGTTGTCCTCGCTTTGCGACCCCTTCTCCTTGTTCTCGGCATTTAACTTGCCGACCTATTTGAAGACCCAACAATCTCTGTTGGTGTGGTTGGCTGGTTTTTCAGGGGTGCCATGTATCTGGCACGGACGATCGAGTATGCGGTCCAGACTGGATGAGCCTGAATTGTTCTTATTGTACGGCTTCTTCCGCTGACCGGACTTGGAGCCACTGAATCTGGCGTTGACTGCCGTGTCATCGGTATGGTTGCCATTGATTCGACGCTTGTGTCTATTGCGTCGGGGCTTGCCGTTGCTATCCTTGGCTTCAGAGGCGCCGGGTTCGCTTGCATTATTATTGCAACGGCCTAGCCAACTATCTTCGCCCACGCAAAAGCGGGTCATAAGTGTCGTAAGGGCCGCCATGGACTTCGGCTTTTCCTGCCCGAGATGTCAGGCGAGACATTCGTCGAGGATGCTATGCTTAAAGGCCGCTAGGGCTTCGGCGTCCAGATAGTCAACGATCTGGTTCTTTTTAGTTAAGAACCTAGTCCAGAATTTTCGGGCTGATTCTCCGGGTTGTTGGACTATATGACTTAAATCATCTGCATCCGGAGGCCGGACGTATGTTCCTTGGAAGTTGTCCAAGAAGGCTTCTTCCAAGTCTTCCCAGCTGCCGATGGAGTTTTCTGGCAAACTGTTCAACCAGTACCGAGCTGGTCCTTTGAGTTTCAGTGGGAGATATTTGATGGCGTGGAGATCATCACCACGAGCCATATGAATATGGAGGAGGAAATCCTCTATCCAGACCGCAGGGTCTGTTGTCCCATCATATGATTCAATGTTTACGGGTTTAAACCCTTCTGGGAATTCATGGTCCATTACTTCATCAGTGAAGCAAAGAGGGTGTGCGGCGCCTCTATATCGGGCCACATCGCGACGTAGCTCCGATGGGGTTCGTCTGCGGAGTTCGGCCCGGGCGTGAGTGGGCTTATTACGTCCAAATAGGTGGCCGTCGTCACGTGTCGGGGCACGCCCTCGCGATCCATAGATAGATCTAGTATGTCCTGCATTGTTGTCTAGTTTTTTCCGTAGGTCATAGGTATGTCCCCGAGCTGTCTGATCTCTACCTTTACGGTGAGGTGGAGCGGGCTGGTGTTCGGCTTGGGTTGCCGCCTTGTCCCGACCCCGTGGTGGTCGATCAGCCGCATTGCGTGATGATGGTATGGGCTCCAACGCCTCATCATCGAATTGAGGTAGCAATTTACGTTGCGGGTAACTTTTGGCTGGGCGTTTGAGGCCGTATTCCTCGGCTGCCAGGACATCAGTCCATTTATCGTTCAGCAGGTCTTGGTCAGCTTGAAGTTGCTGCTGCTTCTTTTTCAGGCTCCTTGCAGTGGCTGTTAGCCGGCGCTTAAAGCGCTCCTGCTCGAGGGGTTCCTTAGGCACGATAAAGTCTTCGTTGCCGAGGCTCACCTCCTCCTCGAAGAGCAGCTGATAACTACCGTCTTCCGAGTATTCATTCATGGCCCGCTTGTCAGGGCTGACTTTCCCATCCTCCTGATTGTCCTGTTTGGCAGTTTGTTCGTCATGGTCTACTGCGTCTTCGGCACCGTCCAAAGTGTTGTCGTCTCCTGTGCCGGTGTTGCTGTCCTTGCTGCGGCATGGTTTAGAGTGGCGCCGCTGACGCCGGCGCTTTGGTTGTGTCTTAGGGGGGTCACCCTCCACTGGGTTTTCCTTGTCATCACCGCTGTTATCTTTTGGCGTATCCACCATGTATACGTCATATGAGGAAGTGGCCGTCCATCGTCTGGTGAACGGTGTGGCTTGGTCCTCCTCTTCTCCGGCATCGTCGTCCATACCGTCGATGTCTTCGGAGTCATAATCGAGTGTGTCGGTTAAGTCATCGACAGTGGCTATGAAGTGGGTCGTGGGTGGGAAGCGAAATTCTCCATCATCAGCCTCCAGTTCGAACCGGACATAATTCGGCTGTGAGTCTCCCGCCAAGGACAGATTCTTTAATGAGTTTAGCACATCGCCGAAAGGCAAGTGTCGGAAGATGTCTGTGGCGCTGAATTCGAAGATTGATAACCGATCAAGCTCGGCGTCCGCGGACGCACATGGTTTGGAACTTATAGCCGGAAACGAGTCCGGAGTTCCGGTGACACAGATATCACATGAGGCTAAGTCTGTGTGCAGCTCCAACGCCGCGGAATCTGTGGCCTCCGTGGCGGGGTTGAGCTTCCCGTCCTCGGATGGCGTGATTTGCTCCGGATCTAAGGCCAGAGTACTTACAGGAGCTATCTCCTGGATGTGGTCCGATGACAGATTTAAGTCATGCTCATCGAGGTGACAGGGAGAGGCTGCCGCGGTCCCGAATCCGTCGAAGATCAAGTCTCCGCTGATGTCCGTGACGTAATTCAAGATCCCGAATCTGACCTGATGGCCAGGGGCGTATCTTTCGACCTGCTCCAGATGGCCAAGCGAGTTGGCCCGCAGTGCGAAACCGCCGAATACGAAGATCTGTCCGGGAAGGAAGACTTCCCTTTGGACAGCATCGTTGTAGATGATCGAAGGGGCCATCAAACCTCTTGACGACGGCATAGTGGAACTCTCAATGAAAGCACCAATGTCAGTGTAAAAACCGGCGGATCTCGGGTAGGGGGTCCCGAACTGTGCGTCTAGGATCGATGGTAACAGGAGACGGGGGACACAATGTCACAATCGGTTTTTCAATAAAATAATTATTGAGAGACCAATCCCTTTTACGGACCAGCAAGGAAGAATTCCATCTCACTGGTAGACAATATCTTAGTCACAGAAGAAAAATACCAGGAGTACTAAATATAATACAAGGTTGAGCAGAGACTGCCCAACAATTTATTACATGCACGCCGATAAAACAATACGGCGGATAGGGTGGCAAACTACTAACTCACGATAGTAACGGTGGTGGAGATATCACCGCGAAGCGAGTGATATGATTCCAGAAGACTACAGCTCTTCGAGCGTCGGAGTGAGGCTCGAGAAGACTTATTGCGGGTGGCGGAAGCGTAAACAAAACAGGTGACCAAAATCCGGGATCGCGCAGGACTGACTGGGACTCCTCTAGGCATCGGACGCGCTATCAAACTCTTCATCCAAGAGATCGCCTTTGTCAACATCTGGCCAAATCAACAAGCCAGGTGAGTACTATGAAAGTACTCGCAAGACAGTTCGGACATAAGATATAACAAATGCAAACATGAAGTACATGAATAAGTTAACCAGTGCGATCAGACATAGAGATAATAAATACTGGGTGCCAAGCGAGGGTCTGAATGACACCTCGAGCAGAAACTGCAGAATAGTAATACTGGTGCCAAGCGAGTGTCTGAAAGACTCCTCGAGCGGAAAATGCGGAATAATAATACTGGTGCCAAACGAGTGTCTGAAAGACTCCTCGAGCGGAAAATGCAGGATAATAATACTGGTGCCAAACGAGTGTCTGAAAGACTCCTTGAGCGGAAAATGCGGGATAATAATACTGGTGCCAAACGAGTGTCTGAAAGACTCCTCGAGCGGAAAATGCGGAATAATAATGCCACAGTCGGGCGTCGAGGCGACACCACATAAAGGGCTTATAACAGAAAATAAGGACGGTGCATGCCACAGTCGGACGTCTGAGCGACGTCACATAAAGGGCTTATATTTAAAGTAAGAAACAGAAACACGCCACAGTCGGACGTCTGCGCGACGTCACATAAAGGGCTTATATCACAGCTCAATAATACAATAGTTTGGGAACATAATTTTATCACGAGCATGAAACAAATATAGGGTTAGTCCATCCACAGGAATAACAATAAAACTGAATTTACCACTTGAGCTGGTTCACCGGGGACAAGTTTTCCACGCGGATAGATATGGATATAATGTTTACACTACTTGATCATGGACGCGATGATTTGGAAAGAATTGACTCTGCAGAGTTTGTACTTAACCACAGCCAACGGATTTCAGTAGTCACGGGGACTAGTTCCGTCTACGGTGTTTTGGAAGAAACACGTCTAACCAGTACACACCCAATTTAACCATCCGAAGCCAGGGATCACCCTAAGCATCGTTCAAGAAAAACCTTGAGACGGGGAGGCTACAACCTCGCGTAGCATGGGATCAAATTTCTATACGCGCGCTATAAGGGGGTGCCCCCCCTCTCGGTCCCAACCGGAAACACCCATGCCCCCTGACCGGATGACTGGCTTTAATCCTGGGCCAAGGTACCATCATCCCGGCCTCTCTGTTTGGTGTGTACACGGAAAGAGGTTACCAACTTACTAAACCGCATCCCTGGCAATGAGACATGTGGTAGCACGGAAAGGGGAAAGAACGGTAACGCGGCTCCAACCACGTTAACGTCCGAGAAAGTTGGATGACGCAAGGCTGGCATGCTGCAACAGTACCACCTTGCTGCCCTTCATGTCACCACATGATTAGGCCATCTCTCATCAGAGATCATCACAACTTTGGAACACGCGGAAAAGGAACGATAACGTGGCTCCAACCACGTTAACGTCGGAGAAAGTCGGATGACGTAAGGCTGGTATGCTACAACAGTACCACCTTGCTGCCCTTCATGTCACCACATGATTTGGCCATCTCTCATCAGAGATCATCACGACTTTGGAACAACCGGGTAGTTGCCTCACAAGCAACGGGGTTTTTACCAACACTCATATGTCACGCACAAACTTTCACGCAAACATGCAAAACACCTGTCATATCAAATGTTCAAAACATGTTTGCCTGGTTCGGAGAAGTCGGAGTCTAGCTCGGCGAAGTTCGCGGCTCCGTCACCTCTCCCGGAACCTACGGCAATCACGAAACGGATACTACCGTTAAAACCAACACATGCACAGAAACTTTGCCAAATATTTTTCAAATAAATCCCATAAAAAACTAGACAAAATTTTAAGAATGTCAGAAAAAGAATCACTCAAAAATACCTTTTTATTAAAAAGTTATAAAGGTTTCTGTCCAGGGACTTATCTGTAATGAAACAGAAAAGTTCCAGGGTTTTAACTGAGAAAACAGAAAACGGTTCGTTTGGAAATGCGCAAGCGCAAAGGAGAAAGCGTATTTGCCCGAAGGCGTCAACAGAAAACGGTTCGGGGAAAATAAAACAGAGGCTGACACGCGGGGTCCGCATGTCAGGTTTGAAAAGGCTCGCCGGCGCCCGAAGACGGCGGTGGATGCCGGCGTCGAACCACGGCGAGTTAGGAGAAACGGAGGGTACCAAGAGCTTCAGCGTCTTCTTCCGCGTCGGTGGGTGGTGGACTCGTCCAACGGGGAGCACCACGTCGACGGCGACACTATCTCCGGCGGACGGCGGTTCGGGTGAGGATGGGGAACTCCGGTGGAGGGCTGCAAACTACGAATTGAAGCGCGGGTCAGAATGAGGGGTGCAAGGTGAAGCTACTGGCAAGAGAATGGAGGCGGAGCAGCACACACGGGGGCGAATCGGGCTGGATCCCGTGGCGGGTCGCGGCGGCCGGAGTCGAGGAAGGAGACCTCCTCGGGGCTCTACTAGTGGCTAGGCTTGCTCTAGGGGAAGTGCAGGGCTGGTGGGTGCTCGAGTTGAAGCTCGGGGCCTCTATTTATAGGCAGATCGACGGGGTGGCCGTGAACGGAGAATCTCCGGCGAGCGATTACGGCGGAGCAGTGGATTGGCAGGTGGTTTGAGCGGCCAGGCAGCATCAGTGGAGATTACTGGAGTCGTTCCACAGCTAAACGGGGCTGGTCTCGGCGTAATGGCGTCGGTCCACGGTGAGGTGACCGCACGGGCTCAACGGCGGCAGAGAGCGCGCTCCGCGCCCTGCGGTTCACGACGAGAGCGGCAGCGCATTTGGGGGAGTGGAAGGCCACGCGGCGGGCTCCGGTGGTTTGGGCGGCGCTGGGTGGAGTCGTCGGCGCCGTGTCTCCTGCTGGCGTCCGCAAAGCCGCCGCCGGCGTCGGTCACGGGGCGGCGCACCTTCTGCTGCTCGTCGCCGACGCCCGCAAGACGCCAGGCGTTCGTGCGGTGCAGGAACAAGAGGGCGGGGACGAGGAGCAAGGCGACGCGGTGGCACTGGCGAGATCGATGTCATGCTCTGAAGAAAACGACAGTAGCCACTGAACTGAATCTCTGAACTTCTGAATGTGACAAAGACAGTGCACTGCAGGTGTTCGACAGAAGGTTTTGGCTATGAGGTAAATTTTTCTGGAGCTGTAACTTGGTGAGATGACCACTCAATGCACCCAGAGGCTGCATGATTTTACTTGGAATTTTTGGAGAGAGTTTTGAATGAATTTCACCAAATTTGGTAAATCTGGTCCAAACTTGCAGCAGATGTAGTTTGAAAATTTTGAACTGAAGACCAGTGGATCTTCATGGTTCTAGGTTGAGGGTTCAAAGGACTAGGAGGGGAAAAAGGTTTGGTGGCAAAAATCAAAACAGAAAAAGGAGTTCCTTTGTAAATCTCCAAGTGCTAGAAGAGAAGACAGAAATTTGTTTGAGTAGAATTTGAATGGAAATAATCACATGGGGATGATCAACTTGCTGGATTAGGTGTAAAACATGATCCAAAGGTGAGGGAAGGGTTAGGGGAGAGGATTTGCACTAATGTCATGGCAAGAGGGGATAGTTGAAAGTGGCAAAGGACTTTCCAAAAGCCATAGTGCAAATTCAAAAAGATTTTCAAAAGTTATTCTCCCCAACTTAAAAACATTTTGTCTTGAGTCCAAATGAAAGGCAAGAACCTCCAAGACCAAAAACAGATCTTGGTTGAATCCAAATAAAACTTTTGCCATAGAGAAAATTATTTGAGGGGGAGAGTTCTCTTGAAGAAAAATTTTAAATCACTCCCCTCAAGTCAAATAAAATCTTTTTGAAAAATCCAAATAAAAACTTGGGTGTCACAACACCTACCCCCTTAGGAAAAATCTCTTCCTCGAGATTTCTGCTGATCCTCAAATAGATATGGATACTCTGCCCGGAGGAAATCTTCCCTTTCCCATGTGGCCTCATCCTCAGTGTGGTTGCTCCACTGAACCCTGAAAACCTTTGTCGTTTTCTGACGGGTCCTCTGTTCAGACTCTTCTAAAATCCTTACTGGCCTTTCTCTGTAGGTGAGATCTGGTTGCATATCAATGTCCTCATGAGGTACATGTTTCTCCGGGTTACTCACACATTTCCTCAACTGCGAGACGTGGAATACATCATGGACGTCTGACAGCTCTTTGGGTAGGTCTAGTTGGTAGGCTACCGTGCCTCTTCGTGCCTTTACACAAAATGGTCCAATAAATCTTGGGGCTAGCTTCCCTTTAATTTTGAACCGTTGCAGACCCCTCATAGGAGATACTCGGAGGTATACGAAATCACCAGGTTCAAAGCTAACCTCACGATGCTTCTGATCATAGTAGCTCTTTTGTCGGCTCTGTGCTGTCTTGAGTCTGTCCCTGATTTGTTTAACTTTTTCCTCGGCCTCTTTAAGCATATCTGGGCCAAAGATACGGCTGTCACCTGTTTCTGACCAATTCAATGGGTATGACACCTCCGTCCGTACAATGCTTCAAAGGGTGCCATTTGCAAGTTGGCTTGGTAACTGTTGTTGTACGCAAATTCGGCATACGGCAAACTCTCTTCCCAACTGGATCCATAGGTGAGCACACAGGCTCTTAGCATATCCTCTAGGATTTGGTTTACACGTTCCGTTTGTCCATCTGTCTGGGGGTGGTATGCTGTACTGAAAGCTAGTTGTGTGCCCAGAGCTTGTTGTAGGTGATCCCAAAATTTGGAGACGAATTGGGTGCCTCGGTCTGATATTATAGTCTTCAGGACTCCATGGAAGCAAACTATACGAGATAGATAGAGTCTTGCCAGTCTTTGTGTGGAGTAGGTAGTCTTCATGGGAATGAAATGAGCAACCTTGGTTAGTCGGTCTGTGATGACCCATATGGCGTCATTTCCGCGTTGTGATCGGGGTAGTCCAACGATGAAGTCCATTCCTATTTCATCCCATTTCCACTCTGGTATTCTGTTTGGCTGGAGTAGCCCTGCTGGCTTTTGATGCTCGGGCTTGATACGCTGACATGAATCGCAACAAGCAATAAATGTGGCTATATCTCTTTTCATACCGTGCCACCAAAATCTTTCCTGGATGTCCTTGTACATTTTGGTTCCTCCAGGATGGATCGATATGGAGCGGTGTGGCTTTCCGTCAAGATCTGTTGCTTGAGTTCCTCAATGTTAGGTACGCAAAGTCTGTCTCGGTACCACAATGTTCCTTCACTGTCTGTGACGAACTCTGAAGTCTTAGTAAGATTCATTTTCTTCTTTATGCCTTCGATGCTGGGATGTCCCTGTTGGGCCTTCTTAATTCGTTCCACCAAGGTGGGTTGTATCTCCAGATTTGATACGGCGCCCTCGGAGACTAACATCATGTTGAGCCTAGCGAACTCTCGCTGAAACTCAGGCCTCAAGTTTTGCGGACCGTCATTGTCCGGGCTGGGGTTTCAACTAAGGGCATCGGCCACTACATTTGCTTTCCCTGGGTGGTAGTGGATGCCGACGTCATAGTCTTTGACCAGTTCCAACCAGCGTCGTTGGCGTAAATTCAGCTCTGGCTGTGTGAAGATATATTTGAGGCTCTAATGGTCCGTATATATTTCACAACGATTTCCCAACAGAAAGTGCCTCCACTCCTTGAGTGCATGTATGACTGCTGCTAGCTCCAAGTCATGTGTTGGGTAATTTTCCTCATGTTTTCGCAGTTGCCTGGAGGCATATGCGACAACTTTGCCATCCTGCATTAGTACACATCCGAGACCTTTTCGGGACGCGTCACAATACACTTCAAAACTCTTGTGTATGTCTGGCACAGTTAAGACTGGTGCGGTTGTCAGCCTTTTCTTGAGTTCTTGGAAGCTCTGCTCACATGCTTCCGTCCATACGAATTTCTTGTCCTTCTTGAGTAGTTGGGTCATAGGTTTCACCACAGTGGAGAATCCTTCAATAAATCTCCTGTAATATCCGGCCATTCCTAGGAAACTCCGCACATCTGTGACGTTGGCGGGCGGTTTCCAGTCCAGTATGGCCTTGACCTTTTCTGGGTCTACGGCTACGCCTTCTTGGTTCAGTATATGGCCTAAGAAACCAACTTGTCTTAGCCAAAATTCGCATTTGCTAAACTTGGCGTACAACTGGTGCTTCCTCAATTCTCCCAAAACAATTCTGAGGTGCTCAGCATGCTCTTCGGGTGTCCTTGAGTAAACCAGAATATCGTCAATGAATACCACCACAAATTTGTCCATGAATTTCATGAACACTTTGTTCATGAGGTGGACGAAATATGCGGGGGCGTTCGTTAGTCCAAAAGGCATCACTGTGAACTCGTATAACCCATATCTGGAAGTGAATGCTGTCTTGGGGATATCCTCTGTCCGTACCTTCAGTTGATGGTATCCCGATCTCAAATCAATCTTTGAAAATACCATAGCTTGTGCGAGCTGGTCAAACAAATCATTTATCCGTGGCATCGGATATTTGTTTTTGATGGTGACCATATTGAGGGCTCGATAGTCTATGCACAGTCTCAGTGTCCCATCCTTCTTCTTGGCGAACAACACAGGCGAACCCCATGGTGAGGAGCTGGCTCGTATAAACCCTTTGTCCAATAATTCTTTTATCTGCTTCTTCAACTCCACCAATTCTGAGGGTGCCATTCTATACGGCTTCTTGTAGATGGGAGCGGTGCCAGGTGCTAGTTCAGTGCTGAATTCTATCTCTCAGTCTGGTGGCATGCCTGGTAGTTCTTCCGGGAACACATCAGGGAACTCGCAGACCACTGGAACTTTTCTCAGTTCTGCAATGTCCATTTTGTTCAGTTTTGGTTTCTGTGATCGTGGCCTTTCTTGAGCGGAGACTCTTATTGTCTTGCCGTGATGGTGAGTGAGAATCACTGTCCGATTGAAGCAGTCGATGAATCCTTTGTTGGTGGTCAACCAGTCCAATCCTAAAATGACATCCAGTCCTTTACTTTCCAACACGATGAGGTTTGCGAGGAATTTTAGTCCTTCGAACTCAATGACCACTCCTTGGCAGTAACCTTGGGCGATTTGCTTATTTCCCGGGGACTTGATGATCGTAGACTTTTCCAAGGGGAGTATCGGAAAACCATGTTGCGAAACAAAACTCTTCGAAACGAACGAATGGGAAGCTCCAGAATCAAACAAAACCGTGGCAGGTACTGTGTTGACAGGGAACGTACCGAGCACGATGTCTGGGGCGTTCTGCGCCTCTTCCCTGGTCACATGGTTCAAGTGACCCTTCCTGTGGTTGTTGTTGGGATTGAAGTTGTTGCGCTTGGGGGCAGGATTGTTTCCACCATTGTTCGGCTTGGGTGCCGAGTCTCTTGGCTTCGAGCACTGTTTAGCATAATTCCCCTGCTGACCACAAGCATAGCAGGTGACCCCTGGACGGTATGTGAACTCCTTATCCCTGGCATGAAACTGTCTGACGGGCCTTGGCTCAGTAGTCGTGGATCTCCTTGCGTCTGTCCTTGGGACCTCAGTCTTGCCTCGGTTGCTGCGGGCAAGAGTCATCTTGTCCCTCTTCCGCTTACGGATATCTTCCAGACTACGGCGCTCATTTTCCAAGGTGATGGCCTTGTCCACCAGCGTCTTAAAATACGGAAAGGTGTGTACAATTAGTTGGCATCTTAGCGCTGGTGCCAGGCCGTCCAGGAATTTTTCCATCTTCTTGCTTTCTGTCATGTGCTCGTCGTAGGCATAACGAGACAGCTGGGTGAACTGACCATTGTATTCTGTCACAGACATGCCTCTTTGCTTCAGGTCATCAAACTCTCTCTTCTTGATCTTTAAGATGCTCCTGGGGATGTGTGCCCCACGGAAGCCTTCCTTGAACTCTTCCCAGGTGATGTTGTGTTCCCTGGGATGCATGTGTAGGAAGTTTTCCCACCATGCTGCGGCTGCTCCAGTAAGGTAGTGTGGTGCATAAAGCACCTTCTCATGATCTGAGCATTGAGCAATAATCAGTTCCCTTTCAATCTCACGAAGCCAATCATCGGCTTCCAGCGGCCTATCGGTGTGAGCAAAAGTTGAGGGGTGAGTCTTCTGTAAATCGGATAACTTGGATTGTGGTTGATAGTGTTCACGGTGGTTTCCCATGTTGATGACATGGTTCATCATCTCTTGGTGTTGTTGCTGACTTTGCTCGAAGAGACGGCATACTTGAGACAGTGCTGCTTCGCTATCTTGTTGGCTGGACTGACCCTGAGTGAAATTGTTGCTGGTCTGTGTCCCGTAAACCTCTTCTGGCTGATTGGGCATGGAGCGAGTCCATGGGCGAGACATTTTTCCAGTCTGGGGTATTATTTGCAAAAACCCATGAGAAAAACTGTGTAGCACAAGAAAACTCTTGCAAAGGCAACAATTTAAAATGGTTCGAGGTTTTCAAAGAAACACAAATGATTTTTCATGGAGAAGAAGTGCTTAACATAAAACTTACATGCGAAAAGCAAACACATGATACAGCACTCAGGATGCGCGTACACAATCCTGACATGTTATTTAAAACTAGCGTACTACTACGGAAGGCAGCAAACACACCAATACAAACTAGCGTACAGCACATCATACAAGCAGACATAATACGCGGCTACTCGGTGCTCTCAGTCGGAGATGGTGAAGATCTCCTTCCCCTTGCCGATGGCAAGGCTCAGCGGTCCAGGAGAGTCAACCTCCACCTCCTCTCTAGCGGGCTCCTGGCGCGTGACGCTGCGCTGCGGTGATGGTGCGGGGGCGACTGGTGGTAGAGCGCGTGCGGCAGGCGGTGCGGCTCTGACTGGAGTAGGAGCGATGACTCGGTCGAACTCCTCAGTGGTAGGCAGACGGCGAGCAGTGGCCAAAACGGCCGGTGCATACGAGGCTGAAGACGAGACGAATGTCAGAGGCGGCGCCGTGTGGAGAAGCTCCTTCCTGCTGGCAGGACCGCCCCGGACTAAGTCCATGCGGGCAGCCACAAGATCATCTACGAGGTTGTCGAAAGACTCCTCCAGAGCCTTGAGATACTCCACAACTATCTTGATGGCTTCATCTCTTTCTCCCCGATGGCAGGCAAACGCATAGTGGCTGGTGTACGGCACATGGCATGGGAGGTAGCGGTAGCGACGAGTCTTCATCGTAGGAAGGATGTCCCGAAGGCGAGCTATCGCCTCGCGGGCAGCCATCTGCATGGCATGCCTCTCCGTAGGCATGGCCCTTCCCGTAAAACAGAAGTGGCGAGCAGCAGATCGTCCTCCCCTGAACTGCACCATGGCTTGGTGCATAGACACGTCGTCACTGAGCTTGTGCTGATAGAGTGTGAACTCTGGGCGAGCTGCTGGCCCGATCGCGAGCTTGGTGATGGAGACGAGGAGCTTGACAAACCCCTCGGGCACGTTGGTGAACACTCGATTCTCACAGCTGCTGCCAGCCATCTACAAAAGTAGGCAAAAATTCTGAGTAGTCATGTCATAAATTTGTGATGACCAACAGAAAATAGCTACAATTGCAAAATGCTGAAAAAGCACAAGAGATGCTAATAACCGATTAGCGATCGCACCTAGTGGCTTCCTACAGTCAGCCTGGCTCTGATACCAAGCTTGTCACGACCGGTTTTTCAATAAAATAATTATTGAGAGACCAATCCCTTTTACGGACCAGCAAGGAAGAATTCCTTCTCACTGGTAGACAATATCTTAGTCACAGAAGAAAAATACAAGGAGTACTAAATATAATACAAGGTTGAGCAGAGACTGCCCAACAATTTATTACATGCACGCCGATAAAACAATACGGCGGATAGGGTGGCAAACTACTAACTCACGATAGTAACGGTGGTGGAGATATCACCGCGAAGCGAGTGATATGATTCCAGAAGACTACAGCTCTTCGAGCGTCGGAGTGAGGCTCGAGAAGACTTATTGCGGGTGGCGGAAGCGTAAACAAAACAGGTGACCAAAATCCGGGATCGCGCAGGACTGACTGGGACTCCTCTAGGCATCGGACGCGCTATCAAACTCTTCATCCAAGAGATCGCCTTCGTCAACATCTGGCCAAATCAACAAGCCAGGTGAGTACTATGAAAGTACTCGCAAGACAGTTCGGACATAAGATATAACAAATGCAAACATGAAGTACATGAATAAGTTAACCAGTGCGATCAGACATAGAGATAATAAATACTGGGTGCCAAGCAAGGGTCTGAATGACACCTCGAGCGGAAACTGCAGAATAGTAATACTGGTGCCAAGCGAGTGTCTGAAAGACTCCTCGAGCGGAAAATGCGGAATAATAATACTGGTGCCAAACGAGTGTCTGAAAGACTCCTCGAGCGGAAAATGCAGGATAATAATACTGGTGCCAAACGAGTGTCTGAAAGACTCCTCGAGCGGAAAATGCGGGATAATAATACTGGTGCCAAACGAGTGTCTGAAAGACTCCTCGAGCGGAAAATGCGGAATAATAATGCCACAGTCGGGCGTCGAGGCGACACCACATAAAGGGCTTATAACAGAAAATAAGGACGGTGCATGCCACAGTCGGACGTCTGAGCGACGTCACATAAAGGGCTTATATTTAAAGTAAGAAACAGAAACACGCCACAGTCGGACGTCTGCGCGACGTCACATAAAGGGCTTATATCACAGCTCAATAATACAATAGTCTGGGAACATAATTTTATCACGAGCATGAAACAAATATAGGGTTAGTCCATCCACAGGAATAACAATAAAACTGAATTTACCACTTGAGCTGGTTCACCGGGGACAAGTTTTCCACGCGGATAGATATGGATATAATGTTTACACTACTTGATCATGGACGCGATGATTTGGAAAGAATTGACTCTGCAGAGTTTGTACTTAACCACAGCCAACGGATTTCAGTAGTCACGGGGACTAGTTCCGTCTACGGTGTTTTGGAAGAAACACGTCTAACCAGTACACACCCAATTTAACCATCCGAAGCCAGGGATCACCCTAAGCATCGTTCAAGAAAAACCTTGAGACGGGGAGGCTACAACCTCGCGTAGCATGGGATCAAATTTCTATACGCGCGCTATAAGGGGGTGCCCCCCCTCTCGGTCCCAACCGGAAACACCCATGCCCCCTGACCGGATGACTGGCTTTAATCCTGGGCCAAGGTACCATCATCCCGGCCTCTCTGTTTGGTGTGTACACGGAAAGAGGTTACCAACTTACTAAACCGCATCCCTGGCAATGAGACATGTGGTAGCACGGAAAGGGGAAAGAACGGTAACGCGGCTCCAACCACGTTAACGTCCGAGAAAGTTGGATGACGCAAGGCTGGCATGCTGCAACAGTACCACCTTGCTGCCCTTCATGTCACCACATGATTAGGCCATCTCTCATCAGAGATCATCACAACTTTGGAACACGCGGAAAAGGAACGATAACGTGGCTCCAACCACGTTAACGTCGGAGAAAGTCGGATGACGTAAGGCTGGTATGCTACAACAGTACCACCTTGCTGCCCTTCATGTCACCACATGATTTGGCCATCTCTCATCAGAGATCATCACGACTTTGGAACAACCGGGTAGTTGCCTCACAAGCAACGGGGTTTTTACCAACACTCATATGTCACGCACAAACTTTCACGCAAACATGCAAAACACCTGTCATATCAAATGTTCAAAACATGTTTGCCTGGTTCGGAGAAGTCGGAGTCTAGCTCGGCGAAGTTCGCGGCTCCGTCACCTCTCCCGGAACCTACGGCAATCACGAAACGGATACTACCGTTAAAACCAACACATGCACAGAAACTTTGCCAAATATTTTTCAAATAAATCCCATAAAAAACTAGACAAAATTTTAAGAATGTCAGAAAAAGAATCACTCAAAAATACCTTTTTATTAAAAAGTTATAAAGGTTTCTGTCCAGGGACTTATCTGTAATGAAACAGAAAAGTTCCAGGGTTTTAACTGAGAAAACAGAAAACGGTTCGTTTGGAAATGCGCAAGCGCAAAGGAGAAAGCGTATTTGCCCGAAGGCGTCAACAGAAAACGGTTCGGGGAAAATAAAACAGAGGCTGACACGCGGGGTCCGCATGTCAGGTTTGAAAAGGCTCGCCGGCGCCCGAAGACGGCGGTGGATGCCGGCGTCGAACCACGGCGAGTTAGGAGAAACGGAGGGTACCAAGAGCTTCAGCGTCTTCTTCCGCGTCGGTGGGTGGTGGACTCGTCCAACGGGGAGCACCACGTCGACGGCGACACTATCTCCGGCGGACGGCGGTTCGGGTGAGGATGGGGAACTCCGGTGGAGGGCTGCAAACTACGAATTGAAGCGCGGGTCAGAACGAGGGGTGCAAGGTGAAGCTACTGGCAAGAGAATGGAGGCGGAGCAGCACACACGGGGGCGAATCGGGCTGGATCCCGTGGCGGGTCGCGGCGGCCGGAGTCGAGGAAGGAGACCTCCTCGGGGCTCTACTAGTGGCTAGGCTTGCTCTAGGGGAAGTGCAGGGCTGGTGGGTGCTCGAGTTGAAGCTCGGGGCCTCTATTTATAGGCAGATCGACGGGGTGGCCGTGAACGGAGAATCTCCGGCGAGCGATTACGGCGGAGCAGTGGATTGGCAGGTGGTTTGAGCGGCCAGGCAGCATCAGTGGAGATTACTGGAGTCGTTCCACAGCTAAACGGGGCTGGTCTCGGCATAATGGCGTCGGTCCACGGTGAGGTGACCGCACGGGCTCAACAGCGGCAGAGAGCGCGCTCCGCGCCCTGCGGTTCACGACGAGAGCGGCAGCGCATTTGGGGGAGTGGAAGGCCACGCGGCGGGCTCCGGTGGTTTGGGCGGCGCTGGGTGGAGTCGTCGACGCTGTGTCTCCCGCTGGCGTCCGCAAAGCCGCCGCCGGCGTCGGTCACGGGGCGGCGCACCTTCTGCTGCTCGTCGCCGACGCCCGCAAGACGCCAGGCGTTCGTGCGGTGCAGGAACAAGAGGGCGGGGACGAGGAGCAAGGCGACGCGGTGGCACTGGCGAGATCGATGTCATGCTCTGAAGAAAACGACAGTAGCCACTGAACTGAATCTCTGAACTTCTGAATGTGACAAAGACAGTGCACTGCAGGTGTTCGACAGAAGGTTTTGGCTATGAGGTAAATTTTTCTGGAGCTGTAACTTGGTGAGATGACCACTCAATGCACCCAGAGGCTGCATGATTTTACTTGGAATTTTTGGAGAGAGTTTTGAATGAATTTCACCAAATTTGGCAAATCTGGTCCAAACTTGCAGCAGATGTAGTTTGAAAATTTTGAACTGAAGACCAGTGGATCTTCATGGTTCTAGGCTGAGGGTTCAAAGGACTAGGAGGGGAAAAAGGTTTGGTGGCAAAAATCAAAACAGAAAAAGGAGTTCCTTTGTAAATCTCCAAGTGCTAGAAGAGAAGACAGAAATTTGTTTGAGTAGAATTTGAATGGAAATAATCACATGGGGATGATCAACTTGCTGGATTAGGTGTAAAACATGATCCAAAGGTGAGGGAAGGGTTAGGGGAGAGGATTTGCACTAATGTCATGGCAAGAGGGGATAGTTGAAAGTGGCAAAGGACTTTCCAAAAGCCATAGTGCAAATTCAAAAAGATTTTCAAAAGTTATTCTCCCCAACTTAAAAATATTTTGTCTTGAGTCCAAATGAAAGGCAAGAACCTCCAATACCAAAAACAGATCTTGGTTGAATCCAAATAAAACTTTTGCCATAGAGAAAATTATTTGAGGGGGAGAGTTCTCTTGAAGAAAAATTTTAAATCACTCCCCTCAAGTCAAATAAAATCTTTTTGAAAAATCCAAATAAAAACTTGGGTGTCACACACAATGTTTACCCAGGTTCGGGCCCTCTCTATGGAGGTAATACCCTACTTCCTGCTTGATTGATGTTGATGAATATGAGTATTACAAGTGTTGATCTACCACGAGATCGTAATGGCTAAACCCCAGAAGTCTAGCCTGTATGACTATGGTTATGAGTATCCAGATCCGGACTAAGCCCTCCAGTTTATATAGACACCGGAGGGATCTAGGGTTACATAAGGTCGGTTACAGAGAAAGGAAATCTTCATATTTGATCGCCAAGCTTGCCTTCCACGCCAAAGAGAGTCCCATCCGGACATGGGCGGAGTCTTCGGTCTTCGTATCTTCACAGCCCATTAGTCCGGCCCATGGCTAACAAGCCGGACGCCCGAGGACCCCTTAGTCCAGGACTCCCTCAGTGGGCGACATCGAAGTCGATGAGCTTAGTGCGGTAGTTGTCACGCTGGTCGAAGGTGACTGCAAGGCGGATCTGCCCTATCGGGGTGGTGGAGCCATCAGTCACTCCTGAGAAGGGCTTGGTAGGCAGCTGATCGTATGGCACTTGGAGGCTATCGAACGTCTCGACGGACAAGACATTGAGTCCTGCGCCGCCATCGATGAGGGTCTAGGTGACTTGAACGTTGATGATGACGGGTGAGCAGAGCATCGGGAGGGCGCCAGCAGTTGCCGCGCACTTGAGCTGGTCTGTTGAGCTGAAGCTGATAGCGCACTTGGACCACCTGAGCGGGTGTGTGGCTTCGAGCCTGGGGAGAGCCGCGTTCACTTCTCGGGTGAACCGCTTGAAGAGGCGCTGAGAGGCTGAGGCCTGCGCACCGCCCAAGATGCAGGCGATGGCGCGGGGCTCCTGGAAGCCCCCAGCCCCCTCGTCTTGGTCGTCGTTCCTTCTCGTGGTGGCGGTAGAGGAGGGAGGCTAGCCTTACCCTGAGGGCGGTCCTCGTATGGCTGGTCCCTCCAAGTGCCCTCGCGAGGTTGGCGTGCCAGCGGTCCTCACGAGGCTGGTCGCGCCACTCCTGGCGCGGGCCGAGGTCGTCCCAGCGTCCTCTTGTTCAGCCTCCTCCATGGTCGTAACCTCGGTCATTGCGGTCGGGGCGCCGGCGGAAGCGCCCATCGCGGATGGCCCTGCGCTCCTGGCAATCGCTGGTGTTGTGGTTGTGCATGTTGTGGAAGGCGTAGAACAGGCGGCTGCCCCTGGATGACTCTGGCTGGTTGCGGCCGCGCTTTCCCTTAGGCTCGGCCACGAGCACGGCTGCTCCCTTGCGCTTCACGTCCTTAACCTTGGCCTTCTTGTCTTCTGGGTCTGCTGCAGGGAGCTCGACGAGGGAGAGACGCCCTTCCTCGGCTCTCGCGCACTTGGTCGCCAGGTTGAATAGCTCTAGGGCTGTGCACAGGTCTTCGTGGATGGCGAGCTCCTCCTTCATATTGACATCATGGACGCCATCGGAGAACGCGGAGATGATGGCCTTGTCCGTCACCTTGGGGATCTTGAGGCAGACGCTGTTGAAGCGCTGGATGTACTTCTGCAGGGTTTCTCTGGGTTGCTGCTTGATGTGCCGCAGGTCACCCGCGGCCGGCGGACGGTCGCGAGTGCCCTGGAAGTTGGCGACAAAACGCTCGCGCATCTCACCCCAGGAGGAGATCGATCCCACGGGCAGGTTTAGGAGCCACGAGCGCGCGCCATCTTTAAGGGCCATGGGGAACTAGTTCGCCATGGCCTTTTCGTCGCCGTTGGCCGCCTTGATGCTCAACTCGTAGAGCTGCAAGAACTCCGTAGTGTTGGGGGTGTCGTCATAACACGGAGGCAGGTCGGGCTAGAACTTCCCGGGCCAGATGACGTTGTGCAACTCGGGGGTGAAGGCGCGATAGCCCGCTGTAGTCACTGGAGCTCGCTGCGGAGGTGGAGTCTGGTCTTGGTATCCGTGCATAGCCACCATAGGCGGTGCACGGTCTTGACGCGATGGTGCAGGAAGTGCAGGAGCGTCCTGCCATGGCCGAGGGACCTCATGACAGCTTCCTTCTTCACGCGCAGGCACCCTGCGCGGGGGATCGCGCCGTGGGGCCGGGTGTCTTGGTGCGAGGGCGACGTCTTGACGTGGTGGTGGTGGAGGCGCTCCGTGGGCTACGTTGCCCGCGGCAGGAGGCGGACGTGGCAGCGAGAGAGACGGTGCAGGAGAGCCCCCAGCGGCACTGACGAGCTCGGCGATGTGGTCCAGCCACTCCTTGTAGAGGTCGTCGACGGGGCAGTAGCGCAGGAGCTCGCGTGCCGTGAGCAGCGCGGCCTGCGCGTCCACGGGTCCGCGGCGAGCGCGAGATGACGAGCCGGCCGGAGTCAGCGACGGGGTGGCGGTGTGGCCGTCCCGCCGCATAGAGGGATGCAGCGATGAGGCTTGCTACTCGGGTGCTGCCGGGCCGGTGGCGGCGTTGGCAGCAGGTGATGGCGAACGACGGGGAGGCCCGCCAGCGGGATCCGTCTGGGCGACGCGGGCAGCAAGGGCGGCCCGGCGCTCAGCGCGAGCTCGGCGAGCGTCGGCCATGGAACTGGTGGGACGATGGAGCGTGGATTGACGGAGAGGAAACTCAGCGCACCCCTACCTAGCGTGCCAAATGTCGGATTACGGGTTCCGGCAAACCCTTGAGGTTCGAACACTCGGGTGCGCATGAAGATCTCTCTCTCCCTCACTAGCTCGCTCGCTCAAAGATCCATGGCCTAACTCGAAGAACACAGGACACGAGGGTTTATACTGGTTCAGGCCACCGTTGTGGTGTAATACCCTACTCCAGTGTGGTGTGGTGGATTGCCTTGTAGGCTGGGGATGAACAAGTACAATGGAAAGAACAGCCTCAGCAGGAGAGGTGTTCTCGGGCTCGGTGAGCTGGTGTGTGCTAGGGTGGTCCGAATGGTCCGTCCCCGGCTATGAGGGTGGCTAGTCCTACTTATAGAGGCCCTGGTCCTCTTCCCAAATATTAGACGGGAAGGGATCCCACAACGGCCAAGTTTGAAGGGGGACAGCTAGTACAAGCTATCCTGACAAAAGTGGTCTTCGCCTGCCAAAGGCTCTGGTGGTGACGCCGTCCTGGGCTCCACGATGACCTCCGTCCTGCTGTTCTTGGTCTTGTTGCACCGATATGGAAACCTTTGCCTGACGCCTCGGGACTCCTCGCCTGAGCTTGCCTCTTTAGCACCAAAGAGGAAACTAGTACTCTGCGCCCGCTGGCGCCCGCCTGGTGCCTGCCTGGCCTTGGTCGTCACGGCTCACGTCACGTGCTCCTCGCGAGGTGCCCCTTGCATAGATATCTCCGCTCCTCACGAGCCAGCCTAGCGAGGCTGCCCCTGAGGAGGTCTTGTGTTGTCCGCCTCGCGAGGCTCGGCCCCTCGTGAGGGTCTTGAGTGTTTGCTGATGAAGATGGGTCGTACCAGGCCGCTGGGCGAGCCACGCCCTCGGCCACAGGCAAGCAAGTCTAGGGACCCCCGTTCCCAGAACGCCGACACATAGCGATGTGAACTAGATTATTGACTCTAGTAAACCTTTTGGGTGTTGGTCACATGGCGATGTGAACTATGGGTGTTAATTACATGGTGATGTGAACTATTGGTGTTAATCACATGGTGATGTGATCTAGATTATTGACTCTAGTGCAAGTGGGAAACTGAAGGAAATATGCCCTAGAGGCAATAATAAAGTTATTATTTATTTCCATATTTCATGATAAATGTTTATTATTCATGCTAGAATTGTATTAACCAGAAACTTAGTACATGTGTGAATACATAGACAAAACATAAGTGTCCCTAGTATGCCTCTACTTGACTAGCTCGTTTATCAAAGGTGGTTATGTTTCCTAACCATAGACATGTGTTGTCATTTGATGAACGAGGTCACATCATTAGGAGAATGATGTGATGGACAAGACCCATTCGTTAGCTTAGCATTATGATCATTACAGTTTCATTGCTACTGCTTTCTTCAGACTTATACATGTTCCTAAGACTATGAGATTATGCAACTCCCGAATACCGGAGGAACACCTTGTGTGCTATCAAACGTCACAACGTAACTGGGTCATTATAAAGATGCTCTATAGGTGTCTCCGATGGTGTTTGTTGGGTTGGCATAGATCGAGAATAGGATTTGTCACTCCGTGTTTCAGAGAGCTGTATCTCTGGGCCCTCTCGGTAATGCTCATCACTATAAGCCTTGCAAGCAATGTGAATAATGAGTTAGTCACAGGATGATGCATTATAGAACGAGTAAAGAGACTTGCCGGTAACGAGATTGAACTAGGTATAGAGATAACGACGATCGAATCTCGGGAAAGTAACATACCGATGACAAAGGGAACAACGTATGTTGTTATGCGGTTTGACCGATAAAGATCTTCGTATAATATGTAGGAACCAATATGAGCATCCAGGTTCCGCTATTGGTTATTAACCGGAGAGGTGTCTCGGTCATGTCTACATAGTTCTCGAACCCGTAGGGTCCGCATGCTTAATGTTCAATGATGATTGGTATTATGAGTTTATGTGATTTGATGTACCGAAGGTTGTTCGGAGTCCCGGATGTGATCACGGACATGACGAGGAGTCTCGAATTGGTTGAGACATAAAGATTGATATATTGGAAGGTTATACTCGGACACCGGAAGGGTTCCGAAGTGTATCCGGTATTTTTCAGAGTACCGGGAGGTTACAGGAACCCCGCGGGCAGCTAGCAAGGTGTGGGGCGCGCCCCCCTAGGCCCAAACCGAATTGGTTTAGGGTTTGGGGGGGCGGCCCCCCTTTCTGTTGGGGAACACAGTAATTTCAAGAAAAGTCCTACGAACATGCAATATCTATCTAGAATATGCATAGCAACGAGAGGGGAGAGTGTTGTCTACGTACCCTTCTAGACCGAAAGCGGAAGCGTTATGACAACGCGGTTGATGTAGTCGTACGTCTTCACGATCCGACCGATACTAGCACCGAACGTACGACACCTCCGTGTTCAGCACACGTTCAGCTCGATGATGTCCTTCGTACTCTTGATCCAGTTGAGGCCGAGGGAGAGTTCCTTCAGCACGACGGCGTGGCGACAGTGATGATGAAGTTACCGGCGCAGGGCTTCGCCTAAGCACTACGACGATATGACCGAGGTGTGTAACTGTGGAGGGGGGCACCGCACACGGCTAAGACAAATCTTGTGTCTCTTTGGGGTGCCCCCTGCCCACGTATATAAAGGAGGGAGGAAGAGGAGGCCGACCCTAGAAGGGGCGCGCCAAGGGGGGAGTCCTACTTGGACTCCCGGTCCAAGTAGGATTCGGTCCCTTCTCTCCTAGTCCAATTCGGACCAGCCCATGGGGGGGGGCGCGGCCACCACTTGGGGCCCTACTCTCCTTTCCCGTATGGCCCATTAATGCCCACTACTTCCCCCGGCGAATTCCCGTAACTCCCCGGTACTCCGAAAAATACCCGAATCACTCGGAACCTTTCCGATGTCCGAATATAGCCTTCCAATATATCGATCTTTACCTCTCGAGCATTTCGAGACTCCTCATCATGTCCGTGATCTCATCCGGGACTCCGAACAACCTTAGATACATCAAATCACATAAACTCATAATACCAATCGTCATCGAACATTAAGCGTGCGGACCCTACGGGTTCGTGAACTATGTAGACATGACCGAGACATATCTCCGGTCAATAACCAATAGCGGAACCTGGATGCTCATATTGGCTCCTACATATTCTGCGAAGATCTTTGTCGATCAAACCGCATAACAACATACGTTGTTTCCTTTGTCATCGGTATGTTACTTGCCCGAGATTCGATCGTCGGTATCATCATACCTAGTTCAATCTCGTTACCGGCAAGTCTCTTTACTTGTTCTGTAATGCATCATCCTGCAACTAGCTCATTAGTCACATTGCTTGCAAGGCTTATAGTGATGTGCATTACCAAGAGGGCCTAGAGATACCTCTCTGATACTCGGAGTGACAAATCCTAATCTTGATCTATGCCAACCCAACAAACACCTTCGGAGACACCTGTAGAGCATATTTATAATCACCCAGTTACGTTGTGACGTTTGATAGCACACAAGGTGTTCCTCCGGTATTCGGGAGTTGCATAATCTCATAGTCAGAGGAACATGTATAAGTCATGAAGAAAGCAATAGCAATAAAACTTAACGATCATTATGCTAAGCTAACGGATGGGTCTTATCCATCACATCATTCTCCTAATGATGTGATCCCGTTCATAAAATGACAACACATTTCTATGGTCAGGAAACCTAACCATCTTTGATTAATGAGCTAGTCTAGTAGAGGCATACTAGGGACACTTTGTTTTGTCTATGTATTCACACATGTAGCAAGTTTCCGTTTAATACAATTCTAGCATGAATAATAAACATTTATCATGATATAAGGAAATAAATAATAACTTTATTATTGCCTCTAGGGCATATTTCCTTCAGTCTCCCACTTGCACTAGAGTCAATAATCTAGTTCACATCACCATGTGATTTAACACCAATAGTTCACATCACCATGTGATTAACACCCATAGTTCACATCGCCATGTGACCAACACTCAAAGGGTTTACTAGAGTCAATAATCTAGTTGACATTGCTATGTGGATAATACCCAAGAGCACTAAGGTGTGATCATGTTTTGCTTGTGAGATAAATATTAGTCTACGGGTCTGCAACATTCAGATCCGTATGTATTTTGCAAATTTTCTATGTCTACAATGATTTGCATGCAGCTACTCTAGCTAATTGCTCCCACTTTCAATATGTATCCGGATTGAGACTAAGAGTCATCCAGATCGGTGTAAAAGCTCGCATCGATGTAACTCTTTACAATGAACTCTTTATCACCTCCATAACCGAGAAATATTTCCTTATTCTACTAAGGATAATTTTGACCGCTGTCCAGTGATCCACTCATGGATCACTATTGTACCCTCTTGCCAAACTCATGGTGAGGTACACAATAGGTCTCGTACATAGCATAGCATACTTTATAGAACCTATGACTGAGGCATAGGGAATGACTTTCATTCTCTTTCTATTTTCTGCCATGGTCGGGCTTTGAGTCTTACTCAACTTCACACCTTGCAACACAGGCAAGAACTCCTTCTTTGACTGTTCCATTTGAACTACTTCAAAATCTTGTCAAGGTATGACTCATTGAAAAATCTTATCAAGCGTCTTGATTTATCTCTATAGATCTTGATGCTCAATGTGTAAGTAACTTCAACGAGGTCTTTCTTTGAAAAACTCCTTTCAAACACTCCTTTATGCTTTCCAGAAAATTCTACATCATTTCCGATCAACAATATGTCACTCACATATACTTATCAGAAAGGTTGTAGTGCTCCCACTCACTTTCTTGTAAATACAGACTTCATAGCAAGTCTATATAAAACTATATGCTTTGATCAACTCATCAAAATGTATATTCCAACTCCAAGATGCTTGCACCAGTCCATAGATGGATCGTTGGAGCTTGCACACTTTGTTAGCACCTTTAGGATTGACAAAAACTTCTTGTTGTATCATATACAACTCTTCTTTAAGAAATCCCTTAAGGAATGCAGTTTTGACATCCATTTGCCAGATTATATCAAATGTGGCAATTGCTAACATGATTTGGACAGACTTTAAGCATCGATACGAGTGAGAAAATCTCATGTAGTCAACACCTTGAACTTGTTGAAAACCTTTCGCAGCAAGTCGAGCTTTGTAGACAGTAACATTACCGTCAGCGTCAGTCTTCTTCTTGAAGATTCATTTATTCTCGATGGCTTGCCGATCATCGGGCAAGTCAACCAAAGTCCACACTTTGTTCTCATACATGTATCCCATCTCAGATTTCATGGCCTCAAGCCATTTCGCGGAATCTGGGCTCATCATCGCTTCCTCATAGTTCATAGGTTCGTCATGGTCAAGTAACATGACCTCCAGAATAGGATTACCGTACCACTCTAGTGCGGATCTTACTCTGGTTTACCCTACGAGGTTCGGTAGTAACTTGATCTGAATTTCATGATCATTATCATTAGCTTCCTCACTAATTGGTGTAGGGATCACAGGAACTGATTTCTGTGATGAACTCCTTTCCAATAAGGGAGCAGGTACAGTTACTTCATCAAGTTCTACTTTCCTCCCACTCACTTCTTTCGAGAGAAACTCCTTCTCTAGAAAGGATCCATTCTTAGCAACGAATGTCTTGCCTTCGGATCTGTGATAGAAGGTGTACCCAACAGTCTCCTTTGGGTATCCTATGAAGACACATTTCTCCGATTTGGGTTCGAGCTTATCAGGTTGAAGCTTTTTCACATAAGCATCGCAGCCCCAAACTTTAAGAAACGACAACTTGGGTTTCTTGCCAAACCACGGTTCATAAGGTGTCGTCTCAACAGATTTAGATGGTGCCCTATTTAACGTGAATGCAGCCGTCTCTAAAGCATAACCACAAAATGATAGTGGTAAATCAGTAAGAGACATCATAGATCGCACCATATCTAATAAAGTGCGGTTACGACGTTCGGACACACCATTACGCTGTGGTGTTCCGGGTGGCGTGAGTTGGGAAACTATTCCGCATAGTTTCAAATGAAGACCAAACTCGTAACTCAAATATTCTCCTCCATGATCAGATCGTAGAAACTTTATTTTCTTGTTACGATGATTTTCCACTTCACTCTGAAATTCTTTGAACTTTTCAAATGTTTCAGACTTATGCTTCATCAAGTAGATATACCCATATCTGCTTAAATCATCTGTGAAGGTGAGAAAATAACGATACCCGCCGCGAGCCTCAACATTCATCGGACTACATACGTCAGTATGTATGATTTCCAACAAATCCGTTGCTCGCTCCATTGTTCCGGAGAACGGAGTTTTAGTCATCTTGCCCATGAGGCATGGTTCGCAAGTACCAAGTGATTCATAATCAAGTGATTCCAAAAGTCCATCAGAATGGAGTTTCTTCATGCGCTTTACACCAATATGACCCAAACGGCAGTGCCACAAATAAGTTGCACTATCATTATCAACTCTGCATCTTTTGGCTTCAATATTATGAATATGACTGTCACTACTATCGAGATTCAACAAAAATAGACCACTCTTCAAGGGTGCATGACCATAAAAGATATTACTCATATAAATAGAACAACCATTATTCTCAGATTTAAATGAATAACCGTCTCGCATCAAACAAGATCCAGATATAATGTTCATGCTTAACGCTGGCACCAAATAACAATTATTCAGGTCTAAAACTAATCCCGAAGGTAGATGTAGAGGTAGCGTGCCGACGGCGATCACATCGACTTTGGAACCATTTCCCACGCACATCGTCACCTCGTCCTTAGCCAATCTTCGCTTAATCCGTAGTCCCTGTTTCGAGTTGCAAATATTAGCAACAGAACCAGTATCAAATACCCAGGCACTACTGCGAGCATTAGTAAGGTACACATCAATAACATGTATATCACATATACCTTTGTTCACCTTGCCATCCTTCGTATCCGCCAAATACTTGGGGCAGTTCCGCTTCCAGTGATCAGTCCCTTTGCAGTAGAAGCACTCAGTCTCAGGCTTAGGTCCAGACTTGGGCTTCTTCACTTGAGTAGCAACTTGCTTGTCGTTCTTCTTGAAGTTCCCCTTCTTCCCTTTACCCTTTTTCTTGAAACTGGTGGTCTTGTTGACCATCAACACTTGATGCTCCTTCTGGATTTCTACCTCCACAGCCTTTAGCATCGCGAAGAGCTCGGAAATTGTCTTGTTCATCCCTTGCATATTATAGTTCATCACGATGCTCTTGTAGCTTGGTGGCAGTGATTGAAGAATTCTGTCAATGACACTATCACCAGGAAGATTAACTCCTAGTTGAATCAAGTGATTATTATACCCAGACATTTTGAGTATATGTTCACTGACAGAACTATTCTCCTCCATCTTGCAGCTGTAGAACTTATTGGAGACTTCATATCTCTCAATCCGGGCATTTGCTTGAAATATTAACTTCAACTCCTGAAACATCTCATATGCTCCATGACGTTCAAAACGTCGTTGAAGTCCCGGTTCTAAGCCATAAAGCATGGCACACTACACTATCGAGTAGTCATCAGCTTTGCTCTACCAGACGTTCACAACGTCCGGTGTTGCTCCTGTAGCGGGTCTTGCACCTAGCGGTGCTTCTAGGACGTAATTATTTTGTGCAACAATGAGGATAATCCTCAAGTTACGGACCCAGTCCATGTAATTGCTACCATCATCTTTCAACTTACCTTTCTCAAGGAACGCATTAAAATTCAACGGAACAACAGCACGGGCCATCTATCTACAACAACATAGACATGCAAAATACTATCAGGTACTAAGTTCATGATAAATTATAGTTCAATTAATCATATTACTTAAGAACTCCCACTTAGATAGACATCCCTCTAATCATCTAAGTGATCACGTGATCCAAATCAAGTAAACCATGTCCGATCATCACGTGAGATGGAGTAGTTTTCAATGGTGAACATCACTATGTTGATCATATCTACTATATGATTCACGCTCGACCTTTCGGTCTCAGTGTTCCGAGGCCATATCTGCATATGCTAGGCTCGTCAAGTTTAACCCGAGTATTCTGCATGTGCAAAACTGGCTTGCATCCGTTGTATGTGAACGTAGAGCTTATCACACCCGATCATCACGTGGTGTCTCGGCACCACAAACTTTCGCAACGGTGCATACTCAGGGAGAACACTTGTACCTTGAAATTTAGTGAGAGATCATCTTATAATGCTACCGTCAATCAAAGCAAAATAAGATGCATAAAGGACAAACATCACATGCAATCAATATAAGTGATATGATATGCCCATCATCATCTTGTGCCTTTGATCTCAATCTCCAAAGCACCGTCATGATCACCATCGTCACCGGCACGACACCTTGATCTCCATCGTAGCATCGTTTCGTCTTGCCAACTATTGTTTCTACGACTATCACTACCGCTTAGTGATAAAGTAAAAACAATTACAGGGTGATTGCATTGCATACAATAAAGCGACAACCATATGGCTCCTGCCAGTTGCTGATAACTCTGTTACAAAACATGATCATCTCATACAATAAAATTTAGCATCATGTCTTGACCATATCACATCACAACATGCCCTGCAAAAACAAGTTAGACGTCCTCTACTTTGTTGTTGCAAGTTTTACGTGGCTGCTACGGGCTGAGCAAAAACCGTTCTTACCTACGCATCAAAACCACAACGATTTTTTATCAAGTATGTGTTGTTTTAACCTTCAACAAGGACCGGGCGTAGCCACACTCGATTCAACTGAAGTTGGAGAAACTGACACCCGCCAGCCACCTGTGTGCGAAGCACGTCGGTAGAACTAGTCTCGCATAAGTGTACGGGTAATGTCGGTCCGGGCCGCTTCATCCAACAATACCGCCAAATCAAAGTATGACATGCTGGTAAGCAGTATGACTATTATCGCCCACAACTCATTTGTGTTCTACTCGTACATATAACATCTACGCATAAACCTGGCTCGGATCCCACTGTTAGGGAACGCAGTAATTTCAAAAAAAATCCTAAGAACATGCAAGATCTATCTAGGTGATGCATAGCAACAAGAGGGGAGAGTGTTGTCTACGTACCCTTGTAGACCGAAAGCGGAAGCGTTATGACAATGCGGTTGATGTAGTCGTACGTCTTCATGATCCGACCGATCCTAGCACTGAACGTACAACACCTCCGTGTTCAGCACACGTTCAACTCGATGATGTCCCTCGTACTCTTGATCCAGTTGAGGCTGAGGGAGAGTTCCGTCAGCATGACGGCGTGGCGACGGTGATGATGAAGTTACCGGTGCAAGGCTTTGCCTAAGCACTACGACGATATTACCGAGGTGTGTAACTATGGAGGGGGGCACCGCACACGGCTAAGACAAATCTTGTGTCTCTTTGGGGTGCCCCCTGCCCACATATATAAATGAGGGAGGAAGAGGAGGCCGGCCCTAGAAGGGGCGCGCCAAGGGGGGAGTCCTGTAGGATTCGGTCCCCCCTTTCCTATTCCAACTAGGAGAAGGAAGGGAAGGAGGAAGAGGGGAGAAGGAAGGAGGGGGGCGCCGCCCCCTCCTAGTCCAATTCGGACCAGCCCATGGGGGGGCGTGCGGCCACCCCTTGGGGCCCTTCTCTCCTTTCCCGTATGGCCCATTAAGGCCCACTACTTCCCCGGCGAATTCCCGTAACTCTCCGGTACTCCAAAAAATACCTGAATCACTCGGAACCTTTCCGATGTCTGAATATAGGCTTCCAATATATCGATCTTTACCTATCGACCATTTTGAGACTCCTCGTCATGTCTGTGATCTCATCCGGGACTCCGAACAACCTTCGATACATCAAATCACATAAACTCATAATACCAATCGTCATCGAACGATAGGCGTGCGGACCCTACGGGTTCGAGAACTATGTAGACATGAGCGAGACATATCTCCGGTCAATAACCAATAGTGGAACCTGGATGCTCATATTGGCTCCTACATGTTCTACGAAGATCTTTATCGGTCAACCCGCATAACAACATACGTTGTTCCCTTTGTCATCGGTATGTTACTCGCCCGAGATTCGATCGTAGTTCAATCTCGTTACCGGCAAGTCTCTTTACTCGTTCCGTAATGCATCATCCCGCAACTAACTCACTAGTCACATTACTTGCAAGGCTTATAGTGATGTGCATTACCGAGAGGGCCTAGAGATACCTCTCCGATACTCGGAGTGACAAATCCTAATGTTGATCTATGTCAACCCAACAAACACCTTCGGAGACACCTGTAGAGAATTTTTATAATCACCCAATTACATTGTGACGTTTGATAGCACACATGGTGTTCCTCCGGTATTCGGGAGTTGCATAATCTCATAGTCAGAGGAACATGTGTAAGTCATGAAGAAAGCAATAGCAATAAAACTTAAGAATCATTATGCTAAGCTAACGTATGGGTCTTGTCCATCACATCATTCTCCTAATGATGTGATCCCGTTCATCAAATGACAACACATGTCTATGGTCAGGAAACTTAACCATGTTTGATTAATGAGCTAGTCTAGTAGAGGCATACTAGGGACACTTTGTTTTGTCTATGTATTCACACATGTATCAAGTTTCCGGTTAATACAATTCTAGCATGAATAATAAACATTTATCATGATATAAGGAAATAAATAATAATTTTATTATTGCCTCTAGGGCATATTTCCTTCACTTTCCTTCTCCCCTCCTCCTCTTTCCTCCTTCTCCTAATAGGAATAGGAAAGGGGGGACCAAACCTACTTGGAGTAGGATTGCCCCCCCTTGGCGAGCGCCTCCTCCTAGGCCGACCTCCTCCTCCCTCCCTCCTTTATATACGGGGTAGGGGGCACCTCATAGACACACAAGTTGATTGTTTAGCCGTGTGCGGTGCCCCCATCCATAGATTTCCACCTCGGTCATATCGTTGCAGTGCTTAGGTGAAGCCATGTGCCGATAGCTTCATTATCACCGTCATCACGCTGTCGTGCTGACGAAACTCTCCCTCGACCTCAGCTGGATCTAGAATTCGTGGGATGTCACCGAGCTGAACGTCTGCAGATCGCGGAGGTGCCGTACCTTCGGCGCTAGGATCGGTCGGATTGTGAAGACGTACGACTACATCAACCGCGTTGTCACAATGCTTCCGCTTATGGTCTACGAGGGTACGTGGACAACACTCTCCCCTCTCGTTGCTACGCATCACCTAGATAGATCTTGCGTGTGCGTAGGAAATTTTTGAAATTACTACGTTCCCCAACACCTTGGTAGATCATGAGTAGAACAGTGTCTCCAATTTTCCAGTATGGATGCATTGCTACGAGAAGAGGGAACTTGTTAATTTGAATGGTTCCATTTCTGCGGGAAATGTAGTACCTTGCAATCACTTTGGCGTTATTAGCAGGCACAAGTGTAATTCGACCATGCCGGGAAATCGATCTAGGAACTGCTACAGGGGGCAATTTCTGTTGACATGTAGAATAAAAAACAATTGTAATATATCGTTGAAGATATATATAGTTTATGAGCATCAACATTAAAATAAGATTTTTTACCAGTGTATTGTGCACACAATTGGTCATGTTCAATGTGTGCACCATAGGTCTAATTAATCCCATCCAAAATCCAGCGTTCATATGCTGTGCTATCTCTGTCAGATTATCAACAAAGTTTATTACATGCTTCAAGTCCTTCCAGTGAAATTTGGTACGCTTAGTAACATACAGATCATTCACTATGCATCCAACATATCCTGCTTAAAAGGTGGAAAGGTATTATTTATTCAGAACATGGCAGAAGAATATATAGTGCACATAATTTGTTAAATAGAATTTGTTACTGCCTAGGAACGGAGTTAGAATATGATATCACAATTGGTTGCTTAAATAGTGATCAACTGGTTGCTTAAATAGTAATATGATAGCAAGGAGAAAGTTGAAAGGACACTAACCTCGATCAGACTTTGATCGCCTGATGACGTTGGGGAAGTAAACATCCATGTTAATTAGACCAGGTTGTGGTGCACGCACTAGAATTTTATTGCCAGCTTTCAGTTCATAACACTTAGACATTTTTCACTAAAGGTCTGCATTAAAATAGGAGTGACCATCTTTATCAAGTTTTACGCTAACCGTCATTGCAAATCCATGCTGCGTGGTCAATATGACATCTTGGGAGTCATCAGCAAAGTAAGGCCCAAGATTTCCTTCTACTCCTGTTCTTGCAAAGCAAGGGATGTACTGCTTGAAATGAAAATTAAGATCGTAAATTAGCTATATTGAAATAACAGAGCAAGATGCAAATATGGGAGTAACTGATAGAACAGATCCATATATATATATATATGTAGATGAAAGCAAAGTACAAAAATATAGAATTAAAAATAGGTAATGTAACAAATATTTGATGCAAATATATAGATAATGTAGCAACACACGGTATATGTTCACAAATTTAGGCCATGCCGTCCATGATAGGTTGAGATTGAACATACCGAGCGCTCCCTGAAGTCATCCGGAATGGTGAGATAGAACTTCGTTTCCAACTGGCCACGACCATAGTTGCCCGGTTTGTGCTCGCACTGTGGACACGTGAATGAACACCCACGAATCAGCTAGAACAAAAATGATTCCACGGTGATTTCTGTCGGTTGATTAACAGCGACGGAAGGACTGCGATAAGAGATGAGTGAATATTTTGCTAATTAAGTTGATTACCTTCTCCATGAGAAAAATCCCCGGCCCCATCCCGCAGAAAACCCCAGTCGACCAGAGTCTAGAATGTCGGTGCAGATAGGCGGCGGAAAGCGGTGGAGGCGAAATCCGGTGCCATTTGGAGCGCGACCTACGCCCGCCGCCAACAGCCGTCGAGCTTAGGGTGCAGAGTTGCAGAGGAGTCCGCGGCGAGTGAGTGGGGACGAAGTGGGCGAGGGTTTTCTTTTCCTTTTGTATGTGTGAGTGAACACACACGGTTCGCAGAGGCGACGGAGATGAATCGTGTGCGATAGTAAATCACCGAGATTGAATGGGAATCCAAATTTCCTTTGTCCTTCATCCATGAGTTTTTTCTCTACGATGAACATCGGGTTCATTTACAATATTTAGGGGATTATGTGCATTTTGTAGGCATTAATGCACGTAATTCAAATTCAAACAATCGGTGCATGAAGGGGTGCACAATAACCATACTCGTGGTATTTAGTAATTTCTCAAGCCTTTTACAAGGAATGGGCAGAGATTTCAATGGAATGCGTGGCAATAGTCAACCACAAACGCGTCATTTACTGGGTTATCAACTATAGAACAATGAAATATGTGCTTGAAAAACATGACGGCTGGCATGGTGCCATGGTATTGCCTCACCGTGCCCTGGTAAAAAGCTGAGAAGGTTTGATTTATGTCATCATGCACGCCCTTCATAAATCGAACCATCACCGAGGAAGTTCAATGCTTTCGAGAGGAAAATCACCAAGATTGAAGGGGAATCCAAATTTCCGTCCTAGTTTGTCATTCAGTTTTTTCCAACGATCAACATACCGCCTCAAATGCAACATGTTCAAATTTGACATTTTCCCGAACTCATTTACCATATTTAGGGGATTATGTGCATTTTCTAGGCATTAATAATGCACATAATTCAAACTCGAACAATCGGTGCATGAAAAGGTGCACAAGAACGGTCTGGAAAACCATGCTCGTGCTATTTAGTACATTCTCATGCCTTTTACAAGGAATAGTCAACCATAAACGCGTCGTTTACTGGGTTAACAACTATACAAAAATGAAATACATGCTTGGAGAAACAAGACGCCTGGTGTGGTGCCATGGTATGACCTCACCGTGCCCTGGTAAAAATGTCGTCATGCACGCCTTTCATAAAACGAACCATCACCAAGGAAGTTTCATGGTTTCGAGGGGGAAATCACCCAGATTGAAGGGGGATCCAAATTTCCTTTGTCCTTTGTCCACGAGTTTTTTTCTATGATGAACATACAACCTGCAAATCACCGTGTTCAAATTTGGCACTTTTCCAGGTTCATTTGCCATATTTAGGGGATTATGTGCATTTCCTAGGCATTAATGCACATAATTCAAGTTCAAACAATCGATGCATGAAAGGGTCCACAAGAACGGCCTGGAAAACGATGCTCGTGCCATTCAGTAAATTCTCATGCCTTTTACAAGGAATAATGGATAGATATTTTGATGAAATGTGTGGCAATAGTCAACCACAAATGTTTGTTTGTTGGGTTTTCAACTATAGAAAAAAAATGAAATAAATGCTTAAAAACATGACGCCTGGCATGGTGCCATGATATGACCTCACCATGCCCTGGTAAAAATTTGAGAAGGTTTGGCTTATGTCGTCATGCACGCCCTTCATAAATCAAACCATCACGGAGGAAGTTCCATGCTTTCGAGAGGGAAAATCCCCAAGATTTAAGGGGAATCCAAATTTCCGTCCTAGTTTGTCATTCAGTTTTTTTCCAACGATCAACATACCGCCTCAAATGCAACGTGTTCAAATTTGACATTTTCCTGGGCTCATTTACCATATTTAGGGGATTATGTGCATTTTCTAGGCATTAATGGACATAATTCAAATTCGAACAATCGGTGCATGAAAAAGTGCGCAAGAATAGTCTGGAAAACCATGCTCGTGTTATTTAGTACATTCTCATGCCTTTTACAAGGAATGGGCAGATATTTCAAGGAAATGTGTGGCAATAGTCAACCATAAATGCGTCGTTTACTCGGTTAACAACTATACAAAAAATGAAACACATGGTTGGAAAACATGACGCCTGGTGTGGTGCCATGGTATGGCCTCACCATGCCCTGGTAAAAATTGGAGAAATGTTTTTCCTTATGTCGTGATGCGCGCCTTTCATAAATCGAACCATCACCGAGGTAGTTTCATGGTTTCGAGGGGGAAATCACCAAGATTGAAGGGGGGGTCCACATTTCCTTTGTCCTTTGTCCACGAGTTTTTTCTACGATGAACATACAACCTGCAAATCACCGTGTTCAAATTTGGCACTTTTCTGGTTCATTTGCCATATTTAGGGGATTATGTGCATTTCCTAGGTATTAATGCGCATAATTCAAGTTCAAACAATCAATGCATGAAAGGGTCCACAAGAACGGCCTAGAAAACCATGCTCGTGCCATTTAGTAATTCTCATGCCTTTTACAAGGAATGGACAGATATTTCGATGAAATGTGTGGCAATAGTCAACCACAAATGTTTGTTTGTTGGGTTTTCAACTATAGAAAAAATGAAATAAATGGTTAAAAAACATGATGCCTGGCATGGTGCCATGGTATGACCTCACCATGCCCTGGTAAAAATTTGAGAAGGTTTGGCTTATGTCGTCATGCACGCCCTTCATAAATCGAACCATCACCAAGGAAGTTCCATGCTTTCGAGAGGGAAATCCCCGAGATTGAAGGGGAATCCAAATTTTCTTCGTTCTTTGCCCTGGAGTTTTTTCTACAACGAACATACACCCTGCAAATCACCTGTTCAAATTTGGCATTTTTCTGGGCTCATTTATCATATTTAGGGGATTATGTGCATTTTCTAGGCATTTAGCGCATATAAATCCAATCCAGCTACCGGTGCACGGGTGTGATGTGAGGGACGTGGATTGCCGTTCGATCGCGGCGCATCCAACGGTGCACAGCGCGATCCGCATGGCTTGGGTTCCGGCCAATCATAACGCAACACACTGCGCACACTGTTTCCGGAAGCGACGGAGATGAAGCGTGTGCAATAATGAACGAGCAAAATTGTAAGGGAAGCCAAATTTCTGTTGTCGTTTGTCGTTGAGCTCTTGTATACCACCGCACTGTACGACTGCCCGGCCCCTCCGTCCCAGAGCTCTCTCCAGGCGTCGTCCATGGCACCGCGCCGCACAGTAACTGGTAAGGAAGCGATGGCATCCCGCTGTGCCGCGTTCCTCGCCGCCCGCGACCGCACACATGGTAAGGAAGCGATGGCATCTCACCGCGCCAAGGTCATCGCCGCCGCCGGCCATACAGGTACATGGGCGGACTTTGAGGCTGCCATGGCCGAATGGGTGGTGGATCTAGAGGCGGCCAAAGCCGCACAGAAGGAGCGGAAAAGGCAGAAAGCGGTCAAGAAAAGAGAGTCCCGCCGCCGCAAGAAAAAAGAGGCCGCACGCCGTGCTGAGGAGAGCTTGGCGGAGATCGAACCATGGTGTGTTGCCGCCTACAAGGCCGGGAAGGAGAACGCCGGCGTCTGGCCAGCATGCCCTGATGGTAGCATGTGAGAAGTAGTTTAAGTTTGTAGTATTAGAGCAAATTACCAGTAGTACTTTAAGTTTGTAGTATTAACGTACAATGTCGGTAAGAGCATCCTTTGAGGGCTTTGATCGTTGATTAGCATGTGTGCCCGTGTGCGTTTTTTGCGTTAATCATTAGAAGATCGCAAAACACACGGTTTCTATGTCGTACCCGTCTGCGTTTTTTTGCGTTAATGACCCATAAGTCAGTTACTTGTGCGATATTTCCTAATAAACCAGGTGTACCATTGACCGAAAAAAATCAAGTACACGTGTACATTTTTTTGGAGACGGGATCTGCCAACTTTCTTTTTTCTCGCACATGAGTATTTTACGTGCCTCGTTTGCGTTGTGTGTTTCCCCCGCCCAAGTTTCAAGTTTCGCACCGAAATTTTCATTAGGCGCGCGATTTCAGAATTTATTCCTCCAACCACATCCCCTTCCCCTCAGTATCCCCCCTCCCTCGCGCCTCCCCTTACCGGCATCTCAAACCGCTGCCGCCGCAACCACAGCTTCAACCACATCTACATTCTGCTCGGATCCAGTCAGGTAACCCACCTATCTCTATCACGTCCCCGGCCTGATTGCTTAAATGGCGCCTGTGAAACATCCTCATGCCTCCAAATCCCCCCCCCCCCCCCCCGCCAGGAGCTGATGGCGGTCCATGGTGCGATGGCCGATGTGCGTGTTGAACCGGAGGAACACCTCGCCTCCGCCGCCGCCGCCGATATGGTGCAGGCTCTGGCCCAGATGAAGTCCCCCAGCGACTACCCCCCAGGACTTAACAGGTAAGATATGACCAGCTAAATCTTACCAATACCACTTGCAACGGCTATGATTTGTACGGTTGATGTATTAAGCATGTCCGTGCCTTGTTTATTTCAGTACTACACACTGTGTGATGTTCAAATATTACCGTGTCCAGCTCAATTTCACCAATACAAGCAACAAACTTACAATACATGACTCAGGATATCACTAGAGATGCTGCCCATTTGCTATTTTTAGTGGATGCTAACCCTGTTGTACTTAACATGTCTGTCCATGTACTTACGCAGGGTCATAACGGCCGATGCTTTTGTTTGCCGTCGAGGTGAGCTGCATCCCATGTCTTACAGTATTTCACATAATTTGTGCAATTGCAGTTTAACTTCTACCATTTACTGGTTGCCTGTAGGTACACATGTCAGTGGCACTGATCCACGCTTCGACCCGGAGGAACAGCTTGCCTCCGCCGTCGCTGACTTTGGGCGAGCTCTGGCCAAGATGAAGTGCCCCAGCAACTACCTCTCAGGACTTACCTAGTATGTACTCACCAGTTCAATCTTACCAATACCAGTTGTAATTAATGGCTATGTTCTGTACGGTCGATGTATTAAGCATGTTCTAGTAAACATGCCTAACATGTTTTTGCTACTTTCCCTACCTTTTTATAGACATCTGCGCCATTCTCTGCTCTGGCAGCACCTGCCTTGTGATGTTTAACTATGCCAATTGCATTTTTATTAGTACCGGTTTCAATGTCTATTAAGCCTGTTGCAATTAACAGTTGAATCCATTTTCAAACAGTTGTATTTCAATGGCTACAAACTTACAAAACATGACTTAGGATGCTGTTAAGCCTGTTGCAATTAACAGTTGTATCAATTTTTTAATCTGTCCATTTGCTACCATGCTACTCTCCGCAATGAAGATATACTAGAGATGCTGCCCCATTTGCTATTTTTGGTGGATGCTAACCCTGTTGTACTTAACATGCTTGTCCATGTACTTACGCAGGGTCATAACGGCCGATGTTGTTGTTTGCCGTCGAGGTTAGCTGCATCCCATGTCTTACTGTATTTCACATCATTTGTGCAATTGCAGTTTAACTTCCACCATTTACTGGTTGCCTGTAGGTACACATGTCAGTGGCACTGATCCACGCTTCGACCCGGAGGAACAACTCGCCTCCGCTGCTGCTGACTTTGGGCGGGCTATGGCCAAGATGAAGTGCCCCAGCAACTACCTCTCAGGACTTACCAAGTATGTACCCACCAGTTCAATCTTACCAATACCAGTTGCAATTAATGGCTATGTTTTGTACTGTCGATGTATTAAGCATGTTGTAGTAAACATGCCAAACACATTTGAGCTATTTTCCCTACCTTTTTATAGACAACTGGGCCATTATCTGCTCTGACAGCACCTGCCTTGTGATGTTTAACTCTGCGAATTGCATTTTTATCAGTACCGGTTTCAATGGCCATTAAGCCTGTTGCAATTAACAGTTGTATCCATTTTTAAAGAGTTGTATTTCAATGGCTACAAACTTACAAAACATGAATTAGGATGTTGTTAAGCCTGTTGCAATTAACATTTGTATCCATTTTTTAATCCGTCCCTTTGCTACCATGCTACTCTTTCGAAATGAAGATATCACTACAGATGCTGCCGTTTTATTACCATTTGCTATTTTTGGTGGATGTTAACCCTGTTGTAGTTAACATTGGCTTTCCATGTACTTACACAGGGCTACAATGGGCGATGTTGTTGTTTGCCGTCGAGGTTAGCTGCATCTCGTGTCTTATACACCATCTATTCCTAAATATAAGTATTTTTTGAGATTCCAATATAGACTACATAAGGGAGTGAATCTAGATTCTAATCTAAACTATATCTATAATTCTATATACATCCGTATGTAGTTCATATTGAAATCTCAAAAAAAATTGTACTTAGGAACGTAGGTAGTTGTATTTTACATCATTTGTGCAATCTCAGTTTAGCTTCTAACATTTACTGGTTGCTTGTAGGTACATATACGTGTGGTATTGATCCACGCTTCGATCCCTTTTGCGTATGGGGCAATGAGATATTCATGAACAAGCGTCAAGTGAGGAAACTAACAAAGATTGTTAGTCAAAAGAAACGGGTGATTGGAATTAAGCTCTTTATTTACACTTTGTCGAAGACAACAGTGAACTTTAGGATGGTAAGTAATGTGTTGCCTTTCCCCCTGCCCACAACAAGTTACTCTTTTAGACCTCAATATCTCATATTTTTCTCTTTTCAGTGGTTTTCGAAGCTATTTACTGATGATTACCTTGCAAACTACATGACCGGAGTGGAGGCAACTAAGGTTAAAGTATATAATTCATGCTACCATGATAATGCTCTAGAAGTCTTCCTGAAGGTGGGAAGGACACCCTATCGCACACACTCACTTGGCGACAGTTTCAAATGCCGTCGCGGAAAGGGCTTAAAAACCGTTTATTTAGGACCGACGCGCACCAGTGATACTTGAATAAGAATCTTTCAATGAAAGACCTCGGTGAAGCTGCTTATATATTGGGCATCAAGATCTATAGAGATAGATCAAGATGCTTAATTGGACTTTCACAAAGCACATACCTTGATAAAGTTTTGAAGAAGTTTAAAATGCATCAGTCAAAGAAAGGGTTCTTGCCTGTGTTACAAGGTGTGAAGTTGAGTCAGACTCAATGCCCGACCACTGCAGAAGATAGAGAGAAAATGAAAGTCATTCTCTATGCTTCAGCCATAGGTTCTATCACGTATGCAATGTTGTGTACCAGACCTGATGTGTGCCTCGTTATAAGTATAGCAGGGAGGTACCAAAGTAATCCAGGAGTGGATCACTGGGCAGCGGTCAAGAACATCCTGAAATACCTGAAAAGGACTAAGGATATGTTTCTCGTTTATGGAGGTGACAAAGAGCTCGTTGTAAATGGTTACGTCGATGCAAGCTTTGACACTGATCCGGATGACTCTAAGTCGCAAATCAGATACGTATTTATATTGAATGGTGGAGCTGTTAGTTGGTGCAGTTCCAAGCAGAGCGTCGTGGTAGGATCTACGTGTGAAGTGGAGTACATAGCTGCTTCGGAAGCAGTAAATGAAGGAGTCTAGATGAAGGAGTTCATATCCGATCTAGGTGTAATACCTAGTGCATCGGGTCCAATGAAAATCTTTTGTGACAATACTGGAGCAATAGCCTTGGCAAAGGAATCCAGATTTCACAAAAGAACCAAACACATCAAGAGACACTTCAATTCCATCTGTGATCAAGTCAAGGAGGGAGACATAGAGATTTGCAAAATACATACGATCTGAATGTTGCAGACCCGTTGACTAAGCCTCTTCCACGAGCAAAACATGATCAGCACCAAGACTCCATGGGTGTTAGAATCATTACTATGTAATCTAGATTATTGACTCTAGTGCAAGTGGGAGACCGAAGGAAATATGCCCTAGATGCAATAACAAAGTTGTTATTTATATTTCCTTATTTCATGATAAATGTTTATTATTCATGCTAGAATTGTATTAACCGAAAACTTAGTACATGTGTGAATACATAGACAAAACAGAGTGTCCCTAGTATGTTTCCTGACCATAGACATGTGTTGTCATTTAATGAACGGGATCACATCATTAGAGAATGATGTGATGGACAAGACCCATCCGTTAGCTTAGCATTATAATCGTTTAGTTTTATTGCTATTGCTTTCTTCATGACTTATACATGTTCCTCTGACTATGAGATTATGCAACTCCCGAATACCGGAGGAACACCTTGTGTCCTATCAAACGTCACAACATAACTGGGTGATTATAAATATGCTCTACAGGTGTCTCCGAAGGTGTTTGTTGGGTTGGCATAGATCAAGATTAGGATTTGTCACTCCGTCTATCGGAGAGGTATCTCTGGGCCCTCTCGGTAGTGCACATCACTATAAGCCTTGCAAGCAATGTGACTAATGAGTTAGTTGCGGGATGATGCATTAGGGAACGAGTAAAGAGACTTGCCGGTAATGAGATTGAACTAGGTATGATGATACCGACGATCGAATCTCGGGCAAGTAACTTACCGATGACAAAAGGAACAACGTATGTTGTTATGCGGTTTGACCGATAAAGATCTTCGTAGAATATGTAGGAGCCAATATGAGCATCCAGGTTCCGCTATTGGTTATTGACCGGAGATGTGTCTCAGTCATGTCTACATAGTTCTCGAACCCGTAGGTTCCGCACGCTTAACATTCGATGACGATTTGTATTATGAGTTATGTGTTTTGGTGATCGAAGTTTGTTCGGAGTCCCGGATAAGATCACTGACATGACGAGGAGTCTCGAAATGGTAGAGAGGTAAAGATTGATATATTGGACGAAGGTATTCGGACACCAGAATGGCTTCGGGACGTTTCGGATATTTATCGGGAAACCGAGGGGTTACCGGAACCCCCCGGGGAAGTTATGGGCCTTAATGGGCCATAAGGGAGTAGGAGAGGGCAGCCCACAGGGTGGCGCCCCCCCTCCCCCCAAGGGAGTCCGAATTGGACAAGGGAGAGGGGGCGCGGCCCCCTCTTTCCTCTCCCTCTCCCTCTCCTTCCCTCTTTCCCCCTCTTGGAATAGGAAAGGGAATCCAACTACGATTGGGAATCCTAGTTGGACTCCCCCTTGGCGCGCCCCCTCTAGGCCGCCGGCCTCCTCCCTCTCCTCCTTTATATACGGGGGCGGGGGCACCCCAAAGGCACACCAAGATTTCTCTTAGCCGTGTGCGGTGCCCCCCTCCACAGTTTACACCTCCGGTCATAGCGTCGTAGTGCTTAGGTGAAGCCCTGCGTGGATCACATCACCAACACCGTCGCCACGCCGTCGTGCTGACGGAACTCTCCCTCGACCCTCTACTGGATCAAGAGTTTGAGGGACGTCATCGAGCTGAACGTGTGCTGAATACGGAGGTGCCGTACGTTCGGTACTTGGATCGGTTGGATCGTGAAGACGTTCGACTACATCAACCGCGTTAACATAATGCTTCCGCTTTCGGTCTACGAGGGTACGTGGACACACTCTCCCCCTCTCGTTGTTATGCATCTCCTTGATAGATCTTGCGTGATCGTAGGAAATTTTTTGAAATTGCATGCTACGTTACCCAACAGGCGGCCCTGTAAGGTGGTCTGCACGGTCGGCTCTTCGGCGAGCGGTGTTGCGGTGGTGGTGGTGTTTCTCCTTGGCTGTGCGGGCAGCGAGGAGCGAGGCAGCGGGGATCTTGACGATGGCATTGCTACGGCAGGGGTATCGTCCAGATCGTGTGTGGAGGCCTGTTTTGGTGGCAGCGGATTTGGACCGTGGTACTTCGATGTGGCGCGAGAGTGTCTTGGGGCGAAAGCTCAGCCCTTTGGCGTGGACGGCGGCGATGCCTGCGGGTGTCGTGTCCCTGTTGGGGGCGTCGTTGTGGTATCTCTCCCCGCGTCAAGGCTCCGGGTGAAAACCCTTGACCGTGTCTTCGGTCTCGACGGCGGCGGCCTGTTGCGTCGTCACCCTCTTGGGGGCGTCGTCGTGGAGCGTAGGTGCCTACCGATTGCATTTCTTCGCCATCGGAGGGTGAGCTCAGATCCTATCTCAAAGCTCCTTCAGCTCTGGCTTGGGGCGATGCCGACAGCTTCCTATACTTTACACATGACGTCGAGAGCATCGCTCTCTGTCCTTGTTGTCTGCAGGCAGGATCGGTGCTCCACGGTCCGAAGCGAGAGGGCAGGGGTGCCCTCTCCAGCGACAACTTGGTGTGTGTGTTGCATCGACGTCCGACGGTTTCTCTTGGAGGCGCGATTTCACTTCTAGTTAGTAGCCTTGGGTGTGTCTTGATGGAGTGTGAGCACTCTTATAATCTTGTTCTATCTTTAATCCGCTTTGTAAGAGGTTTTTCTCATCACTTTGTATCGGTCTGGCCGTGTTTGGGGTGGAAGACTTTTTCGATTTGCTGATCAAAGAGGTTCTGTAACTTGTAGTCAGGTCTTGGAATTGAGATATTTTTGTTTGGGACACAGTAGTGTAGTAAAAAAGGTCACTCTTGGGGCCTTCGCGTCGGAGGAAGGCCCCCGGGGCCGGCGCCGCGGCCAACCCCCGGTTCGCCCTCGCGCCCGACGACGACGACGGCCCCGAGAACCCCCTCGTCGCGTTCGTCCACCCGCGCAGCGGCGACCGCCCCGGCCCCGTCCTCAAGTCCCGCCCGCAGGAGCTCACCGGCGAAGACCAGGTCAAACCATCTCTCTCCCCCTCTCATATTTCGTATTGCGTGGCGCTGCCTGCGAGTGAGCCATTTTAGAGGAAAACATGCCACCACTACGTGATGAGATGGTGGCCGTCCGGCGGTACGCGGAGCTGCTGTCGCGGTGCCGCGGCGGCGCGGACGCGCGGCCGATCGCGCGGATCCAGGCGGCCCTGGTCACGTCGGGCCTGCTCCGGCGCAGCGCGGAGCTCCACGACGCGCTCATCCGGGCGCTCGCCAGCTCCGGGAGGCCGCAGGCGGCGCTCCCGCTCTACGCCCACCTCCTCCGCGCGGGCCTCCTCCCCACCCCGCACACCCTCCCCTCGCTCCTCAAGTCGCTCGCCCTCTCCCCCGCCGTCCCGGGCGCGCGCCGCCTCGCGCTCGCCGTCCACGCCCACGCCGTCAGGCTCGGCCTCACGGGTTTCCTCCTCGTGAACAACGCGCTCATCCGCGTCCACGCGGGCCTGCTCGGCCGCCTGCCCGACGCGCACCTGCTGCTGCGCGCCTCGGCCGCCGTCGACGCCTCCACGTTCAACACGCTCATCACCGCGCACGCGAGGGCTGGGCGAGTCGCCGACGCCCGCTCCCTGTTCGACGAAATGCCTGAGAGGAATGTTGTGTCCTGGAGCGCCATGGTGAATGGGTACGTGCAGGCCGGGGACGTGAGGGAGGCGCTGGGGGTGTTCTCTCAGATGCAGGCCCAAGGTGTCCGCCCGGACGACACGGTTCTCGTCGGGGTGCTTGCCGCGTGCGCGCAGCTGGGGGCTCTGGAACAGGGGAAGTGGGTGCATGGTTACCTCAAAGCAAACAATATCAGGATCACCGTGTTCCTGGGCACTGCGTTGGTTGATATGTATGCCAAATGTGGTGAGGTGCAGCTTGGAATGGAGGTGTTTGAGGGAATGAAGGACAAGAATGTGCTGGCCTGGACTACTATGATAAAGGGCCTGGCTATGCACGGCCGCGGCGCAGACTCATTGACACTCTTCTCCCAGATGGAGAGCTCAGGTGTGAAGCCGGATGACATTGCCTTCATTGGTGCTCTCTGTGCTTGCACACACACTGGGTTGGTTGACAAGGGTCGGGAGCTTTTCAACTCCATGGTGAGCAACTATGGTATTAAACCAAAGATTGAGCATTATGGATGCATGGTAGACCTCCTGGCACGGAATGGCTTGCTGAGTGAGGCCAGAGACATGGTTGAGAAAATGCCCATGAAACCAGATGCCTTAATCTGGGGAGCTCTAATGGCTGGTTGTAGGTTCCACAAGAATGTGGAGTTGGCTGAGTATGCTATAAAGCACTGGATCGAATTGGAGCCAGACAAAAGTGGTGCTTATGTACTTTTAGGTAACATATATTCTGCCTCTGGTAGGCATGCTTCTGCGAGGGAAATTCGGGACCTAATGCGTGAGAAGGGAGTTGAGAAGACACCTGGATGTAGCAATGTGGAGATTAAAGGAGTTATCCACCAGTTCATTGTTGGAGATCTGTCTCATCCTCGCATAAAAGATATTTTGACAAAGTGGTATGAGATAGATAGTAGGATAAGGCTAGAGGAAGGTTACGTGCCTGATAAGAAAGAAGTTTTGCTTGACATTGAAGAAGAAGAGATGGAAGGTGCACTCAGCCGCCACAGTGAGAAGCTGGCAATCGCATTTGCTTTGATAAGTACAAATGATAATATACCCATTCGGATTGTCAAGAACCTCAGAGTCTGCCAAGATTGCCATCATGTCACCAAACTTATATCCAAAGTATATGGGAGAGAAATTGTTGTTAGAGATCGAACACGTTTCCATTTGTTCAAAGATGGCACCTGTTCGTGCAAGGACTATTGGTAGTAACTAACAAATTTGTCAATTAACAGTGGTACTTGGTCTCAATATAGAGCATGGGCTGTTGATCACAAAAAAAATCTTTTTCATGATACATCAGTGATGCATGAGTCGAGGCGATAAAGTTGGTGAAGAAAAAAAATCTTGCTAATTACAATGTACATATATGGTATTAGAGAAATTATTGTTAGAGATTGAACACGTTTCCATTTGTTTAAAAATGGCACCTGTTCGTGCAAGGATTATTGGTAGTAACTGACAGATTTATGTATTAACACCGGTACCTGTCTCATTATAGAGCATGGGCTGTTGAGCACCAAAATCGAACTCTTTCATCATACTCCCAAAATATAGCGTGTATTAGTGATGCATGAGTTGAGGGGATAAAGTTGGTGAAGAAAAAGAATTCTTACTAATTATAATGTACACATGCAATCATGCCGTTATTAAGGGTGCGTTTGGTTGTATTGCCCAGCTTGCCCACTAGCTGAGCTAGCCTAGCTAGCTTAGCTCGGATGGGCTACCTTTGCCTTAGCTGCACGTTTGGTTCAATGCCGTTGCTGGCAAGGGCCAGCAGCTAGTCGTTTGGTTGTGCTGCGGGCAAAGTAGCTCATCTTCACAGTATCCAAATCACTGATTACGAGTTGAAGGACTAGTCGAGACTAGTCGATGGACTAGTCTATGAGTCGCACCTGTGGTGTCGACTGCAAATCTCATGCAGACTAATTCGATGAGTCGAGCGGTCGAGAGACTAGTCTGGACTAGTCGTGTACATTAAGTCGAATGACTCAAACTTTTCTTTAGAGGTGAGTGACTTAAAATTGGAGGGGATAACAGAGGCGCTTGGTCTGCGAGCCTGTCGGAGGGAAATTTTGTGGCTAGGTTTCAGTTTCGCTCCAGAGAGAACTGCCCACTCCTCTGGAGCTCTCCCTCTTCACTGGTTCTGCTGTCCAGATCCAGCCCTATCTCTGCTGGTTCCTGGACTGGTTCATCTGCTCCTGGATCCTCGCTTTGCAAGTAATTTCTCCCTTCTCTTATCATCATATATGGTTCCTCTATTGCTTGTTCCTGGGCTGGTTCCTCTACTGTTGGTTCCTGGTTTAAGTTTGCTTGTTTCCATTCAACATCCTTAGGTTTGAGCAGAGCTAGAGTTACAATGTCTACAACACCAGAGATATCTCAGACAGCATGCTCAGCAGCCACTTCAGCTCAAGCCGCTGAGGATTATGATCCATCAAAGGATCCTGCGAGGAAGCCAACTAGGACCAAGGATCCAACATGGAAGTATGCCTTTTGGCCTGATCTGCAGGACAAATTGTCAATCCAGTGTGTTTTGCGTGGCAAAAACGTCTCTTCTGGTTACACAGTGGTGTTAATGTGTCTGAAAGCAACTGATGAAATCAGGAAAGAGATGCATTTGTACATGAAGACTAACTCAAACCAAGTTCAAAGCCGTGCATTCATTTGTATTGTATACTGTACTTGTATACTTATATAGTGTAATACTACATACTACTACTAGGTATTAGCAGTTATGTAGACTAGTCTCGCACTAGTCTAGACTAGTCACGATTAGTCTATGAGTCTCAACCTTGGAACGACTCAACGACTATTTGACTCGTAAACATTGATCCAAATACATCTAGCTTATAACAAATGCATCAACAGTACAATATCGTTGAAAAAAATCAGTGAAACAGATAAATGACTACAGGCAGATCAAGTTGTAAATAGTCATGCAAAAATTCAACGCAACTTTATGATTATAAATTTAACACACTTTGCGAACACACTGACTGATAAAAACAAAATCTGAGTAACAAGCTTATTTTCCAGGAATGAAAAACTGAATGACATCATTACATGCAAGCATGAGGCATGGACATTATTTCTCTAGGAGATGACTCTGGAAGACATACAAAATAATCCTAAAAATTTACAGCAAAATGAATCACACGTCGGGAGCAACATGAACGTGTTCAGGAAAGTTATCACCGACCCAGCGCCGCACAAACTCTTGAATAGCAGTCATCGGCCTCCCTTTCAACATGGATGCCACTTGTTCATTGGTGGCCAAAGATGTCTGTAGTGCAAGTCGGACGAAGAGAGGGTATTCTTCCATGTCATCAATTATTTTGAATAAATTCTCATTCGGATTGGTCACGTGTGTGATTATACACAGTCTAGGACTACCGTAGACAAATCTTTGTTGATATAAATGAAACTAAGATGCAGGCACAAGACAAAAAAAAGAGGAAGCTCTGTTCTTTTAGAAAATACATATGCAGAACTAATGAATCAGTTCAGATGCCTGCTAAGTAGATTGCTCTGTATGCATATTCAGTACAGACCAAATTAAGGATTCAGATGCAGATGCATCATACATGTTTCAGTAAAATCAATTCATGTCATGCACTTCTATAAGCTACTCAATTGGAGTCTGGTTTGGAATAAAAATCAAGAGCTGGGTACCTGCCAACAACAGTATCCTTCCCAACCCCAACGCCACAGTGGCATTATACTACAGTTTGCTATCACCTTAGCCGTTCCAATCTAACCCCAAAGCCAGGTCACCCAACAAGAATCCAGCCTTGGATAAGACCACGGGGAGTATAGAAAGATAGTATTTACGATTTGTTGCTTCTAGTACTAATCAATTCCTGAACCAGCTGATCTATTGCCAAGAAAAGTGCACACGCATACACAGGAGAAATCAAGAGATGAGGCGGACACAGACCTGAGCAAGGCGGATGGGGGCGGACGCAGACTTGTGCAAGGCGGATGTAAGCTTTCCCTGTCAAATCTGATGCGGCTAATCGTGGAGGGCAACTTGGGCCAACTCGCTCGATTTATCTCTGCAGCTTCGGAGGATTTCGTTGGGATGAGGAAAAATCAGAGGGGAAAGTGGAGGAGGAGGTCGGAGTGGAGAACGTAGGTTTAGGGATTTGTTGCAGACGGACTTATCCATCCGGAGAGTTCCGCGTAGAATTCTTCGCGCGTTCCGGCTTTGCCGTCGAGGGCGAGCCAAATCGGCTCTCCCCGCGGAGCGAGGATTTTCTGGCCGAGCGAGGCTAGCTGCCCCCAAAAGCTAGGATATATTTGCGCTACCAAACGGTAAGCCTAGCCTAGCAAGGCAAAAACGATTTTTGCCAAGGAACCAAACGCACCCTAAGTCGCCAATAGATATTCATGTTCATCTCTGATAAAAAAAGATATTACAGGGGTATAACCTTGCCGAAACAATATCATTAATCCGCATTAGGTTTCATGTTGCATTTAGTTCTGAACCATTTTACATATATGAACCTTTCTGGCTTGTGGAATTTCAATATGAATGCTCGTTCTACCGATAATTTTGGTTCAGATTGCTGCAGTCAGCTTGTTAGCTGTATTGCCGACGCTAACTGTGTTTCTGTTTTAGCCCGGGTATCTCTTCAGGTAGAGAAAACCTCAGAGTCAGAGTTCAAGTCGCTAAAACAACCGGCCGTTTCATTTGTTTAGTTGATGGCACTAGCTGACATATTTGAGCATCGTGTGTGAAACAAACCAGATAAATACCATCTCCAAAGAAAATGGATTCATCATATACTCCTATCTGACAAGTGTAGCACATAAACATTCGGCATATCTTATTTTCAGGAAAAGAATTAACACACTGCGTATTATGTGTAATAATTCTATATACCATAAGGTTGATCAGTGCTGGCAATCCAATGCAACGAAAGGAAGCAGGTAAGTAACTTCTGCCACAGAAAAGTGGCTTATTTAAGCTGTCTCATCTAACAAGTACAACCCATATGCATCCTCAAAAAATGTACAACCCATATGCACACAGCATATGTTTTTTCAGGAAGAAAATTGAATACAGTACATAGTAAAAGTGCTCTATTATTACATATGGATTCATGCTTGCTTGCAGATCCATCCTTCCATGCGGCAATACAGTCGCAACAAGAATGACAATGCAAAGCCGACTCCAAATCCCAAGCCAACAAATGCGAACAAAAGGATAACGCCGAGTTTGTCCTGCCACAAACCCTCAGATTCCGGAGGAGCCACTCCAGTTGGAGAAATTGAACTTTGATTGTCACAGTGTTTGGAGAGTGGAACTCCACAGAGGCCTGCATTACCTTCAAATGAACTGTCTGAAAATGTTGAGAACTGGTTTCCTTGCGGGATTCTTCCATACAAGTTGTTGTACGAAAGATTCAACCATTCAAGAGAAGTAAGTGAGGTTAACTCCTGTGGTATTTCCCCTGTTATCTGGTTCCAAGAGAGATCCATTGCTTCCAGCTGAGACAAGTTTCTGTACTGAAATGGAATTTGTCCCATGAAGTTGTTGTATGACATGTTAAGTCCGCGCAGGGCAACAAGCCTCCCAATTGACTCCGGAACAGGACCATCAAATGAGTTATTTGAGAAATCTATTGCATTGAAAGTGCTTAGGATTTTGGTGAAACTAAGATCAAACCCTTTGAATGTTATGGTAACAGTATCTTGATAAAATCGTGCACCTGAATATGTCTCATGTCCTAGAACTTCTCCCCCATCACTGACATTTTCCATCATTGCTTTCAGTTCATTAAACCATCCTTCTGGTAGGTTTCCAGAGAAGTTGTTGGAGGCCAAATCAAGTATTTGCAAATTTGCAAAGTAGTTGTTGATTGTATGATCGCCTTTAAAATCCCTTATGGTGCCGTTTAGTTGGTTGAATCTCAAGACAAGAACTCGAAGATGTGGAAGAACACCCAACCAAGATGGAAAAGAACCGATAATTTGATTGTTACCAACATCAAGGAGCTCTAGGCCTTGGCAATTTGATAGTGATCTGGGTATTTTCCCTTCAATTAGATTGTTGTTCAAATCTATTGTCTGAAGCATACATCCTTCTCCAATATTTTCAGGCAGCATCCCATGGAAATGATTCTCTCTCAATTTCAATGTACTCAAGCTATTGCTACCTTGCATTAGACAGGATGGCACCACACCGCTGAAATTGTTGTATGATAAGTCCAGTATCTCAAGATCTTGTTGGGTACAAATAGACCTTGGTATGTGACCACTTAGTTTATTCCTTGACAAATCAAGGTAGTTGGTCTTGTAGGGAAGGTACCTACCAAAGTCAGGTATAATAGAAGAGAAGCTATTTCTTCAGTAATCTAAGAAAGCCTTGTACTTAGCTATGAGTGGTATAGGTACACTGCCATGCAGTTTGTTGGAATTAAGATCGAGAGTCTCTAAATTGTGCATATGAATAATAGAAGGGGAGTTCTCAAGGCTAGTGAAGGTATTGTTTGAGAGGTCCAGGTAGAACATAGTATCCTTCCAATTCACCCATATCCAACTTGGTATGACTCCATCTATTCTGTTGTTTGAGAGGTCCAAGAAATACAATCCATTTGCGTACCTCAATGCAACTGGAATTTTCGTAAGGTTGCAAGATGCTAGTCCTAGTATTCTGATGTTACCAAGGTAAGGGAATGGATAGCCATCGTCAACACCTATTACTGATAACATATTATCGGAGAGCCTCAAGGAATACAGTGCCTTCAGCTTCCAAACAAGGTTAAGTTCTATTGTGCCTTCGAAGTGATTCGAGTCAAGCCAGAGAACTTGAAGTCTTGTAAGATCAAAGAAAGATTTGGGTATATGACCTGCAAAGTTGTTACTTCTTAGGTCGATGCCGTACATGAAGGAAGATAAGGGGTCCGGAATGTCTTCTAGAGTTCCACAAAGTTCATTGTATGCTAGTACTAGTGTTTCCAATGACGGAAGAGCAAACAAAGCCTTTGGGATTTTGCCTGTATGAAGATAGAGAACGGTAATCAAAGGAAGCTAAATAACCCCAAAACTAACGTAATAATGATGTGATAGAAATGAGAGGTTTTTTTTCTTACCGCCCAACCTATTATTTGCCATTTGCAAATGTGACGCTTGGTCAAGTTTCCAATCCATGAGGGTATTGCCCCAGATAAACTGCAATCCATGAGCTGTAATCTCATCAAATTTGTACAATTTCTGATCCACCAGGGAACTGGCCGAGAGAAACCATAATCATCCAGCCTCAAGACTTGTAGATTCTTAAATCCACCAATCCAAGATAGCATTGGCTTCTCTATACCTGATCCAGAGAGCCACAGTTTATTCAGGGATGTAAGGTTAGCTATGGATAGTGGGATGCTTGGGAGATCCTATGTTGCTAAGGCCCAAGAATTTCAAGGACTTGAGATGGACAAAAGAGTCTGGTATGGCACCCAAAAAGTTTGTCTCCAGTAGATTTAACAATTCCAAGCTATTTCCTGGTGGGAAATCTGGTAGTTGCACGGAAAGACTGGGATTGTAAGACACGTCAATATCTCTCAGATTTTCTAGCTGGAAAATATTTTTGGGAAATTGTCCTAAAAAATTATTATCCCCGAGGTTAAGGTCTCGTAAGAAAGAGAATTCTGCAAAGAACCCAGGAACATTGCCAGAAAATCCATTTCCGTCGAGGTTGATCGTTGCTAGAAAACGAAGTCGGGAGAATGAATGATTTATAGAACTACCACCCAGTTCACACCCAGACAAACCAAGATTCTGTAGTAGAGGAATAGAGTCTGCTAAAGCAGCGGACCAAGTTGAGCCACGGTTTAAGATTTGCACGTTATCAGATATCTCTCAGATTGCTAAAATTTGACACAAATGTCGGAAAACTTGGGTCTTGGAGATATAGAGCATTGTGTGGAAAAACTAACCAATCATAATGAGAGGAAAGATCAAGTGTATGCAAATTCTTGAGGTGAGCAATTCCAATGGGTATCTGACCAGCCAACCTCGTATCAGACAAATTGAGACTGAGGAGCTCGATCAGCCGCTCAAAGCCGAAATTAGGAAGGCTGGTGTGGCCAAAGTCATTACCAGCGAGGCTGAGGTTTGTGAGGGAGGTGAGGTTGAATATTGCTGGGCTGAGACCACTGGTGCTCCGCAGGTTACGATCACCGAGGTCCAAAGTGATCACCTGCCAGAGGCCCTGTCGCAGCCAACACCCTCCCAGTGGCAACAGTCTGTGCCATGCTGCCACGACGGGAGGTTGGGGTTGTGGAAGGAATGCTTCAGCTGGAGCAGAGACGAAGAATGGTCAGGGAGGCACTGGGTTGTGGTTCCATTGCCGCCGTTGGCAGTGGTGTGGATGGAGCAGTAGTATGCGAGTAGTAGCAGGATGAGGTGAAGCTGTGGGTGACTGGAGCTCATCTTTCTACTGCTTGCTTGTCATATTTTACAACTTCAAGCTAGTTCTCAGAGGCAATATATACTACAGGGTAGAACCATACAAGTAGGAATTTTCAGCAGTGCATTTTGCTCGTTCCTAGCAGTACAAGTTTATGTTAAATGCCACCGTTGTTAGTCCAAGATGAAAGCATGTGTAGAGCCATCATGTGGCCGATGTTATTTCCTATGCAATACGGCAGTGCCTTTGATGTGTACACGACTGGTTGCTGAATAATTCAAAGGTTACGGAACGGTTTGTTACCTTTCATGAGTCAAGGTCTCTACTTGCATGTAAGCCCGTTGCAAGCTACTGTAGTGTCGCGGCGTGTCTCCAGTGGCAAGAATCTACAGCTAGTCAACTTTAGGAAAGGCTACACATACTCCCTCCGTAACTTAATTTAAGACGTTTTTTTGACACTGACATAGTGTAAAAAAGGTCATATATTAAGTTACAGAGGGAATATTAGTTATAGCTGATTTGAAGACTAAATGGAGAATTTAATGCTTCTGTTGTACTCAGAGAAATACCTTGGAAGTGTACGTTTTCTGAAAATTTGCAGGTTACTTTTTGCTTTGTAAGATCAAAATTGGAGTCGATTAGATTACTGGATATGGAGCCTGAGTTTTAGGGGATATGAGTTGAGACAGCGAACATTAGGACAGCTGATTTGGGGACTAAAGGAAGAAGAATATTAAAGGTTTCTGTTTCAATTTAGTCTTCAAAGAAACTCCGAGGGAATATGTTCTGCAAGATAATTGGTCTCATGAGGTACTGTATGTTTCAGTTTACTCCAGTGAAGCAGAGGCCGCACGTGAACTCGCTGGTCGCGTGCGGCAAAGCAGGTCTGGAGGCGCAGCAGAAGCAGGCCAGCGAAGCTGCTGGTCGTGGTGAAGGAGGCCACGCAGTAGCTGCTGCTCGTGGGAGTAAATTGCACAAAACCACCACTTTGAAGGCTAGGTTTGCAGAAAATACTACGCTACACTTTTGTTGCAAAAAACACCACGTCTTCTATAATCGTTTTGCAAAAACCACTGATCGGCGGCTTTGTCTCGGTTAAGCGCACTTATGACAGACGGAGCCCACCAGTCAGGCTGACATGGCACCGCTTAACACCTCGGAGCTAACAGCGACAGTAGGTAACGTGTGATCATGTGTGGAGCCATGTGGGGTCCACCTGTCATTGAAAGAAAAAGAAAAATAAAGCTTCATCTTCACCATCGGGTCTCGATCAGGGCAGATGCTCGTCGCCCGTCCCGCCCCCGGCTGGGGCATAGGCCGCTGTACCCGTTGCCGTGCGAAGCTCGCCCCGCCCCCGCCGAGGCAGAGACCGCTTGAAGGTCGAGCCAGCCAGTTGACAAAGCGGGACGAGCCTGCCTCCCCTCTACTCCTTCAGCTCTCCCCCAGATCCCCAATGGTCGCGCCCGCCGCCTTAGATCCTCCCCCAGGCAGCCCCTCCCCACTCTCCTCTTGATCGATCCAACCGAATCACTGCTTTTGGTCGCTCAATCGATCATGGACGCCATGGGGGAGCTTGCTGCGGGAAGCGGGATGCACCACCACAAGTGCAAGGTGTGCGGGAAAGGGCTTCTTGTGCGGCCGCTCGCTCGGCGGGCACATGCGCTCCCACATCTCGCTCGGCGAGGAGCTGCCGGAGGCCCACGACGAGATGGAGGCGGCCGCCGGTGGCTGTGATGGCCACGCCGCCTAGGCGGAGGCGCAGTTCGATGCGCGTGGCGGCGCCGGTCCCCGCGCGGCGACCGCCGATGTTGAGCGCATTCCATGAGGAGCAGGAGGACGCCGCGCTCTGCCTCCTGATGCTCTCGAGGGCACCGGCGGCGGCATGCGGAGCTCGATAGTGTCGAAGCAGGTGCACCTCCCAAGGAACGGCTATGGCTGCAACTCAGCTCTGTTTCAGTATGCTGAAGATAAGGCAAGGCAAGCAAAAAAAAAAGGCAGACATTTTTTTGTCTTTTTTCTTTCAATGACAGGTGGCCCGACATGGCTCCACACATGCTCACAACGTTACCAACTCTCGCCGTTATCTGGGAGGTGTTAAGCGGTTCCACGTCAGCCTGACTGGCGGGCCCCGTCTGTCATAAGTGCGCTTAACCGAGACAAAGCCGCCGATCAGTGGTTTTTGCAATACGATTACAAAAGACGTGGTGTTTTTTGCAACAAAAGTGTGGCGTAGTGTTTTCTGCAAACCTAGCCTTTAAAGTGATGGTTTTGTGCAATTGACTCTGCTCGTGGAGGTGCTACTGTTTAGCTGGAGTCATTTCGCTACTGGCTTGATGCTATCTCAGTGGTGTACTATGGTACAGCATGCCAGTTTGTGTTTAAAAACTGTATTGTACAGATTTTTCATCACCACAGAAGAAGGTGATGGAGATTGTATTTACATTTCTAAGGCTGTAAATCGTTTGTGTTGCTTTCATAGAACGATTCAGCAAATCAGGCATTGTCGCTGTGCCGTGTTTGACTGCATTTCTTTTGAAGTACACTCGGTAGCGGCTGTGCCCAACCTCTGAAGCATCGGTTTGGTTTACATCCCTGTGCACAGCAAACATCGCTGTTCCAAACAAATTATTCTACAGATTTTCCTTCACCACAGAAGGAGGCGATGGAGAATACAGCAATATTTACACTTCTGAGGCTGCGAGCGCAACCGATCACCGTAGATTGCCGACTACGTTCGTGTTGCTGTCCTAACGGATTCGGCATATCAATTTTTGGTTCTTTTTTTTTAGTAACATCAATTTTTGGTTCTTGTGCGGTGTCCGACCGATAAATCACGTGTGGACATGCAGCCATGCGAGGTTCGGTATCATCACCGCTTGTTCCCACGCGATTTGTGCTGCTCAATACATCGATGTTGTATAACGTTTTCTGGCCACCGTACAGCAAGTGGTATAGCTCTTGTATTGCCTCTGTCTTCCGCACTAAATGAACCACAAGGCAGCCTGACGCATTGAAACGATGGGCGCTTTAATTACACAGAAGTGCCAACGGCTGGCTGCACGCGGGAGCGAGACGTGGGTTGATTACACCTCAGCCACAACGGCTAGCTGCACCACGCACCTCACAGTCTTCTTCAATGACCTGGTTGCTTGCTTCTGCTGGCCATCCTCTTCCGTTCTCCTTCTCCATTCCTCTGAGTGTCACTGGAGCTCCAAAGCATGTGTTCGTCCATGTCCCAGAGTAGTTCAACACCACCTCCATTGCATCACATGGCCAACAAGATGCCTCCACTTCCTCTCATCCGTTGCCCCAAATGCAACTCCGGCTACGTGCTCTGGTTTGTCTCAAGAACGGAAGAAAATCCAGAAAGGCATTTTTACAAGTGCGAACGGCTGGCTGCACTCTGAAGTTTATCCCCTCTGCTGTAGTTTCTCATATGTACTTCTTTTTGTGCTCTAAGCACTGCATGTACCCGTCATGGTCATGATCTTCCTCCACATGCTCTAATCACCTCTGCCGTAGTTTCTCATATGTATTTTTTAGTGCTCTAAGCACTGGATCTGCATGTACCTGCCATGGCCATGATTTTCCTCCACAAACTCTGAAGTTTTTTTCCCTCTGCGTAGGTACTGCCGTAGTATTTCATATGTTTTTTTGTGCGCTCTATGCGCATGCACTGCATGTACCCACTAGGTCGTTATGCTTTCTCGCACAGGTTGCAAGCTTGTCTATCAATAATTATCTGGACCCGTTGTGTGCATGCAGCAAGCTGTAATTGACCCGGACATATTTAGTCAACCCCTAATGACGAAACAAATGTAGAGATGTCATAAATTCGGGGTGGCCCACCCGACCAACCCAACGGAAATAATTCACGAGCCGTCGGCTGACATTCGTTTAAATGCCTAAAAGTTAAGACGGCACTGCGCACCAATACACCCAGCCCCCCTGCAGCCGAATAATCCAGTGTCAACCGTCTCGTCTTACATCAGTACTTGCCTCCAAAAAATGTCGACATGCTATGCTATGGAGGACAGACAGCGGAAAGATTATTAGAGGATGTCTCGTTCATTCGTACCAAAAACACAGGAGAAACGACGGATAAAAATAAAGTTTTGATGGGCTAACCTGACGTTCTCCGTTTCTACGGAAGCCAGGTTCTCTTTCCCCTTCTGTTCTTCTGGGGAAGATGTACAGTAGACATCCACGAACGGGGGAGGGGGCGTCATAACTCATAAATGATGATGCACTCCAATGTCAACAGCAGTTATGCCACCCCCGAAGCCTGGGCCGATTAATTCGCTAACAGACAAGCCTCGTACTAACACAAATTCAGTGTGGCCCACTCGCGCGGGGTATAGCGGGCGTATTGCCTTTCGTATGCAATTACCGGGCAAAGTATTGCACATGGGGCTATATTAATTAGCAATCACGATGCGCTCACGGACGGACCGGATAACGGCATCGCGTGGCTGCATGTCTCAAAAATCCGCGTCCGTGTCCGACGGCCTATTCAGTGGAATTTCTTTTGTGGTTGTGGTACATACACTCGGCAGTGGCCATGCGCTGTCAAGCCGTTGGGTTGGTTTACATCTTTGTGGAAAAAAAGGAAAAAACATTTTGGTTAATTTTTTGTTGTTATATTTTTTCGGTAATATTCAAGGTAAAACATAAAGGTTCGAGATACCAAGCACACGTATATAAATTCTTGGTTACAGCAAAAAAATCTCAAATTATCTAGCTAAAATCCAAAAACCATCACATACTGTGCCTATTACCCCAATGAAATCGATACCCCCCGTTTCCAAAATAAGCATCGCTAATTTAATATAAAATTAGCACAAAGTTGTACTAAATCAACAACACCTTTTTTGGGACGGAGGAGTAGCATTTAGCATTCAGAATTAGGGATACTCGTGACTCACCTTGGACGAGGAAGGCCGCCATCAGGTACTACTACTGACACGACAAAGTCATTTCGGATTTTGGGAATGTTCAGAACCTTCCCAAACTGGTTTTTATTTTTCTCGTTTTTATTTTGGGTTTTCCTCCTTTTCTTTTTTCATTTTCCTTTTTTCCTTTTTCCTTTTTTGTTTTCAAATTCATGAACATTTTCTGAAAATCTGGGAACATTTTTTAAAATTCAAAATTTGTTCATCATATTAAAAATATGCATGAATTTCTAAAGATGTTCATCATATCAAAAAATGTTCATAAAATTAAAAATATTCTCATTAAATTTAAATTTCGTACATCATAATACAAAAAAGATCATTGGAAATTCAAATTTGTTCATCAAAATACAACAAATTGTCACAAAATTCAAAAAATGTTCATTTAGAATTTATGAATCGTGAACAAGTTTTTGCATTTGTGAATTTTTTCGAAATTCTTTTTTAAATCCCAAACTTTTTTAAAGAAGCAAAAAACAAAAACAGAAATAGAAAAGAAACGGAAAAAAACAAGGGAGCGCCGCCCCGCATCTTGGTCAGTCCAATTTCGCACGCGGGGGAGCGAGAGGGTGCGCGCTAAATCTCAAAAAAGCAAAAGGAAAAAGAAAAGAGAGAGGGTGCACGCTGCTCTCTTTCCCACGCGCTCGTCCCGCTGCAGCGCCGGCGTCCACAGGCGGCTGCAGCTCATGCACCAAGTCGGAGCATCATCACTCGCCGGAGAGATGAGACCCAGGAAACGCGGCAAGCCGGAGCAGGGATGCCGCCCAAGTTGCTACCTGCTATACACTGGGTCATTTTTCACTCTGGTCACGGGGACGCCATGGGGTTGGTCGCCGCGCTCCAGGTGTTCGATGGAATGTGCCTGGGCGACAAAATACACACATTTCTCATTTAGTTTTCGCAAAAAATGGCGCGTGAAATACAGAATTGACACTAGGAACTGTAAGTCTAATTGGACTCGTTTATTATCTTTTCAGGTGTCCTGGGTTGACCAAACTCTGGCCGCAAAAGAGCTGCTGGGGATCAAGGTCTACCACAGACTCTGCCTTGATTAACCTTAAGAAGCAGGTTCGTACAAGCTCATACTATGATTATGTTATTTTACTTTACAATTCATATATGAAAAGAAGAAAAGGTGCATTAACCTTATACAAGTAGGTTCGTACAAGCTCATATGAATACATGATACACAAACACACTGACACACCCCGAGTCATATCATCGTGTTGGGGAACGTAGTAATTTCAAAATTTTCCTACGCACACGCAAGATCATGGTGATGCATAGCAACGAGAGGGGAGAGTGTTGTCCACGTACCCTCGTAGACCAAAAGCGGAAGCGTTAGCACAACGCGGTTGATGTAGTCGTACGTCTTCACGATCCGACCGATCCAAGTACCGAACGTACAGCACCTCCGAATTCAGCACACATTCAGCTCGATGACGTCCCACGAACTCCGATCCAGCAGAGCTTTGCGGGAGAGTTCCGTCAGCACGACGGCGTGATGACGGTGTTGATGATGCTACCGACGCAGGGCTTCGCCTAAGCACCGCTACGATATGACCGAGGTGGAATATGGTGGAGGGGGGCACCGCACACAGCTGGGAGAGATCAACAGATCAACTTGTGTGTCTGTGGGGTGCCCCCCTCCCCCGTATATAAAGGAGTGGAGGAGGGGGGAGGGCCGGCCCTCCTATGGCGCGCCCTGGAGGAGTCCTACTCCCACCGGGAGTAGGATTCCCCCCTTCCAAGTAGTAGGAGTAGGAGACAAGGAAAGGGAAGAGAGAAGAGAAGGAAGGAGGGGGCGCCGCCCCTCCCCCTAGTCCAATTCGGACTAGGCCTTGGGGGGGCGTGCGGCCTGCCTCTCTCTCTCTCTCCCTTAAAGCCCAATAAGGCCCATATACTCCCCGGCGAATTCCCGTAACTCTCCGGTACTCCGAATAATTCCCGAATCACTCGGAACCTTTTCGATGTCCGAATATAGTCGTCCAATATATCGATCTTTACGTCTCGACCATGTCGAGACTCCTCGTCATGTCCCCGATCTCATCTGGGACTCCGAACTACCTTCGGTACATCAAAACACATAACTCATAATATAAATCGTCAACGAACGTTAAGCGTGCGGACCCTACGGGTTCGAGAACTATGTAGACATGACCGAGACATGTCTCCGGTCAATAACCAATAGCGGAACCTGGATGCTCATATTGGCTCCCACATATTCTACGAAGATCTTTATCGGTCAAACCGCTTAACAACATACGTTGTTCCCTTTGTCATCGGTATGTTACTTGCCCGAGATTCGATCATCGGTATCTCAATACCTAGCTCAATCTCATTACCGGCAAGTCTCTTTACCCGTTCCGTAATACATCATCCCGCAATTAACTCATTAATCACATTGCTTGCAAGGCTTATAGTGATGTGCATTACCGAGAGGGCCCAGACATACCTATCTGACAATCGGAGTGACAAATCGTAATCTCGAAATACGCCAACTCAACAAGTACCTTCGGAGACACCTGTAGAGCACCTTTATAATCACCCAGTTACGTTGTGACGTTTGGTAGCACACAAAGTGTTCCTCCGGTAAACGGGAGTTGCATAATCTCATAGTCATAGGAACATGTATAAGTCATGAAGAAAGCAATAGCAACATACTAAACGATCAAGTGCTAAGCTAACAGAATGGGTCAAGTCAATCACATCATTCTCTAATGATGTGATCCCGTTAATCAAATGACAGCTCATGTCTATGGCTAGGAAACTTAACCATCTTTGATTCAACGAGTTAGTCAAGTGGAGGCATACTAGTGACATTTTGTTTTGTCTATGTATTCACACATCTACTAAGTTTCCGGTTAATACAATTCTAGCATGAATAATAAACATTTATCATGAAATAAGGAAATAAATAATACTTTATTATTGCCTCTAGGGCATATTTCCTTCACATCGTCACTGGTGGAACGGGGAAACAATTGCAGTTCCAACGTTTGGCCTGCCAAACCACTGACAACACAACTGCCACCGCAAAGCCAACTCCGAACCCGGATCCCACAAACACAAACAACACTATGGTCCCAACACTTTCTTGTGAAGACACCGATGAGCTCGGGGTTCCCGCACCTGAAGTGTTGCACTGCTTGGAAAGTGGCCTTCCACACAATCCTTCATTGCCTTGGAATGAACTGTTGGTAAATGACGAGAACTGCTGCCCTTCTGGTATCATTCCGGCCAAATTGTTGTAGGAGAGATTCAGCACCGCGAGATATGTTAGGCTGGTTAGATCCCGTGGAATCACCCTTGAGAGCTTGTTCTGGGAGAGGTCCAGTGACTCAAGTTGTGCCAAGTCACCAAGCTTTGATGGGATTCTTCCAGTGTGTTGAGTAACGTGATTGTATTAGGAAACATAGGTTAGACTAGGAAATATTATGGCTTGCCTTGTACTCCGAGTAGATCATGTACTCCTATATATATGCCCACGAGGCTCAAGCAATACATAAAACAATTCCACCAATCCCCCTCTATCCCTTCTAACATGGTATCAGTTTCCAGGTTCCAAACCCTAGCCGCTGCCGCTTGCGCACCCGCGCGCCGCCCCTGGGGCGGTCGGCCTCCATGACCGCCGCCGGGGCCGCGCCGCCCGTACCTAGGGTTTGTCCGCCGGTCGTGTTGACCGGATGCTCTAGAGAGTCTTTTCCCCGAGCCCTTGCTCCGGGGGTTTTCACTCCCGCTGGTCATCTTGATCGGCGGTTTCTTTTTGGGTTTCTGATCTAATCTTGATCGGTTGCGTCGCCCACCGCTGCCGTCGAACCTGTACGCCTCTACTCCAACCCCGGCGCGATCGGCCGGCTTCTTCACCGACCCGGTGGCCTCGCGCGTCGTCCGCGCGTCTGCCCGCCGATTGCCCCGACCCGGCGGCCTTGCGCGTCGTCCGCGCGTCTGCCCGCCGGTTGCTCCGACCCGGCGGCTTCACGTAATGCGGCGGCCCTTCGCCGCAGCCATTCATGCGCCAGCCCTCCCGTCGATCTACGCCGGCCATCATCGCCCTGCTCCGATCGGGACTCCTACGTCACCCGACCCGGTGGCCTCGCGCCATGCGGCGGCCAATCATAGCCGCCCTGCCGCCCGCCGTCGCCGACTTCATCTCGGACTCCGCCGCCACCCCGTCTCCACTGAGCAGCGTCCCGACCTCGCGCGCGATCGGATTGATCACACGCCCGCCACCGCGATCCGCCTCATCTACGCCGTGCGACCGACCTGGCCCGTCGGTTGCGCGCGCCTCCGTAGGTCCCGTGAAGATCGTCCCCGAGTTCAGCGCGTCCCTCCACCGATCGAGCAACGGGCTGCCGCTGCGTCGCCCCGTCAGGCCGCAGCGCCGCCACCCCGTGGTTCTTCTCCCGGCTGCACCGACCCGCGTCACCGCTGCGTCGCCCCTACGGACCGTAGTGCCGCGGCCCGCGGTCACCGCCGCCCCGAGGCCGTCCGCTCCTGGTCGTCCCCGTGGCCGCACCGACCCTCGCGTCGCCGCTGCATCGCCCCGTCAGGCCGTAGCGAGCGTGGCACGTGGTCCACGCAGCCGTCCCGAGGCCGTCCCCGTGGTTGCACCGACCCGCACTCCTCCGCCGCGCCGCCCCTTCGGGTTGTCGCGCTGCGGCCCGCGGTCCCCGCCGCCGCCCCGAGGTCTTCCCGCCGTCGCCCCGACCCTCCTGCCGCCGCTACGTCGCCCCTTCGGGCCGTAGCGCCGCGGCCCGCGATGCACTCCGCCGTCACCGCGCGTCGACCTCCCGTGGTATGTGCCGCGCCGTCTCCCTTGGCGCGGGAACGCCACCGTCCGCGCCGGTCTTTGTCACGCTGTCAGGGTTCTTCGCCTACTTCGAGCACCGCCGCCGCACACCTAACCTAGCCGCCGCCGCCGCCCGTCCACCCCCTTCGGTCTTCATCCAAGCACCAGCCCGTCGCCAGTGTCGCCGTCATCTACCCCGACCACTTCGTCTACTCCGACCACCGTTGGTGACATCGGCCCCGCGCCGATGGACGCCGCAATCGTCGTCGAGTTCTTCTCTGCTGGCCCCTCCGACTTCTCCGACATGGTGTACAGCTCGTGCAGGTCCCTCGTCTACGCATGCCCGGTGCTGGCAACACCGATGCGTGCCTTCATCCACGACGTGTCCCCGGCCCGGCAAGCCTGGTCGGCGCTTCGTCAACTTCATCTTCGTCCGTCTACGCATGCCCGGTGCTGGCAACACCGGTGCATGCCTTCGTCCACGATGTGTCCCCGGCCTTGGCAAACCCGCTGCGACGCGTCGTCAACACCATCATCCTTCCGGCGCACCACTACCTCGTCACCACTGCGCCCATGACCAACTCGGCGCCCTCTTGCGCCCGCGGTTCCACGGCGACTTCCTCGACACCGGGCCTGGCAAGCCTGGTCGGCGCACCCTGACTCGACATCGACCACGGCATTCTTCGCACGGCTACCTCGACCACGGCTCCACCACCCACGCTCTTGGCTACATCGACAAACGGCACAAAGGGCTACCGCCTGCTTGAGCAACCTCGTTGGTTTCCACTCCAGCCACGACTCCGCTATGCGTCGACCGTTACGACTGTGGGGGGGTGTCCGTCGGCTTGCCTTCGCATTCTTCTCCAGTCTCACCGTCTGCGTCGCTACCGTTGTGACTGCGGGGGGATGTTGAGTAACGTGATTGTATTAGGAAACATAGGTTAGACTAGGAAATATCCTGGCTTGCCTTGTACTCCGAGTAGATCATGTACTCCTATATATATGCCCATGAGGCTCAAGCAATACATAAAACAATTCCACCAATCCCCCTCTATCCCTTCTAACACAGTGAAGGCATTATGTGACATGTTTAGGCCATGTAGAGCAATAAGATTCCCAACTGAGTCTGGGATGGGACCATCAAATGCGTTGTTTGAGAAATCAAGCATCTTGAAAGTGGTCAGGATCTTGGTAAATGTAAGATCAATCCCTTTGAATGTGAGTCTCTCTTGGTAGTACTCCCCAGGAAATCTTGAATCAAAGGCCAGAGCGTTACCCTTGTCACTAGAGTTTTCTGTCATTCTTTGTAGCATGTCAAACCATTTTGAACTCAAGCTCCCAGAAAAGTTATTTGAGGCCAAATCAATAATCTGCAAAGCCGAGAAGTCCTTACTACTCGCATCACTTTCAGCAAGGCCTCCTATTGAACCATATAATTGATTTGATCTCAAGAAGAGAATTCGTAGATTAGACATCTCACCCAACCAAGATGGAAAAGTATCAAGAATTTGATTGCTACCAATGTCAAGGACCTCTAAGTTTCTGCAGTTACATAATGATCTTGGTATCTTCCCTTCAATTTGGTTGTTGTTCAAATCAATTGTCTGAAGCATACATCCATCTCCAATATTTTCAGGTAGTATCCCATGCAAATGATTATCTCTCAATTTCAACATACCTAAACTGCTACCTTCTATTAGACACGCTGGCATCATGCCGCTAAAGTTGTTGTATGATAAGTCCAGGATCTTAAGTTGCTTTTGGGTACAAATAGACCCTGGAATGTTACCATATAATTTATTCCTAGACAAATCAAGATGGATGGTATTGTTGGGAAGGTACCTACCAAAGTCAGGTATAATAGAAGAGAAGCTGTTGTCTGACCAATCTAACAAAGCACTAGACGACGTAGTTGTAACTGGTATAGGTACGGTGCCATGCAGCTTGTTGGAACTAAGATCAAGCATTTTTAAATTGTCCATTTGAACAAGAGATGGAGAGTTTTCCAAGCTAGTGAACATGTTGTTTGAGAGATTTAGTTCGAACATACTTTCCTTCCAGTTCACCCATATCCAGCTTGGTATGACTCCATGTATTTTGTTATTTGAAAGGTCCAAGTAAGACAACTGATTTGTATACCTCAATGTGCCTGGAATTATTGTAAGGTTGCAATATGCTAATCCTAGATATCTGATGTGAGGGAGGTAAGGCAATGGATAACCATCTTCAACATCTATGACTGATAGAATATTATCGGAGAGCATCAAAAAATCTAGTGCATTCAGCTTCCAAATAATGCCAAGTTCTACTGTGCCTTCAAAGTAATTCGAGTCCAGCAAGAGAACTTGAAGTCTTGTAAGATCGAAGAAAGATTTGGGTATATGACCTGCAAAGTTGTTATCTCTTAGCTCGATGGAGTACAGTAAGGAAGATATTGGGTTTGGAATGTCTTCTAAACTTCCACAAAGTTCATTTGATGATAGTAGTAGTTCTTGCAACGACGGAAGAGTGAACAAAGCCTTTGGGACATTTCCTGCATGCAGATAGAGAACAGTAATCAAAGAGCAGCAAATACTTCCCAAAATAACGTAATAATGATGTGATGTGCCAAGGGAAGAGAGGGGGGGTCTTACCACTCAACCGATTGTATGATAAGTTCAAATCTGAAAGCTTGGCCAAGTTCCCAATCCACGTGGGTATTGCCCCAGATAAACTGCACTGTCTGAGCCATAAGCTCATCAAGTTTGTACAATTTCTGATCCACCAAGGAATTGGACCAGAGAAATTATAGTCATGCAGCGACAAGTAAATCAGATTCTCAAATCTTCCAACCCAAGAGAGCATTGGCTTCTCTATTCCTGATCCAGAGAGCCACAATCCATTTAGGGACGTAAGGTTAGCTATGGAGGTAATGGGCTGCTTGTGAGATCCTATGTTGCTAAGGCCCAAGAATTTCAAGGAGTTGAGATGGACAAAAGAATCTGGTATGCCACCAAAAATGTTTGTCTCCAGTAGATTTAGTGATTGCAAACCATTTCTTGGTGGGAAATCTGGTAGTTGCACATAAAGGCTGGGGTTATAGGACAGGTCAAGATGTTTCAGATATTTTAGCAGGAAGATATTTGTGGGAAATTGCCCTTCAAAATCATTAGCCCGGAGGGTAAGGTCTCTTAAGAAAGGGAATTCTGCAAAGAACCCAGGAACCTTGCCAGAAATTCCATTTAGCCCAAGGTCCATCGTTGCTAGAAACCGGAGTTGGGAAAATTGAAGGATGAATAGAACCATCCAATGCTAAAGCAATGAACCAAGATTCTGTAGTAGAGGAACAGAGTCTGCTAAAGCAATGGACCAAGTTGATCCACCGTTTACGATTTGCACATTATCAAGATAGAGATTTCTTAGATTGCAAAAATTTGATACGAATGTCTGAAAACTTGGATCTCGGAGATATAGATCATTGTGTGCATAACCAGGCCAGTCAATATGAGAGTAAAGATCAAGTGTACGCAAAATTTGGAGGTGACCAATTCCAATGGGTATCTGACCAAACAACCTCGTATTAGAAAAATTGAGACTGAGGAGCTCGGTCAGCCGCTCAAACCCAAAACTAGGAAGACTGGTCAGGCCAAAGTCATTACCAGAGAGGCTGAGATTTGTGAGAGAGGTGAGGTTGAATAGTGCTAGGCTGAGACCACTGGTGCTCCGCAGGTTACGATTACTGAGGTCCAAAGTGATCACCTGACCTGGCCCTATCACACCCGATGCCCTCCCAGTGGCAACAGTCTGAGCCATGTTGCCATGATGAAAGGTTGGGGTTGTGGAAGGAGTGCTTCAGCTGGAGTAGAGATGAAGCCTGATTAGGGAGGCACTGGACTGTGGTTCCATTGGTGCCATTGGCAGCAATGTTGGTGGAGCAGTAGCATGCAAGGAGTAGCAGGGTGTCGTGAAGCCGTGGGCGCCTGGAGCTCATCTTTCTACTGCTTATCTGATTATAACTTCAAGCTGGTGCTTGGGGCAATATATAATAGTACAGGGTAGATGTAGAAATCCCAATAGTACATTTCGCTCGTTTATGTTGTGCAGTGTCATTATGTGGCCAATGTTATTTCCTGTGCAACACCGCAACGCCTTTGATGTGCACACGACTGGTTGCTCGCTAATTCAAATTTCAAAGAACAAATTGCTACCTCTCATGAGACAAGGTCCAGTTCCCCGTAGGCCCGTTGCAAGCTACGGTACTTAATGTAGTCAGTGTACTGCAGGTGCTGTAGCGTGTCTCCTGTGGCAAGAATTTACAACAGGATAGCTACATATTGCTTATTTCATAAGGAAGCTCTCCTCAAGAGCTGGAGTTGATTATATTACCTGAAATATAGTCTGAGTTTTACGGGGTATATAAGTTGAGCCAACATTAGAAAAGGTTACTGATGTTTCTGTTTTACTTCAGAGAAATACCTTGGGAATGTACATGTTCTGAAAAATGGCAGGTTTACTCTTTGTTCTATAAGATAAGGGCTGGAGTTGATTAGATTACTGGATATGGAGTCTGTGTTTTAGGGGATATAAGTTGACCCAGCCAACATTAGGAAATACTACACATATTAATTATAGCTGATTTGGAGACTGAAGGAAGAAGAATATTGAGATTTCTATTTTAGCCTTGTCAGTATGTCACAGGTGATGCTCTCCCACTGGCAGCAGTCTCTTCCATCTTGTCAAGACGCCAGATTCGCATCGACGTCGATGAATGAGTGCTTTAGCCGGAGCAGGGAAGAAGCCTGATCTTGGAGGCAAGAAACTGTGGTGTTATGCTTGGCTGCATACTAGCAGTAGCACTAGCAGGAGTAGTAGTCGACGGAGTAGGAGCATACTAGCAGTAGCAGGATTAGTAGGAGGGGTTGCTGTTTAGTTGAGTAATTTTTCTACTGTCTTGCTAGTTGCTGCTTCCTCGGTGGTGCACAAGGCTATACATGGCAGTTTATGTTTTTTTTTGCGGGTGAATGGCAGTTTATATTTAACTGTATTGTACAGATTTTCCTTGAAAAATGTATTGTACAGATTTTCCATTTACACTTCTAAGGCTGCGAGCACAACAGATCACCGTAGATTGTGGACTATAGTGACGTTCATGTTGTTGTCCTAGACTAATTCAGCATATCGAGTGTTGGTTGTTGTGCGATCTTCGACTGCCTCAGTGGAATTTTTTTTTTGAGAACAAGCGGAATTTCTTTTGTGGTTGTGGTTGGTTTACATCCTTGTGCACCACGGACTCAGGTCCTCAAACATTGCTGTTCTAATTGTTTGGGTAGTTCTTTCAAGGAAAACATAAAAGATTCTAAGGTAACAAGCACCCGTGTATAAATACAGGCTTTACAACTTCAGGCCAGTGCTCAGGGCAATATATAATACAGGGTAGAACCATACAAGTAGAAATTTGGGCAGTGCATTTTCGTTCCTAGCAGTAGAAGTTTATGTTAAATGCCACTGTTGTTAGTCCAAGATGAAAGCATGTGTAGAGCCATCATGTGGCCAGTGTTATTTCCTGTGCAATACGGCAGTGCCTTTGATGTGCACACGACTGGTTGCTGACTAATTGAAAGGTTACGGAACGGCTTGTTACCTTTCATGAGTCAAGGTCTCTACTTGCATGTAGGCCCGTTGCAAGCTACTGTAGTTAATGTTGTCACTGTACTGTAGTGTTGCAGCGTGTCTTCACCGGCAAGAATCTACAGCAGGAGAGCTACATTATTATTAATTTGATTAGGAATCTCTCCTCTAGAGCTGGAGTTAATTAGATTACTAGAAAGAGAGTCTGTGTGAGTTTCAGGGGTATATAAGTTGAGCCAACATAAGAAAAGGCTACACATACTATTAGTTATAGCTGATTTGAAGACTAAATGGAGAATTTAATCTTTCTGTTTTACTCAGAGAAATACCTTGGGAACATACATGTTCTGAAAATTTGCAGGTTACTGTTTGCTTGTAAAATAAGAGCTGGAGTTGATTAGATTACTGGATATGGAGCCTGAGTTTTATGGGATATTAGTTCAGACAACGAACATTGGGAAAGGCGGCACATGCTAATTATAGCTGATTTGGGGACTAAAGGAAGAAGAATATTAAAGGTTTCTGTTTCAGTTTAATATTCAAAGAAACTCCGAGGGAACATGCTCTGCAAGACAATTGATTGGTCTCGTGAGGTACTGTATCTTTCAATTTACTCCAAAGAAGAAGAGGCCGCACGTGAACTCGCTAGTCGCCTGCGGCAAAGCAGGTCTCTGGAGGCGCAGCAGAAGCAGGAGGGGAGGATGGTGGCCGGCGAAGCTGCTGCTCGTGCTGAAGGAGGCCACGCAGTAGCAGGAGTAGGAGGGCGTGGAGGCATGCCAGTTTGTATCTGGAAACTGTATTGTACAGAATTTCCATCACCACAGAAGAAGGTGATGGAGATTGTATATAGTATTTACTTCTATACAATCACTTCAGAAGAAGGTGATGGAGTACATTTCTAAGGCTGCGAGTTCAAACGACCGATTCCGCAAATCAGGTATTGTCTCTGGCCTGTGTTTGACTGCCTTTTCGGTGGGATTTCTTTTGAAGTACACTCGGCAGCGGCTGTGCCCAACCTCTGAAGCATCGGTTTGGTTTACATCCCTGTGCACAGCAAACATCGCTGTTCCAAACAAATTATTCTACAGATTTTCCTTCACCGCAGAAGGAGGCCATGGACAATAATATTTACACTTCTAATGGCTGTGAGAGCAACCGATCACCGACGTTCTGTCTTGCTGTCCTAGACCGATTCGGCATATCAATTTTTGGTTCCTTTTTTTGAGTAACATCAATTTTTGGTTCCTGTGCAGTGTTTAACGGCATATTCAGTGGAATTTCTTTTGTGGTCGTGGTAGATACATTCGGCAGTGGCCATGCGCTCTCAAGCCATTGGTTTCGTTTACATCCTTGTGGAAAAAATGAAAAAAAATATTTTGGGTAATTATTTTGTTGTTATATTTTTTGGGGGTAATTTTTCAAGGTAAAACATAAAGGTTCGAGATAACAAGCACCCGTATATAAATTCTTGGTCATGGTGAAAAGATCTCAAATAATCTAGCTAAAATTCCAGTAACTATTCACATATTGTGCCTATTGCCCCGATGAAATCGATACTCCCCCCGGTTCCAAAATAAGCATCGCTAATTTAATATAAAATCAGCACAAAGTTGTACTAAATCAACAACCCTTGTTTTGGGACGGAGGAGTAGCATTTAGCGTTCAAAATTAGGGATACTCGTGACTCACCTTCGACGAGGAAGGCCGCCATCAGGTACTGCTACGAACACGAGAAAGTCGTTTAGGATTTTGGGAATGTTCAGAACCTTCCCAAACCGGGTTCTCTTGTTCTTTTTTCTGCTTTCCTCCTTTTCTTTTTTCATTTTTTTTTCTTTTTTGTTTCCAAATTCATGAACATTTTCTGAAATCTGAGAACATTTTTTCAAATTTGTGAACATTATTTGAAATTCAAAATTTATTCATCAAATTCAAAAAACGTCCATCATATTGAAAAATGTTCATCAAATTCAAAAAATGATCATTAAATTTAAATTTTGTACATCAAAATACATAAAATAATAATTGAAAATTCAAAAATGTTCATAAAAATACAAAAAATGTCACAAAAATTCAAAAAATGTTCATTTTTAGAATTTATGAACATTTTCCTGAATTCATGAACATTTTTTAAATTCTTGAACAGGTTTTTGCATTAGTAAACATTTTTTCGAAATTCTAATTTGCTTTTTGAAATCCCAAACTTTTTTAAAGAAGCAAAAAACAAAAACAGAAAAAAAAAGATACGAAAAAAATAAGGGAGACCGGCCCCGCATCTGGGTCGGCCCAAGGTCACACATGGGGGAGCGAGAGGGTGCGCGCTAAATCTCATAAAAAAGAGGGTGCGCGTTGCCCACTTTCCCACACGCTCGTCCGGCCGCAACGCCGGCGTCCGCAGGCGGCTGTAGTTCATGCACCAAGTCGGAGCATCATCACTCGCGTGAGATATGAGACACAGGAAACGAGGCAAGCCGGAGCAGGGATGCCGCCCAAGTTGCTACCTGCTACGGACTTGGTCAGTTTTCACTCTCGTCACTGGGGACGCCATGGGGTTCGTCCTCGTGCTCCAGGTGTTCGATGGAATGTGCCTGGGCGACAAAATGCACACATCTCTCATTTATTTTTCCCAAAAAATGGCGCGTGAAATACAGGATTGACACTAGGAACTGTAAGTCTAATTGGACTCGTTTACTACCTTTTCAGGTGTCCTGGGTTGACCAAACTCTGGCCGCAAAAGAGCTGCTGGGGATCAAGGTCTACCACAGACTCTGCCTTGATTAACCTTAAGAAGCAGGTTCGTACAAGCTCATACTATGATTTTGTTTCCTTACTTTACAATTCATCATATATGAAAAGGAGAAAAGGTGCATCAGCCTTATACAAGTAGGTTCGTACAAACTCATATCAATACATATGATAAACAAACACACTGACACAGCCCAGGCCACACATCATTTACTGGTAGAACGGAAACGATTGCAGTTCCAGCGTTTGGCCTGGAAAGCCACTGACAAAACAACAGCCACCGCAAAGCCAACTCCGAAACCGGATCCCACAAACACAAACAACACTATGGTTCCAACACTGTCTTGCGAAGACACCGATGAGTTGAGGGTTCCGGTACCTGAACTGTTGCACTGTTTGGACAGTGGCTTCCCACACAGTCCTTCATTGCCTTCGAATGAGCTGTTGGTGAACAGTGAGAACTGCTGCCCTTCTGGTATCATTCCGGTCAAATTGTTGTAGGAGAGATTCAACACGGCCAGATATGTTAGGCTGGTTAGATCCCTTGGGATCTCCCCCGAGAGCTTGTTCCGAGAGAGGTCCAGTGACTCAAGCTGTGCCAAGTCACCAAGCTTTGATGGGATTCTTCCAGTGAAGGCATTATGTGACATGTTCAGGCCATGTAGAGCAATAAGATTCCCAATTGAGTCTGGCATGGGACCATCAAATGTGTTGTTTGAGAAATCAAGCATCTTGAAAGTGGTCAGGATCTTGGTAAATGTAAGATCAATCCCTTTGAATGTGAGTCTCTCTTGGTAGTACTCCCTGGGAAATCTTGAGTCAAAGGCCAGAGCATTACCCTTCTCACTAGAGTTTTCTGTCATTCTTTGTAGCATGTCAAACCATTTTGAACTCAAGTTCCCAGAAAAGTTATTTGAGGCCAAATCAATAATCTGCAAAGCCGAGAAGCCCTTACTACTCGCATCACTTTCACCAGGGCCTCCTATTGAACCATATAATTGATTTGATCTCAAGATGAGAATTCGTAGATTAGACATCTCACCCAACCAAGATGGAAAAGTATCAAGAATTTGATTGCTACCAATGTCAAGAACCTCTAAGTTTCTGCAGTTACATAATGATCTTGGTATCTTCCCTTCAATTTGGTTGTTGTTCAAATCAATTGTCTGAAGCATACATCCTTCTCCAATATTTTCAGGTAGTATCCCATGCAAATGATTATCTCTCAATTTCAACATACCTAAGCTGCTACCTTCTATTAGATTCTGTAGTAGAGGAACAGAGTCTGCTAAAGCAATAGACCAAGTTGATCCACCGTTTACGATTTGCACATTATCAAGATAGAGATCCCTTAGATTGCAAAATTTGGATACGAATGTCTGAAAACTTGGATCTCGGAGATATAGATCATTGTGTGCATAACCAGGCCAGTCAGTATGAGAGGGAAGATCAAGTGTACGCAAATTTTGGAGGTGACCAATTCCAATGGGTATCTGACCAAACAACCTCGTATTAGAAAAATTGAGACTGAGGAGCTCGGTCAGCCGCTCAAACCCAAAACTAGGAAGACTGGTCAGGCCAAAGTCATTACCAGAGAGGCTGAGATTTGTGAGAGAGGTGAGGTTGAATAGTGCTAGGCTGAGACCACTGGTGCTCTGCAGGTTACGATCACTGAGGTCCAAAGTGATCACCCGACCGGATGCCCTGTCACATCCAACACCCTCCCAGTGGCAACAGTCTGTGCCCTGTTGCCATGACGAGAGGTTGGGTTTGAGAAAGGAGTGCTTCAGCTGGAGCAGAGATGAAGCCTGATTAGGGAGGCACTGGACTGTGGTTCTATTGCCGCCGTTGGCAGCAATTTTGATGGAGCAGTAGCATGTGAGGAGTAGCAGGGTGAAGTGAAGCCGTGGGCTCCTGAAGCTCATCTTTCTACTGCTTGTCTACCTTATAGCTTCAAGCTGGTGCTTGGGGCAATATATAATACAGGGTAGATGTAGAGATCCCAATAGTACATGTCGCTCATTTATGTTCAATGCGGCATTTTTCTTGAAAGGGCTATTGTTGGTCAATGATGAAAGCGTGTGCAGTGTCATTATGTGGCCAATGTTATTTCCTGTGCAACACCGCAGCGCCTTTGATGTGCACACGACTGGTTGCTGACTAATTCAAAGTTCAAAGAACAAATTGCTACCTCTCATGAGACAAGGTCCAGTTCCCCGTAGGCCCGTTGCAAGCTACGGTACTTAATGTAGTCAGTGTACTGCACGCAGGTGCTGTAGCGTGCCTCCTGTGGCAAGAATTTACAACAGGATAGCTACATGTTGCTTATTCCCTCCGTCCAAAAATATTTGTCATCAAAATGGATAAAAAGTGATGTATCTAGAACTAAAATACATCTAGATACATCCCCTTTTATTCATTTTGATGACAAGTATTTCCGGACGGAGGGAGTATTTGATAAGGAAGCTCTCCTCAAAAGCTGGAGTTGATTATATTACCTGAAATATAGTGTGAGTTTTACGGGGTATATAAGTTGAGCCAACATTAGAAAAGGTTACTGATGTTTCTATTTTACTTCAGAGAAATACCTTGGGAACGTACATGTTCTGGAAAATTGCAGGTTACTCTTGACTCTGTAAGATAAGAGCTGGAGTTGAATAGGTTACTGGATATGGAGTCTGAGTTTTAGGGGATATAAGTTGAGCCAGCCAACATTAGGAAAGGCTACACATATTAAATATTAATTATAGCTGATTTGGAAACTGAAGGAAAAAAATATTGAGGCATCTATTTTAGCCATGTCACAGGTGACGCCCTCCCACACTGGCAGCAGTCTCTTCCAGCTTGCCAAGATGCCAGATTCGCATCGATGTCGATAAATGAGCGCTTTAGCTGGAGGAGGGAAGAAGCCTGATCTTGGAGGCAAGAAACAGTGGTGTTATGCTTGGCTGCAGTATCCAGTAGAAGTGGCACTAGCAGGAGTAGTAGGATCGTAGAGGCAAGATACTATCAACGGTTTAGGAGCATTAGCAGGAGCAGGATTAGTAGGACGTGGAGGGGTCACTGTTTAGTTGAGTAATTTTTCTACTGTCTTGCTGCTTCCTCAATGGTGCACAAGGCATGGCAGTTTATGTTTAACTGTATTGTATAGATTTTCTTGAAAAAGGTATTGTACAGATTTTCCTTGAAAAAGGTATTGTACAGATTTTCCATCACCACAGAAGAAGGTGATGGAGAATGTATTTACACTTCTAAGGCTGCAAGTGCAACAGATCACGGTAGATTGCGGACTATAGTGACGTTCGTGTTGCTGTCCTAGATAGATTCAGCATATCAAGTGTTGGTTGCTGTGTGGTGTTTTACTGCCTCAGTGGATTTTTTATAGAAGTGGAATTTCTTTTGTGGTTGTGGTTGGCGTACATCCTTGTGTACTGCGGACTCAGGTCCACGAACATTGCTGTTCTAATTTTTGGGGGTAGTTCTTTCAAGGAAAACATAAAAGGTTAAGATAACAAGCACTCATGTATATATGTCAGGTGTGCTTGTGTCTCCACTGAGAGTGATGTTATCAGATGGGGTTTGGGTCCTAAGCATGTATATACGACCAAATCCATGTATACATATCTTGAAAGAAACATCTCAGGTTGCAACTACCGGTGGATCTGGAAAGCCCGTATTCCTTTGAAAATTTAGATTTCCATGTGGCAATTGTCGCAGGATGCGGTGCTAACTAGGGACATGATGAAACATCGTGGGTGGAAAGGGGAACCAAAGTGCTCGTTCTGCGGGGAAAGGGAGACTTCCCAACACCTATTTTTCACGTGCCCTGTTGCGAGAGTTACCTGGAGAGTGGTGGGGTGCATGCTGGGCACTGAACAGTGCCCTAACAATTTGTGGCAGGCTTATGTTTGGTGTCATGTGTTTTTACCGGGGGAGATGTCTTTTATACGGCTGGCATTGCGGCCATTTGCTGGGCTATCTGGACCCGTCGTAACAGAGTTATTTTTGAACATATTCCTCTCAAATCTCCGTTTGAATGCATCTTCTCTGCTTGTGCGCTGTTGTGTTACTGGGCAGGTCTGATGAAGCAAGAGGACGCGATGACACTGAGAACTGGAGGGGAAAAGCTGAAAGAGAATACTTCTCGTCTGATGAGGATCTGCGCGACGGCTTATCAAGAAGAAGGAGCTCGTTGAGGAGGGGGTGATCGTGATCTTGTCTTTTACTTTGCTGGAATAGTTGCCTCCTGCGTGAGGTTGGTTCGGGCCTGTTGCTCTGGTTGGAGCCTATCGTTTGTTTTGGTCTGGTTGTAGACGGTGTTTGATCTGGTTAGGGCTTGGATTATATAGTGTCGTCGGGTTTTCGCCCACAGTGAGTAATCTCGATGACGAGTGCTCATGGTGGGTTTTCCGGCGATGCTTGAACCCGCTTTCCTCTTTCCCGCCTTATTTTCTGGACAATGGTTGTATTTCCGTTATGTCGCAGTAATGGAAAGGGGTAATGCCTGGTTAAAAAAAAAAGCACCCATGTATAAACACATGCTTTACAACTTCAAGCTAGTGCTCAAGGAATATATATTACAGGGTAGAATCGTACAAGTAGAAATTTCAGCAGTGCATTTTGCTCGTTCCTAGCAGTACCAGTTTTTTTTGCGGGCCCTAGCAGTACAAGTTTAACTGTTGTTAGTCCAAGATGAAAGCATGTGTAGAGTCATCATGTGGCCAGTGTTATTTCCTGTGCAATACGGCAGTGTCTTTGATGTGCACACGACTGGTTGCTGACTAATTGAAAGGTTACGTAACGGTTTGTTACCTTTCATGAGTCAAGGTCCACTTGCATGTAGGCCCGTTGCAAGCTACTGTAGTTAATGTAGTCATTGTACAAGAGTGTCGTAACGTGTCTCCCAGTGGCAAGAATCTACAGCAGGAGAGCTACATTATTAACTTGATTAGAAGCTCTCCTCCAAAGCTGGAGTTGATTATATTACTTGAAATATAGTCTGAGTTTTAGGGGATGACAACATTAGGAAAGGTTACACATATTAATTATAGCTGATTTGAAGACTAAATGGAGAAGAATACTAATGTTTCTATTTTACTTGAGAGAAATACCTTGGGTACCTACTTGAGAGAAAAGGTTACCCTTTGCTCTGTAAGGTAAGAGTCGGACTTATAGGGGATATTACCGAAAAAGGGTTTCCCCCGCTTTGTATACAAAGCAACCAACCAAGACAACCAACGATAGGTGCTGGGGCGAAACCAGCACAGTCACGCCCAAAAGAAAAAAAAAGAGAAAATACAAGAGAAACAAATGCCGACAACGGCGGATCGACAAAAAAACAAAGAAGCCTCGTGGCCGCTGCATCCACCGGAGCTCGCCCACCAAGCTCCGAGCCTCTGAAGCGCCGGTACCAATCAACACCTCCAAGACGGGACGCGACGATGACGACGCTGATGCCAAGGGTTTCCCCCGGTACGCTGAGAGGAGAGAGGAAGGGTAGCCCCGACGCCTTCCAGGAAGGTCCGTGTAACACCCACGATGCGGCTATATCTCCCACGTGTCGAGGCACGACTAGAGGCATAACCGCATGGTGGTTTTGTCGCAAGAAGGGTCATCTTCACACAATCCCATGTAATGAACAAGAATGAGATAGAGAACTGGCTTACAATCGCCACTTCACACAATGAACATATAATTCATACATCATTCAGAGTACACACATAGTCCGACTACGGACGAAGCCAAAAGAAAAGAAAATAACCCAACTGCTAGATCCCCGATCGTCCGAACTAGGCTCCACTACTGATCAACATGGAACGAAACATAGCAACGACCAAGATCTTCGTTGAGCTCCCATCTAAGCTCGGTTGCATCACCTGCACTGGTATCATCGGCACCTGCAACTGTTGTGATAGTATCTGGTGAGTCACGAGGACTCAGCAATCTCAAAACCCGCGAGATCAAGACTATTTAAGCTTATGGGTAGGAAGTGGTAATGAGGTGGAGTTGCAGCAAGCACTAAGCAAATATGGTGGCTAACATACGCAAGTAAGAGCGAGAAAAGAAGCAACGCAACGGTGGAGAAGTTAGAAGTGATCAAGAACTGATCCTGAAACTACTTACGCACAATCATAACACAAAGACCGTGTTCGCTTCCCGGACTCCGCCGAAAAGAGACCATCACGGCTACACACGCGATTGATGCATTTTAATTAAGTCGAGTGTCAAGTTCTCTACAACCGGATATTAACAAATTCCCATCTGCCCATAACCGCGAGCACGGCTCTCAAAAGTTTATACCCTGCAGGGGTGTCCCAACTTAGCCCATCACAAGCTCTCACGATCAGCGAAGAATATTCCTTCTCCCGGAAAGACCCGATCAGTCTCGGAATCCCGGTTACAAGACATTTCGACAATGGTAAAACAAAACCAGCAAGACCGCCCGATGTGCCGACAAATCCCGATAGGAGTCGCACGTATCTCGTTCTCAGGGCACATCGGATGAACCAGACATCGGGTTGGCATAGACCCTGGTTGCCCAGGGGGCGCCGGACATCGCTCGGTTCGGACCAACACTCGGAGGAGCACTGGCCCGGGGGGGCTAAAATAAAGATGACCCTCGGGAAGGCGACTCCCTAGGGAAAAATATAGGTCCTGGGTAGGCAAATGGAAAACAAAAGTTGGGCCTTGCTGAAGGAGTTTTATTCAAAGCGAACTTTCAAGGGGTTCCCATAAACACGACCGCGTGAGGAACGCAAAATCAAAGAACATAACACCGGTATGACGGAAACTAAGGCAGCAAGAGTGAAACAAAACACCAGGCAAAAGGCCGAGCCTTCCACCCTTTACCAAGTATATAGATGCATTAATTAAAATAAGAGATATTGTGATATCCCAACATAATCATGTTCCAACATGGAGCAATCTTTAACTTCACTTGCAACTAACAACGCTATAAGAGGGGCTGAGCAAAAACAGTAACTTAGCCAAACAACGGTTTGCTAGGAAAGGTGGGTTAGAGGCTTGACATGGCAATATGGGAAGCATGGTAAACAAGTGATAGGTAGCGCAGCATAGCGATAGAACAAAGCAACTAGCAAGCAAAGATAGAAGTGATATCGAGGGTAATGGTCATCTTGCCTGAGATCTCGCAAGGAAGAACAACGAGTCCATGAAGAAGACAAACAGACGTAGTCGAACGAATCCTCACAACTCCGGAACGAAACCGAAGCTAACGAGAGAAGCAAATCGGAAAGAATCAAACAACATGATAAACACACAAGCATAAACATGGCATGATGCGCAAACAAGTATGTTGCATGACCGGTTTAAAAGCATGGCAAAGTGCAACAAACAATACTACAAGTTAAGTGGAGCTCACGAAACACCACATTTAATTATTAAGTTAACTCTCGTTTATGTACTCAACAATATTAAATGTTGTTAAACATGGCAAGAGGTGAAGCATAATTAAACTAACAATTTAAGCAAGTTTAAATGAGGACGGAAACACAAACAACAATTCCGAAAAATCCCCATATGTTATTTAGCAATTTAATGCAACAACAATTTTTAACATTTTAAATGTTGTTATCGTGATGTGGATGACATATGCAAGTTTTATGCAATTTTATGAACATGTTGACATGAGCATGTTATGAAGCATTTGTCACCGTAGTGGAAAGAAAGGGTGCCACGGCAACGACAATGAAAATGGTGCCACGGCAACATTCCGATGACCCGATAACTCATGGAGATACCGGTGTAAAAGGAAGTGTGACGTGAGCGTGCCATGCAAGGATGGTGGGGTGATCCCGGATTCCGGGTTCCCACAGGACTGCGGCATGGCAAACGAGGAGGAACGTGCAAAGACATCTCGGACACGGTGCAAACACGAGCATCTCATACAACACATGCATTCGTTCTCGGAAGGTCGTCTCGGCGGGTATACCTTCGAAGCGTGCGTTTCCGGAACGGATCAAGTTTGTCGAGGGAAGTAGTGGTACTTGCGGGTCGCAGTGGAAGTAGTCGTTCTCATGATGATAGTGGAAGTAGTGGTATACGATGACCGTTGAGGTACTCGCGATCTTGGCGACGGTAGTTGTTCACGGGTCGTGGACGTTCCGGTCATGGGTAGAGGTACTTGGCGCATCGTCGGGGTACTTGGCAAAATCTTGGAGAAGATGCTTGACGGTCCGGGTACGGGTCTTGGCGGTCTTGGCGACTCCAAGTGGCACCAGGCACACGACCACGGTCAACCCCACACGAGTGTACAGAGGCAAAACTTGGTGGTGCTGCACATACGCGGTTGCTAGAGGATGGATGACGCCGGGTCGAGGCTGCGTCTTGGCGGTTCAAGGAGGGTCGAATAGGAGCAGGGCGGAGCTCGTGATGGACGGGGAGCGCAGCCTGGAGGCAGCAGCAGCGGTTGGTGGCGTGTGCGGGCGGCGTGTGGAGGCGGAGCAGGGAACGTGGCGCGGCGGTGGCTTCACCTTGCAGAGGAGGTCGAGGCAGTCGGCCACCAGGGAGACGAAGGCGAGCTTGATGACGAGGCAGCCATGGTCGCTGGCGCGCGAGGAAGAGAAGAAGGAGGCGAGCGGGAGGTGGCTGGCGGAGGAGAGCATCTCACGCGCGGGGAAGGAGGTGACAGAGGCAGGGCTTGCCGGCAGCGTTGCAGCACGAGGACGGCGGCGTCGTCCTGCAGGCATCCATGGCGGTCGCGAGCAACAAGGGTGCAGCGGCGCGGCACCGGAGCATGGGCTCGCCGGCCGGAGCGGCGGCGGGGTCGCGGGGCGAGGCGAGGTCGAAGAAGCAGGAGGGAGCAGGCAGGCGAAGGGGGCGCGCGCTAGGAGAGCGAGAGGGTGAGGAGGAGATCGAGCGGAGGGAGATGGGGATCGGGGCTCCTGGCGGCGCTGGAGGGGGCATCGAGGGAGAGAGCGAGGGGATCGGGAGGAGGCTGGGGTTAAGATGGGAATGACTGGGCTGTTGGTTGGGCCATGATGCAAATGGGCCGGCCTAGTTGTAGGGCTGCAAGGCTGTGCAGGCTCCTCTCTCTTCCTTTCCAATTCTCTCCGAAAACAGAAAAGGGAAGAAAAAAAAAACAGTGGGTAGAGCTGAGATTTCAACAAGTGACATATTTTCTAGAGACGGAAAAAATGGAGGATTTAATAAAAATGATTGGCAAGAGTTTAGCAGATAGAAATTCAAATAAGTTTGAATAAAACTCAAACCGTTTGAATTTGAAGAAAATTTAGATGAAGACCAAATGAGATGAGATTTCAACTGGTAACCCTACATGAATAACATGACTTATGGGCAGAAGTGGAACATTTTTAGAGAAAGTAAAACTGCAACTCAATTTCACCAAAAGTTTAAAGGAAGATTGGGAAGTAGAGTTGGATATGAAGGAAAATTGAAGAATAACGCAAATGTGTTATGGATGATTCCAAGTTAATGGAATGATTTAATATAGCTCCCTAAAATATTGGGAGAATATGTTATAAAGAGAAGTCACCCTTCCCTCGATTTAAATGGATCGAGGATCCATACAATTTATTTAAAAGAGTTATAAAATTAATGATATGATGGCATGATGAAATGATGCAATGCAAGAGATGACATGAGATGAAATGCATGACATGAACAAAATGCAAAACGAAAGACAAAACCCGACCACGAAGGAAATAACATATCACATAGCCGGAAATGGCAAGAGTTGGAGTTACAATTATGGAAAGTTACATCCGGGGCGTTACAGTCCGGCAGCACCCTCAAGCGCCACCGCGTCGGTGTCAGCCAAGCCAACAGGGATTTCTCCCGATCCCAACCTATCACCTCAGGCACTTCGGAGCTCGCCACCAAACCGACCACCACCCAGCGCCGACCCGGACATGAAGCTTCCTACGCTGTCTCACCACGACACCGCGAAGGATGGCCTGCACAATGAAGAGGAGGAGTCGGGACTAGGCAGCAACACCGTCGGCATGCGGGAGGGTCCCACCTCCACCGTCAACGATGGTAGCTGACCTTACGCAATAGCAGGAACATACCAGGCCCGTGGCCGCACAGCCCCGGCCGGGATCTCCGAGGCCCGTAAAGTTCCCGCCTTCGCGCTGCAGCCGGCACGCCGTCGGCGTCGCCGCCCCCGGTCCAAGTCGCTCCTCCTCACCACGCAGAGGACAACGAAGGCACGCCGGGCGCCGACACGCTAGGACATAGATGGGGCCCGAAGGGCCCAGATCTGAGCCGGGGGCGCGCCGCCGGCCACCCCGCGCCACCAAGCCGCCTCGCCGCCAAGGAGCCGTGCCACCACCATGCCCGCCGCCAGCCACCGCCCCCCACCCCGGGTAGGGAGGACGCACGCGCGGGAAGATGACATCCCGCCGCCGCCGACACCACCCGGGCCAGAGCCGGGGGCACCCGCCGGCGGCGGTGGGGGGAGGAGGGGAGGAAGGGGCTGAAGGGGAGGGGCGCGCGCCGCCCCGGCCGCCTCCCGGGGAGGCAGCACGAGGGCGGATCCGGGGGTGGGGAGGGAAGAGCAGTGGGAAGAGAGCCTGAATCAGGCCTGCGCGCGGCGAGATGCGCCGGAGACTGCCGGGATCAAGAGGTTATAGGGGATATAAGCTGAGCCAACATTAGGAAAGGCTATGCTGATTAATCATAGCTAATTTGGACACTAAAGTAAGAAGAAAATTAAATGTTCTGTTTTAGCTTGACAGAAATACCTTGGGGACATGTTCTTAAAAATTGGACGTTACATTGCTTTGTAAGATATTTGCTGTAGAGAGGCAGAGCCTCGGTTGTACCTAAGAAGCTATTAACTCTGAGCATATTATTTAGCCATGTATTCTAATGCTTGGATAGCGAGGTGCCTTTGTGAACCTGGGGATGAACGGCTTTAATTTGCTTGTGCAGTTGTGCTTTGAGCCGATGTTATGCTCTATAGAAATAAGGATCACAGACCAGGTGCGTGGTTGATACGTACCATGCTGTTGCGAAAAAGAATGCCTAATTAAACTACAAGTCTTGGAAGAACTGTTCCTTGAACACTATGATCTGCAAATGAGCAAATGACGACGGAGGCTGTCCCGCGCGGCATAGCTGGTCTGGAGGTAACGCAGTAGCAGGAGTAGGAGGAGGTGGAGGTGTTTCTGTTTAGTTGGAGCCATTTTGCTACTTGCTGGCTTGATGCTTCCTCAATGGTGTTGTGAAGGTTGCTGTTTAGTTGGAGCCAGTTTCTGTTTAATAACTGTAGTGTACAGATATTCCTTGAAGGAACTAGTCAGATATTGTTTCACCACAGAAGAAGGTGATGGAGATTGTATTTACAATTATGAGGTTGTGTTGCTGTCCTAGAATGATTCAGAATATCAAGGGTTGGTCCCCAGGCTGTGTTTAATTGCGCTAGAATTTCTTTTGTGGTTGTGGTAGATACACTCGGCAGTGGCTATGCCCAATCTCTCAAGCATTGATTTGGTTTACATCCTTGCGCACAGAGAAAATAGTTAACACGCTGCATATTGCGTGTCATTGGATATGTAACATAAACTCAATCAATGCAAGGAATCCAATGCAACCGAAGGAGGTAGATAAGTAATTTCTTCCACAGAAAAGTAGTTTATTTAAGTTGTCTCATATAAAAAGTAGAATCCATATTGTGCATCCTAAAAAAAGTAAAACCCATATGCACACAACATATCTTTTTTCAGGAAGTACATTGTATGCGAATAGTATTGCATATGGATTCATGATTTCCTGTAGACCCATACTTCCATGCGGCAATACAGTCGCAACAAGAATGACAGTGCAAAGCCGACTCCAAATCCCAAGCCAACAAACGCGAACAAAAGGATAACGCCGAGTTTGTCCTGCCACAAGTTGTCAGATTCTGGAGGAGCCACTTCACTTGGAGCAATTGAACTTTGATTGTCACAGTGCTTGGAGAGTGGAACTCCACAGAGCCCTGCATTACCTTCAAATGAACTGTCAGAAAATGTTGAGAACTGGTTGCCTTGTGGGATTCTTCCATACAAGTTGTTGCATGAAAGATTCAACCATTCAAGAGAAGTAAGTGAGGTTAACTCTTGTGGTATTTCCCCTGTTATCTGGTTCCAAGAGATCCATCGGTTCCAGCTGAGATAAGTTTCTGTACTGAAATGGAATTTGTCCCGTGAAGTTGTTGTATGACATGTTAAGTCCGCGTAGGGAGACAAGCATCCCAATTGACTCCGGAACATGACCATCAAATGAATTATTTGAGATATCTATTGCATTGAAAGTGCTTAGGATTTTTATGAAACTTAGATCAGATCCTTTGAATGTGATGGTAACAGTATCTTGATAAAATCCTGCACTTGAAGATGTCTCATGTCCTAGAACTTGTCCCTCATCACTAACATTTTCCATCATTGCTTTCAGTTCATTAAACCATCCTTTTGGTAGGTTTCCAGAGAAGTTGTTGGAGGCCAAATCAAGTATTTGCAAACTTGCAAAGTAATTGTTGATTGTCTGATCATGTTTAATATCCCTTATGGTGCCGTTTAGTTGGTTGGATCTCAAGACAAGAACTCGAAGATGTGGAAGAATACCGAACCAAGATGGAAAAGAACCGACAATTTGGTTGTTACCAACATCAAGGAGCTCTAGGCCTTGGCAATTTGATAGTGATCTGGGTATTTCCCCTTCAATTAGATTGTTGTTCAAATCTATTGTCTGAAGCATACATCCTACTATAATATTTTCAGGCAGTATCCCATGGAAATGATTCTCTCTCAACTTCAACGTACTCAAGCTGTTGTAACCTTGCATTAGACAAGATGGTACCACACCGCTGAAATTGTTGTATGATAGGTCCAGTATATCAAGATCATGTTGGGTACAGATAGATCTTGGTATGTGACCACTTCATTTATTCTTGGACATATCAAGGTAAATGGTATTGTTGGGAAGATACCTACCAAAATCGGGTGTAATAGAAGAGAAGTTATTGTTTGAGTAATCTAAGAAAACCATGGACTTTCTAGCTGTGAGTGGTATGGGCACACTGCCATGCAGTTGGTTGGAACTAAGGTTGAGATATTCTAAATTGTGCATATGAACAATAGAAGGGGAGTTTTCAAGACAAGTGAACATATTGTTTGAGAGGTCCAAGAAGAATATACTATCCTTCCAATTCATCCATATCCAACTTGGTATGACTCCATCTATTTGGTTGTTTGAGAGGTCCAAGTAAGACAACTCATTTGTATACCTCAATGCAATTGGAATTTTTGTAAGGCTGCAAGATGCTAGTCCTAGTGTTCTGATGTTATCGAGGTAAGTGAATGGATAGTCATCTTCAACATCTTTCACTGATAACATATTATTGGAGAACATCAATGAATAAAGGCTCCTGAGCTTCCAAAGAAGGCTAAGTTCTACTGTGCCTTGGAAGTGATTCGAGTCAAGCTTGAGTTGTTGAAGTCTCGTAAGATCAAAGAAAGATTTGGGTATATGACCTGCAAGGCTGTTATTGCTTACGTCGATGGAGTACATGAAGGAATATAAGGGGTTTGGAATGCCTTCTAGAGTTCCACAAAGTTCATTTGATGATAGCATTAGCGCCTCCAATGACGGAAGAGCGAACAAAGCCTTTGGGATTTCGCCTGCATGCAGATAGAGAACAGTACTCAAAGGACACTAAATACCCCCAAAAAATAACGTGATAATGAGGTGATATGCCCGGGGAGGGGGGAGGGTGTCTTCTTACCGCTCAGCCTATTATATGATAAGTCCAAATATGAAAGCTTGGTCAACTTCATTTGACCAAGATTTGTAATTTTTCCTGGCATGCAGATAGAGAGCGGTAATCAAAGGACACAGAACGTGATAATGATGTGATATGCCAGGGGGGAGGGGGTGCCTTATCGCTCAACATATTATGTGCTAAGTCCAAATATGAAAGCTTGGTCAAGTTCATTTGACCAAGCTTTGGAATTTCGCCTGCATGCAGATAGAGAACAGTAATCAAAGGACACTAAATACCCCCCAAAATAACATGGTAATGATGTGTGATATGCCGAGGGGGGGGGGGGGGGGGGGTCTTACCGCTCAGCATATTATCTGATAGAGCTGTTTCACGGTGATTGGGTTAGTACTTGGAGTACTTAGCAGTACTTACATGTCTGATCATGTCTGATTTTTATTAGCCGTCCGATCTTGCGGGGAATTTTAATTGATTAAATTTAATATGTTAATTGCGATAAGGGCATAATGGTCCAGGGGGAAATATCTTTTCTTGAACCGATCACCTGAGGACCAGATCCATGTCTACTCGATCCAGTCCAGAATCCTCCTCCGATGTATTCGTCGCCGCTCGCCGCTCCTGACCTTCTCCGTCCTCGACCTGCCTGGTGAGAGGAATAAATTCATCGTCCTCGTCCTCCACCCAACCAACCCCAGCCCCCACGCCGTCACCGAAGAAGAAGAAGGACGGATCTGCGCCGGCTGAATCGGCGGCGACGGCGGCGGGCGATCCCATCTCTTCGCGCGTACCATCCTTAAGGTATGAATTCGGCTTGGCGTTCTGCTCGTTCTCTTGGCCGTTGCGCCCCTCCACCGTGCATGCAGTACAACCTCAACCCCACAAGATCCGGGTAATTTAGCAGTATGCGAGATTTGTACGGACTAGAACAACGAATGGAAAGCTTCATCGTGGCATAGTTTCTCTTGAGCTAATCGCATCATGTTAGTTTAACTAAGATGTTGAGGGCATTGCTTACTTCCTTTGGTACCGCATAAAAAAAGTGACATACTTGACGTTTGAGATGAGATATACTAAAGGAAGATGAGATACTGGTTCCATAGTTGACTTAATTTAGTTTATTAAAGTCATCATCACTTTAGGTTTGCATAGTGCATGAAATATAGTTTAAAGGAAGATGAGATACTACTTGTTGGGCGTTGATGATTGGTTTCCCTCACATGTCAAACGAGCAAAGTCTTTTCCATGCACTTGTCTTTGCCTATGAGCTATTTTACACCTGCAACATTGATAAACAGAAAGATGTTGATGATTGGTTTCCCTCACATGTCATATGCAGGAAGACATGGCGTATGCAAGTGATGAGAGTATGTTCGAGTATCTAAATGTTGTCAGCAAGATGTTTGATAGTGAGGCTGAAGGCTATGAATTCTACAACAAATATGCTCTTGAAAAAGGTTTTAGTGTGAGGAAAAGCTACGTTGAGTGGGATGGATCCAACAAATACATAATTTTAAGGAAAACTGTGTGTAGTCGTCAAGGGTTTCGCGAAGAGAAGCACATGAAAAGAAAGATGGAAGATAGAAAGAGGAGGCCACGAAGTTTAACTCGTGTTGGGTGTAATGCTAAATTGGTCATTATGAGACAGGAGGAAACCGGTCGGTGGTTTGTCAAGGATTTCATCGATGAGCACAGCCATCCTCTAGCCCCACGGGATCTTTCTTGTCTGCTGCGTTCGCACAGACGAATTAGCGATGAGCAGAAAGCGGACATTGCGGACAAGGAAAAATGTGGGATCCGCAAATACCGTATTATGGATATTTTGTGCTTTCAATACGGTGGATTTGATAAGGTTGGATGCATAAAGAGGGACATTTATAATTTCTGCCATGCTAATAAGCAGGAGACAATCAGTGCCGGTGATGCTAATACGGTGATCATGCACATGATGGCGAGGCGAGAGCGAGATGTGGATTTTTTCTTCAAGTACTTGGTAGACGAGCATGGCCATCTGAAGGGACTGTTCTGGGCTGATAGTCAATCGCGACTTGACTACGAGGCTTTCGGAGACGTCATTGTTTTCGATAGCACATACAGAACCAACAAATACAATCTGCCATTCGTGCCATTTGTCGGGTTGAATCACCACCGGAGCACTGTCATTTTTGGCTGTGGTATAATTTCTCATGAAACAAGCCAGGCATACGAGTGGATGTTGCGGACCTTTTCTGATTGCATGGCACAGAAGCATCCGATATCTGTGATCACAGATGGGGACCTTGCAATGCAGAGAGCAATCAGGGTGGTCTGGCCAGACTCAAACCATAGACTATGTATATGGCACATTCAGCAGAACATTGTACGCCATCTGCATGATGACGACGTAAAGGAGGAATTCAGATCTTTCATTTATGACACTTCTTCCATTGAAGAGCATGAGATAGAATGGATATACTTCTTACAACGGAATAAAGTAACCAGTGAGGAGTCTTGGCTGCATCAGATGTATCAAATGAGAAAGTTGTGGTGTGCTCCATATCTTGAGGGGCGCTGTTTCCTAGGATTGAGCAGCAATCAGAGGAGTGAGAGCTTGAACTCTGTGCTACATACGCATCTTGAGGGTAAGATGTCGTTGTTTGAAATGCTAGAGCACTATGAGCGTTGCCTTGCGTCGCGACGGATTAACGAAGCTCTCCATGACGTCGAAGCCTTGCAGTCCGTTCCATTTACAGAGGAAAATGCTTCGCTGCTTGAGAAACACGCCGCAACAGTTTTCACACCTAGTGTCTTTAAGATGGTCTTATGGAGCATAGATGCTGTCAGCAAATGTCAGATCAGAGAGATACTAGATGGATCAGAAGATTCCACTTATGTTGTGTCCAAGCAGGAAAGAATGGATAAAAAGTTTGGAGGGCGCATTGAAGAGCAAGGAGGTCTTCTGCACAGGGTGAGTTGTTCTTGCCGTAAGCTGGAATGCGCAGGCACACCATGTTCCCACATTTTTTACATATTGGGGATTTTAAAACAAACAATTCTGCCCAGTTGTTGCGTTCCCACTAGGTGGACTATGAATGCAAAATGTGCATACGCACCTACCAGAAAAACCCAGATGTATGACTATTCGGTAAGCCTGCAGAGGTACCGCGAGTTGCGGAATTGTAGTCACGCCGCAAGTTTCAAGGCATGCCACTCTGATGAGGACTATCACCATCTAATTATGCTTTTGCAAGCACAACATCATGGCAAGCAATCAAGTTTTGAACAAGCTGACAGCAAGGAGTCAACTAATGCTCAGCATCACAACATTAGGTTTGGCCCGTTGATGCCGCACTCGGAGAAAGTTGATAAGGTTCTGGATCCCGTGCATGTGCCTGGCCGAGGTGCACCGAAGAAAAGGCTGCAGGCAAAGACAAAGAAGTCAAGATCATAGAATATATGTGGCTATTGCAAGAATCCTGGTCACAATTGACGTAAATGCGCTAAATTGCTAGAGGTACGAAATATGTTCATATTTATTTTTTGCATGTGTTTTACTCATAATTGATGTCCATGTGATTTATTCTATTCTTCTGTGTAGGATCTCGAGGCTGAACTGTGATGTCTACATACAGCATGAACCGACGATGAGCCAGAGAAAGTCGTGTGCCATTCAGCTTTGTGTGACGTGGTCTTTACATTCTATTTCATCGTGATAGTAATTTAGTGAAGTGCGGTTGTACTGCCATGTTACTGTATTAGTTCGACATCTTTCGTTTCCATTTTCTGTGTGTATCATTTGATGTCCAACTTTAAGAATGATGATGTATTTCGAACAGGAATAAGGGCTAGCATGGAGCACTTGTTATTGTCGAGTAGAATAATTTTTGTGATGTATTTCTGCACGCACGCACGGCCGCCAGACGGATCTCCCGCGCGATCCCACGGTCTGCATGGCTCATGCATGGCAGGCCGTTTTCCTACGTCGACCCAAACACCGGCCCATCCGAGGTTGCAGCTCCGGACAGCCCACGTCACGTACGATCTCGCGCGTTGTTCTCGTGTAACTAAAAATAGTCCCACCTTGTCCCTCGACCAGCTCCTTTACCTGCTTAAATACCTTCATCGAGGTGATTTTAGCAAGCGTTGGTCCTCATTGTAGGATGAATATGATTCTTACCCTTACTATGGTTGTCATGCATATTCATAATCATCATGCATATTCTTCATTTAGAGATTATTAATGACTGACGTATTTTTTAAATAAGCGGGGCCCAGTGGGGTGTGCTTGGAAATATTTGAGAAACCTCCATGCACGTTCATCTTCGCTGCATGCAAATCGGGCGGTAGCCGCTGTGCCAGCAACTGTCAAGGCCTTGATGAATCACTATTCACATGCAGGTCCCCGACTCTTGCATGCAGGTGCCTGGTTTTTGCATGAAGGTCCTTGGGTCGCATCATTGGTTGAGGAAGTATCTCTAGAGTGTTTCGAACTGACATTGCCCAAGGCATAAAAAATTCAAAAAAATACAAAACCTTGGAAACCTAGCATTGTTTGTGCAAGAGATCATGTGTGCCAAAATTGAGGTGATTTGGAGGTGGTCGAAAAAATGCCCGCATTCCGGAGGGACCATTTGGTCCTTAAGCCAGTTTTTGAAAAAAGGTGAATTTTTCCACCACCTCCAAATCACCCAAATTTTCTTGTACATGGTGACACACATGTGCCAAACATGTCTATGAAAGAAATTTTTGAAAAAAATATATTTTACAATGCCCCCTTGAGGCATAGACCGATGTTTTCAGCAGTTAGTCTACAGGGCATTATAAATTCAAAAAAATTCAAAAAAATACAAAACCTTGGAAACCTAGCATTGTTTGTGCAAGAGATCATGTGTGCCAAAATTGAGGTGATTTGGAGGTGGTCGAAAAAATGCCCGCATTCCGGAGGGACCATTTGGTCCTTAAGCCAGTTTTTGAAAAAGGTGAATTTTTCCACCACCTCCAAATCACCCAAATTTTCTTGTACATGGTGACACACATGTGCCAAACATGTCTATGAAAGAAATTTTTGAAAAAAATATATTTTACAATGCCCCCTTGAGGCATAGACCGATGTTTTCAACAGTCAGTCTAGAGGGCATTATAAATTCAAAAAAATTCAAAAAAATACAAAACCTTGGAAACCTAGCATTGTTTGTGCAAGAGATCATGTGTGCCAAAATTGAGGTGAGTTGGAGGTGGTCGAAAAAATGCCCGCATTCCGGAGGGACCATTTGGTCCTTAAGCCAGTTTTTGAAAAAAGGTGAATTTTTCCACCACCTCCAAATCACCCAAATTTTCTTGTACATGGTGACACACATGTGCCAAACATGTCTATGAAAAAAAAATTTGAAAAAAATTATTTTACAATGCCCCCTTGAGGCATAGACCGATGTTTTCAGCAGTCAGTCTAGAGGGCATTATAAATTCAAAAAAATACAAAATCTTGGAAACCTAGCATTGTTTGTGCAAGAGATCATGTGTGCCAAATTTGAGGTGATTTGGAGGTGGTCGAAAAAATGCCCGCATTTCGGAGGGACCATTTGGTCTAACTTAAGCTAGTTTTTGAAAAAATGTGAATTTTTCCACCACCTCCAAATCACCCAAATTTTGTTGTACATGGTGACACACATGTGCCAAACATGTCTATGAAAGAAATTTTTGAAAAAAATTATTTTACAATGCCCCCTTGAGACATAGACCGATGTTTTCAGCAGTCAGTCTAGAGGTCTTATAAATTCAAAAAAATTCAAAAAAATACAAAACCTTGGAAACCTAGCATTGTTTGTGCAAGAGATCATGTGTGCCAAAATTGAGGTGATTTGGAGGTGGTCGAAAAAATGCCCGCATTCCGGAGGGACCATTTGGTCTTTTAACTTAAGCCAGTTTTTGAAAAAAGGTGAATTTTTCCACCACCTCCAAATCACCCAAATTTTCTTGTACATGGTGACACACATGTGCCAAACATGTCTATGAAAGAAATTTTTGAAAAAAATTATTTTACAATGCCCCCTTGAGGGATAGACCGATGTTTTCAGCAGTCAGTCTAGAGGGCATTATAAATTCAAAAAAATTCAAAAAAATACAAACCCTAGGAAACCTAGCATTGTTTGTGCAAGAGATCATGTGTGCCAAATTTGAGGTGATTTGGAGGTGGTCGAAAAAATGCCCGCATTCCGGAGGGACTTAAGCCAGTTTTTGAAAAAAGGTGAATTTTTCCACCACCTCCAAATCACCCAAATTTTGTTGTACATGGTGACACACATGTGCCAAACATGTCTATGAAAGAAATTTTTGAAAAAAATTATTTTACAATGCCCCCTTGAGACATAGACCGATGTTTTCAGCAGTCAGTCTAGAGGGCATTATAAATTCAAAAAAATTCAAAAAAATACAAAACCTTGGAAACCTAGCATTGTTTGTGCAAGAGATCATGTGTGCCAAAATTGAGGTGATTTGGAGGTGGTCGAAAAAATGCCCGCATTCCGGAGGGACCATTTGGTCTTAAGCCAGTTTTTGAAAAAAGGTGAATTTTTCCACCACCTCCAAATCACCCAAATTTTCTTGTACATGGTGACACACATGTGCCAAACATGTCTATGAAAGAAATTTTTAAAAAAAATTATTTTACAATGCCCCCTTGAGGCATAGACCGATGTTTTCAGCAGTCAGTCTAGAGGGCATTATAAATTCAAAAAAATACAAACCCTAGGAAACCTAGCATTGTTTGTGCAAGAGATCATGTGTGCCAAATTTGAGGTGATTTGGAGGTGGTCGAAAAAATGCCCGCATTCCGGAGGGACTTAAGCCAGTTTTTGAAAAAAGGTGAATTTTTCCACCACCTCCAAATAACCCAAATTTTCTTGTACATGGTGACACACATGTGCCAAACATGTCTATGAAAGAAATTTTTAAAAAAAATTATTTTACAATGCCCCCTTGAGGCATAGACCGATGTTTTCAGCAGTCAGTCTAGAGGGCATTATAAATTCAAAAAAATTCAAAAAAATACAAACCCTAGGAAACCTAGCATTGTTTGTGCAAGAGATCATGTGTGCCAAATTTGAGGTGATTTGGAGGTGGTCGAAAAAATGCCCGCATTCCGGAGGGACCATTTGGTCCTTAAGCCAGTTTTTGAAAAAAGGTGAATTTTTCCACCACCTCCAAATCACCCAAATTTTGTTGTACATGGTGACACACATGTGCCAAACATGTCTATGAAAGAAATTTTGAAAAAAATTATTTTACAATGCCCCCTTGAGGCATAGACCGATGTTTTCAGCAGTCAGTCTAGAGGGCATTATAAAATAAAAAAAAATCAAAAAAATACAAAACCATGGAAACCTAGCATTGTTTGTGCAATAGATCATGTGTGCCAAATTTGAGGTGATTTGGAGGTGGTCGAAAAAATGCCCGCATTCCGGAGGGACCATTTGGTCTAACTTAAGCTAGTTTTTGAAAAAGGTGAATTTTTCCACCACCTCCAAATCACCCAAATTTTCTTGTACATGGTGACACACATGTGCCAAACATGTCTATGAAAGAAATTTTTGAAAAAAATATATTTTACAATGCCCCCTTGAGGCATAGACCGATGTTTTCAACAGTCAGTCTAGAGGGCATTATAAATTCAAAAAAATTCAAAAAAATACAAAACCTTGGAAACCTAGCATTGTTTGTGCAAGAGATCATGTGTGCCAAAATTGAGGTGAGTTGGAGGTGGTCGAAAAAATGCCCGCATTCCGGAGGGACCATTTGGTCCTTAAGCCAGTTTTTGAAAAAAGGTGAATTTTTCCACCACCTCCAAATCACCCAAATTTTCTTGTACATGGTGACACACATGTGCCAAACATGTCTATGAAAAAAAAAATTTGAAAAAAATTATTTTACAATGCCCCCTTGAGGCATAGACCGATGTTTTCAGCAGTCAGTCTAGAGGGCATTATAAATTCAAAAAAATACAAAATCTTGGAAACCTAGCATTGTTTGTGCAAGAGATCATGTGTGCCAAATTTGAGGTGATTTGGAGGTGGTCGAAAAAATGCCCGCATTTCGGAGGGACCATTTGGTCTAAAGCTAGTTTTTGAAAAAATGTGAATTTTTCCACCACCTCCAAATCACCCAAATTTTGTTGTACATGGTGACACACATGTGCCAAACATGTCTATGAAAGAAATTTTTGAAAAAAATTATTTTACAATGCCCCCTTGAGACATAGACCGATGTTTTCAGCAGTCAGTCTAGAGGTCTTATAAATTCAAAAAAAATTCAAAAAAATACAAAACCTTGGAAACCTAGCATTGTTTGTGCAAGAGATCATGTGTGCCAAAATTGAGGTGATTTGGAGGTGGTCGAAAAAATGCCCGCATTCCGGAGGGACCATTTGGTCTTTTAACTTAAGCCAGTTTTTGAAAAAAGGTGAATTTTTCCACCACCTCCAAATCACCCAAATTTTCTTGTACATGGTGACACACATGTGCCAAACATGTCTATGAAAGAAATTTTTGAAAAAAATTATTTTACAATGCCCCCTTGAGGGATAGACCGATGTTTTCAGCAGTCAGTCTAGAGGGCATTATAAATTCAAAAAAATTCAAAAAAATACAAACCCTAGGAAACCTAGCATTGTTTGTGCAAGAGATCATGTGTGCCAAATTTGAGGTGATTTGGAGGTGGTCGAAAAAATGCCCGCATTCCGGAGGGACTTAAGCCAGTTTTTGAAAAAAGGTGAATTTTTCCACCACCTCCAAATCACCCAAATTTTGTTGTACATGGTGACACACATGTGCCAAACATGTCTATGAAAGAAATTTTTGAAAAAAATTATTTTACAATGCCCCCTTGAGGCATTGACCGATGTTTTCAACAGTCAGTCTAGAGGGCATTATAAATTCAAAAAAAATCAAAAAAATACAAAACCTTGGAAACCTAGCATTGTTTGTGCAAGAGATCATGTGTGCCAAAATTGAGGTGATTTGGAGGTGGTCGAAAAAATGCCCGCATTCCGGAGGGACCATTTGGTCTTAAGCCAGTTTTTGAAAAAAGGTGAATTTTTCCACCACCTCCAAATCACCCAAATTTTCTTGTACATGGTGACACACATGTGCCAAACATGTCTATGAAAGAAATTTAAAAAAAAAATTATTTTACAATGCCCCCTTGAGGCATAGACCGATGTTTTCAGCAGTCAGTCTAGAGGGCATTATAAATTCAAAAAAATTCAAAAAAAATACAAACCCTAGGAAACCTAGCATTGTTTGTGCAAGAGATCATGTGTGCCAAATTTGAGGTGATTTGGAGGTGGTCGAAAAAATGCCCGCATTCCGGAGGGACCATTTGGTCCTTAAGCCAGTTTTTGAAAAAAGGTGAATTTTTCCACCACCTCCAAATCACCCAAATTTTCTTGTACATGGTGACACACATGTGCCAAACATGTCTATGAAAGAAATTTTGAAAAAAATTATTTTACAATGCCCCCTTGAGGCATAGACCGATGTTTTCAGCAGTCAGTCTAGAGGGCATTATAAAATAAAAAAAAATCAAAAAAATACAAAACCATGGAAACCTAGCATTGTTTGTGCAATAGATCATGTGTGCCAAATTTGAGGTGATTTGGAGGTGGTCGAAAAAATGCCCGCATTCCGGAGGGACCATTTGGTCTAACTTAAGCTAGTTTTTGAAAAAAGGTGAATTTTTCCACCACCTCCAAATCACCCAAATTTTCTAATACATGGTGACACACATGTGCCAAATATGTCTATGAAAGAAATATTTGAAAAAAATTAATTTACAATGCCCCCTTAAGGCATAGACTGATGTTTTCAGCAGTCAGTCTAGAGGGCATTATAAATTCAAAAAAATTCAAAAAAATTCAAAAAAAATACAAAACCTTGGAAACCTAGCATTGTTTGTGCAAGAGATCATGTGTGCCAAAATTGAGGTGATTTGGAGGTGGTCGAAAAAATGCCCGCATTCCGGAGGGACCATTTGGTCACTTAAGCCAGTTTTTGAAAAAAAGGTGAATTTTTCCACCACCTCCAAATCACCCAAATTTTCTTGTACATGGTGACACACATGTGCCAAACATGTCTATGAAAAAAAATTTGAAAAAAATTATTTTACAATGCCCCCTTGAGGCATAGACCTATGTTTTCAGCAGTCAGTCTAGAGGGCATTATAAATTCAAAAAAATACAAAATCTTGGAAACCTAGCATTGTTTGTGAAAGAGATCATGTGTGCCAAATTTGAGGTGATTTGGAGGTGGTCGAAAAAATGCCCGCATTCCGGAGGGACCATTTGGTCTTAACTTAAGCCAGTTTTTGAAAAAAGGTGAATTTTTCCACCACCTCCAAATCACCCAAATTTTGTTGTACATGGTGACACACATGTGCCAAACATGTCTATGAAAGAAAATTTTGAAAAAAATTATTTTACAATGCCCCCTTGAGACATAGACCGATGTTTTCAGCAGTCAGTCTAGAGGGCATTATAAATTCAAAAAAATTCAAAAAAATACAAAACCTTGGAAACCTAGCATTGTTTGTGCAAGAGATCATGTGTGCCAAAATTGAGGTGATTTGGAGGTGGTCGAAAAAATGCCCGCATTCCGGAGGGACCATTTGGTCTTTTAACTTAAGCCAGTTTTTGAAAAAAGGTGAATTTTTCCACCACCTCCAAATCACCCAAATTTTCTTGTACATGGTGACACACATGTGCCAAACATGTCTATGAAAGAAATTTTTGAAAAAAATTATTTTACAATGCCCCCTTGAGGCATAGACCGATGTTTTCAGCAGTCAGTCTAGAGGGTATTATAAATTCAAAAAAATACAAACCCTAGGAAACCTAGCATTGTTTGTGCAAGAGATCATGTGTGCCAAATTTGAGGTGATTTGGAGGTGGTCGAAAAAATGCCCGCATTCCGGAGGGACCATTTGGTCCTTAAGCCAGTTTTTGAAAAAAGGTGAATTTTTCCACCACCTCCAAATCACCCAAATTTTCTTGTACATGGTGACACACATGTGCCAAACATGTCTATTTAAAGAAATTTTTGAAAAAAATTATTTTACAATGCCCCTTGAGGCATAGACCGATGTTTTCAGCAGTCAGTCTAGAGGGCATTATAAATTCAAAAAAATTCAAAAAAATACAAAACCTTGGAAACCTAGCATTGTTTGTGCAATAGATCATGTGTGCCAAATTTGAGGTGATTTCGAGGTGGTCGAAAAAATGCCCGCATTCCGGAGGGACCATTTGGTCTTTTAACTTAAGCCAGTTTTTGAAAAAAGGTGAATTTTTCCACCACCTCCAAATCACCCAAATTTTCTTATACATGGTGACACGCATGTGCCAAACATGTCTATGAAAGAAATTTTTGAAAAAAATTATTTTACAATGCCCCCTTGAGGCATAGACCGATGTTTTCAGCAGTCAGTCTAGAGGGCATTATAAATTCAAACAAAATCAAAAAAATACAAAACCTTGGAAACCTAGCATTGTTTGTGCAATAGATCATGTGTGCCAAATTTGAGGTGATTTGGAGGTGGTCGAAAAAATGCCCGCATTCCGGAGGGACCATTTGGTCACTTAAGCCAGTTTTTGAAAAAAAGGTGAATTTTTCCACCACCTCCAAATCACCCAAATTTTCTTGTACATGGTGACACACATGTGCCAAACATGTCTATGAAAAAAAATTTGAAAAAAATTATTTTACAATGCCCCTTGAGGCATAGACCGATGTTTTCAGCAGTCAGTCTAGAGGGCATTATAAATTCAAAAAAATTCAAAAAAATACAAAACCTTGGAAACCTAGCATTGTTTGTGCAATAGATCATGTGTGCCAAATTTGAGGTGATTTGGAGGTGATCGAAAAAATGCCCGCATTCCGGAGGGACCATTTGGTCTTTCTAACTTAAGCCAGTTTTTGAAAAAAGGTGAAATTTTCCACCACCTCCAAATCACCCAAATTTTCTTGTACATGGTGACACACATGTGCCAAACATGTCTATGAAAGAAATTTTTGAAAAAAAATATTTTACAATGCCCCCTTGAGGCATAGACCGATGTTTTCAGCAGTCAGTCTAGAGGGCATTATAAATTCAAAAAAATTCAAAAAAATACAAACCCTAGGAAACCTAGCATTGTTTGTGCAAGAGATCATGTGTGCCAAATTTGAGGTGATTTGGAGGTGGTCGAAAAAATGCCCGCATTCCGGAGGGACTTAAGCCAGTTTTTGAAAAAAGGTGAATTTTTCCACCACCTCCAAATCACCCAAATTTTGTTGTACATGGTGACACACATGTGCCAAACATGTCTATGAAAGAAATTTTTGAAAAAAATTATTTTACAATGCCCCCTTGAGACATAGACCGATGTTTTCAGCAGTCAGTCTAGAGGGCATTATAAATTCAAAAAAATTCAAAAAAATACAAAACCTTGGAAACCTAGCATTGTTTGTGCAAGAGATCATGTGTGCCAAAATTGAGGTGATTTGGAGGTGGTCGAAAAAATGCCCGCATTCCGGAGGGACCATTTGGTCTTAAGCCAGTTTTTGAAAAAAGGTGAATTTTTCCACCACCTCCAAATCACCCAAATTTTGTTGTACATGGTGACACACATGTGCCAAACATGTCTGTGAAAGAAATTTTAAAAAAAAATTATTTTACAATGCCCCCTTGAGGCATACACCGATGTTTTCAGCAGTCAGTCTAGAGGGCATTATAAATTCCAAAAAATTCAAAAAAATTCAAAAAAAATACAAACCCTAGGAAACCTAGCATTGTTTGTGCAAGATATCATGTGTGCCAAATTTGAGGTGATTTGGAGGTGGTCGAAAAAATGCCCGCATTCCGGAGGGACCATTTGGTCCTTAAGCCAGTTTTTGAAAAAAGGTGAATTTTTCCACCACCTCCAAATCACCCAAATTTTCTTGTACATGGTGACACACATGTGCCAAACATGTCTATGAAAGAAATTTTAAAAAAAAATTATTTTACAATGCCCCCTTGAGGCATAGACCGATGTTTTCAGCAGTCAGTCTAGAGGGCATTATAAAATCAAAAAAAATCAAAAAAATACAAAACCATGGAAACCTAGCATTGTTTGTGCAATAGATCATGTGTGCCAAATTTGAGGTGATTTGGAGGTGGTCGAAAAAATGCCCGCATTCCGGAGGGACCCATTTGGTCTAACTTAAGCTAGTTTTTGAAAAAAGGTGAATTTTTCCACCACCTCCAAATCACCCAAATTTTCTAATACATGGTGACACACATGTGCCAAACATGTCTATGAAAGAAATATTTGAAAAAAATTATTTTACAATGCCCCCTTAAGGCATAGACTGATGTTTTCAGCAGTCAGTCTAGAGGGCATTATAAATTCAAAAAAATTCAAAACAATTCAAAAAAAATACAAAACCTTGGAAACCTAGCATTGTTTGTGCAAGAGATCATGTGTGCCAAAATTGAGGTGATTTGGAGGTGGTCGAAAAAATGCCCGCATTCCGGAGGGACCATTTGGTCACTTAAGCCAGTTTTTGAAAAAAAGGTGAATTTTTCCACCACCTCCAAATCACCCAAATTTTCTTGTACATGGTGACACACATGTGCCAAACATGTCTATGAAAGAAATTTTAAAAAAAAATTATTTTACAATGCCCCCTTGAGGCATACACCGATGTTTTCAGCAGTCAGTCTAGAGGGCATTATAAATTCAAAAAAATTCAAAAAAATTCAAAAAAAATACAAACCCTAGGAAACCTAGCATTGTTTGTGCAAGATATCATGTGTGCCAAATTTGAGGTGATTTGGAGGTGGTCGAAAAAATGCCCGCATTCCGGAGGGACCATTTGGTCCTTAAGCCAGTTTTTGAAAAAAGGTGAATTTTTCCACCACCTCCAAATCACCCAAATTTTCTTGTACATGGTGACACACATGTGCCAAACATGTCTATGAAAGAAATTTTGAAAAAAATTATTTTATAATGCCCCCTTGAGGCATAGACCGATGTTTTCAGCAGTCAGTCTAGAGGGCATTATAAAATCAAAAAAAATCAAAACAATACAAAACCATGGAAACCTAGCATTGTTTGTGCAATAGATCATGTGTGCCAAATTTGAGGTGATTTGGAGGTGGTCGAAAAAATGCCCGCATTCCGGAGGGACCATTTGGTCTAACTTAAGCTAGTTTTTGAAAAAAGGTGAATTTTTCCACCTCCTCCAAATCACCCAAATTTTCTAATACATGGTGACAGACATGTGCCAAACATGTCTATGAAAGAAATATTTGAAAAAAATTATTTTACAATGCCCCCTTAAGGCATAGACTGATGTTTTCAGCAGTCAGTCTAGAGGGCATTATAAATTCAAAAAAATTAAAAACAATTCAAAAAAAATACAAAACCTTGGAAACCTAGCATTGTTTGTGCAAGAGATCATGTGTGCCAAAATTGAGGTGATTTGGAGGTGGTCGAAAAAATGCCCGCATTCCGGAGGGACCATTTGGTCACTTAAGCCAGTTTTTGAAAAAAAGGTGAATTTTTCCACCACCTCCAAATCACCCAAATTTTCTTGTACATGGTGACACACATGTGCCAAACATGTCTATGAAAAAAATTTGAAAAAAATTATTTTACAATGCCCCCTTGAGGCATAGACCTATGTTTTCAGCAGTCAGTCTAGAGGGCATTATAAATTCAAAAAAATACAAAATCTTGGAAACCTAGCATTGTTTGTGAAAGAGATCATGTGTGCCAAATTTGAGGTGATTTGGAGGTGGTCGAAAAAATGCCCGCATTCCGGAGGGACCATTTGGTCTTAACTTAAGCCAGTTTTTGAAAAAAGGTGAATTTTTCCACCACCTCCAAATCACCCAAATTTTCTTGTACATGGTGACACACATGTGCCAAACATGTCTATGAAAGAAATATTTGAAAAAAATTATTTTACAATGCCCCCTTAAGGCATAGACTGATGTTTTCAGCAGTCAGTCTAGAGGGCATTATAAATTCAAAAAAATTCAAAAAAATACAAAACCTTGGAAACCTAGCATTGTTTGTGCAAGAGATCATGTGTGCCAAATTGAGGTGATTTGGAGGTGGTCGAAAAAATGCCCGCATTCCGGAGGGTCCATTTGGTCACTTAAGCCAGTTTTTGAAAAAAGGTGAATTTTTCCACCACCTCCAAATCACCCAAATTTTCTTGTACATGGTGACACACATGTGCCAAACATGTCTATGAAAAAAAATTGAAAAAAATTATTTTACAATGCCCCCTTGAGGCATAGACCTATGTTTTCAGCAGTCAGTCTAGAGGGCATTATAAATTCAAAAAAATACAAAATCTTGGAAACCTAGCATTGTTTGTGAAAGAGATCATGTGTGCCAAATTTGAGGTGATTTGGAGGTGGTCGAAAAAATGCCCGCATTCCGGAGGGACCATTTGGTCTTAACTTAAGCCAGTTTTTGAAAAAAGGTGAATTTTTCCACCACCTCCAAATCACCCAAATTTTGTTGTACATGGTGACACACATGTGCCAAACATGTCTATGAAAGAAATTTTTGAAAAAAATTATTTTACAATGCCCCCTTGAGACATAGACCGATGTTTTCAGCAGTCAGTCTAGAGGGCATTATAAATTCAAAAAAATTCAAAAAAAATTCAAAACCTTGGAAACCTAGCATTGTTTGTGCAAGAGATCATGTGTGCCAAAATTGAGGTGATTTGGAGGTGGTCGAAAAAATGCCCGCATTCCGGAGGGACCATTTGGTCTTTTAACTTAAGCCAGTTTTTGAAAAAATGTGAATTTTTCCACCACCTCCAAATCACCCAAATTTTCTTGTACATGGTGACACACATGTGCCAAACATGTCTATGAAAGAAATTTTTGAAAAAAATTATTTTACAATGCCCCCTTGAGGCATAGACCGATGTTTTCAGCAGTCAGTCTAGAGGGCATTATAAATTCAAAAAAATACAAACCCTAGGAAACCTAGCATTGTTTGTGCAAGAGATCATGTGTGCCAAATTTGAGGTGATTTGGAGGTGGTCGAAAAAATGCCCGCATTCCGGAGGGACTTAAGCCAGTTTTTGAAAAAAGGTGAATTTTTCCACCACCTCCAAATCACCCAAATTTTCTTGTACATGGTGACACACATGTTCCAAACATGTCTATTTAAAGAAATTTTTGAAAAAAATTATTTTACAATGCCCCTTGAGGCATAGACCGATGTTTTCAGCAGTCAGTCTAGAGGGCATTATAAATTCAAAAAAATTCAAAAAAATACAAAACCTTGGAAACCTAGCATTGTTTGTGCAATAGATCATGTGTGCCAAATTTGAGGTGATTTGGAGGTGGTCGAAAAAATGCCCGCATTCCGGAGGGACCATTTGGTCTTTTAACTTAAGCCAGTTTTTGAAAAAAGGTGAATCTTTCCACCACCTCCGAATCACCCAAAATTTCTTGTACATGGTGACACGCATGTGCCAAACATGTCTATGAAAGAAATTTTTGAAAAAAATTATTTTACAATGCCCCCTTGAGGCATAGACCGATGTTTTCAGCAGTCAGTCTAGAGGGCATTATAAATTCAAAAAAATTCAAAAAAATACAAAACCTTGGAAACCTAGCATTGTTTGTGCAATAGATCATGTGTGCCAAATTTGAGGTGATTTGGAGGTGGTCGAAAAAATGCCCGCATTCCGGAGGGACCATTTGGTCTTCTAACTTAAGCCAGTTTTTGAAAAAAGGTGAATTTTTCCACCACCTCCAAATCACCCAAATTTTCTTGTACATGGTGACACACATGTGCCAAACATGTCTATGAAAGAAATTTTTGAAAAAAATTATTTTACAATGCCCCCTTGAGGCATAGACCGATGTTTTCAGCAGTCATTCTAGAGGGCATTATAAATTCATAAAAATACAAAATCTTGGAAACCTAGCATTGTTTGTGCAAGAGATCATGTGTGCCAAATTTGAGGTGATTTGGACGCGGTCGAAAAAATGCTCGCATTCCGGAGGGACCATTTGGTCTAACCTAAGCCAGTTTTTGAAAAAAGGTGAATTTTTCCACCACCTCCAAATCACCCAAATTTTGTTGTACATGGTGACACACATGTGCCAAACATGTCTATGACAGAAATTTTTGAAAAAAATTATTTTACAATGCCCCATTAAGACATAGACCGATGTTTTCAGGAGTCAGTCTACAGGGCATTATAAATTCAAAAAAATTAAAAAAAATACAAAACCTTGGAAACCTAGCATTGTTTGTGCAAGAGATCATGTGTTCCAAAATTGAGGTGATTTGGAGGTGGTCGAAAAAATGCCCGCATTCCGGAGGGACCATTTGGTCTTAACTTAAGCCAGTTTTTGAAAAAAGGTGAATTTTTCTACCACCTCCAAATCACCCAAATTTTCTTGTACATGGTGACACACATGTGCCAAACATGGCTATGAAAGAAAGTTTTGAAAAAAATTATTTTACAATGCCCCCTTGAGGCATAGACCGATATTTTCAGCAGTCAGTCTAGAGGGCATTATAAATTCAAAAAAAAAATCAAACAAATACAAAACCTTGGAAACCTAGCATTGTTTGTGCAATAGATCATGTGTGCCAAATTTGAGGTGATTTGGAGGTGGTCGAAAAAATGTCCGCATTCCGGAGGGACCATTTGGTCACTTAAGCTAGTTTTTGAAAAAGGTGAATTTTTCCACCACCTCCAAATCACCCAAATTTTCTTGTACATGGTGACACACATTTGCCAAACATGTCTATGAAAGAAATTTTTGAAAAAAATTATTTTTCAATGCCCCCTTGAGGCACAGACCGATGTTTTCAGCAGTGAGTCTAGAGGGCATTATAAATTCAAAAAAATTCAAAAAAATACAAAACCCTGGAAACCTAGCATTGTGTGCAAGAGATCATGTGTGCCAAATTTGAGGTGATTTGGAGGTGGTCGAAAAAATGCCCGCATTCCGGAGTTACCATTTGGTCACTTAAGCCAGTTTTTGAAAAAAGGTGAATTTTTCCACCACCTCCAAATCACCCAAATTTTCTTGTACATGGTGACACACTTGTGCCAAACATGTCTATGAAAGAAATTTTTGAAAAAAATTATTTTACAATGCCCCGTTGAGGCATAGACCGATGTTTTCAGCAGTCAGTCTAGAGGGCATTATAAATTCAAAAAAATTCAAAAAAATACAAAACCTTGGAAACCTAGCATTGTTTGTGCAAGAGATCATGTGTGCCAAAATTGAGGTGATTTGGAGGTGGTCGAAAAAATGCCCGCATTCCGGAGGGACCATTTGGTCTTAAGCCAGTTTTTGAAAAAAGGTGAATTTTTCCACCACCTCCAAATCACCCAAATTTTCTTTTACATGGTGACACACATGTGCCAAACATGTCTATGAAAGAAATTTTTGAAAAAAATTATTTTACAATGCCCCCTTGAGGCATAGACCGATGTTTTCAGCAGTCAGTCTAGAGGGCATTATAAATTCAAAAAAAATCCAAAAAATACAAAACCTTGGAAATCTACTATTGTTTGTTCAATAGATCATGTGTGCCAAATTTGAGGTGATTTGGAGGTGGTCGAAAAAATGCCCGCATTCCGGAGGGACCATTTGGTCTAACTTAAGCTAGTTTTTGAAAAAAGGTGAATTTTTCCACCACCTCCAAATCACCCAAATTTTCTTGTACATGGTGACACACATGTGCCAAACATGTCTATGAAAGAAATATTTGAAAAAAATTATTTTACAATGCCCCCTTAAGGCATAGACTGATGTTTTCAGCAGTCAGTCTAGAGGGCATTATAAATTCAAAAAAATTCAAAAAAATACAAAACCTTGGAAACCTAGCATTGTTTGTGCAAGAGATCATGTGTGCCAAATTGAGGTGATTTGGAGGTGGTCGAAAAAATGCCCGCATTCCGGAGGGTCCATTTGGTCACTTAAGCCAGTTTTTGAAAAAAGGTGAATTTTTCCACCACCTCCAAATCACCCAAATTTTCTTGTACATGGTGACACACATGTGCCAAACATGTCTATGAAAAAAAATTGAAAAAAATTATTTTACAATGCCCCCTTGAGGCATAGACCTATGTTTTCAGCAGTCAGTCTAGAGGGCATTATAAATTCAAAAAAATACAAAATCTTGGAAACCTAGCATTGTTTGTGAAAGAGATCATGTGTGCCAAATTTGAGGTGATTTGGAGGTGGTCGAAAAAATGCCCGCATTCCGGAGGGACCATTTGGTCTTAACTTAAGCCAGTTTTTGAAAAAAGGTGAATTTTTCCACCACCTCCAAATCACCCAAATTTTCTTGTACATGGTGCCACACATGTGCCAAACATGTCTATGAAAGAAATTTTTGAATTTTTTTTTACAATGCCCCCTTGAGACATAGACCGATGTTTTCAGCAGTCAGTCTAGAGGGCATTATAAATACAAAAAAAATCAGAAAAATACAAAACCTTGGAAACCTAGCATTGTTTGTGCAATAGATCATGTGTGCCAAAATTGAGGTGATTTGGAGGTGGTCGAAAAAATGCCCGCATTCCGGAGGGACCATTTGGTCTTTTAACTTAAGCCAGTTTTTGAAAAAAGGTGAATTTTTCCACCACCTCCAAATCACCCAAATTTATAATGCCCGCATTCCGGAGGGACCATTTGGTCTTAAGCCAGTTTTTGAAAAAAGGTGAATTTTTCCACCACCTCCAAATCACCCAAATTTTCTTGTACATGGTGACACACATGTGCCAAACATGTCTATGAAAGAAATTTTTGAAAAAAATTATTTTACAATGCCCCCTTGAGGCATAACCGATGTTTTCAGCAGTCAGTCTAGAGGGCATTATAAATTCAAAACAATTCAAAAAAATACAAACCCTAGGAAACCTAGCATTGTTTGTGCAAGAGATCATGTGTGCCAAATTTGAGGTGATTTGGAGGTGGTCGAAAAAATGCCCGCACTCCGGAGGGATCATTTGGTCTAAAGCCAGTTTTTGAAAAAGGTGAATTTTTCCACCACCTCCAAATCACCCAAATTTATAATGCCCGCATTCCGGAGGGACCATTTGGTCTTAAGCCAGTTTTTGAAAAAAGTTGAATTTTTCCACCACCTCCAAATCACCCAAATTTTCTTGTACATGGTGACAGACATGTGCCAAACATGTCTATGAAAGAAATTTTTGAAAAAAATTATTTTACAATGCCCCCTTGAGGCATAGACCGATGTTTTCAGCAGTCAGTCTAGAGGGCATTATAAATTCAAAAAAATCAAACAAATACAAAACCTTGGAAACCTAGCATTGTTTGTGCAATAGATCATGTGTGCCAAATTTGAGGTGATTTGGAGGTGGTCAAAAAAATGTCCGCATTCCGGAGGGACCATTTGGTCACTTAAGCTAGTTTTTGAAAAAAGGTGAATTTTTCCACCACCTCCAAATCACCCAATTTTTCTTGTACATGGTGACACACATGTGGCAAACATGTCTATGAAAGAAATTTTTGAAAAAAATTATTTTACAATGCCCCCTTGAGGCACAGACCGATGTTTTCAGCAGTCAGTCTAGAGGGCATTATAAATTCAAAAAAATTCAAAAAAATACAAAACCCTGGAAACCTAGCATTGTTTGTGCAAGAGATCATGTGTGCCAAATTTGAGGTGATTTGGAGGTGGTCGAAAAAATGCCCGCATTCCGGAGGGACTTAAGCCAGTTTTAGAAAAAAGGTGAATTTTTCCACCACCTCCAAATCACCCAAATTTTCTTGTACATGGTGACACACATGTGCCAAACATGTCTATGAAAGAAAGTTTTGAAAAAAAATATTTTACAATGCCCCCTTGAGGCATAGACCGATGTTTTCAGCAGTCATTCTAGAGGGCATTATAAATTCAAAAAAATTCAAAAAAATACAAAACCTTGGAAACCTAGCATTGTTTGTGCAAGAGATCATGTGTGACAAAATTGAGGTGATTTGGAGGTGGTCGAAAAAATGCCCGCATTCCGGAGGGACCATTTGGTCTTAAGCCAGTTTTTGAAAAAAGGTGAATTTTTCCACCACCTCCAAATCACCCAAATTTTCTTTTACATGGTGACACACATGTGCCAAACATGTCTATGAAAGAAATTTTTGAAAAAAATTATTTTACAATGCCCCCTTGAGGCATAGACCGATGTTTTCAGCAGTCAGTCTAGAGGGCATTATAAATTCACAAAAAATCAAAAAAATACAAAACCTTGGAAAGCTAGCATTTTTTGTGCAATAGATCATGTGTGCCAAATTTGAGGTGATTTGGAGGTGGTCGAAAAAATGCCCGCATTCCGGAGGGACCATTTGGTGTAACTTAAGCCAGTTTTTGAAAAAAGGTGAATTTTTCCACCACCTCCAAATCACCCAAATTTTTTAGTACATGGTGACACACATGTGCCAAACATGTCTATGAAAGAAATTTTTGAAAAAATTTATTTTACAATGCCCCGTTGAGGCATAGACTGATGTTTTCAGCAGTCAGTCTAGAGGGCATTATAAATTCAAAAAAATTCAAAAAAATACAAAACCTTGGAAACCTAGCATTGTTTGTGCAAGAGATCATGTGTGCAAAAATTGAGGTGATTTGGAGGTGGTCGAAAAAATGCCCGCATTCTGGAGGGACCATTTGGTCTAACTTAAGCCAGTTTTTGAAAAAAGATGAATTTTTCCACCACCTCCAAATCACCCAAATTTTCTTGTACATGGTGACACACATGTGCCAAACATGTCTATGAAAGAAATTTTTGAAAAAAATTATTTTACAATGCCCCCTTGAGGCATTGACCGATGTTTTCAGCAGTCAGTCTAGAGGGCATTATAAATTCAAAAAAAATCAAAAAAATACAAAACCTTGGAAACCTAGCATTGTTTGTGCAATAGATCATGCGTGCCAAATTTGAGGTGATTTGGAGGTGGTCGAAAAAATGCCCGCATTCCGGAGGGACCATTTGGTCTAACTTAAGCTAGTTTTTGAAAAAAGGTGAATTTTTCCACCACCTCCAAATCACCCAAATTTTCTAGTACATGGTGACACACATGTGCCAAACATGTCTATGAAAGAAATATTTGAAAAAAATTATTTTACAATGCCCCCTTAAGGCATAGACTGATGTTTTCAGCAGTCAGTCTAGAGGGCATTATAAATTCAAAAAAATTCAAAAAAATACAAAACCTTGGAAACCTAGCATTGTTTGTGCAAGAAATCATGTGTGCCAAAATTGAGGTGATTTGGAGGTGGTCGAAAAAATGCCCGCATTCCGGAGGGACCATTTGGTCACTTAACCAGTTTTTGAAAAAAAGGTGAATTTTTCCACCACCTCCAAATCACCCAAATTTATAATGCCCGCATTCCGGAGGGACCATTTGGTCTAACTTAAGCCAGTTTTTGAAAAAAGGTGAATTTTTCCACCACCTCCAAATCACCCAAATTTTCTAGCACATGGTGACACACATGTGCCAAACATGTCTATGAAAGAAATATTTGAAAAAAATTATTTTACAATGCCCCCTTAAGGCATAGACTGATGTTTTCAGCAGTCAGTCTAGAGGGCATTATAAATTCAAAAAACTTCAAAAAAATACAAACCCTAGGAAACCTAGCATTGTTTGTGCAAGAGATCATGTGTGCCAAATTTGAGGTGATTTGGAGGTGGTCGAAAAAATGCCCGCATTCCGGAGGGACCATTTGGTCTTTTAACTTAAGCCAGTTTTTGAAAAAAGGTGAATTTTTCCACCACCTCCAAATCACCCAAATTTATAATGCCCGCATTCCGGAGGGACCATTTGGTCTAACTTAAGCCAGTTTTTGAAAAAAGGTGAATTTTTCCACCACCTCCAAATCACCTAAATTTTCTTTTACATGGTGACACACATGTGCCAAACATGGCTATGAAAGAAATTTTTGAAAAAAATTATTTTACAATGCCCCCTTGAGGCATTGACCGATGTTTTCAGCAGTCAGTCTAGAGGGCATTATAAATTCAAAAAAAATCAAAAAAATACAAAACCTTGGAAACCTAGCATTGTTTGTGCAATAGATCATGCGTGCCAAATTTGAGGTGATTTGGAGGTGGTCGAAAAAATGCCCGCATTCCGGAGGGACCATTTGGTCTAACTTAAGCTAGTTTTTGAAAAAAGGTGAATTTTTCCACCACCTCCAAATCACCCAAATTTTCTAGTACATGGTGACACACATGTGCCAAACATGTCTATGAAAGAAATATTTGGAAAAAATTATTTTACAATGCCCCCTTAAGGCATAGACTGATGTTTTCAGCAGTCAGTCTAGAGGGCATTATAAATTCAAAAAAATTCAAAAAAATACAAAACCTTGGAAACCTAGCATTGTTTGTGCAAGAGATCATGTGTGCCAAAATTGAGGTGATTTGGAGGTGGTCGAAAAAATGCCCGCATTCCGGAGGGACCATTTGGTCACTTAAGCCAGTTTTTGAAAAAAAGGTGAATTTTTCCACCACCTCCAAATCACCCAAATTTTCTTGTACATGGTGACACACATGTGCCAAACATGTCTATGAAATTTTTTTGAAAATAATTGTTTTACAATGCCCCCTTGAGGCATAGACCTATGTTTTCAGCAGTCAGTCTAGAGGGCATTATAAATTCAAAAAAATACAAAATCTTGGAAACCTAGCATTGTTTGTGAAAGAGATCATGTGTGCCAAATTTGAGGTGATTTGGAGGTGGTCGAAAAAATGCCCGCATTCCGGAGGGACCATTTGGTCTTAAGCCAGTTTTTGAAACAAGGTGAATTTTTCAACCACCTCCAAATCACCCAAATTTTCTTGTACATGGTGACACACATGTGCCAAACATGTCTATTAAAGAAATTTTTGAAAAAAATTATTTTACAATGCCCCCTTGAGGCATAGACCGATGTTTTCAGCGGTCAGTCTAGAGGGCATTATAAATTCAAAAAAATTCAAAAAAATACAAACCCTAGGAAACCTAGCATTGTTTGTGCAAGAGATCATGTGTGCCAAATTTGAGGTGATTTGGAGGTGGTCGAAAAAATGCCCGCATTCCGGAGGGACCATTTGGTCTTTTAACTTAAGCCAGTTTTTGAAAAAAGGTGAATTTTTCCACCACCTCCAAATCACCCAAATTTATAATGCCCGCATTCCGGAGGGACCATTTGGTCTAACTTAAGCCAGTTTTTGAAAAAAGGTGAATTTTTCCACCACCTCCAAATCACCCAAATTTTCTTTTACATGGTGACACACATGTGCCAAACATGGCTATGAAAGAAATTTTTGAAAAAAATTATTTTACAATGCCCCCTTGAGGCATTGACCGATGTTTTCTGCAGTCAGTCTAGAGGGCATTATAAATTCAAAAAAATCAAAAAAATACAAAACCTTGGAAACCTAGCATTGTTTGTGCAATAGATCATGCGTGCCAAATTTGAGGTGATTTGGAGGTGGTCGAAAAAATGCCCGCATTCCGGAGGGACCATTTGGTCTAAACTTAAGCTAGTTTTTGAAAAAAGGTGAATTTTTCCACCACCTCCAAATCACCCAAATTTTCTAGTACATGGTGACACACATGTGCCAAACATGTCTATGAAAGAAATATTAGAAAAAAATTATTTTACAATGCCCCCTTAAGGCATAGACTGATGTTTTCAGCAGTCAGTCTAGAGGGCATTATAAATTCAAAAAAATTCAAAAAAATACAAAACCTTGGAAACCTAGCATTGTTTGTGCAAGAGATCATGTGTGCCAAAATTGAGGTGATTTGGAGGTGGTCGAAAAAATGCCCGCATTCCGGAGGGACCATTTGGTCACTTAAGCCAGTTTTTGAAAAAAAGGTGAATTTTTCCACCACCTCCAAATCACCCAAATTTTCTTGTACATGGTGACACACATGTGCCAAACATGTCTATGAAATTTTTTTGAAAAAAATTGTTTTACAATGCCCCCTTGAGGCATAGACCTATGTTTTCAGCAGTCAGTCTAGAGGGCATTATAAATTCAAAAAAATACAAAATCTTGGAAACCTATCATTGTTTGTGAAAGAGATCATGTGTGCCAAATTTGAGGTGATTTGGAGGTGGTCGAAAAAATGCCCGCATTCCGGAGGGACCATTTGGTCTTAAGCCAGTTGTTGAAACAAGGTGAATTTTTCCACCACCTCCAAATCACCCAAATTTTCTTGTACATGGTGACACACATGTGCCAAACATGTCTATTAAAGAAATTTTTGAAAAAAATTATTTTACAATGCCCCCTTGAGGCATAGACCGATGTTTTCAGCGGTCAGTCTAGAGGGCATTATAAATTCAAAAAAATTCAAAAAAATACAAACCCTAGGAAACCTAGCATTGTTTGTGCAAGAGATCATGTGTGCCAAATTTGAGGTGATTTGGAGGTGGTCGAAAAAATGCCCGCATTCCGGAGGGACCATTTGGTCTTTTAACTTAAGCCAGTTTTTGAAAAAAGGTGAATTTTTCCACCACCTCCAAATCACCCAAATTTATAATGCCCGCATTCCGGAGGGACCATTTGGTCTAACTTAAGCCAGTTTTTGAAAAAAGGTGAATTTTTCCACCACCTCCAAATCACCCAAATTTTCTTTTACATGGTGACAAACATGTGCCAAACATGGCTATGAAAGAAATTTTTGAAAAAAATTATTTTACAATGCCCCCTTGAGGCATTGACCGATGTTTTCTGCAGTCAGTCTAGAGGGCATTATAAATTCAAAAAAATCAAAAAAATACAAAACCTTGGAAACCTAGCATTGTTTGTGCAATAGATCATGCGTGCCAAATTTGAGGTGATTTGGAGGTGGTCGAAAAAATGCCCGCATTCCGGAGGGACCATTTGGTCTAACTTAAGCTAGTTTTTGAAAAAAGGTGAATTTTTCCACCACCTCCAAATCACCCAAATTTTCTAGTACATGGTGACACACATGTGCCAAACATGTCTATGAAAGAAATATTTAAAAAAAATTATTTTACAATGCCCCCTTAAGGCATAGACTGATGTTTTCAGCAGTCAGTCTAGAGGGCATTATAAATTCAAAAAAATTCAAAAAAATACAAAACCTTGGAAACCTAGCATTGTTTGTGCAAGAGATCATGTGTGCCAAAATTGAGGTGATTTGGAGGTGGTCGAAAAAATGCCCGCATTCCGGAGGGACCATTTGGTCACTTAAGCCAGTTTTTGAAAAAAAGGTGAATTTTTCCACCACCTCCAAATCACCCAAATTTTCTTGTACATGGTGACACACATGTGCCAAACATGTCTATGAATTTTTTTTTGAAAAAAATTGTTTTACAATGCCCCCTTGAGGCATAGACCTATGTTTTCAGCAGTTAGTCTAGAGGGCATTATAAATTCAAAAAAATTAAAAAAAATACAAAACCTTGGAAACCTAGCATTGTTTGTGCAAGAGATCATGTGTGCCAAATTTGAGGTGATTTGGAGGTGGTCGAAAAAATGCCCGCATTCCGGAGGGACTTAAGCCAGTTTTTGAAAAAAGGTGAATTTTTCCACCACCTCCAAATCACCCAAATTTTCTTGTACATGGTGACACACATGTGCCAAACATGTCTATGAAAGAAATTTTTGAAAAAAATTGTTTTACAATGCCCCCTTGAGCCATAGACCGATGTTTTCAGCAGTCAGTCTAGAGGGCATTATAAATTCAAAAAAATGCAAAAAAATACAAAAACTTGGAAACCTAGTTTTGTTTGTGGAAGAGATTATGTGTGCAACATGTCTATGAAAGAAATTTTTGAAAACATTTATGTTACAATGTCACCTTGAGGTATAGACCGACGTCTTGAGCATTAAATCAGGGTGTGTACAACTCTAGCTTGTTCTTGCCAAAATGCAGCATGATGGACAGGCTGCAATGGAAATAGTGGTGAAAATGAAAAAAATGAAATAGACAAAAAAAGCCCGCCTACTTGCCCGCTTTCACAATTCAACGGCCTGCATACGACTAGTAACCCAATCATTTATTCGGCCCGGATGCAGAGGCCCGCCAGATTGTGAAAACAGGTAGCAAGTAGGCCCCACAGGGCAGGGACGGAGACGGTTAGGCAATGTGCTGCCCGCTTTAGAAAGGAACTTGAGAGGGAAAGCTCAGCCCGCTATATAAACCGGTGCTAGCTCCCCTTGCTCGGCGAGGTGGGACTAAGCTCGCTTGGGCCTAATTCGGGTGGGCCATCCCACGCCAGCCTCACCCGCTGGGTCGCTAGATGGACCGTTGGGCCATCTCGTTGTCTGCGCCTGAGGCCTGCATGCATGGGAAGGGCGGCGGCGTGGGTTTGCATGCGCGGGTGGCGGACGTGCATGCATGCGAGCGAGGCGATTAAAACCTTGTTTTCACACTTTTCGATTCAACGTGGCAATTAAAACCTTGGTTTCACACTTTTTTGATCCACCCGCATGTATTCAACGTGGCAATTAAAGCCTTGGTTTCACACTTTTTTGATCCACCCGCATCTATTGAACGTGGCAATTAAAGTGGCATATGGATCGTTTGACCTCCCCTTTCCCTATTTAAACCACCAGCCCTCACCTTCTACACACATCCATTTGCGCCGCCCTTCTCTTCTTCCCCAAACCCAGAGCACTCTCTGAGCGAGCCGCGAGGATGCAGTACAACAGCCCCACCTACCGGCTCCCACCGACCGTGCCGGAGAGACAGTATCCGGCCGGCGTCGTCGTGGAGAGCACGCTTCGCGTGTGGGCGTTCTCACGCTGGAGGGGTGCAAGGGGCTTTGCCCAGTGGTTCCTCCGTGCGGGCTTCGCCCACCTCCCGGCGGGCTCTCCGGTGATGTTCCGACTGGATGAAGTGCGTCCAAACTCCTGGTCTCCGCCGATAGGGCTCACCGTCACCTTCACCAACAGATTTGATGCGTACTACCTCCTCGGCAAGGTGTTTTGGTGTGGATGCGAATTCATCGCATTCACAACCCAAAACATCTTCACAAACTTCGACTGCATCTTCCCCACCCGCGACGGTATGCACACCCTCCCCTACTACATCGGCGAGGACGGGATGGAGAGGAGCACTGGAGAGGAGGCGCAGTGAAGATGGTGGTGAAGGCCCGGTCTCGTCAGCTTGTCTTGCCCTAGCGTGTTAGGGCAAGTTTTTTATCTTTTAAATATTTCTATTAAATCATGTTGTTGGTTCTACCGTGAACTTTATCTATCCGAACTATGTTATGATTTCTACCCGTCTATTTGATATGTTGTTGGTTATCTGTGTTTTGCTTGCTATTTCTATCTTCTTCCCTTGATATTTCTATCTTATTTGACGTCAAAACCAGCAAGTTTTGGGGTTAGCTCAGATTTCACGCGGCCCACGGGGGTGTGCTTGCGCGCTTGATGGAAAAAATTGGTGTCATTCAACTTAGTCGTTCGGGTAGCAGGGGATGTTCCGTCTGGGAAGACGGATTTTTTCGGCATGCTTGAAATGGACCCAAAAAAATTTTGAAACCCTTGTACCAACATGACAAGCATCCATGCCAACTGGAAATTGTTTTGCGACGTTGTATGGTTTTGTAGGCTATAATGATTACACGTGTAGATGAAAGGCACGAAAAAACAGTTTCAACGAAGACAACATAAATGATTTTTTACAAGTTTTATAGATGGAAACTTCTTTAGATGCAATGCCATCTCACAAACAACTCAGCAACAACTGTATGATTGATCATAAAACACATGCATTGTTGTTCAAAGAACTGTCTCATGAATAAATTGTACCATAATTGCGAACATAGTGTGAAACAGAAAAAAATGTTTGTTTGCAACAAAATAATCCTGGTTTGAAGCTTAAACTGGTTGAAAAACAATTGAGCCTACTCCATATGGTCTTCTGCACTGCCAAAATCCAGTGACCTCTTGCGTTGCGATGTTGGAGATTGCGTCGGGCTTGGCGATGACCCATGTGCTTCAATCTTTTTCTCTTTAACATCAATGTAACCATACAACTGAAGTTGTTCTTGTTCTTTCTCCGCCAACTCTCTAGCAAGACCCTCCATTTCTTGGATTCTCACTTCCTGTAGAAAACCATAGGAATTGTATTAGGAAGAACTTAAAAATGACGTAGCCATAAACTAGATGCATGTAACATGTAAAATTTGAACCTCTGGATCAATGTCATCCTCGGGAAAACAACTCGTGGTTCTATTGTACACAATGTACATGTGACATGTCTTGCTGCCATTCAGATCAGAAAGCATTTTTCTACATCATCTGGTCCTGCAATCAAGAACATTCCTTCTGGCAGCTTCCACGCAGACCCGGGTAAGAAGTAGTACAGTTCTGCTCCCAGTTTGCAACCAAAAGTATCTCTCATTTCACTCATAATGAGATCGTAGGTCACTTTGGCGGGTTCAAAAATTCTGACTTCTGCCGGGTCTTCATCAAAGTATGCTCTCGGGACATGTGACATCTCATCATCCCTACTAACAAAAAATTCCATGACCAGCACCTAATATCTCATATCAGAGTTAATACATTCAATGAGTAAAGGGGCAAACATAATTTTTTATGTGCACAGCAACATTGCGGTGTTGTTACCTGCTTTTGTGGAATGTATCCTTCATGTGGAGTGACTGGGGATTGTGCCATCTCAAACCTTCTCACCTTGTTATGTGGAATGTATCCTTCATGTGGTGTGACTGGGGACTCTGCCATCACAGGTTTCTTATCCTGCGTATGAAACGTCAACAGTGGGTTTACACACAAATTTTAAAAGGTCATACCATATCTTGGGTATGGCATCGTTGCGAGGTACTTACAAGGGGAGAATTGAAGATATGTTGTTGGGGTGGAGTGATGTGGCATTGAACGGGTGACTCTATCGCAATGTCTCGAGTGGATGGCGACTGTGCCGTCTCATGATGCTTAGCCTACATACAATCGCCGACATAAGGTTGCCACAAATTGAAGATGTTTGTATCATAGAATACGTAGGTCCTTAATATATACAATCGGTGCGAGATACTTACAGGGGGAGAAAAATTGAAGACATGTTGTCGGGGTGGCCGTGAGATCGCACGGGCTTCTAACATATGTCCTTCCAAACGGACCTTCTCCAGCATGGCCTTATAATCCATGTCCGACCGCTCCTGTAGCAGCTTGCTGTCCATATCCGAACGTGCCTGCAACACATAGGCATCCATCCCGACTCGCTCTGTCTGTATAATACTGTCCACAAGCTTCCGGTCCTTCTGCAATGTTTGAGGCATTTCCTTATAGCCAAGGAAAAACTTTTTTTCCATGTCCTCACAGTCCCGCTTATACTTTTCTTCAATCTCAAGACGCATCTTCGCCATCTTACGGGAAAACTCCTCACGCTCCTCCTTTATCATCCTGTCCACGTATGAACGTTCTTTTTTGAGTTTCTTATCTACCTCAGCGCGATCCTTTTGCACCTTCAAGTCGATCTCTCGGCGCGCTTCATGCAAAGACTTGTCGTACTCCGCACGGTTGTTATGCGCCTCTGAGACCATGGTCCCTACAACAACACATACACCCATAGTATGAAAACTGTATCCACAACCTCATCCAACTAATTCCTAAAAATACCACCGAGAAAATATATTCATAACCAGTTCGTACGAACAACTACTAAAAACTATCAATCAAAAAGCTCTTGCATGACATCCTGTACTCCAATTACACCAGAACTACTCAACTATGGCAAAGGCTGTATTTTCTAATCTCTTCGGAAATGACTTCTTGGTCGAATCAATGGAAAAAATAATCAGCACTGCAATCGAAGATGGGAGGAGCCGTGGAGGAGACCTTTTTAATCCGGCGTCGGCGTGGTCGCTTGAGAAGCAATGGCGCGATCCCGGCGATGGCTATGTGAGGAGAAACAAGGTAGATGGGGGTGGTTAGGATAGGGTTGATATGCGGTAGAATGGGAAGGTATATATCCGTGATTGTAGGGTTAATTAGTTATTTTGAAGTAATGCGCTTCGATGCAAGTTTTTTTTAACGAGCACGATCTTTTGGGGGCTTCCAAAACATGTGCACTGACCGCGGGTCCAACCACATATCACAGAAGCCCGAGCCATCGCCGTGCCCGTGCCAACCCGCGGCCCACCATTGCCTCCCTTTCCCTTGCCCCACCAAATTGTTATTCTTCTCCGGCGACGAAGCCTGCCATCGCCGGCGGACGGTGAGAGACGAGAGATGTCCATGTCCAGTTCGGCCTCTCCGTCATCATGGCCGCGGTATGGTTCACTACCGATGACCAGATGCCCCGACTGCCCACGCATCGCGCCACTGAAGCGTTTGGCAACCATATCGGAGAAGAATGGAAACCATGGGCGGGAATTTGTGAAATGCGAGAGCAAACCAGAAGCGGGGAAGGTTAAATCTATGTTCTGTTGTGTCTTTTTGCTATGAATTCTGACCCTAGATTTATTTATATTTCCTCAGAATTGGTATTTAGGGTTTCCCTTCCCTTTTTCAGAAGCTGAAAACATGCAAGCATTTTGAGTGGCTGGATGAATACGTTGAGAGGCTTCAAACGGATGGCTTAATTGATTTGAGGCACGGGGCAACCCTAGAGGTAGATCTGCCATCGGCGGTGGATAATAAGGGCTATGCCAATGTTCCTCCGATGGTGGCGGATGCGGAACTCGAGGTGGAATTGAAGAAGATCAACAAGAACTTAAGGCAGTTGATCGATCTGAAGAAGCACGCAAATCTGATGGCCGCGGGATTTTATTTTTAATAATTGTTGTGGGATTTGTTTACTTGTTGATCATCAGTCGCTGGTAGTTGTTAACAAATTATTTCAGTCAACTTCTGTATAAGCAATGTCATGTGTGCTTAATGCCTTGTATGACCAGACCAAGGAAAAGCTCATTTGAAATCTATTGGAAAGGACAAATAAAATTGAAAACTGATTTCTTGTTTCCAAAATAAAATTTGTAACTTATTGTTCTCTAAAAAAGGAAGAGCAATAAATTCCTTCCAAGAATTTCCAGAAATAATTGTCAACCCATTTTTGTTGGTAATTACGTGATATGTTTGGCGCAATTAGTGGCTAACTGGTTTTTTTAGGAATAGTGGCTACTTGGTTTGATACATGCCAAACGTTACGTTCAGATTAGTTGCATTATTTCGTTCATTTTTTACCCAAAAAATCTATACAAAGTGTTAATTGGACAATGTGAACAATGTGGCATGTACCCTGAACCCTAACCCCCCCCCCCCCCACACAAAACCGTAAAAACATTCAAAATTTTGCCCCACATGGAAACCATTATGCATGAATTCTCTATGGGGTCATGGGATGCCATGAAGAAAGTTTGGGATCATTAGTACATGTACACGCAAGTACGATCTCTGACACGCGCATTTCCGGTCCCTGTACATGTACATGTAAACCAACCCAACATCGATCCGGTTCAGTGGATGGATGCATGCTCTATGTGGCACGAAGTATGTCGGTCGAGCCAGTCGACGGACCAGATCGATGCTACCGGAGGGATTCCATTGTAGACCAACGCTCGACCTATGTCCGGTGTGTGTGATAGGTCCACTGTAAGACAAACATAGTTCCGTCAACCCTAAAATCGTAAACACTGATAACCCTAACCCCCCCACTAAACCGTAAAAACATTCAAAATTTTGCCCCACATGGAAACCATTATGCATGCATTCTCTATGGGGTCATGGGATGCCATGAACAAAGTTTAAGATTATACACGCAAGTACGATCTCTGACACGCGCATTTCCGGCCTAGCATGTCAACACCCCGAAAGCACTACCTGGGTTCCTCACCTGTATGAAACCAACCCAACATCGATCCGGTCCAGTGGATGGATGCATGCTCTATGTGCCACGAAGTTTGTCGGCCGAGCCAGTCAACGGACCGGATCGATGCTACCGGAGGGAATCCATTGTAGACCAACGCTCCACCAATGTCCGGTGTGTGTGCTACGTCCACTGTAAGACAAACATAGTTCCGTCGACCCTAAAACCCTTAAACCCTAAACCCTGATAACCCTAACCCCCCACTAAACCGTAAAAACATTCAAAATTTTGCCCCACATGGAAACCATTATGCATGCATTCTCTATGTGGTCATGGGATGCCATTAAGAAAGTTTGGGATCATTAGTACATGTACACGCAAGTACGATCACTCACACGCGCATTTCCGGGCTTGCATGTCAACACTAAACCCTAAACCCTGATAACCCTACCCCCCCACTAAACCCTAAACCCTGATAAACCTAACCCCCCCCCCACTAAACCCTAACCCCTAAACCCTAATAACCCTAAACCCCTAAACCCCTAAATGAGTTGACAAGATTTTGTTATTTTTTTATATCATTTATCCAAATCTCACATAACTCACGTGGCCCACCCCTCCCTAAATCCCGCGATTACAGCTCCGCATTCTAACCACCCGGGCCGTCCGCACCTCCCACGACCGCTGCAAGATCAGATCGGAGACGCCGGTCGCCCACGGAATACAGGAGTCGGCGGCCACCACTCGCCGCCCACCGCCAACGTGATCTGAGGGGTCGGACGTCAGTGTTCTTCTCGCCGCCTCCTCCTCGCGTGAACGCGCCGTTTTTCCGTTGCGCCGTCGACCGCACTATACCGGCACTTATAGTTTGCGACGCACTAACCGCCGCCATCTACTCGGCGGCACCGTCTCCGAGAGAAGGTATTACCTGATCGTAACTCTTTATAATCGTTGTCGGCCGCTGCTTTAGTAGTTGAACCCTCATAGGTTTTGCACCCAAATAGGTTCTGTGCTTGAACCCATAAGTGGATCATATGTTAAATGACCCAGTTAATTTTGTTAAAATTAATTCGCTGCTAATTTTGTTATACATTTTCCAATTTTGTTCAGATTAATTGAGCCGGATTTTATCATTGCATATTAGCCAGCAATGTCAGTTTCAGATACAAACCTTCATAATGGAGAAAAGCCCATCTCCGAAATAACCGATGTGGTAAGTAATTGACTGTTTGTGTACAATTGTTTCGTACACATAATTCATGTGTACTCAGTATAATTTAATGGCATGTAACAGGAACTCGCCGAAAAGCATGGTCATATGAAGTTAGTATGCTCACAGACAAGGTTCGGAAAAACCATGAAACTGTTGTCACCAGACCACAAAAAGTACATCATATCAGAAACCAGTCTTGCCGGTCTAACCCAGATGCATGAAGTGACTCTACGGCGCATAATGTTGGTTAGACTAGCCAAGAGCATAGATATGGACACCCAATCCATTACCATTGGAAAAACGCCAATTCCTATAACAAAAGAGGACGTGCAGTGTATATTTGGCATTCCGATAGAAGGGGAGGATATAGAGCCACATCTGGAAATGCAAACCGACACAGAATTGTTTACCGCCTATGCAAACAATGGGCAAATTTTGATTTCTGACCTTGAAACGGCGATCCGAGCTTCCAAAGCCCCAGACGGCGATTTCCTGAGACGGTTCATTTTGTACGCAATTGGTACTGTTCTAGCACCAACAGCACAACATTATGTGGACTCGAAATTTCTCAACCTTGTTACAGATCTTCAAAACCTTCGGAAATTTAACTGGGGATGTTTCACACTTAATCACTTCTTCAAGTCCGTTCACAAGTTTAGAAATCGAGATCACGTAAATCTACAAGGAAATCTAATTCTGCTCCAGGTTAGTGCTAGATCACTACTTAATGTCCTTTAATTATTGTTCTGTTGCATATCTGTATGGCGATGAACTAATTTATTGTGTAGTATTGGTACTGGGAGCACGTGCGTAGTGGCCGATTGATGTATGCTTCTAGACCCCCTCCATTGATCGCACGATGGGACGAAATGATGGCTACTTTAAGAAGCGATGCTTACGAGAAAGGAGGTCTTCATAACGGGCTGGTACCTATCTACAATTGAACTTTCTATATCCGATTTTTTATTTGGTACTAATGGTTCATTATATTTTATAAAAAAAGGCTGTCATGGAAATTTGTGCTCCTCAACGACCGTCTGAGAATTCTAATAATTTTCCAAGAAAAAATGATGAACATGTGCATCAACATGATTCGTATCGAGCACCATCACAAGGACAGCAATTTAGTAGCCAGCAAGTATGTACTCCAAAGACTATTTGTTTTTGCAATATCACAAATAGGTGTCATGGAACCTCATTCATTTGGCTATTGTTATCAACGGGGTTTTATTTTGTTTACACAGATTGACATGGTAGTTGAAGCCATGAATGCACGCTTAGCTGATCATGAAAAGAAGGTAGGCAGGAAATTAATGGAAATTGAGCACAGATTTGATGTCAAATACCAGACGCTAGGTGAAGACTTGATCGACATGAAGACTAAAACTGGCACTAATCCTAGGTTGTCGAAGGCCGAGGACGAAATTAAAGACTTAAGGAGGGAACTACATGTATGTCATACTATGCATTTTGTATTTTGTATGAATATGTTCCTTCATGTTCGTTATTGTTTGCATTGTTACAGGAATTAAAATACGAATTTACAAGCAACCGACAATCAGTGTCACAGAAAGGAGGCGTGCAGGTGATCTTTATGGCCCAACACGTTAATATCTAAAAGTAACAAACTAATGATGAACTACCTTTGTTCATTGTAGGATCAAGTCAATGTGTGCAATTCATCCCTGACAGGAACTCCTAGGGCTAGCCAATTCACGGCATGGACTTCGACTACACCAAGTGCAAGACATGTGACGGAAAACAATGAGAAACCACAATTAACTCCGATGAAGCCTGTCTTTGGTAATGATTACAAGTTCACGGATGAGGACATAGAGACAGCCGTTTACATCCGCGGAACATACGACCCTGTTGAAATAGCTAGAATCAGAGACATTACCCTCACAGCAGAAAAACTGAAGCGAAATTTGGACGACAAATACATTTATGGTGATGTAAGCCCATTATACTCTAGTCTACATCATTACTGCAACAACTTTCTTATTATTGTATGATTGAAAATTTGGCAGGTTATTATGGCATATGCTCGCATTAGCCAAATTGAGAATGATACTACCTCAATCATATCCCCTCAAGAAACCGAAAAGCTGTTACAAATGAAGGGGGTGGTTCCTGTTGGACGTGCAGCCTCATGGTTAGCTCGTGTAGCAGAAAAATTTGTAGGGCGCCGAAAGGTACATGTTTTCCTCACTTTCATAGTTTATGTACACACTGTACACGACAATTTTCGGTTCTCAACCCAACCCAAATTTTACTGCAGGTGCATGTCCCACTGAATGTACACCAAAACCATTGGATGCTAATGATGTTTAATTTTGACAAAAAATAAATTCAGACTCTGAACTCCATGAATTATCATTGCGAGAAGACCAAGGAAGATTCTCTTGTAAGTGTTCTCTTCCTGCCTCTTTTGATCCGCATGGCACATGAGCTCCCAAAGTACCGTAACCCTATGTATAACTCGTCGTACCCTAGGTGGACTCGATTTAGTTCTGCATCGACGAAGCTGTCAAGAATGGGTTGATATCACCAGCTAAGAACATCAATTTTGCCGAATGGACCAAAAAACGCTATGAGAACATAGCACAACAGACCGATGGGTACGCATGGCCTCATAAATTATTATTTGCCTACACGAAGAAGATTACTGATCTTTAACTAAACATCGCAGGACTTCCTGTGCGGTTTGGACACTGCAGTACATGTTGTCATGGAACGGGGATGAAATGACCGATATTTTGAACCAGGTAATTGAATGCCTAATTTACATTTGTACTTTGTTTAGCTTGAAAGCTATGCTGACGTAAGTGTCAGTTATCAAATATAGGCAAGGATAGATATTTTCAGGTGGAAAATATGTACAGCCTTACTGCAATTCAAATTGCAACGCGCTTCGTCTCAAATCATATAAGTTCCCCATAACGGTTAGTGCTACATCAAGAATATATCATTTATTTCATAAGTCTCATGATTAGAACTAACGCAACACTCTCTCTTATACAGAAGGAGGTGTACGATGACCAGCAAGCAGTTCTACCTGATGGTTCAGAAGACGATGTCCAATTAGTCAACAATCCTGATGGTTCCAACGAACCCGACACATCCAACTCCCAGAAGGATACCGGTGCACCCAACTCCCCCAAAAGTGGTGCACCCAACTCCCCAAAAAGGAAGAGAGCACGTGGACGCCCGAGAAAGCTAGTCGATCCCGAGGAAGCAGCAAAAACAAAGAGTCTTAAAGAACTGAAACTTAAATTTGACAGCAAGACCATAGCCAACCAAGTGTCTTCGTTACCATCACGGTCACGCAGAGAGCATAAACCAGCACCAGCTTTATTGAGCCCATTCAAACACAAATAGGTAGCATCAACTGATCATCAATTGATACATGCTCATGCTCATGCTCTACATTTAGCATCATTTCATACACGTTTAGTTCTTATCAGAAAGTGGAAATAGGTACTTTTGGCAATCATGAGCATCCTCTACTTATCAGAAAGGGGAGTTGCTTATAGAAATAAACCAGGCTTTTCTTAAGCACAGGTGCTTATTTGTACAGGGTAGACGCATAACTAGGCGTCTCTCCTGTAGAAATAGGCACCGGTGCTTCAGAAAAACCCTATTTATTTTTCTAAGCACCACCCTAAGCATCTAACATTGTACAAGGCTTAACATGCATCACCAAAATAGTATTAACAACTTGGAACACTAAACCAGAGTAGCAGCAAACTCTTAAGATAAACGACATGAAGACCACCTCACAGCATAGGTTCAGACACACCATAGGACATCAGTTTTAGAGTCGAACAACAAAGAAACATAGATAACATAAGAGGACACGACGGTCCTGGGGCAGCAGCAGCACTCTAGCAGCACATCACTTCTCTCCCTTCTTCAATGGAGGTTGTAGGGCTCATTGACTTTGACAATCTCGAGGAAGCGTGCGTAGGCCGCATGTTTAGCCAGAGTACTGGCCGTATGCTTCATACCATGTCCATTGCTAGTGCTGATGGCATGCTGGATCATGCCATCTATGCCGCCACCGATCACCTTGCAACAGAAAGGGCACCCAATCTTGCCAAAGAAACGGTACTTGATCTTGCCAGCAATCAGATGCCTCAGGGTGTAGCGGCTCTTGTTGTGCCTGCTGTCCATGCCGTAGTCCACGTCGTCGTCATCCTCCTGTGAATTAGTGAATTAGTACACATAGAAGAACTCAGCTAATCTATTATGGTACATTGCCTTAATTACAATGTTTTCAAAGTACACATGTGTAACATGGCAAATATCTATTTGCTAGAAATAAGGCGTATGTGCACATACATAATTGAGCCAAAGAAATTGACATGCATAAATATGGACGGTGGAATAGTTGCATTTATAGATTAGTGCACAAGTAGTACATAATTAACACATGAAAGACTTCATGAACTGGCTTGGTTTAATGATATTTGATACTTGTTACAGGTGTAATTCTTATTGGAATCAGAAAAATGGCTTCATTATACTCCTCCATGTTTCACACAAGGGGGGTTTGTTCTATCTACTGGAATGAAGAAACCATTATTCTTTCTGACAGCGGCAGTACTGCTTCTCCAACATTGTTAGACCCTCATAAGTTTCAGAAGGAAATTGGTAAAGGAGCTATGGGGTGTCTCACTGCTCATATTGATGAGAGATGTGGCTGTGATCATCTAGATAATATACTGGGGAAAATTGGCTACATGAAATGTTTTGATTTTTTGGTATCCAGTGGATATGTAGTGTCAGCCCATAATTATTAAGGGAGCAATCACTTCCTTTGCAAAATGGAAATCTGTACAGAATTTGCAAATGGATCATCTATGAACATGTGTGCAAACTGATCATCTATGAACATGTGTGCAAATTAATTCATCTACATAAACTAAAATGAATCAGGAACTGCAGCATTTTGTCACTGTCCTGGGAAAGCCAATGGAGAATCCTGCCATATATCCATTGTTTAACCCACTTTTTTCATTAATGTATCCCTGCCATGAACATTTTCTTGTATTTGGGTTCATTACCCCACTTCTTTCATTAATGTATCCCTTGTGAAACTTATGCTCATCTAGTTAACAAGACAAACCCCAATGCCATGAAAAAAAAACAGAGTATCTGCTGGAATCAGAATGTGAATCAGATTTAAAATTCCACATCCAGCATGAAGATCTATGCTAACAAGAAAAACCTCAATGCCATGAAAAAAACCAGGGTATCTGCTGGAATCAGATTTAAAAATCCAGATCCAACATGAAGATCTATGCTAAATCCCTACAATCCTACATATGTACAACTAGCACGCCCAAGTGAAATTGATGCTCATCTAGTTAACAAGAAAAACCCCAATGTCATGAAAAAAACAGAGCAAAAAACAGAGTACTACCTCAGATAGCTCGTCGATGGCATCCTCGTCGAAGTCGCTGCCCTTCCTGCAATCTACGTCGAACTCCTTTATGGCGTTCTCCTCGTAGAGCTCTTCGATTTCGTCATGCACCTTGCGCTTAAGCCTTCTCATCTCCTCCTCCTCCAGATCTTCCCCGACCTTGTGCTCGCCGACGGGTGCCTCGACGGCTGCGATGGCAGCGGGAGCAGGCACAACGGTCGCTGCACCGCCAGCTTTCACCGCTACGGCGGACTCAGCCGCTCCACCCACGGCTGCAGCCACGGCAGCAGACTGCTCTGCTCCGATGGTTGCCTCTGGCTCGTCCGCCGCATCTTCACGCCCGCGTTTCATCGTCGGTCGAAGACAGGAGGAGGGAGGCGTAGGAAGGGAGGAGGGTGGTGAGGAAGGAGGAGAGGGTGGTGAGGTGGTGAGGAAGGAAGAGAGGGTGGTTAGGTTCGGGAGAGGACGAGGGTTTTCTACCCGATTTGGGGAAGAAATGCACTGCTCCTGCCTGTTGGAGTTACCGAGAAGCCGCGGGTGCCGATTTGACTTGACACACCCACCCGGCCATCCCCATTCCACGTGGGGACGTGGCGGTCGTGCACGCGGTCGTGCACCTCCTGCGGTTTGCCATCAATTGCTATCGGTCTCACAAGTGGGTCCCCTTGTCATCCACACAACCGCGCCACCACATGTACCACATTTTTCTTTCTCCCCGTCCCGGCCACTCCACATCTTTCTTTCTCCCCTTCTCGACCAGCGCCGCCGCCGCCGCCATCTCCCGACGACCCCTCTCTTCGCTGCCGGTGCGCGGCCGCCGCCAACTCCGGCAAGTACGTGAGATCTCCCCTCTTCTTCCCTTCCCCAACCGCGTCTCCCTACGGAGGCAGATCTGAGCCGATTGGCTGTTGCCGGCCGGAGCTCGTCGGATCTCTCGAGCTTTGACGCCATGTCTGATCTAGATTCATGACGTGCCCTCGCATATGGCTTTGTCCACGGTTTGAACCTTTGGATTCAATCCAAAAGTTGAAAACGGTTTGGACTGGGTTGGATGACGAGCATGTATAGTTCGGTTTGGTCTAGATTCTAAATGAAAATATCTGGATTGGTTTGGTTTTGATGTGTGCCGTGGATTGGACTGGTTTTAGTTTGGATGCCGAACTATTCCCAGGTTTAGATGAGACGGGCATTGCCATTGCCATTGGCATTGCTTTATTACGTAGATGATAGTAAATAGATTGATTGGCCATTGCCAGTATAGGTTATCACTATGATTTATTATATGTATGATCTTTGTATTGTACTATGTACAATTCAACTTAGAGTTCAACATGTTCTGTGTAGAATGGAGGAAGCACCATTTGGACGCTGCAACTCACGGTGCCGGACCAGCCTTTCTACTGCCACGCTGTTCGGCATCTACTTCCAGCCTTCTTTTGTTGTTGCAGCGGTAACAATTTATATGAACCTTCTGACAGTACATTCTTTTTTTTTGCTATTTCCACTAATGTATTGTGTCTGTTATTTGTTTTTATCTTACACAGATCGTACCATGCAATGTGAGATTGGCATTCAATGAGCTCATCGGAGACACCGTGACCTTCGACGCTCTTGGGGGCCCATACACTATGCAGGTCGAGAAGGGGCGAAAGATAACCCAGATAGGAGGAGATGATTGGGACCGTTTCATCGCCCGCATGCGTCTTAGTGGGGGTGAATTGATCAGCTTCTGCTTCAGAAGAGATAGGCCCAGGATTTCTGTTATCTATCTAAATTTGATTCCGGATAGTGAGGATGAAGTTCATGAGGAGGAAGATGGTGCTGATTCAGATGATGACGATTCAGATGATGATGAGAACCCACTTGTTGAATACCTGTATGCCCAAGGACTCAGACTGGGCGACGAGGAAATCGGCAACCTCTGGGACATGCTTCCGCTACGTGAAGACTACCTAGGGAAGCCATTCGTGACCCGCCTCACATGGACGAATGTTAAACGACATATCATGGTATGTTACTTAGTGTGGTAATTACATGATATGCATGCTTAGTTAGTGTAGTAGTTCATATGATATGCATGTTGTAGTACTGTGATGAGAGGCCTAGTTTAGAATTCATTTAGTGAAGAATTTTATGACATGCATGTAGTGTAGTAATATGCGATGATATGCTTAGTGTACGCAGTAATCTAATGATATGCCTAATTACTATAGTAATTTGATGCTTGGCGTATAGTGTAGTGATGTGATGATATATATGCTCAGTGTTGAACCAATGATATATGTGTCTTGAAGTGTATGCTTTGTTGATAATTGCACGTGACATGATCATATATCATGTCAACTGTTTTCAGAAATTACCTAAGAGGTTACTTGATAGCTGTGGCATCGACCCGGACGAAGAAGGCATGGCTGCTGGACTACGCCTTACCAGAACGGGCTCCATCACCAGCTGTGCCTATGCAGTGGACACGGACGGTCGCACTGTCTTGAGAAGGGCAGGGTGGAAGAAGTTCCTTCGTGGCAAGAATCTTCGGGTAGGACAGGCCATCCTACTCACTGTTACGAACACCAGTCGCCATGACTTGAGGATGATGATGACCATCCACCTCATTTAGAACTGGGCTGGGCCATGTATCGATGTGCAATGAACTTGTTATGTTAGCTCTTGTTTGCGAGTACTTGTCGTGTATTACCGTACCTATATCTACTCATATCTAGGTACTATTGCTTGTGATGGATTGCAACTATTATTAACTGATAACTAATGCTCTACTAGCTATGATTATTCCACTGTGTGATGTTTTATAGACTGTAGTGTGACATGGTAACTGTTATATATGGTAGAGGCTGGTCTTTAAGACCTTGTACAATGCAAGGTGCTTAGGGATGTGCTTAGAAAAATAAAGCGGTTTTTTCTGAAGCACCGGTGCCTATTTCTACAGGAGAGACGCCTAGTTAAGCGTCTACCTTGTACAAATAAGCACCGGTGCTTAAGGAAAACCTGGTTTATTTCTCTAAGCACCTCTCCTAAGCACCCTGCATTGTACAAGGCCTAATTGGACCGACATGTTGAACTAGTATCAATGGTAGAGGCTGGCTGCCACAAAGTTCCATTCACAAGCTACTATGAATTTGAAATAATGCATAAACAAAATACGAAGCTTTTCTTAAGCACAGGTGCTTATTTGTACAGGGTAGACGCTTAACTAGGCGTCTCTCCTGTAGAAATAGGCACCGATGCTTCAGAAAAACCCTGTTTATTTTTCTAAGCACCACCGTACGCATCAAGCATTGTACAAGGCTTATCATGCATCACCAAAATAGTATTAACAACTTGGAACACTAAACCAGAGTAGCAGCAAACTCTTAAGATAAACGGCAGATCAACCACCGCACAGCATAAGTTCAGACACACCACAGGACATAAGTTCAGACACACCGAACAACAAAGAAACATAGATATCATAAAAGGACACGGCGCTAGCAACATTTCAATAATTCAATGTGCATCGGTGTGTACTGAAATTGTAGTAACGAAATATTTCATTGCCTAGCGGTGTGTACCGAAATATTTCAATGTCTACCACTACAACATTACAAATTTTGCCTAGGGCAGTACCAAAATATTTCAGTGCCTACCGGTGTGTACCAAAATATTTCAGTGTCCACCACTACAACATTACAAATTTTGCCTAGGGCAGTACCGAAATATTTCAGTGCCTACCGGTGTGTACCAAAATATTTCAGTGTCCACCACTACAACATTACAAATTTTGCCTAGGGCAGTACCGAAATATTTCAGTGCCTACCGGTGTGTACCGAAATATTTCAGTGTCTACCACTAGAACATTACTAATTTTTCCTAGGGTTCATATGATGCCTAGGGTTCACATACATCATAATCATCCTCCAAATCCATCTACTCAAATATTGATGCAATTCATTGAGATTAAAATGCCATATAGCATTCCCTCTCTGAGCTATTACGATCAGTATCACCACGATGTAAGCACGAGCAGTAGGAAGATGAGGAGTGGGGAAGCTTACTCTAAACATAGCTACCGCCGCCGTTCAGACGAGGAGAGCGGCGAGGGAAGCGTGGAGAACGGCGGGGAAGCGAGGTCGCGACCACTGTCCTCCTCATCTTGTGCTTCGGAGTCACCGATGACTCGGTTGGAGGCTGCACAATCTGCAACGGCACCTCGTGCACGGTGGGTTCCTGATCCAGTGGATGCTCTACCCTGGATCTGAACGCCCACCACCTCCGCCTGGTCCACTTGCTGGACGAATTGGCCTACTCCATCGCCCAGAGGAGGATCTCGATCTTGTGAATCGGTTGTGCGGGCGGGGGGCAAAGCTTTGCCCTCTCCTTCTTCGTCAAATTCTTGAGAGTGGCCATTGCCGTCCAGCTCATCTGCCTTGTGTTGTCAAACCAAGAACGGATCTCCCTCAACCTGGCCAACTTGACCTGGTCGCCGCCGGCGATCTGCACGAAGTCGGTGTTCTCGCCACCGGCCATCAGCTCGATCTGCTGATTCTTGCTTCGATGGAAGAGGGGGTGGGGGGGGGGGGGGGTTTGCCTGAGTGGAGAGAAGTTGCAGCGGCGAGAAGGAGGAGATGACTGCGGTGGACTTGGAGGAGAGGGCGGAGATGGCCGTCGATGAGTAATTGTGGAAGGTGTAGCACCATGGCGGCGGTTTTGCATTCGACGAGAGGGGCGGCGCGTGCAAATTTTCCTAGGACTAAACTGCCCCTATATTAAAACGCGTCCCCACCTTGTCACGAGTACCGGCCCCACTCGTTTCAGTACTTTCGCGTACTTTCATCGGAGTACTACCCAGTACTTCGTATTTGTCTGCCGTTAGATCGACATCAACGAACGGTTCTAAAAAAGCCCAACCACTCTAAAACTTGTATATCTGATAAGTCCAAATATGAAAGCTGGGTCAACTTCATTTGACCAAGATTTGGAATTTTGCCTGGCATGCAGATAGAAAACGGTAATCAAAGGACACTAAATACCCTCAAAATGTAACGTAATAATGATGTGATATGCTAGGGGAAGGGGCTGTCTTACCGCTCAGCCTATTTTGTGATAAATCCAAATATGAAAGCTTGCCCATTGGGATTTTGCCTGCATGCCGATAAAAACAGTGATCAGAGGACACTAAATACCCCCCAAAATAACGTAATAATAATGTGATATGCCGCGGGGGGGGGGGGGGGGGGGGAGGGGGTGTTGTCTTACCGCTCAGCACATTATTCTGTAAGTTCAAAAATGAAAGCTCGGTCAAGTTCCCAATCCACGAGGGTATTGCCCCAGATAAACTGCAATCACTGAGCTCTAAGCTTATCAGATTTGTACAGTTTCTGATCCACCAGGGAATTGGCCCAGAGAAATTATAGCCATCCAGCGACAAATATGTCAGGTTCTTAAATCTTCCAATCCAAGAGAGCTATGGCTTCTCTACTCCTGATCCAGAGAGCCACAATCCATTTAGGGATGTAAGGTTAGCTATGGAAGTAGTGGGTTGCTCGGGAGGTTCTATGCTGCTAAGGCCCAAGAATTTCAAGGACTTGAGATGGACAAAAGGGTCTGGTATGGCCCCGAAAATATTTGAACCCCTCAGATCTAAATATTCCAAATTACTTCCTGATGAGAAATCTGGTAGGTGCACAGTAAGACCGAAATTGTTAGACAAATCAAGAACACTCAGATTTTCTAGCTGGAAAATCTTTGTGGGAAATTGCCCTTCAAAATAATTTTCCCCAAGGGCAAGGTCTCTTAAGAAAGAGAATTCCGCAAAGAACCCAGGAACCTGTCCTGAAATTTCATTATATGCGAGGTTGATCATCGTTAGAAAACGGAGTCGGGAGAATGAATGGTGAATCGGACTACTTAGTTCACACTCCGACAAACTAATATTCTGTAGTAGAGGAACAGAGTCTGCTAAAGCAACGGACCAATTTGCTTTGCTACTTAAGATGCCCACTCTATCAAGATAGAGCTCTCTCAGATTGCTCAGGTTTGCTATGACGGTTTGGAAACTTGGGTCTTGAAGATACAGATTATTATAGGAAAGATCAAGGGAACGCAAATTCTTGAGGTGGGCAATTCCAATAGGTATCTGACCAGCAAAACACGCATTATACAAATCGAGACTGAGAAGCTCAATCAGCCGCTCAAACCCAAAACCAGGAAGGCTGGTCAGGCCAAAGTCGTTACCAGAGAGGCTGAGATTTGTGAGGGAGGTGAGGTTGAATATTGCTGGGCTGAGACCACTGGTGCTCCGCAGGTTACGATCACCGAGGTCCAAAGTGATCACCTGACCAGAGGCCCTGTCGCAGCCAACACCCTCCCAGTGGCAACAGTCTGTGCCATGCTGCCACGACGGGAGTTTGGGGTTGTGGAAGGAATGCTTCAGCTGGAGCAGAGACGAAGAATGGTCAGGGAGGCACTGGGTTGTGGTTCCATTGCCGCCGTTGGCAGTGGTGTGGGTGGAGTAGTAGTATGCGAGTAGTAGCAGGATGAGGTGAAGCAGTGAGCGCGTGGAGCTCATCTTTCTACTGCTTTAGGCTTTACAGCTTCAAGCTAGTTCTCAGAGGCAATATGTAATACAGGGTAGAACCATACAAGTAGAAATTTCAGCAGTGCATTTTGCTCATTCCTAGCTAGCAAATACAAGTTTATGTTAAATGCCACCGTTGTTAGTCCAAGATGAAAGCATGTGTAGAGCCATCATGTGGCCAGTGTTATTTCTTATTTCCTGTGCAATACGACAGTGCCTTTTTTTTTTGAGGGAAAAAGCATAGCTTTATAACTTAACTGGTGTTGGGCAAATCGCCCAAAACACAAGCGCCCACATGGGCAGGTACATCAGAGTCCCACTCAACAAAGTGGTTTGGTTCACACATACGACCAACGGCAGCGAGTTCATGCGCTACGGAATTTGCACTACGCCTACAAACTGAGATAGAGAACTTGGAGAACCAGAGCTTAAGCTGATATTTCATGTCCTCAATGACTACTGCATAGGCTGACGAGTCCACTTTGCTCAGGTCCAGAGCCTCCGCCAACAGCTGTAAGTCGGTTTCAAACTCAGCTTGGACGATCCCAAGGTCAGAAACAGCGGTAATGGCATGTGCCATAGCCATAGCCTCCGCCGCAAATGCCTTTGATGTGTACACAACTGGTTGCTGACTAATTCAAAGGTTACGGAACGGTCTGTTACCTTTCATGAGTCAAGGTCTACTTGCATGTAGGCCCGTTGCAAGCTGTAGTCACTGTACGATAGTGTCGCAGCGTGTCTCCAGTGGCAAGAATCTACAGCAGGATTAGGAATTTCTCCTGAAGATCTGGAGCTGATTAGATTACTAGAAAGAGAGTCTGACTGTCTGAGTTTCAGGGGTATATGAGTTGAGCCAACATTAGGAAAGGCTACACATACTATTAGTTATAGCTGATTTGAAGACTATATGGAGAATTTAATCTTTCTGTTTTACACAGAGAAATACCTTGAGAACGTACATGTCCTGAAAATTTGCAGGTTACCCTTTGCTTTGTAAGATCAGAATTGGAGTCGATTAGATTACTTGATATGGAGCCTGAGTTTTAGGGGATATAAGTTGAGACAGGCAACATTAGGAAAGTCTGCACATACTAATTATAGCTGATTTGGGGACTGAAGGAAGAAGAATATTAAAGGTTTCTGTTTCAATTTAGGGCTCAAAGAAACTCCGAGGGAACATGCTCTGCAAGATAACTGGTCTCGTGAGAAAGACGGTGGCCGGCGAAGCTGCTCAGTAGCAGGAGTAGGAGGACGTGGAGGTGCTGCTGTTTAGCTGGAGCCATTTCGCTACTGGCTTGATGCTTCCTCAATGGTGTACAATGAATGGTATAGCATGCTCTGCAAGAAACTGTATTGTACTTGTACAGATTTTCCATCACCACAGAAGAAGGTGGAATTGTCGCTGTATTGTACTCCGAGGGAACATGCTCTGCAAGATAACTGGTCTCATTTCGCTACAGAATGCCATTTAGTATTTGCGTTTCTAAGGCTGAGAGTGCAAACGATCACTACCTTTGAAATACAGTTGCTTTCATAGACCGATTCGGCAAATCAGGTATTGTCGCTGTGCCGTGTCTGACTGCGTATTCAGTGGAATTTCTTTTGTAGTTGTGGTACATACATTCGGCTGTGGCTATGCTCAATCTCTCAAGCCGTTGGTTTGGCTTACATCCTTGTGGAAAAAAGAGAAAAAAATATATTTTTTGGTTCACATCCATATGGACAGCGGACTTGGGTACACAATCATTGCTGTTATAAATTTTTGGGTAATTTTTCAAGGTAAAACATAATGGTTCGAGATAACAAGCACCCGTACATAAATTGTTGGTCACGGCGAAAAGATCTCAAATAATCTAGCTAAAATTCCAAAAACCATTCACATGTTGTGCCTATTGCTTCGATGAAATCGACACTACCTTCGTCAGCGACACTTGTTTTGGGACGAAGGAAGCGGCATTTAGCGTTCAGAATTAGGGATGGTCACGACTACCTTGGACATGGAAGGCCGCCATCGGGTGCTGCTACGGACACGACAACATCGTCGCAAGTGCTCGTTTCTGGTTTTGGGAAGGTTCTAGAACCTCCCCCAAACCGGTTTTCTTTTTTTGTTCTTCTTTTTATTTCGGTTCTTTTCTCCTTTTCTTTTTTGTTATCTTTTTTTTATTTTTCTTGTTTTCCAATTCACAAACATTTTCTGAAATCTTGGAACATTTTTCAAATTGGTAAACATTTTTTGGAAATTAAAAATGTCTTCATCAAATTCAAAAAATGTACATAAATTTGTAATAATTTTCATCATATTAAATAATGTTCATCGAATTCAATAATGTTCTTAAATTTAAAAAATGTTCATTAAATTTTAAAAATGTTCATCAAATTTAAAATTTGTACATCAAATTCAAAAAATCCATTGAATAATAATTTTTTTCATAAAAATACAAAAAAAAATTCACAAAACTTCAGAAAATGTTCATTTTTTGAATTCCTGAACATATTTTCTGAATTTGTGAACATTCTTGAAATTTGTTAACATGTTTTTGCATTAGTGAACAATTTTTTAAATTTTAAACCTTTTTGTTTTGAAATCCCGAACTTTTTAAGGAAGAAAAAAACCAATACAGAACAAGAAGAAAGGAAAAAAACAAGGGAGCCCCGCCCCGCACCTAGGCCAGCCCAAGGTCACACGTGGGGGAGCGAGAGGGTGTGCCCTGTCCTTTTTCCTGAAATCACTAATTAAGGGTTGCTCGTGAAGCATAGCATCTCGATAAACAACAGGCACGAACCCTGACTTTTCCTCTAGAGGCAATCTAGGGTTCCACTTTTCCTCCGGCGGCGACGGCGGAGTCCACGTAAATCCTTCCTGGTGGCCGGAGTTCTCTGGCGATCGAAAGGCACCATCATGAGTACGTCGGC